>NC_133124.1:134082801-136856134 GCF_048418815.1 Hemitrygon akajei | reverse complement strand
CCGCACCGGATTTTAAGACGCAGGTGTCCCACGTTGTAATATGAGATATTTACACAGAAAGATATTACACGTGAGGATTTTTTAACTTTGAATTAAATCCGTATGGTAACATAAACAAATACATATTGCAAATGCTTTTTTTCGAACCGTGCCTGTAACACGGCTACTTTTAAATATACATACGTATCAGTAACACACAAATTACGTTGCGTATACTTTTTTACTGAACAGTGCACGAACAACATTCCAATATCTCCTAACGACTGGTAAAAAAAATATATATACTGCAGCCTACCAGGAAAAGTTATTGATCGCCTTTAACTTAAAAGCAGCGTTCTCGCTCGGGTCTAATGCCGCTCGCCCCCACCTTCCCGTTTATCGCAAACCGGTATTTCCCACAAGACGCGGCGAAACCGGATGTGACATCATAGCATCCCGGGATGTAGTACAGAAAACAAATATAGTTAAAACACTTCTAACTTTAACTAACAAATGAATTACTAAGCGAAAATATTATAAACTAAATAACTGCCATAAAGGCAGCACAATGCTTTTCTTTGAGTGTTTTCCATGTTGATGAGGGTGAGTACAAATGACTGATTTACAATAATTTAATTGTGAAAGTGCGCTTGATTTATCGTACAATTTCATTGGACCTCTGTGAACTACTCATCAATTTTATTGGTCTACTGTTACGAGGCAAAATGTTTTTGGCGGCATGAAAAAAAACCATGCATTAGCCGCACCGTAGTAAAAGCCGCAGTGTTCAAAGCTGTTCAAAGCGTGGGAAAAAAGTAGCGGCTTATAATCCGGCATCTACGGTAACTAAATCAGTTCTCTTTTTATTAGTTTTCTTAATATATGCAGTATAAGAGATAATTTGTCCTCTGATATATGCCTTAAAGGTGTTCCAAATGATAAGACTAAGTCTCTTCCAATGCATTTTCTTCAAAAAAAAAATTTGGGTGACTCTTCAGAAATTTAAAAAATTTTGAATTAAATTGCCAGGACCTGTTCGTATGAGTGAAACCAGGAAAATTTAAAGATAGAAATACAGGAGAGTGGTTGGACACAGCTATTTCTTTATATTCAATGGATCAAACTACAGACAACCCTCCTTATCCGCAAGGAATTGGTTCCGGGACCCCTCGTGGATACCAAAATTTGCGGATGCTCAAGTCCCTTATTCAACCTGTCTCAGTGCGGTGGACATTAGGACCCGGCGGCAGAGATCTGAATCTGCAGTGTTTCTGTTCATGAAAATAATCATGATTGAAAATAAAGTGGAAATAATAAAGTGTTTGGAAAGAGGAGAAACGCCATCAGTCATTGGAAAAGCGTTAGGCTATGTCGGTCAACGATCGGAACAATTTTAAAGAATAAAGTGAGAAAGGCTCTGTCCCGATGAAAGCTACAATTATTACTAAGCAATGTAATGGTTTAATTATTGGGTTTTGGTTTTTGATCCTCCACATCAACCCGACACAGTGGTGAGCGCACTCGGGAGCGATCTGTCACTGGATCGCCCAGCGCTGAAACATAGGTTCTTTAGCATTTTATATGCACAGAAAGGTAAAATATATACTATATACTAAGACAAATGTTTCACTAACTGATGCTAAATAATACTGGATGTACTTGTTCCGACTTACTTAGTAAGAGAACTTCCGATTTTTTTCGATCCTGATCCACGACAACCCATGCACATCCTCCCGCATACTTTAAATCATCTCTAGATTACTTATGTAATACCTAATACAATGTAAATGTTATGTAAAATAGTTGTTATACTGCATTGTTCAGGGAATAATGACAAGAACAAAAAAAGTCTGTACATGCTCGAACAACAAGTGCTGGAAGAGCACTTCCGGGTTTTCGCAATTTGTGGTCGGTTGAATTCGTGCATGCGGAATTCGCAGATAAGGAGGGCCGACTGTCATGGAATCATTTGACTATCAATAAAAAACATCAATCCTAGTATAGGAAAGATGGACATGAGAGAAGAATGAATACTCCCTTTCTGCTGGGTAAAGAAAACGCCAGACATCAACAATATCACATTTTATTAGAAAGGATTGAATAAATAAAGCTGATTTATTAGGTGTGGCTAATTTAAGAGAAGAACGATCTAATACTGGGTTTAGACAACAATTAAAATCTCCTCCCGTCACTAAAGAATAAAAACTCAAATCTGGCAAGAATGAAAAGAAACGCTCAAAAACTTCTGTGTCATACACATTAGCAAATACAATTAATTTATTGTCTAGTTTCCCTGGGACTATGACAAATCACCCATTAGGGTCAGAGACAACTCTATGTTGAACAAAAGAAATTGTATTATCTATAAAGATTGAGACCCCTCAAGATTTTGCTCTGAATGAAAAATGAAATTGTAGACCCCTCCACCTAGTAAAAAGGCATGCACTAACACAGCTACGTACACGTGTTTCTTGTAGAAAAATGGGGGCCCTTAACTTTTCAATATAAGCAAAGATCTTATTCCGTTTCACAGGATGATTTAACCTTTTCACATTAAAACTAAGTTATTTCGCTACATTTTAAATTCTAATTAACGGAAGAGTTAAAGGTCTGAGCATAATTAGGTCCAAAGGAGAAACCATAAAATAAGGTATTCAAACAGTAAATTTGGATGGTAGCCCAACCCAGCTTCCAGAAAAAAAGAAAAAAGAAACCCCACCCTCTCCCCAAGCCAAAAAAGCCAAAGGACAGCCCGCATGCTAACCCTACAGACAACCCTGCCCATGGAATCCTGCTGGCAAAACTCCAAAATCATCCAAGGATGTTATGTTCCTACCCAGACAAAACATAGAAAAAACTTAGATCAAAAATCCAAAGCATAAGAGGACTCATTTTAACAATTTCAAAAGAAATATATAAACCTCACAAAGGAGGATAAAATAGTGAAAAATATCAAAAAACAAGATATATAAACAGTCAAAACTCAAGTTTATTAAAACCTTATTCTGTCCAACATTTAAAAGATAATTGCTCTTGTAAGAAATATAATGCAATTAATCTTCTGCTTCCAAAAACTTCTGTGCATTTTCAACTGATCCCAGCCATTTCCACTCACCATTTTTCAAAACGATTCTAAGACGTGCAGGGAAATAAAGGGAGGGCTCAAACCCTTTCTTATAACGCAGTGACATGACTTCTTTATACTTGACACATTCAGTCATAACCTCTGGTGCATAATCTTCCACGAATCTAATCATCTTCCTGTTGAAATCAATCATTCCAACTCGACAGGTATGTTGGATTAAAAGCTCCTTACTGTGAAATGAAAACATAAAAAGACCAACCTGGGACGCTCTCCTGCCTTTGGTTTAGGGACCAGCGATCGATGGGCCAGCTTAGGCATTCCGGATTTTAAGCCGCTACTTTTTTCCCACATTTTGAACAGCTTTGAACTTTGCGGCCAATAATCCAAAGCGGCTAATGCAAGGTTTTTTTCATGCCGCCTCGTAAACATTTTGCCTCGTAACAGTAGACCAATAAAATTGATGAGTAGTTCACAGAGGTCCAATGAAATTGTACGATAAATCAAGCGCACTTTCACAATTAAATTATTGTAAATCAGTCATTTGTACTCACCCTCATCAACATGGAAAACACTCGAAGCATTGTGCTACCTACCCTACTTAGTTTAAACTATATTTGTTTTCTGTACTACATCGCGGGATGCTATGACGTCACACCCGGTTTCGCGGCGTCTTGTGGGAAAATGCCGTTTGCGATGAAACAGAAAGGAGGGGGGGAGCGGATTCCGCGAGCGGCTTTGGATCCGAGCGAAATCTGCTTTTAAATGCCGTTTGCGATGAAACGGAAAGGAGGGGGGGGAGCGGATTCCGCGAGCGGCTTTGGATCCGAGCGAAATCTGCTTTTAAGTTAAAGGTATCAATAACTTTTCCTGGTAGGCTGCAGTATATATATTTTTTACCAGTCGTTAGGAGATATTGGAATGTTGTTCAGTAAAGAAGTATACGCAACGTATATTTAAAAGTAGCCGCGTACGGGCACGGTTCGAAAAAAAGCATTTGCAATATGTATTTGTTTTTGTTACCATATGGATTTAATTAAAAGTTAAAAAAATCCTCACGTGTAATATCTTTCTGTGTAAATATCTCATATTACAACGTGGGACACCTGCGGCCGAAAATCCGGTGCGGCCTAAAATCCGGTGCGGCCTTTACATTTAAAAAAATGATTTTATTTCTAAAATTAGTGCCAGCGGCTTAAAATCAGGTGCGCTCTGTAGTCCGGAATCTACGGTAAATCAGGGAATAGCTGCTTCAAAAAACTTGCAAAGAACTCCGTGGGGTGGGCACCTTCAATTGATTCTTCAACACCCAGAATACTTAAATTGTTCCTTCTACTTTTGCTTTCCAGGTTGGTAATCTTCTTTGTTAATTTTTCATTAGGTAATGATAATTGTTTTGCAAAGCTTACTCATGTCTTCTAAGTCCGCTTCCAGTAACAACAAAGCTTCTTTGTTCTCTTTATTCGCTTTTCATGTTCGATTAAAGTTTGTTGAATAGCGTCCAACTTAACATTAAGATTTTGAAATTCCTCAGAGTTCTGTTTTTTGCTTTTTAAGGAACTCTCCAATTGATTCCAAAGTAGTTGGAGAGTCTTTTTCTTTTGCAGAGGCTTTCGTCTTTCTCAAAGACATATTAGAGCAATATTAAGATTCATAATAAGGTTTGAAAAAACTGGTAGGAAATAAAGATAGGTAAGGTAGGAGCAAAATAAAAAAAAATGTTACCCCATTGGCTGCAATACCCCATCAATACGACACAACACATAATGATGACTATGAATCACTTTGATAGAATATAGCTTCATCCCTGAAGGAATTAGAGGAGCAAATTTGTAGGGGAAATCAGATAGGTGTGGAAATAATAGGATTGTAATAATATACTATTTTAAACTTCCCTAACATTGACTGGAATTTTACATGGGAGAAAATTTGTTTTGTGAGTCCAGTAAAGATTTCTTAAGCAATATGTAGTTTGCCCTGCAAGAAATGGGGCTACACTCAACCTCCTCCAAGAAAAAAAGCAGAAAAGTGACTGGTGTGTCAATAGGATGCTCTTTGAAACCAGTGATCATAATTCTACTAGTTTCAAGATAAATATGATAAACTAGACAATGGGGTGACCCGTTGGGGCACCTTTTGAGAGAAAGGTAGTGCAGTCTGATGTGATCAGAATGAACATTAAATTTTCAAGAATGCTATTGGTATTGCTTTGCTTGGAAATTGAAGATGAAAAACTCAACTTATTAAAGAAGAAAGACGTGCAGCAAGGCAAATACAGCTCCTCCTGGTTTAACAACGGACACTTCTGATGGCAACATTTCGAGTTTCCCTCTGATGTATCGGAGACTCGGCTGACAGCTCACCCCAATTCCCCGTTCCCCCGTAGAACCTCTATCAGTCGTCCCTTCTTACCGTCTAACCTGGGTTTCAACTCAGCCATATGAACTACAGCTCCCACAATGCACGTTGGGAGTGACAGACCAAATGCAGACGCAGTCTCTTTCCGCTGGTGGGGGCTGTAATGCACTGTTTGCATTAATTAGAGGTCACAGACAGACAGACAGAGCATGAAAGTTTTAGTAGTATATAGATGACAGAATTGATCCACAAGTTCGAAATTTGGGCAAGGCCAAATTTGACAGCATTACATAGGAACTTACAAAGGTTGATTGGGAATGTTGCTAGGATTGGAGGACTTGATTAATGAAGGATGAGATAAGGTGGGACCACTTCCCCCCACCCATCGCGAAGGTGGTATGGATACAGGTCCACACGTTATAATTGCCTGGCTTTTGGCTTGTACATATGAATGAATGCTTGGAAAGTATATCAGTTGAATGTTACAAGCAGTTCAGTTTACCAATAGTTCACAGAATAGAACCCTGTCGTAACTTGGGGACTGTTTATATACAAAATCATGAGGGACATAGGCAAGTTAAATAG
Organism: Hemitrygon akajei; assembly: GCF_048418815.1. Classification (NCBI taxonomy): domain Eukaryota; kingdom Metazoa; phylum Chordata; class Chondrichthyes; order Myliobatiformes; family Dasyatidae; genus Hemitrygon; species Hemitrygon akajei. Next base: position 136,850,130 of record NC_133124.1, on the reverse strand, counting down.
CCATAATTATTTTCCCAGGGTAGGACAGTCTAAAAATAACAGTACATAGGCTTAATGTGAGAGGGGAAAGATTTAATGGAAATCTGAGAGACAACTTCCCATCCCCACAGAGATACTACACAACACTAGATCTTAGCCAAAAGGCTGAGAAGCGATAGTAGTGGCTGCTAGGTGCAACATACAAAATACATTTTTTACAGGTACATAGGGAAGATCTGAGGGATACTAGCCAAGCATAGGTAAATTGTATTAGAATAGGTAAGCATCTTAGTTGTCATGGAAAAGTTGGACTGATGGGACTGATTCCATGCTATATAACAATGAATCAAAGAATCATTAATTTTGTGCAAAAGACCTTCAGGTTATTTCCTAATGTAACTTCCAGTTAATTTGTCTTTCTCTCCCTTTACACCTCTAAAGACGATACACATATTATCAGCATATTCCATTCTGTGACAACTACACAGAGCTTTTGACAGCATTCAAGGGTTTATATTTCAAATAGACTCAATATTGAGAGGTCAGTAGTGTAGTGCAATGGATTCTCCAACTGTTGTTATGGAAATCGATTACCAGAAAGTCTAGATGTAATGACTCTTACAATGTGATAGACTTGACCTGAAGGCAACCAAAACACACATCATGCGAAATTCCAAAGGCCTTTGACTGTCCAAAGACTCATATTCACAGATTCATACAGCTGCTTGAATTTGATGGGGTGCAACATTTAGTAATGACGGAAAACCTATGCGATTATTAGTGCATAAGCAGATTGACACGCAAGTTTTTCAACTTCTGCACCTGGTCTATGGTTAAAAAAAATTCATTTGCATTCTGCAATTTGCCACATCACTTTGAAATGCATACTTTTTTTGCAGGCCATCGGAAAGAATTTACATCTTCCAAAAAAAACACTGAGCAGTATTCTCCAGTGTCATAGTGGAAATGTAGCAATCATTTTTGATATAGCAAAGTCCCACAAACAATTACAAGATGGTCGAATTCAGTAACACATGCAGTTAAATTTTGGGGTACAACACAGGAGATGTTAACCTACCTTTTTTTAAAACATGGGTTATTTTGTGTCTAGCCAACAAATCAGATGGGAAATCAAATTTAATCCCTTCCATCAGCATAACATCCCTCTGTACCATAGTGAAGTGTCATTCTAGAGGTCTGTGCTCAGTGCTCAGGACTGGGATTTGAATGCAGAACAGAAACAACAGGTTGCTAAGCTATATCTGATGAGCTGTATTTCAGGACTATATCTCAAAGGCTCTGTCCAGCTGTAAACCAATTTCTATTACTTGAACCTCATTGTGATACAAGATAGCTTGCAACACTACAATCAATCAAAACCGGTGTGGTTTTCAAAATAGAAAATGGATAAATCCCCAGGTCTTGATCAAGGACATTCTGGGAGGTCAGTGAAGGAAAACTGCTGGAAGCCTGGCAGAAATGCTTGTATTATTATTAACCATGAGTGAGATACAGAAAGATTAGTAGGTAGCTAATGGCCTGCAATGAAATTATAACTTACTCATTTTTTATGTAGTGTTTTCCACGACACTGAAGATATGCAAACAGAACCCAGATAAGTTATTGTATTTTGTAAAACAAAGAATTCTTACCCTGACACCAGTCCCATTATCCTGAATCTGAATCATCTTCAATCCACCATCCTTTAAAACAACTTGAATATTTGTAGATTTGGCATCCAAACTGTTAACAAAAAACATTATCCTATTATCACAGCAAATCGGTTCAAGCAAAGTCTTCTACATTATCAGAAACTGCCCAGCACATTAATTTGGATCATTGCATTTCAATCTGTAAACCATCACACATACAGAACAATTTTAAAAAAATGTGTATTTGGGGAACTTGTGGACCTGGGAAAAGATTAAATTTATTGTCAATCTGCAAGTGTTCATGAAAAAGTAGTAGTGATACACGAGGAGATCTGCAGATGCTGGAAATTCAAACAATGCACACAAAATGCTGCTGGAACACAGCAGGCCAGGCAGCACCTATAAGGAGAAGCACTGTCGACGTTTCAGGCCGAGACCCTTCGTCAGGACTAACTGAAAGGAGAGATACTAAGAGATTTGAAAGTAGTGGGGGGAGGGGGAAAAGCGAAATGATAGAAGACCGGAGGGGGTGGGATGAAGCTAAGAGCTGGAAAGGTGATTGGCGAAAGTGATACAGAGCTGGAGAAGGGAAAGGATCATGGGACGGGAGGCCTCAGGAGAAAGAAAGGGGGGGGGGGGGAGCACCAGAGGGAGATGGAGAACAGGCAGGGTGATGGGCAGAGAGAGAGAGAAAAAAAACTAAATATGACAGGGATGGGCTAAGAAGGGGAGGAGGGGCATTAACGGAAGTTAGAGAAGTCAATGTTCATGCCATCAGGTTGGAGGCTACCCAGCCGGTATATAAGGTGTTGTTCCTCCAACCTGAGTTTGGATTCATTTTGACAATAGAGGAGGCCATGGATAGACATATCAGAATGGGAATGGGATGTGGAATTAAAATGTGTGGCCACTGGGAGATCCTGCTTTTTCTGGCGGACCGAGCGTAGGCGTTCAGCGAAATGGTCTGCCAGTCAGCATCGGGTCTCCCCAATATATAAAAGTCCACACCGGGAGCACTGGACGCAGTATACCACACCAGCCGACTCACAGGTGAAGTGTCGCCTCACCTAGAAGGACTGTCTGGGGCACTGAATGGTGGTGAGGGAGGAAGTGTAAGGGCAGGTGTAGCACTTGTACCAGGAGGGAGATCGGTGGGAAGGGATGGGGGGGGGGGGGGATGAGTAGACAAGGGAGTCGCGTAGGGAGCGATCCCTGTGGAAAGCAGAAAGGGAAAGATGTGCTTGGTAGTGGGATCCCATTGGAGGTGGCGGAAGTTACGGAGAATTATACGTTGGACCTGGAGGCTGGTGGGGTGGTAGGTGAGGACAAGGGGAACCTTATCCTGAGTGGGGTGGCGGGCGGATGGGGTGAGGGCAGATGTGCGGGAAATGGGAGAGATGCGTTTGAGAGCAGAGTTGATGGTGGAAGAAGGGAAGCCCCTTTGTTTAAAAAAGGAAGACATCTCCTTCGTCCTGGAATGAAAAGCCTCATCCTGAGAGCAGATGCGGTGGAGACGGAGGAATTGTGAGAAGGGGATAGCATTTTTGCAAGAGACAGGGTGGAAAGAGGAATAGTCCAGGTAGCTGTGAGACTCTGTAGTCTTAGAGTAGATAAGCTGTCTCCAGAGATGGAGACAGAAAGGTCAAGAAAGGGGAGGGAGGTGTCGGAAATGGACCAGGTAAATTTAAGGGCAGGGTGAAAGTTGGAGGCAAAGTTAATGAAGTCGACGAGTTCAGCATGCGTGCAGGAGGCAGCGCCAATGCAGTCGTTGATGTAGCGGAGGAAAAGAGGGGGACGGATACCCATATAGGCTTGGAACATGGACTGTTCCACAAAGCCAACAAAAATGCAGGCATAACTGGGACCCATGCGGGTGCCCATGGCTACACCCTTGGTTTGGAGGAAGTGGGAGGAGCCAAAGGAGAAATTATTGAGAGTAAGAACTAATTCCGCTAGACGGAGGAGAGTGGTGGTAGAGGGGAATTGGTTAGGTCTGGAATCCAAAAAGAAGCGAAGAGCTTTGAGACCGTTCAGGTGGGGGATGGAGGTATATAGGGACTGGACGTCCATTATGAAAATAAGGCGGTGGAGGCCAGAGAACTTAAAATCATTGAAAAAATTTAAAGCGTGAGAAGTGTTCGAGCATAGGTGGGAAGAGATTGAACAAGGGGGGGATAAGACAGTGTCAAGGTATGCAGAAATGAGTTTGGTGGGGCAGGAGCAAGCTGAGACAATGGGTCTACCTGGACAGGCAGGTTTATGGATCTTGGGTAGGAGGTAGAAACGGGAAGTGCAGGGTGTGGGAACTATGAGTTTGGTGGCAGTGGATGGGAGATCCCCAGAGCTGATAAGGTTGGTGATGGTATAGGAGCTAATGGCCTGGTGCTCCTTAGTGGGGTCATGATCAATGGGTAAATAAGAGGAGGTATCAGAGAGTTGTCGCTGTGCCTTGGTCAGGTAGAGGTCAGTATGCCAGACAACAGCAGCTCCCCCCTTATCAGCTGGTTTTATAGTGAGGTTGGGATAGGTGCAGAGGGAGTGGAGAGCAGAGCGTTCGGAAGGAGTTAGGTTGGAATTGGAACAGAGTGTGATGAAGTCGAGACAGTTGATGTCCCGTCAGCAATTAGCAATAAAGAGATCCAGAGCAGGCAGAAGACCAGAGCAGGGTAGTAGTGATAGATCAGTTCTGAAAGGCTGCAGAGTATGCAGTTAACAAAGTGTACAGCCTAGCACCAGTTACAAGTATTTGACTTGCACACACCAGCACCAATAAATGAGCTCTCCTAATGTTACTACATTGAAATAAATAAGTTTGTTCCTGCAAACAAAATCAGTTTCCTCTCACCACTTTTATTGTTACTTCTTATCAGTCTTGTGATTTTGATGTCACTCATTACAATCCTTCCATAATGATATTTTTTGTGTATTTTACGGGCATAAAGCCACAACACATTGGAGCATAATTAGGCCATTCGGCCCATTGACTCTGCTCCACCATTCCATCATGACTGATTTAATATCCCTCTCAACCTCACTGTCTTCTCCCCATAACCTTTGATGCTCTGACTAAACAAGAACCTAATCAACCTCCGCTTTAGATATACCTAATGACTTGACCTCCACAGCCATCTGCGGCAATAAATACCAGATTCACTACCCATCGCCTAAAGAAATTCTTCCTCATCTCTATTCTAAATGGATAGCCCTTTATTCGGAGGCTGTGAACCTAGACTCCCCCACTCTTGGAAACATCCTCTCCATATCCACTGTACCTGGATCTTTCAATATTCAAAAGCTTTCAGTGAGATCCCACCTATTCTTCTAAACTCCAGCAAGTGCAGGCTAAGAGCAATCAAATGCATTTCTTACATTAACCCTTTCATTCCCCAGAGACATTCTTATGACCCTCCTCCAGACCCTCTCCAAAGCCAGTACATCTTTTTCTAGATTAGGGGCTCAAGTGCGGTCTGACCAATGCTCTACACAGTCTTACAACTTATGGACAAAAATCGATTTGCATCAAAAAGGACATGTTACCAGTGAATGGGTTTTAGTAGGAAATTGCATAAAGTCACAGCACAGATACAGGTCCTTTGACCCAGTCCATGCCGAATATGTTGTCCACCCTGATAGGCCGAATTTCCTCCTTATCCTTCCAAGCCTCAACCCTCCATGTACCTATGGCAAGTACTTCTTAAATTATACCATTGTATATGCTCCCTCTAGCAGCTCATTCCACATTCTGCTTAAAAAAGTTGCCCCTCACATCCCTTTCAATTCCCTCCATACTCACCCTAAGGAAGCCCTTTAGTGCTCCCTTGGAAAAAGATTGCAACTATCCACTTTACCTAGGCCCATAATTTTAAACATTTTTTATATAAAGTGGCTCCACATTCTCCTACATTCCAAGGAATAAGGATTTCTACCTACAACTCAGACCCTGTAGTCCGGGCAATATCATGAATTTTCTTTGCACTTTTCCTGTTTAACCATGCCTTTCCTATAAGAGCGACCAAAGTTGTGCAAAGTACGACTGCAACTTCATCAATGCCTGTACAACTGCAACATAATGTCCAATTATGATACTTAATGTCTTAACTAAAGGCCAGCGTACTATTTTCCTCACTACCTTCTACATGTGACACTGCTTTCAATAGACTGTGCTGTTCCGTTACACTCCCTAGTGCCCTACTATACAGTCTGATGATAATTTGACTATTACCTTACACTTAACTGTATTAAAACCCATCTGCTGCTTCTTGAACCACTCCCCTATCTGAACACAATCCCCTGCAATCTCTGATAAGCTTCTTCACTATCACTATACTTCCTAATTTCATATAATCAAACTTACCAACCTGTCTTCAATCATATGCAAATAATTAATATAAATAACAATTGCAAAACTGATCTCTGTGGCACATGTCGCAGGCTTCCACTGAGGAACAACCTTTAACCATCCCCTTCTCCTTCCTACCTCCGAGCCCATTTTGAACCCATCTAAGTAGGTCTCCCTTGAATCAATGGGACCTAACTTTCCAAACCACCCTACTATGGAAAGCCTTGTCAAAGGCCTTGCTAAAATCTAGATAGACAACATACACTGCCCGACTCTCATTTACCTTTCTAGTTACCTCTTCAAAACAACTTCAAAAGATTCTTCAAACAAAACCCTCCCATGGACAAACTAAATGCTGATTCCTTCTAATCAGTCAGATCCTGCCCTCAGAATTCCTTCCACTAACTGGCACCGGCTGATGTAAGTCTGATGGCCCTGTAGTATCTTGGCTTGTCTTTACCATCCTTCTTAAACAACAGAACAGCTCTAGCCAAGTTCTAGTCTGTGGGAACTTCACCAGTAACTAATAATGAAGCAAATAGCTCAGTGAGGGCCTGCACAATTTTTCCTCTAGCCTTCCACAAAGTCCAAGGAGACATTTGGTCAGGACATTTTATCTGCAACACAAGACTGCAAAGACCTCGTTCCTGGTAATACCAAAGTCCTCCAAAATATCTCCACTTGTTTTCCTTACATCTTGAGCATGGGAGTTTGTGTTTGATGAATCTCCCCAGTAAAAACAGAGCCCAAGTTTTTTTTTTACCCATTTCCTGTGAGTGGAGACATAAGCAGCCCTTCTGATCTCCAAAGAGGACTTAGTCTTTCCCTAGCCAGCATTTTAATTTAGCTATAAAACCTCTTACATTTTTCTTAACCTTGCCTGTCAGATTTTATGTCCGGTCTTTGCCCTCCGGATTTCCCCAACGGTATTCTTAACCTTTTTTTAAAAAATAATCATTTACCCTTTTTATATACAAGCTTCCATTTTTCTTGACCAGGGCATCAGTATCCCTCTTCAACCAAGGTTCCCTAAATCCCTGCAAACGGAAGAAGTGCTACACCTGCCCTCACACTTCTTCCCTCACCACCATCCTAGGCCCCAGACAGTCCTTTCAGGTGAGGCACTACTTCACCTGCGAGTCAACTGGGGTGATATACTGTATTCGGTGCTCCCGATGTGGCCATTTATACATTGGGGAGACCCGTCGCAGACTGGGAGACCATTTCACTGAACACCGGCGCTCAGTCCTCCAGCAGTGGCGGGATCTCCCTGTGGCCACACACTTCAATTCCACAGACCACTTCCACTCTGATATGTCTGTCCATGGCCTCCTCTACCATCAAGATGAGGCCACACGCAAGATGGAGCAATACCTTATCTCCTGCCTAGGTAGCCTCCTACCTGCTGGCATGAACATTCAATACCCCTGCAACCCCCCTTACCCCATCCCTATCTATAATTTTAGTCTGGTTCTCTTTCTCTCTCTTTTCCCCCCTCACTATAATCTCCCCCCAGCCCTACCTTTCTTTCTCTTTTATTTCCCATAATTCTCCCCCTTCCCCCAGCCTATCACTTCCCAGCTCTCTACTTCATCCCTTCCCCCACTTCTTATTCCCCCCTCGACCATCCCATGTTACTTCACTCCTGTTGAAGGTTTAGCCCGAAACATCGTCACTGCCTCTTCCCATAGATGCTATCTGGCCTGCTGAGTTCTGCCAGCATTTTGTGTTTTTATTTATTTCCACCATCTGCAGATTCACTCGTGTTCCCTAAACTTGCCAGGTTTACCCTTCACCCTTACAGGAAGGTGCAGCTCTTGGACTCTTAATATCTTTCTCTCATAACCTTCCCACATGCCATTTGCTTCTTGCCCTTTAAAGGCTCTTGCAAACAACTCTGGCTTCATCCTGCTCAAATCCCCCCAGAATTAGCTCTGCTCCATTTTATGATCCTAATTCTGTCCTATCCTTTTCCATCACCATCATTAACTGTTGGAAGTACTGTCGCAAGATCCAGAGTGTTCCTTGACTCCCAATTCAGTTGCCAGACCAGCTTTGTTCCATGAGAAGGTTCAGTCTTGCACTATTCCAGATAGGGCCCTCAAATCTATTGACTCAGGAAACTTTACGGTGCATATTTCACAAATTCCATCCACCTTGGCCATTAAAACTCTGGGTCATCCAGCAATACTGGGGGAAATTAAAATCTCCCACTAATACAACACTGTTATTCTTACAACTATGAGGAATTTCACTTCACACCTGCTCAAGGTCCAATTGATTATGACACGGTCAATATACTGCAGCATAGCGGCTAACACAATGTTTTACAGTAAAAGCAACAGGCTTCAATTCCCTCGGCTGCCCGTAAGGAGTTTGTATGACTTGAGTGCTCTGGCTTCCCCCACAATTCAACGTCCTACCGGTTGGTCGATTAAGTGATCATTGTAAATAGTCCCGTGGTTAGGGTACTGTATTTCGAAGGAGGGGACTATTAAGATAAGAAAATAAAATTAAAGGAGCGATGCAAACGGACTGACCCGTTACACCCCCCCCCCCCCCAACACACACAACATAGATTCTCTTACGAATTCTGTCCAGCCCACCTGTTCTCTAGCATTTCTTTAATGGCATTAGCAGGCCGCTGAATCACCTCGCCAGCAGCAATCCTGTTCACCACCACGTCTTCCAACCTACGGATCACTCCAGGAACAGCCATGACGCGGTCACTCCACCGCGGGGGAAAAGACCCCAAACCCAAACAAACGTTAGCCCGCCGCCACCGAAATGTTGGCGCATCGACACTCACGTGGCCCAGCACCGCCGTCACGTGACCGGCTCAGCGCCTGTCGCTCCGAAAGGAAATCCCGCCTATCGCGCGAGCGGCAGCAAATGGTGTCAGTCGGTTGGCTGGAGCCGCTCGCGATGGGATCCCTGGCTGTCAGTCATTTCCAAATGGAAAGTGCGAGCGTAACTGGTTGGCGCGAGGTCACAGCCTCCCCCCCACTCCCCCCCCCCCCCCCGCCCCGTACGGCTGTTTGGAGGTGTAACCCCGGGGAAAAACTGCTCTCCGAAGCTTGGTTCCGCATGTGCAAGAGGATGACGGTGGCCAAGCTGACTTGGAGGTTTTGTCTACAGTTATGAACAGTGGATACGGTAACAGAAAAGTCCTGTGATTATTCATCCCCATTAGTATGTTCTAAAGCACAGTTCTGTGCTTGGAAAGATATTTGCATACATAATACACCATGTTGCAAACTGAAAGGCCAAAGGGAAACAAAACAAAAACGCATGAGATGCGGATGCTGGAAACCTTGAGCAACACACACAAAATACTGGAGGAACTCACCAAGTCAGACAATATTTAGGGAGAGTCTCGGCCCGAAAAGTCGCTTGTTTATTCCCCTTCCATAGATGCCAGCTGACTTGCTGAGTTCCTCCAGCAGTTTGTGTGTGAGAGAAACAAAACAAAATATTCTGTATTTTAAAATCCGATGGTAGTCTTTGGGGGAAATGTAGTCATCACAACTTAGAATTTGGACTAAAATGTCAATTTTAGCTTTATAACAGCGAAGGTATAAAACATTGTGTTATGAAACGCGTGTAACTTTTTTTACATGGTTTATCGAAACGTTGCTATTAACAGAGGATGGCATTTGAGAATTGCTTGAGTTGATATACTATTCGTATAAGTTCACATTGTGTTACAGTTCTGATTGGTTCTGTTGAACTGGCGGCTGCTTCGAGCCTCGCACTGCAAAGTTATTTACTCAGAGGTGTTTCCTCAGTTGGCTGCAGAAGCTGACGCTGGCGCTCTTCAAAACAAACCTGACGGAGTTGTTAAATCCACGTGGTCAGTGTTTGCTGGGAAGCGGCTGATCTTGAATCTGGTGGTGTGAGGCTTCAGGTTTCTGTACCTCCCGCCCAGTGCTAGCTGTGAGAAGATGCCATAACCTGGAAGGTGGCCCGGGATCTTTGATGATGGATGATGCCTCCTTGAAGCTGTGGCCCCTGTAGACACTACGCATGCGGAGGTGGTTGTGCTTGTGTTGTACTGGGCAGATTTCTCTCTGCAGCTTCTTGTATTCCTGTGCATTCGCAATGCCATAGCAAGCAGTGATGTAACTAGTCAGGATACTTGTAGAAGTTTGTTAGGGTGAATCATCATAACGACCTCAGAAAGTAAATACTGCATCTATGTACTGGGCCCAGGAGAGTTCATCCCATATATTAATACCCAGCAATTTGAACCTGACTGTAGACTGCACCCACTGTTGATCCCCCAGTGAGAACTGGTGCATGTTCCTTTCCTTCCCCTTTCTGAAGCTGTTTTAATTTTATTTATAGATGCAGCACTGAACGGATCCTTGTGGCCCATTGAAGCTCACCACCCAGCAATCCCAACCTAATCACAGGATAATTTACAATGATCAATTAATCTACTACAAGGTGCATCTTTGGACTGTGGGATTTCCAGAACACCCAGAGAAACCCATATGCTCACATGAAGGACATAGAAGCTTCTTACTAACAGTGCTGGAGTTGTAATAGCCTTAATGGCTACGCTACTGTGGCAAAACTCACCACTAACAAAAACAATAAGGCTTTCTTAGAAGAAGGGTCTCAGCCTGAAACATCAACTGTTTGTTCATTTCCATAGATGCTGCCTGACCTGCTGAGTTCCTCCAGCATTTTGTGTCTGTTGCTTTGGATTTCCAGCATCTGCTGACATTTAAGGTTTTCTATATTTTGAAAATATTAACACATTGAGCTATAGTCCAATAGAACTTACGTCTGGGATTTATTGTGAAAAACCACGAGATGGCAGATGAATTAAATGTGTATTTTGCATCAGGCTTCAATATATAGCTTCAAGTCAGGAACTGGAAGGGTAGAAATTACAATCAACCAGGGAAGTAACACTGAGGAAATGCTCTGGAAGTGGTGTAGAGAAGAGGACTTGATTGAGACACAGTATCTGTACAGCATGAATACTTTTCCTCTTGCAGGAAAATGTATAACCAAGGGCTCACTACTTTTATATAAAAGGTTGGCTATTTAAAACAGAGAAGTGATATTTTCTTGTAGGATGTTAGTCTTCAGCTATACTAATATGTTTGTTCAAGACGTACAAAAAAGCTGGATGAACTCAGCAGGTCGGGCAGCATCCATTGAAAGAAGCAGTCAACGTTTCCGGTCGAGACCTGCTGAGTTCATCCAGCTTGTTTGTACCTGTTGATTTGACCACAGCATCAGCAGTACACTTTGTGTTTACCACTATGTTTGTTTATTCTTTTGACTGCATTGGTATCCATTGCCCTCTTCACACAGAGGGACTCGCTGTGAGTTTACAAAGGAAGAGTACAAAGCTACTTCTTCACTATGGCCTTTCATTAACTTTCTTTATCTACAGTGGTTTATTCCTTTGGCCATCTTACTTTCGTTGCCAAGCATGCAATCCATCTACAAAATGCACTGCAGTTATTTGCCTCTGCCTCTCTTGTCACCCTATGCATGTTCTGGTTCAGAATTCTGCACTCAGTTGTAGTTGCCCCATTATAGGGAGGGGTGCAGAAGAGTTTAGCTGGATGTTAAAGGAGAACTTGAACAAACTTGGGTTGTTTTCTCTAGCCGAAGGGAGGCATGATAGAAGTTTAAAAGATTATGAGAGCCTTTCATCTGCATTTAAGGTGAGAGGGGTTGAATTCAAAGGAGATTTTAATAAAATATTTTGTGCCTGGAATGCGCTGCTGGGGGTGGTATGATAAAGGTATTCAAGAGGGTCTGTGGTAGCGGGGTCTCTGGCGCCGTGAGGCCGTTTCTCGACTGTAGTGCGTCCCGAATATTTTGCTCCCAATCTCGCGAAGCAACCGCGCATTTTGCCGGAAACCTGCGTTTGATTGAGAAGATGGTTTTATTAGGAGCAGACGTGACGAACTGCTTCCCCTGCGGTGGCAGGAATGTGAAACCTCGGTAGTTCTAGCGATAGTTGGGTTCAGGGCACTGGAGGACAAATTGATTGTTTTGAGCTGCGCACGAATCGAAAGTTACACGTGTAGTTCTTTCCCTCGGAAGAGTTTTAAGTTTTGTTTTCCCGGCGATGACGTATTGCAGCCAGCTATTGCGACGGCTCCGATGAAGGGTGGACCGTGAGACAGTGGTCGAGGGATTAATCGGGCACGAAACTCGGATGGGGTGCGGAGGTAGTTGTCGCACTGTTGTCTCTCCTCCCCCACCCCCAGCTCACCTCTCGCAGTTCCTATCGACTCCAACTTGTTGACACTTTGCAAGTTTCACCCCGCAGCCTCTGTGTCCTATTCGCCTCCGTTCTTGCATTGCTTCTGTTACCTTGGCTGCTTCAGAAGGCATCCTAGGTGTAGAAGACTTTACCAGCTTCAGCTTTGTTCGTTTGGCCACACGATTGAATCTGTTGTCTCGTGAATATCCTGGAATTAGTACGTAGGATCTGTGGTTTAGTATCTTACGTCTGAATCCTAATTTAATAAGTTCTTTCGAATGTTTTCGTATTTCTGGTTGGTAACACTAACTTTTTTTTATTGCTGATCGTTTAGCAAATAAATCCTCAATGCAGGGAAGAAGACCAGGAGATTGAAACAGACAGAACAGCACATTAATAGACCTGAAAAAGACTCCAGTGCTGAACCCTTAAGGGCTTCTGCACCCAGGCCAGAAGACCAGTGTGAAGGTAATGGATTATTATTTTGTGTGTAGGTAATTAAATAAAACATTTAATGATGTTGTCTCCATACCTAATTGTGATGGTGCTCATTGTCCTACAGTAATTTGCAGTGATGAGGCGATTGGTAGAACTGTGGCATAATAGGTTTCCACTACAAAAACAGTAAGTTGGGTCAGTCAGAATATGTGGAGACAAATTGTACAGGTCAATGTTTCCAACTGAGACTTCGTTTGTTTCTTTTGTCTCCATAGATGCTGATTGGCTCACTGACTTCCTCCAACTTCTTGTTTTTGTTTTGTATTCCAGGACCTGTACTTCCTTTTGCCTTGGTGTAAAGTACTGGGGGAGAAAATACAGATAGTGAGTATTCTGATTTGAGTAGTAAAAGGAAGACAAGTAGAATGATAGATTTGAAATCCTGTAGTATGTTTTTAATGGGTATATTGTTCATGGCAAGGGTGAAGGTTGTATTTAAGGAGGTTTTGATACTCAAGGGTTATTTCTTGAATAATGATTATTCATGTGTTAGCTTAAAAATATATATTCTTCTAATCTGATTCTGGAATCTCAATGTGCTCATTAGCTGCTATTGGCTTTATTATTACCAGATCCCTGCACTTTTTGTTTGTCAAGCTGAAGTATCTTTTAAACCCCTTGTCCTGATTCTGAAAAAAAAATCTTTTGGATTCCTTGCACATTTTTGTTTAACTTTAAATAGGCTACTATTTTCAGGGTTAAGATTAATAGAAAATGAGTGGGTTTAATTTTTGAGATTGTCTCAACTGTCAATATTATTGAGGTAGTGGGAAATTTAAATATTTTTTTATCACACAACAAGAGCTGTCAGAGACTTTTCATCGTGCATCTATGTTTTTTTAAAAGTAAGCATTGTATTGAATAAATATTCAAAATACAGTGTATTCCAGTTAATTAGGCTGTCGGTTAATTGGGGCAGCCACTTATTTGGGACAAATGTTAAACTAATCAAGGAAAATAGTGTGGAATTTCTTCATTTATTTGCTGCTTAATAGGACAGGAGACTCACTGAACAATTTCTAATGTGTCAGTTGTGTGTAGTTATGCTGTGCTTGGAGTAAACAGTTTTTAAATAGCGTCAGTTATGTGTTTATGTCAAAAAGCAGTGATTTTTGTCATTTATAGTTGGTGATAAATAAGCGGTAAGACAATTTGGTAATGTTTTGCTCACTGTGGTTTCAAGCATTCAGGCTTGGAAATGTCAGAAACAACCAGAAGTGAAAATGAAACTATTTCACTATTTCAACATGTTAGGAACTACAAAGAATTTGAAAGTAGCAACAATCACCTTGAATGTTGCCTTGGCTTTCTACCAGACACTCAACTCTTGGCTGTGGCTTCGATTAGCTGTTTGCATGTGACAGAGGTCACACGCCGGTAACACCATTTTGACAGGTGGGATAAACCAGACGAGGATTGCTGGTGGGTTTCATTACCCGGTGAGATAGGTTAATCACAGCCTGGTATGGAAGCACTGATGCCCTTGAATGGGGAAAGTCTACAAAAAGTGGTGCATGTGCCTAGTCCATCACGGGTGAAGCCCTCACCACCAGTCGCAGAAAAACAGCACCCACTATCCAGGCCATACTCTCTTCTCGCTGCTTCCATCAGGAAGAAAGTACTGGAGCTTCAGGATCTGCTTTACCAGGTTCAGGAGCAGTTATTGCCCCTCAACCATCTTGAACCGGAGGGGATAACTTCACTCGCCCCATCACTGAACTGTTTTCACAACCTCATGTTCTCCATATTTATTGCTTATTTATTTACTATTATTTATTTATTTTCTTTTTGTGTTTGTGCAGATTGATTGATTGCTTGCCTGACCTGTTGGGGTGGTCTTTCATTGATTCTATTGTTTCTTGTATTTACTGTGAATGCCCACAAGAAAATGAATCTCAGGGTCATATGTGGTGACTATATATACTTTGATCATAAATTTACTTGAACTTTGAACATTTGAGTTAGGGACACGCTGTCCAAGTGTGCAATTTTAACTCCAGTGGACTGGGCAAGTGAAATCTACGGTAAGATCCAACGGTTTTGAGATGCTCTGTGACAAGGCATGTTTATCCACTGCAATCAGGGAAGTCCCCAGTTACCACTGGACCCAGACTCCCGAGGTTTAGAGAGTAGAACTGCCACGGTGCAATGCCTTTTTAAATACATTTTAAAAACCTCCCACGTAGGTTTCCTGTCATTGTCGGATATGACAGATTTTCACGAGTAGTGGCGTCCTAATTTGTTCTGTATTTCATTTAAATGCATAGCTCATTACACCGCTAAATAGCAGTTTGTCTTTTCATACGTTTTTAACTATCTCCATGAAACATCAGCTAATTGGGGAAGCTACTTACTTAGTCGAAAATACACTGTTCCCGATGTTCCCAATTAATTGGAATCCACTGTACTGAAGTGACATTCTGTAAAAAAAAAAGTCTGTGCTTAAAATTTATTTTTAAAGCAATTGTTTTCCAGTTCTAACGAAGTGTTTCTGATCTTGACAATTAACTCTGTTTCTCTTGGTGCAGATGTTTGTCAGTTCCGCTAAGTATTTCTAGCATTTTCTGTACTTTCAGGCTATGGTTTCAGTAGTTAAAGATCTCCCTATAACCATATCAAGTTTCCATAATCTTTCTTACGTTTTGACCATATATGTTGGTTTCTTGGTAACTTGCACAATCTTCCCATTACAATTTCAGCACATGTAATGTATGTGACACTGTAGGGGTCTTTGTATGTTGAAAAGAGCACTTGCTCTATGAAATATGACATTGCAAAGTACAAGCTGATGTTTTTTTCAAGTCATTTCTTAGTGTGCCAGGAGATCCACTGAGTTTAACAGGAAATAAGGATGCTTTCAGGGACAGACCAAGTACAGGATTTTTAACAAGTGATTGCTTAATCACCTCTGTAACTATGAGGGTATTCGAAACCAAATATTATCTTGGAGGTCATGGGAGTGAACTTATTCAATTGAATAATAACCAGGAAGTCCACCTTCATTTTCAAAATTCTGGTTTCATGATTATTGTAATTCCAATATTCATTTTGAAATCAATGTTTGAAATTACCAATGTAAATTTGCCATGGTAATTATAATTTCTCTTCAGTGGCAGGCCACTTTCCATGGTTGGAAGAACAATATTTGTTGGTCACGTTTGCTCTTTCGTACAGTGTGAATTGTGTGACTGCTGAATAGAATATTGCCATTTTATTGCCTGGAATTGGTATCTATTTCACACTCAACTCTGCCCTCTGTCTTTGGCTTTCTATATTCTTCAGAAAAAGGTCAGTGTAATCTTGAGAATGAACTGGACGTGTTATTGTTTTCCAGACTCGGTGTTGAGTTCAGCAATTTCAGATACACAGCATTTCTATTGTTATAACCAGCACTCACAGTGTCACTCTGCTTTTCATTTTTGTGTATTGCTACTCACTGAAGTCTTTAAAACACTTTCACTCGATTTCTTTACCCTTTTTGTCTTAGATTTTCTCGTGCCCTCCACACCTTTTTGTTCTCCTAGCTATTTGTGGCCTTTATATGAAGTCAAGCTTGAAATGAGTCAATCATCCTGCAGTCCTCTTCCATGTACAGAATGGACAAAGAAAACATCGTTCAGTACTTTCCCCAAGGTATCATTTGATTAGCTTGGGACAGATATATTGGGAAATGCCAGGAGTTAAAATAGAATAGTGCAGCACTAGACACATCATTGGGCCCATGATTTTGTGCCAATTTTGATACAAAGCCAGGTGAGCAAAGCATTTACAGGAAAATAAATAACAATCTGCTAAAAATGATACATAAAGGCTGACAGACAAGCAATGTGTAAAAGAAGAAAAGGCAGAGTCACATCTGAAAGGTATTATAAGAATACCAATAACAGAATCAGAGTTGAGTTTGTTGTTATATGCTCAGGTGAAAAGAAAAGCTGGTGCAGGAGTAGGACCCCTTGTGGTCTTCTGCTGTAGCCCATCCACTTCAAGGTCTGACACGCACTGAGAGATGCTCTTCTGCACACCATTATTGTAACACATGGTTATTTGAGTTACTGTCACATTCCTATCAACTGAACCTGTCTGGCTATCCTCTGATCCCTCTCATTAACAAGGCGTCTTCGCCCACTGAACTGCTGGTCATTGGATTTTTTTTTGTTTGTTGTTGTAGTTTGCACCATTCTCTGTAAACTGTTGTGCATGGAAAATCCCAGAAGATCAGCAGTTTCGGAGAGATTCAAATCGTCTGGCATCAACAATCATTTCACAGTCGAAGTCACTTAGATCACATTTCTTCCCCATTCTGATGTTGAATTTGAACAACAACTGAACCTCTTGACCATCTCTGAATGCTTTTATGCAGTGAGTTGCTGCTACATGATTTTCTGATTAGATACTTGTTTTAGATTAGATTAGATTATGAGGACACTCAGTCCTCCTTTATTATTATTTAGTAATGCATGCAATGTTGAAATGATACAATGTTGCTCCAGTATGATATTACATAAACACAAGACAGACCAAGACTAACTGACAAAAACCACATAATTATAACATACAGTTACAACAGTGCAAAGCAATACCGTAATTTGATAAGAGCAGACCATGGGCACGGTAAAAAAAAGTCTCAAAGTCCCTGATAGCCCATCATTTCACGCAGACGGCAGAAGGAAGAAAAACTCTTCCTGCCATGAACCTCCAACGCGGCAAAACTTGCCGATGCAGCCTCTGGAAGCACCCGACCACAGCCAACTCTGAGTCCGTCCGAAAACTTCGAGCCTCCGACCAGCCCTCCGGCACCGAGCACCATCTCTGCCGAGTGCTTCGACCCCGGCCCCAGCAGCCGAGCAACAGGCAAAGCCGGGGATTCGGGGCCTTACTCCCGGAGATTTTTCAATCACACAGTAGTAACGGCAGCGAAACAGGCATGTCAGAAATTTCACCAGACGTTCCTCCGTGCTTCTCACGTCCGTCTCCATCAAATCAGGATTGTACACGGCCCCTACTTACAGATAATAGATATTAATTCCTGGAGTGGCCGCTGCGCCCTGCCGTCGCGCTGCCATCTTCTCACAAAAGCTAATGCACCTAAAAAAGTAGCCACCGACTGTATATGGTTAAAGCAGTAAATAAATCCCAGTGTAAAGATCTGTTGTCTGTTTGTGGACCTATGGATGAGCTGTGAAATGCATACTTGTCTGTATTGTGGTGGAGAAGTTCATGGAAGGTAGGGTATTCTGGGATGAGAACAGTGTCCTGAAGCAAATAAACGTTACAAAAATGTAGTTGATGACAGTCTTAAAATGGATAGGGCTGGATAAATCCCTGTGGTCTGACTAAGTGTATCACAGGACATTTTAGGAAGGTAGAGAATAAACTGCTCGGGCCCTAGAAGAGATATTATGATTATGTTTGTTCTGTTAGCCATAGGAGATGTACTGGACTTTAGCTGTTACAGTTCATTCTACACTCTTATTGTTCTGTATGTGCAATATGCAGGACACGCTTTTCACTATATCTTGATACATGTGATGATAATAAACCAATTACAGTTACCAAAATGTTGGAGGAAGGCTAATATTGTGCTTGTGTTTAAGAAAGGCAGCAAGAACAAGCTAGAGAACTACAGGTCGTAAGCCTGACATCAGTGGTGGGAAAGTTACTGGAGGGGATTCTGCAAAATAGGATCCCTTGGTGTTTAATAAGGCAACGACTGATATGGGATAGTTTGCATGTCTGTGTGTATGACACTGGGTCTTACAAATTTGACTGTCACAATTCCCTGCATGCTGTCATGGTGATGTTTACTGGTAATGAACCAAGCTGCATTTGAAATACATATTCATGAGCATCACTGGAAACGCACAACTCCAGCTACGTGTCCATGGTGTTGTAGAGGATAGGTCTGGCTCCATTGCCAGGCAAAATCCTATTACCCAGATGTAGCCACACTACCTGTTCTTCATGGAAGAGTTCTTTCACGCAAACGTCTATCCATCAGTAGTGGGCAGCAAGGAATGGGTTCTGGTAGGGTGGATCCCTGAGCAAATTGTTCAAGCCATTTGGCAGAATATCTCATTGCCAAACTCATCAACAAGCACAAAGACCTCGCTTGGCTGACATTGAGAGGGGTTCTCACAGTCAGATATTTCCCGTATAGATGATGTTGTCCCCTATGCACGCTGCCCTCAAACAGCTGAGGTGGAGAAGAGACAGTCAGCTAAGAGGGTGTGGAGACAGATGCAAAAGTCCGTGTCCAGTTCATCCCCAGCACCGATGTAACAGAGGACTCTTTCCCCAGCACCGATGTAACAGAGGACTCTTTCCCCAGTACCGATGTAGCAGAGGACTCTTTCCCCAGCACCGATGTAGCAGAGGACTCTTCCCCCAGCAACTATGTTACGGAGGACTTGCTCATCCCTGCACTATCTGCAGCGCTGTGTTCAGAAAAGAAAGCTCATTCCAGTTTGTAAGACATGTTGAGAGGGTGCAGAAGTGGTTTTACCAGGATGCTGCCTGGATTAGAGGGTATGTGCTATAAAGGTGAGATTGGAGAAATGTGGAATGGCGGAGGTGGAGGGAGAACTGATAGCGATTTAAAATATTATGAATAACATAAATAGCTTGTATTTCTTCTAGGGTCAAAGTGCCTAATACAAGATGGCATTCATTTGGAGTGTGAGTAGCAAGTTTAAAGCAGTGGCATAGTAGCGTAGCAGTCAGTGCAATGCTTTACAGTGCCAGCGATCTCTGATTGGGGTTCAATTCCTACCGTTATTTGTAAGGAATTAGTATGTTCTCCTTGTGACCCCATCAGTTTCCTTTGGATGCTCCGATTTCCTCCCATATTCCAAAGATGTACAAGTTAGTTTTAGTAAGTTGTCAGCATGCGACATTGGTACTGGAAGCATAGTGACACTTGTGGGCTGCCCCTGCACACCTTTGGACTGTGGTTGTCATTGACGCTTATAGTGCATTTCACTGTATGATTTGATGTGAAGTGAGGGTCTCCGTTGGTCAGAGTTGACCATGATATTGCGTCCTAGCTGTCTAGATGAGCAAGCCTGGGTAGTATGATAGGGAAAGCAAACTGTTGCCCATGTACAAGCTCCCCCTCTCCACGCATCTGATGAACCCAAAGGAGCGGCAGAGACGGGTACAGTTTGGTACCAGCAGTGTCGTAGGAGTTGCCATTCAGCATTGAACTTAATGTTGGACTGCCTTTTATGGACTCCAGCTCCGGACTTCTCTGGGTTTACTCCCAAAGTCTTCTCCATGAGCGGATATAGTGCAAGGCAGCGGAGAGCTGAAATCAGAGTTTTCCTTCTAGGCGATGTGCTAACCACGGCTGGTGAGCCCTGTGTGCCCAAAGTGACTGGTTTTAAGATGCCATTAACCCCCTTTTGCCCCTTCTCATGTCAGTAGAAATGGTTCTGCTGGGCTTAGTAGGTAACCACACATGAAGGCCAGGATCTGGACTGGTTGTCAGAGGCTATTTGAGGTGCCCGCCGTTGGGAGCATTTAATAAGTAGTGGGAGCTTGACCCTGTTACCACCCCCTCTTATAACAACTTTAAGAAACCTTTGATGTACATGGGACAAATAATCTTTAATCTTCAAAGGAGATGTGCAGGGCAAGTTTTTAACATGGAGTACAGTGAGTGCCTGGTAGTAGAGGCAAATATGATAGAGGAGATCTTCTTAGACAGGCACATGAATGTGCCAAGCATGGAGGCATATGGATCTTGTGTTGGCAGAAATGAGTAGTTTAGTTTGGCATTTAATTACGAGTTTAATTAGTTCGGCACAACAACATAGGTTGAAAGGACTGTACCTATGCTGCATTGTTCTATGTTTTATGTTCTATGAATCCACTGTGCTTTTTAAACAAAGGAGCTATATACTAGCTATTCACCAAACCTCTGGGACCTCGACTAAGGCTAAAGAGAATACACCAGTTCCCATTTGTGGGTCAGCGGTGGAGGGAGTAAGTTGTTTCAAATTCTTGGGCATTAACATCTTAGATGTTCTGGGCCCTGCCTGTGATATTATTGCAAATTTTTCACTTACACCAAACTTCTGCACGTTAGGATGAACTATACTTAACTTAATTTGACTTGACTCTGTCAAGGCCTCAGCAATCTCTTCTCTTGCTTCCCTCAATAATCTGAGAGAGGTTCTATCGTGCTTGGAGACTTTTCCACCTTGGAACATAAAACAGTACAGCACAGGACAGGCCCGTTAGCCCATGATGATATTCAGAACTAACTGAGCTAATGACATCTAATCCTTCAGACCCACATAAGGTCCATATCTCTCCATACCCTGCATATTCATATGTCTATTTAGCAGTCTCTTAAATGCTTCTATCCACCTCCAGCACTATCCCTGGCAGCACATTCCAGGTACCCATCACGCTCTGTGTACAGTAAAAGAAAAACAAAAGTGTGTCCCACACATCTCCTTTGAATTTTCTCTCTCTCACCTTAAATGCATCCCCTTGAGTATTACCTCTTTTGAATTTGGAAAAGAGATACTGGCTATCTTCTACCGTAATTCAAGAAACTTCTTTCAGGTTTCCTACTTAGCTTGGGCTGCTCCAGAGAAACAGCCCGTATAGCATGGGCTCTCTAATCCAGGCAGCATCCTGGTAAACAGGAGAATATCTGCCGATGCTGGAAATCCAAGCAACACACACACAATACTGGAGGAACTCAGCAGGCCAGGCAGCATCTATGGGGAAAAAGTAAAGTCGACGTTTCGGGCTGTAGGGTTTCAGCCTGAAACATTGACTGTACTTTCTTTCCATAGATGCTGCCTGGCCTGCTGAGTTCCTCCAGCATTTTGTGAGCATCCTGGTAAACCACGTCTGCATTCTTTCCAAAATTTTCATATTCTTCCTATAATGGGGTGACCAGAATTGAATGGAGTATTCTAGACGTGACCTAACCAGGGTGGTACAGTAGTGCAGTAGTGTAGCAATTAGCATGATGCTATTACAACTTGGCATGTCAGAGTTCAGAGTTCAATCCCGGCATCATCTGGAAGGAGTCTCTTAATATCCTCTGCGTGGAACGTGTGGGTTTTTTCCAGGTTCTCCAGTTCTTCCTACGGTCCAAAGATTAATTGGTCCTCGTAAATTGTCCCTTATTAGGTTAGGGTTAAATCAGGGTTGTCGGGGGGTGTGGGCAGTGCGGCTTGAAGGACCTGTTCTGCAGTGTGTCTTTACATAGATAGATACGTATGTATATGCAGTTTTGGATAGCTGTAGCATAACTTTCTGACTCTGTCCCCACTATGAAGACCAGCATGTCATGTGTTTTTACCACCCTGTTGACTTTCAGGGAGCTACAGATGTGGACCCCAAGATCCCTCTGTACATGAAAACTGTTAGGACTGGCTCCTGCCATTTAAGAAAGCATGGCAGCATAGCGGTTAGTATGATCTTAATACAGCAGTGGTGACTTGGGTTCAAATCTGCCACTGTCTGTGAAAGTTTAAAAGTTCTCCTTGTGTTTCCTCTGGGTGCTCTGGTTTACTCCCTTGGATTAGTAGGTGTGATTGGGCAAGAGGGCCTTTTACCATACTGTCTCTAAATAAAATAAAGTGTGGTGTTTTGACTCTTGAAGAGGCTTAATATTCTATTAGAGCCTCAATGCCACCATCACCTTGATATCAATATACCCTAGAGTGTCAGCATACCTCTCCCTGTCCTCTTCCTTGGTAAGTACAGATGGAAAGTACTTGTTTTGTACCAAGCCTGCTTCCTCCAACTCCAGCGTAAATTGTCTGATTTATTCCCGAGCGATTCTTCTGAACTACCCTCTTGTTTCTAATGTTTGTGTAAAATGCTTTGGGATTTTCCCTAATCCAACATGTAAAGGACGTTTCATGACCCCTTGTAGCCCTCCTGATTTCACAAGTTCTTTTGTTAAGATCTATGTCTTATGTTTACTTTCCTAAACCTTACATACGCTTCATTGTTTAAACTAAATTTGCAACCTCTCTTGGTATGCAAGATTTCTAAACTTAAACAATAATGGAACAGGGAGAACGTACAGACTCCTTATAGATGATGGTGTGAATTGAGCCCCGTTCAGTTGCACTGTGAAGCATTATGCTAACTCTATGCTACTATACCACCCACATGCTATATGTTGTGACGTTCTGAGGTGGTTCGTGATTGACAGCCCGACCCTGCATTTCTAATGACCAGTACTGTTTATTGTTCTTGTGTTAAAGTGCTGTTGTGGGATTATGATAGGGAGCTCCAGTTCATTTATTGTTGCATTTTAGCTTGGGTTATACAGTTATTTGCCTGTGTATTTATGGGTCATCCTGACTGTAAGTGTGTGAGACTGGTTGTGTTCACTCTGCGGGTCATGGTGCCCAGTCTGTTTTGAGTTTATCACAATAAAACGGTTCCTCGTCTGTTATTATGGACCAAATACTCGCCACATTGGTGTCAGGAGTGAGATGCGAAATTGAGACGAGATTGAAGAGCTACAATGCTGAATAGACTGCCTTAACACCCGGGGAATATGATGCAGGACCAAGCAGTATGCCTGCCCCCACACCCCGGGCAGGGCTCGTAAAGACGAGACCCAGCGGGAAGACCTGGGAACCGAGCATTGCGCCTTCCCAGGGAGCCCTGAAGGAGCGAGTGTACCCAGGCTCCCCAACCCGGGGACAGAGCGGAGCGCATCACTCACCTCCGTAGCCGTAGCCATGGGAGGATGGGCACCATGGCAGATGCCGCCGGAGCAAGAGGAAGAGAAAGGGTCTGGACGATTTGCACCTCGGTGCACCCTGAAGCTCCCCAGATACAACGGTACCAGCCGCCTGGAGCCTTGTCAAACTTGCCGCATGACACATCAGGTGGAGCCCCACCGAGACAGCGATGCACCTTGCCACGGCACTGGAACGAGATGCCCTGCGGGCCCTCCTCGACCTAACGCCAGCTGAGCTGTGTGACGACAGGGCCCTCATAGTGGCACTGGAGTGGCGTTTCGAGCAGAGGCCGTTGGCGGAAGCAATGAGGGAAGAACTGGGCAGCAGACGGTGCCGTATGGGAGGAAGCCTGGGGGCATTAGCAGCTGATCCCCGCCACTGTGCTCGGCATGGCCACCCCCAGTTCCCTCCCACGGCTCAGGGACAGCTTTCCCCCCACACCTTTGTAAAGGCGCTGACACCGGAGCGCCTTCGACAGCATGTTCGCCTGACGTCGCCATCATCGCTGGACGAGGCGGAGAGGGCAGGAGCAAATTTAGCCCCCAGGGTGTTTCAGTGTTACCCTGCACACAGCGAGCCCGGGCTTGTGTCACCGAGGGTGAGAAGGAGCCCATGAGACAGGCCCGACCCCGCTGCGGGCCACAAAACAAGCTCTGCTACCGGTGCGATGAGGCAGGTCATTTGGCCCGGGACTACCCTCGACCGGCACCACGCCACAGCCCAGCGCAGCCATCGGGAATCGTCGAGCGGGCAGCATTGTCCGAGTCCTCCAGCAGAACCCTTACATTGTCGCCCCTCCGGGCGGTCCGTTTGGGTGAAGAGCGAGGCTTACACGTGGACTGCGTGGTGGAGAGAATCAGATGCTGTGCGTTGGTGAACACGGGGTCAACCATCTCTACCATCACTACCATCCGTCCCAGTGTTCTCCCCAATACAGATCAGCCATCCCCACCTGGGTGGACAATGATAGCGGTCCGGTTGGCTACGGTCACCGGTGACTGTGCGGCGATGCAAGGGAAGAGGAGGCCGCGCATCGCAGTGGACACGAGGTGTGGCTCGCCGACATCCGAGATTCCTGAATCATTGGCCTGGGCCTGCTGTCCCACTGAGGGCCCATGTGGATGTGTCAGGGCCAACACTTTACCCAGTGCTGAAGCCGTGGCTCTCCAGCAGGGCAGCTCCAGGAATGGCTCCCAGCGGGAACAACAACCACACCGGTTTCACAGCGGCCCGGGGCAGTGCAGCACACCCGGCAGCAGCCCAACGCAACACAGCTGAACCAGGAGCAAGCGACAGTGACGCCGGCAACCACGTCCCCACCACGGACCAGCAGCTGTGCAGCGAACAGGTGAGCGATCCGATGTTGGCCTGGGTGAGTGTGGGACGACGGCCGGAGTGGGCAAAGGTCTCCGCACTGGACCCGGAGACCAAAGCCCTGTACTTGCAGTGGGGAACGCTGGAGGTCCACGACGGGTTGCTTTTTGGGTGGTGGTAGTTGTCCGATGGTGAACCACATCTCTTGTAGCTGGTCCCCCGGGGGCTCCGCACCAAGGTGCTGAGGTCTGTGCACGGGCTGGTGGGGGCTGGCCATTTCAGAGTTACAAAGACACTGGGCAGGCTGCGTGAATGCTTCTACTGGCCTGGGTACAGGCAGGACGTGGAGCTGTTCGTGCACTGCTGCAACACTTCCAGCTTCCAGAAAAGGCTGGGCTGCCAGTCTAGGATGCCAGTGCAGCAGTTCATGGTGGAGCCCCAGTATGGGTCTACTACCCCTCCCAGTGGAAGGGACTATCCCCCAGGCTTGGAAGCCACTGGAAGGGGCCGGTAGAGGTGCTCGACCGCATCTCCGATGTGGTATATTAGGTGCAGTTGCCTGAGCGTCAGAAGGCTGCACTGGGATGGACTGGCACTGTGTCAGCCCTTGGCCACCGCTGACCCAGCGAGGCTGAAGGAAGGAAGTGACACTCAGGGTGCCCTGCCTCTTGTCTCACACAAACAGGTGGCAGTGTCGACTTTAGGACTTTGCTCTGGACTCTGGGGTTGCCGGGGACGCCTGACCCCTTGGGTGGGGGCATTGTGACGCCCTGGGGCGTATGGCCGACAGCCCACCTCCGCATCTCTAATAACCAATACTGTTTATTGTTCTTGTGTTAAAATGCCTTTGTAGGATTATGGTGGGAAGTTCTAGTTTATTTATTGTTATATTTTATCTTGGGTTATACAGTTATTTGCTTGTGTATTTGTGGGTCACCCTGACTGTAACCGGGGTGTGTGATGGTCACCTCCCCCCGTCTGGTGAGACTGGTTGGGTTCACTCCCCGGGTCATGGTGCCTGGTTTGTTTTGTGTTTATCACAATAGAATGTTGTTGAGTTAAATGAGCTTCCTCGTCTGTCATTATGGACAAAATGCTTGCTACAATATGTACTTCTCCAAGAACTCGTACATATTATTAATGGAGCTACCTCAGCCACTTTCTCTGGCAGCTTATTCCACATATTGACCACCCTCTGGTTGATTCAGCACTTTGTAAAAGTATTCAGTCCCTGATCTTTTGTTCACATAAATGAGTATTGCAACCAGGGATTTTGATCAATTTAACAGAGAATTTTTATTTGTGAATCACTTGCTTCTTTTTCTCCCCCCACAAGAGAGCCCAAAAAAAGAGGGAAAATTGTAAAGCATGAAAAACTAATTCAGAAACTGAAATGTCAGCTGTTCAAAAGCATTCATCCCCATTTGCTCAATACTTAGTTGAACTACCTCTCGCAGCTATTACAGCCAGTAGTCTTTTTGGATAAGTCTTTATCAGCTTTCCACAGTGTGACGGAGCAAGATTTGCCTATTCCTTATTGCAGAATTGCCCAAGCTGTGCTAAGCTAGTTAGGGAGTGGCAGTGGACAGCAATCTAGAGGTCATACCAC
The DNA here is from genome assembly GCF_048418815.1 of Hemitrygon akajei. Taxonomy (NCBI): domain Eukaryota; kingdom Metazoa; phylum Chordata; class Chondrichthyes; order Myliobatiformes; family Dasyatidae; genus Hemitrygon; species Hemitrygon akajei. Next base: position 136,823,774 of record NC_133124.1, on the reverse strand, counting down.
AGATTGTTTGATTGGGTAAAGGTCAGGATGGGCTATTGAAGGACATCGATTTTCTTCATTTGAAGCCATTCCTATATTGCTCTGGCAATGCACTTTGGGTCATTGTTCTGCTGAAAGATGAACGTCCTCCCCAGTTTAAGCTTCCTGGCAGAGGCTAGCAGGTTTTTATCCAGGATTTCTCTGTATTTAGCAGCATTCATCTTCCTATCATTCCTGACCAGGTTTCCGGTCCCTGTTGCTGAAAAGCACCCCCTTAGCATCATCCCCTTAGGGATGATGTTACCTTTACCTGGCTGATGCGCAATATTAAATTTATGCTACACTCACATATCCATTTCAGTCTCAACTGATCACAAGATCTTGCACATCTTGATGGTGTCTTCTAAGTGTCGCAGTGTCTTTACGGGCAAGGACATGTTTTTCTTTCTTCTTTGCTACTCTTTGATAAATGTCCTTTTAGTTCAAGGCCTTGGAGATTGTGGAGATGTAAACTTCATCTCCGGTTGCAGCCGCTGACTTCTGCAGCTCCCTCAGAGTCACTGTAGGCATCCCAGTGGCCTCTCTTACAGCTGCCATTCTTCTCCAGTGACTAAGTTTAGAGGGGCAGTCTGACCTAGTCATCATTGCAGTGGTTTAATGATGGACTGCGCTCAAGCTCCAAGGTACGTTTAGTATTTTTGAGATGGTCATGTATCCTTCCACAGATTTGTGCTTCTGTGGCGACCCACTTCCCAGCGCACTCGAACCGGCTCACAAAGCGGTGCGCGCTGGCATTGAGGCTGGTCGCAAAAAGGGTGCTAAGCTTGTTCACCAGCAAGGGGAAAAGCCCACGCGCGGGACAGGACCGTGAATACGCGCCCCCTACAGCATTCCCGCCTGGGGAGGGTGGGATCAGGAAGGCTTTAAAGTGAGGCCGCAAAGTTTGAATAAATCTCTTTTGCAACTGCAGCTCACCAACTCCGTGTCATTATTTCAGCGCTGCGTGTAGCTACAATCGGTGACCCCGACGGCCCAAATATCAGATGAACGACGCCACATCTGTTCATGCAGTTTCGTTAAAACTGCCAAGCTTCTGGACGCTGCGACCTCACCTATGGTTCCAGCAAGCAGAAGCACAATTCCACATTCGGCAGATAACCTCGGATGCCACATGTTACTACTACGTGGTGAGCTCACTCGACCAGGAAACAGCGGCCCAGGTTGAGGAGTTCATACAGTCGCCCCCAGCGGACGGCAAATACACAGAATTCAAAGCCTTGCTCATAAGGACTTTTGGACTCTCACGGCGTGAGCGAGCTGTCCGCTTACTGCACCTGGATGGTTTGGGAGACAAGCCGCCATCGGCTTTGATGAACGAGATGCTCTCCCTGGCTGGAGGTCACAAGCCCTGCCTCATGTTTGAGCAGGCATTCCTGGAACAGCTGCCAGAGGACATACACCTGCTGCTGTCCGACACGGATTTCAGCGACCCCCGGAAGGTGGCGGCCCGGGCGGATGTGCTGTGGAAAGCCAAGAAGGAGAGTGGGGCGTCCATCGCACAGATCACCAGGCCACGCTCCCAGCAGCAAACCAGACCAGGCCCGGCCACAGAGCCCGCTAACCCCAAAGGCAGGGGTGAGGAGACCAACAAACAATGGTGCTTCTACCACCAGCGGTGGGGTGCAGAAGCCCGCCGCTGTACCCTGCCCTGCAAGTTCCCGGGAAACGCCAGGGCCAGCCGCCGCTGATGGCTACTAAGTTCACGTGGGACTTCACACTGGCCGCCGTAGCCCAACCACTCCTGGGAGCAGAATTTTTGCGGGCTCACAGCCTACTGGTCAATGCCGAGACCTTTCAAACGTTCTCCCTGGGTGAAGCCCAGTTGCTGGCCCCACACCTCGACTCCATCACGCTGTCCGACAACGACTTCACCAGAGTCCTGGCGGATTTCCCATCGGTTCTGGCACCGCAGTTCACGGCAGCCATGCCCAGACACGGCTTACAGCACCACATCCCGACACAAGGACACCCCTCCACGCCCGTGCTCGAAGGCTTCCCCCGGACAAGCTCCAACTGGCGAAGGAAGAGTTCAAGAGGATGGAGGAATTGGGGATCATACGGTGGTCCGACAGCCCATGGGCCTCCCCCCTGCCAGTGTCGCGAGGAGCGCGGCACCTCCTGACTGTCGTGGACCGGTTCACAAGATGGCCAGAGGCGGTCCCGCTCACCGACACCACCTCCGAATCTTGCGCCCGGGCACTGATTGCCACCTAGGTATCTTGCTTTGGTGTACCGGCCCACATTACCTCTGACAGAGGTGCCCAGTTCACCTCCAGCCTGTGGTCAGCTATGGCCAGCCTTTTGGGGACACAGCTGCACCACACAACTGCTTACCACCCACAGTGGAACAGTCTGGTGGAGCGTTTCCATTGTCACCTGAAGTCGGCTCTCATGGCCCGCCTCAAAGGGCCTAACTGGGTGGACGAGCTTCCCTGGGTCCTGCTCGGAATCCGCACAGCGCCCAAAGAGGATCTGCACTCCTCGTTGGCCGAGTTGGTGTACGGCGCACCCCTGGTCGTCCCAGGGCAGTTCATACCAGCCCCAAGAAGAGGAAGAACCCGCAGCAGTCCTGGACAGACTAGGCGAGAGGCTCCTGGCCCCCATACCCACTTCGCAGCATGGGCAGAACCCGATCTGTGTACCCAAAGACCTGCAAAACTGTAAGTTTGTTTTTGTACAACGGGGCGGACATCGGGCACCGTTACAGTGGCCCTACGAGGGGCCGTTTATGGTGATCAGAAACAACGGGTCCACGTTCGTGCTGGACGTTGGGGGGAGAGAGGAGGTTTTCACGGTGGACCGACTCAAACCGGCCCATATGGACGGCGCAGCCGGTCGAGATTCCGGCACCGCGGCGCAGAGGCAGACCTCCCAAACAGAGTCCGACCCAGACTGTGGACATTGGGGGGTGTATCGCCAGTTCTGGGGGGGGGGTTATGTGGCGACCCACTTCCCAGCGCACTCGAACCGGCTCACAAAGCGGCGCGCGCCGGCAGTGAGGCTGGTCGCAAAAAGGGCGCCAAGCCTGCGTCACCAGCAAGGGGAAAAGCCCGCGCGCAGGACGGGACTGTGAATACGTGCCCCCTAAAGCATTCCCGCACGGGGAGGGCAGGATCAGGAAGGCTTTAAAGTGAGGCCGCGAAGTTTGAATAAATCTCTTTTGCAGCTCACCGACTCTGTGTCATTATTTCAACGCTGCGTGTAGCACACCGCTACACTTCTCTATTATTATTTCCCTGACTTGTCTTGAATGCTCTTTTGTCCTCATTTTGGTTTGGTCTGTTGAAAATCTACCATATTTTTGGACCCAGACAGAGGAGATATTTATTCAGATGTTTCTCCAGTTTTCTACATCAACAAATTGGGCAAGTTTGTTAGGTAATATAGAGTATTGCACTTGAAATTTTGCCTTGTAATTATAAAGGGAATTTGTACTTTGTCAGCCTACAATTTTGGTTTTTAATGTTTAGTAAATTGTTGACTGGTTTTGGAATTTTTCTTTTGATTTGACATGATGCACAATGTTTTGTAGATTAGCTCAAAAATCTTACTTCAATATGTTTTGAATTTATAAAATGAAACAGTAAAATATGAAAATAGTTTTGGGGGCTGAATACTTTTTCAAGGCTATGTTGTTCCTTGGGTCCTTTTAAATCGCTCTGTCCTCTCACCGTAATCCTGTGCCCTCTTGTTCTTGATTCCCCAGACCAGGGGGGAAAAAGACTAAGTGTGGATTCACCCTATCTATGGCCATCATGATTTTATCATGGTTACATAGGGTCACCCCTCATTCTCTTACACACCAATTTTTTTTTAAAATCCCAACCTGGACAATCTCAGCCCCACGAGTCCTGGCAACATCGTCATATATCTCTGCACTCTTTAAGTTCAAAGTAAATTTTGTTATCAGAGTACATGCGTGTCACCATTTGTAACCCTGAGATACTAGTGTGTTGTCTCACAGTTACACTGTGCAAGTATTTTCTTTTACAGAATGGATCAGATTGCATATGCAATGCACCTAAAATTACTTGGAAATGAAGCATTTAAACAAAAGAAATATCACATTGCACTCCAGAGGTATGATGAGGCTCTGCAAATCCTTCAATTTTGGCAACCAGAGAGAAGGTAAAAAAATATATTATCTTAACTTTGCAAGTATTACATGTGATTTCCAACATAAGCCTCCTATCCAGATTTTACTGGGATGCAAGGTTGATTTGGAAAAGATTGCTGGGTTATGTTTTCCATTTCATGTTTGTTCCTTCTCTGTGAATGAACAGACATTTTCCAGGCCTACTGACTGAATTAGCTACCTGACTGTATGGCGTTTGCTGAGCAAATGGGAGTACTGTGAAGTGTGGTTTTCAGCAGAAGGAAAGAGCAAGCGGAGCAGTGTGTCAGGGCAGTGAATGTAGGAGTTGTGCATTTGTTTAAGTCATTGATGAGGCTACATTTGGGGTACTGTGTACAAGTTTGGTCACCTGTCATCGGAAAGACATGGTTAGTGCAGAAAAAGATTTAAAAGGATGTTGTGATGAAGAGTCCTGGCCTGAAGCATCAGGTATTCATTCCCATCCATTGACTTGCTGAATTCCTCCAGCATTTCGTACCAGGATATTGCCAGTACTAAAGGTCCTGACAGGGACTACGTCTTTATTGCTTGGGATGTGGGAGAAAGAGGAGTGACCTTATTGTAATGCTTAAAGCTGTGAGAGCCTTGGATAAGGTGGATGCTAATTGTCTTCCCCTCAGGGCAAGGGGGCATAGATCTAGGGTGAGTGAAAAGATTTAAAAGGGACCTGGGAGGCAATTTTTTTCCACATATGGTGTTAAGTTTAAGGAGCAAGTTGCCAGAGGAAGTGGTTAAGGCAGGCACAGTAGTTTTATTTAAGAAGCACTTGGATAGGTATATGGAGGGATAGGAATCAAATGCAGGAACTTAGGACAAGCTGGGTGATCTTTTTGGTTTTCATAGACTTGTTGGGCTGATGGCCCTTTATGACTCTGTAACACCTTTCATTGTATTGTTGGGCATACATGATTCAATACATTGCCCAGTCATCTAAAAAGATGTAAAAAAAAGCATTTAGGGAAATTTATATAATTATTTCTGTTTACTGAACAGCATTAAGTTGACTGGAACTTGAAATGAATAAACACTGTAGCTATAAAAATAGGTCACTGACTACCTAACCTGAAATCCCAAAGCTCTTGCACCATCTGCCTAGCATATGTAGCTGGTGATGGAATATTACCTACTTGCCACTATGAGTGTAGTGCCAACAACGTTACAGTTTAATAACTCCCTAGACAAAATCTGGAACTTGATTGGAACTGCATCCACCACCCTGTCAGCCGGTGCACTCTGACAACAGTTTCAACTACTACTACCAAATGAACTCCCACTTTTAATAAAGACAAAAAATCATATACACTGAACTGTACATCTATAGATCTACACATCTACATTTTCCCCTCTAAATCAAAATTCATCCAAATCTATATTATTCATTATTTCTGGGGTCTAAATCCTGGAGCAATGTGCCTAATAGCATTGTGGGAGTACCATCAGTGAAAAGATTTGTAGCTTTTAAGAAGCAGCTTGGAATCAGTGAGGGAACTGAAGTCCGGTGAATGCTGTGAGATGCAGCATAGTGTCAAAAATGAAGATGGGCAAAAGATACTTCCCTTGTGCTGTCTAGTTCTAGATTCTGGATAAATGACTCTGCACATTGCCCCTCATGATTTTATTACACTTCAAAAAGATCATCTATTGTTCCCCTACGTTCCAGTGAAAACAATTTCAACCTGCTCAAACTGTCTCCACAGCTCAGTCCCGAGTCCCAGCAGGATCCTCGTAAATCTCCTCTGCAGTCTTTCTAGCTTAATGGCATCTTTTCTATTGACCAGTGCCCAAAACTAAACATAATATTCCCAATACAACCTCATGAATGTCTTGTAGAATTGCAATGTAACATCCCAACTTCATACTCAAAGTCCTGACTGATGAAGGCCTTTGTACCAAAATACCTTTACTAACATGTTTATCTGTGATGCTACTATTAGTGACACTTACTTGTGTTTCTAAATCCCTACAACACTCCAAAGGGCCCTACTGTTCACTGTGAATCTCTTTCCCTTATTTGTTTTCCCAAATGCAACGTTCAATCAATTAAATACCATTTCCCATTTCCCATTCCTTGGCCCATTTACCCAGGTGATCAAGGTTCCTCTGTAAATTCTGAAATTCTCATTTCTGATTAGCAACCACTTTCTTTCCAAATGTTTGTATATTTTATCCCTCAAAACCTCTTCTGGTATCTTGCCTATCACAGATGTTCAGCTAATTGGTCTATAGTTTGCATTTTTTTTTTTTTTTTTGCAGCCCTTGAGTAAAGGCATATTACCCATCCTCCAGTCTTTCAACAAATCCAGTTAAGATGGCTGGTAGCCAATGAAACAGGAAAAACAACTAAATATTTTGTTAATCACTCTTTTTCTGGCAAACAAGCATCTCAAACAATAGCCTTTGACTTCCCTTTGGACTTGGCAATTCAATGTGACAGAACTGAGATGAGGCAAAACAGCAGGCTTGTCACTCAGAGCAAGGAAGACCTGAGGTTCAATTGAATTAAATGCCACACCAAGTCGGCAAGGTTGTATAGAGGCCGGATCAAGGCGGCGGGGTTTGGATCCCAGGCCGTACCGAAGCAACTGAAGCTGTTGTTTGAATAGATTGAAAATGTCAAGGTGTTGGGGCTGGAGGTGAGGGATCATCTGGTTGAGCTCGCTGCTCTGTTCTGTGCTGAACTAATTCTCTGAGAACAGACTTCTTTGTGGACTTCAGTTCAAAACGCTATTTATTGTTTGCACAATTTGGTTTTTTTTGCTGTTTGACAGTCTATGTTTTAACAGGTTTTTTCAGTTTTTTCTTTGTTTTGTGGCTACCTGTTTGAAGACAAATCACAAGGTTGTATAATGTGTGTATGTACGTTGATAATAAATGTACTTTGAACTTCAACCATTCTTATTGATGCATATCCCTCACCCAGAGCTCCTGAAATTTTCTCCCTAGTTTCCTATAGTGTTTTTCATCAACATCTGTATCAAACATCTCAGGGTTTAAGTTGCATAACAAAATCAATTCACTCAGTAATGTGATATACAGTACATAAAATTATCATGTGGTGCTTTTCTCTTGAAAGTGGCAATGTGTTCAATTTTTTCTGGAAAAATGTAATTTGATAGTACGGTCTTTCTGTTAAATGTTTGGATCTAATTTCACAGATTTCAGTTGCACAACTAAATAAATGATTCCAAACCGCTCATGATCATGATATACATTTCTTCAAGACAAGTTACCACATAGTGTTTCTGAAGAAAGTAGCAGTGTGTACTTTTTGCGGTTGAAACCCTTTGATAGCGGTTGTTACTTTATACATTTTGGTCTATCTTCTCAAACATTCTTTAAGTAAAACAATAAAAAATACTGTAAACAGCTCAGTACCATGATTTGCATAAAGATGTATAAAACTAGCTACCACATAGTATTTCTGATGTAAGAGGCAATGTATACATTCTCCTTGGAAAAACTGATTCTGGTAATGTGGTAGTTTTGTTGTACCTTTAGATCTCACTTCTCAGACTTAAGTTGCACAACCAAATAAATGATTCCAAATCACCCACTATACGAGATACATAAAATCAAGTTTTATTTTAAACAACTTTCCACATAGCCTTTTCTGAGGAAAATCGCAATATATACATTTTGTTCTGGAAATGTCAAAATCTCCAATGTTGACTGTTTGTAAGCCCTTCCCATTAGCAATCCCAAGGTCTGATATTTTCATATCTTACTCTGCAGTATACTCAGACGAGAAATACTCATTGAAGATTTCCTCCATCTCCTGCAGCTTCACACGAAGATGTCCGTTTTGTCTTTGGGGGCTTTATTCTCTCCCAAATACTATTTTCCCTTGATATACATACAATATATTTACATTCTCCTGACTATTCTCTGTCAATACTTTCTCATAACCCTTTTTTGTCCTTCTGATTCCCTCTTAACTATATCCCTCTAACACTTGTACTGCTTCAGAGATTCTTTTACACATGACCCATACCTTTCTCCTGACCAGAGTCTCAATATCCCTCATCATCTGGGGTTCCCTAATCCTGCCAGCCTTACCCTTCACCCTTCATAACAGGCATATAAAATCTTAATCTCCTTTTTCACTTTTAAAAGCTAATCATTTGCCAGATGCTGCTTTGCCTGTGAATACCCGACTCCAATCAACTTGCTCAAGTTCCTGTCCAATACCATCAAAATTTGTTTTTAGGATTTTAAGTTGTGGTCTAGATCTGTCCCTTTCCATAACTAATTTAAAATTTATACAGCTATGCCCACTGTGCTCCCCTACTGACACCCCAGTCCCTGTTACTGCCCTATTTCCCAAGATTAAATCAAAATTTGCCTTCTTCCTGGTTGGACCTTATTAAATGTCACATGAAGAGACTTTGTTGAATACACAAAACAAATTCCACCCCATCCGCAGCCTTTGCATGACAGCGGTCCCAGGCTATATGAGGAAATCTAGCTCATTACAGCCTTGCACCAGTTTGTGTGTCTTCACTGTATTTTCCCTGTAACAGTATCATTCTGCATTGTCATTGCTTTCACTTTTACTACCTCAAGAGCAATCCGTATTAATGGCATGCAAAGGCTTTCATTGTACCTTAGACCATGTGAAATAATACACCGATTACTATTATGGCTACTTGGTGCAGTCTCCCTGCACATTTGTTCCTCAAGTAAGTGGTGAAAGAACATTTTTCTCCAAAGACTGGTGTAGAATTTACTACATGAAAGGTGGTGGAGCCAAACAAAAATTAACTACCTCTCTATATCATCATTACTCTGCAACTTGCAAGGCTATGGACCAAGACCAAGGAAGTGGTTTTATCTTCTGTAATAGATGTGAAATGGAACAGCTCGGGAAGAGGTGGTTTGGCCTACATTGTTAACTGATTAAATTAGTAATTGAATGTATAACTAGTCATTTCTGCCTAAATAATACTTAAAATCCCTCAATTTTCTGCACATTTGTCTAAGAGATTCTTCAATGCTTCCACCATCACATTCCGGGCACCCCCCACTTGGTCCACATACCTCCTCTGAGCTTGCCCTCTTTCATCCTCTTTCACCCTCTAATATTACCGATTTTTATCTTGGGGGTGGGGGGGGGGTAATATTGACAATCTTCACTATCTATGCCCCTTGTAAACTTATAAACTTCTATTAGGTCTCCCTTAACCTCCACTGCTCCAGAGAAAAGACTACAGGTTTGTCCAATCTCACATTATAGGACATGCCCTCTAATCTAGTCAGCACCCTCTGCAAAGTCTCTATATACTTTTTATAATAGGCAATCAAAATTAAATGCAATATTGCAGAAGTGGCCTACCCAGACTTTTACAAAGCTGCAACATAATCTCAAAAATAAAGGCAAGCATACCATATTTCACCTTTAACCACACTATCAGCCTCTGGAGCCAATTTTGGGGAGCTATGGACTTATACATCCCCTGCCCCACCAAGATCTCTGTCAAAACCATTCAGGGTCCTGCCATTAATGGTGTCCTGACCTTTGCAAGAGCACACCTCGCGTATAGCCAGATTGAAATCCATCTGCCATTTCTCTGCATCTGATATACATTTTGCTCTGTCTAATGGATACAATTCGCAATGCCATTTTTGGTATCATCTGTAAACTTACTACCCCATGTACCTACATTTTCATCCAAGTCATTTATATACAATCAATTCTGGTTAACTGACTAATTGAGGTAGCGACTTAAATGGGCCAAAATGTACTGGTCCTAATGTGAACCAAAAGTATAAAAAATACAAATTGCTTTTTAACTGAGTAGCAAATTGTGTATTTAAATGAAATTGAGAGCAAATTTGAATTCTAGCAATACTACTACAGTACTATAAATCTGTATTAATTTCTAATAGTTACTTATGGAGGAATTCATCCAGATATGCTGCCGTGTTCTTTTGTTTGACTGTAAATGATCAAGATCTGCGCAAATATCTAGTGCAGATAATAGACTGCTTTCATACAATGCTATCGAGGATTGTATCCTCCAAATCTTCATTTTTATTGTAATGTTCAAAATGATCGTCGATAGATACCTTCAAATTCTTCATTGTTCGGAACTGTCGAAATAGTGAAATTGTTTCATTTTCACTCCCGGCTGTTTCTGGCATCTCCCAAATCTAAATGTGTAAAAACCACACTGACTAAAACAGTTCTGAATTGTCTTGATGTTTATTTCTCGCCAGCTATTGGTGTCAAAAATCACTGCTTTTTGATCAGAAATATATGTAACTCATTCTATTTTTAAAACTATTCACTGTAACTGAGGTGTAGTGTCTAACGACCACACTCATGCATGCAACTAACTCTAGTTAGAAACTGTTCAGCAACAGTCCCCTGCCCCAATTAAGCAGCATAGTGTCAGGGAATCCTGGCTATTTTCTTGATTAGTCTTTTAAGAGTTGTGCCAAATAAACGGTTGCCCCAATTGACCAGAATCCTCTATATATCACAAACAGCATAGGTTCCAGAATGGATCACTGCAGAACAATATCAGTCATGAGCTCCCGTCAGAAAATATCAGAGAAAATGTCTCTCTTCTATTGATATTCCTCTCCGCACCTTGTGGCGCATCGAACGGCAACCTTTACCGTTTCCTTAGCATTTGCCTTTTTTTTTTAACAAGGCCAAGTTGCTCAACCCAGTGCAGATGGAAAGCTTGCAAGGAGCCAGCCAAATTCAAACCCAGGACCACTCACCTTGAAGTCCAGTGCAGATGCCACCTTACCACTGGCTGGCATCTATCTTCAATGGGCAACCCAATTTTGAATCCAAGTGGCTAATTCACCATGGATCCCGTGCATTTTAATCTGGATGAGCCTACCATTGGGGACATCTGGGAGACATAATAGAATTTTGGATCTCATGAAAAATGTGCAAAGTTAAATGAATTCTAATGATGGACCTTTATAAGCTCATAGTAAATAACTACTTGGTGTATGCAGTGCAAATTTAATTCTGCTCTAATGAATTGGAATTGTGTTTAGGAAGTAATGGGTATGCAGCACAGGCTTTAAAGCATTGAGAGTTCTGGGAATGTCTTTTTGAAGTAAACACAATATGAATACGGTGATAAGCAGCTGAAAGAAGAGGAATTAGAAATCAGTTGGGTGGAAGGGTTTTTATTGCGTGCTTTAATTCTCAATGTCTCCTTAAAAAAACATAGACTGCTGCTGAAATAAAGAGTAAATGTCATTGTAAGCTAGATGGGGCTAAAGGCAAAGTTGCTTTTGTAATTGCTGAATATTTTATCATGTTCACTCGGACATACATATAATGCATGTTTTCTGTTCATAGGGAGTTAGCTGTGCTCTTCTGCAACAAATCCAATGCCCTTTATAACCTGGGATTGTGGCGAGAAGCTCTTCAATCTGCTGACTGGGCTACTGCCATGGACCGTACTTATATTAAGGTAAGCAAATGTTTTTGTGCATCTGTTTGTTACTTCACATTAGCTCATGGCATCATTCACGGTTTTCAAATTCACCAAGGTAAACAGAATGCCTGTGTTTATACTTAAGGTTAGTAGGTTTATTTAATTTTTAAATGTTTTTAATTTAAAAAATTAATTTTTAAATTTCTGAGCGATTAGATAGAGTCAGTGGATGTTGTTCCTCAGAAGGCTTTAAACAAGGTGTTGGACCTGAGGTTGCTAAATAAGACAAAAGCCCATGGTTTTACAGGAAAGGTAATAGCATTGTTGTGGGGGGAAAAAATCTCAGGAGCAGCAGACAGAATAGATCAGGCTGACTCAGAATTGTTTCAGACTAAAGGGTTTTATTACATGATATCATGGAGAGCCCAGACACCTAAAGCGGAGTTCTGAGACTGCTCAACAATGGATTACACTCTTATTTATACCGCAGGTGTACGTGACAAGAAGCACTTAGATCTAAAAAAGGAAGAACTTCAACTACAACTCGTTAGAATAGTGAAGTTGCACTATATGTCCTCGAGCAGTTATACATTTTCTGAAGTGTTAGTTCTCAGGACAGTATATCAGGCTTTCCCAAGTGCAGACATGTGATGATTCTTAGAACAAGGAAGCACAGACATAGTTATTTTCCCATCCCATCTACAAAGCACTTTTCAGTCACACAGTGTACATTAGTCGCAGATAAGTGATTACAGACTTTGAATTCACATACTAGAAGAAGGTCATTAACCCCTTAACTTCCATCACAATGTCTCACTATTTTTCTTCCGCAAGCATTGACAGAAGATTGACTGACTGGCACAAGGCAAAGACTGGGAATAAAGGAAGCCATTTCTAGTTGCCTGCCGATGATTGGTAGTTGTTGTTGTTGTTGGGTCTGCTACATTTCACATTAAATGTGGAGGAGCAGGTAGTGTTGAGGAAGTAAGGAATCTGCAGAAGCACAGTGTGGGAGGATGGGCAAAGGACTGGAAGATGGAAAACAGTGTAGGGAAGTGTATGGTCATGCACTTTGGCAGAAGAAGTAAAAGTAATTTATTTAAAAGGGAAGAAAATTCAGAAATCAGAGGTGCAAGGAGTTGTACTGCACATTTTCGTAAAGGTTTATTGGCAGGTTGAGTCAGTAATAAGGGAGAAAAATGAATTGTTAGCATTTATCTCGAGAAAAATAGAATAGAAAAGCCAGCTATAATGCTGGACTATTGGGAGCAGTTTTGGGCCCCGTATCTGAGAAAGGATGTGCTGGCATTGGAGAGGGTCCAAGGGATGTTCACAGGAATGATCCTGGGAATGAACAGGTTAATGTTTGAGGAGTATTTGATGACTCTGGATCTGTACTTGCCGGAGTTTAGAAGAATGAGGGGAGGATCTATTTGAAACCTATTTAATATTGAAGGCCTAGATAGAGTAGATGTGGAGAGGATGTGTCCATTAGTGGGAGAGACTGGGACCAGAAGTCGCAGCCTCGGAGTAGAAGGGCATCCCTTCAGAACAGATATGAGGAATTTCTTTAGCCAGAGGGTGGTGAATCCATATAATTCATTACCACATGCAGCTTTGTTGTCGAGTCATTATGTTTATTTAAAGTTGATTGGTTTTTGATTAGTAAACATGCAGAAGTTTGAGGAGAAGGCAGGAGAATGAGGCCGAGAGGGAAAATAAATCAGTAATGATTGAACAGTGGAGCAGACTCAATGGGCTGAATGGCCAAAATCTGTTCCTATATCTTATGGTCTTAAAATTATAGGGCACTATCAGTGAGTGTACATACAACAGGTTACTGATCAGTTGGAGATACGGGCAGAGGAATGGCAGATGGAGTGTAGTCTGAACAAATACGAATTGTTTCATTTTGGGAGGTCAAATGGAAATGTGGCAAACCCTGAGAGCAATGATATTCAGAGGGTATACATAAATCCATAGCTCACTGTAAATGGCATTCCAAGCAGCTAGGTAAAGAAGATTTACAGCCTGCTTGCATTCACCTCTCACTTTTGTCACATAACTTTTTTAAAAAAAAGTTGGGGGAATATGTTGTAGCTGAACAAAACCTTGAAAGTATATCCACCGTCATGGTGATGGCATTACAGGAAGCTTTGGAGTGGGTGCAAAACATCTTCATCAGGATGTTGCCTGTTAACAAGAGATTGTTAACTATAAGAAGATGTTGGACCAACTTGGATGTTTTCTGTAGAACGTTGGAAGCTGAGGATTGACTTAGTAAGAGTATATAGAATTATGACAGGCATAGATCAGAATCAGGTTTATTATCACTGGCATGTGTTAAATTTGTTAACAGCAGCAACTCAATGCAATTCATAACATAGAAGAAGGAATCAATCAATCAATGAATTATAGTACGGTATATGTGTATTGAATAGATTAAAAATGGTGCAAAAACAGAAATAATATATATTGAAAAAGTGAGGTAGTGTTCACGGGTTCAATGTCCATTTAGGAATCAGATGCCAGAAGGGAAGTAGCTGTTCCTGAATCACTGAGTGTCTGCATTCAGGCTTCTGTACCTCCTACCTGATGGTAATAGTGAGAAAAGGGCATGTTCTGTGTGCTGGAGATCCTTATAATGGACGCTGCCTTTCTGAGACACTGCTCCTTGAAGATGTCCTGGGTAATTTGTAGGCTAGTACCCAAGATGGAGCCAACTAAATTTACAACCCTCTGCAGTTTCTTCAGTCCTGTGTAGTAGCCCCTCGCTTCCCCCCCCCCCCCCCCCACCCATACCAGACAGTGATGCAGCCTGTCAGAATGCTCTCTACGGTTCATCTATAGAAGTTTTCGAGTGTATTTGTTCACATGCCAAATCTCTTTAAACTCCTACTGAAGTACACTCACTGTCTTGCCTTCTTTATAACTGCATCAATATGTTTAGACCAGGTTAGGTCCTCAGAGATCTTGACACCCAGGAACTTGAAACTGCTCACTCTCTCCACCTCTGACCTCTCTATGAGGATTGGTGTGTGTTCCTTCGTCTTACCCTTCCTGAAGTCCACAATCAACTCTTTCATCTTATGGACATTGAGTGCCAGGTTGCTGCTGCGGCACCACTCCACTAGTTGGCATATCTCACTCCTGTACGCCCTCTTGTCACCACCTGAGATTCTACCAACAATGGTCGTATTGTCAGCAAATTTATAGATGGTATTTGAGCGCTGCCTAGCCACAGAGTCATGGGTATAGAGAGAGTAGAGCAATGGGCTAAGCACACACCCCTGAGGTGCACCAGTGTTGATCGTAAGTGAGGAGGATATGTTATCACCAATCCGCACAGATTGTGGTCTTCCGGTAGGAAGTCGAGGATCCAATTGCAGAGAGAGGTGCAGAGGCCCAGGTTCTGTAACTTATCAATCAGGATTGTGGGAATGATGGTGTTAAATGATGATTTGTAGTCGATGACTAGGATCCTGACATAGGTGTTTGTATTGTCCAGGTGGTCTAAGGCCATGTGAAGAGCCATTGAGATTTCATCTGCTGTTGACCTATGGTGGCATTAGGCAAATTGCAATGGGTCCAGGACCTTGTTGAGGCAGGAGTTCAGTCTAGTCTTGACCAACCTCTCAAAGCATTTCATCACTGTAGATCTGAGTGTTACTGGGTGATAGTCATTAAAGCAGCTCACATTATTCATTCTAAGCACTGGTATAATTGTTGCCTTTTTGAGGCAAGTAGGAACTTACGCCCGTAGCAGTGAGAGGTTGAAAATCTCCTTGAATACTCCTGCCAGCTGGTTGGCACAAGTTTTCAGAGCCTTACCAGGTACTCTGTCAGGGCTTATCACCTTGCGAGGGTTCACCCTCTTTAAAGACAGCCTGACATCAGCCTCTGTGACAGAGATCACAGGGTCATCAGGTGCAGCAGGGATCTTCACATCTGCAGTTATATTCTCCCTTTTAAAGTGGGCATAAAAGGCACTGAGTTCATCTGGTAGGTTGCCATTTGTACTTTGTAGGAAATAGTGTCTTGCAAACCCTGCTAGAGTTGTCGTACATGTGATGTCACTTCAAATCTTGCTCGAAATTGTCTGTTCACCCTTGAGATAGCTCTCCACAAGTCATACCTGGTTTTCTGATATAGATCTGGGTCATCAGACTTCAATGCCACAGATCTAGCCTTCAGCAGACGACGTACCTCCTGGTTTATCCATGGCTTTTGGTTTGGGGAATGTACAGCAAGTCTTTGTAGGCACACACTTATCCACACAGGTTTTAATGAAGTCGGTAACAACTAGAGCATACTCATCCAGATTTGAAGATGAATCCCTGAACTCAGTCCAGACCACTGATTCAGAGCAGCTCCTGTACTTCCCTTGTCCATATCTTCTTGGTCCTCACTACTGGTGCTGCAGTCTTCAATCTCTGCATATACTCAGGGAGTAGAAGTACAGCCAGGTGATCAGACTTCCCAAAGTGAGGGCACGGAATAGCATGGTAGGCATTTTTGATGGTGTATAACAATCAATAGTCCATTGTGATGTTACCTCTGGTATTGCAAGTGATCCGTTGATGGTAATTGTTTAGTGATTTTTTTTCAGACTGGCCTGGTTAAAATCCTCCAAAACAATGGTGAAGGCATTAGGGTGCGCTGTTTCGTGCATGTTGATCCCGTTGCTCAGATCATCTAAAACCTGATTGACATTGGCTTGACAAGGAATGTATACCATTATTAAAAATGATCACAGAAACCTCCCATGGTAGGTAAAATAGACAGTACTTAACTTCGAGATATTCCAGCTCTGGTGAGCAGAATTGGGACAGCACTGACACATTTATGCATCAAGAGGGGTTGATCATGAGGAATACTCCTCCACCTCTGCTTTTGAGAGACTGTTGATCTAGCCTGACAGTATATTGTAAACCCATTGATCTGAATCACTGTATCCAGTATGGAGGGAGTTAACCAGGAATCCATGAAACAAAGGACACATGTGGTCCTAATGTCCCTCTTATGCAGCACCCTAGCTCTGAGATTATTGATTTTATGGATGTGATAGTCAGTTTCTTGCCGGGTGGAATATCTGATACTTGCAATCATGAATTAAGTTCAAAGTTGTGGCGACCCACTTTCTGCGCAGGCGCACCGGCTTACAAATAGCCAGCGCGCGGAGAGAGACTTTGGTAATGCACCTCTGACGTCATTTCCGCCCGGAGAGGGCAGGCGCTAGGGATTAAAGTTTGAATAAACTAGTCTGGAAACGACTTACCGACTGCGTGTCGTTGTCTCTAGCTCTGTATGTAGTACATCGCTACAAAGTACATTTATTATCAAAGTATGTATACTGTATACAACTTTCAGATTCGTCTCCTTACAGGCAGTCACGAAACAAAGAAACCCAATAGAACCTATTTTAAAAAAGGAAGACTGTCAAACAACCAATGTGTAGGAAAAAAACCCAAATGCAAACAATAAAAGTAAGTAAATAGTTTTCAGATCTGATGTTCACAGAAGTGAGTCCACCACCACAAAGTCAGTCACCACTGTAGCCAAACTGCAGGCTACGGCCTCAGTTCAGCACAGAGACGAGTAAACCTCTCGGTGCAGTGTGCTGAACACAGTCATTCCTTGCTCTCGGGCCCAGGCCCCACCACCTTGATTCAGCCTGTACACACCAGACCACAACCGTCCTACACGTTTTAAGGCCACAAAAATGCCAAGTCAAACAGGCAGTTCAAAAGCTCAACTCTGGAATGGAAGTTACAGGCTATTAATTGCAGTGATGTTTTGAGAAAGAAGTTTAAATGTGACACGATTTGTTTTTTAACACAGGTTTTCGCAAATAAAGTGGCAGAGGTGCTTTTTCCCCAGAAAAGTCGTAGCAAATCATTTATTGAAAACCAAATTCAATGTCGGTGGTTGTGAATTATGTACATTTCTTCCAATTACATTAACCTACACAGGCCCCCCTCCCCCCCCACCCCCAGAGTTCACTAAAACCGGCTTTGTGAGCCTGTCCGGAGCTCGGAGAAGCCACCCGGTTCAGGTCCTGTGTTTCAAGGGTGGAAGTGTAGCAGGTGCCCCTGGCTCAACCAGAGGTCTATTAACACTCTCATGGTCATGTTGAGGCACCAGGGACATGGTAGCAGAATCCTCCAAATCTTGCACTCGTTTAAGGAGATCTACTGAAATATGTTCAGGTTTGGAATGGGGAGAAAGGACTTTTACCATAGATAAGAGGGGAAGTCCTTTCTCCCCATTCCAAAGTGCAGAAGGGGCCATCGTAAAGGGGGGCTTAGGGGATGTTGGTGTGAATTGTGGTGGATGAAAATAAGCAAGGCAGAATGTAGGTCACCAGGAACCAAGCGTTCTGTATGCCAGGATGGGAAGTAGGAATGGGTGAAAAGGAATTGAATTTGCTGAGGAGGGTGGAATGCTGTTGAGAGACAGATCAAGCAGTTGTGGCATCAGGAATGAAATTGCCTGGCACTTGTAACGGCTATCTGTATACCAACTTGGCCATGGATGACTGCAGGTCCTCTGTTGGAGCTGTCTGAGCCCCAGTAAGACCCACAGGGGACGATCATGCCAGGGAAGCCCTCAGAGCAGTCTTTAAGGTGTGGTGAAATGGCCCAAATAGGCCGTTGGATTGCCAGTGATACACTTGGGTGTGATCTGGTCTAACGCTCAGGTTCTGGGGCATCGCAGCCCAGAAGTTTCATATGAATTGAGGACTGGTCAGAGGAAATATCAGATATGGTGCCAAGCCGGGCAACCCATGTGCTGATGAATGCCTGCGGGGATGAGGCCTGGCCACGTGGTATGGTCCACCGTGGTAAGAAGGTACGTGAAACCACCGGGGGGTGGGGGGGGGGTGGGCGGGTAGAGGATCAACAATGTCCACATTGACGTGGTCAAACCATCACTCAGGGACCTTAGAAGGTGCCAATGGTGCCTGAACATAACGGTTAAGTTTTGCCTGCTGGCACTACACAAGCTGTAGTCCAATCACGCACGTCTGTTCAAAGGCCGTGCCACACAAACTTTAGTGCAGCCAGTTCCTGTGAGGCCTTCCAGCCTGGATGCGAAAGGCAGTCAAAAACAGTCCAC
Source organism: Hemitrygon akajei (assembly GCF_048418815.1). Taxonomy (NCBI): domain Eukaryota; kingdom Metazoa; phylum Chordata; class Chondrichthyes; order Myliobatiformes; family Dasyatidae; genus Hemitrygon; species Hemitrygon akajei. Next base: position 136,805,075 of record NC_133124.1, on the reverse strand, counting down.
CTCCTGTTTGCGGGCATGATGGGACAAGGATGACCATTGAGACATTGTACAGGAGAGAAACCCCAGCTGCCCCGAACTTAATGTCAGCCAGCCACAGGCTTGTGACTGCTGTTCTGTAAGCCTGGACCTCTGGGTCAGTATCTTAGTCAGCTGCCATGCTGGCATATTAAGCCCCTATGTGTATGGTCTCAAAGGCTAGTAATGAGAGGCAATCAGGCACAACATAATTTTCCCCCTTGATATGTTGTATATTTTAGAATTTATTTAAATCTTGTATCCATTCCTCAACATGAGGAAGTTGTTATATACCCCTAGGGTTCATTTTTTCTGTGGACTATCACAGAAAAATGCCGGGAGAATGAGACTGACTTTTGGGCACTGTTTGAGGAGGGGGGGGGAGAGGGGGAGAGAGAGAGAGAGGGAGAGAGGGGGAGAGAGAGAGAGAGAGAGAGAGATTTGATGAACAATTGATGTTATGGCTTTTCTGCAGCTTGTTTTGAATTTGCAAGCACAGTTACACACAAACACACAGTTAAAGTCAAGATGGATTTGGTCAGTGGAAGACACCAGTAAGTTGAAACTTTCAGTAGCCCAAAAGGGGTGAGTTGAGATCGATCCAGAGTATTGCTAAATTACTCTCACAAGTTTTCTGCAACTAGAACAAGTTTGCAAGAGGAGAGGAGAGGAAAGTTTGAAACAGAAGAAACCTAAGTGACAAAGAGGTCACTATTTGGTAGCGTGAGGGTGAGTTTGATTCCATTCGAATACAAAAGTGTGATTGTCACTTAGTTAATCCACAGGAGTGGATTCTCTGGTGAGGGGAAACCTTTGTGAATACCACGTGTTTGTTTACCCTTGGTAATTCACTGAAGAAAGGCACCCCTGCGGCAAATCACTGTTGGAGTTATTTTGTATGTTGTGGAACTGGATAAGTGGCTATCACGTTGTGTAATTGGGGTAACCTTGTGGAATCTACCGGTGTGTCGACCTTTGCCTGGGTGGTGGTTCCCTTGAAGATGGTCCCCTTTGTGATAAGCTGCTGTTGGTGATAATCCATACATGGATTCTGTTTGAGAATCCTGTGGCTACCACTTTGAGATGTCCCGTAGCTGAATTTGGGTGTGGTACCACTTGTGTTGAAAGGATATTAGTTGAAGATCACTGTCAGTGATACTTCGTGTGTGGAGTGAAACAACTTCGGAGATAAAACCTACTGCTATTGTTATTTGGTATTGCTGTTGTGGAATATTTCCCCGCAGGTGGCGCAGCACGGCAGCAGTGGCCTTTCGGAGCTGGTGTTACTTTAATTAAATTTTTAAATTTAATTTTGAGACACAATTTTTGATTAGGGTGCACGGATAACAGAGCGACTATCTACCATCGCCAGATGTTGCTACAATACAGAGATTGCCCAAAGTCAAACATTCATGAAGATCTGCTGGTTAAATTACGTGACCTCGGCTTGCTGAGGGGAACGGGCCTACATTCCTCAGAGTCGTCTGATGCCGGTGGCCGGAGGTAGGGACGTCGTAAGTGGTGTGTGAGGAAGCGGAAGCGAGGCAAGCGGGCAGGAGTCTGTGCCAGGCAAAAAGCAAACCCTAGCCAGCCAGCTCTCCTGTCCATTCTGCTTTCCAATGTCCGCTCCCTGGACAATAAATTGGACTACATCCGACTCCAACGAAACACTCGGCGGGAGTATAGAGTCTGCTGTGCGTATGTTTTCAGAGACATGGCTCACTGATGGAATTTTGGACGCCGCCATTCAGCTGAACGGGCTCACCTTGTTTCGAGCGGACAGGGATGCAGCTCTCTCTGGTAAGACCCGCTGTGGTGGCTTGTGTGTTTACATCAATACGGAATGGTGCAAGAACTCTGTGCTGGTCTCCAGACACTGCTCATCGCTAGTGGAGTTTGTGACTTAGATGCAGACCATTTTATTTACCACGGGAATTCACCTCTGTAATTATATAGTCGGGGCTATCAGCGAACTGCAGAACGCACACCCTGATGGACTGTTTATTGTCACCGGATCAACACATGCAAACAAGCTGGAGGAACTCAGCAGGTCGGGCAGCATCCGTTGAAATGAGCAGTCAACGTTTCGGGCCGAGACCCTTCGTCAGGACTGAAGGTGGAGGGGGCAGGGGCCCCATAAATAAGGTGGGGGGAGGATGGAAAACCAATCAGAGGAAAGATCAAGGGGTGGGGGAGGGGATAGGCAGGAGAGGTGAAGAAGGAATCTAAGGGGAAAGCACTATGGGTAGTAGAAGAAGGCAGAGTCATGAGAGGTGATAGGCAGCTGGAAGAGGAGACAGAGTGAAAGTGGGATGGGGGAGGGAATTACCAGAAGTTGGAGAATTCGATGTTCATACCAAGGGGCTGGAGACTACCCAGACGGTATATGAGGTATTGCTCCTCCAACCTGAGTTTGGCCTCATCATGGCAGATGAGGAGGCCATGTATTGTCGCCGGAGATTTTAACCATGCAAACCTTAAGTCAGTGCTCCCCAAATTCCATTAGTATGTGGACTTTGCAATGAGGGGGGACAATGTGTTGAACCTTGTTTACACAAACATCCCCGACGCAAACCAGGCAGAGCCCGCCCCCACCTCGGATACTCAGACCACATCTCTGTTATGCTAATCCCAGCATACAGACCGCTCATCAGGAGCTCCAGACCAGTTCAGAAGCAGGTGAAAACCTGGTCAGCAGGAGCCATCTCTGCTCTTCAAGACTGCTTTGAGCACACTGACTGGCACATGGTCAGGGAGGCTGCAACCGATGGTGACTCTACCAACTTAGAGGAGTACACAGCATCAGTGACCAGCTACATCAGCAAGTGCATCGACGACGTCACTGTGTCTAAGACCAACACTACACGGGCTAACTAGAAGCCATGGATGACCGCGGAGGTGCGTGCGCTACTGAGGACCCGTGACTCCGCCTTCAGAGCAGGCAACAAGCTAGCCCTAACAACAGCGAGGGCCAAACTGTCTTGGGCCATCAGAGAGGCAAAGCATGCACACTCCCAATGAATCCACAGCCACTTCCTGGACAGCGGCGACACGCGGCTCATGTGGAAGGGCATTTGGGACATCACCAACTACAGGACAACATCACCTGACCATGCGGGTGATGCCTCCTTCCCAGCTGCACTGAGCAACTTCTACGCTCGTTTTGAGGCAGAAAATGACATGGCGGTGAGGAAGTCCACCCCTCCTTCGAATGACCAGGCTGTGTCTGATCGTGGCCGATGTGAGGAGAACGCTGTGCAGCGTCAACCCACGGTAGGTTGCTGGACCAGTCAATATTCCTGGCAGAGTGCTTAGAGGATGTGCAGACCAGCTAGCAGATGTTCTCACTGACATCTTCAACATCTTCCTAAACAGCGCTGTCGTTCCAACGTGCTTCAAGACTGTCGCCCTTGTCCCTGTGCCAAAGAACTCTTCAGTGTCCTGCCTCAATGATTACCGTCCATGATCATGAAGTATTTCGAGAGGCTCGTCATGAGGCACATCAAGACCCTGCTGCCCCCCCTCACTAGACCCCTGCAGTTTGCGTACCGTCCCAACCGTTCAACAGACGACCCCATTGCTGTCACCCTCCACCTGGCCCTGACCCGCCTGGACAAAAAAGACGTGTAACACTGAACGTCATAGGAAGTCATTCTTGCCTGTGGCCATCAAACTTTACAACTCCTCGCTCGGAGAGTCAGACACTCTGAGCCAATAAGCTGGTCCTGGACTTACTTCCACTTGGCATAATTTACTTACTATTTAATTATTTTTGGTTTTATTTTGCTATATTTCTACTCTATTCTTGGTTGGTGCAACTGTAACAAAACCCAATTTCCCTTGGGAAATTGTCTGTCTGTCTGAATGCTGTTCATAGACTTCAGTTCAGCATTCAACACAATCATTCCTCAGAAACTGATTGGAAAGCTGAGCCTACTGGGCCTGAACACCTCCCTCTGCAACTGGATCCTAGACCTCCTGACTGGGAGACCTCAGTTAGTCCGGATCGGAAGCAGCATCTCCAACACCATCACACTGAGCACCAGGGCCCCTCAGGGCTGTGTGCTCAGTCCACTGCTGTTCACTCTGCTGATCCACGACTGTGCTGCAACACACAGCTCGAACTACATCATCAAGTTTGCCAATGACACGACTCTGGTGGGTCTCATCAGCAAGAACGACGAGTCAGCTTACAGAGAGGAGGTGCAGCAGCTAATGGACTGGTGCAGAGCCAACAACCTGTCTCTGAATGTGAACAAAACAAAAGAGATGGTTGTTGACTTCAGGAGGACACGGAGTTACCACTCCCCGCTGAACATCGACAGCTCCTCGGTAGAGATCGTTAAGAGCACCAAATTTCTTGGTGCTCACCTGACGGAGAATCTCACCTGGTCCCTCAACACCAGCTCCATAGCAAAGAAAGCCCAGCAGCGTCTCTATTTTCTGCGAAGGCTGAGGAAAGTCCATCTCCCACCCCCCATCCTCATCACATTCTACAGGGGTTGTATTGAGAGCATCCTGAGCAGCTGCACCACTGCCTGGTTCGGAAATTGCACCATCTCAGATCGCAAGACCCTGCAGCGGATTCCTGCCGTTACAGACATATACACTACACGCTGCATCCACAAAGCAAACAGTATTATGAAGGACCCCACACACCTCTGATACAAACTCTTCTCCCTCCTGTCATCTGGGAAAAGGCACCAAAGCATTCGGGCTCTCACAACCAGACTATGTACCAGTTTTTTCCCCCATGTGATCAGACTGCTCAAAACCTAAAGTCTGGACTGACACCAACTTACTGCTCTCTACTGTGCCTATTGTCTTGTTTATTATTTGTTGTACTGCCTGCGCTGTTTTGTGCACTTTATGCAGTTCTGGATAGGTCTGTAGTCTAGTGTAGTTTTTTCTGTGTTTTTACGTAGTTCAGTGTAGTTTTTGTACTGTTTCATGTAGCGCCATGGTCCTGAAAAATGCTGTCTCATTTTTACTGCGTACTGTACCAGCAGTTATGGTCGAAATGACAATAAGAAATGACAACTTGAATCTGAAATATCAACGTAATTGCCTTCTCACAACATTTCACCTTTGGATTACAAACATCTCGCATTAATTACCCTGTGCATCTGAACTGAACTTTTCTTACATACCATCGTAAGACTGTAACTCTTGCCAGCTGAGCTTGAATAAGTTTGGGAATTTTATTTACACCTATAAATGCATAGCACCGTTAACTTTGATTTACCTGGTTTAAGTTACTATATTACGTAGTTACCGATAAAACAGCAAAACCAGACTCCAGGTGTGTCTTATTGCTGCTGATACTGTTACAGGGTTGCATGTACATAACAGAGTACAAAACTTTGTGTTATGACTCCGTTGCAATCTACAGGCATGTGAATTTAAAAGCCCAATGGCTTGTACAAAGAAGCTGTCCGTAGTCTGTTTCTCCTGGCTTTAATGCTGCAATACCATTTGTCTGATGGAAACAGCTGAAACAGTTTATGGTTGGGCTGACTGGCATCCCTGATGATCTTCCAGACCTTCTTTCTGCACCTGCTGCTGTAAATGTCCTCAATAGTGGGAAGTTCACATCCACGGTTGCACTGGGCTGTCCGTACCACTCTCTGCAGTGCTCAGCAATGAAGGTTGGTGCAGTTCCCATACCAGGCAGTGATACAGCCAGTCGGGATGCTCTCAATGGTGCCCCTGTAGAATGTCCTGAGGATTTGGGAGCCCATACCGAACTGCTTCAGTCGCCCGAGGTGGAAGAGACACTGTTGTGCTTCTTTTTGCCACTAAGCTGCTGTGTACAATCCAGGTGCGATCATCAGTAACGTGTATCAGTTGTGAACTCGGATATATGGGCCAGTGGTGTCACTGCCATACAGACCAGGGGCCATCGTGTGTGCGAGGGGTTTGTGGTCAACGAGCACTGTGAAATGGCGACACTCCAAAAAAAAAAGAAAATGGTGGATGGCCAGGTAGAGTCGGAGAAGCTTACAGTCAAACGTGCTGTACTTCTTTCGGAAGGACAAACCTGATGGCTGAAGAGGGTGAGTGGCTACCACACACAAACAACCATTTGTGCACAGCACCCACAGCTTATTCTGAAGCGTTAGAAGTAATGAAAATGGGGGGGGGGGGCATATTAGTAAGTAGGGTCGCATTAGTAAGAGCTCGTTTGGCATCATCAAATGCCCTGCTCATGCCCACTAACCAGCCAAGCACTCGATTAGGGGTAGTGCCTTTAAGCACGTAATGCAGGGAAAGCATAAGTTTAGCCTCTCGCAGAATGATTGAAATTTACCATGCCTAAAAGCTCCTGTAGTTGTTTAGTAGTGCGGGGCAGTGGGAACTCCATAACAGCAGTAACTTTTGATGGGAGGGGTTTAGCACCCTTCTGTGGAGATGCAATGCATTTCAACCCAAACTGGCATGTATTTTGGTACGGGCATGGACTAGTGGTCCAGTTGTGGAAGTGTGGCATTCGACCCCATGTTTTGTGACTATAGTGGAGAATGTGGGCTTGGTGAGGTTTATGTATTTGCCCAGCATTCAAGTAAACTCACATGCAGTGGTGCATGTGCTTGACAGAGTCAATGTGGGAAACGTACTGGGGGAGCAGGGTAATGACATCCAAAAGCCGGCAGTTCTTAAGATTGACCAACAGTCCTTGAGCACACAGGAAATCTGCACCAAACAGAGGGCTTGCCACTTTGGTCAGGATGAAGTCCCATGTGTAAAGTCACCCACTAAAGCAGAATGTCACCCGTTGTGTCCTGCAAGTCTGGATTCTGTTGCTGTTGGCAGCCTCCAGCGAGGTTTTGTCACTCTTTGCTTTCTCATTCATAGGCGATGCCTGTAGCACAGTCACTTGTGCACCTGCGTCACACAAGCATCACCCTGAGAGGGTGCCTGTGATGTACAGTAGATGACCCTGGCAGCTGGAACACATGTTCGTAGACCTCTGATGCCCCCAGTCGTTGTAAGGTGGGCAGCACTTCCTAGTGTTCGTACCAAAGCGAGCGTCATACAAACACAGGCCCAGTGTCTTCTGTTCTGCAGTTGTGGGTGTCCTTATGTTGGTGTCCTTGCTGACTGGGCTTATTGAGGTAGAGAAAGGAGTTACTGAGAAATTTTTGGTGGTGTTGGCAGAGATCTCTCAATGAATTTAGCCTCGTATGAACCTAGTGACTATTTTGCTCCCAAAACTCTGGCGGTTTCAAAGTGATTGCATTGGCTGACATGTTGCTGGAATTGGCCTAGAGCATTGGGGTCACCAAAGTAGGTTTTTGCAAATAAAATGGTGGAGACATCTTATGTTTCAGAGAAGTTGTAGCAGCTCATTTATTGAACACCAAAAAACTGAACACGGTGTGCTAAAAACCTTCTACATAATTACATCAGACCATCCTCTTAAAGTGAAGCCCCAACTCAATGTCAGTGATTGTGAATTATGTACATTTCCACCGATTATGTTATCCTACACATTCCTAGAAATGGTGAAAGTAGGTGTGATAGTAGCTTTTAAGGTGGTCACGTGGAAGGCAGAATATGGAGAGAAAGAGACCATGTGCATATAGTTATGATTACTTTATGGCACAGAGATTTTGCACCGAAGGGACTGTTCCTGTACTGCAGGGGTGTCAAACTCATTTTAGGTCACAGGCCGGATTGAGCAAAATGCAGCTTCATGCGGGCCGGATCAGTCGGACGCGTACGAACGCAGCTTTCGTTGCCTCCGTTTTTTCAGCCTGCTCTCATGTGTCTCAATCTCTGCTATAACTACAAAGTGTTTCACTTTACAAATTCCGTTTCTTATGAAGAAGACTGCCGAGCAAGACTGTCGAATAAACACTAAAAACCCTGAAAACCTGGTACCTGAATAAACTCAGCATTAGCCATATCATACACCGTAGGCGCTTCGATTACTGGGGCCAGCTTTAATAGTAATTAGATACTATCTCGCGGGCCAAAGATAATTCCACCGCGGGCCTTGAGTTTGACATATATGCTGTACTGTATTGTTCTGTGTCATATATGGTAAAACATTGATAATCCGCTATCTTACCATTTGAAAATCTGACATAAATTCAACCATCTGGAAACTCAGATCATTTGACATGTGGCTCACTGGATGTTGTTTGCCATGTGGCCCACACAGTTGCTGTCGCCCTGGTTCCTGTGCACAAACAACACTTGCATTCTCATGGAAGCTTACTGGCTTCACTGAACGTTATTGTGTAACATCTTTTCAAAAAGTGATTAAAAGTGTGTTTAAAAAAAAATAATGTCCAATAGTTAGGAAAATCTGATAGTGCAGCAGCACCGAAGTTCTGGGTTGCCAGATTAACAAAGTTTTACAACATTAAAGAAGTATAAACATATAAAAGTTCACTACATTGAATTCACCTGCATTATCATTCAAATTGAACTTCTTTTTAAATGGACTAGATTTGCTGTTATTACATAATTAATGTAATCTAATAAACTTTTTTTTCTGACTTAGGGCTACTACTGGGCTGGAAATTCTTCACTGAAGATGCGTAATAATGAGCTGGCTTGTCGTTACTTCTATGAAGGATTAAGTCTCTTGGATAGAGATCAAGGCAGAAATCAGAACCAGATTGCAGATTTCATTGTTGGAATCCTAATAGCTAATGGTGTGTTAATACATGTTGAGTGCTTTTCAGTGCCGATTGTAGATTATTGATGTTGACGGTATTGGAATATAACAAAGCCAGCTGTAGGAACTCATTGAATCAAGCAGCATCATGGGGTAGGAGATGGTCACAGGATTGGAAGGAATTGTTGCTGTTTCGAGTTGAAACCCTGCATCAGCACAGCACAGCGGGTCTGATCATTTGGTTGTGTGTAATGCCTTAAAACAGAAACACAGGATATATCAAGATTTGACCATGGATGAGAAGAATCAGGAAAGATTAACTCTTTGCATCCGAAAAAGTTAGAGATATTTTCAAATGGTGTGGGAAGTCAGGCAGTCCTCCAGTCTGAAGTGCATCCAACTGCAGCACCTTACAGATCACATTAGGGAACTGGAGCCATTGGGAGATTGAAGGGTTGATAGACAGGAGTTACAGGGAAGTAGTCACAATTAGGTTACAGGATGTAGGTAAAGGAGTAATTGTTTAGACATGGAAAGAGAATGGCCAATCAGTGCAGAGTACCCCTGTGGTCATTCCCCTCAATAACAAGTATACTGCGATACTGTTGAGAAAGCTGCATACACCGGGTCTCTGGCACAGAATCTCTGTGCCTCGGGAAAAGGGGAGTGTGGTAGTGATAGATTCATTGGTTGGGGGAACAGACAGGTGATTCTGTGGATGAGGAAGAGTCTTCCGGATGGTATGGTGTCTCCAGTGGCCAGGGTTGTGGTCCACATCGCTACCAATGACACCGACAAGAAGGGTGATGAGGTCTTGCAAAGTGAGCTCAAGAAGTTCGGTGCTGAGTTAAAAGACAGGACCTCCAGGGTAGTCATCTCAGGATTTCTATCCATGCCACATATCAGTGAAACAAGAAATAGGAAAACAGTGCAGTTTAACTTTGTAGACAAGGAGATGGTACCAAGTGAGGGCTCAGCTTTTGGATTACTGGGCTCTTTTCCAGGGCAGGTGGGACCTGCAGCACAGGATGGTTTGCACCTGAACTGGAGGGAGAACCAATATCCTTACGGAAAGGGTCACTCGTCAGACTCATGAGAGTTTAATTTTAGAGTTGCAAGGGTGTGGTAGGGTTGCAAGTGGAGTTACTGTGGGATAAATAGTATAAGCAAAGGCAGAAATCACTGGTTAATGAGCTGAACTGGGGTAATGTTCTGAAATGCATCCATTTCAGGTAAGGCAGGTGAATTTAGAGCGGATTAGTGTGTAGAATTATGTTGTAGCCATTAGTGAGACTTGGTTGCAGGAGGGGCAGAACTGGCAGCTCAGTGTTCTGGGATTTTGCTGTTTTAGTCATGATGGAAGGGGAGGTATTAAAGGGGGAGAGGTAGCATTATACATCAGGGAAAATGTCATAGTAATGCTCAAAGAGGACAAACTGGTGGGCTTGTGTTCTGAGGCAATATGACTGGAACTGTATGAAAAGGGATGACTACCTGAATGGCACTATACTACAGACCTCCCAGTCTCAGTAGGATTTAGATTTCTGGAGTATTAGCAGATAGTTGCAAGAAATATAAGGTTACGATAGTTAGTGATTTTAATTTTCCAACTATTGGATGGGCTAGAGTTTGTCAAAAGTGTTCGGTGAAATTTCCTTAATAATTCAAAGTGTTAAGTAGAAAGAGTGCAACACTGGATCTGGCCTTGCAGAAAGAAGGCAGGGTAGGTGACAAAGTATGTAGGGGAACACTTTGGACGTAGTGATCATAATTCCATTCATTTCAAGATAATTGTGGAGGAGGATAGGACTGGTCCTTTGAATAAGATTCTAAGTTGGATTAAGACCAATTTTGGTGGCATTAGAATGGATCTGGTAGGCATGGATTGGGATGGGCTATCTTCCAGCAAAGAGATGCTCAGTAGATGGGAGGCTTTCAAAGGTAAAATATTAAGGGACAGAGTTTTTATATTCCCGTTAGAATAAAAGGCAAAATTGACAGGTTTAGGAACATTGTTTATCAAAGGATATTGAGACCCTGTAAAGAAGGAGGCAGTGCATATCAGGTAAAAGCAGTTGGGATCAAATGATGTGCTTGAAGAGTATAAGAAATGCTAGAGAACTCGTGATAGAGAAATCAGGAGGGCTAATAGAAGAGATGATGTTGCTCTGGCAGACAAGGTGAAAGTGAGGCCCAAGGATTCCTCTAACTATATTAAGAGCAAAAAGATTGCAAGGGGAAAATTGGTTCTCTTGAAGATCAGCATGGCCATCTATGCATGGAGCTAAAGGAGATGAGGAAGCTCTTAAATTATTTTTTTGTGTTCATATTTACGTAGCAGACAGACACAGAGATTATAGAACTGAGGCAAAACAGTAGTGAGGTCATGAACCATATCTGGATTACAGAAGAGGTGGTGCTGGCTGTCTTGAGGTGAAGTGGGATTAATAATTAGTCCCCACAGCCTGACAACATGTCCCCTCAAACCTTGTGGGATGCTAGTGCAGAAATTGCGGGTGCCCTGCAGAGATATTTATAACCTCTTTAGCCATAGGTGAGGTGCAGGAGGATTGTTCTATTGTTCAAGAAATGCTCTAAAAAAAAAAAGAGCTGGGAAATTATAGGTTGGTGAATCTCATATCAGTCATGGGTAAGTTATTGAAGGTATTCTAAGGGACGGGACATACGAGTTTTTGAATAGAGGGAACCTGATTAGGGATGGTCAAATGGCTTTGTGTGTCTTAGGTCAAGTTGAATGAATCATACAGAGTTTTGTTAAGGAGGTTATCAGGAAGGTTGTTGAAGGAAAGATAGTGGACATTGTCTCCAGGGAGGTCCAGAATGTTAAATTGCTTGGCACTTAGGATGCAGTTGCCAATTGGATCCCAAATTGGCTTAGTAGGAGAAGCCAAAGAGTGGTAGAAGATGACTGACTCTTTGACTGGAGGACTGTGACCACTGGTGTGCCGCAGGGTTCAGTGGTGCGTCCATTGTTGTTTATCATCTATATTAATTTAAATTAGTATTAATTATAATTAATTTAAATTCTAATGTGGTAAACCAGATGAAAACATTTGATGATGATACCTAGAATGGGAGCATAGTGGACAGTGAGGAAGGTTATCAAAGCTTGCAGTTTGTTCTTGACCAACTGGGAAAATGCAAGTATCACTGATTAGTAATAAAGCTGTTTACGCAGAAATGTTATGACATGTTCATGATAAACTTAAAATATGCCATTTATAGATCAATTTTCTACCTTATTGTTTTAATAGGGACGGATCACAGGACTTTTGCGATCCTAAAATGGAAAAGTTACAGTTCCCAGATTTGGCAAACAGTTATAGAAAAAGCTGCAATAAAAAATTTATGGATGGTAAGCAGTAACTTGGAATGATTTAATTAATACTGGAACGTAGCTGAACCACATACTTGCTATAGAATATTCACTGTGACTCATGGAGAGATGAATCCTGGAAACGCTGACCATGTGGCCATTAGATGTGTACAGATATTCTGCAGTAACTATTCAGTTAGACTTTTATGGCACTTGGTTTTCAAAAATGATCCTGCCTAATAATTGGTGTCATGTCTCATGGATTACTTGAACAGTATATACACCAGTATTAAAAATACACTTAATGGGTTATCCTTGTAATAACCTTGTAAATAGGTTGACAAAGCAGGCAAACGTGTGCGCTAAGCTCAGAAATTGAGGCTTTTAGGAAAACCCATATGAATTTTTATACACTTCTCTGTGATATTCCAAAGTTTTAGCAGTACAACTCCATTAAAAAAGAGAATTTTATTATCATCATTCTTATTAATTATTATAATAATTCTTACTTACCAAGCACCAAGTTTGGTAAAATTACTTTCCCCTATTGATACTTCGGCTTCCCTGTTCGTACCCTGACAGTCAACTTCAATGGAGACAAAAGTGTCCATTTTACAAAGCAATGCACAAAGATGCTTCAATTGCATAAGACATTTTCCAGTTGTTGTTTATTTGATAACAGGGGGAAACAGGTCAGGAATGTTACAGGAAAGTGCTTCAAACGGTTATTGAAATGATGTGTGAGTGTTCACCTTACTATCTTGGTATAAAATTGCTGGTGAATCCTGATCCATGAAAGAACTGTCCCCACAACTCACCGTTCCCCAAATGTTGATGAATTACTATGCTGGAGAGATCCAAGGTTTTATCCCTGTGAGATCCTATAATGATCATTACTGTCTTAATCTAAGTGTGAGGGAATAAAGGTAACCTTCTGATACCCTGCCAAACCTTTGTCCTAAAGAACAAAGGTAGAAAACAAACACTTTTTTAACAGAAGCTTATTATCATGAAAATATTAAGCAGTGCAGTAATTCATTTCTGCTGTTTTCAGAGTGTTAAGTATGTGATGATATTAATTTCAATACTTTGCAGGCTCTTTATCTTGCAGTTTGCGACTGTAAATGTATCCCAAGAAACAGCTACAGTGCCAAAGAAATTCAACTTAAGAATCTATTCGGGGTATGTTTTCAATTTGTTATTGCTGGGAATATATTTATAGTTGATGTACTGTATCTTTTCTCTTGGAATTTGTAAAATAGATTCTGGCATGAGTTCAATGTGATTTCAGAGAACAGGTTAATTATCTAGATCTTGGAATATTGTGCAAGTGAGTTAATGGGCAAAGGAGGTGAAGACTGAGTTGAGTGAATATTTTGTGAATACATGGGGGAGGATGTTTGCAGTGCACTGTTGGAACGCTTTTGGATTAATGCTGTGAATTTAGAAGCAATTATAATGCTCTTTGTTTATCAAACTCAGCGAAAGCTGCAATTAGTATGTAACATGTGCATTGTTATTTCCCTCACTCAAGGTCATGTTTCAAATTGTTTGTTCATTCATTTCCATTCATGCATTTTCCCCTCAACCACTTTAAAAAAACCTTTCATAAACTTTAGCTGAAATTAGGCCATTGCTTTTATTTAACTGACCAGAAACTGAAACTAAGCAATAATATCCTAACTTGACTAACGGGCACACCTGCAGGTGCTGAAGGCCAAAATGAAGTCCAAATGTAGATTTTTGGTAGAAATCTACACCCTTCCAGTACAATCTTTAATGATATTATTAAAAGAGCTTGACATTTCAATCAATAATGTATTATTGTAAGACTTATCAAGGAAAAGTAGCATTTAGTATTTTGTTGTTACAGAATAAATAAATCTATACAGGTAGTTTACCTCTTTAAATTGGGCAGTTAACATGCTGCCTGATAGACCTTCCAGCAGCAGCTAACAATTGCAAGAAGAAATTACTGAAATTCAGAATGATGAAGAAGCAAAAATGTCGGTTGTTGTGGTCTGTGGCTACACTGTCATACGAAGTTTCCTTGTCCTTGGAAAAGAGCCAAACTTATCTTCATTGCACTTCCAACCTCCTTCCTTGATGAAAGAGGCTTCACTACAGTGAACCACATACAAAAAAAACAGAAACCATTTGGACATTGTTACATGTGGGGACTTAAGTCTTTTGTTTTGCTGAAGTTTTAGGAAAATGTAGGAGACTAAGGAGGCAACCTTAAAAGTGTTTAAATTATAAGAAGCATAGTTAAGATTAATCTTTTCCCCAGAGTAGGGGAGTGAAGAAATAGGGGCACAGGTTTAATGTTAGAAAGGAAGGATTTAAAAAGAACCTGAGGGGTGATATTTTCAGACAAAAGGATGTCTTACCTTAGACACCGAGAGTTGTAGTTATGTGGTATGAGCTGCAAGAGGAAGCATTAGAGGCAGAGGCATATTGACAGGTACTTGGAAAGAAGCTAAAGGATTTGGGCAAATGGGATGAACATAGATAGGCATCATGGTTGTCATCCATTGGTTAGTCCAATGAGTCCATTTCTATGTTGTTCAACTCAATGACTATAGTTTCTATAAAACATGAGCTAGGCCATTGCCAGTGCTGTTTGCATTTCTAGGTGTCACAGTCCAGCAAGGATGTGACTACACTGGAGAAGATAATGCAAAGATTCACCAGGACATTACCTGGGTTGGTGCATTTCAGTTAAGAGAACAGATTAGACAGGTCAAGTTTATTTTTGGAGTGGAGCTGACTAAAGGGTTGGGTACATAGTACGAAAGTTATCACTATCGTTGTAAAGAGATAGCAGGTTTAGAGGGGACTTGAGGAAAGAATTTTTCATCTAGAGGATGTTTTGAATCTGGAATGTACTGCCTGAATTGGTGGCAGAATGAGCTTCTCTCACAGTATTTTTACATAGAACTAAAGTGGAGAATAAATAAAACAACACTAACTTCTCCCAATAAAAGCAGTATGATTTTTCTAAAGCATGCATCGACTGGAGCTATTACATATAACTAAATATATGAACTTATACATTATGCAATTATTAAATTACTCAAAATGTATAAAATAAAGTAAGTATGAGTATTAATCATATTCAGTTAAAGCAGTATGGCCACAAGCTGATTGACAAAGGAATTGCTCTATCATCTCCGCTTCTGCTAACTAAGCCAGTGTCATTGCATACGATATTTTCAGTTTTTTGCTGGTATATTGAGTGATGATGATGGTTGCTAGCTACTGTGATGAAGTGAGAAAAGGTGTACAGAAGGTAGTCAGGAAACAAATAGTCTTACAGAAGTTTATTAGTGTGCATTCAAATGACTTTTTCTACTTCCTGTATTTTTAAGTGTGTCCCTCATGGGGTTGAGCCATGTACGTGGATAACAAAACTTTTCCGTGCCTTAGTGACTCAGCATGCAAACGTCGAGAGTATTGGACCATTTCCACTTCATTCCATCCTCAAACTTGCCATAAGGACCAGTAAGTAACTTTTTAAAAATTAAAATCTATTGCTTTGCATTCTTAGTCATAGTACTCACGCTAATAATTTGGAAGTTCATAATCTCAAATCCCACTTCAAAAAAAAGCATAAATAATCTTGTCTGATACTTTTTTTGCATCTCTGGGGAATGCTGCATTATCAATGTTATCACATTTCAGATAACAGATTAAAACCATCATCCATCTTCTGGGTAAAAATAAAAAATCATTGAAGTTGCTGAAGAAAGGAAGCAAAATTTTGGACCAGCCAATTTTTAAGCCTTCATTAATGCTGCCAAAAATATATTTTTCATTGTTGTTGGTAGGAACTAGCAGTATGCAAATTAGCTACAAAGTTTCGCTATACTGTATTATAGCTACACTATGATATTCTTTCTGTGTTGAGAAGCACTTAGCATTTGTTAACATGTTCATTCTCTGAACCAAAAATTAATGGAGTTTCTGTTTGTATATTTAAGACTGTTCATAGACTTCATAGAATTTAGAGTGCGCCCTTTCAAACAGTAGGACAAATGCAAGAAAACCAAATCTCATGACCATGCCATCAGAACTTCAGATGCATTTCATAACAAAGATAGCCAAATCTAGAGTTGAATCAGATTACTAGCATGAAATTTGAGCCGAAGGTAACTTTCAGACTATATAGTTGCCTTATCTCCAAGAGTTTATTTCATCTCCATAATGTTGCCTCTGCAATGTCTCAACTCATTTGTTCCAGAATACCCAATTAATGCGTGTTACCTCTGGGTTTCAGTGTCGACCTGATCTGTCTTCCATCCATAAACAAAAATCCATCCAGCATTTCACTGCACAACTCAGAATAAGTTTCATTCACCTATTGTCCTAGTATTTGTGGACCTTATTGCTGCATGATCTCACAGTGCGTTGATTCTTGATACCCAGAACAGCTAAGTTTTCCTTTTATCTCCCACCTCCAATATCCTAGATATCTTAAAGCTTTCCGCAGTACTCCAGCTTTGGTTCCTTCAGCATTTGTATTTTCAACTGTTACACTGTTGTCATGTGTACATTTTCTTTTGATTCTAAACTAGTCTTACTACCCATTTTACCTCTTTCAAGATGATTCTTCAACCATATCTCTTTTGAAAGCTGAATAAAAATTTGGTTAAGGATCTGTTAATGTGTCTCTGTTTAATAGTGCATAGTACCATGTGTTTTATAGTGCTATAGAGACAACATTTTAAAAAAAAGTTATGCAGAGTTGATATGTTGCATTTATATGCTGTTCTTCTTACATTTTGGTTAAGTTAGTCAAATAAATCCTTTTGAAGTGTGGCTACAAGTTGTACTCTTTCATTTTGGGAATTGTTTCTTAGAGCAGTATGTTGCAGAACCTACCCAAGAACAGGCAGTTTTACAATAGATAGGTTGTGTATGATGAATGTATCATGTATCCTGTCATGTATCCAGAATAGCTCATGTATGATGCATAATGTATGGGATGAATAAAAGATATAGTGGTTCAGGATCTCCTAAGTAGTACTGATTTCAACATGACAGAATTCTGCTTATGGTTTGTGGGCATAATTTAGTGTCCATAGCCGATGTCTTCAGCTTTCATTTAGAACAATTACAATGGTAGAAGTGGACTAGGTAAATAGGCTAAAGGATAGGCCAGTAGATGAGCAGTGGTAGGTATTTATACAGCTTGCTCACAACACTTAGCAGGCACCAAGCCCTATTGGAAAGATAGATCCCAGAAGAAGGAAAAGCCAGTGGCTAACAAGAGATATTCAGGAAAATATTAAACAAAAGATACTGCCTATGTAGCAGTGCTGTGTGGTACAGAGGACTCTGAATTTCACAAAAACACAACAGCAAAAAAAAAATAAGTTAGGTGAAAATAGAGTGATTGTTGCCTTCTTGTTTCTGGCTCCCACCCACACAGATTCAGTAGACAATCCCTCCATAACATTCTCTCTTTCTGTAACTGTGATACTATCCCTGACTAGCAATGCCACTCCTCCACCTCTTTTACCTCCCTCCCTGTCCCTTTTGTAACATTGAAAGCCCAGAACATCCAGAAGCCTCTCCTGCCCTTGTGACAGCCAAGCTCCATAATGGCCACACTGTTGTTCCATGTCCTTGCGATGCTCTGTAAGTACATCAACTTTCTTCCTGATACTTGTGCATTAAAGACAGGTAAGCTTCAATCTTCTTCTTCTGCAATTTTGCCTTAGCAACTGCCTTTCTTTCCTCACCAAGTCTACACACCACATCTACCTTTATACCATATGCCCCACCCTCTGACCTACTAATCTGCCTCCCGTCACCCTGCCAGACTAATTTAAACACTCCCCAATAGTTCTAGCAAATCTGCCCACAAAGATGTTGGTTCCCCTCAAGTTCAGGTGTAACCATCCTTTTTATAAAGGGCGTACCTTTATCCCAACCTCAATCCACAAATCCGAAACCCTGCTCCCCTGCACCAATTCCTTAGCCACATATTCATCTGCCAAATCATCTTATTTTTACCCTCACTGGCATGTGGCACAGTCCTGAGTTTACTACCCTTGAAGTCTTGCTTTTCATCTTCCTATCATGGCTCCCTATATTCACTCTTCAGGATCTCATCCCTTTTTCTACCTATGACATTGGTACCAATATCAGAATCTGAATCAGATTTATCTTCACTGACTTGTGTTGGGAAATTTTTTTGGTTTGGCATTACCTCTTTACAATACATAAAACATACTATAAATTACAATAAGAAATGTGTATTCATAGTACTATGCAAAAGTCTTAGGCACATATATATAACTAGGGTGCCTAAGACTTTTGCATAGTACTGTGATTTTATGTATTGCACTGTACTGCTACTGCCAAAAAAAAACACATTTCATGACATATGTGAGGTTATGATAAAACCTGATTCTGATATAGGTCTTAATTGTGAACTGAGAGTGGGAAATGGGCAGGGAGAGGAGAAGCATGGTTGGGAAAAGGGAAAGGGAGAGGGGAGGGAGCGGGAAGCACCAGATTGACATTCTGTAATGATCAATAAACCAATTGTCCGGAATCCAGTGACCTTGCCTGGTGTCTCAGGGCTGGGTGTGTCTGTACCAGCGCCACCCCTCACCCTTGGCACTCCTCTGCCACCTGTCTCACATCTCTCCTATGGGCTGCCAGATTTACAAACTTGCTCTCAACTCCAAGTTGACAAATATAGTACTGTGCAAAAGTCTTGGGCACTCTAGCTCTCTCTCTCTCTCTCTATATATATATATATATATATATATACACACAGACACACTCCTAAGATTTTTATATATGCACAGTACTGTATAATATAAATGTAGTGCAAAAAATATATAAAAGATAGTGAGGTGGTGTTCTTGATCCATTCAGAAATCTGATTGTGAGCTGGCAGAGGGGAAGAAGCTGTTCCTAAAACCTTGCGTTTGTGTCTTCAGGCTCTTGTACCTCCCTGATGGTAGAAATAAGAAGAGAGCATGTTCTGGGTGGTGGGGATGTTGTCTTTCAGAGGCATTGCTTTTTGAGTATGTTCTCGATGCTGGCAAGGCTAGTGCACACAATGGAGCTGGATGAGTTTTCAACCCTCTGCAACTTTTTCAATCCTGTACATTGGCCCCTCCATACCAGAAGGTGATGCAGTTGGTTAGAGTGCTCTCCACGGCACCTGTAGAAATTTGCTAGTCTTTGTTGGCATACCTAATCTCCTGAAATTCCCAATACAATATAGCCACTGACATGCCTTCTTTGTAATGACGTCAATATTTTGCATCCAGGATAGATCTTCGGAGATGTTGACACCCAGGAACTTGAAACTGTTCACCCTTTCCAATGCTGAACTCCTTGATGTGTGTGTTATCTGGACTTCTGCTTCCTGAAGTCCAGACTAACTTCTTTGGTCTTACTGACATCAAGTGCAAGGTTGTTGCAACACCATTCAACCTGTCGATCTGTCTCGTTCCTGTGTGCTTCCATGTCTCTATCTTAACTGCTGCCAATAGCAGTTCAATTTATAGACGTTTATGCTGTGCCTAGCCATGCAGTCATGGGTATAGAGAGAGTAGAGCAATGGGCTAAGCATACATGCTTGTGGTATGCCTGTGTTGATTGTCATTGATAAAGATATTATTTCTGATCCACATTGATCTCCTAATGAAAAAGTCTAGGAAGAATCCAGTTACAGAGATAAGTATAGAGGTCTAGGTTTTAAAGCTTATTTGATTAGTACTGAGAGGATGATGATACAGAGCAGACTTGAAAGGCCAAATGGCCTACCTCTGCTCCTATATCTTATTTTCTTATGTAAAATGCTGAGCTGGAATCAATAAGCAACAACCTGATGCAAGTATTGCCATTGTCCAGGTGGCCCAAAGCCTGGTAGAGAGCCAGTGAGATTGCATCCACTGTAGACCTATTGTGGCTGTAGGCAAACTGCAGTGTGCCCTTGTTTAGGCAGGAGTTAATTCTAGCCACGATCAACCTTTCATCACAGGAAATGCGAGTGATGGTCACCCTGCAACAGTCTGAAATTGAAGATGTCCTATAGAACTTGAAACATAGGAATTGGGCTGCACAGGTTTTCAGTGCCCTAACAGGTACACCATCAGAGCCCGATGCCTAGCGAGCGTTCACCATCTAGAAAAATGTTCTTGGTGCAATTCTTTGAGGCAGAATGCTCACTTATCAGGTCTTGCCCTGGTTTATTTCCCAAAACGAGTGTCCAGTATGTTTTTTCCTCTGGTTGGACTCTCAACATATCATCTGAAGAATACCTCTTGGATGCACTGAAGAGATGCCAAAGTAAGCTGCTCATTGCAAAGGACATGGTGTGAGCACTCAAGGATAAAGGAGGGAATTTGTGCTTGGAGTCAGCATGTGGCTGATTTACTAAATTATTACTTTGTGTTGGTGTTTACTGAAGAGGATTTGAAGGAAAGTGAAAGCAGTATGATGTGCTAATGTGCTGAGACTTTGAGGTTAAGGAGGATGTGGTGCTGGGTTTTCTGAAAAGCCTTAAGTTAGATAAATCAGTAGGTTCTGATAGCATATGTTCCAGAAAGAAGCAAGTGAGGAGATTCCTGGGGCTTTGACAAAGATCTCTGTGTACTCAATAGCAACAAGCTAGGTCCTGGAACACCCGAGACCAAGTATGCAAATAGGGATAATCTAGGTAACTTGGGTCAGTGGTAGGCAAGCTATGTGGGAGAATACAGAGGCATAGGAGTTTATGCACATTTTGGAAATGTTAAATGGAAAGAGGAAGTATAAAGTTAATGGTAGACTCTTATCGTATTGAGCTACAGAAGGATCTTTGCATCCAGGTTCATAGTTTACATGAAAATGGTTATGCCAGTCGATTAGGTAGTAATGAAGGTGTATGGTATGCTTGCCTTTATTAATAGAGGCATTGAGTATAGTAGAAAAGCAGTCATGTTGCAGCTATATAAAGCTTTAATTAGGACGTACTTGGAGCATTGCCTGCAATTTTAGTTGCCTCATTGTAGGAAGGATGTGGAAATTGTGGAAAGAGTGCAAGAGAGGTTTACTGGAATGCTGTCTGGATTAGAGGGCATGAGCTTTAAACTTGGATTATTCTCATTAGATTGTTGCAGGCTGAAGGGTTGATCGGAAAGAGATCTTTAAAATTTTGAGAGGCAAAGAAAGAATAGACTGTCAGAACCTTCCAAGAACTTACCAAGAATAGAAACATCAAACTCCAGAGGACATGCTTTTAAGATCGGGGGGGGGGGGGGGGGGGTGGGGGTGAAGTTTTTTTTAATGCAGAGTGGTAGGTTCCTGGAATAATTACCAGGGGCAGCACTTTGATGGAGTTTCAGGCTTTTGGATATGCACATAACTATGAAGGGAATGGAGGGATATGGATGATACACGGTCGGCACAACATTTTGCACCAAACTGTACTCTAATGTTCTATGATACACAGAAGGACATTTCATATATCAAAATATGTATAATATTTTGGGCTGAATGGCCTGTCTACTGCTGTACTGTTCTATGTTCTAAAACAATAGAATACAGGGAATAAATACTGGCCTTGCAGTATCTCTTGGGTTAGTTTTTTTTTCAGAAAAAAAAAAGTTTGTTCCTTCACAATTTATCCCAAAACATCTTTCAGGCGGAATACTGGATTATTATTATGAGTGCCATTTTCAGATGTTAACATCACTGTTTTGACAAGGAAGTGCATTAATGGTCAGCATTTTGATGACATTTGTTGATTTTTCACACTTACCAAGGAAGTTCTGGAAACGTCATCATCTAACCCATGATTGTAGTAACTCACCACTATTCTGTGCAGATACAGTAGCTGACCAAGTAGAAAGCTAACTGTCCCATTGCTATTTTATTGTTTTATTATTTTCATCATAGATGATAAAAAACTCTTTAAGTGGATTCTAAATCAAAAACCATCCCTGACCAACACAATTAACCAGAAGGATGAAGATGGCCAATCTCTTTTACATATAGTGGCTTCTTGGAACACAACGGCAAATGGATATGGTCGGAATTGTAAGTAGTAACTTGTACTGTGGTGTACAAACATGCCACTTTTTCAAAATTTTCAGATAGTGTTGACAGTTATAAGTATATATAATGAAGAATGTGTTTAAGACTGTGACAGCTGTGTTAAAATATTTGAATCAGAATCTGGTTTAATATTTTTTGTGACAGCAGTACAACACAATACATAATTAAAAACTGATTTACAATAATTGTCCATTCAGAAATTGGATGGCAGATTGGAAGAAGCTGTTCCTGAATCGTTGAGTGTGTGCCTTCGGGCTTCTGTATCTCCTTCCTGCTGATATCAGTGAGAACAAGGCATTTCCTGGGCAATGGGGTCCTTAATGATGGATGCTGCCTTGTTATGGCATCACTCCTTGAAGATGTCCTGTATGCTGGGCATGCTAGTGCCCATGATGGAATTGACTGATTTACAACTTCCCTGCAGCTTCGATCCTGTGCAATGCCGCTCCCCCATACCAGACGGTGTTGCAGCTAGTTAAAATGCTCTCCATGGTATACAGTACTGAGTGATCCATTATAAAATCAACGACACTCCTCAAATATTCAAAGCAATCTGAACTGTACCAGCTAGAGTTTATTCACATTGACTGCTACTTGCAAGAGGCAATTCAAAAGTTAACAAACCTATTGTTATGTACAAATTAACCAGCAAGGAGTTAAAGATATGAAACAGGGTAAGGGAAAAGAGGAGAAAACTGGGTGAAATAAGGAAAGGGTGAGACAACAGAAGATGGAGCATTAAAATATTTGCATATGGGTCATAGGCAAATTTAATTATGAAAGGATTTTACTGTAGTACAGTGTTTGGGTCAGTGACTGCGACAAAGACAAATTCTTCCTCATTTTCTAGCTTTCCTTGAAGCCAATATATCCAAAGTTGCTGAGGGAAGGCGAGGTGGAGAGAGCAAAAAGCCTAGAACAGGGGACTGTAGAATAGTAAAAGTTGAAATGCTTTTCTTAAAAGAAGAAAATGTAAGAACATCCATGGTAACAAAAAAACCTTGCTTTAATCTTAATTGTCAGGAAATTATATAGTATGGATACTTGGGGTGTTGCCTAAGTAGAGCCAAGAGAATTTTGTTGAAAGTTTAACTGAGGAAATAAATGCAAGTCAATTCATGAACTGGAGTATATGTAATTACATGGAATTTTGGAGGCATTTATAAAGATGGGCATGAAAGATGGTCAGCAAAATTGAAGCCATGGAAATGGAGTCAATAGGGGTATGGTCAGCAAATAGGCAGGAAGCAGACAGAAGTGAGAAATGATTGTCTATTGGTTTTCTGTCTGAAAAATAGTGATGTTTCCCAAGGATTATTGCTGGGACATTTCACTTTCTTTTGGGTGTGTGCAATGTGCATTGTAAAATTAACACATTGACAGATGACATTTATCTTGGAAGCACGGTAAACAGCTGGAAATATAATATGAAGTAGTTATAGATTGGTTAACTGAATCATAGCATATAGAAGGTAATGAAGTGATACATTTTAACATTAAAATTAGGAAGATCATATTGAATAATTTCTGGTTGTACACATGCATAAACCCCTAAAAGTAGTAAGGCATGTGAGAAAGTAGTCAGTAAAGCATCTGGAACCATGTTAATCATAACTGAGGCATAGAACACAATAGTGCAGGGCCTCCCCAGGTTATGAACATGTGATTTATGTACAAGCCATACACATGAACACACATCTGAGAGACATGTACTTTGCTGGATGCTGCATGGCTGCAAGTGTCTTATGTTACCTGGGAACTCTGTTCGTAACCACGTTTCTGAAATGAAATCTTTTCTTACGAACTCTTGGTTACGGACAACTCCCAAGAAATGGACACTACAGTGTAAGGGGAATCTGTACGTCAAACATGGAGGAACTCAGCAGACCAGGTAGCATCTCTGGAAAAGATTAAACAGTCGATGTTTCGGGCCAAGACCCTTAAGCATCTTGGATTTCCAGCATCTGCAGATTTTCTCTTGTGATTTGACGTTTTTTTACCCTGGGGAAAATGACTTTTGACTGTCCACCTTAATAATTTCATGATTTTAGGAAAAGCAGGAGGGCAAACATGTGTCAGTGTACATTGGGAAATCAGTGATGAGGAGAGTCAGGTTTGGATTCCTGGGTATTAACGTATCAGATGACTTGTCCTGCGTCTAGCACACAGGTGCAATCATAAGGAAAGCACATTAGCATCTCTACTTTCTTAAGAGGTTAAGGAGGTTTGGCTTGTTACTAAACACTCTTAACAAATATCTACAAATGTACTGTTGAAAGTATCCTGACTGCATCACAGTCTGCTACAGGTATTTGAATATACAAGAACATAAAAAGCTGCAGAGAGAGATGGATGCTGGACGTCCCTTCCCTTCATCAGTTGCATCTACAGGAGGCACTGCCATCATCAAAGGTCCCCACCATCTGGGCCATGCCATCTTCTAACAGTTACCATCAGGCAGGAGGTGCAAGGGTACTACCACTAACTGTCCTTTGCATTTGATCTTCCATTACATTACATTCTTACACTTGAAGAGCAGCACTTCACTCTTGGCAAGCTTAAACACCATCTGCCAATTTTCCATCCCCATATCTGCAATAGATCTATGTCCTGCTGTATCGTTTGGCAATCTTTTATACTGTCCACAACACCATCAGTTTTTGTATTGTTTGCAAACGTATTAACCACCCATCCTTATTTTCACCCAGGTCATTTATGTATTTCTGCAAACAGCAGAAGTCCTAGTACGGATCTGTGTGGAACACCTCTAGTCATGGTCCTCCAGCCAGGATAAATGCCATTGACCACTATTCTTCTAAGGGCAAAGAAATTCTGAATACAAATACTAGCCACTGTGAACTATGCATTACTATCTTCTTCAACCATCTTGACACCTCAAAAAAGTGCATTCAAGTTAGCAGGACATGATTTGCCCTGCACAAAGCTATGCTGACTGTCACTAATTAAGCAGTGGCTCTCCAAATGTTTATCAATTCTATCCATAAGAATCCTCTCCAATAGCTTCTCTGCCATGGGCTTGAGACTTGCAGGTCTATAGTTACCAGGATTATCCGTTTCCCTCCTCAAGCAATGAATCTTCAGTTACTCGTTACTCCTCTGAGATTGCAGCTAGAGAGGACATGAAGAATTTGGTCACAGCCTCAACAATTTCATCCCTTACCTTGTTCTATAGACTGGGGTTTATCACTTCAGGTCCTAGGTGCTTATCTCCTTAATGTTCTTCAAAAGACCCAGCACTACCTGTCCCTTAATTTCAAAAATGTCCCATCATATTAGCACACTCCGCACTTTCCTCACTCTCATCCACTTTCCTCCTTGTAAATATTGATGCAAAGTTTTGATTTAGGACCTCATCCACATTTGCCTCCAAGCACACTTCTTCCTCCTTTATCCTTTTCCACAGTTATCTTCTTGGAGGTGCAGAATGCCTTGAACTTCACTTTAATCCTGCTTGCCAAGGATATTTCATAGCTACGTCTGGCTCTCCTAATTCCCTTCTTGGGTTCTTTTTCAGCTCTTGATAATCCTCAAGGTCCTTGTTTGATTTTAGTTCCTAAACCTCACATATACTTTCCTATTCTTCTTGAATAATTTCACCACTTGTCTTGTAAACCAAGAATCCCTTGCCTTGCCATCTTGTCTTTCCTTCTTATTGGAACATACCCGTCTTGTACTCTATGTACTCAGATGAGGTTTAGCTGTTCCCAATGGACTCTCCTTTTTTCCTCCTTAATACTCTTGCAGTGTGTCAATTTAATATTCTCCAATGCTTCTCCTTATTCATGGCTATCTTAAAGTGTAGTTATGACACTATTTCCTACATGTTCTCCCACTGAAATGTCAATCACTCAACCACCCAGGTCCAGTATGTCTGCTCCCCCCAGCCCCACTGTTCAACCACCTGCAACTGTTTTAAGTAACCCACTTGAATGCAAATAATAAATTCTGCCCCATCTAAACCTCCTGCGCTAAGGGAGTCTCAGTCCATAAAGGTGAAGTTAAACTCATATGTGACAAGACTGTTGTTGTTACGCTTTTCCTAGTCTGCATGCATATCTGTTCCTCAACATCCCAGAGGTTACTGGGCTGCCTAACCCACTGAGTTCCTCTGATTTCAGCATCTGAAATCTGTTGTGTCTCAATTTATGAAATGTTCACTTTTCCCAAACCCTTTTTCTCTTTGCTGTAGGTCAGACTGAAGATGTACGCACACTCCTACAGTTAGGAGCTGATCCCAGCATTCCTGATAGATTAAACCAGCTTCCAGTTGATTATCTGCAGAAAAATAAAAACTTTGTAGCAGTGGATTTAATCAATGAACACTGTACAGCTTTCTCAACAAACCCAGCATTCAAAGGTATCAACATGCTGCATAGGTGACACTCTCACTTAAAAATGGGTGGAAATGCAGTGCTGATTTTCTTTTTTACTTTTTTAAAAAATGATTTATGTAGAAACAGCAAGCCAGGTGGAGGAACGTATGTCTGCTTTTCCTGCTGTTACACTGGAGGAGGCTGCTGCACAACTTAAGCAGTTTTGTGACTCACTTGACACAGAGAGGCCATGCAAAAACTTGTTAGCCGAAAGACAAGTTCAAGTGTTTTTGCAACAGCTCTTCACACAGACAGGTATGCTTCCCTTTACAAATGTAATAAATATCAAAGAGCAAGTAGGTTTAGTTGATCTATGTATTCTGTGGTTTTTTGCTTATTTTTTTTTACCATTTGCACAATTTTTTTGCACATTGGGGTGGTTTATGATTTTCTTAAATGAGATCCATGGTTTTCTTTGTTTCGTGGCTGTCTGTGGGAAGACAGTTCTCAGGTTGTATACAGCATACATTGATAGTAAATATAATTTGAACTTTGAATTCTTTTGTACATGGTAACTCAATTTCATTGTTATTGGAGATTGAGAATCAATAGCAGTTAAAAAAGGAGCTCTAGTCTCAGGTCTCCCTGTTATTTGCCCTTGTGCTTGACATCACCTTTTATATGCAGTCTTTCTGATTAATTAGGCCATCAGTTGATCGGGGAAGCCGCTTATTAAAGAAGCCAACTTTTAAAGAACAAAAACTAATCAAGAACATTGCTAGAATTCCCTTTGTTTATTTGGGAGACTATGTCGCTTAATTGGGGCAAACAGGTTCTAATTAGCATCAGTCATACACACTTGTGTGGTTGCTGGATGCTACACTGTGCTTAGAGTGGTCTGTTTTTTAAATAGTGTTTGTTCAGAGAGCAGTGATTTTTGGTGGTGTTGGTTGGTGAGAAATAAGCAGTAAGACAATTCAGAACTGTATTGTTCTCTGCGGTTTCAAGCATTGAGCCTTGGAGATGCCAGTAACACCCGGAAGTGAAAATGAAACAATTTCACTACATCAAGTTAGGAACTATTAAGAATTTGAAGATATCGATGATCATCTTGAATACTGCAATGAAAATGAAGAATTGGAGGATGCAGTCAGCAATAGCATTGTATGAAGTCAGTCCATTGCCTGCACTAGATATCTGCGCTGTGTACACTGGATGAATTCCTCCGTTGATAACTATTAGGAACTAATACACAGTTCTATAGTACTGTGGTATAATTGGCGGTATTTTCATTTCCTCTGTATTTCATTTAAAAACATAATTTGTTACTCAGTGGTTTTTATTTTTTTGAAACATTTCCTGAAATTTCTGCTAATTGGAGCAGCCGCTATTTGGGCCAAAATCTACTAGTGCTGATGTGACCCAATTAACAGGAATCCACTGTATTACATTACATTTAAATGAGGATTATTGCAAGTTTTATCAAGCCAGGACTTCACTTGGCAGAGATATTTACCATTGGAAACCATGGGTGAGATACTAAAATACTCGGGAGTCAGGATTAGATTGATTTGATTCCATTTAGTTCGGGCAGTGGATGTGGGGCATCAAAGTGATCTGATATACGCATAGAAATTCCTAAATGGCATGTTGGGCTGACATTGCTGGAAGAAGAAACAGTTGATTTGGAGCCCTTGCTCACAACCAAATGGATGTTACACACCTCATTACTCAGATGAGCTGCTGAACTGAGATTGACTCTTGTGGCAATCATCTATCTGTGTGTGTGTGTTTCCCAAGAGTGGACATCATGAACTGATTTTAACCTGCACTCATCAGTATTTCCGAGCAGTACTGCACTTTTGCTGGGAGTAAGAAAAAGGTGATGTAATAATTCAGCGGTTCTGGGATCTGAAATGTTAATTCTGTTTCCATTTTAACAGATGCTGCCTGACTTGCTGAAGGTTTCCAGCATTGTGTGTTCATATTGTAGATTTCTAGCGTCTGCAGTTCTTTGCATTTTTGGTTGTTTGGGGTGGATGGAGGGAGGAGGAACAAAGGAGATAGTGAGGAAGTCTGGAAAGGATATGATGAGCATGGTATGAGGAGGGAGATCAACCGTCAAAGACAGATTGGTAGAGCCCCATGTTAAAGTGAAGAGAAAGCTGATAGGAGTAGGCAGGTAACAGTAGAGAGCCTTGGATAACAAGAAATATTCAGGCCATAGCTAGTAGAAGGGTCGAGGGATGGATCAACTACAGGCAGGAAGGATCAAATAAATCCCTAAAGGGTTTAGGCTATGCAGGAGTTTGCTCAAGAAGGAGATCAGGAGGGCAAAAAAGGGTCATGAGATAACTTTGGAAGAGAAGATTGAGGAAAATCCAAAGAGATTTTGTAAGTATATTAAGGGGACAAGACTAACTAGAGACAGAATAGAGCTCTTCAAAGATCAAATTAAATATCTCTGTGTGGAGTCACAGGAAATGGGCAAGGTCTTCATAAGTTTTTCTCCTTTTTTACTAAGGGAGGGATATGAAAACTTAAGACCTTGAGATAGTTAATGGGGAGGCCTTGGGGATAGTTCGCATAACAGCTGAGATGGTATTAAATATTATAAAGGTAGACAGATTTCCAGGGCTCAACCAGGTATGTACAAAAACATTGTGGGATGCTGGAGAGGAGAGTGCAAGAGACCTGACGTTAGCCGTCGGTGAGGTGCTGATAGACTGGAGGGTAGTGAAAATTATGCCTTTATTTAAGAAGGGCTGCAACTATAGAGCAAACAGAAACAAACACAAACAAGAGAAAATCTGCAGATGCTGGAAATCCAAGCAACACATTCAAGATGCTGGAGGAACTCAGCAGGCCAGGCAGCATCTATGGAAAAGAGTACAGTCGCCAGTTTGGGTGAGACCCTTCAACAGGACTGGAGGAGAAAGAGATAGAGGACTCAGCCCAAAATTTTGACTGTACTCTTTTCCATAGATGCTGAGTTCCTCCAGCATTTTGTGTGTTGTAAAAGTAAACAATGCCTGTTTAATGCAATGTGGTTATATTATTACTGAACTGTAATGATTAAGGCTTTGCTGGGTTGGTACAAGAACTGGATAGCTGAAGGGAAGTAGCTCTTCTTGAGCCTGGTGGTGTGGGACTTCAGGCTTCTGTACCTCCTGCCCGATGGTAGCTATAGAGAAGATGGCAAGGCCCGTATGGTATTGATCTTTGATAATAGATGCTGTTAAGGGTGGGTAGTCATGTACCTCTGATATATTAGGCAGAGTCCATTACTATCTGCAGCTTCTTGCAAATCAAATGCCATACCAGACCATGATGCAAGCAGTCGGGGTACTTTCAACAGAACTTCTAAATAAGTTTATTTGTTACATAGAGAGGTGGGGCTTGGAACGATGTGGGCCGAACACAGGAAATTGGGACCAGATGGGTGGGCATTGTGGTCAAAGTGTACCTGTGCTGTATTTATTGTTCCATGGCTGGGAAAGGAAGGGGTTTAGACAAAAAAATGTAGCAAATTAGTCAAAGGGAAATAAGTATGATGAGAGGAATATGTTGTGTGGATGACTCTGGGTAGAGGAGGGTGACAGGATGAGATAATGTTGAATATGGTTACAACTGGGGTTCCAGGGAGAAGATTAATAAAATTATGGTATTTGATGAAATAGGTAGATTTGGGGCAAACTGCCATTGGATTAGGGACAGTGGATCCAGGAGCAGCATATATTGTGGTGGTCATGGGGTCAGTGCAAAGGTGCTGTGGAGATACCCAAGTATTAGCTTGCAGGCCTTCACTTTACCACTGCATTCACAATATAAATGTACCCCTGATTTTCCCAGTGATAGGAACACCTGGAGTAAATTGGACCACTCACAGTGGCCCTTCAACCATATATGAATATAGCCAAATGAAACTGTGTTCCTCTGGGGCCAAGGTGCAAAGTAAGTTACCAACAGCACACTGCACATAGTACACATGGTTATGATTTCAGGAAAAAAAAGTCACAAAGAAAATAAAATAATATAAACATGTGAAAGTCTGCAGATGCTGGAAATCCAAAGCAACACATACAAAATGGTGGAGGAACTCAGCAGGTCAGTCAGCATCCATGGAATAATAATATAGCCCCAGTCCTTGAGTGGGATGACTATAGTGTAGATCGATGGTAAACAGCTTGTTCTTCCACCGAGCAAACACCAGAGGGTAGCACCAAATGATCACATTAGGATTAAATTCCATTTGTCAATGTTCCACCCAGCTATAGCCATAATCTACATTCATTGCTGTCTTACAACATGACCAATTTTTCTGTTGTCATCTGCAAAATCGTTCTGCGTTTAAACCATTTGTATAATTTGTGTTTATTTTTCAGAGATTAGCACATCCACTTTAACTGACTTGGACCCTAAATTTGTAACCAACTTGATAAAGCAACTTCTTCACGAATGTAAATGGGATGAAGCTTTGCGCCTACTGAATGTGGGATCTAATGAAATGCAAAGCAGAGAAGCTGTTTTGAGATACGACTTCTCAGATTTGAATTTTTGCACAATTATATGCAATCTTAACCAGCATGACAACAAAGAAGTACTTCTGCAAAAATTAATAGATTTTGGAGGTAAGGTTTTTTTAAAAAGTAAGTATCAGTCTTAAAGATGCATCGTATCCTTCTCTGATTTGTTAAATCTGTGCCTCCACTTTGTATCATAAATACTTCATTGTTGTAAACGGACATCCTAGCATCATTTTCCTTTTCCCAGCACTTACTTGACCCACTCTTTGTTGTTTATTGTTTTTACAGCTCCTGTCCGTGGAATTGGTACTGAAGTATCTCCAATGCAGTTTTCGTTGAAAAAGGATGATTTCAAGCTTGTGCATTTCTTGTTGAAAAATGGGGCAGATCCACAGGATCTTAGTATAATGCCAGGCGACACTCCTCTTCATGCTGCAGTTTATATTGTTCTGGACAAAAAGGGTAAATCTTTGGCCTTACTTGCTAAAACATCGTTAACTAACTTCAATACAATTCTTAAATCAAACTTATTAATTTGTCATAATTAACTTTAATATAGAAATATAACCGGAATTTAAAATGTACAGAAGATGGGTGTTTCCAAAACTTTAGAAATGCCTCTCCTTCCTCAGATAATTGAGTTAAACGGCATAGAAACAGAGCCTTCAGCCTTAGTCATCTATGCTGACTGTGTGCTGGTCCCACCTGCCTACGTCTGACCTGTAGCTCTCTGAACTTCTCCATGGCTTCTAAACCTTGCTAATGTGCTCACCGTAACCATTATTTCTAGCAGCATGTTCCAAATACGCACTGCCCCATTGTGTGAAGAAGCTGCTCCTAATGTTCCTTTTAAATCTCTTGCCTCTGATCTTAAACTATGTTTATTTGTTTCTTGCACCACCTCCCTACGAAAAAGGCTATGAGCTTTCAACCTGGCTATGCCCCTCATGATCTTATGTACCTCTATCAGGTAACAATCAGTCTCCTACGTTACAGGGAATAATTTCCTGTTCTATGTAACCTCTACTTGTAACTCAGGCCCCCAAGTAAAGGCAACATCCTGGTAAATCTTTTCTGCACTATTTCTACTTTAATATATTTCTTTTATCAGAGTGACACCAACTGTACGCAATATTACAGATAAGGCCACATCAACATCTAATATAACTGCATCATACTTCCCAGCTCCTGTACTGGCCTTGACTGGTGAAAGCCAAAGTGCCAACCACCCTTTCTACCTGAGACACTATTTTCTGTAAACTACTTGTTCACCTAGGTCCCTCTGTTTCATAATAATTCCCTCACATTTATCTGGATTGAAAGCCAGTTGTCAGTCCTCAGGCCACATAGCTAGCTGCTCAAAATCCCCCTATAGTTTTTGGTAACCTTTTCCACTCTCTACAACATGAGTGATTTTAGTATTATCTGATGACTTACTAACCATGACTTGTACATTTGCATCCAGAATGTTCGTATAAATTACATACAGCAAAGGTGCCAGGTCCTGTAGCACACCACTAGTTGTGGGCCTCCAGTCAATGAAACAATGCTAGACAGTCACATTCTGTTTCCTTGCAATAAGCCAATTATGAATGCAATCTGCTGCCTTCCCCTGCATCCCATGCAATTTAACTTGCCAGATTGGCCATTCGTGAGCCTATACCTTCTTTGTTACCTCCTCAAAGAACTCCTAGAGGTCTGTCAAACAGGATTTCCCAAGCTGTGCTGACTGTCCAAAAGTGGAACCTGTGTCTTTAAATATTGGTAGATCCTGTTCATCAGAATCAGATTTTATCAAAACTGACTTAGGTTGCAGAATACATTATTTTCCGGCAGCAGTACAGTACAACACACAAAAAATTACTTAAAGCTACAACAAGAAATATCCTAAAAGGTGCAAAAGGAGAGCAAAATAGTAAGGTAGTGTTCATGGACTGTTCATAAATCTGATGGTGGAAGGATAAAAGCTGTTTGTAAAACATTTGTGTGTGTATTGGCAGGCTCCTTAACCTCCTATCTGATGGTGGTAGTGAGAAAACGGCATGTCTTGATTGGTAATCGTCCTTTATGATGGATGCTGTTTTGAGGCACTGCCATTTGAAGGTGTCTTTCTGGGCCTGTACTCCCTGGAGTTTAGAAAAATGAGGGGTTTGGGGCGGAATCTCATTGCAACCTATCGAATATTGGAAGGGTTAGATAGAGTGGATGTGCAAAGGATGCTTTCCATAGTTGGTGAGTCAAGGACCAGAGGGCAGTGAATCTGGGAAATTCATTGCCACAGATAGCTGGGAAGGCCAAGTCATTGAGTTTATTTGAAGCAGAGGTTGATAGGTTCTTGATTAGTCAGGGTGTCAAATGTTATGGGGAGAAATCAGCAGAATTGGGTTGAAAGGGGATAATAAATCAGTCATGATGATATAGCGGAGCTGGCTCGATAGGCTGAATGCTCGAATTCTGCTTCTTTGTCTTATGTCCTCTATGGTAAGGAGACTAGTGCCTGTGATGGAGCTGGGTGAGTCTACAGCCCTCTGCAGCTTTTCATTTTCCTATGTATTCAAGCCTCTATACCAGGTGGTGATGCAAGCAGAAGGTAAAACATCTGTCGAAACTTGCTAGAGTCTTTGGTGACATGTCAAATCTCCTCAAACTGCTAAAGAGGTATAGCTGCTGGCGTGCTTTCTTCGTAATTACATCAGTGTGACTTCCAAGATAGATCTTTAGAGATGCTGACACCCAGTAACATGAAACTGCTCATCCTTTCCACTGCTGATCCCTCGATGGGGACTAGTGTGTGTTCCCTTGAACTTGCCTTTCCTGAAGTCCACGGTTAAATCCTTGGTCTGACTGTCACTGAGAGCAAGGTTGTTGTTGTGCTACCATTCAACCAGCTGATACATCTCACTCGTGTCCACCTCCTCATCACCATCTGAGATCCTGCCAACAACAATTGTGTCATCAGCGAATTTAAAGGTGGTAATTGAGCTGTGCCTAGCCATACATTCGTGAGCGGAGCAGTAAGCTAAACACCGATCCTTGAAGTGTGCCTGAGTTGATTTGTCTGCGAGGAGCAGATGTTACTTCCAATCCACACTGACTGATCTTCCTGTAAGGAAGTCCAGTTGCAGAGGGACATACTGAGGCCCAGGTTTTGAAGCTTACTGCTAGGTATAGACAGACGTACTTTATTGATCCCAAGGGAAACTGGGTTTTGTTACAACCAAGAATAGTGTAGAAATATAGCAGTATAAAACCATAAATAATTAAATAATAATAGGTAAATTATGCCAAGTGGAAATAAGTCCAGGACCAGCCTATTGGCTCAGTGTGTCTGACACTCCGAGGGAGGAGTTGTAAAGTTTGATGGCAGAAATGACTTCCTATGACGCTCAGTGTTGCATCTCGGTGGAATGAGTCTCTGGCTGAATGTACTCCTGTGCCTAACCAGTACATTATAGAGTGGATGGGAGACATTGTCCAAGATGGCATGCAACTTGGACAGCATCCTCTTTTCAGACACCACTGTCAGAGAGTCCAGTTCCACCCCCACAACATCACTGGCCTTACGAATGAGTTTGTTGATTCTGTTGGTGTCTGCTGCCCCAGCACACAACAGCAAACATGATGGCACTGGCCACCACAGACTCGTAGAACATCCTCAGCATCGTCCGGTAGATGTTAAAGGACCTCAGTCTCCTCAGGAAATAGAGACGGCTCTGACCCTTCTTGTAGACAGCCTCAGTGTTCTTTGACCAGTCCAGTTTATTGTACTGAGGGCATGATGGTATTGAATGCTGAGCTGTAATCAGTAAGTAGCATCCTGATGTAGAGATTACTGCTAAGTGGAGACCCAGTAAGATTGCATCTTTTGTAGACCTGATGTGGCATTAGGCAAATTGTAGTGGGTTGCTATGTACTGCTCAGCTAGGTCTTTTTAATAAACAGTAACAGACGACAACAAACTTGGAGTAGAGCAACTTATAAGGACATTTATCATTTGCATCTTCGTACGTTAAGTCATCGGTAGAAAACTTCCATCTTACAGCTCAAACAGATAATTTTTGTATGTTTACAGAGTCCAGTGACCATAAACTTCATGTCCTTGAGGTTATTCCATCCTTAACTGCATCCTGTTTTATTTTGCATTTATCTTACATGAGCCTATTTGTCTTTGTCCTTGAAGCTTCCCCCCCAACAATTGTGTCTTGCTTCTCTGCTTTTGATCGTGCAAACACTCTGTGCTCTAAGTCACATACTCTTGCAAGCTTATGGTTTAGCTACATCAGCAAGTAGCACTCTCCAGCTCTTCTATGGAGAAGCTGCCTTCTGTCTGAGCCAAAGTTTTCAAATTTTGATTCTTCAATCCCGAGCATTTGCTGCAATTGCTCAGCACTTTAGTTCTTCTGTTTTTGTGCATAGATGAGTCTCTTGCGCTTGGTTCCGCTTTGAAGGAATAGTTTTTAGCAGCAACTTTTCCATGAAGGCCACTTCTGACAAGTCTTCTCTGGATTGTCGAGAGGTGTATTTGGGTTCCAGTGGTTTCTGTGAGTTCAGAGCTGGTAGCAATGCTGGACCTCTTCTGATTTAGACGGGACATCAGTTTGATATATCTTTCTTCTACAGCACTCAGTTTCTGTGGCCCACCACTGTGTTTCTGGTCTTCAGCCATGCCCATTTCTTTAAATCCAGAAATCATCAACTTCATGTCCTTCATGCTTCTGCAGAAGAGCTTGCAGAGCTTGGACAGAACATCTTGAAACTCCTCTCTGCCATGAAATTTCTGCTTGGGAGAGACCTTGCTGATACAAGATGATCACCTTGTGTTGTGTTGTGTTGCTCTGCTCACTCTTGCCATGGTGTAAGAAGTGAAGATTGGAAGGTTCAACTGTCACATCTGTCACACCCTCACTTTTAGTTTGGTTGTCCTTTGCCCAGTTTGATTCCTTCTACACCCATTTCCATTTCAGTCAATCAGTTTAGTTCTTTTGGCTCCTTATGTCATTGATCATTACCACCTGTCTGTTGTGTGTTTAATCAGGCACTGGGTTATATACTGACAAAGTAATCAAATTTTTATTTGAAAAATAATCTAATATGTTATTTAATGAAATACAAAAATTTCTCTAACATTTAATTTTTTAGAAAATGAATGGTGATCTAAAATCTGTTCTTCCTACTGACATTAATACAGAAAGCAAAAAACCATCTAAAACAAAATGTATATAAAAATCTTGGGTGCCTAAGACTTTTGTACAGAACTGTAGATTCCTTTTTTTTGCTACCCTTTTTATACAATGGTCCCACATTAACCACTCTCCAGTTCTCTGAACCTCACCTGTGGTGAAAGATGAAACAAATTCTCTATTACAACCTCTGCAATTTCTTTTCTAGCTTACCACTAGTTCTGAGAATGCACCAAGCCAAGCCCTAGGGATTTATCCCTCTTAGTGATCGTTAAGGCCTCCATTGCCTCCTTTCTGTTAATTCATATGTGGTTCAAGACATCACCGCTCATGTCACTCATTTTCTTGACAGAATTTTTATTTTCGTTTACTTAAAGTTATAGAACAGTAACATTACACCTATGTGACCAATTTGCCTACTAACCCACACATCTTTAGAACATGGCAGGAAACTGGAACACCTGGGGGAAACCCACACAAACATAGGGAGAACATACAAACTCCTTACAGACAGTGGCAGAATTGAACCTGGGTTGCTGGTGCTGTGATACTGTTAAGCTAATTGCTGTGCTACTGAGCTGCCACCAAATTTCTGAATTAAATGAGTTTTTAAACATTTGTATAAATATTTGAATCTTATAACATTTGAATTTTTCTAAGTTATCTTAGTTTTGCAAACAAGGCATATTTTTCCCATTATTTCAATATTGCATCCTTTTACATTTCATTTTTACTCAAATTCTAAAGTGAACCACATTAGCAATCCACTGTTTTCACTGAATTTCTTCTGGTGCTCCACTAATAATGGAATTTGAGGGCTTTGGTCCTAATAGTGACATTTTCTCCTTTAAGAAAGATAAATTAACAAAGTTAATTACATTCAAAACTTTTGCTATATTTTTAAAATAGCAACTTACATTAAATTTTAACTATTTTATTTTGTTTGTGAGCATATAAACTCATGGTTAACTTAGAGAAAAAATATGAGCATAAAATCAAGAATGTTCTTTAAATATTAAGATAATAGTTTATTATAGAGTTATTCTGGAGAGCTTTGTTAATTTATTTTGGGATTTTTAACCCTCTGCATTTGGATGAAGAGACATTTTCATGAGGGACCAGGCATATCTGAGCCAGGTAACTTTTAACTTGCCTGAAATAAATAAAGCAGTTGTTAGTGTGTTATTGCAGTTCTAAGTACTCCTTTGCAGGAGGGATGTAAGTTGGAAAGTATGTTAATAAAAATGTCTTTAATGTGATTGTTATGCAAAATGGCTGGAGATGGAGCTGGACAAGAGAATGTGGTAGATGACAGAATATGGTACAGATGGTACAAGATGACATAATATTTTTCTGGAGAAGTTACATTGGTGACTGGATAGATAATGAATAAATGCAAACCAAATTAAGAAATTTGAAAAGCAACATTTAATAAGCCCCTTTTAACATTGAATGTTAGTCTACAAAATTAATTGTTGAAGTAGTGTCCACAGAAGTTCTAAAAGGAAACTGGGAAAGATTGCACCTGTGTGATTGCTAAGAAAAGATGTACTTGCTTTCAAGAAAGTACTGGATTGGTTCCAGGCATGGAAGATTTGCTGCTGATTGAAGCAGATTTCTCCAGAGTTTAGGAAAATAGCTTATGATCTCATCAAAACTTAAAAGTTTCTTATGGGTTTTGACAGGCTAGAGGATATTCAGTCTAACCAAAGAGTTCAGGATCAGGGAGCACAGTTGTAAGCAAAGGCTAGGCCATTTGAGACTGAAATGATGAAAGACTTCTTTGCTTAAAGGGTGGTGATCTTTTGAAATACTCTGCCCTGGAGAGATGCAGAGACTCATTCATTTTGTTAATTCAAAACAGAGAACAATGGAGTTCTAGCCTTTGAGAACCAATGAATGTGGGGATTATCCTGGAAATGGCATTTAATAAAGAGAAATATTGGAGCAAATTTGGTTGTCACCATGGACCTCTATATCATAAAATAGGATATTTGCTTCAGGGTCTCTCCTGGCAGAAATTCTGGAGACTACTGGGAGGATTCTGCATGGCAAAACTCTCAAACCAAGTGGGCCTTCCTTCACGTAGGCAAAACAATCCTGCTCACCAAACATGTACAGTTTTCAATATGTAACCAGACTGCTTGATCTGTTTGAAGTGCTGTTCTTATTTGAGCTTGTATGAATATTTCTAAAACTTTCAAAAAGAAGGAACCCTACAGAGTTGCACAAAAATGTGAAAAATACTCAAATTTAGTCCTAAAATATTTTGATGCATTTAAATTTCTCAAGTACTTAGAAACATTTAAGGTTACGAGGCAGTGTAAGCATTTGTCTAAAAGTACTTTTAAATTATTGGACTCTTAGAGAAGGCACCTGCAGCTTTTAGTTCCTTCTATTCAAATCAGAGGAAAGACACAATTCTTAATGATGAATGAGGCTTTATTGAAGTTCCTATTTACACTGAACTCTACAAGATGCACATCTGTCTTAGACCTGTTGCAATTTGTGAACAGGTATTTCTAAGTTCATGTTACTGTCCATGGAAGGTGCACACTTGAAAATCGGGGGGTAATGATGAGGAATGCTAGCAGTTTCATTGTCATCAGCCTGCGAGAAACCTCTACCAAATTAATTATACAGAGCAAGAGTTGGAGAGTTGGTTTAGGCCAGATATCTTGCACTGAAATTGTTGTTGATTTTGTGGTTTAAAAACTTCTGCTTCATTCTAGGTTGTATCAGTATTTAATTTTAAAGTTGTTTTGATCTTCTGTTCTATTTGCAGATGAGTTTGGCTTGCACATATTGAAATATCTGTTAGAGAACTACAACTCTGAATCGAGCGTTCCATACCTCAACTCACAAGATAAGGATGGAAATACTGTGTTGCATATCATATTTCAGAAACCCTTTTCAAAAAATCATGAGGAAATAATGGATATGATAGCCAAGTTTGAAATCAATGACAGGGTGAAAAACAAGGATGGGAAGCTATTTTCCTACAAAATTAAGAAAGAAGACCTGCGG
This sequence comes from Hemitrygon akajei, assembly GCF_048418815.1. NCBI lineage: Eukaryota > Metazoa > Chordata > Chondrichthyes > Myliobatiformes > Dasyatidae > Hemitrygon > Hemitrygon akajei. The sequence goes on along the minus strand of NC_133124.1, from coordinate 136,765,959 downwards.
ATGATTGCGTGGAATAAAGTGAAATCACGTAATCGAAAGAAAAGAGAACAAAATGACCAAAACCAGAAGGCACGGACATCAAAGGGTATGAAAAATGTAATACGCGTTAAGTGCCTCTCTCATCAGACAATGGAAATGCCATGCACTCAGCATTCTCAGGAGTGTGATGTTAATAGTGCCAGTTCTCAAGCAGTACAAGGACAGTCATTAAAGTTATTGAATGAAGAGCAAGTTTTATCTACTCAGCAAATTGTTACGAATGAAATTGCAAAATTGATTCAACAATTTCATGTCATTGAGACAACAACAGAAGAACACCCTTTAAAAATTTCCCTTTCTGATGGCCAGCTGAGTGACTCAACTCAGGCTTTGCAGGCCAAGTCTGAAGTTCTCAAAGTCGACCTTTATCAAAATGCTGTTAATGTTGAAGCTGTAATGTTGAATGGGGCTGGTGATACAGAGCATCCAAACCTGATACCAGAAGAAATGACCAATTTACAGGACCTGGATTTTGATAATATGACGTGGGAGATTGAATGTACATCAGAAGTACTGAAGAAGCTTGGCTCCAGAGATGTACCTCAGCACATGAAGACGAAAACTATAAAAGTGATTCAACAACTTGGCAATGGAGAATGGACACAAAGCCTCCAGAAACCACTCAAGTACCTGAAAAGCCCCATGAAACTTTATGAAGCCAAACTTGACAAAGGGGCACGAATGCTATGGGAGCTTGCAGTGGACTTTTCACCCCGCTGCAGTGAAAAACCAGAGAAGATCTTTGAATCAGAGCTTTCTTCCCATCCTCAGGAACGTGTCACAGGAAGGATATATAGTGAGATCATTCGAATCTGGGATATTATCCTGGATCACAATAAGGTTGATCGAGCCTTGACAGCAATTGCAAGTTCATACAACCGCGGTGCATCCTGCAGCCTCCGGAAGAAACTTAAAGGTATAAGCAAAGCTGTATTTACCTCAAACTTAAATGCCCAAAGGAAGATCCCATTGATCTTTGTAGAATATGTCAATTGGAAAGAACTGAAAGAAAAGCTACCAGAATACTTCCCACCTGCCAGTGCAGTAGAGACAGAATATAACATAATGAAGTTCCATAGCTTTAGTACTAATATGGCTCTTAATATCATTACTAATCTGGAATCCAGGGTTGAATATCCTTTCAGAGTGGGAGAATTGGAGTATGCAATAATTGACCTTGACCCCAAACCATTGGAAGCAATCATTCTCATTGGACGAAGTGGAACTGGGAAGACCACTTGCTGTCTGTACAGACTTTGGAAACATTTTCAGCTCTACTGGAAGAAAATAGAAGAGGTTGGCAGTCCCCTGCTGGTGCGAGAGCTTTGGCATAAGAAGAAATCTCAGGTTGACAGTGAAAAGGATGAAGCAGTGATTGACACATCAGATTGCGCCAATGGGGAGAATGATTTTGAATGTAATGCACAAAATTGTGACTTGCATCTGAATGAAGCATCACTTACTACTTGTGACAGTGAATTGACACATGATCATGAAGATGAGCCAGAAGATGATACTGGTATCAACCAACTTGAGCACTTGCATCAAATTTTTGTCACCAAAAACCACGTCTTGTGTCAGGAAGTCTTGAAAAACTTTATTGAGCTTACCAAGTCCACCAAAGCCACAAACCATTTCAGGCCTCCTGATCTCACATTTTATAGACTTCAGGATATTAATGATGAGAATTACCCCCTATTCATGACCTCTAAACAATTGTTGCTGTTGATTGATGCATCCTTGCCAGAACCCTTTTTCCCCCGGAATGAAGATGGCAGTCTAAAAAGGAACATTGTGGGGTGGTCTGTTCAAGAAGAGATGACAATACCAGATTTGCATGATGAGGATGAAGAAGAAGAGCATGAAGGAGAGTTTCTAGGTGATGAACAATTAGCTGTAGAGGATCACAGCAAAGAATTTGATCCTCGTATCTTTGTTTCTTACGAAGTATTTGTATGTGATATTTGGCCCAAAATGGTAAAAGGAAAACCACAGTTTAACCCAGCTTTGGTGTGGAAGGAGATCAAATCCTTCCTAAAAGGTTCTGTTGAGGCTTTAAATAGCCCTCAAGGCTGTCTAACAGAGGAACAGTATATTAACCTGGGGAAGAAGAGAGCACCAAACTTCCGTGAAGACAGAACAGAAATCTATTCCTTCTTTCAGATGTACCAGCAAATAAAATCACAGTGCGGATACTTCGATGAGGAAGATTTGTTGTACAGCCTTTCCTTGCGACTGTCCAAACTAGATGAACTTCCATGGTCCATTCATGAACTGTATGGTGATGAAATACAGGATTTTACACAAGCAGAGCTTGCCACCCTCATGAAATGCATCAATGACCCTAATTCTATGTTCCTTACTGGTGATACAGCTCAGAGCATTATGAAGGGTGTGGCTTTCCGCTTTAGTGACCTGCGTTCTCTGTTTTATTATGCCCGTGATTCTAGTCAAAGCAATAAGAAACAGTATCATGTAAAAGTGCCAAGCAAAATATATCAGCTACATCAGAACTACCGGTCACACTCAGGTAATGCACATATTTTTTGCTAAATTATTAAAAAAGCACACATAAACTCTTAGTTCCTTTTAGGGTAAGAATGCTGATTTTTGTTTCTACTTCAATACTGAGAGCATAGAGTCTTATTTTAAGCTTCTTGCCATAATGTTGAAATTCGTCTATGTGGTGTTGCTGTAACTTTTTGGATGCATCGGGGCATTCAGATCGCCACATTGCAGCTGGAACCAAGATTGTAGTGACTCAGCTGTGCAGAAAGGGAGAGAGAAGGTCAACAGAGCAATAGCTATATGGTATTTTATCAGATTCAGATTCAGTTTATTGTCATTTATAACCACAAATACAATGCAGTTAAAAATGAGACAACGTTCTCCGGAATGATATCACAAAAAAGCACAAAACAGACCACACAAGGAAAACCACATTACGTTTGGTAATCCCCAATCCAGAGTCCGGAGAGGCTGCTGCATATCGATATCGTGCTACCGTCTTAGCACGTTCCCAGAAAGGAACTACAAACCTATCAGACAAAACTAAAGCTACAAGACATACACAAAACCACATAGTTACATATAGTTATAGTTAACATATAGTTTCAACAGTGCAGTCAATACCATAATTGATAAAAGACTAACTGACAAAGACCACATAATTATAACACATAGTTTCAACAGTGCAAAGCAATACCATAATCTGATAATGAGCAGTCCATGGCACGGTTTAAAAGAGAGTCTCAAAGTCCCGACAGCCCATCATCTCATGCAGACGGTAGAAGGAAGAAAAACTCTTCCTGCCATGAACCTCCAGCGCCGCAGCTTGCCGATGCAACACTTTGGGAGCCCCAAAGACAGCCAACTCCGAGTCCGTCCAAAAAACTTCGAGCCTCTGGCACCGAGCGCCATCTCTGCCGAGCGCTTCAACCCCGGCATCGGCCGCCAAGCAACAGGCAAAGCCGAGAATTCGGGGCCTTCCTCTCCGGAGATTTTTCCAATCGCACAATAGCAGCAGCAGCGAAACAGGCATTTCAAAAGTTTCACCAGATGTTCCTCCATGCTTCACACGTCCGTCTCCATCAAATCAGGATTGTACATGGCCCCTACTTGACAGATTACAGGTATTCATTCCAAAGCTAGGGGAGCAGACCGACTTTATGTTACAGTTAGAAATTTGATTATACAGGATGGAACATAGAACAGTACAGCACAGGAATTGGCCTTTCAGCCAATGGTGTACATTACTAATTAACTAAACTAGTAATTAATTGCCTGTGCATGCTAATTCATCTGACCATACGATATCCATATCCCTCCATGCTCTGCACATTCATGTGCCTATCCAGCAGTCTCTTAAGGACCTCTATCGTACTTGCCTCCACTACCATGTCTGGCACTGCATTCCCAGCATCCTCCCTTCTCTGTGTAAAATACCTTGTCCCTCAAATTTGCTTTGAACCTATCCCTCTCACCTTAACATATAACAATCACAGCACGGAAACAGGCCATCTCGGCCCTCCTAGTCCGTGCCGAACTCTTAATCTCACCTAGTCCCACCTACCCGCACTTAGCCCATAACCCTCCACTCCTTTCCTGTCCATATACCTATCCAATTTTACCTTAAATGACACAACTGAACTGGCCTCTACTACTTCTACAGGAAGCTCATTCCACACAGCTATCACTCTCTGAGTAAAGAAATACCCCCTCGTGTTTCCCTTAAACTTTTGCCCCCTAACTCTCAAATCATGTCCTCTCGTTTGAATCTCCCCTACTCTCAATGGAAACAGCCTATTCACGTCAACTCTATCTATCCCTCTCAAAATTTTAAATACCTCGATCAAATCCCCCCTCAACCTTCTACGCTCCAATGAATAGAGACCTAACTTGTTCAACCTTTCTCTGTAACTTAAGTGCTGAATCCCAGGTAACATCCTAGTAAATCGTCTCTGCACTCTCTCTAATTTATTGATATCTTTCCTATAATTCGGTGACCAGAACTGTACACAATATTCCAAATTTGGCCTTACCAATGCCTTGTACAATTTTAACATTACATCCCAACTTCTGTACTCAATGCTCTGATTTATAAAGGCCAGCGTTCCAAAAGCCTTCTTCACCACCCTATCTACATGAGACTCCACCTTCAGGGAACTATGCACTGTTATTCCTAGATCTCTCTGTTCCACTGCATTCCTCAATGCTCTACCTTTTACCCTGTATGTTCTATTTGGATTATTCCTGCCAAAATGTAGAACCTCACACTTCTCAGCATTAAACTCCATCTGCCAACGTTCAGCCCATTCTTCTAACCGGCATAAATCTCCCTGCAAGCTTTGAAAACCCACCTCATTATCCACCTTAAAGATATTTTTACCCTGGGGGAGAAAAGATACCAGCTTTCTGGCTATGACTCTCATTATCTTATACACTCGGTCAAGTCTTCCCTCTGCTTTTGCCACTCCAGTGAAAACAACCCAAGATTCCCAAACTCTCCTTATAGCACATGCCCTCTAATCTAGGTAGCAACTGTAAACCTCTTGTGCATTCTCTCTGAAGTCTGAACATCTTCCTATAATGGAGCAAACAGAATTGAATGTTAATGTTCCACCTGCAGCCAAACCAGAGTTTTATGAAGTTGCGATGCACAGTAACTTCCTGGTTCCTAAACTCAATGCACCGACAATTAAAGACAAGCAGGACATATGCATTATTTATCACTGTATCAACTTGTGCAGCTGCTTTCAGGGAACCGAGGACTGGGATCCAAAATTCCTCTATACGCTAACACTGTTAATGATCCTGCTATCAATTGCGTACTCTTCATTTGCATTTGCTTTGCCTGAAGTGCAGCACCTCACATTTGTGTGGATTAAGTGCCATCTGCCATTTCTCTGCCTATATGTACAACTGATCTATGTACTGCTGTATTCTTTAGCTTTATACACACACCCTCCCCCCCCCCCCCCCCGAGGTCACAGTATGGAACCTTGCAGAACGCCTCTAGTCACAGTCCTCCAGCCAGAATAGGTTCCATTGACTACTATTCTCTGCTTTATAAGCACAAGCCAATTCTGAGTCCAAAAGGCCAAGTTACCAGTGGTGCAATGCATATCAATTTTCTAGATGAGCCTACCATGAGGGACCTAGTCAAACGCCTTACTAAAATCAATGTAGATGACACCCACAGCTCTACCGTCATCAATCATCTTTGTTACCTCTTTGAAAAGCTCAGTTAATTTAGTAAAGATCCAATCACAAACAAGAGAAAAACCACAGTTGCTGGAAGTCCAAGCAACACACACAAAATGCTGGGTCTCAGCCTAGAATGTTGACTATACTCTTTTCCATAGACGTTGCCTTGCCTGCTGAGTTCCTCCAGCATTTTGTGTGCATTGCAAGTTAGTGGAGATGTGAATTGCCTCACACAAAGCCATGCTAATTAATTAGGCTGTGATTTTCCAAATGCTTATAAATCCTACGCCTAAGAATGATTCCATTAGCAGCCTTACTATTAATGTGAGATTCACTGGTCTATGGATTTCGGGTTTACTCCATTTCTCTTCTTATATAATGAAACAAAATTAGCTACTTGCCAGTCCTCTGGGGCCATGCCTGTGTCTAGAGAGGACACAAAGATCTTTGCCAAGACCCCAACTATCTCATCTTTTGTCTTTCTCAATAACCTGGGATTCAAAGGAAGCCACATGGTCACAGGAATAAAATGCAAACTCCAAACATACAGCAGAAATAATGAGAGCATAGATTTAAGATCAGAAACAAGAGTTTTAAAAGGGACATCAGGGCTAGCTTCAAGCAAAGGAAATAGTGTTTGAAGTGGACACATCAGTAACATTGAGGTAGGCACATGGCTCGGAAAGATTTAAAGTTCTGTGGGCCAAACACGGGCAGATGGGACTTGCTCAGTTGGCATGAAGGGCCTGCTTTCATGCTCTCTGATTCTATCCTCAAGGTCCTTATCTTGTAAATATCAAAGCACTGCTTAGGAGGCAGTGATCATAATATGATAGAGTTCACCTTGAAGTTTGAGAGGGAGAACCTAAATGAGATATGTCAGTATTACAGTGGAGTAAAGAGTATTGCGCAGGCATGAGAGAAGAGCTGGCCAAAGTTAACTGGAAGGGGACACTAGCAGGGATGACGGCATAAAAGCATTGGCTGGAGTTTCTGGGAGTAATTGAGAAGGCAGAGGATAGATATATCCTAAAGAAGAAATAGTATTCTAAAGGGTGGATGAAGGAACTGGTAGACAAAGGAAGTCAAAGACAGCATAAAAGCAAAGGAGAGGGCATATAATATAGCAAAAATCAGTCGGTAACTAGAGGATTGGAAAGCTTTTAAAAACCAACAGAAGGCAACTAAAAAAAAGCAAAAAAAGGAGAGGAATGGTGACATATGAAGGTAAGCAGCCAATAGCAACAGAGGATAATGTAAGACTTTCCAGTTATAAGAAGAGTAAAAGAGTGGGTAGAGTGAGTATCAGACCACCTGAATATGGCACTGAAGTAAAGGGGGACAAGAAATGCTGGAGGAACTTAATAAATACTTTGTGTCAGTCTTCACTATAAAATACTACTGCAGTATGCCAGAAGCTGCTATTACAAAGGAGAAGGTGCTTGGGAAGCTAAAAGGTCTGAAGGTAGATAAGTCACCTGGACCAGATGAGCTACTCCCCAGGGTTGTAAAAGAGGTAGCTCAAGAGATCCATTAGAAGTGATTTTTCAGTTAATAGCATTGAGGTGCAGAGGGATCTGGGGTTCCATAACTCATAGCAATGAGTTTCATAGCTCATTGAAAGAGGATGCATAACTGGTAGGGTTAGAGGCTTGGGGAAGACCTGATAGAGAATTTTTAAATTGAGTGACATAGGGTAAATAGTCAGAATTTTCCCCAGGGTAAAAATACTATGTAACAGGCAGTATGTTTTTAAGGTTAAAAGGGGGAAGTTCAAAAGCAGTGTGAAAGGGTAAGTATTTTATGCAGAGAGTCTTAAGTGCTAGAGTAGATTATTGGGATAGTAGTGGAAACAGGCAGTTCAGTGGAGTTTAAGAGTTTCTTAGACACATGGATGTGGGGTGAGTGTTGGGAAATAGATGATACAGAGGAGGAGGGCATTTAGCATGAACTGGCATTTGTATGTGTGCAATAATGTGGACTGAATGGCCTGTCCAATGCTGTAATGTTCTATAATACTGTACAGTCTGTCTTACTGGACTTCTGCCTTGGAATGTACAGAAGGTGTCCTGACAAACTGTTCTTCACTGTTCATTATTAGGCAAATTTTTTATCCCATTACTGTTTCTAAGACATAATGCACAAGCTAGCATATTTATTATGTTACAGTAGAGTGTGCACTTCAAAGCTGATACTATTAATTCTTTAAAAATTTGAATCATCATGTGATTGCTTTAAAAATGCTGACCGTGATGACAGCTGTCATTGTAACCAGTAAGCAGTAACCAAGAATATATGAAAAATCTCCCTTTTAATGCAAGTTGAATTTTAAGTTAAGAAACGAGCAATGTGGATAGAATTTGTATGTAGGTATACTATGTGAATGTGAGGATTGCACAAAAATGGAAGAATCTATACCTGGTTTCCAAATTAACCACTTCTGGCAATTCATTAGAGAACACTGGCAAAAGCATTGATGAGATGTGTGTAAAATTTTATGTACTTTGCATTGATTCATGCAAGTTCCTTTTGCAAATTTAGGAATTTTGAATTTGGCTTCGGGTGTGGTGGATCTTCTCCAATATTATTTTCCGGAATCCTTTGATCGCTTGCCGAGAGACACTGGGCTCTTTGATGGACCAAAACCTTCACTGCTGGAATCCTGCAGTGTCAGTGACTTAGCTATTTTGCTTAGAGGAAATAAACGGAAATCCCAGCCAATAGAATTTGGAGCTCATCAGGTATGCACTTTAATCTGTGCATGGGTTTTACATCACCAGGTTTATTCTGAGCAGTTCAATTTAATATCAGAGAATGTATACAGTGTGGAATTCTCACTCTTTGCAGACATTCACAAAACAGAAAAATGCCCAGTGAATGACATAAACATTAGAACCCCAAAACCTGTCCTCCCCCTCCCCACACACAATCAGCAAAAGCATCGACCCTTCCCCCCCCCCACTCCTCCCACTTGTTCCAACAAAAGCACTGAAGAGAGTCATTTTCATTTTTATAAAAATAAGGGCATTTTCATATGGTGAAGTATTTGATTCGTTTTCTATATTCCTGACACAGAATCCAAAACAGAATCAAAAAAATGTTTTCATGAGTTCCAATAATAACAGAAATTATCTATTCAAAGCGTATGCTTTGAATTTTGACTTTCTTATCACTTCCCCCCCCCACCATGCAAGCAATCGCAAAGCCTCGCAAGAGACCTTGATCCAGAGTCCATCAAAAGCTACAGTCCATCCCAACACTTCGATATCTCAGACAGACTCTCTCTCAGTAGTGAGGGAGAGAGAGATTGCTCCTGCAACAGCAAGAGCAGGAGACCAGCAGCTCAGTATTTTGATGTTACAATCTCCCACGTCACTTCTCTGAGTCGTCCGCCTCAAGAATCAACAGGCTCTCGCTCACCATCAGAAAGAGAAAGAGGGAGGTTTGCTGGGATGCTGGGGCCTTCTTCCAACAGCAGCGCACACCGCCTGCTATCTCGATGTTTCAGTCTCATGTGACACTTCGTCAGCAACACTAGTGAGGAACCAGGTTGTCCATGGGCTGCACCCTGAAGGCACACGTCTTCCAGGCCGCACAATGAGTCCAAGAACGAGAACCCAGACTCATGGAGAACTGTAGTTTGAGCTGCAGCTATAGATCATGGACTCTGACAAGACCTCAGCCAGCATGAAAAGAAAAAAGAGACAACAAAAGAAGAATTAGCTGTTTCATGGACAAACTGGAAGAAGTTGCCTAGATCTGCAAAACCTCTGGTGCCATCTTTTCTAGCTTCTGTGAGCATATTGAAAATAAATCATTTTGGTTATGATTTAAAATGATGCCCATTTTCATTTTTATAAAAATAAGGGAATTTTCATATGGTGAAGTATTTGATTCATTTTCGATATTCCTGACACAGAATCCAAAACAGAATCAAAACAATGTTTTCATGAGTTCCAATAATAACAGAAATTATCTATTCAAAGCGTATGCTCTGAATTTTGACTTTCTTATCACTTCAACTGAAAACTAGTTTAACTGGGAGAAATTTCCATTTGCTCTGAATCAAATCATGTTAGTCTGAAATTCATTCAGGCATGTCCTAGTCACACATCATCATCACGACTGCAACATGATCTTTATTCCTTGTTAATGCTGCAGCATTGACTGAGAGACCTGCAGATAAGTCAGAATCAGAAGTTTAATTTAGCAGAATAAATCTTTAATCTCCCAATCCCTTCACCAGCGTCTCATGGAAAGGCTCTACCCCAGATATCCTTAGTGTATAGTCTACAACTAATCATTTGCCCAAATAAAAGTGCTTTCAGTGAAGTTTTAGCACATTCTCACACTTACCAAACAAACCTGATGCCTCCTAATCCTTGTCACCTAAATTGTTTTATAAACCTCATGTAAACTAACTGTATAGAACTATGGGTCCCTGAGTGATAAAAAAGGAAGAGTGGAAAGTGCAGGTGTTCCACTTCCTAATTTTGTGGGAAGATTGAAGAGTGGACCAGGGAATTGCAAGGGGAAGTGGTTCTCTTTGAAATGCTGATTGAGTGGGGAGAGGGAAATGATGGGACCTTGTTGAAGCAGGTAGAACTTGCACAGAAATTGACAGTTACAGCCTTATTTAATTTGGTGTAAATAACTTACAACTGCCAACAATCCATCAAATTGTATTGCCAGTTTCGGCATTTGTGTTTGTCCAAAAAATAATTGGAAAGCTTGGTAGAGAATGAAATAGAGTTTGTAGCCCATTTGATACGAATTGGATCAATGTGTATAGTTCTAACTGCAAATGCAGCATTAAGTTTTAATTTTGGTAGTGGCCTCCTCTTGTCTTCATTTTCATGCCAGAGACTGAAGTGTCATATGGTCCAGGTTCCATTGTGGTTGATTGATGGGTTGTCTTGCTGCCATGGTTGCACGCAATGAATAGAACCAACAGTGTCCAAGATCAAGGCATGTGGGAATTTCAGTGACTTGGTAGATTGGATTCCAAACTGGCTTGGCCACAGAGATGGAGGTTAATGGTTTTATTCCTATTAGCAGTCTTTGACCAATTGATCAGTGCTAGGACCTCAGTTGTTTATGATAAATAACTTGGATGAAAATCTCATAGATTAGTATAAGAAATAACCAAATAGCCAAATATGTTGGAATTGTCAAATTATCTTGTTGGTAAAAAGCTGGAAGAGGGGCCATACAGAAACTCAGTCTTAGTTATCTTCATCAAGTTCCAGTTGGTACTGTACACACGCTGCTGCCTGGAGCAGTTTTCACAAACATATTAAATACTGCTGTCTAGATTTATCATAGAGACACACATTTGCAATCTGACAGGTCAAACGATCTGAAATACAGACAATGTAGGTAATAATCAGCAGGTAAGGAAGCAGCCACATAAACCATCAGCATTTCTGAACAGTGTCCTTTCTGTCTGCCCAGATGCTACCTGACCAGTTGAGTATTTCCAGTGTTCTTTGTTTTTATCTTTGCTGTAAGTGGATTGAGGTGGTTGGTGTTAAGCAATAGAGAAAGATTCCCTATCTGAATTTAGATTCTACCTAGCCATGGTATATTATTGAACTTTGAAGCAGGTATGTAGTTAAAAGAATAAAGGTTGCATCTATCAAGGGAATTGAGTTGTGAAAAATGATCAGTATTGAGGTTGTGTGATTGTAAAAATTTTTGTTTCAATTGACAGGCAACCTTGCAATTCTTGTTTTAATTTCAAAAATAATACCTTGCAGGTTATTTTGGTTGTGAATGAAACAGCCAAGGATACAATCCCAGAGGAGCTAAGTCTTGCACTTGTTCTGACTATATATGAAGCTAAAGGTCTGGAGTTTGACGATGTCCTCCTCTATAATTTCTTCACTGATTCTGAGGTAACGATATTTATTCATTTGATATTGCTGATCACCTTTTCAGTAGATTTTACAGTTCCGCTCCTGATCTCTTACTCGCCTGAGTTTTTAAGGAAGTTAATTCCAAATGATTTGTCTCCCCACTTTTACTTTATTTATTTTAGTTAGAGATTTAGCATGGAATAGACCCTTTGAGCTGTGCTGCCTAGTAACCCACCAACTTAACCCTAGCCCAGGGTTCCCAACCTTTTTTATGCCATGGACCAATACCATTAAGCAAAGGGTCTGTGAGCCCCAGTTGGGAACTCCTGCCCTAGCCTAATCACAAACAACTTACAATGACAAATTAACCTACTAACCAGGACATATTTAGACTGTGGGAGGAAACTGGACCACCCAAAGGAAACCTATGCACACGTGGCAAGGAACATACAAGCTTAACACGTACAAACAAGCTGGATGAACTCAGCAGGTCGGGCAGCATCTGTTGAAATGAGCAGTCAACATTTCGGGCCGAGACCCTTAGTCAGGATTGAAGGAGGGGGCTTGGGCCCTATAAAGAAGGTGGGAGGAGGGTGGAAAACCAATCAGAGGAAAGATCAAGGGGTGGGGGAGGGGAAGCAGGGAGGGGATAGGCAGGAGAGGTGAAGAAGGAATCTAAGGGGAAAGCACTATGGGTAGTAGAAGAAGGCAGAGTCATGAGAAAGGTGATAGGCAGCTGGAAGAGGAGGCAGAGTGAAAGTGGGATGGGGGAAGGGAGAGGGAGGGAATTACCAGAAGTTGGAGAATTCGATGTTCATACCAAGGGGCTGGAGACTACCCAGACGGTATATGAGGTGTTGCTCCTCCAACCTGAGTTTGGCCTCCTCATGGCAGTAGAAGAGGCCATGTATGGACATATCCGAATGGGAATGTGAAGCAGAGTTGAAGTGGGTGGCAACCGGGAGATCCTGTCTGTTATGTTGGACGGAGTGGAGGTGCTCAACGAAGCGGTCCCCCAATCTGCGTTGGGTCTCGCCGATGTAGAGGAGGCCACACCGGGAGCACCGGATGCAATAGATGACCCCAATAGACTCACTGGTGAAGTGTTGCCTCACCTGGAAGGACTGTTTGGAGCCCTGAATGGTGGTAAGAGAGGAGGTGTGGGGACAGGTATAGCACTTACGCTTGCAGGGATAAGTACCAGGTGAGGGATCTGTGCGGAGGGACGTGTGGACCAGGCAGTCGCAGAGGGAACGATCCCTGCGAAAAGCAGAGAGGGAAAGATGTGCTTAGTGGTGGGGTCCTGTTGAAGGTGGCGGAAGTTGTGGAGGATAATATGCTGGATCGGGAGGCTGGTGGGGTGGTAGGTGAAGACAAGGGGAACGCTGTCCCTGTTGTGGTGACAGGAGGATGGGGTGAGGGCCAAAGTGCAGGAAATGGAGGAGATGCAGGTGAGGGCATCATTGATGACGGCAGACATACAAGCTTGCTTCCAGAGTATACCAGCATTGAACTCTGACCCCTGACACCCTGACCTGTAATAACATCACAACAACCACTTCAAGAGCTCCTAATCTGAATTTTTTTAAAATTGAAATTGGTTTCATGCAGATTTTCTGACCCATAACCAAGTTTTCCAACTGGTGCCAAAACTCTGGAGTCTGTGCTCAAATTATGTGCAAAGATCGAGTATACAGAGAACATGGGGGAGAAGCTTGTGACCAATGTCTGAACCTCCTTTTGACACAAAATGAAAGGCAACGAAGACTAGGTGGTTTGTTTAAAAAGACTAGTTGGTACTGTATGCAAACTTGAACACATTGGGTTGTGAATCCATAGGAAAGTCGTGAAAGCAGTGAAAAGATTTTCACAACCAATCTTTAAAACATGTTAGGATTTTGAATATTTTTGTGGCGTTGGAAGTATAAATTAATGTAAATTGACAACAGAGGAGACACACGAAAGCATTCAATTTCGGGACCTTTCAATTGCTTAACAATTAAAATATTTAATAATTGTTTCATGGAACAGACTGCCGACAGATTAGTGAAAAGTACAAAAATAGGTTGTCACCATGTGTGATTTCAACTTTTCCAGTACAGGCTGGGATCCCGTTGGTGCAGGATAGTTAGACTGGGTAGAACTTGTTAGGTGCATTCAATAGAGTTTCTTAAAACTCAAGATGAGAAATAGGACAGTCCGGAGAATCCATCATTGGTCCTTGGCAAGTAAGATTAAAGAGAATCCCACGTACCGAGAGGATGACTAGAGAGAGGGTAGGACCAGTTAAGAATAAAGGAGGGAACACAAGCTTCAATGTGTAGTACATAGCTGAGGTCTTAAATGAGTACTTTGCATCATTACTTACCAAAGGAGGAGGAGGGTAGTGTCATCTGTTGGAATGTGCTAACGTGCATTCTGAGGTGATGTTGAATCTCTTGAAGAACATTAAGGTGGATAAGTCCCCAGAACCTGATGGGAATTACCCCAGGTTATTGAGAGAGGCATGAAATGAGGTTGCTGCTGGCTGGACCAAGACATTTGGACCCTCTCTAGCCATGGATGATGCCCCAGAGGATGGTGCATAACTACTGTTGTTCCCTTCTTCAAGAAGGGAAATTGGGATAGCTCATCAGACTAAACACACTGTCCTGATGAGGTATGTCGAGGAGAGGAAGATGCAGAGGCTCAGCTGGTTTGTTAGTAGTGAGGAAATGATTGTGTTGAATGCCAAGCTGTAGTCAATAAATAGCAGCCTGATGTATGTATTGCTGTTGTCCAGGTGCACCGCTGACTCCAGACAGTGCGGTGGGACCCGCCAGCTGCGGCAGTGAGATTGACGAAGTCCTTGAACCCTTCAGTTAGTAGGCCATTTTCAGTACCCTGCCAGGTACACCATTGGGACCTGATGTCTTGTGCAGGTTCACCCTCTTGAAGGATGTTCTGACCTGAGCCTTTGAGACAGAATATAGAGTCACCAGATACTGTGGCAATCTGTTCAGGCATATTGTTATTCTCCCTTTCAAAGCATTCACAAAAGGCTTTGAGCTCTTCCAGGTGTGAAGCATCACAGCCATTTCTGCTCTTAGGTTTCACCTCATATTTTTGAGGGCATGCTCTGTAAATCTATAGAATAATAACAATAACAGAATCAATGAAAGACTGCACAAAGGTCGTTCAACCAGACAACAAACTGCAAATGCAAAAGAAAGAAATAATAATAATAAAAAATAAATGACCAATAAATATTAAGAACATGAGATGAAGAGTCCTTGAAAGTGAGTCCAATGGTTGTATACCTGTGCTGATCAACTGGCTGGAGCGTTCCAAGCCCATCTTCAACTACTGTAGTTGGAGATTCCTAAATACTTCAAAGGGGCATCTTATCATACGGTGCCCAAGAAAAGAGCAGTGTGAGCTTCCTCAACTACTGTTGCCCAGTAGCACTCACATCCACTGTGATGAACTGGTTTGAGAGGTTCATCGTGGCCAACTTCTTCCTGAGAAGGACCTAGACCCATTGCAATATGCCTACTACTACAGTAGGTCTATTGCAGATGTAAACTTACTGGCTTTCCACTTGACCTTGGACCTTCAAGATACCTGTAATACCTGTGGTATGCTACAACTTGTCAATTGCAGCTTGGGGTTCAATGCCATCATCCCATCATGCCAAAAAGCAAGCTTCAAAGTCTGGGCTTCTGTACCTATTCATCAGAATAGTGTTGTAAACACATCAGCCTGAAACTACGAATGTGTTTCTGTCTCCTGAACTACTGAGCAAGAGCAGCAGAAAGAGGTGATTCCAGATTTTTTTTTTTACAGATTTCGAGCAACTGCACTTCCTTGATTTTTGGTTCTATTCATGTAGTAGCGTAGAACTGACTGTGATCAGTGTAAGTGGAGAAAAAGCATGGCAGACTGTTGTTATGAAGAGTTGATTATAATGCATAGCACCCACCTGCACTCCTTACAATCCTTCCTGAAGATCAATGCCTGAACAATATACTGAATGTGTTCTTTCTTTTCCTTATCTCTGCAGGCTGATAAGGAATGGCGGGTCATCTCTTCCTTTCAACCTTCACCTCAGTCAAAAGGCCACCAAGAAGTGCTACTGGCTCAATCTTTGGATGATATCGTTCCTCAAAGCAGGCCTCTTGCATTCAATTCAGAGCGGCACAAGGTAAAACTGATACACTATATTTTGTCAACTATAAATGAGAAGGACTTATTCCAGATTACCATGGATATGTGGGTACCATTGCATTCCACATCATTCTGAACTGGTTGCTATTGAAGCTGCAGAACTGCTTTTGCCAGGGGCTAGTTCATTTGTGGGTTGTTGTAATCCACACAGCCATTAGGTGTAAGGTCTGTTGTTTTATTTTTGTATCCAATATGTTTAGCTACTCCCAGGTAAATGATATCACTCTGTTACAGATACAGTGTGGTGTTTGGCAAAAGAGCTTCATTGTGCTGATATTCTTCAGCACTATCACAGGTAATCTATACAACATAGGAATGGAACTAGGCCTTTCATCCATCACATCTGTGCCACCATTCAATTATGCTTAATTTTATTATTCCTCCCAAACTTGTTCTCTGGTCTTTTCCCCTGTAACCTTTGACACCCCTACTAATCAAGAAACTATCAAGCTCTGCTTTAAATATACCCAAGAGCTTGGCCTCCACAGCTGTCTACAGCAATGAGTTCCACAGATTCACCACCCTCTGGCTAAAGAAATCCCTGCCATTGCTGTACTCAGGGGACATCTTCTATTCTGATCCTAGATTCCTTCACAAGCAGAAGCATCCTCTCCACATCCATTCTATCTAGTCCTTTTAACATTCAATATGTTTCAATGAGATCCTCCTCCCGCCACCCTATTCTTCTAAACTCAAGCAAGTACAAGACAAAGCTGTCAAATGCTTCTCATACATTAACTCTTTCATATCATTAAACTTCTCTGGACTTACTTCAATACCAGCACATCCTTTCCAAGATGAGGGGCTCAAGATTGCTCATAATACTCCAGGTGCAGCCTGATCAACACCTTATTACATTACATCCTTGCTCTTATATTCTAGTCCTTTTGAAATGAATCCTATCATTACATTTGCCTTCCTCAACTCAACCTGCAAGTTAAGCTTTAGGGAGTCATGAACACCCCTGATTTCTGAATTTTCTCCTCATTTAGAAAGTAATCTGCTCCTTTATTCCTTCTACCAAAGTGTATGACTGTATACGTCCCTACACTATCCTCAACGTCTTATAGAGCCTCAACGTCACATCCCTGCTCTTATATTCTATATCTCTAGAAATGAATGCCAACATTGCATTCGCCTTCTTCACAACCAACTCAACCTGGAGGTTAACCTTTAGGGTATCCTGCACAAGGACTCTCAAATCCCTTTGCATCTCTGTATTTTGAATTCTCTCCCCATCTAAATAATAGTCTGCCTGTTTATTTCTTCCACCAAAGTGCATGATCATACTCTTTCCGACATTGTATTTCATTTGCCACTTCTTTGCCCATTCCCCTAAACTATCTAAGTCTCTCTGCAAGCTCTGTTTCCTCAACACTACCTGCTCCTCTACCTATCTTTGTATCATCAGCAAATTAAGCCACAAATCCATTAATCCCATAGTCCAAATCATTGACATACATCGCAAAAAAGCAGCAGTCCCAACACCAGCCCCCATGGAACTCCACTGATAATCGGCAGCCAACCAGAATAGGATCTCTTTGTCCCCACTCTCAGTTTTCTGCCGATCAGCTAATGCTCCCACCGTGCCAGTAACTTCCCTGTAATTCCACGGTCTCTTATCTTGCTGAGCAGCCTCATGTGCGGCACCGTGTCAAATGCCTTCTGAAAATCCAGATGCAAGTCTACTGCATCTACGTTGTCTGCCCTGCTTGTAATTTCCTCAAAGGATTGCAGTAGGTTTGTCAGGCAGGATTTTCCTTTCAGGAAACCATGCTGGCTTTGGCCTATCTTGTCATGTGCCTCCAGATACTCCGTAATCTCATCCTTAACAGCCGACCCTTCCACCTATACCCCTCATCATTTTGCTTAGATCTTTCAAATTCTCGTACACTCTAGGGAATAAAGTCCTAACCTATTCAATCTTTCCCCTATAACTCAGGTCCTCAAGTCCCAACAAAATCCTTGTAAATTTTCTCTGCACTCTTTCAATCTTATTGATATCTTTCCTGTAGGTAGGTGACTGGAACTGCATGCAATTCTTCAGACTAGGTGTCACCAACGTCTTATACAACATCAACATGATATCCTAAATCCTGTACTCAGTACTTTGATTTATGAAGGCCAAGATGCCAAAAGCTGTCTTTCTACCCTATCTACCTGTGACACTACTTGAAATAAATTAAGGATCTGTGTTCCCAATTCCCTCTGTTATATCACACTCTGCAGTGCCCTACTGCTCACCATCTTAAGTCCTACCCTAGTTTGTCCTCTCAACATGCAACACCTCAAACTGTCTGCTTTAAATTCCACATGCCATTTTTCCATACCACTGCAAGCTTGGATAGCTTTCCTCACTGTCCACTACATCCCCCAGTCTCGGTGTCATCCATAGTTTACCACACTATCATCCAGATCATTGATGTAGATGACAAACAATGGACTCGGCACCAATCTCTGAGGCACACCACTAGCCACTGGCCCCCAGTCAGAGAGGTAACCATTTACTTACACTCTCTGGCTTTTCCAAAGGAACACCTTGTCAGACCTTGAGGATTTATCCATCCTGGTTTACTGCAAGACATACGATCCATAACCACACTGCTGTTTTGCCACACTTCTATAGACTGTGACCATCTCCTGGGTAAATACAGATGCAAAAAAAAGTCAATTTCAGATTTGCCCCCATCTCTTTCGGCTCCATATATAGATGACCACTCTCATCTCGTAGGGGACCAAATTTGCTCCTTGCTATCCTTTTGCTCTTAATATATGTGTTGAAGCCTTTGGGATTCTCCTTCACCTTGTCTGCTGGAGCTACCTTATGTCTTCTTGAGACTCCTGATTTCCTCCTTAAGTGGTCTCTTCCATTTCTTATACCCCACCAGTTACCCATTTTTCCTTGCTGCCTATATCTGCTATGCACCTCCTTCTTAACCAGGGCCTTAATCTCTCTCAAATTTCAGGTTTTCTCTCAGCCTTATTGCTCCAAAGAAACAGTTCCAGCATATCCAGTTTCTCCTCATAATTGAAATACTTTATCCTAGGCGACATACTAGTGAATCTTCTCTGCAACCTTCCCAGTGTTATTGAATTATTCTTACAGTGTGGGGACCAGAAATATACACAGTACTCCAATTGTGGCCTCACTGATGACTTGGTTATTTGTTCTATAATTCCCCAGCTCCTGTATTCTATGTCCCAGCAAATGAGAATCGTTTCCAGAGTGGCTTTGTCACCACTTTATCTACCTCTGTAGCTGTCTTCAAGGATTCTTGTATACCAAAGTTGCTGTGTTCAACTTATGGTTTTATCACTTGTTTTGTGTCTTCTGGCCTTACTAATCATTCCTAAATTCACGGTTCCACATTTTGCAGAATTAGGTACCAACTGCCATTTATTCCTCTAGCCAATTTACCAATTCATCAGTATTGTCCTGTGGTCATGGACTGCTCTTCTCACTCTAAGATTCTTTGCTGTTAGAATTTTCAATAATTTATTAACTTTAATCACAGTTCATACAGGAAGTGTCACAGTAGGAGGACAAGTAACGGTTACTGTGCTGCTCATAATGATTAACATGCTTTCTTTCTATGTGTTAGCTGCTGAATTGTGAACTAAAACAGTTGTACACAGCCTTCACAAGAGCAAGGGTGAACTTGTGGATATTTGATGAAAACAAAGGAAAACGTGCCCCAGCCTTTGAATACTTCATCAAAAGACATTTTGTCAATGTTGTCAAAACCAATGAAGATAAAGGTAGGAAAACAGTTATATTTATTTATTAGTTATATTTATTTATTTTGCAGACCAAAAGACTCAAAGATGATTCCACCAAATACTGTGATTTGGATAATTTAATTATCAGGACAGAAGAAGAGAGAAAACCTAAACTTTACGTGTTTTTCTTTGTAATGACTTTATAGAGTCATAAAGTTAAGCTCACTACGTCTATTTTGACTCTTGTGCCTACACATTCTAAACCCATCTGCTTGCATGAGTTAATTGTTCATTCAAGTATCTGTCAAGATGCCTGTTAAATGTTATTACTGTTCCTGTCTCCAATAGCTCCTTTGGCAGCTCATTCCGGATACCGTCTATGTTTTGCATGACAGATTTACCCCTCAGACCCCTTTAAAGCTCTTCTACTTCTAGACACCCCTACCATTTG
Source organism: Hemitrygon akajei (assembly GCF_048418815.1). Lineage (NCBI taxonomy): Eukaryota > Metazoa > Chordata > Chondrichthyes > Myliobatiformes > Dasyatidae > Hemitrygon > Hemitrygon akajei. The sequence continues at coordinate 136,745,979 of NC_133124.1, read as the reverse complement.
AACCAGACTCCAGCTATCAACTCAATCTGTGTTTCTTATAACTTTATATACCTCTATCAGGTCATCTCCCAGCTGCTTTCACTCTAAAGAAAATGAGATGAGCCTGCCCAAGCTCTCATGATAACTCAAGTCCTCTGAAGCAGATAGCATCCTTGTGCATCTTTTCTGCACTCTTTCTAGCTTAATCGCATCCTCCTTATAATACTGTACACAGTACTGCAATGCAGCCTGCTCAATGGTCTGTTGCAACAGAATTGTACAACAAGGAAATAGACCTGTCAGTCCTTCTGGTCCATCTACATCCATACTAGTTCTGTTTGTCAGTATTCAGCCCATTTCTCTCTAAACCTTTCCTACCTGTGCAACTGTCTTTATTAAAATATGCTTTTGTACTTGCCTCCACCACTTCCTGCAGCAGCTTGTCCCACCCTTTGTGTTTAAAAAAAATGCCCCTCAAGTTCATATTAAATCTTTCCCCTCTCATGTTAAACCTTAGTTGACTTCTAGTTCTTTATTGCCCAACCCTGGAAAAACACTGAGTGCATTCACCTATCCATGTCCCTCTTGATTTTTCCACCTCTATAAGATCCCTCCCAGTCTCCTGTGCTCCATGGAATAAAGTCTTGGCCTGTCCAACCTCTCCCTGTAAGTTAGTCCTTCAAGTACTGGCAACATCTTTCTGAATCTTTTGTACATTCTTTCCAGTTTTTTCCTATAGTGGAGTGACCAAAACTGAACTGAACTCAGGTTTTACACTCAGTTCCCTGACTGATGAAGTCTAGAGTGCCTTCTTCATCACTCTACCTAACAGTGATTCCACTTTCAAGGAACCATGCACTTGATCTGTTGTACAACATTGCCTAGAGTGCCTTGCACTTATCCAAATTAATCTCCATTTGCCATTTTTAGCTCACGTGCTCCGATGATCAATATTTCCCTGTAATTTTTGATAACTACATTCGCTATCCACTACACCAACTGTTCTAGTGTGATTTGCAAACTTACTAAACGTGCCTTATTATTTGTAATAAACCATTTATATAGATGACAGAAAACAATGGGCCCAGCACTGACTTTTGAGGCAGACAACTAGTTATGGGCCTCAAACCTGCCAGACCCCTTTGGCTTTCTACTATCAAGCCTACTGTGTATTTCAACCCTCTTCCATGGATTCATGCGATCTAACCTCCCAGAGCACCATACCATGTGAAATCTTATAAAAGGCCTTACTAAAATCTGTATAGGCCACTGTAATCTGATGTGCTAGCTGTTATAAATGATAAATATTCTGAAATCAAATTCCTTGGGTGTTCCAGTTTCCTCCCACAGTCCAAAGACATACCAGATGGTAGGTTAATTGGTCATTGTAAATAGTCCTGTGATTAGGTCAAGGTTAAATTGGGGGTTGCTGGGCAGCACAGCTTGAAGAGCCGGAAGTGCCTATTCCATGTTATATCTCAATTATTAAATAAAAATCTAGTTGCCAGGATAAAGCAGAAAGTTTTGGAAATACAGAATAGGTCAGGCAGCATTTATAAAGAAAGTAACAAGGTTCGTATTTCAGGTTAGTGACCTTTCATCTGTGGGAGAAGTGAGTTATTCTATCCCACACTACCTTGCTAGCTTGAGCCCATGCCCTCTGGCTTAGAGAAGAGACCTGCTGGTTGAACTAGGGGATAATGGTGTACAGTACAGGGAAGATACAAATCACCTTCACTTGTCATGTGAAATAAGCTTCTCCAAATGATTGGAGTACTGTATTGCCTTGATACCAATATATTGAGAAGCTGATATCTCTTATTGGGGTAAAGTGGGCTGCTGTTCATCTGAAATAATTACCTTTTGCAGAGCTCGATGACAGTATGTTTGTTAAAACTTCGACAAAACAAGAATGGACAGAAAGAGGCGACTACTTTGCAAAACATCAGTGTTGGAAGGTGAGAGCTGAAATTTTCATCAAATTGTGAACCTTGGTCTGTGGCTTGCAATGAATTACGAACGTCTACAAGTTGTGTTCTCAAGTTCCATTATTTTATAATCCTGGGTATAAAAGCTGAAGATTTATGTAGAAACATGGAGAATACGACAGGAATGGGCCATTTAGCCCTTTGCACTTGCTCTGGCTGAGTAACTACCGTAGATTCCAGATTATAAGCCGCTACTTTTTTCCTACATTTTGAACAGCTTTGAACTCTGCGGCCTATAACCCAGAGCGGCTAATACATGGTTTTTTTTCATGCCGCCTCGTAAACATTTTGCCTCGTAACAGTAGACCAATAAAATTGATGAGTAATTCACAGAGGTCCAATGAAATTGTACGATAAATCAAGCGCACTTTCACAATTAAATTATTGTAAATCAGTCATTTGTACTCACCCTCATCAACATGGAAAATACTCGAAGAAAAGCAAGACCCGAGCGCGTCAGACCCGATTAGACCCGATCGCATTGCGCAAGCGCGTCAGACCCGATTAGACCCGATCGCAATGCGCAAGCGCGTCAGACCCGATTAGACCCGATCGCATTGCGCAAGCGCGTCAGACCCGATTAGACCCGATCGCAATGCGCAAGCGCGTCAGACCCGATTAGACCCGATCGCATTGCGCAAGCGCGTCAGACCCGATTAGACCCGAGCGAAAACGCTGCTTTTAAGTTAAAGTCGATCAATAACTTTTCCTGGTAGGCTGCAGTATATATATTTTTACCAGTCGCTAGGAGATATTGGAATGTTGTTCGTGCTGTTCAGTAAAAAAGTATATGCAACGTAATTTGTGTTACCGATACGTATGTATATTTAAAAGTAGCAGTGCGGCCTAAAATCCGGTGCGGCCTTTACAATTAAAAAATTGATTTTATTTCTAAAATTAGAGCCTGCGGCTTTTAATCAGGTGCGCTCTGTAGTCCGGAATCTACGGTATTTCAAGGTGCTCTGGCATGAAGCCTTTCGTATCTCTGTCCTTAAATATGCTCAGCAACTTGTTCTCTATGGCCCCTCCATAAGCAGCAAATGCACAATTTCTACCACCCATTGACATCATCTTCCATCTTCATAAAGCCATTTGATTTCTCATTCAAGATACCTTGGCTAGTGGAAATATTCTGCTGTATCCAGTCTTATTAGCTATATTAGAATTTAGAAATTTCTCTTTGATCCTCTTACTGTTTTTCTAAGCTCTCATGGTTACCAACCTAGTCAACCTAATCACTTCTCATATAGCACTTCGACCATTCCAGGGCTCAGTCTAGTGAACGATAGTTGCGCTCCATCTGATGACACGTATAACTTTAAAGGAGATGAAAACTGCATGTAAGACTCCAGATGTGGATTCAGCAAGGCTGTTTGAAAACGTGGGAAGAAAACGCTTTGTTCCTTTTCCTAAGTTCTGTTATGAGAAAGGTTAATAAACGATTTGCCTTCTTTACCACTTGCTACACCTACATGTGTGCAAGAACAGCCAAATCTCTATCTGCATCGACGTTTTCTAGCCTTAGGTCATTTAAAAATACACAATATTTTTATTTTTTCTACTGATCCATGCCATTCTTCATCTGCCATGTTCTTGCCTGCTCACTCACAACCTCAGTTGCCCAGAAGTCTCTTACCTTGTCCTCACAGTTTGCAGGACACTGTAGTAGAAATGCTGCCTCTAAAACTAGAGGGCATTGGTTTAAAACATAGAACAGTACAGCACAGTATGGGCCCTTTGGCCCACAATGTTGTGTCTACCTATGTAAACTACTTCACAATCAATCTAACCTTTCCCTCCTACACAGACCATAACCCTCCATTTTTCTTATATCCATGTGCCTATCCAAGCACCTTTAAGATGTTCCTATTGTATCAGCCTCTGCCACCATGCTTGGCTCAAACATAGGGTTCTTTCCTTCACCCTGTCTCTATCCCACACTCTCTGAAACATTATGGGGTTCTCCGTTGGTGGGGGTCAACCATGGATGTTGCCTCCCAGCTGTCTACATGATACACAAGCCAGGGCAGTATGGTATGGAGAGCAAGTTGTTGCCCATGTAGCAGGCTCCCCCTCTCCATACAGCTGCTGAGTCCAAAGGAATGGCAGAGACCGATACAGTTTAGCACCAGGTGTCACAGGAGTTGCCAATCAGTGCTCAACTAAACGTTGGACTCCAGCTCTGAATTTTTTCATGGGATTTACTCCCAAAGCCTTCCCCATGAGTGGGTATAGCACAAGGCAGCGGAGGTTTGAGATCAGAGTTTTCCTTCTCTTAGATCATATATGTCAAACTCAAGGCCCGCGGGCCAAATCCGGCCCGCGGTGGAATTATCTTTGGCCCGCGAGATAATATCTAATTACTATTAAAGCTGGCCCCAGTAATCGAAGCGCCTATGGCGTATGATATGGCTAATGCTGAGTTTATTCAGGTACCAGGTTTTCAGGGTTTTTAGTGTTTATTCGGCAGTCTTGCTCGGCAGTCTTCTTCATAAGAAACGGAATTTGTAAAGTGAAACACTTTGTAGTTATAGCAGAGACTGAGACCCATGAGAGCAGGCTGAAAAAACGGAGGCAACGAAAGCTGCGTTCGCACGCGTCCAACTGATCCGGCCCGCATGAAGCTGCATTTTGCTCAATCCGGCCCGTGACCTAAAATGAGTTTGACACCCCTGTCTTAGATGAACTACCAGCCATGGTTGACAAGCCCCATCTGCCTGAAGGAACTGGTTTTAAGATCCCAGTAACCCACCTTTGCCCCTTCTCTAGTCAGTAGAAACTGGGCTTAGTACAGTGGTTCCCAACCTTTTCTATGCCCCACACCCCTAGGAAACGTTTGGTTAATGTTCGCACCGCCTACAAAAGTAATATCACATTTGAAGATGAAGAAGTCTAATTTCTAATTTTTGAACCACATACAATACTACGGGTGAACAAGTTGAACTTAAAAAAATAAGCTTTTAACTCAGTGCATAAAATGCAAATATAAATTGAGCAATTAGGTTCTAATTTATTCAGAAAAAATTGTAAACAGTAAAATAAATCTCAATTGTGAACATATAATTCAATGACTTCTTTGCTCCTGCTTCTCATTCATGATTTGGTCAAAACGTGGAACTTTCTTGCTGACCGTGATCCGCAGGTCTGCCTGGGGATTCAGGCAATTCCTAGATTTTGTCTTGACTGACAAAAGAGAACTGAATCCAGATTCACACAAGTATGTTGTTGCAAATGGAATGAGGACACAGTGCTTTTCCACCAAGTCTTGGGAACATATCCAGTGCTGCACACCAAAACTCCTCCAAAGTCTTGCTTTCAAATTGCATTTCAAGAGCTCGATTTGTCCGCAAATCAATAAGATCTTCCTTCAGCTCTTCATCATTTGACATTTTCTCCAAATTGTAGGAATATAGATTCATGATCCATTCTTCTGAAATCTTCAGGTCTCCAGCAGCAAAATATTCATCAAACAATTCTGACAGCATTTCCAAATGAGCCGCAATTTCTTCACGCACAGTAGGAGTTATGGATCCAGCATCATCAACCATCTCTTCTAGTGAAGGAAAATTTGAGAGACTGCCTCTTTCCATCCTTGGACACCAAAGACATAACTTTTCTTTGAAGGCATTCAACTTTTCACAAGCCTTCAATGTTTATCCCTTTTCCTTGAAGAGAAACACTCAGGTCATTCATACGAGTGAAAATATCAGCTAAGTAAGCCAGTATTTGGGAGAATTCCTGTGATTCCATTGCCCCAACCAGATCACATTCATGCTCCTCCAGAAAAATTTTGATTTCTTCCCGCAGCTCAAAGAAGCGGGTTGAAGCTTGTCCTCATAACAACCAACGGACTTCTGTGTGGAAAAGCAAAACTGAATGCTCACTTCCCAGATCCACACAAAATGATTTGAAGATGCGATGGTTCAAACCACGCCCCCTGATCCAGTTGATGATCTTCACACAAGTATCAAAGACTTTCTTCAAATTTGGAAGCAATGTTTTTGATGCCAAAGCATACTGATGAAGAAAACAATGGGTAACTTGCAAGTCTGGAATTTCCTCTTTCATCAATGCAGAAAAGCCAGATTTATTTCCAAACATAGCAGGTGCCCGGTCAGTGCACACAGAACCAATGACTTTGATATCTAAATCATGTTTGGCAAAGAAGTCTTTCACCAGCTGCATCACATCCTTTGCAGTTGTGTTTGTTTTCAGATCTTTACAAAACAGGAAATCTTCCTTCACAGCACCATCATTGACATACCTCACTAATGTGATGAGTTGACTACAACTGGAGACATCAGTTGACTCATCCAACTGAATAGAGATTTTAAGAGGACTTGCTCTGACATCTGAGATGACTTGGTCCAAAATATCTTCACTCAAATCACTGATTCAGTTGAGAATGACATTATTTGATAGGGGCACCTGTTCAAATTTTTTTCTTGCTTCTTTGCCCAGGATAATTGTTACCATTTCCAGTGCACATGGCTTGATGAGATCTTCTGCAATTGTGTGGGGCTTCTTGGATTTGGCCACTTTATATGCCACTTGGTATGAAGCAAGAAGTAGTGGTTTTTCAACAGAAACTAAACCTAATTTTGGAAGAGTTCCTTGTGAATCAAAACGAGCTGTTTTGATTTTCAATGACCCAACATCATGTCCTTCAACATCAGCTCCGCCATGCTTGTTCTTGAAGCTTGGATGGCTTCAGATTTGAGTTGGAAAACACAGCGCTACAAAGAATGCACTGGGGTTTTTGCAAGCCATCATTTCCTGTTGTGCAAGTGAAACCAAAGCACACATAGTCATCATTCCATTTCCTTCTTTTTGACTTGATGAAGGGTTAATGAAGGGTTAAGGGTAAAGAGAAAAATATGAGCTAATATGAGAAAAACTATCTGACTAAAGTCAGGGATGACCGCTTTACTCAACCAGACACGCCTGTAGCAAAGTATCGCGAAAAATACGCTTTTGAATATTATATTACAATACTATCTGCGGTTACGCCAAGATAAATCGTCAGATGGAAATGCTACGGGGACACGACCTGACTTATTAGGCTACACTCTACTGAATTTACACACCTATTTCCAATGATTACCGGAGATATGAACTCCCATCACAGGATTCAAAGTCCTCGGTGTTAACCATGATAACCTCCTCAACTAACACAATTCAAAATTATCAGTGATTCAAGAAAAAAAACCTTTTAAGAGAAAAAAAACCTTTGAAATTCAAAAACTTCTTTAATGCATTGAGACAAATAGGAATGAATGACTTCAGCTGGTTTTTAAAATTTTATAATTGAGTAATTTACCTACTGTCTGTGGGTTTGGTTTTAACGCGAAGTCATTACTGGATGATTGATTTGGAATGTATAAAGATTTTGGCATTATGAGATGATTTTTAACTCTGAGATGTAACCTTCTAGCTAACATTGATGAGACTCCTCAACTCTGAGGTGTAACTCCCAGGTAACACTGATGAGAATCCTCAACTCTGGGTGTAACTTCCCAGGTAACACTGATGAGACTCCTCAACTCTGAGGTGTGACTCCCAGGTAACACTGATGAGACTCCTCAACTCTGAGGTGTAACTTCCCAGGTAATACTGATGAGACTCCTCAACTTTGAGGTGTGACTCCCAGGTAACACTGATGAGACTCCTCAACTCTGAGGTGTAACTTCCCAGGTAACACTGATGAGAATCCTCAACGCTGACTCGGGCAGTGGGAGACTGGAGTGAGTTTACATCTCTCTCGACTCGGGCAGCGGGAGACTGGAGTGTGCTTGGGGCAAACGTTACTACCGCTTCTCAAGGCACACTGGCAGCTGGCTGAGTGATGACTCGTGACTCGTCACTCAAGGGCACAAGCCACTCTTTGTCGCACCCCCTGAAATTCCATCTTGCACCCCCTGGGGGTGCGGGCACCCCAGGTTGGGAACCCCTGGCTTAGAGGCTGAGTCACACATGAAGACTAGGAGCTGAAGTTGGTTGTCAGAGGCTATTTGAGACACATTGGTGGCATTTAATAGGTAGCGGGAGCTTATCCCCACTACCACCACTGGCTATGACAACCTTAAGGAGTCCTGTAAAAAGAAGTAATGAAATGGACATCTCCAAGTATTAGAAGGACCTGGGGAAGTGCCTCAGGTGTTGAAAGTCTCTGGCTCCTCCAAGCATTTTGCAACTGCCAAACTGTTTCTCAAATTACTCAAACACTTTGATCAGTTCAGAGCATAAGAAACATCAGTCAATGTCTTCACGACATCTTTGTCTTGGACTGAAAGTTCCCCTTGCCTCCTTCAATAATTGATGGAATCTGCTCAGGATCTGTCTATGTGGAATTGTTAAAATGAGATAAAAATGAAGCCTTTTTCGGATCAACTTATCACAAATTAGATTCTTTATTTTCATTTGTCACATGAAATAGACAGGTTAACCAATACTTCAGTAAAATGTTAGAATTTATTGTATCGTGTTGAAATAAAATGTAAGCCAACACCACCTTGTTTAATTCACAACTGATAAATTAGTGTTAAAAAAGTTGCTCTGAAAGTCAGAAATTACTTCACTTGAGCTAATGTTCCTTTTAACAAACTGAAGAGCAATGTTTAGTCCTGGATGGATGGCGAAATAGAGCAGTAATTTCTCTGATCAGACTGGCTGTATATTTCATGTACTTCCTCATTCTGCCTTTCTCACATTATATACTAAGACCAGAAATTACTCTCAATTTCACCAGTGTGCAGTGAAGTAAACTTTCTGAATGCAGTCCACAAAAAAGATCTGAGAGTTTACAATTGCTTAAATTCGACATGGCATGACGGAAGCAGCTTGTCAGTATCAGCTCTAATGTACAATTTCCAGCACTTTGACATTTTCAACCATTTGAAAGCATTATCAAATATTTGATAAGAAAGATAACTACTGACACAAAATGACTTTGCAATGTGAAATGTTCTAGTAGCAAAGTTAGAAGCAGCTCTAAGAATAACCTTGGTGGCTGAAGCTCTGGAATTCTGTCCATAATTCTCTCTAACATTTCTTAAGATGTTCTTTAAACATGCATCTTTGACTGAGCTAGTGGCTACTTTCTCTAGTTTCAAAGCACTTTGGTGTTTCATTGCATTTATGGCTCTTTTGCTAAAATGAGAATGATTATTGAAGGTAATTTTATTCTGTTGAGGCACATAGTTTTCAATATGTTGATGCATGTAGCGTTTTAACTGTCCAGTAGCATGAAAATTAGTTTTACGTTTGAGTGGAGTTTAACGTATACTTAAAATTACGTTGTCAATTTCCTGCAATGTGTATAAGCTCCATTTATAACTTCATAGGTTGCTGCCAAATGCTATCAGAAGGGTGGAGAGTTGGAAAAAGAGAAACTAGCACAAGCTCATGATGCTGTTCTCAATGTTCAAGTCAAGAAAAAAAGCTCAAGGTAAGCCCTGTTTGTTTTCGTATTGGCAATATTAGTGTCCATCTTTATGATGTGGTGCATCATTCTCTGTGCTGACCGCAAATCAAGAATCAACACTCATATTCTGCTTCAGTACATTACTTTTTAAATATGGTTATTTCTGCTTGGTCCTGAATAACTTTCCCCTCTCAAAGCTGCTTTGGTACATTTTTCTATGTATATGTTTTACCAGCCAGTAGATCAACCTCCTTGTTTGGAAATTCCTAATGTGGTTTAATTCAAATCTAGCCATGAGCTTTTTACTTTATTTCTTTAAGGAACATGATCATCTTTGGCAAGGTTCTCATTTATTGCTGATCCTTAATTGCCCTTGAAAGATTCTGTTGAACTGCTGCAGTCCTGGTAAGATGCTGTTGGGTAGGAGGCAGGAAGTTCTGGAACTTTGAGCAGTAATACACTTCATGGTCAGGATCGTGTTGACTTGGAGGTGGTGACCTTCTAAGGCACCTGCTGCTCCTTTCTTTTATGGTAGTGTAAGTCATGTCATAGTAAACTGGTGAGTAACAGCAGTGCGTTTTGTATTGTCCATACACAGCAACAATGTGATGATTGAGTGGTATTCTGCTGCCATATTCAATATTCTGCAATTCTCACTGCTGTGTTAAGACATGGGGCCAGAATTAGGTTTATTGTTGCAAACATATGTCATGAACTTTGTTATTTTGTAGTACAGTACATAAAAATACTAAATTGCAATACAGTCAGTCCTCCTTATCCACAGGGGATTGGTTCCGGGACCCCTCGCAGATACCAAAAAACGCGGATGCTCAAGTCCCTTATTCAACCTGTCTCAATGCGGTGATGCTTAGGACCCAGCAGAACCCCAGACCTTATTTAACCTGTCTCAGTGTGGTGGACATTAGGACCTGGCAACGGAGCTCTGAATTTGCAGTGTTTCTGTTCACAAAAATAATCACAATCACGATTGAAAATAAAGTGGAAATAATAAAGCGATCAGAAAGAGGTGAAATGCCATCGGTCATTGTAAAAGCGTTAGACTACGTCGGTCAATGATCAGAACAATTTTAAAGGATAAAGGGAGAAAGGCCCTGCCCCAATGAAAACTACAATTATTACTAAGCAATGCAGTGGTTTTATTATTGGGTTTTGGGTTTTTGATCCTCCATATCAACCCGGCATGGTGGAGAGCACGCTCGGAAGTGGTCTGTCACTGGGTCGCACTCGGGACCATATCATCAAGTTTGCCGATGATACCACCGTGGTGGGTTTCATCAGCAAGAACGACGAGTCAGCTTACAGAGAAGAGGTGCAGCGGCTAACGGACTGGTGCAGAGCCAACAACCTGTCTCTGAATGTGAACAGAACAAAAGAGATGGTTGTTGACTTCAGGAGGGCACAGAGCGACCACTTCCCACTGAACATCAACGGCTCTTCGGTAGAGGTCGTAAAGAGCACCAGATTTCTTGGTGTTCACCTGACGGAGAATCTCACCTGGTCCCTCTACACCAGCTCCATAGCAAAGAAAGCCCAGCAGCGTCTCTACTTTCTGCGAAGGCTGAGGAAAGTCCATCTCCCACTCCCCATCCTCATCACATTCTACAGGAGTTGTACTGAGAGCATCCTGAGCAGCTGCATCACTGCCTGGTTTGGAAATTGCACCATCTCGGATCACAAGACCCTGCAGCGGATAGTGAGATCAGCTGAGAAGATCATCGGGGTCTCTCTTTCCGCCATCACGGACATTTACACTACACGCTGCATCCGCAAAGGAAACAGCATTATGAAGGACCCCATGCATCCCTCATGCCCTCCTGCCATCTGGGAAAAGGCTCCGAGGCATTCGGGCTCTCACGACCAGACTATGTAACAGTCTCTTCCCTCAAGCTATCAGACTCCTCAATACTCAAAGCCTGGACTGACACTTTGCCCTATTGTCCTGTTTATTATTTATTGTAATGCCTGCACAGTTTTTGTGCACTTTATGCAGTCCTGTGTAGGTCTGTAGTCTAGTGTAGCTTTCTCTGTGTTGGTTTTTTTTACGTAGTTCAGTCTAGCTTTTGTACTGTGTCATGTAACACCATGGTCCTGAAAAATGTCGTCTCATTTTTACTATGTACTGTACCAGCAATTATGGTGGAAATGACAATAAAAGAGAATTGACTTGACTTGAAGGTGTCTTCGATAGTCGGGTGGCTGGTGCCCATGACAGAGCTGACTGAGTTTACAACCTTCTGCCCTTGCCTTCTTCATAATTGCTTCAATAAGTTGTACCCAAGACAGATCCTGTGAGTTGCTGACACCCAGGAACACTATTGACCCCTTGATGAGGACTGATGTATGTTCCCTCAACTTCTTCCTGAAGTAGACAACTAATTACTTTGTCTCACTGACGTTGTATGCAAGGTTATTGTTGCAACACCACTCAACCAGCTTATTATCTCACTCCTGTTTGCCTCCTCATCACCATCTGAGATTCTGCCTACAACAGTTGTGTCGTCAACAAATTTATAGATGGTGTTTGCGCTGTACCTAGCCACACACTAATGGGTGTCGAATGAATAGAGCAGCGGGCTAAGCATGCATCCTTGAGATGCACCAGTCTTGATCCTCAGTGAAGAGGAGATGCTATTCCTGATCTGCACTGACTATGGCTCCCAATGTGGAAGTCAGATGGAGGAACGGAGACTCAGGTTTTGAAGCTTGTTGATTAATACTGAAGGAATGCTAGTGTGGAACGCTGAGCTGTAATCAGTAAACAGCAGCCAGAAAAATGTTGGTCCAAAGCCAAGTGGGGTCAAAGAGCTATATGGCATTCCTTTTCCTGCACATTTCTACATATTTATGAGCCTATCTAAAATTGTCTTAAATGATCCTATGCTCTCTTCCTTTACCACCACCCTGACAGTACATTCCAGGCCAACGTCACTCTCTGTGCGTCAATCAATCAATCAAATAAATAAACAACTGACTAACTAACTAACTTGCCCCACTCATCTCACTTGTACTTTCACACTCTCAACATAAATACATGCCTTCCAGTGCTAAGCATTTGAGATCTGGGGAAAAGATACTGGTTGCCCATCTATAGCACATATAGTTTTATCAAATCCTCCCTCAGCCTCCGCTGCCCCAGCTTGTCTGACGTCTCCTCATAGCAAGTCCTTCAAACCAAGCAGCATCCTGGTAAATCTCCTCTGCACCTTGACCGAAGCCTCCACATCCATAATTGGGCAACCAAAACTGATCACAATTTGCTAAATGTGGCCTGACCAGAGTTTTATAAAGTTGTAACTTCCTGTCTGTTGAATTCACTGCCTCACCTAATCACTTTTAAGGAGACATATATATACATGGACCCACTTTCATTAACTGTGTTCTCTCCATTTATGTTGAATCTCTCAAAGTGTAGTGCCTTGGCCAGATTAAACTCCATCTGCTACTATATATAACAATTACAGCACAGAAACAGGCCATCTCGGCCCTTCTAGTCCGTGCCAACGCTTACACTCACCTAGTCCCACTGGCCCGCACTCAGCCCATAACCCTCCATTACTTTCCTATCCATATACCTATTCAATTTTACTTTAACTGACAATATCGAACCTGCCTCTACCACTTCTACTGGAAGCTCATTCCACACAGCTACCACTCTCTGAGTAAAGAAATTCCCCCTCGTGTTACCCTTAAACTTTTGCCCCCTAACTCTCAAGTCATGTCCTCTTGTTCGAATCTCCCCTACTCTCAATGGAAAAAGCCTATCCATGTCAACTCGATCTATCCCCCTCATTATTTTAAATACCTCTATCAAAAACTACTTTGCCTATATTAGCAACTGATCTATATCCCGCTGGAAACTATGCCAATCTTCTGTGAAATCCACAACGCTACCTTTGTGGCGCCTGCCAACTTACCCGCCCTGCCACATTTTCATCCAAATCATTTATAGCTATGCCAAATAGCAGAGGTTCCAGTTCTGATCCCTACATAGCATCTCTAGTCACAGACCTCTCCAGCATTAGACCCATCCACCAATACCCATTCTTCTATGGGCAAACCAATTTTTGATCAAGTCACAGTGGATCCCATCCATCCTAATTTTCTGGGTGAGGGTACCATGCAGGACTTACTAAAGCTGATGTTAAAAAAAAACATTTACAGTTCTACCTCCCTCAATCACCTTCATCAACTCCTTAAAAAAACTCTGTGAGATTAGTAAGACATGACTTCCCCTCACAAAGTTATACTGACAGTCCATAATTAGACCGTGCTTTCTAAGTGCTCTTAAATCGTATCCCTACAAATTCTCTCCATTATTTTCCCTTCTACTGAAATGAGACTTGCCCGCCTAAATTTACAGTTACCCCTATTTCTGTTCTTGAAAAAAGGAACAACATTAGTCACCCACAAGTCCTGACGTCTGAACCCCGTACAGCTGGATTTCAAACTGTCTCCACCTGTCAGATGTGGATTTGCCCAAAACTAAACTCTTCCCAATTAACTTTCCCTAGCTCCTGTCTGATGCCCTCATAATTTCACCCCACCTCAATTTAATACTTTCCTGCAAGGTCCACTTTTATCCTTATTCATAGCTATCTTAAAGATTAAGGAGTTTCCCAAGTATCCCCCCGGTCAGCCACTTTGTCTTGCTCATTTTCTAATACACAATAAAGTGCAGCCCTCTCTTTAGTTGGACTATCCACATACTGCTTCAAAAAACCTTCTTGGACACACCCAATGAATTATGCTCCATCTAAACATTTTGTATGAAGGAGTTACCAGTCAGTGTTGGGGAAGTTGAAGTTACCCACAGTGATAACACTGTTGGGTCTTTCTTTGCTCCTTTCCATAATCCGCTTGCATTTCTGTTTGTGGGGTGTTGTACTTTGGGAAGTCAAATATAAATGTAAAATATATAGTTAACAGCAGGGTATTGCTGTATAGAGGGATCTTGGGGTCCAAGTCCAAAGCTCACTTAAAGTGGCCACACAAATAGTTAAGGTGCAAAAGGCTTGCCTTCGTTGGTCAAGGCATTTAGAATAAGTGTAAGGAAGCCATATTGCAGGTATATAAAAATTTGTGTAGAACCTACTTGGAGTAGTGTGTGCAATTTTGGTCACCCCATTAAATGAAGGATGTGAGACTTTGGAAAGGGTGCGGAAGAGGTTTACAGGAAGTTGTGGATTAGAGGGTATGGGCTATAAGGAAAGGTAGGGCAAACTTGGGTTATTTTCTCTGGCCTGTTGGAGGTTGAAGGGAGACCCGAGTGAAGTTTGGAAACTCATGAGAGGTATAGAGAGGGTAGACAGTGAGAAACTTTCAATGGGTAAAAATCAAGTAATACAGAACACATTTAGGTGGGGGAGGGGGAACGTTAAAAGGAGATGTGCGGCTGAAGTTTTTTTAAACACAGATAATTAGTTGCCTGGACTATTGGCCTAGAGTAGTGGTGGATTCAGATGTGATAAAGGCATTCAAGAGAGCGTTAGACATGTGAGTATGCAGAGAATGGAATTATTTACAGGCAGAAAAAATTTAGTTTTATTCAGCATCATGTTTGGCGCTGATGTTGTGGTCCAAGTGGCCTTTTCCTGTGCTGCACCAATTTCTATGTTATACCTGAATCTCTGTCAACTGCAGTAGCTTCTAAGCCATACATTGAACTGAATTCTCTTCCTATTCACTATCTCGCTAGCTTGAGACACAGTAATTCAGAGATTACAACTCCAAAGTTCCAATTTACTACATAGCTTGCTAAATTATCTTCACATTATGCCAACTTCTTGTCAATGGCGTTGATACGTATGTACAGCAAAACCTCTGGTTGCTCACCCTCCGCTTTCAGAATATCCTGTGCCTACTCAGAAACATTATTGACCCTGGCTGAGGCACTGCGTTATCTTCAAATCCCACTGGTGGCCATAGAAATGCTCGCCAGTGCTCTGATTAGAGAGTTCCTTATCACTATTGTTCTCCTGGACTGTGTTTTATCCTGCTTTACGGTCGACCCAGTCACGGTGCCACCGATTCAGCTGATGGTGCTGTTTTCCCCAGACAGGTTGTTTCCACCCACCCCTCCCCCCAATAGTTTTCAAAATGGTATACTGTTATATGGTAATTAGAAATGTTACCAGGAGAAAATACTCAATATCAAATGCAAGAAGAAAACTTGTAAATGTGTTTGGAAGTTACAGAGATAAAGTTCTGAAATGCATCTGACAATTTTGCTGCACAATAGTGCATATCATTAGGGATAAATTCCCTTTGACTGATAATCACCAAAGTACTTGGAGGATAAGTACCTTGATGATTGATTTCTTGGCACACACTAATACTGAGCTGTAACTGAATCTATGGGGTTTGGAATGACATCTTTCTTACAGACTTTGTGAATTGCTAAAGTGTTTCTTCAGTAAAAGTTATTTTTCCCCTATAAAGAAGAATGAATAAAAATGCTTCTTTTTACATTCCAGGGAAATTCAGATGGAATACCTTCAACTGGCTAAGACTTACCTGGAGTGCAAGGTTCCAAAACTCTCGCTGAAATGTTTGAGAAATGCAAAGGAGTTCAAACTCTGTGCAGAATTGCTTGAGAAATTAGGAAAGGTATATGATCACTGCATCTTTATTTATCTTTGTTTTATCAGATAATAAGTTTCACATTGCACCTTTTTAATACCATATCCCTCCTTCCAAGCATGTGCCCCCACCATTTGTCAAACTTCTATACTCTAGATGGTTTGAATTGCCAGTCCTGCCTTGCTTTGCTATCTCAAAGATAGCAATGATATATTATTCTCCTGTGCGACTTAATATTCATCCATCTCACATGTCAGGCTTAGTGCTTTAAAATAGATTCCATTTAGTTTTCCAGTCCTCCCATGTTCCTAATCTTGCCCATGTCTGCTAGGCTTTCTGGACTAACGTTACTTTTGTTTTCTTCTACTTGTGAAATGGAATCTCACCCCCAGCTGTGTGTCTTCCCCCTTATCAAATGGTTTAAAAACTCCCCAACAGCTGGTGCATACCTTTCTGCTTGGATTTTAGCTGCATTCCAGTTCAGGCACTTGTACAGCTCCCACCAACCCCAGACCATCGTATAGCACTGGGGAGACCATTCGGCCTACAATCTTGTGCTGACCATGATGCCAACATATACTAACTATCCTCTTTGTCGTCTATATCAACAGTCTGGATGATAATGTAAACCGGATAAGCAAACTTGCAGGTGACACCAAGATAGAAGGCATAGTGAGTGGACAGCTGCAAAATAGGGTGTAGAATGGCAAATGGAATTTAACGAGGGTGAGGTGTTTTTTGAGGTGGGACAAACCAGGGTAGACAGTGATCAGAAGGGCACTGAGGAGTGTGGTAGTACTGAAGGATCTGGGAATACGGACCCATAATTCCTTGAAAGTGGCATCACAGGTAGATAAGGGTCATTTGGCTTAGGAATTGGGATGCTGTGTAGCGGTGTGCTACACGCAGCGCTGAAATAATGACACGTAGTCGGTGAGCTGCAATTGCAAAAGAGGTTTATTCAAACTTTGCGGCCTCGCTTTAAAGCCTTCCTGATGCTGTAGTCCCGTCCCGCGTGCAGGCTTTTCCCCTTGCTGGTGAAGCAGGCTTGGCGCCCTCTTTGGGACCGGCCTAAATGCCGGCACGTGCCACTTTGTGAGCCTGTTCGAGTGCGCTGGGAAGTGGGTCGCCACAGTTATGTTGATGTTGTATAAGGCATTGATGAGGCTTAATTTAGATGGAATATTGTGTGCAGTTCTAGTCACCAACCTACAGGAAAGATATCAATATGATTGGTGGAGTGGAGGAAAAAATTACAAGGATGTTGTAGGGACTTGAGGACTTGAGTTATAGGGGAAAGTTAAATAGGTTAGGACTTTATTCCCTGGAGTGTAGGAGGATGAAGGGAGCTTTGATAGACATATATAAAATAATGAGAAGGATAAATAGAGTAAATGCAGGCAGGCTTTTTCCACGGAGGCTGCGTAAGTCCAGAACTCGATGTCATGGGTTAGGGGTGAAAGGTGAAATATTTAAGGAGAATATGAGGGAGAACTTCTTCACTCAGAGTGGTAAGAGTGTGAAACAAGCTGCCAACAGAATTGGTGGATGTGTGTCGATTGCAATATTTAAGAGAAGTTTGGATTAGTACATGCATGGGAAGGTACAGGTTGATGTGACTAGGTAGAACAATAGTTTGGCATGAACTATATGAGCCTCAGGGGTTGTTTCTGTGCTGTCATACTCCGTCTGTATCATCCATATCTGTCTATTCCCTACAAGTTCACGTGTCGATCTAAAAGCCTGTTAAACTCAACTGAACTATCTGCTTCCAGTACTGCACCTGGCACCTACCACAGTATGCATAAAAAGCTTGCCCCTCAAATTGACTTTAACCTTCCCCCACCTAATCTTAAAAGCTTGTCTTCTAGTGTTTGACATGTCTACCCTGGTTAAAAGATCATGACTGTCTCACCTCTCATAATTTTAAAAACCTCTTAACAGCTTTCTCCTCAACCTCTAACTCTCTGGAGAGAACAACCCTAGTTGGCCAACCTTTCCTTTCAGCTCATAGCCTCTAATCTAGGCAGCACTCAAGTGAAGTGTGATTGAAGTTTTATGTAGCTTCAGAATAACTTCCTTACTTTAATACTGTACACTCCTAACAATGATGACAAGCATGCCATGCACCCTCTTTATTACTTATCCACTTGTGTAGCCCCATTCAGTGAACTGTGGTTCAACATTCCCTCTGTAGCTCAATGCCGTTAAAGAGCCTACCATTATTTGTATGCTTTCTCCTTTCATTTGACCTCCCAAATGAAAGGAAATTTTAATTTAGCAGCTCAAATGAAAGGAGAACTTTATCCAGGTTAAACTCCATCTGCTACTTCCCTGCCCGTATCTGTAACTGATCCCACTGTATTCTTTATGCTGTCGTCCACAAATTTAAGAATCTGCCTGTCTACTTTCATTCAGATATTGATATATATCATAAATAACAGAGGTTAGATAATTACATCTATTTAAGGTTGAAATAGATTTGACAGATTGAGGATTTGAGAATCATGAGGAAATGACAGAGAGTTGAGGCCAGCATTAATTAACTGTTAATTATCAATGGTGGGGCAGGCTTGAAAAGCCTAGTTGTTCTGTCCAGCTTCTACTTTCTTGTATCTTGTTCTCCCTAGTAAACTGGAGAAGTATTAATTTAAGGCTCCCAGCTATACAGGCACTGTTTGCTATTTTGGTTGGTAATAAGACCTTTTCTTGGCTTAGATAGTCTTGTGCCTTTAATATACTTAGAACATAGAAATCTACAGCACATTACAGACCCTTTGGGCCCCAATGTTGTACCAACCAGGTAACCTACTCTAGAAACTGCCTAGAATTTCCCCACTGTGTAGCCCTTTATTTTTTTAAGCTCCATGTAGCAATCTAGGAGTCTCTTAAAAGTCCCTATGGTATCCGCCTCTACTACTGTCACTGGCAATGAATTTCACGCACCCACCACTCTCTGTGTAAAAAAAAAAACAACTTACCTCTGACATCCCCCTTGTACCTACTTCCAAGCTCCTTAAAGCTATGCCCCCTCGCATTAGCCATTTCAGTCTTGGGGAAAAAAGCCTCTGACTATCCACACGATCAGTGCCTCTCATCATTTTATACACCTTTATCAGGTCATCTCTCATCTTCCATCGCTCCAAGGAGAAAAGGCCAAGTTCACTCAACCTATTCTCATAAGACACACTCTCCAATCCAGGCAACATCCTTGTAAATCTCCTCTGCACTCTCTCTACAGCATCTACATCCTTTCTGTAGTGAGGTGACCAGACTTGAACACGGTACTCCAAGTGTGGTCTAACTAAGGTATAACTGTAACAATACCTCACGGCTCTTGAACTCAGTCACACGGTTGATGAAGGCCAACACACCATACGTCAACTGCGCAGCAGTTTTCAGTGTCTTTAGGACACAGACCCCAGATCTCACTGATCCTCCACGCTGCCGAGCCTTACCATTAATATAATATTCTGTCTTCAAATTTGACCTATTGAAATGAACCACTTCACACTCACCTAGGTTGAACTCCATCTTCCACTTCTCAGCCCAGTTCTGCATCCTATCGATGTCCTGCTGCAACCTCCAACAACCCTCCAGACTATCCAAAACACCTCCAAATTTTGTGTCACCAATAAACTTACTAACCCATCCCTCCACTTCCTCATCCAGGTCATTCATAAAAATCATAAAGGGGAGGCGTCCTAGTATAGATTGTTGTGGAACACCACTGGTCACCGTCCTCCCTCACTTCCCACAGTAGCCTGGTGTAACGTACCCCGTAATGGGTTAAAAAGGACTGGCAAAAATGGAACACACCTGGAGTCTGAGTCTTCTGTTATAAGCACTATTTTATTAGTAACTACGTAATAAAGTAATATAAAACAAGATAAGGCAAACAGGTTAGCAGAGTATAGGCATATATAAATGAGTAAATAAAGTTCCCAAACTTCTCATGAGCTCAGGTGATAAATGATACAGTCTTATGAGGGTATAGGTGTGAAGTCAGTTCAGTTCGTGATATTGAATTGAGTAGATTGGAGAGAGAGAGTTGCTTTGTTTTCCCAGTGCCGATGCCGTCGAATCTTCCACGTCCTCCGAAGTCCCAGTTAAAGTCACCGACTGTGACCACGCTAAAGAGAGTGCCGTTTTCATGCGGTAAAGCTATCAACCCAGGCAAGGGTTAGCTATCAACCCAGGCATCGGTCACCCCTTTTCCACACCCCACCCTTGTCTTGGGCACACAAAGCTCATGCAGTGTCAGTTTAAATAAAAACACAAAATGCTGGCAGAACTCAGCAGGCCAGACAGCATCTATGGGAGGAGGTAGTGACGACGTTTCGGGCTGAAACCCTTTATCAGGAGGGTTCCTGATGAAGGGTTTCGGCCCGAAACATCGTCACTACCTCCTCCCATTGATGCTGTCTGGCCTGCTGAGTTCTGCCAGCATTTTGTGTTTTTATTTATTTCCAGCATCTGCAGATTCACTCGTGTTGCAGTGTCAGTTTCTTCTGTGTCTTCCGTGTGTCTGATTACAAAGCCAGTTGACCTTGTATATATTCCACAACTGCTGAACACCAGCTGTCCATCATATAGCTCCGCCTTGCCATAACCATGTCTCACAGTCTCCCTCGCTCTCCCTCTCCCTCTCTCCCCCTCCACACACACTCTCTCTCCCTCTCTTTTCCCCCTCTCTCCTCTCTCTCTCACTCCCTTCCTCTCGTTTTCAAGGAATAGTCCATATACAGTAATCCTTCAGATCTCATCACACTGAGGTATATCTTGTCCAGTCCCAGCGAATTATCTAACTTAATACCTTTCAAAAGCTCCAGCCCATCCTCTTTCTTAATGTCTGTGCGCTCAGCATCTCTAAGTCATCCCCACAATTCCCAAGGTCCTACTGACTGGTGAAAACTGAAGCAAAGTATTCATTAAGTACCTCAGCTACCTCCTCTCACTCCATGCACATTTCTATTATCACTCCAGATCGGTCCAATTGCTGCACGGTTCATCCTCTTGCTCTTCACATACTTGTACAATGTCTTGGGGTTTTCCTTAATCCTGCTCGCCAAGGCCTTCTCCTGGCCCCTTCGAGCTCTCCTAATTTCATTCTTGAGCTCCTTCCTGGCACCCTTGTAATTTTCTAAAGCTCTAACAGTACCTGGTTGCTGGAAACTTCTATAGCTTTTCTCCTTAACTAGATTTTCTACATCGTTTGTACACCATGGTTCTTTTACCCTACCATCCTTTCCCTGCCTCAATGGAACGTACCTATGCAGAACGCCATGTAAGTGTTCCCGAGAATGCCATGCAGTTCCTGAGAACATATACTCCCAATTTATGCTCCCAAGTTCCTGCCTAATGGCATCATATTTCCCCCTATCCTAATTAAACATTTTCCCAAATTGTCTGTTCCTGTCCCTCTCCGGCGTTATGGTAAAGGAGGTAGAGTTGTGATCACTACCTCCAAAGTGCTCTCCCACCGAGAAATCTGACACACGACCAGGTTCATTTCCCAATACCAGATCAAGTATAGCCTCTCCTCTAGTTGGCTTATTTACATATTGTGTCAGGATACCTTCCTGAACACACCTAACAAACTTCATCCCATTTAAACCCCTTGCTCTAAGAAGATGCCTGTCAATAGTCGGAAAATTAAAATCACCCATCACAGCAATCCTATTATTATTGCACCGTTCTAGAATTTGCCCCCCTATCTGCTCCTCGATGTCTCTGTTACTATTGGATCTATAAAAAACACCCAGTACAGTTATTACCCCCTTTCCTGTTTCTGACATCCACCCACAGTGACTCAGTAGACAATCCCTCCATGACTTCCTCCTTTTCAGCAGCCGTGATACTATCCCTGATTAGCAATGCCACGCCCCCAAGTTTCCAAAATACTTTGCATTTTCCTCAATCTTGTCATTCAGTAGCATTTTACACCCTGTCTTTGCCTCATCTTTATAAATCATTGTTGCTGAAATAGATTTCTGGAGGTGTTTTTCATACAGTGTTTTGCAAGATTTTCACTACATTGAGACAGGAGACTGCAGATGTTAGAATATGAGCAGCACACGAACTTTGGAGATACGGCAGGTCAGGCAGCATTTATGGAGGGAATTGACTGCTGAAGTTGGAAACCAAGGCTCTTCATCTGGAGCCAACATTGATTTCAGCTAATCACAGATGTACGCCACCTCAAAATATCTTGAGAATAGGCAGCATATGCTGGCCTCACTGACGGCACTATCCTTGTTAAATTGAAACTAAAAGCAGCAGCAACAATTTATGATTATAATTTAATGTTCAGGGTTATTTTCCTGTTTCTTTTTCAGGTGGGAGAAGCAGCTGCCATGTACAGACGAGCTCAGTGCTACAGACAATCTGCAAGGTGTTTTGAACAACTGTGCAATTTTGAAATGGCTCTCAAAATGCTGTATTGTGGTGAATTGTATGAAGAAGCCGTACAGGCTCTGTTGAGGTAATGGTCAGGCATTTGCAGTCTTTATTTATTGTGGTAGACGTTTGAAAGCTTTGCTGTGGGAACCGTACTTTATACCATCTGTTCTTTCCTTTTTGTTTTATAGTTCTTTGCATGCTATTATTCCAGTGTGTGTTGTGATTGAACTGTTACTCACATATATTATACATTCTTTAGGTAGCTACATCCCTTAGAGATGTTTTCAGTTGAAATAAACAGACTACCTTGTAACTGAAGCACAGCTGGCTTATCATAGAGTTTACACAACAAGGAGATAGGCCTTTCAGATCAACTGGCCCATATCAACCAAGCTGTCTACCTGAGCTAATCCCATTTGCCTTTATTTGCTATTGGTATTTATATTAATTTGTTTTCACCACATGTACTCAGATACAGTGTAAACCTTCTTGTTTTGCATGCCATCCAAACAAATCATGCCATACGTCATGAGATACAGGTAGTCAAAAGAAAACTGGATTCGCATGTAGTGCTATGGAGAAGTTGTAGTTCAGGTTGACAAATAACGTGCAAGGGCTCTGACAACACAGAATGGGTGATTAAGACTTCAAGAGTTTATCCTTTAATGTGTGAGAGGTCCATCGAAGAGTCTAATAACATTGAGATAAAACTGTCTTTGAGTCTGGTGGTTTGTACTCTCAGGCTTTTGTATCTTCTCCCTGACAGGTGAGGGAAGAAAGAGGGTGACCGGGGTGGGAGGGATGCTTAATTATCTTGGCTGCCTTCCCAAGGCAGTGGGAAGTAAGATAGTCATAGAAGGGAAGATGGCTTGCAGAATGGACTGGTCTGCATTCACCACTTTCTGCAGTTTCTCACTATCTTGGGCAGAGCAAGCTCTGGTGCATCTGGATAGGATGCTTTCTGTGGTGCAGAAATTGGTAAAAATTATCACTGCCATATCAAATTTCCCTAGCCTTCTGATGAAGTATAGGCTTTCTTGGCCACAACCTTCATGTGGCTAAACCAGGACAAATTGTTGGTTATACATCTTGAAGTTCTCAACCATCTCCACGGCACAATTGATACAGCCAGGGCCATGTACTTCACCCCACTTGCTGAAGTCAATGACCAGCTCCTTCATTTGCTGATGTTGAGGGAAAGGTTGTCTTGACGTCATGTCCCAGTCCTGCTGTCTGTCTTGTTGTTAGAGATCCAGTCCACTACCGTGATATCATCCACAAACTTATAAATGAAGTTGGACCAGAATTCAGCAACACAGTCATAAGTAAATAGGAAATATCATAAGGGGCTGAAGACGTAGCCTTATGGAACATGGAGAAGATGCCTTTACTGACTGTGGCCCGTTGCTCAGGAAACCAAGGATCCAGTTGCAGAGGGAGTCCTGTGTCTTGGAGTTTGGTTGGGATTGTGATATTGAAGATGGAGTCTATCTCACAATGGACGTGTCTAAATGCCTTTTGTAGTCTCACTAGTTACCTGTGCAGTTGTAATGAAAAATCAGCACCCGCAGTAATGAATGCAAGTGTGTTCAATGTCATCTTCACCACACTGCCTACGTGGCTTATACAGTCTGAACATAAAAAAGACATTTATGATAAACAAAAACACATTTGGTTGGCATCCGAGCGCATTGCCATCTTACAGACAGCTCACCCTGCTCTTCTTGGGCACTGGTCTTATTGTTGCCCTTTTGAAGCAGATGGGAACCTCTGACTGCAGCAGTGAGAGATTTAAAGATGTCCTTGAGCACACCTGCCGGTTGGTTGGCACAGGTCTTCAGTGCCCTACCCAGGTACACCATTAGGGCCTGACGCCTGGAGAGGGTTCACGCTCTTGAAAGATATTCTGACAGCAGCCTTTGAGACAGATTACTGGGTTACCAGATGCTGCAGGAATTTGTGCAGGTGTAGTTTTATTCTCCCTTTCAAAGCATGTATAAAAGACTTTGAACTCGTGGGAGTGAAGTGTTACAGCCATTTTTGATCTTGGGTTTCACTTTGTAGGAAGTAATGGCCTGCAAACCCTGCCAGAGAGAATGTGCATCTGATTCCATTTCTAATTTCAGTGAGGATTGTGTTTTCACTCTTAAAGTAGCCTTCTCTATGTTGTATCTAGACAACTTGGAGGGTTCTGGATCACTGGTCTTGAATGCTACAGATCTAGCACTCAGCAGTCTATGAATCTTCTGGTTCATCCATGGGTTTTAGTTTGGATATGTCTGGTATGTTCTCGAAGGCTACATAGGTCTTGATGAAGTCGGTGACAACAGTGGCATATTCATTCATATTAGAAGATGAATCTCTGACTATTGTCCAGCACTACTATAAGAGCTTATTTACCTCCTTTGACCATATGTTCTTGGTCCTCAGCACTGGAGCTGTGGTCTTTAGTCTTTGCTTATAAGCCAGAAGTAGAAGTACATGAGGTGATCAGACTTTCCAAATTGTGTGACCTAATTAGTGTCCTGCCTTTGTGAAGAACAGTGAAGCCATCAGGCTGTAGCACTGCATCTGAAATGTTGAAGGTTAGCCACGTTTCCATGAAGAAAAGTGAAGCATCAGTCCCTGATGTCCCTCTGGTACTGCAATCTTGCTCTAACCATATATTTTCCTGCAGGATAGCCGGGAGTGGGAGTGGGAGTGGGGACTGGAATGTCTAAAGCCTCTGCATTTCATTCGTACCTGTATACCGGTGCACCTTTCCCCTTCCATTTTCTTAAAATGTGACTGCGCTCACAACACATGTCTACCAATTTTGATTATCAACAGATGTTTTTAAACGTCTTAAAATGATGTTGCTTACTGAAGTAGCCACAATAATATTACCCATAATGGATTATCCAGGCAATTACAAGCCAGTGAGCCCCAGATCAGTGGTAGAGAAGCTGTGATGAGGGTGCTGATGGATAGGATCTATGCACATTTGCAAAAGTATGCCCTGTTTAGGGAGAGTAAGCATGATTTTGTGTGGGGCAGATTGTGCCTAGCAAACCTGATTGAGTTTATTGAGGGGTGACAAAGGTGCATGATGACACTAAGGCAGTGGACATTATCAACATGGACTTTAAGTAAGGCCCTCATGGGTTGATTCAGTAGATAAAGATGCATGGATTTCAGGGTGAATTGCAAGTTTGGATTCAGAACTGGCTTGCCCAAGGAAGACAGAGAGTAGGGTTGGAAAGCTGGTATTTTGGCTGGAGGGCCATAACCAGTGCTTTTTCATAAGGATCAGAGCTGGGACTCTGTTGTTTGTGATATATATCAACAATCTGGGTGTAAATATAGTTGGGTGGATTATCAAGTTTGCTAATGACACCAACATTGGTGGAGTTGTGGACAGCATAAAGAGCTGTCATAGAATACAGCAGGATATAGATCAGTTACAGATGCAGGAGGAGTTCCATCCAGACAGGTGTGAAGTTCTGCACCTTGGAAGATCAAATGAAAGAAGAAAGTATACAGTTAATGATAGTCCAATCACAAACAGGAGAAAATCTGACTGTACTTGAAAATCCAAAACATTGACTGTGCTCTTCCATAGATGCTGCCTGGCCTACTGAGTTCCTCTAGCATTTTGAGTGTGTTGCAGTTAATGGTAGGCCACTTATCAGCTTTGGTGTCCAGGTCCCAAAGTTCACTGAATAAGGAGGTAAAGAAGATGTATGACATGCTTGCATTTGTTGGTAGGGATGTTGAGTAGAAAAGTAAGGAAGTCATGCTGCATTTATATAAAACTTCAGTCAGACCACACTTAGAGAATCTCATGCAGTTCTGGTTGCTCCATTATAGGATGGATATGGAGAGTACAGGATAGGTGTACTGTGATGCTGCCTGCATTAGAGGTTATGAGCCATATGGACAGATTGAATAAATTTAAGATTTTCCTCTAGAACATTGGAGGTTGAAGGATGACCTGATAGAGGTTTCTAAGAGGATAGAGGGGAAGGCAGGATTTTTTCTCTAGGTAGTTATTTCAAAACCAGAGGATATGCTTTTAAGGTTAGAGGGAAAGAAGTTAAAAGGCAATGTGAGGGACACTTTTTTTTGGAATGGTAACTGAGGAATGGGTTACCATTGGTAGTGATGAAAGCAGGCAATTTTGCAGGATTTAAGAGGCTTTTAAGGAGATGCATGAATATGAAGAAAATGGGGGAAGGGGTGCATGTTTGAAATACTGGAGGAAGATTTTTCATATAAACTTGCACTCATGGAAGGTTTTAACTTCTCTGATATTGACTGGGCCACACAAAGACTGTTAAGGACCTGCCTAAGGTGAAATTTGTAAATGTGTCCAGGAACTTTTCCTGAGTCAATATTTATGTAGGGACGAACTTGGGAGGATTCAATATTGGATCTCCTGTTGGGGAATGAGGCAGGGCAAGTAACTAAGGTGATCATCGGGGAACAATTTAGCAACCATAATTCTATTAATTAAGATACTGGTGAAAAAGGATAGGACAGGTCCACATGGCTTACTTTGGGGGAATTAGACAGGGTCCTAGCAGAGGTTGATTGGGTAAAACTATTTGATTAGAAAGATATTGGAGAGAGTAGGTCCCCTTGGCGAATCAGCTTTGCCCTGAGGCACAGGAGATGACTAGGGTTTTTAATGAGTTTCTCTTTGGTGTTTACTAAGATGCTCAAGGGATAATGGAAGCAATTGTAACGTTTTGGAGCATATTCATGTTACCAGAGAGGAGGCATTTGCAGTCTTACGGAGCATGAAGGTGGATAAATCTCCAGAAACTGGCCAACTACATCCTCTGATTTTTTTGGAGGTTAGAGAAGAAATTGCAGAGGCCCTTGCGGAGATACTTGCTTCATCATTAGCTACTGGTGAAGTTCCAGAAGGAGGGGCGGGGTTTAGAGGTTATGGGTCAAATACAAAAAATTGGAGTGAGCAAGCTGGACAATGTGGTAGGCATGGACACATTGACCAAAGGGCCATTATCCATACTGTATTGCTCTCTGATGCTATGACCTTAAGATTGGCACGCCATCATGAGCCAAATCTGTACTGTATTGTTCCAGGCTTTGTGATTCAGCTTTCTGTGGTGGAGTTCCATAAGTTTGGCACTATCTGTGATAAGAATTTTCTCTTTATTGCTGCTTTTGTTGGCTTACCCCTTGTCCTTAGACCATCTATTTCAGGGCTAGACAGCCTGGCCTTGACCAATATCCCTCCAGTCGCTAACCTGGACTGTTCTGTTTGGCTTTTGTGGATTTCTGAGTGTTTCCCCCCCCCCCCCCCCAATCTATTGCATTCTAATAAAAATAAACCAAAATGAGTCAATTAATATCCTTGCATCAGTGTTGCCATTCCCAAGATCTTTCTGCACTGACTGCTCTTATGTAGCAAGAATGTCAGATAATGAGACCACGTTTACATGCAGTTCTCAAGGTGTGGTCTCACCGGACCCCGTACAACTGCGGTATGACATCTTTGCTCCTACATACGAATTCTCTTATTATGAAGTTCAGTATGCAGTTTGCACTTTTAACCGCCTGCTGTGCACACATCCTTAGCTATTGATACAGAGGTGCATTCAGGTGTCTATTCACTTTCCCCTTTCCTACTCTATTGTTATTCAGATAATAATCTGCCTTGAATTGCTACCAAATGCGTAACCTGACAGTTACCCACCATGTAACTGCCCAATCCTTCATCCTGACCGCATCAACCTAGAGCTTCGCTGCATCCACCTTAAGCATTGCATTCACAACAAGCTTTATATCATCCATAAACTTTGAGATATCACATTTAATAGTCTCATCTGAATTATTAATATTTAGGAATAGCACTGATCCCAGTGGTACCCAATTTGTTGCTGCCTGCCATGCAGAAAAAGACCAAGCAATTCAGTTGTTTTATCGCTTTAATCCCAATCCCAAGTATTTTAATTTTGCATGCTATTCTATTTTGTAGGACTTTATTGTTCTGTATCTTCAAAATATTCCATTAAGTTTGACAAACGTGATGTTATCTTTCACAAACATGCATAGACTTACTCTAAAAAGAAAAAGAAATTCATTGTCTTTCTATGCCTCTTACAATTTTATAAACACTTATCAGTTGTCCTGCCAACCTCCACCACCCCGGAGAAAACAATTCAAGTTTGTCCAAACTCTTGTTGTAGCACATGCCCTCTAATCTAGGCATCACCCTGACAAACCTCTTCTGCACCCTCTCCAAAGCTTCCACATTCTTCCTATAGTGAGACAACCAAACTTGAATGCTACTTTCCAGCTGTGAGCTGACAGGTGTTTTATAAATCTGCAGCATCACTTCCTGATTCTTTAACTCAGTGCCTCAACCAATAAAGGCCAGTGTGATTCTGATTCATGTGCTCGTGACGTATGGAAGAAAGAAACAAGGGGCACAGTTGTGTTCTTATGTACCTACTGCCCTTTTCTGGCAATAGGATTTGCAAGTTTGAGAGTTGCGATTGGTGTAATCCAGACTGCATTCATTTTGTGGTTGGTACAAAGAGCATCCACAGTCCACCGAGGAAATGAGCATTTATTCACGAAAGAACCTTTTAGTGTGTTCATTATAAATAACCTATACGGTCTTGCAACTGTTGAGCGTATTAATGTGTGTTCTTTACAATTTTAGGTATGAAGCAATACTTCGTGAAAAGAAAGAGCCTTTTACTAAACTTCCATACTCTGTGGATCAGTTCCGGTTAGAAGCTGCTGCAAAGTATCTGAGGGAGAACAAACACACTGAAATGATGGTGCCTTTGTCTCTGCTGGACCTTGAAGACCAGCTAGTTTTCTTAAAGTCAAATAAGTGTTGGCCTCAAGCAGCGGAGCTTCTGAAAAGCCGCGGTCGAGCAGAGGAAGCTGCCATGTTAATGCGGGAGCATGGAAGGCTCCAAGAAGCAGCAGAGCTTTCAAATAAGGAGGAATTTCAAGCCGAATGTCTTGTTGCTGCAGCCCGATTGAGCCTAATGAAACAAAGGAACAAAGAAAGAAGTACAGTAGAAAAATCAGCTGTCCAAGAAATGCTGGATGAAGCAACTACCCTCTTGAAATCTGTAAAAAAGCACTCCTCTAACATAGCAGAAGCTGTGCTACTGAAAGGGCTTCTGAGAGAGGAGACTGCTCTGATTAAAGAAGCTTTTGAATTGTTTGTTCATGAAAATAATGGTGCTGGAGCTATGGAAAGCCTATTTTATTTAATGCAGAAAGACACTATGGTTTCGTCGTATTTTGAACATTCATTAACTTGTCTGGAGTTGTTGTTGAAGTTAATGAAAGCCCTTGAGAATCCACAGAATAATGCTCAGAAAGAGATGGTGAAAGCTTGCTATGCATTTTTTGGAATTTTACCAGAGAATGTTAAATACTGCAGAATCCCAGTGTATGAGGGAGTATGGTTCTTTGAACTAGTTTTTGACCCAGATCTTAATGAGAAGCAAGGCAGTTTTTACCAATGTGAAATGAAAGAAATTAAAACCATGTTACAGAAGCATTTCTTGCTTCGCCTTTGTGACTTTGCTGGAAAAATCAAGTCAGCAGGACAAAATATTCCAGATGTTTGTTCTAGTTTTATCTGTGGCTTGCACTGCGGGGTGGAGTCCTGTCCAGATTTACATAAGATTATGAAAAGGCATGAAGCAAAACGTTCTCTTGAAGCTAAAGTGTATCTGACAGTTCTGAATGGGATTTTGCTCGAAGCTAAACTTCTCTGGCCTCAAAAGAATTTTGCAGACGTTAAGAAAATTGAAGAGATCCTCACTGAAGACCCTTATGCTGTATGCACCTTAATGATGGATGCAGTTTACCCAAAACATTTCTTTCGCAGCATTATATCTGCCAACCCTGCTGCTTGCTATGAGGTCCTGGGATTAGTTAAAAAAAATAATTACCAAAGTTTCAGGTCTGTACTGAAGGCGTACTTGGATCACTGTTTTAAATGTTCCTCAGTTCAGAAGAGAAGAGAATCAACAGATTTTTGGTTTCATGTGCAACAAGTGTATCTTCTAACTTCTGACTATGCCAAGATTGAAGAACTCCTCTCTAAAGAAGAGCAAGCATATGACTCTGAACGAAGACAATGTGATAGGTCCACAGATGATCAAAGCAAAAGGATAAAACAGAGATTTCCAAATGGCAAGCTTGGGATGTTGCCGACCAACACGATACATTTGTGTATTTTCAGACTGCTGTTTATGTCTATGAAATATTTCTATGAATGCTCAGACCCAGAGCAGTGTGTTCATAATTTTTTCCGGTTCATGAATGTGCTCGTTAGAAGATGTGTGGAACCTGTCATCCCCAGTATTGCCAACACTGTCATGGTCCTTGAATTCCAATTCATTTTATGTTCTTGTATCCTTATGCATCTTACAAAGAATCTTGTTGTCTATCTTCCAAGAAGCTTTATTGCTCTTCTCCATTATTGGAACTTCATGTTCAAAGGACAGTTCAGACATACAAAGCCAAAAAACATTTTTAGCATTATAAATGACTATAAACCAAAGGAAGTGCCCAAGGTGGTTTACAGAATGAGGCGACATTTGTCCTACCTGGCCTCTGTCTTGTGTGGTAAACAGAGCAAAGACTTCAATGTTCTTCTGGATGCTTTCCGTGATCTAGACTATATTTCCTCAGGAGAGGCAGAGAGGACAGTGGTTCTTTGCCTGGTAATGTTGATCAATGCAAGACAAGTTCTAGAACCTTGGGCAACAGAAATGATCAGAAATAACTTCTGGAAGGTGGGAAAGATGCTGATAAAAGTCTCCCAATGCCATCAGTCAAAGATTCCAGCAAGATTAAGAGAACTTATTGAAAAAGTTAATGGAGCACAAAGTGTTCAAGATGTAGTCAGCGGTCTTCAAGAGTTACTGAATAAAAGAGATGATGAGAATTTACATGACTGCATTTGGAAATGGGACCACTATTCTGGCCCTGGATCTGTGCGAGGTATTTATTTTCGAAACCTTCACATTGAAAATTTTACTGATGAATATCAATCAAGAAATAATGAAATGGTAGCCATCCCAGATGAAGATATTGCTGCTGATGCTGCTCAGTATCTTGAAGAAAAAGATGATTGTCTACAGGATGTGGCTTCTCAATTGCAGAAAGCAATTGTGAAAAGTAAATGGCAAAGTTTACTACATGTGATTAGTGTATGCAGATATTTGCTAACGTTGAAGACAGTTTCAGTTATAACCCAGCAAATGGAAGAGGTTCCCAGCCACTTCAGAGAAGCACACGTGGATGAGACACAGTGTGATATTTGTGGAGTAAAGTTTACAAGAAATGCTAAAGGTTTTGCTGATAGCCAGGAGCAGGAATTTGAAGAGACCTTTGATCAGACCCCAGAAAACTGGGAAGAAAATGAAAATGAAGAACATGGTGAAGATTTATTCTTGCACAAACATTTTGAAAACCATATCAGACATGAAGAACACAAGAGGAAAGAAGCTGTCTATAAAGCTTACTTGGACTACTTCAGAAGATCTGTGGAGCCTATCATGGGCAAAGGCAGAACTGTGCTCTATTGTCTTGAGGAAGTGGCGACACAACATTTGACATCAAAAGAATTTACAAAAGTGATGTATGGAAAACTGAAGAGCAGTATGGATGCAGTTGTAGATTTAATAGACAATATCTACAACCAAAAGATCTGGACACAAGGTAACGTTCATTGCTTTAAAATTGGCACTATTTCTCCATTGTTCTCCATTTGCGAACAGAGCAAGAAATAGGAATTGAGTATAGTTGAATGTGTGGCAAAAGAGCTGGTGTCAGAGGGAGGATTTCATATACCTGGATCATTGAGCTCTCTTCCAAGACATTCGGGACCTGCAAAAGAAGGAAGAGTTTTACCTAAAAGAGATGGCCACCAACTTCTCAGCACTAAGATTTGTAAGTGCTACTAGGGAGGATTTAAAGTAGTGTGGTGGAGGGTGGGAATGTTAACGGAAGGATTAAGGAAAAAGTAGGAGTGAACACAAGTAAGGCATGACGATGACATTATTTTAATGCAAAGCGTCTTAGAATTAGAAAGCATGGAAGCTGGCCCTTTGACCCAACTCATTCAAGTACGTTGTTCCCGTTTGCCTGCATT
This sequence comes from Hemitrygon akajei, assembly GCF_048418815.1. Lineage (NCBI taxonomy): Eukaryota > Metazoa > Chordata > Chondrichthyes > Myliobatiformes > Dasyatidae > Hemitrygon > Hemitrygon akajei. The sequence continues at coordinate 136,713,443 of NC_133124.1, read as the reverse complement.
TGGCCTCCAAACTTCCTGTACATCCATATGTCGTTATTTGTCTATTTACTTATGTAGAGATACAGTACAGAATAGGCCTTTCCAGCCCTTCGAGCTGCACTGCCCTGCAGCTCACCAATTTAACCCTAGACTAATCACAGGACAGTTTACAATGACCAATTAATCTAGTAATTGTTGCATCTTTGGACTGTGGAAGGAAACTGGAGCACCCAGAGGAAACAGTTTTCTTTTTAAACAGAAATTAACTAATCTTGGATCTGTGAGGTGGATAACAGTTAGTCATTGATGCCTTTAATGTAACACAGGACAGGAGTTCATAACCGTAACTCGTGCATTAACTTAATTGATCTAAATAAGAACCTAGTTTATGACCTAACTAAAAAAAATGGATGTAATATTAAACTCTGAGCAACTACGAAGAACATGTTTGTGCAGAAAATTTCCAATTTATCCAACTAGCATTCTAAAAATCAATAATTTGACACATACACCTGACATTTTGAGTGAGAGTCAGTGTATTGTTACTGATTCCATAAGACCAGAAGACATAAGAGCAGTATTAGGCCGTATGACCCACTGAGTCTGTGACACCATTTAGTCATAGGAGCTTTATTTTCCCCCAATCCCATTCTCCTGCCTTCTTCCTGTAACCTTTGACACCTCCACAGCCATCTGTGGCAATGAATTCCATTGATTCTATAGTTAGGGGGTCAGATTCTGTGGACGCAAGAAAGATACACGGATGGTAGTTTGCCTCCCAGGTGCCAGGGTCCAGGATGTTTCTGATCGCATCCACGATATCTTGAAGTGGGAAGGAGAACAGCCAGAGGTCGTGGTACATATTGGTACTAACAACACAGGTTGGAAAAGGGAGGAGATCCTGAAAACAGACGACAGAGAGTTAGGGAGGAAGTTGAGAAGCAGGACCTCAAAGGTAGTAATCTTGGAATTACTGCCTGTGCCACGTGACAGTGAGTGTAGGAATAGAATGAAGTGGAGGATAAATGTGTGGCTGAGGGATTGGAGCAGGGGGCAGGGATTCAGATTTCTGGATTATTGGGACCTCTTCTGGGGCAGGTGTGACCTCCACAAAAAAGACGGTTGCACTTGAATCTGAGGGGGACCAATATCTTGGCAGGGAGGTTTGCTGAGGCTATTGGGGAGAGCTTAAACTAGAATTGCTGGGCGGTGGGAACCAAACTGAAGTAACAGAGGAAAGGGAGGTTGGCTCACAAATAGAGAAAGCTTGGAGACAGTGTGAAAGGGAGAATAGGCAGGTGATAGAAAAGGGACACACTCAGTCCGATGGTTTGAGATGTGCCTATTTGAATGCGAGGAGTATTATGAATAAATCGATGAGCTTAGAGCGTGGATCAGCACTTGGAGCAATGATGTTATGGCCATTACAGAGAATTGGTGTAGGGGCAGGAATGGCTACTTAGAGGGCCAGGCTTTAGATGTTTCAGAAAGGACAGGGAGGGGGGCAAAAGAGGTGGGGGGTGGCACTGCTGATCAGAGATAGTGTCACGGCTGCAAAAAAGGAGGAAGTCATGGAGGGCTTGTCTACAGAGTCTCTGTGGGTGGAAGTTAGGAATAGGAAGGGGTCAATAACTCTACTGGGTGTTCTTTATAGACCAGTCAATAGTAACTGGGATACCAAGGAGCAGGTAGGGAGACAGATTCTGGAAAGGAGTAATAATAACAGGGTTGTTGTGGTGGGAGATTTTAATTTCCCAAATATCGATTGGCATCTCCCCGGAGTGAGGGGTTTAGATGGTGTGGATATGGTTTGGTGTGTTCAGGAAGGTTTCTTGACACAATATGTAGATAAGCCTACAAGATGAGAGGCTGTGCTTGATCTGGTATTGGGAAATGAACCTGGTCAGGTGTCAGATCTCTCAGTGGGAGAGCATTTTGGATATAGTGATCACAATTCTATCTCCTTTACTACAGCATTGGGGAGGGATCGGAACAGACAAGTTAGGGAAACGCTTATTTGGAGTAAGGGGAAATATCAGGCAGGAACTTGGAAGCATAAATTGGAAACAGATGTTCTCAGGGAAACGTACGGAAGAAATATGGCAAATATTTAGGCGATATTTGCGTGGGGTTCTGCGTAGATATGTTTCAGTGAGACAGGGAAAGGATGGTAGGGTACAGGCACTGTGGTGTACAAAGGCTGTTGTAAATCTAGTCAAGAAGAAAGGAGGAGCTTACGAAAGGTTCAAAGGACTAGGTAATGATAGAGATCTAGAAGATTATAAGTCTAGCAGGAAGGAGTTTAAGAATGAAATTAGGAGGGCCAGAGAAGTCCATGAAAAGGCATTGGTGGACAGGATTAAGGAAAATCCTACGGCATTCTACAAGAGAGCTTGGTAGGAAGTTAAATAGCAGAACCTAGAGGGTGGTAATCTCAGGATTGCTACCTGTGCCAAGGGCCAGTGAGGGTAAGAATAGGATGCTCTGGAGGATGAACATGTGGCTGAGGAACTGGTGTAGAGGGCAGGGTTTCAGATTTCCAGATCTTTGGGACCTCTTCTGGGGCAGGTAAGACCTGTGCAAGAGAGACGGCTTACACCTGAACTACAGGGGGATCAATATCCTTGCAGGGAGGTTTGTTAGTGCTATGGGGGGGAGGTTTAAACTAGATTTGCAGGGGGGTGGGAACCAGAGTGCCAGAGTAGATAGTGGAGCGGGGGTGAAAATAAATGATATTAAAGATTCATGCAAAGTCACAAATAGAAGGGTTGTGTGTGGTGGTAATAATCTTCTGAGGTGTGTCTATTTCAATGCGAGGAGTATTGTGGGGAAGGCTGACGAGCTGAGGGCGTGGATTGACACGTGGAATTATGACATTGCAGCCATTAGTGAAACTTGGCTACAGGAGGGGCAGGACTGGCAGCTCAATGTTCCAGGGTTCCAATGTTTCAGACGTGATAGAGGCAGAGGGATGATGTGGGGCGGTGGCATTGCTAGTCAGGGAAAATGTTACAGCAGTGCTCAGGCAGGACAGATTAGAGGGCCTGTCTACCGAGGCCATATGGGTGGAGCTGAGAAACAGGAAAGGTATGACCACGTTAATGGGGTTGTATTATAGACAGCCCAATAGTCAGCAAGAATTGGAGGAGCAAATCTGCAGAGAGATAGCAGACAACTGCAGGAAACATAAAGTTGTGATAGTAGGGGATTTTAATTTTCCACGTATTGATTGGGACTCCCATACTGTTAAAGGTCTAGATGGGTTAGAGTTTGTAAAATGTGTTCAGGAAAGTTTTCTAAATCAATATAAAGAGGTACCAACTAGAGAGGATGCAATATTAGATCTCCTATTACGAAACGAGTTAGGACAGGTGACGGAAGTGTTTGTAGGGGAACACTTAGGTTCCAGTGATCATAACACCATTAGTTTTAACTTGATCATGGATAAAGATAGATCTGGTCCTCGGGTTGAGGTTCTAAACTGGAAAAAGGCCAAATATGAAGAAATGAGAAAGGATCTAAAAAGCATGGATTGGGACAGGTTGTTCTCTGGCAAGTATGTGATTGGTAAGTGGGAGGCCTTCAAAGGAGAAATTCTGAGAGTGCAGAGTTTGTATGTTCCTGTCAAGATTAAAGGCAAAGTGAATAAGAATAAGGAACCTTGGTTCTCTAGGGATATTGGAATTCTGATAAAGAAGAAGAGAGAGATGTATGACATGTATAGGAAACAGGGAGCAAATAAAGTACTTGAGGAGTATAAAAAGTTCAAAAAATACTTAAAAAAGAAATCAGGAGGGCTAAAAGAAGACATGAGGTTGCTTTGGCAGTTAAGTTGAAGGAGCTTCTACAGGTATATTAAGAGTAAAAGGATAGTAAGGGATAAAATTGGTCCTCTTGAAGATCAGAGTGGTCAGCTGTGTATGGAACCAAAAGAAATGGGGGAGATCTTAAATGGGTTTTTTGCATCTGTATTTACTAAGGAAACTGGCATGGAGTCAATGGAAATAAGGCAAACAAGTAGTGAGGTCATGGAACCTATACAGATTGAAGAGGAAGAGGTACTTGCTATCTTGAGGCAAATCAGAGTAGATAAATCCCCAGGACCTGACTGGGTATTCCCTCGGACCTTGAAGGAGACTAGTGTTGAAATTGCAGGGGCCCTGGCAGATATATTTAAAATGTCGGTATCTATGGGTGAGGTACCGGAGGATTGGAGGATAGCTCATGATGTTCCGTTGTTTAAAAATGGCTCCAAAAGTAATCGGGGAAATTATAGGCCGGTAAGTTTGATGTCGGTAGTAGGTAAATTATTGGAAGGAGTACTAAGAGATAGGATCTACAAATATTTAGATAGACGGGGACTTATTAGGGAGAGTCAACACGGCTTTGTGCGTGGTAGATCATGTTTAACAAATCTATTAGATTTTTTCAAGGAGGTTACAAGGAAAGTGGATGAAGGGAGGCAGTGGATGTCGTCTACATGGACTTCAGTAAGGCCTTTGACAAGGTCCCGCATGGGAGGTTAGTTAGGAAGATTCAGCCGCTAGGTATACATGGTGAAGTAGTAAATTGGATTAGACATTGGCTCAATGAGAGAAGTCAGAGAGTGGTAGTGGAGGATTGCTTCTCTGAGTGGAGGCCTGTGACGAGTGGTGTGCCACAGGGATCAGTGCTGGGTCCATTGTTATTTGTCATCTATATCAATGATCTAGATGATAATGTGGTAAATTGGATCAACAAATTTGCTGATGATACAAAGATTGGAGGTGTAGTGGACAGTGAGGAAGTTTTTCAAAATTTGCAGAGGGAGTGGACCAGCTGGAAAAATGGGCTGAAAAATGGCAGATGGAGTTCAATACAGGTAAGTGTGAGGTATTGCACTGTGGAAGGAAAAACCAAGGTAGAACGTACAAGATAAATGGTAGGGCACTGAAGAGTGCAGTAGAACAGAGGGATCTAGGAATACAGATACAAAATTCCCTAAAAGTGGTGTCACAGGTAGATAGGGTAGTAAAGAGAGCTTTTGGTACATTTGCCTTTATAAATCAAAGTACTGAGTATAAGAAAAACACAAAATGCTGGCAGAACTCAGCAGGCCAGACAGCATCTATGGGAGGAGGTAGTGACAACGTTTCGGGCCGAAACCCTTCATCAGGAGTGAAGTAACATCGAATGGTCAAGGGGGGGATAAGAAGTGGGTGGAGGGATAAAGTAGAGAGCTAGGAAGTGATAGGCTGGAGGGAAATGGGCTAGGGGGAAGGTGGAGAATTATGGGAAATAAAAGAGAAAGAAAGGTAGGGCTGGGGGGAGAAAAGAGAGAGAAAGAGAACCAGACTAAGATAATAGATTGGGTTGGGGGTAAGGGGGGGGGGGGGGGGGGGCAGGGGTATCAACGGAGGTCTGTGAGTTGGATGTTCATGCCGGCAGGCAGGAGGCTACCTAGGCGGGAGATAAGGTATTGCTCTATCGACCTGTGTGTGGCCTCATCTTGACGATAGAGGAGGCCATGGACAGACATGTTGGAGTGGGAATGGTCTGTGGAATTGAAGTGTGTGGCCACAGGGAGATCCCGCCACTGCTGGAGGACTGAGCACTGGTGTTCGGCGAAACAGTCTCCCAGTCTGCGGCGGGTCTCCCCAATGTATAAATGGCCACATCGGGAGCACCGAATACAGTATATCACCCCAGTTGACTCGCAGGTGAAGTGGTGCCTCACCTGAAAGGACTGTCTGGGGCCTGGGATGGTGGTGAGGGAAGAAGTGTGGGGGCAGGTGTAGCATTTCTTCCGTTTGCAGGGATTCTGCGAAGCCTCTTCCAGTGATGCTTACACTGAAGAAGTTCAGATCTTTTCTCCGACGGGAGTTCAGCGAGAGCCTCTCTCTCTGCTCCCAACCTACTATTGCTTCAGCCCTGAAACTTTTGGACCACACGCTAACCCAGACCCGGTATTATAGTCCCTCCAGCCTATCACTTCCTAGCTCTCTACTTTATTCCTCCCCCCACTTCTTATCCCCCCTTGACCATCCCATGTTACTTCACTCCTGATGAAGGGTTTTGGCCCGAAATGTCGTCACTACCTCCTCCCATAGATGCTGTCTGGCCTGCTGAGTTCTGCCAGCATTTTGTGTTTTTATTTATTTCCAGCATCTGCAGATTCACTTGTGTTGCTATTGAGTATAAGAGTTGGAATGTTATGGTGAGTTTGTATAAGGCATTGGTGAGGCTGAATTTGGAGTATTGTGTGCAGTTTTGGTCACCGAATTACAGGAAGGATGTTAATAAGGTTGAAAGAGTGCGGAGAAGGTTTACAAGGATGTTGCCAGGACTTGAGAAACTGAGTTACAGAGAAAGGTTGAATAGGTTAGGACTTTATTCCCTGGAGCGTAGAAGAATGAGGGGAGACTTGATATAGGTATATAAAATTATGTTGGGTGTAGATAGAGTGAATGCAAGCAGACTTTTTCCACTGAGGCTAGGGGAGAAAAAAACCAGAGGACATGGGTTAAGGGTGAAGGGGGAAAAGTTTAAAGGGAACATTGGGGGGGCTTCTTCACACAGAGAGTGGTGGGAGTGTGGAATGAGCTGCCAGATGAAGTGGTGAATGCGGGCTCACTTTTAACATTTAAGAAAAACTTGGACAGGTGCATGGATGAGAGGTGTATGGAGGGATATGGGCCAGGTGCAGGTCAGTAGGACTAAGCAGAAAAATGGTTTGGCACAGCCAAGAAGGGCCAAAAGGCCTGTTTCTGTGCTGTAATGTTTTATGGTTCTAAGCATATGAAGAGCAAGAGGATAAGACATGAGAGAATAGGACCAATCAAGTCTGACAGTGGAAAAGTGTGTATGGAACCGCAGGAGATGGTAGAGGTACTTAATGAATACTTTGTTTCAGTATTCACTACGGAAAAGGATCCTGACAATTGTAGGAATGACTTGCAGCAGACTGAAAAGCTTGAGCTTGTAGATATTAAGGAAGAGGATGTGCTAGAGCTTTTGAAAAGCATCAAGTTTGATAAGTCACTGGGCTGGGTGGGATGTACCCCAGACTACTGTGGGAAGTGAGGGAGGAGATTGCTGAGCCTCTGGCAATGATCTTTACATCATCAATGAGGACGAGAGAGGTTCCAGAGGATTGGGGGGTTGCAGATGTTGTTCCCTTATTCAAGAAAGGGAGTAGGAATAGCCCACAGATAATAGACCAGTGAGTCTTAATTCAGTGGTTGGTAAGTTGATGGAGAAGATCCTGAGAGGCAGGATTTATGAACATTTGGAGAGGCATAATATAATTAAGAATAGTCAACATGGCTTTGTCAAAGGCAGGTCGTGCCTTACGTGCCTGATTGAATTTTTTGAGGATGTGACTAAACACAGTGATGAAGGTAGAGCCATAGATGTAGTGTATATGGATTTCAGCAAGGCATTTGATGTTACCCCATGCGAGGCTTATTGAGATAATAAGGAGGCATGGCATCCAAGGGGACATTGCTTTGTGGATCCAGGACTGGCTTACCCACAGAAGGCAAAGCGTGGTGGTAGATGGGTCATATTCTGCATGGAGGCAGTTGACCAATGGTGTGCCTCAGGGATCTATTCTGGGAACCATACTCCTTGTGAGTTTTATAAATGACCTGGATGAGGAAGTGGAGAGATGGGTTAGTAAATTTGCTGATGTCACAAAGGTTGGGGTGTTGTTGACAGTGTAGAGGGCTGTCAGAGGTTACAGTGGGACATTGATAGGATGCAAAACTGGGCTGAGAAGTGGCAGATGGAGTTCAACCCAGATAAGTGTGAGGTGGTTCATTTTGGTAGGTCAAATATGATGGCAGAATATAATATTAATGACAAGATTCTTGGCAGTGTGGAGGATCAGATGGATCTTGGGGTCCATGTCCATAGGACACTCAAAGCTGCTACGCAGATTGACTCTGTGATTAAGAAGGCATACTGTACATTGGCCTTCATCAAGCGTGGGATCGAGTTTAAGAGCCAAGAGGTAATATTGCAACTATATAGGACCCTGGTCAGACCCCACTTGGAGTACTGTGCTCAGTTCTGGTCATCTCACTACACGAAGGATGTGGAAACCATAGAAAGGGTGCAGAGGAGATTTACAAGGATGTTGCCTGGATTGGGGAGCATGCCTTATGAGAAAAGGTTGAGTGAACTCAGCCTTTTCTCCTTGAAGTGACAGAGGATGAGAGGTGACCTGATAGAGCTATACAAGATAATGAGAGGCATTGATTGTGTGGATAGTCAGAGGCTTTTTCCCAGGGCTGAAGTGGCTAGCACTAGAGGGCATAGTTTTAAGGTGCTTGGGAGTAGGTACAGAGGAGATGTCGGGTAAGTTTTTTTACACAGAGAGTGGTGAGTGTGTGGAATGGGCTGCCAGCTGCAGTGGTGGAGGCAGAAATGATAGGGTCTTTTAAGAGACTTCTGGATTGGTACATGGAGCTCAGAAAAATAGAGGGCTATGGAAAAGCCTAGGTAGTTCTCATGTAAGGACATGTTTGGCACAGCTTTGTGGGCCAAAGGGCCTGTGTTGTGTTGTACATTTTCTACGTTTCTATGATTCGTCACTCTCTGGCTAAAAATAATTCTTCCTCATCTCTGTTCTAAAGGGGCATCCTTCTATTGTCAGGTTGTGCCGTCTAGTCCTAGACTCTCCCTCTAGTAGAAACATCCTGTCCACTTCCACTTTATCTTGTCCTTTCAGTATTCTGTATTTGAGATCCCCATTCATTCTGAACTCCAGCAAGTACAGGCCCAGAGCCTTCAAACATTCCTCACATGTTAACCTTTTCATTCTCAAGATCATTCTCATAAACCATCTCTGAACTCTCTCCAATGCCAACACATCTTTTCTTAGGTACGGGGCCCAAAGCTGCTCACAATACTCCATATGTGGTCTGGCCATTGCTTTATAAAGTCTCAGCATTTGTCTTTCCCACTACTGTCTCAATCTGCAAGTTAATGTCGAGGGTATCCTGCACTAGGAATCCCAAGTCCCTTTTCACCTCCGATTTCTGAATTCACATCCTTTTTTAGCAAAGAATCTGTATCTTTATTCCTTCTACCAATGTACCTTACCATACACTTCCTACACTGTACTTTATCTACCACTTCTTTGGCCATTCTTCTAATTTTCTAAGACCTTTTGTAGACTTCCTGTTTCCTCTAACCTACCTGCCCCTCCACCTATCATCCACAAACTTGGCCAAACAGCCATCAATTCCAGCATCCAGATTATTAATGTGCAACAGGAAAAGTAGTGGACTCAACACTGATCCCTATAGGACATCATCAAGCAACCAATCAGAAAAGGCCCCTTTTATTCCCATTCTTTGTCTTCTGCCAGTCAGTCAATCTTCTATCCATACTTCTCATTCATCAGCCTCCTATGGTCCAGGGACAAAAGCCCCAGCCTATCCATTATCTCCTTATAAATTAAGCCCTCCAATCCTAGTGACATCTTTGCAAAACTTTGCTGCACCTTTTCTAACTTAATGATATTCTCCCTACAGCTAGACAGCCAAAGCTAACAAATATTGTTTGAGCCCCAGCAATTTCTTTCCTGTCTTCCACAATGTCCTAAGAGATATCTGTTCAGGCCATGGAGATTCATTCACTTCCAAAACAAACTCTTTTGCAATGTCGACACGAGGAAATCTGCAGATGCTGGAAATTCAAGCAACACACACAAAATGCTGGTGGAACGCAGCAGGCCAGGCAGCATCTATAGGAAGAAGTACAGTTGACGTTTCGGGCCAAGACCCTTTATCAGGACTAACTGAAGGAAAAAATAGTAAGAGATCTCTTACTATCTCTTATAACGCTGCTGCATTCCACCTTCAGTTTGTTTGTGTTCCTTTTGGAATATGGAATGATTCGAGACGTCACTGTTCCCTTCCCTAATTTCCCAAGCTATCATGACCTTTACGTTGTCCAATTTTCATTAACCACTGGCCCCACACACCTACATAAAAGGGACAATATAGTGTGACCAATTAACCACTAGCTTGCATGACTTTGGGATACGGAAAGAAGCTGGAGCATCCAGGAAAATCCCACACGAGAAGAACATGCAAACTCCAAACTGCAACACAAAAGACAAAAAGGCATGGGTTTACGATCAGTGTTGAGAGATTTAAACAGGGCATCATGAGTAGTTTCTTCATGCATATTTGGAATGAACTGTTAAAAATAATGGTTGACAGAGTACATTAGATACACTGTAAAACCATCTAGATAAGAACGTAGGAGATATTTTGAGGAGTATGCTGGGCAACACAGTCAGCATGAATGAGTTGGGTCTGTTTCCATGCCATGAGATTCCTTGACCCAAGATCAGTATTTTACTAAATAAAGACAAAAGCCTGGATATACATTGCAAGTTGAAGCTCAATGTTCCACCAGCCATTTTTATCTTTATAAAACTCCTTTGGAACTCACTAGCAGCTGAGGGCTTGGGTCCAACAGAACTGAATTGATTAACACCAAAGTAAGGGCATTTATTTGCATATTATTGCTGGGGTAGAATGTAAAAAAAAAGAACAAGGCTGGGGGATGAGAAGGTAGTCACAAAATTCAGAGACTAGTGTTCAGAGTATGGTTTGCAGAGCTAGGGTTCTGAAAGCAATTGTTAGTTCACAGTAGTTGAGGTCTGCAATTATGGGACTTGGCAAATTTGAGATTGCTGCAAGTCAGGAAATTGTGGTGGCACAGGCCATGTTATTGCAGGGCAGGCAAATAAATCAATCATGGGCAGCCCAACCTAGTAAGGTTCCCGGTGATGGACAACAATCTGCTCAGGAAGGTGTAAGTTGAGCTGCGACAGAGAGTGCACCAGTGTTACAAACTGCTGGGGCTGACACTACAGAAAGACAGCTTATTGCATCCAGCACAGGTGATGTGAAGTCATGCAACTGATGAGGACTATGGCCATCTGCTTTTATATGACATGATAACTTTTTAAATATTAAAATAATTGAGAGAAATATGTTTAATGCAGGAATGCAATAACAAGGGAAAAGATCATTTCTGATCTTTGTTGCACCTAGTTGCATATCAGGAATGACAGAATTCAATCCAAAAATCATTTATGATAAATTTCCACTGAGGGATGAGAGAGATCATGACATTGAATTTTACGACCAAGTTTCCTGTCTGAGATGACATTAATGAAACTAACTCTCTATGATAATCTGATACAGGAAACCTTTTATTGATACCAGTTCTGGTGTTTGTGAAGGGTAGTTATAATCTGAATTTACAAACCTTAAATTATTGTTAGCATGCTCAACAATTTTATGTGTAGTCTTTGTCAGTGATATGCAGTACTGTAGATGGTTATACAGATAACAACAAATATGTTTATCTTTATATGACTCATAGGTGAAGAAATATTGTCACTGAAAATTGAAAGCCTTCAGAAAATTGTAGATAGGATTGACCTATGGCAGAAGCAATCTTACCAGAACGATGATGGTATGTACCACCTATAGTAAATCAATATGTAATTCAATATCTATCAGACCTATTGCTATACAATGTCTATTAAAGGTTATTTCCATTAAAATGATAATCTAATTAGCATTTAAATCTTAAACATAACTTCAAATTCAATTTGATTGTTGAAGCATTGAAGTTCTGTACAGTACCTGCTATACACAATGGAGAGAACCACACCAGATTGAAAATTTAAACACAAGAAAGTCTGCAAATGCTGGAAATCCAAAGCAAGACACACAAAATGTTGGAGGAACTCAGCAGGTCAGAAACCATCTTTGGAGATGAATAGATAATCAACATTTTGAGCTGAGACCCTTCTTTAGGACAGAGGAAAGGTCTTGGCCACAGAGGAACCTTTGACTATCTGTTCATTTTCATGGATGCTGCCTGACGTGCTGAGATCCCCCAGCACCTTGTGTGAGATTGAAACCTAATCTAGGGAATTGAACTGTTCAAGAAAAACTTTAAAATCAGCTGCTCCTTCCAGTCTGCAATTTTTCATGTTTTTTTCTTATCAGACTGTGCAGTATTTTATACACCTCTGATTCATTGAAAGAATCAAAATTAAGCAGGGATCAAATTCAATAGATAAGCTGCTTTCTTTACTGGTAATCTATTTTATTGTTGGATGATTCAAATTAGCTTGGTGCTCGTATTTGTTACATTTATTACTATTGCACCAAAGGAAATTCTGTAAAGATTTTGATTGAATTTCCTCTTCTGCAGAATTTAAAATGAAAACAGCTGGAAACACTCAGCAGGTTAGGCAGCATCATAGGAAAGTGAAACAATTAACATTTTAGATCTGAGAGCATTTGAACTACTTTGACTCGTTTCACTTGATGCAGCCTGATTTGCACAGTGTTTGGATTTCACTTGTTTTTATTTGTGCAGTTAGATGATTGTGAACAATTGGCATTTCTCCATATGTAATCCCGTCGATAACTCTGGTAAATCCGTTATAAAAATCTGCAGGGCTTGAAGCTAACCAGAGTACAGCTGATTTTCAAGGCATTGAAGATGGTCATGAAAATTTTGATGAACTGTGCTCCAAGAAGAAAAAGAAGTCCTCAAAAAAGAAAAGGAAGCATTAATTTGGAGCTATGTACAATGATTGAGGGTTTGGGGTATCAGTCATTTTCCATGTAAATACATAATTCTGCATTTATTGAAAATATATTCTTGTATATTGATTAGAACTCTTCTTACCAATTTAGCAAAGGCCAGGTTTTCTTACCTGTTTACCAATATCTTTACAGCATTTTTCATAGTAACTTTTTGATCATTTTTAATTATCGTGTTCTTGGAATTCTGACGTGATGTACAGTTAATATATCCTTATGAAAACATTTTGCATCAATGTGTAGAGTATCATTGTTTCGATAGGCATAAACTTCTCTAATTTTTAGTGGACCACAAGACTTGTATCAGGTGCAAGAATTAATGCATTCTAATATGTACCAGAAGTAAAATGTAAGCCTGAATTGCTTTTATTGAGTATTACCTCTAAATGCTAGGGCCTCCTAATGGCAAAATAGAGTTAATATGTTCTCAACTGTTTTAAAGGTTTTAATTTCTTGATACCAATGTTATAATTGCTGTATTGAAAATTTTATATTGACTGGTTTGATGAAAGCATTGTAAGTTTATCATTTAAGTATGATTAAGTGTTTCAAATGTTTTTGCGTACAATTGGAAATTATATATTTAGGTAGACAATTTGGACCAAGATCAACAGAGGGCTGATTCCCTTACAGAATATAGAGCAAGTGTTGTATGCTGTAAAGTAATGATTTGTTTGGCTGGTAGGTCGAGTTGGGGTCCACTTGAGCACATCAGTTGAGTCAGTCAGTTCAGGTACCACAACTTGGAGATTTTTCTAAGATTTCAAATTGCAATGGTATAGTTTAAATTACGCTATTTAAGAGTAGGCTAATAAGCAAACCTGATCACTGGCACAGAGCTTTACTCTTTTTTTGAAAGATTGATTCCTTTCAATAAATGCCAGTAAGTAACATATTTTCTGGTCTCCCAATTATTTAAGACATTTTTACTCATAAAACCAAGAGCAGAAATAGACCGTTTGGCCCATTTAGAACCTTTACTATTGAAATGAGAACTTTTCAAGACATAGATGATTCCTTTTGCATTATTTAGAATGTGATTACAAATTTGTTGATTACTTGTTGAAGAAAATTTAAAAAAAACATGAAGTACAAGCTGATTTTCAAATGCTGAACAACCTTTGAAATAGTTTTTGTCCTTGAAAGTATCTCCCGAAGCTCCAGTTTCCTCCCACATTCCAAAGATGTATGGTTAGTAGGTTAATTGGTCACATGGATGTAACTGAGCAGTGTGGGCTCATTAGGCTGGAAGGGCCTGTTACTGTAATGTATCTCTAAATAAAAATAAAGATTTCAAGGAAAACAATTACCAAATAAGTTACTGTGCATCTGGGTTAAAATAAACAATTTTATATTTTAACAATTTTTTTCCAGGAAATGGTGAGCGAAGTTTTTCACCAGCTGACAAACTTTTTTCTAGAAGACCATGTTAGTCTTTATTTTTGTTAATATTTTTAACAATTGTTCTAAAGATTTTGATCTGTAAAATGTAAAAACTGAAGTAAAACATTTTTCACCATGTTTAATATTGTGTCACTCTTTACGTTAATGTTTAATATGGGACAGTATGGTTCTCACGGTAATGTAGGGACGAGCAGAATGCTCAATAGCCCAGGCGATCAGGTTCAATTCCCATCACTGTCTGCAAGGGGTTTCATCCAGGTGCTCCAGTTTCCTCACACATTCCAAAGTAAGTTGTGGGCATGCTTTGTTGGCACAGGAAACATGGCGACATGTACAGGCTGCTCCTAGCACATCCTCTGGCTGTGTTGGTCATTGATGCAAAACAAACATTTCACTGTATGTTGTGATGTACATGTGACATATCTTTAATTAAGAAAAAAAAAGTTATACAACATGAGAGTTGCTATCTAGTGAGCGATTTAGGGGCAATTATCCAGTGATTTTCCTTGAATTAGATCTTATTTTTAACATGGTTTACATGCAGTTCTGTTTTCAATGTTACAGACATGTTGGGTCCTCTCTGTACTGTGCCACTATCAAAGACAATTTTACACATGAGAATATGCCTTGCTATAAAACCATTAGGCACATGAATATAAGCCATATACGAATAATTAGGCCATTTGGCCCATCAAGTGTGCTCTACCATTCCATCATGGCTGATTTATTATCCATCTCAAACCCATTCTTCTGCTTTCTCCCCATAACCTTTGACACCCTTACTAATGAAGAACCTATCAACAACCTCTGCTTTAAAGATACCAATGACTTGACCTTCACAGCCATCTGTGACAATGAATTCCACAGATGCACTGCACTCAAATGAAAGAAATTCCTCCTCACCTCTGTACTAAAGTGGCATATTTCTATTCTGAGGCTGTGCCTTCTGGCCCTAGACTCTCTAGGTGTCATTGAATCCTGCACAAGAACTCCAAAGTCTATTCGCATCTCTGATTTCTGAATTTGCTTCCCGTTTAGAAAATAGTCAATGCCTTTATTCCTTCTACAAAGTGTATGACAGCACCCTTCCTTACATTAGATTTTGTGTGCCTGTTCCCCCAATCTGTCTAAACCTCTGTAGAATCCCTGCTTCCTCAACACTACCTCCCCCTCCACTTAATTTTGTTTCATCCACAAACTTGGCTACAAAGGCATCAATTCCATCTTCCAAATCATTGTCATATAACATGAAAAGAAGCAATCTCAATACTGATCCCTGCAGAATACCGTTTGTCACCAGCAGCCAAACAGAAAAGGCCCCCTTTATTCCCACGTTTTGTCTCCTATCATTCAGCCAATCTTATATCATGTTAGTATATTTCCTGTAATACCATGGACTCTTATGTACCAACCTCATATATGGCATTTTGTCGAAGGACTTTTAAAAATTCAAGTAAATATTTACTGTTTCTCCTTTGTCTAACCTCCTGTTACTTACTCAATGAATTCCAACAGATCTGCCAGGCAAGATTTCCCCTCAAAGAAATCATGCTGACTTTTATTCCTATTTTATTATGAGTCTCAAAGTACTCTGAAATTTCATCCTTTATAATGGACTCCCAACATCTTTCCAACTACTGAAGTCAGGCTAACTGGCCTAAATTTCCAGTCTTTTTCCTCCTACCCTTCTTAAAGAGGAAAGAGACATCTGAAAATTTTCAGTCCTCCAGAGTCTAGTGATTTTTGAAAGATCACTGCTAACATGATTCTCACAATCTCTTCAGTTACCTTTTCAGAACCCTGGGTGCTGTACATCTGGAGCAGGTGACTGAGCTATCTTAAGACCTTTCAGCTTCTGAAACACCTCCTCTTTAGTAATAACAACTACACTCACTTCTACCCAATAATACTCTGGAATTTCTGGCATACTGCTAGTGTCTTCCATAGTGAAGACTGACACAAAATACTTAATAGGTTTGTCTGCCATTATAACCTTTCCAGCAGTTATTTTTCAGCAGTCCAGTATCCATTCTCACCTCTTTTTTACTCTATATATCTGGGAAAAAAATCAGTATCTTCTTTCATATTATTGGCTAGCTTGCCTTCATATTTCAACTTTTCTCTCCTTGCTGCCTTTTAAGTTGCCTTCTGTTGGTTTTTAAAAGCTTTTTTAAGTGTTTTTTGCTGTATTATATGCCCTTATTGCTACTATGTTGTCTTTGACCTCCCTTGTCTGCTACAGTTGTCTTCTCTTTAGAATATTACTTCTTTGGGATATATCTACCTTTCACTGTGATACTGATACATCTGAGTTTAGCTTTGCACTTTGAAACCGTAGGGTGAATTCTATCATATGATCACTCCTAAAGGTTCCTTTACCTTAAGCTCCCTAATCAAATCTGGTTGATTGCACAATACCCAATCCAGAACTGCCTTTTCCCAGTGGGTTCAACCACAAGCGGTTCTAAAAGAGCCATCTGGTAAGCATTTCACAAATTCCTTCTCTTGGGATCCAGCACTAACCTGATTTTCCAATCTACCTGCATTATGAAATCCCTCATGACTGTCGTAACATTGCCATTTCTACCTCCCATTGTAGTTTGTAACCACGTGCTGTGCTGTTTGCAGGCCAATACATAACTCCCATCATGGTCTGTTTACCTTTGCAGTTTCTTTACCCACAAAGATTCTAAATATCCTATCCCATGTCTCTAAGGGTTTAATTTCACATTTTACCAACAGAGCCACCCCACACCTTGGTCTACCTGCCTGACCTTTTGATACAATGTGTGTCCTTGGATGTTAAGCTTCCAACTTCTCAGCTTCTTTCAGCCATGGTTCAGTGAATCCCACAACATTATACCTGCCAATTTCTAACTCTGCTGCTCTGGATGCGTTTGCTTAATCTTAACTGGGGTGTTTCACTTCAGAAGGTCAAACTCGTACAGTAAATGGCAGGTCTCTTAGGAGCATTGGTTTACAGAGGGATCTTTGGGTTTAATCTATAACACTCTGAAAATGGATATGTTAGGTGGAAAAGTAAGCAAATGGCATACTTGTTTGAGGCACATTAGAGAGAACTCCATAAGTCATTAGCAAAGTTCATACATGGGATAGCACTGAATATAGAGTTGGGATGTTATGTTGCAGATGTATACATCATTGGTGAGGCAGCACTTGGACACGTTTGGTCACCTTACGGGAAAGATGTGGTTAAACTGGAAATAATGCAGAAAAGTTTTGTGAGTGTGTTGCCAGGACTAGGGGGCCTGTCATAGGGAGAGTCTGGCCAGACTAAGTCTTTGTTCCTTGGCATGTACAAGAATGAGGGGTGAGCTTGTAGGTTTATAAAATTATGAGAGGCATAGATAAGGAGGATGGTAGCAGTCTTTTTTTCCAGGGTGAGAGAGTACAAAACTAGGGCAGCATCCATTTCGGGTGAGAAGGGTAAATTTTAAAAGGCACCTGAAGGACAAGTTTTTCCACATGGGGTGGGGAGTATAAGTTGCTCAGAGAAGTGGCTGAGTCAGTTACAATAGAATAACTTTAGAAGTAACTGGATAGATAATGCAAGAGCAGAACTTAGAGGGATATAGACTGCAGGAAATTGGGAATAGATGGGTGGGCACCATGGTTTGCAAAGACCCATTGGGCAGAAGGGCCTGTATCTACTGCTGAGTTACACTATCATGGAATTGAAGATTTGACCATTGGCATCTCCATGCATGCATTACAATTATCGTAGACTGATTAGCAGTCATCTGAGTTGTGACATGCACAGGCACTGAGGCTGCTGTGAACATACCAGACATCAGTCAGAGCACAGTACCTGGTTTGTTACAATGTTGTAGAATATTTGCAGCAGCAATGGAAACTGGGCAGATTGGTAAAGGCTGCAGACTGGTTCATGCTGAGCAAGATCGCCCCATCCAAGCTAGCTCCATTTGGTCCATTATACCTTTCATGCACCTGTCCAACTGTCTCAAAAGTTGTTATTGTACCTGCCTCAACCCTTCCCTCAGAGAGTTCCACATACATACCGCCCTTGCGTATATGAAAGCAAAATTATCCCTCAAGTCCCTATTAATTTTTCCTCTCTCACCTTAAGCTCATGCTTGTTAGGATTTGATTTCCCCACTCCTGCATACATTCACCCTGTCTATTCCCTTCATGGTTTTATTCACCTCTGTAAGATCATCTCTTCTGCTCTAAGCAAGGAATCAAATCCCATCATGTCTGAGTTGCTGCCTAGGAGTCTACCAGTGAAGCAAATGCTAGTGTCTTCGTGGGTGGTCCTGCTTCTTATATAAGTGATTCTTTCTTTAGTTTGTGAGAGCACCATTTCACAAAACCTTTCCTCCACTGTGTTGTTCCGTCCACTGGTGGAGAGATGTGATTCTTCTGCCATTGCTCATTTAGTACCCAAAAGAAAATCTGTCCAAAATTGTACAGTCGCCAATGAGGAAAGTTCAATCACACACTGCTTTATGAAATCCATTGCAGCAAGAGATGTTATTTTAAATTTTGTACTACTTGCAAGATTTTTGGAAATAAGAACTTAAGTTCTCATTACACATTGCATTCATATGTGAAAAACATGAATCTCCCATCGCTCTTGTAATGGTCCCAACACCGGCCATTTCCATTGCATATTTTCAAGTGTTGAAGAATGTCTAGACCAATATTGGCAATTGTTTGCTAAACATTTGTTTAGCCAGTCTGGAAATTCTGTAATGTAATGGGGCTTAGCTTCTCAAGTGCAAGTTGCACAGTCAGATAAATGCAACAATTGACTCAGCACTATGAACTAGAAAAAGAAAATAAAGCTGTTTGCAACAAGTTACTACCTGTTTGTATTATATAAAGTGACAGGTTATGCTGCTTGCTCTGAAGCACTAAAATAGCTAATCTGGAAACTTTGTGATACATTTGGCTGTACTTTCTCAAACACAAAATAGCAAAACCAAATAAATTCTACCAAACACTTCTGTACAAGGGAGTACATAAACAGAGTTGCTTGCAATAAGTTCCTGTACACTTTGATTATAGAAATTGGCAATTGCATGTGGCTTGCTCTGAAACAGATTTAGCCAATTTGGAAACTTCGTGTTGCCATTGGCTCTAACTACTCAGGCTTAAGTTGTACTATCAAATAGATGCTACAAGACACTTCAGCACAAAGGAAAACAATAATGAAAGTTGTTTGCAATATGTTACTACACATTTCAATGATAGAAAATGGCAATTGTGTGCTGTTCACTCTGAATCACGTACGTAGTCACTATAGAAATGTGATGTTTTTGAGTCTGCCTTCACAAAGAGATGCTGTACTATCAAATAAATGCTACCAAACACTTCAGCAGCATGATATACATAAAATAAAGTTAATTAACTACTACATGCTTTTATAGAAAATGGCAGTCACATGCTGCTTGCTCAAAGACACTGATCAAGCCAGTCTGGAAATTTTGTAATACAATTAGCTCTTGCATAAGTTGCACAGTAAAGTAAATTCTACCAAACACCATGGAACACATAAAATAAAGCTGCAACATGGCTTTATTATACAAACTGATAATTGAATGCTCTGAAACACTGAATTACCTGATCTGGAAATTTATGATGCTTACTCATGAAGAAGCAAAAAATCAAGTAATTGCTACAAAACACTGTGAAATACATAAATAACATTGCTTGCAACAGGTCACTATGTTTTAGTACAGGCAGTGGCAAATGTATATGTTTCCTCTGAAATGCTACAACTTAATTCAACAGCATGAAGTGCATAAAATAAAGTTGCTTACAATTAGTTACTACATGGTCTGACAGACAGTGGCAATCATATGCTCTTTGCCCTGACACTTCAGGCATTCTGGAAATTTTTGTGATTACATAGGGTCTAACTTCTCAAGTCTCAGTTATCCAGTCAAATAAGTGCTACCAAAGACTTCAGTGCCATGAACTACAAAAAATGAAGTTGTTTGCAGCAACTTACTCCATGGTTTCATTATAGAAAGTGGCGATAGTTTGCTATTTGCTCTGAAATACTTATTTAGTCAGTATGGAAGTATTCAAAGGTTTATTTAATATCAGAATATGTATACAGTATATAAGCTGAAATTTGTACCCCTCACAAACGTCCATGAAACAAGAAACCCCAGAGAATGAATGATAGAAACACTGAAGTCCTGAAGCCCCCCTCCCCTCCTTTCACACAAGTAGTTGCAAAAGCATTGACCCTCCCCCCCACTTGCTGCAGGAGAAGCACCAACCCTACCCTCCCTCACCATGCAAGCAACAGCAAAAGCCCCCAAAGAGATCTGGAATCCATTAAAACTCTGGTATCTCAGACAGGCTCTCTGTCTCCCAGTGAAAGAGAGAGAGGTTGATCCTGTAACAATGAGAGCGGAGACCAGCAACTGAAGTTGTACAATTCAATAAAATGCTACCAAACACTGCACACCTGGAAATACATAAAATAAAATTGTTTGCAATGAGTTACTACGTCTTTATTATTCAAAATGACAATGGTAGGCTGTTTGCTTTGAAATGCTGATTTAAGGTTTTTCCGGTGACGTCATTGTCGAGAATGGCAGCTTAAGTCACTAGCTCCTCCGGAAAAACACGTATTAAGCCCCATTAAACTGTCAAATATAATATTTTTTGAAAAATATTTGAACTGAAAAGAGGGGCAAGAATGGGGAGAAGAAATGGAAATTAAAAAAGCGACACTGCGGAGCCTGCGGCCAAGAGGAGTGCAGCAAGCGGCTCTCCGACCCGACCACGTGTGAGCAAGGCGGACGCCGGGCCTTGTTCAGGTGAAGTGGTGAATATCTTCGAAATCCTGAAAGAAATAATGGAGGTCCAGAAAGATATAAAGCAGCAGCTCCGTGATATTAAGGCAGAGCTCGCCAGTGTTAATCAAAAAATAGTGGTGGCAGAGACTCGCATTGAGAAGGTGGAAGATCGCGTTCAAAACATGGAACGGATACTGAGCAAGACAATAAAAATAATACATCACTAAGATGGTAAACTGCTTGATCTGGAGGGAATATCACGGTGGAAAAATATCAGAATCTACAACGTTCCCGAAGGAGCGTCTATGACGGAGTTTATCAGAAAGTTACTGCGGGACGCGCTGGATCTTCCTCCAGCTATGGAGCTGGGAATCGAGAGAACGATTAGAACGATTAGTGCGTTAGTCCCGAAGCCTACCCAGGATAGAAAGCCATGCTCAATTTTAATTAAATTCCTTCGGTACAGCACCAAGGCAGAGATTCTACAAAAAGGCCTGGGGTAAGAAGAGAGTGTTTTTAGAGGGTAAATTAATATATTTCAACCAAGATTACCCCCCCCCCCGTGGTCCTCCAGAAATGCAAAGAATACTCCGAAGTAAAGCAAGTATTAAAGCAAAATAAGATTAGATTTCAAACTCCATACCCTGCTAAACTTCGAGTGTTTTATGACAACGGGACGCAGTTGTACCAGACAGTGGAAGAGGTGACTACAGACATGAAGGCCAGAGGGTTGCCCGTCAGCATGACCAAAATGAAAGAAAGCCTGGCTGAGGAATTGTCCCGCTTGGCTTGGGAAATAGTGCGAGAAACGAGAAGGCAGGAGATGGGAGGAGGCTGAGAGAAACATATCAGGAAGAGACCGGGAGTTTTCCAAAGACAGTCCTCACCCCCTTCAGAAGAGCCATAAGGTTTGGCTAACTTTAAAAATGTTGAGAAGCTAAACAGGAGCAAAAGTACATGGTGATATACCTATCTTGAGAAATACTTATTATAATGTGGATTTTATATTACTTAGTTGTTATTCTTTATTCGCTCACTTACTCCTTTTTCCCCACCAAAATGAGAATATATATGTGTGTGTGTGTGTGTGTGTGTGTGTGTGTGTGTATATATGTATGTATATATATGTATATGTGCGTCTATATATGTATGTGTATGTGTATATGTGTGTGTGTATATATATATATATATATATACACACACATACATTGAAGGTGGGCATGCAGGTACAGCAGGTGGTGAAAAAGGCAAATGGTATGTTGGCATTCATAGCAAAAGGATTTGAGAACAGGAGCAGGGAGGTTCTACTGCAGTTGTACAAGGCCTTGGTGAGACCACACCTAGAATATTGTGTGCAGTTTTGGTCCCCTAATCTGAGGAAAGACATTCTTGCCATAGAGGGAGTACAGAGAAGGTTCACCCGATTGATTCCTGGGATGGCAGGACTTTCATATGAAGAAAGACTGGATTGACTAGGCTTATACTCACTGGAATTTAGAAGATTGAGGGGGGATCTTATTGAAACATATAAAATTCTAAAGGGATTGGACAGGCTAGATGCAGGAAGATTGTTTCCGATGTTGGGGAAGTCCAGAATGAGGAGTCACAGTTTAAGGATAAAGGGGAAACTTTTTAGGACCGAGATGAGGAAAATCTTCTTCACACAGAGAGTGGTGAATCTGTGGAATTCTCTACCACAGGAAACAGTTGAGGCCAGTTCATTGGCTATATTTAAGAGGAAGTTAGATATGGCCCTTGTGGCTAAAGGGATCAGGGGGTATGAAGAGAAAGCAGGTACAGGGTTCTGTTGGATGATCAGCCATGATCATACTGAATGGCGGTGCAGGCTCAAAGGGCCAAATGGCCTACTCCTGCACCTATTTTCTATGTTTCTATGTTTCTATTTCCTCTAGCTCAACGCAGGGTCATTTACTAGAGACCTCAGCCTTGGAATCACATGTTCGTTGCCATTTTTGTTATTATTTGAGTTTCTTGGTTCTTATTTGTTCAGGAGTAGATCAATTAAGTTTTATTCTAATTTCAATGATACAATGACAGATAAATACAGATGGCTAAGGTAAAATTCATTTCTTTTAATGTAAATGGGCTATTAAATCCAATCAAACGTAAGAGAATTTTATCCAAAATGAAAAAAGAACAAGCCCATGTAGTATATTTACAGGAAACTCATTTAAATGATAACGAGCATAAAAAACTAAAGAGAATGGGCTTTACTAATCTGTTTTTCTCCTCATATAAATCAGGACATAGGAGAGGAGTTGCTATTCTTATCTCAAGTAAGCTAAATTTTGAAAAAATATTCGAAATGGGTAATAAAGAAGGCAGATATATTCTGGTAAGGGGGAATATAGATGGAAATTCAGTTACTCTATTGAATATATACGCACCCCCGGGAAGTGATACTGGTTTCTTTCAGAAAATTACTGATATTATGGTAACAGAAACAGAAGGTCTCCTGATATGTGGGGGAGACTTAAATTTACAATTACAACCAAACTTAGACTCTTCCAATAGAAAAACCTATGAAACAAAATCTTTACATAAGAAAGTTAATACACTGTTTGAGGATGTTGGTTTAATTGATATATGGAGGGACCTTTTCCCTGACAGAAGGGATTACACTCATTATTCTGCTCCCCATTCTGTATATACAAGAATAGACTATTTCATAACATTTGGAAAAAACAAAGACAAAATAAACACCTGTGGAATTGTGACAATAGATGTAAGTGACCATGCACCTATATATTTATCTGTTGATTTTGATCTACAACCGAAGAATACTATTTGGAAACTAAATTCAAGTCTACTCAATGATCCGTACTTTAAGGAACAAATTAAAAAATAAATTGGTCTCTACTTAGAATTTAATGATAATGGAGAGGTTTCACCTCCCATTTTATGGTATACTCTGTAGGTGGTCTTAAGAGGGAAAATTATAGCGATATCTTCATATAAGAAAAAAATAAGGAATAAAACATTAGAGGAATTACAAAATAGGCTGAAGGAACTAGAGAAAAAACAGAAATTGAATTTGGCACAGGATACATTAAGGGAAATTAAAAGAATTAGGAATGAAATAAATAATTTGGCTACGCAAGAAATCAGGAAAAACTTAATGTTTCTGGAACAGAGACATTATGAAAGTGGATCAAAATCTATGAAAATACTGGCGTGGAAACTGAAAAAAAAGATAGCAGAAAATACAATTCATAGAATTAGGGACCCAAGAACGAAAATGATAAAAAATAAACTAAGTGAAATTCAAGAAGCTTTTGAAGTGTTTTACAAAACGCTATATTCCAAAGTTCCAGGGGGAAGCATAACCCAAATTGACACCTTCTTGAATTCTCTAGATTTACCCACTTTAAGCGAAGAACAAAATAGAAGGATGACTGCTGATATAACTGAAGTTGAATTAAAAGCTGCAATTAGTAGGCTTAAATTAAGCAAGTCACCAGGATCAGATGGGTATATGGCAGAGTGTTACAAAGAATTTAAAAATGAGTTAATTCCTGTTTTACGCCCCACACTGAACTGGGCTCTAAAAAAGGCACAAATGCCACCCAGTTGGAAGGAAGCGATAATCTCAGCTATACCAAAAGAAGGCAAGGATAAAATGGAATGCGGGTCATTTAGACCAATATCCATTCTTAATGTAGATGATAGGTTATTTACCTCCATCATGGCCAAACGATTAGAGGAGTTTCTACCCATACTGATACGTAATGATCAGACAGGTTTTATACGACAACGCCAGACTCAAGACAATTTACGAAGGACACTTCACATTATGGATCATATACAAAAAAATTAAATTGAAGCAATAGTGATAAGCATGGACGCTGAAAAAGCATTTGATTCAGTTAATTGGAATTTTCTTTACAGAGTTTTACATAGATTTGGTTTCCAAGACACAATTATTAAAACTATATAGACACTATATGACAATCCTACTGCTAGGATTAAAATAAATGGATATTTATCAAATAGTCTTACCCTAGAAAGGGGCACGAGACAGGGCTGTGCATGGTCACTGCTACTTCGCATTATATCTGGAACCATTAGCTCAATACATCAGACAAAATGAAGATATCAGGGGAATTACTATTAAAGGGACAGAGCATAAATTGGCTTGTTATGTGGATGACATTTTGATCTATCTAGGGGAACCAACATGCTCTTTACCTAAATTGATGCAATCCTTTGAACAATATGGTCAATTATCAGGATACAAGATCAACATAGATAAAACCCAATTACTTTCATAGTACTATAGCCCACCAAGAGAAATTGAAAGTTGATACCCCTGGGCATGGCACACAGAGTCTTTCAAATAGTTGGGTATCATTATGCCAAAAGATTTGGCAAAATTATCAAAATGTAATTATCAGCCTTTATATAAAAAAATTAAGCAAGATGTGGCAAGATGGAGCCTGATTCCTTTTTTCAGTCTCAGTTCAAGGATTGAGTCTATTAAAATGAATATACTGCCCAGACTGTTATATCTCTTTCAGACCCTACCAATAGAGATTAATCAAAATCAATTCAATGAATGGAACAAGATGCTATCAAGGTATATTTGGCAGGGTAAAAGGCCTAGAATTCATCTCAAAACTTTGCAATTAGCAAAGGAAAAAGGGGGATGGGGCTTGCCTTCTCTTAGAGATTATTATTTTGCAGCACAGTTGAGAGCTGTGATATGTTGGTGCAACCCATCATATGACGCTCAATGGAAAAACATTGAGGAGTGGGTACTTCCCATCCCCATACAAGCAATTTTGGCTGATAACAACTTGCAAAGGTACATAAATACTATTGATAACCCATGGGTGAAATTGACTCTTAAAATACAGAAAACTACTATAAAAGAATATAATCTAGAAGGAGATATTGCAATTCTTAAATGGTGTGCATATGACTCTGATTTTACTCCAAATAAATTGGATGCTAGATTTAAGGACTGGATAGCTAAAGGAATAACAGTTCTTTGCAACATAATGAGAGAAGGAACACTGTTCAGTTTTGAAATGCTTAAAGAGAAGCACTTATTAGAAAAACAAGATTTTTATCAGTATTTACAGATGCAACAATATGTTAATAGGACACTTAAAAATGTAACCAAGGCAAATACATGCTTGATAGAGCTCTTTAGAAAAGCAAATAATTCAGATAATTGTAGTAGAATCATTTCAAGCATGTATAAGGGGTTGTCAAATCTTAAAACACATTCGACTTCATACTTTAAAACAAAATGGGAGAAGGAAGGAGGGATAATTATATCTGAGGAAGAATGGACAACAATATGGAGATATCAATGGAAGTGTACCAGTTCACAGAAATGGAAGGAGTTTGGATGGAAAAACTTGATAAGATATTTTATTACACCCTCTTAGAAATCCCATTATGATGGTAACATCCCTGTTTACTGGAGAAATTGTGGAAATCAAAATGCAAATCATTATCATTTTTTTTGGGACTGCCCTGTTATCAAAAACAATTGGAGGGGGGATACACAATGCCCTACAAGACATCTTTAAATGTGAAATACCCTTAGAGAGTAAGACCATATATTTTGGATATATACCTCAAGAATGGTTGAAAAGAGATAAATATTTAATGAATATACTGTTGGTGGCTGGTAAAAAGACTCTTACTAGGAAATGGTTATCACAGGAGAGCCCAACTTTAAATACATGGATGGAAATTGCAATGGGCATTTACAAAATGGAGAAGATAACAGCAGCTGTTAATCATAAGCTGGAACAATTTGATTCATACTGGGAAAAATGGTTTAACTACATAATGCTTCATAGGCCTGATTTTATTCTCACAAATCAATCAATCTGTTGTTAAAAAAAACTCCCTACTTGTACATAGTTCTTTCCTTTTGCTTGTTTTTTTCTTTCCACTCTTTTCTCTAAGTGTATACCCCAGATAAATACTTTGTGGAGATTTTGTGATATATATGATATGATATATATGCACAATGTCTGAAATACATCTTATGGAAATATTTGTTTGACGAACTTCAATAAAAAAAATAAATTACAAAAAAAAAAGAAATGCTGATTTAGCCAATGTGGAAATATTGTGATATTCTCTAAATTTTAGAGTTTAAAGCAGAAGTGGTATAATCCGATAAGTGCAACCAAAAATTGCACCAGCATGTAACCCTTAAAATAAGGTTGTTTGCAGTTAGTTACTACAAAGCATTATTATACAAAGTTGCAATTGAATGCTGTTTGCTCTGTAACATAGATTTAACCAGTCTGGAAATGTAACAACATCGGCTGTACCTTTTCAAGCTGAAGTTGTGCAATGAAATAAATCTACCGTGCACTGCAGCACCCTGAAGTACAGACACTAAAGTTGTTTTTAGCAATTTACTAGCTGGCTTATTTTTGAAAGTGGCAATTGGATGCTGTTTGTTTTGAAACTCAATTTAAATCGCAGCAAGAGGCAGAGAGGGAAGATGTAAAAGAAGCTCGGAGAGAAGCTGTTTTTTTTAACTAATCGCGGCAAAGAGGCTAGACTGCGCAGGCGCGTGAAAGTCAGGCAGCGGGAGAATTTAAATAGCGAGCAGAGGCTGAGTACGAGCTTCACTCCAGGTGAGGTAAGGCCGGGTAAACTCCTTTAATTAATCTAATTAGATTAGGAGTAGGTAATGAAGGCAGCAGTTAGGGCAGTCGGGTGCTCCGTTTGCAGTATGTGGGAAGTCAGGGCGAGCACTGTTGTCCCTGATGACTACACCTGCAAAAGGTGCGTCCAGCTGCAGCTCCTGACAAACCGTGTTAGGGAACTGGAGCTGGAGCTGGATGAACTTCGGATCATTCGGGAGGCAGAGGCAGAAATAGACAGGAGTTTCAGGGAGATAGTCACCCCTAAGAGTCAGGAGACAGGTAGCTGGGTGACTGTCAGGAGAGGGAAGGGGATTAGACAGAATGAACAGAGCACCCCTGTGGCTGTTCCCATCAACAATAAGTATACCGTTTTGGATACTGTTGGTGGGGACGACCTACCAGGGACAAGTTGCAGTGGTTGCGTCTCTGGCACCGAGACTGGACCCTCAGCTCAGAAGGGAAGGAGGGAAAAGAGGAGAGCAGTAGTGATAGGGGATTTGATAGTTAGGGGGACAGATAGGAGGTTCTGTGGAAGAGATCGAGAATCCCGGATGGTCTGTTGCCTCCCTGGTGCCAGGGTCCGCGATATCTCGGATCGAGTTAACAGTATTCTCAAGAGGGAGGGTGAGCAGCCGGATGTCGTGGTCCATGTAGGGACCAATGACGTGGGTAGGAAGAGTGAGGAGTTCCTGAAAGGTGAGTTTAGGGAGTTAGGTGCCAAGTTAAAGGACAGGACCTCCAGGATAGCAATCTCAAGATTGTTACCAGTGCCACGTGCAGGTGGGTTTAGAAATAGTAAGATAGTGTTGAAGATACGTGGCTGAAGACATGGTGCAGAATGGAGGGCTTCAGAATTATAGATAATTGGGCAGTTTTCCAGGGAAGGTGGGACCTGTTCTGGCGGGACGGTTTACATCTGAACTGGAGGGGGACAAATATTCTTGCAGGTAGGTTTGCTAGAGAGGCTTCAGTGGATTTTAACTAGATATGGGGGGGTGGGGGTGGAGGGGAACCAAAGTGTAGGAACAGATGTGTGGGAGAAGGAAGAAAAAGAAGACAGTAAAGTTCTTTGTACTGTTAGAGATAAACAGCAAGGAAGAGGTGGAGAATTTCTTAAATGCATTTATTTTAATGCTAGGAGCATTATAAGAAAGGTGGATGAGCTTAGAACATGGATTGATACCTGGAAATATGATGTTGTAGCTATTAGTGAAACATGGTTGCAGGAGGGGTGTAATTGGCAACTAAATATTCCTGGATTTCATTGCTTCAGGTGTGATAGAATCGGAGGGGCAAGAGGGGGAGGTGTTGCGTTGCTTGTCAGAGAAAATATTACACCGCTGGCAGGATAGATTAGAGGGCTCGTCTAGGGAAGCTATTTGGGTGGAATTGAAGAATCGGAAAGGTGTAGTAACACTTATAGGGGTGTATTATAGACCACCTAATGGGGAATGAGAATTGGAGGAGCAAATTTGCAAGGAGATAGCAGATATTTGTAGTAAGCACAGGGTTACAATCGTGGGAGATTTTAATTTTCCACACATAGACTGGGAAGCCCATACTGTAAAAGGGATGGATGGTTTGGAGTTTGTAAAATGTGTGCAGGATAGTTTTTTGCAGCAATACATAGAGGTACCGACTAGAGAAGGGGCAGTGTTGGATCTTCTGTTAGGGAATGAAATAGGTCAGGTGACGGAGGTATGTATTGGGAAGCACTGCAGGTCCAGTGATCATAATGCCATTAATTTCAATATAATTATGGAGAAGGATAGGACTGGACCCAGCGTTGAGATTTTTGATTGGAGAAAGGCTAACTTTGAGGAGATGGGAAAGGATTTAGAAGGGGTGGATTGGGACAATTTGTTTTATGGGAAGGATGTAATAGAGAAATGGCGGTCATTTAAAGGTGAAGTTTTGAGGGTACAGAATCTTTATGTTCCTGTTAGGTTGAAAGGAAAGGTTAAAAGTTTGAGAGAGCCATTGTTTTCAAGGGATATTGGAAACTTGGTTAGGAAAAAGAGAGAGATCTACAATAAATATAGGCAGCATGGAGTAAATGAGGTGCTCAAGGAATATAAAAAATGTAAGAAGAATCTTAAGAAAGAAATTAGAAAAGCTAAAAGAAGATACAAGGTTGCTTTGGCAAGTAAGGTGAAAATAAATCCAAAGGGTTTCTACAGTTATATTAATAGCAAAAGGATAGTGAGGGATAAACTTGGTCCCTTAGAGAATCAGAGTGGACAGCTATGTGTGGAGCCGAAAGAGATAGGGGAGATTTTGAACAATTTCTTTTCTTTGGTATTCACTAAGGAGAAGGATGTTGAATTGTGTAAGGTAAGGGAAACAAGTAGGGAAGTTATGGAAACTATGATGATTAAAGGAAGTACTTTAATCGTAGTACTTTATCGTAGTACTAATCGTAGGAAGTACTTTAGTCCTAGGAAGTACTGGCACTTTAAGGAATATAAAAGTGGATAAATCTCTGAGTCCTGACAGGATATTCCCTAGGACTTTGAGGGAGGTTACTGTAGAAATAGCAGGGGCTCTGTCAGAAATATTTTGAATGTCCTTAGGAACGGGGATGGTGCTGGAGGATTGGTGTATTGCTCATGTGGTTCCATTGTTTAAAAAGGGTTCTAAGAGTAAACCTAGCAATTATAGGCCTGTTCATTTGACATCAGTGGTGGGTAAATTAATGGAAAGTTTTCTTAGAGATGGTATATATAATTACATAATAGGATTACAAATACCTGGGGATATGAATTGACAATAAACTGGACTGGTCAAAGAACACTGAGGCTGTCTACAAGAAGGGTCAGAGCCGTCTCTACTTCCTGAGGAGACTGAGGACCTTTAACATCTGCTGGACGATGCTGAGGATGTTTTACGATTCCGTGGTGGCCAGTGCTTTCATTTTTGCTGTTGTGTGCTGGGGCAGCAGGCTGAGGGTAGTAGACACCAACAGAATCAACAAACTCATTCGTAAGGCCAGTGATGTTGTGGGGGTGGAACTGGACTCTCTTACAGTGGTGTTTGAAAAGAGGATGCTGTCCAAGTTGCATGCCATCTTGGACAATGACTCCCATCCACTCCATAATGTACTGGTTAGGCACAGGAGTACATTCAGCCAGAGACTCATTCCACAGAGATGCAACACTGAGCGTCATAGGAAGTCATTCCTGCCTGTGGCCATCAAACTTTACAACTCCTCCCTCGGAGTGTCAGACACCCTGAGCCAATAGGCTGGTCCTGGACTAATTTCCACTTGGCATAACTTACTTATTATTATTTAATTATTTATGGTTTTTATATTGCTATATTTCTACCTATTCTTGGTTGGTGCGAGTGTAACAAAACACAATTTCCCTCGGGATCAATGAAGTATGTCTGTCTGTATCTGGATAGACAGGGTCTGATTAGGAACAGTCAACATGGATTTGTGTGTGGAAGGTCATGTTTGACAAATGTAATTGAATTTTTTTGAAGAGGTTACAAGGGAAGTTGACAAGGGTAAAGCAGTGGATGTTGTCTATATGGACTTCAAGTAAGGCCTTTGACAAGGTTCCTCACGGAAGGTTAGTTAGGAAGGTTCAATTGTTAGGTCGAAGTAGTAAAATGGATTCAACAGTGGCTGGATGGGAGATGCCAGAGAGCAATGTGGATAACTGTTTGTCAGGTTGGAGGCCGGTGACTAGTGGTGTGCCTCAGGGATCTGTATTAGGTCCAATGTCGTTTGTCATATACATTAATGATCTGGATGATGGGGTGGTAAATTGGATTAGTAAGTATGCAGATGATACTAAGGTAGGTGGCGTTGTATAATGTATATTATTCATTGGATAATGAAGTAGGTTTTCAAAGTTTGCAGAGAGAATTAGGCCAGTTAGAAGAGTGGGCTGAGCAATGGCAGATAGAGTTTAATGTTGATAAGTGTGAGGTGCTACATTGGAAACTTAATGTACATACATGGTAAATGGTAGGGTATTGAAGAATGCAGTAGAACAGAGTGATCTAGGAATAATTGTGCATAGTTCCCTGAAGGTGGAATCTCCTGTGGATAGGGTGGTGAAGAAAGCTCTTGGTATGCTGGCCTTTATAAATCAGAGCATTGAGTATAGGAGTTGGGATGTAATGTTAAAATTGTACAAGACATTGGTAAGGCCGTATTTGGAGTATTGTGTACAGTTCTGGTCACCAAATTATAGGAAAGATGTCAACAAAATAGAGAGAGTACAGAGAAGGTTTACTAGAATGTTTCCTGGGTTTCAGCACCTAAGTTACAGGGAAAGATTGAACAAGTTAGGTCTTTATTCTTTGGAGAGTAGAAGATTGATGGGGGACTTGATAGAGGTATTTAAAATTATGAGGGGGATAGATAGAGTTGATGTGGATAGGCTTTTTCCATTGAGAGCAGGGGAGATTCAAACAAGAGGACATGAGTTGAGAGTTAGGGGGCAAAAGTTTAAGGGTAACAGGTGGGGGAATTTCTTTACTCAGAGAGTGGTAGCTGTGTGGAGTGAGCTTCCAGTAGAAGTGGTAGAGGCAGGTTCGGTATTGTCATTTAAAGCAAAATTGGATAGGTATATGGACAGGAAAGGAATGGAGGGTTATGGGCTGAGTGTGGGTCAGTGGGATTAGGTGAGAGTAAGTGTTCGGCATGGACTAGAAGGGCCGAAATGGCCTGTTTCCGTGCTGTATTTGTTATATGGTTAACTCAGACTGAGCTAATTGGAAACTTTGTGATGCATTTGGATGTACCTTCTCAAGCATGATTTGCACAATTAAATAATTGCTACCAAATACTTCTGGGCCATGATCTGGAAATGTTGTCCCAAAAGAACTACAGTTTACAGATCAGTGAACTCGAATGAATCAAAGACAGTGGAAGCTGACAGACCAATTGTCTTTGTCCTTGCCATAAGGTGAAGGAATGGAGGCTGCAATTTTGTTAAGCTGCCCTGCATCCTCCATTTTGTGAAATGGTTTTGCTTGACTGAATCATGTTTTAGAGGCAATTATGCTGTAGCAAATCTGTTGGACTAGCAATCATTTCCAAATAAGAAGTTATTTGTGAGGTGTTCTTTGATATGATTGACCATGCAGGTTTATGAATTAAGTGGGCCTGTGTCTGCCCTGAGTGATTCAAGCTGTTTAATTGTTTACTGGGCCCATACACTTCCTCCCTCACCACCATTCAGGGCCTCAGACAGTCCTTCCAGGTGAGGCGACACTTCACCTGTGAGTTGGCTGGTATGGTATACTGCGTCTGGTGCTCCTGGTGCGGCCTTTTATATATTGGTGAGACCTGACGCAGACTGGGAGACTGTTTCACTGAACGCCTACGCTCTGTCTGCCAGAGAAAGCAGGATCTCCCAGTGGCCACACATTTTAATTCCACTTCCCATTCCCATTCTGATACGTCTATCCATGGCCTCCTCTACTGTCAAGATAAAGCCACACTCGGGTTGGAGGAACAACATCTTATATTTCGTCTGGGTAACCTCCAACCTGATGGCATGAACATTGATTTCTCTAACTTCCATTAATGCCCCTCCTCCCCTTCTTACCCCATCCTCATTTATTTATTTATTTCCCCCTTTTTTTTCTTTTCTCTCGCTTTTTTAGTCTCTGTCCCTCTCACAATAACTCCTTGCCTGCTCTCCTCCCCCTTTCTTTCTCCCTAGGCCTCCCGTCCCACAATCCTTTCCCTTCTCCAGCCGAGTATTCCTTTTGCCAATCACCTTTCCAGCTCTTAACTTCACCCCACCCTCTCCTGTCTTCTCCTATCATTTCGATTTCCCCCTCCCACTTTCAAATATCTTACTATCTTTCCTTTCAGTTAGTCCTGACAAAGGGTCTTGGCCCAAAACATCGACTGTACTTCTTCCTATAGATACTGCCTGGCCTGCTGCATTCCACCAGCATTTTGTGTGTGTTACTGGTTTCATAACTGATTTAGAACAAAGAGCCATCAATTACCAGTTGTCACTTGTGGAGGAGGGCAGTAAATGGATGCTGGCTTGGACCAGAGCCAGTAAGAAGGTGATATAGTTCAGGCAGATGACCCACAAATGACACTGAAATTCAACACCTGAACTGGTAAGGAAAGAGGCTTTGAATGCAAAGCAGTGGCAACTCTCCAGAGACCTACCACTGTAGATGTGGAGTACCCTCATGGACACGTGGAGATTGAATCAGGACTATGAGGAACATATGGCCAGTGTCGTCTCCTTTCTAGGTATTACCTTTTCTATCATAAACAAGAGAAAATCTGCAGATTGTGGAAATCCAAGCAACACACACAATATGCTGGAGGAGCTCAGTAGGTCAGGCAACATCAAAGGAAAAAGTAGATAGTTGACATTTTGGGCCGAGACCGTTCAGCAGGACTGGAGAAAAAAAATGAGAATTCAGGGTTAGAAGATGTGGGGGTGGGGGAGGTGTTGGTGAGGGGAGGAAGAAACGCAAGGTGAGAGGTGAAACCGGAGGGGAGGGGTGAATAAAGAGCTGGGAATTTGATTGGTGGAAGAGATACAAGGCTGGAGAAGGGGGAATCTAATAGGAGAGGACAGAAAGGCATGAGGGAAAGAAAAGGGGGAGGTGCACAAGAGGGAGGTGATGGATAGGTCAGGAGATAAGGTGAGAAAGGGAAAAGGAGATGGGGAGGATTAGCCATTACCAGAAGTTTGAGAAATCAATGTTCATGCCATCAGGTTGGAGGCTACCCTGTTGGAATATAGGGTGTTGCTCCTCCAACCTGAGAGTATCCTCATTGCGACAGTGGAAGAGGCAATGGATTTACTGTTTACTGTAGTACTAAAGTACAAGGACATCTACTTTTTGTAGGATTTTCCATTCAAGGGCATTGGTGTTTCTATACCAGGCTGCCTGTCAATATACTCTCCACCACACAATATACTCTCAACTATGGACTCTGCAGAGTCTACGTGCCCATGCAGTCAGGCTGTGAACAGTTTTGGTGTTTAGTTATTGCATCCAGCCACAGTGTTGGCATTAACTTACAGTTTGAGAGTTTTAGTTAATGGCCCTGTTGACCTAGTGTTTATTGTTTTCCTTTAAATTCTGCAATAGTTCTCATTAAAGTCAATAAACTGTTGATCCACTTCATTCTCTCTCTCTCTCTGCACTTGCGCCATATCCAAATATTTTAACAGCAAGTCTCAAACATGAAAGTGGACTCTGCGGAGACAGAACAGTTGACTTTGGCCCTGATATCCTGAGATTCATTGGCCAGGTAGTGGAGAAGTTAGAAGTGGTCAAATTTGTGTTGGAAGAAGTTACCAAAACAATGCAACAGATAATCTCAGTTCGACAAGCCGAGTCTCAGCTGGAAAAACAGGTGATTTGGGAATTGGGTGGCAGCAATCTCTGCTCTCACAGCCTCCGTCCATGAACTTACAGCAGACGTCCAGTGTCAGTTGACAGCCAGTGTTAACATAGAAACGTAGAAAACCTACAGCACAATATAGGCCCTTCGGCCCACAAAGCTGTGCCCAACATGTTCTTACCTCAGAACTACCTAGGCTTACCCATAGCCCTCTATTTTTCTAAGCTCCATGTATCCATCCAGGAGCCTCCTAAAAGACACTATTGTTTCCGTCTCCACCACCACTGCCAGCAGCCCATTCCACACACTCACCACTCTCTGCATAAAAAACTTATCCCTGACATCTCCTCTGTACTTACTTCCAAGCACCTTAAAACTATGCCCTCTCTTGCTAGCCATTTCAGCCCGAAACAGCCTGAATTTTACTCATGCCCATTTGAACACCGGAAGGGGTAAGTATATAGCCCAAAAATTACACCAGGTCTTTATGAAACTCACAGCTCTCTGGCTTGGTGTATTCTTGAGAAGCTGTCTGAGAACCCTTTGGACATGCTGGCTGTGTTCCTGTAGAGAGTGAGAATAGATCAGATTGTCATCCTATTACACAAAACTAACTGATTCACCTTGTCCCTGACCAGATTGCTTACTAGGGCTTGAAAGATTGCAGGGGAGTTAGCCAGATCAAAGTGCATAGTGGCCTTTAGTCTTGCCATATCAAGAGACAATTTTGGTGGTCATCTAAGTCTTAGGATGTCCATGACCCCACCTTTGCCTCTCCCACTTGTGTTCAGAACAAGTTGTCATGCCAGTATGTTCTGAACAGAAGGTTGTCAAAGTTTTAAATGTCACGCCGAATCTTCACAAGCTCCTAGCGAAGTAAAGATCCTGTTTTCTTCATAATTGCCATTATATGCTGGGCCCAGGACAGGTCCTCTGAAATGATAACATCAAGGAATTTAAAGTGGCTGGCCCTCTCCACCTCAGGTTCCCTGATGAGGACTGGCTCTTGGACATCAGTTTCAACTACTTGTAGTCAATAATCAGCTCTGTGGTCTTGCTGACATTGAGTGAGAGGCGGTTGTTGTGGCACCACTCGGCCAGATTTTCAATCTCCCTCCTATATGCTGATTCATCACCACCATTGATTTGGCCTATGACAGTGGTGTCATCAGCAAACTTAAATAAGCATTGGAGCTGTGCTTAGCCTTGCAGTTATACGTGTAGACTGAGTACAACAGAGGGCTAAGCACACAGCCCTGCAGTTTTCCTGTGCTGATGGAGATTATGGAGGAGATATTGTTGCCAATCCAAACTGACTGGGGTCTGTAAGTGAGGAAATTGAGAATCCAATTGCACAAGGTGGTTTTGAGGCCAAGGTCTTAAAGTTTATTGATTAGTTTAATTAATCTTTTATCAATGCTCCTATCTTTCCTGTTTTACCATGGGCTCTTACCTTGTTTCATAGCCTCGAGTGTGGTGCTTCTTCAAAGGCCTTCTGAAAATCCAAATAAACAACATCTACTGACTCTCCTTTGTCTATCCTGCCTGTTATTTCCTCAAAGAGTTCTGACAGGTTTGTCAGGCAAGATATCCCCTTAAGGAAACTATGCTGGCTTCAACGTATTTTATCGTGCACCTCTAAAGTGCCCCAAATCCTCATCCTTAATAATAAACTCCAACATCTTCCCAACCACTGAAGTCCAGCTAAGTAGTCTATAACTTCCTGTCTCTTGCCTTCCTCCCTTCTGAAAGAGTAGAGCGACATTTGTAATTTTCTAGTCCTGTGGAACCTTTCCAGAATCTAATGATTCTTGAAACATGACTACTAATGCTTTCACAATCTCTTCAGCTGCCACTTTCCGAACCCTGGGGTGATTTCATCTGCTCCAAGTGACTAATCTACTTTCAGATCTTTCAGCTTCCAAAGCACCTCCTCCCCTCAGTATACTAGCATACTCACAGCGAAGACTGATGCAAGAATCGTATTATGTTTGCTCTCCATTTCTTTGTCCCACATTACTACCTCTCTAGTGTGACTTTCCAGCAGTTCAATATCCATTCTTGCCTGTCTTTTACTCTTTATATATATATATATATATATATATATATATATATCTAAAAAAACTTTTGGTATTCTCTTTTATATTATTGAATAGTTCACCTTCATGTTTCATCTCTTCCATCGTCATTAGGTTTTTAGTCGCCCTCTGTTGCTTTTTAAAAGCTTCCCATTTATTTTTGGTATATCATATTCCCTCTCTTTTGCCTTTATGCTCTCTTTGACTTCTCTTGTCATCCAAGGTTGCATCATTCTCCCTTTAGAACACTTCTTCCTTGGGTTGTATCTATCCTGACCTTTCTGAATTGCTCCCAGAAACTCCAGCTGTTACTGTTCTACCGTTATCCCTACTAGTGTCCCCTTCCAATCAACTTTGGCCAGCTCCTCTCTTCTGCCTCTGTAACTGCCTTTACTCCACTTTACTACTGATACATCTGACTTTAGCTCTCCCTCTCAAACTCTAGGGTGAATTCTATCATATGTTGCCACACATTGTTTTTATGGGAAGTGGCAATGTCCCTCTGGAAACACTGATTTGATAGTGTGGTTGTTTCATTATATAGTTGGATGTGACTTCTTAGACTGATGCTGCACTGGCAAATAAATAATTCCAAACTACACGGCACCATGAGATATACAAAATAAACTTGTTTAAAGCAAGTTGCCATGTAGTGTTTTTGAAAAAATACAGTGGCAATATAGGCATTTTGCTCTGGAAGCACAGATTCCAGATGTGGCTGTTTTATTATATGTTTGGATCTAACTTCTCAGATATTGATTGCCCAACAAAATAAATTATTCCAACCAATCATTACCATAGGATACATAAACTAGAGTTGTTTCAAAGTTCACATGTAGTGTTTCTGAACAGAGTGGCAATTTATGCACTTTGCTGTCGCAAACACTGATTCTGATAGCGTGGTCATTTTCTTATACTTTGAGATCTAACTTCTCAGACTTAGGTGACACATCCAAAAACATAATCCAAAGCAATTATTACTATAAGAGAGACATGTTTGTAATGCAAAATTTACAACAGGCAAAACCAGTGGTTCAGGGCAAGGAGAATACAAATGCCACATTCTATAATCAAATTATGTAGTAAATAATTTCAAAGAACTTTTTTAATGCATTTCATGTGTTGATGTGTTTAGCAAGACTTATTTTATTGTACAACTAACACCTGAGAAGTTAGGGCCAAAGGTATCACAACATTTCCAGATTGGCTGTATTTGTTTTTCAGAGTAAATAGCATATGGGAGCCAATTTCTATAATAAATGTGTGGTAACTAATTGCAAACAACTTTATATTATGTAGCTCATGGTACTGCAGTACATGATGGTGTTCATTTTATTCTACAATTTATGCTTCAGAAGTTAGAGCCAATGGTATCACAAAATTTCCAGATTGGCCTACTCAATATTTCAGAGCAATCAGAATACAATTGTCAGTTTCCACAATAAAACTGTATAGAAGTTTCTTATAAAGAATATTAGTCTAAGTAGCTGCTGGTGAAGTGTTTGGCAGCATTTCTTTCCTGGAACTTCAGCTTGAAAAATTAGAGGCCATAGTATCACAAAATTTCCAGATAGGAGAAGTTATAGCCTTAAAGGAAACAGCATACAAATGTCACTTTCTGTAATAAAATCATGTAGTAACTAATTGCAAACAACTTTATTTCATGTACTTCATGGCGTTTCAGTATTTGGTAGCATTTATTTGATTGTAGAACTGAAGACAGGAAGGTGGAGCCAAATTTAGAATCAGAATCAGGTTTAATATCATTGGCATAAGCCATGGCATTTGCTGTTAATGTGCAGCAATATGTAATAATTATATGTGTAAATTACAGTAAGTATAAATATTTTAAGTTAAATAAGTAGCACAAAAAGAAGAAAAAAGTGGTGAGCTAGTGTTCATGGATTCAATGTCTATTCAGAAATCAGATGGCAGAGGGGAAGAAGCTGTTCCTGAATCACTGAGTGTGTGGCATCAGCTTCTGTACCTCCTTCCTGATGGTAGCAATGAGAACACCTGCCCCTATACCTCCTCCCTCACTACCATTCAGGCCCCAAACAGTCCTTCCAGGTGAGGCAACACTTCCCCTGTGAGTCTGTTAGGGTCATATACTGAGTCCGGTTCTCACGGTGTGGCCTCCTGTATATCGGTGAGACCCAACGTAGAATGGGAGACCACTTCGCCGAGTACCTACGTTCTGTCCGTCAGTGGCCACCCATTTTAATTCCACTTCCCATTCCCATTCCGATATGTCAATCCATGGTCTCCTTTTGTTGTCGTGATGTGGCAGGTTGGAGGAACAACACCTTATATTCCATCTAGGTAGTCTCCAACCTGATGGCATGAACATCGATTTCTCAAACCCGGTAATGCACCCTTCCACCTTTACTATTCCCCATCCCCTTTTCTCTCTCTCACCTTATCTCCTTACCTGCTCATCACCTCCCTCTGGTGCTCCTCCCCCCTTTCTTTCTTCCATGGCCTTCTGTTCTCTCCTATCAGATTCCCCCTTCTCCAGCACTGTATCTCTTTCACCCGGTGACTTCCCAGCTGTTCACTTCAGCCCCCCCCCCCTCTCAGTTTCACCCATCTCCTTGTGTTTCTCTCCCCTCCCCCCACCTTTTAAGTCTACTCCTCAGCTTTTTTTCTCCAGTCCTGCCAAAGGGTCTTGGCCCAAAACGTCAACTGTACTTTTTCCATAGATGCTATCTGGCCTGCTGAGTTCCTCCAGCATTTTGTGCGTGTTGCTTGGATTTCCAGCATCTACAGATTTTCTCTTGTTTGTGGCCCAGATCAGAGGTGAGAGCCAATTTCACTCACTCTCTGTGATGTTCACTCCTCTCTCCAGGGCACTGGAGCCTTTCGCTGTTTCGTCATTGGGACAATTTAATCACTGGCCCAGAAAGACTGAAAAGACAGGGTGTCGGTTGGGATGAGAGCCCATTTTGCTCGCTCTCCATGATGGTCATCTCCAAGGCACAGAGGCTATGAAGACTGCCCCGGCTGCTGTGCTTCATACCCGCTAATATGATGAACAGATAAGTGAGGCTTTGGGCCTACTCCGGGCTGCTCCAGGGTTCAGACCTGCTGACTCATTTTTGGTTCAGAATGCTATTGTTCACTTCAATTATTGGTATGACTTGTGTTTTTATTCTTTCTCTTGTGCACCAAGTAGAGGTCTGTTTATTTTTGTTCTTTTTTTTCTTTAAATTGTCTTTTCTCAGGTTTCTTGCTTTGTGGCTACCTGTTAACAAGCAAATCTCAAGGTTATATAATTTATACATTCTTTGATCATCCAATTCAGCATACAATTAATTTTGTAGGGACATGTGCTCTTATCGTTCGATGTAAGCACTACTCAAAGTAGCACTGTAAATACACAGCATTTCATAGAAAATACACGTCAGGTACTCTATAGGTAAATATAGGGCTGATCTAAGGGTGTGCAAACATAAAGTTTGATTAGCTTCACTCTCTGGTGACATCATAAATAGGGGTTCGATCCACATGCATAGGGAGATACACAGAGACAGATACATGTATATTCTGGTCTTTTGTTGTCATGCCACTGATGCCTTGAGGCTAAGAAAGAATTCATAGGCTATTAGCAAACATTTAGGCTACCTCCACACTAGACCGGATAATTTTGAAAACGCCGGTTTCACGTAAAAACGATAGGCGTCCACACTATGCGTTTTTGAAAATATCTCTATCCACATTGAAACAGAGATTTTGGCGAATCTCCTCCTACTGGGCATGCGCAGGACACATCTACCGAAAACAAGCGACATGTTTGGTGTTGAATCTCACCATAAAAGTGCACGTTTGTATAGTTACAGACTAGAAAAACTTAAAACAATGGACAGCTGTTGGCTCTCGCACAGACCTTGAAAGTAAAAAAAAACAAATACTGGAGCATACGGAGGCAACCGACTGGGAGCTCACGGACAGATTGACCCGGCTGACGACGAACATTGAAAAACTGACTAACTCTGTTGCATTAATAAAGCACCTTATTAAATGTATGAATGTTTTAATGTCTGCATCAGTGTTATCTTGTATTTCCATACAACGTTACATTAGGCTGTTACACATCTATTGTCAGAGATTGGCACTTACATGCTGGACCCAGGACAAATACTCTGACCTAATAACAAGGAGGAATTTAAAGTTGCTGACGCTCTCTGCCTCTGATCTCTTGATGAGGACTAGCTCATGGATCTCCGGTTTCCTCCTGAAGTCATTTATCAGCTCTGTGGTCTTGCTGACATTGAGTGAGAGGTTGTTGATGTGGCACCAGTCAGCTCGATTTTCAGACTCCCTGCTATATGCTGATTTATCACCACCTTCGATTCAGCCAATGACAAGTTTAAGTTCAGCTAACTTAAATATGCCAACTGAGCTTAGCCTCACAGTCATGAGCATAAAGAGAGCAGAGCAGGTAGTTAAAACACACAGCCCTGTGGTGAACTTGTTTTAATGGAAATTCTGGAGGAGATGTTGCCAATCTGAACTGACTGGGACCTGCAAGTGAGGAAGCTGAGGATTTAGCGGTACAAGGAGGTATTGAGGCCTAGGTCTTATTGATTAGTTTTGAGGGGATGATAGGGGAGATTCAGTAAATTTGTAATTACCACTGGATCAGTATCCCAAAAACCCAGTTACACGCTATGAATATGAATCCCACCATAGCAGATGGTGAATTTGATT
The DNA here is from genome assembly GCF_048418815.1 of Hemitrygon akajei. Taxonomy (NCBI): domain Eukaryota; kingdom Metazoa; phylum Chordata; class Chondrichthyes; order Myliobatiformes; family Dasyatidae; genus Hemitrygon; species Hemitrygon akajei. The sequence goes on along the minus strand of NC_133124.1, from coordinate 136,671,851 downwards.
TCATAAAAATATCTGATGACCATGAAACCATGTTGTTGTAAAAACCCATCTAGTTCACTAATGTCCCTTAGGGGATGAATCTGCTGTCCTTACCTGGTCTGGCCCATATGTGACTCCAGACCCACAGCGATGTGGTTGACTCTTAAATGCCCTCTGAAATGGCCTCGCAAGCCATTTAGTTGTATCAAACTGCTAAAAAGAAAATTATAAGGAATGAACCCAAATGGATAACCCGACAACGACAAAACCAGCCTGTTGACCCTGCAAAGTCCTCCTTACTAACATCTGGGAATCTGTGCCAAAGTTGGGAGAGCTGTCTCACAGATTAGTCAAACAACAGCCTGTCAGAGTTGTACAGAATCATACCTTATAGTTAACATTCTGGACTCCACCATCACCATTCCTGGGCATGTACTGTCTCACTGTATCTAGCAGAGGTGGTAGCTCAGTAGTATACAGTAGAGAGGGAGTTGCCCTGGTAACTCTCAACATCGATTCTGGACCCCATGAAGTCTCAAGCCACCAGGTTAAACAAGGGCAAGGAAATCTGCTGATTACCACGTATCGTCCTCCCTCAGCTGATGAATCAGTACTTCTCCATGTTGAGCAGCACTTGGAGGAGGCTTGAGGATGGCAAGGCCACAGAATGTACTCTGGGTGGGGGACTTCAATGTCCATCACCAAAAGTGGCTTGGTAGTACCACCCCACACTGAGCTGCTCGGGTCCTACTGGACACAGCTACTAGACTGGGACTGCAGCAGGTGGTGAGGGAACCAACAAAAGGGAAAAACACACTTGATCTCATTCTCACCAACCTGCCTGCCGTGGAAGCATCTGTCCATGACAGCATTGGTAGAAGTGACACCACACAGTATTTGTGGAGACTAAATCCCGTCTCCATATTGAAGAAATCCTCCACCGCTACCAGCGTGCTAAAGGGGATAGACTTCGATCAGATCTAGCAGCCCAAGACTGGACGTCTATGAGGCGCTGTGGGCCATCAGCAGCAGCATAAATGTACTCAACTCAACCAGGGTAACCTCATGGCCCGGCATATCCGCCACTCTAACACTACCACCAGGCCAGGGGATCAACCCTGGTTCAATGAAGAGTACAGGAGGGCATGCCGAGAACAACACCAGGCATATCTCAATATGAGCAGTCACCCTGGTGAAGCCACAATATGGGATTACTTGCGTGCCAAACACCATAAGCAGCAAGTAACAGACAGAGCTAAGTGGTCCCACAACCAGTAGATCAGATCTACATTCTGTAGTCCTGTCACATCCAGCCGTGAATGGTGGTGGACAGTCAAACAACTCACTGGAGGAGGAGGCTCCACAAATATCCCATCCTCAATGATAGAGGAGCCCGGCACACCCGTGCAGAAGATAAGGCTGAGGCATTTGCAGCAATCTTCAGTCAGAGGTGCCGTGTAGATGATCCAGCTCGGCCTCCTCCAGAGGTCCCCAGCATCCCAGATGTCAGTATGTAGCCAGTCCGATTCACTCCATGTGGTATCAAGAAAGCACTGAATACCGCGAAGGTTATGGGCCCTGACAAAATCCCAGCAATAATCCTGAAGACTTGTGGCCCAGATCTTGCTGCCCCACTAGCAAAGCTGTTCCAGCACAGTGACAACACCAGCATCTACCTGACAATGTGGGCATGTCCTGTACACAAAATACAGGGGAGTCCACCCTATACAATTACTGCCCTATCAGCCTACTCTCAATCATCAGCGAAGCAATGGAAGGGGTTATCAACAGTGCTTCCATGCAGCACCTACTCGGTAATAACCTGCTTATGGATATCCAGTTCGGGTTCTCCAAGGCCACTCAGCTCCTTATCTAATCACCTTCTTGGTCCAAACATGGATCAAAGAGCTAAATACCAGAGGTGAGGTGAGAGTGATAGCCCTCGACATCAAGGCAGCATTTGACTGTGTATGCCCTGGCTAAAATGGAGTCAATGGGGATTCGGGGAAAACCCTACACTGGTTGGATTCCCACCTGACACAAAGGAAGATGGTTGTGGTGGTTGGAGGTCAATCATTTCACCCCCAGGGCATCACTGCAGGAGTTCTTCATGGAAGTGTCCTAGGACCAACCACCTTTAGCTGCTTCATCAATGACCTTCCTTCCATCATAACATCAGAAGTGGGATGTTTGCAGATGACTGCACAATGTTCTGCACTATTCCTGACTCCTGAGATATTGAAACAGGTCATACCCAAATGCAGCAGGACCTGGACAATATCCAGGCTTGGGCTGACAAGTGGCAAGTAACATCTGAGCCACACAAGTGCCAGGCAATGACCATCTCCAATAAGAGAGGCTCCAACCATTGTCCCTTGCCATTCAGTGCCATCATCATCACTGAAGCCCATACTATCAACATCCTGGGTGTTATCATTGACAGGAAACTGAACTGGTCTAGCCATATAAACACTGTAGCTACCAGAACAAGTCAAAGGCTAGGAATCCTGGTAACTCACCTCCCAACTCCCCAAATCCTGTCCACCATCTACAAGGCTCCGATCAGGATTGTAATGGAACTGTTATGAGTGATGAACAGATCTGATGGACAATGGGGTGCAGAGTTACCCATCCCCCCTCCCTGAGAACCATGAACTATTGCTGTTGCTATGCTGCTCATGATAGAGAGAGATGAAACACAGGCAAGAACATTTGCTACAGATAAGAGGGGGAGAGAGACTATTGATTAACTGTATTATGACTCTTCCTAGATTATTTACTTTCTACTACAAGGACTGTACTTGGCTCATTAACATTCCTCAGGAGATAGCAGGAGTGGCCTGATTTGATGGACACAGTCATTCAGAGTTGATGGATAGCTGAGACCCCGTGAGTGGGGATAAAAAGGCAGGTCTGGAGAGACACCCTTCAGTCACACCAGTGGACACTGATTCAGTGTTGGGAATCCACAGAAAGGTGGGGGCTTCGAAGACCGAACCAGGAGATCAGTCAGTAAAGCTCAGTGTTACAGCAGTGCCGGTGGGGACTTGTGTGTGTGTGTCCACTCATGCCAGAGTGACGAGTCCACCACAGAGAAACGGTCTAGCTGAAGACCAGAGGCGTCATGAATGAATGACCACAACGATACGACGGATTAAGAAAGCAAAGGAAGGTTTGGCTGCTGTAGCTGTTACCTCTCGTGCGCGCTCTCTCTCTCTCTCTCTCCAACGATTTCAACACAACAACCATAACTACTTCAGCATTTATGAACTGAACTTTATACTTTTCTATGACAATTCATTTAACCCTAGACATCGATAGAGCTTGTTTATTATTGATTATTCTTATTCTTACACTTTTAGGTTTATTACTGCTAACTTGTTTTATATGTATATTTTCATTTTTGATATTGTATTGTGTAGTTTACTAATAAACACCTTTAGTTTGGTACCACCAGACTCCAGTGGATACTTCTATCTTTGCTGGTCTGACATCCAGTTACGGGGGTACTAACAAATTGGGGGCTCGTCCGGGATTTGATTACCAAAATTGGGGGGCCAGTGAATCGGGATAAAAGTCCCTTATCTGATCTAGTTGTGTGAATAACCAGACAGGAAACCAGCAGAGATGGAAATTGACAAATTTTTAAAAGACCCGACTTCGGGGGCATTAGAGAATGCCAAGAAGGCGGAATTGGTGAGCGTTGCAAAACGATTAAATCTCTCAGCGGTGAAATCATCGATGAGCAAGGTGGATATACAGAGATTATGTGCATTATGTATCCGAGGGTGTGCTCAAGTCGGATGTATTGGACCTGTTCCCTGAGAAAAAACCAGTCGAGGGTGAGCTTCAGATACAGATAGAAAGATTAATGTTGGTTGTGGAGAAGGAGGAAAGAGAGCATGAGCTCCAGATACTCCGGATAAAGGAGATAGAAGCTGATAGGCAGAGGGAGGACAGAGAGAAAGAGAGGCAGTTTGCGCTGGAAATGGAGAATTTGAAGGCATCGCAGGGAAGAGACCGGGCAGCAAACCCAAATGAAGGGTTCAAGATTGTTCAGGAGATCCATTCGAGGAGATGGATGTCGATAAGTTCTTCCTCCATTTTGAGAAAGTGGCTGTGAATCAGAACCGGCCTAAGGGGAAATGGGCTGTTCTGTTACAGAGCGTACTTAGGGGGAAGGCTCAACAAGTGTATTCGGCATTGTCTATGGATGAGTCTAAGGATTACGAGGAAGTAAAAAGGGCTGAATTGAGGAGTTACGAGTTGGTGCCAGAGGCATACTGGCAGAAGTTCCAAAACTTGAGAAAGCTGTAGAACCACACGTATTTAGAATTTGCCCGTGAGATGCAAATGTATTGTGAGCATTGGTGCGCCTCAAAAGGGGTCATTGGAGATTATGATAAACTATTACAGTTAATACTGATGGAGCAGTTCAAAGGTTGTATCCCTGAGAGTATGAAGACGTACTTGGATGAGAAGGAGACAGTGACTCTGTCTGCGACTGCCAAATTAGCAGACGAGTATGCCTTAACCCACAAGACAAAGTTTTCCTCAAGTAAGAGCTACCAGAAAGGCAGTAGGGATGGTAGAGAAAGCCCACCAGCTAAGGCAGAGAATAAGCCGGGAGCTAGTAGAAAAGGTAAGGAGGAGGAAAAACAGGCTGGCAGGAAGGTTCCTAGCTTTACGTGTTATAATTGTGGGAAAGCTGGCCATATAGCATCTAAGTGCTTTACTCCGAAGAAGGAGACAGGAAAAGGGAAAACGGCAGTCCTGACTGGTTGCATTGAGTCAGCCAACAAATCGATGGGGAAGGCAAAGGTAGATAGAGCACAAGAGGGGTGTGAGAAGTTTATCTTGGAAGGGACAGTGTCTGTGAAGGAAGGAGAAACCCCAGTTCCAGTGCAGATCTGGAGAGATACTGGGGCTGATCAGTCATTGATTCTAAGGAAGGTGTTAGATTTCGGTCCTGAGACTGAGACTGGGGAGGTTGTGTTAAGAGGTATGGGAAAGGGGACCGAGGCCATACCTTTGTACAGGATGTTTCTGAAATGTGACCTGGTATCTGGACCAGTCGAAACAGGGGTGCGGTTGAAACTACCGATGGACGGTGTGGACGTCCTACTTGGTAACAATTTGGCAGGTGCTGACGTGTATTCAGCAGTGAAATTAACAAGTAAGCCTGTAAATGCTGAGGACCCGCCCATAGATTCCAAGATTTATCCCGCATGCGCAATCACTCGCAGCATGTCTAGAAAGGCGGCTGAGAAAGGAGACAGTTTAAATGAGTCCAGGGTTGATTTAGTGGAGATATTTTTGCCAGCCTTGTATGAAAAAGGGTTACCAGCGGAGAAGGAAAAGGATAGTGGGGTTAAGGAGAGTAAAGGAGAGGAGGTAGATCTACCATTAGCAAGGAGGGAACAGAGTCGTGATGAGAAGCTTGTGGCGTTGAAAGGATCAGCTCTTTCTGAGGTAGAGATTGATAAGGAACCAGGTGGATACTATCTGAAGGAGGGAGTGTTAATGAGGAAGTGGAGGCCGACCACGGTACCAGTCAATGAGGACTGGGCGGTGGTACACCAAGTGGTGGTTCCGAAGGTTTATCCGGATGAAATTTTGAACTTGGCTCACAAGGGACCTCTAGGTGGACACTTGGGAGTAAGGAAGACAGTAGATAGGGTTATGAAAGATTTTTATTGGCCAAATATGAGGAAGGATATTGTTGACTATTGTAAAAGGTGCTATACTTGTCAGGTGGTAGGAAAGCCAAATCAGGTTATTCCTAGGGCACCCCTCAGACCCATACCTGCCTTTGGGGAGCCTTTTTCCCGAATCATTGTGGATTTTGTGGGTCCTTTGCCTAGAACTGCAAGTGGGCGGCAATACGTCATGACCATGATGTGTGCTGCTACTCGATTCCCAGAGGCTGTGCCCCTGGGGAACATTAGGACTCCTGCGGTAGTAAAGGTACTCATTAAATTTTTCACCACGGTAGGGTTACCTAGAGAGATACAGTCAGATCAGGGGAGTACCTTCACATCCCGTGCATTTCAACAAATGTTGACACAGATGGGAGTTAAACAAATTCTAGCCTCTGCATACCACCCGGAATCTCAAGGAGCATTGGAAAGATTCCACGCAACTTTAAAGACTATGAGTAAAACTTACCGTCAGGAAAACACTCGTGACTGGGATGATGCATTACCACTTCTGTTATTTGCAGTGAGGGACACGGTTCAGGGATCTCTGGGGTTCAGTCCATTTGAGTTTGTTTTTGGTCACAGGCCCAGAGGACCTTTAACCTTACTCAAAGAAAAATGGTCTAGTCCAAATGTGCAAGTCAATGTGATTGACTATGTTTTGAGGTTCAGTGAAAGGCTCCATAAAGTTTACAAGTTTGCGAAGCAAAATCTTAAAGACTCCCAGACTAAAATGAAACAATGGTATGATAAACGAGCCCGAGAGCAAGAATTTCAAGTGGGCGATAAGGTTTTGGTCCTGTTCCCTGTAGTTACCAACCCCCTACAGGTGAGGTTTCAAGGGCCGTGCAGTGATTAAGAAAATAGACTCTCTGAATTATATGATCGAAACACCTGATAGGCGAAAGCCGAGCCAGTTGGTTCATGTTAACATGCTCAAAGGTTATTATGACGCGACCCCCATGGTGGTCGGTGTTGTCGTGAAGACCGATGAGGCAGAAAGGATTGATAAGGAGGGGTCCGAGTGCTTTGAAAAGATAAGCATAGTACCCACCAGATTAGAGAACTGTGTTATTTTGGCCAACTTCGCTGATAAAGTCAGTCACTTGGAGCCTGAACAAAGAGAGCAACTGACACAGCTAATTAACCGGCATGCAGATTTATGCCCAGATGTTCCCAGAAGGTGCAAAGTAACAGAGCATGATATTATTGTTACCTCAGCCCAGCCGATTAAACTATCAATCGCCTTATCAGATGAATTTGGAAAAGAGCAAGCTAGTGGAAAAAGAAATTGAGCATATGGTAGCTGCTGGTATTATTCGTGAATCTTCCTCTGCATGGGCATCTCCATGCATGGTTGTACCGAAGCCGGACGGTAGTATAAGATTCTGTACAGATTACAGAAAGGTGAATGCCATCACACAATCAGATGCTTACCCTATCCCCAGGGTGGATGATTGTATTGATAAAGTGGATAAAGTGAGATACATCACTAAGATTGACCTGCTAAAGGGATACTGGTGTGTTCCTTTGACTGACAGGGCTCGAGAAATTTCAGCCTTTGTCACACCATCAGGGTTTTATGAATACAATGTGTTGCCATTTGGAATGAAAAATGTTCCAGGGACATTTCAGAGAATGATCGACGCTGTGATTAAAGGGTTAACAAACACAAAGGCTTACATTGACGATGTAGTAGTTTGGAGTGACACTTGGGATGAGCACATTGAAGCTGGGGAGAAACTGTTTAAACGAATGGCTGCAGCCCACCTCACAGTGAACCTCGCAAAGAGTGAGTTTGGCCATGCCACGATCACGTACCTGGGGTATGTGGTAGGACAGGGGTAATTGGCTCCTATGCAGGCTAAAGTACAGGCTATTTCTGAGGTTCCTGTCCCAACAAATAAGAGGGCATTGAGAAGGATTTTGGGCATGGTGGGGTACTATCAAAAATTTTGTAAGAATTTTGGGGACATTGCCCTCCCGCTTACAAAGCTCCTACAGAAGGAAGAAAAATTTGAGTGGAGCAGTCCTTGTCAGGAAGCTTTTGAGAAATTGAAAACCATATTGTGCCACCACCCTGTGTTAAAAGCACCTGATCTCTTGAAACCTTTCTCCCTGGTGACTGATGCAAGTGATGAGGCGGCAGAGGCAGTCCTATTGCAGAAAGCAGGGGATGGAGTGGAACACCCAGTAGCGTATTTCTCTCGAAAGTTCAATGTGCATCAGAGAAATTACTCCACTGTGGAGAAAGAATTGTTGGCACTTATCTTGGCAATTCAGCATTTTGAGGTCTACATCTGTGCAGCACAGAGACCATTAATTGTTTATACTGATCACAACCCTTTGGTATTCTTGGCTAACATGAAAAATAAAAATAGGAGGTTATTAAGTTGGAGTCTGTTGTTACAGAAATTCGATATTAAAATACAACATGTAGTGACAATGTAATTGCTGATTGTTTATCTAGATGTTAATTTGGAAGTGTATCTGTATTATTCTTGTAGTTAAGACCACTTTTGTATTTAGTTAAACTCTGTAATTCAGTAATATGCTTTATTAGTTAATTTTCACCTTGGTGAAAATTTCTGGAAGGATGGGGGTGTTATGAGGGATGAACAGATCTGATGGTCAATTGGGTGCAGAATTACCCATCCCCCCTCCCTGAGAACCATGAACTATTGCTGTTGCTATGCTGCTCATGAGAGAGAGAGACGAAACACAGGCAAGAACATTTGCTACAGATAAGAGGGGGAGAGAGACTGTTGATTAACTGTATTATGACTCTTCCTGGATTATTTACTTTCTACTACAAGGACTGTACTTGGCTCGTTAACACTCCTCAGAAGATAGGAGGAGTGGCCTGATTTGATGGACACGGTCATTCAGAGTTGATGGATAGCTGAGACCCTGTGAGTGGGGATAAAAAGGCAGATCTGGAGAGACACCCTTCAGACACACCAGTGGACACTGATTGAGTGTTGGGAACCCACAGTAAGGTGGGGGCTTCGAAGACCGAACCAGGAGATCGGTCAGTAAAGCTCACAGTGTTACAGCAGTGCCAGTGGGGACTTGTGTGTGTGTCCACTCATGCCAGAGTGACGAGTCCACCACAGAAGAACGGTCTAACTGAAGACCAGAGGCGTCATAACTGAATGACCACAACGATACGACGGATTAAGAAAGCAAAGGAAGGTTTGGCTGCTGTAGCTGTTACCTCTCTCTCTCTCTCTCTCTCTCTCTCTCTCTCCAACGATTTCAACACAACCACCATAACTACTTCAGCATTTATGAACTGAACTTTATACTTTTCTATGACAATTCATTTAGCCCTAGACATCGATAGAGCTTGTTTATTATTGATTATTATTATTCCTACACTTTCAGGTTTATTACTGCTAACTTGTTTTATATATATATTTGCATTTTTGATATTGTATTGTGTAGTTTACTAATAAACACCTTTAGTTTGGTACCACCAGACTCCAGTGGATACTTCTATCTTTGCTGGTCTGACACCCAGTTACGGGGTACGTAACAGAATATTCGCCACTCGTCTGGATGAGTGCAGCTCCATCAACACCAAGAAACTTGACACCATCTAGTACAAGGCAGCCCACTTGATTGGTACCCCTTCCACAAGCATCCAATCCCTCCACCATGGACGAACAGTTGCAACAGTGTGTACTGTCTACAATATGCACTGCAAAACACACCCGAGTTCCCAAGGCAGCACCTTCCAGACCACGACCACTACCATCCAGAAGGACAAGGACAGCAATACCTGGGAACATCACCACCTGGAAATCCCCCTCCAAGTCACTCACCATCCTGACTTGGGAACATATCGCTGCTCCTTCATTGTCGCTGGGTCAAAATCATGGAATTCCCTCCCTAAGAACACTGTGAGTGTACCTACACCTCGGGGACTGCAGCAGTTCAAGAAGGCAGCTCATCACCACCTATTCAAGGGCAATGAGGGATGGGCAATAAATGCTGGTTTAGCTGGCGACGCCCACATCCCGTAAATAAGTAAAGTATTGAATGCCGAGCGATTGTCAAGGAAGAACATCCTGATGTACACATCTTCAGTGTCCGGGTGCCCCAGGGTTCAGTAAAGAGTCAATGAAATCTGCTGTTGACCCGTTGTGACTGTGGGCAACGGGAGCGGATCCCAGTCGCTTCTCAGACAGGTACCGCGTCTGGGCCGGAAGCTTTCTGATATAACACCCCCTCCCCTCCTGAAGGATGATCTCACATCGCCCTCAGAGACTGAAATCACAGTTTCATCGGGGTTTGTGGGAGTTCCTGAAGGTGCCTCCATGCTTTGACGGCCAAAGCGAGCAAACTAGCACTGAGCTCATCCGTGAGCAAAACCTTGTTGAGACCCACGTCAATTGATTTCTCTTTGTAAGGGGCGGTAACGTTGAAGCCCTCCCACAGCTGTCGCGCTTCCTTCAGTGATTCAGAATTGCTACTTCACACGTGAGATGGCTTTCCAGAGATCATAGTCGGACCTCTTGTATTTTGTTGCTACCGATCTGGCCCTCAGCAGACTGCGGTTCTTGTTCATCCAGTGCTTCTGGAAGGACTCTCTCCAGAATAATTCAGAAGTGCTTCTGAATAATTTTGCAGGGTACCCTCGTAGGGTACTTGCTCTTTAGCTTCTGCCTGTATACAGGTAGGAGGAGAACAGCCAAATGATCAGATTTCCCCAGTTGCTGTTTCGGCATGGAACACCAGGCATTCCTAATCGTAGTACAGCAGCGGTCGAGTGTGTTGGGCCCCCTGGAGCTGCAAGCGATATGTTGAAGATTTCTTTAGACAAGTCTGATTGAAGTCCCCGACAATGATTTACGTAACGTTTTTATTATTTGCCCTTAGTACCTCGAGTTCCTGCTTAACATCACCTTTTGATATATTGCGGACAGGTTTGGGAATCAATTGAGGATCACTGAATTTTTTTTATTAAACTCCATCTGTTCGTCAGACTTTTTTCATTATCATCGCTCTGTATCCTTCTCAGTACCAAAAGCACCACTGATATTCTGGATATTTTCATACTTAATAATCTTATCTTCTAGATTCACACTGAAAACTTTATTTTATAAGATATACGTTAACGGTTACAGAACCGAACCTGTAGTTCACGGGGGTCAAATTTGTAAACGGACCTTACTCCATTATCAGGTATCTCCTGTTAACTGTCCAACTTGGCATATAGTTTACCAACTTGGTTTGCATTCAATAAAATCGAATATTCTGGCTTCCCCGTGGCATCTTTTCAAAGTTCTCTGTGACGGAAACCATATCAAATGAACTGTCGTCATTAATATGCTGTTATTTCATTGGAATGTCTCACTGAGTAGTTAGATGCAATCTGACGTCAACCAAAATGGCTATCCCTGATCAATCCTTGCCTTCCGAAACAATGGAGGTTTATTCCATACTGATATTTTCCCAGTGACGTTGGACGACTCGCTGGCCTGTAGTTGTCCAATTTACCCTTTCAGGACCTTCTTGATTAATCGCAACACAACTGATGCCGACCAGATGTCTGGAACCAGACCCACACCATCACCTCCTTTGCCTTTCACGGCAGCCCGGGATACATCTTGGTAAGCCAAATATATTAACTTATGCCTGCTAAGAGTTTGACTACAACATCATATTTAATGTTTATATTGCAAAACGACGCTTCCTCTCTTCCGTGAAATCTGCAACTTGTCTTTCTCCTTAATGAATGCCGATCAGAAATTGCCATTTATACACACATGCTGTTCGCTTCCTTGTTTGTTAACGGGGTTTATTCTGTCCCTGTTATACCGATGATGTTAACAAGCCAATATATTAGATCAGCAGTAACATCCAAAGACAGTAAGGCGGTTGTACAAGGCTCCGGGGAGAGCGAAAGGCATGACAAGGCACAGAAGAAGTCATGGTCGCCAACTTTAATCAAAGAAAACCACTTGTACCACTGGACCCGGACTCCTGAGGTCGAGAGAGTGGAACTATTCTAGTGCAACGGCTTTTCCACTGTTAAAACTCCCGCACAGGTCTACTGTCATTGTTGCATACGACGGACAACTATCGCAATAGAAATATCATACTATTGTATTCAGTACGTTGCCGCGTCCCTGATCTCTTCTTGCAGGGAAAGTAAGAACAAAGTACGACAGGGTAACAGGTCTGTCAGTCCTTGATATCAATACCCACTACAATTCCAATATAAATTGCACGTTAGTCTTCATGCGGTCGATTTCCAAACATTCCCTATCTGTTCATGTGCCGGAGTATATGGCTCTTAAAATTTCTTATACTGTATTTCTGTAACCACCTCTATGAATTTTGTACCCCTGAACGTGAATTCTTAGTCTCTTCTTCCTTTGCAATTATCCTGCCTTTACTATCCCTTGACATCGAGTATCCTTTGGACCTGCTAACTGTACTTTCCATCTTCACGGGACTCGATGTCCGTGAAATTCCACTGACTCAATTCTAATGACGCTCTTGTGGGACGTATACTTACCTGCAACTAGCTGTTATAACATTGTGCCAGAGTGTGAACGGAATCGGAACTTACGTGAAACACGTTGTGCTCTATGATGGAGTGGAATCAGATCGAATATGAGAGGAGGTCGGACAGTATCATGTCATTCAAGGGAATTTAATGAGGCTGAATATGAAATTCAAACCAGGTCGAACTGGTAAATGGGAAAATATCATACAGGTGTCGCTATCAAACCACAATTCAGCAAGGGAAGGTTGGGATCTGCCGATCTACAAATTTGGAAGACCCACTCAGGACAGTCGGATAAGCCCACAGATGAAAGGGGAACACATTTAGTTAAAAGTTTTATCATTCCGATAGATCACACCAATTTGACACATGGTCGGTTTGAAATATCATATTGCTCTGTGAAATTCCAGGATCCGGGAAGGGGAGAATTTGTTTATACTTATTTAATTTCATTGGCCTAACTTAGTCCGTTAATTTGAGATAATACTTATCATTAATTTGGAAAACCATGAAGGCAATTACTGCAATGTCCACGGCGACACTGTCCTGAGAGAGCGGCGCTGAAACTTGGAATTGCGTAACAAAATGCAGGGAAACGTCTAAACGATGTGAGGTGGGGACTGAAGGTCGTTTGAAATGATATCTTAATACCAGGAAGAAAAACACTACACTTCTTCACCCATCAGTGTGATGAGCCCTTTGGATGTCAAGTTACCCTCCGAAGTAAACACGGGGATTTCAGCAGGGACTTCAATCGTCTGTAGCCGTCTGTTCATATTCTATTAATATCTCTAAATATTATGAAATCTCATTGTCCCATTGGGGATCCCGACGCATATAAAAAGTCATTATTTAATTCGAAGACATTCGCAGCAGCATACAGAAACAGACATCATTTCACGGGCAACAGGTTAGAGAGATATTTCATTGTCGAAAAAAACTACACGAGTATTGGTACCATTGGTGTTCCTGGTCAAATTCCGTAATGATTCCCTGTGTGTGTGAAGAACGTGCAGGCCAATTACACCTTTTCGTTGTCTGATCTGATTACATTGATAACTTTCTGGAAATTATGGGGAGCTAAACGTCCAGCCTTGGGGGAATCTTAGGGAGGCAGTTTCCGACAAGAAGGCTTGGTGTGCACGAGTCCATGAGGTGTCGAAGAGACGGACTCGACTTAACTACTGCACAACAACAACAAAACGTCCAGTGGAAAGAAGGTACTAAGGAAAGTTAGTGTAAGTAGACGTAGAGCATTACATGAATAAACAAACAGGAAATGGTCAACTGTTCTGCAGGCACCAATATGGACATTGGTACTTATTTTGTGCCGAGCTAAAGTTAATTCGCTCTTTAATAATAATAGTCGGTGTCTTTATTTTACATCGGAACGACGTTGACTGAAGCACTCGATCCCACGATGGACAGAGCAAAATGTTCTTTTGTCTTTTGGAGAAGGTGGGAATGATGGTTGACGAGACACGGTTGGCTCCAAGTGAAAAGCTCTGAGCTGATGGATTATATATCAATACCCGCGATAGGACTCTAGCCAAACCTGCCTAACATATAAACTGAAGGACAGAGAAAAGGCCGAACTCCAGTCACTGATGAAGGGGGCAGAATGGAGTGTAACTGAAGGCAGTGAAACTGTAGAGTTGCAAACGCACAAAGGGATTAGAAGAGCCGGTATAGCTTTGTGAAAAGGGTAACGGTTTTTAACTAAACTAACCCAGAAGTTTATTGATAAAATTCGACAACTAGATAGGAGAGAAATGGTGGATTTGCAACATTTTAATTTTCACAGCATTTCAAAAAAAGCCAGTTCAGAGATTGGGAAAATTAGCGCATACAAGTTGGATGTGAGACTGTGCAATAGAGAGAACATTGTCGGCAGACCAGAAATACTGAGCAGCAATGCATTGGTAGGACTGGCAATGTCTTGTGGTGTGGCAGGAATCAATGTTTTCCCCAGAGTTCTGGAGGATATTATAAATAACTTAGATAAGGAAAAATAAGGTAACATTTCAGAAATTGTAGAGGGCATCAAACAGTGGGGTTGTGAGGATGATGCCATTCGAGCGAGTGGAGAAATATCATCAGCTTCAGTTTGAGCTGGGTAAATAGGCAGATCCTCACTTCTTTGTAGATAGGATGAAGGCAGGGTAATACATATTCTAGGTGGTTGTGAAATGTTGACAAACAGGAACAGGATGTCACCTTACACGATAGTAAAATTGGACATACATCGAGAGAATAGAGTTGGTATTGGCTTACAAAGCAAGTTGATGAGTACTGAACTAGTAATACCCTGCAGAAATTCTGCAGTGTCCTGATGAGAACTCATATGGAGCAATGTGGTATCCTGATCTTAAAGTTCAATGGAGTATGTAAGGGAGGTCAACAAAGTTCATCACACTGATTCTTCACACGCTGGGAAGATATATGTGAGGTAAATTCCTCAAGGTCAATATTCACTAAATTGTAAGTGTCACATCTTATTGAAACATGCACATTTCTGACAGGGACCGGCAGAATAATAAGGATATAGTCAGATATATGGACTCAATGGATGAACGATTGTGGAAGGAAAACAGAGGCAAGGCAATCAGTTGGATTATTGTCCAGGGTTAGACTGAAGGGCAGATGAGACGCAAAAGGTGAAAGTACCTACCGTTGCTACAGTGTTCGATGTGTTAAAGTCAAATCAGAATAAAACTTGGGACACCAACTTCTTAGTTACCACAGTTTATTGCACACCCTCCTGCAGGAGTTTGAGACCCAGTTGTCAGAGAGAAGGCACACAAGTACTGCCACCATCAGACAGGTGGGTCCACTCCCTCAGGTATATTTATACATAGTAATCCCCATACGTTACTTTTGCAAGATGTTATTTGAACTGGTATGCCTACCAAGTCTGTTGGTGCAAAACTTAGTTACAGATGAGAGCCTGCTAGATCAAGGCTTAATTACAGATGGATGTGTTGTCTAGTCCTCATCAGTTACTCCCTTTGCTAGGCCCTGACTTGATTACAGATGGATGTTCCTTCCTGTCCTTATTGGTGAGTTATCCTCCCCTTACTCAAAGAGTGTACAATGTACAATGTTATCAAACTCTCAATGCCTCCCTGCAAGCCAGGGAGAACTGGTATAAAAACAAAATGCTGGCAGAACTCAGCAGGCCAGACAGCATCTATGGGAGGAGGTAGTGACGACGTTTCGGGCCGAAACCCTTCATCAGGAGTGAAGTAACATGGGATGGTCGAGGAGAGGATTAAGTGGGGGGAGGGATGAAGTAGAGAGTTGGGAAGTGATAGGCTGAAGGGAAATAGGCTGGGGGAAGGTGGAGAATTATGGGAAATACAAGAAAGGTAGGGCTGGGGGAAGATTATAGTGAGGGGGGAGGAGAGAGAAAGAACCAGACTAAAATAATAGGATGGGGGTAAGGGGGCAATCACTTGAATATTTTAAGTATTCTCAGTGACTGCTGGCCATTCATTATACTCAGTGAACGGTAAACCACGGAGCCATTGGAAAAGTGTTCCTGTAGTTAGGGGTGCTGATGAAGAGCGTTCTCTAAACGTATCTGAGACGGTTTTACATGGGACAGGTCGCTGATTGGGAGTTACTGAGCAACATTAAACACATTCCTCCGAGGCCACATTTTAAAAAGTGGCTAATAGACGATTTTATGACCTGCTCCTCACTGGCCCGATGAGATCATCTAAGCAAGCCCGTCACTGTAGTTTTGCAGTCAGGGCACTGCCAGTTCAGAAACATGCACAATCCTTTGCCGGATCCGCATTAGCCTGCGCCCGGGAAACTGCAGCGGGACGTCTGTTCACATGTACTCCATATCGTTGGAATGAAGGCCAATGTCGCAAATGCCCACGGAACTGTTTGTTGCACCTGGAATCCTACTTTTAGCGACGTGTGCAAGGAAGCCAAGTCACGTCGTAGCGGCACTTTTACCCATTTTTCGTCGTTCGGCTAAACTTTTATATTTAATTCATCCACCCAAGTGTTTGGTTTGGTGACTGAATAGCTGAAACCAAGTCGGCGATCTCCGCTGCAGTCCACTAATATTTGCCGTGCACCGAGAAACGCCTCACTTTTAATACTCTTCCCGGTCTGTTAATCTGTTCTGCCATTTACATTATTGGAAAACTTCACAAGTTTCACCAATTTGAGCAGTTCTGTTATTTCCTCACGCGTTTTACCGTTGAATCCTCTGTAATAAACTCTTCCATTAAATTTAATGTGATTTTAAGCATCCGTTGTGGATTATGTATTTATAATTAACTAGTGGTGTTACACACTGCAACCTGAAGTTTCAAATAATGCGGAAGTTTAAAATAATTCTTAAATCGCTCTTTCAGTGCTGTAGATCGATGTTATCGGGCCATGAGGGCAAGTCAATCAGTCCCATTAATTTCACAAGCATGTTTAATAACTTTGATCTGCTATAGTTCCTACCTTTCTTTGTACTTTTCGCTACCCAGTGCGAAAGAGATCAAAACTGTTCTACTCATTGCAATCGCAAAAATACGTGTGAAAATCCTAAGCTATAAAATCTATTCCGATACAAGTTGCCGAGTTTTGACTCTGTAGAAACCTACACTTACCTTCCCAAATCTCCATCGCTTCAGACATTAGAATGAACTTTTATTCTTGTAAGACAATTCTCCGAGTTCATCCTTCTCAGCGGCGTCGGCGTACTTGTTCCTTTGCTGAAATACTTAATGATGAAGAATGTGTTTTATAGACAACGATATATTGTCACGAGGTGGGGACAAGGGCGCTGGGAGAGGACCCACAAGCAGGACACAAACACGTCTTCAAGTACAATAAAATAGCGTTTATTACTCGCTACACAGAAGACCAGGAAGTCGAGGCCAGAGGGGAACACGAACCTCGGACTAGGGGACTGGGGACTGGGACCGCCGCGGCCCTCGGACCTGCACCCCGGGGACTTGATTCGCCGCCGCCGCCCTCGGACCTGCACCCCGGGGACTTGATTCACCGCCGCCGCCCTCGGACCCGCACCCCGGGGACTTGATTCACCGCCGCCGCCCTCGGACCCGCACCCCGGGGACTGGGACTGCCGCCGCCCTCGGACCCGCACCCCGGGGACTGGGACCGCCGCCGCCCTCGGACCCGCACCCCGGGGACTGGGACCGCCGCCGCCCTCGGACCCGCACCCCGGGGACTGGGACCGCCGCCGCCCTCGGACCCGCACCCCGGGGACTGGGACCGCCGCCGCCCTCGGACCCGCACCCCGGGGACTGGGACCGCCGCCGCCCTCGGACCCGCACCCCGGGGACTGGGACCGCCGCCGCCCTCGGACCCGCACCCCGGGGACTGGGACCGCCGCCGCCCTCGGACCCGCACCCCGGGGACTGGGACCGCCGCCGCCCTCGGACCCGCACCCCGGGGACTGGGACCGCCGCCGCCCTCGGACCCGCACCCCGGGGACTGGGACCGCCGCCGCCCTCGGACCCGCACCCCGGGGACTGGGACCGCCGCCGCCCTCGGACCCGCACCCCGGGGACTGGGACCGCCGCCGCCCTCGGACCTGCACCCCGGGGACTGGGACCGCCGCCGCCCTCGGACCCGCACCCCGGGGACTTGATTCACCGCCGCCGCCCTCGGACCCGCACCCCGGGGACTTGATTCACCGCCGCCGCCCTCGGACCCGCACCCCGGGGACTTGATTCACCGCCGCCGCCCTCGGACCTGCACCCCGGGGACTTGAGACCGCCGCCGCCAGACACTTGGATACCATGGATCGCTGCAGCCAGAAACGTGGACACCAAGACACAGGATAAGGAATCTTGAACTAGGACTCCTCCAGGTCAGGCACCGAGCCGGGACTCTTCTTCGGGAGTAAACACAGACACCGGGCATGACATCGAGCCAGGACTCCTCCAGGTCAGGTACCGAGCCCAGACTTCTTCGAAGGGTAGACACGGACAAGGGGCATGAACGTCGAGCCAGGACTCCGCCTTCGACTCACCCCTGGTAGATTAACCTTGCCCGGACCCACTCTGGCGACGGAAGGCGAATTGCTGGTACTCCGATGCGGGCTGGATCACTCTGGCGACGGAAGGCGAATTGCTGGTACTCCGATGCGGGCTGGATCACTCTGGCGACGGAAGGCGAATTGCTGGTACTCCGATGCGGGCTGGATCACTCTGGCGACGGAAGGCGAATTGCTGGTACTCCGATGCGGGCTGGATCACTCTGGCGACGGAAGGCGAATTGCTGGTACTCCGATGCGGGCTGGATCACTCTGGCGACGGAAGGCGAATTGCTGGTACTCCGATGCGGGCTGGATCACTCTGGCGACGGAAGGCGAATTGCTGGTACTCCGATGCGGGCTGGATCACTCTGGCGACGGAAGGCGAATTGCTGGTACTCCGATGCGGGCTGGATCACTCTGGCGACGGAAGGCGAATTGCTGGTACTCCGATGCGGGCTGGATCACTCTGGCGACGGAAGGCGAATTGCTGGTACTCCGATGCGGGCTGGATCACTCTGGCGACGGAAGGCGAATTGCTGGTACTCCGATGCGGGCTGGATCACTCTGGTGACGGAAGGTGAATTGCTGGTACTCCGATGCGGGCTGGATCACTCTGGCGACGGAAGGCGAATTGCTGGTACTCCGATGCGGGCTGGATCACTCTGGCGATGGAAGGTGAATTGCTGGTACTCCGATGCGGGCTGGATCACTCTGGCTTGTCGTGGCGGCAGCAACTTGCAAAAACTTCTTAACACTATCACCCCAAACGGCTAAAGCCAAGGGCTTATAAGCTGCCGGTTCGGGTCGAGGGTAGATTACCTTGATTGCCAAGTTCAAGGGACGCGTGAAACGGAATTAGAAGGGAACAAGGCGTCAATGGTCCGGATCGCAACCTAACTAAATTTAAAGGGGAACCGATCCGGACCATGACATATATGCCTGTTCTATGGATTTGATATGTTCTTCTACAAGCCACGAAACAGCGCTGTTTCCGACACATAGTGTAACAGCGAATAACAATACAAAATTCTTTCTCTAATTATGACCACTGCCTCCTTACAATTAACGTACTAGTGTACTGTCTCAAACTGTCCGTACCAATTCTCCTACTCTTGTAGTCTCCTTGTCCCGATTCCGAAGTTTGTTTATGAACCCGCTGCATCGTCCCTTGACCAATCTACCTGTACATTCAAGTCATGTATTACTGCAATTTTCCACATTACACGTGGTCATTGTTTGTTAATGTTCAAAGCAACGGCTGCTCTGGACCTACGGACCGCAACATTTTCTGTTTCGGATCTACTCTCATATAAACCTTTCCTCATGAAATTTCAAGCCAATTGCCTTCCTGAATATTGCATTGATTTCATCGTTTAGGAAAAATATAAAATACCATCTCAACCATCTTTGCCTGACTCTCCGAAATTTTGAATGTCCGACCAGGTCCAGCTTCCACCCCTGGCCGCCGCGCAGTCATACTCCTTGAAAAAAACGCATGTATTTGGGGTGTTCGCTCAGTTACATTATTCCACACGTTAAGAAACGAAGATTTTAACTTGTTCTTTTTGAAAATGACAAGCTCTGTCACATTTCTGGACTGTGTCCATATTTTACTCAAGCTTTTATTTGCTTCGTCGGCCTACGTTGTTTCACCCTTTTCTGTCATTTTGCAACGTGCTCTTTGCAGGCGTCTACAATGCAGTTTGTGATCAGGTTTCTGATTCCTCTCTCTCTCTCCAGTCAATTTAGTGGAAATTGCGATACTCTCCCGGGGAAAGTACGGCCTCTCCATGTGCACTACTCGCTATTTGGTGGTCGTGGCGGTGTCGGATCTGATGGTCATGACCACCGAGGTCATTTGGTACCCGATATATTTGGATTTTTTGTATCACTATCTTCCATTAAGTTTCCCGGCATCACACCGGGAGGACTGTTATGCGTGCGCCGGCCTTTTCAGCCGCAGACTATTCTGCTTGGTTCACTGTCGCTTTCACATTTGATCGATCTATTGCCATTTGCTGCCACAAGTTAAAGACAAAATACTGCACCGGGAAAACTGCGGCTGCAATTCTATCAACAACAGACATTCTGTTTTTTTTCTGAAAAACATTCCCTTCTGTTTCACACGTGAACATCAACAATGTGCCGTGGTTCTCTGACGTGATGCTAAGTTATTTCACTGAACCGCGATGGGTGGCTTTTGACTGGTTCGGTGCAGGTTTAACCCCCTTGTTTCCTTTCGCTGTAATTCTCCTGCTAACGGTCTGAGAGTCAGGCACATTTTAGTGGCCGGCCGAGTCCGTAAGGGTTGAAGAGTCCGAGCGAGGGCGAGAATAGCATCGACACGGAAATGGAGAGCGGAAGAAGATCTCTGTTTTTACTTTTTACCATCTCTGGCAACTTCATCATCCTGCGGTGGACGAATGTTCTGGACTTCGTCTATTACCCGATCGCAGGCGCAGGAGGAGAGTGGAGTGATTCTGAATTCTTATTTCTTGCGGAATTTTAGCTGCTGCGTTAACACACTTAGGTTTGCAGCGGCACAATCCAGATCCAGGGATCAGTTGAAGAGCGCGGTGAAATATCCAACCAGATTAATGCTCGGGATTTTTGAACGAATGACCGTCTCCAATACAAAGCTATGTGTGTACACCTTGTCCCAGTATGGACTCTCACTCCAGACAGAACGCCCCCCACCCCCCACCCCCCACCCACTGGCAAAGCAGCGTTGCGGGAAGGAAATGCAAAGAGACAGATTTGGGATTTACAACCAGTTACAGAAACTACTTTTGCCTGACATTGGTTTCGGCAAATTTCCTAGAGTTCTGGCATTTTGCCGACTGACTCTCCCGCAATTAATCTCCTCCCTTTGCAAACTCTGAAACGTGACGCTCCGTCCATCGCTCCCTGCCGTTGGTGATCTTTTCAAATCTTAGTACAGACTTTCCCTTCAAATACCTTCGGACCGTACTCCACTCCACAATCCTCTTGGGCCGTAATACTCACTTCACGATCTTTGATGGCAATGACCTGAGTGGTCGCTATATTAGGGGCATCTTCATTGTAAAACTGAGCTACTATGTACAAACAAAGACCATTCTCACTCTCTCTTAATTCATAACCCTGCACCCGAGATTCTACTGAGAATAGTTGAAGAAATGTTTGTCAAATCCAAATGGCTTCTCTGCCGCAACATAGAAAACAGCTGTGAGTGCCTTTCCACTGCGGAATTGAATTCGTCACACAGATCTTCTCGAGTGTACACGACCGGCACTTTCAGAGCACAACGAACGTTGGTATCAATCGATTGTCTGTGTGGAAGCAGCACTTTGGGCAAAATTGTGGTATCTTCTGCTGGCGCCTGTTGTTGCACGCTTCCGCAATAATCCTACTAGGCAGCAGACAGGCAAGTACCCGCTAATACCCCAAAGAAACCAAAACAAGCATAAGCAATGAAATTACAGGAAAGTGCTTGTTCCTATACACGCAGAAACACACGGACGCACGATGCAAACACGGACATCTTGCCACACAGACTCTTTCCCAGCCGTCTCTTTGCCCGTTATTTAAGCCCCTTGTTCCACATTCTTTTTCCGACCTCCCCCGCCGTTCGTATCCCTCTACCTCATTCCAGGTCCCATATTCGATTCTATCGTACATTCGCCACTCTCCCACTATCTACATCCATCCGACTGGGATCTCCCAAACACAATCTCCTCGCTTGCTTTATGGCCTTGATCTCTCTCGCCCTCTCTCTCCAACTGATACAGACAGACAGACATACTTTATTGATCCCGAGGGAAATTGGGTTTCGTTACAGTCGCACCAACCAAGAATAGTGTAGAAATATAGCAATATAAACCATAAATAATTAAATAATAATAAGTAAATTATGCCAAGTGGAAATAAGCCCAGGACCAGCCTATTGGCTCAGGGTGTCTGACACTCCGAGGAAGCAGTTGTAAAGTTTGATGGCCACAGGCAGGAATGACTTCCTGTGACGCTCAGTGTTGCATCTCTGTGGAATGAGTCTCTGGCTGAATGTACTCCTGTGCCTAACCAGTACATTATGGAGAGGATGGGAGGCATTGTCCAAGATGGCATGCAACTTGGACAGCATCCTCTTTTCAGACACCACTGCCAGAGAGTCCAGTTCCACCCCCGCAACATCACTGGCCTTACAAATGAGTTTGTTGATTCTGTTGGTGTCCACTACCCTCAACCTGCTGCCCCAGCACACAACAGCAAACATGATAGCACTGGCCACCACAGACTCGGAGAACATCCTCAGCATCGTCCGGCAGATGTTAAAGGACCTCAGTCTCCTCAGGAAATAGAGACGGCTCTGACCCTTCTTGTAGACAGCCTCAATGTTCTTTGACCAGTCCAGTTTATTGTCAATTCATATCCCCAGGTACTTGTAATCCTCCACCACGTCCACACCGACCCCTTGGATGGAAACAGGGGTCACCGGTGCCTTAGCCCTCCTCAGGTCCACCATCAGCTCCTTAGTCTTTTTCACATTAAGCTGCAGATGATTCTGCTCACACCATGTGACAAAGTTTCCCACCGTAGCCCTGTACTCAGCCTCATCTCCCTTGCTGATGCATCCAACTATGGCAGAGTCATCAGAAAACTTCTGAAGATGGCAAGACTCTGTGTTGTAGTTGAAGGCTGAGGTGTAGGTGGTGAAGAGAAAGGGAGACAGGACCGTCCCCTGTGGAGCCCCAGTGCTGCTGACCACTGTCTGACACAGTGTTGCAAGCGCACGTACCAGTCTGCCAGTCAGGTAATCAATAATCCTTGACACCAGGAAAGCATCCACCTGCATCACTGTCAGCTTCTCACCCAGCAGAGCAGGGCGTTTTTAAACGACGCCATTCTCCCTTTCATCCAGACTTTCTCGCCTATCTTACTCGCCAAACGCAACTCTTTTTTCTACAATGTGCATACGAATTTCTATCGCTAGATTTAACCTCTTCACCAAATACTGGGTTCTCTCTTCGGCCTTTCCCTCGTTACTTCCGTCTCTCCTGTTACACCTTAGACCAGACTGCATCTAGTCTACTCATCAATCCACTCTGTTACACTCTGCCACACACACAAACTGCTTTCTTTCTGAAAACATTAATCCTGGGGAACAGGAACGAGAAGTGTTTTATGTCTTCGCTCATGTCACTCCCTGCAATGCTGTGAAGCTCATCGTCAGGCCCAAGCATCTGAAGCTGCGCCGAGAGCTCAGATATAGTGGCTACTTGGCCAGTCTGCCCGGGTTCCAAATCCTGAATATTAAACGCATATCTCAACTTATTAAGTTTTTACGTTGCCAGTTAATGTTCTGAGCGATCAATCAATCTGAAACAACATGACATCAAGATTTTGAACATAAAGTCGGTGTTTGTAATGCAAGTCCATGCTTATAAATGTGAAGTAACAAGTTAACGGAGTGGATGCAGTTTTAGGGGAACAGGTCGTTTCCAGTTAAACGAGCTGCTTTGAGCTGAATGGTGGTCGCTTTTCTCTAAAAAAAAACCCCGCACCAAATGGACGAAGCAGGATCACATTATCGATCCGAGGAAAACCTTGCATCAGTGTGGCCAGCCCCGAGGCCTCTCTTCCATCTCCCGTTTATTTCTCGCAGATGATATTGCCTTGTGCAATGTTTTACGATTCCAGAATGTTGATGGTGAGATTTACCGGTAAGAATCAGGCTCAGGGCGCAGACACTTCAATATCGGAGACACTATTAATTCTAATTTAAACGCCCTCCGCCAGCTCTTTGTTGTGAGTGTTTTTGTGGAACTTTCAGTGAAACAGCAAGAAAATAAACGCCGGTAAAATGATTAGAGTAAGGCAAAAGAATGCTGAGCGGGAGGCGGGCACACTAAAATTTGCAAAATGTAATATAAATATTTAGAGGCAAAGGAGATGCACGTGTTTGGCAAACAACATGATATGCCGGCATAAGCAGACTGACACGGCCTGCAAGATACTTAGCCTGTGCCTAGCCCCGCAATAACCAGCCGGCTAATGAGACATGCATCGGAACTCAGATTGGTGTTGATGTCAGCGCTGATGCGCCAGTAAACAAAATTAGATTCATAACTCTATTTTGTGAAGTTCTACTTCTACTTTCACTGTGCCCAATCCCGCAGTAACCAGCAGGCTAACGTGACATACATTGGAACTCGGCTGTCAGCACTGACACCCCAGTAAACCAAATCAAATTCACAACTCTATTTTGTGAAGTGCATGCGAGATCTCTCCAGTCATCCCGTTCTGCTCTAGATTCCACTCCCTTTCCGGCCAGGAGATTTGAGGGCAACGTGGATAATGAGTGCGATGGCAGCGATTTGCCGACGGGAAATGTTTTAGAAAATGGGAGCAGTAAGTCAGTCGGACGTAGTGTCACTACTTTCTCTACGCTCACGAATGTGTGGCTTCCCACAGTTCAAACGCCATTTACAAATTCGTCCTTGGCTCAACCACTGCTGTGGAATCCTAGTGGCGATGAGGAGGCGTACAGGGGTGCGATAGATGGTTTGGTTGAGTGGTGTCACAACAACAACGTCGCATTTATGGTCAGCAACACCAAGGAACTGATTGCAGTTCCCGGGATGAGAAATGAGAAACACACACATCAGTCCTGAAGGATCAGCGTTGGGAAGGGTGAACAGTTTCTAGTTCCTGGGCGTTAAGCAGCTCAGAGGATCGACACTTGGTTATACTTAGTTAAGAAATTAAGGAGACTAGTACATCACCAACAATTCTTATGTATTTCCATTAATCTACGAGACGGAGTTTTAGGAATGGGTACATCACGGCCTGTTTTGGAATCCCTAATGCACAGGACTACAAGAGGCTGCAGAACACTGTCGATCTGTTCCATGACGGCTACAAGCTTCTCCAGCATCGAGGACATCTTCAAAAGGAGGTGGCGTCAATCATTAAGAACCCTCTTCCCCATTATTGTACTGAAATCGGAGAGAAGAGATTAATTTTCTTTTATCAGGGAGCCAGAAGGCTCAGATTCAGCGATTCAGCAAGTTTTTTCAATTCCCTCGTAAGATTTCTGGGCGGCACATAAACCCAAGAACTTTACTTCGTTGTTCCTCTTCTTTTTGCACTATTTACTTATATATTATTATTATTATTACTGTGCATTTTATAGTACTTCTGTCTCTTAGATTAAAATGTTGCCGTCATTCTGTATGACAATGATAATAAGTCTATTCAGATTCTGCTTTGATTATAATCACAGAGCCGATAAAAATATTCACCACCCTTGGAAGTTCTCATGTTTTATTGTTTTACAACATTGAATCATAGTGCATTTAATTGGGTTATTTTGATACTATTCAACAAAAAAGGGTTATTTCTTGTCAAAGTGAAAACAGATCTCTACAAAATGATCTAATTTATAATTACAATTACAATTAAACAAAATAATTGATTGTTCCAGCATTCACCTCCTTCAAGTCGGTATTTAGTAGACACACTTTTAGCAGCAATTACAGCTGTGAGTCTAAGTGGATAGGTCTCTATCAGATTTGCACACCTGGATCCTGGAATTTTTCTCCATTCTTCTTTATAAAAGCTCTGTCAGATAGCATGTGGATGATGAGTGAACAGCCCTTTTCAAGTCCAGCCACAAATTCTCAATTGGAGAGAATCCTTAATGTTAGCATACATCAAGCCCAGGGTCCTCTCCCCTCTGGTTGTACAGCTCACATACTGCGTGAGTTCTAGCCATGTGTTCTAGCCATGTGTTCAGTTCTGGTCACCTCATTATAGTAAGAATGTGGAAGCTATGAAGAGGGTGCAGAGGAGATTTACCAGGATGTTGCTTGGATTGGAAAACAAGTCTTATGAGGAGAGGTTAGCAGAGTTGGGACTTTTCTCTTTGGAGCGTAGAAGGTTGAGAGGGGACTTGTTAGAGATCTACAAGATTATGAGAGGCATAGATAGGGTGGATAGTCAGTACCTGTTTCCCAGGGCACGAATAGCAAACACCAGAGGGCATATGTACAAAGGGAGGGAAGTTTAGGGGAGACATCAGGGGTAAGGTTTTTTACGCAGAGGGTTATAGGTGCATGGAATAACTTGCCAGGGATGATGGTGGAGGCTAAAATATTAGGGGTATTTAAGTGCCTCTTGGACAGGCACATGGATGAAAGAAAAATAGAGGGTTACGGAATAGTGTGGGTTTAGTATTTGTTTTAGGAATATATGGGTCGGCACAACATCAAGGGTCTCGATGTAGTGTCTAATGTCTAGTAAAGCTGTGCCTGGTGAAGCACCCAGGCCACAGTGGTTGTCCCTCCCTTCTCAGCTATTAAAGGTTGTAACTCCTCCAAGAGTTGTCATAGGTCGCTCGGTGGCCTCCCTCACTAATCCCCTTGCAAGTCGCTCAGTTCTTGAGGGCGGCCTGAACTGGGCACATATACAGCTGTGCCATATTCTTTCAATTTCCTGATGATTGTACTGTACTCCAAGGAATATTCGGTGACTTGGAAATTTTCTTGCATCCATCTCATAACCTGTGATTTTCAACAGCCCTTTTCCTGGAGTTGCTTGGAGTGTTATCTTCTCTTCATGGTGTAGTTTTTGCTGGGATATTGACTCACCAACAATTGGATCTTCCAGATATAGGTGTATTTTTATTACAATCAATTGAAACACCTTGACTGCACACAGGTCTCCAAAATCAGATCTCCATTGAACTAATTATGTCACTTCTAAAACCAATCGGCTTCATCAGTGATGGTTTGGTGTGGCGTATTAAAGGGGGGGGGGTGAATACTTATGCAATCGGTTATTTTGTTTTATATTTCTAATTAATGTAGATCTTTTCTAGAGATATGTTTTCACTTTGACACAGAAGAATCTTGATCTGTTGATCAGTGTCAAAAAAGCCAAATTAAATCCACTGCGATTCAATGTTAAAACAATAAAACATGTGTAAGGGGTTCTATTTTATGTTAACAGCTCAATGCGGATAAAATGGCTTCTCTGTAATGTTAGCTGCTGAGGTAGTGGGTTCTCTGTAGCAGCATGTTTGGGTTATAACTGATAACGGGGCTTTGGAATTCAGTGTTAACCAATGCAAGAGATGTTGTTCTTTCTGTCTGTGTGAAAGCTGTTAGTTTGCGCGGGCTTCGGGGAGAAGGCGCGAGGAGGATGGAGAGAGGAGACACGGCTTGAGGAGACGGTGGGTTGCCAGACTCTCTCGGCCCTGCGCTCGGGGCGGCAGCTCAGAGGTCACCGACGTTCGCAGGAGGATCAGTGAAGCTCCAGCGATTTGTGCACCGGACTGTTCAATGAGAATATTCGCGCCTTTTTATTTTATATTTTGTTTCTCTACAACCCCATAGTCAAATATAAAATCTTAATCGTTTAACCGCACATTGTGTACTGCTGGGTATTTCGGGATACTGATTTTACACAGGGGACACTACACGCAGCATCCACCCAAACGAGAGTGCTGAAGTTTGGGTTTGGCCGGGTAGGGAGTCGTCAGCCCCGACATCATGCCACTAGACCAAACGAGTGTTACACATGAAAAATTCGGAGGGGGGGGGGGGGTTTGAATCATTTTCATAGGCACTGTATGGGTATGACTAAGTTTATGATTATAATCCGGAAAACTCTCCGGTAATTAGCGATAACCACAAGTACATTCGGTAAAGATTCTCTGACCGCTGGATACAGGGCCGCTGACTCGCTGCTTTAACTGATACCGGGCGTTATGAGAACATTATCAGGGACTTCATTCATCGCAGAGCATCGCACTTTGAAGCAAGCATTCTGCTTTGTGATGATTACCGTCCATGGCGAATGAGTCTGGGATGTCATCTCGCCCAGAGCTTCGGTACAAACCATCGCTGAATCGAGGAAGCTGCATGTAATAGCTTCAGTTCTCCGGAGTTGTATGCCAGTCCCGAACGAGTCAGAGTCTAAACTCCGTTTCTGTAGGATTACGTTACTAACAGATAAATAGGTGAAGTGTAGAAGAAGAAACCCTAACTGGAGGAACTGTGGACACCTCCAAGCCGCGCTCGGTCCACGTTTTTATTAATGAACTGAACATTTCACCACATACTTCATTTGTTCCCTGAACCTGGATTGAGTTACCACTGGCTTTTCTTATTATTCATACCACATTTGCAGATATAAAACGGAAATAATTTTTTCACCATCACTCCCGCCCACCGTACCTAATGAATAAATGAACTGTGCGGCATGTGATATCTGCGGGATAATAGAGCTTCAGGACAGGGCGAGGAATACAATTTAAGTATCCTCCTTTTTCAAATCGGGTACTCTGTGTTCTCCCCCTTGCTCTTACCCCACGACTCCTTATGGACCGGTCTGGTCATTGACATGTGACTACCCGATCGTTCAGAATTACAGTGAAAGGGAGCCGTCAAAAGAGTTTAATCCCACCCATTGCCATCTGCCCATCAAACGAACAATCCTCCCACTGGTTTCTCTTACCCGCTACGCACCCCTGCCTTCCTCATCCGTTCCATGCTTCACTTCCCTCTCCCTTCGAATTCCTTCTACAGTGTTTTGATACTCATCCACTCCAACTTTCTGATATTTCCACTCAATCCATCATCCTCGCTGCCATCCCCCACCTACCCAATGGATCGTCCTATCGGTTGCCGGCGTTGTAGCAAGCGGCAGCAAAATCCCCTGTAACCTTTACGCTAGAATAGATGAAGGATCGTGACCCAATAATCGAGTGTCAATTTCACTCCATTGATGTTGTCTGACCTTTGAAGTCCTCTTGCATTTTGTTCCGTATTCCAGTGTCTGCACTCTTTTGTGACTAAATGAACCGTATGGCAATGGGTAGCATTTGGAAGTACAGTCGTTGCAATGGCAACGATCTGCTTTCAACTCAGAAGATTTAAAAAAAATTCCACGTAGTTTCCTAAAAATTAGTAGGGATCTTTCATCCCTGCAATACACTGACTCCATTCACAGATGTGCACATCAGTAACCTGATTCCATTCACAGATGTACACATCAATAACCTGATTCCATTCACAGATGCATACATCAGTAACCTGATTCCATTCATAGATGTACACACCAGTAACCTGACTCCATTCACAGATGTGCACATCAGTAACCTGATTCCATTCACAGATGTACACATCAATAACCTGATTCAATTCACAGATGCACACATCAGTAACCTGATTCCATTCACAGATGTACACATCAGTAACCTGATTCCATTCACAGATGTACACATCAGTAACCTGATTCCATTCATAGATGTACACACCAGTAACCTGACTCCATTCATAGATGTACACACCAGTAACCTGACTCCATTCATAGATGTACACATCAGTAACCTGATTCCATTCACAGATGTACACATCAGTAACCTGACTCCATTCATAGATGCACACACCAGTAGCCTGACTCCATTCATAAATATACATGTCAGTATCCTGACTCCATTCATAGATGTAAGTATCAGTAACCTGAAGAATAGGGGAGGGTCAGTGACCTCCGGCACATAAGCAGTGACAATGACACTGGCACTGTGAACAACGAGCAGTATCCTTGTGTCCAGGATATCGAGAGTGGCTCGCTGACTTGGGATGCAGGTCAGTTAATTCAAAACACGTGACAATGTATCAGTGATTGGGTCATTAATCCCTCGCTCCCACATGAGGGATAAATGTTCAAGGACGTCAAACGTTGGAACACGTCTTTGAGTAGACACAAGATGAAATGTTAGTGACATCGGAAAGTAAAAAGCATCCGTGACCTCAACACAGTGGCTCAAGCCTATTGCTAATCAGAACCTACTATTGTACGTGGCATCAGCATCTTCCGTGAATTCTGGTTGCACTGTATTCTTCAGCCCAAAAGGTTTTCCTATTTATCTCGATCAATACGCTGTGATGTTACGAACATTCTGTATCGTTTATATAGTGGTTCAATCATCACAGACAGACAGACAGACATACTTTATTGATCCCAAGGGAAACTGGGTTTTGTTACAGTCGCACCAACCAAGAATAGTGAAGAAATATAGCAATATAAAACCATAAATAATTAAATAATAATAAGTTAATCATGCCAAATGGAAATAAGTCCAGGCTCAGGGTGTCTGACACTCCGAGGGAGGAGTTGTAAAGTTTGATGGCCACAGGCAGGAATGACTTCCTATGACGCTCAGTGTTGCATCTCGGTGGAATGAGTCTCTGGCTGAATGTACTTCTGTGCCTAACCAGTACATTATGGAGTGGATGGGAGACATTGTCCAAGATGGCATGCAACTTGGACAGCATCCTCTTTTCAGACACCACCATCAGAACTTACTACGTGAACCCTGTGCCTGGCTGACATAGAAACATAGAAACATAGAAAATAGGTGCAGGAGTAGGCCATTCGGCCCTTCAAGCCTGCACCGCCATTCAGTATGATCATGGCTGATCATCCAACTCAGAACCCTGTACCTGCTTTCTCTCCATACCCCCTGATCCCTTTAGCCACAAGGGCCATATCTAACTTCCTCTTAAATATAGCCAATGAACCGGCCTCAACTGTTTCCTGTGGCAGAGAATTCCACAGATTCACCACTCTCTGTGTGAAGAGGTTTTTCCTCATCTCGGTCCTAAAAGGCTTCCCCTTTATCCTTAAACTGTGACCCCTCGTTCTGGACTTCCCCAACATTGGAAACAATCTTCCTGCATCTAGCCTGTCTAATCCCTTTAGAATTTTATACATTTCAATAAGATCCCCCCTCAATCTTCTAAATTCCAGTGAGTATAAGCCTAGTCGATCCAATCTTTCTTCATATGAAAGTCCTGCCATCCCAGGAATCCCTAACCTGATCTAAATATCCTGATCGGGTTATTCCAATCACTCGGATTCTGGCCTGCTGTATACTGGAACTCTTTCGACTGCACAAACTCACTGATCACAATCTGATCCTTGTCGGCATGTTCTCGGGGAACAGCCTAGATTGATCCCGCTTGCTGGTCACCTTAGTAACCGGTATGACGTCTATAATGAATTGATTGTACGCTCTTATTTTACCCAATGCCCATTGGTTGCTTGACCTGACCCACTGTTTATTGAGGCCTGAGGCCTGAGCCCAGCTTACGGGGGCGGCCTGATGAGATTGTCGCCTTTGACCGCATGTGGAAGCCGGAGGATGATAAACGTCGTACTGCTCTGTTGTCTGTCCTTGTAAACGCCATTGCCAAGATCCAGTTTATAAGCTCTAAAATCAAAGAGCGCTGTATCATTGAACCAGGCATCCAGATCCACTCTGTCTACAACTGAAAGTGAACATCAAGTGCTATCAACCCCATCTTCTAGAACTTACTGTAGCCTTCTCTTGAGGCGCTTCCGGTGCTACTACAGACACTTAAATAATGATAATGTTGTCAGCAACACTACTTCTCTAGTAACCTATTCTGGGCACTCATTAGTCTATGAGTGGTAAAATGGTACCTGGTATTCCCTCTAGATCTCTTACCCATTACACTAAATCCATGACTTCTAGATTTAATTACATCTGATATGAAAGCATTTTTTATGCCTAGACCCTTTAATAATTTAAGATAGATTACATAGATACTTTATTGATCTGAAAGGAAAATACATTGTCACAGTAGCATTACAAGTACATAGATATGAATATTAGAGGAGAAGTAGAAAGAATAAAAATAAGTTACCTCAAACAGTCTAACAGGAGGGAGTCATCACTTCCCTGGCAATAGTTCACTCATTATAGAGCCTAATGGCCAAGGGTAGGAATGACCTCATACAGAGCTCTCTCTGGAGCAGCGCAGCTGTCTTAGTCTATAAATAAAAGTGCTCCTCTGTTCAGCCAAGATGGGTGAGAAACATTGTCCAGAATTGTCACGATTTTCCATAGGGTCCTTTGTTCTACCCCAGCCTCCAGAATTTCCAATTTGACTCCAATAAAAGAGCTTTTTAATCAGTTTATTGAGCCCATTGGCATTACCCGTGTTGATGCCATTGCCCCCAGCACACCACCACATAGAAGATTGTACTGCAACAACAGGCTGGTAGAACATGTGAAGGAGAGGCCTGCATACTCCAAAGTTTCCTCATGAAGTAGAGGTGACTCTAGCCCTTCTTGTACACAGCCTCTGTGTTGGTGCTGTTACATACCCCATAATGGGTTTAAAGAGCCAGCAGAAATGGAGCACACCTGAAGTCTGGTTTTGCTATAAACAAAACACTAGTTTATTAGTATCTACGTAATAGAGTAATATAAAACCAAAGAAATCAAACAGGTTAGTAGAGTTTATGCATACATAAGTGTGGATATATAAAACCCCAAACTTCTTCAAGCTTAGGTGGTAAATGCTACAGCCCTACGATGGTACAGGAACGAAGTCAGTTTGGTTCATGATATTGAGTTGAGTAGAATTGAGGAGAGAGAGAGAGAGATGATTTGTTATCCAAGTAAGCCAATGCTGTTGATCTTCCCACATTGTCATCTTAAAATCTTTTAAAGTCACCAACTGTAACCACACTAAAGGGTACCATCTTCACGCGGTAAAGTATCAACCCAGGCAAGGATTAAACACACTGATAGTCTTCCATCGGTCACCCCTTTTCCACACTGCTTGATTGATTGAATACACTGATTGATTCTCCCAATCGATCCTCAAAACCCACTCTTTTGTGGGCAGCTCAAGTCTGTCACCCAGGTGCACCTGCAGATACTTGCAGGTCCTCACCACATCCACGTTCTCACCATCAATAGTAACAGGGGGCAGTGCAGGCTTCGTCTTCCTAATGTCCATCACCATCTCTTTTGTCTTACTGATAATGAGCTGTAGATGATTCAGCTTGCACCATTTGATAAAGTCCTCCATTAGGGCCCTGTATTCATCCCCCCCCCCCTACATACACCCAACTATTGCTAAGTCATCATGATGTGTGAGGTTAGGGCCCCTGGACAGTAGTCATTCAAGACTTCTGGTTGGCTCTTCTTGGGTACTGGGACCACTCATGATGTTTTCTACATAGTCAGGCCAGGCTGAGATTCAGATTGAAAATACACTGGAGAACTCCACACAGCTGTTCAGCAAACTCCTTGAGGACCTTGGGGTTCTCACACTATCCGGTCCCAATGTTTGCCGTGTCTGATTTTCCCCAGAGCCCTTCTTACCTGCTCAGTAGTGAAGGGAAGTCCATGATGACTGTGAAGATGATGGAAAGTAGGGTTGGAGGAGATGAAGATTGGGACGATAGCAGTTGATATGTAAAGGTGTAGATGGTAGTTTTAGGGCAAAGAAGGGGCGTAGACAGTGGTAGCCTGTTTTGTTCATCCACATGTTGAATTCTAGGGAGAGGAGGGAGGAGGGGAAGCGTTGGTGCTGAGGGAGCAATGGATGCTTCGGCACCTGGGCTGGTGTGCTGGGGGGGGGGGGGGCAGTGAACAGGAGGACCATTGTCAAACCTACTGAGAATTAGTTTAACTCATTAGCTCATTCACAGCTGCATTCCAAAGCTCTACAGCTCGGCTGATTGAAGCCAGTGATGTTCTTTATGCCTCTCCACACCTCCCGTGTGCTACTCTGCCCAAGCTTGTTCTCCAGCTCTCTCCTGTGTTCCTCTTTAGTCACCTTGATCTTCTCCTTCAGCTCCCTCTGCACATGGTTCAATTTCTCCTTGTCTCCTGATCTAAAGCTCTTAAGGCAGAGTATTTCTAGGCAGTTTCTAGAGCCTGTCACATGGTCAGCACAACATTATGGGCCGAAGGGCCTGTAATGTGCTGTAGATTTCTATGTTCTATGTTGTAGAACATGGTTTGTCGAATCTTTAGGTTGTGCTCAGTGATCAGTTTAGTGCTGAGAAGAGTGAAGTTATCCACACTCGTTCAAAGGGCCTGAACAGGTGGTGTGGGAACTGAGGTTTATATCCCATTCCTGATTGCAGCAGCGAGAAGAGAGAATGGCCTGGATGGTGGGTTTATTGATTGTATACATGCACAATGGTGGAGAGTGGAGAGGGTTTTCCTGTCATGGGCTTGGGTGTATCCAGCACTCTTTGTAAGTGTTGCTATTCTTGGGCATTGGTGTTTTCAAACCAGGACATAAGACCATAAGACATAGGAGCAGAATCAGGCCATTCGGCCCATCAAGTCTGCTCTGCCAGTACATCATGGCTGATTTATTATCCCCGTTTAACCCATTATTCTGCCATAGCCTTGTAAGCTTTGATGCCCTTACTAATCAGTAACCTATCAACCTCCACTTTAAACATACCCACAGCTGACTGTGGTAATGAATTCCACAAATTCACCACCCTCTGGCTAAATTAAATCCTCCACATCTTTGTTCTAAAGGGACATCCTACTATTCTGAGGCTCTGTCCTCTGGTCTTAGACTCCACCACTATATGAAAAATCCCCTCCATGTCTACTCCATCTAGGCTTTTCAAAATTCCATAGGTTTCAATGAGATCACACCCCCCCCCCCACATTCTTCTAAACTCCAGACAGTACAGGCCTCGAGCCATCAAACGCTCCTCATATGCTAACCCTATTATTCTTGTGAACCTTCTCTGGACCCATTCTTATGCCAGCACAGCCTTTCCTAGATATGGGACCTAAGACCGTCACAATATTCCAAGTGCAGTCTGATGAAGTCCTTAGAAAGCTTACATCCTTGCTTTTACAGTCTGCTCCTCTGAAAATGAGTGTTAACATTGCATTTGCCTTCTTTACCATGAATTCAACCTGCAAATTAACCTTTGGTGAATCCTGCACAAGAACTCCCAAGTTCTTAGCTCCTCTGATTTCTGAACTTTCTCCCCGTTTAGAAAATAATGTACTCCTTCATATCTTCTACCAAGCTGCATGACCCATTCTTTTCCCTACATTATATTCCATCTACCACTTCTTTGCCCATTTTCCTAATTGGTCTCTGCCCTTTTGCAGACTACTTGCCTCCTCAACACTACCTGCCCCTCCAACTCTCTCAGCATCATCTGCAAACTTGAGCACAAAGCCATCAATTCTGCCATCCAAAACATTAACTTACAAAGTGAGAAGAAACGGTCCCTACACAAACACCTGTAGAATTCCGTTCCTGTAATACCTGTTTTGCAGCCACGTGGGTGACTTTTTGTCAAAAACCTTCTGAAATTCCAAGTAAACAACATCCACTGACTCTCCTCTGTCTATCCTGCTTGTTATTTCCTTGAAGAATTTTAACAAATTTTCACCTGAAGGAAACCATGTTGACTTCGGCCCATTTTATCATGTGCCTCCAAGTACCCTGAAATGTCATCCTTAGGAATGGTCACCAACGTCATACCAACCACTGAAGCTAGGCTTACTGGTGTATAATTTCCTGTTTTTTTGCCTCTATCCCTTCTTAAAGAGCGGAATGACATTTGCGATTTATAAAGTCAGTTGTGGATGAGTGTGTCCCCATGAAATGACATAGAGTCTTCCCCAACCAGAAGCCCTGGATGAACCAAGAGATCAGAAATCTGCTGAAGACTAGATCCAGTAGCATTCAGGTCTGGTCACCAAGTAAAATACAAATCCAGTTACAACCTCCAGAAAGCCATCTCACATGTGAAGTGGCAATTCTGGACCAATATTTATACACAGAAGGAGGGAGACTGAAAATCTGGCTGAGTGGTGGCACGGTAATAACCTCTCACTCAATGTCAGCTATTTATTGACTACAGGAGGAATTATCCTGAGGCCCATGAGCCAGTCCCCACTAGGAGTATATGAGGTGGAGATTCTTATTTCAGAGAATCTGTTCTGGGACTAGCACGTAGCTGCCATTACAAAGAAAGCACCATAGTGCCTTTACTTTCTTAGAAGTTTGTGAAGATTTGGTGTGTCATCTAAAACTTTGACGAACTTCTATAAATGTGTGGTAGAGACTATACTGACTGGTTGCATTGTGGACTGGTAGGCAAACATCAAAGTCCTTCAGCAGAAAAGCTGACAAAAAGTAATGGATGCATCTCAGATCATCATGGGGATAGCCCACTCTACCATTGAGCACGTCTACAAGGAGTGCTGTCGTAGGAAAGCAGCATCCTTCATCAAGGATCCCCACCACCCAGGACATGCTCTCTTCTTGCTGCTGCCCTTGGTAAGAAGGTACAGGAGCCTAAGGATTCTCACCACCAGGTTCTGGAACATTTATTTTCCCTCAACCATCGGCTCTTGAATCAGAAGGGATAACTTCATTCAGCTTGACTTGCTCCATCACTGAACTGTTCCCACAACCTATGGACTCACTTTCAAGGACTCTGCACCTCATGTTCTTGATACTTATTGCTTACTTATTATTATTATTATATTTTCTTCTTTTTGTATTTGTAGTTTATTTTATTTTTCACATTGTTGTCTGTATTGTGTGTGGTTTTTCATTTATTCCATCGTGTTTCTTTGCCCATAGGAAAGTGAATTTCAGGACTGTATATGGTGACATATAATAAATTTAATAATAAATTTACTTTGAACTTTGTCTTCAGTTTTTCTTTTATGCTGGTTTTGACTTTGCTTGTCAGCCATAGTTGCCTCATCCTCCCTTTAGAATATTTCCTCAAGATGTACTTATTCTGTGCCTTCTAAGTTGCTCCTAGAATCTCCAGACATTGCTGTTCGCCCATTATCAGCTTTGGCCAGGTCGTTTCTCGTGCCTCTGTAAATCCCTTTACTCCACTGTAATACTGGTACACCTGACTTTAGTTGCTCCCTCTCAAACTGTAAGGGGAATTCTATCATATTATGATTACTGCTTCATAAGGGTTCATTTACTTTATGCTCCCTAATCAAATCAGGTTTATTATACAACACCCAATACAGAATTACCTTTTGCCTAGTGGACTCAACCACAAGCTAATATAAAAAGACAGGTTGTGAGCATTCTGCAAATTACTTTTCTTGGGATCAGGCACCAAACTGATTTTCCCAATCTACCTGCATATTGAAATCCCCATATAACTATTGTAACATTGTCCTTTTTTACATGCAAGAGTAACTTAGATCTACCCCATCTGCTTTGGCTCCATTTGTAGATGACCACACTGATCTTCAAGTGGAAGCAGTTTTCGCCCTCCTATCTATTTGCTCATAACACTGTGCATCTATAGAAACTCTTGGGATTCTCTTCCACTTTGTCGTCAAGAGCAATATCATGTTATTCATTCAGCCCTCCTTATGTGTTTTCTCATGGTCCTATGCACTGGTTTCATGTTTATACTTGATATACCCCTCCTTCTTCTTCTTAATCTGGACCTCAGTATCTCTCAAACATGAAGGTTCCCTGAATGTTTCAGCCAGATCTCTTCTGATGCCAACAAAATTGATCTTTCTACAATTTAGAATCCCAACCAGAGGACCAGTTTGTCCTTCTCCATAATTATATTGAAACCAATGGAATTTTGATCAATAGATGTAAAGTATTCTGTGTCCTGCCCTGTCTTGTTCTCTAATAAGAGATGCAGAATCTCCATATATTGATCTGTAATCTCTATATATTGATTAAGGACATTTTCCTGAACGAATTTGACAATCTCTATCTCATCCATTCCTTTTGCAGTATGGGAATCCCAGTTAATACATGGAAAGTTAAAATCTCCAACCTTCACAACTTTATTTTTGTTTCAACTATCTACTAACTCTTTCCAAATTTGCTCCTCTAAATCTTGTTGACAATTGGTGTTCTAAAATATAATCGCATTAACATGGTCATCCCTTTCTTATTCCACACATAGCTTTAGTAGATGAGCCTCTCTGTCCTCTCTGAGCAGGCTGTGACATGTTATCGATATGATGACTAATGCCAGCCCACCCCCTTTAATACCTCCTCTGTCTAAAACACGGCATCCCAGAACATTGTTGATTTTCCTGCTCTCCTGCAACCAAGATTCACTAATGGTTACAATGCCATAATTCTACGTGCTTGTCCATGCTCTAAGTTCACCTGACTTACTAATAATATTCCTTGCATTGAAATAGACACAGGTTCCTAAGGTTGTAATAGCTGGAGGTGGTAATGGGGACAATCCCTCACTATTAAATAAACATTTCCAATGGTGTTTATCTCAAATAGCCTGGGACAACCAAGTCCAGCTCCTGACCTACATGTGTGGCATAGCTACTAAGCCCAGCAGAACTACTTCTACTGACAGGAAAAGGGGCAAAGGCAGGCTACTGGTGCCTTAAAACCAGTCACTTTGGGCAGATGGGGCTCGTTAGCCATGGTTGGCAGCTCATCTGATCTCAAACCTCTGCAGCCTTGTGGCTATACCCATGCATGGGGAAGGCTTTGGGAGTAAACCCAAGGGAAAACTCTGAAGATGGAGCCCTAAGGCAGTCTTACGTGAGTTCAGCATTGACTGGCTGCTCTCTGTGACACTGCTGGTGCCAAACTGCGTCAGTCTCTGCCGTTCCTTAGGGTTCATCAGACACGGGGAGAGGAGGAGCTGGCTACTTGGGCAAAAGCTCGCTCTCCATATCGTACTGCCCAGTCTTGTGTATCTGGACAGCTAGCATGCAATATCCATGGTTGATCCTGACCAACAGAGGCCTCAGAAAAGTAGACACATATCAGAACATTAGTCCCACTCTACTCATCAACAGTTGGTTTCTGTCTTTGCATGTGCGCTTAACATCTACTTTCCCCATAGTCACTTCACTTGCTAACCAGCTACTATGGTTTCAACCCACTGCATTACTATTTTAAATCCCCGCAGTATTAGCAAACCATCCCACTGGTAGAGGTCCCACCTTCTCTGGATGAGAGCATGATGATCCAAAAACCTAAAGCCCTCCATCTTGCACTATCTCTTTAGCTATGTGTTAAACTGCTCTGTCTTCCTAATTCTGGCCCCACCAGCATGTGGCTCGGATAGCAATCCTGTTATCACCCCCCCTCCGGAGGTCCTATCCTTTGACTAAGCACCTATCCCCCTATCCCCTTGAACATACTTTACAGGATCTCATCATCCGTCTGCCTGTGTCATTGGACCAGACCTCTAGCGGCTCACTCACCTCCGAGAATGCTATGGACTCCATTTGAGAGCCTTTGACCCTAGCACCCATAGGCAACCATCCGGGAATCTCATTCTCATCCAAAATATCTCTTGTCTGTCCCACTAACCAATAAATCCCCTATCACTATTGCTGATAGGATATACAGTGGTATGCAAATGTTTGGGCACCCCGGTCAAAATTTCTGTTCCTGTGAATAGCTAAGCAAGTAAAAGATGACCTGATTTCCAAAAGGCATAAAGTTAAAGATGACACAATTCTTCAATATTTTAAGCAAGAAGATTTTTTTTATTTCCATCTTTTACAGTTTCAAAATAACAAAAAAGGAAAAGGGCCCGAAACAAAAATTTGGGCACCCCGCATGGCAGTACTTAGTAACACCCCCTTTGGCAAGTATCACAGCTTGTAAACGCTTTTTGTAACCAGCTAAGAGTCTTTCAATTCTTGTTTGGGGGATTTTTGCCCATTCTTCCTTGCAAAAGGTGTCTAGTCCTGTGAGATTCTTGGGCCGTCTTGCATGTACTGCTCTTTTGAGGTCTATCCACAGATTCAGTGATTCCAACTTCGATAGGTTGCGGGGTTAAACCATCTTGTTCACTAGATTGTTCTGGGATGAGGGATTCACCTGGCCATCTCTTGATGTGGTCTGCATGGGAGGTTAGTCAAGAAGGTTCTGTTACTTGGCATTCAAAAATGAGCTAGTCAATTGGATTTGACATTAGCTTTGTGGGGATAGCCAGAGAGTAGTAGTACTTGGCTATCTCTCTGACTGGAGGCCTGTGACTAGTGGAGTGCCACAGGGATCAGAGGTGGCTCCGTTGTTGTTTGTCATCTATATCAATGTGGTTAACAGGATCAGCAAATTTGCAGATGACACTAAGATTAGGAGCGTAGTGGACAGCAAGGAAGACTATCAGAGCTTGCAGTAGGATCTGGACCAGCTGGAAAAATGGGCTGAAAAATGGCAGATGGAATTTAATGCAGACAAGTGTGAGGCGTTACACTTTGGTAAGATAGGCCACTGAGGAGAGCAGTAGCACAAAGAGATCTGGGAATACAGGTCCATAGTCCTTTGAAAGTGGTGTCACAAGTAGATAGGGTCATAAAGAAAGCTTCAGGCACATTGGCCTTCACAAATCAAAGTACTGAGTACAGAAGATGGGATGTTATGCTGAAGTTGTAAAAGACATTGGCAAGGCCTAATTTGGAGTATTGTGTGCAGTTTTGGTCACCTACCTATAGGAAAGGTGTATGAAATTTTGAAAGAATATAGAGAAAATTTACAAGGATGTTGCTGGGTCTGGAGGACCTAACTTTTAAGGAAATGTTGAATAGGTCAGGACTTTATTCCTTGGAATGTAGGAGATTGAGGGGAAATTTGATAGAGGTATACAAAATTAAGAGGGGTATAGATAGGGTAAATGCAAGCTGTTTTTTTCCATTGAGGTTGAGTCATGGGTTAAGGGTGAAAGGTGTACTGTTTAAGGGAACATGAGGGGAAGTTTCTCTACTCAGAGGGTGGTGAGAGTGTGGAATGAGCTGCCAGCACAAGTGGAGGATGCAATTTTGATTTAGGATTGTTTAAGAGGTTTTGATAGGCACGTGAATGGGAGGGGTGTGGAGAGCTATGGTCCTGGTGCAGGTTGAGGGTGGAAGCAGTTTAAATAGTTCAGTACAGACAAGATAGGCTGAAGAGCCTGTTTCTGTGCTGTACTTTTCTGTGACTCTGTGTCCACTTTTATTACATAATCACTTTTATGTGGTTGTAGAAACTCTTAGAATCTGTGTTTTTGTTTCCTGCTACTTTTGGTTTATATTTTCCTCCTCATAAATGATATTTTAGTAATTCTTTACTGCTTTCAAAAACCTTCTCACTCCTTTTTGCAAGTGTTTTAACACCATCCCTAACTTCTTTAATTAGCTAGACAAGGATCCTTTTTCCCATGGAGCCTTGAATTTCAAAGTATTCAGAAATAATCCAAAAATCTCCGAAAACCTAAGTTTTTTTCGCCAACAGCTTATGTCACTCAGGAGTGACGTGGCAGCACTAGCAGAGGCCGCCAGACGTCAGTTGTTGCTCAGTGCTCATACTGGTTACACATGC
Source organism: Hemitrygon akajei (assembly GCF_048418815.1). Classification (NCBI taxonomy): domain Eukaryota; kingdom Metazoa; phylum Chordata; class Chondrichthyes; order Myliobatiformes; family Dasyatidae; genus Hemitrygon; species Hemitrygon akajei. The sequence goes on along the minus strand of NC_133124.1, from coordinate 136,630,481 downwards.
ATTTCCTGTTCGCTGATATTTTGTGTTCACTGTTGACTTTGTGTTTAATTTCACTGTGAAAATGTCAAAAAGAGCTGCAGATACCCCTATGGGTAACAATGAGAAAAAGAGAAGGAAGCACCTATCATTATCAATAACGCAGAAAGTGGAGTTATTGCAGAAGCTTGATCGTGGTGGGTCTGTGCGGCATCTTACTGAAGAATATGGTGTTGGAACTACCACTGTATATGATTTAAAGAAACAGAAAGACAAGTTACTGAAGTTTTATAGTGACAGTGACGTTCTACATTTATTCCAATAAGTCATTTACCATGTGTTTGATTTGGTTCGTTTGAAGCTGTATATTTTTATGTTTTATTGAATGTTTTTGTTGGAAATAAAATATTTTTCTTGTCATTATTCCCTAAACAATACAGTATAACAACTACTTACATAGCATTTACATTGTATTAGGTATTAGAAGTAATCTAGAGATGATTTAAGGTATATGGGAGGATGTGCATAGGTCTGGAGTTTCGCTGGGTCCTAAAGTCCACCACACTGAGACAGGTTAAATAAAGGACTTGAGCATACATGATTTTTGGTTTCCTCCGGGGGTCCCGGAACCATTAAGGAGGGATTCTAAAATCTGAAAAATTCTGAATTCCGAAATGCAACTAGCCCCTAGGATTTCGGATAAGGGACCTGTAATATCATTGAGAATTATGAAGTACTTGTTTCAAAGTCTTCCACTGTTTATCTACTGAAAGACATTTAATCAAATAATCAGCCTGTCTTAGACAGCTAGCTCCTCACAACACACCATTGCCTATATTTAAATATAGCATATCAATTTTAGTTTTAGATTCATAGTGGAGTTGGTATTCTGTTTCAGAATTCCACAAGGCTACTGGTATTGGAGCACAGTCTGAGTCAATGTCCCACATCTCCATGTTCAGGCAACTATCTTTTAGGAGTGTCTCAGATTATCAGTTTTGCCTTTCCATGAAACCTACACTGTGGTCACGCTATTGGGCACACTTATACGCCTGCTCATTAATGCAAGTATCTAATCTGCAAATCATGTGGCAGCAATTCAGTGCATAAAAACATGCAGACAATGTCAAGAGGTTCAGATGTTGTTTGGACCAAACATCAGAATGGGAAAGAAATGTCATCTACATAACTTTGACCGTGGAATGATTGTTGGTGGTTTGAGTATCCTAGGTACGCTGATCTCCTGGGATTTTCACATACAACAGTCTCTGGAGTTTACAGGGAAAGCATCCAGTGAGCAGCAGTTCTGTGGATGAAAACACCTTGTTAATGAGAGAGGTCAGAGGAGGATGGCTTCAAGCTGACAGGAAAGTGACAGCAACTCAAATAACCACATGTTACAATAGAGGTGTGCAGAAGGGCATCTCTGAATGTACAATATGTCAAACCTGAAGTGGCTGGGCTACAGTAGCAGAAAACCATGAACATACATGCAGTGATTACGTGATTAGGTAGAGGAGTAGTCACTGAAATAGAATGTTACTTTGCATCTGTGAGTAAGAGAGCGAGATCTGAGTAGAGCAAGGCTCGTTGGGAGTGGGCTTTATTTCTGCCAATAAAAGAAGTGAGGTGTAAATGGAACAGCCATTGCTGGAGTGGACCAGGGCTAGAGTGGTTAGGCTTTGGCTCAACAAGCTTAGGCAAGAACAGGTGGAGGGTCTAAGTAATTTTCTAGTAAGTTATTCTTTCTCTATCTTGTCTATTAGTACATAGTGAAGTGAGAATGGATCCAGGTTGAGTGGCATGTTCTTCGTGTGAGATGTGGAAATGCTGGGAAACTTCCAGTCTCTGTGAAGATGTTACCAGGTTTGGAGATGGCCCAAGTGCAGAGTGAGAGAGACTGAAGTGGGTCAATAGTTCATAGTCTTTAATATGAACAGAGTTAAATAGAAAATAAAACAATAAACGCTAGGCCAAACAGGGCTGTTAACTAAAACTCTCAAAAGGAAAACGAAGCCTACACTGCAGCTGAAAAGAACATCTAAACATTAAACGAATACCGCTAGTCTTCAGAGTCAGTTGACTTGAAAGTCCAATATTTCGGGGAAGGCCGAATGAAAAACAGCAGTGAAGCGTTGCTATGCTCCGTCCAAGTCTCAACAAGCACTGCAATGACAAGTATGGAGTTAAATACTATCATGATTTAATAATAATTAGCTGACACGTGCAAATTCACAAACGCAATTGCCGTTATCTACTCAACTGCACTGCCGATTCCGTGGTTGTGACAGATAACTACATCTGCATGCAGTGCATCGAGCTGCAGCTCCTTAGAGACTGTGTTAAGGAACTGGAGCTGCAGCTGGATGACCTTCAGCATATTCTAGAGAATGAGGAGGTGATAGATAGCAGCTACAGGGAGGTAGTCATCCCTAAATTGAAGGAGGCGGATACCCAGGAGAGGGGAAGGGAATAGGCAGCTGGTGCAGAGCGCACCTCAATAATAAGTGCACGGGTTTGGATACAATTGGAGGTGGGACTGGGGGAAACCACAGTAACCAGCTCTGAGTCTGGCTCTGTGGCTTGGAAAGGAAGAGGGAAGAAGAGGAGTGCAGTAGTGATAGAGGTTTCAGTAGTTAGAGGAGCAGACAGGAGATTCTGTGGATATGAAAGAGACATGCAGATCGAAGGTTGCCTGCCAGCTGCCAGGGCCAGGGATATCTCAGGTGGGTCCACAGCATTCTAAAGGTGGGGGGGGGGGGGGTGTGAACAGCTGGAATTGTGGTACCGATGATATAGGTCAGAAAAGGAATGTGGTCCTGATGAGAGAATATACTGAGTTAAGTTGGCAGCTGAAAAGCTGGACTTCTAGGGTAATAATCGTTGTATTGGTGCCTGTGACATGTGTCACTGAGAGTAAAAATAGGAAGATGTGGCAGATGAATGCATGGCTGAGGAATTGGTGCAGCAGACAAGGTTTCAGACTTTTGAAACATTAGGATCTCTTCTGGGGAAAGCACAAAAAAGGACGGTTTGGTTTGAAGTGTAACATGGCAGAAAAATCAAAAAGTGTGATGAATACAGAACAGAAGGTGTTATATTTGAATGCATGCAGTACATAGAATAAGGTAGATAATCTTGTAGCACAGTTAGAAATTGTCAGGTATGACAAGTTGTGGCCATCACTAAGTCATGGTTGAAAGAAGATCACGGTTGGTAACTTAACATTCAAGCATTGTATCAAAGACACTGACAGGTAGGCAGAGGGGTTGGGGTGGCTCTGTTGGTAAAAAATGAAATGAAATACTTAGAAAGAGGTGACATGTTGTAGGATCAGAACATGTAGAATCCTTGTGTGTAGAGTTAAGAAACTGCAAGGGTAACGAGACTCTAATGAGAGGCCTCTGAACTGTAGCCAGGATGTGGGGTAAAAATTACAATGGAAGTTGGAAAAGGTAGGTAAAAAAATGTGACAGTAGTCATTGGGATTTCAATGTGGCAGGTGGATCAGGAAAATCAGGTTGGTTTTGGATCCCAAGAGAAGGAATTTGTAGAATGCCTACAAAAATGGCTTTGAAGAGCTGAATGTGGTTGAGCCCCTTCAGAATCAGAATCAGATTTAATATCACCAACATATGTTGTGAAATTTGCTGATTTTACAGCAGCAATACAGTGAGATACATGATAAATAAATATAGAGAAAAAACTGAGTTACATTAAGTATATATGTCTATTAAATAGTTAAGTTAAAGTAAGTAGTGCAAAATAACAGAAATAAAAAAGTAAATGTAGTTTTCATAGAGCCATAGAACATTACAGCATAGAAACAGGCCCTTCGGCCCTTCTTGGCTGTGCCAAATCATTTTTCTGCCTAGTCATAGGTACTATGTCCATTTAGAAATTAGATGGCAGAGGGGAAGAAGCTGTTTCTGAATCGCTGAGTGTGCCTTCAGGCTTCTGTACTCCTACCTGATGGTAACAGTGTGAAGAGAGCATGTCCTGGGTGGTGGGGGTCCTTAATGATGGCGTCACCATTCTAAGGCACCTTGAAGATGCCTTGATGCCTTGGATACTATGGAGGTTGTTACCCATGTTACAGCTGACTTATTTTACAAGTTTCTGCAACTTATTTTCATCTTGAACAATAGCCACCCCACTACATCCCCCCCCACATACCAGCCAGTGATGCAGCCAGTCAGAATGCTCTCTATGGTACACTTGCAGAAGTTTTCAAGTGTTTTCAAATCCCCCCAAACTCCTTATGAAATATAGCCACTGTCTTGCATCAATATGTTGCACCCAGGTTAGGTCTTCAGAGATATTGACACCTAGGGACTCACTCTCTCCACTTCTGATCCCTCTATAAGGATTGGTTTGTATCCCCTTGTATTACCCTTCCACAATCAGCTCTTTGGTCTTGCTGACATTGAGTGCAAGGTTGTTGCTGTGACACCATTCAACTAACTGGTATATCTTGATCCTGTACGCCCTTACGTCACCATCTGAAATTCTGCCAACAATGGTTGAATGAATGAAAAAGATTGTAAAAGCAATTCTGGATTGAGTGCTATGTAATGAACCAGATTTGATGAGGGAGCTTAAGGTAAAGGAACCCTTAGGAGGCAGTGATCATAATATGATAGAATTCACCCTGCAGTTTGAGAGGGGGAAGATGAAGTCGGATGTGTCAGTATTACAGTAGTGTAAAGGGAATTGCAGAGGCATGAGAAAGGAGCTGGCCAAAGTCAATTGGAATGGGTCATTAGCAGGGATGAAGGCAGAACAGCAATGGCTGAAGTTTCTGAGAGCAAATTCGGAAGGTGCAGGATAGATACATACCAAAGAAGAAATATTCTAAAGGGAGGATGAAGTAACCATGGCTGATACGGGAAGTAAAGACAGCATAAAAGCAAAAGAATGACTATACAATGCAGCAAAATTAAGTGGGAATTTAGAGGATTGGGAAGCTTTTGAAAAGCACTGGTAAGCAATATAAAGAGAAAAGGTGAAATATGAAAATAAGCTATCCAATAATATAAAAGAAGTTACAAAATGTTTTCCCCCATATATATAAAGAGTAAATGAGAGGTGAGAGTGGATATCAGACTGCTGGAAAATTACACTGGATAGATAGTAATGGGAAACAAAGAAACGGCAGACAAACTTACTGAGAATTTTGTGTCAGTCTTCTCTGTGGAAGATAGTAGCAGAATGCCATAAATTCAAGAGGTCAGGAGGCAGAAGTGAGTATAGTTGCTTGGAAAGCTGAACAGGTAGAAGGTAGGTAAGCCACTTGGACTAGGTGGACTACATCCCAGGCTTCTGAAAGAGGTAGCTGAAGAGATTATGGAGTCATTATTAAGAATCAGTAAATTCTGAAATAGTTCAGTGGTTGGAAAGATATTGGAGTCCATTATTAAAGATGACATTTCAGGGTACTTGGAAGCAGATGATAAAATGGACCAAAATTAGCCTGGTTTCCTTCTGGGGAAATCATGCCTGAGAAATCTATTAGAACTCTTTGAGGAAATAACAGACAGGATAGACAAAGGAGAGTCAGTGGATGCTATTTACTTGAATCTTCAGGAGGCTTTTGTTAAGGCACATTAGGCTGCCAAACAAGAAAAGAACCTGTGTTACAGGAAAGATACTAGCATGGACAGTAAGTGATGGATTGTAACTATATGTGCTGTGTGTGACTATATGTACTGTGTTTTGTACCTTGGCCCCAGAGGAATGATGTTTTGTTTAGTTCTATACCTGCATTTGGTTTAATGACAATAAACTTGTACTTGAACTTGAGATGTAGAAACAAGCCAGATTCCTAGAGTTCGGGTGATTGGGCTATGTGCAGTTTGATATGTAGACTTAGGGACGTAAAGTATGGAAATGGGCTCTTCAGCCTTACTGACCCACCGCAACCAAGCTGTTCCCACTTCCCCACATTTACCCATATTCCTCTCACTCAGGGGTTCCCATCCTGGGGTCCATGGACCCCTGGGCTAATGGTAGGGGTCCATGGCAAAAAAAAGTTGGGAACCCCTGCTCTAAACCATTCCTATACATCCACCATTCTGGACAGGATAGATTGATGAGCAGAGATCATGGGAGACGCTGACCATAGATCATTGGAAACTTTTTGATTCTTATCTCAATTTGGGATTGGGAAGCTCCTAGACAATGACCCAGGAGTCCCCGTGATCCAATGGTGAGCTCAAGAGCATCCTCTACCCTTCTGACAGCCACGGTTCTAATCGCTGATACTTTGACTTGAAATGAAGAGAGAGATTAGGGTGATTGAGGATTTGTGGGAGTGGGGGTGAGTGGGTGAGGTGAATATGGGTTTTGAGGGTAGGAATCAGGGAATGCGTGTATGATTTAGTGGGGACACGTAAATGTAAAAGGGACTTTAGGGCCAGCTTCTTCATATAAAAGATGGCCTGCATTTGGAATGAATTGCCAGAGATACTGGTTGAGGCAGTGTGGGTCTCTGTGATTTTTCTGATCCCTGGGTCCAAGAATGAGTGAAAACTTGTTGCTTCACAATCATTTATTTAAAAGTTTAAACAAAGAAACAGATACAGAGTACATGAAACTGAGCGAGGAGCCGAGAAACAAAGATACAAAGAAGAAGATGGCGCCTTTGTAAAACCTGGCACTTTTATACTTAATTTAAGACAAATTTATGAGATAAGAGGGAACCAATCACGTTACACAATCACAGCACATATGTGATATGCTAACACAGCAAATGAAAAATGAAAAGATGACTAACCATTATGCAACTGCTATACCACATTTCCATCAGAAGGTGGAGACAAACATCACACATTCTGAAAATACACAAGTTTGTTAAAAATACAAATTGTGTGTCAGTAAAACTATGACTTTATTCTTGCAGTAATTCGAGTGATATTTTATTAAAAGCATAAACAACAATTGATTCCAATAGCAGCATTTAAAAGCCACTCAGATAAGCAGATGGATTGGAGAGGTTTACAGGTCTGGGGACTAAATGCAGGCAGATAGGATTAATGTGCTGGGAAACACAGGTTTTCATGGGCACATTGGGCCAAAGGACCTGTTTCAATGCTGTAAGACTCTTTGACTTGAAGTGGACAGGAAGGGCTGTGTGGGTGAATATGGGTTAGCACAGGTATGTTTATGTGGGGATGTGCAGGCATTGCAGGTGGGTGCACTATCATTAAGTAATAGGGCATGGAGCACAGAGAAAGGATGACCTCCCAGAGCTGTCACCTGGACATATCTGTTAACGCCATGATACTTGTTACGGAACTGCCCATTGCTCGCAGGATGGCAATCTTGGATGTCAGGATACCTGATATCACTTACCATGAATGGCCAGCATTCACAGCCACTCATCTCACTGGAGCATAATACCTTTACCCTGACCCATGGTTCCTTCCTTGGCATGGGTACAGCACACTAGTGCAGCGGTTATTACAATCACTTTACATCGCCAGTTGTAAGATCTGCATTCCATTCCCACTGCTGTGTGTAAGGAACTTGTACGTCCTCCCTGTGCCCATGTGGGTTTCCTCGAATGCTCTGGTTTCCTCAGACGTTCCAAAGGTATACTGCTCCTCTACTATTGGTCATTCTAAATTGCCCCATGATTAGGCTAGGATTAAATTGGGGGATTACTAGTTGGTGTGAATCAAAGGGCCGGAAGGGCCTATTCCATGTTGTATCTCAATAAACATAAAATTAAAGAAAAGAATACTGAGCAGCATGGATGACTGCATTGGTTCTGTTTCTTGCACCCATGCCAAGCTTATCGACTTCATCAACTTTACCTCCAACTCCACCCTGCCCTCAAATTTACCTGGTCCATTTCTAAAACTCCTTCTCCTTTCTCGATCTCTGTCTCTACATTTGGAGACAGTTTATCCACTGATATCTTTTATAAATTTTATAATTTGTATGATACATTGCCCACTAGTTAAAAAAGCTGACAAAGAGAAGTATATTGATAAGCCTTGGTTAAGAAAAGGAATACAAAATGCTTATAAAAAGAAAAATGTATTATATAAGAAATTCTTAAAACATAGAACAAAGGAAGCTGAAATTAAATACAAGATATATAAAATTAAGTTATCAAGTATTATAATATTTAGTAAAAGGAGTTATTATAGTAAATTACTGGAGATTAATATAAATAAAATTAAAAATACTTAGAGTTTTAAATGAAATTATTAAAAAGGATAAAAGAAAAACAATTTACCCATATTACTTTAATTTAAACAATGATATGGTAATAAAGGATACTAATTTGGTTGTAGATAGGTTTAATGATTTCTTTGTTAATGTGGGAACTAAATTAGCTAAATCAATTACTGCACTTAGCAATAAAGATGGAGTAAATAGTAATGTTATCAATATAAACACTTACACTATGTTTATTAGAGCAACTGATGAAAAAGAAATAGTTGATATAGTATATAAATCAAAGAGTAAGAAATCAACAGATTGGAATGGATATGATATGTATTTAATTAAAAACATCATTGACTGTGTTGTGAAACCACTGACTCATATTTGATTGCTGGAAAATTTCCCAATAAAATGAAAATAGCCAAGGTCATTCCAATACATAAAGCTGGAGATAAACACGTATTTTCAAATTATAGACCAGTTTCTTTGCTCTTACAGCTTTCCAAAATATTGGAAAAAGTATTTGTAAGAAGGTTAAATGATTTTATAACAAAACATAATATACTCTGTGAAATGCAATATGGTTTCAGAAACAAAAACAAAACCACTACAATAGCATTAATAGATTTTGTAGAAGAAATATCAAATGCTATAGAAAGAAATGAATACACAGTGGGAATATTCCTTGATCTAAAAAAAGCATTTGACACCATTGACCATAAACTATTAACAAAATTAGAAAGATATAGTATTAGAGGGGTGGCATGTGACTGGTTAAGTAGTTATTTGGATGACAGGTATCATTATGTACATATAAACAACTTGAATTCAAAACTTTTGAGGGTAACTTGTGGGGTACCACAAGGTTCACTGCTTGGTCCATTGCTGTTCATTTTGTATATAAACGATATATGTATGGTCTCTCAGACATTAAAATGTATATTATTTGCTGATGATACAACTATATATTGTAGTGGGGAACATCTGAAATAACTTTTGAATATAGTGGAGAAAGAACTAAAAATTATAGAGAAATGGTTTGATATTAACAAATTATCACTGAATCTAGGTAAAACTAAATTCATAATATTTGGAAACCGTGTATCAAACTCATAGAGTAAACTTAGAATAAATGATGTTGAAATTGTTTAGGTATCTGAAACAAAATTTTTAGGAGTGGTAATAGGTAGTAAATTAAGCTGGAAACTACAAATAAATTCTGTCAAAGCAAAAATGTCTAAGTCTATTGCAATACTGTACAAAACGCAAGATTTCTTAAATCAGGAATCTTTGTATACATTATACTGTTCACTTATAGTCCCATACATGACTTACTGTGTAGAGGTATGGGGAAATACATACAAAACAAATACAAACTCAATTTTTCTACTCCAAAAGAAAGATATACGAATTGTAAATAAGACAAGTTATTATGAGCCAACCAATCCACTATTTATTCAACTAAACACTTTAAAATTCAGAGATTTTGTAGACTTTAAAATAATACAAATTATGTATAAAGTAGAAAATGGACAGCTACCACAATTAAAGGTTGTTTAAAATGACAGAAAGACAACATGATTTGAGTGGAATGTGTATATTTCATAAACAAAGGATAAGAACAAATCTAAAAAATCATGTATTTCAGTCAGAAGGGTGAATCTATGGAACAGTCATAGTAAGAATTTAAAAACATGCACTACACTTAACAAGTTTAAAAATTATTTAAAAAGTATTTAATGAACAAATATAAAATACATGATTTAAAATGAATGGGAGTAATGTAAATAAATGATCTTTGGAATTGGATTTTGTGTTAAAAGATTATGAAATTTTTTATTTTTGATGTGATGATTGATGCCAATTATGTTGTATAAGTAAGAGGGGTAGAGGGGTAGGTGTAATAAGCTGTAGCTTCAGCCTACACCCTTTTGGTCTGTTTTAAAGAATATCTATGTTTTTTGTTGTAATTTTGTCCTATGAAATCATTGTTGTATGTGATGCTTTTTGTTATGATTGTACTGAACAAAATAAATTAATTTAATTCATTCATTTATTCATAAATCCTCACAGCTTATAAATTCTCACAGCTACCTGATCTACAACTTTTCCCACCCTGTCACTTCTAAAAATGCCATCTCCTTCTCTCAATTTCTCCATCGCCTCTGCATCTGGTCTCAGAATGAGGCATTTCATTCCAGAACTAATGAGATGTCCTCCTTCTTCAAAGAAAAGGGCTTTCCTTCGTACACTATCAACGTTGCCCTCACCCGCATCACTTCCATTTCACACATGTCTGCCCTCACCCTATCCACCCGCCACCACACCAGGGATAGGGTTCCCTTTGTCCTCACCTACCACCCCATCAGCATCCATGTCCAGCACATAATTCTCTGTAACTTCTGCCAACTCCAATGAGATCCCACCACCAAGCACATCTTCCTCCCCCACCCCTCCCCCACTTTCTGCTTTCTGCAGGGATCGTTTCCTATGCGACTCCATTCTCCCCACTGATCTCCCTCCAGGCACTTATTCTTACAAATGGAACAAATGCAACACCTGCCCCTACACCTCCTCCCTCACTATCATTAAGGGAATATGCATCCCCATCTCACCTGTGCCATTTTTATCGTGACAATAACTACAATATACACTGAGGAATGGAAAATGAAATCCTAATTTTATGGTCAATCCTAAATTGTGAGGGATCCCAAACACAGAAGCAGATTACAATAGCATGAAGTCACTGATAACTCTGAATGGGCAGAAATTACCACATTATGGAATCTCATGTGGATAGGGTGGTGAAAAAAGCTTTTGGTATGCTGGACTTTATAAATTGGAGCATTGAGTATAGGTGGGGGTCCTGACGAAGGGTCTCGGCCCGAAACGTCGACAGCGCTTCTCACTATAGATGCTGCCTGGCCTGCTGTGTTCCACCAGCATTTTGTGTGTGTTGTTGTTTGAATTTCCAGCATCTGCAGATTTCCTCGTGATTGAGTATAGGAGTTGGGATGTAATGTTAAAATTGTACAAGGCATTGGTAAGGCTGAATTTGGAGTATTGTGTACAGTTCTGGTCACCGAATTATAGGAAAGATGTCAACAAATTAGAGAGAGTACAGAGAAGATTTACTAGAATGTTACCTGGGTTTCAGCACCTAAGTTACAGTGAAAGGTTGAACAAGTTAGGTCTTTATTCTTTGGAGCATAGAAGGTTGAGGGGGGACGATCGTGGTATTTAAAATAATGAGGGGGATAGATAGAGTTGACATGGATAGGCGTTTTCCATTGAGAGTAGGGGAGATTCAAACAAGAGGACATGATTTGAGAGTTAGGGGGCAAAAGTTTAAGGGTAACTTGAGGGGGGTTTTTCTTTACTCAGAGAGTGATAGCTGTGTGGAACGAGTTTCTAGTAGAAGTGGTAGAGGCAGGTTCGGTATTTTCATTTAAAGTAAAATTGGATAGGTATATGGACAGGAAAGGAATGGAGGGTTATGGGCTGAGTGTGGGCCAGTGGGACTAGGTGAGAGTAAGTGTTCGGCACGGACTAGAAGGGCTGAGATGGCCTGTTTCCGTGCTGTAATTGTTATATGGTTATACATTATATTATTTTAAACATGGAGTGACATTATATTGTAGTAAGAAAATGACATTGTGTGCTGCCTGGCAAATACAGATGGTCTGACATAGAACTCAGAAAAATGAGAGATTATCTAAATGAGATATAAAAGATTCTGATAAGATTCTGGAGACAGGGAGTAGAGCATCTATAATTATAGAGCATAGATATGATGATTTTAGGAGAAAGATAAGGAAAACTGTCCTTACCTTTATGAAAGTTATTTCACTGAGTATATTTAAGGCTGAGACTGATAGATGTCTGTTCACTGAAGAGAGATCAGGGATGTGGTTGGTGATCAAGTTTGTAAATCAGCTTGGAGCACAGGAATTTCTATGATTTTACTGAATTCCTCCTTCAGTACTTCCCCTTTTCCACCTATCACCTCCCAGCTTGTCACGTTACCCCCTCCCCAAACCCCCACCTTCCCCCTCTCTAGGTTTCATCTATCACCTCCCAGCTTGTCATGTTACCCCCTCCCAACCCCCACCTTCTCCCTCTCTAGGCTTCATCTACCACCTCCCAGCTTGTCACATTACCCCCTCCCAACCCCCACCTTCCCCCTCTCTAGGCTTCATCTATCACCTCCCAGCTTGTCACGTTACCCCCTCCCAACCCCCACCTTCCCTCTCTCTAGGCTTCATCTATCACCTCCCAGCTTGTCACGTTACCCCCTCCCAACCCCCACCTTCCCCCTCTCTAGGCTTCATCTATCACCTCCCAGCTTGTCATGTTACCCCCTCCCAACCCCCACCTTCCCCCTCTCTAGGCTTCATCTACCACCTCCCAGCTTGTCACGTTACCCCCTCCCAACCCCCACCTTCCCCCTCTCTAGGCTTCATCTATCACCTCCCAGCTTGTCACGTTACCCCCTCCCAACCCCCACCTTCCCCCTCTCTAGGTTTCATCTACCACCTCCCAGCTTGTCACGTTACCCCCTCCCAACCCCCACCTTCCCCCTCTCTAGGTTTCATCTACCACCTCCCAGCTTGTCACGTTACCCCCTCCCCAAACCCCCACCTTCCCCCTCTCTAGGCTTCATCTACCACCTCCCAGCTTGTCACGTTACCCCCTCCCCAAACCCCCACCTTCCCTCTCTCTAGGCTTCATCTATCACCTCCCAGCTTGTCATGTTACCCCCTCCAAACCTCCACCTTCCCCCTCTCTAGGCTTCATCTATCACCTCCCAGCTTGTCACTTTATCCCCTCCCAACCCCCCACCTTCCCCCTCTCTAGGCTTCATCTATCACCTCCCAGCTTGTCACTTTATCCCCTCCCAACCCCCCACCTTCCCCCTCTCTAGGCTTCATCTACCACCTGCCAGCTTCTATTTCTTCCCCTCTCCCTACCTTTTTATTCTGACTCCAATCAGAATTCTGTATGTCCAATCCTGATGAAGGGCCTCGTCAATACGTCTCCATGGACGCTTCCTGACCTGCTGAGTTCCCCTGGATTTACAACAGCTGCATCTCCTGTGTTTAATACTCCAACACAGTTTTAATTTAATTCAGTTTATACTTATGTAACAGCAACATTGAAAATATTTTAACTGTTTCATAGTATCCTGAAAGAAATACGTTATGTTTTGTTTTTTAACTCCAAAATGTGTCTACTACATTCTAACTGTAGTGAGGCGCGCACTTACACATTGGCTGTGTGTTTAAAAAAAGCACAACAGCGTCTCTTCCACCTCAGGTGAATGAAGAATTCAGCATGAGCCCCCAAATCCTCAGGACATTCTACAGGGGCACCATTGAGAGCATCCCGACTGGCTGCATCACTGCCTGGTATGGGAACTGCACCAACTTTGATCGCTGGGCACTGCAGAGAGTGGTACAGACATCCCAGTGCATCTGTGGATGTGAACTTCCTTCCACTGAGAACATTTACAGCAGCAGGTGCATAAAGAAGGCCTGGAAGATCATCGGGGACGCCAGTCACCCCAACCGTAAACCGTTTCAACTGCTTCCATCTGGTGAACGGTACTGCAGCATGAAAGCCAGGACCAACAGGCTGTAGAACAGCTTCTTTCTACAAGCCATTAGTTTATATATTCACATGTCTGTACATTGCGACGGAGTCATAACACAAAAAGTTTTACATTGTGGGATGGATTTAAATAAATAAATTCAAATAAATTATGATGCGATGGTGTAATGACACATGGCATTCATATACTTCATACATATAACCTGTAATAAATTATGTAAACAAACAAATAACGTTTAACCAAACAATGTATTTACAATATTACTCAAGTATTACCCTGAAATATTAAAAACTCAACACTCCTCCCTGTTTAGTATAGAATGGGTCTCAACTTGTATACATATTATACAGTGCCTGTAAAAAGTATTCACACCCCCTCCCACTGGAAGTTTTCATGTTTTATTGTTTTATAACATTGAATCAGTGGATTTAATTTGGCTTTTTTGACACTGACCAAAAGAAAATAGTCTTTTGTGCCAAAGTGAAAACAAATTTCTATAAATTGGCCTCACTCTATTACAATTATTGAACACAAAATAATTGATTGCGTAACTACTCACCTCTCCCATAAAGCTGCGACAGGTGAAGTACACAGGCAATAGATGCTGTACCTGCAGTCTCTCTAATCTCAGCCACTGAAGCTTGTAACTCCTCCAGAGTTGTCACAGGTCTTTTGGTGGCCTCCCTCACTAGTCCCCTTCTTGCACGGCCACTCAGTTTTTGAGGATGGCTTGCTTGAGGCAGATTTACCACTGTGCAATATTCTTTCTGTTTCTTGATGATTGACAACTGTACTCTAAGGGATATACAGTGACTTGGAAATTTACTTGTATCCATCTCCTGGCATGTTTTTTAATAACCTTTTTGTGTAGTTGCTTGGAGTGTTCTTTTGTCTTCACGGTGTAGTTTTTGCCAGGACACTGACCCACCAGCGTTTGGACCTTCCAGATACAGGTGTATGTTTATTACAATCAATTGAAACCCGTTGACTGTACACAGATGGTCTCTTCAAGAAATTATGTGACTTCTAAAACCAGTGTTGATTTGGTGTGTCATATTAAAGGAGGAAAATAATTATGCAGTTAATTATTTTGATTTATATAACCATAGAACATTACAGCACAGAAACAGAGAATACGTACACAACGCTGGAAGAACTCAGCAGGTCAGGCAGCATCTGCTGAGTTATTCCAGCGTTGTGTACATATTCTTTGATCCACAGCATCTGCAGTTGTATTTTTGAGCACAGAAACAGGCTTTTTGGCCCTTCTTGGCTGTGCCGAACAACTTCTCTGCCTAGTCCCACTGACCTGCACCTGCACCATATCCCCCTATACACCTCTCATCCATGTACCTGTCCAAGTTTTTCTTAAATGTTAAAAGTGAGCCCGCATTTACCACTTAGTCTTTTTAAGTTACCTCTTTTGATCACCCCTGTAGTCTCTCTTGTCCAGGAGTGAAACATCGAACCTCAATTTGTCCAGGAGCCCTCAATTTGTCTCAGCTGTTTGTACGGCATATTCCTTCTGAGATTGGGTTTGAGAGATCCATGTGTGAACACGACGAATGACCCAGGAACAGCACAGCTGGTGAGCTGTTGGCTGTGGAACGCGCTGTATTGCAATATGCAAGGGTAAATTGGCAAGCTTCTGATTCAGTGTGACTCTTTCTTTAAACTCTGGACTAACATTTTCACCAAGCCATTTGTATCTGGGTGGGACAGTGCAGACGTTATATGTCTTATTCCACTCATTTTCAGGAAGAACTGAAGCTATTCAACAACAAACTGTGGTTCATTATCGCTGACTAAGTGTTCTGAAACACCAACCTTTGAGAAGAGGCTCCTGAACACATCAACAGTGTAATGGAGGCTAGTGGTTTGTAGTGGACCGCTTCTGCCCAATTTGTAGTTGCATCCACTATTACCCAGGGACGGTCTGGCAAAATCCACATGAATCCTCTGACAGGGATGGAGAGGCGCTGTTCTTGTGTCTTCTGGAATAGTTGGCATCCCAAAAAGTGCGTGGGAAGTTGTTTGATCTGCTGATCTATCCCAGGCCACCAGACAAATCTTTGAGCCAATATTTTCATTTTGACCATGCCTAGATAACCGGCATGTATAGTAGCACCTCCAACACTTCAGCTCTCAGCTTGAATGGTACAACAATTCTCAATCCCCACATAAGGCAACCCTCCTCAAGGGCAAGTTCATCCAGTGCTGGTAGAAATGTTGTGGCCTGGGATTTCTGCTGACTTTCCAGCCTTTTTTTTAGTGACTGCTAGAGAGCGTGGGCTCTTTTCTGGTATTTTCCAAGGGTAAATTGGACAAACCATCAGCATTTCTAAAATTAGTCATCCTTGTGAATTCAGTCTTGTATGTGTCCTCCAAGAAACAGAGCCCATCTCTGCATTTTTGCTGCTGCTGTTAGTGGAACACCCTTCTGAGGATTGAAAATGGACACCAGTAGTTGATGAACAGTAACGATGGTAAACCTCTCCCGTATTGGTTGAAATATTTTACACCACTAACTGGAGTCAAGGCCTCTCTGTCAATCTGGGCATATTTGTTCTCTGCAGCGGTAAGGGAATGTGATGCAAAAGCTATTCACTTCCATCACTCATAACGTGACATAACTGCACCTTCAGATTCAGATTCAGTTTATTGTTATTTAGAAACCACAAATGCAATGTAGTTAAAAAAATGAGACAACGTTCCCCCAGAATGATAGCACAAAAGCATATGACAAAACAGACTACACCAGAAGATCCACATAACATTTGGCAATCCCCAATCCAGAGTCCGGAGAGGCTGCTGCGTATTAATATCGCGCTACCATCTTAGCGCGTTTCCTGGAAAGAAGCTCCAATCCCACCAGTCAAAACAAGACCAAAAACTAAAGCT
Source organism: Hemitrygon akajei (assembly GCF_048418815.1). NCBI lineage: Eukaryota > Metazoa > Chordata > Chondrichthyes > Myliobatiformes > Dasyatidae > Hemitrygon > Hemitrygon akajei. The sequence continues at coordinate 136,613,818 of NC_133124.1, read as the reverse complement.
ACAAGACCTGCACAAAACCACATAGTTACAACAGTGCAAACAATAGCATAATTGATAAAAAAAACAGACCATGGGCACAGTAAAAATAGTCCAAAGATGTTAAAAGACTATAAGTTCGAAAGAAAGCACCACACAGTTTCCACAAAGTCCTCAGGGTCCCGATTGACTCGTCATCCCACGCCGGCGGCAGAAGGGAATACCCCCGCTATGGACTTCCATGGTGCTGCCCGACTCAGTCTCGCAGATGCAGCACACAATGAAAGCTCTGTCAAACCCAGCCTCGCAGACGCAGCACACAGTGAAAACGACCTGATCGCGGCGGATTCCAAGTCCGTCGAACCTCCGACCATCCCCTCCGGCACAGCTTCGCCGAGCACCATCCTTTGCCGAGCGTATTAAGATGCCCCCGCCAACGGCCACCGGCAACGCGACCCCGAGGACTGGGGGCCTGTTCTTCCCAGCAGAGACTTGGACCTCACAGCAACTAAACCATAAGGCAAGGCTTCACTGGACAATGTTGATCATAATGTGTGAGTACAGTAGCTGACGTCACCATTTCCTTCACCTTTTGGAAAGCCACTTCACACTACTTTGTCCATTGCCATTTCTTCCCAATCTGTTTTAATGAGTTCAAGGGTTGTGTTACAATATGGCAACAATGAATATAGAATTGAGACAGTTTTTTAATAGACAAATAAACATTTATTTAAACTCTGCTCAATAAAAATGAAAAGTAAACAAACAACTTACTTAACCAGAAGTTAACTGCTATACAGCAACTCAAACAGTTCTTAAAGCGATAAATGCGAAAGTCCAAATGATTTACACAGTCAATTAGGAGAGACTTTCCTGAAGTAACAAATTCCTCGACGATGCGACGTTACTGCTGGTCCCCGCCAAAATATGCCTTGCCCGAAGGATTCACGATGAAGGAAATAAAAGTGGCTTGAAGGAACTGACCTTTTCCTTAGCAAATTACACTGCCTCCAACCCTTTCTGCTCTTACAAAGCAGGGGTTATTTTAGATGCAGGTCATATTTCCTTAATGATGATTCAATAAGGTCGATCCTGTATTACCGCCAACGACACCAACTTTTCTCGATCCTTCGAGTTTCCGTACTTCGGTAAATCTTCACTCTCCAATACTTAGACTTTAAAATTAAATCGAAGATACATCAAACATAACTGGCAGTGATTTTCAAAACTGCCAGCACAACGACAATGTACCTTACAGTAAGAATTAAAACTCCACTTTAAAACAAAACTGCATCATGAAACCAAATACGCAGCATAACGGAGTAACGGACGACTTAAACGACATCCCAACAAAACTCCAGCGTCACAGCAGGCTTTCCCCGTTTTATACCTGTTGAAAACTGGCCATCACATGACCTCACACTGGCGGGAAAATTACATCATGTGACCTCATACTGGTGGGAAAATACATCACCCCACCATCACAAGACCATCACATCATGCTCACCAAATACGCAATTATATCATAGTCATGAGACTGTCACAAGATACCCACGAGGTACGTAACATTTGGAGCATAATAGTCAACTTTGACAGGAACCTGTTATATTAATTGACAAATCCTAAAAAGGATTGCAACTGTGACATATCATTTTGCCTTGGGGCATACATCACTGCCTGAATTTTCTCTGCACACTTGTTTAATCCTTGTGCGTCAATCATGTGACTACAGTAAGTGATGCTTGGTTTGAAGAATTCACACTTGTCACCGTGCTGTGAGACCATAACCTTCTAATCTTTTTAAAAATATCTTGAGATTTGGAGATGTTCCTTGTCATTCTAACCATAACAATGATGCTCATCCTAGAAAACACTGAGTATGTGGGCAGCTTTGCTGTCAATCTGTGTGTAATTTTTTCTCTGCAGTGATAAGAGAACATTAAGCAAGGCTTATGCAGTGTTCAGTTCCATCTCTCAGAGCATGTGACATGGCTGTGCCAATATCATAAGGCAAGACATCACAGACAAGCTTCGCTGGATGTTGTGGATGATAATATGTGAGTACAATGTCTGATTTAATCATTTACTTTGACTTTTGGAAAGCCAGGTGCAGATGCTAAACCAAAAATAAGCTTATTATAGCAATAAAGCCCTTTGTGAGTTTATGCTGCGAGAAACACTTTGGTCACTTCCTCCATCTACATCTATAGGTAGGCCTCAGCTGTCCACTTTGCTGAAATGTTTTCCTCCAGAAATATTGCAAAAGTATCCTCTATCCTGAGTAGAGGATATTGATCAACTTTCAGTTCTAGGATGATAGTGACCTAAAAATCAGCACAGATCCTAACAGACCCATTCCTCTTGGCCACTGGGACCACTGATGTTAACCATGACCTCCACTCAACCTTGGAACTAATTCCTTCAGCCTCCATGCCATCTAGTTCACTGGCTACTTTATCATGGATGCTGTAAGGAATTGGACAGCCTTTGTAAATCTTGGGTGTAGAATTTTCATTTAACATTATTTTACCCTCGATATGTTTGAGTTTTCCAACGCCATCCTTGAATATGCTGTGGCATCATCCAGTATCTTTCTTAATTCACCTTCAGTTGACTCTATTGCAAGGGATGTAGCATGCAAATAGTGAATGGATCTCTAATCAAGATGTAGCTATCTCAGCCAATCATGGCCCCACAATGCTGGCCCCCCCTGTTTTTACCACAGACAAGCCCAGTGTGACTTGTTGGTTGTTGTATTTCACTGTTACAAATGTCATTTCCACAGGAATTGTCTTTACTCCACTAAAGTTCTTAGTTCAATATCTGCAGGCTTCAGTTCAGTATATCTGAAGATGTTCAAACTCATTTTGTGCATTGACTGGAACAGCCGAGTCAGTGTCCATTTCCATTTTAATTAATCTGCTGATCACTTCTGCTGTAACCCATATTACTTGTTTATTTTTAGTTTTCACATTGTAACTCTCAAGGCTACTGAGTCCAGAGACACGCTGTGATTATTATCACCCAGCACTCTCTGTTTATGACCCTGTGAATTTACTCCATTTTCTCCCTTTTTTTTAAACTCCACCATGTCTGCCCTTTCCTGAAGAAGTACATGTCATGGTACTTTTTTCAAAAACTCCCACATCACGCTGCACTTTAACATGTAGGTAGTCGTTTTGTGTTTGCTTAAAACTTATTCATCGCCACTGTTAGGTTTTGTAACTCCAAAACTTAAAACTAATCAAAATAAAAACAAGGGAGCCCAAGAGATGCGTGTGTTACTTTGTTTCATTTTATACTTTAAGCGAGGCTAATGCATATGACGTGATGCCAATCATGTACTTTTACATATAACCTATATTAATTATGTAAACAACAAGGAATGCTTAATCAAACAATATTTTTACAATATTACTCAAATATCATTGAAATATTAACTGCTTATCTTAGATAAGATACATTGGTATTGGAGAGGGTCCAGAGAAGTTGCAGGAGAATCATCCTGGGAATGAAAGGTTAACATAGAGAAGCATTTGATGGCCCTGGGCTAAATGTAGTTTAGAAGAATAAGGGGGAATCTCAGTTAAATCTATTGAATTTTGAAAGGCCTTGATGGAATGGCTGTGGAGAGGATATTTCCTGTGGTGGGGGCTCTAGGACCAGAGGGCACAGTCTTACAACAGAGATGAAGAGGAATTTCTTTAGGTGGAGGGTTATAAATCTGTGGCATTCTTTGCCACACAGGTCATGAGGTATATTTAAGGTGGAGGTTGATAGGTTCTTGATTGTAAGAGTATCAAAGGATACGGGGAGAAGACAGGAGAAAAGGGTTGAGAGGGATAATAAATCAGCCTTGATCAAGTTGCAGAGCAGATGATGAGCCCAGTGGCCTAAAATTTGCTCCTGTGTCCTTTCTATAATTGAGGTCCTCAAGTCCTAGCAACAACCTTTTATATTTTCTCTGTACTCTTTCAGGCTAACTGATATCTTTCCTGAAGGTAGGTGGCCAGTACTGCACATAATACTTCAAATTAGGCCACACCAATGTCTTTTACGCTTCAACATAACATCTGCACTCCTGTACTCACTGTCCTAGTTTATGAAGACCAGTGTGCCAAAAGCTCTCTTCATAACCTTATCTATTTGTGACACCACTTTCAAGGAATTATGGATCTGAATTCCCAGGTAGCTTTTTCTCTCAATACACTCCAGAACCCTACCTTTCATCCTGTAATTCTTACCCCGGTTTTCCTGTAAAAATGCAACACCTCACAGTTGCCTGAATGAAATTCCTTCTGCTATTATTTTTTTATTTTTCCAGCTTTGATAGTCTTCTTTGCTGCTCACTACACCTCCAGAACTGGTGCCATCTCCAAACTTGCTGATCCAGTTTACCATGCTATCATCTGAATTATTACTATAAATAATAAATAACATTGGACCCAGCATCGATCCTTGGGCCACACCTTTAGTTCAAGGTCTCAGTCAGAGAGGAAACCCTCTGCTGCCACACTGTGGCTCATTCTGCTAAACAATGTTGTATCCAGTTGCAAACACGAGGAAATCTGCAGATGCTGGAAATTCAAACAACACACACAAAATGCTGGTAGAACACAGCAGGCCAGGCAGCATCTATAGGGAGAAGCACTGTCGACGTTTTAAGCCGAGACCCTTCATCAGGACTAACTGAAAGGAAAGATAGTAAGAGATTTGAAAGTAGAGGGGGGAGGGGGAAATGCAAAATGATAGGAGTAGACAGGAGGAGGTGGGATGAAGCTAAGAGCTGGAAAGGTGATTGGTGAAAGTGATACAGAGCTGGAGAAGGGAAAGGATCATGGGACAGGAGGTCTCAGGAGAAAGAAAGGGGGGGGGGAGCACCAGAGGGAGATGGAGAACAGGCAAACAACTAAATATGTCAGGGATGGGGTAAGAAGGGGAGGAGGGGCATTAACGGAAGTTAGAGAAGTCAATGTTCATACCATCAGGTTGGAGGCTACCCAGCCGGTATATAAGGTGTTGTTTCTCCAACCTGAGTTTGGATTCATTTTGACAGTAGAGGAGGCATGCCATCAGGTTGGAGGCTATCCAGCCAGCAACCCTCCCGATGTGGCCTTTTATATATTGGCGAGACCCGACGCAGACTGGGAGACCGTTTTGTGGAACACTTACGCTCTGTTAGCCAGAAAAAGCAGGATCTCCCAGTGGCCACACATTTTAATTCCATGTCCCATTCCCATTCTGATATGTCTATCCATGGCCTCCTCTAAAACCAAACTAAACACTTAGCCAACCTAATCACTCATGCCTACATAAGGCCCCTATCCCTCCATGCTCTGCATATTTATGTGCCTATCCAGAACTTATTAAGGCCTCTTTCATAGTTGCTCCATTACCATCCCCAGCACCCATCGATCCCAACTTTTTTTTATGCCCTGGACCCTTACCACTAATGAGGGGGTCTGTGGACCCCAGGGTTTGAACCCCTGCGCGATGTAAAGAAAACTTGCCCTTACATCTCACTTGAACTAGTATTAGACATTTTGTCCCTGGGAAAAATATACCTTCTGAATTACATATTTATGCCTCTGGTAATCTTATAAACCTCTGTCAGGTTTTCCCTCAGTCTCTGCTCTGCAGACAAGACAAACTAAGTTTGTCCAACCTCTCATTAGAGCATGTCCTTTAATCCAGACTGCATTCCTGTAGTCCTCTTCTGCACCCTTTCTAAAGCCTTGACATCCTTCCTATAGTGAGGCCTTCCATATTGCAGAGTAAGAGTGGTTTGCTTGGTGTAGGAGGGAATGCAAGGGAACAGACCTGTGCCTGGGAAGATTTCTTAAGAAGTATGACATATTGCAAATGAAGAAAATCATAAAAACATAAGACACAGGAACAGAAATAGGCCATCGAGTGCTTGGCCATTTCATCATGCTGATTTATTATCTGCATATGAGACTTGGATAAGTGGCGGTGCTCTGATGACATGAAAAGACAATGATTGGTAAAGAGTCTGAGGGGGCCGGCTGCTGACGTAGTGAGATCCTTAAAGGCACAGACCCCTTTGTTTCTTCTACATGCAAGCGCTCGAATTTTCTTCTTGGCGTGACGGGAAGCCCAGAGGAGCTTATGATGGGGTTTCAGAACATGTTTCAGGAGAAAGGGGAGAAACCTTCCACCTACAGTTGAGTTGCTTGCAGTGTAAGTGGGGGGGGGGGGGGCATTCAAACGGTTGAGGCAATTCAGCTAAGAGTGGCGAAAGACGCATAGTCACAGGACATGATCACTTGGGGTCTCTGAATGTCTCGTAAGAAGCGCCCCCCTCCCTCGTTTGTCAAGCTGAAAGCAAGAGAGGAGGAGAATGCAATGGAGGCACAGGAGGCCTAAATCAGCGAGGTGCAGTCCTTGGTAGTAGCCCCTTGACTGGTGACCACTGATAGCCCACCCCAGGTAGTGGTAAAGGAGCTGGTGGCGGAGTTTAGAACTGAGATGTCCCGTTTGTGATAGGCGGGTGTGGCAACTCTGCATGATAAAACCGACAGGGAGTCGAATCCCCTGAGGGGACGGACTAACCAGAGGGCTGCCAGAGAAGGGGGTCCCGTGAAAAGGGGAGCTACTGGTATTGTCTGTTATAACTGTGGTTAAGAGGGACACTTCAGGTGGGAGTGTGAAGGATGGGAAAACCCTCGGAGAGTGAGCCACTGGGTACCTAAATGGAGAGACGCAGTGAAGGACCGGCCTAGCATCTCGAGGAGAACACATTCCATCAATATATCAAGGAACACCCTAAAGCAAAACACTCTGTTCCAGAAGGCTCAGTGGGCTGAGCTCCAGGGTATCACTACGGATTGAGGGTATTTATGCTAGAGCCATATGTGACACCATCTCAAAGGTTACTTTGCTGTACTGTTTGTTTTACGACTGGTACTTGAGCCATTTGTCATTGACACCACTCAGTGCGCTAGAGATCTGGGGTCTTAGCATGGATGACTATCAGTATGATGGTTATTTGTCATTGAAGCTGGAGTTTTTGGAGGCAAATGAGGTAGTAACTGAAGTCTTTGATACATTAATGTCGTTTGTTTGGACCTGGTCAAGAAGGGTGAAGATTCAATTCTTGTGGGGACAAATATTGCTATTGTGAAGAGGCTAAAGGGAGCCTGCAAGGAGAAAGTTGGAGAGAGCTTTCTGAAAACATAGTCCACCCACCCAGTGTTCGAAGCTGCTTTTGAGGAAGTACGTGGAGGCACTGGGCTGGACGATGAGCATAAACTAGGGACAGTGCAGATCTCTGTTCAAGAATAATGCTTGCTCCCTGGGGATGTTCAAACTCAGCAGAAAGAAGGGGAAGAGGGTAGTCATTCTATACTGTGATGAGGGGCTGATATTCAATGCAGGGATGGAGCTGTCGTCCCTCTTGCTCACGAAAAAGCCTGCTCCTGCTAGCGAAGCTGACGGGCGGATAAGAACTGAGGCCAATGTTTTTGACGTATGTTTCCATGACCACCATTTCAGGATGGGGAGGGAAACGAGCCGGTCCTGGGGAGGACTAGTAACAGGTAAAAGATCAATGGTGCAGTCGTATGGCCGATGTGGAGGCAGTGCGTTGGTCGCCTTCTTATAGAAGATCTCGAGATGGTCAGTATATTTTGCAGGAACACCAGACAGGTCGGCACTTGCAGCTGGCACAGGAGGGGATACGCTGACAGGGGTTTGAGCTGGATCCAGACAAGTAGACAGGCATTCTGGCCCCCACTCTTGGACCAATCGATCCATGAGTTGTGTCGAGATAGCCAGTGAATGAACAGCAGTTCAGGTAAATCTACGAGATAGACAGAGAGCTGTTCCCTATGGTTGCCTTCTCGGGGAAGGTGGAGAAGAGGAAGTGGGAGGTGCTGATTCTGGGAGAGGGACTGTCCTAGTTGAAGGCTGCTGAATTGCGGTAACAAGAGCTGCCACCTGATTCTGTTTTTCTGTGGTGAGTTGCTGAACTGTCGCTGTGGGTGTTGATCATTCTTCCTGCTTGGACTGGGTTTGCCGCTCTGAAAGTAATTGCCAAACTGTGTGAGTCACTTCTGCCAACCTAATCTCCACTGAATTGAATTTCTCCTCCACGAACTTCGGTTTGGGCTGGGCTTGCCGCTCTGTCAGTCGCTGTCACACTGTATGAGCCAGCCTCCACTGCCTTTAACGTCTCTCCTGCCTGGCCAGTGAACGTCAGGGCCATGCTCAGCTGTCCCGTCTTCACTAGGTTCATTTTGGTGGTTGAGTCTTGGTGACAAGGATGTGCAGTGATAGCCCAAGTAAAGAAGGAGAGATATGGAAATGGATTGAATATTTCAATGAATTTTAATAAAAACTGTTCAGAATAAAAGGAAAAATAATAAAAGCTAGACCAAAAACACAGTAAACTAAAGCTAATGCTGATGCTGCGGTTCAAAAACAACTGGGGGGATGCTATAGTGCGCTGTTTAAAACAATTTAACAACCATAAGGTTTATCTGTAGACAACACACACCATTTCTTTTAAAATCTGCACGTTCAAGGACCACAGAACTTTCCAGCATAGGAACAAGCCCTTTGACCCTGGATTTCTCTTATGAACATTTTGGTTTTTGCAAACAAGCTTATGAAAACTGTAACAACACATCCATTGAACTCCAAAACCTGAATACAAAGCACGCTACAGGTCCTTTACATAATTACCTCATCACATCAGACCAGCCTCTTAAAGTGAACCCCAGCTCAATATCAGTGGTTGTGAATTCTGTACGTTTCCATCACAGTGTAGGACACTCTTGGGTTCCTGCTGGGTTCCCCCATTTACATTACCTTGCACAGGCACCCCCCCCCCCCACCCTCCCACTCCAGAATTCACTAAAGCTGGTATTGTGAGCCTGTCTGGAGCTCAGACGGTTTTACCATGGTCCTATGTTCTATGATGGAGGAACAGCAGGTGCCTCTGGCTCATCCAGAGAAGCATTGACATGTTTATGGTCATGTCATGATGGCAGTGGAATCCTCCAAATCTTGGCAGGCCAGTTTAAGGTGGTCTATCGAAATACATTCCAAAACGCAGAACAGGGCACTGTAAGGGGACCTAAGGGGATATTGATGTGTACATGGTGGACGAAAACAAATGAGGCTGAATGCAGGTCAACAGGAACCCAAGAGTGCTGTACGCCATGTTGGGAGGTAGGAACAGGTGCAAAGGAATTGAATTTACTGAGAAGGGTGGAACATTGTTGAGAGGCTGACCAGGCAGTCGTGGCGTCAGGAATAAAATCAGCTGGCACTCGTAACAACTGCCCTTATATCAATTCAGCTGTGGACGACTTCAGGTCCTCTTATGGAGATGTTCTGTGCCTCAGCAGGATCCACAAGAGATGATCATGCCAACACTCATTGGTTAGGGGAGCCCTCAGAGCAGCTCTGTGTAGGCCATTGGACCGTGGGTGATATGCCACGGTGTGATCTAGCCTAACACCGAGGTTCTGGGGCCATCGCAGCCCAGAGTTCTGATAATGAACTAGGCACCGCAGTCAGGGGAAATATCAGATTGGATACCAAACCCAGGCGCTGATGATCACCTGAGACATATCTGTGACCATTGTCAATGCTAGCGGGACGACCTCTGGCAACCTGGAGCTATGGTTCACCATGGTAAGGAGGTGCATGAGACCGCGGGAGGAGGGAGAAGGACCAACAAGGTCCACATTGACATGGTCAAACCATCGTACAGAGATGTCAAAAGGTGCCAATGGTGCCTGCATATGACAGTTAATTTTTGCCCGCCGGCACTCCAATCACACAATTTCTAAACCCATGCCACACAAGACTTAGTGCAAACAGTTTCTGTGAGACCTTCTGGCCTGGACGTGGGAGGCCATGTATGGAGTCAAAAACAGTTTGCCTCCAGATTGTGGGTACTATGGGGCGAGGGTGACTGATTGTGACATCACACAGGAGAGAAACCCCAGCTTCCCCGAACTTGAGTAGAAGAAATGAAAGGGTTGTGATTCAATGTTGTAAAACAATAAAACGTGAAAACTTCAAGGGGGTGAAGACTTTTTATAGGCACTGTACTTTAACCCTCATTCTGGGAAACAAGACCACAGCTTAGATTGATGCTGTAAGGAGCACAATTAATTTAGTATTAAGTTGATGTTTTCGAGCCACAGTGTCAATGTTGGCTTTAGTTTGAGAGTTCTAGTTAATGGCCTTGTAAAACTAGTGTTTATCCTCTTTCCTTTTGTTCTCAACAGTTCTTATTAAAATTCAATGAACTGTCCAATCTGCTTCAGTGTCTCTCCCTCTTTAGTTGGGCCATTACCACACATCCTTGTCAACAATAGAGATAAGGAAGCTGTTGGAGAAGATTTTGAAGGATGTGATTTATATCCACTTGAAAAGAGAGGAACTAATTGGGACGAGTCAGCATGGTTTTGAGTATTTTCAGGAGTAACCAAGAAAATCGATGCAGGCAATGTGGTAAATATGATTTATGTATCTTTGTTAAGGCTTTTGACGAGATCCTGTATGGTAGGCTTGTCCAGAATATTAAGGCACAAGGGACTCTTGGTGTATTGGCAAACTGAATACAAAATTGGCTAGATGGCAAGAGGCAGAGGATTGTAGTGGATGAATGCGTTTGCTGACAGGAATCCTATCAGAAGTTTTGTACAGACGTATACTGTACATATATAAATATATACATATAATTGGAACACATTGGAATTGGTACATTTTGGTCAGTGAAGCGGCTGTCCCAATTAGCTGAAGTTTCATGGAAATAGTTAAGAATGTATAAAAAAGACAAAGTACCATTTAACTGAGTAACAAAATATGTATTTAAATACGAAGTACAGAATAAGTTAGAAAACCATCAATACTACCAAAGTACGATAGAAGTGTGTATTAGTTCCTAGTTGTTATTGAGGAATTAATTCAGTGTATCTGTATGCTGCTGCATTCTTTTGATTCAAACAAAATCAGCGCAGACACCGTGTAGATAATGGACTTCTTTCATGTAATGCTCACGACGATTATATCCTTCAAATCTTCATTTTTATTGCAACATTCAAGATGACTGTCGATACTTCAAATTCTTTGTAGTTTCTAACTTATTGAATTAGTGCAATCATTTCATTTAGACTCCCAGCTGTTTGCAGCATCTCCATGCCTGAATGCTTGAAACTGCCGTGAGCAAAGTAGTTTTGACTGCTTATTTCTCGCCAACTGTCAGTGACAAAAATCACTGCTGTTTGAACACAAGTGCATGCAACTGATGAGCGTTAAAAACTGTTGGCTCTAAGCACGGTGTAGCGTCTAACAGCTGAACAAGTGCACATGAGTGCCACTAGTTAGAAACTGTTCAGCAAAAGTTTCCTGCCCCCAATTAAGTGGCATAGTGTCTAAATAAACAAATAAACCCTGGCCATTTTCTTGATAAGTTTTTGTTCTTTCAGATTGACCCAAAATCTATTCTGTGTGGGCAAATAGAATTGAATGGAATGGAATTGACTTTCTTACATCCTTCTCATAGTTAAAATTAAAGTCCCATGCTCATCAAGCTGGTTTCTGTGGCGTGAAGTGACTGAGAGTACGAGGCTTCCCCCCCCCACCCCTGGATAGGACACCAGTCCTATGAGGTTAACCCTCAGCATTTTGCCAGTACCCATTTTCAGCTGGGTGGACTGCAGCAATGTGTGGTTAAGTGCCTCGCTCAAGGACACAACACACTGCCTCAGCTGGGACTTGAACTCATGACCTTCAGATCACTAGTCCAACACCTTAACCACTTGGCCACACCCTTCACGTACATTAAAAGTAAAAATATTTATGTTATGTCTCCGTCTGAAGGTGCAATGTGCAAATTATAGTAATTTGTAATAAACAGCATGCACTGTAAAATAAACAACAGAACAGTCAATATAGCTTTGAAATACAATTGTGTCAGAGTGAATTAATCAGTCTGATGGCTGGTGGAAGAAGCTGGCTGGGGGCCTGCTGGACCTGGCTTTAATGCTGTGGTACCATTTCCTGGATGGTAGCAGCTGGAACAGTTTGTGGTGGGGGTGACTCAGATCCCCAATGATCCTTTGGACGCTTTTTATGCATCTGTCACTGTAAATATCCTGAATAGTGGGAAGTTCACATCTACAGATGTGCTGGGCTGTCTATGCCACTCCCTGAAGAGTCTTGAGATTGAGGGAAGTACAGTTCCCATACCAGGCAGTGATACAGCCAGTCAGGATGCTCTCAGTTGTGCCCCTGTAGAAAGTCCTTAGGTTTGGGGACTCATGCCGAACCTCTTCAGCTGTCTGAGGTGGAGGGGCTGTTCTGTTTTTTTCACCACACAGCCAGTATGTACAGGCCAAGTGAGGTCCTCGGTGATATGTATACTGAGGAACATAAAGCTGTTCACCCTCTCAACCCCAGATCCATTGATATCAATAGGAGTGAGCCTGACTCCATTCCTCCTGTAATCCACGACCAGCTCCTTTGTTTTTTGCGATACTGAGGGAGAAGTTGTTTTCTTGGCACCACTGTGTCAGGGTGATGACTTCTCTGTAGGCTGCCTCTTTATAATTTGAGATAAGGCTAATCAATGTTGTATCATCTGCAAATTTAATTAGCAGATTGGAGCTGTGGGTGGCAACAGAGTCATGGGTATACAGAGAGTAAAGGAGGGGCTTAGGACACAGCTCTGAGGGGCACCTGTGTTGAGGGTCAGAGGGGCAGAGGTGAGGGAGCTCACTCTTACCACCTGCCAGCGATCTGACAGGAAGTTCAGGATCCAGCTACACAAGGCAGGGTGAAGGCCGAGGTCTCTGAGCTTCTTATAAAGTCTGGAAGGAATTATGGTGTTGAATGCTGAACAGTGGTCCAAGAACAGCATTCTCACATAAGCATCCTTCTTCTCCAGATGTGTAGGGATGGTGTGTAGAGCAGTGACTATTGCGTCATCTGTCGATCAGTTGTGTCGGTAGGTGAATTGTAAGGGTGGATGGTAGCATGCTGCCGGTGTAGTCCTTGACCAGCCTCTCAAAACAATTGCTTATTATTGAGGTGAGTGCGACAGGACGCCAGCTATTCAGACATGTTACCTTGGTCTTTTTAGGTACAGGGACAATGGTGGATGTCTTGAAGCAGGAGGGCACTCTACACTGGGAGAAGGAGAGATTAAAAATGTCCACTCATTGAAAACACTTACGTACTTCAGCATCAGCGATGACCAAGGTACATGTCGCATCAGCCGCTCCCCTCAGGGCCTCAGTGTTGGCGATATCTAACCAAGCATGAAAAAGTTTTAGCTCATCTGAGAGAGAGGCAGCAATGTTGGCAGCATCACTGTGTTTAGCTTTGAAGTCGGCGATGGTGTGCAGACTTTGACGTAAGCAAGGCGTGTTGTTTGGATCTCGTCCCTGTACTGTCATTTTGCTGCTGTGATGACTTTGTGTAGATCGTAGCTGCATTTTTTGAGTTCCTGGTGGTCACTGGTGGCGAAGGTTCTGTCTTGTGCGGTGAGTGCATCGCACACAGAACTTTTGATCCAGGGTTTCTGGTTTGGATAGACCTTGACTGATTTTTGGGGGACAACAACCTCAATGCACTTCCAGATGAAGCTGATGACTGTGTGTGTGTGTGTGTGTGTGTGTGTGTGTGTGTGTGTGTGTGTGTGTGTGTGTGTGTGTGTGTGTGTGTGTGTGTGTGTGTGTGTGTGTGTGTGTGTGTGTGTGTGTGTGTTAAATAAATAATAATTTAAAAAATATATATAGACAAAGTACTTTATTTCTATACATTGGCAAAGGAAAGATCCGACAACAGACATTTCACCAAAACAATGAACTATCATAGAAGTAAAGTTGCTTAAGTAAAGGTTTGGTGCTTTGACAGATCTGGAAATCTGGAAACTTAGGTATTGTGTTGCAAGCTGGGGACTGGTTTACAATATCATTGTTCGTTTACTCACAGATTTGTTCAGTTAGATCAACCAGAGTCAACTGAACCATTACTGCCCCAACATAATCCCTTGACATTATCATGTAAATTCAGCACACTAGTTCAATAGTTCACTTTTGCAAGATTCTCTTGATGTCTCTTCCTTCCAAACATGTTAAATTTATAACTGGATCTGCATTAAATAATTAGATACACAGAACAACAGAAGTAAAACTATCGAACAAATTGATTGGATTAAAACAATCTATTTTAGATCAAAAACACAAAAGGCAAAGTGACTTGGCCATGGCTTATAGAGGTTAGTATAGTTCCAAGAGGAGTCACAAAGCATAGCCAGAAATAGCAGGCCTGACGACCGGGAATAGGAATTATAGATGGTAAAGAGGATGCAGAGGCTTTGAGCCAATTTGGACAAGTTGCATGTTTGGGGAACTACATGACGGTGGCAAGTAGTGATGGTGGCTGGCTTCCCTCTGGCTCAAAGAATCACCATTACAAACCTGGGTGGAAGGGATGGAGATCCCAGTCGTCAAGATCCCCCTCTCAGCCTCACCCGTGTAGTCCAAAGGAAAGCTTATCAAGCAATATGTTTGGCACCAGCTTGGCTGCAGGCGCTGCTGGAAGGATGTTCAATGACGTCCAGCCGCTTTAGGGGCTCCACTCCTGATTTGCTGTCTGGGTCTTCATCTCTCCCGAGTCTGCCCACAAGGCTTTGGGGCTATTTAGCCAGTGGCAGTATAACATGGATAAATGTGAAATTAGCCATTTTGGCATGAATAAACAGAAAGACAGAATATTATTTACATTATGATTGATTGGTAAGGCTATTAAATTCTTGGGTGTTAACTCAGGATATCTAACAGATGCAGGCCTTCCATCACAAAACAAAAATTATGAAATGCATTTTAAGGAAACTGAGATGGTTTGATTTTACTCAGTTACGATGCATAAATCAAAAATTTTTCCCCCTTTTCTTTCAGCTTTGTGGGTTTTACTTCAATAATATTAACAGCTCTTTAAAAATATTGACATTTAATGAACCTCTTCTACCATTCAATCTTTATACCAGGCCTTGAAAATCACCAAGCTGAAATGATATTTATGCAGATTCTCACCTTGTGGCTCTGCAAGTAATGGACTCTGACTGGAGAACTTCCTTCAACTGTGTAGGCCTGGCTAATGCTACAGATGACCTTCATGCCCCAGGGCACACAGGGCCCCTCCTGTCGAGTGACCTCATTCACCAATCCATTCAGCTTCCGTTCAGAAGGCTGTGAGTACACTCCACCCACGCTCCCTCCCAGCCAGAAGTACTGTTTCGGACAGTGGTGCTTTTGTGGTGAACATGATCCTCTAAGGCAGCCCTGGCTTTGCAACCCGATTCTGTTGAGATCTCAAGTTAGTGTTAGTTCTGGTCTGGTATCAAAAGAATTTGAAGTCCCTTGGCTTGGCTCTGATCAGGTGGAGCAAATGTTTTATAAAGAAATAAGGCTGAGTTCTGTGGGACATGACAGGGCTGATTCCATACAGATCACTGGGAGAATGCAACTTATACATGCTACACTTCCTTTTTTCATAACAAATGACCTCAGTGTGGAGTGTAATTACTCAACCTGACTATGTGCTTGGAATTCAGATCAAATATCAGGCATGGGCTTCAGTTTTGTGCCAAAGTAGACTTCCATGCTGAATCCCAAGGTTATAGCTGCATGGTTAAATGCTGGCAGCTGTACAGCATAAGAACAGATCTGCTTGTTAGCACACACAGAACTGAAAAAGTTTCATTGGCAAATGAAACTCAATGATGTTCTTTGAAGTGAATCATGGCTGTCTTGTAACTTTTTAGAACAACATTAGCATTTAATGAAATGCAGTATTTTTGGCTCCTAAATCACATCATTTGTCCATTGCAAATTGAAAAATTGCTACTACTCTGCTCTCTGGGCTTTTAATGTATATGTAAAGTGCACTGAAATGTTGTAAAGAAATTGTAACAAGCGACTTTCTTCACAAATTGGTACTTTGGCAAAATTGCACCTGCAGGTTTATTTAGAGAAACTAATTTGAAAACGGAATCAGCATTCTCATATACCAATCGACAAAGGTTAATTCCAACAAGATTCTGTTGTTACTCTGTAGTGTGTGTTTCCTGAAACCATCTTCCTATTTTTCTACTCGGGCAGTCCCTCAGAAATGAGAATGAATAGGACTAGGGCCACCAATCCCCATGAGCCTATCCTATCATTCAGTGGGACCATGGCGGATTTACACAGGCCTCTACTCTGTTTCTGTTCCCTCTGTTTGTGGATCTTTCAAAAATATCTCTGCTTACACTTCAAATGAGCTTGCCTCCACAACACTCTGAAGCAGAGAATTCAAGAGATTCATCACTACTTGCTTTCAGTCTGGTTTTGTTGTCTCTGAGATAGCTAATGAGGACAATGTTGGAACTATTGACTCTTGCACAGATGGGGCAGGTATTGTCTAACAGGCAGGCAGAAAAAGTTTGTGAGATAGTGCTATAATGCTGTTGGTAATGTTATAGATTCTGTGTGGTCCCAATGAACAGCTTTGATGTCATTAATATAACAGAATGCTCCTTTGACATTTTGAGCTGTCATTGGCACAGGGGTTCCCCAGAATCATTTGGCTGCTGTATTTCTTCAAGGAAGAGCTGAGCACATTCTTGAAGATTTTACTCTCTCCATTGGCAATCTGCTCAAATGACAGAGTTTGGAACAGAGCATCATTCTCAGGAGTCTGGTGTCAGACCTGCAATCAAAGTGGCCAGCCCAATGCACCTGGCCAAGAGAAATAGTGCGTTTGTAGTCTTATTTCTCCACTTTCATTCTTTCTTCTTTCTCTCTTGATATGCACAATTTGTGTTGGTTCATTTTGTTATGTAAGTTATGTATAATATGTTAATTACCTCCTACACCTAATAAAGTGACCACTGAGTGTATGTTCATGGTCTTCTGCTGCTGTAGCCCATCCACTTCAACATTTAACAAGTTGTGCATTCAGTAATGCTCTTCTGCACCCCACTATTGTAATGTGTGGTCAAATCTGTCACCTTTTTGTCAGCTTCAACCAGTCTAGCCATTTTCTATTGACCTCTATCATTATCAAGGAATTTTCAAACACAGGACTGCCATTCACTGGATGTCTTTTTTGTTTTTCACACCATTCTCTGTAAATTCTAGTGACTGTTGTGTATGAAAATCTCATGAAATCAGCAGTTTCTGAGATACTCAAACCAACCCATCTAACATCAACAGTGATTCAACAAAGTCACTTAGATCACATTTCTTCCCTATTCTGATGTTTGGTCTGAACAACAACTGAACCCCTTGACCATGTTTGCATGCTTTTATGTATTGAGCAGTTGCCACATGATTGGCTTATTAGATATTTGCATGGATGATCAGGTGTATAGGTCTACCTAATAAATTGGCCATGGAGTGTAAGTTTATGTTAACTTATGTTTGTAATGAACTCTGCAGCATGACATAGTTTTCATGACATCTTATACTGTGGGTATGACTTGAAATTGAATGCTTGAGTTGCTGGACTGAAGACTTTCATATTGACTTTGGTTTGTTTATCCTTCCAGTGAATTTGGAGGTTATTGCAAAGACAGCATTGGTGTAATTTCCCAGTATCTTATGATGCCTATTATTGATAGTTCATCAAGGATGTAATGTTTAGGCACTGGTGATACTGCACCTGGAGTATTGTGAGTGGTTTGGGGCTCCTTATCTAAGAAAAGATGTGCTGGCTTTGGAGAGTGTCAGAGGACATTCCCAGGAATGAAATGGTTAATATTTGCTGGTTCAGGGGCTGCACTCACTGGAGTTTAGAAGAATGAAGAGGGGATCTCAACCTATTGAATATCGAAAGGCTTAGAATCACCCGAAGGTTCTGCTCGCAAATTGAAGGCAATGATGAATTTTATCAACAATGCCAGGAGGTGGATCTCAAGGTATGGATCGTGGAACATGACCTTCCAATAGACCTTCATTGCTCAAAGACGATTTTGTGCAGTCGGGGGGTGGGGGGGGGAGCTGGTCTTGCGGATGATAAGCCACATCAGCAAGGTGCAGCGTATCAAATGCTTCACTGAATAAATCAATAATGTCTTACAGCTCGATCTCCAAAGTTGTGAAAGCTCAAGCTTTATCTGCATACTGTTGTCCACGTACCAAAGGTTGGGTAACCTTGACTCTGGCCTACAGTCACCATAGGCTGAACAGTTTCCCATTACTTACATCAGAAGATTAGCTCCACTCCATAGGAAGCTTGTTGAGACCAATCTACAACATAAGACCATAAGATATAGGAGCAGAAGTAGGCCATTCAGCCCAATGAGTCTTCTCCGCAATTTAATCATGGGTTGATCCAATTCTTCCAATCATCCCAACTCCCCTGCCTTCTCCCCATACCCTTCGATGCCCTGGCTAATCAAGAACCTATCTATCTCTGCCTTAAATGCACCCAATGACTTGGCCTCCACAGCTTCTCGTGGCACCAAATTCCAAAAATTTACCACCCTTTGACTAAAGTAATTTCTCCGCATCTCCGTTCTAGATGGACGTCCTTCAATCTTGTAGTCGTGCCTTTTGTCTTAGACTCTCCTACCACGGGAAATAACTTTGCCACATCTAATCTGTTCAGGCCTTTTACATTCGGAATGTTCCTATGAGATCCCCCCTCATTCTCCTGAACTCTGGGGAATACAGCCCAAGAGCTGCCAAATGTTCTTCATATGGTAACCCTTTCATTCCTGGAATCATTCTCATGAATCTTCTCTGACCCTTCTCCAATGACAGTATATCCTTTTAACAATATGGAGCCCAAAACTGCACACAATACTCCAAGTGTGATCTCATGAGAGCCTTATAGAGCCTCAACATCACATCCCTGCTCTTATATTCTATACCTCTAGAAATGAATGCCAACATTGCATTCGCCTTCTTCACCACCGACTCAACCTGGAGGTTAACCTTTAGGGTATCCTGCACAAAGACTCCCAAGTCCCTTTTGCATCTCTGTATTTTGAATTCTCTCTCCATCCAAATAATAGTCTGCCCATTTATTTCTTTCACCAAAGTGCATGACCATACACTTTCCAACATTGTATTTCATTTGTCACTTCTTTGCCCATTCCCCTAAACTATCTAAGTCTCTCAACAGGCTCTCTGTTTCCTCAACACTACCCACTCCTCCACCTATCTTTGTATCATTGGCAAATTTAGCCACAAATCCTTTAATCCCATAGTCCAAATCATTGACATACATCATAAAAAGCAGCAGTCCCAACACTGACCACTGTGGAACTCCACTGGTAACCAGCAGCCAGCCAGAATAGGATCCCTTTATTCCCACTGTATGTTTTCTGCTGATCTACCAATGCTCCATCCATGCTAGTAACTCCCCTGTAATTCCATGGGCTGTTATCTGTCTAAGCAGCCTCCTGTATGGCACGTTGTCAAAGGCCTTCTGAAAATCCAAGTACACCACATCCACTGCATCTCCTTTGTCTATCCTGCTTGTAGTTTCCTCAAAAAATTGCAGTAGGTCTGTCAGGTGGGATTTCCCTCTCAATAAACCATGCTGTCTTTGGCCTATCTTGTCATGTGCCTCCAGGTATCCCATAATCTCATCCCTAACTATCGATTCCAACAACTTCCCAACCACTGATGTTAGACTAACAGGTCTGTAGTTTCCTTTCTGCTCCTCCCACCCTTCTTAAATAGCGGAGTAACATTTGCAATTTTCTGGTCATCTGGTACAATGCCAGAATCTATTGATTCTTGAAAGATCATTGTTAATGCCTCCGCAATCTCTCCAGCTACTTCCTTCAGAACCCAAGGGTGCATTCCATCAGGTCCAGGAGGTTTATCCACCCTTGGACCATCAAGCTTCTTGAGCACCTTCTCAGTCGTGATTTTTACTTCCCTGACACTTTTGAATGTCTAGTATACTGCAGATGTCTTCCACTGTGAAGACTGATGCAAAATACGCATTCAGCTCTTCTGCCATCTCTGCGCCCCTCATTACAGTATCTTCAGCATCATTTTCTATTGGTTGTATGTCTATCCTCAACTCTCTTTTACCCTTTATATACTTAAAAAAGCTTTTAGTATCTTCTTTGATGTTAGTCACCAGCTTCATTTCATAATCCATCTTTTCCTTCCTAATGACCTTCTAAGTTTCATTCTGCAAGTTTTAAAAAGCTTCCCAAACCTCTATCTTCCCACTAGCTTTGGCTTCCTTGTATGCCCTTTCTTTTGCTTTTACTTTGGCTCTGACTTCACTTGTCAGCCACGGTAGTATTCTTCTTCCATTTGGAATTTTTTTCTTATTTGGAATATACCTGTCTTGCACTTCCCTCATTTTTCACAGAAACTCCAGCCATTTCTGCTCTGCTGTCCTTCCTACCAGTGTCCCTTTCCAGTCAACCTTGACCAGTTCCCCTCTCATGCCATTGTAATTTCCTTTATTCCACTGAAATACCGACACAGTGGAATTTAGTTTCTCCTTCTCAAATTTCAAAGTGAATTCAATCATTTTGTGATCACTGTTCCCTAAGGGTTCCTTAACCTTAAGCTCTCTTATCACTGCCGGATCATTGCACAACACCCAATCCAGCACAGCTGTTGCCCTAGTGTGCTCAACAACAAGCTGTTCTAAAACGCCATCCTTTAGACATTCTACAAATTCTCTCTCTTGAGGTCCAGTACTGGCCTGGTTTTCCCAATCCACTTTCATGTTAAAATCCCCAACGATTATCATGACATTGCCCTTCTGACATGCCTTTTCTATCTCCTGATGTACACTTTGTAATTTGTAATCCACATTCTGGCTGCTGCTTGGAACATGGTGGTGAGAAAGATTTTTAAGACGTGTCAGATCAACTACACAGTTTTGCTTGGCATACGTCTTCACTGAGACAGGTCCTGCTGTCGACCCTTTAATTGACATCATGGCTTGCATGCCATCATGGGCCAAGATGGAGATGAATGCCAAATTTGCAGAGGATGAACCAATTTTCTTCTTAATTAATGGAGTCAAAGGTTTTAGTGAGGCCAGAAGGCAATGAATGGTGGCTGGTTGCAGCTCCCTGCACTTATCTAATAGTTAACATATAGCGAAGATCACATTCCATAGCGCCTCTTGATTGACAGGACCAAAACTGTCATCCTAGTAACAATTTTTCAGCTATTGGGGGAAAAGGACACTGCTGATGATTTTCAGGGAGATTCACCTTACCTCCTTTCTTGAAGATGGTCAAGAAATCTGATCTCTGAGGTCCTCTTCCCTTCCTGGACGTGGACAGTGTGATGGTAGATTTGTGACAGAAGCTCGTCACTGCTAAGTTTTAGGCTTGAAGTGTGCATTCATGTTCCAAGGTCTAGTTTTATTCAAAATAAGAAATGGACATCTGGATTTCTTGTTGGTAAGTGTGGTGGTAAGGTTGGCCTGAATAGGTTGCCTTGCCATGCAGTCCACAGTGTTTAGTGGAAGAGGTTCCTTCCAGTGGGCACTGATTTCCTCTCTGTCCCAGAAGAGGCCACCCACAATTTGACTCTCAGTACTTTGGGATGTTGGATGTTTGGATGATACATGGCTTTTACAGTGCTAAGGAAGCAATATATCTTGTCAGAAAACAATGGAAAAAATGCAGTTTATTTAAGAGTATTTTTATACAAAATTGAAGAAAAATATATAAAGTACACAGTAATTTTTATTCCTTTGTCTGATATGATGGTATTGCGTTTGTTGACTGCAAAGTTCTAAACTCACACAAACATCTTAAGCCCTGTCAGACAGAAATAGCCACATGTACTTTCAGTAAAGGGAGATTATACTGTAGCCACCCAGTCTTCAAAGGCTTCCTGTTTATTCTCCACAGCATGCTTAGCTGCCAATATCCACTATTTGAGTGATGGGTCCCCTCTCCTTACCAAGGAGAAGCTACTTCCAGCTAACAGAGTAGTTTAAAACACAGTTCATTTATTTACCGTATACATGTTTAAATCCAAACAACACTCTGAAAACATATTTAAAATTTATGGTGGATTTCTATCTTATAAAATATTTCCAAATTACAAACCAGTTCTAAAGCACAAACCATTTCCAAAACACAAAGCACAAAGCATTTCATCAATATAAAGGATTTCTAAAACACAGGTATGGTTCCTATAAACTAAAAAGATATAACATCAAGTTGCAAACAAACAAATCATCCGTTGCAGAAACCGAATCTGAAGAAATGAGTTCACTCCTTGTTTCTTTCATGTTTTTAATTTTTCTTACCCCATTCCTAATAAGCCTGGACAGCTCTCTATGCTTACTGTTTCTCAGTTACTATGCTTACTGTTTCTTAAAGTTACTTGGGTAACTTTACAAGCATATGATATTTCCTCAGGTATCCTTTTAACACAGTCTAAAAACATTTTTGAAAACATTACTCTTAGCTACAGTAGCTACCGTTAATGCTGTAAAGCTAACTTCCTTGAGCACATAAAACCTTTCAACCAGAAACACATCAGTTACTGATATGCTAAACTATACTATCCATCTGGTCAGCAAGCTTCCTTGAACTAAGCAACTTAAGTTTCAGCTTCTCTGTTTGAAACAACCCGTGCTAAACAAGTCATTGTCTTATACTGCACCTTGAGCAATAATAACGCAGATACAGTGAGCTAGCAGCTGCTTTTGCAGACAGAGCATCTTCTACAATAGCACCTTCTATTTACAAAGCAGTATTTTTAACTTCAAGCTGATTATTGCTTTCTATTTACATTTCAAGAACTGTAGATTGGCTTCCTTTATGACCAGAAACTAAACAAACCTTTAGTTGGAAGTTTACTTACATGTTGGAAGTTTATCTTACAAGTAGTGAGTGTGTTTAGAAAGTAAGGTTAGCAGAAATGAGATCTCCTGTCCCAGGTCAGTGAATATCCATTGTAGCCCCCAGTAAGCCTCAGGCTCGCTCAGCTTGCTTCCGTCTAGGGGGAGCAGTCTTTGGCCCCGCCAAACTGGATAATCAGCTTGTGTGGATGCTGTATGATGTCCCCACCACGCCAAATAACAGACAGTACACCATATGCGATTAAATGAGCTCACTTTATAGATCTCACTGGAACTATGTACTTAATAGAAATACAATATTAAAGGAAAAGTAAAAGGCGCCAAACTTCTCAAAGTCTAAACCACTTTGTGCACAACTGTTGGAGCTCAGTTAACGAAGTCTTCTGGCCACCATTCGATTCCCTCAGACCTCCTCAACTCGTATCTCAGGACCACCCGGTGATCAACCAAGCACCCCCCGCACGTCTGTCCTCGTCTCCTCTCCTCGCCAAAACCCTGGCCTCAGACCCCCGCTCGGGGTCCGTTCCATCACCCAGCTTACAGCATTGCATCCTCTCTCTCTCACCCCCTCGCGGCAACTCTCCAAAAGCCCACCAACAATAGCTTACAGACCCAGAAGAGAGAATAACATCTATCCTAATTGGTTAACAAATGAATACAATTCTCGTTATCAGTAATTTTAACCCAAACAAGCTTCGAGAGAAAACACCCTCTCACCAGTTAGCATAACAAAGAAGCATTGTTACTTTTAACAAAACAAAGAGGCCATTTTGATTAGCATACGCAGTAACATAAAGAAGAACCCCTTACACCATCATACTGATATTCCCTCTGGTGAGCAGGTTGCAAGACAATTCATACTTAAAAAGAAATAATAAGTGGTTCAATCAAAAACAGCACCTTAAATAATTATAGAATCCTATCACAACTTAATCATGCCAACAGAAGCCAGAGAAATATATAGCACAGATGAGTAAACAGAGCATTTCTACAGATCAATCAGACTCCAATGGAAAATGGAAGAAGATCAAGAGAATAATTGGCACTTTTCTTCCACAGATTCAGTGGCCACTTTATAACGTACTTCCTGCACCTAATAAATGGCCATTCTGCTGCTGCAGCCCATTCTCTTCTAGGGTTGACACGTTTTGCATTCAGAGATGCTCTTCTGCATGCCACTGTTGTAATACATCATTATTTGTCACCTTCCTATCAGATTGAACTAGTCTGGCCATTCTCATTAACAAGATGTTTTCACCCACAGAACCACTGCTCACTGGATTTTTTTTTGTTTCACATCATGCTCTATAAAATTCTATGTGTGTGCAAGTCCCAGCAGTTTCCGAAATACTCAAACCACCCCATCTGATACCAACAATCATTCCACAGCCAAAGTCAATTAGATCACATTTCTTCCCCATTTTGGTGTTTGGTCTGAACAACAACTGAACTTCTTGACCATATTTGCATGCTTTTATGCACTGAATTGCTGCCACATAATGGGCTGATTAGAAATTTGCATAAACAAGGTTTCTAGGTGTACCTAATGGAGCGCCGAGTGTACTTATCCAGAAACTAGTACATACATGTAGCAGCAGAAGCTCTGTAATCTGACACCTGTCAGTTTTGTCAGGCTACTACTTACCGTAGATGTCGGATTATAAGTCGCTACTTTTTTCCCACATTTTGAACAGCTTTGAACACTGCGGCCTTTACTACGGTGCGGCTAATGCACGATTTTTTTTCATGCCACCAAAAACATTTTGCCTCGTAACAGTAGACCAATAAAATTGATGAGTAGTTCACAGAGGTCCAATGAAATTGTACGATAAATCAAGCGCACTTTCACAATTAAATTATTGTAAATCAGTCATTTGTACTCACCCTCATCAACATGGAAAACACTCGAAGAAAAGCATTGTGCTGCCTTTATGGCAGTTATTTAGTTTATAATATTTTCGCTTAGTAATTCATTTTCTAGTTAAAGTTATAAGTGTTTTAACTATATTTGTTTTCTGTACTACATCGCGGGATGCTATGACGTCACACCCGGTTTCGCCGCGTCTTGTGGGAAAAATACCGGTTTGCGATAAACGGGAAGGAGGGGGGCGAGCGCATTACGCGAGCGGCATTAGATCTGAGCGAACGCTGCTTTTAAGTTAAAGGCGATCAATAACTTTTCCTGGTAGGCTGCAGTATACATATTTTTTACCAGTCATTAGGAGATATTGGAATGTTGTTCAGTAAAAAAGTATACGCAACGTATATTTAAAAGTAGCCGCGTTACAGGCACGGTTCGAAAAAAAGCATTTGCAATATGTATTTGTTTATGTTACCATATGGATTTAATTAAAAGTTAAAAAATCCTCACGTGTAATATCTTTCTGTGTAAATATCTTATATTACAACGTGGGACACCTGCGGCCGAAAATCCGGTGCGGCCTAAAATCCGGTGCGGCTTGTACAAGTACAAAATTTATTTTCTTTCTAAAATTAGAGCCAGCGGCTTTTAATCAGGTGCGCTCTGTAGTGCGAAATCTACGGTAAATCAAATCTGCTGTTCAGTCAAGAGTCAGATCTGTGCTCCCTTTCTTTTGGCCCAGCTTCAGCCTCCTTAGCCTCAAACTTCTGCTGTTTTAGCTGCTCCTGGGCCAATTCTCTCTACCAATCTGTACTCTCCATTGTAGCTGCTCCTTTGCTGGCCTGGAATTTCCAGTTACTACAGTATGCCTAATTATAAAGTGCCAGATAACAATGCTATCACAGTATTAAACTATGTCATTCCAATTTATGACATTTTTAAATACATGATTTTAACTTGGGTATTGATCTGATTATTTTGGTTTAACATTCAATACTATTGCTAGAATAATGACATAAAATATTGAATCTACTCAGCAGATCAGATAAAATCTATGGAAAGAACAAAATAGTTAATCCATGTCAATGATATTTCATGGAACTTGTCATTTCTTGGTTATTCTTAGTTCTGGTCTGTAACCTCACATTTTGATAACCAATGTTTATTGATCTTGCATGTGCCAATTCACATTAGCGGGAAATTCCTGATCTTTTGCTTCCAGTGAAGTCTGGCTCTTGCAGGAAATACACCAGCTGTGTGGTGAAAAAGGCACAACAGCACCTCTTTCACCTCAGATGGTTGTAGAAGTTTGGTATGGGCCCCTAATCCTAAGAACTTTCTACAAGAGCGCAATTGAGAGCATCCTGACTGGCTGCATCACTGCCTGGTATAGGAACTGTACTTCCCTCAGTCGCAGGACTCTGCAGAGAGTGGTGCGGACAGCCCAGCGCATCTGTAGCAGTGAACTTCCCATGATTCAGGACATTTACAAGACAGGTGTGTAAAACTGCCTGAAGGATCACTGGGGACCCGAGTAACCCCACCACAATCTATTCCAGCTGCTACCATCCAGGAAACAGTACCACAGAATAAAAGCCAGGACCAACAGGCTCCGGGACAGCTTCCTCCACCAGGCCATCAGATTGATTAACTCATGCTGATTTGAGTGTACTCTATATTACATTGACTGTTCTTTTTATTTTAAATTATTATAAATCACTATGATTGCACATTGCACATTTAAACTGAGACGTAACATAAAGATTTTTACTCATGTATATAAAGGATGTAAAAAATAAAGTCAATTCAATTCAATATTGGAGGGCTTCCAACGACTTGGCCCTTTCATCCTGTTGAAAGAACAGTTGCTGCCAGCTGGCAATTACGGAGGTGCATTACATGGGAATGTTTCTTCCCTGTAGTAATCAAGAATTATACAGAAATGAAGGCGAATATTTTGACTAATGGCTGCCTACTGTGCCTTTTCTTCTGTGAAATTGCACATTAAAGAATGTATGTATTCTGTTTCATGTATAAATCTCACTGATTTATCCGTTTTCCTGCATCTCCTACAAAATTGTTAATTTAGTTTATATTACCTCAAGTATTGTTCACACTTATATACTGCAGCACTTAACACTCTCCTGCATCTAACTGACGTTTATTTATATATTGAGATACAGCATTGCTTAGGCCCTTCTGCCCCTTCAAGCCATGCCACCCAGCAACCCCTGATTTAATCCGAGGCTAATCACAAGACTATTTACAATGACCTATTAACCTACCAACCAGTACATCTCTGGACTGTGGGAGGAAACCAGAGCACCAGAGGAAACCCACAAGGTCATGGGGAGAACGTACAAACTCCTTACAGGCAGCATAGGGAACTGAACTTGGGTTGCCTGTACAGTTGTGCTAACCACTATGCTACCCCACCTGTTAATATAGTTTCCTATCTTTACTCCTCATTGTTTCCCAAGTTAATTATTATTTTCATATTTTAATGTTGTCAACCAATTTTGTAGCAAAGATTTTAAAAGCAATTTAAGATATCCATGTCTATGGTTTTTAAGATGAAATGCCTCTTTATTTCAGTTGCTGTCAAGTGAATGTTAACACAGAGATATCGGTGAAAACTAAATAAATTAAATGTGACATAGGTTTGTAGCACAGTGACAGCCTGTTACAGAGATAATTTAGAATGTACAACGGTACAATTATGGAATAAGTATAACAATACATATCTATAGCTTTATAATTGGACCAAAGTTCAACTCAGCATTAATGTAGCATTAAAAAAGATATCGTCTGAAATTCAGTTTTGTTATCAAATATACAGAGTGGAAATATCATAGAAAATACTGTAACCTTTGATTTTTCTTGTCTACGGAAACTTCTGAAGATAAAGGGCACAACAATAGAAAGGTTGCTGGGCTGCTAATAATCAGCTGCAGAATTTTCCTCTTCACTGACCAGTTCTTTTCCAACTTCTCTGCCTGCACATTGACACACAGAAGTCAAGGATAAGCAGTAAGTCAGATTCTGGTTCATTGAATATCCCATACTGCCATTAGATGTGCTGCTAAGGTGATTAGGTTAGGGTTAAATCGGGGTTGTGGCCGGTTGCTGGGCGGTGTGGCCTGAAGGGATAGAAGGCCCATTCTACGCTGTATCTCTCAATAAATAAATAAGTTTAAAAGGCAGAGTTCTAATATACTGATGGAGGGGCCAGATGAGAACTACTGTAATGTTGCTGCCACAAATGCGGCGAGCACAATCCTTGCTGATTTGATTTGATGCAAAGTAACCAATTTCACTCTATGTTTCGATGTACCTGTGACAGAAAAAAAATTAAATGATGTCAATAGTCTCAAGTAAAATGTCAGGTAATTTAAAAAGTAAGAAGTGGTTTATTTATTTTACCTTAATATTTTTGTATTATTTTTCCAACCTATAAGACGTTCAAAATTAAATATGCAATTTAATGACAAGCAAATTTGTAATGTTTCTTAGAGTTAGCGATTATCAGAGATAATTAATGTTTTTTGTAGGCAGTTCCTGTTCTGCTTTGCCTCATGAGAAGACTCACAGGTACTACTAGTTAGTTCGTCCTCTGAGTCATTTTAAACTGAAGTTTCATGTGGGGGGACAATAACCAAAGCAGTCATTGAGCATTGCTTATAAAAGGTTGACTCTGTGGTTAAGAAAGCACACAGTGCATTGGCATTCATCAATCATGGGATTGAGTTTATGAGCCAAGAGGAAATGTTGCAGCTATATAGGACCCTGGTCAGAACCCACTTGGAGTACTGTGCTCAGTTCTGGTTGCTTAACTATAGGAAGGATGTGGAAACCATAGAAAGGGTGCAGAGGAGATTTACAAGGATGTTGTCTGGATTGGGGAGCATGCCTCATGAGAATAGGTTGAGTGAACTTGGCCTTTTTTCTTTGGAGCAATGGAGGATGAGGGGTGACCTGATAGAGGTGTACAAGATGATGAGAGGCATTGATCGTGTGGATAGTCAGAGGCTTTTTCCCAGGACTGGAAAGGCTAGCACAAGAGGGCATAGTTTTAAGGTGCTTGGAAATAGGTACAGAGGAGATGTCAGGGGTAAGTTTTTTATGCAGAGAGTGGTGAGTGAGTGGAATGCGCTGCAAGAGATGGAGGCGGATACGATAGGGTCTTTTAAGAGACTCCTGGACAGTTATATGGAGCTCAGAAAAATAGAGGGCTATGGGTAACTCTAGGTAATTTCTAAGGTAAGGACATGTTTGGCACAGCTTTGTGGGCCGAAGGGCCTGTATTGTGCTGTAGATTTTCTATGCTTCTAATACATTTAGCTGTCAATGTCAATGAAGGGATAACAAGCTATGACATTCTGGGTAGGACATGGACACAGATGCTATATTTTTTGAAGTGGTAACATGTATAAGCTGTACCGATTTAAAACTTTAAAAGCTATATTGGCTCTAGATGAACTAACATTATAAAACAGTAATAGATATTTATTTAATATTATTCCTATGTATATCATGCAGTGCAGAAGAGCAAAAAAAAGTCACTAAACCAGTATTACCAGTAATGCATTCTCACAATGTTGAAAGAGGCTATTTAACCTATTTTGTTTATGCCAGCTCTCAGAACTAACCAATCCCAATTTCATTTACATGTTTATCAACATCCCCCAGTCCCCAATTCTGCAACCACTTATACCTGTCTATCAATCTACCAGCACAATTTACCCACCAGCGCCTGCATCCAGCTCATAATTCCCCCTAACTTCCGCCACCTCCAACAGGATCCCACCACCAAACACATCCTTCCCTCCCCCCCCCCCCCCGCCACGTTCTGCTTTCCACATGGATCACTCCCTTGTCCATTCATCCCTCCCCACTGATCTCCCTCCCGGCACTTATCCTTGCAAGTGAAACAAGTGCTTCACCCACCCCTACACTTCCTGCCTCACTAGCATTCAGGGCCCCAAACAATCCTTTCAGGTGAGGCGACCCTTCACTTTTGAGTCTGTTGGGGTCATGTACTGTGTTCAGTGCTCCTGGTGTGGCCTCTTGTATACCGGTGAGACCTAACGTCGATTGGGAGACTGCTTCACTGAGCATCTACCAGAACAAGCGGGATTTCCCCGTGGCCACCCATTTTAATTCCACTTCCCATTCCGATATGTCCATCCATGGCCTCCTCCGCTGTCGGGATGAGGCCACACCTAGGTTAGAGGAACAACACCTTATATCCTGTTTGGGTAGCCTCCAACCTGATAGCATGAACATTGATTTCTCAAACTTCCAGTAATGCCTCCACCCATCCTGCCTTACCTTTTCCCATCCCCTTGTCCCTCTCTCATGTTATCTCCTTGCCCGCCCATCACCTCCCTCTGGTGCTCCTCCCCCCCTTTTTCTTTCTTCCAATGCCTTCTGTCTCTTTCACCAATCAACTTCCCAATTCTTTGCTTCATCCCTCCCCCTCCAAGTATCACCTATCGCCTGGCATTCCTCTCTCCACTCCCCCCCCCCCTTTCAAATCTACTCCTCAGCTGTTTTCCTCCAGTCCTGCCGAAGGGTTTTGGCCCTAAACATCAACAGTACTTTTTTCCACAGATGCTGCCTGGCCTGCTGAGTTCCTCCAGCATTTTGTGTGTGTAGCGCAATATTGGGATCTGGGGAGAAAATGGAGTAGTTGAGGGAAATCCATGCAGTCACAGCAAGAACTAACTCACAATTACTTTTCTGGAATATCATTTGGCAACTATTTGCCCATTCTGCAAATATATAGTGGAGTGCCACAGGAAATGGTGCTCGGACCATTGCTGTTTGTCATCTACATCAATGTTATCATGTGGTTACCTGGATCAGCAGATTTGTGGATGACACCAAGGTTGGGGGTGTAGTGGACAGTGAGGAAGACTATTAGAGCTTGCAGCTGGGAAAATGGGCTGAAAAGTGGTGGATGGAATTTAATGCAGACAAATGTGAGGTGTTGCGCTTTGGTAGGACCAAACAGGGTAGATCTTACACAGTAGGACGCTGAGAAGTGTGGTAGAATAAAGGGAACTGCGAATACAGGTCCATAATTCATTGAAAGTAGCATCACAGGTTGATAGGGTCATAAAGAAAGCTTTTGGCACATTGGTCTTCATAAATCAAAGTACTGAGTACAGGAGATGAGATGTTATTTTGAAGTTGTATGAGACTTGGTGAGGCATAATTTGGAATATTGTTTGTAGTTTCAGTCGCCATACCTACAGGAATGATATAAATAATTTTGAAAGAGTACAGAGAAAATTTACAAGGATGTTGCCGAGATTGGAGGACCTGAGTTATGAGGAAAGATTGAATAGGATAGGGTAAATGCAAGCAGGATGAGGTTCAGTGGGACAACAACTGGAGGTCATGCGTTAAAGGTGAAAGGTGAAAAGTTTAAGGGGAACATGAGAGTTCTGAGCATGTGGAATAAGCTGCCAGCATAAGTGGTGCATGCAAACTCGATTTCAACGTACATGGATGGTAGGGGTATGGAAGGCTACGATCCCAGTGCAGATTGATGAGAGTAGACAGTGTAAATGGTTCCCCATAGATATATGAGCTGAAGGGCCAGTTTCTGTGCTGTACTTTATGACTCTATCACATTTCCTTAGCATCCATGACTAAATCCTGTACTTTCCTATGACTCTGTGACTCTATATTGACATTATATTGTTGCTGATCTCGTCAGTTTTAAACATCTCTCCCAAATTTGATACCATTCAAAAACTTATAGATTGCATTTTTGATTCCAGACTCTAAATCATTAATGCAATTTTAAACATTTTATTTAGAGGTATAGTATTCTAACAGGCTTTGGGCCCAATGAGCCTAGGCTGCCCAATTATGCCCATGTGACCAAATAGCTGTATATCTTTGGAATATGGTAGGGAACCGGAGTACTTGGAGAAAACCCATGCAGTCACAGGGTGAATGTACAAGCTCCCTACAGACAGTGACAGAATTGAACCCGGGTTGCTGCCAATTGAGTGACAGAATTGAACCCAGGTTGCTGCCACTGTAATAGCATTATGCCAATTACAGTGCTACCATGCCACCCACTAATTTTGAGCAGCAGTGGTTCCAATACTGACCCATGAAACACCAAATCCCTGTGTCCTCAATGCAAGATGCCCACCCTTTCCTTCCCCTTTCTGTCCCAAAGCCAGCCAGCAATCCATTCTGCCTCTTAACTCCCATTTTAGTATTCCCTTCCTTTAATCGGTAGAGCTCTGTGGCATTGCATTTTTGGAAACTGGATAAATTACACAAACTGCATTACTGTCTACTCTCTCAGTTATCTCCTCAAAAAAATCAATTGCTAGTAAGAATTTGTCCATTTTCGCTTTTGGTGATGACACAGGCATTGAATATACTCAGGGGCCAGTTTATTAGGTATGCCTGTACACCCGCTCATTAATGCAAATATCTAATCAGTCAATCATGTGGCAGCAACTCAAAGCATAAAAGCACGCAGACATGGTCAGGAGGTTCAGTTGTTGTTCAGACAAAACATCAAAATGGGGAAGAAATGTGATCTAAGTGTGATCATGGAATGATTGTTGGTGCCAGATGGGGTGGTTTGGGTGTCTTAGAAACTTCTGGTATTTTCACGCACAGCAGTCTCTAGAACTTACAGAGTACGGAATGAGAAAAAAAAAATCCAGTGATTGGCAGGCCTGTGGGCAAAAATACCTTGTTAATGAGCGATATCAGAGGAGATTGCCTAGAATGGTTCAAGCTGACAGGAAGGTGACAGTAACTCAATTAACCACATGTTACAACAGGCCAAGTGGTTAAACGATCTCAAGGTTGTGAGTTCGAGCCCCAGCTGAGGCAGTGTGTTGTGTCCTTGAGCAAGGCACTTAACCACACATTGCTCCAGTCCACCCAGCTGAAAATGGGTACCAGCAAAATGCTGGGGGTTAACCTCGCGATAGACTG
Source organism: Hemitrygon akajei (assembly GCF_048418815.1). NCBI lineage: Eukaryota > Metazoa > Chordata > Chondrichthyes > Myliobatiformes > Dasyatidae > Hemitrygon > Hemitrygon akajei. The sequence continues at coordinate 136,581,159 of NC_133124.1, read as the reverse complement.
GCGTCCTATCCGGGGGGGGGGGGGGGAAGAGTTGCGTACTCTCAGTCGCTTCATGCCACGGAAACCGGCATAAGCACTGGCATGATGAGCCTATAAAGCTCGGGACAAACTTTAACTTTAACAACAGTGGTGTGCAGCCGAGCATCTCTGAATACACAACATATCAAACCTTGAAGTGGATGGGTTACAGCAGCAGAAGACCATGAACATAAACTCAATGGCCACTTTATTAGATACAGGAGGTATCTAATAAAGTGGCCATTGAGTGTAGATCTATAGTTTTGTATCCCATTAAAGCATAAGAATTAGAAATACACAAAATGAAGCTTCTGGTACTATTTTTGTGCTGATAACGAAGATCTCCAGTTGACTCTTTTCAACAATAGCTCCACTGGGTTCCTGATTTGACACAACAAATCTTTAAATCAAGTGTACAGTGATGTAACCGGTTTAAAGTGGATAAACTACAGGCGAACAGCTGGCAGTTTGAACCACTGATTCAGAGGTGTGAGCTTGAAGCTGACCAGCTTAGAAGTTTACATTCCTTGTGTAATTAAATGTGGATTTTTTTTCAAAAAAAGAACTAGCTTGTAAATACAAAGCCTCCCAATTGTCATTAAAAAGTCTAGTTTTCTTTCAGGAAAGGTAATTTATTATCTATACATAGATTTGACATATATATCGCTGATGCAAGACCCATGATTGTGGTTGACACTTAACTACCTTCTCAATTCAGGGAGAATTGAGGGGTAGACATTACCTATTGAAATAGTGATCTATGTCCATCTCTGTGAATAGATAAGTAAACAACAATCCATATTCCACCTCTGTATGAAATCTATATATTTCAGTAATTCACATCTGGCCTCTGTTCTGCTCTACCTCTGCTTGTGTTCACGCATTTTCATCTTACTGGATAGAATACACCATTCTCTCTACTTTTCTACATTTCATACCTCTAAAAAAAAATCGCCAAACTCTATTTTACAATCATACGTTCACTAACCCTTCCCTCCTCTTCTTTTGTTTGGTCTGCTTTGTGGAGGATTTAAAAAAAAATGCACTGAATACGTTCAAGTTTTTTTGTTCTTTAATCAACATTGGTTATTTTGCATTAATGGAATTTCATAAGTGTAGGAGCCATGCATCCATTCACTATCTGCTTTGTATCCTGTGTTCATGGTAACTAGTCACATGAGTGGGGATGTGGTAAAAGTGAAGGCAATCAGTTATGTCTTCATGCTTTGTTCTAGGCAGTTTGTAGCTCGGGACTGGCGAATGTTGTACCTTTTGCTGATGTCAATAACATTCAATTGTGCTGAACTTACACTTGGGTATGCTGAAGTTTCATCACTTCAACATTGTATGTTTGCTAATTGTTAATAAAGGGTCAAATAAAGGATTCAACTTTTGGAGCAATCATTGGAGCTGGGGGCGTGTCCAGCAAGTATATCAAATCCGTAGGGTTGAAGGCAGCTACAGTTGTTTTGCTTTTGGTTTTGCCATTACAATAAGGTTAAATGGGATCAACAATTACAGTTTACATTGACATAATAGAAAGGTTCCAAGGCAGTTCACATAAGAGTTAGTAGACAAACTCAACACCCCACCAAAGGAGAGCTCATCAATGCAGATGCACAAGGGATGTTTTAAAGCAAGAGAGAGTTGTAAAATGATATAGAGTTTTAAAGGGAGACTTTCACAGGATTAGCAATTGAAGGCATTAGCTAAATTCAGGTAAAGAAAATTAGGAATGCATGAGAAACTAGTAATAAATGAGTGAAAATGCCTCAGAGCATTTAAGTGCCGGACACAATTAAGGACATCAAAAAAGGTGATGCAATTAAGGTATTTGAACACAATGATGAGAAAATGTAAGCATTACCAGACTTCAAGACAGTGAAGCTCCTGGGCAAAGTGAATACAGGAGGTGGAGGAAGTTTGAAAATAGAGCTGGATGCTAGAGGTGAGGGTGAATTAGTGTTCCACAAAGGTTCAGCACGTTTTCCTTTCTCTCCTTCTACATGCCTCAATTTATAAAACTCAGATCCCGTGTGCTTTTTAAGCTCCTTTCTCCACCTGCGCACATAAACCCCTAGATCTAACTTTTGTTGGAATTGTGCTCTGTATACCCAAGTCCACATCATTGATGCATGTTGAGAAAAGCAGCCAGTTAGTACAGAACCACTACTCCATAACACGAATTACAATTTCTCAATACTCCTGTTTCCTGCTGCTTAACTGTTTACTTTCCACACTTTGTTAATCTATCCTTAAATTATTATGATGAGCCTTGAATGTGGCACCTTTTCAGATTCCTGTTAGAAGTTTACGTTTACCACACCAACTAAATGTTCCTTATTTACTCTCTCTGTTACTTAATCAAAACACCTTTTTAAAATGTTAAAAGCCACTTCCCTTAATTCATCCTAGCTTTCTCTAAGACACTACTGTATATATCGCCAGGTCTGTACTTTGTAAGTAAAACCCTGCTAATGATTGCTATTTTTCATTCTTCAATCCCCTCCCCTGAACACATGGATGTTTGAATGATTATGGCCAGGGTTTCTGTTATTTCCTTCCTTCCTTCAAAAACTCGGGATTTATCATTTCTATTTTTATTTCTAAATTTTTGACCATTCGGAATCTCAACCACATATTTCTCCATAGAGGCACAAGCAGTCTTCATCCTTGTGACGGGATGTAAAGAACTCATTCATGTATTCTCCCAGCTATTCCCTTTGGCTCCATGAATAGATTGCTTTCTTAGTCTCTGATCAACAATTTCTTTCCCAACCCCACCTCCCCTCTCTCTTACAACCCTTTTCCTGTTCACATGTACACACACTACTTTTGAATATTTCTACATTCACTGACAGTCTTTTCTCATTCTCACTTTTCTTCCTGTATTTCTTTTCTCTTATTTCTGCTTTGAAGATTTCGTAAATTTTTTTTGAATTAGTTTAATTATCATTTTCATACACATTTCTTTATCTCTAAATAGTTCTAAGTATATTTATTATCAAGGTTCATATAGCTGGCTGGTGGTGCAGTGGCATCTGCACCGGACTTTGAGACAAGTGGTCCCAGGCTCAAATCTGGCGGCTCCGTGTACACTTTATATCTGTGCTGGGTTGAGCATTGAGCTAGTAACTTGGCCTTGTAAAAAACAGACAGATGCTAAAGAAACAGCAGTGGGCCACTAGGTGCAGAGAGGAACAGCAATATATACCATATACAACCCTGAGATTGATTTTCTTGTGGGCATACTCAATAAATCCATAATCGAATAATAGCCATAATTGCCAATGTGCAAAAACCAGCAAACTGTGCAAATACAAAAAGAAAGAAATAACAATAATAGATAAATATTAAGAACATGAGATTCAGAATTGAAATCAGCGAGGATGAGAGTGGAAGCCGAGCAGGTGTTCAGCGCCATCAGCCTGCATTTGATCGGTCTCTCTCTCACTCTCGCCCGCTGCTGCTAGGAGAAGGGGCCTGCATTTGATCGGTCTCTCTCTCACTCTCGCCCGCTGCTGCTAGGAGAAGGGGCCTGCATTTGATCGGTCTCTCTCTCACTCTCGCCCGCTGCTGCTAGGAGAAGGGGCCTGCATTTGATCGGTCTCTCTCTCACTCTCGCCCGCTGCTGCTAGGAGAAGGGGCCTGCATTTGATCGGTCTCTCTCTCACTCTCGCCCGCTGCTGCTAGGAGAAGGGGCCTGCATTTGATCGGTCTCTCTCTCACTCTCGCCCGCTGCTGCTAGGAGAAGGGGCCTGCATTTGATCGGTCTCTCTCTCACTCTCGCCCGCTGCTGCTAGGAGAAGGGGCCTGCATTTGATCGGTCTCTCTCTCACTCTCGCCCGCTGCTGCTAGGAGAAGGGGCCTGCATTTGATCGGTCTCTCTCTCACTCTCGCCCGCTGCTGCTAGGAGAAGGGGCCTGCATTTGATCGGTCTCTCTCTCACTCTCGCCCGCTGCTGCTAGGAGAAGGGGCCTGCATTTGATCGGTCTCTCTCTCACTCTCGCCCGCTGCTGCTAGGAGAAGGGGCCTGCATTTGATCGGTCTCTCTCTCACTCTCGCCCGCTGCTGCTAGGAGAAGGGGCCTGCATTTGATCGGTCTCTCTCTCACTCTCGCCCGCTGCTGCTAGAAGAAGGGGCCTGCATTTGATCGGTCTCTCTCTCACTCTCGCCCTCTGCTGCTAGAAGGGGCCTGCATTTGATCGGTCTCTCTCTCACTCTCGCCCGCTGCTGCTAGAAGAAGGGGCCTGCATTTGATCGGTCTCTCTCTCACTCTCGCCCGCTGCTGCTAGGAGAAGGGGCCTGCATTTGATCGGTCTCTCTCTCACTCTCGCCCGCTGCTGCTAGAAGAAGGGGCCTGCATTTGATCGGTCTCTCTCTCACTCTCGCCCTCTGCTGCTAGAAGGGGCCTGCATTTGATCGGTCTCTCTCTCACTCTCGCCCGCTGCTGCTATAAGGGGCCTGCATTTGATCGGTCTCTCTCTCTCATTCTCAAGTTCCGCTCCCGGAGGAAGGTGCCTGCACTTGACTAGTTTCTCTCTCCCTCTCATTCAATGCTGCCAGAGTTTTGAGCTTGGGCAAAGTTTAATTCACATGATTAAATGGGGATTGGACTCTGTAGTTCACGTTATATGTGCTTCTGGTTATTTTATTGCTACTTCGTGTGGTTTTGGTAGTGGCGGACAGGCTCTGCAGCCTTCGGTCAATGAACGATACAGCGCTAAATTGAAACGGACTGAACTGAACTAAACATTCTCAGACTGTTTCGATGACACTGTGATTTGATGTTTTATATTCTGTGTTTTTTTTCCAATTGATTTTTGCCATTTATGTGATTTGTTCTTTTTTGGGAATTTTCTTTAAACGGGTCTCATAGTGTTTTTTGATTTTGTGGCCGTCTGTGGGAAGACAAATCTCAGGGTTGGAAACTGCATACATACTTTGATAATAAATGTACTTTGAACTTTGAAGAGCCCCAGAAAGTGAGTCCATAAGTTTTGGGAACATTTCAGTGATGGTGCAAGTGAAGTTGAAACATAAATGTAGAAATATAGAAATCTACAGTGCGTTACAGGCTTTTTGGCTCACAACGTTGTGCCAATCATGTCCAGAAGCTGCCTAGAATTTCCCTAAAGCATAGACCTCTATTTTACTAAGCTCCATGTACCCATCTATGAGTCTCTTAAAAGACCCTATTGTATCCACCTCACTGGCAGTGCTTTCCATGCACCCACCACTCTCTGTGTGAAAAACTTACCTCTGACATCCCCCTTGTAACTACTTCCAAGCACCTTAAAACTATGCTCCTCATGTTATCCATTTCAGCCTTGGAAAAAAGCCTCTGGCTATCTACATGATCAATGCCTCTCATCATCTTATACACTTCTATCAGGTCACCCCTCATCCTCCATCGCTTCAAGGAGAAAAGGCCAAGTTCACTCAACTTATTCTCATAAGACATGCTCTTCAATCCAGAAAACACCTTGTAAATCTCTTCTGCACTCTCTCTATAGTATCCACATCCTTCCTGTAATGAGGTGACCAGAACTGAACACAGTACTCCAAGTGAGGTCTGACCAAGGTCTTATATAGTTGTAACATTACTTCACGGCTCTTGAACTCAATCCCATGGTTGAAGACGGCCAACACACCATACACCTTCTTAACAACACTGTCAACCTGCACAGCAGCTTTGAGAATCCTATGGACATGGACCCCAAGATCCCATTGATCCTCCACACTGCCAAGAGTCTTACCATTAGGATTATATTTTGTCTTCAGATTTGACCTACCAAAATGAACCACTTTACACTTATCTGGGTTGAACTCCATCTGCCACTTCTCAGCCCAGTTCAGCACCCTGTCAATGTCCCACTGTAACCTCTGACAACCCTCCAGACTATCCACAACACCAACAACTTTTGGGTCATCAGCAAACGTACTAACCCACTCTTTTACTTCCTCATCCAGGTCATTTATAAAAATCACAAAAAGGAGTGAAGTTCAAAGGTTTCAAAGATACATTTAATGTCAGAGGAATGTATACAATATGCATTCTGAAATACTTTTTCTTCGCAACCATCCATGCAAACAGAGGAGTGCCCCAAAGAATGAATGAAAGTTAAATGTTAGAACCCCACAGCCCCCACCAACTCCCCCTCCCACAAGTAAGCAACAACAAAGCAACAATCCCCTCCCCCACCAGCAAAAAAAAGCATCGGCACCCCCCACCAAGCACTCAAGGTGTGCAGCAAAGACACAGATTTGCAACACCCCAAGGACTACTCGTTCACTCTGTATTCAACATACCACAGGCTCTCTCTCTCCCTAATAAGAGAGAAAGAGGTGTCTCTGTTTCATAGCGAGAAGGGAGACATAACAAACAACTCACGTGATGGTCTGGGCCAAATCCACTATTTCTTGTATGATTTTCCGCTCCGGGGCATAGCTGTTTCCAAACCAGGCTGTGATGCAGCTATCAATATACTCTCCACCACACAGCTATAGAAGTTTACTCTCTCATTTATAAAAAGTAATCGCTAGCTTACTCTCTAACTCCTCCCTGATGGGAGGTGGCTACATAGCATCCATGCCAGGATCACCACACTCAAAATGTTACTTTCCCTAAGCAGTAAGGCTGAACAACACTTCCACCCACTAACCCCCCACCATCATCACTTTGTCATTTTCTGTCAGTCTCACCTTACGTATGTACAGACACTCCTGTGCCTAGCGTAATGTTTGGACATACAGTCAATCTATGTTTGCAAGCTATTTTACATATTTATACTTGGTGTTTTTTTATTACTATTATTGTGTTCTTTATCTTATTGTATTTTTTTGTGCTGCATCGGATCCACAGTAACACCTATTTTGTTCTCCTTTACACTTGTGTACTGGAAATTACATTTAACAATCTTGAATCTTAAGCTGGATCAAAATGCTGGAGGAACTCAGCAGGTCAGGGAGCATCAATGGAAATGAAAAAGTCAAAGTTCCAGGCCGAGACCCCTCATCAGGACTGAAATGGAAGGGGGAGGACACCAGAAAAAGAAAAGGTGGGGGGGGGGTGTGAGGCGAAGGAGGCAAACTGGAAGGTGATGGGTGAAGCCAGTCAGTGGGAAAGATGAAAGGCTGGAGAAGAAGGAATCTGATAGGAGATGAGAGTGGACTATAGCAGAAAGGGAAGGAGGACGGGTCCCAGCTATAATGATAGGTAGGTGAGAAGAGGTAAAATACCCGAGTGGGCAATAGAAGAAGAGGGAAGGGGAAGGGAAAAAGAAATACAGGAAGGAGAAAAATTGATATTCATGCCAGCAGGTTGGAAGCTACCCAGAGAGAACACAAGTTGTTGCTCCTCCACTCTGAGGGTGGCCTCATCTTATCAGAAGAGGAGGCCATGGATTGACACGTCGGAACGGGAATAGGAATTGGAATTAAAATGTAGTAAAAAGTTACTTAAGCTATATGTAGCAGCCAATTCTAGCCAAACCAAATTGCCATGGCTGGCGACCCCCACAGGTTTGTTATTCTTGTATGACACACCCTCAGCTCCAATAATGATTGTTACAAAAATCAAAGATATCTATTTGATCCTTTATTAACAATTAGCAAAGATAAAAGCTTGAAGCAATGAATTTTAAGTATACCCAAGTGTATGTTAAGTGTAATTGAGTGGTTAACAAAAGATACCATATCTGTCAGGCCCCAGCTGCAAACTGTATTGAACAAAGGAAGAATACGTAACTTATTTCCTCACTTTTACCATGCCCACACCCATGTGACTAGTTACAATAATAAACATATAAATGCAAAACGCAGAATACAAAGCAGATGGAGAATAGAGGCATGGCTCCTACACTATAAGTATCCACGAATATAGTTGCATCTCTCAGCAACACTCTTTCCCATATAATCTCCTGTATAATGCAAATGAATAATAATCCATGGACAGTAGTGACAGTATCTTACCGGAGCCTTGAGCTCTCTGTTGGAGGTAGTCCAGGTTTCCTAATCGTAAAGAAGAATCAGGTTCTCTGGCGTCTAAGAGGACCATGAGATTTGCACCGAGAAGAAGAATTTTACCTTCATTACCTTAGGTAATGATAGCGCAATGAATTCCATTACTAAGATTAACCAAGAGGTGGCTTCTAAGATAATGGAAAGTGGCTCAGATTTTCCAAAGTGTTGACATGAAACTTTATTGGTTGGATCTAACTGCTATAATGCATCAAAAATCATACAATCAGATGTCACTGAATTCTTTAAACAGCAGGCACTAAATACCATTACAATAACATCTTAAGAGCCGAAATATTGCTTTAAATAATTTTGTTCTTAATATTTGACGTCCTGTTCTATCAAGCACACAATGCGTCTTGCAATTCCAATTTTTTTAAAGTTATGAATAACTCAGAAGTTGAGTTAAAAAGTTATTTCTTAGCCTTTTTCTTATTTGGAAAGAAAGTGAACCGTTTACCGAAAGAAGATGAACAAGGCAGGGGGAGAGCACCTTACCCCTGGAGGAGGCGGAGGCGGAGGCGGAGGAGGATCGAGATATCGCCGTCTCATGTCTGTGCGGTGACGTAGAGCGTCTGCTGACCTTTTACCTCGCGGAGTCGAGTGGGGAGAGCGAGAGGCTGCGGGGCCGAGCGGAATGTGGGGAGGGCACTGATTGCCGGCAGACTGGGAAGGGGGGAAGTGACCGCTTCTTCCACTGTCCGCCACGGATACTTGGAGCGGCGGGAGGAGGAAGGGCTGGGCGCGGATTAGCCCGGCGGAGGCCAGGCGTTGTTATCTGTGATAATTAATCGGGGGAGGCCCGGCTCTAGTACCCTTGGTGTGAGGTTGCTCTGGCCCCGGGCGGATGCCGAGGTGCAGGACAGCCTCCGCCGCTTCCTTCGCGGCTTGAAGTTGTGTTGCTCTCCTTCCGCTCACTCCCTCGATCTCCCTCTGGCCGCGTCCCGTTCCCCTGTCAGCCATCTACTATGGCCGTCTCTCGCTCCACCAGCTGTTGTTCCTCGTTCTCCAGCGGCCAGACAAACCCATTGTACTATTGGACTCGGATATTGGCTTTCATTGTTCTCGTCTTCATCGGTGAGTATTGTACTTCTAATCTGATCAAATCGCATCTGCAAAGAAAACATTCTGTGTATTTCTATCTCTGCCCCGAATTGGAAAGCGGACACTTCGTGTATTCAGCTTATTGTTAACAGTTGTTGACTTGTCTTTTGTTGATCATTTTAACTCTCACATCAGAAGATCTAGGGGCTTTAAGTTTTAAAGTGGGTGTTATTTTAAGATATTTAAACCTGTTTCAGAAAAAGATTGATCTATTTATTGTGCCAGTAAATGGGAAATTAGATTTTTTTAATTGTCGTGTTCCTCCTCCTCTCCTCCCCCCCCCCCCCCCCCCCCCCCCCCCCCCCGCGTCTTGATTGTTGTGCTGCGCTCTGGTCTGTGCTCAATGAGTTTAGTTAATTTTGTTAAAGGTTTTACTGCTAGTTCTGTTGCAAAGCAGATGTGAGGGTATCTTTAAACAGTCTCAGTTAACCTGTCTGCTTTTTTTTAGAGTCATTAGACTCCACTTTATGTATCTGTAGAGTCAACCTGCCATCATGAGCGTGCAATATGGGTTGGTCTGAATCTGCATTTCATCATGTGCCCCGCTGTATTTAATTATGTTGCCCCTTGTCCTGTGCAGAACATATGAAAGCAGTAAAGCCTTTTATGTTTCATGTTTGCTCCTGTCAGAATTGCTTGGCTTCCTCTTCAACTAATCCAGCCAGTGGCCTTCTGTGAACTTCATACTTAAGAACTCCCTTAATTTACAACAACCTTTGCTTCCTAGCCCTCTCCCGATGATGCTGAGCTACAATTGATTTTGGGTTCTTGAATGCTTTGTTGTTAAAATTGTTTCCTTTGTCTTCAAAACCTACCATGGATTAGTTAGACTTTTTTCCATTTCGTTTAGTTAGAAAATTCTGAACTACCTGTGCTGTAATGATTTTCCACTGCTTGTTTATCCCTGAATTTAATTGTTCACCTTTTGATGGACAATGCATCATTTGCCAAGGACTAAGCTTCCCTTCCTCTCCACTCAACTTGTCCTTTAAATTGCTTTTTAAAATTTACCTCTTTGATCAAGAACTTATGGATAACACTGGTGTTTCAATGTGTAGTCATTTTATTACAAGGAATATCCAACTTGAAGATGTTCTAAGTCTAGAGCATATTGGGTGACAAATGACAGTGCATGTGTCTCTCTGCTCTTTTATTGGAGTTTAGTAGTAGAGGGGAAAAAAGACTTTCTGGTATTTAATGTGGGTTCCCAACTTGTGCTTTCCTGGCCTAGGATCAGAAAAGACGCTTGTTTCAGTGGAAATTCTCAGATGAGAAAATGAGGGAAGTTTTTACATTTTAATGCACTTATTGAGAAGTGTTTTAAAGTTTGAATTTATTTTATTTTTCTACTTTTAATTATTACACTTTGAATGTCAGACATTTAAAGTTGTTTCAATATCCTTTACAGAGAGGGGTTTATCCCCAGTTTAGCCTCAGCATTTTGGGATGGGACTTCAGCACTTAGCTGCTGAGACATACTCATCACCGAGGCTTTGGTTACACCTTCATGGAGATCAGTTCAAGTTTCTTTCCACATTTAGGCCAATGGAATGCTGAGAAATGGAGTAAGACATTTCTGGGAATATAAAATAAGTTCCAGTAACTTGGAGTTATAAAGAAATATGTGGGTTAAATTCTGAGAGGTGCAGAAATGAAACTACAGTAGTAGGAGACTTCAGCCACACAGGCATGATCTGAAACTGTAGTGATGTAAGGGCAGTTAAAATTACAGCATTCAACAGGAGCTTTCAAATATTGTGTAGTGAGATAGTGTGGTACCTAACCTTGCGTAGAATATGAATCTGGACCAGCAGAAAGGATGACAATGCCAGACCATTTTGGAAGGGACCATTATAGAATTACTGAAAATAAACAAGCTTGAGTGTAAAATTAGACATGGCTTGTTTTGCTACACTGAGAAATAATTTGTTAAAAGCTCCTTGAGGGAAAATAAGTGACAAAACAAATGAAATATTAAGAGGAGCTGGTGATGGTTATGACCAAATATTTAAAAGGGAAGGCATGACCCCTACACCAACCTTAATATTCTTCTTCTTAGTGTTCGATGGAGTTTGAGGAATATGCAGGACAGAATAATAACAAAAAGAAGTTAATAACAAATATTAGGGGATCATGAGGAATAGTAGCAAGAGGCCATTCAGCCAGTCTTGTCTGCTGTGACATTCAGTAAGATCATGGTGTGTGTATATAATGTATATGCTTGTATATGTATAAGTGTAATACATCTATTTTGAACTGCAATGGATTTCATAAGGTATTTCATTATATATAATGGAATAGGTTATGAAACCCATTACCACACAATAGAAAAGGTCCAAAATGGAAAATAAATGTGTTGCTCCTTTTTTATGCAGATGGTATCAACACTGATATTAAGAAAATCTGGGTGTATTAACTGGCCTAGCAGTTTTTGAAAGTAGATAAATTTCTGGAATTGGATTAAATATATCTGAGGCTCTTAGAAGGACTGAGCAAGCAAATGGTGTTCTGATTATTTTCCAATCCTTTTGCATTATTGAAAGTCTCAAAGGAAACTTGTGTGGTGGGGCCCTCCGTTGGTCGGGGTTGACCGTGGATGTTGCGTCTCTGCTGTCTGTGATATGCAAGCCAGGGTAGTACAAGATGGAGAGCAAGCCATTGCCCATGTAGCAGTCCACCCCCAATGCTGCTGATGAATCCAAAGGAACATCAGAGACTGATGCCGTTTGGCACCAGTACTGTTGCAGGTGTTGCCAGTCAGCATTGAGCTCAACGTAAGACTGCCTTATGGACTCCAGTTCCAGATTTTTCCTCTGGGTTTAACCCTGAAGCCTTCCCATGTGTGGGTATAGCCACAAGGCAACAGAGATTTGATATCAGTGTTTTCCTTCTAGATGAACTTCCAACAACAACTGACGAGCCCTATCTCCCCAAAGCAACTGGTTTTAATGTGCCAGTAACGTGCCTTTGTCCCTTCTCCTGTCAGTAGAAAAGGTTCTGCTGGGTTTCGTAGCTAAGCCACAAGTGAAGGTCAGGAATTAGACTTAGTTGTCAAAGACTATTTGAGACGCGCATCATTCGGAGCATTTAATAGTTAGTGGGAGCATATCTTTAAGGCTTGTGTGGTACCGTTGCTTAAAAAGGGAGAATGGGAAGATTAGATAACTACAAGCAGGAGTCACTGGTTCTGGTGATGGACAAATTTTTGGAAAAATCTGACTGACAGCATTTGGAGAGGCAGAGTTAATCAAAGGAGAGATTGAATTTGAAAGGAAAGGTCATGTTGTAATAATCAGATTGCAGTATTTTGGAGGAGGATTGATGCAGTCTACATAAATTGATGTCAGTTTCTTTGGGAAGTTAAAGTTTTACATTTTAATGACCTTGAGGTGACTTGTAGCTTTGTCTTTCAACATTAATGTGCTTTGGCATTGTCTGCATACTGCAATCCTGACTGGAGTCGGAGTTTTGGAGTGGAGTGACATGGGTTGAATATCCATTTAGTTTGTGGTTCAGCTCCTTTCTGGTGTGAAGGTTGTTGGCGATGAAGTGTAGTACTGAGAAAAGTTTTGAGGTATTCTTACTGGACACCAGTCTGAGTTGAGATTGGATCTATTTTACCCCTTTTTGGTTGCTATCACAGCTTGCATGCCATCATGAATCAAATGCAAGAGGGAGATAATTTCCAAGAGCACGTGAATTTAAGAAGAATAGTCCACAGTCCTTGATTAGCAGAGACAAAGGGGTGGCACGATTTCGTAGCAGTTAGCGTAACACTATTACAGCACCAGTGATTCAGTTTCGGTTCTGTCGCTGACTGCAAGGAGTTTGGATGTGGCTGTGTGGTTTTCCTCCCACATTCAAATGATGTGAGTGCGTAGGTTAATTGGTAACATAGGTGAAGTTGGGCAGCATGGGCTTATTGGGCTGGAAAGGCCTGTTAGCTGAGCTATATCCCTGTAAATAAAATAAAGGCTTTTGTGAGCTCTAAGTAAGCAATGCAGGTTGGTTAAGCCAGTCAGTGAGAAACCTGATGATGACTTTCTCTGTGGTAGAGAACAGGAAGCCCCCTCTGTAGTTACTGAAATGAGAGTTGTCACTTACCACAGAATTGAATACAGTTATAGTATCTGACTGACTTATTGCCGGTTACGTGGCTAGCATTTAGGGCAGCAATGAAGGTCCTCCATCTCTGGGGGTGTTCAGGGCTTTCTTCATCGTGTCAATTGCTTCCTCTCAGTTTTCTTTACTGTCAGTCACACAAGTCCTGGTGGAGACTCAGGAATACCATTGCACTCAGATGTTGGAGGGTTCATCATTGTTGATTCCATAACAATTTTGTTTTACCTGTCAGGGCAGTTAGCCCTAAGTTAAACTCCTGAACCTTTAGGACCAGTGGACCTCTCTTAGTCTGTCTTCTACCCTTTGACATGTTTGGCATGGATGACCCTGCCAAGAGCCAAAGGATAAAGCCCTGACTCCAGGTAACATAGCTCTCCAGGTCATTGAGGTATGCAGACCTCCAAACTATGACAAGGTTGTGGTCCTCTTGGAGGTATAACATTTGAAGTGCTAGAGTAGTATAGCTTGGAAACAGGCCCGTTGGCTCGACTCATCCATGTGAACCAAGATACGCATGGAAGCTAATCCCATTTGGTCCATATCCCTCTAGACCAGCAGTTCCCAACCCTTTTTATGCCATGAGCCCCTGTCATTAACTTGCGGGGGTTTGGACTGTGGACTTCATGTTAGGAACCCCTACTCTAGACTTCCTATCCATGTACCTGTCCAAATATCTTTTAAATATTGTTATTGACTTGCCTCAGCCATTCCTCTGGTAGCTTGTTCCATACAGGCACCACCCTGTTCATAAAGAATTTGTCCCCTGGGACCCTATTAAATCTTTAAGGGGAGTAAGGGGCGGCCATGGCTGACGAGGGAAGTAAAGGGCAGTATAAAAATAAAAGAGAAGAAGTATAACATAGCAAAGATGAGCGGGAAACCGGAGGACTGGGAAGCTTTTAAAGAGCAACAGAAGATAACAAGAAAGGCAATACGCCAAGAAAAAAATGAGGTACGAAGGTAGACTAGCCAAGGATATAAAGGAGGATAGTAAAAGCTTCTTTAGGTATGTGAATAGCAAAAAAATAGTTAAGACCAAAATTGGGCCATTGAAGACAGAAATGGGTGAATTTATTATGGGGAACAAGGAAATGGCAGATGAGTTGAACAGGTACTTTGGATCTGTCTTCACTAGGGAAGACACAAACAATCTCCCAGATGTAATAGTGGCCAAAGGAACTAGGGTAAAGGATGAACTGAAGGAAATTTATATTAGGCAAGAAACTGTGTTGGATAGACTGTTGAGTCTGAAGGCTGATAAGTCCCCGGGACCTGATGGTCTGCATCCCAGGGTACTTAAAGAGGTGGCTCTAGAAATCGTGGACGCATTGGTAATCATTTTCCAATGTTCTATAGATTCAGGAACAGTTCCTGCTGATTGGAGGGTGGCTAATGTTGTCCCACTTTTCAAGAAAGGAGGGAGAGAGAAAACAGGGAATTATAGACCGGTTAGCCTGACGTCAGTGGTGGAAAAGATGCTGGAGTCAATTATAAAAGAGGAAATTATGACACATTTGGATAGTAGTGGAAGGATCAGTCTGAGTCAGCTTGGATTTATGAAGGGAAAATCATGCTTGACTAATCTTCTGGAGTTTTTTGAGGATGTAACTATGTAAATGAACAAGGGAGATCCAGTGGTTGTAGTGTACCTGGACTTCCAGAAAGCTTTTGATAAAGTCCCACATAGGAGATTAGTGGGCAAAATTAGGGCACATGGTATTGGGGGCAGAGTACTGACATGGATTGAAAATTGGCTGGCTGACAGGAAACAAAGAGTAGTGATTAACGGGTCCCTTTCGGAATGGCAGGCTGTGACCAGTGGGTACCGCAAGGTTCGGTGCTGGGACCGCAGCTGTTTACAATATACATTAATGATTTAGATGAAGGGATTAAAAGTAACATTAGCAAATTTGCTGATGACACAAAGCTGGGTGGCAGTGTGAAATGTCAGGAGGATGTTATGAGAATGCAGGGTGACTTGGACAGGTTGGGTGAGTGGGCAAATGTATGGCAGATGCAGTTTAATGTGGATAAATGTGAGGTTATCCACTTTGGTGGCAAGAACAAGAAGGGAGATTACTATCTGAATGGTGTTAAGTTAGGAAAAGGGGAAGTACAATGAGATCTAGGTGTCCTTGTTCATCAGTCACTGAAAGTGAGCATGCAGGTACAGCAGGCAGTGAAGAAACCTAATGGCATGTTGGCCTTCATAAAAAGGGGAGTTGACTATAGGAGCAAAGAGGTCCTTCTGAAGATGAACAGGGCCCTGGTGAGACCACACCTGGAGTATTGTGTGCAGTTTTGGTCTCCAAATTTGAGAAAGGACATTCTTGCTATTGAGGGAGTGCAGCGTAGGTTCACAACGTTAATTCCTGGAATGGCGGGACTGTCATATGTTGAAAGATTGGAGCGACTGGGCTTGTATATACTGGAATTTAGAAGGATGAGAGGGGATCTGATTGAAACATATAAGATTATTAAGGGATTGGACATGCTGGAGGCAGGAAGCATGTTCCCACTGATGGGTGAGTCCAGAACTAGAGGCTACAGTTTAAGAATAAGGGATAGGCCATTTAGAACAGAGATGCGGAAAAACTTTTTCACCCAGAGAGTGGTGGATATGTGGAATGCTCTGCCTCAGAAGGCAGTGGAGGCCAAGTCTCTGGATGCATTCAAGAGAGAGTTAGATAGAGCTGTTACAGATAGCAGGGTCAAGGGATATGGGGAGAGGGCAGGAACGGGGTACTGATTGTGTATGATCAGCCATGATCACAGTGAATGGCGGTGCTGGCTAGAAGGGTCGAATGGCCTACTCCTGCACCTACTGTCTATTGTCTATTATTTCCCTTCTCAGCTTAAAATAAATACATTTTGATAGCATAGATCTTTGATTCACTTTCCCCGGGGTGGGGGAAGAGTGCTCATTCACCCTATTTTTTTGCCTTTATGAACGCAAAAGCAAAGATGTAATGTTGAGGCCTTGTAGACACTGGTGAGGCCTCACTGAGGTATCGTGAGCAGTTTTGGGCCCCTTATCCAAGGAAAGGTATGCTGACATTGGGTTCAAAGCAGGCTCATGAGAAAGATTCGAGAATTGGAAGGGTTATCATATGAGGAGCATTTGATAGCTCTGGGCCTTGCTGGAATTCAGAATAATGAGGGGTGATCTCATTGAAAACTCAAATTTTGAAAGGCCAAGATAGAGTGGATGTGGAGAGGATGTTTCCTGTGGTGGAGTCTAAGACCAGAGGACACAGCCTCAGAATAGAGGCACGTCAATTTAGAATAGAGATGAGGAAGAATTTCTTTAACCAGAGAGTGGTGACTGTGGAATTTGTTGCTACAGGCGGCTGTGAAGGCTGTCATTAGATATATTTAAGACAGAAATTGATGGATTCTTGATTAGCCAGGGCATGAAGTAGGGAGTAGGGAGTAGGCAGGAGATTGAGTCTGAAAGGGAAATGGATTAGCCATGACAAAATGGTAGAGTAGACTCAAACTAAATGACCTACTCCTGATCCTATATCTTATGACCTTACATCACCATATACAACCCTGAGATTCATTTCCTTGTGGACATACTCGACAAATCTCTAGAATAGTAACTATAACAGAATCAGTGAATGACCACCAAACTAGGGCTTTCGGCCTGAGTGCAGAAGACAGCAAACTGTGCAAATGCAAAAAGAAGAAAGAATAATATAAATAAATAAGGAATAAATATCAAGAACATGAGATGGAGACCCAATTAAAGTGAGTCCATGGGTTGTTGATATAAACTTATCCATATATGTTGGGGTTGTGAGGCCATGAATAATTGCCAGCAAATATCTTCTGGACATTGATTCAAGTTCTTAGGTATTACTGCAAAAGAAATATTGCATGAAGATTGATGCCATCATATCTTTTGTTCAATTTACATGTGTATTTTATCATTTGTTAGCCTTCAGCAAAGTCTGTTTATTTCAACAGTTTAAAAATATGCACCATTCTCAAGTGTAATACACAAATTAAAATAACAACAAAGTTATGGGCTGATGTTTGTGTATGCACGATTTCAACAAATTAGATAGTGAAACCAATTATGATTTGGAAGCTACTTAATCTAATTTTAGTGGAAGACACTGTTCCTTAGTAAACTTGATGATAAATTTGGCTTTAATTCGGCTTTTAAGGAGGTGCTCATGCTGGTGCTTTATTCATTATTCATGCTGGGCTTTTATTCAGGCATACACGTGAATTGAAGTAAATCTACTGTGCACCCATAGAAAATTGTTTGGCACCATAATGTCTGGCTGGATTTTGTTTACTAATGCTGGTTGTTACTTATTGTGAATGAATGGTCTCTGGAGTCAATTTCAGTTCAGTGACAGCCTCTGGACTGAAATCTTTTGTTTTTTTTTCCAGCTCTTCCCACATCCATCTGCTCTTTAACTCTTCTGTTTTTTTTTAACCATCATAGCATTACCAAATAGCAATCCAAACATTATACTATAAAAAGGATGTGATTAAGCTAAAAAGGTACAGAAAAGATTTGCAAGGATGTTGCTGCAGCTGAAAGGCTTGGGTTACAAGGAGACTTAGAATAGGCTGGGACTGTTTTCCTTGGACTGAATGAGGCTGAGAGGTGGTCTTTTGGAGGTTTATACAGTCAGGAGGGGCATGGATACGAGGGATTCATCATGGCCTTTTTCCCAGGTGAGGGAACACTTTAGAGGTACATGGGTCTAATACAGACAATTGTGACAACCTCAGGAGGGAAAAAAACACTTTAGTTGACATTGAGCCAAAGTGCTTGTTTCCATGATCTATAACTCTGTTACCTTCTCCCTTCTACTATCAACCCAGTTTGTTACAACCCAAAATGTTAATTGTACAGTTCACTCCACAGATGCTCCCGGAACTCCTTCAGTACCTTCAGCATCTTGTTTGTAAGTAATTAATAGGTTTGCTCACCCTGAATCTCATTTGTTCTAACCTTCTTGACCATGTGGGACTTTGTCAAGGCCTTGGTAAAGTTCGTGAGGCACAATTTTATAGGCAGCAAAGCCATACTGACTATTGCTAATCAGTCCTAGTTTTTCCAAATGCAAATAAATCCTGTCACTCAGAATCCATTCAGTAACTTTTCCACCTCTGGTGTTAGATTAATTGACTGGTAGTTCTCTAGCTTGTTCTTAAATAAAGATGCAGCATTAGCCATCCACCAATGTTCTGGTACCTTGCCATTGGCTAGCCAAGATGTAAAATCTCTGCCAGGGCTTCAGCAATTTCTTCCTTGCTTCCCACAATGTCCGAGGATACACCTGGTTATGCTCCTGTGATTTATCCATCTTTATTAACTTCAATCCCATCATTTCTTCCTCTTCCATAATGTCAATAAAATGTACAGCACAGAGTCCATGCCAAAACGATTTAAACTGCTTATTCCCATTGATCTGCACTGCGAACAAGCCCACCATACCCCAACCATCCATGTACCTGTCTAAACTTCACTTAAACTTTGAAATTGAGCTCGCTTGTGCCACTTGCTGGAGCTGGCAGCTCATTCCACACTCTCATAACCCTCAGTGAAGAAGTTTCCCCTCATGTTCCCCTTAAATTTTTTGTCTTCTATCCTTAATCCATGACATCTGGCTGTAGTCCCACCCAGCGTCAGTGGAAAAACCCTGCTTGCATTTACCCTATCTATACCCCTCATAGTCTTGTATACCTCTGTCAAATCTCCTCTCAGTCTTCTACGTTCTAAGGAATAGTTTCTAATCTATTTAATCTTTCCTTGTAACTCACGTCCTCTGGACCAGGCAACATTCTTGTAAATTTTCTGTATTCATTCAACATTATTTACATCTTTCCTGTAGCTAGATGACCAGAACTGCACACAATACTCCAAAGCAGGCCTCACCAATGTCTTGCGCAACTTCAACATAACATCTTATCTCCTGTACTCAGTTTATGAATGCCAATATGCCAAAAGCTTTCTTTACGACTCTAGCTGTAATGCCACTTTCAACGAATTATGGACCTGTATTCCCAGATCCCTTTGTTCTACCACACTTCTCAGTGCCCTACCAATCATTGGCTGTTCCTACTGAAGTGCAAAACCTTGCACCTCTCTGTATTAAATTCCATCTGCCATTTTCCCCAGCAAATCCAGATCTCTCTGTAAGCCATGATATCCTTCCTGGCTGTCCACTAACCCCCGATCTTGGTGTCATCCGCAAATTTGCTGATCCAGTTAACCACATTATCAATCAGGTTGTTGATATACATAACAAATAACAGCAGGCCCAGCATCAATCCCTGCGGTACGCCACTAGTCACAGGCCTCTAGTCAGAGAGGCAACAATCTACTATCACTGGCTTCTCCCACAAACCCAATGTCTAACCCAACTTATTACCTTATCTTTAACGTGGTGTGATTAAACCTTCTTGACCAATCTTCCATGCTGGACCTAGTCAAATGCATTGCTAAAGTCCATGTAGACAACATCCACTGCCTTGCCTTCATCCACTTTCCTGGTCGCTTCCTTGCAAAACTCTTAAGATTGGTTAGGCATGACCTTCCATGCATGAAGCCTTACAAGACAAAATCTGCAGATGCTGGAAATTCAAGCAACACACACAAAATGCTGGAGGAACTCAGCAGGCCAGGCAGCATCTACAGTAGAACGAACCATAGAACATTACAGCACAGAAACAGGCCTTTTGGCCCTTCTTGGCTGTGCCAAACCTTTTTTCTGCCTAGTCCCACTGACCTGCAACTGGGCCATATCCCTCCAAACCCCTCTCATCCATATACCTGTCCAAGTTTTTCTTAAATGTCAAAAGTGAGCCCACATTCACCACTTCATCTGGCAGCTTATTCCACACTCCCACCACTCTCTGTGTGAAGAAGCCCCCCCTAATGTTCCCTTTAAACTTTTCCCCCTTCACCCTTAATCCCTGACCTCTGGGTTTTTTTCTCCCCTGGCCTCAGTGGAAAAAGCCTGCTTGCATTCACTCTATCTATACACATCATAATTTTATTTACCTCTATCAAATCTCCCCTCATTCTTCTACGCTCCAGGGAATAAAGTCCTAATCTATTCAACCTTTCTCTGTAACTCAGTTTCTCAAGTCCCGGCAACATCCTTGTAAACCTTCTCTACACTCTTTCAACCTTATTAATATCCTTCCTGTAATTAGGTGACCAAAACTGCACACAATACTCCAAATTCGGTCTCACCAATGTCTTGTACAACCTCACCATTACATTCCAACTCTTATACTCAATACTTTGATTTATAAAAGCCAATGTACCAAAAGCTCTCTTTACAACCCTATCTACTTGTGGCGCCACTTCTGGGGAATTATGTATCTGTACTCCCAGATCCCTCTGTTCTACTGCACTCCTCAGTGTCCTACCATTTACCTTGTATGTTCTACCTTGGTTTGACCTTCCGAAGTGCAATACCTCACACTTGTCTGCATTAAACTCCATCTGCCATTTTTCAGCCCATTCCTCCAATTGGTCCAAATCCCTCTGCAAGCTTTGAAAACCTCCCTCACTGTCCACTACACCTCCAATCTTTGTATCATCAGCAAATTTACTGATCCAATTTGCCACATTATCATCCAGATCATTGATATAGATGACAAATAACAATGGACCCAGCACTGATCCCTGCACACCACTTGTCACAGGCCTCCACTCAGAGTAGCAATCCTCCACTACTACTCTTGGGCTTCTTCCATTGAGCCAATGTCTAATCCAATTTACTAACTCTCCATGTATACCTAGTGACTGAATCTTTCTAACTAACCTCCCATGCGGGACCTTGTCAAAGGCCGTACTGAAGTCCATGTATACAACATCCACTGCCTTTCCTTCATCCACTTTCCTGGTAACTTCCTCGAAAAACTCTAATAGATTGGTTAAACATGACCTACCACGCACAAAACCATGCTGACTTTTTCTAATAAGTCCCTGTCTATCCAAATACTTGTAGATCCTATCTCTCAGTATTCCTTCCAATAATTTACCTACTACCGATGTTAAACTTACTGGCCTATAATTTTCCGGTTTACTTTTTGAGCCTTTTTTAAACAACAGAACTACATGAGCTATCCTCCAATCCTCCGGCACCTCACCCGTGGATATCGACATTTCAAATATTTCTGCCAGGGCCCCTGCAATTTCAACACTAGTCTCCTTCAAGGTCTGAGGGAATACCCTGTCAGGTCCTGGGGATTTATCTACTCCGATTTGCCTCAAGACAGCAAGCACCTCCTCCTCTTCAATCTGTATAAGTTCCATGACCTCCCTACTTGTTTGCCTTGTTTCCATAGACTCCATTCCAGTTTCCTTAATAAATACAGATGCAAAAAACCCATTTAATCTCTCTCCCATTTCTTTTGATTCCATACATAGCCGACCACTCTGATCTTCAAGAGGACCAATTTTATCCCTTACTATCCTTTTGCTCTTAACATACCTGTAGAAGCTCTTGGGATTATCCTTCACCCTGACTGCCAAAGCAACCTCATGTCTTCTTTTAGCCCTCCTGATTTCTTTCTTAAGTATTTTCTTACTCTTTTTATACTCCTCAAGCATCTTATTCCCTCTCTGATGAAGGGTCTCGGCCCGAAACGTCGACAGCGCTTCTCCCTATAGATGCTGCCTAGCCTGCTGTGTTCTACCAGCATTTTGTGTGTGTTGTTGTTTGAATTTCCAACATCTGCAGATTTCGTCGTGTTATTTCCTCCCTGTTGCCTATACATGTTATACATCTCTCTCTTCTTCTTTATCAGAGTTCCAATATCGCTCGAGAACCAAGATTCCTTATTCTTATTCATTTTGCCTTTAACCCTGACAGGAACATACAGACTCTGCACTCTCAAAATTTCTCCTTTGAAGGCCTCGCACTTACCAATCATATCCTTGCCGGAGAACAACCCGTCCCAATCTACGCTTTTTAGATCCTTTCTCATTTCTTCAAATTTGGCCTTTTTCCAGTTTAGAACTTCAACTCGAGGACCAGATCTATCTTTATCCATGATCAAGTTGAAACTAATGACGTTGTGATCACTAGAACCAAAGTGTTCCTCTACACACACTTCCGTCACCTGCCCTAACTCATTTCCTAATAGGAGATCTAATATTGCATCCTCCCTAAATATTGCATCCTTGCTAAAGAGTAAACACTCGACGTTCCCTACACCTGTCATATTTACCTTTTATTCTGACAGGCATGTACAAGCTTGGAACTCACTTTTGAAGGCCTCCCATTTACTAAGTACACCTTTGCCAAATAACAGCTTGTCCCAATCCACATTTGCCAGATCCTTTCTGATACCATCAAAATTGGTCTTTCTCCAATTTTGAGTTTCAAACTGTGGACCAGACTTATCTTTTTTGTATATTTCCTTTGAAACTACTGGCATTGTGATTACTATCTGCAAAGTGTTCACCTACACAAACTTCTGTCACCTGCCCTGCCTCATTCGTTAGTAGCAGGCCAAATATCACACACTCTCTCATGGGATTTCTACGTACTGATTTGACAGACTAAATCCCATCTAGTCCTTGTACAGTATAGGAGTACCAGTCAATATGTGGAAAGTTAAAATCTACCTACTGTAATAGCCTGTTGTTTCTTGCAACAGTCTACGATCTCTTTACAAATTTGTTCCTCTAAGTCCCTTGGACTGTTGTGTGATCTGTAATAGAGCCCCATTAAAGTGGCCATACCTTTCTTATTTCTCAGTACCACCCATAATGCCTGGCTAGATGTTGTCCAGTCTGACCTGACAGTCACTGCCATGACAATTACCCTCTCTAGTAATGCCGCCCCTCCTCCTTTTATCCCTACAGCTGTCTCAACTAAAGTAACGGAACTATGGAATATTGAGCTGCCAGTACTGTCCCTCCTACAACTAAGTCTCACTAATGGCTCCAATATTATAATTCCATATGTTGATCTATACCCTGAGCTCATTTGCGTTTCCGACGATACTTCTTGCATTGAAATATACACAGCTCAGAACACTAGTCGCCCCATGCTCAATCCTTCAATTCCTGACTTTGTCTGAGGTCTTGAGAACATTTGTCTCCTGAACCTCTCCACTAGCTGTTCTGGCAGTCTGGTTCCTGTCCCCTTGCAACTCTAGATTAAGTGCATTATTCAGCACTAGCAAACCTTCCTGTTAGGATATTAGTCCCCTTCCAGTTCAGCTGCAAGCTGTCTTTTCTGTACAGGTCCAACCTTTTCTGGAAGAGAGCCCAGCGATCCAAGTATCTTGTGTTCACCCTCCTACTAATCTTACTCCTTAGCCATGTGTTAAACTGTGTAATCTTCTTATTTCCGGCTTCACTTGTATGTGGCACAGTGCTGAGATCAGAACCTTGGATGTCGTGCCCTTTAACTTGGCACCAAACTCCCTTTGCAGAAAGATCTGAGATGTCCGGTACGCTGGCACCCAGGAGGCAACATACTATCTGGGAATCTTGTTCTTGTCCACAAATCCTCCTTTCTGTTCCCCTAACTAATGAATCCCCTAACACCACAGTTCACCTGTTTTCTCCCCTTGCTTCTGAATTGCAGACTCAGTGCCAGAGACCTAGCTTTTCTCTGCTAGGTCATCCCCCCAGCAGTATCTAAAGTGATATACCTGTTGTTGAGAGGGATTGCTACATGGGCACTCTATACAGACTGCTTAATCCCTTTCCCCTTCCTGATTGTCACCCAGTTTCCTGGGTCATGCACCTTGGGTGTAAATGTTCTGTACCATTCGTAACTCCTCAGACAGTGAAGCAGTTCATACGCAAATGCAGCAGGATCTGGACAAAATCCAGGCTTGGGCTAACAAGTGGCAAGTAACATTCGAGCCACTCAAGTGCCAAGCAATGACCATCTCCAACAAGAAAGGCTCTAACCATCGTCTCTTGACATTCAGTGGAATCTCCATCACCGAATCCCCTTCTATCAAAATTCTGGGGGTTACCATTTATAGGAAACTGAACTGGTCTAGCCATATAAACCAGAGCTGGTCAAAGGCTAGAAATCCTGTGGCACTTAACTCACCACCTGACTCCCCAAATCCTGTCCACCATGTACAAGGCTCAGGTCAGAGTGTAATGGAATACTCACCACTCGCCTGGATGTGTACAGCTCCATTAACACTCAATAAGCTTGACACCATAAGCATCCAGTCCCTCCATCATTGATGAACAGTTGCAGCAGTGTGTACTATCTATAAGATGCACTGCAGCAATACATCAAGCCCCCTTCCAGGCCACGACCACTACCATCCAGAAGGACAAGGACAGCAATACCTGGGAACATCACCACTTGGAAATCCCCCTCCAAGTCACTCACCATCCTGACTTGGGAACATATCGCTGCTCCTTCATTGTCGCTGAGTCAAAATCATGGAATTCCCTCCCTAAGAACACTGTGAGTGTACCTACACCTCGGGGACTGCAGCAGTTTAAGAAGGCAGCTCATCACCACCTATTCAAGGGCAATAAATGCTGGTTTAGCTGGCGATGCCCACATCCTGTAAATGAATAAATTTTAAAATCCTACCTCTCTATATGTCCTATTACAACCTTAGCCTCCCAAGTGATCCCAAGTTCATCCAGTTCCATCTCTAATTCCTTAATGTGGAGTGTTAGAAACTTGTAGTTGTAGTCGCCAGGGACACTAGAGGTTCCCTGGACTTGCCACATTCTGTAAGAGGAGCATTTCACTATCCTGGCTGGCACCTCTACTGTTCTAACTGAGTAAATGTAAACGATGGGGTGGGGAAATCTACCTACAGATTTTGTCTGCATTCTCTGACTGAAGTCTCGAAGAGCTAAAGCCTCAAAATCTCCATTCTTAACTCTGATCACCACAATGATAGCTGCTTTGCTTTCCCCTGCCTTCCTTTAATTTATTCTTGCTAATCATTCCCAAATGCTGATTGACCGCTGCTCAAAGCTCCAAAACTGCCATGAGTCACTGCCTTTTCCACTCGATCAGCGAACTTGAGTGAACTATGTCTTCTCAGGCTTCTGATCTCTCTGATTGCATGCTGCCTCGGGATATCTCTTTGAGCTAACTAGTTTCCATGTCCTTCTCCATGTTCAATGCAGATAAGAAGTATCATCTTTGTGGATTCACTTTCATGTTTATCTTGTGTCCTCTTTTTAAAATTCTGTTTTCCACTTTAAATGTACTTCTGCATCCTTTATGCTTCCTCCAGGGATTTGCCTCAAATGACATACAGTATGATTCCTTTTTCCTGACTAGAACCTCATATCTCTTGTCAGCCAGGGTTCCCTAATAGTACCAGCCTTGCCCTTAACTCTAACAGGAACATGTTGCATCCATTGTCAAAGGCCATGCCCTAATCTCACTTCTACCATTGGGTAGGAGGTACAGAATCCTTAGGTCCTACACCCAGCAGATTTGGGAACAGTTATTCTACAAACATCAGGCTCCTGAACCAATGCTGATGCCTTCATTCATGACTGCTCTGAACCTAATCTATGATCTACAGACACATTTTCAAGGACTCTTTCATGTTCTCAGTGTTAGCTTTATTTGTAGTTTGTTGTCTTTTGCACATTCGTATTCGTCAGTCTTTATGTAGTTTTTGTTAAATTTTATTGTTTGTTTCTTGAAAATACCTGCAAGAAAATGAATTCCATGCTGTATATGTAAACTTGTATGTACTATGATAATAAATATACTTTGAACTTTTCTTACCTCACTTTTTAAATCCTCCTACTTGCCACATCTCTTTACAAGCTAATAGCCTCTCCCAATCAACATTTGAAGGTTCCTTTCAAATATCATGAAAATTAACCTCCCAATTTAGGACTTCACCTAGCAGAGCATTCCTATCTTTCCCATAAATAGTATTAAACTAATAACTATGGTCACCGGTCTCAAAGTGCTCCAGCATTGACACATCAGCCACATGCCCAGCCTCATTTCCTAAGAGGAGGTAAAGGGTAGTCCCTTCTGTTGTTACATACCCCTTGGGTATTTTGTGACTGTCACATGACCATGATGTAATTGAGTCTCTGCTGAGCATGATGTAATGGTCTTGTGATGGTGGAGTGATGTAATTTTCCTGCCAGTGAGAGGTCATGTGATGGCCTGTTGCAGCAGGTATAAAAGGGGAAAGCTTTGCTGTGACGCAGGTCAGTTCGTGGTTTAATTCGTCAGTGACTCCGTTATGCTGCGTATTCGTCTCATGACGCAGTTTTGTTTTAAAGTGGAGTTTTACTTTCTGCCTTAAGTCTCAAAGATTATTGCAGGCAGTTTCAAAATGCTGCCAGCTTAATTCAGTGGGGGAGTGAAGAATTTATTGAAGTGCGGAGACCCGAAGGATTGAGTAAAATTGGTGTCGTCAGTGGTAATACAGGATCGACCTTATTGAATCCTCATTCAGAAGAAATTAGTAACCTGCATCTGAGATGACTCCTGCATTGTGAAAGCAGAAAGAGCTGGACGCAGCGTTTTGCCAAGGAAAGGTCAATGCCTTTAAGCCATTTTATTTCCTTCGTCGTAAATCCTTCCGGCAAGGCATATTTCAGCTGGGATCAGCAGTAATGTCACGTTGTCGAGGAATTCATTACTTCAGGAAAGTCTCTCCTAATTGACTGTGTAAATCATTAGAACTTTCTGCATTTATCGCTTTAAGAACTGTGTTCGCGTTCATCGCTTTAAGAACTGTTTGAGTTGCTGTATAGCAGTTAACTTCTGGCTAAGTTAGTCGTTTGTTTACTTTTGTTTTTTTTATTGAGCAGTGTTTAATAAATGTTTTATTTGTTTATAAAAAAGCTGTCTCTATTCTATATTCATTGATGCCGTATCTTAACACTGTAATAGGGCAACTTACATATTGCTTAAGAAAACTTTCCTGGACAAACAAATTCTGCCTCATAACTCCTAGCACAATGCTGGACCCAGTCACCTACTATTTTAATCTTGCAGCTTCTTGTAATTTCCTTACATATTTGCTTCTCTGATTTCTTCTGACAATTGGGAGGGGAGGCTGTCTATAGTATAATCCCATCAGAGTGATCACCCCTTTAATTTTTAAGTTCTATACCTATCTCTTTGTATATTTCCCCTTGAAATATCCTCTCCAAGTACTGTTGTGATGTTCTCTCTAATTGACTTCGCCTTTTCTTGCTTCCACCTCTATCGCACAGGAAGCATTGGTAATTGAAGATTAATCTGTCACTCCTGCCCATCCCTCTACCAGCTTGACTGGTGTAAGATTGCAGAGGTGGATTTCCCAGCATTTCCAGTCCATCTGACACTTGGAACACTTTGTAATTTTCTTTCTTTTTGTATAGACAGAGAACCTTTGGCCTGTATGAGTCTATATTGCCTTTCAGATCAATCCCTTTATCCCCACTTATTACTCCTAATTTACTTGCTTGCCCATACCTTCCCCGGTGGATTCAACTCGTGGTTAGCTACCTGAGGGGTTATTTACAGTAGCCAGTTAAACTACAAGCACATCTTTCAAATGTGGGGAAGCCAGAGCAAACTCCACATCGATAGCACTGGAGGTTGGATTTGAACCTGGATTGCTGGAGTTATCGGACAGCTGGACTTCCTTTAGCCCCAGCATATCACCCTGCCCCCAATCAAGTAGGGATAGTGTTAAGTCCACTAAGTTTGTTTTTGGTTTGCTTCATAATTGTTCATCTCTGCCAACTTGGTCCCAGCTTTTGAAAATGCAGGAAGTCTGAATTTTTATCTGATGCTATTAAACATTCGAAGCAACACTATACAAACTTTTAACATTATTAGTCTGAATGGCGCTTTGTAATTTTTCTAAATGTAGAGCAATTTCATTTAAATTTTTCTGAGTGAGCACTTTCCTCAGTGTGGTAAAATCCAGATGGACTGGCAGCAGGTAACATGCAGTTTCATAATGATATTGGTAGAATTACATCAGTTATTTGCCTTCTATCCTCCGATAAGGAAAGACGATTCTAGCTTTACACATTGATATACTCAGTTGAAAGCTGCACTGTTACTAAAAGCAGTTGATATGGAGTACATCAAATTTATGATTTTACATTGATTTGTATTTTTCAAATTATGAATCAGCAAATCTGCAAGGGAATTCAGCACATGAGCAGTTTCTGAAATATACATGGTCTGCTTGAAATTCTTTTTAAGAGGGAAAGGACGAGGGCATTTTCTTTTAAGCAAATGAATGAATAGATGATTATCACTTTTTATATAAAATAAATTGGATTCTGTGTCACTCATGAGATTAATGATTGATTGTCGTATCCAACAATGACAGGAAACCTGTATGGGAGTGCTTTTAAAGTGGAAAAGCTGGGGCAGTTCCACTCTCTCTACCTCAGAAGTCTGGGTCCAGTGGTATGAGTAGTTGTCACAACTAGGTCCCCTTGGTTGCAATGGATGACTGATTTCTCTGCCATGTCATACTCTTCGCTCGCCACAAAGCATTGCGAAGCCTGCCTTTCTGGTCATTGGACTCACTGTAGATCTCATCCACCCAGTCCGCTGGAGCTGATTTTGTGTGCTAGGACCGGCATGTCCCTATCTCACCAGGTCTAAGGTCCCCGACTACCCTCACCTGGTTTAGCCCATCTGTTGAAGCAGTGCACCGGGTTGTGGCCGCTGTTGCGTGCGAACAGCTACTTGGGGTCATAGGTGAGAGATGAGTGGGACCAAAGGTGAGTGAGCACACTTTGGAATAGACATGACAAGCTCCTTTACTGAAGGTGCTGTCCCTCCCTGGACACCCCATAACACTCCTAAACACTACCTAATACCCAACATGGACATAAGGTGTTGCTTGTGATGGATATGCTTAAGATTTATTTCCTGTACGTGTGCAGTGCCTCAGTTTCTGATTTTCCTTAGTCTTGTGTGTCTACTTTGAAACACTTGCAAACTATATATCCCAAAAACAAGTATTCAGCAGTTTGTTCAATGAGTTCATGTTCCAGATGGGAGTGTGTTCCAAATATTGCTATAGTCTTTGCAGTGACCTTAACAGTCATTATCATAATGAGATTATAATGCAGCTGCAGTTCTGTTTTTGTTTGCATTTTGCTTGAGGCAAGAATTATCATTGCATCTTGTATGATGTTTTCATTTCTGGTGTGTATTGTACCTTTTAGTTTGAGTGAATAGATCTTTTGAAATTTCTTGATGCTTTTCTTTAAATATGATCACTTTTGTGTTATGTTACTTTTATCGGGAGTTATCAGTTTTGTCAAAATGAGGTTATTTCAACTAATTGCCCTTTATGTTTCTCCCTTTTGTGAAACTCAAAACAGCATTTGTACAGTTTACGAATTCAATAAAAATAAATGTGGATAGTATCTTAACTAGTAAGAATCACAGTGGTTCTTTCCTGTGTTAAATGTAGTTATGAGACTTTTGCTATTCCTTATTCTTTGCAAAATATTTCATTACAACTTATCTGGGAAATACTCTCTTGGATTGTGATTCATCAGCAAATTAAATAGACATTTCTTTTTGAACTGTGCAAAATTTATTTCTTTTACCAAAAGCAAACAAAATCTACATGTCACAGTTGTTTGAGCTTAAATTTATTATATATTTTATTTCATTTTAGGAAGCACTGTTCTGGGAGAAAAGTATCGATTGGCAAATACCCAAGTTTCCGATATCTCCACTGGTATGTTTGCATTCATTCTTTTAAGATGATTTTACCTGGGTGGTGGGGAAAGGTGTAATTTGGTACGATGGTTGTCTAATTTGCTCTTGTGGTTGAAGGGCATTGTTCAGACCTGTTTCAAAGTAGATCTTTATATTGGGTATAATAAAAACCAAATAAGAGGTGAAAGAAAATTGAGTTAATGTAGAACTTTGTATTCGGCTATTATTTTTGGAATTGGATTGGATAAAGGTAGTTGTAATATTGTTTTAATTGTTATAATAGTTTAATTGATTAATGTGTAATTGATACAAATCTGGTGGTCAATTAGCATAATATTCCAAACCCCTGGTTCTGTTCAAAGATGAAAAAGCATTGGTCTTTACAATTTCTTTTGTTTAAATACCCTAACATGCATTGCTGAAATTAATGCATATGAGGATCAACCTAAACTTAGATTCATATTGTAGAGCTGCTATTTGTTTGATTGTATGACATTGAGGCATTTTGTGTTAGTAAATTCATTCAAATTTGCTTAACTTGACATACAACTTTTCCCCCAGTGCGTGGGAGGATAACTAAGAAGGATTTTCAATGTGATGCCTTGTCAGTTCTGTATATTAAAGTAACTAAATAGTACAACTTGAAATCCACAGTACAGTAAAACTCTGGCAGTCTAGCATTTGGAAATCCATAATGTTCAACATCAAGCTTTTGGGGATGGGGGATGTGTGCAGTCATAGCCTGGGATCTGGAATGCTTGTAAATTTCCTGCTCCCTTTAATCTCACTTGAAAATTTACTTGACTACAATGTAACTTTTAACAAATGAAATAATTTTTTTGGCTATCTGATATGGAATGTCCAGCAGACTGAAACCCTGAAAGACTATTAGTAATAAAACCCCCAAGGGTGCCAGATTATCAGAGCTTTACTGTACATGCACCTCTTGGTGACCTTACTCTTCCTTTTAATCTATTTTACATTAAATTACATTACATCTATTGACACAATAATTAAAAGTTGAATGCCAATTCCACAATATGCTTTTTACTATAGCAGTAATTGTAAAACTTTAATCCCTAAAAGACTCTTGTCGCCTTCGTGATAGGATCATGCAGCACTGTTTGTTTTTAAAAAGCATTTGAGAACAAAATTTTTTTGTGAGAACTTGCATAATTAAAATTTGAAAGTAAATACATCAGATTTAATTTGGGAATCTGTCTACTATTAGTCACATGAATACAGAAGACATAATATTATACACTGGTATCACTCATATAATTTGACCTAGAATTGCTTCCAGGATATCTTGCAGCCCTGCTCTATATGGATCCGTAGTTCAGTTTGCACCCTGCCTGCTTAAGGTTCATCAGAGCCCAGAAGGAAAGAGATGAATGTGTAGAAAAAGAAACACATGGCAATTGTTTGTACTATTCCTTCAATCTTCCCCTTGTTGAATCTGGAGATTGCCCAGAAAGTTCTTCAAAAGTCAAGAATGAAGTGCAAAACTCATGGTTACAATAAATTCATTTGGGGCAGCACAGTAGCATAGTGTTTAGCACAACGCTTTACAGTACGGGCGACCTACGCACGTTTCCTGCTTCTGCCTGTAAGGAGCTTGTATGTTCTCCCCATGACTACACAGGTTTCATCCCACAGTCCAAAGACGTACTGGTTGGTAGGTTAATTGGTCATTGTAAATTGTCCTGTGATTAGGCCAGGATTAAATGGGGGTTTGCTGGGCAGTGTAGCTTGAAGGGCAGGAAGAGCCTATTCCATGCTGTATCCCAGTAAGTAAGTAAATTAATTAATAAAGTTGTTCAATATAATACAGGTCAGATAGTCGGCCTGTTCTAGCCAGCTAAATAACAAAACAGCAGGAGAGAAAAGACTAGTATAGAGGGAGAGGGAATGCAACAACAAAAAGCTGTGGGCTGTGTTTTCCCTCTTTGTACTGTAAAGTAGTTCAAACAGGATAGAAAGGTGTTGATAAGAATGGTCTGTGAACGAGAACAGTCTTGATTTATGCTGCCATGGTATCTCAGGCTCGCAGACAAAGAAACCACAGAAATACAGAACCAACTATACTACAAATTACTGAAAATTTACAGACAAATTTGATAATAAAATCTAAAACCGAACTACAACAATTACAATTTAACAGCAATTTAGACCCAAATCCAGCAGCCTCCCCTCCCCACTTTGATTCTAAATACAACAATTTGAATCATGAAACTTGAAAATTTAGAGGCAGTAAAACTTGTGATACCAGCATTGAATATAGAATTTAATCAACTGTGAGTTATAAAAACATAAGGGTTCTTGACCAGTCATGTCATAATTGGGTGAATTGTCCTTATGAGTTCAAACTTGCATGAGTTTGGACTGTTCTTTTGATTATGGTCCTTATACAAGTAATTAAGATACAATAAGTCAAACTAGAGTAAATATTCTAACTTGTAATGTTAAATAACCCCAGCTCCTAATGGCTGATTTGATACAGTTAAAGAAATCCCATCTATCAGATTAGTGTATCTTGACTACACGCACAGTGCTGGAGGAACTCAGCAAGTCAGATAGTATCCATGAAGGGAATAAGCAGATGCGGTTTTGGAAAGAGGGAACACCTTGTGTTGCCCTGGTGATTTACCCACTCTAATTTGCCTCAAGACAGCAAACACCTGTAATATGTATAGAGTCCATGAATTTGATGCCATTTTGCTGTACTTCTATAGACTCAGTCTGTCTACTAAGTAAATATAGATGCAAAAAATGCATTTAAGATTTTTGGCTCCACACATAGATTACCATTCTGATCTTCCAGAGGATAAATTTGGTCCTTTTGCTCTTAACATGTATCTGTAGAATCCCTTAGGATTCTCCATCACCTTGCCTGCTAAGGTAACCCTAATGCATTCTTTTATCCCTCCTGATTTATTTCTTAAGTGTTCTCCTTCATTTCTTATACTCCATAAGCACTTCATTTGTTCCTACCTGCCTGTACCTGTAATGCACATCCTTTTTCTTTCTTAAGCAGGGCCTCAATATCTCTTGAAAACCAAGGTTCCCTACACTTGTTATCTTTACCTTTTATGCTGACAGGCACATACAAGCTTTGTACTCACTTTTGATGGCCTCCTCCTTACTAAGTACACCATTGCCAAAAAACAGCCTGTCTTTACAGGCCAGATCCTTTGTGATAACCATCAAAATTGGCCTTTCTCCAATTTTGAATCAAAACCAGTGGACCAGCCCTATAGTTTGCATATTTACTTTGAAACTAATGGCATTGTGATCACTAGATGCAAGGTGTTCATCTACCCAAACTTCTGTCACCTGCCCTGTTTCATTCTCTAACAGCAGATCAAGTATCACACTCTCTCTTGTTGGGACTTCTACATACTGATTAAGGAATCTTTCCTGAACACATTTAACAAGCTCTGTCCCATTTAGTCCTTTTCCAGTATGGGGGTTCCAGTCAATATGTGGAAAGTTTAAAATCACCTACTATGGCAGCCTTGTGTTTCTTGCAATAGTGTGTGATCTCTTTACAAATTTGTTCCTCTAAATCCCTTGGACTATTAGTGATCTGCAATGTAACCCTATTAATGTGGTCATATCTTTCTTCTTTCTTAATGCCACCCACTATGCCTTACTAGATGAGCTCCCCAGTCTGGCCTGACTGAGCACTGCCACAACACCTTCCATGACCAGTAACACCAGGTTTCCTCCTTCAGTCCCTTCCACTCTCTTGCATCTAAAACAACTGAATCCTGGAATATTGAGCTGCCAGTCCTGCCCCTCCTGCAACTAATTGCTATAATATCATAATTTCAGGTGTTGGTCCATGTCCTGAGCTCAACTACCTTTCTTGTGATATTTCTTGCATTGAAATATACACAGCTGGGGGATGTCACGTGATGACGTAGGATCGAGACGTGGAAATCCAGCTCTCCAGTAAAAAACCAGTAAAATAATGTTTAAGTGAAGAAAAGTTAGTAAATACTTTAAAAAAAAATTACTTATAAACTACTCAGGATTGTCTTAAGATATGTCTCCTAAACAGAAGCAGAAGAAAACTACTGCTTTGAAGACAACACAAGTTGGAAAAGAATCAAGGCCAGCCGCCATGAAAGAGCCTCGGGCTCCAGTGCAAGTTACCTCCGGCGATACAGAACAGGAAACTGCGGCAACATCAACCGTTTCCAAAAAAAAAGAGCAACAGGAATTGCGCATGTGTGAAGGAAGGGGCATGCGCAAACACGAGCAACCCAAACTACAAATCCCAGCTATGATCGGAACTGAAAGTGAATATGAGGTGGAATCAGATTCTCTGGATAAATCAGATGAGGATGAAGAGACAAACAAAGAAGAGCAACAGGAAGAGGTTGGAGGTGATATTGGAGACATAAAAAAAACTTTGGTGCAAATAATGCATGAATTAAAAGCATTAAAAGTAATAAAAATGATATTAAAAATATGAAGATTATGTTTGATAAAATGATGAAAAGACAGGACAAAATGGACAAGAAAATTAAAAACTTGGAAGAAATAACGGGAGACGCCATTGATAGAGTGAATAAAATGGAAGATGATATTTCTGCCTGGACATCAGAAAGAAAATGGTTGTTGGAAAAAGTGGATGTACTTGAAAATTTTAGCAGACGAAATAATATTAAGATTGTTGGACTTAAAGAAGGTATAGAGGGAGAGGATCCAATAAATTTTTTTCAAAAATGGATTCTGGAAATTTTGGAAATGGAAGAAGGAACCCAGTTAATTGAAATTGAAAGGGCTCACAGAGCCTTAAGATCAAGACCTCAAGTTGATCAAAACCCACGATCAATCTTGATAAAATGCTTAAGATATCAAGATAAAGAAAAGATCCTGAAGGCGGCTGCCCAACGTGCCAGAAAGAGAAACGGGCCATTGATGATAGAAGGGAAAACAGTTCTTTTCTAACCTGATATAAGTTATGACTTTTTGAAGAGAAAGAAGGAATTTAACCCAACGAAAAAAGTTTTATGGGAAAAGGGTTATATATTTATATTGCGCCACCTGGCAACCCTGGTAATTTTTTTAGATGACAGAAAAAGAAGATTTTCTACTGATTATCGGGATGCGGAAGAATTTGTACAAGAACTCCCAAATAGTCGCTAACCACAGCCAAAGATTTAAAAGTGAAACGGATTAAAGATGAAGACAGTGAATGGAGTTGATGGATGTTTCAGGACAGAAGAATATTTAAATATATTCTTAATTATATGATACAGGGGGAGAAAGGTAAAAATTTGAGAAATATTAATCGAGAGTAGTGATATTATTTTTTCTTCTCTTGTATATACTTTTTT
Source organism: Hemitrygon akajei (assembly GCF_048418815.1). Lineage (NCBI taxonomy): Eukaryota > Metazoa > Chordata > Chondrichthyes > Myliobatiformes > Dasyatidae > Hemitrygon > Hemitrygon akajei. The sequence goes on along the minus strand of NC_133124.1, from coordinate 136,545,878 downwards.
ATGTTACGGGGGAGCTGGGGGAACTTCGGATCGATTGCTACGGGATTCACGTGTGTAATCATGGCGACTGCCATGACCTGTACAATGGAGGGGGGGTAATGTTGTGCTTTTTTTTTATTCACAACATTAGTAGGGGGGTATTTTGTTATTTTTTTCTTTATAATCTATTTTTCTTTTATTTTTCTTTCTTTGCCTGGACAATTGGGGGGGGGAGACACATAGCAACATGGAGAATTTTAAAAAGATTCCCCAAGGTACTATGAAAATTGAAAGGTTAGGTATTACTATAGACTGGAGTAACCCTGTTAAAAATAATGACTAATTTACTGAATTTTTAAAGTTTTAATGTTAATGGGTTTAATGAAAAGAAAAAGAATTTTAACATGAAATAAGAAAATGAAAATAGATATAGCTTTTTTACAAGAAACACACTTAACAGATATAGAACATCAGAAATTAAAGAGAGATTGGGTCGGAAATGTTATTGCAGCTTCACTTAATTCAAAGGCGAGGGGAGTTGCAATTTTGGTTAATAAAACTTTACCGATTAAAATACAAAATGTATTACTTGATTCTGCGGGGAGATATGTAATTATACATTGTCAAATTTTTTCAGAACTATGGACTCTTATGAATATTTATGCACTAAATGAAAATGATGTAAAATTTATACAAGAGGCCTTTTTGAATTTGGCTGATGCACATGACAAAATATTAATAGGTGGAGATTTTAATTTTTGTCTAGACCCAGTTTTAGATAGATCAACAAAGGTTGTTACAAAATCAAAAGTAGCAAAATTAACTTTATCATTGATGAAAGATTTAAATTTGATTGATATATGGAGAAGAATTAATCCAAAAGAAAGAGAATACTCATTTTATTCAAATAGACATAAAACTTATTCAAGGATAGATTTTTTTCCTATTATTAACGAATATTCAAGACAGAGTGAAAAATATGGAATATAAAGCAAGAATATTGTCAGATCATTCCCCCTTGACAATGACAATGATAATGATGGATAAAGAGGAATCGATTTACAGATGGAGATTTAATTCAATATTATTAAAACGTCAAGATTTTTGTGATTTCATGAAAAAGCAGATTCAGTTTTTTTTAGATACAAATTTACATTCAGTTGATGATAAATTTATAGTATGGGAAGCAATGAAGGCATATTTGAGAGGCCAGATAATAAGTTATACTTCTAAAATTAAGAAGGAATATATGGTAGAAATAGATCAATTGGAAAAAGAGATTACAAAATTAGAAAAAGAATCGCAAAGATATATGACTGAAGAAAAACAAAGACAACTTGTTAACAAGAAGTTACAATATAATACACTTAAGACATACCGAACAGAAAAAGCAATTATGAGAACTAAACAGAGATATTATGAATTAGGTGAAAGATCACACAAGATTCTTGCTTGGCAGTTAAAAACAGACCAGATTTCCAAAACGATAAATGCAATTAGAACAAGTGTAAATAAAATTACTTATAAACCTTTAGAAATTAATGAAACTTTTAAGAATTTTTGATCTGAACTGTATCAATCAGAATCACAAAATGATAATGTCGAGATAGAAAGGTTTTTATCACAAATAACTCTTCCAAAATTGAATTCGGAAGAACAGAAGGGATTAGATATGCCTTTTACATTAAAAGAGGTCGAAGAAGCTTCAGAGTAACTTCAGAGTAATTAATCCCCAGGAGAAGATGGTTTTCCGTCCGAATTTTATAAAAAGTTTAAAGATTTACTAATTCCTCCTTTTATGGAGTTAATATACCAAGCAGAAAGAACGCATAAACTTCCAGAATCTTTTTTGACAGCTATTTTAATATTGCCAAAAAAAAGAGATCTTTTAAAGCCAACATCATATAGACCTATTTCTTTGTTGAATACTGACTAAAATAATAGCAAAAATTTTGTCTAATAGATTATCTAAATACTTACCAAAATTAATACATATGGATCAAACAGGATTTATTAAAAATAGACAATCGGCAGATAATGTAACTCGGTTACTTAGCATAATTCATTTGGCACAAAAGAGGGAGGAAATGAGTGTGGCAGTTGCTTTAGATGCAGAAAAAGCATTTGATAGATTGGAATGGGATTTTTTATTTAAGGTATTGGAAAAATATGGATTAAGAGTATCCTTTATAAAATGGATTAAAACCTTAAATACTAATCCCAAAGCTAAAGTAGTGACAAATGGTCAAATTTCATGATCATTTCAGTTAACAAGGAAAACTAGACAAGGTTGTCCATTATCACCTGGCTTTATTTGTGTTGGCGATAGAACCATTAGCTGAATTAATTAGAACGGACCCAGATATTATGGGTTTCAGAGTGAGATAAGTATGAAATATTTCTGAAAATTTGGTGCCCTTATTTACAAAAGATAGGATTAAATATATAGGTGCTCCGAGGATAAAATTATTGGTTACCTGGGGAAAGCAATAAATATATTTACTAAAGCTATTATGAACTCCATGGAGCATGTGGGGATCTTCCGATATCCAGGCATTCTTTCTTTCTTTCTTTTTTCTTCTCTTTTTTTTCTCTTTCTACAGGGATATGTTAGGGGGGAGGGGGAAGGGTTGATAATTTTTTTCCTTCTGTAACCTATTTGAAAATTCAATAAAAAAAATTTATTAAAAAAAATATACGCAGCTCAGGACATTAGTCACACCATGCCTCAACCTTTTGATTCCTGCCTTTGTCTGAGGTCCTAGGAACATCTTTCTCCACAACCTCTCTACTGTCTGTTCTGGCACTCTGGTTCCCATCCCCCTGCAACTCTAGTTTAAACCCCACTGTGCAGCACTAGCAAACCTTCCTGCTAGGATATTAGTCCTCTTCCAGTTCAGGTGCAAGTTGTCTCTTCTGTACAGGTCCTACCATCCCTGTGGAAGAGCCCAATGATCCAAAAATCTTGTGCTCTCACTCCTAAACCAACTCCTTAGCCATATGTTAGTTTTCCTACTTCTGGCCTCACTAGCATGTGGCATGGGTAGCCATCCTGAGATCACAACCCTGAATGTCCTTAGCACCTAACTCCCTGAACTCCCTTTGCGCAGCCTCGTCACTCATCCTGCCTATGTCATTACATGAACCACGACCTCTGACTGTTCACCCTCCCACTTAAGAATGCTGAGGACTCGATTCAAGATATCCCAGTCCCTGGCCTAACGTTGGTGAACTATGCGGTATGTATTGGGATACTCAGCTGCCAAAGACACTAACAGCATCTGCAAACTCAGATGATACTCATAAGAACATATTATAGGTAATTTCAGTTGGCATATTGTGAGTTGACTGCAAACTACAGAATGAGCTTCATCATGTCAAGTTGTTAGTGACTGTTCACTGTCTTCTGGGTGGTAGGTGATTTAATTGCTGTAGCCCACTTATATAGGCACTGAATCAGAGGTTACTAGCACATTAATCTCTGTGCTTGTTGCCTCCATCCTCACTTCCTCATACCACCTTAGCTCAATAGCAGTGGCTGGTGTACATCCACTTACTCTTTCCTCTAACTTTTACTGCTGAATTAGTAATTAACAGCACCTGATAGAGTCCTGCCCACTGAGCACCTGATGGCTCTTTGTGGTTTCTTGATCAGGACCCACTCAACAGGAATCAAAGTATATCCTGCTGCTGCTATAGAGGGCAGAAACCTATTCTGAAGCAAACAGCTTGGGTTAGTTTTATACAATAATCAACTAAGCTCTCTGTCATTATGTGTATATCAGGTTCTCTGAGATCAATAGCTCTAGCTAATAATTCCGACATCACTTTAAATGGGCTTAATCTAGTCTTTTTGTTTGGAGTTGCTCTGCTGCATAAGATTATGGGGAGGCCATAGGCCATGTTGCATCCTCCTTGTGATAATGATTGGTAGTATTGTCTATTTGTTCCACCTTTCCTGTTGATGTGGACAGTGGAAGGATCATTCACTGTATATTAGTCAGCATAACTTGTGACATACACTTCCGTGAAGTGTGTCCTTTAATCAGAATCAATGTGACACATCAATCTCCATCCTGGAAAGTAGTCCTAGATCAGAGATTTGCTGTACATGTAGCAGTGGCTTTCCTTGCCTGAAAACCTTAAGAGCTTCTCCACTATAACCAGTATATTTGAGGATCCTTGGAAATTCAGTAAGATGATGTTATTCACTTGTAAGTCCAAAAAAGTGCCCAACTGGGACTGGAGCACTCAATTATAACATTCTGTTGCGGGCAGGTTTATCTTCTGGCTTGCCATGCACATCATTATATTGGGTTTGTGACATAACTTGGGATTCTACCACCACTGGGAAAATCTGCCAGCCATCTTTTCCACTACAATGTGTATCTGGGAAGTAATGTGCTTGGGGCCACCGGTCTTTGACAAATACCATATCTCCATACTCTATTAATGTTTAAATTCCCACCACTCTCCACTCAGAACCACTTCTTTGTTAGAGAATCAGGCTTGCATTTCTTGAATATCCTGTACATTCATTTGGAATTGTTCAAATCTGCTCTCACAATTTTAGTTGTTGGATTCACTTTATCCTCCCTATGCTCCCCCACCCCTCCCTGTGCTACCTTGTCTGATTTCCATGGCTTTAAATTTGAAATACATTTATATTTCATTACAGACACTTCTGACAGTAATTGTATAACGTCCATTAATTCTTGATTCGTGTTTCTTTAGCCTTAAGAAATCCCCTTTGCTCCATGAATTGTTACAATCATGAACAACACCAAAAGCATATCAGGAGTCTGCATCAATGTTAGCTGATCTTTTTTCCCTTTGCCATTTTACAGGTTTCAGTCAGGACTTATAGTTGTGCCTGTTGTGCAGAGGCACCAGGAGCCATACTTACTAATGGCAGCACATCAGTTTCAGAGATAATAGCCTGTCCAGCCATTCTAACTACTACTCCAGGCATTGAGAAGTTGTCTTTGAATCAGATCTGGTTTTGGTAGGGGCATTTCTTTGCATCTTCATGACATATTATCTTTGCACATTTATGGACCTTTCATGTCCAATGGCAACACTGTAGCTGATTTGCTTTCTCGATGTCTATGTCAGGTGCCTCGAGAACAATGGACCATTGGGCAACCATTACTTGGTCCTATTCATTGTCAGTAAAGTAGACTCAGGGCATCGGGCATCCACAACTTGAACAAGCGTAACACTGTAAACAGCCACGACTGACAGATAAGTTGATTGCCCTGCTTGCAAATGTGAACTCCATCATTGTGCTACATTGTCCAATCTGGCAGATTAGTAACCAAGGGGAAGCTGTTGGTTTCCATGTTCCCAAGTGAAGACTGCTGTCATGTATACTGTTTGCTGTAGTGTTCTATGGTTCTATGTAGCCATGTTTCTCATTGATGTGTAGGGTGAATGGTTTGCCTGATCTTTCTGTTGTCTTCAAAGTTTAAACAGTTCCAGTTCTTCAGTAAGAGTCACGGGACTTGCTGTCCTTTAACAGACTGAGTGGTTGTGCATTTTCAACATATGAAGTTGTAGTTGCAAAAAACCGGAGGAGTTGGAGTTGCTGGTGGTTTTGATAGACTTCGTATGATCCTTGGTGATTCCCCACTTACCTCAGGGCAATCCTTTGTCTCAAGTAAATCCCTTTCTCTTGCTGCAATTGTGTCTTGTCCAAACTTGCTATGTGGCCTTTGAAGGATAAATAATTATGTAAGGAGAGTACATTGTGATTATTTTTGTCTGCATTGTCACTGCAATCAGGGCATTATTCATATATTGTATGGAAGTTGAATCAGTGATTGGTAATTCTGTCAGAGTCAGGTGGTAGACAGTTGGGCTATGGGGAATCCTTGTGGCAGCCTCAACCACTGGTATTACTATCCATTAACTGTAAAAGGCAACCATGGTTGATATTCGGGGTACAGTCCAGGATCCATTGACCATGTCAATAACTGTGAACAACCTGTGTGAAGGTTTCATTGCATTGAAAATGATTGCTGGAATGGCTAACTTGTCAGTACATTGATTGGCAGCCCTGTAATCCACTATCAGTCTCCAGGTGTCATTTACAATCTTAATAGGCTGAAACAGATTGTTTGACAGACTGAGTTTTGACAAGAATTCTTTATTTCTCCAGCTGGTTGACAACAGGTACAGTACAGTACATTCTATAATATTTTGCTAAGAGGATGCTGTTTGGCACATGGTATCACCTTTCCAATAAATTTGACTGGGTCCATTTCCAGCAGGCCTCAGTCATTTTTCTGTTTTGACCAATGGACTGGGTTGTTAATTCAGCTTTGACCAACCATGTGAAGTTCCAGGCAACTTACCTTTCATTAACTCAAGACATTCATCCATTCCAAGGAAAGGTTGCAAGATGTCTCCCACCCAGAATAGTATTATTCATAGATGAAGACCAAGCTGCACTTCAACTGGTCTGGTTTTGGTTAGAGTAATTTTCTGTCCTCCAGCACTGTGCACATCTGTAAATATCGGGCAGTGGTACTTTGCATTTCGTGCACTAGTTTTGGTTATGCACATTAACTCTGCTCTGGTATCTTAAGAATTCAACACGTTCATTCTCATTCGGTAGTGTAACATATAGATAGCCCATTTTTTGCTCTATCAAATCAAACAACGGCTGCAAGGAAGTAATTAATTGTCTCTTGTCTTTTGGACTGTGTCAATCACGTCAAAAAAATTCTTTGTATTGCTGCCATGTTCTTGTCAACGTGAACTGGTCTTGCCATTCTCCTCTAACCTCGCTCATTAACAAGGCATTTTCACTCTTAAAACTGCCGTTCACTAGATTTTTTTTCTTTTTTTTTGCGCCATTCTTTGTAAACTCTAGAGACTATGTGAAAATTGTAGATCAGCAATTCCTGAGATACTCAGACAAACCATATCTGGTACCAACAATCATTCCACAGTCAAAATTACTTAAACCACATTCTTTCCCCCATTCTGATTTCTGGCCTATTAATCATATCTGCATGCTTTCATGAATTGAGTTGTTGCTACATGATTGGCTGATTAGGTATTTGCATTAACAAACAAGTGCAGAGATATACCTAATAAAGTGTTCACTGGGTATATATTATTGTATTATAATTTATAGTTTTACGTAAGTACTGTGCAAAAGTCAGGCACGTAAAAGAAAATTCTGTAAAGTGAAGATACTTTTAAAAATAATAGTTTCTAAAAATCAAAAATTACTATAAAACACTAAACAGTAAAAAAAAAATCAAATTGGTATTTGAAGTGACCATCCTTTGCTTTTAAAACTGCATCAGTTATCTTAGGTATACTATCGTGCAGTTTTATAAGAAAATCAGGTGGTAGGTTATTCCAAGCATCTTAGAGATTTTGCCATAGTTCTTCTGCAGACTTTGCTGTCTTGCTTGCTTCTGTCTCTCCACATAATCCCAGACAGCCTCATTGATGTTGAAATCAGGACTCTGTGAGGGCCACACCATCTGTTGCAGAACTCCATGTTCTTTTCACTGAAGATCGTTCTTTCTGATCTTGGCTGTGTGTTTGGGGTCCTTGTCCTGCTGCAGAATTAAGTTGGGACCAATCAGATGCCTCCCTGATAGTGTGATAGATGAGAATCTGCTTGTATTTCTCAGCATTGAGGAGTCCATTAATTATGACCAAATCACCAACTCCATTTACAGAATTCCAGCCCCAAACCTGCAGGGAACCTCTGTCATGCTTCTGTTGACCACAGACACATCATCATAGCGTTGTCCAGCTTTTCTATGGACAAACTGCCTCCTGTTTGAGCCAAAATTTTCAAATTTTGACTTGTCAGTCCATAGCACGCGCTGCCATTGGTCAGTACCCCAATCCTTGTGTTTTTGTGCATAGGTGAGTCTCTCGGCTTTGTTTCCACTTCAGAGGAGTGGCTTTTTGACATCAACTCGTCCATGAAGAACACTTCTGACAAGATTCTCTAGACTGTACAGGAGTGTTGTAGGTTCCAGTGATTTTTGTGAATTCAGAGTCCAGAGCCTGACAGCTGGGCTCCTTCTGATTTCAAGGGGATGTCAGTTTGATGTATCTCTCGTCTGCTCCACTCTGTTCCCATGGGATTTCTGGGCTTTAGCCTTGCCCATTTATTTGTGCTTCTTCAGAAGAGCTTGAACAGCATATCTTGAAACTCTTGTCTGCCGTGAAATTTCTGCTTGGGAGCAACCTTGCTGATGCAGGATGACCACCTTGTTGCTATGCTCACTCATGCCATGGTGTAAGAATTGATAATTTGAAAATTAAACTGTCACATCTGCCACATCCTCACCTTTTAGTTTGCTTGTCTATCGCCCAATTTGATTCCTCCTCCTGACTTTTTATGGTGGTTGGTAGTCTAACTTAAAGGTACATTATTGCCACCAACTATACTGGAGTGTGGTGTAGAAAATTGGAGCAAAATGCTTACTTCTCTTTCAAATGAAAGCTAAATTACCCCGAAAAATGAAAATCCCAAAAGATTGTAAGTAAAGAAAGACTGTACTATGAATCAAATAAGAGTCCTCCCAAAACTTGGTTTTTAAAATGAAAACTGTCAACTCCCTCTAAAGATTGTAATGAAGCTTACATTTGATTTCTTTCAACCTTACAGTTGAAGTCAGAAGTTTACATACACCTTGGCCAAATACATTTAAACTCAGTCTTTCACAATTCTTGACATTTAATCCTAGAAAACATTCCCTGCCTTGGGTCAGTTAGGATCACTACTTTATTTTAAGAATGTCAGAATAATAATAGGGAGAATGATTTATTTCAGCTTTTATTTCTTTCATCACTTTCCTGGTGGGTCAGAAGTTTACATATACTTTGTTAGTATGTGGTAGCATTGCCTTTAAATTGTTAATCTTGGGTCAAGTATTTTGGGTAGCCTTCCACAAGCTTCTCACAGTAAGTTGCTGGAATTTTGTTCCGTTCCTCCAGACAGAACTGGTGTAACTGAGTCAGGTTTGTAGGCCTCCTTGCTCGCACATGCTTTTTCAGTTCTGCCCACAAATTTTCTGTGTGAAAGTGATGAAAGAAATAAAAGCTGAAATAAATCATTCTCTCTACTATTATTCTGACATTTCACATTCTTAAAATAAAGCAGTGATCCTAACTGACCTAAGACATGGAATGTTTTCTAGGATTAAATATCAGGAATTGTGAAAAACTGAGTTTACATGTATTTGGCTAAGGTGTATGTAAACTTCTGACTTCAACTGTATATGTTTCACACTGTAATAGCATATGTTCAACTGTCTCATAATGATGGCAAAACCCACACAAATCAGAATGATGTTTCCAACAAGATATAAAGAATAATTAGGCAAAGAATGCCCAATTCTAAGTAGTGTCAAAATAATTCCTTCCCTTGTTTTACCCCCTTCGCCCATCAACCCAACAGTTTTATCCCTCCCCTTATGCCTACTATTCCGACAGTCTTGCCATAGCCAGTTAATTGTTAACCCTACTAACCCCTTAGCTTTTGATTTGCTAAGTGGAAGGTCTGTATTCACTTTTGAACTTTTAATAGCTTTATTAGCTAAACACTCAATCCGCTCATTCACCTCAACACCTCTATGTGCAGGGACTCATGAGAAGCAAACATATAAACCAATACTTTGTATATGAAATATTTGTTGAGCTTCCATCATTAAATCTCACCTACTGCTAGAAAGTCTAATCAAAACTGAAAAGGAATCTGAACAAATTACAACCTTATATGGACAAATTTCCTCCACTCACTATAAGCCTAAAATGAATGGCAATATTGCTGTATATAATGATAAATGGTCAGTAAATTGTTTCTTTATCCTTGTCTATAGTTCAGGCACAGAAAGATCCACATCATCATTCCCAATTAAATTATCTTTTGATCAATCTATACAAATGGTTAACATACCGTAATAGTTCTCCTTAATATATTGATGAACCAGCTGACTCTCAGGCATAACAGAATCCTTGAACTTTATTGTCGTGTAACCTAAAACTTAAAGTTGTCGGGGGGGAAAACAAGGTTGGGTTACTGAGAAAGCTGTAGTAGGACATATTGCATATTCCAACAATTCCATATTCCCAGCATGATAAGAACCCAGCCACCTAAAGATATAAATACTCTTCTTGTGACGTTCCCACAGTCCTCCAACACACCTTTAACATGGTGATAATTTCTTTGTCTGCTCATTAATCCAATATGTTAACATAAACCTTAACAATTATGAGGATAATTGTTCCATTTCAACCAGTAAAGCAGAAATGGGATGACCTTGTTACACCACACCATCTTAAACCGGTATTTGTATCATATCCAAACACTGTAAAGCTGAAGATGAAGTTGACCCATTCGTCACTCAGTCATAATCAAGAACAGATCTAATTTAAAAAATATAAATGGTCATTAGATTCCTTCTACACCGGTTTCTGTTTCAGTTAATCAGATTAGTTCATTTAACTTTGTCATTCATCATTAGCACCTGTTTGTTATCTTTGTTTAATCATGCACTGGACTATTAGCTGCAAAGTAATCAAGTATTTATTTGTAAAGTGATCTATTGCTTATGTCACTTCAACGAAATACAAAAAATTCTCTAAATTTTTTTTGGAAAAAGAATGCTTGAATATCTAAAGTCTGTTCTTTTTTACTAATACACTAATGCAGAAGACAAAGTAAATAACTAAAATAAAATTTATATATTAAAAAAATCTAGAGTGCCTAACACTTTTGTACAGTTAATAACATACTGGTTGTGTAACAGAACATGTTTGTATTTGTGGCATGACTATTGTCCATCCTTATTTTGTTGTTCTCTTTTCCTCAGGCATTCTCTGGATCTTGTCCCATACCATTTTAATCCAGAAGCCAGATTCCATTAGTTAATGGTAGGGGTCCATGGCATAAAAAAGGTTGGGAATCCCTGCATTAGACTCACATTGATATATATTGCAGTTTGATTTCTTCACTAATCTTACCAAATTGAAGTGGTTTAGATAGGACCTTGAGCCCTCAGATATCTGTTCATGTACAACAAATGGAGGTTTGGTTCCCCTTTTACTTAAGTAGATTTCTTTTTTTAATTTGGCTTTAGTGTTAATTCTCTTCCTCCTAGACATGGAGCAGTTTACTGACTGCTTACTGGAGCTCAATCAGCTCCAGTATGCGGGCAATTAATAGAAGAATTTTGCACAACCAAAATTCAGGGAGACAGAGAGACCAGCACAATTACAGGCTGGATAGATCAGACTGTAAAACCTAGCAGCACAATTAGGCCACTCGGCCATTGAGTCTGCTCCGCAATTCTATTGTGGCTGATAGTTTATCTCTTTCAGTTTCAGCTCCATTCTCTTCCCTTCACCCCATAACCTTTGACAACTTACTTACTTATCAAGAGTCTATCAACTTCTGCTTTAAGAATACCCAATAACGGCCTCCACAGCCATGGCAATGAATTCCACAGAATCTGCACCCTCTGGCTAAAGAAATTCCTCTCAGTCTCTGTTCTAAAGGGATGTCCTTCTATTCTGAGGCTTTGCCCTCTCGTCCTAGACTCCCACACAATAGGAAACATCTTCTCCACATCTGTTCTGTCTAGGCCTATCAATATTTGATGGGTTTCAATAAATATGGGTTCCCCCCTCATTCTTCTAAACTTCAGTGAGCACAGGCCCAGATCCATCAAGTGCTTCTCATACCATGTTAACCCTTTGATCCCTGGAATGATTGTCATAAACCTCCACTAGATTCTCTCCAATGCCAGCATATTTTTTATATAAGGGGCCTAAACGGTTCTCGGTACTCCAAGTGCAGTCCAACCAATACCTTATAACGCCTCAGCATTACATCCTTGTTTTTATGTTCTAGTCCTCTCAAAATTAATGCTAGCATTGCATTTGCCTTCCTTACCACTGACTCAATCTACAAAGTAACCTTTATCAAATCCTGCATAAGGACTTCCAGGTCCCATTGCACTTCTGATTTCTGAATTTTCTCCCCATTTATAAATTAGTCTATGCTTTCATTCTTTCTAGCAAAGTACATGGTCGTACTTTTCCCTACACTATATCCATCTGCTGCTTCTTCGTCCATTCCCTTAATCCGTCTAAGTCCTTTTGCAGTCTTCCTGCTTTATCAACACCACCTGTCCCTGGACCTGTCTTTCTATCATCCACAAACGTGGCCATAGTCATCATTTATGTCATTCAAATCATTAACATATAATGAGAAAAGAAGTGGTCCCAATACCAACCCCTGCAGAACACTACTAGCCACTAGCAGCCAACCAGAAAAGGCCCCTTTATTTCTACACTTTGTCTCCTGCCTGGCAGCCAAACTTCTTTCCTGTAATACCATGGGCTCTTGTTAAGCGGCCTCATGTGCAGCATTTTCCCAAAGGCCTTTGGAAAATCCAAGTAAACAATAACTATTGATTCTCCTTTGTCTATCTTGTGTGTTATTTCCTCAAAGAATTCCAACAGATTTGTCAGGCAAGATTTCTCCTTGAGGAAACCTTGCTGACTTTGGCCTGTTTTATCATGTGCATCCAAGTACTCTGAAATGTCATCCTTGATAATGGACTCCAACATCTTCCCAATCACTGAAATCAGACTAACTGGCCTATAATTTCCTTTTGTTTACCTCCTTCCTTTAGAGTGGAGTGACGTTTGTAATTTTCCAGTCCTCAGGAACCATTCTGGAATATAATAAATATTGAAAGATCAATATTATTACCTCCATGATCTCTTCAGCTACCTTTTCAGTAACCCTGGGCTATACACCATCTGGTTCAGGTGACTTACCTACCTTCAGACCTTTCAGTTTCTCAAGCACCTCTCCTTAGTAATAGCAAATACACGTTTCTGCCCCTTGACACTCTAATTTCTGGCATACTGCTATTGTCTTCCACAGTGAAAACTGATACAAAGATTTATTAAGTTCATTCACCATTTCTTTGTCCCCCAAGACTACCACTCCAGTGTCATTTTCCAGCACTCTGACATCCACTCTGCCCTCTAGTATGTACTGTGTATGAACCAGTCCTTATGGCTGCCAGTATAATACTTGCACAGCAATATGCTGCAATTTTGTTTAATCTTTTGCTTGGCATCTTACTGAAAGACACAATCCAAACACACTAAGGTTAACCCTTTTGCTGCCAGTTACAGTTTAAAAACAAAATGATGGATTAGTTAACAGTAACTTTTTCATAATTCCATAGATTCTGCCTAATCATATGAGTATTTTGTAAGGGTTTTGTCACTAGTTTAATAACAGATTCCAAGATTTTATCTCCTATTTGTATTGGGTTACCTAATTCATGTGTTTTTTCTCTCCCTCATATTTAGTGGGTTATATTTACTATCTTCTAACTTATGGGAACTGTTCTCAAATCTATGGAATAATGTTCCCCTCCCCTGCAGCTAAGCTTGTTAGCAACCGGAAGTAAACCTCCACTGCCTGGAATAATCCCAAGCAAAAAGGGAGATGGATGTAAATATTGGAGACAAGAGCTCTTTCTTAGTGCTGTCTCTGAGGCCTAAAATATTCTGCCTTGCCTGCAATATATGATCTAGAATTTGGCTGTTCACTAGAGTTTTCACAAATATTCAATTTCATTAGCCACTCCTCAGGCACAAACATGACATGAACAACATTTTGGCATGAACCATTGTGTAGAATGAAGCATTTACATTACAAGCACCAGGCAACAACCATCTCCAAAGAGAGTAAACACATTCCCTTAGCATCCATTATTATTGCTGTTACTAAATCCCACTCTCACTTTGTGGCTTGAAGTGGGTGCAAGTCCAAATTGGCCAGAAACATAACAAAACCTACTGGTGGTTGGAAATGTTAGCTCTCTGAGTGTAACTGGTTAACCTTTTTGTTGCGTTTAAGTTCAGTAGTTAAATTTTGGGAGCAATTCATAGGTAAATTCTGCTCATTATTTTGTTTAACCTTTTTTAAAACAATATTGGCCATCCAAATGTCCTTGCACTATCTGTTATTCACAGCCACATAATGAACGTTTGGGACCATAAATATGTATTGCAGCACAGTAATGTAGCAGTTGGAACATTGCTTGGGATTCGATTCCCAGCTCTGTCTGTAAGGAGTTTGTATGTTATGCTGGTGACCACACGGATTTCCTCCCACTTTCCAAAGACGTACGGTTAGACTGAGCGTGTTGTGGGTATTCTGTGATGGTGCCCAGCTCAATCCCCACTGATCTGGTTTGACACAGAATGACACACTTAACTGTATGCTTTAATATACATTTGATAAATAAAGATATTTAATCTAATGTCTCTCCTTTTATCTGGTTTAGAAATAAACATTGGCTGCATTGTGGCTCTTGATGCTACTTTTCTGACTGACTTTGATACTAGCACTGTTTGCATTGTTCATCCCCGACCTAAGAGGACAAAGATTAGTTCGGTGCACAAGAATGCTGCTAAGTTCCCCTTGAAGTCGAATATAATCCTGATATATATCATATTGTCAGTGGGTCTAAATCTTGGAACTTCCTCAGTGATTCACTATAGAAATACCTTCACAGTACAAATGAGCTATTTCAAGAAGAGCAAATTGTAATCATGATGAGGCAAAAACAAGCTTTTACTGTCAAAGATGCCCACAACTTGCAGAATGATCTGTTTTTTTTAAAAATTTACTTCCTCTTGCTAACCAAGTTATTTGAATAATATCAAATCTTACATCAGCGAAATTACATTTAGCTGTACTCTGGGCAGACCTAGTCCAAGCTCCCTTGTCACCAATGTAAACACAAATGCCTTTTGACTGTTGATTGATGCTGAAGTAAACTCTTTGTAACTTCATAATTTAGTTTTGCCAAGTCAAATTTTCAATCCCTTATATACTGCATCTGTACAATGTCACTGCCCCCTGCTACCTTTTCCAACATTACTTACATCTGAAGTCCTCATTAGCGCCATCATTGTCATCTGACACAATCCATCTGTTTCCATTTTTATAATTTCCAGATCCTAAAAAAAACCATTCCTTTCATATATTAAACTAAACTATTCACTTTCCATACTTAATATTCTGTAACTCCTTCACAGTTCTTCTGCAAAATTTCCAAGGCTATTGTCATCTAGCTGCTCTTGTCAAAGAGTAGGAGAGCCACAGAATTTATAGACTCTATTCTGCATCCCACAAAGGATAAATGCTCTCGGACCTCATATTTCACTTTTTATGCCTTCAAAGATAAACCTTATTCCTGATTGTTAGTTGTCAGGAATGTTCTTTATTCTATGCTGTCAAATAGAACATAGAACATTAAAGCAGAGTACAGGTCCTTTGACCCACAATGTTATGCCGATCTTTTAACCTCCTCTAAGATTAACTCTTCGTACCTACATTCTATTTTTCTATCATCCATGTGCCTATGTAAGAGTTAAAAGCCACTACCACCACCCTGACAAGGTGTTAGATTGTGCAGTCTGTTGTGGCTTTGAGCAGAGTAGTTTGTCTGTGTGGTTGGACCAGGACAGATTACTGGTGATAGTTACACCAGTAACTTGAAGCTCTCTGTCTTTTCAAAGCAGACTCAATGGGCTGAATATCCGAATTCTATTCCTATGCCTTATGGTGTTTGTTCACATCTCAGCGCCATTATTAATACATAGAGGGGTATGTACTCCTGAAGTTAATGACCATTTCTCTTGTTTTGATGACATTGAGGGAAAGGTCTTGTGGTCTTGTCGATGTGCCATGAGGTTCCTTATCTTCTATTTTGAACTGCAGTGTGGTCAGGATGTTTAAAGCCCATATATTTATATTTCTGTATCAAATTCTATGAAAAGACCTTCATTCTTAAGGAACTGCACTATATATTTAAAGCAATCTATGATCCTTTCTACAAAATATTGTTAATGTTAAGTTGTATTTTATTCCGTAATGACTTTAAAATCTGCTTCTTTCTAGGCCCACTATGATGGTGTTATCCATGAGTGTGTAGATGGAGTTACAGTTGTTGGTGTTTTGAGATTATGGAGACTGTTTTGAGGATAATCATGGCAAAGGTGTTGCTGCCTATTCTTGCTGATTGAGGTCTGTTGGTCAGGAAGTCAAGGAGAGGTGCTGAGTCTTGGAGATAAGTTTGAGTGGATTCTTTGTTAACAAGATATTCCAGAGATGATTATAGGGCCAAGGGAATGTCATCTGTCATGGATTTATTTTGGCAAAAGGCAAATTGCAGTGAGTGGAAGTTATCTGGGAGACTGGAGTTGACGTGTACCTTGTCTGACCATTCAAAGTACCTCAACATAGTGGATATCCGAGCCACTGGGCAGTTGTTATTAAAGCATGTTATCTTATTTTTGTTTGGCACCAAGTTGATAGCATTCATAAAGCAGGTGGGAACCTTGAAGAAGAGAAAAGTTAAAAATGTCTGTGAATACTCCTGACAGCTAATCCATGCAGTATCTGAGGATGTGGCCAAGGACTCCATCTGGGCTGAATGCCTTCCACCTGTTCACACTCAACAAAGCTGATCTGATGTCTATAATGGTGACTGGGTACATGCAACAGAAGCTGTTGGAACAGGTGGTGGCATTTCATTGCCCTTTTCTTCAAAGCGTGTGTAGAATGCATTGAATTCATTCAGGGTGGATGCATTGTTGTCAGCCATACTGCTGATTTTCATTGTGTAGTCTGTTCCTTTGTTTTATCTTGAAAGTATGTGTCTACTTACACGGTAATGGAAAATTGGGAATTCTTTACCTTTTAAATGGATATTCATTTGCTTTGAGCCTTTTTTAAAAAAAAGGCATGTAGAGATGAACATGGATCATGAAAAATTGGAGGGCTATGTAGGAGGGAAGGGTTATATTGATTTTAGAGTAGATTTAAAAGGTCAACACAACATCGTGGGCCGAAGGGCCTGTACTGTGCAGTAATACTGCCTTCAGATCACCGGTGTGATCACTCTGCTATGGAGAGGGGGCTGCCATTTTATCACTGGTGAGATCACTCCACATGGAGATGGAAGACTGCATTTTGATCACTAGTAAGATTGCTTTGCTATGGAGAGGGGAGACTGCCTTTTGATCGCTGGTGGAATTGCTCTGCTGCCGGAGAGGGAAAGGCCCGCAGCCTGACCTGGAGAATGTTACTGGGTTTTCTGTGTTTTGTATATGGACTTGGACTATAGACTTCTTTTCAGTCTTGTAGTTTTTTCACCTTACCTTTCTAGCCTTTTTTTGTGTGTGGGGGAGCGGGATTTGGGGGGGTCGATGAGCCTGTTCCATTTTTTGTTTGATTTTTGTGGGGAGGAGGGATTGGGGGGGGGTTGATGATCATGATGATCAAAAGGCAGTTTTGTGGCTATCTGGAGAAGAAGAATTTCAGAGTTGTATACTTTGATAATAAATTCACCTTTGATGTTCCAAACCTATGTTCTAAAGCTGGTGAGGGAAAATGGTAGATACAGAAAGTGATTGGTAGACCCAAATAAAGGAGGAATAATGGGCAGATGGAAATGGGTATGGGAGGGGATAAGAAAGGTGAACCAAGGGAGAAGATGGCCAGGTAGATGGGTATGTGGGTGAATTTTATTTTTGTATAGTTTAGTTATTTGTTTCCATCTGTTCACCTACCAACTGTTGTCTCAATATTCTCCTTTAGTTCCATGTATTAACCTCTCTCTCATTTCTATATATTGATTATCTTCCCTCTGCATTCTGTCCTGAAGTGAGGTCTCATCCTGAAATTTCCATCATCTCTTTGCTTCCAGGGATGCTGAACTTTTTGTTTCAGCTTCCACTATCTGCAGTCTTGTGTCTTAGTATTGCAATGACATCTTAATTTGGGTAATATTATATGTCTTAGCCACAATAATTATCTAACTTACCTTTTTTTTTTTAGCTTGTGGTGACGTACCAGAACAACTCAGGGCACCAAATGGAATAATTACAAGTCCAGGTTGGCCTTTTAACTATCCAACTGGAACTAACTGCAGTTGGTATATCCAAGGCAATCGAGAGGAAATCATCACCATCAGGTAAGCTTGACCAATTTGATGTCTATATGTTACTAATTGGTGTACAATAGCCAGCACAAATTTGTAGTGTCATTTGGAAGTTTACCTTGTTTAAAAGGTTAAAATATATTGTTCAATGCCGTTGATGTATGCAAATTGCATACTAAGCTCCCCAACTTAGTTGTTAATTTTCTACCAGCACTGCTAGTAAAAGTAAAATCTTGTGAGTATTGAATGACAACTGTTTAAGAGTAAGTTTTAAACTCTGCCCTTGATTGAAATTCAGTGGCGTCCCTTGTCAAAGTGAATTGGCAGTTGAACATAGTTTGATTTTGTTGTCGCTAGTACTTGGAGGTGACTGTGTCTATTGCTTGTTAATAATTTGAAAGTTTCCTGTAGTGGGAGAGTCTAAGACCAAAGGGCACTGCCTCAGAATAGAAGGGCATCCCTTTAGAACGGAGATGAAGAGGAATTTCTTTAGTCAGAGGGTGGTGAATCTGTGGAATCAACTGCCACAGATGACTGTGGAGACAGATCACTGGGTATATTTAAAGCAGAGGCTGATGGGTTCTTAATTAAGGGCATCAAAGGTTACGGGGGAGAAATCCATAATAAATCAACCATACAGAGCAGACTTGATGGGCCAAATGGCCTAATTCTGCTGCTTTGCCTTGTGGAAATGAAAACTGGACAAAATACCCCAATGTGGACACACCATGCTTGATCAATTTTAACACTTTTTTTTGTAGCCATGCTTTTGAGAATCTTCCTGTATTATTTGAATAATACTGTTAGTGATTTGTCACTTTACTGAGATATGTCTGAAAGACATGCAGTAGTTTGGCTGCATTGACTTGGGTTTAGGTCTAATCTCCAGTTGTGCCTGTGTGGAATTTGCACGTTCTCCCTGTGGCCATATTTGTTTCTTCCTCACACATCCCGAACACACAGAGAGGTAATCCATGGAAAGACATGGGTTGCCTCTTGTGTGTAGGTGCGTGAGAGAGTTTGAGGGGAGAATGAAATGGCATTAGTGAAGGATGGTTGCTAGAAAGTAAGGGGCCTGCTTCCATGTCACTTGACTGTGTCGTCCTTTGCTTATGATATGTTCCCAGTCAATCCCATTCCTGTTCTTTTTATGTAATGCTATTGCTAGGTATGATTAAAGTAGAGCTGCTCACCTTCTGTTCTTGAATAAAATGTCTCCAAACTTGACAGAGTCTGAATACTGTT
This sequence comes from Hemitrygon akajei, assembly GCF_048418815.1. NCBI lineage: Eukaryota > Metazoa > Chordata > Chondrichthyes > Myliobatiformes > Dasyatidae > Hemitrygon > Hemitrygon akajei. The sequence goes on along the minus strand of NC_133124.1, from coordinate 136,526,631 downwards.
TCCTGTCATTTGGTCTCATCAAAATGTACACAGTGGCCATATATTAGGTGCATCGTGTACCTAATAAAGAGGCCACTGAGTATATGTTCATGGTCTTCTGCTGGTGTAGTCTATCCACTTCAAGGTCTGATGTGTTGTGCATTCAAAGATGTTCTGCACACTACTGTGTAGTCATTTGAGTTGCTGTTGCCTTCCTGTCACCTTGAACCAGCCTGGCCATTCTCCTCTGACCTCTCATTAACAAGGTATTTTTGCCCACAGAACTGCCACTCACTGAATTTTTTTGTTTTTCATATCATTCTCTGTAAACTGTAGAGATTGTTGTGTGTGGAAATCCCAGGAGAGTTGCATTTTCCGAGATGTTCAGACCAACTCGTTTGGCACCAACAATCATTTCATGATCAAAGTCACTTAGATCACTTTTCTTCCCCATTCTGATATTTGGTCTGAATGTCAGCTGAACCTCTTGATCATGTTTGCACGCTTTATGCATTGAGTTGCTGTCACATGATTGGCTGATTTATATATTTCCATCAAAAGCAGGTGTACCTAATAAAGTGGCCACTAAGTGTATATCTTTAGTTCAGTTTAGCATTGGTGTCTTGCAAAATTGAGGAGTGGCATTCTCTGGCACTTTTATTTGGCTATATTAAGTTATTCATACTTTTTACCATTATCCAGTCCTTGCTATTCATTCAGATATGAATTTCTCATGAGAGCTGCCAGATGTGATAAACCATTTATAGTCACTGGTTAGACCCCAGAGGAAGGCCAGGCATTTAAGGATATAAAAGCTTGGAATGACTCTCCAGGTAAGTTACAGCAGTGGTACCAAGGAAAAGGGGCTGACATGGAGACTGAACGGAAGCTGTAGTTGTTCTTGGAGTAGGAGCAGTTATGTGGAGATCTAACGGCTGCAGTTAAAGCATTAATTTTAATATTGTGAATTGTGGCTGGATTAGCATCTGAGTTGAGGAGAAACTTATTTTGCAATTTGAATGTCTCTGAACTAAAGAGTGGCAGAAGTGCAGTTAACAGGAACTTCCCAAAGGAAATTTGATAAATATTTAAAAGTGAAGCAAAATCCAGTGATGGTGTGTGCAGTGGGTGGGGGGTGGTGGTGGAATGGAGAGGCAATTGAAACTTGGACTAATTAGAAAAAAATTCAGACAGCTGGTGCAGCTATTACGGACGTTATAAAAAGTCTTTCTTCAGTTGTAAGGTTCAATAGTTCTTTGAAGCTGTTGTGATTTGCACTGGGAACCTTGATATATTTTACTTTCCTAAAAATTTTATTTGTTGACATGGAGATTAGTTTTCAACATCTAGACTTCGATTTTGGTTATGATCCGATAACTCATGCAAGCTAATAATTGATACGGGACCCTATCAGCCTTAGACTCCTTGCTTTATTCTATGTAATAAGTAGCAGTGCACAAATCATTTTTGAATCTTTATTTCATGAAATTTGTATTTTTAATGTTGACAGTGATTACTATTAATATATTCTGAGCAGTTGCTGAGACAAGCTGAACAAATGCTTATACTGTGCTGGGGAATATTTTTGTTTCTACATTAAAGATACAGAAATGCCTTTGTCTAAAAAGTTATGCTTTAAATGCTGTATGTGCTTGAGCTCACGGGGGGGGGGGGGGGGGTAAAACTTCATTTTTGAATTTTACAACATTTCAGATAAAATAGCTCCCATGCTGTAAGAACATTCTTTGCAAATGTCATTTTAAACATGGAGAAATACTTGGTGAATATCCTTTTTTTATTTGCCAGACAACAGCTTCAAATTTCCATGAGGCTATCTTTAATTTTTATGATCAGAGGAGTTGTGATGTGGTACAGGAAAATGAAAATCCTATCTCTTCAGCTCTTGATTCTGTATGTTATTTTTACCACAGTTTAGGTTGACTGAAACTGAATAAAGCAAGTAAAGTTGTGTATATTTGCTCTGCACAATCAATTTGCCCTGCAGTGTTTGTACTAAATTTGAAAATTTGATCGGATGGAGAATTTGTACAAACATTAATTAATTAACACTGTAGGATTGAGCAAAGTTGGAACTGCATGACTGAGTTATTTTACTGTTTTCATTCACTTTTTTATTCTCCCAAACTCACGGGTTGGATGGTGGGGTAGTGGGGTGCAGTGGGTGAACTGAGGATCATTGCTCTATTATTTGAGTACAAAATCTCACAACAGACTCAAACCAACAAAGGAAAAACTTGTCAGGAAGAAAGAATTGAAGGCAGGTGAGTATATAACCATATAACAATTACAGCATGGAAACAGGCCATCTCGGCCCTTCTAGTCCGTGCCGAACACTTACTCTCACCTAGTCCCACTGACCCGCACTCAGCCCATAACCCTCCATTGCTTTCCTGTCCATATACCTATCCAATTTTACTTTAAATGACAATACCGAACCTGCTTCTACCACTTGTACTGGAAGCTCGTTCCACACAGCTACCACTCTCTGAGTAAAGAAATTCTCCCTCGTGTTACCCTTAAACTTTTGCCTCCTAACTCTCAACTCGTGTCCTCTTGTTTGAATCTCCCCTACTCTCAATGGAAAAAGCCTATCCACGTCAACTCTATCCCCCTCATAATTTTAATTACCTCTATCAAGTCCCCCTTCAACCTTCTATGCTCCAAAGAATAAAGACTTAACTTGTTCAACCTTTCCCTGTAACTTAGGCACTGTAACATTCTAGTAAATCTTCTCTGTACTCTCTCTATTTTGTTGACATCTTTCCTATAATTCGGTGACCAGAACTGTACACAATACTCCAAATTCGGCCTTACCAATGCCTTGTACAATTTTTTTTTTTTTTAAATTTTTTTATTAGTTTTTCAAAACATTTTACAAAATTAAAAACCCCAAATCCCAGTGAGGAGCATTAATACAGAGCAAGGTTAAGCATACAATAACAATATGCTACAAAGGAAGAGAATTTAACAAAAAAACACCTAAATTAAAGACAAGTGAGCTTGGTGTCCTCCCCAAACCCCACAACACAAGAAAAAAAAACAATTCCAGACCAACCACCACACAATATAGAGAGTATAAGTCCAGACAGTCAAACTCCCAGACTGTGAATACACTTAGCAACAGAGGATAATAATGCCTACTACCAGAAAAAAAAAAGGGAGCTGAAAGCAAGGGACCGAAAAGAAAAAAAACCCTAGTCAAGAGGAAGGTTATGAAAGTACTCGATAAAAGGCCCCCAGACCTTATGGAACTTTAAATCCGAATTGAGAACTGAATAATGAATTTTTTCGAGGTCCAAGCAGGCCATAATGTCGTTAAGCCATTGCGCATGAGTGGGCGGGGCAACATCTCTCCATCTAAGGAGGATCAAGCGTCTCGCCAGGAGAGAGGCAAAGGATAGTATTCGGCATTTGGTCGGACCCAGACATAAATCTGTCTCGCCCCAAAAACCGAACAGAGCAATTAAGGGGTTAGGTTCTAGGTGCTGATTCAGAATACCCGATAGTGTAGTGAAGACATCTTTCCAGAATTTCTCCAAGCTAGGACAGAGCCAGTACATATGGATGAGAGAGGCCACGCCCCTCTTGCATTTATCACAGAGCAGACTAATGCCAGGGTAGAATCGAGATAGTTTAGATTTAGACATATGGGCTATATGAACAATCTTAAACTGTAAGAGACAATGGCAAGCACAAAGAGAGGTTGAGTTAACCGACTTGAGAACTGAGTCCCAGCTCTCCTCGGATAAGGTGATATTTAAATCCTGCTCCCAGGCCATTTTAATTTTATCCACAGGGGCCCGTCGTAAGGCTGCTAGTTTAGCCTTGTACAATTTTAACATTACATCCCAACTCCTATACTCAATGCTCTGATTTATAAAGGCCAACATACCAAAAGCTTTCTTCACCACCCTATCCACATGAGATTCCACCTTCAGGGAATTTCACCATTATTCCTAGATCACTCTATTCTACTGCATTCTTCAATGCCCTACCATTTACCATGTATGTCCTATTTGGATTATTCCTACCAGAATGTAGCACCTCACACTTATCAGCATTAAACTCCATCTGCCATCGTTCAGCCCACTCTTCTAACAGGCCTAAATCTCTCTGCGGCACAAATCCATGTTGACTGTTCCTAATCAGACCCTGTCTAATCAGATAATTATATATACTATCTCTAAGAATACTTTCCATTAATTTAGCCACCACTGACGTCCAATTGACAGGCCTATAATTGCTAGGTTTACTCTTAGAACCCTTTTTAAACAATGGAACCACATGAGCAATACGCCAATGCTCCGGCACCATCCCTGTTTCTAATGACATTTGAAATATTTCTGTCAGAGCCCCTGCTATTTCCACACTAACTTCCCTCAAGGTCCTAGGGAATATCCTGTCAGGGCTCGGAGATTTATCCACTTTTATATTCCTTAAAAGCGCCAGTACTTCCTCCTCTTTAATCGTCATAGTTTCCATAACTTTCCTATTTGTTTTCCTTACCTTACACAATTCAATATCCTTCTCCTTAGTGAATACCAAAGAAAAGAAATTGTTCAAAATCTCCCCCATCTCTTTTGGCTCCACACATAGCTATCCACTCTGATTCTCTAAGGGACCAATTTTATCCCTCACTATCCTTTTGCTATTAATATGACTGTGGAAACCCTTTGGATTTATTTTCACCTTGCTTGCCAAAGCAACCTCGTATCTTTTAGCTTTTCTAATTTCTTTCTTAAGATTCTTCTTGCATTCTTTATATTCCTCGAGCACCTCATTTACTCCATGCTGCCTATATTTATTGTAGATATCTCTCTTTTTCCTAACAAAGTTTCTAATGTCCCTTGAAAACCATAGCTCTCTCAACTTTTAACCTTTCCTTTCAACCTAACAGGAACATAAAGATTCTGTACCCTCAGAATTTCACCTTTAAGTGACCTCCATTTCTCTATTACATCCTTCCCATAAAATAAATTGTCCCAATCCACTGCTTCTAAATCCTTTCACATCTCCTCAAAGTTAGCCTTTCTCCAATCAAAAATCTCAACCCTGGGTCCAGTCCTATCCTTCTCCATAATTATATTGAAACTAATGGCATTGTGATGATAAATTAAGGATGATAAATTTTATTAGGTAATTCCCTTTATAAGGACCACCACCACTATTCCCTCTAAGCTATGTGGATGCAAGGCTGCGTGGTTACTGAAATGCTCCCACACACATAACCTTTGTTGCCATACAGCTGGAATTTTCTTCTATTTAATGTTAATGTAACATGCCATTCAGTTTTAAGGCTGTGTAAAAAAAAAAAAAAAAAAAAAAAATTCCTGCTCAGAGCAATGGATGGTCTGAGGAGCTGTTTAACAAAAAAACAGAGGGAACATTGACCACCACATTACACTAATAACAAGATATATTTGGGTCAAGTTCAGTGAGGGCTTGAAGGTAGCAGAATACAGCAAGTGGAAAAGATAATTTTAAAGCAAATATAGTTAATTTGCTGAGTGTTTGTTAGTTTGAGTGTTAGGAATGATTCTCTTCCTGGAACTAGATGCTGTGTTTGACCTTTCCTTCTGATTGTCTTGCATGTGGGCACGTTCATGATCATGAATTGATATTGAGCAGATGTATTTGCATCCAGTGGAAATATTATTTCTGGTCAGAACATTAATCAACTAGTGAATCTTTGCAGTGTGTTCCAAGAGATAAGATTAAAATAACTAACAAAATAATAGAGATCTAATGGTTATGGGGCTCTCCAAAGGCCTTTGAAAGATTCCAAGAAACTGTTCAATAAAGATAGTGCTGATGGGAATGAACATGATAAAAATCATGTGGATTAAGGACTTTTAAAATGATAGAAGGAATAAACTAGCCATTTTCTGGTCAGAGGACTATAAATATCAAAGGTATGAAAACATTGTAATGGGAATCACAATCTTTGTAATTATTTGCAGTGAGGAACTGATGTAATATAGCTTTTATATTTCAAAGTTGGATGTGGTGGGAATTAAAAGGAGCATGCCAAGAAGCTTCCATGGGATATAGATAAGCTTAAATGAATGTGTGAAGACTTGGCAAATGAAATATTATGTAGAAACGTGTGGAGTAATATGCTTCAACGTAAAGAATAGAAAGATGGTATATTTTTAAATGGCAAGAGATAAAAAGGTGTTGTTGTCAGAAGGAATTCCTTGTCCTTGTAAATGAATCACTGGTGCTCAACCTGAGGTGACAGTAAGTAATTGATTACACGAGTAAAGACCTTTTGCAATTGTACAAGTCCTGCTGAAATCACTCTAGGAATATTGCATACAAGTCTGGTGTCCTTACCTGGGAAAGGTATGCTTATAATAGAGCTAATGCAACAAATGTTCTGCAGATTGATTCCAATGTGGGTGGAATGTGCTGTGGGAAGATTAAACAGTTTGGGCCCATAATTTCCAGAATAATAAAGACAATTATTGAAACATTTAAATTCTTGTAGTGCTTCACAAGATAGTTGCTAATGACCAAAGGTTGACTGACTCTAGGATTCCAGATATTAACAACTGGAATTCCAGCATCCTGCTGATGCCTTGATTTTCGTTTCATTTAAAGCATCATGGTAAACCTAAACCAAAAATTAAACACGAGTAGATAATAAGATTTAAAATACACTATTATCAAAGTATCTACACAGAATACAATTTCGTGGCTGCTCGCAGAAGGATGAATCTCAAAGACATCGGAACCCATTCAAGAAAATATCAAACAGCGAGAACATGAAGAAAGAACAAATTGCGCAAATGGCAAAAAGCAAGCAGACAACACTTACAATATCAAACATCAAACCAGGAGTTCAGCAGTATTCATTTTGGTTCAGTTCAGCGTTGCACTGCTAGCCCACTGTAGCCCGCAGGGCAAAGCATTCTTTGCTGAAGTGCTCCGGACCACATCGGTTGCTTCAATTAAGCTGCTCAAAAACAGCAAATCAAGTTAACCTGAATCCAGGAATGCATGCAACATGAACCCAGAAGTCCCCCAATATGAGTCCACAGTCTCTCTGATCAATCCTTGTAATATGGATCCCAGGACTCCTGCACTTTCCTTCGAAAACAGCTAGCAAGATGGAGAAGGAAGACAGGTCAGGAGCAGACAGACGGTGCTGTACACCTGCCTGTCCTCTGCTCTCATCCTTCTCCTTATTGCCTTCAACCTTGCTTGATGCCTCAGTTGGAGAGAAGCAGTGTAGTTGATCACGAGCTCGTGCCCTGTCTCCAGGCTTCCAGGCTATACACTCCACACCAAACCTCACCAAACTTCCTCAGAGACAGCAAAGCACCCGATCATTCAATCGGTCCAAAACAAACCGTCAAAATGTAAATTACAGGTTCCAGTTACATGCATTTTAGTTGTGGAATCATTTTGAAAGTATAAGTTTCATGAACTGTCTGCAGGACGTTGCCGTCGGTCACGCTGTTCACTGGTGCCATCTGGAAACAATCAATAGATAATGATCTATTCACTGGTAACTCCAGTGAACAGTTAGCACACAGCCGCATGGCATGCTCTCATATGAGATATGGTGGAACAGACACCTGATGCATTCAAATGTTTCGGCTACTCAGACAAGACTTGAGCACTGCAAATTCAGAAAATCTAATATCCATCTTCGCTGTTGAACCTTGCTTGCAGGACAGGATGCCTGTTCAGCAGGTAGCTGAAGAATAATAACAAGATGAAGGGAGGCTGTTTGTTTATCTTTAAACTGATCTTATTGTGTTAGAGTTTACCAAACCTCATGTTCCATTCATCAACCGGTTTCCCCTCTGCTGCGATGCAAGTGTAGAGGCGACCCACAAATTTTCATATCAAATTTGTAAGTGAAATCATACCTGAAGATTAAAAAGGTAGAATTTCACGGCAGTTTTTCCGAGTTGGACTGCGACTTATTTCTGAGCGGGATTCATTCAAAAGGGCAAATAAAAATAATGCAAGTGCCAGTGGAGTAGCCATTCTTGTGAGTGGGTCAGTGTTTAGAGTGGCTTTGGTGCATCAGGCTTAGGCAAGGATAAGTATCTGGTAAGTTTCTCTTTTTGTCTTTAATTTCTCATTGCTCATCTTTTAGGGCAAAGTAGTATAGTGAGAGTGGCTTTGGGGCAGTGTATTGTGTGAGATGTGGGAATTCTGGGAGAACTCCAGTCTCCTGGATAAAGATGTCTGCACCAGGTGCACAGAGTTGCAGCTCCTCAGAGAATGTGTTAAGGAACTGGAGCTGCATTTCATTGACCTTTGGTGTGTACGGGAGAATGAGGAGGTGATGGATTGGAGCTACAGAGAAGTACGTAGTCACCCCTACATTGCAGGAGACAGGTAACTTGAAGGGAAATGCACAGCCAGTGCAGAGTATTCCTGTGGCTGTTCCCCTCAATAGTAGGTATACCACTTAAGATACTGTTGAGGGGGACAGCCTGGCTGGGGGGGGGGGGGGCGGGGAGCGAGCTGCAGTAACCAAACCTTTGGCACTGAGTTTGGTGCTGTGGCTGCGAGAAGAAGAGAGATGAAATGGACTGCACTGGTGATGGGAGATTCCATAGTCAGAAGAACAGGGACGAGATAGAGAAACCTGGATGGTATGTTGCCTTGCAGTTGCCAGGGTCTGGAATGTCTTGGGTCAGGCCCATGGCATTCTAAAGGGGGAGGGTGAGCAGCGAGAAGTCGTGATACATATTGGCACCAATGACGTAGGTAGGAAAGTGAAGAGATTTTAGGAAGCTAGGTAGAAAGCTGAGAAATAGGAACTCCAGAGTAAATCTCTGGATTGCTGTCCATGCAGTGAGGGTAAGAATAGGATGATTTGGCAGGTGAATGAGTGGCTGGGGAACTGGTAGGGGTAGAGGTTCAGATTTATAGATCATTGAGATCTCTTCTGGGGAAGCTATGACCTGTACAAGTGACAGGTTACACTTGAACCCGAGGGGGACCAATATTCTTGTGGAAGATTAGCTTGAATTGTTTGGGAGAGTTTAAATTAATTTGGCAGGGGGACGGAAACTGGAGTGATGCTCCTGAGGATGTGCTAGTTGGTTTACAAACAGAGGCAAAGTGTAGTGAAACTACTAGCAAGGAGAGGCTGATGATAGGGCAAAATTGCACTTGCAGGATGAGTTGCAATGCAAAAGGTGGATAAAATCGAAAAGGGTGAATACAAGACTGAAGGTGTTATATTTGAATGCGGGCAGTATATGGAATAAGGTAGATGAGCGTAGCACAGTTACAGATTGATTTGTATGATATTGTGGTCATCACTGAATCGTGGCTGAAAGAAGATTATAGCTGGGAACTTAACGTCCAAGGACTTGCATTGTATCGAAAGAACAGGCAGGTAGGCAGAGGGAGTGGCATGGCTGTATTGGTTTAAAAAAAAAATGAAATCAGATCATTAGAAAGAGGTGACATGGGGTCAGAAGATGTGGGATCATTGTAGGCAGAGCCAAGGAATTGTAAGGGTAAAAAGCCTCTGAGGCTTAGAATAGCGAAGAGGAGGAATCTATGTAGCTGAAGAGTGGTGAATCTGTGGAATTTGTTGCTGCAGGTGGAGGTCAAGTCATTGGGTATATTTAAGGCAGAAGTTGATTGATTCTTGATTTAGTCAGGGCATGAAGGGATACAGGAAGAAAGCAGGAGATTGGGGCTGACAGAAAATGAATCAATCATGGTGGAATGGCAGGGCAGACTTGATGAGCCAAGGGACCTAATTCTTCTCCAATATTTTATGGTCTTATGGTTTTTATGCTTGTTAATTTAATATTAATACTAATGTATTGTGCAAGAGTGGGCCTCTTGATCACCTTTTGTGTGTATGCATATGTCAGTACTCTTACATACAGTATGTCTTTGTAGTTACTCTAAATGTCTGATGGATGGCTGATTAATATCAGTGGAGAGAACTGCACACCACTGTGAACTGTCTGGGCAAAGTCTGGACACAATCACATGACTATAAATAACAGTTTGGTTTGATGAAAGACAGGCGACAACAAAAGAACTTGTAGCATTTGTGAAAATGAACTCCATGGTCAAAGTTACAGTGCCTTTAAATCTTATTAATCTAATCCTTCAGTGTTTTGTTATCCTGATTTATTTTGTTTCTTCAATTCATGCACAATTGCCAGCACTTGTAGCAGCAATTAAACCACTACTTCTCATCCCTGAAAGAGGTACAGATGAGTTTTAAACACTTAAGGCTAGCCTTAACCTCAACTAGTCATTGAATGTTGGTGCACACTGGTGTGTTCAACTAATCAGCACCTTGTTGGATTTGGTTGGATACTAAACACATTGAGAATGTGTGAATAGGGCATGCTCTGATGCTATTTCATGTGTAATGTTGCTCATAAAAATGGTAATTATTAAACTTCTCTGTCACAGTTTTCAGGAATTTGATATACAGACCTCAGCTTGGTGTAGTTCGGACTGGCTAACTATAGGAACACGTAAAAGCATCGAAGGAATTCGGGTGTGTGGTTCCTCTATTCCAGCACCATTTATTTCTTCAAAAGGCCATGTCTGGATTGAGTTTCATTCTGATGACAGATACACTGGAAAAGGCTTCAGGCTCTCTTATGTAATAGGTAAGTATAGAATTGGTATATCTTTTGAAAAATGAATAGGATATTTTACAGCCTTATTTAACAACTTCCAGTCATACAATCCACTGATATCTGAGTTGTTTCCGTACAGGTCTTTTGTATATCCCCAATTTAAATTATCTTGTGGATGAGCTAGGAAGTTGAGGCTATATGGTTAATCTCTAGCCATTTCCTGGAACATTGCCTTACCCTGACTCTACGAACTCATTCCTCCACTTGCTTCTTCTCAACTTCACATTTTTAGTAATCTTCTGGCTTATCTTCCACATTCTATCTTGTATAAATTTGAAACCATTTAAAATAGCTGCCTGTTTCCTAACTCTGTCCAAACACAATGATTTTTAATTTTCTTACCTTTGTGTCTAATTCTCTTCTCTGTATCCTCCTACAGTCCTACAACTTGCTAATATCTCTGTGTTCCTCCAAGTATGATTGCTTGAACATTCTGATTTTTACTAGTAACCTTAGTGGCTGTGAATTAAACTGCCATGGTCCATATCTTCTGGTATTCTCCCCCTAACCAAATTTTTTGGTCATCTGTCCTTTTTAACTCCCTTTATTTTTGATTGGCATTGAAGTTTGTTTTAAAATGCTGCTATTGATGAATTTACATGTATTATGGATTACCGTATTGTTGGAGAAGGCTGGAGTATGAGATATCTTTGAACTTGGGGGTGTTGAGATCTTGCATCTCAGATCATTCTTAGAGTATATCCTTCAATTTTATATGTATAATATTGCAAGGCCATGTGTATTTAAGGAAATGCTTCCTTAATTTGTATTGAACTGACATTTGCATGTCATCTGAAGTTCCTCCCTTCCCCCCCACCTTCTTCCTCTGCCTTCTCATCTTTTTTTCTCCAGTCCTGATGAAGGGTCTCAGCCCAAAACATCAACTGCTTACTCTTTTCCGTAGATGCTGCCAGGCCTGCTGAGTTCTTCCAACATTTTGTGTGTGTTGCTTGGATTTTCAGCATCTGCAGATTTTCTCTTGTTTGTGGTAGTACACATTAATTGGCAATAACATGGATCACAATGAATTAATGAACAGATTGGTTTGCTCATTTTTGAAGTTAGGGAGTGTTCAGAAATTCACAAATACATAAAGACTGAAGATTTTTCTTGGGCTGCAGGAATGCAGATTCTTGTCCAAAGAGTTTTTTTCCATTATTTCACTGTTACTAAGATTTAGAAAGTACTTGCATTGTAGAACAGCAGTGTTTTCGCAGTGAAATTTTAGAGCATTCCAACAGGGAGGAAGGCCCATGACAGGGCCAAGTACAGGGTCAGAGCAATGTGGCACGAATTGTCTTCCAAAATTTTCCTGTCTGAGATTGTGTGAAGAAATCTCATGCACCGTTCTTTGGCAGTATTTGCCTTTCATTAATTACTTACATTTACTATGTCCCCAAACTAGCTCTTTATCTTGCTCTCTTAAATGCAGGGGTCATGCCACAATAAATGAAACTGTTAAAGAAAGGTGAATGTGCCATTGGAAAATAACTGAAAATGAATGAATGATATTTCTGCTGTCATTGATTATTTTTGCTAGCAAACAACTGGAATAAGGCTTTCTTAGATAATCCATTTTAACCTCTTATGCAAATCATCATGCAGAACTAAAAGCACATTTTGCCTTTTGAGTGCTTAAAGTGACAGCAGTTTTTATGAGGAGGAAAATTATAGAAGTACCAACAGCATTGTTTTTAATTGGTCAGGGTTACAGCTTTACATTCTGTATGCTGTGCTTCCTGCAAGGTAAAAATGGGTAAATATTAGAATGTTTCATTAGCTATAGAATGTTTTAGGCTGTCTTAAGATTGTGAAGCATGTTAAATAAATGTAACACACATAAAATGCTAGAGACAGCATCTACGGAAAGGAATAAGGAGTTGCAACTTTGGGCTGAGACCTTCATCAGGATTGGAAAGGAAGTGGGATGCAGTAACTTTTGTTAAGGAATTCTAATGAAGTAACTATAAGAAATATTTTTTGAAGTTTTTATTTCTCCAGCTACTTACTTTTCACATTGTGATTTAATTATATTTTCAGGAAGGTCTGTGGAGGCAAGCTGTAACTGGGACCAGTTCCACTGCAATAATGGAAAATGTATCCCAGATACTTGGAAATGCAACTCCATGGATGAGTGTGGAGATAATTCTGATGAAGAATTTTGTGAGCGGTCAATGCCTCCTACTGATTTCCCATTTCAGCCTTGCACTTATGATCAGTTCCAGTGCCTTTCCCGATATACAGCATCTTATACATGTTTACCCGAGTCCCTGCGATGCGATGGAAATATTGACTGCCTTGATTTGGAAGATGAAATAGATTGTGATGCCCCTAGTTGTGGTGAATGGCTAAGAAACTTTTATGGCACATTTAATTCTCCAAATTATCCTGCCTTTTATCCTCCTGGAAGCAACTGTACGTGGCTAATAGATACAGGAGACCGACGTAAAGTTATTTTGCGCATTAATGATTTGAAGCTGGATGGCATAGGCTATGGGGATTATATAAAAGTGTATGATGGTCTGGAGGAAAATTCACACAAATTGCTTCGTGTTCTAACGCCTTTTGATTCCCGGACACCAATAACGGTTATCTCCTCTTCGGGTCAAGTTCGGATACATTTCCATGCTGACAAAGTGAATGCAGCTAGAGGTTTTAATGCCACCTACCAAGTTGAGGGATTTTGCCTTCCATGGGAAATCCCCTGTGGAGGTAATTGGGGTTGCTATTTTGAACAGCAGCGCTGTGATGGTTATTGGCACTGCCCAAATGGACGAGACGAACACAACTGCAGCTCATGCCAGAAGGACGAATTCCCCTGTTCCCGCAGTGGTGTGTGCTACCCTCTAGCTGACCGTTGTAATTACCAGAATCATTGCCCAAATGGCTCTGATGAGAAGAACTGTTTCTTTTGCCAACCTGGTAATTTTCACTGCAAGAATAACCGTTGTGTTTTTGAGAGTTGGGTGTGCGACGCACAGGACGACTGTGGTGATGGCAGTGATGAAGAAAACTGTCCTGTGATTATCCCCACCAGAGTTATAACTGCAGCAGTCATTGGAAGTTTAATCTGTGGGTTGCTGCTTGTGATCGCTCTAGGATGTACCTGCAAACTTTACTCTCTCAGAATGTTTGAACGCAGGTAAGTTCTGAATTATGATACCATATTTGTTGTGAATAAATTAAAAAGCATAGTTCTTGTAAAGCAAAATTATTTCATATAATCTAAAGAAATAATTTCAGATATTTCTGTGCCTGCTTTAGAATGAAGATTGAAGCATTTTCCTATCTGACCATTTTTAAGTATTTTGTTGGGATTGTTATGGTGGGAAAGGTTTCACTGCTAATGTAATGGTCTTTCTGTAGAAGCAGTGTCTGGGTTATGGTTAGAGATAACGGGTGCTGTGGAATGTGAATTCAGTCTTTTGTTTGGCGTGAGAGGAAGAGAGAAGATGTTGGAGAGAACTGGTGATAGGATATGACCCGGTGGGGAAATTGTGTTTAGATGGAGCCGGATGGTGAGATTGACTGAGGATCAGTGAATTGAGTTCCAACTGGTGCATGTTTGATTGTTTAACTATAAATGGGCACTTTCTGTTTTTTCAGTTCTGGCAAAGGGTTTCAGCCCGAAATGTCGACTGTACTTTTTCCCATAGATGCTGCCTGGCCTGCTGAGTTCCTCAGATTTCTAGCATCTGCAGATTTTCTCTTGCTTGCCTTTTGGTTTTTACTTTCTTTTCTTTACTAACCTTTTAGTTAAAGATTCATAAATATAATTCCTTTAATCGTATGCAGTGTGTTTCTTGGCACTGAGTTGTAACAGGGTTGGAAATTACACAGCATGCACACAAACCGAGGTTTGGGGTGGGAGAGCCGTCTCCATCTTGTGGGTTTGGCAGGACTGGGCTGTGTCTTCCCTAGACTTGTGCAGCCAAGGAAACCAGGGGTTTCATTTGTGGGGGCTTGTCCAGGATTGATTTTGTTGGATGCTGTGTGATTGCCCTGAGCATTGATCCAGTGGGTTGTGTGTTTAAGCCTTTGTTAAACTATTGTCTGGTAAAGTGATTAAGATGCGTGGTTATGGACGCTGCAGGGGTTGAGTGGTGGTGAAAATCCATGGGTTTACCAGTAATGAATGCGTGTGTGTATTGAGTGGGGTAGACATTTGTATCCCCAACAAATTGTTTAAGTACCATTCAAGCATTACGATCATGGAGCAGAGGTTTGACAAAATGATGGGCAAAGATTTTGATTTAGTTCAGACTAGCACTGATGTAACAGCAGTGGAACTGCCTGGTACTGTTGGGGTCGTGGGAGAGGTGAGGGCCATGGGCTGTCCATACTTTCTGGGAAGAGGGGAGCGTAGGCGAGCATGTCAAATCGGAAGCAGTTTCCTGTAGCTGGATGGGGGGTGAAGAGCGGGGACTTCAAAGACAAGTTGCTCTCGTTTCTCTGGAGCGAGGGGAAGGAGTGGTCTGATGTGGAAGGTCTAATAAGTCCTCCAGCGTGGGGTGAGCATTCTGAGTTGGTAGTGGCCTTGCCTTCCTGGCAAATAAATGGTAAAATGCCCAGGTCCAGTGTCCTAAGAATGTTCTCAGGAATGAAGCCCACCCTTAAAGGGGAAGAAGAATATGAGACTTAGGCAGAGCCAACCTCTCAGATGCTGGATGAGTGGCAGTGCTCTGATGACGTGAAAAGACAACAATTGGAAGAGAGTTTGAGGGGGCTGGCTGCTGATGTAGTGAGATCCATAAAGACACAGAAACTCTTTGTTTTGTATGTGAGTTACATGCAGGATGTGCTAGCCTGTCTGAGTGGTGCGAAGTGGTTTAATGTGCTGGTCTTGAGGAGTGAGTATTATCAGATTCCCGTGAGCGAGGCTGTCAAAGAGAAGACGGCACTCCTATGTCTACTGGGATTCTTCCAGTTTGAAAGGATGCCCCAGAGCATATCGGGAGCCCTGGTGACTTTCCAGCATGTCATGGAGAAAATGGTGGGGTATATGAACTTGACGTATTGGTGTACCTGGATGATCTCATAGTGTTCGGGTCCACCTTGGAGGAACATGAAGCAAGGCTACTGAAGTTACTGGGCTTCTTGAAAGCTGACAGGTTAAAACTTTACCTGGACAAGTGCCAGTTCTGCAAGACATTTGTCAGCTACGTTGGGCACATATTCTCACAGGATGGAGTAGCTAAGATAGAGGCGGTGACCACATAGCCACCTTGTGCTTGTTCCTTGGATTCTGTGGGTATTATTGTAGGTTTGTGAAGGACTATTCTAAACTGATTCACCCTGTAAATAAGCTTCTGTGCAGTTACCCTCCATTGGGGAAGAAAGGGAGGACAAAAGGAAGGGATGGTAAAGGTTATCTTAGATCTTCGGAGCCTTTTGAAGCGAGATGGATGTGAAATGTGAAGATGCCTTTCAGTTGCTGAAGGAGCTGCTGACAAAAGCGTCTGTGCTGGCTTCAGCAGACCCGCGGTTGCCGTATGTATTGCATACAGATGCCAGCAGAGAGAAGTTAGAGGGTGTTCTGTATCAGGATCAGGGCACAGGGTTGAGACCTGCCGCATTTGTCAGCCAGAGTCTGTCATCCTCCAAGTGGATCTACCCCATGCACAAATTGGAGTTCCTGACATTGAAATGGACTGTGTGGATAAGCTAAGTGACTTATGCTGCCAAGTCCGAGGTGAGGACAGACAGCAACCCTTTAACTTGTATCCTGACCTCAGCGAAATGTGGGAAAAGTATGTGATATGAGAAGGGAGCTGAAAAAGGCTTATGAACTAGCTGAGGTCTCAGTTATCAAGCAGAATCAAGGAAATGAGAGGAGGTAAAAGAGATCAAAAGGTTAATGCCTGGAGTCAAGTCCTCAAAGACTTTGGGGCAACCTGGGAAGCATAAGTTGGCTGATTAACCCTTCTAGAAAAGAATGTGCTGGTGGCTTGTACCTTCTCTATTTGGGAAGAAGAAAATGTTCCAGGGGTTGTCAGAGATGCCGTAATTGTGTCCTTGCTCTGGACTGGAAATAAATGAGTTGTTGCTACAGAGGAGACTCTCCCTTGACTACCACCTGGCTATCCTAAACTGTTTTGATCAGATAGCAAGGAGCTGCTTTCCAAATTGCTTTGTGAATTCCATCCATCTACAGACACAATGGATGTGATCTTCACCAGGTGACATCTCTGACTGGTACAGAGAGGAAATAAACTATTTGGGTGGCCTTTCATGACCCTGCAAAAGCCTTTCATTTTCACAATTGAAGGAAATATGAAGCATCCTTCACAAATTTGGCTGTCTGCAGACCTCCTTTTCTTGCTCGAGTTTGTTAAGGATATAGCAAGCTAAACCAATAGAGCTGTGGTGTATTTGGATTTTCAGAGAGCATGTGTGAAATGTAAAAGGCTGGAGCACAAAATAGTGTATTAACATTGATTAAAGTCTTGCTGTTACTTAGATGATAAAGTCAGAATAAATGGGTCTTCAAGCTGGGGGGGGCGGAAATGAGAATGACAGTGTTTCAATAATGGTCTTAGGCTCTTGATTATTCACTATCAATATTTATCGAGGAGGAATTAGAGTGTTAGGTATCCAAATCTGAGATTACATGAGAATAGGTGAAAAGATGCTGTTAACTAAGAGCAAGCTTGATGTTTTTATGCATGAAAAGCAAATTGCAATGCAGAAGCAACAAATAACTAAAACAAGAAGTGGCAGGGGTTTGAAATGTAATAATAGAGGTAACTATTGCAGTTGTATGGGGTATTGTTGAGACCACACCAGGAGTACTGCATACATCTTTGCTTGTATAAATCTTCAATAAGATGTCACTGTCAGGACTTTGGTGTGTCAGACTGGCAGATTTTCCAAACTACTGGATGTTGTTTGTCACATTAAAAAAAAAACTATCAATGTTTTTGAAGAAAATGACAAACAACATCCATAAGGGAGTTTAAAGGGAGCATAAGTGGAACACAGTGAGTTTCAGCTTGTATGGTGTTCTCATCTCCAGCTCTGACCCTTACACCCAGCAAGGCAAAACTGACCTTGTAAACACTCAGATGTGTGATGATGAGGGCTTAATTGACTAATGAATGTACTGGGTACCAAATCAGGATTTCTAATGATTAAATACTGCATTATTGCAATTTAAGCATACAAGCAAGCATTGGAGGCAGTTTGGAAGAGATTCAATATGCTGATTCCTATCCTGAAGAGTTGTCCTAACAACTGTTACTGGTTAGACTTGTATTCTTTGGATTTTAAAAGATTAAGGAGTGTTGTTTCAGTAAGATAAAATCTTAATGGGGGCATAACAGGAACTATGATGTGATGTTCCTACTGCTGGCAGAGTCTCAGCAAGGGGGATTGTGACAAGTGTGAGTCCATGAGATTGTTTCCTCACAGACTGGTGAATCTCTGGAATTCTGTACCCCAGATGGAGTCTGGATAGATCACCAGAGATATTTGAAGAGGAAGTAGATAAAATTTTGAAAGTTTGGGGAATTGAGGTCTAGGCACATTGGTCATGATCATACTGAATTGCAGAGGCAGGCTTGAAGGATGATATGGCCTTGTGAATATGAAGTTTGTTTCATGACGGTTATGCAAGATCAATCACTGTGCAGTTGGGTATCAGGCAAGGCAGTGTCATTGCTCCATTGTTCCTTGCAGTCATGTTGCATATCACCTCCAATAAGCTTTGTGCTGAAATGGAGCTAATCTACAGGGTAAATGAGACATTGTTCAGCCTATGTGAATGTTCTTGTCTAGATCTAAGGTTACTGACACGTATCTGCAAGTCATTGACCAGTACAAAATAATGAGCCTTGCAGTTCGCATCTGTAAAGCAAACCAGCTACTATCTACTAACCTTGCTACAGTGGTACAAAACCATCCTCCAATGATAAAAGACCTGAACCATGCACACTATAAGTTCAGAGCTACCTCTCAGTAAATGTAGACATTAAAAGGGATGGGACTTTTATCATCAATGTTCCAGCACAGCCCTAGGTTCCTCTATGATCTTTGTCTCAGAAGTTGATGCCAGAACATCCTTCAAGAGGATGAAACTTCACAGTGCCCAAGAGGAACGTGGTGAACTTCCTCAAGACTATCACCCAGTAGCTCTCACCCTTACTGTGATGAAGTGCTTTGAGATGTCGATTGTTAGTATTTACTCCGTTCTAAGCAGAGGCATGGACACGCTACAGTTGCCTATTGCCACAACAGGTCTACATTGGATGCAATCTCACTGGCTCTCCACTGGGCTTTAGACCACCTATACATAAACATCAGCCTGATGTAGGTATTGCTAATTGATTAAAACTCAGTGTTTAACACAATCATCCCCTCAATATTAATCAACAAGCTTCAAAATCTGTGCCTCCTTCTGCAAATGGATCCTTGGCTTCCTCATCTGGGGACCATAGTTGGTGCAGATCAGCAATAAAACTTCCTTCTCACTGGTAAACAACATGGGTGCACCTCACAGATGGCTCAAACGCCATCCACGGTTGTTGGCGGAATCTCAATGGCAACACAGCATACAGGAGCAAATAAGATCAGCTGGTCAAGTGGTGTTGCAACAATAACCTTGCAATTCATGTTAGCAAGACCAAAACCAGCAACTGATGTATGGACACAGGAAAGAGGAGTTGGGAAAACATGCACCAGTCTTCAGTGGAAAAGGTGAGTTCCTGAGTGCCAACATCTATGCTGAGTGAGGCCTCTGTCAGTGAAGGTTGACCATGGATGTTGCATCATACCTATCTAGATGTGCCAGCCTGGCAGTACAATATGGAGAGCAAGCCTTTGCCCATGTAGCTATCTTTTCCTCTCCATGCATCCGATGAACCCAAAGGAAATGGCAGAGCTGATACAGTTTGGTGCCAGCAGCTTTGCAGGAATTGCCATTCAGCATTGAGCTTGATGTAGGACTGCTTTAGGGACTCCAGCTTCAGATTTTTTCCCTCGGGGCGTACTCCTGAAGCTTTCCCCATAAGTAGGTATAGCCGCAAGGCAGTAGAGGTTTGAGATCAGTTTTCCTCCTCCTAGATGAGCTGCCAACCATGGCTGACAAGCCTCATTTATCCAAAGCGACTGGTTTTAAGGTACCAGTAACCCGCCTTTGCCCCTTCTATCAGTAGAAATGGTTCCGCCGGGAATAGAGGTGAAGCCACTTGTGAAAGCCAGGAGCTGGACTTGGTTGTCAGAGGCTATTTGCGGTGCATACCATGGGAGCATTTAATAGGTAGTGGGAGCTTAACCCCTGGCTATAACAACCTTAAGATCTATGCTAGACCTGCTATATTGATACAATCAGGATGAAGGTATGCTAGCAGTTATTCTTCATTAGGAGTTTGAGGAGATTTGGTATGTCACAAAGACTAGCAAATTTCTACAGATGTATTGTTGTGGAGAGCGTTCTAACTGGTTACTTCACTGTCTGGTATGGAGGTGCTAGAACACAGGATTGTAAGAGGTTTCAGATGGTTGTAGTCCGGGTGGCATTCATCATTAAAGACTCACCATCCAGGACATGCCCTCCTCTCGTGCCATCATGGTAAACATCCTGAAGGCCCTCATTTGATGTTACAAGAAGAGCTTCTAAAGAACCCATGAACATTACCTCACAATTTCTCTTTTGCAATATCTATTTATTCTTATTGTAACTTGTAATTTGTCATTCCTGCACTGTACTGCAGTCACAAAACAACGAATTTTATGATTTATGTCAGTGACAATAAATATGATTCTGAGAACTGATCTGTAACTGCTGCTCTTTTGTGCCACTTTGAGAAGAACTCAGTTGTTTTTTTTTTATTATGTTTGTAAGGTCTTTTGAAACCCATTTATCAAGAGTTGAAGCAGAACTGCTACGAAGGGAGGCTCCACCCTCCTATGGTCAGTTGATTGCACAAGGCTTGATTCCTCCAGTGGAAGATTTCCCAGTGTGTTCATCAAGTCAGGTAATATCTTAACTGATTCTTATTTGTATTTACACATTGCAGCTGTAAGCTGTGCTGTTTCAGTTATAATGTATATGAATAAAATTAAAGGCTATAAAAGCCTACCTTTGATTCTAATAATATGAATCATGATCTTATTTGTAATCCTTGGAAGACTTTGAGATGAGTTTGATTGTAAACCAGTGGTCATAATGAACTGTGTAATTAAGCATCACTGGGACCGAGGGTCATTTTTTTTTACACTAGATCTGTGCGTTGCCTAATTAATATGTATTTAGTCACTGTTCTTATTGCTAGTTACCTACACTAGTTATCACAACCCCATCAGGGATTGGTTCCATCCTGATTATCGGTATAGGATAATAAAGGGCAACTGATGATGAGATGGAGAGGATTTCAGATATAAGAGAATTATTAATGAGTGGCTTTATTTGCATGTGAATTGGGGTTGGGGGTGTTATGGCATGGTCATGTTAATCAAGAACTGGGTCGTGCTTGATTCTACTAGCTTGCTTAGTTTCGAACCTGGGTGATAGGGATGCCGACAGCATGATAAAATTGGTCATAAGGCTGAGGGTGAAAAGTCATTGGCAAACCAAGATCATTCTGAATTGGCATAACCCCTATTTCAAACATGGATTTGGTCAGGGGAAAATTTATTACATTCCCAAGAAAGGGACCATTGAGTCACAAACAGTCTGCTTGAAGAACTTAGTGGGAGGAAGGGAATTGTTGATGTTTTGGTTGAAACCCTGCATCGGTACTCCAAGAGATCTGTAATATTGGCTTCAGCTATTGGTTTAGCTTCTCCCACCTGATGTCAGGATTAATTTGAAAGATTTTGAACTAGTGCCAGGAGGTAGCTTAGAATCATAGAATTGTTATAGTACAGGAGGCAGCCATTTAGGTTTGTATCACCTTTTAATATAATCTCTCCTCTGCAAATTAATTTCCCTTCTGAATGGGCAAGTTACAGGTTTAAATCATCCAGAAATCTTGAGAATAAGGAAAATTAGTTTGACAGTCCAGTGCATCTGAAGAAGTTAATCCAGCATTAATCAGACATTTTCCATTCAATAACACAATGCTCTCATGTAAAATCTCAAATTAACTGTTGTGCCTTCAACAGTATAAGTGACTATACTGGCATGTGGTAATGTGAAAATAAAGTGATTAGCATTATATATTAGCAAATATTTGGTTTGTCATGTTGCATACCCAATATCTGAACCTATCATGGTGCTGCTTACAGACACTTTGATATTGGGTAAAGGTGGGGCCATGGAGGGAGACATCGATCACGAAAGGAGTTCAGATAAGGAGGTTGTAGATTGCAGGTACTATTATAAAATGAAAACCTGTCAATATTGTTAATAAATCTAGCCCATTTCCTGTCACTTTGAACACCAGATAACTAGGCCAAATACAGCCAATCAGTCAAACTAAACCGGATAATGGAATGGCAATTGAAAACCAAACAAATAGAGGAGAAATAAAAGGATTAGATGGGATTGAGTCTGTGAAGTGTGTTGAGGAAAGTTTCCTATTTCAATGTAGAGGTCCCAACTAGAGAGAGCATGATATTGGATTTCTGTTACTCCTCTAAGGGCACGAGTAAGACAAGCTACAGTGAACTGTGTAGGGGAAACACTGGATCTAGTGGTCATAATTCAATTAGTGAAGTATAGGACTGATCCTTGAGTTGAGGTTCTAAGTTGGAATCAGGCCAATTTTGATCAACACGTACAAACAAGCTGGATGAACTCAGCAGGTCGGGCAGCATCCATTGAAAGAAGCAATCAACGTTTTGGGTCGAGACCTGCTGAGTTCATCCAGCTTGTTTGTACGTGTTGATTTGACCACAGCATCTGCAATATACTTTATGTAGGCCAATTTTGATGATGTCAGAAAGGATTTGGCAGGCATGATTCAGCAAAAAGATGCTTGCTAAGTGGGAGGCTTTCAAAAGTGAATAACTAAGAGCACAGAATTGTTAAGTTACTGTTAGAGTAAACCCCAAGACTGACAAGTTTAGGGACCCTTGGTTATTCAGGGACATCGAGGCCCTGGTAAAGAAAAAGAGGAAAATGCATTTGTAGTTAGGATCAATTGAGGAACTTGAGTATAAGAAATGCAAGGGAACACTTGAGGCAAACCAGGAGAGTTAACAGAGGACACTTTTAACCCTTGCAGACAAAGCAGAGAATCTCAGTGGTTTCAATATCTATATTAAGAGCAGGAGGAGAGCAGGGAACAAAATTGATCCTCCAGAAGATCAGTGTGGTTATCTATGCATGGAGCCGAAAAAGACGGGGGAGATATTTTTCACTCAGGAGACTATAGAGCTAAAGCAAAGCAGATCACAGACCATATCTGGATTACAGAAGAGGAAGTGCTGGCTCTCTTTAGGTGAATTAGGATGGATAAATCCGCAGGATCTTGCAAGGTGATCTGTCAGATCATGTGGGAGGCTAGTGCAGGAATTGCAGGGACTCCTGCAGAGATATTTAAACTGTCTTTAGCCATGGGTGAGGTGCAGAAGGACTTGATAACTAATATTGTTCCATTGTTTTAAGAACAGCTCTAAGAATGAGCTAGGAAATTATAGGCTGGTGAACCTGATGTCAGTTGTAGGTAAATTATTAGAAGGCATTCTAAGGCACAGCATGTATAAGCATTAGGATAGACAGAGCCTTATTAGGGATAGTCAGCAACACACAAAAATTGCTGGAAGAGCTCAGCAGGTCAGGCAGCATCTATGGAAAAGAGTATAGTTGATGTTTCTGGTCAAAACCCTTTGGCAGGACCCTTTTGTGTAGTGGACAATGAGAAAGGTGATCAAAGCTTGCAGCCTGATGTTGACCAGCTAGGAAAAGGGGCTTAAAAGTGTCATATTGAATTTAATGCAGATTAAGTCTGGGGTGTTGCACATTGGGATGACAAACCGGGGTAAGATAGTGAATGGTAGGGGTTTGAGGTATGCGGTAGAACAAAGGGGCCGGGAAATAGAGATGCAGGTAGATATGATCATATAGAGACCTCTTTAGCACATTGACCTTCGTAAATCAGAGCATTGAGACAGGAGTTAGGATGTTGTGTTGAAGTTGTACAAGTTGTTGGTGAGGCATGGTTTACAGTATTGTGTGCAATTCTGCTTACCAACCTACAGGAAAAATATAAACAAGCTTGAAAGAGTGCAGAGAGAATTTAAAAGGATGGGACTTGATCTGAGTTGCAGGGAAAGGTTGACTAGGTTAGGACTTCATTCCCTAGAAAATAGGAGAATGAGGGGAGATTTGATAGAGGTATACAAAATTAAGGGGTATAGATAGGGTGAATACATGCAGGCTTTTTCCCCTCAGGATGAACCAGAGGTCATATGTGTAGGGTGAACGGTGAAAAATTGAAGGCAAATTTGAGGAGAATGTGAATATGGAATGAGCTGCCAGTGGAAGTGGCAGATGCAGATTCATTTGTAATATTTATGAGAACTTTGGATAAGTAGATACAGATGGGAGGGATTTGGAAGGACATTATCCAGTTACATGGGACTAGACAGAAGATGAGGTCAGTATGGACTAGGTGAGCTGAAGCAACTGTTCCTGTGCAGTAGTACTGTCTCTTTAAGTAATGGGGAGAAAATGAAATCTGTCTGGGATTTTGGAAAGTTGGATATGTTTTGGAGGTGAGAAAGGGTTGGGGAAGGAGCAAATGTCTGCTTACTAAGGATACAGAAGTGCTGTACGGAAGCAACTGTTTAGTGCTGATTGAGGAATATTATAAGGTTCCTTTATTGGGACCTGCGTGTTGGCAATTGGGTCCTAGAGGAAAAAATGATTTTTTTTTACTGAAATGGGTACTGCTTGCCAGAATATTGCATAATGAAGGTAAGTTTTTGCGTAGATTGACCAAAAGGCATGTTAGTGATGGGTGGGATAATGGTTGATTTTTTAAAAAAAAATAATTTAAATTCACAATTATTTTTTGGGGTGAAAGCCATCATGCTGTTTCTTTTTTTAAGGATGGCTACGAATAGAAGTGATACTAGCATTACTTGGCCCATTCTAACCTTGTCTTGCCTTCTTAGGGTATACTGTCACCATTCCTTGAAAATCCTGTGTTACGTATTCGGGCAACAATAATATAGATGAGTTAGGCAAGGGGTTTTATAACGAATAACACGTTTATTAAACACTGATAACAAACCCCCTTCAAAAGTAAACAAACCCAAACAATGACCCGAAACCAGCTGCTGGCAGCTGAATCAAACAGTTCCTAATAGCGTTGCAGTCCCAAACAGTCTTTAAAGCAGTATTGAAAAGAACTCAGTTCTCTAAAGCGAATTGCCGAATGAAAACAGTTCAAAGAACGGTATGCCGACAGTTCAAAAGCTCACGGTACTTTTAAAAGGAGAGACTTTTTAAAGCGATGTAAATTCTCTTCCACGTCGATGTCCTTCGATTCCCAGCGTCGAACTCCCACGTCGAATTTTATTAAATATAACAACTTAAAGTGACTGACCTTCCTTCCACAATATTCTCAATCTCCCGCTTTTTCCAGCGGAGACTATCGTGAGAATAGTAAACGAAATCCTTCCGAATGAGGATCACACAAAGTCGAAGTCAATCCATCGAAAATCGATTCTTCTCTTCACTCTCCATTAGCAAAGAAACCGTTGGCTCTGACCTTTTAAACTTTAGGCATTAACAAAACTTCATTTTTAACTAAACTGCGTCATCACATTAAATCACACAGTAACATGAAGTCATCTTGGCAAATCCAGCCACGAACTGCCCCACCTGACAGGGTGGGTCTTCCTTTTATACCCTGTAGAAAAAACCTGTCACATGACCTCTACTGGCGGGAAAATGACATCACTCCACCATTACCTCATGTCCAGTATAACTTCAACCCCAGTCACGTGACAAGGGTACCACTGTCACGTGTCACGGGTACGTAACACCTGGTATTAATACCTGTACAGAAAATGAATCTGGGTGATTTTCTTTACCCCTGTTCCCTTCACCATTTAATTGCATCAGAATAGTTAAGATTTCAGATGTCAGAATGCTATGGTGGACTAAGGAGGGATGGGAATGTGATAATAGGGCTTAGCATACTATTTCCCAAGATTTCATGTGGCAAACTCTGGTTTGGTAGAACATAGCGTGCTGTATAACCAAGGATAAAGGGGAAGAAAGTTAATATTTAAAAAGACTGAGCTTTACAAGCACAAAACAAACCTGTATAGATTTTTTTTTGTTAAAATGCTTGCTATTCTGATTCAGCAACAAGTTTACATAAAATAATTTGTTAAACCTATTTTAATTATTTCTTTTTAAAAAAACTAAATCTTTTGCTACTGATAGCTAAAGTAGCTATAATTATAAAGCAATAGTTATAAACCACATAACTATTTAGGGTATTGGGATCAGTTTTGAAACTATCCAAATTAAGTTTAGTATTTACAGTGGAGAGTTTATATTGTTGCTTCTTTAAAACCACATGTCTATTTGCCATTTTCTTTTAGTTGCTTCCCTATTAATTTTTTGGTGTATTTACAATATAGTCGGCCCTCCTTATCCGCGGGTTCCGCGTGTGCAGATTCAACCAACCGCAAATTGAGAAAACCCGGAAGTGTTCTTCCACCACTCATTGTTTGAGCTTTGTTCACCTCGCGTCTCGTTCAGTTGTTACTCTGTTCCTGTGAAAAAATGGCTCCTATAAAGCAATTAAGTGGTCAAAGCAATTCTTCAAAGGCTAAAGTGCTATCTCTCGCCGAGAAAGTAGAAATCTTGGATCTTTTGAAAAGTGGCATGTCGCTTGCCAAAGTGGGCCTCGGCCCTCAACCTCCACAGATCCTGACTTTAGTATTATTGAGCCTCCTCCAAAGTGTCCTTATTCCCTAAACAAGACAATGTAACAACTATTTACATAGCATTTCCATTGTATTAGGTATTATAAGTAATCTAGAGATGATTTAAAGTATACGGGAGGATGCGTGTAGGTTATATGCAAATACTACACCATTTTATTTAAGGGACTTGAGCATCTGTGCTTTTTGGTCCGCGGGGCGTCCCGGAACCAGTCCCCCGCGGATAAGGAGGGCTGACTGTATTGCTTTAAATTACTATAGTTCTATTTTAATTTTATTAACAATGCCACAAGTGGAAAATAATTTAAATAAGATGCAGAGCTAACAGTCTTGATTAAATGAATGCCACACAACAGTGGAAACAATGTAGTTTTGTTCTTTGTAAATGAAACAGAGCTGTTTTATAAAGAGCAAACACGAGGAAATCTGCAGATGCTGGGAATTGAAACAACACACACAAAATGCTGGTGGAACACAGCAGGCCAGGCAGCATCTATAGGGAGAAGCGCTGTCGACGTTTTGGGCCGAGACCCTTCGTCGGGACTAACCGAAAGGAAAGATAGTAAGAGATTTGAAAGTGGGGGGTGGGGGGAAGATCTGAAATGATAGAAGAAGCCAGGAGGGGGAGGGATGAAGCTAAGAGCTGGAAAGGTGATTGGCAAAAGGGATACAGAGCTGGAGAAGGGAAAGGATCATGGGACGGGAGGCCTAGGGAGAAGGAGGGGGGGGGAAGGGAGCACCAGAGGGAGATGGAGAACAGGCAAAGAGTGATTGCGAGAGGGGCAGAGCAAAAAAAGGAAGAGAAAAAAGGGGGGAGAATAAATAAATCAGGGATGGGGTAAGAAGGGGAGGAGGGGCATTAACGGAAGTTAGAGAACAGAGGAAAGAAAATCCAGACAGAATATAAGGTGTTGTTCCTCCAACTTGAGTGTGGCTTCATCTCGACAGTAGGGCCATGGATAGACATATCAGAATGGGAATGGGACGTGGAATTAAAATGTGTCGCCACTGGGAGATCCTGCTTTCTCTGGCGGACCGAGCGTAGGTGTTCAGCGAAACGGTCTCCCAGTCTGCGTCGGGTCTCACCAATATATAAAAGGCCACACCGGGAGCACGGGACACAGTATACCACACCAGCCGACTCACAGGTGATGTGTCGCCTCACCTGGAAGGACTGTCTGGGGCCTTGAATGGTGGTGAGGGAGGAAGTGTAAGGGCAGGTGTAGCACTTGTTCCGTTTACAAGGATAAGTGCCAGGAGGGAGATCGGTGGGAAGGGATGGGGGGGACGAGTGGACAAGGGAGTCGCGTAGGGAGCGATCCCTGTGAAAAGCAGAAAGGAGGGGGAGGCAAAAATGTGTTTGGTAGTGGGATCCCGTTGGAGGTGGCGGAAGTTACGGAGAATTATACGTTGGACCAGGAGGCTGGTGGGGTGGTAGGTAAGGACAAGGGGAACCCAATCCCGAGTGGGGTGGCGGGTGGATGGGGTGAGAGCAGATGTGCGTGAAATGGGAGACATGCGTTTGAGAGCAGAGTTGATGGTAGACGAAGGGAAGCCCCTTTGTTTAAGAAAGGAAGACATCTCCTTCGTCCTGGAATGAAAAGCCTCATCCTGAGAGATGTGGCAGAGACGGAGGAATTGTGAGAAGGGGATAGCCTTTTTGCAAGAGACAGGGTGGGAAGAGGAATAGTCCAGGTAGCTGCGAGAGTCTGTAGGCTTATAGTAGTCAGTAGATAGGCCGTCTCCAGAGATGGAGACAGAAAGATCAAGAAAGGGGAGGGAGGTGTCGGAAATGGACCAGGTAAATTTGAGGGCAGGGTGAAAGTTGAAGGCAAAGTTAATGAAGTCGACGAGTTCAGCATGCGTGCAGGAGGCAGCGCCAATGCAGTCGTCGATGTAGCGAAGGAAAAGAGGGGGATGGATACCGGTATAGCCTTGGAACATGGACTGTTCCACAAAGCCAACAAAAATGCAGGCATAACTGGGACCCATGCGGGTGCCCATGGCTACACCCTTGGTTTAGAGGAAGTGGGAGGAGCCAAAGGAGAAATTATTGAGAGTAAGAACTAATTCCGCTAGACGGAGGAGAGTGGTGGTAGAGGGGAATTGGTTAGGTCTGGAATCCAAAAAAAAAGCGAAGAACTTCGAGACCATCTCGGTGGGGGATGGAGGTATATAGGGACTGGACGTCCATGGTGAAAATAAGACGGTGGGGGCCAGGGAACTTAAAATCATTGAAAAAATTCAAAGCATGAGAAGTGTCACGAACATAGGTGGGAAGAGATTGAACAAGGGGGTATAAGACAGTGTCAAGGTATGCAGAAATGAGTTCAGTGGGGCAGGAGCAAGCTGAGACAATAGGTCTACCTGGACAGGCAGGTTTGTGGATCTTGGGTAGGAGGTAGAAACGGGAAGTGCAGGGTGTTGGAACTCTGAGGTTGGTGGCAGTGGATGGGAGATCCCCAGAGCTGATAAGGTTGGTGATGGTATAGGAGACAATGGCCTGGTGCTCCTTAGTGGGGTCATGATCAAGGGGTAAATAAGAGGAGGTATCAGAGAGTTGTCGCTGTGCCTCGGCCAGGTAGAGGTCAGTATGCCAGACAACAACAGCTCCCCCTTATCAGCAGGTTTATAAAGGTTTTTATAAAGGATTGTTTAGTTCAACAATGAAGGGAATTTAAAATATGAAAACTGGAAAAACAGTTTGAAGTTGTATTTCCCTCTCTTTCTTGATCTTTCTGTCTCCATCTCTGGAGACGGCTTATCTGCTGATATCTACTATAAGCCTACTGACTCTCACAGCTACCTGGACTATTCCTCATCCCACCCTGTCTCTTGCAAAAATGCCATCCTTTTCTTGCAATTCCTCCGTCTCTGCCGCATCTGCTCTCAGGAGATCTGCCGCATCTGCTTTTCATTCCAGGACGAAGGAGATGTCTTCCTTTTTTAAACAAAGGGTCTTCCCTTCCTCCACCATCAACTCTGCTCTCAAACACATCTCTCCCATTTCACGCACATCTGCTCTCACCCCATCCACCTGCCACCCCACTCGGGATTGGGTTCCCCTTGTCTTCGCCTACTACCCCACCAGCCTCCGGGTCCAACATATAATTCTCCGTAATTTCCGCCACCTCCAACGGGATCCCACTACCAAGCACATCTTTCCCTCCCCCTCTTTCTGCTTTCTACAGGGATCGCTCCCTACGCGACTCCCTTGTCCACTCGTCCCCCCCATCCCTTCCCACCGATCTCCCTCCTGGCACTTATCCTTGTAAACGGAACAAGTGCTACACCTGCCCTTACACTTCCTCCCTCACCACCATTCAAGGCCCCAGACAGTCCTTCCAGGTGAGGCGACACATCACCTGTGAGTCGGCTGGTGTGGTATACTGTGTCCCGTGCTCCCGGTGTGGCCTTTTATATATTAGTGAGACCCGACGCAGACTGGGAGACCGTTTCGCTGAACACCTACGCTCGGTCCGCCAGAGAAAGCAGGATCTCCCAGTGGTCACACGTTTTAATTCCACGTCCCATTCCCATTCTGATATGTCTATCCATGGCCCTACTGTCGAGATGAAGCCACACTCAAGTTGGAGGAACAACACCTTGTATTCCGTCTGGGTAGCCTCCAACCTGATGGCATGAACATTGATTTCTCTAACTTCCGTTAATGCCCCTCCTCCCCTTCTTACCCCATCCCTGATTTATTTATTCTCCCCCCTTTTTTCTCTCTCTTCCTTATTTTCTCTGCCCCTCTCGCAATCATTCTTTGCCTGTTCTCCATCTCCCTCTGGTGCTCCTGTCCCATGATCCTTTCCCTTCTCCAGCTCTGTATCACTTTTGCCAATCACCTTCCCAGCTCTTAGCTTCATCCCACCCCCTCCGGTCTTCTATCATTTCAGATCTTCCCCCCCCCCCCCCCCCACTTTCAAATCTCTTACTATCTTTTCTTTCAGATAGTCCTGACGAAGGGTCTCGGCCTGAAAAGTCGACTGTGCTTCTTCCTATAGATGCTGCCTGGCCTGCTGCGTTCCACTAGCATTTTGTGTGTATTGCTTGAATTTCCAGCATCTGCAGATTTCCTCGTGTTTGTGAAGTTGTATTTTGTTATTTTTCAAGCATTTTCTTTTAAGACTTGTATTTAAAAATATTAATGATTTGTGCAATTGTATTAACTCACCTCATCCATCATTTGCACTTTGACTGTAACAATCAGCTTACCCTTAGAAAGCCATCCACTAAAACTGGTAGTAGTAAAGACAAATTAAATTTTAAAAACATGGGTGAACATTACCTCAACATGGTTAAGGTCGGCTGTGTTTTTCCACTGAACCTTCAAAGATCTGCATTAATGTAATTTTGATGGTAGCTTTGAACTGTGTCAGATCAGTGGGTGGGGTACTGAGAGGAAAGAAAGATTGATTAGTGCTTTTAATGTATGTGAGAGGAATTGCTGAAAGAAAATCAGAATGCAATTGGTATGGCATAAATAACATTACAGGAGGAGACCATCATTGAGAATGTTTACATAATTTTGTTTTGTGCCCCATTATGCTTTTCATTCAGCAAACCAATATAAATTTCTGTTATTGTTTGTTTTTTTTTTGCAAATAGCTGCCCAATTTGTTTAGGCTGCCTTAATTGCTACTTTCCACTCTAATTTAAAATGTCTGGAAGATTCTGAGTGGTACAATTAACCATAACAATTAAAATTTGGATATACTGCTAAACCTAATATTGTTTATTTAAATTTTAGGCATCCATTTTGGAAAACCTCCGATTAGCAGTAAGGTCACAACTTGGACTAACCTCCATTCGATCTTCTACATCTAGTAGTCGATCTAACTTATGGAATCGCATCTTCAGTTTTACAAGATCCAGGAATTCGGGGTCTCTAGCGCTTGTGTCAACAGATAGAGATGATCCTACCGGTGAGCAAAATGTTACAAGGGAATCAGAAAGTCTACACCGTAGACTTATGACATTTGAATCTGATGATGCAGATCGAGACAGTGAGCGGAGAGATATACCTGGTGCTGTTGGTGGGCTTGTCGTCCCTCTACCTCAAAAGGTTGCACCCACCACAGCAGTAGAAGTTGTTGTAGGAGCAAGTGGAATTTCATCTGGTTACCATATAAATACGGCTGCAGAAGTACCTACCTCACAATTGGAAACCTCAGAGCAGCCCAGCATTAGTCCAGCGAGACAGCAGTTGACCAGTGCACTGAGCAGAGTGACTCAGAGTTTGCGATGGATGAGGTTTTCCATCGGGAGATCAAGTTCATCTCGTCAGAACCAGAGTCCCTTGCGACAACTTGATACTAGAGTCAATGGAAGAGAGGATGACGACGACGATGATGATGTTGAATTATTAATTCCAATTTCTGATGCAGCATCAGACATTGACATGAGGGGCTGTTGCAGACCTGTTGGTGAGCCAAGCCCTGGAAGGGTGCAAGGAATCAGGCAGCACTCTGCTTTAATGCCTGATAGAGAACAGTCTAGCAGTAGAGATGGGCCTTGTGAGCACTGTGGGATTGTACATACGGCCCAGGTTCCCGATGCGTGTCTGGAAGCAACGCTGAAGAATGAAGCCAGTGATGATGAATCCTTGCTTGTCTGCTAGCTGTGCAATACAATGAGTACTAATTTTATTTATGCTCCTGACGGTACTGTGCATCTTGTGACTTTTAAGTTTTTTTGGTACTTGAAACCAAATTTGTGTGACTGTCAGATACAATATTTATTACAGTTTATTTTGGTTTATGGGAGACAATGCATGTTTCATTCAATTTTTTGATTTTTTTCTTATACATTTAGGATATGTATTAAATTTATTTTAATGTGTAGAATGAAACTAAATTATAACTCATTTCTGTATTAACATTTTTCCTAGCTATTTCTAAAAATATTGCCTATTTATTTATTGCTTTTTCACAAATTGCATGTTTTATGATTTCTAACAAATACGCTGAAAATTGAATCTGGAACATGAAAAGTAATGTAACAAATAAAAATCCACTTTTACAGAAAGAAATTTTTTCTCTCACTCCCTTCATTTGGTTGCCTTGTATCAATATGATTATGCAGATGTTTTAGTTCAATGTCATTTTGCCTTTTCTAATATAACATAGTCATTTGAAGATGGATATGTGATGGTGTCATATCACATCCTTCTGGCTATGCAAAAATTTCATAACTGGCACTGCAGTTTGAGATTCCAGTCGTTCAGTAACATTTACAAGTTACCAGCCTTGTGATAGTCAATGAGTTGAAAGGAGAAATGCGGCTTTTTATATAAAAAAAAATTTGTTTCAATGATTAACGATGCATGTTTTACAGCCAACAAAATTAATCAGTAAATGGTATATTTAAAGAGGAGAATGCAGGAACCTCTCTCTGGAAGAAGATATCGCCAGTGAACATTGCTACCTTAGGCAACATCCTCCAATGGTCCATAAAACTGTTTCTTTCATGCCCTTTACATCTATTCCTTTCAAATGTGGTTCTGGTACTGTTGGAGCCTGTGATCTACAGTTAGGATGTGTTTTCGGGTCGATTGAGTGATCTGGCACTTTGCTGCTTCTGAGAAGGTCCGGGAGGCGAGCAACCTTGAGGCTATTAAGCTGAGAGTCCATGATTGACTCTATTTCTTGCCAACTCACCGATTAAAGTGTCGAGGAGGATTGAAAGCATCAGGATGAGCATGGAAGGTGAGCGAGTGTTCGGCACTGAATACCAGCCTCTTGCTCACTGCTGCTGGAGGAAAGTGTCTGCGTGTGACAGTTTCTCCCTCGATACTGTTGGAGGATGGTTCCAAAGTTCTGGGTCTGTGGCTGTGGATTTTCTGTAGTTCCAAGTTGCTCCTTGTCTTTTTGCTATTTTGGGTGACATGAATCAGGGCAGATAACGAACACTGAGCTGAACTGAATGCGGACTCTTTTGATTTGTGTTTTGTGTTCTTGTTGCCATTTGCTCTATTTGTTTCTTGCTCATGGGGGGTGGGTTGATGTTTTTCTTTGAATGGGTTCCACGGATTTCTTTGTTTCGTGGCTGCCTGTGGGGAAGATGAATCTCAGGGTTATATACTGCATACATTCTTAGATAATAAATGTACTTTGAATAAGAGAAGTTTCTCCAGGGAAGTGTACTGTGGTGGATGAATAATATGGATGAAGTTGATCCCAATCAGATATACCAGTGTGAGCAAGAAGCTTGTTGGACCCAGGAATTTCTCAGTCATCTCAGGATGTGGCTGCAATGTTGATAACAGACACTGACTTCAAATCCAAATACAGTTGATCCTAGTTAATTGGGATAATTAACCCAACCAATACATTTTGGCCCAATTAAGTGGCTGTCCCAATTGGCCAAAGTTTCATAGAAATTTTATGAAGGCTATTTTTAAAAAAAGATGAACTATCATTTAATTTCATTATGTACTTAAATGAAATACAGAACAAATTAGAACACTGTCAATACTATGACGGTACTATAAGTCTGTATTATTTCATCCAGTGTATGCTGATATGTTCTCTGACAGTAAGTAAACAAAATCAGCACAGACGCCTAGTGTAGATAATGGACTGTCTTCATACAATACTATCAATGATTACATCCTCCAAATTTTAATTTTCAATGTAACATTCAAGATGATTGTTGATACTTTTAAATTCTTCATAGTTCCAAAGTTGAAGTAGTGAAAGTAGTGCAGCTTGTGTGAAGTAGTGAAAGCAACAAAGCCTGAATATTTCAAACAACAATGCATAAAGCAGTTCTGAATTGTCTTGCTGTTTATTTCTCTCCAACTATCAGGTTCATTGCTTTTCGAACACAGGTTCATGCAACTGTCGCTATTTAAAAACTGTTTGCTCTAAGCATGGTGTAGTGTCTAACAGCCACGCAAGTGTTTGATTCTAGTTAGAAACTGTTCGGCAACTGTCTTCTGCCTCAATTAAGTGGTATAATGTCCCAAATAAACACACTTTTTGCACAGTAGGGGAATTAAAGGTTATGGGAGAAAAGGCAGGTTAGGTGCAGATGAAGCCATAACCAGATCAGCCATGATCTTATTGAATGGCGGAGCAGGCTCAACAGGCCAGATGGCCTACTCCTGCTCCTATTTCTTGTGTTCTTAAAGGGAATTCCAGCTATTTTCTTGATTAGTTTTTATTCTTTAAGAGTTGTCCCAAATAAGCAGCTGCCCCAATTAACCAATGGCCCAATTAACTGGAGTCCACTGTACTGATTTTCTTCATCAGTTTGAATGCAAGCCTGAAAATGCTATTAAAATATTACTAAATTAATTTATTGGCACCTTTGTTGATCTAATCATTTTGGACTGTTTGAATATTTAAGTTGAACAAAAATATCTCTAAGTTTTAAAAACCCATTTTATGGGTCTTGGCTTCACATTTTGCTGCTATTTGCAACTGGAAAACTAAGTTATCAAATAGTATATCTTATTTACTTCATCAATCCAGCTCAGGTTAGGAGTTTAGCAGGATTGAATAAGCTGTTACTAAGGACTTCAGCTCCATAAATAAAGAATTTTGATCCATTTATGTATATATAAAAAAATGCCTTCCTTGCATTAATGCTCGGACAGCATAGTAGTGCAGTGGTTAGCATAACACCTTACAGCACCAGCACCCTGGGTTCAATTCCCACTGCTGCCTGTGAGGAGTTTGTATGTTTTCTCTGCGACTGCATGTGTTTCCTCAGTGTGCTCCAATTTCCTACTACGTCCCAAAGACCTATGGATTAGTAGGTTAATTGGTCGCAACGCGGGCTTATTTGGCTGTAAGGACCTTTTAGTGTGTTGCATGCCTAAATAAAATATAAAACATAGGTGCTAAAGACATCAATGGAAAAGTAATTTTTCTTTTGCAAGTTTTATTAAGTGGTTATGGCAATAGTTACTGTTTAACTTGGACACCAAAACTACTGCCCAGAGGTCCTGGGAAAACAGTGTTTTATGAATGTGGATTACAATAGATTAGTAGACAATTTTTTTAAATGCTTTGCCAAGTACATAATAAACAGATCCTTAGCAGAGGTACCGGATTGGGTACAAATCTTAACCTGATGCAGGTTGATCCATCCAATCTTAGTCTTGTGTTTTGTTCTGATAGTGTGCTTACAACTAAGTAACTTATCAGGACATTTCAGAGATCAGTTAGAGGTTAGCTAAATGCTGAGACTCGGGAGCCACGTATAGAATATACATGTCTTTATTATTTTCAATACTGTTGAGATGGTGCATTGTGAGTTTCTGAGCAGTTTGCGAAGATTCGGCATGACATCTGATACTTAAACTTCTATAGGTGTGTGGTGGAGAGAATATTGTCTGGATGCGTCACAGCTTGGTATGGAAACACCAATGCTCTTGAATGGAGAATTCTACAAAAAGTACAGGATATGACCCAGTACATCACAGATAAAGCCTTCTCCTTTGAGCACATCTACATGAAACGCTGTCACAGGAAAGCAGCATCCATCATCAGGGACCCCCACCACCCAGGTCATGCTCTTTTCTCGCTGCTATCATCGGGAGAAGCTACAGGAGACCCAAGACCCACACCACCAGGTTCATGAACAATAATTACTCTTCACCATCATACTCTAGAACCACTGAGGATATCTCAATCCAACTTCACTTACCCCAACACTGAAATGTTCCCACAATCAATGGACTCACTTTCAAGAACTCTTCATCTCATGTTCCCTACTTATTGTTTATTTATTATTATTATTTTTCTGTTTTTTATTGCACAGTTTGTTGTCTTTTACACATTAGTTGTTTGCCCATCTTGTTGGGTGCAGTCTTTTATTGATTCTGTTATGGTTCTTGGAGTATACCTTCAAGAAAACTAATCTCAGGGTTGTATATGTACTCCGTTAGAACTTTGAACTTCTTCAGGTTTTGTTTTAAGTAGAACCATATCCTCTTTCTCCCCCACCCCCCATCACTTTTCTGTGCACTCTTCCACTATTTCCACTCCGTGAGAATTGATTAAATAATTGTAAGTGTTGAGGTATTAAAAGTAGATGACCACCTAATATGATTTGAAAATAAATTCTTACTTTTGCATTGATGACTTTGTCTCTTTGTGAATCAACAGGTTATACAAAGAACAATCTGATCACAAGCTCAAGTTAAAGAAATCAATTTATAACTATACTTTAAAGAGCATTCCCATCATTCATAAGCAATGAGAATAATTGTTTATTATGTTTTACACTGTTTCAGTTAAAGATGAACAACTTCGAACTTTAAGGATTAAAAGAACACTCAGTTTAGCATAGAAATATAAACATTTATAGACAATAGGTGCAGGAGTAGGCCATTCGGCCCTTCAAGCCAGCGTCACCATTCACTGTGATCGTGGCTGATCATCCACAATCAGTACCCCGTTCCTGCCTTCTCCCCATATCCCTTGACTCCACTATCTTTAAGAGCTCTATCTAACTCTTTCTTGAAAGCATCCAGAGAATTGGCCTCCACTGCCTTCTGAGGCAGATCATTCCACAGATCCACAACTCTCTGGGTGAAAAAGTTTCTCCTCAACTCTCTTCTAAATGGCCTGTCCCTTATTCTTAAACTGTGGCCTCTGGTTCTGGACTCCTCCAACATTGGGAACATACGTTCGGATGCTGTTCATAGACTTTAGTTCAGCATTCAACACAATCATCCCTCAGAAACTGACTGGAAAACTGAGCCTATTGGGCCTGAACACCTCCCTCTGCAACTGGATCCTAGACTTCCTGACTGAGAGACCTCAGTCAGTCCAGATCGGGAGCAGCATCTCCAACACCATCACACTGAGCACGGGGGCTCCCCAGGGTTGCGTGCTCAGTCCACTGCTGTTCACTCTGCTGACCCACGACTGTGCTGCAACACACAGCTCGAACCATATCATCAAGTTTGCCGATGATACCACCGTGGTGGGTTTCATCAGCAAGAACGACGAGTCAGCTTACAGAGAGGAGGTGCAGCGGCTAACAGACTGGTGCAGAGCCAACAACCTATCTCTTAATGTGAACAAAACAAAAAAGATGGTTGTTGACTTCAGGAGGGCACGGAGCGACCACTCCCCACTGAACATTGACAGCTCCTTGGTAGAGATCATAAAGAGCACCAAATTTCTTGGTGTTCACCTGGTGGAGAATCTCACCTGGTCCTCAACACCAGCTCCATAGCAAAGAAAGCCCAGCAGCATCTCTACTTTTTGCGAAGGCTGAGGAAAATCCATCTCCCACCCCCCATCCTCATCACATTCTACAGGGGTTGTATTGAGAGCATCCTGAGCAGCTGCATCACTGCCTGGTTTGGAAATTGTACCATCTTGGATCGCAAGACCCTGCAGCGGATAGTGAGTTCAGCTGAGAAGATCATCCGGGTCTCTCTTCCCGCCATCACAGACATTTACACTACACGCTGCATCCGCAAAGGAAACAGCATTATGAAGGACCCCATGCACCCCTCATACAATCTCTTCTCCCTCCTGCGGTCTGGGAAAAGGCTCTGAAACATTCAGGCTCTTACAACCAGACTATATTACAGTTTCTTCCCCCAAGCTACCAGACTCCTCAATACCTGAAGCCTGGACTGACACCTTGCCCTACTGTCCTGTTTATTATTTACTGTAATGCCGGTACTGTTTTTGTGCACTTTATGCAGTCCAGTGTAGGTCTGTAGTCTAGTATAGCTTTGTTTTTTTTATTATGTAGTTCAGTCTAGTTTTTGTACTGTGTCATGTAAACCATGGTCCTGAAAAACGTCTCATTTTTACTTTGCACTGTACCAGCAGTTATGGTCGAAATGACAATAAAAGTTGACTTGATGTTTCCAGCCTCTAGTGTGTCCAATCCCTTAATAATCTTATATGTTTCAATCAGATTCCCTCTCATTCTTCTAAATTCCAGTGTAAACAAGCCCAGTCGCTCCAATCTTTCAACATATGACAGTCCCGCCATCCCGGGAACTAACGTTGTGAACCTACGCTGCACTCTCTCAATAGCAAGAATGTCCTTCCTCAAATTTGGAGACCAAAACTGCACACAATACTCCAGGTGTGGTCTCTCCAGGGCCCTGTTCAACTTCAGAAGGTCATCTTTGCTCCTATACTCAACTCCCCTTGTTATGAAGGCCAACATGCCATTAGCTTTCTTCTCTGCCTGCTGTACCTGCATGCTTACTTTCAGTGACTGATGAACAAGGACACCTAGATCTCGTTGTACTTCCCCTTTTCCTAACTTGACACCATTCAGATAGTAATCTCCCTTCCTGTTCTTGCCACCAAAGTGGATAACCTCACATTTATCCACATTAAACTGCATCTGTCATGCATCTGCCCACTCACCCAACCTGTCCAAGTCACCCTGCATTCTCCTAACATACTCCTCACATTTCACACTGCCACCCAGCTTTATGCCATCTGCAAATTTATTAATGTTACTTTTAATCCTTTCATCTAAATCATTAATGTATATTGTAAATAGCTGCGGTCCCAGCACTGAGTCTTGCGGTACCCTACTAGTCACTGCCTGCCATTCTGAAAGGGACCTGTTAATCCCTACTGTTTCCTGTCTGCCAACCAATTTTCTATCCATGTCAGTAACCTACCCCCAATACCATGTGCTCTAATTTTGCCCACTAATCTATGTAGGACCTTATCAAAGGCTTTCTGAAAGTCCAGGTACACTACATCCACTGGCTCTCCCTTGTCCATTTTCATAGTTACATCCTCAAAAAGTTCCAGAAGATTAGTCAAGCGTGATTTCCCCTTCGTAAATCCATGCTGACTCGGACTGATCCAAATGTGCTGCTGTTTCATCTTTTATAATTGACTCCAGAATCTTCCCCATCACTGATGTCAGGCTAACTGGTCCATAATTCCCTGTTTTCTCTCTCCCTCCTTTCTTAAAAAGTGGGATAACATTAGCCACCCTCCAATCCACAGGAACTGATCCTGAATCTATAGAACATTGGAAAATGATTATCAATGGGTCCACGATTTCTAGAGCCACCTCCTTAAGTACCCTGGGATGCAGACCATTAGGCCCTGGGGATTTATCAGCCTTCAGTCCCATCAGTCTACCCAACACCACTTTCTGCCTAATGTGAATTTCATTCAGTTACCCTAGGTCCTCTGGCCACTATTACATCTGGGAGACTTCTTGTGTCTTCCCTAGTGAAGACAGATCCAAAGTACCTGTTCAACTCGTCTGCCATTTCCTTGTTCCCCATAATAAATTCACCCGTTTCTGTCTTCAAAGGCCCAATTTTGGTCTTAACTTATTTTTTCTCCTCTTCACATACCTAAAGAAGCTTTTACTATCCTCCTTTATATCTTGACTAGCTTACCTTTGTACCTCATCTTTTCTCCCTGTATTTCCTTTTCAGTTGTCTTCTGTTGCTCTTTAAAAGATTCCCAATCCTCTAGCTTCCCACTCATCTTTGCTAAGTTATACTTCTCTTCTATTTTTATACTGTTCTTGACTTCCCTTGTCAGTCACAGTCGCCCCTTACTCCCCTTACGATCTTTCTTCCTCTTTGGACTGAACTGATACTGCACCTTCTGTATTATTCCCAGAAATACCTGCCATTGTTGTTAAACTGTCATCCGTGCTAGGGTATCCTTCCAGTCAACTTTGGCCAGCTCCTCTCTCATGGCTCCATAGTCCCCTTTGTTCAACTGTAATACTGACATACGGACACTGTAATAGTTCCGATTTTCCCTTCGCCCTCTCAAATCGTAGATTAAAACATCATATTATGGTCACTACCTCCTAATGGCTCCTTTACCTTGAGTACCCTTATCAAATCTGGTTCATTACACAACACTAGATCCAGAATTGTCTTCTCCCTGGTAGGCTCCAGTACAAGCTGCTCTAAGAATCCATCCCGGAGGCACTCCACAAACTCCCTTTCTTGGGGGCCAGTACCAACCTGATTTTCCCAGTCTACCTGCATGTTGAAATCCCCCATAACAACCGTAGCATTACCTTTGCGACATGCCAATTTTAACTCTTTATTCAACTTGCACCCTATATCCAGGCTACTGTTTGGGGGCCTGTAGATAACTCCCATTAGGGTCTTTTTGCCCTTACAATTTCTCAGTTCTATCCATACAGACTCTACATCTCCTGATTCTATGTCACCCCTCGCAAGGGACTGAATTTCATTCCTCACCAACAGAGCCACCCCACCCCCTCTGCCCACCTGTCTGTCCTTTCGATAGGATGTATACCCTTGAATATTCATTTCCCAGCCCTAGACCTTTTGCAGCCATGTCTCTGTTATTCCTACAACATCATACTTGCCAATTTCCAACTGAGCCTCAAGCTCATCCACTTTATTTCTTATACTTCGTGCATTCATATATAGTACTTTTAATCCATTACTCCCCTCACTTTTCACATTGATTCCTATTGCATTTGGCCATACTCTCCAATCCAGTCCTGAACTTTCAATTTGAGTGCTTTATATGAATCATGACTTGTGTCCTGCATAAGATGTATATTTTCACTGATGGCTTACCTCTCCACGAATCGATAAAGATGGTGATCTCACTTCATTTATATAATTGTCAAATTTTATTTTGTAAATTTAGCATTTTAAGAATGAAACTTGCATAGAAAAGTAATTCAAGGAGGTAGATCAGGTGGGTCTTTAACGTCTCAAGTAAACAGTGAAAATCCATTTGTAGTAGTTTTGTTATTAGAAGTGGTACAGTGGCATAGTGATTAAGCACAGTGCTTTACAATAGAGGTGACCAAGTTCAATTCCTGCGGCTGCCTGTAAAGGGTTTGTACATTCTCCCTGTGAATGTGTGGGTTTCCTCCAGGTGCTCTGGTTTCCTCCCACTGTCCAAAGATGTATCAGTTTGTAGGTTAATTGGTCATTGTAAATTGTCCTATGATTAGGCTGGGATTAAATCGGGGGATTGCTGGGTGGCAAGACCAGAAGGGCCTATTCTGTACAGTAGTGGAAAGTTAAAATCGCCTATTATAGCAGCCTTTCCTTTAAATGCCCCGGATTGTTGGGTGTTCTATAATATAGCCCCATTAACATGGTCATACCTTTCTTATTTCTCATTTTCACACATAATGCCTCACTAGACAAGTTGTCCAGTCTGTCCTGATGGAGCACTGCTGTGACATTTTCCCTGACTAGTAACTCCACCCCTCCTCCTTTAATCCATCCCACTCTATCACACCCTTTTTTCTGAGTTCAAAGAAGGTTGTCAGACCAGACAAAATTTTGTCACTTAACTTATCAAACATGATCATAAGCACATTTGTTGCATCAATAATTGCAATAACTCAGAGTCAACCCTCACAACACTAATATTGGGTAACTCGTTCTTAAAAGATTTTTGACTGTACCTGGGAATTAATTTTTCCAAACCAAGGTGTTTGAACTTGAGGTTTATATCAGTTTCAATGTGCTCCCACTGTAAAAATGTACTTCAATGGAACCATTTATCGGACACAAAATTGCAATCAAGCACCGACTGTTGGCATTGTTTTTAACAGTATCAAAAACTTGATGGATTTTGCGTTTGAGGCACTCTACCAAGAGAAACTCTAAGAGTATGTAACTACAAAGGACTAAAGAGTATCACAATTCTGTCT
The DNA here is from genome assembly GCF_048418815.1 of Hemitrygon akajei. NCBI lineage: Eukaryota > Metazoa > Chordata > Chondrichthyes > Myliobatiformes > Dasyatidae > Hemitrygon > Hemitrygon akajei. Next base: position 136,484,491 of record NC_133124.1, on the reverse strand, counting down.
CCTTTACCATAGCGTTGGAGAGGGATAGGAACAGATAAGTTAGGAAAGCGTTTAATTGGAGTAAGGGGAAATATGAGGCTATCAGGCAGGAACTTGGAAGCATAAATTGGGAACAGATATTCTTAGGGAAATGTACAGAAGATATGTGGCAAATGTTCAAGGCATATTTGAGTGGAGTTCTGCATAGGTATGTTCCAATGAGACAGGGAAAGGATGGTAGGATACAGGAACTGCCGTGTACAAAGGCTGTTGTAAATCTAGTCAAGAAAGAAGAGCTTATGAAAGGTTCAAAAAACTAGGTAATGATAGAGATCTAGAAGATTACAAGGCTAGCAGAAAGGAGCTTAAGAAAGAAATTAGGAGAGCCAGAAGGGGCCATGAAGAAGGCCTTGGCGGACAGGATTAAGGAAAACCCCAAGGTATTCTACAAGTATGTGAAGAGAAAAAGGATAAGACACGTGAGAGAATAGGGCCAATCAAGTGTGACAGTGGAAAAGAGCGTATGGAACCGGAGGAGATAGCAGAGGTACTTAATGAGTACTTTGCTTCAGTATTCACTCTGAAAAGGATCTTGGCGATTGTAGGGATGACTTACAGTGGACTGAAAAGCTTGAGCATATAGATATCAAGGAAGAGGATGTGCACAAGCTTTTGGAAAGCATCAAATTGGTTAAGTTACCGGGACCAGACAAGATGTACCCTAAGCTACTGATGGAGGAGATTGCTGAGCCTCTGACGATGATCTTTGCATCATCAGTGGGGATGGGAGAGGTTCCGGTGGATTGGAGGGTTGCAGATGTTGTTCCATTATTCAAGAAAATGAGTAGAGATAGCCCAGGAAACTATAGACCAGTGAGTCTTACTTCAGTGGTTGGTAAGTTGATGGAGAAGATCCCGAGAATCAGGATTTATGAACATTTGGAGAGGCATAAAATGATTAGGAATAGTCAGCATAGCTTTGTCAAGGGCAGGTCGTGCCTTACAAGCCTGACTGAATTTTTTTGAGGATGTGACTAAACACGATGAAGGTAGAGCAGTAGGTGTAGTGTATATGGATTTCAACAAGGCACTTGACAAGGTACCTCATGCAACGCTTATTGAGAACGTAAGGAGGCATGGGATCCAAGGGGACATTGCTTTGTGGTTCCAGAACTGGCTTGCTCATGGAAGGCAAAGAGTGGTTGTAGACAGCTTATATTCTCAATGGAGGTCAGTGACCAGTGGTGAGCCTCAGGGATCTGTTCTGGGACCCTTACTCTTCGTGATTTTTATAAATGAACTGGATGAGGAAGCGGAGGGATGGGTTAGTAAATTTGTTGATGACACAAAGGTTGGGGTTTTGTGGATAGTGTGGAGGGCTGTCAGAGGTTACAGCGGGACATTGATAGGATTCAAAACTGGACTGAGAAGTGGCAGAGGAAGTTCAAATATGATGGCAGAATATAGTATTAATAGTATGATTCTTGGCAGTGTGGAGGATCAGAGGGATCTTGGGGTCTGAGTCCATGGGACACTCAAAGCTGCTGCGCAGGTTGACTCTGGTTAAGAAAGTACACAGTGTATTGGCTTTCTTCAATCGTGGGATTGAGTTTAAGAGCCAAGAGGGAATGTTACAACTATATAGAACCCTGGTCAGACCCCATTTGGAGTACTGTGCTCAGTTCTGGTCACCTCACTACAGGAAGGATGTGGAAACCATAGAAAGGGTGCAGAGGTGATTTACAAGGATGTTGCCTGGATTGGGGAGCATGCCTTATGAGAATAGGTTAAGTGAACTTCGGCCTTTTTTCTTTGGAGCGACGGAGGATGAGAGGTGTCCTGATAAAGGTGTATAAGATGAGGAGAGGCATTGATTGTGTGGATAGTCAGAGGCTTTTCCCCAGGGCTGAAATGGCTAGCATTAGAGGACACAGTTTTAAGGTGCTTGGAAGTAGCTACAGAGGAGATGTCAGGGTAAGTTTTTTTTAATGCAGAGAATGGTGAGTACATGGAATGGGCTGCCAGCAACAGTGGTGGAGGCGGATACGATAGGGTCTTTTAAGAGACTCCTGGACAGGTACATGGAGCTCAGAAAAATAGAGGACTATGGGTTACCCTAGGTAATTTCTAAGGTAAGGACATGTTCGGCACAGCTTTGTGGGCTGAAGGGCTGTATTGTGCTGCAGATTTTCTATGATTTATGCTTCTAAGAGTATCTATAAATTTGTTGATGACACAACTATTTTTGGCAGAATTTCAGAAAGTGGTAAGAAGGTGTTCAGGAGTGAGATAGATCTGCTGGTTAAGTGGTGTTGCAACAACAACCTTACATTCAACGTCAGTAGATTAGAACGTTAGAAAATTGAGGGGGGATCTTATTGAAACGTATAAAATTCTAAAGGAATTGGACAGGCTAGATGCAGGAAGATTGTTTCTGATGTTGGGGAAGTCCAGAACGAGGGGTCACAGTTTAAGGATAATGGGGAAGCCTTTTAGGACCGAGATGAGGAAAAACTTCTTCACACAGAGAGTGGTGAATCTGTGGAATTCTCTGTCACAGGAAACAGTTGAGGCCGGTTCATTGGCTATATTTAAGAGGAAGTTAGATATGGCCCTTGTGGCTAAAGGGATCGGGGGTATGGAGAGAAAGCAGGTACAGGGTTCTGAGTTGGATGATCAGCCATGATCATACTGAACGGTGGTGCAGGCTCGAAGGGCCAAATGGCCTACTCCTGCACCTATTTTCTAAGTTTCTATGTTTCTATGTCAGTAAGACCATATAATTGATTGTGGACTTCAACAGTGGAAAGGGTGAGCAGTTTCATCACTGTCTGGTATGGAGGGGCCACTGCACAGGATTGGAAAAAGCTGCAGAAAGTTGTAAACACAGCGAGCTCCATCATGGGCACTGGCCTCCCCAGCATTGAGGACATCTTTCCAGGGCAATGTCTCATCAAGGACCCCCATCACCCAAAACATTCCCTCTTCTCATTGCTACAATCAGGGAGGAGGTATAGGAGCCTGACGAGACACACAAAATGTTTTAGGAAGAACTTCTTCCACTCCAACATCAGATTTCTGAATGGACAATGCACTAACCCATGAATATTACCTCAATATATTTTTTCTTTATTGCTCACTTTTTGCACTAGTTATCTAAGTTAAAAATTTAAAATATATTTTTATTGTAATTTATATTTATTGTGTACAGAAATGTACTGCTTCCCAAAACAACAATTTCACAACATATACCAGTGATATTAAATGTGATTCTGATTGTGATTATATCTGCTTGTTGTGATAAATGAAGTCTTTCATATCCATCAGTTTCTCCACTGATTTAGTCGCACAACAGTGTCAATTAAATCCAGGATGAATCTTGATTCACCTGTTCTAGTTATCAGTAATCAATTACTGATTCCATTTTGTCCTGCACAACCTAATCCGTTGGTAAGTAGAAAAAGATTTCTGTGTTTCTTGTGTACTATTGAAAATGATTTGCTTTCCATACAACTCTTCCATCTCAATTCAAATCCTTCTGGAAATGAAGATCAGACAATAGTCATTATTATGGTTGTTGATTAACTACAGTTATTCTACAAGAACAATGCAAATGTAAGATAGCCCAGCTATGCCAGTCTGTGTCAAGATGTCTATGCCTGTTCTGTCATTATCACTGAGTTGGTATGGATCACCCAGTGAGTACTTCCTTTGCAATGTTGTCCAGAACCATCAGCAGCAAGTTCCTGCCCAGAAAACTGCTGGAAAAACCTCACCCCATGAGCTCAATGGATGTACACAGTTTATACTTACAGTTCAAAGAGTGCACAGCACTGGGTAACATTAACGATCAACAGAGAGTTAGTCCGAAGTTAAAACTATCCATAACCACTACCTCTGTAAATCAGAAACAACTGATTAATATAGTAATAGATAGATAGATAGATACTTTATTCATCCCCATGGGGAAATTCAACTTTTTTTCCAATGTCCCATACACTTGTAGCAAAACTAATTACATACAATACTTAACTCAGTAAAAAAAAAATATGATATGCATCTAAATCACTATCTCAAAAAGCATTAATAATAGCTTTTAAAAAGTTCTTAAGTCCTGGCGGTAGAATTGTAAAGCCTAATGGCATTGGGGAGTATTGATCTCTTCATCCTGTCTGAGGAGCATTGCATCGATAGTAACCTGTCGCTGAAACGGCTTCTCTGTCTCTGGATGGTGCTATGTAGAGGATGTTCAGAGTTATCCATAATTGACAGTAGCCTACTCAGCGCCCTTCGCTCAGCTACCGATGTTAAACTCTCCAGTACTTTGCCCACGACAGAGCCCGCCTTCCTTACCAGCTTATTAAGACGTGAGGCGTCCCTCTTCTTAATGCTTCCTCCCCAACACGCCACCACAAAGAAGAGGGCGCTCTCCACAACTGACCTATAGAACATCTTCAGCATCTCACTACAGACATTGAATTACGCCAACCTTCTTAGGAAGTACAGTCGACTCTGTGCCTTCCTGCACAAGGCATCTGTGTTGGCAGTCCAGTCTAGCTTCTCGTCTAACTGTACTCCCAGATACTTGTAGGTCTTAACCTGCTCCACACATTCTCCATTAATGATCACTGGCTCCATATGAGGCCTAGATCTCCTAAAGTCCACCACCATCTCCTTGGTCTTGGTGATATTGAGACGCAGGTAGTTTGAGTTGCACCATATCACAAAGTACTGTATCAGTTTCCTATACTCCTCCTCCTGTCCATTCCTGACACACCCCACTATGGCCGTGTCATCAGCGAACTTCTGCACATGGCAGGACTCCGAGTTATATTGGAAGTCTGATGTGTACAGGGTGAACAGGACCGGAGAGAGTACAGTTCCCTGCGGCGCCCCTGTGCTGCTGACCACCGTGTCAGACCTACAGTCTCCCAACCGCACATACTGAGGTCTATCTGTCAAGTAGTCCACTATCCAATCCACCACATGAGAGTCTACTCCCATCTCCGTTAGTTTGTGCCTTAAGATCTTGGGCTGGATGGTGTTAAAGGCACTAGAGAAGTCAAGGAATGTAATCCTCACAGCACAACTGACCCCCTCTAGGTGAGAGTCCAATGTAATATGTGTTGCATCACTCTATTTACACCTGCTATAATTCTCTCATTTCATTGAATAATCTGTTTAACACTACCCTTAATTAGACTATTGAAATATATACTATATCCAGTCATTAATGAGTACCATGAAACATTTTTTTATTAGCTTGAAAAACTCCTTAAAAACACTGGGAGAATTTGCATAAAGTTGAATTTCTGTAAATTAGGTCAATTCCTAAACTAGTCTGAGCCCCTGCAAAAACCTATGCTGCCATTAATCTATCAAGATTTGAGTTACAGTATCCTAAGCCCAAGAGATTTGGCAGATGGTGAAAATCCAGCAGGGCAGGAGAGGAATGAACAGCCGATGTTTGGGCTGAGACCCTTAATCAGAAATCACTCCTCTCCATCGATGCTAAACCCAAGGTACACTGCAGATGCTGTGGTCAAATCAAGACATACAAAAAAGCTGGATGAACTCAGTAGGTCGGGCAGCATCCGTTGAAAGAAGCAGTCAATGTTTCGGGTTGAGAAGGTTCGAAGGGTCTCAACCCGAAACGTTGACTGCTTCTTTCAACGGATGCTGCCCGACCTGCTGAGTTCATCCAGCTTTTTTGTACGTCTCCATCGATCCTGCTTGGCCTGCTGAGTTCCTCCAGCATTTTGCACGTGTATTACTTTGAACTGCGGAGACTGATTGGGCACAGTATGTAAGCTATGGATTATTGTCAGTGTTGCATGTGGAATGACAATATTTGGCATTAAGTATTTATGGTAATGGATTATGATTTGTTTATTTTATGTAATTTTTTTAGGGGCTATGGGCTGTCTGGGGAGGGGAAGCACCTCTGGTGAAGGGGCTTGTCATGCACACTCTGGGGCAGCTCACTCACTTTTGATCCCCACCGTACACTCATCTCTCACCTGTGACCTCAGGTAGCTGTTAGCCCCATACCCCGGTACACTGCTTCGACAGGCAGGCTAAACCAGGTGGGGATAGCCAGCGACTTCATACCCCGGTGAGTTAGGGACTTGCCTGTCCCAGCATGTGAAGTCAGATCTGGCGGACTGGGCGGATGAGATCAATAGTGAGATCCGACTGCCAGGAAGGCAGTACTGCAACACTCCGTGGAGAGCGAAGGGAATGACAAGGCATAGAAGACATCATGGTCATCCACTGCAACCTGGTAAGACCCCAGTTTGTGATGCTAGTTTGTACCACTGGATTTTGACTTCTGAGGTCAAGAGAGTGGAACAGCTTTTCCACCTCAAAGACTCTCACGCACAGGTTTTCTGTCATCATCAGGCAACCACCACCACCATCACATGATCACTTATAGAATGTAACTATCAGTAGAATGGCCAGGATTTGTCACCCATACCTACCTGTCCTCAAACTGGAGGTGAGCTACTTTTCTGCAACAGCCATCAGGATGAAGATTCATCGTGCCATTGATATTCCAGATTCAAGATTGTTTATGGTCATTCTTCAGTTCACAAATGTAAAGGAGAGTGAAATGATTGTTACTCTGGATCTGGCGCAGCAAAAAAAAAAACACAATAAGCACAAAGAACACAATAAATGTAAACACAAAAGATTAGCTTATACACGGACTAAATGGATGTACTATGGCAACCCCCACTGCCTTGTGGGCAGCCTCGGGAGAGACGAAGGCTATGGGAGTAAACCCAGACAGCAAATCCAGAGTGAAACCCCTAAGGCGGCTGGACATCATTGAACATCCTTCCGGCTGCTCCTGTCACTGAACACACTAATAAACTACTACAGATGCATTGTTAAAAGTGCTTTGACAGCTTGCATCACCGTCTGGTATAGCAATTTGAATGTGTAGAGATACTCAGCCTAGTATATCACAGGCACATTCCTTCCCACCACGTGAGGTAGTGCCTCAAGAAGCTATATCTATCATCAAAGATCCCCACCTTCTGGGTTGTAACATCTTGCAGTTGCCCCAGTCAGGAGCTACAGAATGTTGAAATCCCACACCACCAGGTCAAGAACCCTCCAAGAGGACCACAACCTGGTTGTGGTTTGGAGGCTTGCTTGCCTCAATGACCCGGAAAGTAATGTTGGCTGGAGCTGGGGCTTTATGTTTTGGCTCTTAGCAGGGTCACCCATGCCAAACAGGTCAAAGGGCAGAGGACAGACTTGGAGTGGTCCACCAGTCCAGCTCAGGATTAACGTCCTGACTGGTAAAACAAAATTGTCATGGAAACAGCATTGAATTGAACTGACTTTATTTCTTACGTCCTTCACAGACATGAAGAGTAAAAATCTTTGTTACGTCTCCGCCTGATTGTGCACCAAATTATAGTAATTTGTAATAAATAGTATGTACAGTAAGATGTACAACAGTCAATATATCTTGGAAATACAATTGTGTCAGCATGAATTAATCAGTCTGATGGCCTGGTGGAAGAAGCTGTCCCGGAGCCTCTTGGTCCTGGCTTTTATGCTGCGGTACCATTTCCCAGATGGTAGCAGCTGAAACAGTTTGTGGTTGGGGTGACTCGAGTCGCCGATGATCCTTCAGGCCCTTTTTAAACACATATCACTATAAATGTCCTGAATAGTGGGAAGTTCACATCCTTCTTCATCTGAGTGCGATGGATTTCTGAGTCTCCACCTGGAACTTGCATGACTGAAAGTAGGGAAAACTGATTAGGTAACACGATGAAGGAAGCCCAGAGATGGAGGACCTTCATTGCTGCCCTAAACACCAGCAAGTGTAATGGGCAGCAGAGAAAGAGATCAAGAATAGCTACTTCACTTCATCTATTCAGTTCCTGAACTGACCAGTTCAGTAGTGTAGCAGTTACTGTAATGCTTTAGAGCACCAGCTATAAAATTAATAGGGGTTTGATTCCGTAAGAGAGCATTCTCCCCATGACTGCGTGGGTTTCCTCCAGATCCTCCAGTTTGTGAGTTACGGGCATGGTATGATTTGATGAAGATGTCACATTTCACTATGTTTTGATGTACACATGACAAGTAAAGCTAAGTACTATCCCTTTAATCACATCTTCAGTACAACAACACTTCGCACTGCAATGAACACTTCTTTGTTCTTACTGTGGCAATTTTGTAAAATTGTGCGTAATATTTAACTTGATTATCTTCTGAATGCTGTGTCTCTGATGCCATGTGCTTATACTGCTGCATGTAAGTTTTTCATTGCACCCGTGCAAACATGTTCTTGAGTATATGACAATAAACTTAAGTCTGAGATGGTACAAACTACTGCCCATGTTAGTGTTGGATTCTGCTCTTTAAATCCAAGGTTATTTTAGAAGTCAGGAATGAGACATAAAACTTGCTCATGATCATTTTATTGAGTTGATAGAACACAGGGCATTTGAAACAAGCAGGGACAGAAATATACTATTTGAAGAAGGGAAACTAAAGAAAAGTGTAAGATGGTGTTTAGCACAAAACAGCTACTTTTATACCCAGTGTTAAGAAAATTCTAATAGGGAATAAGTGTTTTCCCCAGTGGTTAACTTTTTACTACAGTACTGAATAAGTATTCTTTGAATAATCCAAGAACACGATTTGATACTGTGGTAAAAAGTTAACGAATGAGGAAAATGTTTATTCACTTAATGCTGTACAAAGCTTCTAGAATTTATGTTGTATAGCCACTAGAGGCAAATTGGAAGTGCCAGGTGTATGCACTTGGTATTTATTTTATTTCCTCTCATGCTGCCTTTTCTGCAATTTCATCTTCATTTCCCTTGTAGTCATTTTGAAGTAACTTTTATATTTTAGTATGGCAACCTCTGATGTCAATTGTATAACAACCACAAGTTCTCTTGCCAGTTCGCCACTCTTGATTAGAGATCCTACAGACGTAAGAATTCCTCTTTGTCTCCATAGATTTCTGAAGTCATGAATAACTGCAAAACCATATCAGTGTAGATATTGGCTGATCTTCTTTCTGCCAACTTCCAGGCTTCAATCAAAGCTTTCAGTTCTGCCAGGCTTCCTGATGCCAGTAGTTTGGTTCCAGAAACAACCATTTGAATCCCTTTCTCAAACATTGAGAAGTCATCAGTGTATACAATCCAATGTTTGGCAGAGTAGTAACCAACAGGATGCTGTCGGTCTCCATGTTCTTGAATTAAGACTACTAACATGTGTTTCTCATTGACATACAGGGTGAATTGTCCAGCCGTATCAGGGATTCTTAATGCAGGTGCATTACACAATGTCATGCTTAAAGTTTAAAACACTTTCAGTTGCACTTCATTAAGAGTCACAGGGTCTTCTGAGCACTTCTTGCCCTTTAGCAGATTGGTGAGCAATAGTCGATTGACCTGCCACTAGCTTGTCAATATATTAATTAGCAAGAGTTTCATCTGACATAGCTGTCAATCTTTTTTCCATAACTGTCATTCTCACCTCAGTCACTAGGGGCCGCTATAGAGTCCATGTCAGGTCCACATTGTAATTCCGCCGAGTTTGAATACCGTCGCTGTTCCTGGAGTCCTGTCACTCTTCTGAGTTTCAATGGTGGCACTGTGGAAGAAGATCGTTCGATGTGAGTTCCAGAAGTAGCTGTTTCCCCAGGGTGAAGTATTAGCAGCAGTGTCACTTGAAGCATTAGGACCGCGCACCGAAGTCGTGGTGGCACTTACTCATTCACTTTTGAAACTTCATACAATGCATATCAATTGAACTACAGAGTTCTTTCGCTCGTTCAGTTAATGTAAAGATTTGCCCTTGAAACTTTTCACTGTCTATCATGCTGTTTTTGTAGTTTACCACATATTTTGCATTTCTCGTAATTTGTAAGACTTTACTCGCCTCGTTAACTCTTAAAATCCCTCACGCATTTGATCAAATGGACTATGTGGTACTACCTCTAAGTAAGTAGCAGCTTTTTCCTCGAACTTAATAAACTGGGCATTGTTGGTTTTATGGCGAGCATGTGGTCCATAATGACAGACGAGGAAATTCGTTAACTCAACAACCGTTGTATTGTGATAAACACGGCAAAGACCAGCACCATGACCCGAACGTGAACCCAACCAGTCTCACACAGATGGGGGAGGTGACCATCACACACCCTGGTTCCAGTTAGGATGACCCACAAATAACCCAAGATAAAATGTAACAATAAATGAAGTGGAACTTCCACCCCCTCATAATCCCACAAAAGCATTTTAACACAAGAACAATAAACAGTACTGGTTATTAGAAATAAAGGGGCGGGCTGTCGACCACGCACCCCCCAGGGCGTCACAATGCCCCCACCCGAGCGGTCAGCCATCCCCGCCACCCCACCCCTCCCAGGGGAGAAGAACCCTACACTGTGGTCCTTTCCCATCGGTCCGTTACGGTGGCTGCAGCAAGTTTCAGTCCGTCCCTCAGCACGTACTCCTGCAGCCGAGAATGTGCCAGTCGGCAGCATTCCCCCACGGACATCTCCATGTGCTGGTAGACCATCAAGTTTCGGGCCGACCAAAGAGCGTCTTTCACCGGGTTGATGATCTGCCAGCAGCACCGGATGTTTGTCTCAATGTGCGTACGCGGGACCAGCCGGTAGCTCAGAGAGTCCTCTGTTACTCAGCTACTGGGCATGAAGCGTGACACCAGCCCTTTCATCCTCCTTCAAACCTTTTCCGCAAACCCACAGTGAGCAGAGAAGGGTCACTGACTCCTTCTCGCTGCAGTCCTCCCGTGGGCAGCGGGATGTGGAGACAACGTCCTGGGCGTACAGGAGGGATCTGACTAGGAAGGCCCCTCTTACCGCCAGCCTGGCTAGGTCTTGGTGCCTATTGGGCACCAATACCAAGCCTGGCTCCACAACCGTTCTATGACACAAAACAGACCAGGCACCGTAAACGCAACCGGCCTCATCCAGACGGGTGGAGGAAACCATCACACACCCCGGTTAGAGTCAGGGTGACCCACAAATACACAAGCAAATAACTATGACCCAAGCTAAAATGTAAAAATTAATGAACTGGAACCCCCGCCCCCATAATCCCACAAAAACATTTCAACACAAGAACAATAAACAGTGCTGGTCATAGAAACACAAGGTGACCCCCCAGAGCATCACGGTATATTCTGCTAGGACTTTTTCATTAATTTTATTCAGCTGAGATGTTTCATTTAGGTAGGAGTTGTTAGTTTCACGAATTTACCCATTGTTCGATTCGATCGTAGGTCATGTGTACCTTTTTCACTTTGACCGAGATCTCGAAATATTAATAGATTATAAATGAGTTGCAAATAGTTTGCTCCGGTAACCAAATAGATAGCAACCACATGGTTTGACCCAACCAGCAAATAGATTATAACCAAATACGTTGTAAAACCGTTATTTTCACTAGGTGCCAAGAACAGGTCATAACCTAATAGGATGGGACCAATAGATTGCAACCAGTATTACTGCAATGTTGCCCTCAATCCTCATTTTCATCTGATATTTGAAGCCAGATTTTTTTCTGAACTTTTCACTCAAACAGAGAAACAGAGGAAGTTGTTACCCTTTATGTTGTGCGCTAAAAATTCCCTCCTTTGTCTTTGAATGTAACACATTTCAAACTTCATAATATTTTCCCCCACGAGCCAAAAATGCTTAAATCCAGGGCTTTTTCAGAAGTCAGGAACGAGGCATAACACCTCATTTTATTAAGAATTAATTATTAAAGAGTTAGTAGAACAAAGCGACGTTGAAACAGACAAGGACGGAAGTCTACTACTTAAAGAAGTGAAACTACTTCAAGAGAAAGATGGTGTTTACACACAAAACAAATACTTTTATAACCAGAGTAAGAAAATTCCATAGGTAAGAATAATCCAATCAGAAAATACTTACTGAATACTGTAGTGGAAAGTTAACCAATGGGAAAAACATGTATTCACCTAATGCACTGTAAAGCTTCCAGAATTATACTCGGTATAGCCACTAGAGCAGGGTTTCTCAACCGGGGTTCCAGGAGAGTTCGCTACGGGTTCCGTGATTTTAAAAAACCCATCGTTTTTCGGGTTTTGTGCGACGCGCAATGCTAGTGCTCGAGATGGTAGGCAGTGACCGACTAGCCTGTTAGAACTCAGCCCAGTTTCTCTGCGCAGTAGAATCGTGATTATTTGGTCGATTCCATTCTCAGCTGACGTGAGTTCGGGGAGGCTATTGATAATTGGTGAGTGCTGTATTGCACGGGAGGAGGACAGTGGGCTGATAATTGAGTGCAGTATTGCACGGGAGGAGGACAGTGGGCTGATAATTGAGTGCTGTGTTGCACGGGAGGAGGACAGTGGGCTGATAATTGAGTGCTGTATTGCACGGGAGGAGGACAGTGGGCTGATAATTGAGTGCTGTATTGCACGGGAGGAGGACAGTGGGCTGATAATTGAGTGCTGTGTTGCACGGGAGGAGGACAGTGGGCTGATAATTGAGTGCTGTGTTGCACGGGAGGAGGACAGTGGGCTGATAATTGAGCGCTGTATTGCACGGGAGGAGGACAGTGGGCTGATAATTGGTGAGCGCTGTATTGCACGGGAGGAGGACAGTGGGCTGATAATTGAGTGCTGTATTGCACGGGAGGAGGACAGTGGGCTGATAATTGAGTGCTGTGTTGCACGGGAGGAGGACAGTGGGCTGATAATTGAGTGCTGTGTTGCACGGGAGGAGGACAGTGGGCTGATAATTGAGCGCTGTATTGCACGGGAGGAGGACAGTGGGCTGATAATTGGTGAGCGCTGTATTGCACGGGAGGAGGACAGTGGGCTGATAATTGAGTGCTGTGTTGCACGGGAGGAGGACAGTGGGCTGATAATTGAGTGCTGTGTTGCACGGGAGGAGGACAGTGGGCTGATAATTGAGTGCTGTATTGCACGGGAGGAGGACAGTGGGCTGATAATTGAGTGCTGTATTGCACGGGAGGAGGACAGTGGGCTGATAATTGAGTGCTGTATTGCACGGGAGGAGGACAGTGGGCTGATAATTGGTGAGCGCTGTATTGCACGGGAGGAGGACAGTGGGCTGATAATTGAGTGCTGTGTTGCACGGGAGGAGGACAGTGGGCTGATAATTGGTGAGTGCTGTATTGCACGGCAGGAGGACAGTGGGCTGATAATTGGTGAGCGCTGTATTGCACGGGAGGAGGACAGTGGGCTGATAATTGAGTGCTGTGTTGCACGGGAGGAGGACAGTGGGCTGATAATTGAGTGCTGTGTTGCACGGGAGGAGGACAGTGGGCTGATAATTGAGTGCTGTATTGCACGGGAGGAGGACAGTGGGCTGATAATTGAGTGCTGTATTGCACGGGAGGAGGACAGTGGGCTGATAATTGGTGAGCGCTGTATTGCACGGGAGGAGGACAGTGGGCTGATAATTGAGTGCTGTGTTGCACGGGAGGAGGACAGTGGGCTGATAATTGGTGAGTGCTGTATTGCACGGCAGGAGGACAGTGGGCTGATAATTGGTGAGTGCTGTATTGCACGGGAGGAGGACAGTGGGCTGATAATTGGTGAGTGCTGTATTGCACGGGAGGAGGACAGTGGGCTGATAATTGGTGAGTGCTGTATTGCACGGGAGGAGGACAGTGGGCTGATAATTGAGTACTGAGTTGCACGGGAGGAGGACAGTGGGCTGATAATTGAGTGCTGTATTGCACGGGAGGAGGACAGTGGGCTGATAATTGAGTGCTGTGTTGCACGGGAGGAGGACAGTGGGCTGATAATTGAGTGCTGTATTGCACGGGAGGAGGACAGTGGGCTGATAATTGAGTGCTGTATTGCACGGGAGGAGGACAGTGGGCTGATAATTGAGTGCTGTATTGCACGGGAGGAGGACAGTGGGCTGATAATTGGTGAGCGCTGTATTGCACGGGAGGAGGACAGTGGGCTGATAATTGAGTGCTGTGTTGCACGGGAGGAGGACAGTGGGCTGATAATTGGTGAGTGCTGTATTGCACGGCAGGAGGACAGTGGGCTGATAATTGGTGAGTGCTGTATTGCACGGGAGGAGGACAGTGGGCTGATAATTGGTGAGTGCTGTATTGCACGGGAGGAGGACAGTGGGCTGATAATTGAGTACTGAGTTGCACGGGAGGAGGACAGTGGGCTGATAATTGAGTGCTGTATTGCACGGGAGGAGGACAGTGGGCTGATAATTGAGTACTGAGTTGCACGGGAGGAGGACAGTGGGCTGATAATTGAGTGCTGAGTTGCACGGGAGGAGGACAGTGGGCTGATAATTGAGTGCTGTATTGCACGGGAGGAGGACAGTGGGCTGATAATTGAGTGCTGTATTGCACGGGAGGAGGACAGTGGGCTGATAATTGGTGAGCGCTGTATTGCACGGGAGGAGGACAGTGGGCTGATAATTGAGTACTGAGTTGCACGGGAGGAGGACAGTGGGCTGATAATTGAGTGCTGTATTGCACGGGAGGAGGACAGTGGGCTGATAATTGAGTACTGAGTTGCACGGGAGGAGGACAGTGGGCTGATAATTGAGTGCTGTGTTGCACGGGAGGAGGACAGTGGGCTGATAATTGAGTGCTGTATTGCACGGGAGGAGGACAGTGGGCTGATAATTGAGTGCTGTATTGCACGGGAGGAGGACAGTGGGCTGATAATTGAGTGCTGTGTTGCACGGGAGGAGGACAGTGGGCTGATAATTGAGTGCTGTATTGCACGGGAGGAGGACAGTGGGCTGATAATTGAGTGCTGTATTGCACGGGAGGAGGACAGTGGGCTGATAATTGAGTGCTGTGTTGCACGGGAGGAGGACAGTGGGCTGATAATTGAGTGCTGTGTTGCACGGGAGGAGGACAGTGGGCTGATAATTGAGTGCTGTATTGCACGGGAGGAGGACAGTGGGCTGATAATTGAGTGCTGTATTGCACGGGAGGAGGACAGTGGGCTGATAATTGAGTGCTGTATTGCACGGGAGGAGGACAGTGGGCTGATAATTGGTGAGCGCTGTATTGCACGGCAGGAGGACAGTGGGCTGATAATTGGTGAGTGCTGTATTGCACGGGAGGAGGACAGTGGGCTGATAATTGGTGAGTGCTGTATTGCACGGGAGGAGGACAGTGGGCTGATAATTGAGTACTGAGTTGCACGGGAGGAGGACAGTGGGCTGATAATTGAGTGCTGTATTGCACGGGAGGAGGACAGTGGGCTGATAATTGAGTACTGAGTTGCACGGGAGGAGGACAGTGGGCTGATAATTGAGTGCTGTGTTGCACGGGAGGAGGACAGTGGGCTGATAATTGAGTGCTGTGTTGCACGGGAGGAGGACAGTGGGCTGATAATTGAGTGCTGTGTTGCACGGGAGGAGGACAGTGGGCTGATAATTGAGTGCTGTATTGCACGGGAGGAGGACAGTGGGCTGATAATTGAGTGCTGTATTGCACGGGAGGAGGACAGTGGGCTGATAATTGGTGAGCGCTGTATTGCACGGGAGGAGGACAGTGGGCTGATAATTGAGTGCTGTGTTGCACGGGAGGAGGACAGTGGGCTGATAATTGAGTGCTGTATTGCACGGGAGGAGGACAGTGGGCTGATAATTGAGTGCTGTATTGCACGGGAGGAGGACAGTGGGCTGATAATTGAGTGCTGTATTGCACGGGAGGAGGACAGTGGGCTGATAATTGAGTGCTGTATAGCACGGGAGGAGGACAGTGGGCTGATAATTGAGTGCTGTGTTGCAAGACAGGAGGACAGTGGGCTGATAATTGGTGAGTGCTGTATTGCACGGGAGGAGGACAGTGGGCTGATAATTGGTGAGTGCTGTATTGCACGGGAGGAGGACAGTGGGCTGATAATTGGTGAGTGCTGTATTGCACGGGAGGAGGACAGTGGGCTGATAATTGGTGAGTGCTGTATTGCACGGGAGGAGGACAGTGGGCTGATAATTGGTGAGCGCTGTATTGCACGGGAGGAGGACAGTGGGCTGATAATTGGTGAGTGCTGTATTGCACGGGAGGAGGACAGCGGGCTGATAATTGAGTGCTGAGTTGCACGGGAGGAGGACGGTGGGCTGATAATTGAGTGCTGAGTTGCACGGGAGGAGGACAGTGGGCTGATAATTGGTGAGCGCTGTATTGCACGGGAGGAGGACAGTGGGCTGATAATTGAGCGCTGTATTGCACGGGAGGAGGACAGTGGGCTGATAATTGAGTGCTGTGTTGCACTGGAGGAGGACAGTGGGCTGATAATTGAGTGCTGAGTTGCACGGGAGGAGGACAGTGGGCTGATAATTGGTGAGCGCTGTATTGCACGGGAGGAGGACAGTGGGCTGATAATTGAGTGCTGTATTGCACGGGAGGAGGACGGTGGGCTGATAATTGAGTGCTGTGTTGCACGGGAGGAGGACGGTGGGCTGATAATTGAGTGCTGAGTTGCACGGGAGGAGGACGGTGGGCTGATAATTGAGTACTGAGTTGCACGGGAGGAGGACGGTGGGCTGATAATTGAGTGCTGTATTGCACGGGAGGAGGACGGTGGGCTGATAATTGGTGAGCGCTGTATTGCACGGGAGGAGGACAGTGGGCTGATAATTGAGTGCTGTGTTGCACGGGAGGAGGACAGTGGGCTGATAATTGGTGAGCGCTGTATTGCACGGGAGGAGGACAGTGGGCTGATAATTGAGCGCTGTATTGCACGGGAGGAGGACAGTGGGCTGATAATTGGTGAGTGCTGTATTGCACGGCAGGAGGACAGTGGGCTGATAATTGGTGAGTGCTGTATTGCACGGGAGGAGGACAGTGGGCTGATAATTGGTGAGTGCTGTATTGCACGGGAGGAGGACAGTGGGCTGATAATTGAGTGCTGTGTTGCACGGGAGGAGGACAGTGGGCTGATAATTGGTGAGTGCTGTATTGCACGGGAGGAGGACAGTGGGCTGATAATTGAGTGCTGTGTTGCACGGGAGGAGGACAGTGGGCTGATAATTGAGTGCTGTATTGCATGGGAGGAGGACAGTGGGCTGATAATTAGTGAGCGCTGTATTGCACGGCAGGAGGACAGTGGGCTGATAATTGGTGAGTGCTGTATTGCACGGGAGGAGGACAGTGGGCTGATAATTGGTGAGCGCTGTATTGCACGGGAGGAGGACAGTGGGCTGATAATTGGTGAGTGCTGTATTGCACGGGAGGAGGACAGCGGGCTGATAATTGAGTGCTGAGTTGCACGGGAGGAGGACGGTGGGCTGATAATTGAGTGCTGAGTTGCACGGGAGGAGGACAGTGGGCTGATAATTGGTGAGCGCTGTATTGCACGGGAGGAGGACAGTGGGCTGATAATTGAGCGCTGTATTGCACGGGAGGAGGACAGTGGGCTGATAATTGAGTGCTGTGTTGCACTGGAGGAGGACAGTGGGCTGATAATTGAGTGCTGAGTTGCACGGGAGGAGGACAGTGGGCTGATAATTGGTGAGCGCTGTATTGCACGGGAGGAGGACAGTGGGCTGATAATTGAGTGCTGTATTGCACGGGAGGAGGACGGTGGGCTGATAATTGAGTGCTGTGTTGCACGGGAGGAGGACGGTGGGCTGATAATTGAGTGCTGAGTTGCACGGGAGGAGGACGGTGGGCTGATAATTGAGTACTGAGTTGCACGGGAGGAGGACGGTGGGCTGATAATTGAGTGCTGTATTGCACGGGAGGAGGACGGTGGGCTGATAATTGGTGAGCGCTGTATTGCACGGGAGGAGGACAGTGGGCTGATAATTGAGTGCTGTGTTGCACGGGAGGAGGACAGTGGGCTGATAATTGGTGAGCGCTGTATTGCACGGGAGGAGGACAGTGGGCTGATAATTGAGCGCTGTATTGCACGGGAGGAGGACAGTGGGCTGATAATTGGTGAGTGCTGTATTGCACGGCAGGAGGACAGTGGGCTGATAATTGGTGAGTGCTGTATTGCACGGGAGGAGGACAGTGGGCTGATAATTGAGTGCTGTGTTGCACGGGAGGAGGACAGTGGGCTGATAATTGGTGAGTGCTGTATTGCACGGGAGGAGGACAGTGGGCTGATAATTGAGTGCTGTGTTGCACGGGAGGAGGACAGTGGGCTGATAATTGGTGAGTGCTGTATTGCACGGCAGGAGGACAGTGGGCTGATAATTGGTGAGCGCTGTATTGCACGGGAGGAGGACAGTGGGCTGATAATTGAGTGCTGTGTTGCACGGGAGGAGGACAGTGGGCTGATAATTGGTGAGTGCTGTATTGCACGGCAGGAGGACAGTGGGCTGATAATTGGTGAGTGCTGTATTGCACGGGAGGAGGACAGTGGGCTGATAATTGAGTGCTGTGTTGCACGGGAGGAGGACAGTGGGCTGATAATTGGTGAGTGCTGTATTGCACGGGAGGAGGACAGTGGGCTGATAATTGAGTGCTGTGTTGCACGGGAGGAGGACAGTGGGCTGATAATTGGTGAGTGCTGTATTGCACGGGAGGAGGACAGAGGGCTGATAATTGGTGAGCGCTGTATTGCACAGGAGGAGGACAGTGGGCTGATAATTGGTGAGCGCTGTATTGCACGGGAGGAGGACAGAGGGCTGATAATTGGTGAGTGCTGTATTGCACGGGAGGAGGACAGTGGGCTGATAATTGGTGAGTGCTGTATTGCACGGGAGGAGGACAGCGAGCTGATAATTGGTGAGCGCTGTATTGCACAGGAGGAGGACAGTGGGCTGATAATTGGTGAGTGCTGTATTGCACGGGAGGAGGACAGTGGGCTGATAATTGGTGAGTGCTGTATTGCACGGAGGAGGACAGTGGGCTGATAATTGGTGAGCGCTGTATTGCACGGGAGGAGGACAGTGGGCTGATAATTGGTGAGCGCTGTATTGCACGGGAGGAGGACAGCGAGCTGATAATTGGTGAGCGCTGTATTGCACGGGAGGAGGACAGCGAGCTGATAATTGGTGAGCGCTGTATTGCACGGGAGGAGGACAGCGGGCTGATAATTGAGTGCTGTGTTGCACGGGAGGAGGACAGCGGGCTGATAATTGAGCGCTGTATTGCACGGGAGGAGGACAGCGGGCTGCTAATTGGTGAGCGCTGTATTGCACGGGCGGAGGACAGTGGGCTGATAATTGGTGAGTGCTGTATTGCACGGGAGGAGGACAGCGAGCTGATAATTGGTGAGCGCTGTATTGCACAGGAGGAGGACAGTGGGCTGATAATTGGTGAGTGCTGTATTGCACGGGAGGAGGACAGTGGGCTGATAATTGGTGAGTGCTGTATTGCACGGAGGAGGACAGTGGGCTGATAATTGGTGAGCGCTGTATTGCACGGGAGGAGGACAGTGGGCTGATAATTGGTGAGCGCTGTATTGCACGGGAGGAGGACAGCGAGCTGATAATTGGTGAGTGCTGTATTGCACGGGAGGAGGACAGCGAGCTGATAATTGGTGAGCGCTGTATTGCACGGGAGGAGGACAGCGGGCTGATAATTGAGTGCTGTGTTGCACGGGAGGAGGACAGCGGGCTGATAATTGAGCGCTGTATTGCACGGGAGGAGGACAGCGGGCTGCTAATTGGTGAGCGCTGTATTGCACGGGAGGAGGACAGTGGGCTGATTATTGGTGAGCGTGAAGTGTGTTTTCTGATGGACTCGCCAAACTTGGGCTGTGAGGTCAGACTCTTTACCCCTCCCCCCGGATTACCTCCCCATGCTGCCGACTGAGTTCTGGGAGCGAACAAATACTACCTAGTAGAAAATTGGAGGGAAAGTTTCATTCTAAAGTACAATACTAGCCCAGAAGGGTCTTTCACCAGAGCAATGAATAAGCTAAAGAATCTGCGGACGGAGGTCAAACAGAATGCAGGGTTCGGACATCAGTTATTTGACTGGTTAGAAAGTAGACTCGGAGGATGGGGAGCATGGCTGACTAAAATATCAATAACTGTCAGTATTATATTTTTCTGCTGTGCTGTTTTCTTGTCTCAAATCTCTTGTAGTGCGTGCTGCAACCAAACAATTTCCGTTGCTCGTGGCAATTACTGAAGCAAGCTTAGTGGAGAAAGAAACACCGAAAATGTATCGTTACAGCCTACAACACCTGCAGGATGAACAAGACCAAAACGACAGTGTGGGAGTAGATTGTAAGGGCTGCTGAGTCTTTTCCCCTGTCTCAGATACAGAGGGACAGGTTTTTGGCTCAGCGGCCCAGGGTAACAGGGAGAGAATACTTTGAGGTCTCGGCGCAGAAAATTATAGTTTAACCCGAGATTTGGGAATAAGTGCTTGAGTTTATTGGGGCTTTTGTGAGCAGACTCTTAGTCTTTTCTCTGTGTGAGACCCTCTGGGTCTCAAAGGGGAGATATATTGGAGTATAAAAGTATAAATTTTGCTGTGTAACCAAAACTATGAAGTCAGTTTTGAAACTTGCTATTTGATATGCACGTACTCAATTTAGTAGGAGAATGAAATCTTAAGAATGTAGAAGACAATGGTGTGTTAATGAGAGGTAGCTAAAGAGATGTAGATTAGAACATGATTAAGTCAATGGGTTAAAAACAATAGGGGCAAGATGTACGTGTGATACGCAACTATAGTAACTGGACCAGGAGATTGCTATAAAAAATGCTGTTTCCAAAGATTGGGGGGGCAATCAGCGACTAGCTCAATGACTGTCTCAGCTTTGATTTGCAAATTAAAGTTTAACCCTTCTTGAAGAATCTTCTGCGTCTCTTGGTCATTTGTGAGGCACGAAAAACCACGACACACCCAACAGGACAAACAACCAATGTGAAAACAAACTGTACAAATACAAAAGTTAAATAAATAAGCAATAAGTATCAAGAACATGAGATGAAGAGTCCTTAAAAGTCAGTTGATAGATTGTGGGAACAGTTTAGTGATAGGGCGAGTGAAGTTATCCCCTCTAGTCCAAAGAGCCTGATGGTTGAGGGGTAATACTGTTAGTGAACCTGGCGTGAGTACTGCGGTCCCTGTACTTCTTCCTGATGTCAGCAGTGAGAAGAGAGCATAGCCTGTAACAGGAGGTTCCTTAATGATGGACGTGGCTTTCCTGTGATTGCTCTCCATGTTGCTGTGCTCAGCAGTGGGGAGACTTTACCATGATGGACTGGGAATATTCGATTACTTTTTGTAGGATTTTCTACTGAATAGCAATGGTCTACCCATACCAGACTGTGATGCAACCAATCAATATACTCTCCACTACACATCTATAGAAGTATCAAAATTTTAGATGTCATTCTGAATCTTCACAAACTAATTAAGTAGAGGTGCTGTCATGCTTTCTTCGTAATGGCAGTTATGTACTGGGCTCAGGACAGATCCTCTGAAATGATAATAGCGAGGAATTTAAAGTTGTTGACCCTCTCTACTTCTGACCCACAATGAATACTGGCCCATGGACTTCTGGTTTCCTTCTCCTGAAATCTATAATCAACTCCTTGGTCTTGTGGACATTGGCTGAGAGTTTGTTGCTGTGGGAGCTTTCAGCCAGAATTTCAATTTCTGTCCTATGTGCAGATTCATCACCACCTTTCATTTGCCCAATGACATTATGGCATTGGAGTCGTGCTTAGCCACACAGTCACAAGTATGAAGCGAGTGGAGCAGGGGGCTGAGCACACAGCCTTGTGATTCACCTATGATGATCATGGAGGAGATGTTGTTAGCAATTTGAACTGACTGGGTCTACAAGTGAGGAAATCAAGTATCCAATTGCACAAGGAGGTACTGAGGCCAAAGTCTTGAGCTTACTGATTAGTTTTGAGGGGATGATAGTATTTACTGCCAAACGGTATAAATAACATCCAGATGATCCAGGATTGAGTGCAGAGCTAGTGAAATCTCATCTGCTGTGGACTTGTTGTGACCCTCAGCAGATAGATAGATAGATAGATACTTTATTCATCCCCATGGGGAAATTCAACTTTTTTCCAATGTCCCATACACTTGTTGTAGCAAAAACTAATTACATACAATCCTTAACTCAGTAAAAAAATATGATATGCATCTAAATCACTATCTCAAAAAGCATTAATAATAGCTTTTAAAAAGTTCTTAAGTCCTGGCGGTAGAATTGTAAAGCCTAATGGCATTGGGGAGTATTGACCTCTTCATCCTGTCTGAGGAGCATTGCATCGATAGTAACCTGTCGCTGAAACTGCTTCTCTGTCTCTGGATGGTGCTATGTAGAGGATGTTCAGAGTTATCCATAATTGACCGTAGCCTACTCAGCGCCCTTCGCTCAGCTACCGATGTTAAACTCTCCAGTACTTTGCCCACGACAGAGCCCGCCTTCCTTACCAGCTTATTAAGATGTGAGGCGTCCCTCTTCTTAATGCTTCCTCCCCAACACGCCACCACAAAGAAGAGGGCGCTCTCCACAACTGACCTATAGAACATCTTCAGCATCTCACTACAGACATTGAATGACGCCAACCTTCTAAGGAAGTACAGTCGACTCTGTGCCTTCCTGCACAAGGTATCTGTGTTGGCAGTCCAGATTGCGGATCTGCTTTAAATATACATTCAGTCTTGGCCTCCATAGCTGCTATGGCAATAAATTCCACAGATTCACCACTCTCTGCCTAAAGAAATTCCTTCTCAACTCCGTTTTAAAAGGATGCCCTTCTATTTTGAGACTGTGTTCTCTTGTCTTAGATATTCCCACCGTAGGAAACATCCTCTCCACGTCCACTCTATCAAGGCTTATTGCCATTTGATGGGTTTCAATTAAGTCACCCCTCATTCTTCTGAATTCCAGTGAATACAGGCCCGGGGCATCAAACACTCTTTGTATGACCAGCCGTTTAATCCAGGAATAATTTTCATGAATCTCCTTTGAACCATGCCTCGCTCATCTGCCTCGTATACCAACCAGTTTGTTGTCCTTATCTGAGGAGCCTTGCTATTTAGCCGTGGCCTGTATGCAGGTAGGAGAAAGACAGCTGAGTGATCTGTTTTCCTGCAATGTGGCACGGGCATGGAATAGTAGATATTCCTTATTATAATATGGCACTAGTTGAATAAGTTGGGACCCTGGTGCTGCAGGTTAAACACTGATGATAATTGGGCAGAGATTTCTTCAAACAAACTTAATTGAAGTCTCTGACTATGATTTGAAACGTATTGGAATGGGCCATTTCTTTTTTGATGATGGCAACATTCAATATCTTGAGTGCCTGATTAACGTTGACTTTTGGCAGTATGTAAACTGCTGTCAGGATCATAGAGGAGAAATCTCTTGGTAAGTAGAATGGTTGGCACTTAATCATTCGATGTTCCAGATCAGGGGAACAAGACTACTGTATGTCATGAAACAGAGACATACACCTTTTGTCTTCTCTGAATCAGCAGTTCAGTCTATCCTGTGTATTGAGAAGTCATCGATTCTTACCAACGTATCCGGTGTGTCCAGAGTGAGCTATGTCTCCATGAAACAAAGAACATAGCAATTACTCATTTCCCTTCTGTGACGAGATCTGAAGGATTATTAAATATGGACTGTTCCTTTAAGAGAGAGAGCGAAGAGCGTGTGTTATTTCAAAGATGAGAGAGAGCAACAAAAGCCTGTGAGTTGCCTTGGAAACGGCAAGGCGGAGCTATATGATGGACAGCTGGTGTTCACTTGTGGAATATATACAAGGTGAACTGGCTTTGTAATCAGACACTCCAGAGACATAAAGGCACTGACGCTGGTTGAGCCTTGTGTGCCAGCGAGCGACAAAGGTGGGGTTTTTGTTCACAGTGTGGACAAAGGGGTGACCGGTGGAAAGCTATCGGTGTGTTTAACCCTCGCCTGGGTTGATAGCTGTAGCACGTGAAAACGGCATCCTCTTTTGTCTGGTCACAGTCGGTGACTTTAATAAGTTTCGGGATGAGGAGGACGATGTGGAAGATTCGACGGCATCGGCACTGGGAAGATGAACCATCTCCCTCTCTCTTCAATCTACTCAATTCAATATCCAGAACTGAACTGACTTCATACCTTTACCATAGTAAGACTGTATCATTTCTCACCTGAACTGGGAACTTTATTTACTCACTTATATATGCCTATACTCTGCTAACCTGTTTGCCTTATCTGGTTTTATATCACTTTATCACCTTAGTTACTAATAAAAGTGTTTATAACGGAAGACTCCGACTCCAGGTGTGTCAATTTCTGCTGGTCCTTTTTAACCCGTAACGGGGTACGTTACACTTCAATACAGCAATCTTGTCTTTAGGTCCTCAATCTTGTTCTCCAGTGACTGTACATTTGCTAACAAGATACTGAGTAGAGGAACTTCAGGCTGGCTTGGAGTCCTCCTCTCCTCCCTCTCGCCTGTCTATGCAAGAGGTTTAATAGAATCAATTAAAAAGTACACACAACGACAGACAACTAATGTGCAAAAGAAGACAAACTGTGCAAGTACAAAAAACAAATATCAGTCATAATAAATAATACTGAAAACATGAGCGGTAGAGTCCTCGAAAGTGAGTCCAAGGTTTGTGGAATCAGTTCAATGTTGAAGTGAGTGAAAAATCCAATCCTCTGTAAACTTAAAATGAATGGTAGTCTCACTTCTTCGGAAGAGCCTCTCTCTTGCAGTATTAAATGTGTTCTGTGAACAGGTAATCACTGACCTGTTCCACCGTTCCCTTGCATCCGGGGGCGGGGGCAAACGTAATTCCGCCACGGACTGTGGTTAGAACTAGTGCGAAAGGGAGGAGTCGTCAACAGTTTTCCGGTCTCTCCTGATCTCTCTGGAAAATGGAACCGACGCTGAACGCCCACAGCCGCATCCTAATTCGAGGGGGGAAAGTGGTGAATGAGGACTACTCGGAGTTTGCCGACGTCTACATTGAGGATGGAATCATCCAGGACGTGGGGCTCGATTTACCGCTGCCTGCAGGGGCGAGGGTCATCGACGCATCCGGCAAACTTGTCCTGCCAGGGGGCATCGACACACACACTCACATGCAGTTCACTTTTATGGGTTTCGAAGCTGTCGATGATTTTTATCATGGAACTAAGGTATAAATATCTTTTACGGCTTATCCTTATGGGAAAATTCAAGTTAGAATGTCATGCTAAGGAAAAATCGTTTCTGTAGCTTTTCACTTTAAAACTTCTGCGAGAGATAACCTCCAAAACGAATTTGCTGACCAGGGGTTACTGTACTGTTTGGTTTGTGAAAATGTATTTGCATAGACCCCGAGGTAAGGGATGCGATTTCTAGCGGATTTATTATGTAGGTGAAAGTGGATTTATACCAAAAAAGTATATTGAGTGGCGGGGTAGAGAGACGTTTCTACCAAAAGAGGTGCAAAGTGCTCCTTTCCGCCGCTAGCCTGCAGGCCACTCTATTTACCCCCCCCCCCCCCAATCAGGGTTACGTGAAACCATGGGAACGGGGTGGATGGCCTTATGCATGCACACACATACACAGACACGTATATGAACACACACATATCCACATATATGATATACATACATGCACATAACTATATATACATGCAGACACACACGTACATATATATACACGTGTGTGTGTGTGTGTGTGTGTGTGTATCTTTTTCTAGTTTGAGCATCTTGATCTTGGGAATGTGCATTCAGTTCACTGGAGTATTCTCATTAATCCCTCTATTACTCCCTTTATCTCTCCTCTTGGTTTTCTCATCTGAAATATCATCTGATGAATCCTTTGTTTTCATATCTCCACTGACTCCTTTTTGTCCTTCCATTCATCCAGCTGGGCTTTGGTCTTTGCATCTACTTTTACAAGCAGCTTTTTGTCTCCAACTTGAACCTTAATGCAGGCAGAGTAGATCCTGGTTCTTTGTACTCACAAAAGCCATGTGCTTGCAACTTTTCTGATTTTTCTTGAACTCTCTTCCAGTTTAAAACCAAGCCACATTTTCAAGTAAATGCCTGATTAATATCAGAAGCTTTCTCAGATAGATTGCCTACAAAAACTCTTGTAGCCAGACTGCTACTTTCACCACTTTCATGCTTCTCTGAGCAGCATGATCCTTTCTTGGTCCAATTAGCTTTCCAACCAGAGGCACAGAGGTTGGCACTAATGCCTATTTGTCCTCTGATGGGCAATGATTCATGGTGTTTGGCATGGAGACAGTTGTGGCATCATCCAGTACCTTTCTTAATTCACTTTCAAATAGCTTCATTGCAAGGAATGTGGCGTGAAAATTGTGGATGGATCTACAATTAAATTATAGTTGTCTCAGCCAATCATGTCCCCTCAATGCTGGTCCTCCTGTTTTTACCAAATACAAGTTCAGCGTGTCTTGTTGGTTGTTGTATTTCACTGTTAATAATGTTATTCCCACTTTTGGTCTTCTC
Organism: Hemitrygon akajei; assembly: GCF_048418815.1. Taxonomy (NCBI): domain Eukaryota; kingdom Metazoa; phylum Chordata; class Chondrichthyes; order Myliobatiformes; family Dasyatidae; genus Hemitrygon; species Hemitrygon akajei. Next base: position 136,458,100 of record NC_133124.1, on the reverse strand, counting down.
TGTGCAGTCCACTTATCTTTGTCTGCCCAACATGCTCTTCATATGTGACCTATTTGTTTGCATTTTCTGGAAGTTTGACCATTAAATCTGCATTTCTTTGGTGCATGTAAACCCTTGCAACAATGGTAACATAATTTGTTTGTCCAGGCTGGTTTCTAAGTTAGATGCTGTAATTTTGTTCACACTCACTTTCATTCTGACTGCAACTCAATTGTGTCTCTGCGATTTCCGTTGAAACAGCGATTTTAACTGCTCTTTTAAATGTAAGTTGTGCTTCAGTTAGGAACCATTTGTAATTGCTTAATTTTATGCTTCCATAAACTTCTCAGTGCATCGTTAAGACCATCACTGAACTGACAATGCTCAGACAATCTCTTCAATTCAGCCCCAAATGCTGAAATGGACTCCCCTTCTTTATGATTCTGCTCATGAAACCTAAAGTGTTCTGCAATTAGCAATGGCTTCAGTTCTAAATGTTCCTGTATCACTTTGAGAATATCAGCAAAGCTCATTTCTGCTGGTTTGGCTGGAGCAGTTAAACTTTGAAGCAAACGGTATGCCTTTGAATCTTGTCATTGGTTATTTAATTCACTTCAAAATATTGTCCCGTTAGCTCAGTATACATATTCCAGTTATCTTTTTATGTAATCAAACATGTCAATCTTTCTTATGTAGCCAGCCATTTCTGTTTTTGTTTAAATGATTATCACCCAGTACTCACTCTTTATGGACCCATGAATTCTTCAATTTACTGACTTAAAAAAAAAACTTGATTGTGTTTTCCATTCTCAAAAACTTGCACTGTGCTGCTTTGTTTAAAAACTTGACCATTTCAGCACATGCTGGGCTATATTTTTTATAAATTTCGACTGTCCCTCACTGTGCTTTTTTTTAGTTTGAACATCTTGCTGCACTTTAACAGGTCAGTAGCTGTCTCGGGTTCATTTTGAAAATACCTTATCACCAATGTTATGTTTTGTATTTTCAGAGCATTAAACTAATTCAGAGGAAGACACAAGGGTCCAAAATGTTGGTTTAACTTTGAGTTTACTTTAAGCGAGGTGCACATATACCACATGGTAGTGTGATGATGTATACAATTCATGTGCTTTTACATATAGACTATAATTATTTAACAGAACAAAAATGCTTAAACAAAAAATAGACGATTATTCAAACGTTATTGAAATTTTAAATACACAATTTTTTCATGTTTTCATAGAGAATAGGAAGCCGTTTCACCCCTACGCTGATTCACAGAGTAATCCCATTCTCTCACTAATTTTCCCTGTAATCATTTCTCACCCTGTTACCGTGAAGTGTTTGATTGTGCTGCACACCTAAAAACAGGGGTAATTTGTAACGGCCATTTAACCTTCAGAGTCACAAGGAGAACATGCAAACAGAGGCTGATTTCCAAGTGAAAACATTGACCTAACCAAATTGTAACCTTTGGCTTTTGTCTTTGTACAATCATTAACCTTACATATACAACATAGCCTCACTATGCTCCATTTTCCCCCTGCTTTTGCCTTAAACATCTGCTTGGTCTGAGTTGTATGCCATTGGAAGCATTGATTTATTTACCACAGCTTTTCATAATTCTAAATAATTTTATCTACTCTAATAAGATCTATATTTTTAAAATCTATCCGAAATTTTCCCATATTGTGCTGATTATAATGCTGAGTAAACTGAAGGAAGCTTGGATCTCATTGTTCTGCATGCAAGTCAATGCATTTTGGAAAGTCAAACCAGAGTAAGACTTGTTTTATGAATGGTAGGGCACTGGGGCTAGAGAAATGGTATAGAGGGACTTAAGAGTACAATTACACAGTTTATTGAAAGTGATGGCACGGGTAGACAGGATAGTGAAAAAGGCATTTACCGTGCTGAATAGTAACAGTTAGTGGAAGGTAGGAGAATCCAGAACTATGGGGGATAAATTTAAGGTCTCTGAGGGAAATTACTTAAAAGGAACCTGAGGGTAATTTGGTTACACAGAGGATGGTGAACAGGTGGAATGAGCCATCAGAGGAAGTAATTGAGGCTGGTACAATAGTATCATTTATGAAGCGCTTGAATAAGTACATGGAGGGGTGAGGCCTGATGGGATATAGAGCAAATGCCAGAAATCGAGGTTAGTTGGGTGGGCAGCATAGTCAGCATGGATTTGTTGGGCTGAATGGCCTGTAACTGTTCTGTATTGCTCCATGACTCTGTCTGTTGTTGAGCTCTTCTGGGACAATGCAGTCTTAACATCTGTACTGACTTGGAAAAACTGCAGGAAGTGAAGCACTCTGCTTTTAGAACCACCCCAGCCCCCACCATCCCCCACACAAACAATGTGTTGCCTTCCACAATCCATTTCTGCTACTCAATTTTGTCTCAGCCTCCCTGATCACATCAGTATAAAAGCCATTTGTTTAGAATACAACAGGATGTCTAAGCAATAGTATTGAATTGTGTAGGCATGCACCGAACATGCTGGAATCAGGAGCAATAAACAAGATGCTGGAGGATCTCAGTGGGTCAAGCAGCAGGTGTAGAGAGAAATGGACAGTGAACATTTTGGGTCAAGACCCTTCGTTTCAACTGAAAGATAGTGGATATATTAAAAAGAAAGGGAAGGGGTAAAGCATGAGCTAGCAAATGATGGGTGGATCCAAGTGATGAGTGGTGATTGGTTGATAGGTAGGTGTTCAATTGTGATCATTTATGTAACAAAATAGCCAGTTTTGCCTTTCCTCACTTATCCAAAAAGATGTTGCAGATTGGTCTATCCAATACCTATAAGTGGGTCTTCTCAAACAAACAACAGTGCACACAGTACAAGCCTTTCAACCTACTCTAAGACCAGTCTAACCCATTCTGCCCACATAGCATATTCATCCCTCTGTTTTTCTTTCATCCATGTGCTAAACTTAAGGTTTTTAGATTCACAGGGAATGTTTTGGGGACAGCGGGGAGTTGGGAGTCAGGTTCGAGTTTGAGGACAGCGATGTGGGGAGTTAAAAGTTAGGCCTCTGCTATTGAATAGCATTGATTTTGCATGGATGTATGTTGGGTCGTCAAGCGCTATGGACGAACTCCAGTGAGGATGAGGGCTGGGGACCCTCCCAGGTGGGCGAATCACCACAGGTCAGCAAATCCTGGGATTTGAGGTCCATGCAGGTCAGAGGTATTACAGCCAATGTCACCCTCTCTCCCAAAACCCCAGGCCAGAGAATCTGGAAATTGGGGTCCCGGTATCAGAAAATCCTGTGGTTGATACCGAAGATCGAAGTTGGTGATTGTGGAAATCAAAGCCTGATAACTGAAGTCCTGGTATCTGTGAGTCCACTGGAGGCTGGAAATGCCCAGGCAGTTCTGGGTTTGAATGTACTGGAACGTGTGATGACAGTTGTGGACTGCCCCCAGCATATCCTTAGCATGTGGTGGTTGTTAACATAAATGACACATTCCACTGTATGTTTCAGTGTATATGGGATAAGTAGATTTAGATCAGGTTCATTTAAGTGCCTCTTAAATGTCCCTGATGTACCTGCCTCTACCATCACCCTGGCAGCAATTTCCACATACCCACCACTCTGTGCATTGTATAACAAACATACCTCTGACATCTCCCCACCCCTTTACTTCCTTCCAATCACTTTAAACTTATGCCCCATCGCATTAGCCACTTCCTCCCTGAGGAAAGGTCTCTAGCTGCACTCTCTATCCATGCTTATAATTTTATTCACCTCTACCAAAGCACCTCTCGTCCTCCTTCACTCCAAAGGGAAAAGCCCTGGCTCGCACCTGTGGAAGTCCTCACATACTTTAATGTATGACAGGATTAATTTATTTTGCTGTTCTATCAAAGGAGAAGGCTGATTGATAAATCATTGCAACTGATACCCTTAATCCTGTCTGTGATTGACAACTTAAAATGTTGTTCTGAATTGAAAAGGTCTTCAGAATCCAAAAGAATACACATTGCTTGAAATGCCAGTTTTCTGTGAAAGTAGAATTTGGATCCTCACTTCCCTCAAGAATAAATGCATCAGTAGGGCCATGGAGATTCATGGCAATGTATATCATGTAGCAGTTATCCACCTAATTTTCCTCCTCACTTTCAACTTAGCCCCTCAAATATTTATCTTTTTAAAAAAAATTATTGTTGAAATTACATCCATCATCTTTTCAGGCAAAGTTGTTGTCATCATGTTGAGTGTTTTGGTCAATCTTCTTATCTGTATAAGGGTATACAACTGCATGTTGTAAGGGTCACTAGTGAACTCAAGTGCAGGATTCACTGTGATTTTGGTAATTTAAACAAAAGATTTATTACAGAAATCACCAGTGAAACTAACAAGAACTCAGGCAAACTACAGAATCTTGAAGAACTGAAAGCAGTCATGATACACAGAAGAACTCGGTCAGAGTTTCACCAGACAAGGATCCACAACGACTGAACAAAGAGGGGTTGGCAAGCTCCTACCTCCCGCCCTGCCGAAATACATTCTGAAGCACATCGGAATTCAGGAGCACATCGGAATATCCAACCTGAGTTTGGATTCATTTTGACAATAGAGGAGGCATGCCATCAGGTTGGAGGCTACCCAGCTGGTATATAAGGTGTTGTTTCTCCAACCTGAGTTTGGATTCATTTTGACAGTAGAGGAGGCATGCCATCAGGTTGGAGGCTACCCAGCCAGCAACCCTCCCGATGTGGCCTTTTATATATTGGCGAGACCTGATGCAGACTGGGAGACCGTTTCGCTGAACACCTACGCTCGGTCCGCCAGAGAAAGCAGGATCTCCCAGTGGCCACACATTTTAATTCCACGTCCCATTCCCATTCTGATATGTCTATCCATGGCCTCCTCTATTGTCAAAATGAATCCAAACTCAGGTTGGAGGAACAACACCTTATATACCGGCTGGGTAGCCTCCAACCTGATGGCATGAACATTGACTTCTCTAACTTCCATTAATGCCCCTCCTCCCCTTCTTACCCCATCCCTGACATATTTAGTTGTTTGCCTGTTCTCCATCTCCCTCTGGTGCTCCCCCCCCTCCTTTCTTTCTCCTGAGGCCTCCCGTCCCATGATCCTTTCCCTTCTCCAGCTCTGTATCACTTTCTCTAATCACCTTTCCAGCTCCTAGCTTCATCCCACCCCCTCCGGTCTACTCCTATCATTTCGCATTTCCCCCTCCCCCCTCTACTTTCAAATCTCTTACTACCTTTCCTTTCGGTTAGTCCTGACGAAGGGTCTTGGCCCGAAACGTTGACAGTGCTTCTCCCTATAGATGCTGCCTGGCCTGCTGTGTTCCACCAGCATTTTGTATCCAGTTGGCTACTTCTTCCTGAATGTTAAGCGACTAAACCTTCTGAACCAGACTTCTATGCAGTTCTTGCTCAGATGCATTGCTAAGGTCCATGTAGACAATATCCATTGCCTTTCTTTTATCAGCCTTCTTGGTAATCTCTTCAAAGTTTATTAGACATGAACTACCACGCACAATGCCATGTTGACTATTCCTAATCAAGCCCTGTATATCCAAACACTTGTATATCCTGTCCCTCAGAGCTTTCCAGTAACTTACCCATGACTGACATCAGATTTACTGATCTATAATCTCCTGGCTTATTCTTAGAAATTTTCTTGAACAAGGGGACAATATTAGCTATCCTTCAGTCTTCTGGCTACTCACCAGTGGCTAAAGACATTTTAATGATCTCTGTCAGGGTCTCTGCAAATTGCAGTATTAGCCTGCCACGGGGTCTGAGGGGATAGGTAGTCAGGCCCAATTCCATCCTAATTCACCTCAACTCTTCCTCCATAATCTGGATGTGGTCATGACCTCACCATACTTTTGCCTCATTTCTATAGTCTCTGTGTCTGTCTCCAAAGTAAGTACAAATGAAAAAAAAAACACTTAAAATTCTTTTTTCAGTTCCATGCATGGATGACCATGCTGATCTTAAAGTGGATCAACTTGAAGAAAGGTCTACGAGTTGAAACATTTACTCTGTTTCTCTTCCCTCAGAGGAAGTTTATCCTACTGAGCACTTTCAGCATTTTCTGTTTCTGTCTTATAGATGTATTCTCCTATTTTCTATATTTCTGAAAGTGCCAGGGTAGATGGTGGAGTGATGTTGAGGAAAAATGAAGGTTGAGCATGGTAGGAATAATATTCTGAGCTACATCCATCACAATTCAAGGTGTATTGAAGGTAAAATGGATGAGCTTAGAACATGGATCGGCATGTGGAATTATGACATTGTAGGTACTAGTGGGGTTTGGCTGCAGGAGGGGAAGGACTGTAGAGAGAGTTGGAGAAAGTTCCTTGTGGAATTTACACACCAATTTTAAAATGCAATCAGGGCCTGTTAGGACTTGTCTGCTGAGCGGGAGATTGTTTGGGTTATTAGTAACTTAGCAAGGGCCAATGAAAAGCAGAGAGATGCAAGTTGAGCAGCCATTGTGAGAGTGACCATTGTTAGAATGGGCCATGGTTAGATTGGGAGGCCGTGGCTCAGCAGGCTTTGCAGGAACTAGCAGAAGATCCAAGTAAGTTTCTGGTTTGTTTTTTTACTCCTTCTTTGTTTATTAGTACATAGCTAGTGCAAGAGAATGCAAGAGAAGGATTAGTGGTATGTTCTTCCTGTGAGATGTGGGAATTTGGGAGACCTCCTGTCAGGACACTGGAGCAGGGATCCAAACGTAGACCCAGTACTGTGCACACAGTGATATTAATTAAGTAACAAATCCCAAGGTGCAAGCAATGTCGGTGTCCAAGTTCAGGCAGAAATCAAAACATCCAGAGAAATCCAAAAACCAGAATCAGGAAACAGGCAGAGTCAATATTCAGACAGACAGAGTACAGTTACAAATGCTGGAAAGGCTCAGGAAAACTCACTGGCACAATTTGGCATCAAACAGGTGAAAACACAGGACTATAATACACTGAGCAATAAACAGAGAGGCAGATGATAGGTGGAGCACAATGAGACACAGGTGGCATCAATACAGGGAATAATGAGAAATAGGTGAAAGACGGAGTACTCAGTAATACAGGAGCCGGAGTAGAGCGGGAACAGGGACAGGAGCACATGGCAATACTAAACCACAGACTGACGGCTAGGGGGAAACACACAAAAAAACAGAGTTCGACTGGAGGTACTGACACCTCCAGATGATGCATGGAGTGCATTGAGCTGCAACTCCTTAGAGACCATGCCAAGGAACTGGAGCTGTAGCTCACTGACTTTTGGCTCATCTGGCAGAGTGAGGATCAGCAAAAGGGAGTTAGACGTCCCCAGGTTACAGGAGGTGGGTAGTGGAATCGGGAGATAGGAATGGAGTAGGTAGCCAGAGTACCCCTGTGGCTGTTGCCCTCAATAATAAGTAAACTACTTTTAATTCTGCTGGAGTGTGGGGTGACCTACCAGGGGGAAATCACAGTGACCAGGTCTCTGGCTCAGAAGGAAAGGGGGAGAAGAGGGGTGCAGCAGTGGTGGGTAACTAGAGGAGTATCCAGGAAACTCTATGGATGATCAAGACACACTCAGAAGTTTTGATGCAAGCAGAGCGCATTATGCATCCAATATGTCCTCTGCACACATTAAAATGAAGGCTAATAAAGCTGCACTAATCACACGGGAACTAACTATGCAGGATTAACATGCATTGAAAGAGCAAAGAGGAGCAGATAGAAGAACAGCTTTGGAGGAACAAAAAACAGCGTCAGAAAGGAACAGTTACGAAGGAGCATGGAGCAGCTTGTTTTCAAGTAACTGCTGTAGTAGGAAAAGGGATGCGGTACTGAAGAGAGAATATAGGTGAATGCATGGCTGAGGAATTGGTGCAAGGGGCAGGGTTTCAGATTTCTAAATAATTGAAATCTCTGTTAGGGGAGGTATGAGCTGTACAAAAAGGATAATTTACATCTGAGCTTGAGGAGCACAAATATCCTTATGGGCTAGGTTGCTAGATGTTTTCAGGAGGGTTTAAATTAATTTGGCAGGGGGATGAGAATCAGAATAATAGGGCTGAGGTGGGGCAGATGGTATACAAGTAAATGCAGTGTGTAGTGAGACTGTGAGGAGGACAGGCTGGTGGTAGGGTAAAATTACAGTCAGTGGGTTGAGCTAAAGTGTAACATGGGGGCAACATTGAAAAGGGTGATGTATACGGGACTGAAGGTGTTATATTTAAATGCACGGAGCATACAAGTAGATGATCTTGTGGTGTAGTTAGAGATTGGCAGGTATGACAGTGTGGACAACACTGAGTTCTGGTTGAAATTGCATTTTGATTTTGGCTTCTCCCTTTCAAACTACATGGTGAAATCTATCATATTATGCTCACTGCACTGGATGCATTTTGGAAGGACAAACCAGAAGACTGAGTACAGGATTAATGGTCAGTTACTTAAGAGTGTGGATGAACAAAGGGACCTTGCGGTTCAAATCCATACATCCCTCAAGGTTGCTGCACAGGTTGATAGGGTAGTTAAGAAGGCCTATGGGATGCTAGGCTTCATTAACAGGGGGATTGAGTTCAAGAGTAGAGAGGTCATGTTGCAACTCTTCAAATCTCTGGTGAGACCGCACTTAGAGTATTGTGATCAATTCTGGTCACCTCATTATAGGAAGGATGTGGAAGCTATGGAGAGAGTGCAGAGGAGATTTACCAGGATGTTGCCTGGATTGGAGAACAAGTCATATGAAGCAAGGTTAGCAGAGCTGGGACTTTTCTCTTTGGAGTGTAGAAGAATGAGAGGGGACTTGATAGAGGTCTACAAGGTTATGAGAGGCATAGATAGGGTGGATAGTCAGTACCTGTTTCCCAGGGCACCAATAGCAAACACCAGAGGGCATATGTACAAAATTAAGGGAGGAAAGTTTAGGGGAGACATCGGGGTAAGTTTTTTACACAGAGGGTTGTGAGTGCCTGGAATGACTTGCCAGGGATGGTGGTGGAGGCTAAAACATTAGGAGTATTTAAGAGCCTCTTGAACAGGCACATAGATGGAAGAAAAATGGAGGGTTATGGGGTAGTGTGGGTTTAGTACTTTTTTTTAAGGATTAGATGGGTCGGCATAACATGGAGGGCTGAAGGGCCTGTACTGTGCTGTAGTGTTCTATGGTTCTATGAATGACAATCCCAGTTGGGAGCTTAACATCCAAAGATACACACTGGATTGAAGGACAGGCAGGTAGGCAGAGAGGTGTGGGTGGCTACGTAGGTAAAAAAATTAAATCAAATCCTTAGAAAGAGGTGACATAGGATTAGAAAACATAGAATCCTTATGGGTAGAGCTAAGAAACTGCAAGGGTAAAAGAACCCTGAAGGGAGTTATATATAAATCTCCAAGTAGTAGCAGGATGAGGGTACACATTGAAATGGGAGATAGAAAAGGCATGTTAAAAGGGCAATGTTATGATAGTCATTGGGGATTTCAATATACACATAATTTGGAAAAATCATGTTGGTGCTGGATCACAAGAAAAGGATATTGTAGAATGCATATTAGATGGCTTTTTAGAGCAGCTCATGTTTGAACCCACTAGGGAGAAGGCAATTCTGGATTGGGTGTTGTGTAATGAACCAGATTTGATTAGGGAGCTTAAGATAAAGGAACCCTTAGGAGACAGTGAGCATAATATGATAGATTTCACCTTGTAGTTTGAGAGGGAGAAGCCAAAATAAGGCATATCAGTACTACAATAGAGTAAAGGGAATTACAGAGGAATGAGAAAGGAACTGGTGAATGTTGATTGGAAGGAGACACTAGCAGGGATGTTGACAGAACAGAAATGGCTGGAGTTTCTGGTAGCAATTCAGAAGGTGCAAGATGGAAACATCTCAAGGAAGAAGAAACAATCATATAACAATTACAGCACGGAAACAGGCCATCTTGGCCCTTATAGTCTGAGCCGATCGCTTACTCTCACCTAGTCCCACCTGCCTGCACTCAGCCCATAACCCTCCATTCCTTTCCTGTCCATATACCTATCCAATTTTTGTTTAAATGACAATATCGAACCTGCCCCTACCACTTCTACTGGAAGCTCGTTCCACACAGCTACCACTCTCTGAGTAAAGAAGTTCCCCCTCGTGTTACCCCTAAATTTTTGCCCCCTAACTCTCAACTCATGTCCTCTTGTTTGAATCTCCCCTACTCACAATGGAAAAAAAGCCTATCCATGTCAAATCTATCTATCCCCCTCATAATTTTAAATGCCTCTATCAAGACCCCCCTCAACCTTCTGCGCTCCAAAGAATAAAGACCTAACTTGTTCAACCTTTCTCTGTAACTTAGGTGCTGAAACCCAGGTAACATTCTAGTAAATCTCCTCTGTACTCTCTCTATTTTGTTGACATCTTTCCTATAATTTGGTGACCAGAACTGTACACAATACTCCAAATTTGGCCTCACCAATGCCTTGTACAATTTTAACATTAAATCCTAACTCCTATACTCAATGCTCTGATTTATAAAGGCCAGCATACCAAAAGCTTTCTTCACCACCCTATCCACATGAGATTCCACCTTCAGGGAACTATGCACCATTATTCCTAGATCACTCTGTTCTACTGCATTCTTCAATGCCCTACAATTTACCATGTATGTCCTATTTTGATTAGTTCTACCAAAATGTAGCACCTCACACTTATCAGCATTAAACTCCATCTGTCAATGTTCAGCCCATTCTTCTAACCGGCATAAATCTCCCTGCAAGCTTTGAAAACCCACCTCATTATCCACAACACCTCCTACCTTAGTATCATTGGCATACTTACTAATTCAATTTACCATCCCATCATCCAGATCATTTATGTATATTACAAACAACATTGGGCCCAAAACAGATCCCTGAGGCACCCCGCTAGTCACTGGCCTCCATCCCGATAAACAATTATCCACCACTACTCTCTGGCATCTCCCATCTAGCCACTGTTGAATCCATTTTATTACTCCAGCATTAATACCTAACGACTGAACCTTCTTAAATAACCTTCCATGTGGAACTTTGTCAAAGGCCTTACTGAAGTCCATATACTTACCCTTACCCTTACCCTTGTCAACATTCCTCGTAACTTCTTCAAAAAATTCAATAAGGTTTGTCAAACATGACCTTCCACGCACAAATCCATGCTGGCTACTCGTAATCAGATCCTGTTATCCAGATAATTATAAATACTATCTCTAAGAATACTTTCCATTAATTTACCCACCACTGATGTCAAACTGACATGTCTATAATTGCTAGGCTTACTTCTAGAACCCTTTTTAAACCCTTTTTTTCTGCTGCCTCCCACTCTTCTTAAATAGCGGAGTAACATTTGCAATTTTCCAGTCATCAGGTACAATGCCAGGATCTATTGATTCTTGAAAGATCATCATAAATGCCTCAGCAATCTCTCCAGCTGCTTCATTCAGAACCCAAGGGTGCATTCCATCAGGTCCAGGAGAATGATCCACCCTCAGACCATTAAGCATTAAGATTCAGATTGATGGGTTCACGTTACACCGCCAAGATAGGACTGCTAAGTCTTTTAAAGTCAAAGGCCAGGGGTGGGGATGGGTAGGGTGGGGAGGGTGCTTCATGATCAATTCTTAATGGTGCACAAACGTGGTGATACTGTCCCAGTCCTGTTCTCCAGAACTAGAACACCTCACGATCAACTGCCGACCATTTTACTTCCCGCTGGAGATTCAAATAATAATTTTGGTAGCTGTGTACAATCCACCACAGGCCAATGTCAAACAGGCTCTAGACAATCTGAACGATGTGATCAACAGGCATGAAACAGCACACCCTGATGTTTTCCCCGTCATTCTGGGGATTTTAACCAGGTGCTTACCATGCTATTCCACAAGTCTGATCACTTGACTTTGCTTCTACTCACTGAGTACAGGCAGAGACTGAAGACTGCAGCACCAGTAGTGAGGACCAAGAAGGTATGGACAAGGGAGGTGCAGGAGCACCTAGAGGACTGCTTTGAGTTGGTGGACTGGACAGTATACGGGGATTCGTCTTTGAGTTGAATGTGTACGCAACAGCAGTCACTGACTTCATTAAAACCTGTGTGGATGATTGTGTGACTACAAGAACATTCTGTACAGAGTCATATCAAAAGTTGTGAATGAACCAGGAAGTTCGTAGTCTGCTGAGGGCTAGATCTATGGCCTTTAGGTCTGGTGACCAGGTGAGTACAAGAAAACCAGGTATGATGAGGAGGGCTATTTTAAGAGCTAAGAAACAACTCCGAGTGAGGTTGGAAGCAACATTGGATGCACATCAACTCTAGCAAGGTTTGCAGGCCATTACTTCTTACAAAGCAAAACTCAACATCACGAATGGCAGATGCTTCACTCCCAGATGAGCTCAACACCTTTTATGCTCACTTTGAAAGAGAGAATAAAACCACAGCTATGAGGATCCTTGCTGCACCTGGTGACCCTGTGATCTCTGTCCTGGAGGCCAACATCAGGCTGTCTTTCAGGAGGGTGAACCCTCGCAAGGCTGTGGGCCCCGATGGAGAACCTGGTAAGGCTCTGAATATTTGTGCCAACCAATTGGCAGAGTGCTCAAAGATATTTTCAATCTCTCATTACTACAGCTGGAAATTCCCACCTGCTTCAAAAGGTTAACAATTATACCAGTGCCCAAGAAGAGCAGTGTGAGCTGCCTTAATGACTGTCGTACAGCTGCACTCATATTTATGGTGATGAAATGCTTTGAGAGGTTGGTCATGGCTAGAATCAAGGATCAACAAGGACCTGTACCCATTGCAAGTTGCCTTTAGTCACAATAGGTCTACAGTGGATGTGATCTCATTGGCTCTACATGAGCCCTCGGATCACCTGGACAATCCTTTGTCAGGATGTCATTTATTGACTATAGCTCAGCATTTAACACCTTCATTCTTACAATCCTGATCGAGAAGGTACAGAACCTGGGCCTCTGTACCTCCCTTTCCAACTGGATCCTTGACTTCCTAACAGGAAGACCACAATCTGTGCAGATTAATTTCTCCACCTCGCTGAAGATCAACCCTGGCTCACCTCAGGGATGTGTGCTTAGCCCACTGCTCTACCATTATTGGCAGAGTCTCAGATGGTGATGAGAGGACTTATAGGAGCAAGATATACCAGCTAGTTGAGTGGTGTCACAGCAACAACCTTGCACTTAACATCAGTAAGACCAAAGAGCTGATTGTGGACCTCAGAGAGGTTAAGTCGAGGGAACTCACACCAATCCTTATAGAGGGAGCAGGAAGTGGAAAGAGTGAGCAATTTCAAGTTCCTGGGTGTTAATATCTCTGAGAACCTAACCTGGTCCCAGCATATTTATGCAGCTATAAAGAAGGCAAGACAGTGGCTGTATTTCATTAAGAGTTTGAGATTTGGAATGTCATTTGAAAATTTCTGCAGATGTGGAAAGCATTCTGCTTGACTGCATCAGCGTTTGGTATGGGGGGGGGGGCTGTTACTGTACAGGATTGAAGTAAGCTGCAGAGAGTTGTAAACTTAGTCAGCTCCATCGTGACTACTAGCCTCCATGGTAACCAAGGCATCTTCAAGCAGAGGTACCTCAGGAAGACGGCATCCATTATTAAGGACCCTCACCACCCATACATACCCTTTTCTAAATGATTCAGGAACAGCTTCTTCCCCTCTGCCATCTGATTTTTGAATGGATATTGAAACCATGAACACTACCTCACTACTTTTTTTAAATTTATGTTTTTGCACTACTTATTTACTTTAACTATTTCATATGCATATTATATACCTACATGTATTGCATTGTACTGCTGCTGCAAAGTTAACACATTTCACTCACAACATATGCCAGTGATGCTAAACCTGTTTCTGATGCTGATTGTAGGAAGATACATTGCCCTTAGGTCTATCAAGTTGATATTGGCAGTAGTGACTTCATAGTTTAGCTATATGAAATGAGGCAAGGAAATTTACTTTTGACATACAGTATATTCTGTCAATGCAAGTTTTTCTTCAGACTTAAATAATGTAAATCATAAATGAGCCAGCATTGTTTGGACATTATCCTCTGAGGTTTCATTTTCAAGATAAGCAACATTCACTTACATGTGAATGATTGTGGCAACATCTCTTCATGCGATCTGTATCGATAAGGAAGCAATTGAAGAGATCTCCTCGATGGTGAAATTTCAGCTCTAATTACCATGTACCTATGTACAGCTGTAAATGTAACTGAAGGCTATTGTAATCAAATGTCTGATTTATAGGGATCGCAATATGAAATGGGGGCAAAATTCACATGCAGCATCATAGCAGTTTACAGCCTCTCCATTGGTTCTTGGTCTGTTCAGACAGAGGGGGCAAATGACTTGGAGCAGTTCAGAATAAAAGAGAGATCTGGGGTAAAAGCACCATGGGGAGAGGAACAATCTAAAATAATCAAGGAATTTTCATCTTGCACATTGCAGATTGAAGGATGTTACTCAATCACAGTTATCAATATTATGGAGAAGAATATGAAAGCTAATGTGCCTCATCCTTCACCCTCTAAATATACAAAGAGACAGGACCCAACTTAAATGTCTACTCCCTCCCCTGCAGCTCAGGCAAAACAGAACGTAAAGAAGGGGAAGGCTGAAGTTAATGTCATGGAAACTGCGCAGAAGAATTTCAGCTACAACTCTAATCAAAATGCTCCATCTCATGCAGGGATGGCCAGCCTATGGCCACGCGCCAGAAGTGGCACACTGGATGATTAGAAGTGGTGCATTGCACCCAGTGATAATAATAAAAAAGGAAGCCTACTCATGCAAAAAGTATTAACCAAAAACCAATTTGTAGGAAAAAATCTATAACAGGAATTCAAGTAGCTTAGGGCTAGAAATGGGTTTTACTGAGAATAAATCTAAAACTTAGCAATTATTGTTAGCGATTTTATTATTTTGTGCACATCTTTTGGCGAATGTTATCTTCTTTCACATTAATCTGTTTTCAATTTTAAAAAATGTTCAATGAGTCAAACTAGGAAAGAAGGGCTTTTGTTCTGCAGTGATTCCATAACTGTTCAATACACGTTTGATATTTGTTTGATCCTGAGGTGCCAGTGGTGCGTCTGCACCAGCGGTGTGTCGCAGGTTTTTGCCAGTCAGTTTACAATTGACACGTGCACTACGGAGTTGTGCTTTGTTTGCCCTTCATGAACATTTGCAGTTTTGTACTTTTTTGGAAATTAAGCCTTGTTTTTACATTCAGTTACCCATCGCAGTAAAAAAGAAAAGCAGAAAGCGATAGTAAGCGTGAATTCAATGAACAGTGGGAAATTGAGTTCTTATTTATAGCGGGTCCATCAGGAAAAGGGTTGTGCATTGTTTGTGAAAACACTTTCTCACATAATAGAAGACATGATCTTAATAGACACTATAAAACACAACATCAGACTGAAATAGAAGGAAAACTGAAGCTAGTGCTTGGGTCTGAGTTACGGAAAGAGTATGTGATTAAGAAAAAGGAAGAAATCAAAAGAAGACAACATATATTTGTTTAAAGTCTCATTAAGGTAAGTAATGTTTATCTTGTTTTTATATTAAATCAATATATCATGTAAAAATGCTAAATATATCTATATTAACATTTTTACAAGAATTGAATGGGGGTACAAGAGTTGTATGGCACATCTGAACTTGTGCGTGAAAAAATTGATGCATGGAATGTAAAAGGTTGGCCACTTCTAATCTAACGAATAAGATACAGGCATACCTAGTCCTGTCTTACCATCTGCCAAAGCTCATATTTTTTGGCAGAATTTGCCCTTGCTGTTTTAGTACAGCAACAGTCATTATAACACATGGCCAATGATTGATTGGTGTAAATATAAATCTTGCACAGATTTGTAAAGTGAAAATGCTTTCAGAAGTAATGAAAAGTTTCTAAATATTAAAAAACTATAAAAACAGTAAACAGTAAAAGATCTAAATCAAATCAATATTCGGTGTGACTACCCTTTGCCTTTAAAATTGGCATGTAGTTCTATACTCTGATGGCATAAATATTGATTTCTCCATCCAGTTAAAAAAATTCCCTTCCCCTTCCCTCATCCCCACTCTGGCCTCTTGCCTTTCTCACCTGCCTATCACCTCCCCCTGATGCCCCTCCTCCTTCCCTTTCTCCTATGGTCCACTCTCCTGCCCTATCAGATTTCTTCATCTCTAGCCCTTTACCTTTCTCTCCCACCTAGCTATCCTTCTTCCCCTCCTTCACCTTTTTATTCTGGTGTCTTCCCCCTTCATTTCCAGTCCTGAAGAAGGGTCTCAGCCTGAAACAACATCAATTGTTTCTTCATTTCCATGGATGCTGCCTAGCCTGCAGAGTTCTTCCAGCTTTACGTGTGCGTTGCTTTGTGTACCTGCAGAATTTTTTTGTGTTTATAAGAAAATCAGTTGGTAGGTTCTTCCAAGCATCTTGGAGGACTTCCCACAGTTCTTCTGCAGACTTTGGCTGTCTTGCTTGCTTCTGTCTCTCCAGGTAATCCTAGACAGCCTCGATGATGCTGAGATCATCAGGGCTCTGTGGAGGCCGTGCCATCTGAAACCATTTAAAAAAATCTAAGACTCTTGTGCAGTACTGTATGGATAGAGAACATCCCCACTTCAGAGTGGGCAATTAAGATGACATATAGATTTTCAACTTGTAACACTCAAGTTCTGTATGGTAATTTGTGAAATGATTCAAAAGTATTCCAAACCACAAAATATACAAAGGTGCAGTATATGAGCTGTTGAGAAACCTGACACAAGAGCAAATGCAACAGCTAGTTAACATGAAGAAAATCCCATGAACAATTGGTGTTAATTCTTGGTATTTGGTGTTTCCTCATCTCTGGTTAATTAATTATGGCAACATATAGCAAAACATAAATAATGGTCCGACATGTGGCAGCTAATATTTATACCTTACATTACCAGGCAATAACTGTCATCAACAAAAGTAGGTCAAGTATTTAATCATAATGTTCAAGAGCAGCACTATCATTAAGTTTTCAACCATAAGCATCCTGTCGTCAGGATAGGTGTTGTCATGAAACAGAAATGAGGTTGAATTATTGTTATGGCAGGATAGAGATTAAATGCTTAATAATGAGGAACTCCTCCAAGAGAACCACAACCTTGTCATAGGATTTGGAGGCTTGTGTGCCTCAATGATCCAGAGAGCTATATTGGCCGGAGTAAGGGCTTTATGCTTTGGCTTTTGGTGGGGTCACACATGCCAAACTGATCAAAGGGTGGAGGGCAGACCAAGAGAGGTCCACCGGTCCTCCAGGTTCAGGGGTTCAGCTCGGGGCTAACAACCCTGACAGGTAAAACAAAACTATTACAGAGACAGCAATGAATAATCTTACTGCATCTGAGTTTTCTTGAGTCTCCACCTGGGACTTGCATGACTGACATTAGTGAAAACCAAGCTACGGACACGATGAAGGAAACCCTGAACACCGCCAGAGTTGGAGGACCTGCATTGCTGCCCTAAACCCTAGCAGCATAAAGCAACTTTACGGGCAGTAAAGTAGAGAATGAGGAACTGCTTCCCAAATTGTGAGAACCTCTTTGCTATCAGCAAAGTACAAGAATATTCTTCTAAATCAGTGTATCCACATTACCATCCATCTCCATGCTTCCAGATGGTTCACTCAATTTCTCCAGCAGTAGTTCACTGTGCCTTTACTCTGTGTGTGTGTGTGTGTGTGTGTGTGTGTGTGTGTGTGTGTGTGTGTGTGTGTGTGTGTGTGTGTGTGTGTGTGTGTGTGAGAGAGAGAGAGATCCATAGTTAGAAAGCACTGCCAGTGAGAAGAATAGTAAAAATATTGAGGGAAAACATTCCAGTTTGTCTCCAATTTGTACACTATACAAGGCTAGGACATGCAGAGGAAGTATGGGGCATAGAATCAAAAAGTCATAGAGCAATACAGCACAGAAAAAGGCACTTCATCCCATCTAGTTCAAGCCAGCCTGGATTTTTCCTGGTCACATTGGCCCACATCTGGACCTTAACCCTCCATCTCTCTCTCTCATCCATGCATCTATCTAAAATTCTCAAATGTTACAAATGAATCTGCATCTGCCACTTCTGCTAGCAATTCATTCCTCTGGAATCGTTGCTGATGATAACAGCCACAAAGTCGATTACCATCAACGCATTCTCAGATCATCAGTATTCATGTGTTGCTGTTTGGCTTCCCAGCTGTCTTATGTGGAATAGAACTATTATTAGGGTAAAACTGTAATACAGTGTGAGGTTGATATTGAATTTCTTGACCGAGGCAAATGATGTACAAAGGTTAATTACCTGGCTAGGAAGGATGGAATTGCCCAGCAGAGAACTGTGACTTCATTTTACAAAAATCAATATAAAGCATCCTTGATTCAGAGCAATCTACTCAGCGGAACTTCAAAGGTAACTCAATGGCAAGGGATCATTTCCCTTGAATTCTAACTTACCTCTTATATCTTCAAACTTCATAAAGATCTAGTTGAAAAGACCACATTTAAAACAAGTGCAGTTTATTTTTCATTTAAGCAGTAGATTTATTAGAAACAGTCTCTGTGTGATCTATAGAAACCCTTTCTCATTGTAAAGTACTTTACTTGGTCACCCTGCAGTTTTTGTTTGCAAGAGAAAAGGGGCCCAGCCTGTTCTTCATTTCTGATCTGGTGTGAGCTTGCAGTTCATGGGTCATCCTTGTAATTATTTTCCCACATCCTCCAAGCAACTGTTCTTCTACCTTGTTTCCTCCTCCTCCCCTTCTTCCTTCTCCTTTGGCCTTTTTTCTCACCCCTCCTTCCTCCCTCTTCTTCCACTCTCCCTCTCATTTCTCTTCCTTCTTTCCAGAACAGGGAAGTTTAACACAACATCTACTTTTCAATTTTACTTTTCTAGTGATAAAGAACTGTGCTTTATTTATTTTTTGACTTAAAGCCTTTTGCCTGCACCTTTATTTTCTGCAGCCTTCGGAACATATCCAATTGGTGTCATCTGAAATTTTTTAACGGCTTGCTGTCCACTTTGCTACAAGTTCCTGATTCCACATTTTCTCTCCTTGCTCTGGGCTTCCATGCTGTGTGCTGTTGAACGTATCTTGAAACTCCCATCTATGTTTCATCTTCTGCAGTCAGGTACTTTCAGTTTCTGCTACTGAAAATAATAGTGTAAGTTTGGTCAATCACAACCCTCTATTTGGAAAACTCTGCTGGAAATTGTATATTCTCAATCTCTGAAAGCTTTTCTGTGCATCTTTGATTAAGGATTGGATAATATTTCAGCCATTCAGTGAGGGGTGACCTCATTGAAAGCCCTCAATAGAGTGGATGTTGAAAGCCCTCAATAGAGTGGATGTCGATAGGATGTTTCCTGTGGTGGGAGAGTCTAAGACCAGAGGACATGGTGTCAGGATAGAGGGGCGTCCTTTTAGAATGGAGATGAGGAGGAACTTCTTTGGCCAGAGGGTGTTGAATCTGTGGAATTCATTGCCACAGGTGGCTGTGGACGCCAAGTCATTGGGTATATTTAAGGCAGAGGTTGATGGATTCATGATTAGTCAGAGCATGAAAGGATATGGGAAGAAGACAGGATATTTCGGTTGAGATGGAAAATGAATCCACCATGATGAAATGGTGGAACAGACTCGATGCACCAAATGGCCTTGTGTTGCCTTTAAGGCATTTATTTAGCTTTATTACATTTTCACTTTGAATAATTCATTTGTAACTATTTTCTAGTTAAAGGTTGCTAACTACGTTGCAGTTGTTGAGAGTAAATTCATTACCTGTGATGATGTCACACCCGGTTTGGCCTGTCTTTTGGGTAAGTTCCAGTTTGGAGAAATGGGAAGGAGGGAGCTTGTGTGTTCAGGATCAACGTGAGAAAAGTTCCATTTCTACGTACTAAGAAACATCATAGAAGCAATGCTGTAAGTTCATATGACAATTGATATGTTGAAGTAAAAATGTTAACGCTGATTCTGTTAAAAGAAATGACGGTTGGTAAAGTTTGTTCTCTTGTGCTATTGAAAGCGTTGCTGGAAAGTTTGTGTTGAAGTGTATTTAAAGTTGTTGATGGCGTAGATAGATTCTGACTGTATGTTGTACTTTAATGAGGCTTTAATGTAATATGGTTTGTTTTATTTTTACAGTATTTATGATGTAAATGTGATGCCAAGAAGGAAACAAATACTGTATATATTTTGTATTGTTTTATCAACAGTTTTCACCATACATTAATGTGGAAGAGTGAACAGTAAACGGTTAATCTTACTGCGATCTTGTCCTCATTGGCTTCAGTTTAACTTGGTGTTTAGTTCAGAGTTTCTACACACTGCATGAGAACACTACAGTGAAAAGGCGCCATTACCAGGTGCTTCGACAAATGGTACGATGGCCTCGTGATCCAGCATCAAGTCATTGGCATCCAGCGCCAAAAGCAGTAGGGTATCAGCTAGCAAGGCTGCCCTCACAAGAGCTAAAGCAGGAGCCGCCAAGGTGCGAGTGGCATACACTTAACAAGAAGCAAAACTGAAAACGGAAAGGGCTGCCAGAGAATCGGAAAACCAGAGGGAAGAGGCTGCCAGAGAAGCTCAAAACCAGTTGGCAAAGGTAAGGATAGAAACAGAGTCAGAAGTGCTGGTGCTACGCCGAGAAGCCGATGCTGCCAGGGTGGAAGCAGAAATATTAGAAAGTGCTGAAGAAATGCACGTTCAAGATGAAGCAGTAAAATCTACATCAGAAAGGACCAGATTGGAATGCACCAGTGAATATGTCCAATCTCAATCTCAATATGTCCAATATGTCCAATCTCAAAATGACCTGCAGATTCATTCCTCCTCTCCTTACGTACCTGCTGATGTCCCATTTCATGAGGAGTCAACGAGAAGCCCAATTGCATCGCATCCATCTGAGGAAGACAATTTATGCTTGCAACCTTGCGACAAACTCAAGAATGAAAGGGCTGACGACAAATACTTCTCGACTCCAAACTTACCAGATTTGGCGAGAGAAGAGGCAAAGGCTGAATTCAGAACAGCAAATCCTATAACGAACGTACACACTCAGTCATATACCCACCAACATATTCCCCCAGCCAGCATGCCACTTGCAGTTGAACCCTTGGCACAGTATTTAGCACGACGAGACCTCATCAATTCAGGACTATACCAGTTTGACAATAAACCTGAAAATTACCCTGGTATTCCTCATTCACCAGTGCAACTGGCGGAGTCCAGTTCACAGCAACCCAAGAGTTGGATCTTATGACTAAGTGGCTGGGAAAGGAATCAGGTGAACAGGTGAAATGCATACGTTCAGTGTTCGTCAACAACCCCCAGCTAGCCTTACGCAAATCATGGGAGAGACTTCGGGAGTGCTATGCGGCCCCTGAAATTATTGAAACAGCTCTATTTCGACGGCTGGAAAATTTTCCTAGAGTGTCAGCCAAGGACCACACTAAACTAAGAAAACTCAGAGATTTACTCATGGAGATTGAAGGCGCTAAAGAAGACGGCTATTTAACTGGCCTGTCATATTTAGATACTTCATACGGAATTGGTCCAATCGTGGACAAACTTCCATTTGGGCTTCAGGAAAGGTGAGTGTCTGTTGGCTCAGAGTACAAGGAAGAGAATGGTGGTTGATTCCCTCCCTTTAAGTATTTCACTAGGTTTGTGTGCAAGGAGGCGAAGAAGTGAAATGACCCTAGCTTCATGAGTCAAGGTAGCAGTACAATTCACACTAAGCCAGTCAAATCCACTTTGAATAATTTTAACATCAATAAACCTGTCTCAGTGCGTAAAACTGAAGTCTCCACAACTAACAATGACCCTAGCAAGAATTGTCCATTGCACAACAAACCTCACCCCCTCAAAAAATGCAGAACGTTTAGGAAAAAACCCTTTGACGAGAAAATGGCCCTTCTCAAGGAGAAAATAATGTTTTAAATGCTGTTCCTCTACCTCTCACCTCGCTAGAGAATGTACATTTCCCGTAAAGTGCTCGGAATGCAACAGCATTAATCACGATGGGGACATTCATCCCGGCCTGTCACCGCATACTGACAAAGCTCCTTCACCCTCACAAGAGGACGGCGGGGAGGGAGAGGATCACCCTGATACAACTGTTGTCAGCTCGAGCTGCACAGAAGTTTGCGGTCAAGGTCAGTCAAGTCGTTCATGCTCAAAGATCTGCCTCACTAAGGTGTACCCTAAGGGAGCCAAAGACAAGGCCATCAAAGCCTATGTAATCCTGGATGACCAGAGCAACCGCTCACTAGTCAGACCAGAGTTCTTCAAGTTGTTCGGCGTAGAGAGTAATCAGTTCCCATACTACCGTAGAACTTGCTCAGGCAATGTAGAAACATATGGCAGGAAGGCAGAAGGCTTCCAGCTCGGGACGCTGGATGGTAAAGTTGTCATCTGTCTCCCTCCGCTCTTAGAGTGCAATGAAATTTTGAATAACCGCACCGAGATTCCGACGCCAAGCGCAGTGCGACACCAGCCACATCTCCACCACATTGCCAAGCACATCCCAGAACTGGATCCAAAAGCAGAAATACTCCTGCTACTAGGAAGAGACGTTCTCCAGGTGCACCATGTCAGGCAGCAGGTCAATGGACCACACGACGCTCCCTTTGCCCAACGCCTGAATCTGGGCTGGGTGGTGATAGGAGAGGTGTGCCCTGGCAATGTACACAAACTGACAGTAAACACGCTCAAGACCAATGTGCTAGAGAGTGGCCGCCATTCAATTTTTCAACCCTGCACAAGCTTAATGTGTATCAAGGAAGCACAACAAGGCTTTAACAAGCGTAGTAAAGTAACCGAGAAGAGACTGGGACAGTCAGTCTTCGCTCAAACTGAGCATGATAATAAACTTGCACTATTAGCAGAAAAAACTCAAACGAGAGAAACATTTGAGTTGATCGAACCCGAAAGAGACTCGGAAATTTGGCTGCAAATACAAACCGGTGTCACCTACCTGGAAGAATCAATACGTACCACTAAAGGCTTTCAGCGATTCTCCACCTTGAATTCCTTAGTGAGAGGATTGGCATTCCTCATCCTTTAATTTAATTTTAAGTAATTATTTCATTTAATTTTAGGTAACCTCCCACAATCTGCAATAGAGAAGAACAAACTATATATGTTAAGAGTTTTGATTTTGATTGCCCATAAAATAATAACTGTTAATTGGTTTAAATGTCATCCACCCACTTTGGAACAATGGATACTGAGACTGAAAGACATGAACTGTATGGAGAATATCACTGCAAGTCTACAGCTGAAAATGGACTCCCACTTGGAAAGATGGAATGCTGTTGTAGTATACCTGGCACAGTGAAAGGCCCATATAGGGGCCTGGCAAAATGTGGGACTGGAGTTGATTGACTGAGGAGTGTGATTTTATTTAAAATTGATGTAAATCTATACTGAGGAGTGATGTTAAGTATGTAGACCATATGTATGCTTGTGTATGTATGTAATTGTAGGTATGTGCCTTTTATTTCTTCTTTCTCTTGCTCCTACTCTCTGCCATCCCTGATATTGTTAATTTAGGTACAGTGAATTGTGGACCGATAGCTAATGTCTGTTTGTAGCTGTGTGTTTGTCTAATAAAATAAAAAGAATAAAGTTTAAAAAAATTACAAGGATTTCTTTGGAACTTGAGGACCTGAGTTATGAGAATAGGTTGAGTAGGTTAGCATTTTATTCCCTGGAGTGTAGGAGAATGAGAGGAGAGGTATATAAAATAATGAGGGGTATAGATAGGGTAAATACAAGCAGGCTTTTTCCACTGAGGTTGGGTGATATTAGAACTAGAGGTCAGGTTAAGGGTACAAGGGTTTAAAGGGAACTGAGGGTAAACTTCTCTCAGAGGGTGGGGTCAGTGTGGAATGAGCTGCCAGTGGAAGTGGTGGGTATGAGTTCAATTTCAACATTTATTAGAAGTTTGGGTAACAACGTGGATGGGAAGGGAATGCAGGGAAGTGGTCCACTTGTGGGTTGATGGGACTAGGGCTACATGGGCTGAAGGGGCTGTTTCTGTGCCACAGTGCTCTATGACTAGGTAAACCACTGCATCACTTGTGTCTGAGTCTGTCATCCCATTCCCCTTTATTCATGAGTTACAGGCCTGAGTTGAACTTCTGGGTTGAAGGTCAAATGAGAATAAGGCACTTTTCCAAAAATCATGTCAACAGGGTGGGTGGCTAGATTGATTAACCAAAATTCCCAAGGTTCTGAAAGTTTGAGACAGCTGATTAAAGATTCAAGTTTATTTATCGTGTGTACATCAAAATATACTGCGAAATATGTCATTTGCATTAACAACCAGCATATCCAAGTGTGTACTGGGGCAGTCCGCCAGTGTTGCCACACCATCTGGTGCCAACATAGCATGCCCACAATGCTCATCAGAACAATACAGAACACAACAAAACAAGCCCCATTCCTCCCTCCCACCCATGCACATACTATACATAGCTGATGCTAGACTTTGGAACAGAAGGCAAGGGAGAGACACTGGTTTGTGATAAGTCGAACTGGATTCTGGGCAGGTGGAACTAGATTGGGGGAGTGAGTGAGTGGGAAATGTGAGAAATTTCTTTGGTCTAACTGAGCTTAGCAATGCAATATTTCATATTTTACAGGCTGCTGTGGCAGGAGGTACGACCATGATATTGGACTTTGTGATCCCGCACAAAGGTACCTCTTTATTAGAAGCTTATGACAGATGGAAGAGCTGGGCAGATCCCAAAGTCTGTTGTGATTACTCATTCCATGTAGCTGTGACTTGGTGGAGTGCAAAGGTACAGTGAACACATTAAATAAATTTGTTTCGGCCTAAATAATGTTTGTAAAATTCCAGTGATTATCATAATATGTGTTAACATTGAGGGCTTTCTGAAACTAGTCTCAGTAGTTAGTGTGTGTTTTGAGATATTTTCAACAGGCTTAGTCTTGCATGGGTGATGTAAGGATTGAATATAGAGTGGGATGCCAGTCAAGTCAAACAATGCATGTTATTGTTTGAGTTGCACTGATTCAAACAAGTGGAGACATTTCCATCATACATTTGGGCTTTTAGATGATGGGAAGGGTTTGTATCAAGTGTATTGTTCACTGCAGAATATTGTGCCTCAGTTCTCTTGTAGCTACAGTATTAATATGATTGATTTAGTTAAGAGGTAGTGATCATAATATGATAGAATTCACCTTGCAGTTGGAGAGGAAGAAGCATAAATTCAGATGTATCAGTATTACAGTATAGTAGAGGGAATTATAGAGGCATGAGAGAGGTGCTGGCCAAAGTTGATTGGAAGGGAACACTATTAGGGATGACAGCAGAACTGCAATGGCTGGAGCTCCTGGGAGGTGCAGGATAGATAAATTCCAAAGGCAGTTTGACACAACTGTGGCTGACAAGGGAAGTCAGAGACATCATAAAAGCAAAAGAGAGGGCATATAATAGAGCAAAAAATGGTGGGAAGTTAGAGGTTTGGGAAGCTTTTTAAAACCAACAGAAGGCAACTAAAAAGGCCATGGGGGGAGATGATATCTGAAGGTAAGCTTATATCAAAGAGAATACCAAAGTCATTTCAGAAAAATGAAAAGAGAGGTGAGAGTAGATGCCAGCCTTGGCTTGACTGTGTGTAGGTAAGAGCAGGGACTGTTATAATGTTTAAGGTTTTCAGGATTAAGCATTAAGTGTCAATGCTTTGAAGTTGAGTGCCACATGTCTCCTCCCGAGTATTCCAGGTAGTACTCTAGAAGTTTCTAATGCTCCTCTTACCATTTCTCTTCTTCTCACCTACCCTTCACCTCTCTCTGCTACCCCTCCTCCTTTCTTTTCTCCATTAGTTCATTCGTTTACTACTTCCACCAACTTGGTTCCAATCTTGGCTTCTCTTCTCCTTCCATCCACCTTCCCGCTCACCTCGTTTCATCTATCAGCTGCCAGCTAGTAGTCCGACCCCTCCCCCACCTTCTTATTTTGACTTTTTCACCCTTCCTTTCCAGTCCTGATGAAGGTTCATGGCCCAAAACATTGACTACATATTCCTACCCATTGATGCTGCTTGATTTGCTGAGTTCCTCCGCCATTTTGTGTGTATTGATCTGGATTTCCAGCATCTGTAGAATCTCTTGTGTTTATTTTTCCAGGAAGTGGCAGTTATGCTTTGAGGATGCCAGACGTCTGTTCTGTAATGTTCTTCATGAGTCATAGGTGTTACTATAGGCTGGTATACATACCTGCTCTGGGGACTTTACATGGTCTTGGATTGAAGAAATTATAACGTTGATTGTACAGTTCCCTGTAGTTGAACACCAACTCCAAATTGACACTGGAATTCATGAAAAAGTTCAAGTTCAGAAGAGATAGCATGTGTGCAACAATAGTACACAAACTATACCGAGTTCAGTAAATATGGATGGTATATTGTGTTAAAGAAACAGTCTGGGGATTGATTTGAGTGACTGGCAGCCCTCCAGTTGCTGACCTGGGCAGCACTTCCATCTCGTTCCCTTTTGTCCCGGCTGTAGTCATCCTCCGTCTGGTCTCATTTCTCTCTGTCCCCACTGTTTACCCGCTTCTCCAAATTGCTCACTGTTCTCTACTTATACTAGATTCCACTTTCTTTCAGCCTTCTTTCTCACTCTCTCTCCCGCTTCTCCTCTCTCGTTCTCATGTCCTTCTCTCTCTCTTGCCACCTCTTTTTTTTTCCTCTGCCTTTCTGTCTGTCTGCCCCTGCCTCTGTTCTGTCTTGCTCCCTCTGTTGTAGATGTGGAAAACCACCATAAGCGTTCGGCATGGACTAGAAAGGCCGAGATGGCCTGTTTCTGTGCTGTAATTGTTATATGGTTATATACCTTTTTAATCTGCTTTTTCACAGGTGAAAGAAGAAATGGAAATATTAGTCAGTGAGAGGGGTGTGAATTCCTTTAAGATGTTCATGGCATACAAAGATCTCTTCATGCTTCAGGATGATGAATTGTATTCTGCCTTCCGTCACTGTAAGAAGTTGGGAGCAATTGCTCAGGTTCATGCTGAAAATGGGCATTTAATATCTGAGGTGAGTATTAACCAAGCTGTGCTTTTTTCCCCTCAACGTTTTCCCACGTGTGCTGTACTTTTCATTTTGGTTTTCGCTTGATTAAAAACCAAGGAATTAAAATGAAGTTCTTATGATTCCAACATTTTAAACACTTCGGAAAAGATTGCTTTCAACTCATTCCACAACTTGACTTGCCATAACCCTCTAGTTGCACCTTCTTAAGTACAGAGGACTGAATGAGCAGACTTACACATGTCTAGCAAGGCAGACGGGCTTCAAGTGAAAAGTGGACTTGGCCAACCCTGAAGCTTCATCCCTGGAGTATCCAGTCCTTGTTTGCTTTGGGTTTTTCATCAAAACTTTAGCATTTGATTTAAATAAGTAATAAGAAATAAACAAAAGCATACTAATGTGACTAAAGTACGTCAAGCAAATATCTCTGTCACGAGTTTGTTGATTGAAATGAATGGGAGGCAGCAGCCATCCCTGATATCGAGGAGAGTGTGATGCAGAGAATATCTGGACTTCGCCTAAGTGCATCACTTCTCTACTAGTGGATTTTGTGGTGAGTTCAGTGGGTGAGCAAACAGTTAATTGTGCTTCTGACCTTCAGTCTCTCTGGATTCTGTCATTTATCATCCCTCACACACCTCTACCAATTCAGTTATTAGTCACATTAACCAAGCTGTTATTTTCAATATCAAACAGTGCTAAAACATGTATAGAAACATAGAAAATAGGTGCAGGAGTAGGCCATTCGGCCCTTCGAGCCTGCACTGCCATTCAGTATGATCGTGGCTGATCATCCAACTCAGAACCCTGTACCTGCTTTCTCTCCATACCCCCTGATCCCTTTAGCCACAAGGGCCATATCTAACTTCCTCTTAAATATAGCCAATGAACTGGCCTCAACTGTTTCCTGTGGCAGAGAATTCCACAGATTCACCACTCTCTGTGTGAAGAAGTTTTTCCTCATCTCGGTCCTAAAAGGCTTCCCCTTTATCCTTAAACTGTGACCCCTTGTTCTGGACTTCCCCAACATCAGAAACAATCTTCCTGCATCTAGCCTGTCCAATCCCTTTAGAATTTTATACGTTTCAATAAGATCCCCCCCTCAATCTTCTAAATTCCAGTGAGTATAAGCCTAGTTGATCCAGTCTTTCTTCATATGAAAGTCCTGCCATCCCAAGAATCAATCTGGTGAACCTTCTTTGACCTCCCTCTATGGCAAGAATGTCTTTCCTCAGATTAGGGGGCCAAAACTGCACACAATATTCTAGGTGTGGTCTCACCAAGGCCTTGTACAACTGCAGTAGAAACTCCCTGCTCCTGTATTCAAATCCTTTTGCTATAAATGCCAACATACCATTTGCCTTTTTCACCGCCTGCTGTACCTGTATGCCCACCTTCAATGACTGGTGTACAATGACACCCAGGTCTTGTTGCACCTCCCCTTTTCCTAATTGGCCACCGTTCAGATAATAATCTGTTTTCCTGTTCTTGCAACCAAAGTGGATAACCTCACATTTATCCACATTAAATTGCATCTGCCATGAATTTGCCCATTCACCTAACCTATCCAAGTCACCCTGCATCCTCTTAGCATCCTCCTCACAGCTAACACCGCCACCCAGCTTTGTGTCATCCGCAAACTTGGAGATGCTGCATTTAATTCCCTCGTCTAAATCATTAATATATATTGTAAACAACTGAGGTCCCAGCACTGAGCCTTGTGATACCCCACGAGTCACTGCCTGCCATTCTGAAAAGGTCCCGTTTTACTCCCACTCTATGCTTCCTATCCACATTAATACCATACCCCCAATACCGTGTGCTTTAAGTTTGCACACTAATCTCCTGTGTGGGACCTTGTCAAAAGCCTTTTGAAAATCTAAATATACCACATCCACTGGCTCTCCCCTATCCACTCTACTAGTTACATCTTCAAAAAATTCTATAAGATTCGTCAGACATGATTCTCCTTTCACAAATCCATGCTGACTTTGTCCAATGATTTCACCTCTTCCCAAATGTGCTGTTATCACATCTTTGATAACCAACTCTAGCATTTTCCCCACCACCGATGTCAGACTAACTGGTCTATAATTCCCCTGTTTCTCTCTTCCTCCTCTTTTAAAAAGTGGGGTTACATTAGCCACCCTCCAATCCTCAGGAACTAATCCAGAATCTAAGGAGTTTTGAAAAATTATCACTAATGCATCCACTATTTCTTGGGCTACTTCCTTAAGCACTCTAGGATGCAGACCATCTGGCCCTGGGGATTTATCTGCCTTTAATCCCTTCAATTTACCTAACACCACTTCCCTACTAACATGTATTTCCCTCAGTTCCTCCATCTCACTAGACCCTCGGTCCCTTACTATTTTCGGAAGATTATTTATGTCCGCCTTAGTGAAGACAGAACCAAAGTAGTTATTCAATTGGTCTGCCATGTCTTTGTTCCCTATGATCAATTCACCTGTTTCTGACTGTAAAGGACCTACATTTGTCTTGACTAGTCTTTTTCTTTTCACGTATCTATAAAAGCTTTTACAGCCAGTTTTTATGTTCCCTGCCAGCTTTCTCTCATAATCTTTTTTCCCTTTCCTAATTAAGCCCTTTGTCCTCCTCTGCTGGTCTCTGAATTTCTCCCAGTCCTCAGGTGTGCCACTTTTTTTTGCTAATTTATATGTTTCTTCTTTGGAATTGATACTATCCCTAATTTCCCTTGTCAGCCACGGGTGCACTACCTTCCCTGGTTTATTCTTTTGCCAAACTGGGATGAACAATTGTTGTAGTTCATCCATGTGATCTTTAAATGCTTGCCATTGCATATCCACCATCAATCCTTTAAGTATCATTTGCCAGTCTATCTTAGCTAATTCACGTCTCATACCTTCAAAGTTACCCTTCTTTAAGTTCAGAACCTTTGTTTCTGAATTAACGATGTCACTCTCCATCTTAATGAAGAATTCCACCATATTATGGTCACTCTTACCCAAGGAGCCTTGCACGACAGGATTGCTAACTAACCCTTCCTCATTGCTCAATACCCAATCTAGAATGGCCTGCTCCCTAGTTGGTTCCTGGACATGTTGGAACCATCCCGCATACTTTCCAAGAAATCCTCTTCCTCAGCACCCTTACCAATTTGGTTCACCCAATCTAATATGTAGATTGAAGTCACTCATTATAACTACTGTTCTTTTATTGCACGCATTTCTAATTTCCTGTTTAATGCCATCCCCAACCTCACTACTACTGTTAGGTGGCCTGTACACAACTCCCACCAGCGTTTTCTGCCCCTTAGTGTTATGCAACTCTACCCATATTGATTCCACATCCTCCAGGCTAATGTCCTTCCTTTCTATTGCGTTAATCTCCTCTCTAACCAGCAATGCTACCCCACCTCCTTTTCTTTCCTGTCTATCCCTCCTGAATATTGAATATCCCTGGATGTTGAGCTCCCATCCTTGGTCACCCTGGATCCATGTCTCTGTGATCCCAACTATATCATATTCATTAATAACTATCTGCACATTCAATTCATCCACATTGTTACGAATGCTCCTCGCATTGACACACAAAGCCTTCAGGCTTGTTTTTACAACACTCTTAGCCCTTATACAATTATGTTGAAAAGCAGCTCTTTTTGCTTTTTGCCCTGGATTTGCCTGCCTGCCACTTTTACTTTTCACCTTACTACTTTTTGCTTCTACCCTCATTTTACACCCCTCTGTCTCTCTGCACTTGTTCCCATCCCCCTGCCACATTAGTTTAAAGCCTCCTGAACAGCAGTAGCAAACGCTCCCCCTAGGACATTGGTTCCAGTCCAGCCCAGGTGCAGACCATCCTGTTTATACCAGTCCCACCTCCCCCAGAACTGGTTCCAATGTCCCAGAAATTTGAATCCCTCCCCCTTGCAACATTTTTCAAGCCACGTATTCATCTGAAATATCCTCCTATTTCTACTCTGACTAGCACGTGGCACTGGTAGTAATCCAGAGATTATTACCTTGTGATCCTACTTTTTAGTTTATCTCCTAACTCCCTAAATTCACCTTGTAGGACCTCATCCTGTTTTTCTACCAATTTCATTGGTACCTATGTGCACCACGACCACTGGCTGTTCACCCTCCCACTCCAGAATGTCCTGCAGCCGCTCAGAGACATCCTTGACCCTTGCACCAGGGAGGCAACATACCATCCTGGTTTACAATCATAGTATCTGTTTCATATTCCAGCTGGCTAGTGGCTTCTTCCCCCAGGCTACGAAGCTTCTGAACATCTTACCACCCACTACACATCATTTACGCCAGCACCAGTAGTGGTAATACTGATGTATATTTAACTATATGTTGTATATGCACTTTCAGAATATAGATGTTATTATCTGTTAATAATATTGTGTTAATATTACTTCATGTGATGAATGTACTGTGTTTTGTACCTTAGTCCCAGAGGAGTATTGTTTTGTTTAGTTGTATATGTGTGTACAGTTGAATGACAATAAACTTGAACGTGACCATTCACCAGGATACGACAGTTGTTTGAATACAGACTCTAACTTCCTACCCACTTGGAATTTTGTTCCCTGAAGTGATGATTTTTATAATGGATTAGGAAGGGATCTCTGCTTAAAGAAGGAAAAGTGAAAGACAATAGGGAAAGATCAGATCAATGGGATTGCTCTAGTAACGATGGGTGAATGGCTTCTGTCTGTGGCATAATTCTGAATTTCTATTATGGAATGGCTCAGTTCTAAGTGTTAAAACTGCATCATAACTGCAAAGTTAACTTCAGGTATGGCACCAGCAAACTGGAGGCCAGCTAATTCTTGTTCCAAAAGCTAGTAGGAGGTAAGCCTGGAAACTACAGGCTGGTGAGCCTCATATCGGTAATTGAAAGTTGATGGCAAAGAATCTGAAGAACAGGATTTATATTCACTTGCAAGAAATGATTAGAAAGAGTCAGTGTGCTTGTGAGCAGGGGAGATCATGTCTCACAAACGTGCAATTCGTTAGGAGGTGTCTCAGAAAATTGATGAGGGTAGAGCAGTAGATGTAATTTAGATGGACTATATTAAGGGTTTTGATTAGGTCCTGCATGCTGTGTTGGTCCAGAAGTTTAATGTGAACGGATCTGAGGAACATTGGTAAAATAAGAGGCAGAGGATGTTTTCATAACTGGAAGTCTATAACAAGTGGTATTCCATAGGTTTGGTGCTGGTACCTTTAGTAGTTTGTAATGCATAACCGTCTTGGATGATTAGTAAGTTTGCCAATAACACAAATGTTAGTGAAGTGATAGATAGTGAAGAAGATTTTCAAGGGATATAAGTGGGATATAAATCATCTAGAAAATTGAGCAGAACAGTGATGGATGGAATCGAACCCAGACATAATGTACTTTGGGAGGTCAAATTGTGGTTGGTCATATAGAGTAAATGGCAGGGGCATTAGGAGCATTGGTTTACAGAGACAGCTTGATTGTAAATCCATAGCTCCCTGATATGTTGATGAAGAAGGCATTTGATGTGCTCATCTTCATAAACCAAGGCACTTTGGGTTGTCATGTTGCAGTTGTACAAAATATTGGTTAGACTGCACTTAATCGTGTGCAGTTCTTATTATCACACTACAGGAAGGATGTGCTAACAATAGAGAGTGTGCAGAAGAAATTGACTGGGATGAACTTCCGGAGGAGGTATTGTAAAGGCATTTGTAAATGTGCAGAAGGATGTGGATTAAAAATAGGATTAGCATAGACAAGCATCAAGGCCAGTAGGAACAAGGTGAGTTAAAATGGTTTGTAATCGTATCTGTCCTGTACATTTCTGTTGTACTATGATTCTTTGTCAGTTGTTATTGGTGCCGCAGGTAGCACAGTGACTTGTTGAATATAGCCCTTAGTGCTGAATTGGGAAGGGTAGACATATGGGTAGTAAATTCACCCCTCCATTTAACTTCATTGAGTTTACAATCATTTCACAAATCAAAAGGGACAAATGCTTGGAGAATGAAATGCATAGACTGTGCTAAATCAAATAAGCGAGGTTTGTTCTGGGCAGCCTGCAAATGTCACTACACTACTGGCGCCAACATAGTACAGTGCCCATATATTTACTAATCCTAACAGTATGTCCTTCGAATGTGGGAGGAAACTGGGGAACCCAAATCCTTACTGTCAGTGGTGGGAGTTGAACCTTGATTGGAGATTGCTGGCACTGTAAAGTGATGTGCTAACCTCTTGTTACTGTCCCACCCTGATTGAATTGAATGGTATAAGCAATAACTGCCTGCATTTGGTTAGCACGTTTAACTGGCAAAAGTGTGCATAGATGCTTCAAAAAAGTACAAGTGGATTTGAAAAACCAAAGCAAAAAATATTTGGAGGGGTGGCTTAAATTCACAGGTGAAAAATTTTAATTGAAGACATTTGAAGGCAGCATTCCCATGTAGCTAAGCCAAGGAATTAGCATGGGTTAGGATAATGAAAATAATGGAAGGAAAAAATGGGGAGTATGTTCATGCTCTAGAAATTAAAAAAATGTGAGAGAGGGTTTCAGCACCAGATGTAGGGATAGTGCCAGGCTATATTATATGTGTGGAGGAAGACTGTATAACAGAATGAATGGGTTTGGAAGACTGGCTCTGAATCAACTAGACAGCTGATGGCAAAGACAGTGGTTCAACCTGAGTCTGTGACTAGGGTAGGAAATTAGTAGCAAAGATATATGGTTAATGTCATGGACTGAAGGTTACAGTTCTGGTCTTCCCAGAGATTAGCAGAAGTGGCATAATGGTTCTACTTGTAAATCTGCTGCCTCACCATTTCAGTGATTTCAGCCTTAGATTTAATTTAACCTTTAATGTGTGTAATTCTCCAGTTGATTGCCCGTGTTTCCCCTCTTGTTCCACAGATGTGACAGTTGGTGGTTTGACAGCTGGAAGTTCTCTCTGGAATGCAGATGCAGTAAATGGTAGAAACTTGGACAGTTGATGAGAATGTAGGAAAAATAAAATAGGACAGGTATAGGATTTAGTGAAGAGGGTGCTTGATGCCAATGAGAGCTCAGTCCTATGACTCTATAATGTATATTGGGGGAGGGGAGGGGGGGTCACTGAGGTGACGTACTGCCACAGTGCTGCTGCTTAGAAAGTTTCAGAATTTTGACAATAGAAAAAGCAGCAGTAATTTTCTAAGTCAGGATAGTTTCTGAGATGGAGGGTACCTGCAGTGACTTCCTACTGAGCTAAAGCACAAATTAAAGAAAAATTGAAGAATGTTGTAAGTTTTTGCCGACTTATGTTTTCTACCATAGTATTAAATAAAATCTTCAGTTTTATTTATTTCTGCTTGTTGTTTGTTTGTTTCTGCAGGGTGCAAAGCAGATGCTTGTAATGGGAATTTTTGGACCTGAAGGTCATGAGCTTTGTCGACCTGAAGCAGTAGAGGCTGAAGCCACACAAAGGGCAATTACTATAGCCAGTTGTGTTAACTGTCCCATCTATATAGTCCATGTAATGAGTAAATCTGCCGCTAAAGTGATTGCTAGTGCACGGAGAGAAGGTAAGAAATGACAGACATTCAATCCCATTTCTTCCATGCACTGCTGATTTATAGTCTTTCTCACATTTTCAACACATCCCTCAAAGCACCATTGGAATGAAATGATTTGTATGGATGGCATGCAAAACAAAATTATTTTACTGTACTGAAATGACAATAATTTACCGATTTATTAATTTGCAGTGTAATGTACTGGAATGTTAATTCTCTGATCCTTTTCTCTCTGGGGCAGCTGCACTGAAGGTACAATCACCGATGGATTTGTAGCATTCATGAACATAAATAATTCATCCAATACCAATTTACTGACCCCTCTGTTGTGGTGTGAGTGATCACAATGAAACAAAATGGCAGAGCGCAGTGATGCAGTGACTTCTCTGAATCCCAGTAATGATGCTAGTTTTAAGTTCTTCAGTCATGTCTTCTCTTGAAGACTACCTTTCCTGAAGAACACCACACTGTCAATATAGTAATAAAGCAAGTGGCAGTAATGAGATTAATAAGATAAAAATGGATAAAAAAGTGGTACTTGAAGGAAGTGAGTGCTGGAAGTTGAAAAGTCACGTGGACCAGATGGATGCATTCTAGATTACTGGCCGAAAGAAGAGCAAGACTTGTGACGATTCTGTCAAATCTTACACTCTTCAGACCCACACTCAGTAATTATAGGCTGCTCAGCTTAATAACAAACTTGTCCGGAGCTTCATTTGCATAGCATTTTATTCAGCATTTCTGATTGAAAATATTTTCCCCCCAGAAGTAAAATATGACATAAACCATTTTGGGTTATTTCCTGTCCTTTGGAACTCAGCTTCAAGAAAATACAGGATGATGTTATTCCCTGTGCATTGCTGATTCTTAAGTTTTTTTCACGAAAACACTCATTTGTCCTGGAATGAATTGAATTCCCATAACAATGTGGTCTTCACCCCACGGTACATTGGGTGGTGGGAGCAGTAGGAAGTAGTTCTTTTAAAGGTGAATTGTGGATATTTGAGAGGGATTACTTGGCATCGAGCTGAGAACTCAGGCTGAATGATTGTTTTTTGGACAAAATACAGCACAGTTGCAAACCTGCTACCTTTGTGATGTACGTATGTTTGGGATGTTTTGTGGTCATTATGCAAAACGGTCCGAATTCCTCTTTCTCCCTTATTGAATGCCTTTGTCTCTATTGTTAAAATAAGCCGATCAACATGCAAAAATATTGCAGAATGTATGATCAAATAATGAAAAAAAATGAGCTTGTGAGTATGCATAAATATGGATATTAGAATAAAACTAAGGTAATTAACTGTCGATGTTAGGTTTCAGTATTTTCACAACATGCTTCAATATGCTTCAGTATTTTCATAATATGCTTAACATAGCAACATAATTTATGTTACTAAGATTAACACTGTAAATTCAAATGTCATTTATGACTGCATGTGGGTGCCAAATACCTCACTCAATAGTCAAGGGCATATATATTAATTGAAAATGCATCTTAACTAATAAAGGTATTTTATTAGCTAAAAGATCAAAAAGCTGCTCTTTGAAGCATGACACTAAAATTTAGTCATGTGTAGTTAAGATGTATGGATTTTGACTTTTTTTTGCAATCTCTCATTTGAAGTACAGTGGATTCTGTTTAATTGTGCCATTCATTAATCGGTGCAGCCGCTTATTTGGGACAATTCTTAAAGAACAAAAAATAATTAAGTAGCTGAGATTCCCTTCATTTATTTGGGACAACATGACAATTAATTGGGACGGGACTGTTTCTGAACAGTTTCTAACTACTGTCAGTCGCATGCGCTTACGTGGCTGTTAGATGCTACATCGTGCTTGTAGTGAACAATTTTTTAAATAGCATCAGTTATGCGTGTTTGTGTTCAAAAAGCTGTGATTTTTGGCAAGAAATGAGCAGCAAGACAATTCTTGTGAATTCCTCCTTTGATGACTATTGGGAACCAATACACAATTTTATAGTATGATAGTAGTATTGTTAATGTTCTAATCTGTTCTGTGTTTTGTTTAGATATTTTATTATTCAGATACAGTGTAGAATAGGCCCTTGCAGCCCTTTGAGCCGTGCCGCCCAGAAATCCCTATGTAATTGATTTAATCCTAGCCTACACACTTGTGACAACTTACAATGACCAATTAACTGTGGGAGGAGACTCGAGCATCCATATGGTCATGGGAAGAACATACAAACTCCTTACAGGCAGTGGTGGGAATTGAACCCAGGTCGCCTGTACCGCAAAGCGTTATGCTAACCACTTTGCTACCATGCCACCGGTACATTTGTTACTCAGTTAAACAGTAGTCTAGCTTTTTAATAAAATATTTTTAACTATTTCCATGAAGCTAATTGGGGCAACTCCTTAATTGGGCCATAATGTACTGGTCCTAATGTGTCCCACTGTGCTTGGTTGAAGATCTGCTCAGCTGGTTTCAGATCAACATAGTAGTATTGACAAAATGAAGTTCTGAAAGCAAATTTGGTTCCCCAAAGAGTGTTAGCAGCAAAACATGAATTGAAACAGATCATTTAGAAAGGGATCATCTTACCTCTTACTTCTTACATTAATTTAGAAATGACACATGAACATACAAAGTTAAAGACCAAGAAATGGCACTTTAGGAGTAATTGCAAAACACATTTTATGTCTTTAGCATCTGTTAACTAGTTTAATTAGCACCTATTAACTAGTTTGCTAGCTGTGGAGGCCAATTCATTGAGTATATTTAAATCAGAGGTTGATAGGTTCTTGATCAGTAAAGCTATCAAAGGAATGGAGAGAAGGCAGGAGATTGGGGCTGAGAGGGTTAATAAATCAACTATGCTCAAATGAGGGTGAGGACTCGATTGGGTAAATGGCCTAATTCTGCTCCTATGTCATATGTTAGTCAAGGCACTCACCAGAGTGTGTCCAGCCTTTGACTTGACCTTGTAGCCATGCTGTTTATGTGGCTGGTTCAATGGAATTTCTGATCACTGGGGACCCCCTGTATGTTAGTGGTAGAGGTATCAGTATCGATAATCCCTTTGAAATCCAAAGTTATTGGTCTTCCAGCAGTGTCTAGATGGCGACTTGAACTGATGTTTCAATGACAAATTCCACCATCTTCATCAGGGATGAAGCCTAGGTATGTCTAGTCCAGTGGTATTTATACTCAACTCCCATCATTTGTCCCTCTTGATTGGTTAGTTCTCAACCAGTCAGGTTTCTGCTGTCCCACCTTGTTTAAAATCTTACTTAGACAGAGACCTTCATCTTTGTTGACATTCTTATTCTCTAGTCTGATTTCAATGGTTTCCTGTCCAGGTGGTCCCAAAATCTAGTGGCATAGCACAGTGCTTTTGGGCTGTCAAAATCAATCCTGTGGTAATTACATATGCAATGTTTTGCCACTGCTGATTTCTCCAGGAAATCCAAACAGATGCACCTCCTATGCTCCTTGCTGTGGGTTTCCACCAGGCGCCACACCTGGCTGATATACTCTGCTCCGTATTCACAGGGAATGTTGTAAATGCCAGCTGTCCTGAGTCCCAGGCCACCTTTTACCTGCATAAGCTGGGATTTGAGATTCCTTATGGGTTTGTGGATGGTATTTATCGGTATTCCGGTACCAATAATGGTGAGTTTCTACGTGGTGTCCCTGTTCACATGAGTTTCCATTAAGGACACCTGGTCCTCCTGCAGTCAGGGTTTGATAAGGGTATCATTGACCTTTCTGAACACCCTTATCGACATACTTCCTCTATTAGGGGAACAAATGGATGGATCTACCCTATCGCCGGCTATTGCTATTTTCTACATGGAGGACTTTGAGGATAGGGCACTGAGCTCATCTCCCTTGCGCCCTAAATGCTGCTTCGGATACATCAATAACATCATTTGTAGTGTGGTCACATGGACTCCAGGCACTCCGACAGTTCCACGTTCAACTGAACAACATACATCCAAACATTCAGTTTACGATAGAGATGGAGAAGATGGAGAAGCCTCCCATTCCTGGACATTCTAATACGATGGAAACTGGATGGTAGCCTTGAGCATGGCATCTATCAGAAACCCACTCACATTGACTTGTATTTCAACAATAACAACCACCATCATCTATCCCAATGCAGAGCAGTTCTTTCTACTTTGAATAACTGTGAGAAAACTATTTCAGACGTGGAGAGTCTCCATGAAGAAATGAAACAATTATCCATGAAGTGGCTACAAGGTGAAGGAAATCAATCGGGCCCTTAAAAGGGCCAACAGAAAAACCAGGAAACCTAGCAATGAGGAGTAGCCTGCCGCTACCATCTGTCTCCCCTATACTTCCACGGTTTCTGGAAGAATTACTAGGATCCTGAAAAAATACTGTATAAATACCATCAACAAGCCTGCAAGGAACTCAAATCCCAGCTTATGTGGGTCAAAGCTGAATTGAGAGTCAGCACGGCTGGGTCTACAGCAATGACCGCAGGATTGACTTCAGCAGCACAGAACTACTGTCCTACGCCAATGGCTTTTGGGACCACCTGAAAGGTGAAGGAAGCCACTGAAATAAGACTAGAGAATAAAAATTACAACAAAGGTGAAATTCTTGCTCCAAGTAAGAATTGGAATGCAACTTTTAAATGAGATGTGACAGCGGAAACCTGTTCGGTTAGTCCTCAACCAATGAACGGTTCAATAATTCCATTTAATATCAGAGAATGTATATAGTATAGAAACATAGAAAATAGGTGCAGGAGTAGGCCATTCGGCCCTTTGAGCCTGCACCACCATTCAGTATGATCATGGCTGATCATCCAACTCAGAACCCTGTACCTGCTTTCTCTCCATACCCCCTGATCCCTTTAGCCACAAGGGCCATATCTAACTTCCTCTTAAATATAGCCAATGAACCGGCCTCAACTGTTTCCTGTGGCAGAGAATTCCACACAGTGTGGTGAATCTGTGAAGAAGTTTTTCCTCATCTCGGTCCTAAAAGGCTTCCCCTTTATCCTTAAACTGTGACCCCTTGTTCTGGACTTCCCCAACATCAGAAACAATCTTCCTGCATCTAGCCTGTCCAATCCCTTTAGAATTTTATATGTTTCAATAAGATCCCCCCCTCAATCTTCTAAATTCCAGTGAGTACAAGCCTAGTCGATCCAGTCTTTCTTCATATGAAAGTCCTGCCATCCCAGGAATCAATCTGGTGAACCTTCTTTGTACTCCCTCTATGGCAAGAATGTCTTTCCTCAGATTAGGGGACCAAAACTGCACACAATACGCCAGGTGCGGTCTCACCAAGGCCTTGTACAACTGCAGTAGAACCTCCCTGCTCCTGTACTCAAATCCTTTTGCTATAAATGCCAACATACCATTTGCCTTTTTCACCACCTGCTGTACCTGCATGCCCACCTTCAATGACTGGTGTACAATGACACCCAGGTCTCGTTGCACCTCCCCTTTTCCTAATTGGCCACTGTTCAGATAATAATCTGTTTTCCTGTTCTTGCAACCAAAGTGGATAACCTCACATTTATCCACATTAAATTGCATCTGCCATGAATTTGCCCACTCACCTAACCTATCCAAGTCACCCTGCATCCTCTTAGCATCCTCCTCACAGCTAACACCGCCACCCAGCTTTGTGTCATCCGCAAACTTGGAGATGCTGCATTTAATTCCCTTGTCTAAATCATTAATATATATTGTAAACAACTGGGTTCCCAGCATGGAGCCTTGCGGTACCCCACTAGTCACTGCCTGCCATTCTGAAAAGGTCCTGTTTACTCCCACTCTTTGCTTCCTTTCTGCCAACCAATTCCCTATCCACATTAATACCATACCCCCAATACTGTGTGCTTTAAGTTTGCACACTAATCTCCTGTGTGGGACCTTGTCAAAAACCTTTTGGAAATCTAAATATACCACATCCACTGGCTCTCCCCTATCCACTCTACTAGTTACATCTTCAAAAAATTCTATAAGATTCGTCAGACATGATTTTCCTTTCACAAATCCATGCTGACTTTCTCCGATGATTTCACCTCTTTCCAAATGTGCTGTTATCACATCTTTGATAACTGACTCTAGCATTTTCCCCACCACTGATGTCAGACTAACCGGTCTATAATTCCCCTGTTTCTCTCCGTCCTTTTTAAAAAAAGTGGGGTTACATTAGCCACCCTCCAATCCTCAGGAACTAATCCAGAATCTAAGGAGTTTTGAAAAATTATCACTAATGCATCCACTATTTCTTGGGCTACTTCCTTAAGCACTCTTGGATGCAGACCATCTGGCCCTGGGGATTTATCTGCCTTTAATCCCTTCAATTTACCTAACACCACTTCCCTACTAACATGTATTTCCCTCAGTTCCTCCATCTCACTAGACCCTCGGACCCTTACTATTTTCGGAAGATTATTTATGTCCTCCTTAGTGAAGGCAGAACCAAAGTAGTTATTCAAGTGGTCTGCCATGTCTTTGTTCCCTATGATCAATTCACCTGTTTCTGACTGTAAAGGACCTACATTTGTCTTGACCAGTCTTTTTCTTGTCACGTATCTATAAAAGCTTTTACAGCCAGTTTTTATGTTCCCTGCCAGCTTTCTCTCAATCTTTTTTCCCTTTCCTAATTAAGCCCTTTGTCCTCCTCTGCTGGTCTCTGAATTTCTCCCAGTCCTCAGGTGTGCCGCTTTTTTTTTTGCTAATTTATATGTTTCTTCTTTGGACTTGATACTACCCCTAATTTCCCTTGTCAGCCACGGGTGCACTACTTTCCCTGGTTTATTCTTTTGCCAAACTGGGATGAACAATTGTTGTAGTTCATCCATGTGATCTTTAAATGCTTGCCATTGCATATCCACCATCAACCCTTTAAGTATCATTTGCCAGTCTATCTTAGCTAATTCACATCTCATACCTTCAAAGTTACCCTTCTTTAAGTTCAGAACCTTTGTTTCTGAATTAACGATGTCACTCTCCATCTTAATGAAGAATTCCACCATATTATGGTCACTCTTACCCAAGGAGCCTCGCACGACAGGATTGCTAATTAACCCTTCCTCATTGCTCAATACCCAATCTAGAATGGCCTGCTCCCTAGTTGGTTCCTGGACATATTGGTTCAGAAAACCATCCCGCATACATTCCAAGAAATCCTCTTCCTCAGCACCCTTACCAATTTGGTTCACCCAATCTATATGTGGATTGAAGTCACTCATTATAACTACTGTTCCTTTATTGCACGCATTTCTAATTTCCTGTTTAATGCCATCCCCAACCTCACTACTACTGTTAGGTGGCCTGTACACCACTCCCACCAGCATTTTCTGCCCCTTAGTGTTATGCAGCTCTACCCATATCAATTCCAGCTGCCATGACCTACCCAATACTTGCCTCAACTTTTGAAACTTTCTCCTTTGAAAGGAACTTACCCGGCCTTACCTCACTTGGAGTGAAGCTTGTCCTCAGCCTCTTCTCATCGAAGCCTCTCGAGTCAAAGCCTCAAATCTCCACTCCTTCACTGGCCACTTTCCACAGGCCGCTCTGCTTGAGGTATCCCTCTATTTATTTGTTTGAACTTTTCAAACTGCTTGGTCACCTGACCTCGATTGCCCAATCAGCTGCTTTCTGCTGAGTCTGAGCTATTCAAATCTTGATTGCCTAATCAACGGCTTTCTGCTGAGCTATTCAAATCTTGATTGACTTGATTGCACAGCCCAACTGCCAAAACTGCCAGAATCACTCGAGTCAAAGCCTCAAATCTCCACTTCTTCACTGGCCCACTCACTCACTGGCCGCTTTCCACAGGCCGCGTTCTATATACAATCTGAAATTCTTGTTCTTTCCAGACATCCATGAAAACAGACGAATGCCCCAAAGAATAAATGGCAGTTGATTCCTGGAGACTTTGCTGCATCCATTTTTTTTGCACATTGGGTGTTTGACAATCTTTGTTGTGCGGAGGTTTTCATGGAGTCTATTGCATTTCTTTGTTTTGTGGGAGCTTGCAAGAAGATGAACCTCAAGGTTGCATATGGTATACATACTTCGATAATAAATGTACTTTGAACTCAGAAGGAAGCTGAAATGGATAGTCTATTTGGCACTTCTAGTTGAACGTGGTTGTGAGAGTTTCAGTGAAATTTATATTCATACTAACACACAAGACTAGCAATACCTTCATTGAGAAGCTGTGTACTTTGTAATCTAATTAGATGTGTCTCCAACAAAATTTTTACTCCTAGGGAAGGTTGTTTTCGGGGAACCTATTGCAGCCAGTCTAGGAACTGATGGGACCGCATATTGGGACAAAGACTGGCGCAAAGCTGCAGCTTATGTCATGGGACCTCCACTACGACCTGACCCCACTACACCGGGATACCTCATGGACTTGTTGGCTAAGTGAGTATTGTGAAAATCTGCCTTGCAACTATTAACTTTACTTCCAGAATGAATACGAGCACTATAACACTGCAGAGCTACTTTGATGTCTCGATTTGTGAAGTATAAACATATCTAGAAATTAG
This sequence comes from Hemitrygon akajei, assembly GCF_048418815.1. Taxonomy (NCBI): domain Eukaryota; kingdom Metazoa; phylum Chordata; class Chondrichthyes; order Myliobatiformes; family Dasyatidae; genus Hemitrygon; species Hemitrygon akajei. Next base: position 136,414,914 of record NC_133124.1, on the reverse strand, counting down.
ATCAGGATCAGGTTTATTATCACCAACATATGTCATGAAATTTGTTGCTTTTGTGGCAGCGGTATGGTGCAAGACATAAAAAAACTAAATTACAATTAAAAATAGTACAAAAGATGGATAGCAAGTTGATGCATTCATGGGTTGTTCAGAAATCTGACAGCAGAGTGGAAGAAGCTGTTCCTAAAATGTTGAGTGTGTGTCTTCAGGCTCCTGATGGCCAGAGTGGGAAGAGGGCAGTCCTGGATGGTGAGGTGAGGCTTTTTGTCGCATTACATTTCCAGAGTGAAAACATTTACAGGAAGTGCCGAGCCAGATTGTAAAGATCAGGGTGTCAAGACTGGAGGTGAGGGACGGGCCGGTTCTGCCCAGCTCTGCTCCCTAGTCCACGACGTTTACTGAACTCTGTGCTGCCTGAGGCTTTGGCCTGTTCCGGCTGCAGTTGATGCCTGGCAGGCCAGACAGCATTTTGTGTTTTTATCTATTGGGTTTCTTTGTTTTGTGGCTGCCTGTAAGGAGATGAATCTCAAGGTTGTATGTTGTAGACGTACTTTGATAATAAATGTAGGACCATAAGATATAGGAGCAGAATTAGGCCATTTGGCCCATCGACTCTGCTCCACCATTCAATCATGGCTGATCCTTTCTTCCCCTTCTCATCCCCACTCCCTGGCCTTCTTCCCGTAACCTCTGATGCTGTGTCCAATCAAGAACCTCTCAATCTCTGCCCTAAATACACCCAATGACATGGCCTCCACAGCTGCCTATGGGAACAAATTCTACAAGTTCACCACCCTCGGGCTAAAGAATCTTGTCCACATCTGTTTTAAATGGATGCCACTCTCTCCTGAGGCTGTACTCTCTTGTCCTAGACTCCCCCACCATGGGAATCATCGTTTCCACAGCTACTCTGTCTAGGCTTTTCGACATTCAAAAGGTTTCTGTGAGATCCCCCTCATCCTTCTAAATTCCAGCAAGCACAGACCCAGAGCCATCAAATGTTCCTTGTTTGATAACCCTTTCATTCCCAGAAGCATCCTCGTGAAACTCATCTGTACCGTCTCCAAGACCAGCTCATCTTTTCTTAGATGAGGAGCCCAAAACTGTTCACAGTACTCAAGGTGAGGCCTCACCAGTGCCTTATAAATTGTCAGCATCACATCCCTGCTCCTGTATGAAGTTAACCTTTAGGGTGTTCAGCACAAGGACTCCCAAATCCCTTCACATCTCAAATTTTTGGATTTTCTGCCCATTTAGAAAATAATCTGCACATTTATTTCTTCTACCAAAGGGCATGACCAAGCATTTTCCAACATCGTATTTCATTTGCCTCTTTGTTGCCCATTCTCCTAATCTGTCTAAGTCTTTCTGCAGCCTGCCTGTTTCCTCAACACTACCTGCCCCTCCACCAACCTTCATATCATCTGCAGACTTGGCAATAAAGCCATCTATTCCATCATATAAATCATTTATATACAGCATAAAAAGAAGCGGTCCTAACAATGATGCCTGCCAAACACCACTAGCATAGGCAGCCAACCAGAAAAGGATCTTTTTATTCCCACTCACTGCCTCCTACCAATCAGTTAATGCGCTTAACCATGCCAGTAGCTTTCCTGTAATACCATGGACTCTTGTTTTGGGAAGCAGCCTCACGTGTGGCACCTTGTCAAAGTCCAAATATATAACACCCACTGTATCCCCTTTATCTAATCTCCTCAAAGAATTCCAACAGGTTCTTCAGGCAAGATTTTCCCCTGGGGAAACCATGCTGACTTTGTTCTGTCTTGTCCTGTGTCACCAAGTACTCCATAACCTCATCCTTAACAATTGACTCCAACATCTTCCCAACCACTGAGGTCAGGTTGACTGGTCTATAATTTCCTTTCAGCTGCCTTCCTCCTTTCTTAAAGAGTGGAATGCCATTTGTAATTTTCTCATCCTCTGGCACCATGCCAGAGTCCAGTGATTTTTGAGAGATCACTACTAGTGTCCCCACAATCTTTACCTTTTTCAGAACCCTACGGTGCAATTTGTTTGGTCCGGGTGACTTGAGTACCCTTTCAGCTTTTTGAGCATCTTATCCCTTGTGATAGTAACTGCTCCCACTTCTCTTCCCTCATACTCTTCAATGTCTGGCATTCTGCTGGTGTCTTCCACAGGGAAGAATGATGCAAAATACTTATGTAGTTCATTTTCCATCTCCTGTCCCCCGATATTATTTCTGCGGCCTCATTTGCTAGTGGTCCTATATCCACTCTCATCTCTTGTTTTTTACTCACTGCCCACTTTGATCTTGTTTGCTAGCTTGCTTTCATATTTCATCTTTTCCCTCCTGATTCTACTAGTTGCTCTCTGTAGGTTTTTAAAAGTTTCCCAATCCTTTATCTTCCTTTCATTTTTGCTTTGTTGTATGCCCTCTCATTGCTTTTACATTAGCTTTGACTTCCCTTGTCAGCCACAAATTGTACTATTTGAGTGTTTCTTTGTTTTTGGAATACATCTGTCCTGCACCTTCCTCATCGTTCCCAGAAGCTCACACCATTGCTGCTCAGCTGTCATCCCTGTCAGCATCTCCTTCCAAATTACTTTAGCTAACTCCTCTCTCATACCACTGTCATTTCCTTTACTCCACTGAAATACTGCTACATCACACTTTACTTTCTCCTTATCAAATTTCAAGCTGTGCTAATCGTATTGTGGTCACTGCCTTGTAAGAGTTCTTTAACCTTAAACTCCCTTATCACCTTCGGTTCGTTACATAACATCCAGTCAAGTATAGCTGATCCCCGAGTAGGCTCAATGACAAACTGCTCTAACAAGGCATCTTGTAGGCATTCAACAAACTCACTCCCTTGTGATCCATTACTATCCTGACTTTTCCCTTTCGACCTTCTTGTTAATATCTTCCATGACTATCATATCATGCCTGTTTGACACACCTTTTCTATTTCCCATTGTAATCCGTGGTCCACATCCCAGTTACTCTTGAGAGGCCTGTATATAACTGCCATCAGGGTCCTTTTACCCTTGCAGTTTCTTAACAACCTACAATTCAACATCTTCCAGTCCAATGTCACATCTTTCTACTGATTTCATGCCATTCTTTACAAGCAGAGGCATGCCGCCCCTTCTACCTACCTTCCTATCCCTCTGACACAACGTGTAACCTTGGACATTCAGCTCCCAACTACAGCCACCCTTCAGCCATGATTCAGTGATGGCCACATCATAGCTGACAATCTGTAATAGTGGGACAACATCAGCCACCTGATTTCTTATATTCCACGCATTGAGATATAACACTTTGAATACTTAGCTATCCTTTTTGATTCTGCATTCCTAATGCATTGATACTCAACCTACTGGCTGCAATTTTGTCCTATCATCTGCCTGCCCTTCCTGACAGTCTGACTGCATGCTATCTTTGTTTTATTGCCATCTGAGTTATTATTCCTGAATCCCTTCTCTCCGGTTCCCACCCCCTGCCAAATTAGTTTGGTACAATAATAAGTGTACTTTCAACTTTGAACACAATTGGCATAGTTGTGATAGGAACTAGCTAGACACTTCCAGATGAAATTGACATATTAATGCATTTGATGTGAAGCATAAAATACATATCTAATGAGGCCAGTTGTTATGTAATGCTGTCTTTCACTATTAGTGACGTAAATTAGAGGTCTTGGGTCCAGCTCATGATTTTCTGACAGTGGTGAGAACAACAAACTACTCAATGTAACACCATGCAGAGTTCTGATTGGTCCAGCCTGAATCTGCATGGAAGCACTATGTCAGTGGTTAGTTTCCATTGTTTTCTACCAGTGAGAAGTGTCCAATCCAGTAGCATAATGCTTTTTATGTCATTACCTTTGCAACAGAAATAGCAGGAATAAATTCTTGACATACTGTTACCAAAAAATCGCATTCTTCTCTCCTCAACCCCCCCCCCCCCCCCCCATCACCACCTACACACAAACACATATGCACCTTGTTCTTGGATATATTCTACAAACAATCCCTGACCTACGAGGGCTTATTGATAAGTTCATGGCCTAAGGTAAAATGAGTCAATTTTAGAAAACCTAGCACATTTATTTTTCAATATAGTCCCCTCCTACATGTACACCAGCAGTTGTGGAGCATACAGATCCCTTCTTTGTAGAAGTGGTCCCCAGCAGGGATGATTGATAGCTTTGTGGTCTAAGTTAGAAGGAGATGAGTTATTAACTTCAAACTTTCTTCATTATCACTCAGAGTTGAACTGCACGTGCAAGTAACGAGTGTGTCTTGGACCTGCAGGTGGTCCACAGTAGGGATGATTGATAAGTTTGTGGCCCAAGGTAGAAGGAGATGAGTTATACAGCTCTCATTACATGCATGTGCAGATCAACTCTGAATGAAAATGCAGAAAATTTGAAGTTAATAACTCATCTCCTTCTACCTTAGGCCACGAACCTATCAATCACCCCTGCTGTGGACCACTTCTGGAGGTCCAAGACGCCAACTTCTATAAAGAAGGATCCGTATGCTCCACAACCGCTGGACTGTGTAAATGTAGGAAAAATAAATGTGCTAGGTTTTCTAAAATTGACTCCTTCTATCTTAGGCCACAAACTTATCAATCACCCCTTGTATAATCTCCGTTTTGACTTGCTTCCGTTGGTTACACATTAAATCTCATTTGACCCTATATCTGCAATCTCAACCTTGTCCTTGCATTCATAACACCGTTAATGCTCTGAGCCCTTCCAGATTGGAGTTCCAGACCCTCCAGTTGTACACTTACTTCCCTTTCAAAACTCGTCCATGCTTGTATTTCCCCCTGTTTCCCTGTGGTTCTGACAGCATTGGTCTTCTGGGCAGAATATCCTCTCCTTCCTTTGGTCTGGCTGCTGGCTGAGAAATCAAGAATGAAAAATTACAAGTATATTGCTGAAAATTATTCCTTGGGGTCACCAAAGCAAATCAGTGTGCTGTCTTTTTGCACATTCCTTCAACAGAATATGACAGTCTCTTGAATGGATCTCTCATATGCTGAAGGTTGAACTCTCGATCTCGCAATCTACTTCATTATGGACCTTGCACTTTACTTGTTTACCTGTACATGTAACATTATTCTCTTTTTACTACCATGATGTACATGTCATAATCTTTGGATGGCATACAACACAAAAAGCATTTCACTGTATCCAGGTATAGGGATCAATACTTTAAACATGATGAGTGGATCTGCTTCATGGATTAAGATACCTTCTTCAACAGATGCCTTTGGTAAAGCGTTACACTGGCAGACTCTACTTGACCCTCACTTCATCTCTCTTTATAGTGACGATCTCACTGTGACGGGAACTGATAATTGCACATTCAATGGCTGCCAAAAGGCCTTTGGAAAAGATGACTTTACAAAGATTCCAAATGGAGTGAATGGCGTAGAAGACAGGATGTCCATCATTTGGGAGAAAGGAGTGGTAAGTGTGACTTGAAGATAAATGGACAATAGTGTTGATGCATAGCTAAAGATTTTACAATTATCAGAGGAAGGGATTCACATCATTAATAGGGCAGTGGCTTAATTGCTGTTATCAAGTTTAATTAATGTAATTCATTCATCCTTTATCCTTCTTTCTCTTGTTTATTTCTTACCTTCTTTTATCTCCTTTGTTCTCTCTCTCTGAAAATGAGCAGCTGAAGTGAACCACTGTCATAAACTTCAGATTTGGATTCACGTTTAAATTTTTTTTATCACACGTACATTGAAACATACAGTGAAATGTGTTGTTTGCATTAACAACCAGCACACCCAGGGATGTGCTGGGGGCAGCTCACAAGTGCTGCCACACATGCCAGTGCCAACATTGCATGCCTAGCGCAAGCTGCCAAAACACCAGCAAAACAGGCCCCTTTCCCATCCCTCCCACCTGCTCACACATCCAGACAGGCCTTCAACCCCCAGGACAGGCTGCCTCCAGTCCTCCTGTTCTCCAGAGTACCTGGGAGGGTAAAATGTTGGAGCGGTCCATGACAGGTGGAGGAGAGAGAGGCCCAGAGCTGTGGCAGAGACTGAGACAGGGCCACCAGGTACCTCCACGTGGCAGAAAGCATGGTGTAGAATATGGAGGGAGAAGCAGCGGGAGAAGTCCTTGTCTCTGGATCCTCATAGACAAGGGGCCTCCAAATTTTGTCTTCACCCCAGGACACTAATCATGGGTTTGACTTTTGGGCATCGACATCCAGACTCACGTGGACCTCTGATTAATGAGATTATAATTCAGTTCTTGATTCTTTTCTCCTGGAGATCTCATCTAAGTAAATCCATTTTTATTGTTCAGCTGTAACAAAGCAATTTGATAAAGGTTCGCATGGTTGTTTCTCAAAATTAGCAAAGGGAACTAGGGATAATGGGGAACTTTGAGAAATGTAGAGGTATGAGTTTTTTAGTTTGGGGACTAGTGACAGATATAGGGACATCCTACAAAGTGATTTGTGGCATAACTTGTAGAATTGCTGCCACATACCTGTAGCTGTAATGACTTGGTTTTGATCCTGACCTCCAGTGCTGTCTGCAGAGTTTGTGAACACGTGGATTTTCCTCCAGATGCTCCTCTTTCCTCCCACATCCAAAAACCATGTGAGTTGGCAGGTTAACTGGGCAACGAAGATTGCACCTGGTGTGAAAATGAATGGCAGCAAGTGGGGAGTGTTGGTGGGAATGTGGAGAGAATACGATCAGTCAAGATAGGATTAGTGTAAAAGGAAAAAAGTTTAGCTTTATTTGTTGTACGCCTGTACATTGAAACATCAAAACATACAGTGAAATCAGAGGTTTATGTCATCATTTGCGATGTGCTAGGGGGCAGCTCGCAAATGTCACTGTGCTTCCAGCGCCCACAGCTCACTAAACCTAGTCATAAGTCTTTGGAATGTGGGAGGAAACTGGAATACCAGGAGGAAACACATACGGTCATTGGGAGAACATACAGACTCATTACAGGCAACAACAGGAATTGAACATCAATCAGTGGCGCTGGTACTGTAAAAAGATTGCGCTAACTGCTGTGCTGTGCCTGCTTGTTGATCAGTATAAATGAGGTAAGGTCAATGGCATGCCACGGTGACTCTGAATGTAATAATACGAGTATTTAAAAGTCAGTAGGAAGTATTAAGGAAATAAATTTTTGAGGAGTCTGTTCAAAATTAAACAATAGATGCTTTACTTTGGACCATTCATAAATAATTGATATTTTATTATTGCTTAAGAATGCAATTAAATCCATGATTATACCTGAAGTAATTTATTTAGTCACTCAACAGGCCTAATGATCATTTCTACATTGAGTCCAGGTTCTGCTACATTTTTTTAATTGCATAATTGTTCACACTCATGAAAATTACATCCAGGAGAAATGCAGAATAGAACAATCTGTACTTTCTAATACCCTTCAATATCTCTTAAAAATAGCTACTAAAATACACTGTGTTGTCTCAGGTGGACTTTGCTTTTCCCGAAGCATATCAGATGTTTCACTCTGATATTCCTCATCTCATGCAGAGCACAACAAGGCTAATAACAGCTGGTATTGCTATTGTGATCTTATGACTGTGCCAAAAAGGGCTCCCACATTTTTAATGGTACGGTACATGCATTACCTGTGACCTGGAGGATAAGCTGTTCATTATTGCAAATCTTTTGGGGGAAAGTGCACTCAGTGGCCACTTTAATGGGTACACTTGCATACCCGCTCATTCATGTGAATATTTAATCAATCATATGGCAGCAACTCAATGCATAAAAGTATGCAGGTGTGGTCAAGAGGTTCAGTTGTTGATAAAATAATGCATCTGGGTGACCTTGTGCATAATTCATAAAAAACAATGGTGCAGATACAGCAAGTAATTAGGGAAGCCAACAGAAAGTTTTTGTTCATTGTTAGTGGAACTGAAAACAAAGGAGGGAAGTTGCACTTTAGTGCCTTAGGATATTGGTGAGACTTCCTGTGGCGTACTCTGACTTAATAAGAGTGCAAGGCATTTGTATAATAGCTAGAATGGTCAGGTTGTCTTAACTGCAGAGATTGGACACACTGGGTTTGTATACATTAGAGTTTAGAAGAAAAGAGAAAAATAGACTGAAATTTATGATGGACTGAAAAGTCTTGACAGAGTATATTCAAGATTGTTTAATGTCATTTCCAGTACACAAATGTCAAGGACATCAAAATAATTGTTCTTTCTTTTCTTTTTCAATCTTTTTATTAATATCAACATGATAAGATTAGTACATAATGGGATTACAAATTTATAAAATTAAAATGAACATAAAATGATACATAAGCAATAAGTACATTATAGTTGTCTTCCCAAATCATGAATGATACAAATATCATATAAACGAGACCAAAAAAACTAAGTAATTCATGTTGAAAAAAAAACAGAAAAGAGAAAAAGAAAAAAAATGTTAATACCCTAAGAAAAACTAAACTAACTATTAAGAAAAAAAGGAAGGAGAAAAAAAATATAAAAAAATATAAATACGCTGTTTATAGTATCTATAAAAAAATTACAAAATCATCAGTGTCCCCAACTCTGATCCTCTCTCTCTCTCTCTCTATACATATATATATCTATATATAATCAAAACCGGAAAAACAAATAGGATTGGAACAGGGTCAAATTACATCATGTGAAAATATTGAATAAATGGCCTCCAAATCTTTTCAAATTTAATAGAAGGGTCATATACGACACTTCTAATTTTCTCCAAATTTAGACATAACATAGTTTGAGAAAACCAATGAAATATGGTAGGGGGATTAATTTCTTTCCAATTCAACAAAATAGATCTAGCCATTAATGTAAGAAATGCAATCATCCGACAAGCAGAAGAAGATAAATGGATTGACCCCATCATTGGTAAACCAAAGATTGCAGTAATAGGATGTGGTTGTAAATCAATGTTCAATACCGCAGAAATAATATCGAAAATGTCTTTCCAATATTTTTTAAAAGCGGACATGACCAAAACATATGAGTTAAAGAAGCTATCTCAGAATGACATCTGTCACATATAGGATTTATATGGGAATAAAAACGAGCCAATTTATCCTTGGACATATGAGCCCTGTGCACAACTTTAAACTGTATCAATGAATGTTTAGCACATATAGAGGATAAATTAACTAACTGAAGAATTTTATCCCAATTCTCAATAGGGATAATAAAGTTAAGTTCTCTTTCCCAATCATTTTTAATCTTACAAAAGGCCTCTGAACATATTTTCATAATTATATTGTAAACATTTGATATTACACCTTTCTGAAAACGATTTAGTTCTAACAATTTCTCCAAAATACCCGAAGAATCAAGATTTGGAAAGGTAAGAAGTACAGTGTTTAAGAAATTCCTAATCTGTAAATATCTAAAAAAATGAGATCTGGGCAAATTATATTTATTAGCTAATTGTTCAAAAGACATAAAACAATTATCCAAAAATAGATCAGAAAATTGTAGTATTCCTTTAGTCTTCCAAGCTGAATAAGCTTGGTCCATAATAGAAGGATGAAAAAAGAAATTGGATACAATAGGAATAGTTAAAACAAATTGATTCAACCCAAAAAATTTCCAAAATTGAAACCATATACGTAAAGTGTGTTTGACTATCGGATTGTCAATTCGTTTATGCAATTTAGAAAGAGCAAAGGGAAGAGAAGTCCCTAAAATAGAACCCAATGAAAATCCTTGTAGAGATTTAGTTTCCAGATTTACCCAATGAGGGCTAGGAGATAAATCCCAATCCCTTAACCAATATTTCAAATATCGAATATTAATTGCCCAATAATAAAATCTAAAATTAGGCAATGCCAATCCACCTTTCTTCCTTGCCTTCTGTAAATATATTTTACCTAATCTAGGATTTTTGTTCTGCCATATATATGAGGAAATTTTTGAATCAACGTTGTCAAAAAAGGATTTTGGAATAAAAATTGGTACCGCTTGAAATATATATAAGAACTTGGGTAAAATAATCATCTTAATAGCATTAATCCGACCTATCAGAGATCAAGACAATGGTGACCATTTAGTGAACAAACATTTAATCTGATCAATTAAGGATAAAAAAAACCTTGAATAACTCCTTATGATTTTTTTGTAATTTTAATCCCTAAGTATATAAAAAAGTCATTAACTAATTTAAAAGGTAAATTTCCATAAATTGGAACTTGTCTATTTAAGGGGAACAATTCACTCTTATTAAGATTCAATTTATACCCAGAAAAATTACTAAACTGAGCCAACAATGATATAACTGCAGGAATGGATTTCTCAGGATCAGAAAAATATAATAACAAGTCATCTGTGTATAATGATAACTTATGTATATCCATCCCACGAGTGATACCAAAAATGTTAGGTGATTCTCTAATAGCAATTGCCAAAGGTTCTATAGCAATATCAAATAATAATGGACTAAGAGGACAACCTTGCCTGGTACCCCGAAATAAACGAAAAAAGGGAGATCTTTGATTGTTAGTAAAAACCGAGGCTACTGGAGTATGATACATCAATTTAATCCAGGATATAAATGTTGGACTAAAATTAAATTTCTCAAGCACAGTAAATAAATATGGCCATTCAACTCTATCAAATGCTTTCTCCGCATCTAATTAAATGACACATTCTGAGGTGCTGCGTGAAGGAGTATAAACAATGTTCAATAATCTCCTAATATTGAAAAAAGAATAGTGAGTTTTAGTAAAACCAGTTTGATCCTCCGAGATAATTTGAGGTAATACCTTTTCCAGCCTGGTCGCCAATAACTTGGAAAAGATCTTGGAATCTACATACAATAGGGATATTGGTCTATAGGATGCGCAATCAATAGGGTCTTTACTTTTTTTCAATATTAAGGAAATGGAAGCTCTATAAAAAGATTGTGGCAATTTACCTAGTCTAATTGCTTCTTCAAAAACCTTGCATAACCAAGAAGAGTAGAGGAAAAACACTTAAAAAATTCCACTGTATACCCATCTGGACCTGGTGCTTTCCCAGAATTCATAGAGGAAATAACCCCTTTAATTTCTGCATCCGTAATAGGAGTTTCTAATATTAAAAGTTCTTCTGATGATAATTTTGGAAAATTCAATTTCCCAAGAAAATCATGCATGGTATTATGATCATGAGGAAATTCAGAATGATACAGAGAGGTATAAAAATCTTGAAAAGATTTGTTTATCTCATCATGGTCAACTGTCAGTTCACCATTCTGTTGACGAATCTTAATAATTTGACGTTTAACCGAAGCATTTTTCAATTGGTTAGCTAACAGTTTACCTGATTTATCACTATGTATATAAAAATCATTGTAAGAGTGTTTTAAGGTACTGAAGGAGTCTATGCTACAGCCTTATTGAAACTCAGAATGTGGGTAGGAAGAGTTTCCCAATCTTTAATGAAGAATTTTAATAGTTTTACAACTGAAGGTCATGGGATAAGGGTGAAAAGTGAAAAGTTTAAGGGGAACATGAGGGGAATCTTCTTCACTCAGGGGTTCATGAGAGTGTGGAATGAGCTGCCAGTGCAAATGGTGTATGCAAACTCGATTTTGATGACTAAGAGAAGTTTGGATAGGTGTATGGATGGTAGGGGTATGGAGGGCTATGGTCTTGGTGTAGGTTGATGGAATAGGCAATTTAAATGGTTTGGCATAGATAGGTGGGCTGAAGGGCCTGATTCTATCCTGTAATTTTCTATGAATCTAAATATATTTGTAAGTATTTTACACAAATCTGCATAAAAATGGGCTCACTTCATGATGTGTTTATTCGAATCAATTTCATTTACTTTGGATGGCATAATGGCACACCAAGTAAAACTGCTCCCTCACGTCTTCAACAACTTGGGTTCAATCTTAACATCTGGTGCAGTCTCTGTGGAGTTTACAGACTCTCCATATGGCCCTATGTATTTCCACCAGGTGGTCCAGTTCTGTTGCATATTCCTAAGATACTTGAGTTGGTAGTTGGCGTCCTGTGTGGAGTTGACCGGGAGAATATGGGGTTTGAAAAATGGAATAGGTATAGCTGATCATGCAGACTCAGTGGGCCCAAGTACCTGTACCTGCTGCATATCTTTCTGACTCTTGATCTGAAGCTTGAATTTATATTGACTGAATTATAATTTTAAACCATCACGAGTCACACTGGAAGTAACTTGAAAAATGTGTATTTAGTTGGTTGATGGTTGGGTTGACTTGTTCTTGGCGATCCATTTGCAAGGTTTTATCACCTTACGAGGAGACATCATCAGTGTGGTTTTAATTTGACAGCACACTGATGATGTATTCTTGTATGGTGACCGAACATTTGCAAGTGGATTTCCAAGGTTGGAGAACAACTCAACCCAAGAGTCAAACTTTTTAAAGTGCCAAGTTGGTTGACTAAATAGTTTAAAGAAATTCTTTGTGCTTTTTAATAATTAACAGGAAATTGTGTTACATATGGTCTTTTAAATTAGCAGTGTTGTAAATGATCACAAGTTTGCAGATGTCAACTGATCTTGAGTGATTTGTAGTCAGCAGTATAACTCCTGTATTTTAGCAGTGTTCTCGTTCCAAGTCGGCAATACTTCTAATACAATTGCCTGTGATAATGTATTGCAAGTGGTTTGTTTAAACCCTGCAAATTACCAGAAGATCTCTAATGTCACTGTATATTGTTAGCTAATTCTGAGTAAGTTGCTGAATAATTTCTCCCTTTCTCTTCTAGCACACTGGTAAAATGGATGAGAATAGATTTGTAGCTGTGACCAGCACCAATGCAGCAAAGATATTTAACCTTTATCCCAGAAAGGGGAAAATAGCCAAAGGCTCTGATGCTGATGTTGTCATTTGGGACCCAAATGCTGTCAGGTAACATAACAGCCTTTTGGTAAAGGGTAGACCTTCTCTTTCCACCAACCTCATTTGCCAATGTTTCTGAGCGAGAAATTCCTGTGTTGATTCGATTTTCAAGCACCCTTGTCAATGTCCAGTAAGAGTTCAAATTTATATCAGTAGTTTTGCTATCTTAATCATTTTCTGATGCCTCATCAGAAGAATTTAATTGTCAGTCATAAACAATTTCACTTCAGCAATTCCATGCCACTCAGCCTGATGAGAAGAGAGAAGGTAAAAAGCAGGTGCTGCATCTTTATCTATACCAGTGCTTCCAGGAGGAAGTGGTGGTATAGGTGTATGTACAGTATGTATAATGTTTGTTTTCTGAATTATAACCATAATTGCTTCTTAATTTATTGAGACACAGCACAGAATAGCCCTTCCAACGCTTTGAGCCACACCGCCCAGCAACCCCTGACTTAACCCTAGCAATCAGAGGACCAATCCGCTTACCAACCAGTACCTCTTTGGATTGTGGAAGGAAACCAGAGAAAACCCATGTGGTCACGGGTAAAACATACAAACTCCCTACAGACAATGGTGGGAATTCCTTGACAATTCTTGCTTTCAGTAACTGCACATTAACTGTAAGTGAAGAAGCTTAAATCGAAGCAAGAGGCTGAGAGTGAAGGAGTAAAGGCATCTTGGAGAGAAGTCATTTTTTTACTGTTTGGGGAAAAAAGGGTAGACTGCGCAGGCACGTCTCATAGAGTGGCAAAGGTTTAAAAAAAGACCACCATATTCAGCGGGCAGTGGAGTGAGAGGGAGCACAGTTGGACGGCTTTGGCTCGACAGGCTTCGGTGTGAACAGGCAGAGGCGAGGGGAGGTTCTGGTAAGTTTTGTTTTGTTTGTTTAGAGTAGAGAGAATGCCAGTCAGGATGTTGGAATGCTCCTCTTGCAGGATGTGGGAGGACAGGGAGACCTCCGGTCTCCCTGACAACAACATCTGCAAGAAGTGCATCCAGCTGCAGCTCCTAACAAATTGCGTTAGGGAACTGGAGCATGAGCTGGATGACCTCCGGATTATTCGGGAGAATGAGAAGTTTATAGATAGTAGCTACAGGGAGGCGGTTACGCCAAAGGAGCAGTGCACAGGTAATTGGGTTACCGTCAGGTGAGGGCAGGTAGAGCAGGGCTCCCTTGTGGTCACTCTCCTCAACAACAAGTATGCCGATTTGGATACTGTTGAGGGGATGACTTAACTGGGACAAGCTATGGCAGCCATATCTCTGGCACTGAGTCTAGTTCTGCAGTGCAGAAGGGAGGGAGGAAGAAGAGGAGAGTGGTAGTGATAGGGGGCTCGATAGTTAGAGGTACAGGTAGGAGGTTCTGTGGTCGTGACAGAGACTCCCGGATGGTTTGTTGCCTCCCGGGTGCCAGGGTCAGAGATGTCTCTGATTTCGTGCACAGCATTCTGAAGTGGGAGGGTGAACAGCCAGATGTCATGGTACACATCGGTACCAATGACGTAGGAAGAAAGGGTGAGGAGGTCCTGAAGAGTGAGTATAGAGAGCTTAGCAGGAAGTTAAAAAGCAGGACATTGAAGATGGTAATCTCACGATTGCTACCTGTGCCACGTGCCAGTGAGGGTAAGAATAGGATGCTCTGGAGGATGAACACGTGGCTGAGGAACTGGTGTAGGAGGCAGGGTTTCAGATTTCAGGATCATTGGGACCTCTCCTGGGGCAGGTGGGACCTGTACAAGAGAGACAGGTTACACCTAAACTACAAGGGGACCAATATCCTTGCAGGGAGGTTTGTTAGTGCTATTGGGGGGGGGTTTAAACTAGATTTGCAGGGGAATGGGAACCAGAGTGCCAGACTAGATAGTGGAGTGGGGGTGAAAATAAATGATGTTAAAGGTTCATGCAAAGTCACAAATAGAAGGGTTGTGTGTGGTGGTAATAATCTTCTGAGGTGTGTCTATTTCAATGCGAGGAGTATTGTGGGGAAGGCTGACGAGCTGAGGGCGTGGATTGACATGTGGAATTATGACATTGCAGCCATTAGTTAAACTTGGCTACAGGAGGGGCAGGACTGACAGCTTAATGTTCCAGGGACCCGATGTTTCAGATGTGATAGAGGTAGAGGGATGAAGGGTTGTGGGGGGGGGGGGGGGGCATTGCTTGGCATTGCTAGACAGGGAAAATGTTACAGCAGTGCTCAGGCAGGACAGATTAGAGGGCTTGTCTACTGAGGCCATATGGGTGGAGCTGAGAAACAGGAAAGGTATGACCACATTAATGGGGTTGTATTATAGACCACCCAATAGTCAGCGAGAATTGGAGGAGCAAATCTGCAGAGAGATAGTAGACAATTGCAGGAAACATAAAGTTGTGATAGTAGGGGATTTTAATTTTCCATATATTGATTGGGACTCTCATACTTTTAAACGTCTAGACAGGTTAGAGTTTGTAAAATGTGTTCAGGTAAGTTTTCTAAATCAATATATAGAGGTACCAATTAGAGAGGATGCAATAGTAGATCTCCTATTAGGAAACGAGTTAGGACAGGTGACGGAAGTGTGTGTAAGGGAACACTTTGGTTCCAGTGATCATAACACCACTAGTTTCAACTTGATCATGGATAAAGATAGACCTGGTCCTCAGGTTGAGGTTCTAAACTGGAAAAAGGCCAAATTTGAAGAAATGAGAAAGAATCTAAAAAGCGTGGATTGGGACAGGTTGTTCTCTGGCAAGGATGTGATTGGTAAGTGGGAGGCCTTCAAAGGAGAAATTTTGAGAGTGCAGAGTTTGTATATTTCTGTCAGGATTAAAGGCAAAGAATAAGGAACCTTGGTTCTCTAGGGATATTGGAACTCTGATAAAGAAGAAGAGAGAGATGTATGACATGTATAGGAAACAGGGAGCAAATAAGGTGCTTCAGGAGTATAAAAAGTGCAAAAAAACTTAAGAAAGAAATCAGGTGGGCTAAAAGAAGACATGAGGTTGCTTTGACAGTCAAGATGAAGGATAATCCAAGGAGCTTCTACAGGTATATTAAGAGCAAAAGGATAGTAACAGATAAAATTGGTCCTCTTGAAGATCAGAGTGGTCGGCTTTGTATGGAACCAAAAGAAATGGGGGAGATCTTAAATGTTTTTATTTGCGTCTGTATTTACTAAGGCATGGAGTCAATGGAAATGAGGCAAACAAGTAGTGAGGTCATGGAACCTATATAGATTCAAGAGGAGGAGAAATCAGAGTAGATAAATCCCCAGGACCTGACAGGGTATTCCCTCAGACCTTGAAGGAGACTAGTTTTGAAATTGCAGGGGCCCCGGCAGATATATTTAAAATGTCGGTATCTACGGGTGAGATGCCGGAGGATTGGAGGATAGCTCATGTTGTTCTGTTGTTTAAAAAAGGCTCTAAAAGTAATCTGGGAAATTATAGGCTGATTAGTTTGACATCGGTAGTAGGTAAATTACTGGAAGGAGTACTAAGAGATAGGATCTACAAGTATTTGGATAGACAGGGACTTATTAGGGAGAGTCAACATGGCTTTGTGCGTGGTAGGTCCCAGTCTAAAAATCTATTAGAGTTTTTCGAGGAAGTTACCAGGTAAGTGGATGAAGGGAAGGCAGTGGATGTTGTCTACATGGACTTCAGTAAGGCCTTTGACAAGGTCCCGCATGGGAGGTTAGTTAGGAAGACTCAGTCGCTAGGTATATACATGGTGAGGTAGTAAATTGGATTAGACATTGGCTCAATGGGAGAAGCCAGAGAGTGGTAGTGGAGGATTGCTTCTCTGAGTGGAGGCCTGTGACTAGTGGTGTGCCACAGGGATCAGTGCTAGGTCCATTGTTATTTGTCATCTATATCAATGATCTGGATGATAATGTGGTAAATTAGATCAGCAAATTTGATGATGATACAAAGATCGGAGGTGTAGTGGACAGTGAGGAAGGTTTTCAAAGCTTGCAGAGGGATTTGGACCAGCTGGAAAATTGGGCTGAAAAAATGGCAAATGGAGTTTAATACAGACGAGTGTGATGTATTGCACTTTGGAAGGTCAAACCAAGGTAGAATATACAAGGTAAATGGTAGGGCATTGAGGAGTGCAGTAGAACAAAGGGATCTGGGAATACAGATACAAAATTCCCTAAAAGTGGCATCACAGGTAGACAGGGTAGTAAAGAGAGCTTTTGGTACATTTGCCTTTATAAATCAAAGTATTGAGTATAAGAGTTGGAATGTTATGATGAGGTTGTATAAGGCATTGGTGAGGCCAAATTTGGAGTATTCTGTGCAGTTTTGGTCACCGAATTACAGGAAGGATATTAATAAGGTTGAAAGAGTGCAGAGAAGGTTTACAAGGATGTTGCTGGGACTTGAGAAACGGAGTTACAGAGAAAGGTTGAATAGGTTAGGACCTTATTCCCTGGAGCGTAGAAGAATGAGGGAAGATTTGATGGAGGTATATAAAATTATGATGGGTATAGATAGAGTGAATGCAAGCAGGCTTTTTCCACTGAGGCTAGGGGAGAAAAAAAACCAGAGGACATGGGTTAATGGTGAAGGGGGTAAAGTTTAAAGGGAACATTAGTGGGAGCTTCTTCACACAGAGAGTGGTGGGAGTGTGGAATGAGCTGCCAGATGAAGTGGTAAATGCGGGCTCGCTTTTAACATTTAAGAAAAACTTGGACAGGTACATGGATGAGAGGTGTATGGAGGGATATGGGCCAGGTGCAGGTCAGTGGGACTAAGCAGAAAAATGGTTCGGCACAGCCAAGAAGGGCCAAAAGGCCTGTTTCTGTGCTGTAATATTCTATGGTTCTATGATATATGTACAAAGGCACTCAGTTGCCTATGAACACCATTAAACAGAAAAGCACTTTTCTGTTCTCCAGAGTAGATCACCTAAGTGACAGCTTATTTGCCACTGCTCCAGTCACTGTATTCTTGGATAAAGAGTTAGTGGCACAGTAGTCTCTGTGGTACAAAGGCAATCCTCTTGATCAATACTTCCTCATTAGAACATAGAACATCACAGCACAGTGCAGGCTCTTCAGCCACAATGTTGTGCTGACTTCATCAGATTGCTGTGATTTTTATTGGGTATTTCCATTTTTAACAGGACTATTTCAGTTAAAACACACCATCAGGCTGTGGATTTCAACATCTTTGAAGGTATGGTCTGTCATGGGGTCCCTTTGGTTACCATCTCACGAGGAAAGGTGGTGTTTGATCATGGAGTCCTACATGTTGTGCCAGGCGACGGAAAATACATCCCACGGAAACCATTTGCAGAATATGCCTTTAAGCGAATTAGACAACGTGATCAGGTCAGTGATTGTTTCCAAGATTAAAAGTGTTGATGCAAGCTGGAAATTAACCCTCACTAAGAAGAATATGACACATTCATTTCCCAGATGTGTAAATTTTTTCAGATTTCTCTTTAGCTTTACAACTTTATCTTACTATTACTCACTTTCCAGTTTCATCCCTTTTCACTCTGCATCTTTTTGTACTGGTTTAATATAATTCCCGCTACTTTCCCCATTCCACTTCTCGTCCTTTCATAGAAGGATCAATTCACTTGCGTGTTGCTTCATTGCCTCTGATTAAAAGCAATTTTGTCTTGTCAGTAAACTTGTAGTGTCTCATTGTATTGCTATTTATCTTGTCTATGTACAGAGCACACTTTACTTGGACAGGGCATAATTTGCACTTCTTCACATCCCAGGAAAGGGGTAAACCAGCTTGTGTATTACCTCCTAGTTAACATCAGTAATGAAAACATGGAGTTTATCTTGGGCCAACTGTAATGCCTTCACTCTTCCATTTCCCTTCAGTTTTTGGACTAAAGGGGCATAATGGTTAACTTGTTCAGAGGCATGGAATGTAGGCCAAAGCTGGGGAATTTAAATTTATGTATTTTACAAAAAAAATCAACATTAAAAATCACTAACATTAGTAATGGCATCATGAAGTTACTGGATTGTAGTATAAATCTGAAAAATCTATGTGCTCCACTGGTGTTCCTCAGGAGAAACTGGTGGTGAGCTGCTTTCTTGAACCTCAGCACCCATTTTTATAAATATGCACCCACAGTACTGGTTGGGAGGGTATACCAGAACTCAGACCCAGGGACAGTAAAGGAAAGACCACATATTTACAAGTCATGACATTATACAACCTGGAGTGGATCAAGCAGTCAGTGGTATTTCCATGTGCTCCCAAACCTTGTTCTTCTTAGTGCTGGAAGTCATGGATTTGGGAGGTAACTTCAAATATGTTTCTGCATTGTTCTGCTATCAAAATTCTGCCTAAGTATGCATGCTTCCGACAATCCATCCTTAATATTAGCCTTTATATAGGCTCGGAGGGAGAAAATAATGCCTTTGTTCTGGATGAATTAGTAGCTTTTTCTTGAGCAGCTCTGATCCCTCTGCTCCTTTCAAACAAGATATAAAAGACAATTGGACAATGATTAGGCAATAAATTAGGGCGGAGGCTATTAGGGTATATTACCCTTTCACTTTTATGTTTCACTCTTCCTGTGCTTGTTGTGAATGTCCTATTTAATTAAGACTAATTGAGGTCAAAACTGCTTTTGATTTTGCACATTTGACACTGAATAAACATCACAGGATGTAATATTAACTCCCTACATTGGATGTCTGCTGATCAAAACTGAGCAATGGAGCAGTTAATCTTAGGCCTTCAACTCTTTCTCCCCCACCCCCCTCCGATAGGACGCCAGTCTATCGCGAGGTTAACCCCTAGCAGGTACCCATTTTCAGCTGGGTGGACTGGAGCAATGTGTGGTTAAGTGCCTTGCTCAAGGACACAACACACTGCCTCGGCTGAGGCTCGAACTCACGACCTTGAGATCACTAGTCCAACGCCATGACCACTTGGCCATCCGCCACACTCTGATCCCATACCCATACAATACTCCAATCTTAAAAATGCAGGAAGGAATCTCTGATAACAGGTGGAAGAAGGCCAGTGGTAAATCAAAGATGTTTTCATTTTTATGTTTCTTATGTGATCAAGGAATGCCTTAAAAACCCCTTAACCTGGAATTCTCCTCTTACATCTCTGCCTATTCAACATTGATTATCTCTAGGTATTTCTGCTCCATAAGATCCCTTCCAGATATATGGTGCAGATTCCCACAGGAATGTACACCCTATGTACAGGGCTCTGGCCATTTCAATTGCTGATCAGAAAATGTATCTGTTCATGACATTGGGAAAATTTCTTTCAACCGGGTCCTGATCATTATGACTGACAGACACCTTCAACCCCAAACACACTGGTTGCTTTGAAGTTTCATACACTCACCCATCCCACCCCCAGCAACCACTTTGAAAGCAAAGCCCTTAAGGGCATCGTGTCACGGTGCTATATTTGTGTTGGGAGTGCTTGATTATCTCCATTATTTACATCTTTCATCGCTATACAACTCTCTTTTCTGTCGAAGATAATATTGTAACATCGAAATAGAGAGCTGCTGGTCTCCCACTCTTGTTTGTTGCAGGAGCGACCCGTGAGATACTGCAGTGTTGGGTTATGGATGGTAGATTTCTGATGGGAGTCTAGATCAAGGTCTCATTGGGGGCTTTGCTATCCCTTGCATGGTGGGGGGGGGGGAAGGAGAGGGTTGATGCTTCTGCTGCCGCTTGTGCATGGAAGCTTCTGATGTTTCTGTCATTCATTCATTGGAGTTTTTTTTGATTTGTGGATGTCTGTGAGGAGGAAGAATTTCAGGTTGCATAATATACATACATTCTCTGATAATAGATTGATCCATTGACTCTCTTTTCCATCAAAGCTAACTTTTAAGATAGCATTAAATCTACTCCCATTGATGGGTAACCATGTTAATCATTGCTTTTAAAATACAGGTTTGCCAGCCCAAGCCAGTACAGAGAGAGCCATACATGGGAGAATGAGCACCAAAACGTTCAGCTGCCTCTGCCCTGTAAAGACAAAGAGACATGAATACACCAAAGATTTTCCTGTCTGAAATGTATCATCTGTTTATAAATTGCAATTGTTGCTCCAGCAAGTACTAAACGCTTTTGCAGTTTGAAGCACAAATGATTTTTACTGAAGATTTATTGTGTGTTTGCTTTTATATCCCTGGAGAATCCACTGTATTGAATCAGTTCTTGAGAGATGATGGAATTACTAAAAAAATGTTTGTCTAATGTACAATATATAAGTCATTATCACTGGATGCAAAACAATGGTGAAATACTCAGCAGATCAAATAGGATCTATGGAGAGGGATGAAACTCAAGAGAAAACAGATGCTGAAATTTTGAGCATAAGTCAAACAGCTGGAATAATTCAGTGTGTTAAGCAGCATCTGTAGAGGTAAAAGGATGGTTGACATTTTGGGTATAACACTTTGAATTGGCACACACAATTTCAATTGATCACTTCTACATTCCTCTCCAGCAAAAGCATTTGTGCTGTGCTCTCCTCCTTCCTTCCACTTTACACTGCATCTTAAAAATGGTCTATTTTTAATGTTTTCTGGTTTTACCAAAAGCTCATTGATCTGAAATACTAATTCTACCTCTCTCCATGGAACAGAAAAAAATCTGCTGGAAAAACTCAGCCGTTCAAGAAGCATCTCTAGAGGCAAAGGGTAGTTGATGTTTTAGACTGAGAGCAATGAGGGAAGGAGGCCAGTATGAGAGGGAAGCTTGAGACAGAGGTTGGTAGGGATGGGTGGATGCAGAAAACAGGAGGATGATGAGCAGGTAAGACAGAGACAGATGCTGGAGGTGAATAGATGGAAACTGAAAAGTAAAAAGAATTATTTAGTTGATGGAGCTGAGTGGGAGGTGGAAAGGTAGGGACTATGTTTAGACAAGACAACCCTTTTGCAAAGCACCTGCACTTTGTTCACAATAGACATCTTGAACTTCTGGTTGCATGTAATTTCAAATATCCTTTCGTTCCTGCACCAACCTGTCTGTCCTCAGCTTTCTTCACTGCCACAGTGATGCTAAGCATAAACTAGAAGAACACCACCTCATATTCCACTTGCTCAGCCCTACAGCCCAATGGTATGAATGGTGAATTTTCCAGACTTAAGTTATCTACTCCTCTTGTGTTAATTTTGCATTTCCATGAGTCCACTAATGTTTTATTTCTCTATCTCCCTCTCTCCTATCTTGTGTATGCCCCTCATTAACAGGACACATTACCCTCCCCCACCTAGTCTGTTGTTCCTAGTCCACCTATCTATTTCACCTGGATTTCTTCTCCATTGGGTCTCCTTTGCTCCTACTCCTCTACATGGCTCCATCTATCCATAATCTTCCAAGATTAAAAGTACATTTATTATCAAAGTATGTATTGCAGTATACAACCCTGAGATTTGACTTTCCACAGTCAGCCATGAAACAATGGAAAACCCATACAACAAAAAAAATCAAACCACCCCAACCATGTGGAAAGTCGGCCAAAGGCAAAACAGAGAATATAAAACACCCGCTCACAAAGTCATTGAAAGAGTCCAATCATATTCAGTTCAGCTCAGTTCAGTTAAATCCAGCACTGTGTTGCTCGTTATGTGCTGGCGGTTACATCCCCCCCCCCCCCCCCCCCCCCCGTCCTCTCCCACCGATCAAAATCACATAAAATAGTAACAAAGAAAGGAGATATTTGAATCTGGCTGCTACCTACCATTCATCTGATTCTACCTATCACTTACCAGCCTCGGTCTGAGCCCTCCCTCATTTTGATAGCCTGCTTATCTTCCCTCTATACTCTCAGTCCTGATGCTGAATCTCAGCTCAGAGCATTGCCGTCCCTTCACCTCCACAGACGCTGCTTGACCTGCTGAGTTCTTCCAGTTTTTGCTCTATGGAAAAAGAGGCTAAGTTAACTTTCATACCAGTGCCCTTTAAATAAAACTGGAAAAAGTTTAAAAAACAAAAAGTTTTATGATGCAGTGGAGAGAGTGAAAGCACTGCCAGAAAAGTTTTGCTCATGTAGAATGTAGAAGAGATCAATAGAATAAGAGTACACTGGTGCAAGGTATTATAAGATGGTAAACGAATAACTGAATGACTGGGAGTTGAATTGGAGGAAGAGGAAGAAGCCTGAAATTCCCAGAATGGGGAGAAATGGATACTAGAAATGTGAAGTACTAAAACTACAAATTCAGTAAAATTATTTGTCTCCATGTTGATCCTAAGGTGTAATATGTCCAATCAGAAAATGAGGCAATGTTCCTGAACACAGAAAGAAATATATTCTAGGGCAAAAAAAGTGATGCAGTGCTATTGAAAATTAGTGCAAACTGGAGTACAATATATTTGTACCTAGTACCTCTTGAGACAGAGTCATACAGAACAGAAAAAAGGCCTTTCTAACCAAGGTGTACATTCAAGCTAAACCCCTTTCTCAACATTTGGCCCATATCCTTCCAAATTCTTGTCATTCAGATACCCATCCATATAATTCCTAAATGTATTCAATGTACCTACTTCAACCATTTCCTCCGGCAGCTGGTTCCATTTATTAGGATGAAGGGTAAAGTTGGCAAGCTTAGGGAACCATGGATGATAAGAGATATTAAAGCTCTGGCCAAGAGATAGAAAGAAGCATACATTAAGTTTAGGGGGTCAGAATCAAGCGAAGCACTTAATGACTATAAAAAGATTAATAATAATCTTATTGAAATAAGGAAGGCAATGAGAGGGTATGAGGTGATTCTGACATATAAGGTTAAGGAAAATCCCAAGATGTTCTGTAGCTGAATTAAGAGTGAAAGGATAGGCAGGGAAATTTTAATGTATCCCCTTAAAATTCAGCAGGGCTGCCTATGTCATGAGCTGCAGGAGATGGGTGAACAAGTATTTCTCCTCTTTGTTTACTGAGGAGAAAATCATGGTTTTCACAAGAGATAAAGGGAAATATATGGTGATGTTTTGGAGGGTATTCATGTTACTAGGGAGGAGGTTTTGCAGCCATACTGCACATTAAGGTGTCTAAATCACCAGGGCCTGACAGACAGACAGACAGACATACTTTATTGATCCTGAGGGAAATTGGGTTTTGTTACAGTCGCACCAACCAAGAATAGTGTAGAAATATAGCAATATAAACCATAAATAATTAAATAATAATAAGTAAATTATGCCAAGTGGAAGTAAGTCCAGGACCAGCCTATTGGCTCAGGGTGTCTGACACTCCAAGGGAGGAGTTGTAAAGTTTGATGGCCACAGGCAGGAATGACTTCCTGTGACGCTCAGTGTTGCATCTCAGTGGAATGAGTCTCTGGCTGAATGTACTCCTGTGCCTAACCAGTACATTATGGAGTGGATGGGAGACATTATCCAAGATGGCATGCAACTTGGACAGCATCCTCTTTTCAGACACCACCGTCAGAGAGTCCAGTTCCACCCCCACAACATCACTGGCCTTACGAATGAGTTAGTTGAATCTGTTGGTGTCTGCTACTCTCAGCCTGCTGCCCCAGCACACAACAGCAAACATGATAGCACTGGCCACCACAGACTCGTAGAATATCCTCAGCGTCGTCCGGCAGATGTTGAAGGACCTCTGTCTCCTCAGGAAATAGAGACAGCTCTGACCCTTCTTGTAGACAGCCTCAGTGTTCTTTGACCAGTCCAGTTTATTGTCAATTCATATCCCCAGGTATTTGTAATCCTTCACCAGGTCCACACTGACCCCTTGGATGGAAACAGGGGTCACCGGTGCCTTAGCCCTCCTCAGGTCCACCACCAGCTCCTTAGTCTTTTTCACATTAAGCTGCAGATGATTCTGCTCACACCATGTGACAAAGTTTCCCACCGTAGCCCTGCACTCTGCCTCATCTCCCTTGCTGATGCATCCAACTATGGCAGAGTCATCAGAAAACTTCTGAAGATGGCAAGACTCTGTGCAGTAGTTGAAGTCCGAGGTGTAGATGGTGAAGAGAAAGGGAGACAGAACAGACCCCTGTGGAGCCCCAGTGCTGCTGACCACTCTGTCTGACACACAGTCTTGCAAGCACACGTACTGTGGTCTGCCAGTCAGGTAATCAATAATCCAAGTACATGCTCAGATTTTGTGAGAGGCTAGAGAGAACATTATGGAGGCCCTTGCAGAGGTATTTGCTTCATCATTAGTGAAGTTCCCCAAGACTGGAAGGAGGCTGATATTCTTCTGTTTTTTTTAAGAAGGGTAGCAAGAACAAGTCAGTCAGCCTTCAGTAGTGGAGAAGTGATTTGTGTGTGAACCAATGTTCACTGGTGTGTGTGTATGGTATGCAATGAGAGTGTTAAGGTAGTGAGTGTTGAGTGCTGCATTACTTTACCAAATTTTGAGAGGTGATTGAAGTCATGGATCCAAGCTCATTGAAGATTTGTACCTGGCAATTTTTTTTCAGCCTTCTCCTCCATTTATGCTTAGCATGGATTCCCTGTAATCCTCTTGTACCTTTATTTCATTAGTAATTGTGGACAGAATAGCTTTGTTCAATCTGGGACCCACATTATGCCATTTGAACATTTCTTGCATCTGTTCATTCCTGGCTATCCATAACTTCTCTCAGTTAGTGATACTATTATGGTCAGGTGGCCTTTAAGACCTGGAAATCTGCTGTAAATGAGCATCATACATTTGTCACAAGTATACAGTATTACATTGCTAAATTGAGTTTTCCAAGCAGTTATCGGGAAAAAAGTGAAATGCATGGTGAAAATGCTCAAAGGCATTTGCATGAAGTCATTGAAAAAAGTCTGCCAATGACACCAAAATAAATTACTGCAGATTACATACAAAGTGCCAGTTCTGTGTATTTATTTAAGGGGCAAAAATCTACTTCCCCATATTTCTGTGGGCAAGAACAGGAACTGTAAATCAATGTGGATTTCAGATTGTATTCCTAGTTCATTTGTATTTTATATAGCATATGATTCATGCTATTAAAATAATACTGTTGTATCATTAAATAAGGTTTTTATCCCTGTGCATTATTCTGTAGAATAATAGATATTCTACATAATGTGGAATATTACAGCACAGTACAGGGCCATTGGCCCACACTGTTGTGCTGACCTTTTAATCTAAGAGCAATCTAACCCTTCCCTCCTACATAGCCCTCCATTCTATCATTTCAAGTTCTATAAGTACTAATGTAGGAATCATACTTTCTCTGAGAAATTGGCTAAATGATATTGGACTCAGAAGAGTTAAATTATGAATGCAGATTATATAGATCAGAAAGGTTCTTAACAATGCAGAGGAACAGAGGGACCACGCCCATAGATCCCTCAAAGTTTCAGTGCATGTTGATAGGGTGGTTAATGCAGTGTGGTATGTGGCTTTCAATACTAGTTGGAGGTTTGAGGTCAGGAGCCAAGAGGTAATGCTGTACTTGGAATATAGTGTTCGGTTCTGCTCGCCTCATATAGGAAGGATATCGAAGATTTAGAGATGGTGCAGAGGAGATTTACCAGGATGCTGCCTGGATTAGAGCATGTCTTAAGAGGATAGGTTAAGCAAGCCAGGACTTTTCTCTTTGGAGAGAAGGGGCATGCAAAGGTGACTTGATAGAGGTGTACAAAGTGATAGGGGACCTAGATGGAGTGGACATCCAAATACATTTCCCCAGGGTGGAAATGGCATTTATGAGAGGGCATAACTTTAGGTTGTTTGGAAGAAAGAATGGTGGGGGGAGGAAGTCAGAAGTAGGTTTAGTGGTAGGTTCATTGAATGTTCTCCTGGGGTGGGTGGTAGTGGCATAGTGGCAGATGCATTAGGGACATTCACGCTCCAGGTAGATAGGCATATATATGAAAGAAAAATGAAGGGCTACGTGAAAGGGAAGGATTAGATTGATTGTTCATAAAGGGGAGAAGAAGGCAGAATAAGGATGCACCGTCTTGCAATTAGAACAAAGCCATACTGAGCTAAACCAATTAACACTTTTTTTACGCTCGTTAGTGAAGACCTGAGAATACCCCACATTGCATCCTTCCTTGTTCCCTCCTCAATTAAATTGTTCAGCAAGGTTAATAACAGTTATAAAATCATGACAGGTAAATGAAGTGAAGGTGTAAGTCAGCTGTGATGTATTTGAACTGACAAAGGAGACTTAATGATCTACTTGCTATATGCATATGGAAGCAAATTGGTTAATGCCAGAACTAACAGAGAGTAGATTTAATCTTGCTCTCTGAGACCCACTTGGCAGACACTTAAGGACAAATTCGAGGTATACTTCTCTCAGAAAGTTAGTGATGAAGATGTTGCTGATAGAACATTTAATATTCTTCTTCTGTTCTTCTTAAAAAGTCACCAGGATTGAAGGTGGTAAGTTTCCATTTTAGAATAAATGTATCATTTATAAAGGGGAGAGGGAGACTGCAAGCAGGAGACTATAATTCAAAGTTCAAAGTAAAATCTGTAATCAAAGTATGTACATGTCACCATACACAACCCTTGTGGACATTCACAGTAAATACAAAGAAACACAATAAAATCAATGAAAGACTGCACTCAACAAGGTGGACAAGCAGCCAATGTGCAACAGGCAACAAACTGTGCAAATACAAAGAAAATAAACAAGCCATAAATATCAAGAATGAGATGAAGAATCCTTGAAAGTGAGTCCAGAGGTTATGTTCACTTCAGTGTTGGGTGAATGAAGTTATCCCCTCTTGCTCAAGAGCCTGATGGTTGGTGGTGGGGGTTAGTAACTGTTCTTGATGGTACAGTTCCTGAGGATCCTGTACCCCTTCCCTGATGGCAGCAGTGAGAATAGTCCATGGCCCGGAGAGTGGGGGTCCTTGATGATGGATGCTACTTTTCTGTGACAGCACTCCAACAACATAGTAACCTCTCGGGTCTCTTAAATATCTCCCTCATCATATATTTATGTCCTTTAGTTTTGGACACTTCTGCATTGGGGAAAAGACCTTGACCGTCCATCTTATCTATATACCTTACAATATTATGAACTTCTATTGGGTCACCCTTCATTCTCCTGTGCTCCAGGGGCTAACAAACATAGCCCAACCCTCCCTATAACTCAGGCTCTATAGTCCAGCAGCATCCTTGTAGATCTCTTCTCACCTTCACCAGCTGTCTTTCCTACAAGAGGGAGGGTGGACCGTAGTCCATGTGCAGCCTCACCAGTGATTTGTATTACTGCAGCAAGGTGCACACTCCTAAACTTGACGCTCTGAGTGATGAAGGCCAGCATACAAAGTGCTGTCTTCATCACTCTGTGTACTTCAGTGGCTGCTTTTACTGTGCACTTGTACTCCCAGGTCCCTTTGTTCCACACACTTGCCAGTGCTCTGTCATTCTCCGTATAAACCCTGCTCTGCCATTCACCGTATAAACCCTGCTCTGTCATTCACCGTATAAACCCTGCTCTGCCATTCACCGTATAAACCCTGCTCTGTCATTCACCGTATAAACCCTGCTCTGTCATTCACCGTATAAACCCTGCTCTGTCATTCTCCATATAAACCCTGCTATGCCATTCACCGTATAAACCCCGCTCTTTCATTCACCGTATAAACCCTGCTCTGTCATTCACCGTATAAACCCTGCTCTGCCATTCTCCGTATAAACCCTGCTCTGTCATTCTCCGTATAAACCCTGCTCTGCCATTCTCCATATAAACCTTGCTCTGTCATTCTCCGTATAAACCCTGCTCTGCCATTCACCGTATAAACCCTGCTCTGTCATTCACCGTATAAACCCTGCTCTGTCATTCACCGTATAAACCCTGCTCTGTCATTCACCGTATAAACCCTGCTCTGTCATTCACCGTATAAACCCTGCTCTGTCATTCACCGTATAAACCCTGCTCTGTCATTCACCGTATAAACCCTGCTCTGTCATTCTCCATATAAACCCTGCTCTGTCATTCACCGTATAAACCCTGCTCTGCCATTCTCCATATAAACCCTGCTCTGTCATTCACCGTATAAACCCTGCTCTGTCATTCTCCATATAAACCCTGCTCTGTCATTCACCGTATAAACCCTGCTCTGTCATTCACCGTATAAACCCTGCTCTGTCATTCACCGTATAAACCCTGCTCTGTCATTCTCCGTATAAACCCTGCTCTGTCATTCACCGTATAAACCCTGCTCTGTCATTCACCGTATAAACCCTGCTCTGCCATTCTCCGTATAAACCCTGCTCTGTCATTCACCGTATAAACCCTGCTCTGTCATTCACCGTATAAACCCTGCTCTGCCATTCTCCGTATAAACCCTGCTCTGTCATTCACCGTATAAACCCTGCTCTGCCATTCACCGTATAAACCCTGCTCTGTCATTCACCGTATAAACCCTGCTCTGCCATTCACCGTATAAACCCTGCTCTGCCATTCACCGTATAAACCCTGCTCTGTCATTCACCGTATAAACCCTGCTCTGCCATTCACCGTATAAACCCTGCTCTGCCATTCACCGTATAAACCCTGCTCTGCCATTCACCGTATAAACCCTGCTCTGTCATTCACCGTATAAACCCTGCTCTGTCATTCACCGTATAAACCCTGCTCTGTCATTCTCCATATAAACCCTGCTCTGTCATTCACCGTATAAACCCTGCTCTGTCATTCACCGTATAAACCCTGCTCTGTCATTCACCGTATAAACCCTGCTCTGCCATTCACCGTATAAACCCTGCTCTGTCATTCACCGTATAAACCCTGCTCTGCCATTCTCCGTATAAACCCTGCTCTGTCATTCTCCGTATAAACCCTGCTCTGCCATTCTCCGTATAAACCTTGCTCTGTCATTCTCCGTATAAACCCTGCTCTGCCATTCACCGTATAAACCCTGCTCTGTCATTCACCGTATAAACCCTGCTCTGCCATTCACCGTATAAACCCTGCTCTGTCATTCACCGTATAAACCCTGCTCTGTCATTCTCCATATAAACCCTGCTCTGTCATTCACCGTATAAACCCTGCTCTGCCATTCTCCATATAAACCCTGCTCTGTCATTCACCGTATAAACCCTGCTCTGTCATTCTCCATATAAACCCTGCTCTGTCATTCACCGTATAAACCCTGCTCTGCCATTCTCCGTATAAACCCTGCTCTGCCATTCTCCGTATAAACCCTGCTCTGTCATTCACCGTATAAACCCTGCTCTGTCATTCACTGTATAAACCCTGCTCTGCCATTCACCGTATAAACCCTGCTCTGTCATTCACCGTATAAACCCTGCTCTGCCATTCACCGTATAAACCCTGCTCTGTCATTCACCGTATAATCCCTGCTCTGTCATTCACCGTATAAACCCTGCTCTGTCATTCTCCGTATAAACCCTGCTCTGTCATTCACCGTATAAACCCTGCTCTGCCATTCACCGTATAAACCCTGCTCTGTCATTCACCGTATAAACCCTGCTCTGTCATTCACCATATAAACCCTGCTCTGCCATTCTCCGTATAAACCCTGCTCTGCCATTCACCGTATAAACCCTGCTCTGTCATTCACCATATAAACCCTGCTCTGTCATTCTCCATATAAACCCTGCTCTGTCATTCTCCGTATAAACCCTGCTCTGCCATTCTCCGTATAAACCCTGCTCTGCCATTCTCCGTATAAACCCTGCTCTGCCATTCTCCGTATAAACCCTGCTCTGTCATTCACAGTATAAACCCTGCTCTGTCATTTACCGTATAAACCCTGCTCTGTCATTCATCGTATAAACCCTGCTCTGCCATTCACCGTATAAACCCTGCTCTGTCATTCACCGTATAAACCCTGCTCTGTCATTCACCGTATAAACCCTGCTCTGTCATTCACCGTATAAACCCTGCTCTGTCATTCATCGTATAAACCCTGCTCTGCCATTCACCGTATAAACCCTGCTCTGTCATTCACCGTATAAACCCTGCTCTGTCATTCATCGTATAAACCCTGCTCTGCCATTCACCGTATAAACCCTGCTCTGTCATTCACCGTATAAACCCTGCTCTGTCATTCTCCATATAAACCCTGCTCTGTCATTCACCGTATAAACCCTGCTCTGTCATTCATCGTATAAACCCTGCTCTGTCATTCACCGTATAAACCCTGCTCTGCCATTTACCGTATAAACCCTGCTCTGCCATTCTCCGTATAAACCCTGCTCTGCCATTTACCGTATAAACCCTGCTCTGCCATTCACCGTATAAACCCTGCTCTGTCATTCACCGTATAAACCCTGCTCTGCCATTCACAGACCCAATGCTCTGTCATTGGGCCGATTCTGGATCCATCCCACTAGCTCTCCCTGAATTCCATGCAATCTAATTTTCCAGTTCAGCCTGCTATTTGGGTCTTGTAAACTTCATATAGACAACATCCACTGTCCTAGCTTCTTCTATCCTCTTAGTTGTCTCTTCAAAAATCTCCAAAAGATACATCAGGATTGACCGCCATGCACAAAAACATCCTTGATTAGGCCTTGACTATCTAAATGATGGTAGATCTTTTCCCTCAGAATTTCCTCCAGTAATTACCCCATAACTGAAGACAGGATCACTGGCCTGTAGTTCCCAGGCCTATCCTTGAACACTGGATCAACATTATCCACCCTCCTGCTTTCTGGAACTTCACCAGTGGCTAATGATGAAGCAAATATCTATAAAGGGCCTCCATGATTTCTTGCTAGACCTCTCTTAAGATCTGTGGTTGCACCTGGTCAAGCCCTGGGAGTTTGATCTTGTTAATGTGCTTCAAGGCCCAAATTCCTCCTTCCTTGTTATACGTACATGACCCAAGACCTTGCGACTTATTACCCTCATTTCATTGGTATCCAAGTTATTTTTCTTAGTACACACTGAAAAAAAATATATATTAAACTTCTCAATCATTTCCAGCAGCTCCACATAGAAGTGGCCATGGTGGTCTTTAAGAGGACCTAGACCTTCCCTAATTACGCTTTTGCTGTTAATGTAACTGAAGAACCTCTCAGGATAATCTTTAACCTTGCCTGCCAAACCCATCTTGTTACTCATTTTTCCCCTCCTGACTTCCCTCTAAAGCTTGGTGATTTATCTTTCTATGTTAATAAAAAGGACTCCTAATATGACTCTTTTAAAAGCCTCCCACTTCTCATCTGTTCCTTTGCCTTTAAAATAGAGTCAGCCAGTTGACCCCTGTCCTAATGCCCTCAAAGTTGGCCTTATTCTTGTGCACAACTTTAACGTGACCTGTTCTATCTTTCTCCATAACTCTTTTAAAACTGATCAAATTGAGATAACTGGACCCAAAATTCTCCCCAAATGTCACTTTTGTTACCTAGCCCGCCTTGTTCCTTGATGCACCATCAATAACTCTCGGAGACATGAGGCGAGATAATAGACAATAGACAATAGGTGCAGAAGTAGACCATTTGGCCCTTTGAGCCTGCATCGCCATTTTGAGATCATGGCTGATCAACTACTATCAATACCCAGTTCCTGCCTTGTCCCCATATCCCTTGATTCCCCTATCCATAAGATACCTATCCAGCTCCTTCTTGAAAGCATCCAGAGAATTGGCCTCCACAACCTTCCGAGGCAGTGCATTCCAGACCCCCACAACTCTCTGGGAGAATAAGTTTTTTCCTTAACTCTGTCCTAAATGACCTACCCCTTATTCTCAAACCATGCCCTCTAGTACTGGACTCTCCCAGCATCTGGAACATAGTTCCTGCCTCTATCTTGTCCAATCCCTTAATGATCTTATATGTTTCAATCAGATCCCCTCTCAATCTCCTTAATTCCAGCGTGTACAAGCCCAGTCTCTATAACCTCTCTGCGTAAGACAGTCCAGACATCCCAGGAATTAACCTCGTGAATCTACGCTGCACTTCCTCTACAGCCAGGATGTCCTTCCTTAACCCTGAGACCAAAACTGTACACAATACTCCAGGTGTGGTCTCACCAGGGCTCTGTACAAATGCAAGAGGATTTCCTTGCTCTTGTACTCAATTCCCTTTGTAATAAAGGCCAACATTCCATTAGCCTTCTTCACTGCCTGCTGCACTTGCTCATTCACCTTCAGTGACTGATGAACAAGGACTCCTAGATCTCTTTGTATTTCTCCCTTACCTAACTCTACACCATTCAGATAATAATCTGCCTTCCTGTTCTTACTCCCAAAGTGGATAACCTCACACTTATTCACATTAAACATCATCTGCCAAGTATCTGCCAACTCACCCAGCCTATCCAAGTCACCCTGAATTCTCCTAACATCCTCATCACATGTCACACTGCCACCCAGCTTAGTATCATCAGCAAATTTGCTGATGTTATTTTCAATGCCTTCATCCAAATCGTTGACTTAAATTGTAAACAGCTGTGGTCCCAATACCGAGCCCTGTGGCACCCCACTAGTCACCACCTGCCATTCCGAGAAACACCCATTCACCGCTACCCTTTGCTTTCTATCTGCCAACCAGTTTTCTATCCATGTCAATGTCTTCCCCCCGATGCCCTGAGCTTTGATTTTACCCACCAATCTTCTATGTGGGACCTTATCAAATGCCTTCTGAAAATCGAGGTACACTACATCCACTGGATCTCCCCTGTCTAACTTCCTGGTTACATCCTCGAAAAACTCCAACAGATTAGTCAAGCATGACTTACCCTTGGTAAATCCATGCTGGCTCGGCCCAATCCTATCACTGCTATCTAGATATGCCACTATTTCATCCTTAATAATGGACTCTAGCATCTTCCCCACCACCGATGTCAGGCTGACAGGTCGATAGTTCTCTGTTTTCTCCCTCCCTCCTTTCTTAAAAAGAAAGAAAGATATAGGCTTTTATTGGCTGGAAGAAAGAACAAGCAGCAAGTGACCACCACACAACATCCTGGAGACTGAGGCCGGGGCTGTGCCTCCCATCGCCTTTATACAGGGGTCTGTGGGAGGAGCCACAGGAGCAGTCAGCAGGGGGGGCGTGTCCAGACAGGTATATGTAGTTCACCACATTCCTTAAGGAGAAATCTAGTATTGCTCCTTCCCAAAGTAGGTGTTCTATAGTGTGAGGAAACTCTCGTGGACATAGTGCCCAGAGCCTGCTTCACCAGGCCCTGTAACAAGTAAATTGAAGTGTAATGAGTCTTTACACAGAATATGAAAAATGGATTTATTTCAGTGACATTATTTGGCAACGCTCTTCAGACTAAAACTTTATTAATACCAGGAGATTTACCTTCAGTTTGCAGCTGACCAGGAAATCAAGGGTCTTCCATGCTTGAAAAGAAATGTCTCTATATTCAGCCTTTACATTTGCTTCCTTCACGTCAATATATATTGGGTTTGCAACTTTGTGCAGTACATAAGATCAGTTCCACAAAGTGTTATCTTTGTGCTTATCTTTGTTCTTGGGTCTTATGTACATTTGTCATGTGCATGTGTAAATCAGCAAGTGTTGGTGTGATTAAAACATGCTTACTTGATATATTGCCAGATTTATACCTTGCCAACACATTGTCAAAATCAAGCTGGAGGATTATTAAGTGAATGGGTTCTTTTGATGCATTGAATCGTGGTAATAATATACTTTGGCTTTCATAGATTCCTGGAATAATACATTATGGCATGGGACCTGTCATGACATGGCTTGATTTATCCTGCACCTTATATGGGTTTTTACCTCATCAACTGGCTAAAAAAAAGAGCATGGTTTCAATTTTAGTCAAACAACCATTCTATTTTACACATTTCCTGCTTCATTTACAAAATCTGATGTTCAGTCTTGTAAAGCACTCAGTTCCTTTAAATATATTTTTTAAATCTCTCCTTTAATCCTCTCTTCCTTTCAAATATTTCTCCAATACTCTATTGAGCTTAACTAAAAAATATGCTAGCTTCAACCTGTCAGGCCTACATTCTAGATCACAGCCACTCATGTATAAAAGGTTTCCTCTTTTCATGTCTGGTTTTTTTGTCAATGACCTTAATCCTTAAAACCTGATTAGCAACCCTTTGCTTAGTTTCTCCATAGTTATGATTTTGAACACCTCAATCAAATCTGCTTTGCGGCAAGGAACACAGCCTCAGCTTTCCAGTCTCCCAACACACCCAGCCTCATCCCCAGGTATATTTCCTCTGGTATTATTATTGCCAAGGATCCCATAATATTTAAGTTGGTTAACATTTTTTCATGTATACTTCACTGTAAAACTATTTTTTTTCTCTGTTATATAAAGAGTAAAATGGAGGTGTGTGTTGGACTACTGGAAAATCATGCTAGTGAGGTAGTAATGGGGGACAAAGAAATGGCAGAGAACATAATGGGTACTTTGCACCAGTCTTCACTGTGGAAGACACTAGCAACGTGCCAGAGGTCCATGAGTATCAGGGAGCAGGAGTGAGTGCCATTCCTATTACAAAGGAAAAAATACCAGGCAAATTCAAAGGTGTGAAGGCGGATAAGTCACCTGCACCAGATGGACTACATCATAGAGTCCTGATAGAGGTTGCTAAAGAGCTAACAGATGCATTGGTCATGATCTTTCACGAGGTTCATGAGGATGATGATTCCAGGAATGAAGGATCGTTTGAGGAGTGTTTGGCAGCTTTGGGCCTGTACTCACTGGAACTTAGAATGCAGGGGGATCTCATTGAAACCTACTAAATGGTAAAAGGACGAGATAAGGTGGATGTGGAGAGGATGTTTGCTATGGTGGGTCTATCCAGAGCTAGAGGGCCCAGCCTCAAAATTGAGGGCCCACCTTTTAGGACAGGGGCAAGGAGAAATTTTTTTAGCCAGAGAGTAGTGAATCTGTAGAATGCTCTGTCACAGATTGCCGTGGGTATATTTCAAATGGAAGTTGATAGTTTCCTGATTGGTCTGGCCATCAAAGGATATGGCGAGAAGGCAGGTGTATGGGGTTGAGTGGGGATTAGCCATGATGGAATGACAGAGTGGACTCAATGGGCTGAGTGGCCTAATTCTGATCCTATGTCTCATGGTCTCATTGTCTAATGCAATGGAAGCTGCATGAGGAGCACTGGAAGCAATAAATGACACTGATGAATATTCCTCACCTGGAAGGACTACTTTAGGCGGTGGTGAGGGAGGAGGTGTAGGAAGCATAACATTTAGTTGTAAGTGTTGTGTCTGCAGGCGCTCAGTGGGGAACGATGAATGGACAAGAGGTATCATGGAGATAGTGTTGCCTGCAGAAACTGGATGAGATATTTGACTGTATTTCCTCACTGCCAACTGTTACAGCTTCAGAAG
This sequence comes from Hemitrygon akajei, assembly GCF_048418815.1. Lineage (NCBI taxonomy): Eukaryota > Metazoa > Chordata > Chondrichthyes > Myliobatiformes > Dasyatidae > Hemitrygon > Hemitrygon akajei. Next base: position 136,378,796 of record NC_133124.1, on the reverse strand, counting down.
AGATATCATCTGCTTTGAAGGCACTGATTATTTAGTTGTCATGTGGCCATCTGGATTTCTTATCATCTGGGTTAAAAGCAAAATAGGACTGGATAGTGTGGAAGTCAAAAGATTTTGGAAATCTAAAATAAACACACAAGTCACCAGAAACACTCAGCAGGTCAGGCAGTATCAGTGGAAAGAGAAGTGGTATGAGAGAATAGTTGGCCAGAGGAAATTGGAAGGAGCTGTTGGCAGGGATGTCAGCAGAGCAGCAGTGGCGTGAGTTTCTGGGAAAAATGAAGAAGATGCAGGACATATGTATCCCAAAAATGAAGAAATACTTAAATGGTGAAGTAGTACAAGGGAAAGCTATTGTAAAAGCAAAAGAAAGGGCATACAACAAAGCAAAAATTAGTGGGAAGATAGAGGATTGGGAAATTAAATAAATCTACAGAGAGCAATCATTCGAAGGGAAAAGATGGAATATGAAAGCAAGCTAGCAAATAATATCAAAGTGGATAGTAAATGTTTTTTCAAGTATGTTAAAAACAAAAGAGCAATGAGAGTGGATATAGGACCACTAGAAAATGAGGCAGGAGGAATAACAACAGGGGGACAAAGAGATGGCTGATGAACTAAATGAGTATATTGCATCAGTCTTCACAGTGGAAGCCACTAGCAGTATGCCTGATGTTGTAGTGTGTGAAGGAAGAGAAATGGGTGCAGTTACTATTACAAGAGAGAAGATGCTCAAAAAGCTGAAACATCTAAAGGTACGCAAATCACTCAGACCAGATGAACTGTGCCCTAGGTTTTTGAAAGAGATAGTGTTAGAGATTGTGGTGGCATTAGAAATGATCTTTCAAAAATTATTGGACTCCGGCATGGTGCCAGAGGACTGGAAAATTGAAAATCTTTAAGGAGAAAGGCAGCAGAAAGGAAATTATAGACCAGTTAGCCTGACCTCAGTGGTTGGGAAGTTGTTAGAGTCAATTGTTAAGGATGAGGTGATGAGAGTACTTGGTGACACAGGACAAGAAAGTACAAAGTCAGCATGGTTCCCTTCAAGGAAAATCCTGTCTGATGAACCTGTTGGAATTCTTTGAGGAAATTACAAGGAGGATAGGTAAAGGGGATTCAGCGGATGTTGTATATTTAGACTTTCAGAAGGCCTTTGACAAGGTGCCACATATGAGGCTGCTTATCAGGTTAAGAGTCCATGGTATTACAGGAAAGTTACTAACATGGTTAGAGCATTGGCTGATTGGTAGGAAGCAGTGAGTGGAAATAAAAGGATCCTTTTCTGGTTGGCTGCCAGTGACTAGTGGTGTTCCACAGGGCTTGGTGTTGGGACCACTTCTTTTTATGCTGTTATATAAATAATTTAGATGATGGAATAGATGGCTTTATTGCCAACTTTGTAGATTATAAGAAGATTGGTGGAGGGGCCTCACATTGAGTATTGTGAACAATTTTGGGCCTCTCATCTTAGAAAAGATGTGCTGGCATTGGAGACAGTTCAGAAGAGGTTCACAGGGATGATTCCAGGAATGAAAGGGTTATCATATGAAGAACGTTTGATGGCTCTGGGTCTGTACTCACTGGAATTCAAATGTTTCAAATGTTGAAAGGCCTAGACGGAGTAGATGTGGAAATAATGTTTCTCATGGTGGGAGAGTCTAGGACAAGAGGGCAGAGCCTCAGGATAGAGGGGTGTCCTTTCAAAACAGAGATGTGGAGAAATTTGTTTAGCCAGAGGGTGGTGAAGTTGTGGAATTCGTTGCCACATGCAGCTGTGGAGGCCAGGTCATTGGGGGTGTATTTAAGGCAGAGATTGATAGATTCTTGATTAGACATAGCATCAAAGGTTACGGGGCGAAGGCTGGGAACTGGGGTTGAGGAGGATAAAAAAAACAGCCATAATTGAATGGTGCAGCAGACTTGATGGGCCAGATGGCCTAATTCCAATGTCTTATGGTCTAAGTAGAGATGCAGAGTTTTATATTCAAGACCCTTCATCATAACTAGGAAAGAGTGATGGATAGGACAAAGGGAATTTCTCTGCTACAGTGAGATCACAATTGTGACAGTGACAAGCCATTAATTAAATGATCTGATTGATAGATGGATGAGGACAGTTGGAGACAAAACAGACAAAGGAACAAGAAAAGCTGAAAATTGCAGGTCATAGCTGTAGTAAATGTCCAGGAAATCATGTAGTGTCAGTGAAGAGAGAAAAACTGAGTTAATTTTACAGATAAATTTTACAGATGATAGGTCACTTCTGTTGGAGTGAAACTGTTGAGTTCACTACTGAGTCCTGGAGGATGTAACGTACCCAGATGGAAAATGAGTTAGTGTTCCTCAAGCTATCTAAGCAGGTGACCAAGGGGATTGATGATGTCAGACAATGGGCATTATCTACAGGGACAGCCAGCAGTAAACTAAAGAGTTGACCCTTCCTACTAATAAAGGATGCACTGGAAAATGATCATTCTATTTGCTTTTTGTTTTTCCAATACAAAGGAACCCACATTGTGAGTACGAATGGAATGTACTCGATCAGAAGAAGAAATGGTTGGTGGATGGGATAGCCTTTCAGGTGGGTCAAGGGCAGAGTATCCATTGAGGAGATCTATGGAGTGTTCTCTCCAGTAGATACTGACTCCCAATTTTCCCCTGATGAGCTCACTTCTGTTCTTAGCTCTCAGTGTCATGGTACCTCAGTTATTTGGGGAATAAATGGCCTTAGCCACACTGAAAGATCAGTACATCGGCAAGTTGCTGGGTCTCCTACATTTTTCTCAGCTGGAGACTGGCATTGGTGATGTTAAGTAGTTCCTTTCCACTGAGACACTGTGAAGCTCTGAACCTACAAATACCTCGTGCTTTTGGTTAGTTACCTTCTGAAGCTCCACTGGACAGTGTCAAGTAAATGCATGCACATTCGATTGACTGGTGAGCCTGGTCTGAAGTTTTTTTGAGTGCGTCATCACAGAAGGCAGGCAGATGGTGATGTTAAAACCATAAGACACAGGAGCTGAATTAGGCCCATCAAGTTTGCTCCACCATTCCATCATGGCTGATTTATTATCCCTCTCAACCCCATTCTCCTGCCTTTTCTCTGTAACCTTGAATGCCCTAACGAATCAAGAAACCATCAAACTCCACTTTAAATATACTCATTGACTTAGCCTCCAAAACTATCTGTGGCAATGAATTCCACAGATTTACTACCCAATGGCTAAAGAAATTCCTCTGTTCAAAATGGACATCCATCTATTCTGAGGCTGCGATCTCTGGTCCTAGACTTCCCCACTAAAGGAAACATTATCTCCACATTCACTCTATCTAGGCCCTTCAATATTTGATGGGTTTCAATGAGATCCCTCCACATTCTTCTAAACTGCAGTGAGTATAGGTTCAGAACCTCTACCCCCTTTCATTCCCAAAATCATTCTCGTTAACATTCTCTGGATCCTCTCCAATGCCAGTACATCTTTTCTTAGATAAGGGGCCCAAAGTTGCTTGCAATACTCCAACTGCAGTCTGACCAATGTCTTATAAAGCTACAGTATTACATCCTGGCTTTTACATGCTACTCCTCTTGAAATGAATGCTAACATTTCTGCATATTGGAATCCTCGATGACGATTGTAGCATTGTCCTTTTTACCTGATTTTTCTGTTTTCCTTTGTAATTTGTACTTTACATCCTGCCTATTGTTCAGAGGCCTGTATGTAATTTCCATCAGGGTATTTTTACCCTTGCAGTTTCTTAACTCTACCCACAAGGATTCTATATCTTCCAATCCAATGTCACCTCTTTCCGAGGATTTGATTTCATTTCTTACCAACAGCATCATGGCACCCCTTTGTCTACCTGACTGTGCTTTCAATACAATGTGCATCCTTGGGTGTTCAGCAGCCAGCTGTGATCTTCTTTCAGACCTGACTCAGTGATGCCCAGAACCTCATACCTGCCAATCTCTAGCTGCACTACAAGATCATCTGCCTTATTTCATATACTGCATACATTCAAATATAACACCTTCAGTCCTGTATTCATCACCCTTTTCAATTTTGCCCCTATATTGTTTTTCAATTTTGTCCTATCTGCCTGTCCTTCCTCATAGTCTCTACACTCCATGTTGACATGTATACCAATGCCCCACCCTCAGCCCTATCACTCCAGTTTCCATCCTCCTGCCTAATTAGTTTAAACTCTCCCCAATAGCTCTGGCAAACCTGCCTGCAAGGATACAGGTCCCCCTCAAGTTCAGGTGTAACCCGTCCTTTTTGAACAGGTCATACATTCCCCCAGAAGAGATCCAAATGATCCAAATATCTGAAACCCAACCCCCTGGCACTAATTCCTCAGCAAAGTCATCCTATTCTTACCCACACTGGTACATGGTACGGGGAGCAATCCAGAGATTATTATCCTTGAAGCCCTGCCCTTAAGCTTTCTACCTAAATCCCTATATTCTCCCTTCAGGACCTCATCCAAGTTGCTAACTATGCCATTGGTACCAAGCAACACATAAAATGCTGGAGGAACTCAGCAGGCCAGGCAGCATCTATGGGAAAAAGTATAGTCGACGTATCGGGTCCAAACCCTTCAAAAGGGCTGGAGAAAAATAGCTGATAAGTAGACTTGAAAGGTGGGGGCAGAGTGGAGAGAGAAACGCCAGACGATAGGTGAAACTTGGAGGGGAAGTGATGAAGCAATGAGCTAGGAAGTTGATTGGTGAAAGAGACAGAAGGCCATCGAAGAAAGAAAAAAGGGATGGTGAGGGAAGAGGAGCACCAGAGGGAGGTGAATGTGTCAGGAGCGGACATGGAATGGACCCAAATGCAGGACGCAGGCACTGAAGTACTAGGGGTAGGACAGGATGGGGATGCCATGGCATGCAAGGGGTAATGCAGGCGGGGCTGGATCCCAGAGGTCAGGCGAGGCAGGAGGGTCCCAGAGTTCGTGGCAGACAGGAGGATCCCAGAGTTCAGGCAGGGCAGGAGGATCCCCTGGGGCGGGTGCATAACTCCTGGGCAGGGCTGCCTCCCAGGCAGGAAAACGGAGGCCCGGGCAAGATGCGGAACACCTGGGCAAGTGCAGGTACAACCCATAGGGAGCAAGGGGTGAGAAGGGTCGGAGTCCTCAGGGCGGGCCGCATGGATCCTGGGCAGGGCCGCCTCCCAGGCAGAAACACGGAGGCCTGGGCAAGGCGCAGACACCTGGGCAGGTGCGGGGCACAACCCATCAGAGGTGAGGGGTAGGAAGGGACAGAACCACCCATAGGGTAACAGCAACAGCCTGGCTTACCCGATGGGGGCAAGGGACAGGAAGGGACAGAACCACCCAAGGGATAATGGCAATGGCCTGGCTTACCCGACAGGGGCAAGGGAACAGAAGGGAGCTGGGTCCAGGGTGAGCAGCAGGACAACCAGGATACACCGGTAAATAAGGAGAAGCAAGCAGACAGCGCGACAGCGCAGGCAAGGCGAATACGGCAGAACAGTGGGACCAGCGCACACGAGAGAAGCAGGAAAACAAGACGAATCTGGACAGAACAGATACAGAGCAGGGCGGCAACCAGGGCAGAGCAGGATACAGAGCAGGGCGGCAACCAGGGCAGAACCAGATCTGGAGCAGACAAAACAGGTACAGAGCAGGAGGACCAGGTACAGAGCAGGATTCAGAGCCAGCAGACCAGGTACAGAGCAGGTTAAAACAGCTTCAGAGCAGGACAATCCCCCAACTAGGCTCAGTCCCCGAGCTCCTTATAAACACCTGCCCCCTAATAGGCGACGTATACCTCCTTAAGCAAAGATGATCCAATGGCTCCGGGTGACAGGAGGGCTGGCTGCAAAGCCCAGAGTCTGGAGTCCGCGGACCGGAGCAAGACCCAGAAGGCGGGCTCCGGACTGGACCCTAACAGAATGATGCAAAATACTCATTTAATTCATCAGCCGTCTCCTTGTACCCCGTTATTGTTTCTCTTGCCTCATTTTCAAGCGGTCTATGTCACTCTCATTTCTCTTTTATTTTTAACATACTTGAAAAAACTTTTACTATCCACTGATATTATTTGCTAGCTTGCTTTCATATTTCATCTTTTCCCTTTTAATGATTTTTTTGCTGCTCTAAGTAGGTTTTTAAAAATTTCCCAATCCCATTAATTCTTGCTTTGTTGTATGCCTGGGAGGCCTGTCTATAACTGTCATCAACGTTCTTTCACACGTCCTTTTATGAGTTTCTTAACTCAACCCATAAGGGTTCAATATCTTCTGATCCTATGTCACATCTTTCTACTGATTTGATGCCATTCTTTACCAGTAGAGCCACAACACCTGCTCTGCCTACCTTTCTATCCGTCCGATATAATGTGTAACCTTGGACGTTCAGCTCCCAACTATAACCATCCATCAGCCACGATTCTGTGATGGCCACAACATCATACCTGGCAATCTGTAATAGTGCAACAAGATCATCCACCTTATTTCTTATATTATGTGCATTTAGATACAACACCTTGAGTACCACATTTGCTACCCTTTCTGATCCTGCATCCCTCATGTTTTGATTCTCAGCTTGTTGGCTAAACTAGGTCCCATCATCTGCCTGTCCTTCCTGACAGTCTGACTGCAAGCTAACTTTGCTTTTTTACCATCCATCCTATCCTGAGTCCCATCACTCTGGTTACCACCCTGCTGCAGAGTTAGTTTAAACCCTCCCCAATAGCTCTAACAAACCTGCCCAAGAGAATACTGGCCCCCCCTTGGGTTCAGGTGCAACCTGTCACTTTTGGACAGGCCATACCTCCCCCAGAAGAGATCCCAATGATCAAAGAACCTGAAGCCCTGTTCCCTGCACCAGCTTCTCAGCCATGCATTTATCTGCCAAATCATCCTGTTTCTACCCTCACTGGCTGGCACCAATTCAGAGATTACTACCCAGGAGGTCCTGCTTCTTCACTTTATACCTAGCTCTCTAAATTCTCTTTTCAGGCCCCCTTGCTTTTCCTTCCTACGTCACTGGCACCAATATGTACCAGGACATCTGGCTGCTCCCTTGTGGATGTGATCTGAGACATCCCTGACCCTGGCACCTGGGAGGCAACATACCATCCAGGGTCCCGTTGACGTTCACAGAATCTCCTGTCTGTTCCCTTCACTATTGAGTCCCCTATCACTACCACTCCCTTCTTCTCTCTCTTTCCCTTCACCACGGACCTTGCTCAGTGCCTGTAACCAGGTTGTCGTAACATTCTCCCAGGAGGTCACTCCCCCACAAAAGTATCCAGAGCAGCATACTTTTTTTTGAGGGGAATAGACACAGGGATGCTCTGCTCTAACTGCCTATTTCCATTTCTCCTGACAGTCACCCAGCTACTCGCCTCCTGCAACTTTGGGATGACTATTTCCCTGTAAATTTGATTAATTATTTCCTCATTCTCCTGCACAAGCCGAAGGTCATCCATTTGCTGCTCCAGATCCCTAACACGATCCTCAAGGAGTTGCAGCCGGATGTACTTCATGCAGACGTAGTTCCCCGGGAGACTCTGGGTCTCCCAGTTCTCCAACATCCAGCACAAAGAACACACCACAGCCATTTAAATGGCACAGTAAGTGAGAAAAAAGATAAAAAGGAAAACCTTTACAGACACTTTACACAGAGCCGATGCCTCTTCCAAGCCAAAGCCTGTCACTTCTACTCTTGCCTCTGGCCTACTCCTGAAGTTTGTAGAGCTCTGTTAATGCTGCTAATAGGCCCTGTACAATGGACAAACACCCATGAAGCTCTCTTTTTAAATAATCATCGTCAACCTGCGAGAAACACCTCTTCTTCGTTGAGCTCTGTTGATGCCGCTGATAAGCGTCCTAGGTCACAACTTCCCTCCTATGTTAGTTCCACATAGCCCTCAATTTCCTGACCTTCCTTAAATTTAACTTCCTAATCTTTAAATGTCTCCTAAACCCACTGGAGGAATGAATTATCTTTTCAGATTTAATCTGGGGCACCTTCTTTAATTTTGTACTGGATTTTTAAGATGATGAAACACAAATAAACCGCAAGAGTCGCAAGAATTAAAATGATTGAAATTTGCACAGGGTAGCTTGGAGAAACACTTTCTTGCAATCACATCTATGCTCTTTAGAAGATGTGATAATCCTGTTGAATTTATATAATGCTTGTTGGCACAATCAATGTCTCCCTCAGGACTTCAAAGATGTGCTGATTATGGCGAAGATACTGCTCGAACAGCTCAAGATCATCTCAGAAGATGTGCTTCCTAAAAGCCAATGTGGCTTTAGGGCTGGAAGAGAAACCACTGACATGATTTTTACTTTGAGGCAACTCCAGGAGAAGTCGGTAGAACAGCAGCAACCATTGTACATTGTCTTTGTTGATTTCTCACAAGCATTTGATACAGTGGTCAGAGAAACACTCCGGGAAGTGCTAAAAACTTATGGCTGTCCAGATAGGCTGGTTATGATGATCAAGTTATTTCATGAGAACATGTCTGGCAAAGTATCTATCAGAGGAGACGTCAGCGAAGCCTTCACCATCAACCAGGGAGTAAAACAGGGATGCGTTCTTGCTCCAACTTTGTTCACACTATTTCTTGTTGCAGTTTTGGAAATAATGGACCATAATTTGGACAAAGGTGTGTACATCAAGACTCACTCAGATGGAAAATTGTTCAACCTGTCAAGACTCAAAGCCTCAACCAAATCAAGAGAGAAATGTGTCAGAGAGCTTCTGTATGCAGACGACGCAGCCCTGGTTGCTACTGATGGTAATATGATTCAAGAAATTGTACGCCGCTTCTCATTTGCTGCCACTCTTTTTGGTCGAAGAATCAATAACTCCAAAACCGAACTTCTGTACCAGCACCCTCCTCTGTGTAGTCCCAGTGAGACCCAGCCACCAGTCATATCGGTCAATGGGGTAGCGCTGAAATATTTTGACTCTTTCACATACTTAGGAAGTGCTGTGACCAACACCAACTCATCAGATCTGGAAGTTGAGAGGAGAATTCAATCAGCTACAAAAGTCTTCTGTGCTTTGCAGAAGCAGCTTTGGTCTCACCATGACATTAAAATGGCAACCAAGGTCAAAGTGTATAACACAGCTGTTTTACCGTCTCTGCTTTATTCAACTGTAACGATGACATTGTATCGGAAGCACATCAAGAAATTGACCAAGACGCAACTCTGGTATTTACACCAGATATTACACATCAGGTGGCAAGAGAGGGTACCAGACGTGGAGGTGCTCAAACGTGCTGGGACAGTCAACGCAGAATCGATCATCACAGCTTCTCAGCTGCGTTGGACTGGTCATGTCACAAGAATGAGCGATGATTGTTTACCCAAAGCTGTTTTCTATGGCGAGCTACATGAAGGGAAGAGGAAGCACGGTGGGCAGAAGCTGCGCTACAACGACGTGCTCAAGCTCCATATGAAGAACACTGACATGAATGTCAACACCTGGGGGAAAGATGCTTTGGACAGAAGAAGTTGGTGCTGCATTGTCAAGAAGTCAATCCCAGCTATCGAGGAGAAAAGGCAGAAGAAATATGAAGCAGGTCATGAACGCAGACATTCAATGCTAGACCAGTCAAATCACAAATGCAACCGATGTGGGAGACAGTGCCAATCCAGTGCTGGTCTTGGGGCCCATAAATGTGCCTGCAGAGACTAAATTCTCAGCACAGTCAACATCGAAATCGATGGACAGCCGAAGAAGAATAATCCTTTAAGATTATTATAGCATTATAAGATTATTAATGCTATATAGCATTATAGCATTAAGATTATAACATAGTATTATTATTATTAAGGTTCATTATAGCAGTCCTGATGGTCACAAGACAACAGAGAAATAAATGTGCTTTGCATATAAGTGCATGTTGAGAAAAATTCATCTCTATTATTTCTACTCAACAGTTGTGTAGAGAAATCAGTGGCACTTTGATTATTGGTGAGGAGGATGGGGAAAGAAATAGAAAGATGAAACATTATTACAGTATTAGAGAAAAATCCATGGTGACAGTAGAATGAAATGGTTCTCTGGGGATTTACCACTAGGAAGAAGAATTTCTTTTGAAGTGGTTTCATGAAAGTGAAACTATTTATCAATTTTGTCTGGTGGCCTGAAATAAAGAAGGATTTAGAGGACACAATGGAGGAGTGTACACATCACTAACACTGTAAGAAATCATCTCAAACTTAAGGTTCCTTTCTCTCAAACCTAACAAACATGGTTGCGAAGACACGTGGATTTTACAGTTCTATTTATGGCAAAAGAAATCATGATCATGATGGGTATGCATTCTAAGTGGAGGGAAGGGTATCTCTAGCTCTCAAGTAACAAGCTGAAGAGCTACAATAACCTGTGAGCATCACTCTTGACAGACATTGGAAGCAACTTCACTGATACTCAGTTTACTGAATTCCACAGAAATGGAATAAAAGGAATGCACAGGGCTTCACCTGTGTAACACCAGTCTTATCGTGTGTCTCATCGCACTCTTTTGAGAAAATCAAATTACACTAGGTGCTAATAGGCCATTAGAAGGTTCCAGGTATCTGAAGGAGGCAGTGTATAGAAACCACACACTTCTGGAGATGTTTCGTTTACAGGAAAAGAAAGAATATGTACAAAATATTAATATGCAAGAACAATTTAAAATTCAAACATTATGTTTAGGTTCAAAATCTCAGCTATCACACCACAGCATATTCCTTTTTACTTAGAATCAGTAATATTCATTAGAATAACCCTTGTTATTCCAATTTCTCTAACTAATTAGATCTAGTGTTATTCCCTACTGAAGTTTACAGACTAAACTTTCCTTTTTACTTACCTCTAGTTAGTTAGAAAACCAAATATAATTCCTATTCTCAAGTATTATAGTTAACTTCAGTTTCAGTTCCAGGCAGCATATCTACAAGATTAAATTCAAATATTATACATATAGTTTAACACCTTTCACAATAATTTTCCAACATCACAATCTTTAAACAAAGTAAATTTCATTCAGTAACTTATCAAAGTTGTGGTAACTTCTACTTTACAAAAAGACCACTCGACAACTTGATGGCCAAAAGAGCATCTTTATCTGGGACGGCAAATGCTATTTACAATACAAAGGCTTCCAGGTACCTCGTGCGGCCTGGGTGGAGGAACTATATACAATGCATACTGGGAGTAAAAAGAGCGGAAGTAAAAACCCCGCCAACCCCGGTAGTATTAACTTACTTTTAATAATACTCACATTATAACACTTCTCCCCCTTTAAAATCCAACGTTCCCCAAATATAGAAGAACTGGGAAATAAAAACAGTGGTATCATTAGCAACAGGTTACCAATACAAAAACACCTAAAAACATGGCAAATTCAACATTCAATCTAACAGCAAAAGAAACTATCCAATCAAAGATTCAGTCTGTCAGGAGGTTTGCGAGGGTGCTGTGATCTACACACTACCCCCGGTGACCCAGTAGGCACCGCTGGTGAGGATGTTTTGGGTGGATCTAGTGTTGGGGACACGAGAGAGGTCTGTGCGTCCGTGTGAGAATGTCCATCCTCTTCCTCTGCCAGTGTGTCTCCCTCTAGCAAAGTCACTGGTGGACATACTTCCCCAGTAGTCTGTCTCACCATTGGAAACTCTGTGGAACTGTCTGCCTCTGAGCCGGAATCATGACGCAGGTGCACATGGTCCTGGTGTCTGCGGAAAACACACTCATCAGTCAGCTTAACAACATAGGAGACTGGACCAGTCTGCTCAAGAATAACCCCAGGTAGCCATTGCTGATTGTTTCTCACATAGACATTGTCATCCAGTTCTAACTGTCTGTCTCGCGCATGTTGATCATGTCCCTCCTTCTGCTTTTCCTGCTTTCTCTCCACTTTTGCCTTCAAGTCCAGGCGCAGCAGGTCCAATCTTGACTAAGGCCTATGCCCCATCAGCATCTCTGCTGGAGTGCGTGCAGTTGTAGTCTGTGGAGTGAGGCAGTATTTAAACAGGAAACGTGAAAGCCGGGTACTAAGAGAGTCCCCTGTGATCCACTTCAGGCCTTCCTTCACTGTCTGAACAGCCCGCTCAGCCAAACCATTTGAGGCTGGGTGGAAAGGGGCCGTCTGAACGTGACGAATGTCATTCTGCCGCATGAACTCACCGAACAGCTCACTGGTGAATGTCGGGCCATTATCAGTGACCAGAGTATCAGGCAACCCATGGACTGCAAACACTTGCCTGAGTTTGTCTATGGTTGAGGGGGCTGTGATGTTGCTCATGATGTGAGCTTCGATCCATTTGGAACGTGCATCTACCATTACAAGAAACATCTGTCCCATAAAGGGGCCAGCAAAGTCCAAATGTAGCCTAGACCAGGGGTAGACTGGCCACTCCCATGGGTGCAAAGGAGCTGCTGGTGGTATGTTCTGATTGGCATTATTTTACCTTGTTCTCCAGATCCTGATCCATTCTTGGCCACCAGTCTTAGGATCTTGCAAGGCTTTTCATTGCCTTCACCTCTGGATGAATCTCATGAATTTCCTGCACAATCTGTGAACAGCCAGGGGGAGGCACGATGACATTGCCCCCCAGAAAATGCAACCATCCTGCAGACTCAGTTCAGTCTTGTGTTTGGCATTAGGCCTCAGTTCCTCTCCTTCCACAACTCTGGGCCAACCTTGTAAAAGAAAAGTCTTGACTTGAGACAGGACTGGGTCCCTCTCTGTCCATTGCTTGATCTGGGTCACCTTTACGGGTGTCTGTGACAGCCTCTCCAATGAAAACACAGTCGCTGGAGGCACATATGTAGTAACAGGCATCTCAGGTAAAGGTAGTCGACTCAGTGTATCGGTGTTTGCATTATCCCCACCCGCTCTGTACACTGTAGTATACTGGTAGGCTGACAATGTGAAAGCCCAACACTGTATCCTGGTTGAGGCTAGTGGTGGGATGCATCTGGTCTCCCTAAAAAGGCTCATCAGTGGTTTATGGTCCGTATAAATTGTGAATGCACATCCATAGAGGTACTGATGAAAACATTTGACTGCAAAAACAACAGCCAGACCTTCCTTGTCTACCTGTGAATATCCCTTCTCAGCAGCCATCAGGGTACGTGAAGCAAAACCAATAGGCTTCTATGAACGGTCCTCCATTATGTGTGAGAGAACTGCCCCGACTCCATAGGGCGAAGCGTCGCATGAGAGGGTGATCTCCTTGTCTGGGTTATAGTGAAAAAGCAGCTTCGCTGAGTGCAGGAGTTCTTTCACTTCCTTGAAAGCTTCCTCCTGCTCTTCACTCCACTGCCACTTAGTGTCATTGTGAAGCAGCTTATACAGTGGGGCCAAAACCTTTGAGAGGTCCGGAAGAAACTTGCCATAATAATTCACCATGCCCAAAAATGATCTGAGTTCAGTGAAGCTCTTGGGGCTTGGGGCCTCCTTAATGGCTCTCACTTTTTCCTCCACTGGGCAGAGCCCCTCAGCTGTAATCTTGTGCCCCAGGTAAGTCACACTCGGAGCCAGGAACACACATTTTCTGCATTTCAACCGCAGCCCTGCATCTGAGAGTCTCTTCAGCACCTGTTCTAAATTAGCCAGATGCTCCCCCTCCATGGCTCCCGTGATCAAAATATCATCAAGATACACTGCTACATGCAGAATCCCCTGCAGCAAAGAGTCCATTGTCCTTTGGAAAATGGCGAGGCTAGATGCCACTCCAAACACCAGGCGATTGTATTTGAATAATCCCTTGTGCATATTGATTGTGACATACTTCTTTCAATCCTCATCGAGCATCAGCTGTTGGTAGGCGTGGCTCATGTCCAGCTTTGTGAACAGCTTACCTCAACAGGGTCGCAAACAGGTCATCCACCCGTGGCAATGGGTACTCCTCCAGCTTAGAGACCTGTTTCACCGTAAGCTTGTAGTCCCCACATATCCTCACCGTTTTATCTGCCTTCAAAACTGGAACAATGGGAGCCGCCCACCTTGAAAACTGGACGGGCTCAATGATGCCCAGCCCCTCTAAACATTCCAGCTCCTCCTCGACTTTGTCTTTCGTGGCATAGGGCACCGACCTGGGCTTAAAAATCGTGCTGTGGCCTCAGGGTCGACATAGGGTTTCACGGTCACACCCTTCAGTGTGCCCAGCTTGTCCCTGAAAACGTCACTATACCGCTGCAGAATGTCCTCCGTCGTGTGTGCATCCTTAATCTCATGCCAGTTGAGCCTGATTTTGTGAAGCCAATCGTGGCCCAAAAGACTGTGCCCACTGTCCTTAGCTATCACCAGCCCGGCTTCAGCCTTCTGGCCCCTGGCCGAAATATCCATATACAACACTCCTAAATGAGGTATGGGCTGCCCCGTATAGGTCCTGAGTTGGAGCTTAGATAGTCTGATGGGGGGCAGGTTGGATCCCCATGTCCTCCTGTAGGTCTCTTCACTAATGCAGTAGCCCCTGAATCAATCTTGAACTTAATGTCCTTTCCCCTGACAGTGACTGTGACATAATATGGTTCAGGTGGTCCCTCATCCGTTTTCACCCCAAACATGTTGTAGGCACACATTGCCTCTTCATCTGCTTCTCCTAGGTGGGGTGTGGCTGCCTGGGTCTGTTGAGCTTTCCCCTGCCCAGGCTTAACCTTACCCTTTAAGCTCCTGCACTTTTTAACTAAATGTCCCTTCTTGCTACAAGCATGGCAGACAGTATCTTTGACTTTACAAACATTTGCATAGTGCGTTCCTCCACACCGAAAACATTCCACCTGCTTTGCCCATTTACCAGCCTCCCTCCTGACTTGGAGCACTGCCACCGACTGCGACCCCCCATATCCTTTCTGTATATCCTTGGCATTATCAGGAGACATCTCCATGCCTTGAGCAATCTCTAGGGATGTTGACTTGAAAGTCAACAGTGGGGTTTCCCCCAACAAGCGGCGTTGTACAGCGTTATTATTAATGCCGCATACTAATCTGTCACGGAGCATGTCACCCAACACGGCTCCGAAATTGCAATGCTCTGATAGCTGCCGAAGCTCGGCCACAAAATCACCCACAGACTGACCTGGCTTCTGGACATGGCTGTGAAACTTGAACCGTTGAACTATCACCGAAGGCTTCAGATTGTGGTGGTTCCCCACAAGCTTGACCAGTTTGTTGTGCGGAATTTCTCCCGGTTTCCGCGGAGTAGCTAAGTTCCGTATCAGCTTGTATGTCTTTGCCCCACACACACTCAGGAGAACAGAGTGCTTCTTAGCCTCCTCAGTAATTCCATTAGCACAGAAAAAGTGGCCCAACCTTTCCTCGTACTCCAGCCACTCCTCGATTTGCTCGTCGAACACACCGACTGTTCCGAACGTAGCCATCCGAACATGAGGCTCCTCACCTGCTCACAGCTCCTGATCGAAAACGGGGCCGACCCGTCCACAAAACCAGTTCACCTAGTCGCCAAAAATACGTGGTAACTTCTACTTTACAAAAAGACCACTCGACAACTTGATGGCCAAAAGAGCATCTTTATCTGGGACGGCAAATGATATTTACAATACAGAGGCTTCCAGGTACCTCGTGCGGCCTGGGTGGAGGAACTATATACAATGCATACTGGGAGTAAAAAGAGCAGAAGTAAGGACCCCGTCAACCCCGGTAGTATTAACTTACTTTTAATAATACTCACATTACAACAAAAGTCTTTGCAAAAATAATCAGTTCTTGCCGAGAATCAAATTCAGATTCTTCGAATGAAAATAAACTTATACATCCAACCATATTAAATCCTTGACATTATTACACATTTTGTTCCCGCGCTGGTTCTTCATAGTGGGTGGCTCGCCATCTTGTTACTTGGATTCGTTAGAATGAAATAGTTTATCATCCACAGAAAGTCAGTCAACAAACTTGTACCAAAACTTAGTATGATTTTGCAGAACTAATTCCCGACTACACAGTAGGGATTTTAGACACTCGTCAATGCCAATATTGTCTCGTTATAGCTGTAGCTTCAATAAATCTTTTATCGGTATTGTTCTTCCTCCAGGGGTTGCACCCTGAAGGTTTCAAGATAGTAAAGATACTCAGTACTAATTCCACTCTTAACAGTTCGTGTTTTTAATCATTGCAGCGTTTCTCTCCTCATCCGTCCTGTGTCCAGCCACCACCCCTCCCTCGCATAGCATTTTTTTTTCAAATTCTCTTTTCTTTTTCAATCAGTAAACCTTGTTTTCATTCCTCCGCAGGCAGAACTTTCTAACATTACAACTTTTGATTTAATTAACCTAGGTTACAATACCACTCACCGTCATTCCAATAGGCAGAATTTGCTGTTTAAATTGGACTGAAAAATATGAAGATTATAGTAAAATGAATGTTTCACCCTTTATTTTGCTTCCAGAAAGTGCCACGCATAACGGCAGGACAGATGCTTGCAAAGTTTATAGACGGGTGGAATTTTATCAGCATACCGTACCTCGCACTTAGGACCCGGGCACCGCTGCTATAAAAGGCTCTGGGGCTATATGATCCTGCTCTGCGACTCGCTCCAGGCCCAGTTTTTACCGGCCTGCCTGAAGCCGCGCTCAAGCTCAGCGCCCAGAGTGATCTGCCCAGGCCTGCCGAATGGGCATCGGAACTCCATTGCAACGATTCTACAACACTCCATCATCCCCCGAACTCACATCACCATCACTCACTCCTTCACTGTCTGCGGCGATAATTTAACACAATTTACCTCAGGAAAGTATTTTTATTGATGTTTTTAGTTGGATTTCTTAGGTTTTTGACTACCAGAAAGTTGCCGCCCATGTTTGATAGCGCCATCTTAACCGGAGTAAGGTTGAAAGAGTACAGAGAAAATTCACAAGGATATTGCTGAGTTGAAAGGAAAGATTGAATAGTCTATTCCTTGGAATGCGGAAAACTGAGGGGAAATTTGATAGAGGTATCCAAAATTATGAAGGGTGTAGATAGGGTAAATGCAAGGGGGCCTTTCTATTGAAATTGGCTGGGACTACAATGAGAGGTCATGAGCTAAGGGTGAAAAGTGATAAGTTTAAGGGGGACATGAAGGGAAACGTCTTTACTCAGAGGGTCATGAAAGTGTGGAGCGAGCTGCCAGCGCAAGTGTTGCATGCAAGCTCCATTTCAACGTTTAATAGAAGTTTGGATAGGTACATGGTAATGTATAATGGATTGATGAGTTTAAGAGCTTAAACAAATCTAAATCTGCCACCTAGTGTTCATTTTAATTTTTTATTTTAATGTATTTGAGATTCATCATTATTTTTTGCAAATCCCAGAAAATGGAGAGGATTTTCATTCTTTTCAATGCAACAATACTTCAAAAGATCTAATTAATTTGTACTGTAAGACTGCAAAATGATTGGGTCAGTTCAGTAGATCCACAGTGGACTCTGCTCAATAAATTGCCAGCTCATCCCTTCCACCATTGGCAGCATCAACAGGAGATGGAAGCACTGGAAAGGGTACTGAGGAGATTTGCCAGGATGCTGCCTGGTTTAGAGAGTATGGATTATGATCAGAGATTAAGGGAGCGAGGGCTTTACTCTTTGGAGAGAAGGAGGATGAGAGGAGACATGATAGAAGTGTACAAGATATTAAGAGGAATAGATAGAGTGTACAGCCAGCGCCTCTTCCCCAGAGCACCACTGTTCAATACAAGAGGACATGGCTTTAAGTTAAGTGGTGGGAAGTTCAAGGGAGATATTAGAGGAAGGTTTTTTACTCAGAGAGTGGTTGGTGTGTGGAATGCACTGTCTGAGTCAGTGGTAGAGGCAGATACACTAGTGAAATTTAAGAGACTACTAGACAGGTATATGGAGAAATTTAAGGTGGGGGGATTTATGGGAGGCAGGGTTTAAGGGTCGGCACAATGTGGGCTGAAGGGCCTGTACTGTGATGTACTGTTTTATGTTCTATAGACATAGAACATGTGTTCAAATTGGCAAAGCCCCAATCACAACAATTTAGCAAGACTATGACCACCTTGACCAATTTGTACTAAAATGGACTTAATTTTTCTTTTGTTATTCTAGTTGTGTTTTTCTTGTTAACTTGGTGTATAATTTAAGTGTATTTCTATTTTTCTTGTGAATGCTGCTAATATGATTCTGAGTCTGTGATGCTGCTTCAACTAAGTTTTGCATTGCACCTGTGCATAGGTGAAATTATGCATATGGTAATCAAAGTTCAAAGTGCGTTTATTATCAAAGTATGCATAAATAATACAACCTTGAGATTTGTTTCCTTACAGGCAGCCCCTAAAGAACCCAAGAAACCTGAAAGAACCCATTTTTAAAAATAACTAACTAACTAACACCCAATGCACAGAGAGAGCGGGGGTGGGGGGAATACAAACCGTGAAAACAATAAAAGCAAGCAACAGCATTCAGTGAGTCCACAGACACAAAGCCTGGAGAAGCCCCTAAGAGGAGGCCCACAGCCTCAGCCCCCATTCATCATCCAGCTGAGCAAAACTGAATAAAAACAAAAATAAGCTTGACTTGAAAGCTTTAACCTTGACTTTGACTTTAGAAATATAGGTTTACTCAGCACTGTTTAACTGGCAAGTAGCTGGATTTGATTCCAGAAGTCATGTTTCTGACTAAAAATAAGAGAAAGTTTGCAGATGCTGGAAATCTAAGCAGCACACACACAATTCTGGAGGAACTCAGTAGTCCAAGCAGCATCAGGGTAAGGGGTCTTGGCTGGAGATGTCGACTACTCTTTCCCGTAGATGTTTCTGATTATGTGGTTCTTGTTTGAACTGGACACCAATGACAAGTTTAGAAGGTATTTAGTTATTCTTGAGAAAGTGGTGGAGAGTTGGTATCTTGAACTCCTGCAGGCAATGTGGTGATGCCCTGGAGCTCTAAGAGTTTAGCCTGGTGACATTAAAGTCAAGGCTATATCCTCTAAAGGTAAAGTAGCAAGTGAATTAGTGGGGTAATGGGACCATGCATTTGCTTCATTTGTTTTTCTCTATGGTAGAGCTTGTGAATTGACATTTACTTAACATTTAGGAAGAGCTGCAATACCTCCAGTTTAACATTGGGTGTCAGCTTATCAAATTTTACAGTAATCTTCATACATTTATACACATACTTTCATACCCTCACCATTCTCACTCCCCTGTACATTGATGGAATAGCAGCGGAAATTGCAAACAGTTTGCAAACCCCAGGAGTGCATGTCACACACAACCTCACACTGTTCCAGACACATCCTACACAGTTAAAAAAGCTCCCCAACACCTCTATGTTCTGAGGAGGCTGAAGAGGGTTGGACTTTGCACATCCATGTGCATGTCATTCTAAAGATGTGCAGAAGAGAGCATCCTAACAAGCTGTATCACTGCTTGGTACAGAAACTGCACTACAGTGGCCAGGAAGGCTCTACAACAGGTACCAAAATTGCCAGATGAATCACAGGCACTGACCTACCCACCATCAAGGAGATATATATGGAAAGGCCCAGTAACATCATAACGAATCCCACACATCCTGCTCATGGACTGTTTGATCCACTCCCATTAGGGAGGAGACTACATAGCATTAAGGACTTAAAAATCAAAGTATTGAGTACAGGAGATGGGATGTTACGTTGAAATTGTACAAGACATTGTTGAAGCTAATTTGGAGTATTGTGTACGGTTTGGCCACTTACCTACAAAAAAGATGTAAACAAGGCTGAAAGAGTACAGAGAAAATTTACAAGGATGTTGCCAGGTCTGGAGGACCTGAATTATAAGGAAATATTGAAAAGGTTGGGACATTATTCCTTGTAAATGTAGAAAAGTGAGAGAAGATTTAATAGAGGTATACAAAATTATGAGGGGTATAGATAGAGTAAATGTAAGCAGGCTTTTTCCACTGAGGTTGGGTGGGGCCACAACCAGAGGTCATAGTTTAAGGGTGAAAGATGAAAAATTTATGTGGAACATGAGGGGAAACCTCTCAGAGCTTTGTGAGAGTGTGGAATGAGCTGCCAGCACAAGTGGTGTATGTAAGCTTGATTTAAACATTTAAGCGAAGTTTGGATAGGTACATGGATGGAGGGTTATTATCCCAGTGCGGGTCAATGGGAATGGGCACTTTAAATGGTTTGGTACAGTCTAGATAGGCTGTAGACCCTGTTTCTGTCCTGTGCTTTTTTATGACTTTATGACTAAAAACAGTTCCATTCCTCAAGCAGTAAGTCTGATCAACATGTCCATCCACTAATTCTACCAATTTTTTTTATTTCCTTTCAGTCATCTTGTGTATAGCGTAGCTTCACTCTATGGACATACAATCAATCTGTGCATTTATGCATTTATATTTATTGTGTGTTTTTTATTATTATTGTGATTTTAATCTTTTGTATATTGTTTTGTGCTGCATTGGATCTGGAGTAGCAATTATTTCAATCTCCTTGAACTTCTGTGCAGGAAATGACATTAAACCATCTTGAATCCAAACTTGGTTTATGTTGAGATTCTGAATCAGTGTAGGTCCTGACACAGTAATCCACAGCTCTGTCCAGAACTGGAAAAACTGCAGAAATGTGGATAGACAAGCTTTTCACTGCATATTGGTATATGTGACAATAATAAACTAATTACGGTTCCAATTCCATGCATTCGAAACAGGGCTCCGAAGAGTATAAAGGGAACAAGGAACGTACACCCTGGTAAGTTTAAAGGGAGGATGAGAATAGAGGCCAAAGTATGTTTGAATTGAAAGAGGGAACCAGGACACCATTGTGGAGCCCTGGTTAGTTAAAGGAATAACAGGTTTTATATAATTAATTAATTAATTATTATTATTATAGAGTAAGTGGTTGCTATAGTGGGTGAATAAAACTTGAAGAATGGGCACCTCTGCAATATCTAGAGATCTACACACCTAACAATATCTTAGAGAAAAATAAACACACAGTGGCCATTTTATTAGGTACACCTGCTCATTAATGCAAATGTCTTATTAGCCAATCATGCGGCAGCAACTCAGTGCATAAAATCATAAGAGGTTCTATAGTTCAGACCAAACATCAGAATGGGAAAGAAATGTGACCTAAGTGACATTGACTGTGGAATGATTGTTGGTGTCAGATGGGTTGGTTTAAATATTTTAGATACTGCTGGCCTTCTGGGTTTTCACACATAATAGACTCTAGAGTTTACAAAGAATGGCATATGATAAAAAAAAAATCCAATGAGTGTCAGTTCTGTGGGCAAAAATAGCTTGCTGAAGGATCTTGGCCCAATCCGTCAACTGTACTCTTTTCTATAGATGCTACTTGGCCTGCTGAGTTCCTCCAACATTTTGTGTGTGTTGCTTGTTACTGAGAGAGGTCGGAGGAGAATGGCCAGACTGGTTCAAGCTGACAAGAAGGGGGCAGAATTTTATTTATGTGCAGTTTCATACATGCCTGTAATTCCTGCCTACAAATTCCTATTGAAAGCAACTCAAGAAATGGCACCATGTGCCTCAGCTCTGTACCAATCACAATCTGCAAGGAAGGTTAGTATTGTGATCTTGAATGAGCTACACAGTAACTGGAATTGTAGGCCTTTATTTAGTACAACATACTCAGAGAAATACTGGAGGAAAAAATCTCCTGGTAGAATCTGCTGAAGTCAAAGTAAATCAAGGTTTTATACATTTTAAATGTAAGGATAATAGCAGGTAATTAACTTCAGTTTCAGTAATTGCACTTGCATGGAAAACTTCAATATTTTAATACTCTAGGGCTTTGGGGAACTTTTTATTGGTTTGCACTAGAAGCATATCTCAAGTGACAAGGACACCCTTGAATATTCAAACATCTTTGGTGAAAATCCAGTCACCCAGCTTTCTTTTATCTCTATGTTGGAGGATGACTCTTCACAGGTGATTGTGTTGTTTGAAATGTTTGACACACCAGACATTTGGGTGGCATGGTAACATAACAGTTGGAGTACATTTTAGAGGGCCCTGGGATCAATTTCCACTGCTGTTTTTGAAGAGTTTGTACGTTCTTGCTGTGACTATGTGCTCTGGTTTCCCCCCATGTTCCAAAGGCATATGGGTAAGAAGGTTAATTGGTCACAAGGGTGTAATTGGTCAGTGCAGGCTCAGTGGGCCGGAAGAGCCTGTTATCGTTCTGTATCTTTAACCAAAATAATCAAAGATGAATAGATTATCTTTTGAAGATTAGTTCCCATTGCAACCTCCATAACTCCTGAGTAAAATCTAAATTCAATTCCTAACAGTAAAGGGAAAAACTGGGGGAAAATCTGAAATTAATCAATATTCTAAGCTGTTGAGTTTGATGAACAGCAAATCAATAAATGTTGTTATTATTTTTACTTAGCACCTCTGAATCTTCTCAATTACATTATTACCCTACAATCCTTTCATCTAGTCTGGGCAACATACTGTATGTACATGAAGAATGGAGAATTGCCTTTTAATTTGATGTGTAAGGTAATTCACCCCTTGCCTTTTACTAGCTCAATTTATTAAATACAAAACATTAATTTCCTAATGCAACTGTATAAAGAGCCCAGACCAGCCATGGTTAATATATATTTGATATATTTTTCAAAGTTCAGGGTTCTGATGAAGGGTCTTGACTTGAAATGTTGATTGTTTATTCCCGTCCACAGATGCTGCCTGATCTCTGAGCTCCTCCACCATGTTGTGTCTCCACCATTGCTCTAGATTTCCAGTGTCTGCAATACCTCTTATGTCTTTCAAAGTTCAAAGTACATTTATTATCAAAGTATGTATACATTATACAATCTTGACAAACAACCGTTTGGAGCACTCAGAAGCAAATATCATACATTTTTTTTCTTCCAGGCAGCCAAAAAAAACAAGAAACCTAAAATAACCCATTTAAAGAAAATCCAATAAACACCCAATGGGGAGGGGGTGGGAGAGAGAGTGAAAGAGAACAAATCACATGAACAATAAAAACAAGCAGACAGCATTCAGAATGAAAAAGTCTGCAGACACGAAGCCTGAAGCAGCTGGAGCGACTCACAGCCTCAGCTTTAGTTCATCACATTCGTCTCCAATTCTGACCACTGTGAAAGCCAATGAGCTAAATATGTGTGGAGGATGGGAGTGGGAACGATATGAATTATAGCGAATAGTCCATTGCACAGCAAGGCCAATTTACTCACAAATAATAAAAGAACTAAGTATTCAAAGAAAGAGGAAACAGAAACTATTGCTTCTCCATAAAAGCAGAGCATTTTCTCCAGAGAAATATTACATATGTGAATAAAGTCACTGTCATTTATGGCATTATGATAATCAAACTCATTTAACAGGAGAGTTAGTCAACTATATGAATAGAAATTATGTTGTAACCATATGTAGCTTCTCCCATTAGGAGCAAACGTTAACCAACAGTCTATTTGTGGGAGTCAAATAAATAAATTTGAGAAAATTATTCCAGTTTGGTGTTCTCTTGTCCTAGACTCTCCCACCATAGGAAACATTATTTGCACATCTACTTTGCCTAGGCCTTTCAACATTCAAAAGGTTTTAATGAGATCTCTCCTCATCTTTCTAGATTCCGGCAAGTACAGACCCAGAGCTATCAAATGTTCCTCTCATGATAACCCTTTCATTCCTGGAATCATCCCCGTGAACCTCCTCTGGACCCTCTCCAGTGCCAGCATCTCTTCTAAGATGAGGAGCCCAAAACTGTACACAATACTCCAAGTGAGGCCTCACCAGTGCCTTATAAAGCCTCAGCATCACATCCTTGCTCTTGTATTCCTCTTGAAATGAATGCTAACATGGCATTTGCCTTCCTCACCACAGACTCAACCTGCAACTTAACCTTTATGGTGTTCTGCACAAGGACTCTCAAGTCCCTTTGCATCTCAGATTCCTGGATTCTCTCCTCATTTAGAAAGTAGACTGCACATTTACTTCTACTACCAAAGTGCATGACCATGCAATTTCCAATATTATATTTCATTTGCCACTTTCTTGCCCATTCTTCTAATCTGTCTAAGTCCTTCTGCATCCTATCTGTTTCCTCAACACTACCTGATCCTCCACCAATCTTTGTATTATCTGCAAATGTGGCAACACGCTATCTATTTCATCATCTAAATCATTTAATATACAGCATAGAAAGAAATGGCCCTGCGGAACACCACTATTACTGACAGCCAACCAGAAAAGGATCCTTCTATTCTCACTTGCTGCCTCCTTCCAAACAGCCAATGTTCTAACCATGTTAGTAATTTTCCTGTAATACCTCGGGCTCTTAACTTGGTAAGCAGCCTCATGTGTGGCACCTTGTCAAAGGCCTTCTGCAAGTCCAAATATACAATATCCACTGCGTTCCCTTTATCTATTCTACTTGTAATCTCCTCAAAGAATTCCAACAGCTTCGTCAGGTAAATTTTCTCTGAAGAAAAACATGCTGACTGTCTTGTCCTGTGTCATCGAGTACTCCACCTCATTCTTAACAATTGACTCTAACATCTTCCCAACCACTGAGGTCAGGTTAACTGGTCTATAATTTCCTTTCTGCTGCCTTCCTCCTTTCTTAAAGAGTGGAGTGACATTTGCAATTTTTCAGTCTCTAGCACCATGCCAGAGTCCAATGATTTTTGAAAGATCATTTCTAGTGCCGCCACAATCTCTAACGTTACCTGTTTCAGAACCCTAGGGTGCAGTTCCTCTGGTTCGGGTGACTTAAATACTTCTAGCTCTTACAGTTTTTTGAGCACCTTCTCCCTTGTAATAGTAACCACCCACTTCTCTTCCTTCACACACTACAACATTTGGCACACTGCTAGTATCTTCCACAGTGAAGACTGATGCAATATACTCATTTAGTTCATCAGCCACCTTCTTGTCCCCAGTTACTATTTTTCCTGCCTCATTTTCTAGCAGTCCTATATCCACTCTCATCACTTTTTCTTGTATATACTTGAAAAGGCTTTTACTATCCACTTTGATATTATATGCTAGCTTGCTTTCATACTTTATCTTTTCCCTTCTAATGATTCTTTTAGTTGTTCTCTGTAGGTTTTAAAAAACTTCCCAACCCTCTATCTTCCCACTAAGTTTTGCTTTGTTGTATGTCCTCTTTTTTGTTTTTACATTAGCTTTGACTTCCCTTGTCAGCCATGGTTGTACTATTTTGCCATTTGAGTACTTCCTCACTTTTGGAATACACATGTCCTGCACATTCCTCATTTTCCTCAGAAACGCATGCCATTGCTGCTCTGCTGATATCCCTGCCAGCAGCTCCTTCCAATTTACCTTGGCCATAAAGCCTAACGCAGTCGTATTTCCCTTACTCCACAGAAATACTACTACATTAGACTTTATTTTCTCTCAATCAAATTTCAAGTTGAGCTCAATCATATTGTGATCACTGGTTCCTAAGGGTTCTTTTACCTTAACTCCCTAATCGCCTCTGGTTCATTACATAACACCCAATCCAGTATAGCTTATCCCTTAGTAGGCTCAATGACAAACTGCTCTAAAAAGCCATCTCTTAAGCATTCAACAAACTCTTTCTCTTGAGATGCATTACCAACCTGATTTTCCCCAATCAACCTTCATGTTAATATCTCCCATGACTACCACAACATTGTCTTTTTGACACGTCTTTTCTATTTCCTGTTGTAATGTGGGAGGGGGGGGATGTCAGGGGTAGTTTTTTTTTTATTTTATTTTTTTTACACAGTGTCAGGGGTGTGGAATGTGTTGCCAGTGTTGGTGGTAGAAGCAGACACACTAAGGCACATTTAAGAGACTCTTAGATAGGCATAGTGATGAAAGAAAAATAGAGGGCTTTGTGGAGGGAAGTGTTAGTTTGATCTTGGGATAGGTTAAAAGATTGTCACAACATTGTGGGCTGAAAGTCCTGGAGGGTAAGAAAAAGAAACTTCAGCCCTTGTTTATAATGTCCAAAGTTTAGCAAATAATTGAATAAAAGGTTGGAATCCTGAAAATTCAAAGCATAGTTCCAAACTCATTCCTCCCTTGCTTCTCCTCTTATGGCTACTGCTAGGGATAGAGGCTGATATAATCTATTTCTGTAGGTTCTAAAGTGAAAAGGAAGCTAATGTGTGAACTACAAACTCACTCACTGACAATGTAGAAGTGGCTGGCAGAGCAACTGGATAAGCACAATAAGACTGTAATAATCTAAAACACTTGAGTCTTTTGTGCTGAGTTTAAAGGGATGTTGGAAAAACTGATCCCAGTACATTCAAAGTGAACGTGGGAAACAAGTTTAAAGTGATGTGGGAACTGGGATCCTGGTGAGTTTAAAGGAAACACAGGAAACAGAACCCCATTAATCATATGCCAAGTTATTAGGATTTATGAACAATGGGATGGCGGATTATTGGAGTTTTACTATAGTTTTTGAGGCAAAGCAATGAATTTCTTCCACTGATCCTATAGGGCTTCAGTGTGCTCCTGATGGTCATTTTTCAGTCTTTGCTTGTGTAGCTTTTTAAGTGATTTTATTGTATTTCTTGGCTCAACTGTGAAGTCTGCAAGAATCTTAGGATAGAATATGATGACATACACGTACTTTGATAGTTAATCATCTTTGAACTTTAAACTTTTATGCATGACCTGAGGTTCCTCAAGGCTAAAACTGTTCCTCTGATAGTGGAGAAATCGCCTTTGAATGACTGTGGTGAACTAGATATACCTGTCTGACTGCTCCTGTGGCTCCTCCCACAGACCCTGCTGACTGCTCCTGTGGCTCCTCCCACAGACCCCTGTATAAAGGCGACTGTGGGCTTCTGCTCTCCCTCATTTTCCCCAGGATGTAGTGTTGTTTATTCTTCCAGTCAATAAAAGCCGATATCTCGCTTCCTAAGTCTCAGCATGAGTTATTGATGGTGCATCAATGACCAAGTTTGAAACAGTGTTGGGTGTCACATTTGGAACATGCTTGTGGTGAACTACATATACCTGAATGGACACGCCCCTCTGCTGACTGCTCCTGTGGCTCCTCCCACGGACCCCTGTATAAAGGCGATTGGAGGCACTGCTCCTCCCTCAGTCTCCAGGACGTTGTGTGGTGGTCTCTTGCTGCTAATCGTGGTCTCTTGCTGCTAATCGTGGTCTCTTGCTGCTAATAAAAGCCTATCGTTCGCCTCCCATCTCCGAGAGTTATTGATGGTGCATCAATGCTATAAAACGATCTATACAACATAGTTACCTGAGAGTAGCCAAAGCCTCAATGCCAGGAGAGGATGCTGAGACAGATTCTCCTGTCCTACCAATGATTTCTGAGTCAGCATTGGTGGTACTTCTCCCTTGTGCATTAAGAGGTCCTCTGTAGGTAACAATACATGGAGCCCAGTAGATCACATGTTTTGCATTGAGTGTGTAGTCCTGATCATCAATTATCCTTTTCCTTGATCAACCTGTGTTGTTAAATTTGAAGAAAGGGATGAATCTATGAGAAGTAGCTCCTGAAATAAAGGAAATTATGTATGTTTTCCTTGGCTCCTGTGATATTAACATAAATGATTTCAGACATCTGTCAATTTTTGTTCTAAAAGTGGATGCTGGTATATTAAATGGAAACAATTTTAAATTTTGATATTAGTGTTCCATCCATTAAATTGTAAGTCTACCACTGACACTTTAACTACAGATGCCAGAGTTCTGAAATAAAACCAGAATTATTTATTTATTTATTTATTTATTTTACAAACACTAGACAGAGAAAAAAAGACTGTAAAATGAACAAAGCATCAGCCACTTTTTTTCTACTTTCCACATGTCTGCTCTCACCCCCTCTCACCCCCTTCTCCTGGACACAGAAAGAACAAAGTTCCCCTGGTCCTCACCTTCCACAGCACTGTTCTTTGTATTGAATGGATAATCCTTCACAATTCCTGCCACTTTTCCCAGATCCCCACCACCAAACAAATGTCCTCCTTTCGGCATTCAAAGAGACCAAATCCTTCACCAAGAAGACCTGACGGAGAATGAGGGACTGCTTCACCACAAAGGTCGGGATTTCCTATTTGCAACCCATTTTAATTCTACTTCCCAATCCCATTCTGACATATCAGTCCATTGCATCCTCTATGATCATGATGAGACCACTTGCAGGTTGGAGGAGCAGTGCCTCATATTCTTTCAGTTCCCCTTCTCTTTTTTTCTATTCCCCATTCTGGCTCCCCTCTTACATGTTCTCTTTTCTATGAAGTTGACAAGCTCAGCATGGGTGCAGGAAGCAGCACCAATGCAGTCATCAATGTAGCATAGGAAATTTGGAGAGTGAGAGTGTAGACTTGAAACATAGACTATTCCATATAGCTAACACAAAAGGCAGGCATAGCTGGGATCCATGCGAGTGTCCATGGCTACACCTTTCGTTTGAAGAAAGTGGGAGTAGCTGAAGGAGAAATTATTGTAAGTGAGGATCAGTTCCACTAGATTTCCACTATATGGAGGAGAGTGGTGGTGGAGAAGAGCTGGTTGGGCCTGGTGTCCAGAAAGAAGCAGAGAGCTTTGAGGCCTTCCTGATGGGGGATGGAGGTGTACATGAACTGGACATCCATAATGAAAATTAGATGATCGGGGCCAGAGAACTATAGGGACTGGACATCCATAGTGAAACTGGGACAATTGGGGCTAAGGAATGATAGGGACTGGACGTCCATAGTGAAAATGAGGTAATTGGGGCCATGGAACAAAGCCACTTCTATCCTCCATTAGGAAGGCCTCAAAGCTCTCTGCTTCTTTCTGGACACTTTCATCTGGACGACTGCATTGGTGCTGCTCCCTTGGTGAGTTCATTGATTTCATCAACTTTGCCTCCAATTTCCACCCTGCCCTCAGATTTACCTGGTACATTTCTCATGCCTCCCTCCACTTTCTCAAGCTTTCTGTCTCTATCTCTGGAGATAGTTTATCTACTGATATCTTTTGTAAACCCACTGATTCTCACAGCTACCTGAACTATACCTCCTCCCCACCCTGTCACTTGCAAAAATGCCTCCTGCTTCTCTCAATTCCACCGTCTCCACCACATCTGCTCTCAGGATGAGGCTTTTCATTCCCGAACAATTGAGATGTTGTCCTTCTTCAAAGAAAGGGGCTATCCTTTCTCCACCATCAGCACTGCCTTCACCTGCATCTCTTCCCTTTCATGCACACCTGCCCCCACTCCATCTATTTGCTACCCCACCAGGGATAGGTTCTTGTTCTCACCTACCTCCCTACTAGCCTCCGCATCTAGCACGTAATTCTCCGGAAACTTCTGCCATCTCCAATGGGATCCCACCACCAAGCACATCTTTTCCTCACCTCCACTTTCCATTTTCCACAGGGATTGCTCCCTACACAACTCCCTTGTCCATTCATCCCTCCCCACTGATTACACCTCCTCCCTCACTACCATTTAGGGCCCTAAACAGTCCTTCCAGGTGAGGTGACTCTTCACCTGTGAGTCTGTTGGGTGATCTACTGTATCTGGTACTCCTGGAATGGCCCCAATATGTAAGTAAGACCTGATGTAGGCTGGAAGATCACTTCACTGAGCACTTACACTCCATCCGCCACAGAAAGCAGAATCTCTGTTTTAATATTACTTCCCATTCCCATTCCTCCTCTACTGCCATGATGAGGCCACATTCAGGTTGAGGAACAACACTTTATATTCTGTCTGGGTAGCCTCCAAACTGATGGCATGAACATTGATTGTCCAAGTTGCATGCCATCTTGGACAATGTCTCCAATCCACTCCATAATGTACTGGTTAGGCACAGGAGTACATTCAGCCAGAGACTCATTCCACCGAGATGCAACACTGAGCGTCATAGGAAGTCATTCCTGCCTGTGGTCATCAAACTTTACAACTCCTCCCTTGCAGGGTCAGACACCCTGAGCCAATAGGCTAGTCCTGGACTAATTTCCACTTGGCATTATTTACTTATTATTATTTAATTATTTATGGTTTTATTTTGCTATATTTCTACACTATTCTTGGTTGGTGCGACTGTAATGAAACCCAATTTCCCTTGGGATCAATAAAGTATGTCTGTCTGTTTGTCTGTCTGATTTCTCGAAGTTCCAGTAATGTCTCCCTCTTCACCATTCCCATTTCCCTCTCTCACTCTACTTCCTTGCCCACTCATCACCTCCCCTTGGTGTTCCTTTCCTTTTCCTTTCTTCCATAGTCTTCTTTCCTCTCCTATCAGATTCCCTCTTCCCCAGCCCTTTATCTCTTCAACCAATCGACTTCACCCCTACTCCTCTCCTGGTTTCACCTAGTCGCTACTACTTGTACTTCTTCCTTCCTCATTCCCCCCCCTCCACCTTCTTACTCTGACCTCCTCCTTTTGTTCCTGTTCTGATGAAGGGTCTTGGCCCAAAACGTTGAAGGTTTACTCTTTTCCATAGATGCTGCCTGGCCAGCTGAGTTCCTCCAGCATTTTGTGTGTATTGGTTTGATTTCCAGCATCTGCAGATTTTCTCTTGTTTGTGAATAAAGATGGTCAAGAACACAATATTCCATATGTTGATAGTAGTGAAGCTGAGGTTATACATAAGCTGATCATTAAAATAAAATCCTCTCTAGAGTGCTCGGTGAGACAAATAATGCCCCCAAGAGTCTGATGCTTGATTTAGGAAAATGTTAAAACACTAGAAAAGTCATTTTTACATTTAAGGTCTCATTTTTCCCCCCAAAAACAATATGACCTAGTTTCTGTTGAATTAATAATACTTTATTAACTGTTGAAATAATTAAGTGGAAATAAAACTGAAAAACACATTTGCTTTCATCTATCACCTGTTAGATTGTCCTCCTACCTCTCCCCCCACCTTCTTATTATGCCTTTTTCCTTCCCCGTCCATATGAAGGTCTCGACCATAAACATCAACTGTTTATTCCTCTCCATAGATGCTGCCTGACCTACTGAGCTTGTCTAGCATTTTGTCTGTGCAGTTGTTGTTTTGGAACCTACCCAATGGTGACACGCGTCCTGCACCTAAATCTAGAAGATTTCGGAAATAAATAACTGATAACTTGGTTACACTAATAGAAAGAAGGCAGAAAGCAGATGGTCAACAGTTAATTTCAGATCTGTAGATGACACAATATTTTGCACAAACCCCATTTCAAGTCTCCAATTTTCATTTCCTATAAATGTGAAATCTTTTTCATCATCTAATTTGAAGTTCTCAAATTACGTTCTTGCTACACGAGCTGGTTGTTTCCTTGTGCCCTAATTAAAGATTATTGAAACATAGAAAACCTACAGCACAATACAGGCCTTCGGCCAACAAAGGTGTGCTGAACATGTCCTTACCTTAGAAGTTACCTAGGGTTACTCATAGCCCTCTTTTTTTTCTAAACTCTCTCTACCTATCCAGGAGTCTCTTAAAAGACCCTATCGTATCCGCCTCCACCACCGTTGCTGGCAGCCCATTCCATGCACTCTGCGTGAAAAAAACTTACCCCTGACATCTCCTCTGTACTTATTTCCAGGCACCTTAAAACTGTGCCCTCTCATGCTAGCCATTTCAGCCCTGGGAAAAAGCCTCTAACTATCCACACGATCAATGCCTCTCATCATCTTGTACACCTCTTTCAGGTCACCTCTCATCCTCCATCGCCCCAAGGGAAAAAGTCCAAGTTCGCTTAACTTATTCTCATAAGGCTTTGTCCCCAATCCAGGCAATGTCCTTGTAAATCTCCTCTGTAGCCTTTCTATGGTTTCCAAATCTTTCCTGTAGTGAGGCAACCAGAACTGAGCACAGTACTGACCAAGATCCTATATAGCTGCAACATTACCTCTCGGCTCTTAAACTTAGTCCCACGACTGATGAAGGCCAGTGCACTGTATGCCTTCTTAACCACATAGTCCACCTGCACAGCAGCTTTGAGTGTTGTATGGACTCGGACCCCAAGATCCCTCTGATCCTCCACACTGACAAGAGTCTCACCATTAATACTATATTCTGCCAACACATTTGACCTACCAAAATGAACCACCTCACACTTATCTGGGTTGAATTACATCTGTCACTTCTCAGCCCAGTATTGCATCCTATCAGTGTCCCGCTGTAACCTCTGACAGCCCTCCACAATATCCACAACACCCCCAACCTTTGTGTCATCAACAAACTTAACTATCCCATCCCTCCGCTTCCTCATCCAGGTCATTTATAAAAATCATGAAGAGTAGGGATCCCAGAACAGATGCCTGAGGCATGCTACTGGTCACCGACCTCCATGCAGTATATGACCTATCTACAACTACTTTTTGCTTTCTATGAGCAAGCCAGTTCTGGATCCACAAAGCAATGTCCCTTTGGATCCCATGCCTCCTTACTTTCTCAATAAGCCTTGCATGGGGTGCCTTATCAAATACCTTGCTGAAATCCATATACACTACATCTACTGCTCTACCTTCATTAATGTGTTTGGTCACATCCTCAAAAAATTCAATCAGATTTATAAAGCTCAACCTGCCTTTGACAAAGCCATGCTGACTATCCCTAATCATATTACGTCTCTCCAAATGTTCATAAATCTTGCCTCTCAGGATCTTTTCCATTAACTTACCAACCACTGAAGTAAGACTCACTGGTCAATAATTTCCTGGGCTATCTCTACTCCCTTTCTTGAATAAGGGAACAACATCCGGAACCTCTCCAGTTCCCATTAATGATGCAAAGATAATCGCCAGAGGCTCAGCAATCTCCTCCCTTGCCTCCCACAGTAGTCTGGGGTACATTTCGTCCGGTCCCAGTGACTTTTCCAATTTGATGCTTTCCAAAAGCTCCAGCAGATCCTCTTGCTTAATATTTACATGCTCAAGCTTTTCATTCCGCTGTAAGTCATCCCTACAATCACCAAGATCCTTTTCTGTAGTGTACTCATTAAGTACCTCGGCTGTCTTCTCCGGTTCCATACACACTTTTCCACTGTCACACTTGATTGGTCCTATTCTTTCACACCGTCTTATCCTCTTGCTCTTAACATACTTGTAAAATGTCTTGGGGTTTTCCTTAATCCTGTCTGCCAATGCCTTCTCATGGCCCCTTCTGGCTCTCCTAATTTCATTCTTAAGCCCCTTCCTGCTGATCTTATAATCGTCTAGATCTCTATCATTACTTAGTTTTTTGAACCTTTCGTAAGCTCTTCTTTTCTTCTTACAACAGCCTTTGTACACCATGGTTCCAGTAACTGACCATCCTTTCCCTGTCTCATTGGAACATACCTATGCAGATCTCCATGCAAATTATAAATTATAAACCCATTTATAAAGCACACTTTAAATGCTGATTTGAAGTCTGAAAATGTTATTTAACTTGCAGAAGTGAAATCTTGACATGGATTGTGTATTTTCAGGGGTTTTTCCTTCTTGTTGAGTGCTTTGGTTTTGGCCTGTTTTTTACCTGCATGGTTTTCACTCTGTACATTTACTCAGAGCTTCTGCTTTTCTATAATAGCTCTGACAGGAACCCTGCTTGACAGTGTAGATGTGCCTTTTAGAAGCAATAGAAAACCTACAGC
Organism: Hemitrygon akajei; assembly: GCF_048418815.1. Taxonomy (NCBI): domain Eukaryota; kingdom Metazoa; phylum Chordata; class Chondrichthyes; order Myliobatiformes; family Dasyatidae; genus Hemitrygon; species Hemitrygon akajei. Next base: position 136,345,261 of record NC_133124.1, on the reverse strand, counting down.
ACAATACAGGCCTTTTGGCCCACAAAGTTGTGCCAAACTGTCCCCACCTTAGAAATTACTAGGCTTACCTATAGCCCTCTATTTTACTAAGCTCCATGTGCCTATCCAAAAGTCTCCTAAAAGACCTATCGTATCCATCTCCACCACCGTTGCTGGCAGCCCATTCCATGCACTCACCACTCTCAGAGTAAAAACTTACCCCTGATATCTCCTCTGTACCTACTCCCCAGCACCTTAAACCTGTGTCCTCTTGTGGCAACCATTTCAGCCCTGGGAAAAAGCCTCTGACTATCCACACAATCAATGCCTCTCATCATCTTGTACACCTCTATCAGGCTGTAAAAGTTTCATTGGTGCATTCCAGCACTCAAAGAAGGTGGCACTGATAATTCAGCATGTACAATATTGAGTAAATGTTCCCACCATATTTGGACAGATGTCTTTACCAGCTTACCGGAGCTATTAAATAGGGGTAAAAATGCAAGGGCAGTCCACTTTATAGAGAAGAAATTGTTTGGTTTAGGTGGCTTGCAGGTTTTCCTGAGCAGTTAATAAGCTTGGGAATAATTTGCACATTTCAGTTTTCAACCATTTTTTTCAGGATAGTTTGAATCTTCAGGACTGAAAAATAAACAAGGTGCAAAGGCAAATGAGATGATGAGTGAAAGTATGATTTTTATATTATCACCTGTGAAAACATCAAATTTACCTCTTCATATTATTGTCCTCGATTAATGTTAAATTATATTTGCATGAAAAAGTATTTCAAAAATATAAATATAAACTTCTTAGATTTCTTGTTCATTTCAAATGTTTTGGCCTAAGGTCAATTTATACTGACCTTAGAATAACTATTACTGTCAATGCAAAAGATATTTTATCAATCTGAGTAGTTTAATAAAATTGCCTTGTGCTATGTCTAATCATAATCATTTCTATATATTCACTGATTGTTTGAGAGTTTAAATAAATTATTATTTAATTAAGGCCCTGGCCAAGTTTTAATGTAATGATAAGACCATAAGACATAAGAGCAGATTAAGGCCATTTGGTCCATCGCATCTGCTCTGCCATTTTATCATGGCTTATCTATTTTCCTTCTCAACCCATTTTCTGGCCTTCCGCCTATAACCTTTCATGCTCTGACTAATCCAGAACCTATCAACTTCTGCCATAAATGCACTGAATGACCCATTTAGAAAATATTCTACTTCTTTATTCCTTCTACCAAAGTGCATGATCATGTCATAAGGGGACAGGGGGCTGGACCCAAGTGCAGGATGCAGGCACTGAAGTACTAGGGGCAGGACGGGAACAACTAAACCATAGACAAGATGCGGTGACCGTGGCGTGCGTGAGGGATGTGACGTTTAAGGTGATTCTGGGGTTCCGGGAAAGGAGGATCTTGGAGTTCAGGCAAGGCAGGATCTTGGAGTTCACTGGGCGGGCCGCATAACTCCTAGGCAAGGCATGGACCTCCCAGGCAGGGACACGGGGGCCTGAGCAGGTCGCAGGGCACCTGGGTAGGTAGCGGGGCACAACCCATCAGCAGCGAGGGATGGAAAGGGACAGAGTCCCCCGTTGGGCAACGGCAGTCCGGCCAGGCTTGCTGGATGGAGGCAAGGGACAGGAAGGGAACTAGGTCCAGGGTGACTGCCAGACTTACTCGAAGAACTCATCTTTAATGAGGGGAACTCCAAGCCAGGGCAACCAGAGGAACAGGATAAGCAGGACAACCCCCCAACTCCACTCACTCCCAGAGCCCCCTATATACACCGCCAGCTGATGGGCATCAGGTGCACCTCCTTGAGCCCCAACAAGCCACGATGATCCACGGGTGCGACTAATTGGGCTCAAGGGCGAAAGGAGGGATGGCTACAAGACCCGGAGTCCAGAGTCCATGGACCGGAACCGGAATGCGGGCTCTGGACCGGACCATAACAGATGAAGAACTTCCCTACGTTATATTCCCTCTGCTAATTCTTCTCCATTCTCCCAGTCTAAGTCCTTCTGCAGATTCCCTGCTTCCTCAACACTACCAGCCCCTCCACCTATCTTTGTATTGTCCACAAACTTGGCCAAAAAACCATCAATTGCATCATTCAAATGATTGACATATAACCTGAGAAGAAACAAACCCTGTGGAACTCCACTAGTCACTGCCAGCGACATACAAGCAGCCTCGTGATAAAAGTGGAGAGCTGCCTTATTTCAGACTTTAAATTTGCATGCTACTTGTTGGTTGGATAACCTTTGAGAGTTAAACGGGAGTAAAATTTAAATCTAATGACACAGCACTGCCCTGTCTTTCATGAGAAGGCTTGGGTCATTTTGATAGCCAAGTGTTGTCTGTGTTATACTTGCAAACAGTTGGCCGCAAAAGAAAATGAAATTAGCACCAAAACAATAGTCAGCTGCAAAGTCAGTCTGACTTGGTTCATACTGTCATGGCATGTGTCATCCTAAATATATTGCAGTCTGCTGAGGGCTAGAACTGTGGCAGTTAACTCTGCTGACCTAGAGATACACAAGTCAACTAGGTATGAACTTGGGAAGGCCACTGTGAGCACAAAGGAGCAATTTCAGACTAAATTGGAATCACAGATGGATGCTCAATGGCTGCAGCAGGGCTTGTATAATACAACTTCCAAAAGGGTGACAGCTGGTAGCAATGACCCATCACTCTTAGATGATCCCAATGCCTTTTATGCACACTTTGATAGGGAGAACTATGAAACCCCCCACATCCACAGATGACCCTGTAATTTCAAGTTCTGTGGCTGATATCTGAGTATCTTTCCACAAGGTTAATCAACGAGAGGCATCTGTCTAGCCAAGTACTAAAGATCTGTGCAGGTCAACTGGCTGGAGAACTTACAGACTTCTTCAACATCTTGCTTCTGCATTCTGAGGTTTCCCACCTGCTTCAACAGACCAGTGCCTGAAGTCTCACACCATAATGTTCAAGAACAGCTACTTCTCTTCAGCCAATTTGCTCTTGAACCAACCAGCAGAACCCTAATTGCAAAAGTTTATCGACATTATGACCACTCTGCTCTCACCCCATCCTCCCACTACCTACCAGGACCTCTTGTCCTCATCTACCACCTCAGTAGCCTTCGTGTCCAGCAATAATTCTCTGGAACTTCCATCATCTCCAATGGGATCCCACCAATATGCCTATCTTTCCCTCCCTCCACTTTCTGCTTTCTATAGTGTTACATGTCAAGGTTGCTTGGATTAACCGTAAACATCATTTAGGTGCACCTAGACGGGGTGTGGGATGGCGTCATATAAAAAACGAGTGTAGGCTTTTTCGATTGAATTCAGGAGTTTTCTGAAAATTTCTGCAGCTAAGCGATGCAACGGACTATGAGTTACCAGTGAGAGTGAGCTGAGTTGAGTTTATTGAAGAGTTCATTTCTTTGTGTCCAGAAGATTGCGATAATTTGTGGCACACAGTGCATATTGGATACGTGACTGTCACTTTGTATGATCCATACTCAGATTTCTGGAATATTCTGTGGTGACCACTTTTTGTTAATCCATACGTGGATTGGAGTGTGTTAAGTGGTGACCACTTGTGTTAAGGAATATTCCGTGACGGTCACCTTGTGATAGTCCTACGTGGATTTTGGAACTTAGGCATCACTTTGTTATCCCTGCATGGACTCTAGTATTTAAGTGACGAACACTCGACCTCTGGAATCTTTTGTGACTGTCAACTCATTATCCCTGCGTGAATCCAGTGTGTTACTTGTCCTCTGGAATTTTCCGTGATCGTCACCTTGTGTCATCTTGATATGGATTTATGAACCCTTCCTCACAGACACCTGTACCTGTCCCTGTGGATTCCGGAACCTTCTGGATTGCCATCCTAGGGCTCTGTTTGAGTAAGACTTGGGGGGAACTTTTCCAGACCTCCACAGTTTGTGAGCTAAGACGCATTGCACTGTTAATTTTTGGTTAGGGGAGCAATTGTTTTAATTGTCTATATTTTGGGTAGGTGTTGAAAATATATTTGGTTAACATCAAAATCTGCGACTGTGGTCTATTGCTGCTGGCCTGTAACAGTAGGGATCATGCCCTACGCGACTCCCTTGTCCATTCATTCCTCCCCACTGATCTCCATCCTGGAGCTTATCCTTGCAAGCGGAACAAGTACCATACCTGCACCTACATCTCCTCCCTCACTACCATTCAGGGCTTCAAACAGTCCTTCCAGGTGAGGCAACACTTCACCTGTAAGTCTGTTGGGGTCCTCCACGGTATGCGATGTTCCTGGTGTGGCCTCTTGTATATTGGTGAGACCCGACGTAGATTGGGAGACTGCTTTGTAGAGCAAATATGTTCCATCTGCCAGAAAAAGGAGGGATCTTGCGGTGGTCATCTACTTCAATTCTAATTCCCATTCCCATTCCAACATGTTAGTCCATGGGCTGCACTACTGCCGATATGAGGCCATACTCAGGTTGGGGGAGCAACACTTTATATTCTGTCTGGGTGGCCTCCAACCTAATGGCATGAACTTCGATTTCTTGAACTTCCAGTAATTGTGCTTCCCCCCCTCACCATTCCCATTTCCATTTCACTGTCTCATCTCATCTCCTTACCTGACCATCACCTCCTCTGGTGCTCCTCCTCCTTTCCTTTCTTCCATGGTCATCTACCTGCTCCTATCAGATTTCCAACTTGTCCAGTTCTTTATCTCTTGCACATATCAGCTTACCAGCTCTTTACTTCATCCCTCCCAGTTCACCAATCACCTACTTGGTGATTCAAGTGATCGTCTAAGTACTTCTTAACTATTGGGTGAAAAACTGCCTTTGCCATCTTCACATTCAATAAGTCCTTCCAGGTGAAAAAAATCTTTCTTAGATCCCCTCTAAAACTGCTGCCCCTTATTTTAGGCATGCCATCTTGTTCTAAGTAGCTTTGGTATGGGGAGTAACACACACAGAACGCTGGAGGAACTCAGCAGGTCTGGCAGTATCTATGGAAAAGAGTAAACTGTTGATGTTTCGGGCTGAGACCCTTCTTCAGGTATGCTGCTTTGGACTTCCAGCATCTGCAAACTTCCTCATGTTTCAGAGAATCTCAAAACAAAAAGCAATGCAGCAGATTATAACACTGTTACAGCGACTGCTAGTATCTCTTTTTGCTGTGAAATGGGCTGCATCTCTCTGACACTTGTTAGTGACAGAGAAAGCCTGTGGGACATTGAACTGTCAGGTTTTTTTGTTGACTGCATGGTCATTCCTTAGGTGCTTTGCTGTTGATTGGTCCGAGGTGGGTGCTGACATTTTTTGCTGAAATGGGTGGGAGGAAGTTGATGCTTTGCTAACACTTGTGCAAGGAGACGGGAGAAGGGAGAGGAGGTTTGGGGGTTCTAACATCGTTCTGTCATTCATTCTTTTGGGGTTCGTCTATTTTTCCTGGGTGTCTGTGAAGAGTAAGAATTTCAGGTTGCATATTTTCTGATAATAAATGGAACCATTTGAACCACTTGAAACAATCCTTTGTTTTTGTTGTGGGAACATATCCTTTGCTACCTATCCTACCTACACCCCTCAGAGTTTTGTATACGTCAATCAGTTTCCCCTTTCTATTCTTTAATAAAAAGAAACTCAGTCTCTCCGGTCTCTCCTCATAATTGAAAGATTCTTCCTGGTAAATTTCCCATGCAATCACATGGTTTCTAAATGAGGTAGCCAGAACTACAGATAATATTCCAGTTGTGGGCAAACTAATGTTTCATAACAACCGCTAATATTTATTCTATGCCCAGATCTATGAAAGAAAATATTCAATATTAAGACAAATTGCTGGAGGAACTCAGTGGGTCAAGCAATATGTGTAGAGGAAAAAGGACAGTTTAGTCCTGATACAGAGTTGCAACCTGAAATGTCAACACTCCCTCTGCCATCACAGATACTGCCTGTCCCAATGAGTTCCTTCATTATTGTTGTTTCAAATTCCAGCATCTGCAGTCTCTTGTGTCTCCAAAGTATCCTGTATACCTTCTTCACCAACTCATCTGCCCATGCTGCCATCTCCAGGAATTCTTGGACTTGTACACTAAAGTCCCCCTATCCATTAATACCCATCACCCCATGCCACCCGGGCTCAAACATTCATTATACATGTGCTCATCCCAATAGTCCTTCCAAAATGCTTCATGTCACACTTTGTAGGATTATGTTCCACTTACCATTCCTCTCCCATTTTACCAGATGATCAATACTGTACTGTAGCCTTCAACAATAACTCACACTATTAACATCACCAATTTTGAAGCAGGATTTTAACCCCAAATGCTGAAAAATCCTTTCGGATCAGATACTGCTAGAACCATTGAGTTGCTCCAGCAGTTTTTTTGTTGATCTAGATTTCAGCATCTGCAGTCTCCATGTCATGAATTTACAGTATATATCATCTGTGACTGTGTTATCATATTACCTGCATACACATCCAACTAGTTAGTGTGTGTTGTAAATAGTATAGAGCACTGCATTAATTCCTGTGGTAGACTACTGGACACTGGCTTCCAATCATGAAAACAAAACTACTGCCTCCTTTTATCAACCAATGTTTTGGATCCAATTTGCCAACTTTTCTTGGATATCACAGCCTCTAACTATTGGGACGTGTTTCTCATCAACAGCTTTACTTAAGCCCATATCAAACACACTACCTTATCAATGCATTCACAGTAGTTACCTCTTAAAATACTAATCTTGTATCTCTCCTCTTCATTGCCTCTCTCTAGCTTTCTTGCAGATGTCACCACCCTTCTGGAGACTGTTACTTGGCCTCTTCCTTTGCCAAGTACCACAATGACAAGTGGCACAATAAGCTCACATTACTGGCATTACTCCAGCCACCTTCTCATTGAAGTGGTTTACTGCTTGTTGGTTGTCCTGATTCTATTCCCTAAATGCCAAGCAGGCTTGTCCCAGTTTGTCTAGCTCCATCTTTAACCTGTTGTGTACTATTAGTTCCATAACGGGGTTGAAGACAAAATTTTCGACAGTGAAGTGCTTTATAAGACTTCAGTACTTATGTTTATCATGTCCTCCATACATCCTTTAAAAAAACTTTGCCAATATTTTAATTCTCCAAGAGTACCACAACTTTGTTTTGGTTTGGACGCTTGTGTGCCTGAATGATCTGGTGAGTTATAATGGCTGGAGTCAGGGTTTTATACTTTGGCGCTTGGTAGGGTCACCCATGCCGAACAGGTCAAAGGGTAGAAGCCATACTTAGAGTGGTCCACTGGTATTCCAGGTTCAGGGGTTCAGCTCAGTGCTAACAATCCCAACTGGTTAAACAAGATCGTTATGGAAACTGCAATGAAGAACCTTTCTACATCTGAGTCTCCACCCAGGTCCTGCGAAAGGAAGCTATTGACTCGATGAAGCAAGACCTGAATACTGCCAGAGATGGAGGACCTTCACTGCTGCCCTAAATGCCAACTGTGTAATGGGCAGTAACTAGCTAACTATATTTTAATGGAGGCATTACTCTTTTAGAAAAATGCATAGCTACTTTAATGTATCTTACAAAGATGTTGCAGAAAAATTGCATTACAATGCATCATTTTAAGGTCTTTTTTTCCTAAACTAATGAGATCTATTTTGATATAGTTATGTATTACCAGATTACTTTGACAGTATTCAGAAAAATTTCAAAACTGGAACATTATGGAAAATGATGTGCTCGAGAATATTCATAATTGACTTCAATAGAAGAAGCTAGGAGATACCACAGGTGCACAGCTGGCCAGGCATTGTAGTGACAAAATGGACTTTGTCAAGGGTCCGCATGGGAGCTTGGTCAAGAAGGTTAAGTCACCTGGCATTCAGGATGCTGAGGCAGTAAATGGGATTAGGCTTGGCTTTGTGGGAGAAGCCAGAGGCCAGAGAGAAGCAGTAGATGATTGCTTCTCAGATCAGAGGCATGAAAATAGCTGTGTGCTGGATCTGATGTTGTTTGTCATCTATATCAACAATCCAGATGAAATAAAGTGGTAAAATGGATGAACAAATTTGCAGATGACACCAAGATTGGGGTGTAGTGCACAGTAAGGAAGGCTATCAACTGACCCACTTAAAAAAATGGGCTGAGAAAATGTCAGATGGAATTTAATGCAGTTAGGTGTAAGGTTTTGTACTTTTGGAGGATCATAAGACCATAAGCTATAGAAGCAAAATTATGCCATTTGGCCCATTGTGCCTGCTCTGCCATTTCATCATGGCTGATCCATTTTTTCTTTCAGCCCCCTGCTCCTGCCTTCTCCCTGTATCCCTTCAGGCCCTGACCAATCAAGGATCATGAATCTATCAACCTCTGCCTTAAATATACCCAATGACTTGGCCTCCACAGCCACCTGTGACAATGAATTCCACAGATTCACCACTCTCTGGCTAAAGAGATTCCTCCTCATCTCCGTTCTAAAAGGACACCCCTCTATCTTGAGGCCATGTGCTCTGGTCTTAGACTCTTCCACCACAGGAAACATCCTCTCCACATCCATTCTATCATATCAAGGCCTTTCACCATTCGATAGGTTTAACTAGGTCACCCCTCATTCTTCTGAATTCTAGTGAATGCATGTCCAGAGCCATCAAATGCTCTTGAAATGTCAAGCCATTCAATCCTGGGATCATTTTTTAAGAACCTCCTTTGAATCCTCTGCAGTTTTAGAATGTCATTTCTAAGATAAGGGGCCCAAAACTGCTCACAGTACTCCAAGTGAGGCCTCGCCAGTGCTTTATAAAGTCTCAACATTATATCCTTACTTTTATATTCTAGTCCTCTTGAAATGAATACTAACATTGCATTTGCTTTCCTAACCAGAGACTGAAGCTGCAAATGGACCTTTAGGAAATCCTGCACAAGGACTCCCAATTTCCTTTGCACCTCAGATTTTTGTAATTTTTCTCCATTTAGAAAATAGTCAACCCTTTCATTTCTTCTACCAAAGTGCATGACCATACACTTCTCAACACTGTATTCCATCAGAAACTCTTTGCCCATTCTCCCAATCTGTCTAAGCCCTTCTGTAGCCTCTCTGCTTCCTAAAGACTACCAGCTCCTTCACCTATCTTTGTATCATCTGCAAACAGTTGGTATTCTCTTTAATATTATTGGCTAGCTTACTTTCATATACCATCTTAACCTTCTTAATGATGTTTTAGTTGCTTTCTATTGGTTTTTAAAAGCTTCCCAATCCTCTAACTTCCCACTACTTTTCGCTCTATTATATGCCCTCTCTTTGGCTTTTATGTTGGCTTTGACTTCTCTTGTTAGCCACAGTTGTGTCATCTTGCCTTTAGAATACTTTGTTATTCATCTTACTCCACTATAATACTGATACATCTGACTTTAGCTTTTCTTTCTCAAATTTCAGGGTGAACTTGATCATATTATGATCACTTTCCCCTTAGGGTTCTTTTACCATAAGCTCTCTAATCAATTCCAGTTCATTGCACAACACCCAATCCAGAATTGTTGATCCCTTAGTGAGCTCCACCACAAGCTGCTCTAAAAAAGCCATTTCACAGGCATTCTAGAAATTCCCCCTCTTGGGATCCAGCACCAACCTGGTTTTCACAATCTATTGCATATTGAATTCCCCCAGGACTACATTGTCCTTTTTTCCCCATCTCCCATTCTAATTTATAGACCACATCCTTACTACTGTTTGAGAGTCACATTAGGGTATTTTACCCCTTGTAGTTCTTTAGCTCCAACCACAATGATTCAATACCTTTGACCCCAAGTCATCTTTTTTGTAATTGTGCTGGTTTAGAAGTCATACACACAGAAAGGGAAGTTGTTATATTTTAGGATTCCCCTTCCTCACATGTATCTCTCTATTCCTTGTTCATCGTCTAGCTTCAATATCTGTCATGGTTGACCAAAGGGCATTCATGCAGTACCAGATGACTGGACTGTGGCAAAGGATATTCTTTTGGTCAACAAAGGGTGCAGGGATAACCCTGTGTATTGTAGGCCAGTGAGTCTTCAGAAAATTATTGGAGATAATTCATAGCGACTAGATTTACAATATTTTGGAGAAGTATAGTCTGATTACGAATAGTCAGCATGGCTTTGTGAGAAGTAGGTTATACCTCACAAGCCTGATTGAATTCTTCAAGGATGTGACAACAGATTGATGAAGGTAGAGCAGTGGATGTGGCATGTATGGATTTTAGTAAGGTGTTCAATAAGGTTCTCTGATAGGCTCATTCAGAAAGTCGGGATGCATGGAATCCAGGGGACCGTGGCTATGTGGATTCAGAATTGGCTTGCCCAAAGAAGGCAGAGCAAAATAGTAGATGGATTATATTCTGCCTAGAAGTTGGTGACCAGTGGTGCTCTGCAAAGTTCTGCTCTGGGATCCTTGATTTTTGGAATTTTTACAAATGTCTTGATTGAGGAAATGAAAGGTTGTGTTAGTAAGTTTTCAGATCACACAAAGGTTGTTGGCATTGTGGGCAGTACAGAAGGTTATCATAGGTTACAACAGGAGATTGACAAGATGCAAAGCTGGACTGAGAAGTAGCAGATGGAGTTAAACCTGGGAAAGTGTGAAGTGATTCACTTTGGAAGGTTAAATTTGAAAACAGAATACAGGGTTAATGGCATTATTCTTAAGTGTGGAGAAAGAAGGAACCTTGGAATCCATATCCATAGACTCCTCAAAGTTGCTGTGCAGGTTATTAGGGCAGTTAAGAAGGTGAATGGTGTGTGGACTTCCTTAGTTGGGGAATTGAACCTAAGAGCCACGACACAATGTTGCAGCTCTATGAATCCATGGTTAGACCACATGTGGAATGTTGTGTTCAGTTCTGGTCACCATATACAGGAAGACCATACATGCTTTATAGAGGGAGCAGAGGACATTTACCCAGATGCTGTCTGAATTAGAGAGCATGTCTTATAGGTTGAGTAAACTAGAACTTGTCTATTTGGAGCAAAGGAAGATTACAGGTGACATGATGGAGAGGCATAGAGTAGATTGAGTGGATAGCCAGAGACCTTATCTCAGGGCAGAAATGGGAAATACCACAGGGCATAATTTTAAGGTGATTAGAGAAAAATATAGGAGGAATTTCTCCCCCCACCACCACAGAATCAGGCGAGTGTGTAAGACACCCAGCCAGGGATGGTGGTAGATGTGTAGGGTAACAATCTGGAGAAATTTACACAATTCATAACCACTGACATTGAGTTGGGGTTTTGCTTCAAGAGGCTGGTCTGATGTGATGATGTTGTTACACAAGGGTTTATAGCACACCTTTGTATGTAGGTTTTAGAGTTAGTTGCATGGCAGCAATGCCAACTGGCCTACATATCCGAGTTCACAACTGATGTACAACATATCAAGGGGAAAAATAATACTTTGGCTGATTGTCTCCCATGGCCAACCATTGAGGCCATACACATAGGGGTTGATCATGCTGGCATGGCAGCTGACCAAGTTACTGATCCAGAGGTCCAGGCTTAAAGAACAGCAGTTGCGGGTCTGCTGACTAAGTTTGAGGAGGCTGGGGTTTCTCTCCTGAGCGGTATCACAACTGGTTGCCCTCACCCCCCCTTGTGCCCAAAAACTGGAGATGGATTGTTTTCGATTCCATACATTTCCTCTCCCATCTGGGCCAGTAGTGCAACCAGTTTCTGGGAGGCCTTAAGTTTGTTTGGCGCAGTCTCAGACAGGATGTGCACGATTGGACTGCAGCCTGTGTGGAGTGCTAACAGGCAAAAAATTAACCGTCATGTTCCAGTCCCTGAGTGATGGTTTGACTATCTCAATGTGGACATTGTTGATCTTCTTTTCCCAACCCATGGTTTCTTGCACCTTCCTACTATGGTGGACCATACTACCAGGTGGCTAGAGGTCATTCCTCTAGCATTGACAGTGGCCGCAGATGTGGCTTTGGTGTTTACTCAGTTTGATACCCCTTCTGATATTTCCTCCGACCACTGTCCCCAATTCATTTCAGACCTCTGGGCTGCAATGGTTCAGAACCTCCATGTTAGGATACTTCACACCATGGTGTATCACCCGTAGACCAATGGCCTATGTAAGTGTTTTCTCTGCTCCTTAAAGACCGCTCTGAGGGCTTCCCTGACCAATGAGTGCTGCTATGATCAGTTCCCATGTTGCCAAGTATTCCTCCACCCTCCATTATCAATAACTTGAGGTTCACCATTGATGAATTATGTACTGTACTTAGGCTATTCACACAGTAATTTGTGTACAGAAGCAGTTTGGAGGCTTGGTATCCTGTAATGATTGACTCAGTTCTTTGCACACCAAGACTTTTCAGCATTTTCAAGGCAATACTCTGCAACATGGTGAATAGCTCTCCATTTGCCTGGTTGTGCGTAGCTCCAACAGTACTCAAGAATCTTAACAACATTCAGGAGGAATCTCCAGTTAACTGGAATTAACTGGAATCTCAACCATCCCTAAAATATTCACTTGCCCCACCAAGGGTGCAGCGCAGTTGCCCTCAAGTGGCGCTTTTTGAGCCCAAACCTACATCATCAAGAACAATGGAATCAGGCCAGGGGAACACAGACCTCTGTACTTAACTTTCCATTACAAATCTTTCTTACTTGGAAATATATTGCTGTTCCTACATATTCAATCATTCTACATTTCAGAACTCTCTACCCTAAAAACATGAGACAACTTTTGCCTGAATGGTTCAAGGAAGTGGCTCCCCTTCGTAAATCCATGGTGACTCGTACCAATCCTGTTACTGCTATCCAAATGTGCTGCTATTTCATCTTTTATTTCATTTTTAAAATCTTTTTTATTAATTATTGAAGATCAACAAAAATGCATTAAGGTAATCAAGTCAATATGTCATTATGTACAATGAAGAATTAAATTAGGAAATATCTGATTAACAAAGCTAAGCAATATATCTATAATAAGGAGAAAAAATAAAGTGTTAAGAATATTTTTTTTGAAAAGAAAAAAAAAAGAACCCCTACTAACTGAAAAAAGCAAAAAAACCATTGGGAGCACAACCCCGGAGCTATACATCATACAAGCTTCCATAGAAGAAAAACATTAATCTGCCAACTCAAATCCATTTAAAGAAAAATCTGAAGGAAACCATATTAATTAACTCAAATCAGATGATAGTAATGGGCAAATGAACCCCACCTTTTCTCAAAATCAAATCGAGGATCAAAAGTTCAACTTCCGATTTTCTCCAAACTAAGACATAGCACCACCTGAGAAAACTATTGTCTCAAAGTAGGAGCAGAAGCATCTTTCCATTTCAACAAAATAGCCCTTCTGGCCAATAATGTAACAAATGCAATTACATGCTGGTCTGATAGAGAAATACCATGAATATATAGAGAGATTATACTAAACAAAACTTATATAATTGACAAACACGAGGAAATCTGCAGATGCTGGAAATTCAAACAACACACACAAAATGCTGGTGGAACACAGCAGGCCAGGCAGCTTCTATAAGGAGAAGCACTGTCGATGTTTCGGGCCGAGACCCTTCGTCAGGACTAACTGAAAGGAAAGATACTAAGAGATTTGAAAGTAGTTGGGGGAGGGGGAAATGTAAAACGATAGGAGAAGACCGGAGGAGGTGGGATGAAGCTAAGAGCTGGAAAGGTGATTGGCAAAAGTGATACAGAGCTGGAGAAGGGAAAGGATCATGGGACGGGAGGCCTCGGGAGAAAGAAAGGTGGAGGGGGGGGGGGGAAGCACCAGAGGGAGATAGAGAACAGGCAGAGTGATGGGGAGAGAGAGAAAATAAACTAAATATGTCAGGGATGGGGTAAGAAGGGGAGGAGGGGCATTAACGGAAATTAGAGAAGTCAATGTTCATGCCATGTGTCTGCGTTGCTGGGTCCATGTATGGCTGGTTCATTCTGTCATAGGGTGGGCGTTGAGAGCAGACCCAAATGCAAGACACAGACACTGAAGTACTAGGGACAGGACTAGGTATGTCAAGAAAGCAAGGGAAGTGGGGAATAAACGACACTGGACAAGACACAGGCCCTGGATGAAACCAGGATACAGGGCCTGGGCTAGGACTAGACTAGGAAAGCGGGACTAGGCTAGGAATGAGGAACTAGGAACTTGGAACCTGGACAAGGACTCCAAGCCAGAGACTGGACAGGGATCTGGAACCTAGGCTTGACTTGGGCTCAGACTCTGGATCTAGGCAAGGACAAGACATGGCAAGGGAACAGGACTGGACGTGGGACTCCTGGGCTGGACGCGGGACTCCTGGGCTGGATGAGGACATGAAGCTCAGACTTGGACTTGGGAGACAATAACAGAGAACACCGAGCCGGGACCCCTCCTTGGGAACAGGACGTAGGGCCGGGACTCATACACAGAAAGCTGAGCACAACGAGAAGGTTCCCAACATTAGGTAGTGGCAAATGGCCAGACCTACCTAGCAAAGGCGAGGACACAAAGAGACAGTTCCAAACAACAAAAGACATTTCCTTATCTAGACACAGCAAAGCTCCTGACTTGCTCCAGCAGTAGAACTTGACAGCAAAAATAGGCGAGGCTCCAGGCAAAAGGTAGCAGGCAAAGCTCCAGCCAAGGGATTCAGATGGAGAGGGAAAGGGAAGGGAACAGTCCAGCCTCAAGATAACAGCAAAGACAGCCTGGCTTACACAACAGAGGCAAGGACAGGAAGGGACAGATCCAACCACAGGGTAGTGGCAAAGCCAGCCTGACTTACCCCACAGAGGCAAGGATAGGATACTGACAAGATGAACCAGCCCCTACACTCAAACCCAGGGCCACTTATATTCCCAGCCCCAAGACGAGCATCTGGTGCCTATGATTAAGCCCAACTGAAACAAGAGACAGCCAGAAGACCCGGAGTCCGGAGTCCATGGACCAGACTGTGAACCGGAACACAGACTTTGCGGACCGGACCATGACAAAAGAAGCTTTTACTATCCTCCTTTATATTCTTGGCCAGCTTACCTTCGTACCTCATCTTTTCTCCCCGTATTGCCTTTTCAGTTATCTTCTGTTGCTCTTTAAACGTTTCCCAATCCTCTGGCTTCCTGCTCATCTTTGCTATGTTATACTTCTCTCATTTTTATACTGTCCTTGACTTCCCTTGTCAGCCAAGGCTGCCCCTTACTCCCCTTAGAATCTTTCTTCCTCTTTGGAATGAACTGATCCTGTAACTTCTGTAGTATTCCCAGAAATACCTGCCATTGTTGTTCCACTGTCATCCCTGCTAGGATATCTTACCAGTCAATTTTGTAGCCAGCTCCTCTCTCATGGCTCCATATTCCCCTTTGTCCAACTGTAATGCTGATATTTACTTTACTTTACTTTTATTGTCACCAAACAATTGATACTAGAGTGTACAATCATCACAGCGATATTTGATTCAGCGCTTCGCGCTCCCTGAAGTACAAATCGAAGTAAATATAATGAAAATTTAAATTATAAATCATGATTAGAAAATAGAAAAGGGAAAGTAAGGTAGTGTAAGTTGGGTCTGGATATTTGGAAGGTACAGCCCAGATCCGAGTCAGGATCTGTTCAGCGGTCTTATCGCATTTGGAAAGAAGCTGCTCCCAAATCTGGCTGCACGAACTTTCTCCCAGAGGGAAGAGGGACAAAAAGTGTGTTGGCTGGGTGGGTCTTGTCCTTGATTATCCTGACAGCACTGTTCCGACAGCATGCAGTGTAAAGTGAGTCCAAGGATGGAAGATTGGTTTGTGTGATGTGCTGGGCTATGTTCATGATCTTCTGCAGCTTCTTCCGGTCTTGGACAGGACAACTTCCATACCAGGTTGTGATGCACCCTAGAAGAATGCTTTCTATGGTGTACCTATAAAAATTAGTGAGGGTTTTAGGGGACAGGCCAAATTTCTTCAGCTTTCTCAGAAAATAAAGGCGCTGGTGGGCCTTCTTGGCAGTGGACTCTGCTTGGTTAGACCAAGTCTGGTCATTTGTGATATTCACCCCGAAGGAACTTACAGCTTTTGACCTGTTCCACCTGATCACCACTGATGTAGATGGGGTCATGCGGTCCGCTACTCCTTCTGAAGTCAACAACCAATTCCTACGTCTTGTTGACGTTGAGGGATAGGTTATTGTCTTTGCACCATGCCACCAGGTTCTTAATTTCCTCTCTGTACTCAGACTCATTATTACCCAAGATACGGCCTACAATTGTGGTGTCATCAGCAAACTTATATATTGAGTTTGATGGAAACTTGGCTACACAATCATGGGTGTACAGTGAGTACAGCAGGGGGCTGAGTACATAGCCTTGTGGGGCACCGGTGCTCAGAGTGATTGTAGAGGAGAGCTTGTCCCCGATCTTTACAGCCTGGGTCCTGTCTGTGAGGAAGTTGAAGATCCAGCTGCAGATCTGAGTGCTAAGACCCAGGTTCCAGAGCTTAGGAATCAGTTTATTTGGAATGATGGTATTAAAGGCAGAGCTGTAGTCAATGAAAAGGAGCCTTACATATGCGTCTTTATTCTCCAGGTGTTCTAAGGAGGAATGTAGTGCCAGAGAGATGGCATCTGCCGTTGACCTGTTGCTCCGGTAGGTGAATTGCAAAGCGTCGAGGTTGACCGGTAGGTTATGGTTGATGAGTGCCATAAACAATCCCTCGAAGCACTTCATAGCAATTGATGTCAGAACCGCAGGTCGATAATCATTCAGGCATGCCACCTTGCTTTTCTTCAGCACCGAGATTGTCGTTGCCTTCTTAAAACACGAGGGGATCTTAGACTGAAGCAGGGAGCAGTTGAAGATGTCAGCAAACACTCCAGCTAGCTCCTTGCACAGGCCCGGAGAACCGGAACCGGGACACCATCAGGACCCGTCGCCTTCCTTGGAATTATCTTCAGGAAGGCTGTTCTAACGTCTTCCTCAGTGACGATGAATCTCGATGCCACCAGTTCCCGTTCATCCAGAGGGGGCGGGACGCTTCTCTTCTGTTCGAATCTTGCGTAGAATACATTAAGTTTGTCAGGAAGAGAAGCGCTACAGTTATTGATATTCCCAACCTTTTCTTTGCACCCAGTGATCTCATTTAGACCCTGCCATAGTCTACTGGCATCCCTCTGGTTAGCCTGGGCTTCCAACTTGGCTCAATATTGCCTCTTGGTGTCATTAATAGCTTTCCAGAGTTCACACCTGGATTCCATGTAGTGACTGGTATCTCTGGACCTAAAAGCCGTAGCTCTAGCCTTCAAAAGGGACTGGGCCTCATAATTCATCCAAGGTTTCTGGTTAGGGAATACCCGGATCGTCTTTCCAGACACACTGTCTTCTGTGCATTTCCAGATAAAGTCCGTGACAGCTGAGGCATACTCATCGAGGTTAGCTGCCGAGTCCTTGAATATTAACCAGTCCACCAATTCAAAGCAGTCACGGAGGACCTCATCCGTTTCCTCTGTCCAACGTGACACCACTTTTGATACCGTGACCTCAGCCAAGGTACTTAACGAATTCCACTGGTAACACAAATATGGTATAAAATAATAGAAAATAACATAAAATACAGCAAGATCTCTACAGTTGGCTGCATAGCATATTTATAATAATCGATTAAAGTCAATCACTTCAAGTTATAACCAACCATGAACTAATGTTTGACTTTTCCTTAACTTTTGAACCATCATCAGTCAGAGCTCAGTGTGGACTTCATCAAAGTTCTGTATGATCACATTGTTCTGCTCCTGTAGTTCATTTTTTTGGTGTTTCATTTTAAAGATCGGAAACCAGAAGAAAATCTGTAGGGATTACAAAATAGAAAAAATGAAGCTTAGAACATTTGTGTTTTCTCAAATATTTATTCAAAAAGACTAATAATTTCAGAAATCTTGCTGTTCAGATATTCTCACATTATAACTTTGTAGGGTGAATGATGGGAGAGAATGAACACCGGCTAGAAAATACAGAGACAAAAACAGAATTCTGAAGTTTTTTTTGTATTCTCAGTTTTCTTTTGATCTGGTGTTTCAACATCTGCATTCCTTTGTTCTAATTAAAATCAGAGAGGCCAGGGGAGGGAGATTCTGTCTCCCACACTGATGGTCTGAGGGAAGAAAATGATGTGACGTTAGATACAGCACCAAGTCATGTCATCTGCAGAAATTCTCTGAATACTCCGCAATAGTTGGGTGTATAAAGGGAGGATGGGAGGATGAATACAGGGCCCTGGTGGAGGACTTTGTCAAATGGTGCAATCTCAATCATCTGCAGCTCAACATTAGTAAGACAAAGGAGATGGTGATGGTCTCTAGGAATTCTAAGCCTGCATTGCTCCCTGTTGCTATTGATGGTGAGGATGTGGTTGAAGTGATGACTGCCTCCTGTGTTAGACTGTTTGTGGTAACTTATTTTTTATTCTTTCTACTTTTCTTCTAATATCTACTGTATCTCTGTGCACTTGTAATGCTACTGTGACACTGTAATTACCTTTGGGATCAATAAAGTATCTACCTATCCATCATGAATCATGGCTTTGACACAACAGGTACAAGATGTTGTTGTGTAGGACTGCACATGGGTAATGAAGTTGACTGCTAGGTTAACTATCAGGCTAAGATTGTGAATGCTCTATTTCAACCTGAGACAATAGCTATGGAGAGTGCTGAACTCTCCACAACAGCCTGCATTGAGGGCATTTTTGTTTTCTATTTGTAATGTTAGGCTGGCCAATTTCCCACCTGTGTTCATCAAAAAACCCTGCCAGTTCTGTTTTATGTCACAAAGGGAAAATATGAGATAGATCTGGCAAACAAATTATGGAAAATCTAAGAGGTTCTAAATCTGTATTAAGAGTAAAAGAGTGGCTAGTGAGAGAATAGGTCCTCTTAGAGAACACCATGGTTGCCTATGTCTTGAACTGCAGGAAATGGACGGGATTTTTAATGAATATATCCCCTCATTGTTTACGGAGGAGGAAATTGTAGTTGCTCAAAAGTAAAGGGAAACAAGTGGAGATGTTTTGGAGGATATTCGTACTATCAGGAAAGAGATATTTGTAGCCTTACAGTACATTAAGATGGATAAATCCTTGGGACTTGATTGAGTGCATCCTGAGACTTTGTGGAGGCTAGAGAGGAAATTCCAGAGGCCCTAATGGAGATAGTTGCTTCATCATTAGATATTGGTGAAGTTCCTGAAGACTGAAAGGTGACTACTGTTGTCCTGTTGTCTAATGGAATGGCATTTGGATGGACAGAGTCTGATTAGGAGGAGAGGAAATCAAAAAGGTATTGAGTGTAAGGCAGAGGATGTTTGGATTTCAGCAAGGCCTTCAACAGGTACCCACATGGTAGGGTGGCCTGGAAGGTTGGCTTCCATGGATTCCAGGGAGAGCTTGTTAGGTGGATTCAAAATTGGCTTGAAAGTAGGAAGCTGAGGTGGTGGTTCAAGGTTGTTTCTTGGAATGGAACTAAAGGTGTGCTGCAAGGATTGATGTTGGGACCCTTCTCATTCATTATTTATATAAATGATTTGGATGCAAATGCACAAGGCTTGGTCAGTATATTTGCGGATGACACAATATTAGATGTTGATAATAGAAACATAGAAAACCTACAGCACAATGCAGGTCCTTTGTTGTTGTAGATTATAGGGGAATCGTGATCATTTAGGGAAGTGGGTTGAAGAGTGGAAAATGGATTTCAGTATAGATAACTGAGACATGATGCATATTGGAAAGTCAAACCAGCATACAATTTTCACTATGAATGGTAATTCAGTGAGCAGTCAGTGGTAGGAAGGATGAGTAGTTTTAAGTTTCAGGGTGTTAACAGCTCAGAGGATCTACCTTGAGCTCAATGCATTGATGGCACACCAATGGCTATACTTCATTAAGAGTTTGAGGTGATTTGATATGTCACCAAAGACTCTAGCAAATTTCTAGAAATGTACAGTGGAGACCTTATGACTGGTTGCATCAAAGTCTGGTATAGAGGCTCCAATGCACAGGATCACAAAAGGCTGCAGAGAGTTGTAAACTCTGCTAACTCCATCATGGGTACAATCCTCTGCACCTCTAGGACATCTTCAAGAGGACATCAGCATTAAAACCCCTCACCATACAGGACATACCAGCTTCATCTGGCTACCATCAGGGAAGAAGTACAAGAGCCTGAAGACCCACACACAAAGTTTTAAGAACAACTTCTTTCATCCACCATGAGATTTCTAAATGCGTGTATGAGCCCACAAGCACTACCTTGTTATCCATCCTTTGCCCTATTTCTATACTTTGCATGCATATATTTTTGTAACCTCTAATAATTGTATTATCATGACTGTATTGCTGCCATGAAACAAAATTCATGAGATACTGTATGTATGTAATAATAAATTATTACTAATAATATATGTAATAGTAATAATAAACCTAATTTTCTGATTCATGGGATAGCAATGGAACAGAGGAACCTAGGAGTACAAGTGCATAGTTCATTGAAAGTTGGTGTCACAGGTGAAAAAGGCATTTAGCTTACTGGCTTTCATCAGTTATGGCACTGAGTATAGGAGTTAGGACATTTTGTTGCAGTTCTGTAAGTCGATGGTGAGGCCACATTTGGAGAACTGTGTACAGTTTTGGATGCCCTTTTATAAGAAATGTGTAAATAAATTGGAAAAAGTGCAGAAAAGATTTATGAGGCTGTGGCCAGGACTGTAGGTCCTGAGTTATATCTTGGCCTTAAACAATGCTCCCTTGTTCGATAATTCTCCATTCAGGGGAAGCTATCTCTTATCATATACTCTCCCTCAGAATGATTCATGTTTCACTTTGATCACTGCTCATTCTTCTGAAATTGAGAAAATATGGTCTTATCTACTCAACATTTCCCCATAGGACTATCTCTCCTTCCCAGGAAGCAATCTAGAGAACCTTCTTAGCACTGCTTTTGAGAATAATTCATTTCCTTAGTGACACCAAACCAATATGCAGTACTCAGCCTGTCCTATCTCTGGAGTCCTATACAGTTGTAGCAAAACTTCACTACAGTCCTGCAGTATTCCCCCTACACCATAGGCTGACACTACATTTACCTTCTTAATTACACAGTGTATCAGTATCCTAACTTCCCACATTTGTTTTACAAGTACACACGGGTCCCTCTGTGCACTGGCAAGATAGTCTCACAATATTAAGGTAGTATTCAGTTTTGCTATTCTTCCAGCTAAAATGGATAATCTCATATTTTTACAAAATATACTCTATTTTCCCACTCAGCTGACCTGACTATTATTCTCCTGTGGAATATTTTTTGTCCTTCTTAAAATTACTTTATCTGCTATATTTGCATCATTAGTAAATATGGATGCTACATACTTGGCCATCTCAGTAAGACCATAAAATGTAGGTGCAGGTTTAGGCCATTTGGTCCACAAAGTCTGCTCTGCCGTTAATCATGGCTGATGTTTCTTTCTTCTGCCTTCTCCCTGTAACCTTTAACCCCTTTAACAATCAAGAACTTATAAGATTCTACCTTAAATACACCTAATAACCCTAAGGACAGATGGCACTTGGTCCAGCAGAAGATAAGGAAGAAAGAGGAGGAGGCTAGATTTTGCGAGCAGTGGAGATGGGGAGTCAAGGGACCTGGACAAAGTGGGAAACAGAACAGAGAATGTTGACATGGGATGATATATGGAAATATACATAGAACCATAGAACATTACAGCAGAAACAGGTCTTTTGGCCCTCTTTGGCTGTGCCGAACCATTTTTCTAACTAGTCCCACTGACCTGCACCCTGCCCATATCCCTCCATACACCTCTCATCCATGTACCTGTCCATGTTTTTCTTAAATGTTAAAAGTGAGCCCACATTCACCACTTCATCTGGCAGCTCATTCCACACTCCCACCACTCTCTGTGTGAAGAAGCCCCCCCAATGTTCCCTTTAAACTTTTCCCCCTTCACCCTTAACCCAAGTCCTCTGGTTTTTTTCTCGCTTAGCCTCAGTGGAAAAAGCTTGCTTGCACTCACTCTATCTATACCCATCATAATTTTATACACCTCTATCAAATTTCCCCTCATTCTTCTACACTCCAGGGAATAAAGTCCTAACCTATTCAACCTTTCTCTGTAACTCAGTTTCTCAAGTCCCAGCAACATCCTTGTAAACCTTCTCTGCACTCTTTCAACCTTTAATATCCTTCTTGTAATTTGGTGACCAAAACTGCACACAATATTCCAAATTTGGCCTCACCAATGTCTTATACAACCTCACCATAACATTCCAACTCTTATACTCAATACTTTGATTTATAAAGCCCTATGTACCAGAAGCTCTCTTTACTACCCTATCTACCTGTGACGCCACTTTTAGGGAACTTTGTATCTGTATTCCCAGATCCCTCTGTTCTACTGCACTCCTCAGTGCCCTACCATTTACCTTGTATGTTCTACCTTGAATGAGCAAGTGCAGCAGGCAGTGAAGAAGGCTAATGGAATGTTGGCCTTTATTACAAAGGGAATTGAGTACAAGAGCAAGGAAATCCTCTTGCATTTGTACAGAGCCCTGGTGAGACCACCTGTGTACAGTTTTGGTCTCCAGGGTTAAGGAAGGACATCCTGGCTGTAGAGGAAGTGCAGCGTAGATTCACGAGGTTAATTCCTGGGATGTCTGGACTGTCTTACGCAGAGAGGTTAGAGAGACTGGGCTTGTACACGCTGGAATTAAGGAGATTGAGAGGGGATCTGATTGAAACATATAAGATTATTAAGGGATTGGACAAGATAGAGGCAGGAAATATGTTCCAGATGCTGGGAGAGTCCAGTACCAGAGGGCATGGTTTGAGAATAAGGGGTAGGTCATTTAGGACAGAGTTAAGGAAAAACTTCTTCTCCCAGAGAGTTGTGGGGGTCTGGAATGCACTGCCTCGGAAGGTAGTGGAGGCCAATTCTCTGGATGCTTTCAAGAAGGAGCTAGATTGGTATCTTATGGATAGGGGAATTGAGGGATATGGGGACAAGGCAGGAACCAGGTATTGATAGTAATTGATCAGCCATGATCTCAAAATGGCGGTGCAGGCTCGAAGGGCCAAGTGGTCTACTTCTGCACCTATTGTCTATTGTCTAGTCTATTGTCCTTCTAAAGTGCAAAACCTCACACTTGTCTGTATTAAACTCCATCTGCCATTTTTCAGTCCATTTTTCCAGCTGGTCCAATCCCTCTGCAAGTTTTGAAAACATTCCTCACTGTCCACTACACCTCCAATCTTTGTATCATCAGCAAATTTGCTGATCCAATGTACCACATTATCATCCAGATCATTGATATAGATGACAAATAACAATGGACCCAGCACTGATCCCTGTGGCACACCACTAGTCACAGGCCTCCACTCAGAGAAGCAATTCTCCACTACCACTCTCTGGCTTCTCCCATTGAGCCAATGTCTAATCCAATTTACTACCTCACCATGTATACCTAGCGACTGAATCTTCCTAACTAACCTCCCATGCAGGACCTTGTGAAAGGCCTTACTGAAGTCCATGTAGACAACATCCACTGCCTTCCCTTCATCCACTTTCCTTGTAACTTTCTCGAAAAGTCTAATAGATTTGTTAAACATGACCTACTGTGCACAAAGCCATGTTAACTCTCCCTAATAAGTCTTTGTCTATCCAAACACTTGTAGACCCTATCTCTTAGTACTCCTTCCAGTAATTTACTTTTAGAGCCTTTTTTAAACAACGGAACAACATGAGCTATCCTCCAATCCTCCAGTACGTTGCCCGTAGATACTGACATTTTAAGTATGCCTGCCAGGGCCCCTGCATTTTCAACACTAGTCTCCTTCAAGGTCTGAGGGAATACCCTGTCAGGTCCTGGCGATTTATCTACACTGATTTGCCTCAAGATAGCAAGCACCTCCGGTTCTTCAATCTGTATAGGTTTCATGACCTCACTACTTGTTTGCCTTATTTCCATTGACTCCATGCCAGTTTCCTTAGTTAATGTACAAACGTTTGTAGACACAAAAAACTCATTTAAGATCGCCACCATTTCTTTTGGTTCCATACATAGCCGATCACTCTGATCTTCAAGAAGACCAATTTTATCCCTCACTATCCTTTTGCTCTTAATATACCTGTAGAAACTCTTTGGATTATCCTTTACCTTGACTGCCAAAACAACCTCATGTCTTCTTTTAACCTGCCAGATTTCTTTCTTAGGTATTATTTTGCACTTTTTATACACTTCAAGCACCTTATTTGCTCCCTGTTTCCAATACATGTCATACATCTCTCTCTTCTTCTTTATCAGAGTTCCAATATCCCTAGAGAACCAAGGTTCCTTATTCTTATTAATTTTGCCTTTAATCCTGACAGGAACATACAAACTCTGCACTCTCAAAATTTCTCCTTTGAAGGCCTCCCACTTACCAATCACATCCTTGCCAGAGAACAACCTGTCCCAATCAATGCTTTTTAGATCCTTTCTCATTTCTTCAAATTTGGCCTTTTTCCAGTTTAGAACCTCAACCTGAGGACCAGATCTATCTTTATCCATGATCAAGTTGAAACTAATGGTGTTATGATCACTGGAACCAAAGTGTTCCCCTACACACACTTCTGTCACGTGTCCTAACTCGTTTCCTAATAGGAGATCTACTATTGCGTCATCTCTAGTTGGTACCTTTATATATCGATTTAGAAAACTTTCCTGAACACATTTTACAAACTCTAACCTGTCTAGACCTTTAACAGTATGGGAGTCCCAATCAATATGTGGAGAATTAAAATCCCCTACTATCACAACTTTGTTTCCTGCAGTTGTCTGTTATCTCTCTGCAGATTTGCTCCTCCAATTCTCGCTGACTATTGGGTGGTCTATAATACAAACCCATTAATGTGGTCATACCTTTCCTGTTTCTCAGCTCCACCCATATGGCCTCGGTAGACAAGCCCTCTAATCTGTCCTGCCTGAGCACTGCTGTAACATTTTCTCTAACTAGCAATGCCAGCCACCCCCCCCATCCCTCTGCCTCTATCACGTCTGAAACATCGGAACCCTGGCATTAAGCTGCCAGTCCTGCCCCTCCTGTAGCCAAGTTTCACTAATGACTACAATGTCATAATTCTATGTGTCAATCCACACCCACAGCTCATCAGCCTTCCCCACAATACTCCTCGCATTGAAATAGACGCACCTCAGAAGATTATTACCACCACACACAACCCTTCTATTTGTGACTTTGCATGAACCTGTAACATCATTTATTTTTACCCCTGCTGCACTATCTACTCTGGCACTCTAGTTCCCATCCCCCTGCAGATCTAGTTTAACCCCCCTCCCCCCAATAGCACTAGCAAAGCCTCCCTGTAAGGATATTGGTCCCCTTGTAGTTCAGGTGTAACACGTCTCTCTTGTACAGGTCCCAATGATCCTGAAATCTGAAACCCTGCTCTCTACACCAGTTCCTCAGCCACATGTTCATCTTCCAGAGCATCCTATTCTTACCCTCACTGGCATGTGGCACAGGTAGCAATCCTGAGATTACCAGCCTTGAGGTCCTGCTTTTTAACTTCCTACCAAGCTCTCTATACTCACTCTTCAGGACCTCCTCACTCTTTCTTCCTCCATCATTGGTACCGATGTGTACCATGACATCTGGCTGTTCACCCTCCCACTTCAGAATGCTGTGCACGAAATCAGAGACATCCCTGACTCTGGCACCCAGGAGGCAACAAACCACCCAGGAGTCCCTGTCACGACCACAGAACCTCCTGTCTGTACCTCTAACTATTGAGTCTTGTATCACTACCGCTCTCCTCTTCTTCCACCCTCCCTTCTGCACTGCAGAACCAGACTCAGTGCCAGAGATCCGGCTGCCACAGCTTGTCCCGGTTAAGTCATCACCCCCGACAGTATCCAAATCGGTATACTTGTTGTTGAGGGGAATGGCCACAGGGGAACCCTGCTCTGCCTGCCCTTTCCCCTTCCCTTTCCTGACGGTAACCCAATTACCTGTGCACTGTTCCTTTGGCGTAACTACCTCAATGAAACTACTATCTATAAACTCCTCATTCTCCCGAATGATCCGGAGGTCATCCAGCTCCTACTCCAGTTCCCTAACGCAGTTTGTTAGGAGCTGCAGCTGGATGCACTTCTTGCAGGTGTCGTTGTCAGGGACACCGGAGGTCTCCCTGACTTCCCACATTCTGCAAGAGGAGCATTCCAACATCCTGCCTGGCATTCTCTCTACTCTAAACAAACAAAACAAAACTTACTGGAACCTCCCCTCGCCTCTGCCTGCTCACGTCGAAGCCTGATGAGCCAAAGCTGTCCTGCTCAGCTCCCTCTCACTCCACTGCCCGCTGGATATGGTGGTCTTTTTTTAAACCTTTGACGCTCTACGTCACACGCCTGTGCAGTCTAGCCTCTTTTCCCCAAATAGTAAAATAATGGCTTCTCTCCGAGATGCCTTTACTCCTTCACTCTCAGCCTCTTGCTTCAATTTAAAAAGACCATTGAAAAATTCCTCTTCTTTTTAAACCTTTGATGCTGTACGTCACACGCCTGCGCAGTCTAGCCTCTTTTCCCTGAGCAGTAAAAAAATGACTTCTCTCCGAGATGCCTTTACTCCTTCACTCTCAGCCTCTTGCTTCGGTTCTTTCCAACTCCAGTTCTTGCTGAGGGCTGTGTATGATGAAGTACCAACTCCAACAAACCTGCGGAACTGTCAATAAAAGAAGACCTAACATGAAATTTGTGCCAGAAACCAGCCAACCTGGAGCATATGCTTTCTTCATGCCAGTTTGCCCTTTCCCAGGGACGGTACAGAGGGAGACACGACCAGGTTTTGAGAGCACTTGCCCACACTTTGGAGACAGAGAGGAAGAAGGACCTCTAAAAGGACAGCCAACCAAATTGCTTCATCAGCTTCTTCAGGACCGGGGAACATGCTGCAGCAACAAACAAGCGTAGAGACGGTATCCTGAGCAAGGCAAAGGACTGGGAGATGAAGGTTGATCTTGAAAAGAAGCTGGTGTTTCCACGAATAGTAGAGACCACACTTCGACTATTGTCAGAGAGTGCAAAGAAGCTGGTGGTGATAGAGCTAACAGTACCATGGGAGACCCGATGCCAAGGGGCTCATGAGAGGAAGCTTGCGAGGTATGACGACCTGGTGGCGGACTGCAGACGGCAAGGCTGGCAGACGTGGAACTTCCCTGTCGAAGTCAGGGCAAGAGGATTTCCCGCCGTGTCATGCTGGAAGAAGATGGCAGCTTTAGGGATACGAGGGAGAACCAGGAAGAGAGCCGTTAATACCATGGCTCAGGCAGCAGAGAGAGCGTCCAGTTGGCTTTGGCTGCGAAGGGACGATAGCTGGAAGTCTGATCGTCAGGGTAGAAGATTGATCACCTTCTGTTTTCCCACCATCCCGAGGATGTTCCAGGTTAGGAGATGAAACGTCTGAAGATGGATGGACCCGGCTGATGACTTGACGGTCCAGCAGCAGAAACATCACAGCTGTTTAAGGTAATGATCTTCTCAGCCTTCCATGACAATAACTTCCACAGATTCATCACCCTTTGGCTGCAGAAATTCCTCCTCATGTCTTTAAGTTTTAAACAGCGGAAGCAGAAATCACCATAGTACTTCAATATTATCTTTCTGTCAATATCACAGCTTTTGATTCGTTACATATATGTTTTGTGGCTCTTTGTCAACTGCCTTTTAGAAATACAACTATACCATAACAACATTTTTCTCATTATCCACACTGAAAGCTACATCCCCAAATATCTCTAACATAT
This sequence comes from Hemitrygon akajei, assembly GCF_048418815.1. Lineage (NCBI taxonomy): Eukaryota > Metazoa > Chordata > Chondrichthyes > Myliobatiformes > Dasyatidae > Hemitrygon > Hemitrygon akajei. The sequence goes on along the minus strand of NC_133124.1, from coordinate 136,317,455 downwards.
GTGTCAAATATACTGTGCCATTCTGACAAGCATGTTGACTGCCTAGTCTTCTTACTATTTTCTTAGAGTCCTGTTACTAGTTCTATAATAATAAACTACAGAATATCTCAATTGCAGATGTTACTCTAATGCATATCTAGCTCCTTATTTTCTCTCTAACTCATTTCTACACAGAACTGTTACATTTATGGTGTTCCAATTATTGGGATCCTTTCAGAATCCCAGAAATTCACAGCCTACAGATTACTTATCTGCACTAGGAAGGAGGTCAGGTCAGCTTTCATGCCTATTGGTTTACCCAATTATATTTCTCCAGTGACAATGTCTTCCCTCCAACTTGCCTCTTATTTTCATCATATTGTGGGTCTTTTGGTACTTTCTACAGTGAAGTCATCTTCAAAATGCTTGTTTAATATCTTGTCATCTACTTATAGATTTTCCTTCCTCAACTTCTAATTGTGGTATTCTTCCTTCTTGTGTACTCATAGGTCTTCCTGTTCCTTAAAAAGATATTTCCATGTTTCAGCTTCTATTTTATCTTTCTCTTTAGTGTAAACGATTGACTTGTTGGCCTTCTCTAAAGTGTTTATAAGTTCTTGGAAGTTTTTACTGCTTCAGAGCCATTATATAAACATCAGTTGTTGGTGCATGTTTCCAATCAGACATGAGGAATCTGCTGTATCACCACTAATTAAGGTTCTTTGATGTTGCGGTGTTCTCCGAGCTTGGCAATTAGCCTGTAGATGTTTCATATGTTAAGGTACTCTTACAATATGGTTTGGAATGGAATTCAAGGATCTGGACCAAATAACAATAAGAATACAGCAATAGATTTCTGTGTTAAGATAATACATAACAGGAAGAAAATCAGAATTTGAAGGTGCTCCTATGTGCTTGCTGCCACTCTCTTTTCTAATTAAACAGATTGTTGATTTGTGGAACTTCAATGTGTCAAACAGCATCTATGGAGGGAATTAGATAGTTGATGTTTTTGGATTCTCCAGCTGAAGGGTTTCGACTTGCAATGTTGACTGTCTATTTCCCTCCACAGATGCTGCTGGAGACCATTGACTTTCTCCAGCAGTTTAACTTCTTATTGTTCATTGAAGAGTCTGGGGGGTTGCTGTCTGAGTTTTAGGAAGGAAGGGCAGTTATGTACTGATGTACTTCACTGTTAATCAAAACATGAGGATATTTTGGCCACAAAAGCAGGTGCCCATTTTGATAGAAGATTCATAACTAGAATGATATCTCAGTAAGTGACAATGGAAGTAGCGCTTCTCATCACTTGTCCAACTAAATGGACAAAACTCATTAAAAACACTAGAAAGTTTGCAGATGATGGAAATCCAAAACAACATACACAGAATGCTGGGGGAGCCCTGTGGGTCAGGCCGCACCTATGGAAAAGAGTAAACAGTCAATGTTTCATCCAAGAACTTTCTTCAGGACTGAAAAAGAAGGTGGAAGGCACCAGAATAAAAAGGTGGGGGAGGGAAAGGAGGACAACTAGAAAGTAATAGGTGAAGTCAGGTGGGTGGGAAAGGTCAAGGGCTGGAGAAGAAGGAATCTAATGGGAGAGGAGAGTGGACCACAGGGGAAAGGGAAGGAGGAGGGACCCAGGGGGAGGTGATAGGCAGGTGAGAAGAGGTAAGAGCTCAGAGTGGGGCATAGAAGAAGAGGGGAGTGGGAGCAATACATCAACAGTTCGTTTTAGATACTTGGCAATAACTTTAAGGGAAAACTATTCTTTGGGAGAGAAGGAAATTCAAAAGAAAGCATTGTAAATATATAAAAAAGGTCTAGATGTAACTAATGTTTATAAAATGTATGTAAGTATATTAATGTCTGATAATATAATATTTAGATTGGGGACGTCACGTGATGGCGTAGGATCGAGACGTGGGGATCCAGCTCTCCCGTAAAAAATCAGTAAGTTAATGTTTAAGTGAAGAAAACTTAGTAAATACTTTCTAAAAGTTACTTATAAACTACTCCGGATTGTTTCAAACTATGTCTCATAAACAGAAGCAGAAGGAAACTATTACCCTGAAGACAGCGCAAGTTGGAACAGAATCAAGGCCCGCTGCTACGAGAGAACCGCGGGCTCAAGTACATTTTACCTCCGGCGATACAGAACAGGAAACTGTGGCAACATCAACCATTTCTAAAGAAAAAGACCAACAAGAACTGCGCAAATGTGAAGGAAGGAGCATGCGCAAACGCAAGCAACCTGAACTACAAATCCTAGTTACGATTGAAACCGGAAGTGAAAGTGAATCTGAGGTAGATTCAGATTCTCTGGATAAATCAGACGAAGATGGAGGTAAAAGTTTTACTGGAAATATATAAAAAACTTTGATGCAAATAATGTGTAAATTAGAAAAATTAAACGCATTAAAAGAAATCAAAAAAGATATGAAAAATATGCAGATTATGTTTGATAAAATGATAAAAAGAGGATAAAATGGAAAAGAGAATTACAGACTTGGAAGTTACAATGGAAGACATGGTTGAAAGAATGAATAAAATGGAAGATAATATCTCTGCCTGGACATCAGAAAGAAAACAATTGTTGGAAAAAGTGGATAAGCTTGAAAATTTTAGCAGACGAAACAATATTAAGATTGTTGGACTTAAAGAAGATATAGAAGGAGAAGATCCAATAAATTTTTTTCAAAAATGGATCCCTGAAAACTTGGAAATGGAAGAAGGAACTCTAATTGAAATTGAAAGGGCTCACAGAGCCTTAAGATCAAGACCTCAAGCTGATCAAAATCCACGATCAATTTTGATAAAATGCTAAAGATATCAAGATAAAGAAAAGATCCTGAAGGTGGCTGCCCAATGTGCCAGAAAGAGAAAAGGGCCATTGATGATAGAAGGGAAAGCAATTCTTTTCTATCCTTATATAAGTTATAACCTTTTGAAGAGAAAGAAGGAATTTAACCCAGTGAAAAAAGCTTTATGGGAAAAGGGTTATAAATTCATAATGCGTCACCCAGCAACACTGATAATGTTTTTGGAGGATGGAAAAAGAAGATTTTTTACCGATCATCGAGACGCGGAAGAGTTCGCACAAAAACTCCCAAATATTCGCTAACTACACATAGAGATTTCAAAGCGTAATGGATAAAAGATGAAGACAGGGACAGTGAATGGAATTGATGGACATTTAAGGATGATACAGGGGGAGAAAGGCAAAATTTGAGAAATATTAATTGAGAGTAGTAATATTTTTTTCTTCTCATATATATACTTTTTTATGTTCTGGGGAGCTTTGGATTGATTGCTACAGGATTCACGTGTGTAATCATGGCGATTGCCATGACCCGTACAACAGAGGGGGGTAATGTTGTGTTCTTTTTTATCCACAACATTAGTAGGGGGGCTATTTAGTTTTTTTCTTTACAATCTATTTTTCTCCTATCTTTCTTTCTTTGCTTGGATGATCAGTGGGGACACACATAGCAACATGGAGAATTTTAAAAAGACTTTCCAAGGTACCATGAAAGTTGAAAGATTAGGTATTATTATAGATTGGAGTAACCCAATTCAAAATAATGACTAATTTACTGAATTTTTAAAGTTTTAATGTTAATGGGCTTAATGGACCAGTGAAAAGAAAAAGAATCTTAACATACATTAAGAAAATGAAAATAGATATAGCTTTTTTTTTACAAGAAACACATTTAACAGAGATAGAATATCAGGAATTAAAAAGAGATTGGGTTGGAAATGTTATTGTGGCTTCATTTAACTCAAAGGCGAGGGGAGTTGCAATTTTGGTTAATAAAAATTTACCAATTAAAATACAAAATGTATTAATTGATTTGGCGGGAAAATATGTAATTATACATTGTCAAATTTTTTTAGAACTATGGACTCTTATGAATATTTATGCACCAAATGAAAATGATGTAAAATTTATACAAGAGGTCTTTTTGAATTTGGCTAACGCACATGACAAAATATTAATAGGTGGAGATTTTAATTTTTGTCTAGATCCAGTTTTAGATAGATCAACAAAGGTTGTCACAAAATCAAAAGTAGCAAAATTAACTTTATCATTGATGAAAGATTTAAATTTGATTGATATATGGAGAAGAATTAATCCAAAAGAAAGAGATTATTCATTTTATTCAAATAGACACAAAACTTATTCAAGGATAGATTTTTTCCTATTAACAAAGAATATTCAAGACGGAGTGCAAAATATGGAATATAAAGCAAGAATATTGTCAGATCATTCTCCTTTGATAATGACAATGATAATGATAGATAAAGAGGAATCGATTTATAGATGGAGATTTAATTCAATATTATTAAAACGTCAAGATTTTTGTGATTTTATGAAAAAGCAGATTCAGTTTTTTTAGATACAAATTCAGTTGATGATAAATTTATATTGTGGGAAGCAATGAAGGCATATTTGAGAAGTCAGATAATAAGTTATACTTCTAAAATTAAGAAAGAATATATGATAGAAATAGATCAATTGGAAAAAGAAATTACAAAATTAGAAAAAGAATCTCAAAGATATATGACTGAAGAAAAACGAAGACAACTTGTTAACAAGAAGTTACAATATAATACACTTCAGACATATTGAACAGAAAAAGCAATTATGAGAACTAAACAGAGATATTATGAACTAGGTGAAAGATCACATAAGGTTCTTGCTTGGCAGTTAAAAACAGACCAGACTTCTAAAACGATAAATGCAATTTGAACAAGAGTAAATAAAATTACTTATAAACCTTTAGAAATTAATGAAACTTTTAAGAATTTTTATTCCAAACTGTATAAATCAGAATCACAAAATGATAATGTCAAGATAGAAAGGTTTTTATCACAAATAACTCTTCCAAAATTGAATTCAGAAGAACAGAAGGGATTAGATATGCCTTTTACATTAAAAGAGGTCGAAGAAGCTCTAGGATCATTTCAAAGTAATAAATCCCCAGGAGAAGATGGTTTTCCACCCGAATTTTATAAAAAGTTTAAAGATTTATTAATTCCTCCTTTTTTTATTTTTTATGCATTTTCTACAACACTACAGATAAGAAAAAACCCCAAACCAAAATAAAAAAATTAATAGTGCAAAAATAAACATACAATAATAATATAATACAAAAAAGATAATTGAGGAAGCACCCAAATTGAAGTCATGTAAAGTTAGTATCCTCCCCAAGCCCCACAACAAAAAAAAAACTCCAGACCAACCACAACACAATGTAGAGAATATAAATCAGGACATTCAAACCCCCAAAACTGTAAATACACTTGAAAACAGAAGATAATAATGCCTACTACCAAAAAAAAGAGCTGAAAGTAAGGGACTGGAAAAAAAAAACCTTAATTAAGAGGAAGGTTATGAAAGTACTCAATAAAAGGTCCCCAGACCTTATGAAACTTTATATCTGAATTAAGAATTGAATAATGAATTTTTTCAAGGTCTAAACAGGACATAATATCATTAAGCCATTGAGCATATGTGGGCGGGGCAACATTTCTCCATCTAAGGAGGATTAAATGTCTAGCCAGGTGAGAAGCAAAAGATAATATTCGACACTTAGTCGAACTCAAACGTATATCTGTCTCACCCAAAAAACCAAACAGAGCAGTTAAAGGGTTAGGTTCTAAGTGGTGATTCAGAATACAGGATAAAGTTATAAAAACATCTTTCCAAAATTTCTCTAAGCCAGGACAGGACCAATACATATGAATTAGAGAAGCCTCGCCCCTTTTGCATTTATCACAAAGAGGACTAATATTAGGGTAAAATCGAGATAATTTAGATTTAGACATATGGGCTCTATGAACAATCTTAAACTGTAAAAGGCAATGGCAAGCACAAAGAGAGGTTGAATTAACCGATTTGAGAATCGAGTCCCAAATCTCATCAGATAAAGAGATATTTAAATCATGCTCCCAAGCCATTCTAATTTTATCCACAGGGGCACGCCGTAAGAATGCTAATTTATCATGAATAAATGATATTAAACCTTTACCCAGTGGATTAATAGAAAGAAATAAATCCTTAACATTTTTCTCGGGCATTTCAGGGAAGTTAGGAATTAAAAGATTAATAAAGTGTCTAATTTGGAGATATCTAAAAAAATGGGCATTAGGCAGATTGAACTTAGCAGAGAGCTGTTGAAAAGATGCGAAGCGATTATCGATAAAAAGATCTTCAAAATGTCTAATGCCCTTCCTATACCAATCATAGAATGTTGAATCATACACAGTAGGTAAAAAAAGGTGATTATGTAAGATAGGACTAGAAAGGGAAAAACCATAAAAACCATAAAATTTCCTAAACTGAGCCCATATTTGCAAAGTATGTCTGACAAGAGGATTAACAATTAGTCTAGACAAACTACTAGGGAGTACAGAGTCAAGAAGTGCAGAAATAGATAAATCTTTAGTGGAACTCCATTGCCACCCAATTAGGGCACTCAGGTTGGCTATGAAAAAAAAGACCAAAAGGTAGTACAATGTATGTTAGCTGCCCAATAATATAAACGAAAGTTAGGTAAGGCCTTGCCACCCTCTTTTTTAGATTTTTGAAGATAAACTTTATTAATTCTAGAACGCTTATTCTTCCACAGATAGGACAAAATAATAGAGTCTAAGGAATCAAAAAAGGTTTTAGGAATAAAAATTGGGATTGATTGAAATAAATATAAAAATTTAGGGAGAACATACATTTTAACAACATTAATACGACCTACCAAGGACATAGATAGAGGTGACCATTGTGACAGAAATTCCTCCTTTTATGGAGTTAATACATCAAGCGGAAAGAACGCATAAACTTCCAGAATCTTTTTCGACAGCTTATTGCCATAAAAAGATAGCGATGTTTTAAAGCCAACATCATATAGACCTATTTCTTTGTTAAACATTGACTATAAAATAATAGCAAAAATTTTATCTAACAGATTATCTAAATACTTACCAAAATTAATACATATGGATCAAACAGGATTTATTAAAAATAGACAATCGGCAGATAATGTAACTCGGTTACTTAGCATAATTCATTTGGCACAAAAGAGGGAGGAAATGAGTGTGGCTGTTGCTTTAGATGCAGAAAAAGCATTTGATAGATTGGAATGGGATTTTTTATTTAAGGTATTGGAAAAATATGGATTAAGAGTATCCTTTATAAAATGGATTAAAACCTTAAATACTAATCCCAAAGCTAAAGTAGTGACAAATGGTCAAATTTCAACACCATTTCAGTTAACAAGGTCAACTAGGCAAGGTTGTCCATTATCACCTGCTTTATTTGTGTTGGCGATAGAACCATTAGCTGAATTAATTAGAATGGACCCAGATATTAAGGGTTTCAGAGTTAACCAGGAGGAATACAAGATTAACTTATTTGCTGATGATGTTCTGCTTTATTTAACAAACCCATTGTACTCGTTGCGTAAATTATCCTCTAGGTTAAAAGAATATGGGAAAATATTAGGCTACAAAATAAATTGGGATAAAAGTGAAATTTTACCTCTTACTAATGGAGATTATAGTCAATGTCGATTAATAACTCGATTTAGATGGCTGATAAATGGTATAAAATATTTAGGTATAAGAGTTGATAATGATATAAAGAACTTATATAAATTAAATTATTTACCATTATTGAAAACAATTCAAGAAGATCTTGATAAATGGATGATATTACCAATAACATTAGTAGGTAGAGTAAATGCCGTAAAAATGAATATATTCCCTAGATTACAATAATTATTCCAATCACTACCAATACAACTACCCCAGAAGTTTTTTCAAGAGTTAAATAAATATGTGAGGAAGTTCCTTTGGTAAGGTAAGATGTCAAGAATATCGTTGGAAAAATTGACATGGAAATTTGATCTAGGAGGGTTACAACTTCCAAATTTTAAGAATTATCATAAAGCAAATCAACTTAGATCTTGCATCTTTTTTTGATAAAGATAAACTGGCATGGATTAGAATAGAACTAGATAACATTGGAAAAAATACACCAGAAGATTTTATATATAAATGGGAATCTAAATGGATACGGGAAAAGAAAGAATCTCCTATATTAAAACATTTGATTGATTTATGGAATAAAATAAATGTTGATGATGAAATAAGGAATTCTTTATTAGCAAAGAGATCTTTAATTCAAAATAGACTTACTCTTTTTACAATGGATAATCAACTTTTATATAATTGGTTTCAAAAAGGGATTAGATATATAGGAGATCGTTTTGAAGGAGGTATATTAATGTCATTTGATCAATTAAAGAATAAATATAAAATATCAAACAACACTCTTTTTTGTTACTTCCAATTAAGGGCTTATTTAAGAGAAAAATTGGGTCAAACAATGTTATTGCCGAAATCTAATGAAATAGAAACTTTAATTCAAAAAGGGAAAACTAAAAAATTTATTTCTTGTATGTATAGTTTGATTCAAAAGCAGGCAATTAAACAAGGAATCAAGACAAAAATGGGAAACTGACTTGAATATTACAATTGAAGAAACAAATTGGTCAAGACTATGTCTTGATAGTATGACAAATACAATAAATGTCCGGTTAAGATTAGTGCAATATAATTTTTTACATCAATTATATATTACACCACAAAAAATAAATAAATTAAACCCAAATTTATGTGATCAGTGTTTCCGATGTAACCAAGAAATTGGTACTTTTTTACATTCTACTTGGACTTGTTCTAAAATTCAATCTTTTTGGACAATTTTAAGAGTTTTACTGGAATAAATTATTGGAACACAACTTGCGCATAACCCAATATTATTTTTATTAGGTGATATTGAAGGGATAAAACCAAAACCCAAATTGAATAAATATCAGAAAGAATTCATAAAAATTGCACTGACAGTAGCCAAAAAGGCTATTGCAGTTACTTGGAAATCGGATTCTTACTTTTATAGTTCATTGGAAGAATGAAATTTCCAGCTGTATTCCATTTGAAAAAATACTTATAATTTAAGAGATAAATATGAAACATTTTTGAAAATTTGGCACCCTTATTTACAAAAGACAGGATTAAATATATAGGTGCTCCGAAGATAAAATAATTGGTTATTTGGGGAAATAAATAAATATATATACTAAAGTTATTATGAACTCCGTGGAGCATGTGGGGATCTTCCGATATCCAGGCATTCTTTCTTTTTCTTTTCCTTTCCTTCTATAGGGATGTTAAGGGGGAGGGGTTAAGGGGAGGGGGAAGGGTAGTTAATTTTTTTTCTTTCTGTAATCATTTGAAAACTCAATAAAAAATTAAAAAAATATATAATATTTAGATTTATGTTATAATTTGCTTCTTACCATGTTAGCTGCAGGATACTGTACTTCCTCTATATTGAATAATTTGACCAAGCGTCTTTTCTGTAAAATTTTTTCATGCAAAAATCGCACACGTTTCTCCTCAGTCTCTTTATAAAACGATGACAAAATGAAAATTTTCAATATTGTAAGCTTTGCCGAAAGTAAAGTGAGTAATAATAAGATGGCTAATAGTACAAGTAGAATCCATAACTTGCTTATGGATAGCGTTGGTTCAAGGATGCAGGCATCTTTAGATAAGTGAATGTCAGATGAAAAGGTCTCTTCATCTTCCTCAGTGGTTTTGAAAAAATAAAGGGTTGTGGTATATTTCTGTTGAAAAAAACAAAGAGATAACTACTTAATGCAAAAAAGGATGGTCCAGTAACCGATAGGTTGAGATTAAGGTGTGTTAGAATGTGGCAGGCCAATGCAAAATTTCTTTGGAGTTCCATTATTTTAAACTTCAATAGTACACATTGCCCAAAGCATCAATGAACAAATGTTTTGATGAAGGCGATCTTACAAAGAAAGTCAGCTAAGTGTTGGTCTGCGGCAGTGGGATTCAGGATGGTGGGTGTCATAGGATGATGGGATAGGTGGGATGGTTGGAAGACTAGAGCAGACCTAAGTCTGAAATCTCAGTTCTTCCAATCTTTGAAATCTGTTGTGAACAGCTGATCCCCAGGACACCCATTATACACAGTGCCCCAACCCAAAGATGACTCAGAGGATTGGAAAATCAGGTTGGTGTCAAATTGCAAGAGAGGGAATTTGTTGAATGCCTATGAGATGGCTTTTTAGAGCAGCTTGTGCTTGAGCCTACTCGGGAAAAGGCTATCTTAGATTGGGTGTTGTGTAATAACCCAGATCTTATTAGGGAGCTTAATGTGAAGGAACCCTGAGGAGATAGTGATCATAATATGATTGAATTCATACTGTAATTTTTAGAAGGAGGAGCTTAAGTCACCTGTATCAGTATCGCAATGGAATAAAAGGAATTACAGCGGCATGAGAGAGGAGCTTGCCCAGGTGGATTGGAGGAGGATACTGGCGGGGATGACAGCAGAGCAGAGATGGCTGAAGTTTCTAGGAATAGTTTACAAGGTGCAGGGTAGATACGTCCCACAGAGGAAGAAGTTCTCAGATGGCAGGGGTAGGCAACTGTAGCTGACAAAGGAAGTTAAAGACTGTATAAAACCAATGAAAGGGCATAAAATGTAGCAACAGTGAGTGGGAAGTTGGATGACTGGGAAGCTTTTAAAATTCGACAAAAGGTAATCAAAAAAGCTATAAGAAGGGAAAAAGTGAAATATGAGGGAAGACTAGCCAATAATATAAAGCAGGATACTAAAAGTTTTTTCATTTATATAAAGAGTAAAAGGGAGGTGAGAGTTGATATTGAACCACTGGAAAATGATGCTGGTGAGGTAGTATGTCGTATGATCTTATGGACTCAATTATTTCCTCTCTGTTTTCAGTTCATTAATGAAACCTCAATTCTCATCAGTATACAGCACCCCACAATCCCATATGCCCTACTTTTGTTTAATAACCTTATTTTCCACAACTTATTAAGTGCTCTAACAGTCCAAATGCATCACGTCTTTCATTTCTCCTTTATTCTGCTGGTTACGATTTCAAAAAAGATCTATTAGGTTTGTCAAATATGTCTTTGTTGATGAATCCTAATTAACTCTGTCCAAATATTTCACCATTTTTCAAAGGGCCCAGTTGCCATTTCCTTAATTATATAATTTAGCATTTTGTACCCTGTCAGTGATGTTCAAAATTCAGGATTCAAAGTATATTTATTATCAAAGTATGTATAAATTATACAAGCTGCTTATATGCAGCTGCAAAGCAAGAAACCCAAAAAAAAATTTAAAAAAAGACCAACCCCCATTGTACAGAGAATGGGGGAAAAATCACAAGTCATGCAAACAATAGGAGCGAGCAACAGCAACAACATTCTGAACCAAATCAAATCCTTAGATCCAAATCCCTGGAGTAGCCCAAAGCCTCGATACTCAGTTCATCATATTAGCGGGGCAAATCACTGCAGCCGGGACAGTCTCACACCCTCAGCATTGTGGAGGGAGAGTCCCCCAGTCTATCTGAGATGGTGTTTAAATTGTCTGAACAGTGAATCATACCTCACATTAGGACCTGGGCTCCGCTGTGACGAATTGCTTTGGGTTAGAACACACTGCCCAGCGATTTGCTTCTTGCCTAGATTTTGCTGCTGAAGAAGCTGTTCCAACCTCGCACCCGGGTTAGTTGGACAGGCAACTGAATTCTTCTGCCTCGGCTTCTCCCCTCCGAATTGTTCACTCCAACAAACCTAGCTCCAACTCCAAGTACGTCGATATTTCACAGTGTACCTGCATGGTTCCTCTCTCAAAATCACTTCACCTTCGTTCGCCTCTTCATTTATCTGGTCAACTGGTCTGACTGATTTCTTCCTCCTTTCTTAAACAGCAGGATTACATGAACTACTTTCCAATCTCTGGCAACTGTTTACACAAAAATACTAAGTTGAATCTATGGAGAGGAAGTAAAGATGCGCTAATAAAGGGACTCAGCCCAAAACATTGGCTCTTCATTCCTCCTCCATATCTGCTGCTTGACCTGCTGAGTTCCACTTCTCATTGTTACAAGGAGGAGGTACAGGAGCCTGAACACACACACTTAATGTTTTAAGAATAGCTTCTTCCCCACCGCCATCAGTTTTCTGAAAGGATAATGAACCCATGTATACTATCTCACTATTTATTCTTTTCTTCCTCTCCTTTTGCACTTCCTAATTAATTAATATAAAATATGTATCTAGCTATCTATATATATGTATGTATGTATGTATATATATATGTACATGTGTGTATTGTAATTTATAGGTTTTTATTGTGTATTGCAATGTACTGCTGCCGCAAAACAATGTATTTAATGACATACTGTGTGCCAGTGATATTAAACCTCATTCTGATTCCTCGAAGAGGATAACTACTGTGTCGTAGGGTTTAGAGGCTTGTGTGCTCAGTGACCTGGAGAGCTATATTGGCTAGAGTCAGAGCCTTTTACTTTGGCTCTTGGTAGGGTCACCCATGCCAAACAAGACAAAGAGTAGAGGCCAGACTAACAGTGGTCCACCAGTCCTCCAGTTTCAGGGGTTCATCTCCTCTCTATGGAGATAGCAATGAAGAATCCTTCTATATCTGTGTGCAACGTCATGGACAGACAGATGGAGGACCATCATTTTCGCCCTACATGCCAAAGACAAATGGGCAGAAAGTAATTAAGTCAGTGATTCTGATTCCTCCAGCATTTTCAGAATCAGAATCAGAATCAGAATCAGGCTTATTATTGGTTGCATGGGACATAAAATTTGTTAACTTAGCAGCAGCAGTTCAATGCAATACATAATATAGAAGAAAAGCAAATAGATAAATAAATCAATTATTGTATATATATATATATATATACTGTATTGAATAGATTAAGAATCATGCAAAAGCGGAAATAATATATATTTAAAAACTGAGGTAGTGTTCATGGGTTCAATGTCCATTTAGGAATCAGATGGCAGAGGGGAAGAAGCTGTGCCTTCAGCCTTTGGTACCTCCTACCTGATGGGAACAATGAGAAATGGACATGCCCTAAGTGCTGCGTGTCCTTAATAATGGACGCTGCCTTTCTGAGACACTGCTCCTTGAAGATGTCCTGGGTACATTGTAGGCTGGTACCTAAGTTGGAGCCGACTAAATATAGGACCCTCTGTAGTTTCTTTCCATCCTGTTCTTTCCGCGTCCCCCCCCTCCATATCAGACAGTGATGCAGCCTGTCAGAATGCTCTCCATAGTACATCTATAGAAGTTTTTCAGTGTTTCTGTTGACATATCAAATCTTTTCAAACTCCTAATGAAATATAGTTGCTGTCTTGCCTTCTTTATAGCTGTATTGATGTGTTGGGACCAGGCTAGATCCTCAGAGAACTTGACACCCAGGAACTTGAAACTGCTCACTCTCTCCACTTCTGATCCCTCTATGAGGATTGGTATGTGTTCCTTCACCTTACCCTTCCTGAAGTCCACAATCAGCTCTTTCATCTTACGGATGTTGAATGCCAGGTTGTTTCTGCGACACCACTCCACTAAATGGTATATCTCGCTCCTGCACGCCCTCTCGTCTCCATCTGAGATTTTACCACTGATTAGCAAATTTATAGATGACCGAGGGTGTATGCTACCCTACATTTTCAGCATCTGCTGAATCTTTTGAGTTTATAAATTGCATCCATTACTTCCACAGCTACCTCTTCGGACGCTTCAGTGTTCAGTCCATCAGATGCTAGGGATTTACTAACTTTCAGACTCCTTGATTTACCTGATTTTTTCTTTATTATTTTGCTCATGCCATCATCTCAACCACTTTTAAGAGGGTTTATGTGTCATCTTAAAAACAGTCACAAATTATTTGTTTAATTTTACTGCCATTTCATTATATTTCAATTATTTTTCGCATTGCAGTTTATGCATCTTTCTGTAATTCTTTTATAAAATTGCTTCCCTTTCTACATCTTGTTATATCTTATTATTCTGCAATTCTAAGGAGATCTTTTCAGCCATCAATTACATTATAATTGCTGTTGTTTTAAAATCAATATTAGCGATATAGAAAAGCCTTACATAACCAAAAGTTAAACTGTAACTACTCTTCTAATTCACATCTTTAAAATATAAATGATATAAAACGGATGACTGATACACTCTGCACTTATAAACGCGCAATTTTTTACAAAATAAAATCAGTTTTTGACACGTAGGATTGTGGGCAAATTTCCATCCAAATATGCCCTTGAGGAAATCTTGGTGACCAATTGCTAATGTTCCATGGAGGGGAACCAGCAGGTGGTGCTGGTCTCATGCACTGGCCTCTCTTGTCTACATAGTGGTAGAGCTCAGAGATTTTGGGATGGCAGAACTTAGACACATTCTAGGAAGGATGTTGAGACTTTGGAGAGGGTGCAGAAGAGGATTACCAGGATGCTGCCTGGTTTAGAGGGCGTGGGCTATAATGAGTTACGGAGGCTGAGGGGAGAGGTTTACAAGACTAGAGTGGCATAGATAGAGTGGACAGGGAGTATCTGTTTTCCAGGGCAGGTCCAGAGGACGTGCATTGAAAGTGAGAGGGGACAGGTTCACAAGGGATGTGAGGGATAGGTGTTTTACCTAGAGAGTCGTGGATGTCTGGAATGCGCTGCTTGGTATGGTGGTAGAGGCAAATACATTAGAGACTTTTAGATAGGCACACAAATGTGAAGAAGATGGAGGGATATGAACATTATGTAGGTTGGAGAGTTTAGCGTTTGGGTCTTTTGATTTGCGTTTAGGCTGGTTCAGCACAATATTGTGGGCTGAAGGGCCTGTTTCTGTGCTGTCTTATTCTATGTTCTATGCGAATGGAGAAGCCGTGGAAAGTAACTGCTGTACATTTTATAGGTGGCATGCACTGCAGCCACAGTTGAAAAGGGAATAAATGCTTAGGGTGGCTGACAATGTACCATCTGGTTGCTTTGTCCTGGATTGCCAAGCTATTCAGTAATGTTACTGCATATCTATCTCAACAAGTGGTAAGTATTCTATCGGGCCCCTGCATAGTAGATCATGGAAAGGTTTTGGGGGTGGCACACTACCTGACCTTTGAACAACACTGGCAATCACGTGCCTTGTCCACTCGAGTTTCTGTTCAATGATGGATGGTAATGGTGGTGAAATTTTGCAATGATTTATGCCACTAAATGTCAAGGGGAGGTTGTTAGAGATCATCACTGTCAGGTAACACATGCAACATGCTGGAGGAACTCAGCAGCTCAGGCAGCATCCATAGAGAGGAATGAACTGTCAACTTTCGTGCTGAGGCACTTCATCGGGACTGGAAAGGAAGGGAAAAGAAGACAGGATCTGGGGGAAGGGGTACAAACTGGTAAGCAATAGGTGAAAGCAGGTGAGGGGAAGGTAGGTGGGTAGGGAGGGGTGAATGACGTGAGGATCTGGGAGGTGATGTTGAATGAGAAAAAGCACAGGTATGTTACAGATAAAGCACAGATAAAACAGTGGTATGTTACTTGCCACTTATTAGCCTATATCTGAATCTTGACTTGGCTTTGTTTTAATTGAAATGGATAGTTTCATATTCTGTAGTTATACATGGAATTGAATGTTGTGCATTCTTAAGCAAGCATCTCCACTTCTGACCTTATGGTGGAAGAAAGGCCATTAACGAAACAACGATGACAGTTGTGCCTAGGAACCTCTAAAAGTTACCTGTAGCTAGAATGATTCTCCTCCAACAACCGCTACTATCTTGGTTTGTGCAAGGAATGCCGCCTGACTACTTGAGTATTGTCCTCTCAATATCTTTTGACTCCACAGAATTCTTTGATGCTTGATTTGGTCAAAAACTGACTTGATGTCAAGGGCAATTACATTTCACCTCAGCCCTGCAGTTCAGACATGTAGTCCATGTTAGACCACAACTGTGATGTGGGTTGGAAACAAATGATTCTTAAGAAGCCAAAACTAAGTTTTGATGAGCTGGATATTGGTGAGTAAGTACCACTTGATATTGCAATCAAGGATATCTTCCATCGTCAGGCTTGAATGGTTGAGCTTATATTGTGCCATGTTTGTGCAGCTGATAATTTCTACATTGCCAGGTAGAAGCTAAGGTTGCAGCTTTATTGTAGTGGTTTAGCTGTTCTTCTTGCTGTAGATGGGATATTGCCATAAGACCATAAGACATGGGAGCAGATTTAGGTTATTCGGACCATTGAATCTGCTTCACCATTCCATCATGGCTGATTTATTGTCCCTCTCAACCCCATTCTCCTGCCTTCTCCATATAACCTTTGAGGCATTGATTAATCAATAACCTATTAACCTCCACCTTAAATGTACCAAATGATTTGGCCTACACAGCCGACTGTGGCAATGATTTACACAAATTCACCGTGCTCTGCCTAGAGAAATGTTTCCTCATCTCTGTTCTAAATAGACATTCCTCAATTCTGAGACTGTGTCCTCTGGTCCTAGGCTCCCCTACTATAGGAAGCACCCTCTCCACATCCACTCTGTCTACGCCTTGCAATATTCGATGGGCTTCAATGATATCCACCTTCATTCTTCTGAACTCCAGTGAGCACAGGCCCAGAGCCAACAAATGCTCCTCATATGTTAACCCTTTCTTTCCTGGGATCATTCTCATGAACCTTCTCCAGGCCCTTTCCAACAACAGCACATCTTTTCTTAGATAAGAGGCCCAAAACTGCTCACAATACTCCAAATGCAGTCTGCCTAATGCCTTATAAAGCCTTAGCATTACACCCCTGCTTTTGTATTCTCGTGTTCTTGAAATGAATGCAAACATTTTATTTGCCTTCCTCACCCCCTACTCAACTTGCAAGTTAACCTTTAGGGAGTCCTTCATGAAGACACCAAAGTCTCTTTGAACTTCTGATTGTTGAGTTATCTCCCTGTTTAGAAAATAGTCCATGCCTTTATTCCTTCTGCAAAAGTGCATGACTATACATTTCTTTTACACTACTATATTCCAGCTGCCACTTCTTTGCCCATTCTCCCAGTCTGTCCAAGTCCTTCTGCAGACTCCCTGCTTCCTCAACACTACCTGCCCCTCCACATACCTTCATATCATCTGCAAACTTGGCCACAAAGCCATCTATTCCTTTATCCAAATCATTGACATACAGTATAATGTGAAAAGAAGCAGTCCCAACATGACCCCTGTGACACCCACTAGTCACTGGCAGCTAACCAGAACAGCCCCCTTTATTCCCATTCTTTGCCTCCTGCCAGTCAGCCAGTCTTCTGTCCATGCTAGTACCTTACCTGTAATACTATGAGCACTTACCTTGTTAAGCATCTCATGTAAGCAGCTTGTAAAGGCCTTCTGAAAATCCAAATAACAACATCCGCTGACTCTCCTTTGTCAATCCTGCCTGTTATTTCCTCAAAGAATTCCAACAGATTTGTAAGACAGGATTTCTTCTTTAGAAAACTATGCTGATTTTGGCCTATTTTATTACGTGCCTCTAAGTACTCCAAAACCTCATCCTGAGTAGTAGACTCCACCATATTTCCAATTAAAGTCAAGCTAACTGGCCTATCATTTCCTCTTTACAATCTCCCTTCCTTCTTAAAGAGTAGAGTGACATGTGCAATTTTCCAGTCCTTCAGAACCATTCAAGAATCTAGGAATTCTTGGAAGATCATTACTAATGCCTCCACGATCTCTTCAGCTACCTCCTTTAGATCTCTGGGGTGTAGTCCATATGATGCAGGTGATCTATCGACCTTCAGACTTTTCAGCTTCCCAAGCATCTTCTCCTTAGTAAGAGCATCAACACTCACTTCTGCCCCCAACACTCTCGCATTCATGGCATTTTGCTGGGATCTTCCACATTAAAGAATGATGCAAAATACTTAGAGTATTCAGTTCATCTACATCTTCTTTGCCCCCCTCCCCATTACTATCTCTCCAGTGGCCTAATATGCAGTCTCATCTCTCTTTTACTCTTTATATATCTGAAACAGTTTTTGAGTCCTCTTTTATATTATTGGCTGGCTTACCTTCAGAGTTCATCTTTTCTCTATAGTGTTTTCAGTTACTTCTGTTGGTTTTTAAAAGCTTCTCAATCCTCTACTTTCCCAATCTTTTTTGCTATATTATATGCCCTTTCTTTTGCTTTCATGCTATCTTTGACTTCCCTTGTTAGCCATGTTTGTATCATCCTCACTCTAAAATATTTCTTCATCTTTGGGATGTACCTTTCCTGTGCCTTCCAAATATCATCCAGAAACACCAGCCACTGGTGTTCTGGTGTCATCCAGACTAGTGTCCCCTTCTAATCAGCTTTGGCCAGCTCCTCTCTTGTGCCTCTGTAATTCCCTTTACTCCACTGCAATACTGATACATCTGATTTTAGCTTCTCCTTCTCAGATTGCTGGGTGAATTCTACCATATTATGATCACACCTCCTAAAGGTTCCTTTACCTTAAGTTCCCTAATCAAATCTGTTTCATTACATGACCCAATGCAGAATTGCTCTGGACTAGTGGGCTCAACCACAAGCTGTCTTAGGCATTCTACAAATTCCCTTTCTTCTAATCCAGCATCAACCTGATTTTCCCAATCTACCTGCATATCAAAATCTCCCATTATTGCAACATTGCCCTTTTTACATGCCTTTTCTGTCTTTCATTGTAATTTATAGCCCACATTGTGGCAACTGTTCGGAGGACAGTATATAATTTGCATCAGGGTCTTTCTACTCTTGCAGACAACTGTACCCACAAAGATTCCACATCTTCTGATCATATGTCACCTCTTTTTAAGGATTTGATTAAATTTTTTTACTGAGTCACTCCCTTTGCCTACCTGCCTGTCTTTTTGATACATCCTTGGATGTTAAGCTCCTAACTATGATCTTTCAGCCACAACTCAGAGATGTCCATAACATCATACCTCCCAATCTCTAACTGCATTAGAAGATAATCTATCTTATTCCGTATACTGTATGCATCCAAAAATAAAACCTTCAATTGTGTATTCATCACCATTTTTGATTTTGACCCCCGTTGCACTTTAATTCATCCCGCTGACTCAATTTTGCTCTATCATCTGCCTGTCCTTCTTCACAGTCTCACTACACACTGCATTGACTTGTATACCAACTATCCGATCCTCAGCTCTATCAGTCTGGTTCCCATACCCCTGCCAAATTGGTTTAAACCCTCTCCAATTGCTCTGGCAAACATGCTGGCAAAGATATTTTCCCCCTTGGGTTCAGTGTAACCTGTACTTTTTGTACGGGTCATATCTTCCCCAGAAGAGATCGCAATGACCCAGAAGCCCTGCCCCTTGCACTAGTTCCTCAGAAACATATGCATGTGCCAAACCATCCTATTCTTACCCTCGTGGCAGAGGGAGCAATCCTGAGATTATTATCCTGGAGGTCTTGCTATTCGGCTTTCTGCTAACCCCCTATATTCTCTCTTCAGGACCTCCTTCCTTTTCCGACATATGTATGTCATTGGTACCAATATGTACCACGACTTGCAGCTGTTTACCCTTCTGCTTTAGAATGCCATGAACCCAATCCGAGACATCCCTAACCCTGGCACCTGGGAGGCAATATCCCATCTGGGTCTCTTTCATGTGTACAGAATCTGCTTCCTGCTCCGCTAATTATAGATCCCCTGTAACTACTGCACTCCTCTTCTCTCCCTTCCCTTCTGAGCCACAAAGCCAGACTCAGCGCCAGAGAATCGTTTGCTGTGGCTCTCCCCTGGTAGCTCATAACCTCCTCCCCCAACAGTATTATTGAGGGGAATGGCCACAGGGGCTCTCTGCACTGGCTGTCTATTCCCTTTCGTTCTCCTGACAGACCCAGGGTCCTGCCTCCTGCAACTTAGGGGTAACCACCTCCCTGTAGCTCCTATCTATCACCCCCTCATTTTCCCATGAGGCAAAGGTCAACTGTACAAAGAGCTGCATCTGCACGGAGTGCATTGAGCTGCTGCTGTAGTTTGTTAGCAGTCTCTAAGGAGCTGTAGCTCGATGCATTTTGTGCAGATGCAGTTATGAGGGAGATTGGAGGTCTCCCAGAGTTCCCATAGCTCTAGTCATGTACTAACAGAATAAAAAGCTTACTAGAAACTTACTTATAACATCTGCCTGTTCTCTCTTAAGCCTGTTGAGTTAATGCTGGACCACTCTAACACTACCTCACTCACACAATGGCCACACTGCTTACACCTCCTTTCTTTATTGTCTATGAACCATTATACAAACCTTAATTCTGTTGTCTCCCCAGATGCTGAATCAGAGTCAGATTCATTATCACTGACATATGTCGTGGAATTTGTTGTTTTGCAGCAGAAATACAGTGTAATACGTAAAATATGCTATAAATTCTAATGGGAAATGTACAGTTTAAATAAAAAATAAATATGTAGTGCAAAAAGAGAACAAAAATAGTAAGGTACAGTGTTGTTCATAATTCATTGTCCATTTTGAAATATGATGGTGGAGGAAAAGAAGCTGTTCCTAAAATGTTAAGTGTTTGTCTTCAGGCTCGTGTATCTCCTCTCTGATGGTAACAATGAGAAGAGTGCATTCCTTTTTGAATGACCGGATGAGGGAGGATGCAGAGCTTTGACCTGACCTGCTAGTTTCAAGACTGCTTAGGTCTGTACAGCCCATTTAACAGGGCTGAATTTCAGATTAGATGGTAATGGTAGATTGAGAGATATAAGGAGTCACAAGGTTACAGATTATGGTGGTGTACCTATCTACTGCTGCTTTTTGTTTACAGTGCCTTACGGATGCTTAGTTTTGAGCTGCCAGATTTGTTCTGATTCGATCCCATTTAGTATGATAATAATGCTACATAACACAAGGTGTTTTATTTGTATGAAAACTGGAACTTGTCTCCACACAGAGTATGAAGTGATCATTCTGGCCAGTGTAGTCATGGTTCACCCACCATTTGCCACAGACCCTGCGAAGAGGTTATGTCTTTCCAATCTCACTTTAATGAATGGATAGACTAATGACAGTAGGGGAAGAGAATCTTGCCTTTGCATCTTGCAAAGCCCATTTAAAAATGCTTTCATGGTTTTAAAATAGCTTATATTCCATCTAGGTATCCTCCAACCTGATGGCATGAATATCGATTTCTCCTTCCAGTAAGCAAACTCCCACTACTTCTGTTCCCCACTCTGTCATTTTACTTCTTCTCACCTACCGATCTCTTCCCCCTGGGTTCCTTCCTCCTTCCCTTTTCCCTATGGTTCACTCTCCTCTCCTATCAGATTCTTTCTTCTCCAGCCCTTGACCTTTCCCACCCACCTGGCTTCACCTATCATCTTCCAGCTAGCCCCTTTTCTCTGCCTCTACCTTTTTATTCTGGCATCTCCCCCCCCCCCCCCCTTCCTTCTCAGTCCTGAAGAAGGGTCTTGGCCTGAAACATCGACTGTTTATTCTTTTCCGTAGATGCTGTCTAACCTGCTGAGATCCTCCAGCATAAGCACTCCAGCAAGGTGCTTAAAATACCTTAGTACAATGTACCATGCAAAAATTAACCAAAAATTGTTCTGTGTTAAAGGAAAAGTATGTATACTTACAGAAAATTTTGCTTTCATTGTAATGTTTATTGTAGGCAGATGGTCTACGCGATGTCGTATTGAATCTGTAAGCAAATATACTCCATAATCTAGCATTATGAGCATTATCCAAATACACAGGTGACTCAAGACAGGAGCCAAGAATCTTGCCATGATTCTTAGTTCCATTTTGGATAAACATAGTGCCGGGATTCTAATGAAGTTTTTATTCTCTTTTTTAGTTAGTTGGAGCAAATGGGGTTTTCCTGCTTCTTTCTGCTTTTCATCAAATTTCAGGAATTGATTTGTAATAAAATTATTTTCAAACTTGATATCAGTTAAAAATCTTCTGATGTAGAACCAAGTGAATAATAGAGCCAGCAAAAGACAAATGAGAGCTATTGAAAGTTTACAAACTCTGGAAAATGAGCTTAACATTGAAATGATGTCCTTAGCCTGGTTCCCTATGTTTATACTAGTTTCATTGAGTTTTATTCTTATAGCATCATCATTAACTGTATGATAAATCTTAAGATCATCTGCAATATGTACAAAAATGTTTTTTGATACTTTATGTTTGCTGATCCATTCCATGACTTCTTTGTACCTTGACAAAAGATATCTGATAGAGGGTAGCATTCCAACCAAGAAACAATTTAAGTTCCCTACTAATTCCATTAAATTGTGAAAGCTATTTTGGGCGCATTTAAAGAGCACTGTGCTGGTACCAGCTGTTATCAGGGCATTGCGGCCTTTCTTGGTTCCACATGAAATAAGGAATATCAGGATGAAGCATCTGAGATACTTGGAAAAAAACATAGCTCCAGGAATAACCACAGAAAGGGTTCCAAACACTGCTAGAGCCACTGAGAAATTGCACTCTAGTGTTCTCAGGCAAATATAAACAATTCCACCAGCTCCCATGCCTAACACAAGACAAAGTGAGATCAGGTACAGAATGTTCTTCAAACCAGATTTCCTTTCTGAAGCAAACACCTCAAAGAGATCTTCAAAAAACTGAGCAGCCATCTTGAGAACAGCCATTTTATTGATGATGGATATTGCTCCCTGCAATGGAAAAATTGAGATCAAATAAAATATCAAGAAATTAAGTATCAATTAAAAAGCACAACTGAATGTATTAATATCTTGTTAAGGGGTGTGATAACGTAGAGTAAAAAACAGCAGAAATAGAAAGACATTCTCCCCAGCTTGCATTCAGCTACTAGTTAGTTGAAAGAGGATTGTTGAATTAACAGTTAGGAACATGCAGGAAAAGGGTATGTGTTTTTTGTGTTCATCCATTCATAATGAGTTATTATCAAAAACACTAGCAATGGAATAAAACTAGTGATTGCAATAAATATAACCAATAAACTCAATGGCTACTTTGTTAGTTACCTCCTGAACCTAATAAAGTGACCACTAAGTGTATGCTCATGGTTTTCTGCTGCTGAATTCCATTTACTTCAAGGTTCAATGTGTTGTGTGGTCAGAGATGCTCTTCTGTACACCACTGTTGTAATGCATGGTTATGTGAGTTATTGTTGGCTTTCAGTCAGCTTGAACATGCCTGGTCATTCTCTTCTGATTTCTCTCTTTAACAAGGCATTTTTGCATACAGAACTGCCACTCACTGGATGTTTTCTTGTTTTTCACACCATTCTCTGTAAAGTCTAGGAGAAAATCCCAGAATCATTCAACTTTAAAGCCAGCTTTTTTTTTTTAGTTTTTACCTACCTTCACCCTTATTGTTAACCTATGACTTTTAATTTTTCATGCTATCCTGAAAATTGCTCCATGTATTTTTGTTGGGGAAGAAATAGCATTGTGTGTCACTCCAGCACTATGAAAGTATCAAAAGGAAAATGAGCTTCAACTGTGAGATTCAGAGGCTTCCTAGCATAAGGCTCCTGGTATAAAACTGTATTAAAACTGACATTGGCATTCCCCGCTAATGTACAGCAAGTTCTTGCTTTTGGCACAATGAAACATAGCAGGTGTGATTTTTGCAGGCAGATTTTAAAGGGATATTCCACAATTTTTTGACATGAATCCTGTATAAGTGCAGTACTTTACTCAGTGTAGATTTTGGTGAGAAAGGGGATGACTTCACCATTCAATCATTTAATGGTTTAGTTTAGTCTCACTTTGATTTTCTTAGCATGTAACAAGCCTGTATCAGCAACTGATTAGCAGTTGCCCATGAGATAATCAACTAGAACTGGTTAGTTACTGTTATCCACCTCACAACTTATAGAATCTGGGAATAGAAAACTGTGGGTTCCACAAAAGCATGTTATCTTTCATCACATCGCAGTGTGTGGATGTTGATGGGTGATAAGTGAGGTGAGTGTTCTATAATGCGTGAGGAACTATGATGAGATAAGGACCGAAGTATAGCATTATATTTAAAGCAAATGAAAAAGGATTTTAAAATATCTGGTCTTTTTGACTCCATGAATTAATCTGACTGGTGAGGCGGCAAACCAACAATAAAAAAATTAATCAAATTCATGTATATTTAGTGAGTCATGTTAACATTATTTCTGAGGTACACATGGATCTGATGTGGTCATCCTCTTCTGTTATTAATGCCCTCTAACCTATAAGTATTGATGGTCTCATATGCATTACCACCAGATGCAGCTAGATGGGACTGCAAGTCTGGAAACACTTCATGGAGATACAATCAATTTATGTATATACACTGCCTTACGTACTTGCATTTATTGTGTTTTTTGTTATTGTGTTTGTTTGTGTTGCATTGGATCTGAAGTAACAATTATTTCATCCTCCTTACATGTGTATACAGGAAATGACATTAAACAAACTTGAATCTTGAAAATTGTATTTGTTCTTTCCTCCACCTCTGGTAGCTTGGCCCACATATTCACCACCCTCTGTGTGAAAAACATACCCATCAGATCTCCTTTCTACTTTAAACCTATGGCCACTAGTTCTAGACTCCCCGGACTTGGGAAAAGGGATTCTGACTATTCATTCTATGCATGACTAACATAATTTTATAAACCTTTATAAATTCAACTTTCAGCCTCCTACATTCTAGTGAGATCAATTTCTTTTCCTAAAAGCAGTCTTCCTTTCCAGGCAATATTCTGATGAATCTCTTCTGCACTCTCCTTTGCTACCATATCCTTCTTATAGTGTGACAACCAAAAATATACACAAAACTCTAGATGCAGTCTAAGCAATGTTTCATAGAGCTGCAACGTACCATCCCAACTATTATGCCCTATATCTTAGCCTACAGAGGTATGTATATCAGATGTCTTCTTCACTATCTACCTTTGTTGTCATTTTCAGCAAGATATGAACGGGCTCAGCCTATTAGATCATAGGCAAATTCATCCCCACCATTGGTAACATCTACACGAGTAAATGCCTCAAGAAGACAACATGCACCATTGAAGATCTCCACATCACCACATTTTAGAACAGCAACTTCCTTTCAATCACTTGGTTTTGAACCAACCTGCACAACCTTAATCACTACAGTATGGCAACACTATATCTACTTTGCCTCCAAGAGCATCACTACCTTGTCATGGTCTGGAGCTTGTATGCTTCAATGACTTGGAGAGCTATGTCGTCTGGAGTCAGGGCTTTATGCTTTGGTTTTTGATAGGGTCACCCATGGCAAATAGGTTAAAGGCTAGACTAAGAGTGGTCCATTGGTCCTCCATGTTCGGGTGTACGGCTCAGGCTAACATTCCTGACTGGTAAAACAAAATTTTTATGGAAACAATTCTTTCTACGTCTGAGTGTGATGATATTCCTGAGTTTCCACCTGGGACTTGCATGACTGACAGTAGTGAAAACCAAGAGGTAAATACTGACACGAAGGAAGCCCTGAACACCCCCAGAGATGGAGGACCTTCACTGCTGCTCTAAATGCCAGTGATGCTAGTTTCCTCCTCCTCCATAACTACTTTGACCACTTTGCATTAAAAAGGACCATGTTTTTGTCAAAGTTGTATATAATTTATGTTTTCCTTGTGAATGTTGTCTATCTGAGTCTATGTCACTGTAATGCTGCTGCAAGTAATATTTTCATTGCACCTTGCATACATGAACCTGCACATATGACAATAAACCCAACTTTGACTTTGACGTGCATACTTCCACCAATATTCTCTCTTACATCGGCATTCCCAAGATCCTTGCCATTACCACCCTGGTAGAATTTGAGCAAAGTGCATTACTTCAAGCTTGTCTGGATTAAATTCCATCTCCCACTGCTCCACTGTTCCAGTTGATCTACATCCAACTGTATCCTTACATTCACCATCCATTAGTTCAACAATTTTATTGTTTTCTGCAGATTTACTAATCTGACCACCTACAGTATGTTCAATCCAAGTCACTTAAATTTCTCAAACAAAAGTTCCACATTCAATCCACCATGTACATTTGTTATATTTGTCAGAAATAAACACCAGTTCACCACAATGCTCTACCTTCTACCACCCAGTCAACTTTGGATCCAGTTTTCCAACATACTGTATCACAGACCCTTGTGCTTTAACCTACTGGATCAGTCTGCCATGCGGAATATTGTCAAACACCTTTCTGAAATCCTTGTAAGCTGCCTCTGCCACTTGGCCTTTATCAATTTTCTTAGCGATATCTTCAGAAACTTGATCAAAATACTCACTAGCAAATGCCATAAGGAACAATCCTGAAATTACAACTCTTGAGATGCTGTTTTTCAACTTCCTATTTGACTCACTAAATTCCTTTTGCTATTCACTTTCTTCTTTTGATGATACCAACATGGACAACAACCTCTGGTTGCTCACCCTGCCCTTTGAGAATGGTCTCTATCTATTCAGAGACATCTCAGAATCTTTCTCATAGACATAAAAACATTTATCTGTCTCTGACTATCAAGTACCTCTTTGCTGCTTTTCCCTACCCTGTTAATAGCAGAGTCAATCTTTATGCCACTGGTTTGACTACTGCAGTTGTCCTTGACATATGTTCCAAAGTGGTACATCTGTTGGAAAACGTTTCCACTATAGCTTGCATGGATAATATTGGGAAGTAAACAAAGTCTGACAGGAAGGAATGCGGAGAAAAGAAATAGATTTTTAAACAAAAGCCAATATATGCTGGAGTTTCTTCATCACAATTGGTCATTGGGGTTGACACTAAAAAGGTATTTATAAAAAATTTATAAATAAGAAAAGTTTAAGAAGCTAATTTGAGTGTGGTATATTCACACTTCAACGACCTCCACTCTATCCTTAAGTTTTCCCGACTACAAATGGTACAATCACAATACTGCACAAAAAATATTCAGCTTTTCATCTACCACAATCAAAAGCTTGTGTCCTGAAAAATTTTTGTTTGATTTATTTTCACTGGAGTACATAACAGTATGTTTTTTCTCCTTTTCTAGAGGAGGCTTATTCAGTGATTACAGCATCACATTATTACACACTTAATATTCTATGATTTACACTACATACAAACAGTAGTTTCAAATCATAGCCCAGTCATCTCTATCCAGAACACGCATGGAGTTCATCAGTCCCAGCAGATATATTTCATTAGGAGTTTGAAGAGACTTAGTATGTCACCAAAACACTTGCAAATTTCTAAAATGCACGGTGGAGAGCATTCTAAATGGCTGCATCACTGTCTGGTATGGGGGTGAGGGTGGGGGGCTACTGTACAGGGTCAAGTAAACTGCAGAGAGTTGTTAAATTAGTCAGCTCCATCACGGGCACTAGCCGACATCTTCAAGGAGCATGCTTCAAAAAGGCGGCGTCCATAATTAAGGACCCCATCACTCAGGACGTGCCTTCTTCCCATTGCTACTATTAGGAAGGGAGCACAGAAGACTGAAGGCACACAACTCAGCGATTCAGAAACAGCTTCTTCCCCTCTGCCATTGATTTCTGAGTAGACACCGAACCCATGAACACTACCTCATTACATTTTTATTTCTGTTTTTGCCCCACTTATTTAATTAAATTATGTATAAATTTACTGTAAAACACATTTTCTTTTTCTATTATTATGTATTGTTTTGTACTGCTGCCCCAAAGTGAACAAATTTCACAACACATGCTGGTGATATTAAACCTGATTCTGATCTCCAACTGTATCTATGTGATCTTTCTTCAGGGACACACAGGCATACATCTAAGTATGGTTGTGTGTGAGAACCAAACAGTGTCTGAATTGGTCATAAAGTGGCTGGTAAAATATTTAAAGAGCAAACACGAGGAAATCTGCAGATGCTGGAAATTCAAACAACAACACACACAAAATGCTGGTAGAACACAGCAGACTAGGCAGCATCTATAGGGAGAAGTGCTGTCGACGTCTCGGCCTGAAACGTCGACAGTGCTTCTCCCTGTAGATGCTGCCTAGCCTGCTGTGTTCTACCAGCATTTTGTGTGTGTTGTTGGTAAAATATTTACTCAGTTTAAACACCT
The DNA here is from genome assembly GCF_048418815.1 of Hemitrygon akajei. Taxonomy (NCBI): domain Eukaryota; kingdom Metazoa; phylum Chordata; class Chondrichthyes; order Myliobatiformes; family Dasyatidae; genus Hemitrygon; species Hemitrygon akajei. The sequence continues at coordinate 136,289,465 of NC_133124.1, read as the reverse complement.
CAGATTCACTTTCATTCACTCCTTTAAAACACTGATGAATATCTTCTAATTGACTTGATTTATCTATTTAAACAAATACATTGCAGAAAATGGTGAATTATGGTAATAACTAAATATGCTGAAATTACGAATAATATTTGTAAACATTGATTTTTAGAAAGAAACAAAGTAATACATGAAATTCTTAACAGGTAGAGAGTCAATTAAGTGGAACAAGATAGCATGCAATCTTCTTGTAAACCAATAATCACTGACTTCTAGTCGGAAAATGTAACACTCAGTTGTCTGGAAACCCTATTGAAAATTGTTTGACTACAAAATACTTTGAAAAACATGTTTAGACAGTAAAATAATACATAATTGTGGAGACAATTTAGCCTGGAAAAGATCCTAGGGACAAAAAGCTGAAGAAAAATAAAAAGAATTCTGAAGATATCATAAGTAATATTTGACAATTCAAATCATTATAAAATACTCACTTCTACAGACGTCTAGATGTAATCGCTGCTCAGTGTTCAAAAAAGTAGAGTGCACTGCAACAGTCGAGTGAATCTTGTATAAGTCTAGACTTCTGAGTCTGGCGTATTAGACCCGAACCATAGTAGAAATTATGTTGATTATCAGGTGATTGCAAAATTAATTGGACTAAAGGAAATCAATGAACTTTCATTGTGACTAACAGCAACGCAATATTATGGAACTGAAAACTGTATCAGAATAGGTTGTGCTTCTAAGCCATCATAATTTTTTTTTCACTAAGTTTTTTATTGCAACACCAACAAATTACATTCAATACAATCAGTTGCCAATTACATTTTGACTGTTTAACCCAGCTAACCCCAGCCTTCATCACTATCCCTCCTCCACCTCTTCTTCATTCCCACCCCCCTCCCTACCCCTCTCCCCTCCACCAACCAACTGAATAGTAGTGCATACATAGACAAAGCATTCCTATTTTAACAAAAGATCTTTTAAGTTAGATATCAAATTTGTCCACATTAAGATTGTGTTTGGTCGTGCATCATTTACTCTTGCTGATGAAAGTTCCAGGTAAGGAATGTCCAAAAAGCTCCGAAGCCAGTGAGTATATGGAATATCACGGGGAGGTTTCCAACGCTGGACTACAATCTTCTTAGCTGCAGTCAGGCCTGCAGCCAGACTTCGTGTGTTTTTTCCCATAAGGGAAAGGTGGGAGTCACCATTTAGAAGATGTACAGTGGGGTCCATTGGTAATTGTACCCCCATTAGTTCTGTAAGAGTACTGATAACCTTCCCCCACAAACCAAAAACCCCTGGACATTCCCATACAACATGTATAAAAGAGCCAATGATTCTGTGGGGGCAAAATTAGCAATATGGGTCAGGAACCAGTCCCATTTGATGTCTAATTCTCGGTGTTAATATGCTCTATGACAAAATTTCGGGTGTATATACCGATGCTTTGGGTTTTTCGAAGCACAGGCAGCATTATCCCAAATCACATCCCAGTCTAAGTCTTGTCCCAATTCAGATATGTCCCTGTCCCAGGCTTTCATTCCTGATGTGGGCATATAGTTCTGGGAGTTTAATTTATCATAGATATATGACACTATCTGTCCTGGAGCACTCTGTATCCAATTTAAAATGGGATGGTCCTTACAAAAATTAAAGTTACGAGACTATATAGATGAGATTAAGAAGCATGAAACCTATTTCAGTGATATAAGGATCCTATTTTGAAACAGGCCAGCTGATTGTAAAGTCGAATGTGCTGTTCTGGGATAATTAAACAAGGTTACCATAGATATTTCCAATAATGGCTGGCTCAAATATTGTTTGTGAGATATTCCCTTTCTATCATCATACTATATTTCTGATAGTCAGATGATTATTTTCAGTACTCTTCTCCTCCAGCTGGATGCATCTGAAAGCAGTGTTTGACTATATTTTCACCTATAAAAATGAATTTGTATGCACCAGGGGGATCATAACGACTGTGTTCTAAAGCCACAGCACTTGTGACATTGTGTACCACCAGAGTTGTTCTCAACTTGCATGACGATTGTCCTTACAATGTAGTGTTTTTGACTTCAATTACTAACAAAGAATTAATAAAAACCAGAAGTACACAGACACACAAGTAGAAAACCCCCAATGATTGCAAAAGTTAATCCACTTTGTTGTGAAAGACAGCAGAGGAACAAATTCAAACTACAGAGGAATGAACACCATCTTGTGTTAGGTCTGCTCATCCAAGAAGATAATCCTTTGCATGAATAGATAATTCTCAGAAAATATTTGGGTCACAACATTGTTCATATGCCAATCTATTCATTTGGTGAATTTCTGAGGACCTAGAGCTGACTTATATATTTATAGAAATTGCACATTTCACCCTACAAGCCAGATGTTCACTGACATGACAGGAAAATTGATTGAAGAATGCAATTTTTTGAGTACAGTTACCTGAGAGAACACAAGAGTTTGGCAGCATTTTTAGCCAAATGTTAGACCACAAGACATAGGAACAGAATTAGGCCATTCAGCCCATCGGCCATTCCATCATGGCTGATCCCAGATCCCACTCAATCCCATACACCTGTGCCTTCTCACCATATCTTTTGATGCCTTGACCGATCAGGAAACTATCAACTTCCGCCTTAAAAATACCCACGGACAGCCTCCACTGCAAAGCATTCCACAAATTCACTACTTTCTGGCTAAAAATATTCCTCCTTGCCTCTGTTCTAAAAGGTCACCCCTCAATTCTAAGACTGTGTCCTTTAGTTCTAGATACTCCTATCATAGGAAACATCCTCTCCACATCCACCCAATCTAGTTCTTTCAACATTCAGTAGGTTTCAATGAGATCCCCCTGCACTCTTCTAAATTCCAACAAGTACAGGCCCAAGCTGTCAAATGCTCCTCATATGTTAACCCCTTAATTCCTGGAATCATCCCCGTGAACTTCCTCTGGACTCTCTCTACTGACAACACATCCTTTCTGAGATATGGGGCCCAAAACTATTTACTGACCGGACTTCATCCGAGGAATTTAGAAAGGGATTGGACATGAGGTATTCATTAGAAAACATACACCACTGACCGTTTGATGGAAAAAATGTTATTGACAAAGCTGATAAAAATGATCACCAGTTATCTGTCCTGAGTAACTCCAGCAGTGATATTCTGTGGCTGGGATGATTGACATCTGGCAAGTATAAAAAGTGAAGTATAACTATCTGTTTTGATGAAAGGAAGGACTTTAGGCAGTGGAGAGATTTCTTCCCCTATACTCATTTGTACTAGTATCATATTCAGAGAAATGCCATGTTATTCTCACTGGACCTCTGGGACTCATTTCTTCAGTCTATTTGTCAGTGAAAGCTGTAATGAGGTCTGGTCAAAATGATTCCAGGTAAAATCTAACTGGGTGTCAGTGAATAGATTATTAAAGAATGAATGATGCTGGACAGCATTGCTGTGAATTCAGCTGATGTTTTACTAATGATTGAGAGTGCGCTGAATTTGCTGGATGCAACTTACCATGTGTTATTGGACAGTTGGTGCTATTGAAGTTGTGCCAGAACAACTTGTCCAAAAGTGAATCTTGTTCTGAAGCCCAAGACTTAAATACTGCATCTGCATACCACTATCTGGCCTAATAACCTTTGCTATTATCATGCTCTCAGGTATTTCTGATGTCACAAATAATTGATGCAATTGTCAGAAAACTGGCTTCCATGGTAATAAGACCATAAAATATAGGAGCAGAATTAGGCCATTGGGCCCCTTGAGTCTGCTCCGCCATTTCATCATTTTTCTCTCTGCCCCAATCTCCTGCTTTCCCCCCGTACCCCTTCATGCCCTGACCAGTCAAGAATCTATCAACCTCTGCCTTAAGTATACATAAACACTTCTTGGACACGGGGCCAGGACCCTTCTTGGACACTGGACACAGAGTTGGGACCCTTCTTGGACACAGGGCACTGGACAGGGTCCCTTCTTGGACATGGGGATGGGACCCTTCTTGAGCATGGGGCCAGGACCCTTTTTGGACACAGGACACAGAGCTGAGACCCTTCTTGGGCACATGGCCGGGACCCCTCTTGGGCACAGGGCTGGGATGCCTCTTGGGCACAGAACAGGGACCCCTCTTGGGCACGGGGCTGGGTCCCTTGTTGGACACAGGACACAGGGCCGGGACCCTTCTTGGACACAGGGCACTGGACAGGGTCCCTTCTTGGACACGGGGATGGGACCCTTCTTGGACACAGGACACTGGACAGGGTCCCTTCTTGGACATGGGGATGGGACCCTTCTTGAGCATGGGGCCAGGTCCCTTCTTGGACACAGTTCACAGGGCCAGGACCCTTTTTGGACACAGTGCACTGGACAGGGTCCCTTCTTGGACACAGGGATGGGACCCTTCTTGAGCATGGGGCCAGGTCCCTTCTTGGACACAGTTCACAGGGCCAGGACCCTTTTTGGACACAGTTCACAGGGCTGGGTCCCTTCTTGGACGCGGGGATGGGACCCTTCTTGAGCATGGGGCCAGGACCCTTCTTGGACACTGGACACAGAGCTGGGATCTTTCTTGGACACATGGCCGGGACCCCTCTTGGACATGGGGCCGGGTCACTTCTTGGACACGGGGCTGGGTCCCTTCTTGGACACAGTTTACAGTGCTGGGACCCTTCTTGGACACAGAGCATAGGGCCAGGACCCTTCTTGGACACAGAGCACAGGGCCAGGACCCTTCTTGGACATGGGGATGGGACCCTTCTTGAGCATGGGGCCAGGACCCTGCTTGGGTACAGGGCCGGGACCCTGCTTGGACACAGTTCACAGGGCCGTGACCCTTCTTGGACACAGTTCACAGGGCCGAGTCCCTTCTTGGACACAGTTCACAGGGCCGGGTCCCTTCTTGGACACAGTTCACAGGGCCGGGACCCTGCTTGGACACAGTTCACAGGGCCGTGACCCTTCTTGGACACAGTTCACAGGGCCATGACCCTTCTTGGACACAGTTCACAGGGCCAGGACCCTTTTTGGACACAGTGCACTGGACAGGGTCCCTTCTTGGACACGGGGATGGGACCCTTCTTGAGCATGGGGCCAGGACCCTTCTTGGACACAGGACACAGAGCTGGGATCCTTCTTGGACACAGGGCTGAGACCCTTCTTGGGCACATGGCCGGGACCCCTCTTGGGCACAGGGCTGGGATGCCTCTTGGGCACAGAACAGGGACCCCTCTTGGGCACGGGGCTGGGACCCTTCTTGGACATGAGGCCGGGTCACTTCTTGGACACGGGGCTGGGTCCCTTCTTGGACACAGGACACAGGGCCGGGACCCTTCTTGGACACAGGGCACTGGACAGGGTCCCTTCTTGGACACGGGGATGGGACCCTTCTTGGACACAGGGCACTGGACAGGGTCCCTTCTTGGACACGGGGATGGGACCCTTCTTGGACACAGGACACTGGACAGGGTCCCTTCTTGGACATGGGGATGGGACCCTTCTTGGACACAGGACACAGAGCTGGGATCCTTCTTGGACACATGGCCGGGACCCCTCTTGGACATGGGGCCGGGTCACTTCTTGGACACGGGGCTGGGTCCCTTCTTGGACACAGTTTACAGTGCTGGGACCCTTCTTGGACACAGAACATAGGGCCAGGACCCTTCTTGGACATGGGGATGGGACCCTTCTTGAGCATAGGGCTGGGACCCTGCTTGGACACAGTTCACAGGGCCGTGACCCTTCTTGGACACAGTTCACAGGGCCGGGTCCCTTCTTGGACACAGTTCACAGGGCCATGACCCTTCTTGGACACAGTTCACAGGGCCGTGATCCTTCTTGGACACAGTTCACAGGGCCATGACCCTTCTTGGACACAGTTCACAGGGCCGTGATCCTTCTTGGACACAGTTCACAGGGCCATGACCCTTCTTGGACACAGTTCACAGGGCCGTGACCCTTCTTGGACACAGTTCACAGGGCCAGGACCCTTTTTGGACACAGTGCACTGGACAGGGTCCCTTCTTGGACACAGGGATGGGACCCTTCTTGAGCATGGGGCCAGGACCCTTCTTGGACACAGGACACAGAGCTGGGATCCTTCTTGGACACAGCTCACAGGGCCAGAACCCTTCTTGGACACAGGACACAGAGCTGGGATCCTTCTTGGACACATGGCCGGGACCCCTCTTGGACATGGGGCCGGGTCACTTCTTGGACACGGGGCTGGGTCCCTTCTTGGACACAGTTTACAGGGCTGGGACCCTTCTTGGACATGGGGATGGGACCCTTCTTGGACATGGGGCCAGGACCCTGCTTGGGTACAGGGCCGGGACCCTGCTTGGGTACAGGGCCGGGACCCTGCTTGGGCACAGTGCCGGGACCCTGCTTGGGCACAGGACACAGAGCCATGACCCTTCTTGGACACAGGGCATAGGGCCGGGACCCTTCTTGGACACAGTTCACAGGGCCAGGACCCTTTTTGGACACAGTTCACAGGGCCAGGACCCTTCTTGGACATGGGGATGGGACCCTTCTTGGACACAGGGCATAGGGCCGGGACCGTTCTTGGACACAGTTCACAGGGCCAGGACCCTTCTTGGACACATTTCACAGGGCCAGGACCCTTCTTGGACATGGGGATGGGACCCTTCTTGGGCACAGGGCCAGGACCCTTCTTGGACACAGTTCACAGGGCCGTGACCCTTCTTGGACACAGTTCACAGGGCTGGGACCCTTCTTGGACATGGGGATGGGACCCGTCTTGGTCACAGAACAGGGACCCTTCTTTGACATGGGGCTGGGACCCTTGTTGGACACAGGACACAGGTCCACATCCCTTCTTGGACACAGGACACAGATGCAACCTGGAGTCCATGATACTCAGTATCTCCGATGTTGGTCCAGACTTACTGCACTGGCTGAGGTCACGTGTTTTTGGTATCGAGTCTCTTGGTGTGGTTTTCTGATGCCGAGCTTCTTGGTGTGGGTTTCTGACGGGGTTTCTGATTGAGATTCTTATGAGGATGGTCAAGCAAAGGAATAGCTGGACCCCTGAGCTATTTATATTGCAAGCCCGAAATGAAGATCAGCTGCTTCAATCAAGACACCCAATGGAACAAAGGGAGAAACAGAAACAACCAGAATACAGAACCCACTGACTGGACCATGGACCATGAGTGCGGACCTCATGGACTGGACCGTGACAGTGTCTGGCTAAAGAAATTCCTCCTCATTTCCATTCTAAAAGGACATCCTTCTGGTCTGAGGCTGTGATCACTGGTCTCAGACTCTTCCATATAGGCAACATCCTCTCCACATCCACTCTGTCAAGGCCTTTAACCATTCAATAGGTTTCAATGAGGTCACCCTTATCTTTCTGAACTTTAGTGAATACAGGCCCAGAGCCATCAAACACTCTTTGTATGTCAAGCCATTCAATCCTTGAATCATTTTTGTGACCCTCCTTTTTACCCTCTACAGTTTCAGTACATCCTTTCTAAGATAAGGGGTCCCAACCTGCTCACAATACTCCAAGTGAGGCCTCACCAGTGCTTTATAAAGTCTCAGCATTACATCCTTGCTTTTATATCCTAGTCCTCTGGAAATGTATGCTAACATTACATTTGCCCTCCTCATCACTGACTCAACCTGCAAATTAATGTTTAGGGAATCCTGCACAAGGACTCCAAGTCCCTTTGCACCTCAGTTTTTTTTTGCATTTTCTCTCCATTTAGAAAATAGCTTTTTCATTTCTTCTACCAAAGTACATGACCATACACTTTCTGACACTGTATTGCATCTGCCATTTCCTTGCCAATTTTCCTAATCTGTCTAAATCCTTCTGTAGCTTCTCTACTTCCTCAAAACTATCTGCCCCTCTACCTATCTTCATATTGTCTGCAACCTTTGCAACAAAGCTATGAATTCCATCATCTAAATGATTGACATGTAATATAAAAAGAATCAGTCACAACACAGACCCCTGTGGAACACCAATTGTCACTGGTAGCCTCCTTTCATTTCCACTCTTTGCCTCCTGCCAATCAGCCTCTACTTTATCCATGCTAGAATCTTTCCTGTAGTACCATAGGCTCGTAGCTTGTTAAGCAGCCTCATGCGTGGCACCTTTTCAAAGGCCTTCTGAAAACCCAAGCACACAATGTCAGTGATTCTCCTTTGTCTATTCTGCTTGTTATTTCTTCAAAGAATTCCAAGGTGAGAGTTTTAGGCACATTGGCCTTCATAAATCAAAGTACTGCGTACAGCAGTTGGTATGTAATGTTGAAGTTGTATAAGATGTTGGTGAGGTCTAATTTGAAGTATTGTGTGCAGTTCTGGTCACCTACCTACAGGAAGGATACCATTAAGATTGAAAGAGTGCAGAGAAAATTTGCAAGTATGTTGCTGGGACTTGACCTGAGTTATGGAGAAAGCCTAAGTAGGTTAGGACTTCATTCCTTGGAGCATATGATTGATAGATGTATACAGAATTATCAGGAGTATAGAGAGGGTAAATGAAAACAGGCTTTTTCTACTGAGGTTAGGTGAGACTAGAACCTGAAGCTATCCATTAAATGTGATAAGAGGAACATGAAAAAGACTTCTTCATTCAGAGATTGATCTAACTGACTTTTGCTGTAGCATAATAGCTGGTACCAGAAAGGGTAATTTGAGTATTTCAGGAACTGTTAATCTCCTAGGGTTTTCACACACAACAGTCTTTAGAGTTTATAGAGAATGATGCAAAAGAAAAACAATCAGCGAGTGGAAACACCTTATTAGTGAGAGAGGTTGGACTAGAATGGCCAGACTGGTTCAAACTGACGGGAAGGCGACAGTAACTCAAATAACCACATGTTACAAGAATAGTGTGCAGAAGGGAATCACTCTATGTACTAACATTGAAGTGGATACCGTAGCAGACCACAAAAGGAAGTACCTAATAACGTGTATGTCCTGCAAGTTGAAGAAATAATAGTTTCTTTGCACATGTTACTTGGATTTATGTTGCTGATCTTAGACAATGTACCATTAATTTCCAGTTGTCTTCAATAACATTAAAATCTTATAAGGCAGTATTCCCTGGTTTCCATGGATCACCGACTGAAAGAGTGGATCATCAGGAGAACTTCATCAGAACTCCAGTTTGTAATCTATATAAGAGAATCATATCCATTCATTTATTGATCAGTTTTCTGTAAAGTGGTCCAGTAATATATTTCCTGTAATACTGTGAATCCATACAAACGTTTGTATTGATCGATTCTGTGACTAATATAATGCATCCACTCGAAAGCATGCATCCCATGGTTTGTGCATAGGCCGCTGCATACTTTCTTGTTTATGCATTATAAAGCAAACAAAATTATATACTGCATCCTTCCAAGTGATCTAACATGTCAATAAGTGTTTCACAGGTAACTTTTATGTCAAGGTTTAATGGTTGTAGTTAGTTCAGAAATGTGGTATTGAAGTAAATATTGGCGATGATCTTATTGAAGAGCAAAATGGATACAAAATATCAAAAGGCTTTCTCCATTTATTATTTCTTATGATCAATGATTAGAGATATGAATATACATCAGAAGAAAATTCTCCACATGTAACATAGCTTTAATTTTGCTTTAAGTTCAAATTAATGAACACAGACTGAGTACAGTGCAAGCATATTGAAAAGATTAATTTACACCGATGAGTGTAAATTACTATGATGAAATAGGACAGAAAAATAGGTTTGTTACCTCTGGAGATTATTAATGAAATCTAGCTGCACTGTGTGCTTGCACCTACCTGACACCTGGAAAGAGGTTAAGTATAATGCTTAAGTGCTATTGGTAGAAAAGAGCTCACAACTAATTAGTGAGGGTCCTAAACTCTGAATCCCTGACTTATTCTCTCTCCCCTACATCATACCCCTTTTGAATATTAATTGTTGCTTGGGTTCTCTGCACAAAGTTTTCTCCACCAGAAATCTAATGGCAAGGTTGTACATAGAGCTCATATGTCTAAGGATAAACTTGCTCAATTTTATTCTCATGTTAATCCAACCTGTGACAGATGTCATTCTGATGTTGCTTCATTGACCCACATGTTTTGGTCTTGCCCTTGTTTGCAAAATTACTGGAAAGATATTTTCAGTATTATTTCAAGAGTTCTGAATATCAATTTCCAACCGCATCCTATTACTGCAATTTTTGGTTTACCAATGGTGGATAATAGTCGTTTATCCTCTTCATCTCGACGAATTATTGCATTTGTTACGTTAATGGCTAGAAGATTTATTTTATTGAATTGGAAAGAAATTAATCCTCCAACTATATTTCAGTGGTTTTCTCAAGCTATCTCTTGTTTGTGCTTAGAAAAAATTAGAAGTGTTGTTTTTGATCCTTCAGTTAAATTTGAAGAAACTTGGAGACCATTTATTCAACATTTTCATATGAGTTAAATTGTCTTTTCCTAAACCTCACTTTTATTATCCTTAATTATTTGGATGGAGGTTCGGAGTTATTGGCACTACTGTATATATCTAACATTATGCAATGGCCCATGTTGGTTAGTGGTTTTTTTCTTCTCTTTTTTTGTTTTTTTTTTCTTTTTATTTCTTTTGTTCATAAATACTATGAGTTTGGGAGGCTATATATATTGATTATTATATATTTGAATGTCTACTTAAACTATCAACTATGTACTCTCAAACACTTTGTATTCATGTTTCATTTATGTTTGCTTAAAAATTAATAAAAAGATTTAAAAAGAAAGAAAGAAATCTAATGGCAATAATTGTTTTAATGACTATAAAATCTTTGTCCACAGTCTATAATAAGTATACCCAAAGTCAGTTAATTTATCCACTTAGTCTTCAATAGCAAAATACAACAATCAAAACAGTACAAATTTCTTTAGTCTACATTCTGCAAATTTCAGACCTCATCAGTCAGCTTGCTTACATTGTAGCTGCTACTTTCAGTTCTTGAAAATGTAATGTAGATTTCTGTGAACACTTTTACAAGAACTTCAACATTTTTGGAATACAGAATTATCTAAAGCATTTAAACCTCGTTTCTGACATTAGCAGAATGCACATTATTTGTAGGCACTTGGAATTTGAAAAAAGTCAAGCAGCAGTTAATGAAAGGGAACAGTGAAAGATTCAGCAGTTTATTTTTTGGTTTTTAGATTAATGATAATAGACTGCCATTTCTCTTCAAGGAATGTCTACCTTGAAGAAATATCCTTCTGATGGGATTTCTACTTGTTTTTACCTAGTTCAATCTCAATGGCTTCTCTTTCTCATCTTGTTTTTGATCAACTATATCACTGCCAGGATTTGAAAATAAGTCTTGGATCCGAAATATTATCTCTGTTTCTATCCACACAGATATTGCCTGACATGATTAGTATTCTTTCTACTTTTCTATGGTTCTCTATTGTTTCTATCATCAAATTGCATTGGCTGAATGGTTAATGGTGGGGAAAATTTTATTTGTTAGTCACGTAAAGCATTAATATGCTTACCCCTTCTGATAAATTTTCAAAGTCAAAGTAAATTTACTATCAAAATGCATATATGTCACCATATACTGCATTTCTTGCAGGCATTTGCAGGAAAATAAAGACATACGGTAGAATTTATAAAAAAAACTTATACCTAAGCACAAGACAAACAACCAATGAATGCAAATATAAAATAAATAAATAATACTGAGAACATGAGTTTGAGTCCATGAAAGTAAATCCCTAGGTTGTTGAAGCAGTTCAGAGTTGAGGTAAGTGAAGTTCTCTACATTGGTTCTGAAGCCTGATGGTGGTAGGGTAATAATAGCAAAAAAGTTTATAAGGAGAGTCTAGGAACCACAGGAGATGACCAAGGTCTTAAATAAATAGTTGTCATTTGTACTTACTGTGGAGAAGGTCATGGAAGCTAGTGAATTCAGGAAAGAGAATAGTGATGTCTTGCACCATATTCACATTACAAAAGAGGACGTCCTGGGAGTTTTACAGCACGTAGAGGTGATAAAGGTGGATAAATCCCCAGGATATGACCAAGTGTACTCAGAAGGGTACCTGTGATCACTGATGGGGGTTCTATTCCCGCTGAGGTTTGTAAGGGGTTTGTAGGTTTGCCCTGTGACCACATGGGTTTCCTCTGGATGTTCCGGTTTTCTGCCACATTCCAAAGACGTACGGTTTATAAGGTTAGTGATTTGTGGGTATGCTATGCTGGCATTGGAAACATGGAGATACTTATGGACTGTCTAGCCCACTCCTCAGACCGTGTTGGTCATTGACACAGATCGATGCATTTCACTATATGTTTCAATGGTTCAATGTGCATGTGACAAACAAAGCTAATCTTTATAAACCAAAGCTTTAGTATAATATAGCAAGCCAGGGGAAAATGTGCCAAGTCCTGGCAAAGATATTTCTATTATCGTTAGCTATGGATAAGATAACAGAAGATTGGAAAATGGCTAATGTTGTGCTTTTGTATAAGGGAAAGAAAGGCCAATTAACCTAACATCAGTTGAGGGAAAGTTACTGGAAGGGATTCTGAGAAACAGGATTTACTTACAATTGAAAAGGCAAAGACTGAATAATCAGGACTATTCCACATGTTTTTGTGTGTGGGAAATCGTATCTTACAAATTTGAAGAGGTAAGCATGATGATTACAAAGATAAGGCAGCATATGTTGTCAACATGGAGCGCAGCAAGGCCTTTGACAAGGTGCCACTTGGTAGGCTGCTTAGGAAGGTTAGATCGCATGGGATCCAAAGTGAGCTTGCCAATTTTGATACAATATTGTCTTGGTGATAGGGGTCAGAGAGTGATAGTGCAGGTTGTTTTTGAATTAAAAGTAAGGAATGGCGACATGATGATGGTATCGATAGAAAAACTGAACCAGTTGTGTGGGATACAAAAGGAGGGAATACAGTAATAGGTAATCTAGTACCAGTGAATGAATATACTTGGTATAATTGGTAAACATGTAAATCAGAAACAAATGTTGCCAGTTAAATTAGTCCTGAGCCATCCACATATACCAGCTCAGATGCTGAACTTCCTGTGCTGGGAAAGCCCTCTAATGTAATGTAGTTATATTTGGCCATAACATTAATCAACAGACATCGTGTTGAAGTTGCTTAGAAATGTGTGTTTCAAAAGAATCAAATGCATACCCAGGACAAACATTCAGTGTTGGCAAAGGTATATAGTAAATATGAGTATGACTTTTAAATTCATGGCATCGAATATGCACATATTGGCCACTTTATTAGGTACACCTGTACACCTACTCGCTAATGCAAATATCTAATCAACCATTCATGTAAGACCATGACATAGGAGCAGAATAGGCAATTCGGCCCATTGAGTCTGCTCTGTAATGCCATTAAAGCTGATTTATTATCTCTCTCAATCCCATTCTCCTACCTTCTCCTTGAAACCTTTGAAAGCCTTAGTAATATCAACCTCTGCGTTAAATATACAAAATGACTTGGCCTCCACTGCCATTTGTGGCAATGAATTCCGCAGATTCACCACCCTTTGCCTAAAGAAATTCCATGTCATCTCTGTTCTGAGGCTGTCCTTTCTGGTCCTAGACTGCCCCACTCACTATAAGTAACATCCTCTCCATATCCACTCTGTCTAGGCCTTTCAATATCTGATAGGTTTCAATGAGGTCGCATCTCATTCTTCTAAACTTCAGTGGGTACAGGCCCAGAGCCATCAAACACTCCTCTTGTGTTAAATCTTTCATTCCTTGAATCATTCTTGTGAACCTCTTCTGGACCCTCTCCAATGCCAGCATATCTTCTCTTAAATAAGGGGTCCAACACTGCCCACTGTACTCCAAGTGCCATCTGACCAGTGCCTAGAAAAGCCTCAGCATTAAATCCATGCTTTTATATCCTGGTCTTCTCAAAATGAATGGTAACATTGCATTTGCCTTCCTTACCACTGACTCAACCTGTAAGTTAACCATTAGGGAATCCTGTACAAGGACTCCCAAGTCCCATTGCACCTCTGATTTCTGATTCTCTCCCTGTTTAGAAAATTCCTTTATTCCTTCTACAAAAGTGCATGACAACACATTCCCTGTACTGTATTCTATCTGCCACTTCTTTACACCTTCTCCTAATCTGTCCAAGTCCTTCTGCAGACAATCTGCTTCTTCTACATTTCCTGTCTCCACCTATTTTCATATAATCTGCAAACTTGGCCACAAACCTGGCATCCATATAATTGACATACATTGTGAAAAGAAGCGGTGGAAAATACTGACCCCTATGGAACATCACTAGTGACTGGCAGCCAACCCGAAAAAGCTGCTTTATTTCTCTTTCAGTATTTTTATTAATATTATATAAATTGCACAGATATAAATACAAAGTTCATAAGGATACAAGTAATATGAATTACATTACATTTAAATCACAGTAATGATCACAGGTATCCCATATTCCAAATCAATCATGTAGAAAAAAGATTGAGTTATGAAACGAAATAAAGTAGAATGATTGTATGTTATTAAAAGAAATCTACCCCACTACCAAAATGAGCTGGCTGGTGAAAAAGAAAAGAGAAAAAAACCTTACCATATAATATTATAATAATGATGGCTCAGAACCATCCTTTAATAACAGTTCAAAAATTATGAAAATAACTCAGAAAGTGTCCCCATAACATTAGAAAATCATACATTTCCTACAAACCCAGATAAAAATATAATAGTTACAATTTTTAATCAGAAGCACTTTGAAAACGGTTCAATATCTCACATTTATGGTCTGCTGTTGGGACTGAAAAAGGCTTCTTTAGATAAAATTAAAGGAGACTGGGAAAAGGATTTACAGATTCTCATATCTGAAGAGAACTAGAAGACTATTTTAAAATTGGTTAATTCTTCATCATTATGTGCTTGTCATTCTTTATTACAATTCAAAGTGGTACATAGAGTTCTTACGTCTAAAGACAACCTGCTTTATTTCTACTGGTCAGCCAATCTTCTATCCATGCTGGTATTTTTCCTGCAACACCATGGGCTGTTATCTTGTCTAGCAGCCTCATGTATAGTACCTTGTCAAATGTACAGGAGGTACCTAATAAAGTGACAACATTGTATGTTGGAATTTATACCTTAGGTATAAATGCATTTTGCTTTAGATTTACTATCGCATCTGCTTCTAGTCAAGGTCCCAGCTATTATCTGACTTGATGTTGTTGTGAATAGTTACTAGCAAATAATGGGAGTAGGGAATTGATTGGATTGTTTGAAAACTGACACAGACTAAATGAGCTGAATGGCCTTCCTCTATGTTACCTTAAAATATGAAGAAACACTATAGAAATTAAACACAGGCTCTCTATACAAAACTGCTGCCACAACTTGAATTTGAATAGCACTTATGGCATAATTAATGATCCCAAGAGAACCGACAGGACCATAATAAAGACAGAATCTGAAAATTATTTCTACCAGGCTGCAGAAATATATATATTTACCAAGAAGTAGTTTTTTTCCAACCATCTTAAGAGTTCACTGGGTCAAGAACATAGTAAACTGAAGACGGAGGAGACAATTTACCCCTTATGCCTGATCTGCTGTTCAAGATCTTTTACAATATTACTTCCCTATAACTACACCACTTAATGTACTAAATATGGGTAAAACCTATTGATTTCACTCCTAAATGTACTTGGTGTCTGAGCCTCCATGGCTTTCTTCAGTAGTCTTTCAGTAATCCCATATTTTATACAACTTTATATGCTGTAAGACTTCCAGGATGTCCTCTTTTGAATTCAAGTAATCAATATTTTCTTTCCTGAATTCACTAGCTTCCATGACCTTCGCCACAGTAAATACAAATGACAACTATTTATTTAAGACCTTGGTCACCTCCTGTAGATCTTAGACTCTCCTTCTTTGCTGTTAATACACTAATGGAATCGGTTAGGATTCTTCTTTACCAAATTATCTCATATCCTCTTTTTATCCCTCTGATTTCCCTCTTAAGTTTTCTCTTACACCCCTTACATCCAGATTTGCTTCATCCCAGCTGCTCACTCGTAACACATACTCTCCTTCCTCCTCAATGTAATGAGTTCTTTGGCCTGTGTGGGGTGCTGGAAAGCATTGGGCTCCGAGGCTTTTACAGCACCTGAATCGGTTGTTTAGAGTTTCTTGAGTGACTCACTCTTGATAATATGGTCTCCTGATTTCTTCTATTTAAGCTTGTTAAGTTTATTTGATTGGCTTGGGGATTTCATGTTAATTGTATTATTTAAGTGGGTGCCAATTAGCACTAAATGCAGGGTACCAGTTTTGAGGATGTTGTATACCATAGTGTTGTTCAACCAAGCCACCAATGTTCTTTTGGAATTATTATGAATAAACCCTCATCGTCATCTCTGAATCAGAGTCTATCATTCGTCTGCAGTTGGGTTCCGATATTGCCAGTGCCTATCGTGATGCTCAATATCCATTGTCATCAGCGTTCCCTGACCCTGCCAGTGTTGTCAATCAGAAAAATGATGGCCCTCTCTAGCTAATGTTTAAAGACTCCCACTTGCAAAATATTCCTTTACCTGCAGTCAACAACTCCCAATCAACCCTTGCAAATTGCTTTCTAATGTCATCAAAATTAGTTTTGCTCCAATTTAGGGTTTTGATTTGAGGAAATTTGGGTTCTTTTGCTATGACTGTTTTAAGACCAACAGGATCATAGTCACTGGTCCCAAAGTGCTCCCCCACTGACATTTCAGACGCTTGCCCAACATCTTTTTGCACCAGAAGGCCCACTGTGGCTTTCTCTCTCTAGTAACACCTTCTACATGTTGCTTAAGAAAGCATTCCTGGACATATTTAACTAATTCTGCCCCATTCAAGCTCTTAAAACTATGGCGGTCCCAGTTAATACAGGGAAATTAAAATCACTTACTATTGCAACCTTATTATTACTGTTATCTGCTGTCTCCCTACATATTTGCTGCTCTGATTTCTCTATAAAGGGTTTGATCAAAGTGGGAATATGAGTTCCACTCATATATCCATACTTGTTGACACCTCAGGAATAATAATGGTGATGTTCTGCTTAATCAAATGCATAACTCCCTCCCCTCTCGAACATCCACCTCAATCATACCAGAGCATCTGTACCCCAAACCATTGACTGCCAGTCCTGCTCGTCCTTCAAATAGTTTTCTGTAATAGCTATAGTATCATAGCCACATGTACCTATACATGCCTGGAGATGATCTGCTTTACCTATAGAGCTTCTTGCTTTAAAATAAATGCAACTTAGTCTATCAAGTTTTCCTTTCTCCCTGCCCTGTCCCCATCTGTCCTGGCTATTAGATAGATAGATAGATAGATAGATACGTTATTCATCCCCATGGGGAAATTCAACATTTTTTCCAATGTCCCATACACTTATTGTAGCAAAACTAATTACATACAATACTTAACTCAGTAAAAATATGATATGCATCTAAAATCACCCTCTCAAAAAGCACTAATAATAGCTTTTAAAAAGTTCTTAAGTAGTTTACTTAAATACATTGAGTCCTAACCCCGGCACTTTAACATACCTTACTCCTGGCGGTTGAATTGTAAAGCCTACTCTCCAGTACTTTGCCCACGACAGAGCCCGCCTTCCTTACCAGCTTATTAAGACGTGAGGCGTCCCTCTTCTTAATGCTGCCTACCCAACACGCCACCACAAAGAAGAGGGCGCTCTCCACAACTGACCTATAGAACATCTTCAGCATCTCACTACAAACATTGAATGACGCCAACCTTCTAAGGAAGTACAGTCGACTCTGTGCCTTCCTGCACAAGGCATCTGTGTTGGCAGGTTGGTTTAACTTGCTTGGTTTAACTTCTATATTTCCATCATCTTTTTTCATCTGCCACATCATTGATTTGGGTTCTATTCCCCTGTCAGAATAGTTTAAATCCTCCTGTGTAGTATCAGCAAATCTCCCTCTAAATCAGGCACCATCCTGGTAAACCTCTTCTGCACCCTCTCTAGAGCATTGAGGTCCTTCCTAAGATGCAGTAAACAGAACTGTATGCATTACTCCGGATGTGACCTAATAAGAGTTTTATAAAGCTGCCACATAACTTCCTGA
This sequence comes from Hemitrygon akajei, assembly GCF_048418815.1. NCBI lineage: Eukaryota > Metazoa > Chordata > Chondrichthyes > Myliobatiformes > Dasyatidae > Hemitrygon > Hemitrygon akajei. The sequence continues at coordinate 136,271,328 of NC_133124.1, read as the reverse complement.
CTGTTAAACTCAATGCCTTGACTAATAAAGACAAGCATGCCACGTACCTTCTTAAGCACCTGGTCAATCTGTGTAGTCACTTTCTGGGAGCTATGAGCTTGGACCCCAAGATCCCTCTGCTCCTCGATACAGTTAAGGGTCTTTCCCTTAACAGTGAACTGTCTCTTTAAATTTGACCTACCAAGGTGCAACACTTCACATTTGTCTGGGTTAAATATTCCACCCATATATGCAACTGATCCAGGTCCACTGTATTCTTTGCCAACCATCTACATTATCCACAACAACTCCAATCTTTGTATCATCTGCAAGCTTACTAACCCACCCATCTACATTTTCATCCAGGTTATTAATATAATAACAGACGCAGAGATCCCAGCACAGATCACAGACTTCCAGCTATAGTAAATTCCTCTGATCATTACCCTCTGTCTTCTATGGGCAAGTCAATTCTGAAAAACCAAATGGCCAATTCACCATGGATCCCATGCATCTTCATCTTCTGGATGAGTCTCCTATGAGGGACCTTGTTAAATACCTTACTAAAATCTATGTAGACAACATCCACAGCTCTACCTTCATCAATCATCCTCTTTACCACGTTAAAAAATTCAGTCAAGTTAGTAAGACACGACTTGCCTCACGTAAAGCCATGCGGACCCTCTCTAAATAGGCCATTGTTTTCCAAATGCTCATAAACCCTATCCCTAAGAATTCTCTCTAGTAGTTTTCCTATCACTGCCGTGAGACTCACAGGACTATAGCTTACAGGATTATCCTTGGTTCCTTTCTTGAATAATGGAATATTAGCTACTTGCCAGTCTTCCGGAACCTCACCCTATGGCTAGAGAGGAAACAAATTGGTCAAATACCCAGCAATCTCTTCACTTGTCTCTCTCAAAAACTGGGGTATATCCCATCAGGACCTGGGGTCTTAGTCACCTTATTGGTCTTTAAAAGAACCAACATTACCTCCTCCTTTACTTTGAAATGCCCTAGCATATTAATACTCTCGACACTGATCTCCCTATCCTCTACGTCCTTCTCCTTGGTAAATACCAATGTAGAAGTATTCATTAAGGACCTCACCCGCATCCTCTGAATCCAAGCAAATATTACCCTCTTTACCTTTGAGTTGCCCCACCCTCTCCCTAGTTATCCTCTTGCTCTGATGAATGTATAGAATGCCTTGGGACTCTCTTTAAACCTGCTTGCCAGTGACCTTTCATTGTCCCTTTTGGCTTTCCTAATTCCATTCTTGAGTTACTTTGTGGCTTCTTTATGATCCTCAAGGGCTCTGTTTGATTCTACCTTCCTAACAGTTACATACTTTTTTTATTTTTTCTTGACTAAATTCATCACCTCTCTTGACATCCAAGGTTCTCTGACCTTGCCACCCTTGTCCTTCCTTCTGACTGGAACATACCTGTCCTGTACTCTGTTTAATTGGACATTAAACACTCTCCATGTGTCAGATGTGGACTTGGCCAAAAATAGTTGTTCCTAATTAACTCTCCTTAGATTCTGCCTAATAGTCTTGGACTTTGCTCTGCTCCAATTTAATACTCTCCTGCAAAGTCCATATTTAACCTTATCTATTGTTTGTTTTGTGCTGTGTTGTGCGATGTAGGCAATCATAGTCTTTCCATGACCATGATTGTTCCTGGCAATTTTTTCTACAGAAGTGGTTTGCTATTGCTATTGCTTCTGGGCTGTGTCTTTACAAGACAGGTGACCCCAGCTATTATCAATACTCTTCAGAGCTTATCTATAGCTAGCTTAAAACTTAAGGAGCTGTGGTCACTGTTCCTACGCTGCTCAACCACTCAACTGCTCAACACAGCAAGGTCAGTCACCTGGCCAAGCTCATTACCCAACACCCCTTTACCTGTACAGCCCCTCCTCTTGCTGGTCTGTCTGCAAATTGATTTAAGAAACCCTCCTAGATGCACCTAACAAATGCTGCCCAATCCAAACCTCTTACACTCAGTAGGTCCCCGTTTATATTAGGGAAGTTGAAGTCCCCCATGATAACACTATTATTTTTACTGTTTCCCTAATCTGCTTGCATATCTGTTCCTCAATGTTCCAGTAGCTATTGGATGGTCTGAAGTACAATCCCATCAGAGTGATTGTACCATTTTTCCCACATAGGCTTAGTGGATGAGCCTTCCACTATTCCATTCTGTGATACTCTGATTATTCCATTCTGAGATACTCTCTGATTATTCCATTCTGAGATACTCTCTGATTATTCCATTCTGTGATACTCTCTGATTATTCCATTCTGAGATACTCTCTGATTATTCCATTCTGTGATACTCTCTGATTATTCCATTCTGTGATACTCTGATTATTCCATTCTGAGATACTCTCTGATTATTCCATTCTGAGATACTCTCTGATTATTCCATTCTGTGATACTCTCTGATTATTCCATTCTGAGATACTCTCTGATTATTCCATTCTGTGATACTCTCTGATTATTCCATTCTGTGATACTCTCTGATTATTCCATTCTGAGATACTCTCTGATTATTCCATTCTGTGATACTCTCTGATTATTCCATTCTGAGATACTCTCTGATTATTCCATTCTGTGATACTCTCTGATTATTCCATTCTGTGATACTCTCTGATTATTCCATTCTGAGATACTCTCTGATTATTCCATTCTGTGATACTCTCTGATTATTCCATTCTGAGATACTCTCTGATTATTCCATTCTGTGATACTCTCTGATTATTCCATTCTGTGATACTCTCTGATTATTCCATTCTGTGATACTCTCTGATTATTCCATTCTGAGATACTCTCTGATTATTCCATTCTGTGATACTCTCTGATTATTCCATTCTGAGATACTCTCTGATTATTTCATTCTGTGATACTCTCTGATTATTCCATTCTGTGATACTCTCTGATTATTCCATTTTGTGATACTCTCTGATTATTCCATTCTGTGATACTCTCTGATTATTCCATTCTGAGATACTCTCTGATTATTCCATTCTGAGATACTCCTGATTATTCCATTCTGTGATACTCTCTGATTATTCCATTCTGTGATACTCTCTCTGATTGGTAGTGCAACCCCTCGGCCTCTTTTACCTCCCTCTCTATCTTTTCTAAAACATTGAAACATTAAGTACCCATTCATATCACGTTCTCAATGAAGACTCTGCACTGGCCACAACATCATAGTTCCATGTACTGATCCATGCTCTTAAATTCATTAATGGCTGAGAATATTCTGCATCCACTGAGACATCCTGGAACATAACACCTCCTCTCTTACTACCATTCAGGGCCCCCAACAGTCCTTCCAGGTGAGGCAACACTTCACTTGTGAGTCTGTTGGGGTCATCTATTGCATCCGGTGCTCCCGGTGCGGCCTCCTCTACATCGGCGAGACCCAACGTAGATTGGGGGATCACTTCATCGAGCACCTCCACCACAACAGACAGGATCTCCCGGTTGCCACTCACTTCAATTCTCCCTCTCATCCCCATTTGGATATGCCCATACATGGCCTCCTCTACTGCCATGATGAGGCCAAACTGCAGTTAGAGGAGCAACACCTCATATACCGTCTGGGTAGTCTCCAGCCCCTTGGTATGAACATCAAATTCTACAACTTCCGATAATTCCCTCCCTCTCCCTTCCCCATCCCACCTCTAATCTGTCTCCTCTTCTAGCTGCCTATCACCTCTCATGACTCTGCCTTCTTCTACTACCCATAGTGCTTTCCCCTTACATTCCTTCTTCACCTCTCCTGCCTATCCCCTCCCTGCTTCCCCTCCCCCACCCCTTGATCTTTCCTCTGATTGGTTTTCCATCCTCTCCCCACCTTCTTTATAGGGACCCTGCCCCCTCCTTCTTTAGTCCTGACGAAGGGTTTCGACCTGAAACATTGACTGCTTATTTCAATGGATGCTGCCTGACTTGCTGAGTTCATCCAGCTTTTTTGTACATCTTGATTTGACCACAGCATCTGCAGTGCACTTTGTGTTTAGTATCCAAAGGATATACTTGTTGCTGAGGGAAATGGCCATAGATGAACCCTGCACTGACTTTTCCTGCTGGTCCCCATCTATTATCTGAAGCTTGCAGTTGGGCTATGACCACCTCCGTTCAAGTTTCATCCGTGAGGTTTTCAACCTCCTGAATGGACGCCCAGCTGGAGCTCCAGTTTCTTGACCTTGTCAATCAGGAGCTGAAATTGGGTGCACTTCCTGCAGATGTCATAATCAGGGAGACTGTCAGATTCTCTGACATATCACATCTTACAGGAGGAGCATTCCATTGCCTTAACCATCCTGCATACGCTGAACTAAGGACTAAAGGTTTACAGGCAATAAGGGAAAAGGATGGGAAGAAGGACCTGACAGTCCTTTGATGGTGGTGGAAATTGTGAGGGATGATCTATTTTATTCCTTTTTATTCACTATTTATTGATTTTGTAATTAATACAAATATTAACACTGTCCTGCAACCACAAAACATCAAATTTCACATCATATAAATCAATGAAAATAAACCTGATTCTGGTCAGGCAGCAACTGTAGAAGAAGCTTAAGGTTTCACTTTGGATCTCTTTGTCAGAGCTCAGTAAGTGATACAACGAGATACAGATAGAGATGGACCAGACTAAAGGTATCTTTCTAATAGAGATCATTATGGTGATTCTGTAATTTACAAAGCCATCTTGCTGATAGGTCAATTAGGGAGATTTGTAGAGACAAAACCACTAAAAGGAATTACTAAAGCTGTGAAATGCAGTTCAAAGCTGTTGAAAAGAAATGAAACCAAAAGGAGAATACTGACAGTATCCAGCAGGCCAGTCAGTGTTTGCGGAGACAGAAGAACTGAGGTAATATTGTAGCTGTGTGCTACACGCAGCGCTGAAATAACGACACATAGTCGGTGAGCTGCAGTTGCAAAAGAGGTTTATTCAAACTTCGCAGCCTCGCTTTAAAGCCTTCCTGATCCCGCCCTCCCCGGGCAGGAATGCTGTAGGAGGCTCGTATTCACAGTCCCGTCCCGCGTGCAGGCTTTTCCCCTTGCTGGTGGGGCAGGCTTGGTGCCCTCTTTGGGACCGGCCTCAATGCTGGCGCGCGCCGCTTTGTGAGCCGGTTCGAGTGCGCCGGGAAGTGGGTCACCACATAACCCCCCCCCCCAGAACTGGCGATACACCCCCCAATGTCCACAGTCTGGGACGGACTCTGTTTGGGAGGTCTGCCTCTGCGCCGCGGTGCCTGAATCTCGACCGGCTGCGCCAAGTCCACATGGGCCGGTTTGAGTCAGTCCACTGTGAAAACCTCCTCTTTCCCCCCAATGTACAGCACGAATGTGGACCCGTTGTTTCTGATCACCGTAAACGGCCCCTTGTAGGGCCGCTGTAGCGGTGCCCGATGTCCGCCCCGTTGTACAAAAACGACCTTACAGTTTCGCAGCTCTTTGGGTACGCAGGTCGGGTTCTGCCCATGCTGTGAAGTCGGTACGGGGGCCAGGTAACCGAGCCTCTCACGTAATCTGCCCAGGACTGCTGCGGGTTCTTCCTCTTGCCCCCTTGGGGCTGGTATGAACTCTCCTGGGATGACCAGGGGTGCGCCGTACACCAACTCGGCCGACGTGGTGTGCAGATCCTCTTTGGGCACTGTGCGGATTCCGAGCAGGACCCAGGGGAACTCGTCCACCCAGTTAGGCCCTTTGAGGCGGGCCATGAGAGCCAACTTCAGGTGACGGTGGAAACGCTCCACTAGTCCGTTTGACTGTGGGTGGTAAGCAGTTGTGTGGTGCAGCTGTGTCCCCAAAAGGCTGGCCATAGCTGACCACAGGCTGGAGGTGAACTGGGTGCCTCTGTCAGAGGTAATGTGGGCCGGTACACCAAAGCGAGATACCCAGGTTGCAATCAGTGCCCAGGCGCAGGATTCAGAGGTGGTGTCGGTGAGCGGGACCGCCTCTGGCCATCTTGTGAACCGGTCCACGACAGTCAGGAGGTGCCACGCTCCGCGCGACACTGGCAGGGGGCCCATGATATCCACATGAATGTGGTCGAAACGCCAGCGGGTGGGGTGGAACCACTGCGGCAGAGCTTTGGTGTGCCGCTGTACCTTGGCCGTCTGGCAGTGCATGCACGTTTTGGCCCATTCACTGACTTGCTTGCGGAGTCCGTGCCAAACGAACCTGTTGGCTACCATCCGGACGGATGTCCTGATGGAGGTGTGCGCTAAGTTGTGAATGGAGTTGAAAACGCGCCGCCGCCAGGCTGCCGGGATGATGGGATGGGTTTGGCTGGTGGTGACGTCACAGAGTAGGGTCCTCTCACCTAGGCCTACGGGGAGGTCCTGGAGCTACAAACCGGAGACGGCGGTTCTGTAACTAGGGATCTCCTCGTCTGCCTGCTGCACCTCTGCCAGCGCTTCATAGTCTACCCCCTGGGACAGGGCCTGGATGTTAGGTCTGGAGAGAGCGTTTGACACGACATTGTCCCTTCCCGAGACATGCCGGACATCCGTCGTGTATTCGGAGATGTAGGACAGATGTCGCTGCTGGCGAGACGACCAGGGATCGGATGTTTTCGTGAATGCAAAGGTAAGAGGTTTGTGGTCCGTGAACACGGTGAAGGGCCTACCTTCTAAGAAGTACCTGAAATGCCGGATTGCCAGGTATAGCACCAACAGTTCCCGGTTGAAAGCACTGTATTTGAGCTCGGGTGGTCGTAGGTGCTTACTGAAAAACGCCAGGGGTTGCCAGCAACCTTCGATGAGTTGTTCCAGCACTCCACCGACTGCCGTGTTGGATGCGTCCACTGTGAGAGTGGTAGGGATGTCCGTTCTGGGGTGCACTAGCATCGCGGTGTTTGCCAAGGCTTCTTTGGTTTTAATGAAAGCGGCGGCGGACTCTTCGTCCCAGGTAATGTACTTGCCCTTACCCGACATCAGGGCGAACAGGGGGGCGCATGATTCGGGCAGCTGAAGGGAGGAAGCGGTGGTAGAAATTCACCATACCCATGAATTCCTGAAGGCCTTTGATTGTGTTGGGTCGGAGGAAATGGCGGACCGCATCTACCTTAGTGGGCAGAGGGGTTGCCCCGTCTGTGGTAATCCTGTGGCCCAGGAAGTCGATGGTGTCGAGCCCGAATTGGCATTTGGCCAGGTTGATTGTCAGGCCGTATTCACTCAGTCAGGCATAGAGTTGACGGAGGTGAGACAGATGCTCCTGACGACTACTGCTGGCTATGAGGATGTCGTCCAAATAGATGAAAGTGAAGTCCAGGTCGCATCCCACCGCGTCCATTAACCACTGAAATGTCTGTGCGGCATTCTTTAGGCCGAACGGTATGTGGAGGAACTCAAAAAGGCCGAACGGGGTGATGAGTGCCGTTTTGGGGACGTCATCCGGATGCATCGGGATTTGATGGTATCCCCGGACGAGGTCTACCTTGGAGAAGATCCGTGCGCCGTGCAGGTTTGCTGCAAAGTCCTGAATGTACGGCTCAGGGTAGCAGTCCGGTGTTGTAGCCTCGTTCAGCCTGCGGTAGTCGCCGCATGGTCTCCAGCTCCCTGTTGCTTTGGGCACCATGTGCAGGGGGGAGGCCCATGGGCTGTCGGACCGCCGTATGATCCCCAATTCCTCCATCCTCTTGAACTCCTCCTTCGCCAGTCGGAGCTTGTCCGGGGGAAGCTGCCGAGCACGGGCATGGAGGGGTGGTCCCTGGGTCGGGATGTGGTGCTGTACGCCGTGTCGGGGCATGGCTGCCGCGAACTGCGGTGCCAGAACCGATGGGAAATCCACCAGGACCCTAGTGAAGTCGTTGTCGGACAACGTGATGCAGTCCAGGTGTGGGGCCGGCAACTGGGCTTCACCCAGGGAGAACGTTTGAAAGGTCTCGGCATGGACCAGTCTCTTCCTTGGCAGGTTGACCAGTAGGCTGTGAGCTCGCAAAAAATCCGCCCCCAGGAGCGGTTGGGCTACGGCGGCCAGTGTGAAGTCCCACATGAACCGGCTGGAGCCGAACTGTAGCTGCACCGTACGGGTGCCGTAAGTCCTTACTGTGCTGCCGTTCGCGGCCCTCAGGGTGGGACCCGGTTCTCTGTTGCGGGTGTTGTAACTCGTCGGAGGTAAGACGCTGATCTCGGCTCCAGTGTCGACCAAAAAGCGGCGTCCCGACTGCTTGTCCCAGACATACAGGAGGCTATCCTGATGGCCAGCCGCCGTAGCCATCAGTGGCGGCTGGCCCTGCCGTTTCCCGGGAACTTGCAGGGCGGGCTACAGCGGTGGGCATCTGCGCCCCACCGCCTGTGGTAGAAGCACCATTGTTCATTGGTCTCCTCACCCCTGCCTCTGGGGTTAGCGGACTCTGCGGCGGGGCCTGGTCTGGTTTGCTGCTGGGAGCGTGGCCTGGTGATCTGTGCAACGGACGCCCCACTCTCCTTCTTGGCTTTCCACAGCACGTCCGCCCGGGCCGCCACCTTCCGGGGTCGCTGAAATCCGTGTCGGACAGCAGCAGGCGTATGTCCTCGGGCAGCTACTCCAGGAATGCCTGCTCAAACATGAGGCAGGGCTTGTGTCCTCTGGCCAGGGACAGCATCTCGTTCATCAAAGCCGATGGCGGTCTGTCTCCCAAGCCAACCAGGTGCAGTAAGCGGGCAGCTCGGTCGCGCCGCAAGAGTCTGAAAGTCCTTATGAGCAAGGTTTTGAATTCCGTGTATTTGCTGTCCTCCGGGGGCAACTGTATGAACTCCTCAACCTGGGTGGCTGTCTCCTGGTCAAGGGAGCTCACCACGTAGTAGTAACGTGTGGCATCCGAGGTTATCTGCCGAATGTGGAATTGGGCTTCTGCTTGCTGGAACCATAGGTGAGGTCGCAGCGTCCAGAAGCTTGGCAGTTTTAACAAAACTGCATGAACAGATGCGGCGTCGTTCATCTCTGGTCCAAATATCGTTTGGGCCATCGGGGTCACCAATTGTAGTGGTGTGCTACACGCAGTGCTGAAATAACGACACGTAGTTGGTGAGCTGCAGTTGCAAAAGAGGTTTATTCAAACTTCGCAGCCTCGCTTTAAAGCCTTCCTGATCCCGCCCTCCCCGGGCGGGAATGCTGTAGGGGGAGCGTATTCACGGTCCAGTCCCACGCGTGGGCTTTTCCCCTTGCTGGTGGGGCAGACTTGGCGCCTTCTTTGGGACCGGCCTCAATGCCAGCGCACGCCGCTTTGTGAGCCGGTTCGAGTGCGCTGGGAAGTCGGTCACCACAATATTATAGATTTGTGACATTATAACAGAAATAAAATTGTTGAATCCTCATTGAATCCCAAAGACCGCTAAATACCAAGATGTAAATTCAGGTACGGATTGTCAAGCTTTTATTGATCATTTGGAGCTGGGTCAGAATCAACAGAAAGGTTTGTTTTCAATGTTTTAAATGATTTGAAATTTGATGTTCTGTGGCAGCAGTACAGCACAAAGACATAAAATTACCATAAATTCCAAAATCAGTAAGTAGTGAATAACAAGAAATAATCAGGTAGTGTTCATGGGTTTATGGACTTTTCAGAAATCTGCTGGTGGACTAGAAGAGGCTGTTTCTGAATTGTTGAATGTGGGTCTTCAGACTCCAGTACCTCCTCCTTGATTGTAGTAACAAGAGGAGGACATGTCCCAGATGGTTGGGTCCTTAATGATTGATGTCTCCTTCCTGAGGGACCTTGACGCTGGGAGAGTCATGCCCGTGATGCAGCCGCCTGAGTCTGCAACCCTCTACAGCCTCTCGCGATCCTGTGCATTGGAGCTTCCATATCAGATGGTGATGCAGCCAGTCAGAGTGCTCCCCTCTGTACATTGATAGAAAGTTGCATCAGCCTTTGGTATCATAGCGAGTTAAAGCAGCAGGCAACTAGAAGTTGAGGGACACCCAGCAGATAGAGCAAAGTGGTCAACCACTCTGCATTTGTTTTTTTCCAAAGTAGACTTGACAAGCTGAGAGGAAGGGGGGTTTGGGGAAGGAAAAGTTACTGGAATTTAGAAAAATTGATGTTTGTGCTAGCAGGTTGAAGGCTATCCAAGCAGAAAATGAGGTGTTGCTCCTCCTTCCTGAGTTTGGCCTCATCATGACAATAGAAGAGGCCACGGACAGACATGTCAGAATGAGAAACAACAGCCACATGAAAATGGGTGGCCACTGTGAGAGTCTGCCTTCTGTAGCCTTCACAGCTAAGATGCTTAACAAAGCAATCCCCCAATCTTTGTTGCGTCTCAACTGGAAATACTGTTTGGGGCCCTGAATAGTATAGGGACAGATGCAGCCCTTCTCATACCTTCAGGGCTAAGGGGCAGGAGGGAGATAAGTGGAGAAAGAGGAGTGGACAGAGTGTGTGATCCCCATGGTAGGTGGACAGGGATTCCCCCTCACTTTCCCTCCTTACATTTTTCCTTCACCCATCTTCTTACTCTGGCTTCTACCCCATCTTTTCCAGTCCTGATGAACAGTCAGGTCCCAAAATGTCAGCTCTTTATTCCGCTCCATGGACGCTACCTGATCTGCTGAGTTCCCGATGAAATGCTGCTTCATCTAGAATGACTACTTGGATCACTGTATGTTGGGAAGAGATGGTGTTCTGTGGTTGCATAGAAAATGACTTGAAAAGGGGAATGGCTGGAGATTGAAGGGCAGACCATGAAGTTGTGGAGAGAACAGACCTCCATACACTTAATGAAATAGAGCTTGCTCAGTGTTTCCGGAAGCTTTTGGTTTCATTTCAGATTTCCAACCTTGTCAATATTTGTCAATAGCTGTTCTTCCACTATATCATAAAGCAAGCAGTCCACTTTAAAAGAGTTATTTCAGAATTAAATGGTACAATAATTAGTCTTGCTTTGTGCAGCAAATAACCCTCGTACAAATATTCGTTGTCTATTGCAAGACCCTGTTGGACATCGATAAAGTAAAATGCTGCAGGCCTGTTTCCTTTGTTCGGTGGTGTGACAGATGGTGGGGCAGTTGCATGGCCTCCATTATAGTGAGGACTAGGTCTCAAGCCAACAGCTTGCCTGCTGCTGCAGTCCAGAAGAGGGAGACACCAGAAGTGGTGTAGCTTGGCGTCCGTGCCAGATTGGGGGCTGGCCTCTCCCATGGGTGCTACCCTCCAGCTAGATTGCTTGCGTCTGCACACCGCCAGGAACTCTACCAACAATTTGCGGGATATGTTGCTCAGAGACATGGGCTATGTATATGTTTTTTTAGATGATTATGTTTTCCTTTGCTCGCTATTTTCAATGTGTGTGTATATTTTACACCTTGGCCCCAGGGGAATGCCGCTTCATTCAGCTGTATTCATGTATAGTCGAATGATAGTCAAACTTGAATTTGAATTATTGCCAACAAAAACTTCTATCTGGACCTGTTGTGCACAAACTAGCTGCTGAATTCACCATAGGATGGCAATTCCACTTCTAAAGTGACCTTTTGGCTGAAGCATTCCTTGGCAGCCTCAAGGATATGAAAAGCAATAAAGATACTCAATACAGTTTTTTTCTTTGCTGGACAACTGGGGCCTGTTTAGAGGCAGAAGAATTTGTTACAAATCATGTGATGTTAATTGAATGTAAGTTTGATATAAGGGCATGCAGATCTTTTACTGGAATATATTTAGATGTTCTTTAGGAGTGAATGAAGTATGATCAAAGAATCCTCTGTGATTCATTTTTGCACTGACATAACATGACACAACTATGATGCACCAATAGTGGAGAGAATGCAGAAAAAAACATTTTTCAAGATTTTTCAATTCAGATTTATTTATCATATGTACTGCACATCAAAATATATAGTGAAGTACATCATTTGCATTAATAATCAACATAACCAATGATGTACGGGGCACCTCGCAATTGTCACCACATTCTGGTGACAACATTCTTCAATTGGGTCAAATTTCTTAAATGTTGCTGGGGCTTTCAGTCAAGCAGGTAAGCCTACATTGCACAGTGGGATTTATTCAAAGGAGAAATAGCAAGAGTGTAAGGCCAACATGTTCTTGTAAAGGTAATGGTCCGAGGAAACAAAAATAAAAACCCTTGGATATCAAGGGAGACGGAAGGTAGGATAAAAAGAAGAAATGAAACATATGTCATGGCTAATGGGAGGGAAAATCCTATCAGGAGTATAAAAAATATAGGGTAGTGGTTAATAAGGAAATTAGGGAGGAAAGAGGGGTAATTCAGAAATTACTCTCTGAAGTCTGCCTGCAAGTGGAGAAGATTAATAATCAGTCAGTAAGTCAGGACTAATCAGAGATCACCAACATAGCTTTGTCAAGGACAGATCTGTCTGAACAACTTAACAGAATTCTTAGAAGAGTTACCAAAGTGTATTGATTAGAACAAGCCAGTAGATGTAATTTCTTGGAATTAGCCCAATTACGTGGACTTTTGTAAAGCTTTTAACAATGTCAAAATGTTATTGTCCATGAGATACAGGACACATTGGAGTCTAGATCCAAAATTCCAAAGCAGGAAACAGAGGGTGATGGTAGAGGGTTGTTTTGTGATTTGATACCTATGATTAGTGATGCCTCACAAGGAGAAGTGTTGGGACTCCTGTTGTTTGTAATACAAATGAATGACTTGGACGTACAAATGCATGTAATGTGATTTAATGAGTAAATTGTAATGAGTAAATTAATGAGTAAATGTAATGAGTAAACTTTAAACTATATTGCTTTGTGTAGCTTTTGTTCATAAATGGAAGTCAGTCTTCAGTTCTTGAAATGTAAATAGAAAGCAGTGATCAGCTTGAAGTTAAAAAACAGCCTTGCAGACAAGGTTTGCAGATAGCAAACACTCCATGAGAAAAGATGCTAGCTCACTGCATCTGGTTTATTATTGCTCAAGATGCAGTATAAGACAATAGATTGTTTGATTTGAGTTGTTTTAAACAGACAAGCTGACTCTTAAGTTGTTTAGTTCCAGGAAGCATGCTGAATAGATCGATAATATCTTTTAGCATATCAATAACTAATATTTTTATACTTAGGAGGTTTATGCACTCAAAGAATTTAGCTTCACAGCATTTATGGCCTTAGTTGAGTTATGTACCTCCGAAAATCCTTTGAGACTGTGTTAAAAGGATATCTGAGGAAATATATGGTTGTGAAGGGGGGAAAAGGGAATGAATGCAGAGGGAAGTTCAGGCTTGTTAGAATGGGGTAAAGAACATCCAGAAGCTATGAAAAAAACGGGGAGAACAAGAATCCAGACTTCCAGCTTCGATTTCTGCAACTCTTTGGTATGTCTTTTTAGTTTATCGGAATTGTACCTGTGGTTTGGAAATTTGTAATCCTTAATCCTCTGTTTCTGAGAAAATCCTTTATGCTTAAGAAATGCTTTATGTTTAAGGAATGCATTATCCTAAATCCTTTGAAATTTAGAAATGCTTTGTGCTTTGGAGATGGGTTGTGATTTAGAAATGGCTTGCAGTTTGGAAATGTTTTATAAGATAGAAATCCTCTGTGAGAATTTGGAAACATTTAAAATAAAAATCCACTGTGAATTTTAATTGTGTTTTGAGAATGTATGGATTTAAATGTGTATCACTGAAAATAAATGAACTGTATTTTAAACCATTTTGTTAACTGGAACTATCTTCTCCTTGGTAAGGAGAAGCGACCCACTGCTCGAATAGTGGACATTGGCAGCTAAACTTGCCATGGAGAATAAAGAGGAAAATAATCTTTGAAGATTAGGTAGCTACCTTAATGAGAATACTTGTAGCTATTTATATCCAATAAGGTTTAAGGTCTTCAGTTGAATTTAGAACTTTGTGGTCAGCAGATCCAATACCATTACAGCAGATGTAGAAGCCAAGATCAGGATGATGCAAAGATTGACAGAGATACTTATGGTGTAGGAGGTAGTGAGGCTGCAGGGAGAAGTTGATATTTTAGTGAAATGGGCTGTAAAATGTCTGATGGAATTAAATCTAGATAAATCTGATATAATACAGTTTGGGAGCACTAAAGAGGTAAGGATATGCACCATGTATGCTGTGGGTTTGAGGATTATTCAGGAACAGAGACCTTGGAGTACAAATCCATAGTTTCTTGAAGGTGGTAACGTAGGCAGACAAAATGGATAGGAAAACATATAGGATACTAATGGTCATTAATCAAAGCAGGACCCCACTAAGGAACACCAGGCCATCGTCTCCCACACCATCATCAACCTATTGAGTCTGGAAATCTCCCATGCACAGACACCAACCTCAAAGTCCGCACACCCTACACCTACCATTTCTACCTCTTACCCAAGATCCACAAACCTGCTCGTCCAGATAGACCCATTGTTTCAGCTTGTTCCTGCCCCACAGAACTCATATCAGGAAACCTTAACTCTGTTTTATCCCCCTTGTTCAGTCCCTTGCTACCTACATCGTGGCACTCACACGGTCTGGATCTTTTCAATGATTTCAGGTTCTCTGGCCCCCACCATCTTATTTTTACCATGGATGTCCATTCCCGATACACCTCCATCTCCCATCAGGAAGGCCTCAAAGCACTCCATTTCTTGCTGGACACTAGACCCAAACAGTTCCCCTCCACCACCACTTTCCTCTCTCTAGCAGATCTTGTCCTCATTCTAATAATTTCTCCTCCCACTTCCTTCAAACAAAAGGGGTGGCCTTGGGCACTAAACAGTCCTTCCAGATGAGGCAACACTTTACCTGTGAGTCTGTTGGGGTCATATACTGTGTCTGGTGCTTCCAATGTGGCCTCTTGCATATCTGTGAGACCCAGCATAGACTTGCTAAGCATTTATGTTGTGATGAGGCCACACTTAGGTTGGCGGAACAACACCTTATATTCTGCTTCGGTAACCTCCAACCTGATGGCATGAACATAGATTTCTTGAACTTTTGGTAATACCACCACCCCCTTCTCCTTTACTGCTTCCCATCCCCTTTTCCCTCTCTCACCTTATCTCCTTTGGTTCTCCTTCCCCCTTTTTCTTTCTTCCATGGTCTTCTGTCTCTTTCACCAATCAACCTCCCAGCTCTTTACTTCACCCCTCCCCCTTGTGTTTCTCTCTATCCTCCCCCAACTTTAAATCTACTCCTCAGCTTTCTTTTTCTGCAGTCCTGCTGAAGGGTTTTGGCCGAAAACATTGACTGTATACTTTTCCTTAGATGCTGCCTGGCCTGCAGAGTTCCTCCAACATTTTGTGCATGTTGCATGGATTTCTAGCATCTGCAGATCTTGTCTTGTTTGTGACAGATATTGTTTCTCAGTTGTGGTGTGCATGTTCCTTGTTACTTATTAGCCCATCACTGTAGATTGCCTGGTTCTTGTTGCACTAGGGAAAGCTCAATTCATTGAGGAATTGCAAATGATTCTAACATCAGTAAACATCCTCATTTCTCATCTGATGTCAGTAGGGTATTTTATGACATATCTAAAGGCAATTGAAACTAGGACACAACATTCGGAACTCCTGCTGTAATATATGAAGTAGTGCTTGTTCATGAAAAGACTGCAGGTTTAGTTTAAGACATTTAGTCCTGGACCTAATTAAGTCTGTCCTTCAAAGACAATAGAACCTTCTCCATGGAGACTTCCATCAGCTATACCAAAACCATTTTTTGAGGTCTACATAACCTAAGTTGCACATGCAAATGCATATGCAATGCTCCTCAGACAGGATGAAGAGGTCAATACTCCCCAATGCCATTAGGCTTTACAATTCAACTGCCAGGACTTAAGAACTTTTTTTAAAGCTATTATTAATGCTTTTTGAGTTAGTGATTTAGATGCATATCATATTATTACTGAGTTAAGTATTGTATGTAATGAGTTTTTGCTACAACAAGTGTATGGGACATTGGAAAAAATGTTGAATTTCCCCATGGGGATGAATAAAGTATCTATCTATCTATCTATCTATCTATCTATATAATAGAGCTATTTGATTTTTATATGCATTTTGAATTGTTATATAAATGTTGCCTGGAATGAAGATTTGGTTTTGCCTTGGAGTCATCAATTTTGCTTAGCAAATGCTAAGGTGATCAGTGGTCACAGTGTGGACTAATAGATTGAACCCAGGTGCAGAGGAATGATAGGCTTCTATGTTGAGACAGAAGCAAAAGTTTATTCATAGGAATTCCAACTGAACATTGGAGGCTTGACCGAACAACACCATGAGATGACTCATTCTTGAAACACACAAGTACCTAATGACACAAGAATCAGCTTTGTCTGGAAGTCCACTTTAAATAATCACAGTGCACTGAAAACCTGTGCTAGTCAAAATGAAACTTGACAAAATTAAACTGGAAGCACAAGGTCTTAATGACTGAAGATAAGAGAACAATTAACAAACAGCTGCACAGGCCCGCAGGGCTCATGACATCGGCATTGATTTGTAGGGTCATTCAGCATGAAAATAGGCTCTTTGGCCCAACTGGTCCATACTGACCTCAACATCTACCTTTCTATTCTCAGTTGTGCAGATTCGGCCCATCATTCTCCAGGCCTTTCCCCTCCATGTACCATGTGCAAATGGCTCTTAAATGTTGAAAATGTAGCCACTTGCTCTGGCAACTAATTCCAGGTAATCAGTACCCTCGGTGTAAAGAAGTGCACTTAAAAGAGAAGTTACCTCTCAGGTCTCTTTTAAATCTTTCCCCTTTTATCTTGTGTCTGTGCCCTCATATTTTGGACTCTCCAACCCTGGGGGGGGGGGGGAGATGATGACTACCCACCTTATCTAAACCTCTCATAATTTTATACACATCTATGAGGTCACCCTTCATTCTCCAGCAACCAAGGAAAAAAGATCCAGTACAGCCAACCTCTCCCTATAACTCAGGCCCTCTAGTCCAGGAAGTATCCTCATAAAACCTGTTCACACCCTCTCCAGCTTGATGATGTCTTTCCAATAACAGGGGGATAAAAGGTAAACCCAGCGCTCCAGTAGTACATCGTCACTACCTCCTCCCATAGATGCTGTCTGGCTTGCTGAGTTCTGTCAGCACTTTGTGTTTTTATTTATTTCCAGCATCTGCAGATTCACTCATGTTGCTCCAGATATGGCCTTATCTACAACTTGTATCACTGCAGTGCAATGCCAATACTCCTAAACTTGATGCCCTGATTAATGACGTCATTTGTTCTTATCTTCAGAATATCCTTAATCCAGGAAAACAGCAAATATAACATTGTTATTCAAGGAAGGAGCAAAAAAGAGAATATTGAAAACAATAACCCCATTAAACTAATGATAGATATTGGGAAAATTCTGCCATCCATTTATTAAGAATGTTCTGTTGGAGGGCTTAAAAGTATAATGCGATTAGACCAAGAAATCTTGGTTTTATGAGGTAATACCTACCAAACTTGTTAGGAATTCTTTCATTTGTAAATAGCAGGATAGTTAATGACAGGCCAGGATGTGTACTGCTTTTAACATTTTAAAAAGTCTTTAAATGAGGTTTGAGGGTTTGTGGGGGATTAAGGATACATAAACAGCAGATTAGTACAAGAACAAGGGTAACCAGGTCATTTTTAAATTGGCAAGACATAACCTAGTAAGTTGCTCATGGACCAGTGGGATTATGATCCCTGAGGAGACATCACTATCATATTACTTGTGTATTATCCATTCCATCTGTCCCACATTCACTTCCAATGCTATCTTAAATTAACTCTTTCCCGGTTCTAATGAAAGGTTTTCTACCTGAAACGTTAACCCCATGACCTCGAAGTAGAAATTCATTTATTTTAAAAGTACATATGGTTTCACTTTTTTTTCAGACTTTCAGTTTTCATATTCTGTGCATTTTATCGTCCGTTCCTTTTCTGTTTTGTTGTGTGAGGGGAGGGTGTTTGTGGGTTGATGTTCTACTGTGTTCTGTTAGTTTTTTTGTGCAGGGTACAGTATGTTTTTTGGGGTTGATGTTCCTGTTCCATTTTGTGTGGGGGGGAGAGGGGTTGATGATCTCCATGTGATCTTTTTTGTGCAGCGGGGGGGGGGGGGGGGTTAATGTTTCTCTCAATGACTTTCATCTTCTTTCTTTGTTTTGTGGCTATCTGGAGAAGACAAACTTCAGGCTTGTATATGGATTCAAGCTTTGATAATAAATGAACCTTTGAATCTTTGTTATGATATGCTACTTTGAGATTTGAGCTATGTAAAGTTGTGAAGTGTTTCCTTCATTGCCACTTCTATTCATAATTTTGGGAATCCGTAGTTTTAAAGATTTTTATTGCTGTCTATATTTGTCTATTGGGTAAGAAGCCACATAGATATTAATATGGTGAGTATAAAATGTTTGTGAAAAACTAAAAGAATCAAAGAAGCAGGATTGAGAGAAGGTATTGGATTGTTCAGCTTGGGTACTCCGTTATCTCATTCTTTGTATGTCACAGCAGCTGCTAATTTCTTAAGTGTGCATAAAAAGCCCAATATAAATATTAACATTGATTTCTTAGTCACTGGTGACCAAAAGCATTCCTCCACCCTGTTAAGTCAGAAAAATGTTGTTTCTTTTTTATCAATGCCCTTTTGACTTTTTTGTCAGTTTAATTTCCATTTCGTGAAACAACAGTATTGTCCTCCTCCACCCTATCCTAAAAAACCCATCATTCCTCAGACATTTCATCTCTTTTTCACTATCCCTAGTTTTCTAATGTTGTAATTACTCATGGAATTTGAATCTCCTTTTCTAATGTCGTAACTGTTGAAGTCCAAATACTGCAACACGCTAGAGTTGTGTTCAGCATATCAATGACAGAATAGAGTTCCTTCAACCGGTATTTCATTAGTGATTTCAGCATACAGTGCTCCTAGTTTTTGTGTGATTGTTCACAATATTCCATTCTGAAGGAATAAAGATTTTATTTTGGAATTATTTGGATTTCAGTTATTGTAAGTGGGTTTTAATTTCATTGCTGAATTCATGCTGTAAACACAAGGGTACTGGAGTGGAAATTTCAGATCTGCCCTTTTTCATTTTGCTTTAAATAAAATCTTTTTTATTATAATTTTCTCTCATTAATTTTCTAATATGGTAGGGAAGAGAAGCTTTCTGTATAACCACTGAACAACCACTTCTGAAGTTTAGAAAACATAACTAACCCATTTCCTTATTATTTAACCATAAACAATCCCCTGCATACTCATAAACAAAAATAAAATTATATAATTTATTTTTTATTTGTTTGTGTAGAAAGTGGGAAAATATTTTTGGTTAAGTATTAGGGAAATAGGTTAGTTGTATTGCATGTGCTTCATTAGTGGTTGTATAGGGGGTATATGGAAAGTTGCTTTTCTCAAACATAGTAAAAGTGCATAGAAGCAAATTGATATTAAATGGGCATTCCTTCCCTGGCTGCTAGTCAAGTGCATCATTGGGCCCTGGAACTATCTGCACATCAGTACAATATAAATTACAGGAGGTCCGAGCACCATTCAACTGCCGATGGACTATCCAGGTTTCCATTAGCTGTTACAGCTCCAGAACCATCCCTGAAGAGATCTTTTACTTCAAGGAAGTACCTATAACTTGGATAACTTCGGCGCAAGTCCAGAAGTACACACTACTGACACTGTTCTATCTAAAGTGGACATAGTAACCCATGAATGGAAAGGAAAGCCAATTTCATAGAATTGAAATCTTACCAGGCTCAATGGAAGGAGCTCACAGTCCAAGCAAGATGTTTACTTTGGAGCTACCATGTTGTCATTCCTCCAGCATTAAGAAAGCAAGTCTTGATGAACTATATGCAGGACACTGTGGCGTAGTGTGCATGAAAGTACACAGCTATTTCTAGTGGCCAGGAATGGAGGTAACCATTGAAGGGTAGGCCAAAGCGTGCCCACATTGACAGTGAATGAGAAATGTTCCTCAACTTGCTCCTTTGCATCCATGGGAATGGTCTGAAGAACCGTGGCAGAGGATTCATATAGATTTTGCAGGACCAGTAGAAGGTCATAGTGGACACACACAGCAAATGGCCTGGTGCTGCCGTCATGAAGTTCACTACATCTGGAAAATGCATTGAGGAGCTACACTCCATCTTCAGCTGCTTTGGACCTCCAGTACAGCTTGTAAGTGACAATGGCTCCAAACTCCAGTCTGAAGAGTTCAGGGTATTTATGGGAGCAAACGGAATTCGGCACATCAAGTCAGCACCATATCACCCAGCCACTCATGGCTTTGCTGAACGATTCATACAAACATTGAAACAAGCCACAACTCTTCAGTGGGAAGTGGATCCCTCAACCGGCATCTTTGCACTTTCTTGCTGACATACCGTAACACACCTCATACCACCACCAGAACAGCTCCAGCTGCTGCACTGATGAAAACACTGCTTTGCGCATAGCTTAACCTGCTTAGACCCCAAACAAAAACAGATCGTGCTGAATGAACAGAAAACCCAAGCAGAGAGAGGTGGCAAATGTAGTACAGAAGTTTCACTACAGGAGAGAGTGTACTTGCTCAGAACTACATCTCTGGTACAAAGTGGATACCTGCAACAATGGTGGTACAAACTGGTAATGTGTCATACACAGTGGAAACTAGTAACCACTACATCTGGAGAAGACAAGTTGATCAGCTGTTGCCACTGCTGAGGCTACTGAAAACCAGCACAAACTGACCAATCCAGATCCAGCTGTAGAAATGGGACAGGATTCTGAGACAACAACTGCAAAACTTCTGTTAAGGTCAAATATCACAGACACTGCTCCTCCATCACCTGTGCTTTCTGAGGTTCTCCCCTGCTGACAATGCAGTACCCGTCAAGATCTATACATTCACCACCGAGAGATAAAATGTCTTTGGCGTCATCCTCCAGGCTGTCAGTTCCCTCACAGGAACAGGCGGCTTGAATCTCTAGTTTAGTGACTAGCTTTCCGCACATGGGACAGAATAATCCCCAGCGTTATGTCTGGGAATAGAGATAGTCCCTTGTATAGAAAAAAAAACTGCTTTTGTTGTTGGTTGAATTTGATAATTACTCCATTGAATGTTAATAGTTCAGCAGCTGGTCCGAGAATGGGAATGGGGAGAAACCTTTAAAATAATGGGGGGCTTGGATATGTTATGTATTCATGTATATTTTGACCTTCACAGGCTGCTGCTGAGCTGCCCCGTGTGTTACATTACTGAAGGTAATATGAAAGGACATTCTAGGTAGATGACTTACAAGTAAAATGAACATCAGCACGTTTGTTCTGCGCCTTTCTATCTCTTGTGTGTTATTCACAGCTGCCTGGCTTCCCAGTACTACAAACAGAACAGTTTCAGTCAGATTTTAGAGAAAACCATAACATGGTGACAGCCCTTACCAAAAATGTCAGCAAGCTTTGGTTCAACACCCATGCCAACAGAGTCTCAGTTATAATTCTATTAGATTTAAGTGTTGCCTTCAACACAATTGACCACAACATTCTCTAAGATCATTTTGAGAACTGGGTTGGACTCTCAGGTAGCTCCCTTTATTGGTTTCACTCATTAACCTGAGAGAGAAAAATGTTTGTCTTGGGGACCAGTTTTCGCTGAGATACAACGTACCATTCAGGGAAGCTGTCTTGGTTCCAAATTTTCTCCGTATACATACTCTCCTCAGGAGACATCATTAGTGAGTATAAACTTGATTTGCCCTGAAGTACAAAGTTGTTCCCAAAGCCAAAAGAGACAAGCTTCTTGATGAATTTGGGAACGTGGTTCCCCTTATAAAATCAGAAGTTACATGCCTGGGTGTTAACCTTGATTCAGATTTGAATTTTAATTACCATATAAAGAAAGTGACCAGAGTGGCATTTCTATTCTTAGAAAATATTGCAAAGATATGCCTGTTTCTCTCATGTGATGCTTAGAAACAAATTCATGCCTTTATATTAAATAGACTGGACTACTGCAATGCACTTTTTACTGGCCTTCCAAAGCAATCTATTGATAAACTCCAAATCGTTAAGTACACTACTGCTATACTTTCAACTAAAACCAGTATGAGTGAGCATATCACTCCCATCCAATCTGTATTGGCTTTCTGTATCTTTTACAATTTACTTCAAAGTTCTCTAGCTTGTTTTTAAAACTCTGGGGCAGGAGTACATCACAGAATCATTTTCATTTTATAGTCCAGCTCAAGATCTCAGGTCTTCTTCTGCCAGTCTCATATAGTTAAACAATCTCCCTCAAAAGCTAATTGTCAGGTTAACTTTATTGAAATATGCTCCTAAACTGTGAAATTCAATACCTAAAACTTTAAAGGATGCAAACACAGTTGACAACTTTAAGCACCAGCTTAAGACCATAAGATATAGGAGCAGAATTAGGCTATATGGCCCATTGAGTCTGCTCTGCCATTTCATTATGACTGATCCAATTTTCCTCTCAGCCCCAATCTCCTGCTGTCTCTCCATATCCCTTCATGCTCTGACCAATCAAGAACCTATCAAGCTCTGCCTTAAATATACATGAAGCCTTGGCCTCCGCAGCTGCCTGGCAGTGAATTCCACTCTCTGGCTAAAGAAATTCTTCCTCATCTTTGTTCTAAAAGGATGCCCCTCTATTCTGAGGTTATGTCCTCTGGTCTTAGATTCTCTCACCAGAAGAAACATCCTCTCCATATCCACTCTATCAAGGTCCTTCACCATTCGATAGGTTTCAATGAGGTCACCTCTCATTCTTCTGAACACTCTTCATATGACAAACCATTCAATCCTGGAATCAGTTTTGTGGACCTCCTTTGAACCTTCTCTAATTTCAGCTCATCCTTTCTAAGATAGTGGGTCCCAAACTGCTCACAATACTCCAAGTGAGGCCTCATCAGTGCTTTATAAAGTCTCAGCATCACATCCTTGAGTTTATATTCTCATCCTCTTGGAATGAATGCTAACATTGCATTTGTCTTCCTCACCACAGACACAACCTGCAAATTAACCTTTAGGGAATCCTGCACAAGGACTCCCAAGTCCCTTTTCACCTCAGTTTATTTGTATTTTCTCTCCATTTAGAAAACAGTCAACCCTTTCATTTCTTCTACCAAAGTACATGACCATACCTTCCCAACACTGTATTTCATCTACCATTTCTTTGCCAATTCTCCTAATCTGTTGAAGTCTTTCTATAGCCTCTTTACTTCCTCAAAACTACCTGCCCCTCTACCCATCTTCATATCATCTGCAGACTTTGCAACAAAGCCATCAATTCCATCATCCAAATCATTGACATATAATATAAAAAGTAAATGGTCCCTACACAGACTCCTGTGGAACACCACTAGTCACCAGCACCCAGCTGGAAAAGGCTCCCTTCATTCCCACTCTTTGCCTTCTGTTAATCAGCCACTGCTTTATCCATGCTAGAATCTTTCCTGTAATACCATGGGTTTGTAACTTGTTAAGCAGCCTCATGTGTGGCACCTTGTCAAAGGCCTTCTGAAAATTAAAGTGCACAACATCAACCAATTCTCCTTGTCCCATGACCTCATCCTTAATAATCGACTCCAACAATTTTCCCAATCGCTGAGGTCAGAATAACTGGTATATAGTTTCCTTTCTTCTGCTTCTCTCACTTCTTGAAGAATGTAGTGACATTTGCAATTTTCCAGTCTTTTGGAACCATTCCAGAATCTAGTGATTATTGAAAGGTCATTGCTAATGCCTCCACAATCTCCTCAGCCAATTCTTCCAGAACCCTGGGATGTACACTATTTGATCTAGGTGACTTATCTACCTTCAGACTTACAGTTTCCCAAGAACCTTCTCTCTAGTTGGGGTAACTTCACACACTTCATGCCCCCTGACACCTGGAACTTCCACCATGCTGCTAGTGAAGACTGACTCAAAAAACTTATTCAGTCCAACTGCCATTTCATTACTAACTCTCCAGCATTGTATTCCAGTGGTCTGATATCCACTCTCTCCTCTCTTTTACACTTTCTCTTTCTGAAGAAACTGTTGGTATCCTCTTTAGTATTATTGGCCAGCTTACTTTCATATTCCATCTTTATCTTCTTTATGATGTTTTAGTTGCCTTCCGTTGGTTTTTAAAATTTTCCCAATTCTCTAACTTCCCACTAATCTTTGTTCTATTATATACACTCTCTGTGGCTTTTATGTTGGCTTTGACTTCTCTTGTTAATTGTGGTTGTGTCATCCTTGTTTTAGAATACTTCTTCCTCTTTGGCATGTATGTATCGCGTGCCTTTCATATTGCTTTCAGAAATTCCAGCCATTGTTGCTCAGCCATCACCCCTGCCAGTGCTCTTTTCCAATCAGTTCTGGCTAACTCCGCTGTCATACCTCGTACTCCACCGTAATACTGATACATCTGACTTTAGCTACTCCTTCTCAAATTTCAGGGTGATTTTGATCCTATTACGCCCACACTCCCCTAAGGGTTCTTTAACATTAAGCTCTCTAAACAGTTCTGGTTCATTGCAAAATATCCACTCCAGAATAGCCGATACTCTAGTGGGCTCAACCACAAACTGCTCTATAAAACCATCTCGTAGGCACTCTAGAAGCTCCCCCTCCTGGAATTCAGCACCAACCTGATTTACCCAATCTATTTCCATATTCAGTTCCCCATGTCTATTGTAACGTTGTGTTTTTGGCACAGATTTCCTATCCCCCATTGTAATTTGTAGACCACATCCTTCCTGCTGCAGCTAAATCTTAACAGTTTAACTTTGCTTTTCACTATTTTGTCATTTTATCTTTTATTTTCATGTTTGCACTTTATCCCATTTGTAAAGCACTTTGAACTACATCATTTGCATAAAAATGCTCTATAAATAAATTGTTATTATCACTGTATTTTTCTTTTTACTCAGCTCAAGCTGGTAAAACCTGAAGTACGGGCATAGCCAAACACACTCATTTCTCAATTGTTAGGAACTTTTGGACTATTCTAGTGGTGTTTAGTATTGTAGCTTTCTGGAGATTTACATAGGAATTACTGTGCAGGCCTAATTGGTTCATGCTATTGTGTAGTGACTTTGGGATGACACCAGTTGTAGATATTACTACTGGGACAATGTATACCTTGTTCATGTTCTATAGCCTTTCAATTTCTTCTTTTAATTCAGCATATTTCTGGTGTTTTTCACTTACTGATTTCTGTATCTTATGTGTGTTTGGAATGGCGATATCTATTAAGTAAGTTGTTCTTGTTTGTTTATCCTGTAATATTATATCTGAATGATTATTTTGGATTGTCCTATCTGTAATAATGGATCAGTTGTAATGTAATTTGTAGCACTCTGACTCTAAAACTGGATTCAAAGTACATTTATTATCAAAGAATGTATGTATTATACAGGCCGGCTGGTGGTGCAGTGACATCAGCGCCGGACTCCGGAGCGAAGGTTCCTGAGTTCGAATCCAGTCGGGCCACTCCCAGACACACTTTCCATCCATGCCAGGTTGAGTGTCGAGCTCGCAACTCGGCCTCATAAAAAAAAACACTGCGCTGTGAGAAGGACGTGAGGGACCACTCACAGAATCTTTCCTCCAAGACAACCACCTGAAAAAAGTAAGTAGTCGCCGAGGCTCTGGCAGAGTATGGCACACTAAAAAAAATCTATTATACAACCTTGAGGTTTGTCTACTTACAAGCAGCTGCAAAGCAAGAAACCTGAAAGAACCCAATTTAAAAGAAGGACCCATTCCCAATGCTTAGAGAAAGAGAAAAAAAACACAAGATAGAAGCAAGCATCAACAACAGCATTCCGAACCAAATTGAGTCCTTAGATCCAAATTCTCAGAGCAGCCTGGAGTAGGCCCAAAGCCTCGGTATTCTGTTCATCATATTAGTGGGGTAGATCATCACAAAGTTCACAGACACGAAGCACAGCAGCCAGGGGCAGTCTCACCAGCA
Organism: Hemitrygon akajei; assembly: GCF_048418815.1. Classification (NCBI taxonomy): domain Eukaryota; kingdom Metazoa; phylum Chordata; class Chondrichthyes; order Myliobatiformes; family Dasyatidae; genus Hemitrygon; species Hemitrygon akajei. Next base: position 136,245,434 of record NC_133124.1, on the reverse strand, counting down.
CGTCACATCTCTCAAATTCACTTCGCCTTCGCTCACCTCTTCTTTGTTTTGCGGTAATAGTTTACCACAATTTGTTTCAGAAAAAGTGTTATTACTGATGTTTTTAATCAGGCTTGTATTCATAGTAAGGTCTGGTGTCTTTTATGAATTTGTATTTTAAAGCAAAAATTTGGTCAATAATAATGTTTACCACTAGATTAGGCCTGTGTAAGTAATCAGATTGAGTTAAGGTGCTGCAGGATCCTGTAATGTGTTCGATTCTGGTTTCTCTTGGCATCTTCTGCATCTTGAATTTGTTGGTCTTTTATTTTGTATTTTTGATTTGTTTTCGTGTTGGTCCTGGTCCTGTATTGCCACAAGGAACATCTCTGTTACTGGGAAGAGGTCTTCAACTCTGAAGCAGGCAGTCAATGCTTCTTTGTTGACATCTAGTCTGCTCAGATCGTGGGGATGTCTTCCAAGGAGGATAATGCTCTTCCATTGGTTAACCTTTTCTTCTACAGTCCTGATCTCTTCATTTTTCTGGGTTGGGCTTTCTTTTATGATTTATGTCAACAATTTAGATGAAGGCATTGAGAATAACATCAGCAAATTTGCTGATGATACTAAGCTGGGTGGCAGTGTGACATGTGATGAGGATGTTAGGAGAATTCAGGGTGACTTGGATAGGCTGGGTGAGTGGGCAGATACTTGGCAGATGACGTTTAATGTGAATAAGTGTGAGGTTATCCACTTTGGGATTAAGAACAGGAAGGCAGATTATTATCTAAACAATGTAAAGTTAGGTAAGGGAGAAATACAAAGAGATCTAGGAGTCCTTGTTCATCAGTCACTGAAGGTGAATGAGCAAGTGCAGCAGGCAGTGAAGAAGGCTAATGGAATGTTGGTCTTTATTACAAAGGGAATTGAGTACAAGAGCAAGGAAATCCTCTTGCATTTGTACAGAGCCCTGGTGAGACCACACCTGGAGTATTGTGTACAGTTTTGGTCTCCAGGGTTAAGGAAGGACATGCTGGCTGTTGAGGAAGTGCAGTGTAGATTCACGAGGTTAATTCCTGGGATGTCTGGACTGTCTTACGCAGAGAGGTTAGAGAGACTGGGCTTGTACACGCTGGAATTAAGGAGATTGAGAGGGGATCTGATTGCAACATATAAGATTATTAAGGGATTGGACAAGATAGAGGCAGGAAATATGTTCCAGATGCTGGGAGAGTCCAGTACCAGAGGGCATGGTTTGAGAATAAGGGGTAGGTCATTTAGGACAGAGTTAAGGAAAAACTTATTCTCCCAGAGAGTTGTGGGGGTCTGGAATGCACTGCCTCGGAAGGTAGTGGAGGCCAATTCTCTGGATGCTTTCAAGAAGGAGCTAGATAGGTATCTTATGGATAGAGGAATCAAGGGAAATGGGGACAAGGCAGGAACCAGGTATTGATAATAGATGATCAGCCATGATCTCAGAATGGCGCTGCAGGCTCGAAGGGCTGAATGGTCTACTTCTGCACCTATTGTCTATTGTCTATTTAAGTTTGATAGTGTGTACTTCTTATCAGAATTGCATATGCTTACGTGAAATTCTGAATCCTGTTTTCATTGATGAAAATATATCCTTATGTAACACTTAATCAACAGGCTGGTATATGTCTAGGGGAAAAGGAGATCCAGCCACACACCAACCCCACCTCCCGTACACGCAGGTGCTGTGAGAATCAAGTTTATGCCTCGCGCCCGCACACAGTATCAAATTCACACCAGATACCATTATGAAATACACTTTAAAGAGTTTACTAAAACTAAAAGAGTACTAGGCAATACAATATATATGAAAGGAAAGAAAAAAAACAAAAGGCGCCAACTTATCAAAGTTCAGTCAGTTTAGTGCACATCGTTGGAGCTCAATCATCGAACCATTCGACCCCTTGTCGCTTGCCTCTGACCTCCACGTCTTCGCACCTGGGACCACTCCCGGTGGTCAACCAAGCAATGCAGCACATGTCCACCTTCCTCGGCGTCTTCCTCTCAACTCTCCGCAAAAGACCGCGAAAATCCCCCCCAAGTTCCCAGCCTCACAAGCCAAAATAACATTCCCCATTGGTTAACAAATGAATACAATCCCCATATCAGCAAATCTAAAGCTAAACAACTGCGAGAGAAATACTTATCAGACAAAGAAGCATTCCTACTCTTAACAAACCAAAGAAGCCATTTTGAGTAACATACACAGGACATTGTACATTCTCCCCGCACCAGCAAATGTCATGCCCTCATGGCATTACCAGAGTTCCCCAAAGATTCTTGCAACACACAAAACCCAACCCAGGTGCAGAAAGCAGTGACATAACTACCCAGAGCAGTAGAAATCACACTCGGTTCTCCTGGTACCACATATGTCAACCGCTCCGGGGGGCGCCTAATCCTCTGAGATCTCCATACCCCTTCTGCCCCACTGGGCTCCCTCTTCACCTGTGAACCCACTGTCTCGGACACCCCAGGTCTACCTGACAGACCCTCACCCCCTTCCTCACGGGGGTCCTCCCTCACCTGAGATCCCTCCAGCTCACGCTCGGGTTCCACCCTCTCTCCCCCCAACGTTGGCTGCCTCTCCATCTGACCCTCAAGACCTTCCCTCCTCTCACCCAACTCAGTATGGGAAGGGCCAGGAGCCTCCTCTTCTGGTACTGGAGTGCCAACGAATGGGAACAGGGGCCATTCATCTGAGTCGTCATCTTCCGAATCAGTATCCATTCCCGGGTTAGGGACCCGTCCCCGCTCTTCAGCAGCGGGCTCTTCCCTAGCTCCGTGCCCTCGCAGAGTCCTTGTACTGGGCGCAATCTCCCACTCTGGCTCCTTGTCCACCCACACCGCTTGACCCAGGGGCAGCAGGTGATTCCGATGGAGTACCTTGATAGGCCCTTTCCCATCCTCAGGTTTCACCCGGTAAACTGGCAGGTTCGGCATCTGGCTCTCTATTACATAGGGGCTGGCCGCCCATCGATCTGCCAACTTGTGCTTACCAAGGAGTCCCAAATTCCATAAAAGGACCCGGTCGCCTGGCAATAATTGGACAAACTTCACCTTTTGATCATACCGCATCTTATTCCTCTGATTTTGTTTGGTAGCCGCCGCCTCGGCCAACTCGTACGCCCGCTGTAACTCCCTCTTCATGTCGGACACATATTTTAGATAGGGCTTCCCGGGTAATTTACCCACTTCAACCCCAAAACACAAGTCAATGGGCAACCTCGCTTCCCGCCCGAACATCAGATAATAGAGCGAATATCCTGTAGCATCATTGCGAGTACAATTGTAACAGTGAACCAATTGTCCAATATGATGACTCCACTTACTTTTCTGCCCAATCTCCAGCGTCCCGAGCATATCCAACAGGGTCCGGTTGAACCTCTCTGGCTGCGGATCTCCCTGTGGGTGATAAGGGGTAGTCCTGGATTTCTCAACCCCAAGCATAGTCAGTAATTCATGGATAAGGCGGCTCTCAAAGTCCCGCCCCTGATCGCTATGGATTCGCCTGGGAAGGCCGTAATGAACAAAATACTTCTCCCATAACACCTTCGCCACTGTCGTCGCCTTCTGATCCTTAGTGGGAAATGCCTGAGCATAGCGAGTGTAATGATCGGTGATGACTAAGACATTTGCGGTGTTGCAGGTATCAGGCTCAATCGACAGAAAATCCATACATACCAGGTCCAGAGGTCCCGCACTCTGCAAGTGCGACAGTGGAGCCGCCAACGCGGGCAGGGTCTTCCTCCGGATGCAACGACTGCAGCCCCTACAGTATTCTTCGACTTCCCCCCTCATCCGGGGTCAGTAGAACCGGTCTTTGAGTAATCCATAGGTCTTTTCCACCCCCAAGTGTCCAGAATCATCATGTAAGGCCTCGAGTACAGCCTGCCGATACTCCTCCGGCAGGACCAGTTGCCAACAGTGGGGTTGGTCCGGAGGCGCCGTTACCCGGTACAAGATTTGGTTCTTTAACTTTAACCGAGACCACTCCTTCAATAACAGAGGCACGAATGGGTGTTTCGCCTTCTCAGCCAACGCCACATCCCCCTTCTCGACCGCTCTCTACACAGTGCCAATGCCCGGGTCATTTTGCTGAGCAGCTGCCACTTCCCCCGGACTCAGTTCCGGCAACTGTTTAGTCTGCAGTGCGGTCAGGTCACAGTAGGCTAGGGGTATGGCGTCATCAAAAACCCCCAAATGGTCCACGGCTCGCTCCAGCCTCCCTCTTCCCTCGGCCTTCACGGTGATAGCAAACTGACACATGGCCTTCACTCCAGGGGCAGGGACACTCTCCCACTCCTCGTCCTTCTCCTGTTCCCCCGGCTCCCGACGTGACAAAGCATCCGCATCGACATTCTTGCTTCCGGGCCGGTACCTCAGGCTGAAATCATATACCGACAAGGCCGCCATCCACCAATGTCCTGTGGCATCCAGCTTAGACGAAGTCAAAATATAAGTGAGCGGATTGTTATCCGTTCTCACCTCAAACTTGGCTCCGTACAGGTAATCGCCCAACTTGTCCACCACCGACCACTTCAGCGCCAGGAACTCCAACTTGTGAGTGGGATAGTTTCTCTCCGATGGCGACAAGCTTCGGCTGACAAAGGCTATCGGTCTCAATGCTTTGCCATGCTCCTGGTACAGAACAGCCCCTAGACCCTCTTGGCTGGCATCCATGTGCAGCACATATGGCTTCTGGGGATCGGCAAAAGCCAACACCGGGGCCTGGGTCAGTGCCCTTTTCAAAGATCGGAACGCCTCTTCACATCGATCATCCCATCTCGAGCCAAAAGGTTCTGCCGGGTTCCAGTATCCTCCAGTGTCTTGCCTCCGGTCCCCCGTCCTTTTCTTTTCCACCGGGGGATAGCCACACAACAGCTGAGTCAACGGGTGACACACTTTGGCATATCCTTTCACAAATCGCCAGTAATACCCACAGAACCCCAAAAATGAGCGCAGAGCACCCACTTTCTGGGGTCTCAGCCAGGTGGTCACGGCCTCTATCTTGGTTGGATCAGTAGCCACTCCCTCTTGCGAAATGATATGGCCAACGTAGCTAACCGACGACTTGCAGAATTGGCATTTGTCCAGGGAAAGCTTCAACCCTTCTTCATTAAGCCAGCCCAACACCTTCAACAGCCTCTCCTCATGTTCCTCCAAAGTCGATCCAAACACTATCAAATCGTCCAGGTACACCAGCACCTCCAACAGATTCATATCCCCCACAGTTCTCTCCATGAGCCTCTGGAAGGTGGCTGGGGCTCCCGATATGCCTTGGGTCATTCGTTCGAACTGAAAGAACCCCAGCGGGCAGATAAAAGCGGTCTTCTCTTTATCGCCCGCACTCATCGGGATCTGGTAATACCCACTTCTTAAATCCAGCACACTGAACCACTTCGCACCGCTCAGGCAGGCCAACGCATCCTCGACCCTTGGGACAGTATATTGATCAGGGACAGTTCGCCGATTCAACGTCCTGTAGTCAACACACATGCGCACCCTCCCATTCTCCTTCCGTGCCACCACTATTGGGGACGCATAAGGACTTCAAGACTTAGCTATGATTCCGGCCTCCTTCAACTCATACAAGTGCTGCCGCACGTCCTCAACATCTGCCGGAGCCAGCCGCCGGGATCTCTCTCGGAACGGGGTGTCTTCCATCACCCGGATGGTGTGGCGAGTGCTTTTAGAGCAGCCAACATCAAACTCGCCCCGAGAAAAAACAGCTTCCATCTTCAGCATCTTCTCCACTAGCCTGCGTTTCCACTCCGGCGACACAGGGGAATCCCCGAAGTTAAAGGCTTCAGCGGTCAGCTCCCTTCGATGCTCCAATCCCTCCCCGTTAGGGGTCCTCACTGGTGCGCTAGACATTACTGTCACCGGGAACAGATGTGCCAGCGGCATTCCCCTCTTAAAGGTGATTTCTCTTGCCGTAGTGTTCCTGACACTTATAGCTATACGCCTCGCATGTACCACCCCTGGTCTCTGCACTTCGGGCCTCACCAGCGCCCCCGCCGGAAATCGTGTCTCCCCTTCAAGATCGTCCGGGGCGTCTACTAACAGGGCTTCACCCGTCAGCACTCCTGGGAATCTGGGGGTCCCCATCACGAGTGCTACCTCCCCTGGTCGGATCACCTTGGGCCTCGCCTGCGTACACCACACCGTCCCTCGTTTACACTCCGGGTCCAGCCCTTGGGAGGCAACCCCTTCTTCGAACACCGCTCGAAACACTGGATGCACTGAGAGGGTCTCCAGAAAGTCTTCCCCCCCTTTCTCCTTACAAGCTCCCAGGAGCCGTCGCACCACAGGGGAGTTAGTCCCCACCAGGAGGGCAGCACCACCGGTTTCCACCGGGTCAGGACACACCAACACCAACATCTCAATAGCTTCAGACACTCCCACATCGCCCTCCGAGAACTCCAATCTCACCGATAGGTACCCATCGTACGGGTAGTCACCCTCGCTCACACCCCAAATTTGCAGGGCGTCAAATGGGGTTACGGGCAAATGCTTTAGATATTGGTTGTAGAAAGACCGGTACAATAAGGTCACCTGCGATCCCGTATCAAGAACGGCTTTTGCATAAACTCCCTCTATCCGTAGACACACACTGACACGGGGTCCTACCAGCACATCCGGAATAGAGGCGTGGGCACCCAGTGGTCCCCTGGCTGATCTCTGGGAACATGTTCCTCCAGAGGCTCCAGTCCGTTCCCTCACTGAGACTCTCCTAAGTTTCCCGACACCTCTCCCTTCTTAGTCGCAGGGGGGCTTGTCCTCCGCGGAACTCCTTGTCTCTCACAATCCCACCTAAAGTGTCCCTCCTCTCCACAGCTATAGCACACCCTCGGCCGCCCACAGTCCCGCCTGAAATGCCCCTCTTTCCCACAGTTAAAGCACATGCTGCCTGCCGCCCCTCCTCTCCCAGGACGACTCCCACTCCCAACCCACGGCACTGGTCGCCCCTGAGATTGGGGACCTCCCCTGTCCTTCCCCTCCAGAGGGGGGTCCCTACTCCCCTAGGGGTTGTCAGTCCTCACCCAGCCACCACTTCCTATAAGCCTGCTGGATTGTCCACGCCACCTTGTCCTCCTCCAGAGAGCCACTGAATATCTGACTCATCCTCACGCTAGCCACGTCAGGCGCCTTCACTACCCCCCGGCGCCGCAACCCCGTAAGCGTCCCCTCCATCCAAAATATGTACTCGGAGAGCTTTTCCCCTCTCCGTTGTTCCAGGCGTTGGAACTCTGCTAAAAGCAGCCAGGGTTCCCCTGACAACCCAAACGCTCCTCCAAAACTTCTATGCATTCCTCCACTGAGGCCCCAGGCTTCTCAGCTTTCAACTCCCACCAATCGCTGCCTCTTCTCCTCCTCTGAACCTGGCCACTCCTCTAACATCAAAGACGTATGCTCGATCCAGGTCTCATAGTCCACCTCCCCGTCCGGAGTAGGCTTGGCTCCGGAGAACAGCCCCAGCTTCAGCCGTGGCCTCTTGGCCACTCCCACCAGGGAGTTAAGTGCGGCTGCCAGCTCCGAGGCTTCCACCCTACCTGGGGGCGGGGCCTAGTCACGCCTCCCTCCTCCAACCTCCCTTTACTAGTGCCGGGCACCTCTCTGGGGTCCACCTCTAGCTCTAGCTCCTCCTCTGGTGTCTCCTCAGCCTCATCCTTGGAGAGGGTGTGGAGCCCCCATGGCCCCGCCTCCCCCAGAACACTGACCGTCGCCGGCAGTTCCAACGTCCTGACGTCAGCACTCGTACTAACCAACACCCAGCTAGACTCCACCTCTTTACCGCACCGTCTAGCTACCAATTCTACCTGCCCAATACCTTTTACCAAACTTAAGCCCCGCACTAACGCGTCTCCCGAAACTCAAAAATCCACTCCGCTCACTGCACAGGCATATTGCACCGGTACATCTTCCAACTCACACCGGTACATCTTCCAACTCACACCAGCTAACAATCGTATCTCTGTCCATCTCCGCTCTGCTGCCTGCGCGATTCCACAGCCCCTGACAATCAAATCCCGGATGAGCCCCCACAAATGTAACACTCACCCAACAGGCTGGTATATGTCTAGGGGAAAAGGAGATTCAGCCACACACCACCCCCACCTCCTGTACATGCAGGTGCTGTGAGAATCAAGTTTATGCCTCGTGCCCGCACACAGTATCAAATTCACATCAGATACCATTATGAAATACACTTTAAAGAGTTTACTAAAACTAAAAAGAGTACTAGGCAATACAATATATATGAAAGGAAAGAAAAAAAACAAAAGGCGCCAACTTATCAAAGTTCAGTCAGTTTAGTGCACATCGTTGGAGCTCAACCATCGAACCATTCGACCCCTTGTCGCTTGCCTCCGACCTCCACGTCTTCGCACCTGGGACCACCCCCGGTGGTCAACCAAGCAGTGCAGCACATGTCCACCTTCCTCGGCGTCTTCCTCTTGACTCTCCTCAAAAGACCGCGAAACTCCCCCCCCCCCCAAGTTCCCAGCCTCACAAGACAAAATAACATTCCCCATTGGTTAACAAATGAATACAATCCCCATATCAGCAAGTCTAAAGCTAAACAACTGCGAGAGAAACACTTATCAGACAAAGAAGCATTCCTACTCTTAACAAACCAAAGAAGCCATTTTGAGTAACATACACAGGACATTGTACACTTAGAAGGTTTATCTGACTAATGTGTAAACTTTTTATGTCTGTTATCCCTCTTCCTCCTTCTGTCCTAGGTAGTGTTAATCTAAGGGTGTTCGATGTACATAGTGGGTTCCAAAATTTGTCATTTCAGTTCTTATTTTTCTCTGTAAATTTTCCAGATCAGTTTCAGACTAAGATATCATGCCAAAAGAATACATTAATATTGGTATAGCAAAAGTGTTTACTGCCTTTGTTATAGTTTTACTGTTGAGTTCTGTTTGGCAGATTTTCTTAAGCCTTGAAGTAAATTCTGTTGAAAACTTTACCCTTATTGCACTATGACCTATTTTCTTTGCTTGTTGATATCCATATACTTATATTCTTCAATTGTATCCATCAGTTGTATTGTATCCTGCTGCTCTGTTTTGTAGTCTACTAGCTCTATTGCACCTTTCTTTATGTTTGATGTTCAGCATTTATCCAGTCCAAAGTTTATGTTTATTATCTTTAGAATTGTTCTACTATTTGAATGAATTGCTTTTGCTTTACTCATGGAAGAGTGTATAATTTCAAATCCTCCATGTAGAGAAAGTTTGTCAAGGTATAATTTGTTAGATTGTTCTGATTTGATACCCTATTTTCATTTGATTTAGTAAATTAGAGAATGGGTTTAGAGCTAGACAAAACCATAGCAGTCACCCTGGAAAATACCTTGGTTTGTTTTGATATTGGTGGTTTACTGAGCACATGCAACAACTCACTGGTAGTTCAAAAGGCAAGAAATTTGACTAAAAATATTACTAATAATACCTTTAGTGAAGTAAATTGTGGTAAATTTTCACCACAAACAATGAAAAGGTGTGCAAAGGTGAAGCAAATTCGGGGAATGGATCATGCTTTTACATTGCAGAATCAATGCACATGAAGTGAGCCATTTGGTGAGGAAAAGCCAAGGCAGATGTATTTCAATGCCCATACAATAGACCTGGGTGTGAGGTTGGATCGCTCTAGGTGCTGAGCCGATTTGGAGAAATCAAGAGCAGCTTTGCGCTGGGTGGTGAAATCTGGGCCGGGAGAGAGTCACTGGGTGCTGTGTTCTAGGCCTGGACCCTTTTGTTTCCTGGGTCCTAGTGCAAGGTATGATACACTATTTGGACAATTAAATGATACACTGGAAAGACAGGGTGTCGGCATCGGAGGTGGGAGCTGATTCCACTCACTCTCCAGCAATGTTCACTCCATTGCACAGAGGCTATGAAGGCTGCCCCCTGCAGCTGTGCTCTGTGGATGCTGACATGATGGACTGACACTGAGGCTTTGGGCCTACTCCGGGATGATCCGTGGTTCGGATCTAAGGATTCATTTTGGTTCAGAATGTTGTTGCTTGCTTCTATTGTTTTCATGATTTGTGTTTTTTCCCTTTTCTCTGTGCATTGGCTGTTGGTTTTTATTTTTTTTTGAATGGGTTCTTCTGGGTTTCTTGCTTTGTGACTGTAAGCAAACAAATCTCAAAGTTGTATAATTTATACATTCTTTGATAATAAACATTCTTTGAATCTTGGAATCTTGTTCTTTTTTGGTTGTTAGTTATTAGGGTGATTATAGTATGCCAATGCTTCATCAGATGTTGATGGAAGTGCTGATGAAAATACAATTACTTCAACTGCTCCACAATCAGATGGTAACAGTGACAGATGTAGAGCTTCTGCAGAATGCTGTTGATGAAGCTGACCTTACAGACAACATAGTAACTTCTTCTTCTTCTTCTTATTATATTTTTTATTATTTCTTAGGTTAGTAGAACCTGAGGTAAAAGCACAGCCAAGCACACTCATTTCTCAATTGCTAGGAACTTGCAGACTATTCTAGTGGTGTTTAGTATTCTGGCTTTCTGAAACTTCAAATAGATATTACTATGTAGCCCCAAGCGTTTAATGCTACTGTGTAGTGCCTTTGGGATGACACCTGTAGATATTACTATTGGGACAATGGAAACCTTGTTCATGTTCCCAAGTCTTTCAAGTTCCTCTTTTAATTCAGCATATTTCTGGTGTTTTTCACTTACAGATTTTTGTATATTGTGTGTGTTTGGAATGGCTGTGTATATTAAGTAAGTTGCTCCTGTATTATTATATCCAGGCGGTTATTATGGATCGTCAGAGCTTGAGAAGGAGAGGATTCGCGGGCTTTTTCAGTTTTTTAAACAGTCAACCAATTGGGAGCGGAGGAGCTGAAGACAGCTGGTCAGCTAGCGCACTATAACAGAAGTTTTAGACAGACAGACATACTTTATTGATCCCGAGGAAATTGGGTTTCGTTACAGTCGCACCAGCCAAGAATAGTGTAGAAATATAGCAATATAAAACCATAAATAATTAAACAATAATAAGTCTAGTGTCTAGCGAAGCGGCCATCGTCGTAGTGGACTGAGTCAGAGTGGGACGGCTTTGGCTCAACAGGCTTCGGCGTGAATAGGTTCCGGTAAGTTGTTTTTTTTCTCATTCAATTTCTTTTTTAACTAGTAAGTTTATAGAGAATGCCAGGCAGGATGTTGGAATACTCCTCTTGCAGGATGTGGGAAGTCAGGGAGACCTCCGGTGTCCCTGACAATGACACCTGCAAGAAGTGCATCCAGCTGCAGCTCCAAACAAACTGCATTAGCAAACTGCAGCAGGAGATGGATGACCTCTGGATCATTCGGGAGAATGAGGAGTTTATAGATAGTAGTTTCAGGGAGGCAGTTACGCCAAAGGAGCAGTGCACAGGTAATTGGGTTACCGTCAGGCGAGGGAAGGGGAGAGGGCAGGCAGAGCAGGGTTCCCCTGTGGCCATTCCCCTGAACAACAAGTATACCGATTTGGATACTGTCGGGGGTGATGACTTAACTGGGACAAGCTGTGGCAGCCGGATCTCTGGCACTGAGTCTGGTTCTGCAGTGCAGAAGGGAGGGTGGAAGAAGAGGAGAGCGGTAGTGATAGGGGGCTCGATAGAGGTATAGGCAGGAGATTCTGTGGTTGTGACAAAGACTCCCAGATGGATTGTTGCCTCCCGGGTGCCAGGGTCAGGGATGTCTCTGATCATGTGCACAGCATTCTGAAGTGGGAGGGTATGCAGCCAGATGTCATTGTACACATCGGTACCAATGATGTAGGAAGAAAGAGTGAGGAGGTCCCGAAGAGTGAGTGTAGAGAGCTTGGTAGGAAGTTAAAAAGCAGAACCTCGAGGGTAGTAATCTCAAGATTGCTGCCTCTGCCATGTGCCAGTAAGGGTAAGTGTAGGAGGCTCTGGAGGATGAACGCGTGGCTGAGGAACTGGTGTGGGAGCAGGGTTTCAGATTTTTGGATCATTGGGACCTCTTCTGGGGCAGGTGAAACCTGTACAAGAGAGACGGGTTACACCTGAACTACAAGGGGACCAATATCCTTGCACGGAGGTTTGTTAGTGCTATTGGGGGGGGGGGGGGGTTTAAACTAGATCTGCAAGGGGATGGGAACTAGAGTGCCAGAGCAGATAGTGGAGTGGGGGTGAAAATAAATGATGTTAAAAGTTCATGCAAAGTCAGAAATAGAAGTATTAAGTGTGGTGGTAATAATCTTCTGAGGTGTGTCTATTTCAATGTGAGGAGTATTGTGGGGAAGGCTGATGAGCTGAGGGCATGGATTGACACGTGGAATTATGACATTGCAGCCATTAGTGAAACTTATTAAGCAGGACTGGCAGCTTAATGTTCCAGGGTTCCGATGTTTCAGACGTGATAGAGGCAGAGGGATGAAGAGTGGGGGTTGGCATTGCTAGTTAGAGAAAATGTTACAGCAGTGCTTTGGCAGGAAAGATTAGAGAGCTTGTCTACCGAGGCCATACGGGTGGAGCTGAGAAACAGGAAAGGTTTGACCACATTAATAGGATTGTATTATAGACCACCCAACAGTCAGCGAGAATTGGAGGAGCAAATCTGCAAAGAGATAGCAGACAACTGCAGGAAACATAAAGTTGTGAGAGTAGGGGATTTTAATTTCCCACATATTGATTGGGACTCCCATACTGTTAAAGGTCCTGACATGTTAGAGTTTGTAAAATGTGTTCAGGAATGTTTTCTAAATCAATATATAGAGGTGCCAACTAGAGAGGATGCAATATTAGATCTCCTATTAGGAAACGAGTTAGGACAGGTGACAGAAGTGTTTGTAGGGGAACACTTTGGGTCTAGTGATCATAATGCCATTAGTTTCAACTTGGTCATGGATAAAGATAGATCTGGTCCTCGGGTTGAGGTTCTAAACTGGAAAAAAGCCAAATTTGAAGAAATGAGAAAGGATCTAAAAAGCATGGATTGGGACAGGTTGTTCTCTGGCAAGGATGTGAATGGTAAGTGGGAGGCCTTCAAAGGAGAAATTTTGAGAGTGCAGAGTTTGGATGTTTCTGTCAGGATTAAAGGCAAAGGGAATAAGAATAAGGAACCTTGGTTCTCGAGGGATATTGGAAATCTGAAAAAGAAGAAGAAAGAGATGTATGACAAGTATAGGAAACAGGGAGCAAATAAGGTGCTTGAGGAGTATAAAAAGTGCAAGAAATACTTATGAAAGAAATCAGGAGGGCTAAAAGAAGACATGAGGTTGTTTTGGCAGTCAAGGTGAAGGATAATCCAAAGAGGTTCTACAGGTATATTAAGAGTAAAAGGATAGTAAGGGATAAAATTGGTCCTCTTGAAGATCAGAGTGGTCGGCTATGTATGGAACCAAAAGAAATTGGGGAGATCTTAAATGTGTTTTTTGCATCTGTATTTACTAAGGAAACTTGCAAGGAGTTTATGGAAATAAGACAATCAAGTAGTGGTCATGGAACCTATACAGATTGCAGAGGGGGAGCTGCTTGCTGTCTTGAGGCAAATCAGAATAGATGAATCCCCAGGACCTGACAGAGTATTCCCTCGGACCTTGAAGGAGACTAGTGTTGAAATTGCAGGGGCCCTGGCAGATATATTTAAAATGTCGGTATCCACGGGTGAGGTGCCGGAGGATTGGTGGATAGCTCATGTTGTTCCGTTGTTTAAAAAAGGCTCTAAAAGTCAGTTGTAGGTAAATTATTGGAAAAAGTACTAAGAGATAGAATCTACAAGTATTTCGATAGACAGGGACTTATTAGGGAGAATCAACATGGCTTTGTGCACGGTAGGTCATGTTTAACCAATCTACTAGAGTTTTTCGAGGAGGTTACCAGGAAAGTGGATGAAGGGAAGGCAGTGGATGTTGTCTACATGAACTTCAGTAAGGCCTTTGACAAGGTCCCGCATGGGATGTTAGTTAGGAAGATTCAGTCGTTGGGTATACATGGAGAGGTAGTAAATTGGATTAGACATTGGCTCAATGGAAGAAGCCAGAGAGTGGTAGTGGAGGATTGCTTCTCTGAGTGGAGGCCTGTGACCAGTGGTGTGCCACAGGGATCAGTGCTGGGTCCATTGTTATTTGTCATCTATATCAATGATCTGGATGATAATGTGGTAAATTGGATCAGCAAATTTGCTGATGATACAAAGATTGGAGGTGTAGTGGACAGCGAGGAATGTTTTCAAAGCTTGCAGAGGGATTTGGGCCAGCTGGAAAAATGGGCTGAAAAATGGCAGGTGGAGTTTAATGCAGACAAGTGTGAGGTATTGCACTTTGGAAGGACAAACCAAAGTAGAACATACAAGGTAAATGGTAGGGCACTCAGGAGTGCAGTAGAACAGAGGGATCTGGGAATACAGATACAAAATTCCCTAAAAGTAGTGTCACAGGTAGATAGGGTAGTAAAGAGAGCTTTTGGTACATTGGCCTTTATAAATCAAAGTATTGAGTATAAGAGTTGGAATGTTATGGTGAGGTTGTATAAGACAATGGTGAGGCCGAATTTGGAGTATTGTGTGCAGTTTTGGTCACCGAATTACAGGAAGGATATTAATAAGGTTGAAAGAGTGCAGAGAAGGTTTACAAGGATGTTGCCGGGATTTGAGAAACTGAGTTACAGAGAAAGGTTGAATAGATTAGGACTTTATTCCCTGGAGCGTAGAAGAATGAGGGAAGATTTGATGGAGGTATATAAAATCATATTGGTATAGATAGAGTGAATGCAAGCAGGCTTTCTCCACTGAGGCTAGGGGAGAAAAAACCAGAGGACATGGGTTAAGGGTGAAAAGGGAAAAGTTTAAAGGGAACATTAGGGGGGGCTTCTTCACACAGAGTGGTGGGAGTGTGGAATGAGCTGCCAGTTGAAGTGGTGAATACAAGCCCATTTTTAACATTTAAGAAAAACTTGGACAGGTACATGGATGAGAGGTGTATGGAGGGATATGGTTCAGGTGCAGGTCAGTGGGACTAGGCAGAAAAGTGGTTTGACACAGCCAAGAAGGGCCAAAAGGCCTGTTTCAGTGCTGTAATGTTCTATGGTTCTATCTGTAATAACATATCGGTCATAACATAACGTGGGATTCTGACTCCAGTTGTTATTATTATAAAAAAATTTAAAACATTTTTTCTCAGATCAAGCTGGTAAAACCTAAGGTGTGGGTATAGTCAAGCGTGCTTATTTCATCAACTGCTAGGAATTTTCAGAGCATTCTAGTGTTATCACTATTATTAGTAGTAGTAGTATTACTTACAGGAGCACACCCGAAGATAGGAAATCAGGTATGCTGAAGGACACGAGAACACACTTGAACCTATATCACAATGGGTACAATTCCATCCTGAAATACTTGCTGGTATAATCTTCTTTGGCATTTTATGAGCAATTCGAACAAAAAACTAATCCTAATAAATCCAATTTGTATCCATTAAAATAGCTTCATGGTTGGATGGAAAACGAAAATATGCAACAGTGTACCGGGGGAATGGGACTACATAGACAATTTTTAAAAGAGCAGGCACAGTCATAATGGGCTGAATAGCCTTCAGCAAGGTTTAAAATACATTAGCAGCTCATGCAAGTTACAAAATATATTACAACACAACAAAAGCTTGTGAGTGATGGAATACCACTGGGAAAGCTTCCTGGCTAGATTAGCACATCTGTGCTTGTTAATTTGTGACTTTCAAACCAAATATTACTGTTAAGTTAGCCCACTTAAGTTTCTCACGTGACTTCAGTTGCCAGGCTATGAAATAGATGCCTTATGCAACACTTGCACATCTTCATTATGCATCTGACAATTATAGAAAACCATTTTTAGTAATGTTATGAATCCATGAAGGGATACTTTGGAACACAGTAACCTGAATTCATTTGCTCTGTTCACTGAGGGAAAAATTACCAGTCAATTGCTTTGTTTAACTTTCACGAAATACACAGAGTGGCCAGTTTATTAGGTACACCCGTATACCTGCTCGTTAACATAAATATCTAATCAGTCAATCATGTGGCAGCCATTCAATGTAAAAGAATGCAGTCGTGGTCAAGAGATCCAGAGGCAGGTCAGAGGAGAATGGCTAGACGGGTCAAGCTGACAGAAAAGTGACAAAATCTCAAATAACCATGTGGTACAACAGTGTTGTGCAGAAGAGCGTCTCTGAACACACAAAGTGTCACACCTTGAAGTTGATGTGCTGGAGGAGAAGACCAGAAACATACTTAATAGGTACCTTCTGTACCTAATAAAGTTACCACTGAGTATATGTTCCCAAGTTCTTGTCTAATAGTATCACAATTCAACTTCTCCCAATTAAATACCTTCCCACACTGCCTGCTCCTATCCCTGTCTAAGGCCATGCTAAAGGTCAGAAAGTTGTGGCCACTGTCTCTGAAATGCTCACCCACTGAGAGATCTGACAGCTGACCTGGTTCATTGCCTCTTACTAGATCTGCTGTGGCCACTTATCTAGTTGGCTTGTCCACATTTCGTGTCAGGAATCCTTCCTGGACATACTTGACAAATTCTGCCCCATAATCTGGATTTGTTATAAAAATAAATCTTAACCCTTTTACTGGTGACAATGCTTTATCAAACAGTTATAAAAGGCAATCTATCTTACTAATGGCCCTGGGATGGAAGGAAATCCACCATTTTTACTTGAAATGGCTCTAGACCTATAACAATATGGTTTACTCTGAGCTGTTTCCTGAATTGGGTCAGCAATTGCTACAGCAGTTCAAGTGTATGGTTTATAGCTACTTGCTCCATAAATGCAGGCCTTGTCAGTGAAATCCACATCCTGAAACATATTGAAGTATTGAATAGGCTACAGGGGATAGTTACACAAACCTTGATCAGAATAGTTTATTTTTTGGGAATATATTCCACTCAGCTTGGAAGGTTGGCTGGGCCTTCATTTGATGACTCAGCAGAAATAATTAATGATATTGACTTCAAAGTATTAAATATTTCATTTAGTATAATACCTTTTGAAGGGTTACTTCATGCTAATAGTACAATATTATATAATCACATTTTGTTATAATGATGAAGTCAAGTTACTGAATAACCATCACTGGTGCAACGTGGCAGAAGAACCCCCCCCCCCATCTAAAACTGTGAAACTGTATTTAAAAGTACTTTTATTCAATATGGGAAACAAATGAATAGATGAGAGGCGAAGTAATATAAAAACGCAGCGAAAAGCTGTCATGAGGTGTATAGAATGAGTCATTTGTCAGAATTATGAACCGAGGAAAAATAATTTTCTATGTTCTATGTTCTTCTTCCCCTCTTACTCCGACCTATCATCTTTTTCCAGTACTGTTGAAGGGTCTCGGCCTGAAACATCAGCTGTTTACTCTTTTCCATAGATGTTGTCTGGCCTGTTGAGTTCCTCCAGCATGTTGTGTGTGTTGTCTGCATTTCGAGCATCTGCAGATTTTCTTGTTTGTTTTTCTATGTTATATCTTCTCTGTAGCCATGTATTCAAAGTTCAAATCAATAATTCATCTGCTATAAGAAATTTGTATACAAAGCACTAATATGGATTTTAGAGTATGTAGTAATTTACGTATCAAATTACCAATCTATAGAAAAATACTGATAAAACGGTTTGCAGAAATCTCATGACGACCTAAAACAAATATAAGTTAATAAAGGTTTGTTAAAATGATTAACATATCGATTTCTCCTTTCAGTAAACACATTCCACCCTCACCCTTCCTCCACTCCCCTCTTGGATCCTTTACCTCTTCTCACTTGCCTATCACTTCCCCCTGGTTTCCCTCTTCCCTTTATCCTATGGTCCACTCTTCTGTCCTATCAGATTCCTTCTTCTCCAGCCTTTGACCATTCCTATTCACCTGGTTTCACCTATCACCTTCCAGTGAGCCCTCTTCCCCTCCCCCAACCTCTTTATTCTGGCATCTTCCCCCTTCCTTTCCAGCACTGAAGAAGCATCTCAGCCCAAAGTGTTGATTGCTTATTCATTTCCATTGATGCTGCCTGACCTGCTGAGCTCCTCCAGCATATTGTGTGTTGCTTAACATGAATATTTTTAATAAAGACATTGGAGCTAATGTAAGAATGGCTGTCTTTGATGGGGTGTATTCTGGAAATCTATGTGCCCATTTCAGGATTTTCTGTCAAACATAATGATGTATTACCTCAACGATTCCTTAAAAAGTGTACCTAAAAAAGTGAGATGTGAATATTTTTATGATATATCTAAATGAGAAATAGCACCTTTACCATTCTTTTCAGAATTTGCCGAATCTGCTTGCAGCATTCCAACTGTTTTCTGGAGTTTATTTGTTATTGGTGGTTGAAAATGCCCAGCAAGCAACCAGAAAGAGTTGTATAGTAAACATCCGGGTAATGTCTTTTAGAAATATTCATTGTGATTTTGAAGTTGTGCCACATCTGAGTGAGCACTCGGGATTTAATCCCTCCAGACAAAAGACAAGCTTGACTAACAAAGGAGTATGATGCATTAGTAAGAGATAGCAATCATTGCATTGCTCGGAGAAGGCAGAGATAATTGAAAACTGTTTTTTTTAGAAGCATGGTAGAATGTAGAAAGGGGATGAATCCAAAGGTTGAAAACAGGAATGTAAGAATGCAAGACTGGAATAATTTATAGATTCAGAGTTGGGAGTATAATGGTGAAAATTATTGTCCATGATGAAGACTTAAAAATTGTGTGTTAGTAAAATGAAATAGATCCATTGTGTAACTGGGCTTCTAACCATAGTGTAGGAATGTTTAATTGGATATGTTGATCAATTATAAAAGGAAACTTCACCCACTACACACTATGTTCATTGGAAGATTGGAGGAGTTGTGGATGGAGCTATAGGTGGTCGAAGGTTACAAAAGGATATAGACAGGTCGCAGAGTTGGGCAGAAAAATGGCAGATGGAGTTCAATCCAGCCAAGTATGAGGTGATGCATTTTGGAAGGACAAACCAGAAGACTGAGTACAGGATTAATGGTCAGTTACTTAAGAGTGTGGATGAACAAAGGGACCTTGGGGTTCAAATCCATACATCCCTCAAGGTCGCTGCACTGGTTGACAGGGTAGTTAAGAAGGCCTATGGGATGATAGGCTTCATTAACAGGGGGATTGAGTTCAAGAGCAGAGAGGTCACGTTGCAACTCTACAAATCTCTGGTGAGACCGCACTTAGAGTATTGTGTTCAGTTCTCATTATATGAAGGATATGGAAGCTATGGAGAGGGTGCAGAGGAGATTTACCAGGATGTTGCCTGGATTGGAGAACAAGACATATGAAGCAAGGTTAGCAGAGCTGGGACTTTTCTCTTTGGAGCATAGAAGAATGAGCGGGGACTTGATAGAGGTCTACAAGATTATGAGAGGCATAGATAGGGTAGATAGTCAGTACATGTTTCCCAGGGCACCAATAGCAAACACCAGAGGGCATATGTACAAAATTAAGGGAGGGAAGTTTAGGGGAGACATCAGGGGTAAGTTTTTTACACAGAGGGTTGTGAGTGCCTGGAATGACTTGCCAGGGATGGTGGTGAAGGCTAAAACATTAGGGGTATTTAAGAGCCTCTTGGACAGGCACATGGATGAAAGAAAAATGGAGGGTTATGGGGTAGTGTGGGTTTAGTACTTTTTTAAGGATTATATGGGTCAGCACAACATGGAGGGCTGAAGGGCCTGTACTGTGCTGTAGTGTTCTATGGTTCTATGGTTCATATCGTCTTGTTTTAGCATTGCTTTTGAGCTGATAGTTTAAGATTTTTGGCATCTGGAAATTGATGGCTGAACCAATGCTTCAATGCTGAAGGCTTCGCACATTTGCCACAGCCATTAAAAATAAATACTGGCCCTGAAATTATTATCCACTTTACCCCAAAGAAAATTTTTTGAAAAGACCTAGACATATCCATGAAGTCTCATAGATATACTCACGTTAGCTGACTACAAAGTATGTCAAAAAATACTCAGTGTTCACAAAACAGGAAACAGTGTTGCACAGAGTGCTATTGAAGATTGCAACACATAATAGAGAAGTGGAAACTATTGAAATGTATTTTGTTTTTAAAATGTATTGTATATTGAAATATTAATATGAGAAATGTACAAGACACATGAATAAGCTTCTTAGGACCAGAAGTTTATTAAGTGGGAGTTATGATTTAAGATGCAATTGAAAATTCGTATAACTCTTGTACTAAATTGTGTTATTTTCAGGCTCTTTTAAGGGAGCTAATGAACATACCCTGAAATTTGTATTGGTTCAAGTGATACTCTTTCATTCTGTTGGAGTGGAATTTACTGCAGAAGTATTTATCCTGTTTGTGGACTGGCAGTAGTCCCCTCATTTGACACATTTTAAACTAACTATTGACAAATTTGCTCATAGCGTTGCATGTAATTTAATAAGAAGTAATGCCACATTGGGCGCATTGGGAGATAAAAATGTTTTTTTTTTGTCAGGAAGCATAACTTGCTGTGGGATCAATGGGCTGAAAAACATTTACTGCTATCCAAAACTACACTCAGTGGCCACTTTATTAGTGCACCCGTACGCCTGCTCGTTAATGCAAATATTGAATCAGCCAAACATGACAACAATTGAATACATAAAAACATGCTCACGTGGTCAAGAAATTCACTTGTTGTTCAAAAATCAGAATGGAGAAAGAAATGTTGTCCAAGTGACTTTGACTGTGGAATGATTGCTGGTGACACATAGAGCTGTTTGAGTGTCTCAGAAATTGCTGATGTTAAAGGAGAATGGTCAGACTGGTTTAAGCTGACAGGAAGGTAACAGTAACTCAAATAACTGTGCATTATAACAGTGGTATGCAAAAGGGCATCTCTTCAAACCTTGAAGTGGATGGGCTACAGCAGCAGAAGACCACAAACATACACTCAGTGGACACCTTATTAGGTACAGAAGGCACTTAATAAAGTGGCCACTGAGTATATTTGTTTCTATATTGTTGCCAACAATGCAATTTTGTAAATTAGTGCAACTTCCAAAGATATCGGCAATTTAGGATTGTAGTTTATTATCGCTCCAGATGTGTTATTCCCTAACTGCTATGCTGTCTTATCTACACTGTCACTTCTACTGTAAGTCATAGGTTTATTTTTCATCGTTATTTAGAATTAATTTTCTGTTGATTTTCATAAATGTTGTTACACTCAAACTGAACATTTTCATTGTTTTGTGGACCATCCATTGAGCCCACTTCAAAATATTTCCTCCAGCCAACTTTTGGAATATTTTCCTTTCCTTTTTGGAATAACATTTTGTAAATTTCATCTTCTGCAACCTCCCTATAATCAGATTCAATGCTTCTTCCAATTTCCTTGTTATCCATTATACTCTAATATACAGTCTCCCTTCTGAGATTTAGTTTAATAATTTTTAATAGACCCATAAAATAGTTTTAGCTATGTATTGTTATGGCCCTTCAGCAATTTTGACTGCTTCACGTCTCATTAAATTTAATTTTTTGTGGCAAGCCAGATTCATTGGTATTCTACCACCATATAGCATGGGAATGGGACCTTCAGCTCAACTGGTACATACTGACCTGGTGATCCCATTTGCTGACATTTGACCCATATCCTTCTAATTATTTCCTATCCACATACCTGTCCAAGTGCCTTATTATTAATGCAAACACACGAGATTCTGCAGATGCTGGAAATCCAAAGCACCACACACAAAATGCTGGAGGAACTCATCACGTCAGGCAGCATCTATGGAGAGGGATAAACAGTTGACGTTTCATCAGGATCCTTACCATTAGTGTGCATGTCTCAACCAATTCCTACGTCAGCTCATTCCATACTGCATATGGAAACCAATTCTGGTGGCAACCAATTCTGTATATGGACCATGCTTTGGGTAATAAAGTTGCCCTCCAGATTCTTATTAGATCTCTCCCCTCTCACCTTAAACATATGAGCTCTGGCTATTTATTCTACAACCCTGGAAAAAGTCTGTGCACATTCAGCTTACCAATGCCCCTCATATACACCTTCATGTGATCACCCTTCATTCTCCTATGCTTCAGTCCCAACCTGCTCAACCTCACTCAGTAACTCAGTCCCTAAAGACCCTGCAGCATCCTTGTAAGTATTGTATGCAGTTTTTCAAGCTGTCATTTCTAACCATATTGATTTATCTTCATATTCCTCTTTGGATTGCCGATTTAGTCATCTCTCACCACCACTTGGCTATCCCATGAATCTCCCTTCTGTTCTATGTCCCTTCCAGTTTGCTTCTCTAAATATCTGCTCTGTTCAGCCTTTGCATCGAGAATAAGAAATACTTGGGAGGAAGATCAATTTTTTATGCAAAATTAAAACAATTCTAAGAAAATTACATCAAGAGAGAAAGCGATTCAAAATATTCAAAAATGTAGATTAATGGAAATAATCAGAAAATTCTTATGAAAAGTCAAAGTACATGGAAATTTCAGGGCACAAATGATTTTCAGTAGCCCTGAAGTCACCTGTCTCAGTGTTTTATCCTCGGCAAAACAATTTTTGACAAGATTGTTTGTCTAAATAACCTGTCAGAAAAAAAATCTAGATCTACAGTATATTATGTCCTTGTTTCTTATACTCATTAGAGACTTTCCACAGATTATAAAACCATGAGATGTAGGAGCAAAATTAGGCCATTTGGCCCATTGAGTGTGCTCCACCATTTCATCGTGGCTGATCCATTTCTCTTTCAGCCTCAACTTCTTGCCTTCTCCCTGTATCCTTTCATGCTCTGACTGATCAAGAATTTATTAACCTCTGCCATAAGTATACCCAATGACTTGGCCTCCACAGTTGCCTGTGTCAACAAATTCCAGATTCACCACCCTTTAAAGAAATTCCTTCTCATCTCCATTCTAAATGTACGTCCCTCTATTCTATCCTGTCGGCTTAGACTCCCCCACTCTAGGATCCTCTCCACATCCACTCTATCAAGGCCTTTCCTAATTGATGCAATTCCTTCTGAACTGATGCAATATTAAAAGATGTAACCACTTATAGGAGTAGCCTAACGCAATTGCCAAATAATGAATTATGCCAAACATGGAAGCCATGCCGACACATGGTTATTGACTTGAGCAGAACAGGCCATACATATTAAGAACCAAAGAGTCCTCTTTAGTGAATTCAAACAAAACATTAGGAAGTTGACCATTACCATTTCCACTATAATAACAGATCAAATGGCAAATACCTCTCACTAGCTTGTATTTAATGAACCGCAAAAATACATTTCAACCCAGCAATTATTGTGGCCATCAGTGAGGGAAATTAGTGTAGAATTGGGCACAGGTTGGCTCAGCACAGCATCTACATGGAGAATTATCACTGACTCTTGTATGGGCAGGGTGGAAGTACTGCAAAGGTGAAGTAGACATCTTTGCCTCTACAGATAAATCCTCCTTGCCTGGTATTTCCCTGTAACACACCAAACCCCAATTTAAACTTAAACACCAGCCCAGATAGCCTGCCGCCTTCTCTCTTTGTGACGCTAAGGTTGTGAGACTGTCCCCAGCTACTGTGCTTCTTGTCCACGAACTTTGCAGCGATTTATCCCACTAACATGATGAACATTCTGTGTTGCATCACAACTGGATACCGAGGCTTTGGGCCTACTCCAGGCTGCTCTGGAGATTTGGATCTAAGGGCTCAATTTGGTTTGGAATTATGTTGTTGTTGCTCGATCCTATTGTTTGCATGATTTATTTTGTGCCTTTTTGTCCCTCTCACTGTGAGCACTGGGGGGGTGGGGGGGGGTTAATCTTATTTTTTAAAATTGGGTTCTTTTGGATTCCTTGCTTTGTGACTGCCTGTAAGCAAACAACTCTCAAGGGTGTATAATTTATACATACTTCGATAATAAATGCACTCTGAAACTTTGAAACCCCCTTGGGGAATGTCTGAATCACAGAAACTTGTAATTAACAATTTTAAAAGCCATATGCAATGTTCCTTTCAGTATTTGGGAGGATCATAGAGTGGTAATATTTCAAAAAGGGATTTTTTTAACCTTGGACTTCCAGATGTTAAAATGGAAAAACATCCTATGTATTAATATATATAGCAGTGAAGTTGGCAATCACAAACTGCTTACACTCTGGTATCTATGAATTCTGCCAAAATTGGACTTTTCTAACATTTCTTTATTCTTTTTCTT
Source organism: Hemitrygon akajei (assembly GCF_048418815.1). Taxonomy (NCBI): domain Eukaryota; kingdom Metazoa; phylum Chordata; class Chondrichthyes; order Myliobatiformes; family Dasyatidae; genus Hemitrygon; species Hemitrygon akajei. The sequence continues at coordinate 136,221,183 of NC_133124.1, read as the reverse complement.
TTAACTTGGGTCCTGGCACCTGACATCTGGGAGTTGCATCTAGGACACCCACAGACTGCTAATAGACTGGTATGCACTACTAGGATCAGAGATAAATGAACAATAGTAAGACAGTAAGAATGTTATTTTGGGTTGTCTTGGTTTTGAACCCCATGTCTAATAAAAATTAATTACCTGCTGTGCTTAATCTGGTGTAGAACTGAAACATCAGTTCATATAAACAATAACCATTACAATTTTTAGTTCCCTAAGTATAATTCATACTTTTATAGCAATTTACACATCATCTAATCCTTACAAAACTCTGCTCAGAAAAAAACTGGACTCATCTGTGCACAGTTTTAATCCATAGTTAGTGCACAAGGAGCATTTCACACGTCAGAGCAACTGGCAACTTTCAGAGCGTTGATCTTGGACCTGGTCCCACTCTACCAAGTTCAGGTACAGTTATTACCCTTCTACCATCAGACTCCTGAAACAGCGTGCATAACTTAACTCACCTGAACACTGAACTGATTCCACAACCTATGGAATCATTTCAAGCACTCTACAACTCTTATTCTCAACATGAGTTGTAGAGTAATTTAAACCTGTTAATCAATTAATTTATATATTTGTATTTGCAGTTTGTCTTCTTTTGCACATAGTTTGCTTGTCAGTCTTTATTTGTATGTAGTTTTTTTATTGATTTTATTGTATTTCTGTGTTCTACTGTGAAAACCTGGAAGAAAATGAATCTGGGGGTAGCATATGTGATAAATAAGTACTTCAATAATAAGTTTACTTTGAACTTCATGTTACTTTAGTGAATCTAAAACTCTAGTCATTCATCTAATAATGTAATCCAACTAGAAGCAACAGTTCCACATTTTCTGACTGCAACTGGCTATTATTTCTGCCATTTGTGACCAGAATATTTTACTTACAGAAAAACATGGACCAGACTCGAAAGCATCAGCAAAAGGACACAAATTAAAGGATCCTCATGGGTCATCAACATCTCCATATTCATTATTCTGTGCATAAGCATCCCTATTCTGTGTACTGGCTGCTGTAATCACTGACCCTTTAATGAGTCTTGCAGTGACTCGAGGAAACTCACAACATGGGAGTGTCCTAACACTTAGAACAGCACCGTGACACTCCTATCTATTTTTCTCTCACTTACACACAGCCTACTGTGGCAGCCGTGAGGAGAATTTTCAAATGTTTACTTCACTTGCTAGCAATCAGACACAATGATGTGACAGCTACCTTCTATAAATGCAAACACGAGGAAATCTGCAGATGCTGGAAATTCGAACAACAACACACACAAAATGCTGGTGGAACACAGCAGGCCAGGCAGCATCTATAGGGAGAAGCGCTGTCGACGTTTCGGGCCGAGACCCTTCATCAGGACAATTCTATAATCCATAGTTAGTGCACAAGGAGCATTTCACACGTCAGAGCAACTGGCAACTTTCATCTTGGACCTGGTCCCACTCTACCAAGTTCAGGTACAGTTATTACCCTTCTACCATCCTGAAACAGCATGCATAACTTAACTCACTTGAACTATATCCTATAATTGCATGTGTTTTGGGGTGGAATCCACCTTATCACAAATAGAATCAGAATCAAATTTAATATCACTGGCATATGTTGTGAAATGTGTTGTTTTTGCAGCAGCAGTACAATGCAATGTGTAATAAACGAGAGAAAAGAAACATGAACTATGGTAAGTGTGTGTGTGTGTGTGTGTGTGTGTGTGTGTATGTATGTATATATATGTGTGTTAAATGAAATAATTAGTGCACAAGTAAAAATTAAAAAAAGTAGTGAGGTAGCATTCATGACTTCAATGTCCAATTAGAAATCAGATGGTAGAGGGGAAGAAACTAGTCTTGAATCACTGAGTGCGTGCCTTCAGGATCCTGTACCTCCTTTCTGACGAGAAGAGGGCATGTTCTGGGTGATGGGGGTCCTTAGTGACGGACACTGCCTTTCTGAGGTAATGCTCCTTGAAGATGTCCTGCATACCACCTGGAGGCTCGTGCCCATGGTGGGGCTATAATTTTACAACTGAGCGTTTCAAAAATGTCCTAGATGATTTCCAAAGCACTGGAATAGACAATAGCATTTGATGAACCAAAAAGGAATCCAGTTTAGAACTGTTGAACTATAATCAGCATTTAGTAAAATGTCTTTATTGTTTATCAGTGTTTACTTTCTAAGTATCAGACTCAGTTAGTCACCAGTCTTGAACTAAATAAAATTTTCAGGTTTACATACCAGTGCATGTAATTTGTGACTGACCTATTTTAGTAGCCTAACTACAATATCAATTCAATCAGTCTTTTATGATTAGTAATTACTAATTAAACACTCCTATCCTCTATGGTTGATGGACTAATTAGTAAAAGTCATAAGTCATTGTAAGCAGCTGTATTACCCAGTGCATGGATTTCAGTGATAGTTTTGTGCCCCAGATTCCTCTAAGATGTCATCTGATAGGAAAGGTCTTTAATATAATTTTTCTCTCTCAGATTACAAGATTATAAATAATCAGTGATTGGGTTAGAAAGGAATTTGATAAATATGAAGTGCAATATATACATTATGTGTAATTGTGGAGGGAATAACTAAGTTAATTTTGCTGCCAATGGAATGGACCAACAACAGCCCTTAAAAACTGTGTTAGGAATGCATGTTTTGAAATTACTGAAATATATGCAACAAACACAGAATGTTAATTATAGTTAATTATAATTATTTCGCAATAAAGGTAGGCTGAAGAATGTGGTTCAATACTGTACTTTGCAACTACCATTTTTAATACAGAGAAGGAGAAAATGTTGCCATATTACAAACACTTAAGACAGCTGGGAAAAAATAAAGCATACTTGCATTTCTGTAAAGAAATGTTTTTATTAATAGTGTAGCCATGTTAAATACCATCACCAGAAATGAATTTCTTTTACATTAGTTGTTGTCACATACAGGCCAGTTGTCCAGTAATCTAACATCAGCGTCCCTTTACTTCAAATCTATGTACAAGACAGCTGTGTTTTACTGGAATAGGTCCGTTGTCATGACTAAATCATAAACAGATTTGCAGACATAATGTGAAAAATATCTTTTAAAAAAAATTATATCGTCTCAAATAAATACTGCATAATGATAAGTATGTACAAATCTTTCATACCTTAACATCCTTCTCACTATAATTTCTGAAAGATCATTTTAAACAGGAATAATATGCACAAAATAATCAGATGCAGGTAAATTGAGTTGCTGTCACAGTAATGAGACAACTTTGAGAAAATAAATCTTAAATTTTGGAACATTGTTTTTCTTAAAAAATAGATAAATATTGTAGGTCCAGACTTGCGGTTGCTTACAGCAATTTTGAAAAACTGATGTTAGTAGCCAGCGGCCACTGCTAACTCCAATCCCAAAAGGTTAGTGTTATTTTTGTGACACTCTAGGGTTTTTTTAATGGCTTAACATTCAAAACTTCCTCTACAATACTTTAGCCATGAGACAAAAGACCCAAGAATCACTCTCGGATTAAACAAAATTACACTACAAATATGAAATTAAAAAGGCATTTTTCAATTTCCTTTTAAATGGTAATCAAGCATACTCATCGACAATCGTTCATGTGCTCCATCTGCCTTATTTCCACTTAAACTGCGGAAAACTCTGCATCTTCGCCACCTCCATCCACATAAATCTCACATTCTACAGAGCACTTTAAAAAAAAAGTAGCCAAATCAACAGTTTTCATTTTAAGTATGGGGTTGGGGGAGGGTCTCTCAGCATGATGCTAAAATTACGGGTGTAAGAGTTCAATTTGGAATGCAAAAAAAAACGACAGATAAGTAACAAGTGGTTTCCAATGGCCAATTCTCAGCTTAGTCTAACAAGTGGACATCAGTCCTCATTAAACTGCCCAATATATGTGTGAAAATTGAACTTTACAGCAAAAGAGTTGGTCTTCTAGCAATCCTGTCTATGGAACTTAAGGTTTTCAAGCCCACAAAACTGAACGTCTGATTGGATGATTTCTATACCCGATTGGTAGAGGAGACTTGTGGAATAATTATTTGATCCTATACCAAATTATTTAATTTGTCCTCTGTCAATATCCTTCCTACTTAATTTCAGATAAAAATGTCTTATTCATACAGTATGTACAAGTTGGATCTTGCTAGAAACTATTTTTTTTTCTGAACAATGAGCACACAATTCCTTTATTTGCTGTAGAATTCAATTTAAGATGAGAAAATGTAAATAAGTTCTATGTCATTCATGCACTGTACAATTAAAGGATGCTGCAAAAATTTTGTTTGTCAAATGCATGCTGAATTACTGCAGTGTGTGCCCAAGCCATGTTGCAAAAATTCTTTCAACATGCTTGCAAATCATATCATTTCTTTTTATTTGTTGTTAAAATGTATACTCTATCCAAGGAATCAAAATGCACTAACGCTCTGCAACCTTTAACCCGGATGAGGGGCTTCAGTGGCTAGAGACACAGAGGTCATACTCAGAGCATACAATAAACTACCCAAGTAAAAGGGACAGAGCAGCATGTATAATCTGTGATTAATATCGGACTTTGAAGGTCTGTGTCATTAATTTAACCACGTTTTTGTCTGCAAGATGACACTTTTTAAGGTATTCAGACAAGTCCTTCCTTAAGAATTTTCTTAGTCCGCAAAAGACAGACTTGTGAATGATTTTACTCTGAATGTGGGAACACAGTGTAATTGTTTTGTTGCATTCACTCCCCCATAAAACCATGCACTGGTGAAACATTTTTAAAAAATAATATAAATTGTTGAAAATGGCTGTTATTTTTTGCAAGTTTCAGCCTTGAAAATAATTTTAAATGTTTTTTTTATCTGTTTAGGTTCAGCTAAATTGGTGTCCATGCATTTTTTTTTTCAATTTCATACAGTATATCAGCAGAGAAACAATGATATTAGAGCACATAGCCCTCTCCCTTTGGGAATCACTGTGGAATCTTTCTGAAGCTTCCAAGTTGGTTTTGAATGACAGTACCACATCTTTATGTTTTGCATTTAAAAAAAATGTAAATCTCTTGTTCTGTACAGTTTTGCTCAGCTGACTCCTTTCTGCTTTGCCCCATCTGATGATGTGTGTAGTCATTACTGGACACTATTTCCAACCTTCCTCACAATGAGGCTTCCATGTTGGCTCACAGAGCTAACAACCAGCTGGCCTTCATAACATCAGTGGTCGTTGCTTATAGGAACCAATCAGGTGGGGTAGGAGAACCAGGCGATTCAAGAAGGATCGAGAACATAAAGAGAATGGTTCATTTAAAAATTAGGGTGTTTGCTGTGTGAATTAATAGTTTCTTACTGATTTGATTTTAATCCATGGCTTCTGATTGGACAAAAAAAATTGTCATTTAATTCCAACAACCATATAATTTCTGCAAAACTCCACTCCTTCCCTAAGGACCTTCTCAGGGCACAATGTGTGCAGTCTCCTCTGAGAACACAGGAACGCTTTTAATCCCTAGGAACAGGCTCAGAAGACACAACATCAAGCATGCAGTGTAACCAGGGCTTGCGACCTGCGAGCTGAACGCTAGTTGCTATCGCAACACTTTCACAACTGCTATGAACGAGCATAAGAAGGTCCAGATGAACTCTCAAGTGATGATTGGGAAGCTCTTCTTGTCAGTGGGGCCAAAGTTGGATCAACTAGTGAGGAGGTGGGAAAGAGTTTGTACCAGCCGATCACCATGTTGGACAGGTCAAGCTCCTCCAGTAGGATCTGTGCAACACCCATGAAAGATTTGTGGTCCATTCGCCCATAATCACCCCACACAATTATCTAAAGGAGAAAAAAAGACATGTTAGATATTTCCTACAAACCACAGTGCAAGTATAACACTTTAGAAGTATTTCATTGGCTGTGAAATATGGAGAAAAATGTGAAAACTACTACCACTCTTTTCTATATCTTTGCAATGAATGTGTTTACTGTATGTTTATGAACGCAGTTGGAACCCTTTCTAGAGTGGATGTGGAGAGGATGCTTCCTATAGTGGGAGAGCAATGGACAGCCTCAGCCAAGGATGTCGCTTTAGGGTAGAGATGAGGAAAAAATTCTTTAGCTGGAGGGTGGTGAATCTATGGAATTCATTGCCATAGACAGCTTTGCAGGCCAAGTCACTGGGTATATTTAAAGCTGAGGTTGATGTGTTCTTGATTAGTAAGAGTGTCCAAGGTTACGAGGTGAGGGCTGGAGAATGTGGTTGAGGGCTGGAGAATGTGGTTGAGGGGGAAAATAGCATAAAAGCATCCAGCCGTGGTGAAGAGGTTCAGTTGTTGTGATCGGACCAAATGTGAGAATGGGGAAGAAATGTGATCTAAGTGACTTTGACCATGGAATTACTGTTGGTGCCAGATGGGGAGGTTCAAGTATCTCAGAAACTGCTGACCTCCTGTAATTTTCACACACAACAGTCTCTAGAATTTACAGAGAATGGTGTAAAAAAAAAAACCCGGGTAGCAGCAGTTCTGTGGGTGAAAATGCCTTGTTAATGAGAGGTCAGAAGAGAATAGCCACTGGTTAAAGTTGACAGGAGGGCAACAGTATCGAAAATAATTATGCAGTGGTGTGCAGAAGAGCATCTCTAAATGCACAACACATCGAACATTGAAGTGGATGGGCTACAGCAGCAGAAGACCATTAATACACACACAGTGGCCACTTTATTAGGTATGGGGGTACCTAATAAAGTAGTCATATATTGTAAATTCCCTTGCCTTGTTTTACGTTCCCAAATTCATGACCTTACCCCTCTCTGAATGGACTCCATTTGCCACTTTTCTTCCAAACTGACTAGACTATTTGTAGTTGCCTGAAGCTGACAGCTGTCTTCTTCAATACTAACTACATGATCACTTTTTTACTCATTCAGAACTCCTTTCAATGTCCTTACATTTAAATCTATATTATTGATATACATTACAAAAAGCCTGAAACAACCTTCCAGTCACCCTTATCCCCTGTAATCTCCCTAAATTTGCTGCAGTATTCTGCTCTCAGGGTTTGACATTAATTTCCTTCTTCATCTAATCTTACACTCTTTAGACCTTATCAAGCACCTCTAGATTTGCCAGTCCCACGCTGTTCTCTGAGGGACCAGCAGAATCTCTTTCTTGAATTCATTGCAACTGTGACTTGCAAACTCTCACTAATTTCCTGCTTTCCATTTCTCACCCCGCTTTCCTCTGATTTGAACCCATGCTCCCCATCCTTCTGTCAACAATATAAACCCCCCCAAATTTCATTGGTAATTTGCCCCTTAAGTATGTTCATCCTGATCCTGTTGAAGTGCAATCCATCCTCCCATTTCCAGACTCACTGGTGCAAATCACCTGGAATAATTTGTAGATTACTAGTCTGGAGTCTTCCTACTTAATCTCTTGCCCAGTTTCTCAAGCTTCTAGGACATTGTCCTTTTCACCTTCCAGTTATTTTGTTGGATTATGATCTTTGGCTGTTCTCCCTTCCAATAGCTCTACCAGGCAGGTAGCTCGCCATTTTCAAATCAGAATCAGGTTTAATATCACTGAAGTAAGGCATGGAATTTGTTGCTTTGCAGTAGCATTACAGTGCAATACATTAAAACATGTAACTTACAATAAGATACATATAAAATTAAATACATGGTGCAAAAAGACAGCCAAAAGGATTTAGTGATGTAATGTTCATGGGTTTGGTTCATTGGCCAGTCAGAAATCTGATGGCAGTGGGGAAGAAGCTGTTCCTAAAACATTGAGTGTTTGTCTGTACATTCTCTCTGATTGTAGCAAAGGGGAGAGGGTATGTGTTGGGTAATGGGGGTATTTATGATAGATGTAGGCTTTTTGAGGCATTGCCTTTTATATTCACAACCAGTGAAAGGCTATCCAGCCCTCTAACTAGAGGCTCCTCTCTAACTTTTGCTCTTGTGATCTTCCACCTTCGTTGTTTTGCAGCTGAGCCAATCAGAGCCTCAGTCTTCGCTTTGACCACATTGCCCAAGCCAACACTATCACTGTCAAAGATGGGCATCTTCTTGTAAATTGGGCTAACCCCTTGTGTCCATCTGACAAACACCCAGTCTATTTCTGCCTGCATTCTATGAAGCTGTAAGATTCACCTCCTGAAACGTGCAGGCTCTAAAACAGTCCATCTCAAGGGCACAACGCTGATGCTCAAGCTTCAAAACTTGGGAGCTTAGGTTCCTCCAGTAGACACTACTTTCTGCACCTGAGTTTTCCCAGGACATGGGAAGTAGCAAAAGTGATGCATTCCATAAGTCTGAAGTGTCCTTCCATGACTTCCCTTATTTGATTAATTCACTTACCAGTAACAACAAAACCAATCAAATATTCTTGTCCATTAGTTTACTTATTCTGATTGATTGCATCCAATTTTAATCACTACACTCTTATTACAATTTAAGCAGCACCCATTTTGTAATCACTTTTTGCAGTCCCATAACAGAGTATGCAAATAAAATCTAACAGCTACCATCTATCCCTTGAGTCAAATTCTAACAGTAGCGTCAAGACTCTATAACTCAAGATCTCAGTATTAATTAATCTTTATTGCACAGTTTGTCTTCTTTTGCACTTTCATAAATTCTATTGTATTTCCTTATTTTCCTGTAAATGCCTACAAGAAAATGAATCTCAAGGTAGTTTATGGTAACATATAGGTACTTTGATAATAAACTACAAACAAGAGAAAATCTACAGATCTGGAACATCAACCGTACTCTTTTCCATAGATGTTGCCTGGCCTACTGAGTTCCTCCAGCATTTTGAGGGTGTTAGTTTGATAATAAATGTATTTTGACTTTGACATTGTGCTGCTGACCCTCCAGAGTGTGAAAATTCAGCAGGAGGTGGTCTCTAATGTGAGTGTACTGCCTAAGCAACCTCAGTCTCCCCGCACCCACCGCCCCCACCCCATTTAAGTAAAGGTGGTTTGCAGATGAAAATCACTGGTTGGCTACATTCCATAACTTTGTGGCAATGTCCTCTATTATTTTATCTATTAGTCACCAGGACCTAAATGAAAGTAAGTAATATGAAATCAGATATAGCTCCCACTCATGTACAGTTTCAATATGGCTTGGAAATTGAAATTTTTTGTCTTACAAGGATTTATGGAGTCATATGAACTTAGAATAGTTATGAGAAAATGCAGAGATCCATCATAGCCAGCTTTCATTTATTAAGACTCAAGCAGGGGCTGGACCGTATATTGGAATTACGGGCAGAAATTGGGAGAACTCTGTGAATACGTGGCACATGCCTAGTGACATGCCAGATTGACTGTGGCTGGAGCAGGATCTATTATCCCAAGTTAAAAATTTAATTAAGCATGCCTTAAAAACAAAACAATGCAATTGGATTAAAAGTGATTACCTGAAGAACTTTTCCTTGGGGGCTATCTTCAAACTGCAGCTGTTGCTGGTACAGAGGGTCTAGTGTTTTTCGTGCCACTTTTGTTTTCTTTTTGGCTATGCAGACACCATTTTCCAATAGATAAACTTTAACATACGGTGCTAGGGAAGAAAATAATTTAAATACATGGTAGTATACGGACTAAGAGACTGTTCTGAATAAATGGAAACAATACTATTAAATGGAAAATATCACAAGGCATTTCAGCAAGAGAAATTTCAGACAAAACTATAAAGAGCAAAACAAAATCTGGTGTGAATCATATATTTTGACACAAATTTGCAGCTATAATACTTTTAGGATATTGATGTGCTTTTTCTACTGCATATTTCCTGTTGTTAAATATTTGTTAGAGTATTGCAACCTTCAAAGGATGCCGTCCAGGTGTTGGAATCATGCTGCCATAAATTCCTTTAAATAATCTATAACATATATTTGTGTTTTAATTTTTTTTGACATCATATATACAATACATAGAAAATGTTATCTTCTATGGTTGGGGAACCCTTCAATTCTGCTGCTTATCCTCCATTGTTTGTTAGGCTTAACACTCAAAATCAAAGTTGACTGACTGGTTGTAATAAGGAACATTGCCATCAAGTATGATCTTTTCCTCACCCTAGTCCAAGTACACGTTCCTAGCAAAAGTTAATGCTTTACTAACTACAGCCTTGTAGACCTGGGCATGGTGCCCTGTTTGTTTCAAGGAATTCTGCAGATATTGTGCTGAATTTGTGGTAGAATTGCAAGGGAACTATTACAGAAGATTAAAATGCTTGGGATCCACAGTGAATTGATTGTTTGGATTTAGAACTCTTTTTCTTCCCCCCCTCCCTCTCTCCCCTCTCTCACTCTCTCTTCCTCCCCCTCCTTCTTTCCCTATTCCTCTCACTCTCATGCTTTATCTTCAGTTCCCTCATTCTGTTCTTGTAACTCTTAATAAATGATCATAAGCAACAGGTTTTCTGCCTCATCCTTGGCTTGGTTCAAAGACATCAGATCAACAAAGACATATGGCATACTTGGCTTTATTAGTCAAGGAATAGGATTCAAGAATTGGTAATTTATAGAATAGTTTATTTAACTGTAGTTACACCTCGTATTGAGCATTGCATTCTGTCATCCCATTACAGGAAGGGTGTGAAGGCTTTGGAGATGATGCAGGAGTGAATAAACAAGGTGTTGCCTGGATTACAGGGTGGGCATATTGTATGAGAGGAGTTTGGACAAACTTGATTTCTCTGGAGTGACAAAATCTGAGGGGAGATCTGATCGAGGTTTGTAAGAAGTTGGGAGACATATATTCACATCCTATTTCTTTTTCACGGGGTGGAAGTATCTAATATCAGAGAGCATGCATATAAGTTGAGAGGGTAAATTCAAAGCAGATGTGTGCAGCAAGCTTTTTATTTACACAGAGTGGTGGGTGCCTGGCATGCACTGCTTGGGGTGGTGGAAGAGGTAAATATAATAGAGGTATTCAAAAGGCTCTTAGGTAGGCACATGAATGCACAGGAAATGGAAGATATGGACATTGTGGAGGCAGAAGGGATTAACATAGTTTGGTATTTGAATTCTTGAGAGAGAGAGAGAGAGAACATCAGCTCATTTTATCCCTGCCTAATGTAGAAGTACTTGAAGAGTCATTGCATCTCTTTCATTAGAGACAAACTGATCAAAGGCTGCTTGACCCATTTGGGTTGGGCATTACAGTAACATTTTAATGTCAGGAAGCTTTGCATGTAGAAAAGAACAAATGGGTCCTAAAACATGTCACATGGATGGCATACACCAATTTTGTGCCACTGCCTGAACTTTTATGTTCTTTTATGCTCAAAGTCCAGGCCATGTGTGGTAGGACATCCTATAACACACAAAAAGGCTTAAAGGTCCTTCCTCTGTTTCCTCCTGCCATTAAAGAGACTAGAGATACCAAGGGGACAAGGAGACGAAAGATAAGAACATTTGTTGAAATGTTTGAGGAGCCAACTGTGCTGTTGGGCTGTGGTATTGGGTGGACACTGGTAAAGAAGGTGTACGGGTCTAGGGAGAAGTTGCCATGGAGACTACACTCAGGTTATTGGGAATTGGGATAAACCAAGGTGTACTGAAAAACATTGTTTTTACATACCATCCTTACAAATCATTTCAAAACATGGTTCTTCAGGGTAGAACAACAGAAAAGTGTTGCAAGAATGGGGGCGGCTGGATGGATGAATAGCAACATTGGAAAGAATACCAGGGTGGATTGGAATTAGGTACCAGAGATCAGAGAGATCAGAGGACATTGTCAGGTGGGAGCCTTCAGTGATGATGAAACGTTAAAGACTGAAACTATTAGGAGGAAAATGGAAGCCTTAGACTCATTAGCAGTAGCGCATATAGGGTCAAGACCAAAATTAATGCAGAATATTTTTCCTATATTTAAAACCTGTTGCTGATAGATATAGCAGCATGTGATGTTGAGAGACAAAGAATCCAAAAGTGCTTAAATTAAGACGCTAAGTCATCGGAGCAGAATTACACCATTCACCCATTAAGTCTGAATATGTCACTCAGATTTGATGAAGTGTTATTGATGAGCAACTATAAATTTTGTTATCCTGATAGAACTTCTACAAACCCCATTTCCAGAAAAGTTGGGATATTTTCCAAAATGCAATAAAAACAAAAATCTGTGATATGTTAATTCATGTGAACCTTTATTTAACTGACAAAAGTACAAAGAAAAGATTTTCAATAGTTTTACTGACCAACTTAATTGTATTTTGTAAATATACACAAATTTAGAATTTGATGGCTGCAACACACTCAACAGAAGTTGGGACAGAGTTAAAATAAGATTGAAAAGTGCACAGAATATTCAAGTAACACCGGTTTGGAAGACTCCACATTAAGCAGGCTAATTGGTAGCAGGTGAGGTATCATGACTGGGTATAAAAGTAGCGTCCATCAAAGGCTCAGTCTTTGCGAGCAAGGATGGGTCGTGGCCACCCCTTTGTGCCAAAATTCGTGAGAGAATTGTTAGTCAGTTCAAAAGGAACATTTCCCAATGAAAGATTGCAGAGAATTTAGGTCTTTCAACATCTACAGTACATAATATTGTGAAAAGATTCAGAGAATTCAGAGACATCTCAGTGCGTAAAAGGCAAGGTTGGAAACCACTGTTGAAGGCACGTGATCTTCGAGCCCTCAGGCGGCACTGCCTAAGAAACCGTCATGCTACTGTGACAATTATAGCCACCTGGGCTCAGGAGTACTTCGGAAAACCATTGTCACTTAACACAGTCCGTCGCTGCATCCAGAAATGCAACTTGAAACTGTATAACGCAAGGAGGAAGCCATACATCAACTCTATGCAGAAACGCCGGTGAGTTCTCTGGGCCCGAGCTCATCTCAGATGGACCGAAAGACTGTGGAACCGTGTGCTGTGGTCAGATGAGTCCACATTTCAGCTAGTTTTTGGAAACAACGGGTGTCGAGTTCTCCGTGCCAAAGGTGAAAACAACCATCCTGATTGGTATCAGTGAAAGGTGCAAAAGCCAGCATCTGTGATGGTATGGGGGTGCATCAGTGCCCACGGCATGGGTGAGTTGCATGTATGTGAAGGTACCATTGACTCTGAGGCGTATATTAGGATTTTAGAGAGACATATGTTGCCATCAAGGTGACGTCTCTTTCCGGGACGTCCATGCTTATTTCAGCAGGACAATGCCAGACCACATTCTGCACGGGCTACAACAGCATGGCTTTGTAGACACAGAGTGCGTGTGCTTGACTGGCCTGCTGCCAGTCCAGATCTATCTCCTATTGAAAATGTATGGCGCATCATGAAGAGGAGAATCAGACAACGGAGACCACGGACTGTTGAGCAGCTGAAGTCTTATATCAAGCAAGAATGGACAAAATTTCCAATTGCAAATCTACTACAATTAGTATCCTCAGTTCCAAAATGATTAAAAAGTGTTTTTAAAAGGAAACGTGATGTAACACAATGGCAAACATGCCTCTGTCCCAACTTTTGTTGAGTGTGTTGCAGCCATCAAATTCTAAATTTGTGTATATTTACAAAATACAATCAAGTTGGTTAGTAAAAATTTTTTCTTTGTACTTTTGTCAGTTAAATAAAGGTTCACGTGAATTAACATATCACAGATTTTTGTTTTTATTGCATTTTGGAAAACATCCCAACTTTTCTGGAAATGGGTTGTAGATTCTGCTTTCTAAAACTCACTATATGACACCATTTTAATAGTGAACAACGTATATTTCCCTGACAGACTTTCATCGTACATTATTCAGAATTTCCCACACAATTCTCCCATTCAAATTGCTTGTGTAAAGATGTTTCTAAAAGTAAATAAGCAGTGATGTGCAAAGAGATAAAGGCATAAACAAAGTGACTCAGCTCCAGTTTCCTTGAGAGAAATATGATTGCTTTTGACTTGTGGTCACAGCTGTCAAAATGGCTTTGGTTATTTGTGTCAGCGCAGAGGAACATGAATGGGAATGAATCACGTACCATATGCAGCTGTGAATATGGTGTCACAAGTTCAGCCAAACAAGTTCCTGCACAAGCCTCTGCCCAAATTAACAATGATGCTGTGTTCCAGCATTTTAATAAAGTATACAGTCAATAGAAGCTGTTTCCCAAAGACTTATTTGTCGATATTTAATGACAATCTTTACCAGTTATAAACAGACAACTTTTCTGCTTGCAGTTTAATGTTCTAGGTAGTTATGTTCTCCTTTTGTTTTTTACTGTAATTGTTTACTTTTACCTTGTTTTCACCCAATTTTTAACAGATTATTTAAAGAGAAAGATTAGCTTTATTTGTCACATGTGCATCGAAGCATACAGTTTGCATCAATGAGGATTGCACTGAGCAGCCTGCAAGTGTCGGTGCTAACAACTCATGCCCAAAGCTCCTTAACCTAACCTAACCTAACCTAACCTAACCTAACCTAACCATACATCTTTGGAATGCGGGAGGAAACCAGAGTAGCCACATGGTCTCAGGGAGAATGTACCAGCTTCTTAAAGACAGCAGTGGGGATTGAACCTCAATGCTACATCTAGCACTGTAAAGTGATTATGCTAACTGCTAACTAGTGTGCCATCCTCATTATTGTTTTAGATGATTATAAAAATGCAAAGATCATCAACTAATCTTTGTTATTTAAAACTTACAAAAAAATTATAGCATGTTGTGTATCCAATGGAAATGTAGAGGAAGTAGCCAATAAATACGGTCATGTTGGAAAATGTCTATGTGTATCATGATGTGTGTGTAACAAACAGCAGCTTGACCCACAAAGCTTACACTTTGAATATATGCAAACACCCCTTAAAATGGTTGGATAATCTGACCAGTGCTAATCACATATTAGTTCAGATGTTCAGGGTGTTGTCTTTAGAGTTGCCTGAGCCAGACAAATCTAAAATGGACAGATGGAGAACTGCGTGTTGCCTCCAATTATTGCTGCAAGCCACAGTTCAGTTTTGGAACACCTCTGGAAAGATTGACTGGAAGCTATAGCAGACCAAGTACAAGTGTTTCTGATGCTGCTCTCAGGGAGCTAAGGGAGCAGTCAAGATGAAAGGAAATGTTCTTCACACTACAGGCCCAAGGAACCATCTACAGTAACTACAAAACAGCAATAAGTAATGAACCAGGCTCAGTACACTATTTATTTAAGGATAAAGGTTAGATTATTTGTCAAAAGTATATCAAAACATAAAAGGAATTCATTGTCTGTGTCAAATCGAATCAGTGAGGTTGGTGCTGGGCACCAACTTCTGGTACTTCTGGTACAACTGTCACCAAACTTCTAGTACTAACATAGTATGCCCACAACCCTAACCCTGGGAGGGAACTGGAACATCCAGAGGAATCCCATGCAGTCACAGGGAGAATGTCCAGACTTCATTCAGGCACTGGCAGGGTGCAGTGCCAACTCCACCGATCTTCAAGATCACAGAAAATGTCAGTGAATTTCATCTTCAAATAACTGCCCCACGTTGCACATGCGAGCGTGCGAGTACACACACACACACACACACACACACACACACACACACACACACACACACACACACACACACACACACACACACACACACACACACACACACACACACACACACACACACACACACACACACACACCCGTATATAATAACGTTGCTCATGTAACAAAAATTCTACCCATCACAATTGCTACCTGATATTCAGATGTCCCTTCATGCTCCTGCATCAAAACTCAACACCCACACATTTCAGCTTACAGACGCATGATAACTCTGACGTTCATTTTCACAGAATCAACATCAGTGACAACAGATGGATCCCTGGCAGGATCATGTGCATTCGCTCAGTGCATTGCAGAAAAGAGGAGCTGGTCAAATTGGGCAGGGACTCCATGAAACCTGTGAGAGTTGTACTACTTACTTGGTAAGCCACAAAAAAGCCTGCATGAAATACTGAAGTACATGGGGCAAACCAGTTCTAAACTTGCATGTAACTTTGTGAGGTTATTGGAGGCTTCATGATGTCCCTAATACAGTACAGATTAGCACATGGGGTTATTTACCAGTGACTGTGGTCAGAAACACTCTGCAACTTAAGTTCAGAGCCACTGTAACTCTCCCTGTCAACAATTATTTGAATCAACAATTATTCTGCCTGCAGCTGGCAGAAGCTCTCAGTGACAACCTCTAATGAAAATGTCAGACCATGTATACATTGCCCATCAGTCAATTATTCCAATGCTGCTCAAGGAAGAGTCTTGGGGATTGAACCTTCTCCACCTTTTCTGTTGGTTTGCTCTATAGCCTACTTAGGCATCTGTTAGTTTCAAGAGACCATGGATTTGCACCTTGGAAAGTTTCCAGGGCGCAGGCCTGGACAGGGTTGTATGGGAGACCAGCAGTTGCCCATGCTGTAAGTCGCCCCTCTCCATGTCACCGATGTTGTCCAAGGGAGGGGCAAGGGCCGATACAGCTTGGCACCGGTGTCGTTGCAGAGCAGGATGTGGTGAGCCTATTACTCAATCATGAAAATAAGTTCTATGTAATTCTACAGTCCAAGACGGTACACTCTCAGTTCCTTCCAAGCCTTCCCCTAAAAAATATCCAACTATTAGGGGATCCTTTTTTAATATCACACTATTGTACATATAATGGAATGAATGGGATCTGGTTCCTGGCACACACCGTGTCTGGTGCATTTTTGTGGCACATTTTAACAAAGAACATAAAACACTA
Source organism: Hemitrygon akajei (assembly GCF_048418815.1). Lineage (NCBI taxonomy): Eukaryota > Metazoa > Chordata > Chondrichthyes > Myliobatiformes > Dasyatidae > Hemitrygon > Hemitrygon akajei. The sequence continues at coordinate 136,204,425 of NC_133124.1, read as the reverse complement.
CAGCACAGTACAGGGCCTTCAGACCACTGTGTTCCACTGACTTTAACCTACTCTAAAATCAATCTAACCATTCCCTTCTACAAAGCCTTCCATTTTTCTGTCATTCATGTGTTTATCCAATGGTTTCTTAAATGCCCCCAATGCACTTGCCTCTACCACTACCTCTGGTAGGGTGTTCCATGCACCCACCACTCTCTGTGTGCTGAAAAACATCTCTAACTTCCTCCCTATACTTTCCTCAAATAAACTTAAAATTATGCCCTCTCTATTAGCCATTTCTGCCCAGAGAAAAAGTCTCTGGCTATCCATGTGGTCTATGCCTCTTATCATCTTGCACACCTCTATCAAGTCACCTCTCATCCTCCTGGGCTGTAAAGGGAAAAAAGCCCTATCTCACTCAACCTATCCACATAAGACATGCTCTCTAATCCAGGTAGTATCCTGGTAAATCTCCTCTGCATCCTTTCTAAAGTGTTCACATCCTTCCTATAATGAGGCAACCAGAACTGACCATAATATTCCAAGCGTGTTCTAAGCAGGTATTTATAGAGCTGCAATGTTACTCTGTAGATCTTGAAGTCAATCCGGACTAATGAAGACTAATGCACTATAACAATCTTAACAACCCTATCAAGGAGCTATGGATGTGGACCCCAAGATCCCTCTGTTCCTTCCCATTGCTAAGAATCCTGCCATTAACCCTGTATTGAAACTTCCAAAATTGTTCACTTCACACTTCTCTCGAATGAACTGCATCTGCCTCTTCTCAGCCCAACTCTGCATCCTGTCAATATCCTGTTGAAACCTGCAATGGGACATGTTTGCTTGGGAATGTGTCATATAGCTTGCTTGAAAATTCAACCAAACTAGGAAAAGAACCATTGAGTTAATAGTGCTATGTGACACAATTTCTGGCCTGCAGGTCTTTTGAAGCCCGGTCAGATTCTGACTGTACTAGCAACTTGCATCACAGCTTGTACATAAGAAATAAGAACAGACTTGATTACCAGGTAAAGCTTTGGAGCCAGGTTTCCCCATCAAGCCTCGGGCTCGGATAACCTCTACTTCTAATTGCCCTTTCTTATCCATCATACCGATCTGGATGTCACCTGCATAAAGAGAAGATACACTTTATTTAAAGAGCTGGATTTTTAGTATTGAGATTAATTTCAAAGATTGCCCCTGATGTGCAGAGTTGTTTGATGGAAGCAATTTCCCTTGTTTGCATTGACCCTAATTTATCTGTTTGATGTTCATACCACATGAAAATGGAGTCTTAATTCACATTGTTTATGCAGGATAACTCTCTCTCTCTTTCTATGTGATCTGCTGGTTGCCCAGCAGATTTCAGAATGCACTTAGTATAATACTGGAAAAATAATCACCAAAAGCATGCTAGCTGATTGGTTGCTTCTAGGACCTTGCAATCTTCCTGCAGTGTTATACACATGGAAAGTTCCCTGGGGTTGATATTAAAATCCATTGCTTAGGCCATGAGGAACAAAGCGATCAAAGGTACAATTTTCCTGTTTTAGCTGTACTGCCACAGAGAGGAATTCAATTAGAGAGATTGATTTCTTACTGAAGAGGGTGGGTAGATAAAAAAGACAATTTGCCACAGGTAGCTCTCATATACACTGTGGTTTGTTACCAAACATCATTAAAGTGGGTGGAGCAGGTTGCCTATTATTGTCAGTCAACAAATTCTGAATGGACCAGGGACCACTCAGAAAAGGGTCAAATAACAGTCCTAACAGGTAAGGCAACATTTCATCTACAAGTCTGTTTTGATCATTTACTGTATCCGGTCTCCCTGGTGCAGCAGTCTCTACATCGATAGGCCATTCTCAGGTTGGAAGAGCAACACCTCATAGTCCACTTGGGTAGCCTCTAATCTGATGGCATGAACATCGATCTCTCCAATTTCTGGTAATATCTTCCCCCTTCCCTTTCTCTCCTTTTCCATTCCCTGTTCTGGCTCTCCTCTTACTCCTTCTCTTCTCCTCACCTGCCTATCACCTCCCTCAGGTGCCCTTCCTCCTTATTCTCCCATGGTCTATTCTCCTGTCCTATCAGATTCCTCCTTTTTCCACACGTTACCTTTTCCACCTATCGCATTCCAGCTTCTCACTTCATTCCCCCTCCCACACCCACCTGCAACCCTCCTCACTTGGCTTTACCTATCACCTGCCAGCTTGTCCTCTTTCCCTTTCTCCACCTTCTTATTTTGGCTTCTTCCCCCTAGCTTTTCCGTCCTGATGAAGGGTCTCAGCCCAAAACACTGAAACTATATTCCTCTCCCTAGATGCTGAATTCCCCCAGCATTTTCTGTGTGTTACTGAGAAAAGGAGATGGGACAGTACAAAATAAGTAACCCAATTATCTAAAAAGAGTCACACAATCTGTCCCATTCCATTCCTGGCATCCCAACACCGATGGCAAGATTTACATTCTTATATTTGCAGTCAGCAGCATTCATTGCACTTCTGTCCATATTCCTAAAGAAGCTGGAATTCATCAAGATATACGATTTTTGAGGTAAGTTTTGAGATGTCAGGCATTTCACTTTAATATGCTAAAGCAATTTATTTATATCTGCAGTCATTTTAAGATATGTTCTGAAATTTGGATCTTGAGCATGACAGACTACATTAAGCATTGCTCATGTTCCGTTTACTACTGTGCCATAAGGTACATCTGACCAGATTGTAAAGACTTGGACAGCAACAAACTATTTTAGAACTGCCTTGTTCTGCCCATCTCCACATCCCTAACAGTGCATCAATATCTATTTTTAAAATACACAATGCACACATTTATTTCCCTTGCTATTTCACCGAATTGCAGTTGATAGTTATTGAAATAATCACTTCTTGAATAATGACAACAGCCCAGTGACGCACAGTCTCCACAGATTTCCAGCACCCTGCTAGCATTTCCTCCTGGGTCCTATTCATAGACCTTTAGGATTCAGAGTGAATGTCATTCTCCTGTATTGTGATTGAGTGAAACACAGCAATGATAATACAAATAAAAACAAGTTAAAATTATAAACACGAGAAAGTTAAAATTATGATGCATATCATTAGTAGCAAACTAAATTGGAACATCTCTCTCTGCTTTCAAACCAAAGTAGAAAAGAACGTAATCTGCAACAGCTCATTAGACATGCTTGTTATAGATGCTGAACGTGATTGTAATCTGATTGAAATAGTGCTTGTGAGTTAGAGTAGGCTGAAAATGCACACTGGTGCCTCAAAATGCCCCAAAATGCCTGTGAAACCTTTCATTATTTATATCAATTTTTTTTTGCCATAGTTAACATGGATAAATTGGGGATGAGATTTAGCCTAAGTTTACTAGTTGTTAGAAATTTGACTGATCTCTCCTCACCTGGACTTTTAGGATAGAGACCTCGCTCACTTTTCAATTCCATTGAACAAACATAATGTTATCTGTGTACTTTAAAGCTGCCATGGGAGATTGTTTTACGATGGAAAATGAGACAGAAATAATCTCTTACTTGATTTTTTAATATCTCCTTGAAAATGTGTTAATTTATGTATTTATTGAGCTACAGTGCAGGATAAGCCTTGATAAATCCTTGTGCAACTTGATTCTCTCACCTGTAAACCCCAGTCAGTATGGATTGGCAATAACGTCTTCTCCATAGCCACCATCAGACCAGGTGCATCACAAAGCTGTGTACTACTACCCTGTTCTATACACTTCATACTTCATAGCTAAGTACAACTTCAATGCCATATTTAAATTTGTTGATGACACACTGTTGTTGGCTGAGTCAAAGGTGGTGATGAATCGGCATATAGGAGGGAGACTGAAAATCTGGCTGAATGGTGTCACAACCACTCCCTCGTTGTCAGCAAAACCAAACTGATGACAGGAATAAGAAACCAAAGATCCATAAGCCAGTCCTTATCAGGAGATCAAAGGTGGAGAGTGTTGGTAACTTTAAATTTCTTGGCGTTATCATATAAGAGGATCTGTCCTGGGACCATCACAGAGAAAGCAGCACCTCTACTTCCTTAGAAATTTGTGCAGATTCAACATGTCATTTAAACAATTGGCAAACTTCTATAGAGGCACAGTGGAGAGCCTTTAGTTGCATGATAGCCTGGAATGAAAACACCAGTGCCCAAGAATTTAAAAGCTCACAAAAAGTGGTGAATACAGTCTAGTCTGTCACAGGCAATGTCCTCACCACTATTGAGCACATCTACAAAGATAGCAACATCCACCATCAAGTTCCTCCACCAAACAGGACATGCTCTCTTCTCACTGCTGCCATCAGGAAAAAGGTACAGGAGCCTTAGGGCCCACACCAGCAGGTTCAGGATCAGTCATTACCTTTCAACCATCAGGCTCCTGAACCACTGTGGACAACTTTATTCCCCTCAACTCTGAACTGATTCCACTAATGAACTCAAATTCAAGGACTCTACCACTCACATTCTCAACATTATTTATTTACTTTTTTTTATTGCACAATTTGTCTTCTTTTGCATATTGTCTGTTTGCCAGACTTTGTGTGTGGTCCTTCATTGATATTTCTCTTTTCTACTGTGAATGTCTGCAAGAAAATGAATCTCAGTGTAGTATATGGTGCGTACTTAGATAACAAATTTTATTTGAGCTTTGACCTTTAATAGATTTTAGTGTTTCCCAATTGTAAGTGTTAGATTATCTAGCATACAGCTTTTTACTTCCTGTCTCTTCTTTTCTGAACAATAGTATTATTTTGCAGTTTTACAGTTCACTGGAACCTTTCCAGAACCTAGGAAAGTTTGGAATGATCACAAGCAATGAATAAGCTAACCCTGCAGCCACTTTTCATATAGTGCCCCAATGATTCAATGCTCTTCACAACCTGTAATTCAACTTATCAATATTCAACTAATCTTCTTGGATGAAAATGTCCTGTTTTGATGCAAAATATGAGAGTTGCTCACCCATGGATGGTGTTGCAAGGGTCTGACGTCCAACCATCTGCGCTGGACCAAGGCCATCCAGAAAATCACTGAACTGACTGTCCGATGCCAATCGAACACCAGGAAAGATAAGGCTGTGGGGAATATAAGTTAAGAAATTTATTGCTATCTTCAGTAATCTTGAAGTCATTTGTTTGTGTCAATTATTATTTCTTAACCACCACCTTGAAATGCATCCAGAAATTTTTATTTCTTGATACTGTGTTTACAGGTTTAGAGGGTTGTAATCTTAGCCAGCTCCATCACCAGCACTAGCTTTCCCACCATTGAGGACATCCTCAAAAGGCAATGCCTCAAAAAATCACCATCCATCATTATGGATCCCCACTGCCCAGGACATACCCTCCCCTCATTGCCATCAGGGAGGAGATACAGGAGCCTGAAGATGCACAGTCAATGTTTTGGGAACGGCTTCTTTCCTTCCACCATCGAATTTCTGAATGGTCCATGAACTCATGAGACTACCTCACTATTTGCTCTCTTTTTGCACTGCTTATATATTTCCATATATCTCTTATTGTAATCGGTAGGTGTTGCAATGTACTGCTGCCACAAAAAAACAAATTTCACGACATTTGTCAGTGATAATAAACTTGATTCTGATTCTTTATGCAATGAGATGCACTACATAGATGCAGTTCAAGAAGGCAGCTCACCATAACTTTCTCAAGGATGGTGCCCTTTCCAGCAATGCTCTGTTCTTGTGTGCAAATAAGAAAAGAAACTTTCCAAGGGCTTCATCATATCTCGTATTTGTGACATTCCAATCATTAAGTACCATTGAATGTCATTCTTGGTTTGGTAATGTGTAAATTCAGCAATATGTGAACAAAGAATAATTTAATAAACTTTCAGGTAAAAATATCATTGATCTCTGACAAATTCTAGACCTAGATTAACAGTCCGATGTATATCTGATAGCTTAATTTGTTTTTGATCAGATTGAAATATTGCTGCTCTCTCACGGCCATTAGTCACCTGAGGCCAATTCTACAAATGTCATTCAAATTTATTAGTCAGGAGCCCTACAATAACAAGCCAAAATGACCAGCATACTGACGTCGCTATATTGTGTGTGTGTGTGTGTGTGTGTGTGTGTGTGTGTGTGTGTGTGTGTGTGTGTGTGTGTGTGTGTGTGTGTGTGTGTGTGTGTGTGTGTGTGTGTGTGTGTGTGTGTGTGTGTGTGTGTGTGTATAAGAGTGAGAGAGTGCAAGATGTGAGAGAGAGAGAGATTGAGAGAGAAAGAGAGTGAGAGAGTAAGAGAGAGAGAGAATAGGAATATGAATTATGGTCTGAATTATGGCTCTCAATGGTGAATATTCTTACTGTCTGTGCTTATGAAAAATATTCACACATGCATGAGCCAGCATCCAAATGTGAAAAATATATGATAAAAATTAATTTGAAAGAGTGTGTACAGAGTTTAATATGTTGTGATGGATAATTTTACTGTATCTATCACATTCTCTATGCTGTTATTATGTCTGGGAAATTACCATGAACCACGTCAGTAAATTAATTCAAATGTATTTCGATAAACCTCTTTTAAAGAGCTATTAGTGCATTGGCTAAATATTCTGGCCTGAAAATTCAACACTTTAATGCAGTTTCTCTGAGCAATTTGCTGAAGAAGCATTTTGCAACCTGAATGTTGACTGTTGCTCGTCCACCAGTGCTGCTTGATCTGCTGAATGTTTTGGACATCTTCTGTTTTTCTTTCAGATAATTCAGATCTAGAGAACTGATATTGATTAGCTGTTTTTATTTCAGATTTCCATCATCTGCAGTTTTCCAAAGATTAGTCAGTAACTAATTATGTATTTCATGTCATTCATCATTTGCCAGTGAGCAGAGAAGGCCACATGAATGAGTCTTGTGCAATTATGATGTAGCTTTCTTTGTTTTGGAGATGATTGATGTGGAAATCCTTGGTGGCACTTGTTAGTGTTGTCCTGCTTTAGGGCTCTATGTGCCATTACATGCTGTGTGCCATTAAGGTTGGTGCCTAACCTTAACGAAGAACACTGCTGAGAAATACCACCAGAATTCCCAAACAGATCATTGGGAGGAACCAGGAATTTGAACATTTCAAAGAATTTAAAAAATACACAGTATTATCTTCATTTAATCATTTGCCAAAATACCTTTGCCCTCTGAATAAACAATTATTTGGACTTACGAAGTTCAGAAAGATTGCTTCTCCTTTCTCTAAACTCTTCCCTTCCAACATACCCGGAATCTGAGACTGCAGAAATTTCCAGTCATTCTAGATGTGCTGTAAAGACTCAGACAATTATGGGAAATCACCATGACTATGAGATTCTACTTCCCACTGTATGGCAAAGGACCATTCTTTCCAACTGTAAGAAATTGAGTGTTTCAGTGATTGGTGAGCCACCCTCTCAATATGTCCTACATCTGACCAGTACCTAAACCTAACACTGTAGCTCAGAACATTACATCTTCTGCCACTTTCTCACACAAGTAACATGGAGACCCTTCCCAATGATGTACAGTATTCCTGGAACAGCCACATACCAAGTGATGTCATAGATCATGCTCTGTGCCTTTCCTTCATGCCAGCATATGGGTGCAACCTAAGATCTTTGTTGAACACTCCCAGAAAAAGTAGGAGTCCAGCGTGTGCAAATTAGCATTATGAAAGCATTGAAATTGTTATTGGCACCTTAAACACAGCATCAGTTTTTAATGCTTCTAACTACGTAACCTCATTCCTCTTACCCCACCACTAATTCCAGCTATTTTCGACATTCCACATTAGAGCAGCATGCTGCAGTCTCTGGTCTCTGAATTACCCCACACTTCACAACGTGGTCTGAATCAGGCAGATCATTTTCACAGAGTGTCAGACACACTGGAGTTGTACTGGCTCCTCTCATTTATCCTCAGTTCCTTGGCATGAGGAGGATTAACGTAAGTTCTAAGGTGCTTCCAGTGATCAACATGGCAAACACATAGCAGCTGCAAGCTCATTTTGCAGAGACCTAACTCCTGTTTTATGCTTCAGCCTGTATGCAAACCAGCTTTTAACGTACCTTTACGTTTTCTGAGGGATACCATTTGGTGTTGTGGCTTTACACAGCACATGTTTAGTGTACCAAAAGAAGATATAATCCAATTTGTAGACAGGTACTTTTTCTCCTATGGTTCACTCTCCTCTCCTATCAGATTCATTCTTCTCCAGCCCTCGACCTTTCCCACCCACCTGGATTCACTAATCACCTCCCAGCCGGCCTCTTTCTCCTCCCCCACCTTTTAATTCAGGCATCTCCCCTCTTTTCCTCTCAGTCCTGATGAAGGGTCTCGGCCTGAAAAATTGACTGGTTTCTCTTTTCCATGGATGCTACCTGACGTGCTGAGTTCCTCCAGTGTTTTGTGTGTGTAACATAGAATATTTGGTACTCGACACTTCAGGAACACCTCAAAACTTAAATTAATCCTCCACATGCTATGGAGCTGAGGATAAATGAGAGAGAGTACAACTCCTTTGTGTCCAACACTATGAAAATGATCTAGCTGATCAAGACCATGTTATGAAGTGTGGGATAATGGGGATGATCAGGAGTCCAGAGAAGGGAGCATGGGCTCTAATGCATATTGTATAAAATTTAGCCAACAGTGATTGCGTTGAGATTTGTGAGATAATAAATGTTATGTTCCAGTTGGCAATCTATTCTAATTAAACTGATTATGGGGGATGAAGAGTCACGGTTTAAAGTAAATTTGATGAGACATCAGAGCATAAGAATTTACAATTAAGACGAGGAATAGGTCACTTGACCATCAGGGCCTCCTCTGCTATTTATCAAAATCATTTTCTATCTCAGTTTTCAGTGACTGTGCACAAGGACACTGTCTGTACATGAACATTCACTAATCTTTCACCATTTAAGAATTTTTTTTTGTATCAGAGTAGATAACTTCACATTTTTTTCCTATTCTCTCAGATTGTCTCTCTCCCATTGGACCCTCTTTATATTCTCCTGATCCACAGTGCCACCCAGAGGGCAATCATTTTTCCCCACATTTGCTGAAGTGTGTAAGATTGATGGTGGGGGAGCTGCGTGGCCTTGGTTGTTGTGTGGACCAGGTCCTTAAGCCACACGTTGCCCATTGCAGCCACCCAGGGGGAAGGAATGCCGGAGGCTGTGTGGGAGAGGATGGGGGCACGATGGGCACACTGGAGTCTGTGCTGGGTTGAGGGCTGACCTCCCATCGTGCTGCTCTCTGGTGTTTACTCGGTGGAAGACAAGCTGGACTGCATTTTTCTGCAGCTGCACTAGAGCACAAACAACAACTGCTGCATGCTTGTTCTTGCAGAAACGTGACTCCAGGACAACATCCCATGCGCCATCAATTTTCAGGCCAAGCCACTCAGGGACTTGGGCTAATATTATTTTTGTGTGACTTCATGTGCCTTTGTGCAGATGGCTCTGGGCCTGTATTCACTGGAATTCCAAAGAATGAGGAGTGACCTCATTGAAACCTATTGAACGGTGAAAGGCCTCGATAAAGTGAAAGTGGAGAGGATGTTTTTGATAGTGGGAGAATCTAAGACCAGAGGACACAGCCTCAGAATAGAGGGGCGTTCCTTAAGAGCAGGAATGAGGAGGGATTTCTTTAGCCAGAGAGTGGCGAATCTGTGGAATTCTTTGCCACAGGCAGCCGTGGAGGCCAAGAATTTATGTATTTATATGACAAAGGTTGTTAGATTCTTGATTGGTCAGAACATGAAGGGATGGGGCACTGAAGTCAGGAGTTGGGGCTAAGAGGAAAATTGAATGAGCCATGATGAAATGGTGGAGCAAACTCGAAGGGCCAAATGGCCTAATTCTGCTCTTATATCTTATGGTCTTATTACGGTAACCATATGTGCTGTATGTAACAGAATGTACTGTGGTTTGCATCTTAGCCCTAGAAAAACGATGTTTTGTTGACCTGTATAAGTGTATATGGTGGACCGACAATTAAACTTGAACTTGCTTCAACTGGGAGCTAGGGCAAACTTCTTCCCTTAAGTAAGTTTAGCACTCTTCTGTATTATACACAATATTCCTCCATAAATGATTAGGGTTTTTTAATCTGGTGTTTTGCTTCTGCATAGTTTTGGGTGGGGGTGGGTGAGGGTGCATATATTTAGAAACGATGAGGAGTAATTTGTTTAATAACTGTTCCTTCTCCTTCATTAAAAGTGTTAAAAAGAGTTTAAAAGTGCAACAGAGATTCAAACTATTTGGTCAATCCTCTGAATGAGGAGGATTTGATCTGTTTATTTTTATGGAGTGCTAGAGACACAATAAATTATTGTTGTGGATCAGAGAAATATTGAACATTTGTTTATTCTGCAGCGATGCACATTCTAGTTAATGCCTTGTGATATGGAATTTTTCTATATGGAACATATACAGCCCAGCACAGGCCTTTCAGCCCCATGATGTTGTGCAAATCTTTTAATTTACTCTGATCAATCTGAGCCTTTCCTCCTACGTAGACCTCCATTTTTCTATCATCCATGTGCATATCTAAAAGTCTCTTCTATTTCCCTAATCTATCTGCCTCTGTCACTAGCAGGGTGTTCCACGCACCCACCACCCTGTGCAAAAAAACTTAACTCTGACATCTGCATATACTTTCCTCCAATCACCTTAAAATTATGCCCCCTCATATTCACCATTTCTGCCCTGGGTAAAAGGGTCTGGCTATCTACTTAATCTATGCCTCTTCGCATCTTATGTAATTCTATCAAGTTGCCTCTCTTCCTCTATTTCTCTAAAGGTAAAAATCCCTAACTCACTCAACAAATCCTCATGAGATGTGCTCTCTAATTCAGGCAGCGTCCTGGTAAATCTCCTCCACAGCTTTCTAAAACTTCTCCATCCTTCCTCTAATGAGGTGACCAGAACTCAACACAATATTCCAACTGTGGTCTAACCAGCAATTTTTTGAGTTGCACCATTGTATTGTGGCTCTTAAACTCAATCCTCCAACTAATGAAGGTCAACATACCAGAATCAGGTTTAATGTCACTGGCATATGTCATGAAATTTGTTAACTTAGCATCAGTACAATGCAATACATGATAAATATAGAATAAATAGATAAATCAATTACAATATAAACAGTACACCCTGCTAAGAATCCTGTTATTAACCCTGCCTTCTGCCTTCAAATCCAACCTTCCAAAGTGAACCATGTCAAATATTCTGGGTGAATTCCATCTGCCGTTTTTCAGCCCGGCTCTGCATCCTTTTAATGACCATTGTAATGAACTTACTTTCCTTCCGAACTGTAACTGTTCATGCTTCCGTCGGTAGATTCACGACTTGGTTGCCGTGTCATCCTATTTCTCATTTCAACTGCTAAACCGGTTTCAGTGCTCCTTTGGATTGTACTTCGGAGTTTTTTCCCTCCAACCTCTGCGGAAACAAGGAAGAGGAGATTCTACATTACACTGTCTCTTAAAAGCTACATTCATGTACAGAAGGATAATTCTGAAAATAAGATTATATACTGCATACAAGCCACATAATGTAAAGTATTAGATAAATGCTGTTCAACTGAGTTTATATTATGGAAAATATGCATAATTGGTTTAAACATCAACAAAGGAATGATTATACTGGCCAAAGCGGTGTTTGTAACGCCATGCCCAGCTAATGAAAGTGAACAGACGACACTTTGCATCAGGGTTTCCCAATCTGGGGTTCACAGACCTCTCAGCTAATGGTAAGGAGTCCATAGCATTAAAAAGGTTGAGAGCCCCTGCTGTGCATCAAATCATTATCATTACTGTGACAAGACTGAACAATGCTTGAGTAAGCAAAGGCAAATGTTATTTTCAGCTGGATTCTGAATGATAAAACAATTTCATTATTGCAGTTTGGAGATTTTTATCAGTTTATATTGTTTCATAACAGTTTTAGTTGGTTTCTTACCTATTGTGACTTTATGCAAATGTTTATACATAGGAGCAGAATTAGGCCATTCAGCCCAGCATTCTATCAAGGCTGATTTATCCACCCTCTCAAACCCATTCTCCTGCCTTGTTCCCTATAACCTTTTTTGCCCTTACTGATCAAGAACTATTAATCCCTGCTTTAAACATAACCAATGATTTGGCCTCCTCAACCAACAGTGGCAATGAATTTCACAACTGGAAAAATGACATGTCTCTCAGTTTTTTAGATTTATAAGGGTTCAATTTTCCCTTCAGCTTTTATTATCTTCAGGCAGAGATGTATCAGAACAAGAAAGGCCTTGCACAAAGATGTCTGCTGCTGGCATTTGCAAGTTGCAGCACTTCCATCAGTTACAGATTTAGAATCACATTTATTGTCACTGGCATTAATCATGGAATTTTGTGGCCTCTGAACTGTGCAGGCATAGCAAAGCAATAATTTATTAAAAATTAACAAGCAAGCAGTGCAAAAGAGGAATACTGTAGCAGAAAATATGATCAAACTTTCAAATCTTACTTGCAATGTAACCTTTTAATAAAATTAACAACTTAACAAATAACACTGGACAACAATTTTCTTTCGTAAGTGTTGCTTCCTCTGAATTTTCTTTTTGTTTATGATAGACTGCTTGAAGCTGAACACAAATGTAATTTCAGGTTACTTGTATCATGTAAGAATTTGGAGAAACCAGAAATGAACTTTTACTGAATATAATGCGTCTAATTGCATAATGGTGTTGACTCTTAGCAGTAATTCAACAAAGCTAAAAATGTTTTGTTGATGATTTTCATTTGTACCCAGTGTCTGAGGCTTCTCAGTGTCCAACAATAATCAGCCAGCATTGATGGATTCCAGTTGCCCTGATGCAGTTTCTCCACGACCACAATGACCTGGTGAAACCTTTCATCACGCTCGTCACTGCTAGCGCCAAGATTTGTGGGGAAGAAGTCTAATTGGGAATGCAGATAATGAATCTTTAGTGACGTGTTGCACTTAATGCTTTTGTGTGCTTGATGTATGTTGCCAACCAGCTGCACTTAATTTGTCCTGACGAAGGGTCTCAGTCCGAAACGTCGACAGTGCTTCTCCCTATAGATGCTGCCTGGCCTGCTGTGTTCCACCAGCATTTTGTGTGTGTTGTTGTTTGAATTTCCAGCATCTGTAGATTTTCTCGTGTTTGCACTTAATTTGTTGCACTGTATTGCCAAGAAAATTTTTAACAACGTACTTGAATGCCTTCCATGTGATTTTCTCTGGTCTCACTAGAAGTTCTTATAATTGCCTGTCATTGATGACCTGTTTGATTTGTGGACCAACAAAAATACCTTCCTTAATCTTGAAATCAGTGATTCTGACTTGAATTATGAATTGAAATAACAATTATAGGCAATTTCAAAAAAATGGGAAATTTCATGATGATTTTCATGATCAGCAGCCCAAAAACCCATAAGATACACACCCAAAAGTATTCAGGAAGCACAAACTTTGTTGTTTCGTGTTATGAGTCTGTTTCTTAAGCTGAAAGTAATCATTCATTGTTTCTACTTGTCACCTGAGCCTCTGGAAACACATTGCAATTTCATTTTCTCAGTTTGTGGTGTTTTCCTTTCTCACCCCTTGGTGATTGACCAATGGAATGCACTGGCCAATCATTATACAATCTGCTGAATTTCACTTCAATGTGATATAGACAGGCACTTACCAAGTAGGTGTAACCACTGACAACTTATTTATCTCTGAAAACTGTCAAGAGCAGAATAAGTTAAGATGTGAGGTAGGACAGGTGTCAATTTCAAGTATTGGTGAATTTTAAAAACAAATTAGAAATGCTTACAGATTTATTTTTCAAAAGCATTCATGTTATCATGTGCTACATTACATCTTAATCATTGTAGATGTCTGCTTTAAGCTGATGGAATTTATGTGCATAAATTATAATAAAATGTAGAAATTGGTATTTGGAAATGAATAAATTACATAAAACTGGCTTTTAATCTACATTAGAATATTGCAACCATTATTCCTTTCAAAGCAACTTTCAAATTTCATACAATTTAGGTTCATCAGAATAATACCAGGTTTTAAAAGGTCAAGATAAGAAGCTACGCAGTAATTTCCATTTTCTACTATTTACAAATTTCAGCAGTAATTGAAATGTGATATTTCAAAATTACTTAGGTAATTTATATGAATACAGAGGAACAATTTACTTCTGTGAAGCAATTATGTGGTGCTTTTATTTTTTTCATTTTCTTGGATCTGGCTATCCCTGCCAACACCACCATTTACTGTTCTTCCCTAATCGTACTTGAGGAGCTAGTGCTGAGTTGTCTCATGACTGCTGCAATCTGTTTAGTGAAGATACTCCTGCATAATGTTTGGTAAAATGTGCTCTGGGACCTAGTCACAGAGATAATGAAAGATCAGCAATACGTTTCCGAGTCAGGATGGCACGCTGTTCTACTCGGGCCCTTAGCTCTTAGTGGAGCAAAGGCCATCAGTGACCTCCGGTCTCTGTCGTTCTCTGTTCTGAGCCAGGAGTGTCCCAGTAATCTAACTTCGGCCTGAATGTTTCTCACGTCACTTTTTTTTCCTTCTTTCTTTGGGGATTGCACTTTAATGGTGCGCTGTTGGTGTTGGGTGAGGAGCAGGTGGTGTGTCCATGTGTTACAGGCACGACTTTCTTGGTGGTAGAGGATGTAAGTTTGGGAGTCTCTGCCTCTGTACTTTGTTACCGTCTGGCATTGCCATTGTGTGCTAGTGACAGAGGGAATTAGTGCTCACTGTGGTGGACAGAGGAGGCTGCTGTGTTGAGAAGTCAAGCTTCCTCAGAGTGTGGGCACTTCAGTCATCCAGGCAAGTGGAGAGCATTCCATCAGCAACTTGTACCTTGTAGCCACGAGTAAGGCACAGGGAATGAGCTACTTTATCATGGCGTACGGTCTTCTGACCTGCCCATCTGGCTGTGGCATTTATGTAGCTTGTACGGCTGAGCTTCTTACTGTTGGTGATCTGCAGGATCCTGCTGGAGTCACTTACTTACCTACCGCTAATTCAGTTTTATTTATCACATGTGCATGGAAACATCCAGTGAAATTCATCATTTCTTTTAATGACCAACACACACACACACACACACACACACACACACACACACACACACACACACACACACACACACACACACACACACACACACACACACACACACACACACACACACACACACACACACACACACACACACACACACACACACACACACCCCACCTACCTACCTACACCTTCACCTTCGTGCCTTTATTTAAAACATCTATAGAAAACAGGAAGCTGCAGTCTGGGACCAAACTCATGATCAAACAGAAATGCACCCATATTTGCCTTGTCTCTGATTCTTGTTGGGTGGCCAATCTCCAGTTCACACTGATATATTAGCACCACACCATGAGCACTATGAGCTTTAAAGTCCCATAATAAATATTGATGCAGCAGCTAATCAAATGCCTTCTGGAAATCTAAATTTAGTAATAGTGACCGAGTAAAAACGATAGTTTGTTGTAAAACTCTACCCGATTCATTTATGTCCTTTTGGGGTTTGGAGCGAGGTTAGTGTGGTGGAACTGTCAGACTAGCCTAGTCTAATCACAGGCCCAATATGTGAATGCTTAGAAAACAGTTGAAACATTTGTAACCACCTCCAGCTAGAATTGCCAAATAGATGATCCATCCTGGCTTTCTCTGGAGATCCCCATCATCACTGGAAAAGCTTTCATCCAATTTGATGGGGAAAAAAGCCCCTGTCCCCTTACAAACTCTGAGGTGTCACATTATACCTTTGAAATGCTAAAAATTGTACTTGTCTGAATAGCAAATAAATGATTCCCAGGTAAAATCCAAGTCAGAATTTAAATCGCAATATAATCTGAACTTCTGTCGTCTGTAACATACAAAGAAGGTCGAACAATCATACACACTTTCGAACAGAGAAATGATCAAAATATTCACTTGCAAGGACATGGATGATAGGGACTGGAGGACCTGAGTTTTAGGAAAGATTGAATAGGTTAGGACTTTATTCCTTGGAATGTAGAAGATTGAGGGGAGATTTGACAGAGGTATACAAAATTATGAGGGGTATAGATAGGGTCAATGCAAGCAGGTAGTTCAAATGGTTTGGCATGGACTAGGTGGGCCACAGGGCCAGTTTCTGTGCTGTATTTTTCTATAAATCTATGACATCAATCCTCTCCTACCCTATCAAACCATACTCTGAGAGTACCTTCTCCCAATGGACTCAGTAGATAAAGATCAGACTCACTACTGCATTTTCTACAGAAATTATGAGTGGGCAATAAATGCTACCTTGTCTTGTCACATAAAATAAAATATTGTTGATTTATAATCAATGTCATGTATAAATTATTGTTGATTTAGAAATCAAGGTCATTGTACATCATGTTAAATAGATAATGAAAAACATTGAATATTTCAATGTAACTCGGTACAAAGCTTTCCAAAGTCAAAGCATTATTTTTAACAAAGAACAAAATTATATACAGAATATGCTGTTACTGAAAATCACTTATAGTGAAAACTGGTTATACTTAATGGCAACTTTTGATAAAGGAAAGTTTTTAGAGCTCAAGGTAGTGAATAATAATAAATACATCAGGCTGAACTGATGAATGTGTATAGAGACCTTCAGAAGTTCATGACATGGGAGTTTACAGCTTTCACAAACATTGTTTCTATACAGTGACATTTCATTTCCACCAGTTCTACCAAAACTGACAATGTGGCCTTTTACCTCTTCTCACCTGCCTATCACTTCCACCTGGGTCCCCTCGTCTTTCCCTTTCTGTTATGGTCCACTCTCCTCTCCTATCAGGTTCTTTCTTCTCTAGCCCTTGACCTTTCCCACCCACCTAGCTTCACCTATCACCTTCCAGATAGCCTCCTTCTCCTTCCCTTGCCTTTTTATTTCAGCCTCTTCCCCCTTCCTTTTCAGTCCTGAAGAGGGGACTTGGCCTGAAAACTCGAAGGTTTATTCATTTCCATAGATGCTGTCCGACCTGCTGAGTTCCTCTAGCATTTTGCGGGTGGTGTTTTGGAAAGGCCTAATGCTTTTTGAGACCACCTGTAAGTTCTCCTCAAAATGTTGGTGACTGCTTTATTCTGTTAAAGAGGGTGATAATAAATGGGTGTTGGGTGACACCTGGCCCAGACGTTATATTTAAATTATCATGCTTTCCATTATTGTTCCATTACTTTCAAGTTACTTTCTGAATTTGCCTGTTGTTTTCATACATCCCTGGATTGCTGGTATGATGAGTATTTTAAGCATCAATTTTCTCCAGACGTCTCTCATAATTTTCAACTCCTTCCTTAAAGCTTTGCGGCTTTGTTCTATATTACTTCAAGCACTCGATGCCTCCAATGTGTTTCTCCCTAGGGTCGAATGAACTATTTAAGATGAGTTCGGACTAAGTTATTATTATTTCTTCTCAGTAAGTTCAATATTAAATTGGCTTTGTTGATTGTTGCTCTGCGCCAGTGTGGCACACTGAAAACTGTCAACTTCCCTGAATTTCTCCCTGAGTTATTTCAATATTGTTTACATCTGGAGTATTGCGTACATTTCTGTTTGCCCCACTATAGGAAGGATGTTGAGGCTTTGGAGAGGCTGCAGAAGAGGATTACCAAGATGCTGCCTGGTTTAGAGGGCATGTGCTATCATGAGAGGCTGGATGAACTTGAGTTGTTTTCTTTGGAGTGCCAGAGGCTGAGGGGAGACCTGATGGAGACTAATGAGATTATGAGATGCATGGATTGTGTAGACAGGGAGTATCTTTTTCCCAGGGTCTAATATCAGAGGGCATGAACTGGAGAGGGGTAGTTTTACAGGGGGTGTGAGGGATAAGTTTTTTAGCTTAGTGAGTGGTGGATGACTGGAATGTGCTGCCTGGTATGGTGGTAGAGGTAAATATATTAGGGGCTTTTAAGAGACGTTTGGATAGGCACATGGATGTGAGGAGGATGTAGGGATATGGACATTGTGTTGATAGGAGGGAATAGTTTTTGGGCTTTCTTTTATTTACTTTTTAGATAGATAGATAGATACTTTATTGATCTCAAAGGAAATTACAGTGTCACAGTAGCATTACAAGTATTAAAAGAGAATGTTGTGGTTGTTTCGCCACAACATTTTGGACCAAAAGGCCTGTTCATGTGCTGTACTGTTGTATGATCTTTGTTCTAAGCAATTTCCCTTTTTCCTCACATGTAAGTATAATGCATGAATTAATTTAATTTATGTGCCTATTCTGCCTTCTTATTTATTCTTACCACCTTATAATTACTTACCTTTCAATTACTGTCTCCTGTCATCTACAGATAGATCTTTGATAGGCTTTTGCATTTGGGAAATACAAATGTAGCAATGGTTTCTCATATGTTGAATTTCATACATCAACCTAACTATGATTTAAATGCCCAGGCTCAGGTGCAGTGATGTTTAATACCACTATCCCCTGAAGAAGCAAGTAAAAACTTCATCTTAACTAGGAATCAGACCTAGTGAAGCAATGGGATAAAGGTACGCAGATACGTTTTCAGTCACAAATACTGTCTGAATGGAACTACGTGGAAGCAGGAAAGGAGGAGAGGAAATGGTGACAAAAATAGACTTCAGAAAAAATAAGACTTGACTGAATAGAGATTACTGCAGCTATTTTTCAATGAATTCCCTGACTTCTGTTGCTGTGGTTACAGTGTAGGCAGTTCTAAGCTTCTATCCTGACATGAACCTTACCTAATCAGAGATTAATTGTCTTTAAGGGAAAATGTCCAGAGTAAGCATGATTAAGATAATTATATGGGTTAAAGAAGATAACTGAAGTGAAACAGTAATGTTCCAATACTAATATAATTCTGAAGGCTTATGCACATTTACAATTCATATAACATCAATTGGTAAGATATTGCTTCCAGTGCCTGAAGCTTAGTGAGTTTTTTTTTACAGCCCATGACACAAAGTTGATTGACCATCCACAAGATTAAATAAGAGCTTCATCAGATACGAAGCATCAATTATTCTAATTAGGATTATAATATCATACTTAAACCTGGTGCTATTTTAAAAAAATAAAATGATTACATAGCTTTCTATTGATATTCAAACCGTGTATATATTAATATTATTTTACACATTTCCTAGCTTCAGCCTTCAGAGTTTTAAATCAGCTGGCAATGCAAAACACCCAGAAAACAGTGAGTACAACAAGCATTAAATATTCAACTATTTTTGCAACCATATAGTCAACAAAGAGAATTAATGCATTCACGTTTTTTTTGTTTCAGTTTAATTCAGAAATAAGTGATTTCTCAATAAATTAATAGCTTTGTGTTGTTCAGATTCCCATCCCATCACGTGTGAGTTAACATAAAGACCCTATAGGTTCCCTTTCGAGAGACGGTATTGTTGCTAGGCTCCCTGAACAATCCCACTGTGAGACACGGCACGTAAAGAATTCTGTTTTCTCAATCCATGCACTTCAGTAAAATCACCCAGTTCAACAATCAATGACCAGCTACCAATGAACAGAAATTAGAAAATATATTTTCAAAAACAATAGACAGCAGAGACAAATTTACCCTAGAGATAAGAACACCATGTTTCACAATTCAGGTAGCAATATTTATGTGATTTTATCAGTATTGACTATCTATGATTTTTCAATCATTAAAATAGCTCCATTGATGGGGTTATGCACGGAAATTCTAGCACATTATAGGCAGTAAAACATGTAGAAAAGAGGTAACCGACTGAGAATGCAGTTTAAAGATAAATAACAGGAGAAAATGACAAGAGGAAGTAATATTTTAATTAGTTCAGTCTCTGCTCACAGCCATAGAATCCTGATATTTATCACCGTTAATAAATATTGAGCTTTAACAGAGGTGGCAATCATAACTACGCTAATCAGGAATACTAACCAAATAAATCGATTGCACATCTGGTTTTGCACAGTATGGATATTTAGTAACTCCTTATTTTTTCTCGATTAAAGTAAAGATAAGTTATATAAAACCACTCTGAGTTTTATATATTTTCCCCAGCCTTACAATGAAAATAGTTATGCAAGGTATCAGGATATTTGATCCAGTTTGTCTTTACTGCTTCTATATGGTGACAATTCTTGCAACAACCAGCTCAACAGTCTGATATTGAACAACCTGATGCACAGCTTTAAAGATCACTTCATGTAACCTTTGGTAGTAAATTGGTGCTAAAGTCTGATTCTAAACGACAAGATGAACAAGTAAGCAGGCTGACATATTCCATTTCTGGCAAGGAATGTAAAGTAAATGCTTTATTTTTCAATTTAGAAATTGAATGCCAACTTGAATGTTTGTGATTTATTAAAAGTTAAAGAAAAACAATTTGCTTATTTAGCCGTAAAATATTTTCACTTGCACAATACTTAAATGGCTGAGAGGAGGTAGGTGAGAAACAGATTGAATGAAGTAAAGGAGTGTTTATTTAAGAGAGAAAGAGAGAGTGATCGACTAAAAGCAGGAGATTAAATGACAAAACATGGCTGGATTCTTTACTCTTCATTGTAAACTCATGAAAACGAAACCGAATCAATGTATCTACTGCTACGGTTAGTTAGGAAAAATAACTCTGATGTTATAAAAATACATGCTTTCTTAGTGATTTTTTTGCATAAATTAATTCATGTATAATTAATAAGCAGCAGAGAGTCTACCTGACTTTAAATATAGTTTCTATCACTTTGCACCAACTTCGATCTACAATCTACAATAGGATCACCTTTATACTTTAATCTTATATCAACTGGCAATCAACAGGTAAAATAGAGGAGAGGCTTCTTAACCAATTTTCTTACCTCCGTCCCCTTCATCAAAAGAATTCATGCACGGGAAATAAACAGCCAAAGCTTCAAAAGATGCAGATAAGCTTATTCGGCTTGGTGACCTCTGCATTCGCAAGCTGGCATTGCCAGTATCTGGTCCTTGCCTAACCATCTTGGTCGACCCTCCTTTAGCGCGATACAGGACACGAGGCGTTTTGACGGTTGTTCTGAACAGATCCTATTAAGAAATACTGGGGGATGATTTCCCCGTATTCTGGCTGGGCCGGGAGACCTCTTCTGTTTTGTTTTCTGTCACAAAACCGTACTTTGCAGACTATTCAGTCATTTACTCTGCACAGAAATGAGGTGGATTTTCTAAAGACATATCCTCTGTAGCATCAGATAACTGAACATATACACCTTGTCCACCTGTGAATTAAGTGCAATCAAAGTCAAACGCAGCCTTCCTCTTCCTGGCAAATGAAAGAAGCCTCGTTGACTCCTCTGCTTTCTCTTCGTCTGGAGCTCTCTGCCTCCTCCTTTACCCTGCTCATTGATTCACAAAAGAGCGCTGAGAAGATGCTGACTGGAAGGTAGCTGGCTTCTGTGTGCAGCCAATCAGATGGCAGGAGGAGGAGAGCATTTTGCACTCTCCAGCATAAAACAGTTAGCACTTTGGCAAGCACAGGATGTATTATTTTGCGAAGCAAACAGTTATTAAATTGTGCCTTTTGAAGTCATTCACTTCTGAAGCTCAGGCATTGATCAAAAACTCCAGGAATAATCTTTGCAAAATTATTGACAATAAAAATCATCTTTAGGGAGAATTCTGATGCAGAAAATCATCTGCCGGAACTGCTCATTACAACGTTCAGAACTTCGAGAATTATGATATAATAATCCTCAGTAATTTATTTATTTAGAGATAAAATTTATTAAATGCTCAATAGTTTAAACACACATTACTTCTATTCTCCTTTCTGGAATACATTTCTTCTGTATGTAACAAAACTATTACACTTCACATGTTTGAGGTTGCAATGAACCAGCAACATAGATGCTGCCTGACCTGCTGAGTTCCTCCAGCATTTTGTGTGTGTTGTGTTGAACTGGGAAATGTTCATTTGAACAGCATTATTCCTGAAAACTCTGTCAAAACTCAAGAACTAATCCCAATGCTAACTGTTATTAAGCAAATGTTGCTCATAGTGTGGTAACAGAGCAGTAAAGTAAAAGACTAGGCTTGAAAGTCTATTGTGTCGGTGATACATCTGATTTTGTCGACGGAATAGTCATGATAAGATAATCTTTCTGTTAGCTAAGCTTTGTTACTACATAGTTTAAGTGCATGAAATTGATTTTATGCACAACTGTAAATATTCTCCACTCACTATAATTTTGTTTTTGACATATTTCTGTGCTTTTAGTGGAGGAAGTTGCCATAACTTTGTTTTCTCTCCCCTTAAAAAGATTGCCAGGTAAATTGACTTTGTTTATTTTGCAATAAGACACTGGCTGTGAATCCTATACCCTTCATCCAGTTTAAATTAAAATTTTTATCAAAGTACATATATGTCATCATAAACTACAATCAGATTCATTTTCTTGTGGGCATTCACAGTAGAACAAAGAAATATAATAGAATCAATGAAAAACTACACACGAAGACTGACAACTAACCAATGTGCAAAATAAGATGAACTACGGGAATACAAAAAAGCAAACAACAACAATAAAAATAAATAATTAAATAAATGAATAATACTGAGAACATGGCTTGTAAGGTCCTTGAAAAGTGAATCCACAGATTGTGAAATCAGTTCAAAGTTGAGGAGACGGAATGTATCAATGTTGGTTCATTGACCTGATGGTTGACGGGTAATAATCGCTCCTGAACCTTATGGCGTGCGACATAAGACTCCTGTAACTCCTTCGGGCAGCAGCAAGAACAGACCACGGCCTGGATGGTGGGAGTCCCTTCTTGTGGCAGTGCTCCTTGTTGATATATATGCTCAATGTTGGGGAAGAATTTTCCTGTGAGGACTGGGCTGTAACTTTGTATTAGCAATAATGACACTGTGGGAAATATTTTCTGAAAACTGATTGGTAATTGCAATAAAGATTTTGTGAAATCACATCATTGTTGTGATTTTTTAATTCAAATATACGCTTTATAAAGAGCATGAGGCTCAAACATAGGAGCAAGTTTTAACAAGAATATGAAGCCAATTTTGAATCCTTTAAAGTGTCCATCCTCCCTGGATGGTTTGTAAAATAAGTCTTTTGTTTGGTATTGCTAAGGGCCCATGCACACAATTTCTACCTCAGGTGACTGACTTCAATGGCATGATGTTCTAAACCCATCAGGAAGGTATGATTCCTATTCCCATTACGGATAGTCATTAAGAGATTAACTCCAGCCCTTTAGTCACTGACATGTCTATGCCTAACCAGTGATACTGAACTTGCAAGAAACTTTCTTAAGGAAAATGATGAATAGTGCATTTCAACTATTATTTTTTGAGCAAAGTCGGGAGCTCAGGAAAACACCTTGGATGCCATGAATGACTGTGGCTAAGGGGCTTATTTCTAAGTTGTATATCTCTGTGAATCTAAGTTAAAGTTTGTGTCACTAAGAATATTATATTTAGTCTTTCACATTTGTATACTTCACAGTTATGGTCTTCAATCTCTTACTGCTATCTTTAGAGGGTGCTACAGTAGTGTAGTAGTTAGCACAGCTTGGGGTGTCAGAGTTTGGAGTTCAATTCTGGTGACCCCTGTAAAAATGTTTGTACGTTCCTCCCCTCTGAGTGTGGATCTCCTCTGGGTGCTCCAGCTTCCTCCCACAGTCCAAAGGTCTACTGGTTAGTAGGTATAGATATATAGATGCTGCCTGGCCTGCTGTGTCCTACCAGCATTTTGTGTGTGTTGTTTGAATTTCCAGCATCTGCAGATTTCCTCGTGTTTGCTGGTTAGTAGGCTAATTGGTCATTGTAAATGGTCCTGTGATTAGGCCAGGGTTAAATAGGTGGGTTGCTGGGTGGTATGGGTCAGTGGGCCAGAAGGACGTTCTGCACTGTATCTCTAAATAAAACATAAAGATATATGTATTTCACTTTTACAGTTAGCGAATATGCTCAATTCTGTAATTTGCAATCCAGTGCTTTACGCAGGCTGTGGAGTTTGCCTGAATGTGACACAGTTTTTACGCAGCATAACAGAACCTGCTGAACTTGCATTGAATCAGCATTTCATGTTGAGTGAAAGATCACCTGGACAATAATGTGTTGAGAGAGTGAATGAAAACAGCAAACGAAATCAGGCAATTAAATTGCCCAGAAAGGTGCTGGCTTTAACAGCAAATGCGATCATTACCCCTTTTCTTGTAATAAAATGACAGCAGTAGGAATAATTGACAAATTAAAACGGAATGTGAATAAATCAAAACACACACATCTTGAATGCATGTGCACTGTGTTTCACTGACTATGCAAGCTACAAACAAAGGCAACAATCATTATTGCAGCAATGTAGGTTATTATTATCATCCGTGCCATACTCTTCCCAACATAGACAGAACAACCTGACAACCCACTAAACAAATTCTCATGTGTGACTTATCACAGTAGGGCACTGAAGAGTATTGTAGAACAAAGGGATCTGGGAATACAGGTCTATAATTTATTGAAAGTTTGGTACAGGTAGAGTTGTAAAGAGAGTTTTTGGCATTTGGCCTTCATAAGAGATGGGTTGTTGTGTTAAAGTTATATAAGACATTGGTGAGGCCTAATTTGGTGGTCAGTTTTGGTCACCTACCTACAGAAAAGATGCAAATATGGTTGAAAGATTACTGGGAATATTTACAAGGATGTTGTCAGGTCTCAAGGACCTGAGTTATAAGGAAATATTGAATAGGTTAGGACTTTATTCCTTGGAAAGTAGAAGATTGAGGGGAGATATGGTAGAGGTATACTAAATTATGAGGGGTATAGATAGGGTAAATACAAGCAGGCTTTTCCATTGAGATTGGGTGGGACAATATCAAGAGGTCATGGGTTAAGGGTGAAAGGTGAAATGACTAAGGGGAACATGAAAGGAAACGTCTTCACTCAGACAGTTGTGAGAGTGTGGGATGAGTTGGCAGCACAGGTGACAGAAACGATTTTGATTTCACCATTTAAGAGAAGTTTGGATAGACACATGGATGGTAGGAGTGCAGGGGGCTATCGTCCCAGTGCAGGTCGATATGAGTAGGCAGTTTAAAAGGTTTCAGCATGGACTACCTGTGCTGTATTTCTTTATGATGTTTGTCATATTTGTGGTGATTGTTTTGAGAAAGGTGACTCAATTTCATGTTACCCCTTCCCCTCTAACGCCACAATAAAATCTTCAATATTGTCATATCCTATGGAAGGTATTCGCTCATAAGAAATTACCGCTGATGTTGGATTTCTGAAATTTAAAAAAATGTTCTAAATAGTCAGCAGATTTGGCTACATCCTTTATTTTTATTCAATAAAGGGATGTTGGTGTCTTGGGCTGAACCAACATTCCTAGTTGTCATTTGGAAGATAGTGGTGAACTTTCTTGAACCTCTGCAGTCCTAGAGGTGTGGATATACTGAAAGATGAGCAGTGTTGACATTCATCCTGGAAATCTATTATCAGTTCTGAGGAAAATCTATCATCAGTGACTAGCAACATTGAATTTTAGGCCTGGCCCTTATAACTAATGCTGAAAAATGCCACAGCCCTCCAGCTGAGGCCATGCTGATACAACAGGTCTGCACCATTCAACATTAGATATTTATCTATAGAGATACCATGCAGGATAGGCCCCTCAGGCCCTTTGAGCCAGCAACTCCCGATTTGAACCCTAGCCCAAGCTAGTTGGTTTATAATGACCAACTAACCTATCAGCCGGCACATCTTTGGAATGTGGGAGGAAACCGGAGCTCCTGGAGGAAACCCATGCGGTTCAGGGAAGAATGTACAAACTCCTCATAGACAGCGGTTGGAAGTTAACCTGAGTTGCTGGTAAAATGTTGTGCTAACTATTACGTTACCGTACCATCAGACATATAACACAATCAGATACATGTTGGACACTATATAATGTTATTACTAGTTCTGATGAATGGTCATTGAATTGATATCTTAAGTCTGTTACTTTTATCGCAGATGTGGCCTAACCTGATGAGTTTCCTCTTCTTTTTCCGTTCTTTTTATTTCCAGTTTCAGAATCTGCAATCTTTTGCTTCTAAGTTTAAAAAATGACATCTAATCAGGATGCTATCATTCATTATGAATTAAAATGCTGATCATCAAAACCAAGTATGTGCTTTAACCCCTTTGTTAATCTGTGTCTGTTCATTGAACTGCAGAAACGACATCACATCGGTTTGAATTCTTGGAGGAAATAACAGGCAGGATTGACAAAGGATAGTCAGTGGAAGTTGTTTACTTGGATTTTCAGAAGGCCTTTGACAAGGTGCCATACATGAGGTAAGAACCTCTGATATTACAGGAAGATACTAGCATGAATAAAAGATTGGCTGATTGGCAGGAGGCAAAGAGCAGGGATTACGGGGACCTATTCCATTTGGCTGCCTGTGACTAGTGGTGTTCTGCAGGTGTCAGTATTAGGATCACTTCTTTTCATGTTAGGTTTCAACAATATGGATGATGGAATTGATGGCTTCATGGCCAAGTTTGCAGATGAGACAAAGACAAGTGAAGGGGTAGGTAGTGTTGAGGAAGCAGGGAGCCTGCAGAAGGGCTTGGACAGATTGGGAGAATGGGCAAAGAAATGGCAGGTGGAATTCTAGTCCTATAGAAGTCTATGGATACGTACTTTGATAGAAGGAATAAAGGTGCAGACTAATTTATAAATGGTGAAAATTCAATAACCAGAGTTGCAAGATTCCCTAAAGGTTAACTTGCAGGTTTAGTCAGTGGTAAGAAAGGCAAATTCAATGTTAGCATACATTTTGAAGGCTAGAATATGATGCTGAGGCATTCTAAGGCATTTCTCAGAATGGTCTTAGATCACTGTGAGCATTTCTGGGCCCCAATCTAAGAAAAGATATGGTGGCATTAGAGAGGGTCTAGAGGAGGTTCACAAGAATGATTCTGGGAATGAAAGGGTTAAAGTATGCGGAATGTTTGATGGCTTTGGGCACGTACTCTCAAGAGTTTAGAAGAATGGGAGGGGAATCTCATTGAAACCCATTGAATATTGAAAGCCCTAGATTGAGTGGCTGTGGAAAGGGTGAGTCCAGGACTGCCTCAGAATAGAATAATGTCTATTTATAACAGAAGTAAGTAGGAAGTTCTTAGGCAATAGTGTGGTGAGTCTTGTGGAATTCATTGCCACATATAGCTGTGGAGACAAGTCAGTGGGTGCATTTAAAGCAGAGGTTGATGGGTTCTTGATTAGTAAGGGCATCAAAGGAATGCAGTTGAGAGGGATAATAAAACAGCCATGAAGAAATGGTGGAGCAGACTTGATGGGCTGAATGGCCTAATTCTGCTCCTATGTCTTCTAGTGTTATGGCCTATAGTCTAAATGGCTGTGTTAGTAAACAAAACACAGTAAGGGTGAAAAGAAACATACCACAACAATCACCCAGGCACGACAAAGACATTTAAAGCCTCGATAACTCAGCAAATTGCTCATAACATCTGGGGCCCCCTAACAAAATTGTGAGAGTTGAGGTCAGTGAATCTTGTCATGGTCAAGCTCACAGGATTATGTCTTTAGGCAATGCTCCAGAATTTCCATTTTTGATTTTGTCCCACAATGAGGACGGACCCACCAGATGCTGAGATCCAGTATATATTTAAAAGCAAGTAATACAATCATCCTCAGCATTGAATTCAGACCTCATTGGTTCCATGGCAATGGGTCAAACACAGAAAAGGAAATGTTCTATTCATTAGCATTCACCTCCCTCATGCTGGTGAACGAATCACGTATCTTGGACAAAGATTTTGAGTAGCATGGACACAGAGGCTGGGGTTTCCAGAAGCTTCTAGCTGCCAAAGTGATAACTGATCTGCTGTGATACATTCCCAGAACATAATTTCACAGCTATTTGAAATTCCACTGCATAAGATTTCTTCATAATCTATACTACTGGGGTCGTACACCAACCTATCTCATTAGCTGGCTCTGCTAACAGCCATGGGACTCAGCAGTGAGAAAGCCACCTTTCAAGAGCAATATACATCTAGGGTCGGTATGACTTGGGGTTCAACTAAACAAGAATGTCGGGCCGTTCAGATTAAAGGAGCCTCGATTTGAGCGAATGCTGAGTAAAAACTGGCCATTCCACAGTTATTGGTAATCCAGAAATGACAGATCGTACACCAGCATAAAGTTATGAAGAAAATATATTTACCATTTTTCAACTTTGTCAAAGAGTTAACAGAGAAAAGGAAAAAAAAGGTAAAAGGGTCCATTACAGTTAAACCAGTCTAAATGTGCACATAAACATTGGAGCTCATTTCTGTAGTATCTGGGTGTAACAATTTACTCACAACACTGAATTCGTATAATCAACCATAAGTAGAACTTTGCTTCTTGGCATCCTCCATCTCACGACCCCTCCTTCCAATAGGGACTCCCTTTCAGATGGGATCCTCCACGTGCCTTCCCTGCTGCTCTTCTCCCTGCACCTCCTGCCAAAAAGCCCCAAACTAGGCTACTGTCCTTTAGAAATCCCTTCCCACAATCCTGATTGGCTGACACCACATTCCCAAGTCGGACAGCATGGCTCCTTATCTTTAGCCAAAATCAAAACACTCCTAGCAGCAGGTCACGCTGCTTTTACAGAAAGTGCTAAAATAAAATAGCTCGCAGCATAGCAGTAGAAATCTTAAGCATGGCACTACACAGGCAGGAGACCAAATCTAGTTTGATGAGAAGTATGAACAGGACAGCAGTAATGTTAAGACGTACAAAAAAGCTGGATGAACTCAGCAGGTCGGGCAGCATCCAGGCAGCAGTGCACTCTGTGTTTACAGCAGCAATATTAGATGCATTAAACATGTTGAAGCTGCAACCAGATGAAGCAAAGCATTTCAAAGTGCTTCACAGAGGAGTTATTCATGAGGTGTTAGGTGGTTTGGCCAAAGCAGCTGATTTTAAGAGTACCTTAAAGAATATAAAAGAGACATAGAGTGAATTTAAGAGCTTCCTTGGCATTAAAGAAATGGTTTTCAATAATATAACAATTAAACTTGGAGAAGATCAAGTAACTTGAATTGGAAAGTAACAGATGAATAATGAAGGGGGCAAGGCTAGGAGTACCGTGGAATAGGTAAGTGAAAGTAAAGAATGAGGATTTCAGCAGGAAATCGATTTAAGAAAGACTGAATCAGGTCACATTAAGGAAGAGTACATGATGGTCTTAATAACAGTGTAGATATGTAGGAAAAGCTCAGTCTCATTAAAGAAGAAGATGGTGTCAGTGAACAGTGCAACCAAGGCAACATCCTCCAGATGGTTCACAAAACTACTTCTTTTGTCTTCTCTCTTTGTGCTTCAAATGTGGTTCTGCTACTGTTGGAGCTTGTGATTTACATTTTGAGGTGTGTGAGTGGACCAATTGAGTGATCTGGCATCTTGCTATCTCTGAGGGTGTTCCAGTCGGCTTCAAATGAACTGTGCAGCCTCAAAGCCAAGACGCCTGTAGCCCATGATCGACTCCATTTCTCACCAATCTTGCCGATGAAAGAGCTGAGGAAGATTGAATTCATCTATATGAGTGTGGAAGACGAATGCCATCTACCAGCCTCTCACTGGCTGTTGTCAGATGATGTTGTCTGTGTGTGACGGCCTCTCTCTTTCCCTCTCGCTCGCTGCTCCTGGAGGAAGGTCCCCGCATTCGAAAGGCCTCTCTCTCTTCCTCGATGCTATCGGAGGATGGTGCTGGACTTCTGGGTCTTGGGCAAGGTTAATTGACGTGGTTTGTGGATTGTCCTCTGGTTCATCTTACAATGTGTTTCTGGTTTTGCTCTTTTTTTTGTTGCTATTTTGGGCGATTTTGAATCGGGGCGGTCTGCAGACAACAAACACTGAGGTGAACTGAAAATGCCTGGACTCTTGAGATTGTGTTTTATATTCCTTTTTTTTTATTGCTTTTTGCATGATTTGTCTTTTTTCTGAGCATGGGGGAAGGGGTGTTAATGTTTTTCTTTGAATGGTTTCCTTGGTTTTCTTTGTTTCATGGCTGTCTGTGGGCAAGACGAATCTCAGGATTGTACTTTGATAATAAATCTACTTTGAATCTTTGAATATGGTATCAATTTGCAAACATCTGTTCAGTTTCTCAGGTTTGCCAGAATGACAGATGGAACTGGTGTTTAGAGAATAAGTTCATGATGGGGGTCAATGGCCTTGACATTTCTGATTTTTATTTGAGAAAAAATTCTGTTCTTTGTGCACAGAATGCTCTTATCACTCCAGTTGCCTGATGGCCCCTGTATTTTGCTCAGAAGCTGTAGGCTCCTGTAAATATAGTTTTGGGCAACATGTTGAACAATTCTGACAAAAATGATACCAACAAAAAACTGAAATAGCACAGTAGCAAGGGCTTTTCTATTGCTAAATACCATGTTTTCTCTATGGGTTTAACTGAATCAGCTTGGCCCATTTTAGCAGGGCTGGGGTCTCATCAGGTTTGATCAAAGACTGATGCCACAAATTCACAATGCAATATGTTTCTACCATTCACACATTAAGGCAGGGCCTAGATAGATTGGATGTGGAGAGGGTGTTTCCTTTAGTGGGGGAGTCTAAGACCAGAGGACACAGCTTCAGAATACAAGGGTGTCCCTTTAGAACAGAGATATGGAGGAATTTCTTTTGCCAGAGAATGATGAATCTGTGGATTTCAATGATACAGACGGCTGTGGAGGCCAAGTCATTGGGTATATTTAAAGTGGGGGTTGATTAGAAAGGGCATCAAATGTTATGGGGAGAAAGCATGAGAATGGGGTTGAAAAGGTTAACAAATCAGCCATGATGGAATGGCAGATTAGACTTGATGGGCCAAATAGCCTAATTCTGCTGCTACGTCCTGTAGTTCTATAATCTAGGGAGTAAATATATACACACAGTTAATACGTGATATATTTAACAACTGAACTTGTGTGCAGAATTTGAGGCTTGTAACCAGAAAACAGTGCTACAGAGCTTATTTTTATAGCTAAGCCATTTCATTTTGAGAGCTGAAATGTAGTCTTGTGATGTCCAACTTTGTTCATCTAGAATTGGTGATGCTGAAAAACAACCATATTTACTATTCCCTAGTATAGCTGTGAATTCAAAACCTTCTAAATTATTTTAATTATCAATAGATACGAAGCCGAGGTGAAACAATAGGTAAGGCAGAGAGATGCTTCCTTTGCAATTATCACCTTGTCCTGTTTTTTTAAGGGAGACAAAGAAACCCAGCATCCTCTGAAATATTAATATTTTTCAGCTTTTATGGAACATACACTGTGTCAGTGGTAATATTTGGTGCAATTAATGATTTTTCATAGTGTAACAGCCTTTGGTCAATTAAAGAAATAAAGGTATTTGAAGAACAAGATCCAAGAACTGGCACAAATCTGTGCTGCTATCTGGTTCTGAGAGCTGGGCTATCTACAGCAGGGTAATCACTACCAATGCTGCCAGTTTCACTGGAATGATATGCGAACCAGGATCCTTGCCAGGCTAATGTTCCCAACTTTGAGGTTCTTGTTACTCTCAGTCAGCAAAGCCTGTCCTAGTCCACCCAATGTTGATGAGGGTTAACAGCTTTAATTTCCTGGGTGTTACTATTTCATAAGACCTGTCCTGGTTCCAGCATGCAAATACA
This sequence comes from Hemitrygon akajei, assembly GCF_048418815.1. Classification (NCBI taxonomy): domain Eukaryota; kingdom Metazoa; phylum Chordata; class Chondrichthyes; order Myliobatiformes; family Dasyatidae; genus Hemitrygon; species Hemitrygon akajei. The sequence goes on along the minus strand of NC_133124.1, from coordinate 136,172,684 downwards.
ATTGCAGGGAAAGCACTGCAGTGCCTCTACTTCCTTAGGAGTTTGCAGAGATTCAGCATGACATCTAAAACTTTGACAAACTTCTATAGATGTTAGTGGAGAGTATATTGACTGCCTGCAGCACAGCCTGGTGATGGCCCAGTCCATCACGGGTAAAGCGCTCCCCACCATTGAGCACATTGACATGAAACACTGTTGTAGGAAAGCAGCATCTGTCATCAGAGATCCCCACCACCCAGGTCATACTCTTTTCTCATTGCTGCCATCAGGTGGAAGGTTCAAGGGCCTCAGGACTTGCACTGCCGGGTTCAAGAACAGCTACTACCCCTCAACCACGAGTTTCTTGAACAAAAGAGGATAAATACCTATACTCAACTTCACTTGCTTCATCATCGAAATGTTTCTACAACCAACGATCCCTCTTTCAAGGACTCTTTATTTCATGTTCTTGTTATTTATTGCTATTTATTTATGTTTGCATTTGCACAGTTTGTTATCTTCTGTACTCTGGTTGATCTTTCATTGATCCTGTTATAGTTACTATCCTATAGATTTGCTGAGTATGCCCACAAGAAAGGGAATCTCAGCGTTGTATATGGTGACATATATGTAGTTTGATAATGAATTCATTTTGAACTTTTGTTCCCCTGCATTGCACTTTCTCTTTATGCTTTACAGTTCATTCTGCATTGTTACTGTTTTACCTGAATGCACTGTGTATTCATTTGATCTTTACAAAATAAATGCAGAACAAGCTTTTCACTGTACCTTGTACATATGACAATATAATGGGTGAGTCATATCATTTGCATACATGTCACCAATCTCCCAAAATAAATACTTCATGACAGGCGCTGTCATGGAAGGAGATTGCCAGGTAAAGAGAATAAGCGATTCATGGCTGTGGTCCTTGAAGAAAAGTAACATCCCCATTAGCTAGTAGGAACCTTGGGGGCATGACCATTCAAAATGAATAAAGAACCTTAAGACCATGCATTGGATGTACGAGGGGTGATTGATAAGTTTGTGGCCTAAGGTAGGTGTTAAATTTAGAAAACCCAGCACATTTATTTTTCAACATAGTCCCCTCCTACATTTACACACTTAGTCCAGCAGTCATGGAGCATACAGATCTTGGACCTCCAGAAAGTGTCCACAGCATAGGTGATTGATAAGTTCATGGCCTAAGGGAGAAGGAGATGAGTGATAGAGCTCTCGTTACATGTTCATACAGTTCAACTCTTCGAATGATTAAACAGGAAGTTTGAAGTTAGTAACTCATCAGTTAATAACTCATTGGGTTGATTGATAGGTTCATAGCCTAAGGTAGAAGGAGTTGAGTTATTAACTTCAAACTTTCTGCATAATCACTTAAAGAGTTGACCTGCATGTGCATGTAACAAGAGCTGTATAACTCATCTCCTTCTACCCTAGGCCACAAACTTATACAGAAGTCCCGCGTAAGCAGCAGAGGACAGCACCACCTCACAAGCTCCTCACCCACCTGCTCTGCAAGCCTCAATATACCTTCAGTTCCCATGATGGTGACATCATCCAATTCAGAACCAACAATACCGGAGTTCACATGGGTAATCTGCAACCCCGAGCGACTGCCTAAGTGTATGGGGAATATGTAAGTCTTCTGTGATGCAAGTTGAATCAGTGTATAACCTTCATCTAACTGTCAAAACTCATAGGCTGAATGCCTTTCCCTGCTGTAACCTGGATAGATGTTTGACAGAGAACAAATGTAAAATTCTGTCCACGTTACCATTGCCGTTGGAGAAGCCAGAAAAATACAACCTGATATTTCAGTATGTTAAGAACTCTTTTTTTTCATTTGGATTGCATTTTAAGTAAGACATGCTTGTTGTTTGCTGTCATGTTCTGTAGTCTGATTATATTAAATGGTCTTAACCTGCTTTGCAAGAGAATTAGTGAAGGATTTACATTATCATGAAGTGTGCAGAGAAATGCTGCATGCAACCTATATTACAGAATACTTTATTATTCATGAGATGACAACATCTCATTCTGCAGATTTTCTGTACAATCCTTGGCAAAGTTGGAACAGCTTCTTCATGAAACCCAGCTTAAGGAGTGCTAATTTCCTGTACAATTTATTCTGCTGATTTAGCAGGTCTTGTAGAAAACAAGATCCTGAATTTCATGTCATGCTCCAAAAGTCGCCATAATCTGTATCCATAATCAAAAGTAAAGTGGACACAGTTCCAAAGTAATGCACCATCTTCTTGCCTCTCAGAAATTTTACTGGAAGGTGTAGGATTGACAAATCTATCAGCAAATGAGAGAAATATGTCATATATTTCCCAAAATATTCACCAAGCAAAGATGATGTTTTAAGTGTCTGGGATCTATCAATGCCATGAACCCAGTTTCACAGACAGATCAACTTATTATTGTGAACTGTCATGAAAATCCTCTGGAATGCAAAGTGCAAGGAGATTGGGGTAGAGAGAGAAAATGGATCATCCATGATGACATGATGGAGCAGACTGGATGGGCCAAATGGCCTAATTCTACTACCATATCCTGCTTTCTTTTCCATGTGGCTAGCCTCCACAGGCCTGCAAATTTGATGGGTGGCCAACTATCAACTATCATGGCTTGTTATGGCATCTACTTTGCCCCAAACCACAAGAAACTGCAGAAAATTCTGGGGACAGCTCGGCATATCACACATAGAGCCTCCTCTATTTGGACTCTGTCTACACATCTGGCTGGCTTGGTAAAGTATCCAATATAATCAAAGATCCAACTCATTCTGGAATTTCTCTTTTCTTCCCCCTCCAATCAGGTAGGAGATACAAAATCCTGAAGTCATGTAACACGAGGCTCAATGGCAACTTCTATCCCACTTTGGTAAGACTATTTAATGGTCTCCTAATACTATAAGATGGTTTCTTGACATCACAGTCTACCTCATTATAGTCTGCTTGCACTGCAGTTTCTCTGTAACTGTAGCATTCTATTATTGCTTTTCCTTGTACTCCCTCAATGCACTGTTGTAATGAAATGATCTGTATGGATGGCATGCACAGCACATTTTTCACTGTGCCGTAGTACATGTGACAATAATAAACCAATTTATCAATTTCTTGTGTCTGTCAAAATGAGGACACCATCACATCTAAGTCAGACATCATCCTGATTTTGACCCATCAGCTTGTACTCCTGCCATTTCCCCCACCTTCATATTTTAGCTTCTTTCCCCTTCCTTTCCTGTCCCGATGAAGGGACATGGCCAGAAACGTCAACAGTTTATTCTCCTCCATAGATGCTGCTTGACACGCTAAGTTCCTCCAGAATTTTGTGCGTTGCAATGAATGAAAGTGGGGTTCATTATCTTTGTGCAGAATCCTTGGAGTGTATATTGGTGAGTAAAAAGGAATAATTTAAATTACAGTGATACTGAGTGGTAAAAGTGGGGCGGCATGGTAGTGTAATGGTTAGCACAATGACCACAGTGAATTTAGCTTCAATTCCCATCGCTGTCTGTAAGGAGTTTGTACATTCTCCCCGTGACTGCATGGGTTTCCTCCCACAGTCCAAAGACATACTGGTTGGTAGGTTAATTGGTCATTGTAAATTGTTCCGTGATTAGGCTAGGGTTAAATCAAGGATTCCTGGGCAGCACGGCTCAAAGGGCCAGAAAGGGCCTACTCTGCACTGTATCTCAATAAATGTCACAATTCCTTAATCACAGATGATCAAATTCATGGAAATCCCTGCCTAAAAGCATCATCAAAGCAGCTTCTTGGATTGCAATGTTTCAGGAAAATGTCCTTCTTCACATTTCAGTTAAGAAATTCCAAAGGATGAATATTACTATTGATTTTGGAAATACCCTATGTTATTAATATGTTACACCAATATAGCACTGAATAATTAGGTTTGCTACATTCACATAGACCCATTAACATTTAGATCACAGAAGGAAGTTTTTTGTTCTCTTTATTCTTTCAAAGAGCATTTGGGTTTATTTCCATTTTCACACATTTTGCTCAAATCTTTACAGGTTCATCAACAACAAATACCTGACCAATTATTTTTGTAGTTAATTCTTGCTGCATGGTCACTAACCTGCTCAGAACAGGGAATAGCCATTTTAATCCTATATTTTATGTTGGAAAATATTAAATGATTCAAACAGATAATCTTGAACCCTCAGAGACTATGGACAGCTACAAATTGATAACAGACTCAGAAGTCAAGTGAACGCATTGTCTCCTTGAGAAAATGTCTAATCATTACAACTTCAGCACTTCCTTAAAGCAGTTGCTACATGACAAGACTGTTGGTAGCTTAACTGATGAATTAGTTCAATTAAAATTATTAAATCCAACCCGACCCCAGATTACAGACTCCCAATATATGGGCACCTGTACGTGTTGATGAGATCCCATATTATTAAATTCAAAAGTATAACATATGTATATAGGTTTGTTCATATGACTAGTGGAACTAGTTTCCTCTCCCCACTTCTGCTAGCTGTTCTTTCTTATCAGTCTTATGTGCTTTTGACACCATTAATTCCAATTCTGTGAAGATATGGTTTGCATATTCAGCGATGTTTACTTGGCTTGGCACTGAACTGAGGCAGAGGCCCGCTCCAGCTGCTCCACGCTCAAAAAAACCAAAACAAAATCTACAGATTCTGGAAATCTGAAATAAAGACAGAAATAAAGAAAGATATATCAATCAAACAGGTGTTTAAAAGGTGAATGGGAGTTAATGTTTCGGTTTGATGACCTTTCATCTATGATTTAAAATATGACCACCTCTTCTGTCCATTTAGCACTCAACAGACAGAAAGGACAATGATTAAGGTAACAAGGCAACATTGGTGGGCAAAGATTGGCTCAGAGAACTGAAGCTGGACTGGAAAGGATGAATGTATCAAAATCACACATATTTGGCTAACTATGGGTAAAGTTCTGGGAATCCTAAATGGCTTTTATTGTCCATATCTGCACTGAGCCAAAGGTAGGTGTTCCAACTTCATGCAGAGAGAGTTAGATAAATTAGGATGAACTGGTGTTCTAGCAAAGACAAGTCCAGACTCTATTGGGTAATGCCAATTGAAGCCATACCGTCTGACTATCTAGATGACATTGAACCAGGCAGCTGATGATGATTCACAGACAAGAGAAAATCTGCGGATGCTGGAAATCCAAGCAACACACACAAAATGCTGGAGGAACTTAGCAGGTCAGGCAGCATCTATGGAAAAGAATGGAAAAGTCCCAATGAAAGGTCTTGGCCTGAAATGTTGACTGTTAACTCTTTTCCATAGATGCTGCCTAGCCTGCTGAATTAATGATGAATAGTACCCATTAACCTCTTCAAAAGTATCCACAGTTTGCAGAAGACAACGTTTTCATCAAATTGAACCTGTAAGATGCATATGTTCTGATGAAGAAGTTCAGCAATAGCCACAGGTCTCTATCCACACACAATATTATTCACAGTATGGAATATCTTCCAAATATTTATTAAGCTACAATGTATTAGATATGGGTGATAGTCTATTTGTTCAATATTTTATGTCAATAGTTACAAGTATAAAAGTAGGAAATCTTTGACTATTAGAAAAAAGTGCTTATGTGGCTATATGAATGTAATGCAAAACTCAAATGAAATGAGTGGACGTTCCTATGGAAAGAAGTAATTTACCCTGGACTAAAATTAATTGCAATTGGATTGCAAGAGTCAAAGAAAAGGAAAATAAATTATTGCCAAGGAATTCAAAAACAGTTAAGATTGCAGAGCCAAGCTAGCAAAGTCACCTTTACATAAAACATAGAGTAGTACAGCACAGTACAGGCCCTTCAGCCCACAATGTTATGCCGACCCTTAAACCCTGTCTCCCATATATCCACCCCCACACCATAAATTCCTCCATATACCTGTCTAGTAGTCTCTTAAATTTCACTAGTGTATCTGCCTCCACCAATGACTCAGGCAGTGCATTCCACGCACCAACCACTCTCTGAGTGAAAAACCTTCCTCTAATATCCCCCTTGAACTTCCCACCCCTTACCTCTCCAAAGATTAAAGCCCTAGCTCTCTTAATCTCTGATCATAATGCATACTCTCTAAACTGGGCAGCATCCTGGCAAATCTGCTCTGTATCCTTTCCAAAGCTTCCACATCCTTCCTATAGTGAGGCAACCAGAACTGGACACAGTACTCCAAGTGTACAGAAGGTTTGAAGTTAATAACTCATCTCCTTCTGCCTTAGGCCACAAACTTATCAATCACCCCTCGTAAATCACTTAATTCCTGTCTGAGGTATGTGATAAGATATGATGAGGTTAACGTCATGATGAGTGGATTCCAGAAGTTGATGCAGTTGAGACCATGAAAGAAATCATGTTAGTTTCAACTACGCGAGTTAAAAGGCAGCTGCCGCAAGTCAAGGTCACGTGTTCATTTGAGAGGATCAAAAACATTCAGAAAATCTACAGAGATTAAATTTGCAAATTCTGTGAATTTGTGAAAGATTTTTTGAAAAGGGTAAGTGGCAGAATATATGTTGAAGTGTGACAAATATGCATGACTTAAGTGTACACGTGCAGAATAGCTGGAAGGAGTGAAATAAACAAGGTTCATGTGTGTAAGAATTCTCCATACCTCTTACTGATTCATCATAATCCTGACATGATATTCAGTGAGAATAAGAACCCACAAATGATTAAAAATAGGTCACACAGAATACAGTAAAACTGGTTCCAGATTTCCTGGAGCTGTGAAGCTGGAGCTCAGACAAGATTCCTGTTCCTGGGTGTTGCTTAATGAATGCTTTAGCTAACCATATATGGATTTTGGGTATGGAAGATTCTCAGGTGGCTACATGGCACACACATACTAAGCTCATATATAAAGAATACCTTAGCTGTCCATACCTGCAAAACTACTGACCAGTGAGAATTTGTGCTTCTTAAGAAAAATAAATGTTTGGCTGCAGACCTAACGTTGTTCAGTGATAGAGTACACGGCTCATGTCACACTGCTATCCTTTCTGACACTGAGGAAGGAACACCGTAATTGGGAAATAGTCCAATGTGTGATTTGCCAATATGGAAGAAGATGTGGAACACTCCTAATAGAGTCATGGAAAAGCAGAGCACAGGAACAGGCCCTTTAGCCCATTCTAGTTCATGCTGAACCAGATCTCATCAAAATGCTGCCGGGTGACTTCAAGATTGCTTAATGTGTAAAGAACCACAAAAAATCAAATAAATACATAAAATAGTTTATATATATATATAGATTGACTGTAAGCCCATAAAGTGATGCTAGGTACAGCAGTGTCTGTATATATGGTGGCTGGTGGGATATGTTAAAGTAGTGGTGCTTGGGCTGTGGAGGTGTTTATCAGTTTTACTGCTTGCGGAAAGTAACTCTTTTTGAGTCTGGTGATCCTGGTGTGGATGCTACGAGGCCTCCTCCCTGATGGGAGTGGGACAAACTGTCCATGATCAGAGTGGGTGGGATCCTTCATGATGTTACTGACCCTTGTTCAGATGCAAATAAAGCCTTTTATATCTCCAAGAATGCAATGGCAAATGTTTGCTAAAACTGTGTCTATACTGTGGAATATCCTGAGTTTTTATGGGATAACTGTCAGAATCAACATAGTAAATCATGAGGAATTATTAAAAATTTTTAAGTTTTAATACTAAATCTCTCCTAAAACTGCATTCAAAGTAAAGAAGCAGCATTTCACAGCTCAGAGGGGCAATCTGGGCTATCACATTCCTGTCAGTTCTTTGAAAGACTCATCTACTCTCCTGCTTTCCACTGTTCCGCTCCAATGTTTTCTTCCCTCCCATTTGAAGGATACTTAATCTGGTAATTAAGCAAAGGTTATTTATTGTGTTAAGAATTTCATGTTGTCAATCCAAAGTTTCTTTTAACTAATTTGGTATGTGGCTCTCTTGTCAGGTTGCACTATTTTCTGAATGAATGGCAACCATAGCATGTGGTATCCTTTTTTTTTACACAATATTACCTATCACATGCACCTTTCAAGACGGAGATCTAATTTTCTCTGCTTTTACCTGCTAGAAACATGAAAATAATTTAATTTTGTGCCTCTTCTTTGCCTTCAGCCTTGTCTCCCTTATGTTTCATGGCCAGAAATGGCCCAGAACTTTAAGTTGGCCTGACTAAATTTTGTTAATAACATCCTTTAATTTACATTCCGTTGCTTGGGCTGCCCATTGTTGATGAGTGTTCACATTCAGAAGATGTGTAGCTCGGGTGGTTGATGGTGGGGATGAGTTGTTCTCCAATCTTGGTAAATTGCCAAGACCGGAGAAGAACTCAACCCAACCACTAATCATGTGTTAAATGTTGGTGTACCGAAGCTATAGGAGACAACGTTACAGTACTTAGCCTTCCTTCTGACACAGGCAATGTTTCTCTTGTAATGCTTTGCATGTGCCTGGTGTAAATTTGAAAGTTAGTGCCAGTTGGTTCAGAGGGAAAAATAAAAAAGCCCATCTTCATTTAAAGGTGGTAGAATGACACGGTCCTAATTAGGTAAATGGGATTAGCATATGGTTGGCAAGGATGAGGTGGCTTGAATGGTATGTTTCTGTGCCTGTATCATTCTGTGACTTTGAATATGGAGTGTTCTCTGAATTAATCATTTAAAAACTGAGACTGGCAAACTTTTCCAAGCTACAGGTATGAAAGCAACAGCCTCTGAAATTACATCAAGTCCACTTCATGTTTTGTTCTAGCCATCTCTGGAGCCTGTAATACTGTCACCAGTGATGGGGAATTTCTGCTGTTTTTGCCCCTTATGAGCTGATTAATGATTCCTTCAATCTTTCATTACACATTTTCTTTTAAAATTCTCATTTATATCTACACAACATGGCCTTTAGAAGCAAGGCAGTCTAATGAAAAAATATCTTTAAGATTTAGAAAATAGAATCAAAAGGTTAAATGTTATCTAAATGGAGAGAGAATGCAAATGAGTTAAGTGCAGATGTTCTTGTGCATGGATCACACAAAAAAATAGCAAGTAGGTGCAGCAAGTAGTTAAGAAGACAAATGGTACATTGACCTTTATTGCAATGCAGTTGGAGGTTAGAAACAGGGAAGTATTGTTACAATTCTACAGGATACTGGTAAAGGCTGATTTATACTTGTGCGTCACATCGACGCCATAGTTAACGCATGCTGTAGGGTGACATGCACCTCTCCAGAAAAGTTACTCACGCATCACAGTGACGCAGACCGCAACAAATGTGATTGGTCCGCTTGGTAGCATCGCATTTCTCCCTACGCATTTCTGGTTGCTTCTTCTCCACCATGTCTGCAGGCTGTGCGTACACCGATGTGAAATAGATGAACTAAATCATCAAATCTACCTGCTGACATGCGAAAATGTTTGAAATGCATTTCCTCGTCCAATTCTCTCACGAATAAACTCAACACAGTGGCATAGAAACCCCACCGCTTACTAGCGTATTGGCGCACACCAATGCATGCTCGCTATGGCATAGAGCGACGCAGACGTGAAGATCAGGGTTACAGCATAGCCCGTATGCACAAGTATAAATCAGCTTTAAGGCCACACCTGAGTACTGTGCAAAATATTAGGCCCCCTTAGAAGGATATTGCGCACATGCTGGAGGAACTCGGCATGTCAGGGGTGCCACAGGGCTCGGTATTGGGACCACAGCTGTCTACGATTTACATCAACGATTTAGATGAAGGCATTGAGAATAACATCAGCAAGTTTGCTGATGATACTCAGCTGGGTGGCAGTGTGACATGTGATGAGGATGTTAGGAGAATTCAGGGTGACTTGGATAGGCTGGGTGAGTTGGCAGACACTTGGCAGATGACGTTTAATGTGAATAAATCTGAGGTTATCCACTTTGGGAGTAAGAACAGGAAGGCAGATTATTATCTGAACGGTGTAAAGTTAGGTAAGGGAGAAATACAAAGAGATCTAGGAGTCCTTGTTCATCAGTCACTGAAGGTGAATGAGCAAGTGCAGCAGGCAGTGAAGAAGGCTAATGGAATGTTGGCCTTTATTACAAAGGGAATTGAGTACAAGAGCAAGGAAATCCTCTTGCATTTGTACAGAGCCCTGGTGAGACCACACCTGGAGTATTGTGTACAGTTTTGATCTCCAGGGTTAAGGAAGGACATCCTGGCTGTAGAGGAAGTACAGCGTAGATTCACAAGGTTAATTCCTGGGATGTCAGGACTGTCTTACGCAGAGAGGCTAGAGAGACTGGGCTTGTACACGCTGGAATTAAGGAGATTGAGAGGAGATCTGATTGCAACATATAAGATTATTAAGGGATTGGACAAGATAGAGGCAGGAAATATGTTCCAGATGCTGGGAGAGTCCAGTACCAGAGGGCATGGTTTGAGAATAAGGGGTAGGTCATTTAGGACAGAGTTAAGGAAAAACTTCTTCTCCCAGAGAGTTATGGGGGTCTGGAATGCACTGCCTCGGAAGGCAGTGGAGGCCAATTCTCTGGAAGCTTTCAAGAAGGAGCTAGATAGGTATCTTATGGATAGGGGAATCAAGGGATATGGGGACAAGGCAGGAACCGGGTATTGATAGTAGATGATCAGCCATGATCTCAAAATGGCGGTGCAGGCTCGAAGGGCCGAATGGTCTACTTCTGCACCTATTGTCTATTGTCTATTGTCAGGCGACATCTATAGAGAGAAATGAACAGTTGACATTTCAGTTTTGATGGAGAGTCTTTAACTGTTTATCTCCCTCCATAGATGCTACCTTATCTCTCAGCCAAGGAAGGAGAGAAGCATGGTCAGCACAAGTTATAAAGAACTACCTGACTGACAGGTGCTTCTCCTCAGGTACCAGTCACTGCTCAGTGAAGTTTACTCATCTCTGCTCTAAACTGAAGCTGTGGCCTGAAACCAACTCACTTTTTGTGATTTTCAGTTCTGAATGCTGTTTGATTACTTTTATTGTTTGCATGATTTGTTTTTTTTCTCTCTGAACATCGGGCGTTCAGCTGTCTTCTGTTTTAATGTGTGCTATTTGGTTTATTTGTTCTGAGGTTGCCTGTAAAGAGATGAATCTCAAGGTTGTATAAAATATACATAGTTTGATAATAAATGTACTTTACACTTAGAAATTGGCATTTTGTGATCTAATTTGTAGTCTTAAATATCTCTAGCGGGTCTAAATCAAAGGCCAAACCACTCCAAAGGAACGAGGGTGGAATAGGAGAAGTGCAATTTGTATTGATTCTATGGACATAAAAAATAGGGCATCTAATTCAGCCTTTAATAATTGTAACATGAGATGCTGTGGAAACTTAGGTGTGGTTGGTTTGCAGGGAAAGTTGCTCTGTGTGGTACTTTAAAGCATAGATTTGCAACACAGCTGACAACCATTTGGCTACAAATTGTGGCAGCAGGTGGTTATAAAGATCGTGTGTTTTATGCAATTTGGCATGATAACTTAAGTCTGGTCGACTGCCAAAAACTACTGTCTGTCAACTTGTTCCCTGCTTCTTGCTTCCCATCTTTCAGTAAATCAGTATTTCAAAATGCAACATACTTTTGGAGGCCTTATCACACTCACATCAAAGGATATAACACCTTAAAGCTTGATACATAGCCAAATGGATTGCAGGCTGTGCTCATATTTGTCAATGCATTTTCTCCGTCAATGTCTGACATACCAAGTTCTTTCCTGCTCATTATCATAACCTCCTAAAGCCCTGCAATCTTCAGTGAACATCACATTTGCCAAAGTAGGACAGACAAGATTCTACACTCTTTTCCCTATCACTATGTTAGGGCCTTTAGCTCTCTTTATTCACGATGACTATCTCGTCCTATTGACCCTGAGAAAATGGTGGTGAAACTTGTAGAACTGCTTTCAGGAGTTCAATACAAAACAATATGGCTTTGTGGTCTAGTTAGAGGAACTAGGTGTGAATCATTTTCATCAGGGAATAGAGTCACATAGAATTCAAAGACATCTGTGTGTGTGTATATATATTGTTGTTGGTATCCTTCTGTCTTGAAAGATGGTGGGCAGCACATGGTGCACTTCCTAGAGTGTCTGAGGAGTCCCACTCTGGAGTGACAGTCTCTTACACACTGGCTGCAGGTGAAAGAAGCTGGCCCTCCCCTTCCGTCGATCTATCTTGGTAGCCAGCTCGTTGATGTGGGTACTGTCTGCTCTTTGCATGCCTCTTCGAACTGCCAGACTCCAGCTGGCCTGGTCACATGCTCTGTCTTCCCAGTTGTTCACATCGATATTGGCCAGCTTCAGGTCCTTTTTGCAGGTGTCCTTGAAGCAAAGCTGTGGGTGACCAGCTCCGGGTGAGCACCCTCTGCCAGCTGCCCATACAGCAGGTCAGAGCAGAGCCCATTCGTCCAACACATCCAAACCATCTGAGCCACATCTGGCTAATGAGGGCAAACATGCTGCAGATACTTTCACTTCGTTAGACCTCTGTATTCATGGCTCTGTCCTGCTAAAGTACGTGGTGTGTGTGTGTGTGTGTGTGTGTGTGTGTGTGTGTGTATTGCACTATTCTGCTGCCATAGAACAGCAAATTTCACAACATATGTCACTGATGATTAAGCTGATTTTGAGGTGTTACACACATTACCTCTATTAAAGTTTTTTCTTCACTTACTCCAGCATGGAACGAACTGCAGCCAAGGCACTCAAGGCTGAGTGCGTGACGGGGGGAGCATCTGAACCTCAGGGATCAAATAATAACTTAAAGAGAGTGCAAGCAGCTTCTGGGGGGAGGGTTCCTACTCAGGAATGTAGTAGAACAAGGTAGTTTGTGATTAATATGTTGCAGCGATCAGAACAGGGGTATGGCCATGATCATGGTCAGAAGAGGAGTATTATGCAGAGTTCCAATGGAGAAGCAAAGGGTATCAGTGATTCAGCAACATCCCAGAAGATCCAGAAGCAAACCTGCAAACTTTTCTAATGGCACAATAATTACCTCTGTCATACAGTACAATTTCTCTGCCATATACACTTTCCCAAGAGGATAAATTCACTTAACTTTACCTTCAGTTTCTCACACTACCTATAGTTGTCATCATCCGTGCTATCAAGTGGTACTTAATCACCATCATCACTCACACTGCCTTCTCTGAACCTTCAATGATACGACCACTGACTTAAAGCTCAACTGCACCGTCATATCAATGCTGTGGTTACAACTACACATCAGAGTTTGGCTTTGCTGATGCAAGTGGATCTCCAAGGTAGGGCAAAGCTTCTAAAGTCCTTACATGAGGACTGCAGACAAAATTATGCAATAATAGCATCAAAACAAATTGATTTGGGCAATCAAATTTGAGTACCAAATAGGTAAAGGATTCAAGTACAAAATAAGATATGCAAATTGTTCAGTTTGCAGTCAAGCAATCCACCATTTTATTACATGAATACATAAATTACACAAATGGGCATACAATGATTAGGAAGATAATTGAAATGTGGAGGATTTTTACTGTTAGATTGAACATTGAAATACTCTTATTTTATAACAATATAAAATGGCCAATATTTTGCTAAGCCTGTACTTAGTTGGAATTAGAAATATATAAGGTTTTTATTGTCAGTGCAGAAAGAAATGTATTCTACTAATCAAAAACTGATCTGATCGAAGTCACCAAGAGCATTGCCTCACTATTTAATAGAGTTCTGTATATGCAAGGAATTCAAATATATGCTGTCAAGCTTACATATAAGTTTGACAAATTGCTTATTTATTATGTTGATTGAGTTGATTTGCCTACTGACAGAAAATTATTGATTTTATTTAGTTATCTGTTGAAAGGTCACAGAAAAAGTCCCTCAACAAAATGGTAGATTTGATTTTGGATAGGTATCTAGGTAAGGGTCTGAAAGCCACAGCTTTCAGAAGGTGTACAACAAGCTTTGCCACAAGAATCTATGCCTCAAATTGGTGGTTATCTGCTACATCTGATAAGAATACCAATGAACTCACTTTCAATAACTCTTCATCTCATGTTCTTGATTTATTTATTGCTTATTTATATTATTGTTTTCTCTTTTGGCATTTGCACAGTTTGTTGTCTTCTGGTTGAATCCCCTAGATGAGGAGTCTTTCACTGATTATGTTATTATTCTTTTTTTTTGGATTTGTTGAGTATGCCCACAAGAAAGGGAATCTCAGTGTTGTATATAGTGACATATATGTACTTTGACAATAAAACTTACTTTGAACTTTGAGGACCAATTTAACATAGTTTTCTAGCTGGAACCAAATCAGCTGACAAAGAACAGCTGATGTTCTTTTGAAATAAAGGAAGACAATGAACAGTCATTCATTAAGTACTGGATATGTACATGATGAGAATATTTTGAGCATTTTAACACTATTATTATTCCAGAGCATTACATTTCCTGATGAATAGTTTTCAGTTGTCAAAACCAGTTCATGCATTTATCAGTGTTTGAAGTTCTACATTTAAAGTTCATTCACTAGTATAATTTTAGCTGGGCCTGACTCATTCATAAGAAGATAGATCATTTACATTCCTGTCTCTGATGGATATAGGAACACGTAAAGTCAAAGGTTTGATTTATAGGTTTATGAAGCAATAACAGATTTTTATCATGAGGGTGCACATGGAAGAGTAAGCCAGGCATAATTCAGAAACTGGATTAAGGATGGTTTCGGGGGAAACATAGGCATTCAAACCTGCATTTGGAGTGCATATTTTTAAATGTATATTGTGGGGGTTTGTGACTGATGAGTTGCAAGCTCAAGTCACCACATTGTATATCTTGCTTGTGTAATCTTATCTTGTAACTGATGTACCATCAATAACTCTCGGAGACGGGTGGTGAATGATAGGCTTTTATTAGCAGCAAAAGGGTGCATGACATCTCAGAGACTGAGGGAGGAGCAGTGCCTCCAATCGCCTTTATACTGGGGTCTGTGGGAGGAGCCACAGGAGCAGTCAGCAGAGTGGCGTGTCCAGACAGGTATACATAGTTTTTACCACAGTAACTTTGGAATCAGAATCAGAATCAGGTTTTATATCACCGGTGTATGTTGTGAAATTTGTTGCTTTGTGGCAGCAGTACATTTGTGGTGAACTACATATACCTGTTTGGACACGCCCCCCCGTCCCGCTGACTGCTCCTGTGGCTCCTCCCACAGACCCCGGTATAAAGGTGATTGAGGCCTGAGCCCAGCCCTCAGTCTCCAGGATGTAGCATGGTGGTCAATTGCTGCTTGTTCTTTCTTCCAGTCAACAAAAGCCAATATCTCACCTCACGTCTCAGAGAGTTATTGATGGTGCATCAACATTGCAATACATAATAATAAAAACTGTCAATTACAATAAGAAGTATATATACTTTAAAAAGTTAAATCATATAGTGCAAAAAGAGAAAAATTGTAGAGAGGTTCATGATGTAATGTCCTTTCAGAAATCTGATGGCAGAGGGGAAAATGCTGTTTCTGAATCATTGAGAGTGTACCTTCAGGCTACTGTACCTCCTTCCTGATAGTACAATAAGATGATGAAATGTCCTGGGTGATGGAGGTCCTTAATGATGGATGCCCCCTTTTTGAGGCATTGCTCATTGAAGATGTGCTGTATGCTGGGGAGGACTAATGCCCATGAAGGAGCTTTTAATCCAAATAAATTCTTAAACCACTGTATTGAAAGGCACATACACTTTTTCTAAAACAAAGCACATCACTGCCAGCTGCTAAATCTAAACTTTCTGTAGATGCAACATGAAATTCTTCTGACTTCTATTCTAGCTTTCTTTTGATACAAACCAGCTTTCCATTAGATTGTTTTCATTATTTTTAATTCTCTTCATTACATTTAACGATCCAAATCATCCCTAGTTTTGGCTCTTCACTACTTATAAAGTACTTAATTTTACATTATTCTGTTGGTCTGAGCTGTAAGAAGTCACACTTGACTACTTTAAATGGTTTTGCAAACACAAGGAAATCTGCAGATGCTGGAAATTCAAGCAACACACACAAAATGCTGGTGGAACGCAGCAGGCCAGGCAGCGTCTATAGGAAGAAGCACAGTCAACATTTCAGGCCAAGGCCCTTCATCAGGACTAACTGAAAGAAAAGATAGTAAGAGATTTGAAAGTGGAGGGGGAGGGGGAAATTCAAAATGATATGAGAAGACAGGAGGGGTGTGGTGAAGCTAAGAGCTGGAAAGTGGATTGGCAAAAGGAATACAGAGCTGGAGAAGGGAAAGGATCATGGGATGGGAGGCCTCAGGAGAAAGAAAGGGGGAGGGGAGCACCAGAGGGAGATGGAGAGCAGACAAGGAGTGATTGTGAGAGGGGTAGAGAGAGAGAGAAAAAAGGCAGGGAGGATAAATAAATAAATACGGGATGGGGTAAGAAGGGGAGGAGGGGCATTAATGGAAGTTAGAGAAATCACCTTATATTCCGTCTGGGTAGCCTCCAATCTGATGGCATGAGCATTGATTTCTCTAGCTTCCGTTAATGCCCCTCCTCCCCTTCTTATGCCATCCTTCATTTATTTATTATTCCCCCTTTTTTTTCTCTCTCTGCCCCTCTCACAATCACTCTTTACCTGCTCTCCATCTCCCTCTGGTGCTCCCCTCCCCTTTCTTTCTCCCTACGCATCCCATCCCATGATCCTTTCTCTTCTCCAGCTCTGTATCCCTTTTGCCAATCACCTTTCCAGCTCTTAGCTTCATCTCTCCCCCTCCTGTCTTCTCCTATCATTTCGGATCTCCCACTCCCCCTCCCATTTCAAATCTCTTACAGTTAAATGGTTTTGCCATAGTTTTGCCATTTACTTATACTTTTAATATCTTTTATGCAAACATCCACTGATATTATAGTGGTTTTCTTTGCATTATAAACAAACTTAGGTCTCTTTTTCTCTCTGTCTCATCGAAGTGTGTATACCATGTACAATTTTGAAATTCATTTTCTTGGAGGCATCCGCAGGAAAATAAAAAAGTAAAATGCAAAACCATACATAACAATAACCAACAAACATCCAATGAAGACAAATTTTGCAGTTAACAAAAAAAGTTAACAAATAATACTAGACCATGAACTGCAGGACTCATGGGTTAGGATCTCAACCAAGTTGAATGGTTGGGACTCCGACATTGAAAAGAAAAGATGCATGACAAATACTCATAACATGGAAAAAAACAGAGCTAAATGCAGGAAGTGCCGCTGTCATCAACTCCGAGTTATAAAAGGTGTTTGATAAAGTCCATTAAAAGATTAGTTAGCAAAATTCAGACATATATGGGATTTAAGAGATCCAAATCCATGTGCATGAAACTGGTTAAGCAAGAGAAATTAAAGTTTAAAGGTGCATACTTATTTTCAAATTGGAAGGAAGTGTACAAAAGGATTCCCCTAGAGTTTACACTTTTAGATACAAATTAACCTGAAAATGGATGTTCTTGCATAATCCCAATGTTTGCAGAAGACACAAAGGTCAGATCACCAGATTCAAAAGCAGTTACTTTTCCCAAGCAGTAAGGCTGATCAATACATCCACCCACTAACCCACCTCTCCACACCCCCAACCACCACTACATTATCATTTTTTCTAAGTGACCTTAAGTATAGGCACTCTTGTCCCTAGTGCCATTTTATAGACATACAATCAAAATATCTATATAAGCTATATAGATGGCTGCTGCCATCAAGAAGAACGTACTCACACCACCAGGTTCAGGAGCAGTTTTTACCCCTCAACCATCAGGCTTTTGAACCAGAGGACATAACTTCACTCAAGTTCACTTGCCCCATCACTCAACTGTCTCCACGACCTATAAACTCTTCACCTCATGTTCTTGATATATTTCTTATTTCTTCTTCTTCTTATTTTTTTCTTTTGCACACTGGGTGTTTGCCCTGTTGGTACGATCTTTCACTGATTCGATGATAGTTATTATATTTGTTGAGTATCCGCACAAGAAAAGGAATCTCAGGGTTGTATATGGTGACATATACAGTATGTACCTTGAAAATAAATTTACTTTCAACTTTGAACTTTGGGGGTCCTTGGTGATAGATACTGCTTTCCTGTAACAGCTCATTGGTGGGAAGGGCTTTACCTGTGATTGACTGGGACGTAACCACTACTTGTGAAGGCTTTTCTGTTCAAGGGCATTGGTGTTTCTATAACAGAACGTGATGCAACCAGTCAATATACTCTCCACAACAGATCTATAGAAGTTTGTCAAATTTTTAGATGATATGCAGAATGTTCCTAATCAAAGCAAGTACAAACCCCATTTCCAGAAAAGTTGGGATATTTTCCAAAATGCAATAAAAACAAAAATCTGTGATAAGTTAATTCACGTGAACCTTTATTTAACTGACAAAAGTACAAAGAAAAGATTTTCAATAGTTTTACTGACCAACTTAATTGTATTTTGTAAATATACACAAATTTAGAATTTGATGGCTGCAACACACTCAACAAAAGTTGGGACAGAGGCATGTTTACCATTGTGTTACATCACCTTTCCTTTAAATAACAATTTTTAATCATTTTGGAACTGAGGATACTAATTGTAGTAGATTTGCAATTGGAAATTTTGTCCATTCTTGCTTGATATAAGACTTCAGCTGCTCAACAGTCCATGGTCTCAGTTGTCTGATTCTCCTCTTCATGATGCGCCATACATTTTCAATAGGAGATAGATCTGGACTGGCAGCAGGCCAGTCAAGCACACGCACTCTGTGTCTACAAAGCCATGCTGTTGTAGCCCGTGCAGAATGTGGTCTGGCATTGTCCTGCTGAAATAAGCATGGACGTCCCGGGAAGAGACGTCGCCTTGATGGCAACATATGTCTCTCTAAAATCCTAATAGATGCTTCAGAGTCAATGGTACCTTCACATACATGCAACTCACCCATGCTGTGGGCACTGATGCACCCCCATACCATCACAGGTGCTGGCTTTTGCACCTATCGCTGATAACAATCAGGATGGCCGTTTTCATGCTTGGCCCGGAGAAATCGACGCCCGTTTTTCCAAAAACTAGCTGAAATGTGGACTCATCTGACCACAGCACATGGTTCCACAGTCTTTCGGTCCATCTGAGATGAGCTCGGGCCCAGAGAACTCACCGGCGTTTCTGCATAGAGTTGATGTATGGCTTCCTCCTTGCGTAATACAGTTTCAAGTTGCATTTCTGGATGCAGTGACGGACTGTGTTAAGTGACAATGGTTTTCCGAAGTACTCCTGAGCCCAGGTGGCTATAATTGTCACAGTAGCATGACGGTTTCTTAGGCAGTGCCGCCTGAGGGCTCGAAGATCACGCACATTCAACAGTGGTTTCCGACCTTGCCTTTTACGCACTGAGATGTCTCTGAATTCTCTGAATCTTTTCACAATATTATGTACTGTAGATGTTGAAAGACCTAAATTCTCTGTAATCTTTCGTTGGGAAATGTTCCTTTTGAACTGACTAACAATTCTCTCACGAATTTTGGCACAAAGGGGTGGCCACGACCCATTCTTGCTTGCAAAGACTGAGCCTTTGATGGACGCTACTTTTATACCCAGTCATGATACCTCACCTGCTACCAATTAGCCTGCTTAATGTGGAGTCTTCCAAACCGGTGTTACTTGAATATTCTGTGCACTTTTCAATCTTATTTTAACTCTGTCCCAACTTCTGTTGAGTGTATTGCAGCCATCAAATTCTAAATTTGTGTATATTTACAAAATACAATTAAGTTGGTCAGTAAAGCTATTGAAAATCTTTTCTTTGTACTTTTGTCAGTTAAATAAAGGTTCACGTGAATTAACATATCACAGATTTTTGTTTTTATTGCATTTTGGAAAATATCCCAACTTTTCTGGAAATGGGGTTTTTTTAAAAACTTTTTTTTATTGTGTTTTCAAATAGTTACAGACTAAAAGTGTATGAAAAAGAAAATATGTGTTACCCATCCCCCCTCCCCTTAATGGAAATGGGGTTTGTAGAAATATTGCTATGCCTTCTTTGTAATGACACTTATGTGCTGGGCCCAAGACAGATCGTTTGAAATGGAAATTCCAAGGAATTGAAAGTTGCTGACCCTCTCCACCCCGATCCTCCAATGAGTACTGACTCATGTACCTCTAGTTTCCTCCTCGAGAAGTTAATAATCAACTTCTTGGTCTTACCTGACATTGAGCCACTCAGCCAGATTTTAAATCTCCCTCCTATCTGCTGACTTATCATCACCCTTGCTGTCATCAGGAAATTTAAATATGGCATTGGAGCTGTGCTTAGCCCCGCAATCAAAAGTATGAAGTGAGAAGAGCTGGTGGCTTGTGGTGTACCTTGCTGACGGAGATTGTGGAAGAGATGTTATTGCCAATCCAAACTGACTGGGCTCTGCAAATGAGGAAATTGAGTATCCAATTGCACAAAGAGACTCTTCTTCAGGACTGGATGTTTCGAGTTGAGACCCCTCTTCAGGAAAAAGGTTCTAACATGATACGGCAACTGTTTGTTCATTTCCATGGATGCAGCCTGATGAGCCGAGTTCCTCCAGCATTTTGTGTGTGTTTCTTTCAAGTCAATTGAAATATTTTAACTTCTGCACAATTTATCCAATAACCTTTCAAAATGGCATTATAAATACCTTCATCGCAGTTTGCCTCATCATTAGTCTAACTTGCTAAATAAGTTTTTTTGTGAAATAGTTTTAAAAGTAATATTGAGCCAAATTGACTCTATAGATAGAATCAAATAAAAATATATTCTTCCACATATTCAGCAAAAACTGGCATTTAATTAGCTGTGTTTCTCAGAAAGGCTGAAATGAAAACCGAATGGTGAGAAATGAACTTGTCCTAAAGCAATATGAATGCACCTGAAGTAATCATATACAAAGGAGAGCACACTTTACACGTGCTGTATCCATCAGGGAGAACGTAATGATGAGAAAAGTGAAAATGTATCTGGGTAGACAAACTTCACCTTGTTTCAGAAAAAATAGCAAAAAATTGAAGTTCATGCTTACAGTTCTAATATTTTCTCTGAATTATCTTTTCAATCATATGGATAATTTATTATTAACAGAACTCAGAATGTGAATTCAACACCAACACATCCAATACCTGACTGAAAGTTCATGCTTAATCATTATGTGCCATGTCATATGACGTAGGTGATGATGGTCTTTCCATGACCATTACTGTTTTTGGCAAATTTTTCTGTAGAAATGGTTTGCCATTGCCAACTTCTGGGCAAGATGGATGACCCCAGCCATTATCAATACCCTTCAGAGATTATCTGCCTGGTGTCACTGGTCGCATAACCAGGACATGTGATATGCACCAGCTGCTCATACGACCATCCACCACCTGATCGGGAGGCTAAGCTGCTGCTACAAGGGTGACCTACAGCCTTCTGGAGGGTAGAGGCATATCTCCACCAAGGCACTCTACACTCAGTTCTAAAGTTCCTAATTATTTAATTTACACTGAACACGTTAGTGTTGCTTTGATAATTGGGTATTGCCATGTTAGTAAGTCGTACCTGAACTCTTGTTTTCTCCAGCAAATAATATTTATGGAAGGACTGAATATGATCTCAAGTTTAAACATAATTCCTCATAATCTACTTTGAAAAGATTTCTGTCATGTGATTATATATAGATGCAAGTCAAATTTGTATTTTATTTTTGTTTCAGTCAAACTGTGTTGTATTAAGCTCTAACTGTACTCTCCTGGCTGCTTTCATTACAATTTTAGGAGTTCTATGTAATATTGAATTGAATTGACAGTCAATGTAATATAGAGTACACTCAAATCAGTGTGAGTTCTTCAGTCTGTTGGCCTAATGGAAGAAGCTGTCCCGAAGCCTGTTGGTCCTGGCTTTTATGCTACAGTACCACTTCCCGGATGGTAGCAGCTGGAATAGATTGTGGTTGGGATGACTTGAGTCCCCAGTGATCCTATGGGCCCTTTTTTACACACCAATCCTTGTAAATGTCCTGAATCATGGGAAGTTCACAAGCACAGATGCGTTGGGCTGTCTGTACCACTCTCTACGGAGTCCTACGATTAAGGGAGGTACAGATGCAGCCAGTCAGGATGCTTTCAGTTGTGCCCCTGTAGAAAGTTCTTAGGAGTTGGGGGCCCATACCAAACTTCCTCAACCGTCTGTCATGAACTAGATGTTCTTGTGCCTTTTTCATCACATAGCTGGTGTGTATAGACCACGTGAGGTCCTCAGTGATGTGGATGCTGAGGAACTTGAAGCTGTTTACCCTCTCAACCCCAGATCCACTGATGTCAATAGGGGTAGCCTGTCTCCATTCCTCCTGTAGTCCACAACCAGCTCCTTTGTTTTTGCAACATTGAGGGAGAGGCTGTTCTCTTGACACCACTGTGTCAGAGAAATGACTTCTTCCCTGTAGGTCACCTCGTTATTGTTTGAGATAAGGCCAATCAATGTAGTGTTGTCAGCAAATTTAATTAATAAATTGGAGCTGTGGATGGCAATACAATCACGGGTATACAGGCAGTCAGGGAGGGGCTCAGTACGCAGCCCTGAAGGGCTCCTGTATTGAGGGTCAGAGGGCTGGGGGGTGAGGGAGCCCACTCTTACAAACTGCTGGCGATCTGACAGGAAGTCCAGGTTCCAGCTGCACAAAGCAGGTAAATAAAAATTAAATAAGAGCATTTAATCAAAGCATTTAAGTATATAATAAATCTGTATGTAATTTCTGGTTATTTTGCCAAGTGCCTTAAGCCTGCACTTTCTGATCAAAGATGTAGCTGGCATTGGGGGAAAAATAGCTGAAAATATCAGTTACACTTTAATCAACAACTTCTGGCTTTCTGAATAGCTCTTGTAAACTGAGATTACTTTGAAAGGTATCAAGTTATCATTAGCAAACAGATTTATAATTATTATATCTTCAATATCGGGTGATTCCCAAATTAGCTTGTTAACAGTGATAAAAGATATTGGAATGTAAACTCTGTTTCTCCTCCATAATATGTGGCCTAACCTATTGAGTATTTCCAGCACCTCTTCCATTTTCGTTTTAAATCTCCAACTTTTTTTTAAGTTTGCTGACACTTATTGATAATACACATCAGCATACACATCACAACACCTTTGATAATCCTTCAAAAATACTTAAAAAATTGATGCCAGCAGGTCGCCACTCTTCCAGAAAGTCTGGATATTGTCCGGTTGGGAACAGAACAGCTGAGAATGATACAATACATGCTTCTGATTCGGCACCACCTAGGGATTAATGGAATGGTAATTCTTTCTATTAATGAAGGCCACTGTATGGTCATCTGAAAGCAGAACTTATGCAGTCGATGGCTTTCTATGTACAAGTGATCCCTGTTACTCAAGCACAGATCCAGACTCCAAATCAAAGGCGGCTATGTACTGAGCACCCCTGGCAAACTAACTATCTGTCTCATGCTTAATGCAGTTGTGCACTGTGAAATGGGATTTGCAGATATCTGCCTCTTACAGGAAGATGTTATAAACGTTTAGAATCAAAGAACCCTAAATTCACACAGCACAGAAACTGGCACTCCGACCCACCCATTGTATTTACTTCAATAATCCCGTTTACCCATGGTCTTCTTTGCACTTGATCCTTGTTGCAGAAATATCTGTCTCCACCAGTTTCTGGGGGAGCACACTGCAGATTCCAACCATTCTCTGTTGTCAAGGGCTGTAGTGACTTTTGGAGCCTTTAGTAAAATATGGGTCCAGGGCCAGTAGAAACAGGACCTGTACAGCCCACAGCAAGAAGCACAGTCTTCGGCTGCACCGCTCCTCAGAAAGGTCAAAAGCCTCCGATTAAACACTAAAGAATCACAAGGAACTCAGAGTAGGCCTGTGAAGGCACTCTTTGGCTCTTCAATCTACCAGGCAGAGATGGGCAGAAACCTAGGTTGCACAGCTCAGCATGACACAGAGCTCAAAGGTGAGCAGCTAAATTGAAATACACAGCAGACAAACAGTACAATTATTCAGCGCTCCAGTGATATGAACATACTTGTGCTGGGGTTAATTAAAATCATCCTATCTGCCAGGGTAACAGCTTACCAAGCATATTCTCTTAAAAGTGGATTCAATGCCCACTAATTAAATAAGTATAATCTATACTTATTTAATTATCTGGGGTCTGATCAGCCCCGGCTGGGTCACCTGGAGGAGGGTGTATGATGTTGAAAGACCCGAAACACCCCATGATTCCAGGAGCATCACTGGAGATGTGTCCAGAGGCATCATTAAATGTATATACACAGCTATATATACTGCCATTACAATAAGTAATGGAATATTTATTGATTGATTGATTGACTGAAATGCAATCCGGGTCTTCGGGCCATGCTGTCCAGCAATCCCCGAATTTAACTCTAGCCTAATCATGTGGGAGGAAACCAGAGCACTTGGAGAAAACTCATGAGGACACAGGGAGAATGTACAAACAGCAATGGGAATTGACCCCCAATCTCTGATCACCAGTACTGTAAAGTGATCATGCTAACTGCTATACTACTGTGCTGCCCTTCAAAAAGACGGGCGGTTGCTTATATAAAAATTTCCACAGTAGGAAAACACTTCCAGAGAGCTATTAAATGGCAGCAACACACACAAAATGCTGGAGGAACTCAGCAGGCCAGGCAGCATCAATGGAAGAGAGTACATCCGATGTTTCCTGCCATTAAATGGCAGGTTATTTCTTTGGAAAAGTGTGGTTTAATTAAGAAAAGCTGGTGGGGCTATCAATTTAAGTCAAACTTGATACATTGAATACATGATTGAAAAGAAGAATCAAAGAGTTACATATTTAGATTTTTTGAAGCACTCAGTCAGAAAGGAAGCTTATTAGGCAAATATGATTAAACGACAATTTACTGTATAAAAAGAATGTTGTCTCAGTGAAAAGAATCTGGGGATGGTGATGATAGATGGCTGATTTTCAGAATGACAGATAAGTTGCAATTGTGTTCTCTGAGGAGGGCCCAATATTCAACAACCCGAATGGAGGAACTGCAAACTTTGCAGATGATGGGAAAGTTGACAGAGTGGTAGTTAATTATAACAAGATAGAAGAGCAATATGGATGGAAATATTGCAGCTGGTCAATGTGGACAAGTGTGAAGTACTATATTTTGGAGAAACTGAAATGGAAAGAAAGTGTCACAGAGTCATAGAAAAGTACAGCAGGGAAACAGGCCCTTCAGCCCATCTGGCCTGTGCTGAATCATTCAAACTGCCTACTCCCATCGACCTGCACTGCACCATACCCCTACCATCCATGTATCTATCCAGTTAGTTACTGCCTGTTATGTAGCTGGTATTTACAACAGCAATATACCTATCTAAACTTCCCTTAAACGTTGAAATCGAGCTTACATGCACAATTGTGCTGGCAGCTCATTTCACACTCTCATGACCCTCTGAGTGAAGAAGTTTCCCCTCATGTTCCCCTTAAACTTTTCACCCTTAACCCATGACCTCTGGTTGTAATCAGACCCAACCTTAATGGAAAAAGTCTGCTTGTAATTTCTCTATCTATCTCCCTTATAATTTTGTATACTTCTATCAAATCTCCTCTCAATCTTTTATGTTCCAAGGAATAAAGTCCTAATCTATTTAATCTTTCCTTATAACTCAGGTCCTCCAGACCTGGCAATGTCCTTGTAAATTTTCTCTGTACTCTTTCAACCTTATTTACATTTCTCCTGTAGCTAGGTGACCAAAACTACACATAATACTCCAAATTAGGCCTCACCAATATCTTATACAACTTCAACATAACATTACATGGTGGTCCAGAAACTGCTCTGGTGTTAACACAGCACAGCAGGACATGCTAATGCTGTTTGGGAAAGTCACATGCAGAGCAAGTTTAACGGCAAAGTTTGCAGGCGGGGAAACTGGGCTTTTGTGGTGAACTAGATATACCTGTCTGACTGCTCCTGTGGCTCCTCCCACAGACCCTGCTGACTGCTCCTGTGGCTCCTCCCACAGACCCCTGTATAAAGGCGACTGTGGTCTGCTGCTCTCCCTCATTTTCCCAGGATGTAGTGTTGTTCTTCCAGTCAATAAAAGCCGATATCTCACTTCCTAAGTCTCAGCGTGAGTTATTGATGGTGCATCAGCTTTCCAATGCATTGCTCAGCTGGAGCTGTCATGGTCACTCTCGGCTTTCCATTCCCTGTTGATGTGTTGCAATTTCTTGTAGTTCTCAGCGAGCTGAATGGAAGTGCAATATATTTGCAGCCAGCTCTTAAAGGAACATATCATAATGTGAACAACCAGCTTCCGAATTCTGGAGAGCAGCGCGGCAATGAAGGGAGAGAGACTGGAAAGTTCTTTCAGGGGATCGGCGGGTCCCAGAAAAGCTGCTGAAGCTCATTTCACAAAGACTCCCCAGTTTGTAGGCATGCACCTCCCACAGCAGGAGGTTGTCAGAAAGATCATGAGTGCCTTCACTGTGAGGAAAACGTGTCATATAGGAAATTCTCTGCTGCTTCTGTGGGCAAGTAGAAAGGCTTATGAAGCTTCTTTTCCTTGGTTCGGAATACAGAGGAGTTGCCCAATGTAGTGGGGAGAAAGAATATGACCAGTACTCCAGCTGGGAAGTTCAGAGACACCATAACCCTCATTACCACAGGCTAAGCAACTTGACCCAGCTGTAACATTATATTGAACTTACACAAAGTCAAAGACTTCAATGCTCTCAAGTCAAAGGTTCGTCAAAGCTGGTTGCTCAGTGAGTAATTAAAAACTATTGCACACTGTGGCCCCTTTATTAAGTACCTCCTGTACCTAATGAAATGGCATCTGAACGTATTTCTGTATGTTCTGTATGTCCTGTACCTAATGAAATGGCAGCTGAATGTATTACTGTATGTTTATCGTCCTCTGCTGCTGTAGCCCATCAACTTCAAGGTTTGACATGTTGTTATTCAGAGATGCTGAGGAATAATTGTTGCACCAGCAATGAATTAAAGAAAATCCACTTGGATTTCTCATACTTTCTCACCACTTTTGTAACATGTAGTTATCTGAGTTACTGTCACCTTGAACCACTCTGGCCATCCTCCTCTGACCTCCCTTGTCAACAAGGTATTTGCACCCAGAGAACTGCTGCTGACTGGATGTTTTTTGTTTCATGCACAATTCTCTGTAAACTCCAAAGACTCTAGTGCATGAATATTCCAAGAGATCAGCAGAGTTTCTCAATCCACCCTGTCTGGCACCAACAATCATTCTGCGGTCAAAGTCACTTTGATCCCATTTCCCCCCTCTGATGTTTGGTCTAAACAACAACTGAACCTCTTG
This sequence comes from Hemitrygon akajei, assembly GCF_048418815.1. Taxonomy (NCBI): domain Eukaryota; kingdom Metazoa; phylum Chordata; class Chondrichthyes; order Myliobatiformes; family Dasyatidae; genus Hemitrygon; species Hemitrygon akajei. The sequence continues at coordinate 136,145,308 of NC_133124.1, read as the reverse complement.
ACTATATCTAACATTGAGTTAGTGCCACATGATTGACTGATTAGGAATTTGCATTAATGAGCAGGTGCACAAGTGTACTGAATAAAGGCGTCACTGGTTGTATTTCTTAGACTCGGGAATGGAAATTGCAACACACACAAATTTTCCATATTGCACTCAGTTGATGTCATGGGGGGGGGAGTTGTACACGGGATGATAAGTGTGCTGGGGGGGAATGAAAGTCCTGCTGAAGAGACACATTTATTGATGAGTTTTAAGGGAAGGGATATAAACAAGATATACATCTACCCGAGGACGAGGGAATAGGATCAAATGTGGACATGGAACTATGCACTGGTCTTCCTAAGCACCAACACAAGCACAACCAGACCCGTAGCCTTTTCTGTGCTACATTTACAGTTACTCTATGCAATTTGTCTACTGATCCTGTATCAGTAATAGACTTCTTGAAATGTCTCAAAATATTAAGTAATTTTGGAATTCTGATCATTGACATTGCCAAATTTGTGAAGCATATTGTTAAATTAAGCTTTAGATTCTAATTGTGAAATTTCTGTCTCCTGGACTTTTGGAGATATCCGGTTTAGTTGCTGTGCCACCGTAACATGCCAGATAGGAAATGGTTCACAATAATGGTGTTGAATAGACTCAAATGAGTAAAAATTAAAAATGCATTAAAATTTAAAGCAGGGCATATGTGCACTGTGTTTATAACACTTCAACTGAATTGTTATCTTACAGGCTGGCATGGTCGTTGGGGTACAGATGTGGTTATTGTATGGATTTCATTATAAGAGGATATCTTCTTGATTGTTATTTCAGAACTTAATCGAAAGTCTAAGTTTTAATTAGATGGATCTTCTCATTGAAACTGCAGGATTCTGCAAAACAAATACACGTCAACTTGCATGAACCTAAAAATAAAATCTTATATAATGACGAACCTCATACCTGTGACTGTGATGAGACTTACACAACAGATTAATGTCCTGTGGTGCATTATACTATGTAAGATGGCTCAAATTATGGTGATAATCATTGTCAACTCTCATCTATTTACTTACCTATCTATCTATTTATTTATTAGGATACTATGCAGATTAGGCCCTTCAGGTCGCACTGTCCAGCAACCCCCGATTTAACCCTAGCCTAGTTATGGGACAACTTACAATGACCAATTGATACGTCTTTGGACGGTGGCAGGAAACCTGAGCACCGGGACAAAATTCATGTGGTCACGGGAAGAATGTACAAACTCCTTACAGACTCTGGCGGGAATCTTGATAATCTATTTGAAACTTTAATAAATAAAATTCATACAGCCTTAGAATTGTGCTTGTATATCCACAGTAAGAACTAGATATTTATTATTTCAATACAAGTGATAACTTAGTGGAGATGATCTTCCATTTGCTACACAATATTTTGCATGAATAAGGACATCCAGTTCAGAGCTACTATCCAGACAACAACGACATGTTACTCTACCAGTTTCAGGATATACTGTAGTTGAGGAGAGAGAAAGATGAAAAGAAAGGGGACAGTGCATCTTATCAGTTTAGAATTGCAGAGGAGGGGCAGAGGGTGAAATAAAAGTAATGAAATTCAGGGGAACATATTCCACAAAAATCCATGAATATTAGGTTTGCAGATCAGAAAGAAGTCTGCTGTTTGGCGCCTCATGATTTCCCTCTTTTTTGAGCAAATCCATAAGACATAAGGGCAGAAACAGGCCTTTCGGCCTATCAAGACTGCTACACCATTCTACCATGGCAGATTTATTATCCCTGTCAACCCCACCCTCCTGCCTTCTTTGACGTCCTGACTAATCAATAAACTATCAGCCTTTGCTTTAAATATACTCAGTTACTTGGCCTCCACAGCTGTCTGTGACAATGAATTCCACAGATTCTCTACCCACTGGCTAAAGAAACTCTTCTTCATCTCTGTTCTAAATGGTTTCTTTATTCTGAGGTTGTACCCTCTGGTCCGAGACTCATGCAATATAGGGAGCATCCTTTCCACATCCTCTCTCTCCATACTTTTCAATATTCATTCCCAGAACAATTCTTGTGAGCCTCCACTGGACTTCCTCCAATGCCAGCACATCTTTTCTTAGATAAGGGATCCAAAACTGCTCACAATACTCCAAGTGCAGTCTGACAAATGCCTTATAAAGCCTCAGCAATACATCCTTGCTCTTATATTGTCCTTTTGAAATAAATGTTTACATTATATTTGCCTTCCTCACCACTGACTCACTGGCAAGTTAATCTTTCCGGAATCCTGCACAAGGTCTCCCAAGACTCTTTGCGTTGCTGATTTTTAAATTATTTCCCCATTTAGAAAGTAGTCTATTCCTCTAGTCCTTCTATCAAAGTGCATGACGATATACTTCCCTACACTACATTCCATCTGCCCCTTTGCCCATTCTCCCAATCTGTCTAAATCCAATCAACTAACACCCAAATCCCACTAAAATCAAAGTGGAGTGTAGGCCCACTCCGGCTGCTAAATCAGCTCTTGTGCCACATCCAACAATCTGATACATTTTCTGATCAGCTGAGAGTGTGGATATGAATAGATAAATGCAAAAAAAATGTCTTAAAGTTGCTTAAAAATCCGAAATCTACCAGCCAGTATGTCTTTGGACTGTGGGAGGAAACCAGAGCACCCAGAGAAATCTCACGCAGCCATTGGGGGAAGATACAAGCTTGTGCACCTGGAGGAAACCCATGTGCTCACAAGGGGAGCATACAGTGGCGGGAAATGAACGGTACTGTAAAGTGTTGTGCTAATCACTAGGCTACTGTGGCTCCCTGTCTCCTGCATAAACAGAGTGAACAATCCTCACTTGTATGGATACAAAGAACTTAGCTGCTGATTAGAAATATCTAAGGTTTAGCAGTCCACAAGCATCTCTTAGCAAAATTGGATACAATCAAGATACCCAATGCCCGTCTAGTTAGGACATCACAATCAGTTAGGCCGTTAACAAGCATATCATTTGTGTAAAACAAAAAAAAATTGCTATATTTAGAAAAAAAGCTATACATCCATCTTTCAGCTACCAAACTAGGTAACTGTCACAAGGGTGAGAATAACCTGCATTTGCCTTCATAAATGTCGTATTTTAAATATAATCTAGTCATAAGGAAATCTAATTTACACCCTTTCTCCTATAATGAAGAGCAAAATAAAGATTAGATATAGGCCTGACCTTTAACTCAATTCAGATTTAGCTACCTTCTACCAAGCAGAAAGATAAATAATTCAGCATATCCTCAAACATAATTGGGTGGGTGGTTGTACAACTAGAGGTCATGCATTAAGGGAGAAATGGGAAAGTTTAGGGGGAAAATGAGGGGAAACTTCTTCACTTACAGGATGGTGAGAGTGTGGAACGAACTGCCAGCATAAGTGGTGCATGTGAGCGCAAATTCAATGTTTAAGAAAAGTTTGGATAGGTTCATGGATGGTAGGGATATGGAGGGCCAAGGTCCAAGTGCACGTCAACAGAAGTAGGCAAGTTAAATAGTTAGAATGCTCTAGGTGGGCTGAATGGCCTGCATCTGTGCTATATTTTTCTATGTATGACTCCATCAGGGCATATGTGTATATGCACCATTCTTGTGACGGGAACTTGAATGCATACGTATTAGATCAAGTGCATGTTTCAAAAAATATAGGTGCAGAACTTCACTGATGACTGCAGTCAAATTAAAGCATGCAGCAAAGCTCTGTCTAGAATACCTGTCATCCAAGCAGTAGTTAAGAGCGGCAGTTAAACTTGCAATGTCATAATCAGTTACAGATCAATTACACAACATAAGATCAATTCATGAAGTGAAATCAGGAGGTTTCTTTAATGAATGGAATACCCATTCCAGAGAACTATGGTCACACTAGAACATGATAATGATTTTCAAGAAGACAAAAACTGCCCGGTGTAAGTATTTAGGTTAGTTGAATTCTGTCTGAAACAGATTCATCAGACAGCTCCTCAAGCCAGAGTCCCTGCTCAGTTAGATTGTGTCTGAGCTGCCAGTCAACGGTGTTCATCTTCCCTTAATTCATACACGTACTATCTTTTCACCCTCACCCAGCCAAAATTTCAGTTTTATACATTTTCATTGGCCTGGCACCCATTGCCTTTGCATTAGAAACAGTCTTGATTTTCTAAACGATTTTGCTCTAATTTTAAAATGATGCTCAGGATCCTCCAATGGAAATATTTTCACGGCATTCTGATTATTGGATTATGTTATTGCTCAACCATCAAGTGCGTATAACAGTAATATTCTCTAAATTCAAGAGAGCACAATAAAATGTATTCAATTTGGTCCTATAATTATAATTATTTTGATGTATATGGCTGTATAAGTTCCAAGGCAAGTCTACCTATTCTGAACTACAGGAGTCAAAATTAAATTTATACAAATGGCATCTGACCTATGCTCTCTACAACTGCAAACTCATTTATATATCCTGACTCACTTGAGGTAAAGGCCAACATTCTATTTTTAAAATTATTTTTTGTTTCTCTGTATTGTCCTTTACTGATGTAAATGGACGTCTTAATCTCTGTTACTTTCCAGCACCTAATCTCTTTCTTACCTCACATCTCCCCAGCCGAAATACTATAGTGACTTTCTATGGGATAAGAAGAAGCCCAGAATTAAAATGAGTAAGATGTGTATGTCCAGGGACATGGGTGGGCTCAGTCTACCAGATGTCAGGGCATATAAATTATCCTTTGAAATGACAAAGTTAGCTAAACATTGGGACAGGGCTGATGTTGATTTAGATTGGGTAGTTATAGAACGGAGCTTGGCTGCACCACATTCTCCCCTTAACATTCTCTCACAACATGTGGAAAACAAGACTAATCTAAATCCTATACTATTTCACTCAAGGAGTGTGTGGAGTACAATTCATAAAGCTTTTAAAATGTCACATTTAAATCAGTTATACTCCTTGCTCTGGAATAACCCTGTGATATGCATTGGGAAAAGAATGGTGTACTGGAAAGAATAGAAGATTAAAGGTGTAAATACAGCAGGTGATCTCTATGAGAATGGGATTTTTATGTCGTATGTGGATTTGCAGAGGAAATATAACTTTGTAGATAAAGAGAATTTCTGGAAGTATTTACAAATAAGACATTGCGATAATAGCATATTCAAGAATGGTGGCCCACAAAGTAACCCTTTAACTGAATACTTTACCCTACCACAGGAGGTTCATAAAGCATCAGTGTTTTATAAAATGTTCAAGCACTCTGTGGGTGAACCGTGTAACAATCTCAAAGCAGTATGGCAGAAGAATCTTGGAAGCGATATTGAAGATAATGAGTGGTCAAATATTTTATCAAATGTGCATAGACATATTAGGGAAGTGAGAGGGAAATTTATTCAGTATAAGACAGTACACAGATATTATTGGACACCAACTAGACTCTACAAAATGGGGATTGTTGATAATCATTTATGCTGGAAATGTAAAAATGAAATGGGCACATATTTTTGTATGATTTGGGAGTGTTCCATGGTTCATCCATTTTGGTGTGAAGTTCTTGACTTGTTGGGGAATTGGTCAGGTCCTACACTACCCTTGTGCCCATGGCTTTGTCTTCTGGGTGATAGGATAATGATACCTAATGTAAACAATGACAAATTTACTATTTTAAAGGTTGGTCTCATCACAGCTGCAAGAATTATATTGCAAAACTGGGAAAACCCAGATGTCCCACTGTGAGGGAATGGACTGAGGAAATGGTTAAGATTTCATCATATGAACACATGTTGGGAAGAATTAACAGTGCAAGACGCGTGGGATCAATTTTGGTTGTTAAGTTAATTTAAACTTAAATTATAAGTTTTTTTTCTGTTTCTTAATTTTATATGTTATCCTGTCATGGGATGGCTGTGTAAATATGCTGTACTGTATCTGCTCTATGATATGTTGTGCTGCTTTGTAAAATAAGAATAAATAATAATAAAAATTTGAAGTGCAAAAAAAAATTCTGTTGACCCAGAATGACTGCTCTAATTTTAAAATTACACTCTTGTCTGAATTCCCCAACTAGAGTAAGTGGAGTCATAGAGTCATAGAAAATTACAGCACATAAACAGGCCCTTCGGACCTTCTAGTCTATGCTGAGCCATTTAAGCTGCCTACTTCCATCAACTTGTACCAGGAGCACAGCCCTCAATACCCCTACTATTCATGTACCTATCCAAATTTCTCTTAAATGTTGAAGTCAAACTCACATCCACTTGTGCTGGCAGCTCATTCCACACTCTCACAAATCTCTGAGTGAAGAAATTTCCCCTCATGTTCCCCTTAAACTTTCCACCTTTCACCCTTAACTCCTGACCTCTAGTTGTAGTCCCACCCAACCTCAGAGGGAAAAGCCCGCTTGCATTTACCCTATCTACACCCCTCATAATTTTGTATACCTCCATCAAATAGCCCCTCAATCTTCTATGTAAAATAATTAGTTACTCCAATTAATTATTTTACTCTTTCAAACACCATCCAGTTAAACAATGAAAATTCAGTGCTGTCTAAATAATACAACTCAACTGATACCAGGAAGCTAATTCTGAGGTAACCAGTTCTATTTATAGTGTATGTAAATCATTGCTGTCAGAAAATATCTCCACATTTTACAGCTCAAGGAAACATAGATGTAACACAGTGTCATTACAATGTCATGTGCAAACTTATGGAAATTTTATTCCCACTGGCATTTTCTCTTTCGTTTCATAAAGTGCCTTTACTGGACAAATATAAAGACTGTATTTATTTTTTTCAAATTATATGCCCTGCTTGAGCAGGAAAATTGATCCAAAATCAAAACAAACCAATTCCTTCCAGCTTGCAAACCCAGATGGAATTGTTATACTTGTGTGACACGCCTCCAACTCCAATGATTGCTCCAAAGAGGCAAATTCCTTATTTCAATCCTTTATTAGCAATTAGCAAACATACATGAAACCCCCTTTCTTCCTAGGCATCTCATGAAATGGCTCGTTAGCCCTCGCTGGCATTGTTGCTTCTAATGAGTTTAGATGGCTTAAAAACATCTACAAATCGGATCTTTTGAACTTCTTAACCTTCTTTTCCTTTTGATCATTTGGATTATACGCCAAGAATTTATTTGTCCATTTTAATTTTATTGATAAAAATAGATTCTGTAAGTTTCAACATTCTAATCTCAATCAAGAACTGCATAACTTACATAAATATTGTGAATTTGAAGATTCTATTTCCAATCAAGTATCACATCAGAGAAACTCTTATTCTCGTCTTACATAGGACACATTCACCTGAAACTGTGTGGCTGTGGTATCCATTATTTATGTAACTTCCATTAAAAAGTAAAATCCATAAATGCTAATGGAGGAGATAAAGTCACTGCTGACAGTTTATTAAATAACATCAGAAAAGTCCTTTCAAATCTTCCCTCAACCTTTTTCCTGCTGGACGAGTTTAGAAACTTGTCTACTCAATGAATCAGTTAAACATGCCATAGAAAGTGTAGGCCTAACTTACGCCTAAATAGGCCTACAGGATTCCACCGTGAGTTAGCAAAAACAAAGTGGGAATCAGAATCAGGTTTATTGTCACTGGCATACAATACGTCACACATGTGTTGTTTTGTGGCAGCATTACAGTGCAAGACATAAACATTACTGCAAGTTAAATTAAATAAATAAATTATGCAAAGAGGAATAATGAGTAGTGTTTATGGATTTATGGAATGTTCAAATATCTGAGGCAGAGGGGGATTCAGAATCCATATAATGAACATTTACATTTGTTTATTCCAATGCTTTAGTCAGCTTTTTGTATTGGTTTTATTTTAGGTATCCTCAACCTGTTTACTTTATTATTTTACTTATTTAATCTATTTTGAGTCAATGGAAAGTGACTGAAAAAGTTCTGTATTCTGATGCTGAAATGGCATTTCATTCAAAACATATGTTAAGCAGATTTGAACAGATTGATAAAGTAATGGAGCTCCTAGCATAATTATGATTGGCAAATCGGTGTCCTAATGCAACCAGAGATACAGAACTTTATACTCTGTTGCTGACAATGCCATCTATCTTGATGCGAGGCACAAATGTGGACATGTAGCTCTTCATTCTTACCATCCGAGATGATAATAAACACAGTGAGTCGTGGCTTAAAACTAATCCTCTATAATGACAGTAGTAACATCCTGCAATTGGAGAATTAGACAATTACTTAAGCTGTTTCCTGCTAGCTACTGAGCTAATTGGCTAATGAGGTCAATGTTTCACATCAATTCAGTTTTAGATAATAATCCTTTATGAGTAACTATCAAATGGATTTCCAAAATCCATACAATAAACATTTACAAATATTGTTTATTCCATGACTTTAGTCAGCCTTTCAAAATATTTATGTTCAAAGTTCAAAGTACATTTATTATCAAAATATGTATACATTATATAACCTTGATATCTGTCACCTTACTGGCAGCCTCTAGACAAAGAAATCCCAGAAGAACTGATTAAAAAAAAGAACGTTGAACACACTATGCGCAGAGAGAGAGTGAAAAACAAATCATGCAAACAGTAGGAGTAAACTAATAGGTTCAGAACGGGAGTTTTACAAAAGGCTCGAAGCTAGGCATCACTGCAGCTGGATCAGGCCACAGCTCAGTTCACCGCAAAGCTGAGTAACTGTTGCGAGAGCACAGGAACAAAAACCGATGTAACTGGGAACTAGATAAGACTGAATAGAAACACATTGGAATAGGTTTGGTACTGGGTAATTCAGCAAGTGCGACTCTGTAACTGTAGCCAATGATAATGGAATCATGCAGTGTATTATTTCAAATGAAGAGTTTGATCCTCAGTATAAACTTAAATGTTTTTTTTCATAGAATGTCCACTTGGTTGATTCAATTACCTATATTTAGTTAAATGGGGTCCCAGCTAGCAAACACCATTAGCCTGAAGCTTAATATTTCCAGATCTCTTTTGCCAATCTTACTTCAATACTGTCCTGTAGTTGGCAAGGCTCTGGGCAGTAACAGAGCTCACTTGATGTAAATGAGACATGCCAGTGCCCTTATCCGGCATCATCTGTTCAAGCTTTCAGGGTTTTCAATACTAAAAATTTAGATACACCTAATAATCTATGAAAAATGAAATAAACCATCCCATATTATTAAAAATAATTAATTTAAAAATATAAAATCTGTAATTACTAAAACACAAAAGTCATTTTAAGTTTTTAAAAGTATCAAAGTAAATACAAATAATGGAATAATGTGGCATTCCTCTTCACATCCGTAAAATTGTAATTCAGATTTATGGGCCTGTAGATCCTTTACCAGGATCTGAGAGCTGATACTGACCAATCTTGAACAAATGCTTGTTTTGCAGTTGGATTCGTTGTGAAGTGCCTTAGTGGCAGAGTACAGCCACGGGACTTAGTGTCAGCACTGAGATTGGTAGTTGAGCATTTGCAAAGTGCTCCAGAAAACTGCAAAATAAGCATTGGCAAAACCAAACAAAAGAGGAGACACAAGGGACTCTGCGGGTGCTGGAACCTGGAGCCAAGTAACAAGTGCTGAAAAAACTCAGCAGGTTAAGCAGCATCTGTCGAAGTTAAGGGATGTTTGAAGTTTTGGGGCGAGACCCTACCTCAGGCTGAAAGTGTAGAAGGCAGATGGCCAGTTCATAAAAGTGGAAGGTAATGATATAGTTTGTATTCATAATAATGGGAATGTTCTCTCTCCCACCCCCCACCTTTTAAATCTACTTCTCAGTTTTTCTTCTCCAGTCCTGCTGAAGAGTCTCGGCCCGAAACTTCGACTGTTCTTTTTTCCACAGATGCTGCCTGGCCTGCTGCATTCCTCCAGCATTCTGTGTGCGTTGCCCAGTTAGCAGATTAATTGGTCACATGGTGCAATTAGTGGTGTGGGCTCATTGGGCTGGAAGGGGTTGTTACCGCGTTGTATCTCTAAAATAATAAAAATTTACAAATAGCTGTGAGCGCGTTGGTTGATACATCACCATCAGCGACCACACTTCAGAAGTACATGTTTGACTTTTAGGTTGGAATGTCCTGATTTGGTTCCAAGGTTGTCAAGCCGAGGAGTGGTAGTGGGGATAAGCTCCCACTACCTAAAACTGCTCCTCACGGCGTGCACCTGAAATAGCCTCTGACAACCAAGTCCAACTCCTGGCCTTCTCATGTGGCTTAGCCTCTAAGCCCGGCGGAACTGTTTCTACTGACAGAATGGGTGAAGGCAGGTCCTGGTGGCTTAAAACCAGTGCTTTGGGTAGATGGAGCTTGTCAGGCTGGGAAGGCAAGAGAGGGAAAACTGATTTCAAATCTCCGCTGCCTTGTGGCCATACCCACATATGGGAAAGGCTTCGGGAGTAAACCCTGAGGACAAATCCGGAGCTGGAGTCCCTAAGGCAGTCCGACGTTGTCTTCAACCTTGTTCTGGCAACTCCTTGCGACGTCATTGGTGCCAAACTGTATCGGCCTTTGCCCTTCCCTTCGACAACATCGGTGGTGTGGAGAGGGGAGACTTGCTGCTTGGGCAACTGCCAGTCTTCCATAAGACCTTGCCCAGGCCTGCGCCCTGGAGAGGCAGAAGTAAGACTTTCCAGGCGCAGATCCATGGTCTCACAAGACTAACGGATGCCATACAGTCCTGATTTTACGAAAGATGCTATATTAATGCAAATCTTTTCTCTTTCTAGCTAGGAAAGTTAAACGTGATGTCCATTTACATCAAATTTTAGTCTACAGTGATGCCGAGACATTAAATAGACACACCACTTCAGTAATGGAATTGCAGTCCGGAAGAAAGCAGGCTTAGTAATTGATCTCTCAACAACATAATTTCACAAGCAAATTGAACACTGTTCTCCCAGAATTCAACAGACTTTAATGTATTATAATCATGGTTCTGGTGACAATAAGTGTGAAGCTAATCAGGCCAATTTTGTAGGCTAGCTTGTCACACTTCTTTGTATAAGTGTAATTCTCAGGATCAGACTCTGATATGAATATATGCTTCATGTTGCTGTATAATGACAGAAAAAAAAAACGAAGCTATTTCTAGCTGTGGAAACTTAAAGGACAAATATTCCAAACAGCATCATTCCAAACAGATTAAACACCTACATCATTACGCACAGGATTGTATGTCACCACACAGCTGGGGAAATGATGAGCAAACTCCAGGCATAACAGAGAACTGTTCTCTCTGGAACCAGCTAGAGAGAAACAAAAATCTGTTCTGAACGCTCTACACACAATACACAAACCTAAGAGTAATTCTTTGTATGTTTTTCAGAACTTTATAAACTTCATTATTGTGAAGTATTTGCATGGTTTTCTGTAGACAGAAAAATGAAGGATTACTGAGAAATGTTGCAATTTCAGTTAAAAATATTTCATGCGGTATTTTGATGATTTCTCAAAATATTACTAGTTAGATTTTACAATCCAAAAGAAGAACAAGGTCTATGTTTTCATTTGTTCTCTACAGTGACCATTGTTCTCAAATGTTACCCCTCACCAGCAAATTTATTCTTATAACTCTTAATTCAAATTAGCATCACTTGCAACAATTTACATTTTAAAATTCCATCCAGTGAAGCTTCCTTTTTTGGAACTGTCATTACAGTGTCTATTAATACACAGCACACATGACCTGCTAATGATTAAGGCTTTCTCCTAAGATCCATACCATTACAGAAGCACTTGTCAGCCTATCCAATTCACTTCAGTTAATATTATGAATAAGCTGAAAGCACAACATTTGGCAGAGGCTCTGGGCTCAAACAATATTCCAGCTGCAGTATTGAAGATTATTTCTGTCTGCAGCCAAAGAGCTCTTTAACAATTAAACGCTGTTATCTATCTGACAATGTGAAAAAGTTGCTCCAAAAGAGGTCAATTTCAGATCAGCCATTTCCTTCACACATCACAATTGAGTTTCCAAAATGACATCCAATCAACTGATTGATAAGTATATAAAGTCCAAGCATTCTGAGAACACATCGCAATAAACAGTGCACTGATGATGTCTCCTCACATGGTGATGAAAGGATTGCAAGTAAATTGCCAAGATCTGAGAACATCTCAACACAACCATCAAACACCTGAGATACAGATCTTCCAAATTATTTCCATCAGCTAATTGTTATCCAGTGTACTTTCAGTCATTAGCAAACTGATGGAAGGTGTAGTGAACAGTTGAATCAGACAGTACTTCCTCAGTAGCAACCTGTTTACTAATGTCCACTCAGCTTTCATCAGAAACACGTTGCTCCAGATTTCATTACACCCTTGGTCCAAACATAAAGCAAAGAGCTGAAATCTAGAAGTAAGTTAGGAGTAGTATCAAAGCAGAATTTGACCAAGTGTGGCATTAAGGAGCCTTGATAATTCTTAGGTCAATGAGCATCAAGGATGTGATGCTCCAATGTTTGAAATCTTATCTCATATAAAAGAAGATGACTGTCGTGTAAGGATGCTATTTATTACTACCCCAGGACATCATTGCAGGAATTACTTGGCACGGTGTACCAGACCCAGTTATATTCAGCTGCCTCATCATTGAACTTCCTTCCTTCACTTGGTTGGTAGTGAGAAGTGACAAAGCCTGTCAGCTGCAGCACAACGTTCAATTGTATTTGTATCTCCTGTGCAAATGAGGCAGCTCTTGCCCACATGCAGCAAGATCTAAACACGGGCTGATAAGGAATAACTAAAATTCATATCACATAAAGTGACAAGCAGTGACCATCTCCAACAGGAGAGCATCTAAATTAACATTCAATGGCATTACCATTGGCAGGGAGAGTGGGGCGGGGGGTGGTAATTCATTACTCATTGCAGCAGCTATATTGATTGTGGCTACAAGACCAGATCAAAGGGTGAGTTTCCTATGGTGAATGACTTACTTTCTGCCGTGACTGTTACTTTTTATTGTTTCTATTGAGTGGGACTCTAGTAACACCTGTTACGTACCCAGGGGTATCTTGTACTTGTCACGTGACAGTGGTGTTGAAGCTATACTGGACCTATGGTAATGGTCTTGTGATGGTGGAGTGATGTCATTTTCCTGCCAGTAGAGGTCATGTGACAGTTTTTTTTAACAGCGTATAAAAGGAGGACCCCTCTCTGTGAGGAGGGGCAGTTTGTGGCTGGATTTGCCATTTTGACTCCATGCTACTGCGTGGTCCAATATTATGATGCAGTTCCGTTGAAAGGTGAAGTTTTATTTAATGCCTGAAGTTTAAAAGGTCATTGCCGGCAGTTTCTTTATAATACTGCCAGTTAAAAAACAGTGGAGAGTGAAGATCGGAGTTCAGGAGCTAAAAGATCGAGGAAAGTCGATTTCAACGGTGAAACAGGTTTGACCTTGTTTGATCCTCATTCGGAAGGAATTCGTTGGCTGTGCTCGTGGTAGCCTCTGTGATCAGAGCAGAAAGGGTTGGGTGCACAGTTTCGTCAAGGAAAGGTCAATGCCTTTAAGCCGTTTCATTTTCATCTTCGTAAATTCTCCGGGAAAAGTATAGTTCAACTGGGAACCGCAGCAACATGACGTGAAAGAGAATTTAAATCGTCTAAAAAAGTCTCTCCTTCAATGGACTGTAAGCATTTTGAACTTTCGCGGTACTACTTTGAAGAACTGTTTTTGCAACATCGCTTTAAGAACTGTTTTTGCTTTATCCCTTTAAGAATTGTTTAAGCTGCCGCACAGCAGCTGATTTCTGGTTACGTTAGTCGTTTGTTTACTTTTGGGGTTTGTTTTTCAGTGTTTAATAAATGTTTTATTTGTTATAAAAGAAACCCTGCTTCACTTATATATTTATTGTTGCTGAATCCGTAACATACCCGACACATTTTATATGATCTAGGTCAAAGCAGTTGGTTTCATTGGCACACAATGGTCCTAAATATTCATTGGCTCCACTGACAAAACACAAGTAGCATAAAGTCACTAGTCTATTCCAGTAGTGTCTCCCACATCTGTAACATTTAACATCAGATGCTATCTTGTTGGCTTTTCACACAACTCTGAAACATCAGGATGCTCTTTATTGATTACAGGTCAGCATTTAACACCATCATCCCCTCAAAACTAATCAGATTGCAAGACCTCAGCCTCAATACCCTCTTGTGAAATTGGATCTTGGATTTCCTCACTTGTAGACCCCAGTCAGTTTGGATTGGCAAAAGCTCCACAATCTCTATCAGCACAGGATCACTGCAGGGACATGTGCTTAGCTCCTTGCTCTCCTCACTTTATGCCTATGACTGTGTGGTTAAGTACAGCTCCAGCATCATATACAAGTTTGCTGATGTCACCACTATTGTGGGCTGTATGAAAGAGGATGATGAATCAGCATCAGAAGGGAGATTGAAAACTTGGCTGAGTGGTGTCATAACAATAACCTCTCACTCAATGTTAATAAGATCAAGGAACCAATTGTAGACTTCAGGAACGGAAAACTAGAGGTCCATAAGCCAGTAATCATTGAGGATCAGAGGTGTTTAGGGTTAGTAACTTTGAATTCCTGGGTGTCACTATCTCACAGGACCTGTCCTGGACCCATCATATAAATATTATTCTGAAGAAAGCATGACAGCGCCTCTACATGCTCGGGAGTCTGCGGAGGCTTGGCATGTCATCAGAAGCCTTGGCAACCTTCTCTCACTGTGTGTTGCAAAGTGTGCTCTCTGGCTGCATTACAGCCTGGAATGGGAACACCAATGCGTTTGATCAGGAAATCCTACAAAAGACAGTGGATTCGGCACAGTCCAACCATTGAGCACGTCTACATGTAACATTGCTGTAGAAAAGCAGCACTCATCACCCCAACTCTGAGGGGCCGAAGGGTACAACGTAGCCCCCTCCTTTTTGAGAATCGCAAGATCGCTATTAATTCAGGTCAGGAGACCCAGGAAATGAGAAAGAGACGCAGAATCCACAGGGGGTTTGGAATGCCCTGGCCCCTCAGCGATACAAAGCCACGGGAAACGGCCATTGTCTCTTGGAGACGGAATTGTGTATTGAGCACTGCGCTATTCATCGACGCCCTCAAGGAATGAGCAACGTGGGCTGGTTGGGGGGATGGCATCATCCCAACCTGATTGACATCTGAGACCCCATGAGTAAGGATAAAAGAGGGTCTGGGGAACAACCCCTTTAGACGCACCAGGAGAAACGCTAGAAATCCCATGACAGCGTAATAGTGACAGCCGGTGGAAAGCCCACGTGCGTCCTTTTCCATTTGCCTCGGAATTGGTGGGACTGACCACGGAAGACGGCTTAGCTAAAAGGAAAAGGACACCGACGACATTTCGAAGGATCGACATCATAGAAAGGAAAACGGGCAAGTTCTAAACTCCGTCTCTCTCTCCAACCAAAAGCTGCAGCTTGAATGAACTTGAGTGACTTTTATATTTCCATTGGACAATACATTATCCCCTAGACAACGATAGAGCTATTTCTTATTGATTATTATTATACCCGCGCTTTTAGATTTAGTATTGATGACATATATTATCTGTATGTTTGCACTGATATTATTTTTTTGTGTATTGTTATCAATAAATACTGTTAAAAATAGTACCATCAGACTTCAACGGACCTCTCTATCTTTGCTGGTAAGTGACCCAGTTACGGGGTATGTAACAACTTGGGGTTCTCATCTCGAGATTTGACACCAAATTGGGAGGCCAGTGAATCAGGCTTGTAAGTCCAAACTTGGATCTGGTTACGCGGGTAGCCAGACGGGAAACCAGCAAAGATGGACGTGGATGAATTTATAGAAAACCCGACTCTGGAGGCGCTAGAGGAAGCCACCAAATCAGACTTGATAAATATGGTGAAGGGGCTAAACCTCGCAGAGGTGAGGTTGTCAATGAAAAAGCGGGAGGTGCGAAGGGCCATAACTCAGTATCATATTGAGAAGAATGTGTTTGCAGCTGAGGTATTGGAAAATATCCCTGAAAAGGTACCAGCTAGTGGGATGGCTCAGTTAGAGTTGGAGAAATTAAGGTTGGAACATGAAATTAAATTAAAGCAGCTGGAAGCAGCTGAGAAGGAGAAAGAAAGGGCTGAGAAAGAAAAGGAAAGAGCCGAGAGAGAGAAAGAAAGGGCCGACAAGCAAAAGGAGCATGCGCTCCAGTTAAAGGAGTTAGAGGTGAAACGGGAGCATGAGCTCCAGCTAAAGGGGTTAGAGGTGAAAAAAGAGCAGGACAGAGCTGAGAAGCAAAGAGAGCATGAAATTCAGTTAAAACAGCTGGAGGCAGCTGAAAAGGAAAAGGAGCGAGCCGAGAGAGAAAAGGAGCGAGCCGAGAGGGAAAAGGAGCGAGCCGAGAAGGAGAGAGAGAGAGCCGAGAAGGAGAGGGAGAGAGCCGAGAGGGAAAAGGAAAGAGCCGAGAGGGAAAAGGAGCGAGCCGAGAAGGAGAGAGAGAGAGCCGAGAAGGAGAGGGAGAGAGCCGAGAGGGAAAAGGAGCGAGCCGAGAGGGAAAAGGAGCGAGCCGAGAGGGAAAAGGAAAGAGCCGAGAAGGAGAGAGAGTATGAGGAGGCAGAGAAACAGAGGCAACATGACTTGGATATGGAAAAGTTAAGGCAAGAGCGAAGAGCTCAAAGGTCAGACCGAGAGGAGCGGTTTAATGTTAGGCGGGAGTGGCAGTAAATCAGAAGTGGCTCAAAGAGCAGTGGGTGGTGTTGTTACAAAGTGTGTTAAAAGGGAAGGCACAACAAGCATATGCGGCGTTGTCCATGGAGGAGGAAGAGGCGGAGAATTATGCCAAAGTAAAGGAGGCCATTTTCCGGACCTACGAATTGGTACCTGAAGCGTATAGACAAAAGTTCAGAAATTTAAAGAAAGGGTGGAATCAGACGTATACCGAGTTTGCCTATGAGAAGGGTGTGCTCTTGGATCGTTGGTGTACAGCAGAAACAGTGGAAGAGGATTTTTGGCGTATCAGGGAGTTAATTCTGATTGAGGAATTTAAAGGTTGTGTTTCGGAGGATATCCGCATGTATTTGAATGAGAAGCCGAATAAGTCCATCTCCGAATTTGCTAGGTTTGCAGATGAATATGCCCTAACCCACAAAACAAAGTTTTCCTCGAATAAAAGTTACCAGAGAGACCTTGGGAATGATAGAGACAGCCCGTCGGCTGAGGCAGAGGTCCCGCCGGGAGCTAGTGGTAAGATTGGGGAGGAGAGGCAAGATGGCCAGAGATTTCCGGGCTTGACCTGTTTTAATTGTGGAAAGGGGGGGACATATTGCATCTAGGTGCTTTGCTCCGAGGAAGGAGACAAGAAAAGGGAAAGCAGCAGTCCCTATAGGATGTGCTGTGGTAATCAGTAAATCAACAAGAGAGCCCTGGGTAGACAGGGTACGAGAAGGGTCTGAGACTTGTATGTCAAATGGAACCGTGTCTGTGCGAGAGGGAGACCCACCAGTTCCCGTGCGAATCTGGAGAGATACGGGAGCTGAACTGTCATTGATTAGCAGTAAGGTACTGGATTTTGGTCGCAAGACGGGAATGGTAGCTGTGAAAGGAATAGGAAAAGGGACGGAAACAGTGCCCTTGCATAGGATCATTATGAATTGTGAGCTAGTCTCTGGACCAGTTGAAATGGGGGTGTGATCAGAATTCCCGAAAACTGACGCGGACGTCCTTCTGGGTAATGATTTAGCCGGTGGTAAGGTTTGGTCAGCAATGAAGCTGACGAGACAGCCAGTGGAGATCCACCGGCCCCTAGATTCTAAGAGCTATCCCGCATGCGCGATCACTCGCAGCATGTCGAGAAAGGCAGCTGAGAACGAGAGCAGTTTAAATACGGCCAGTATCGATTTGGCCGAAACGTTTTTACCGACCCTGTACCACGAGGGTTTAGAGAGTGGTAAAACTAAGAGTAGTAAAGTGAAAGAGAGTAAGGGAGAGGAGGTAGACCATCCCTTAGCGAGGAGAAAAGTTCTAGAGGCACGAAATAAAGATGAGAAACAGATAAAGCTGTTAAAAGGTCCAGGGTTGGACATGGATGATCTGTCTGGTTTGGCAGAACTGTTTGAAGAAGTGGAAAATTCTAAAGGTGTTCCCGATAATGAAATGAGGGCAGTCCTAGATGAAAAGGGTGCCCTTACCTTGAAGAAGTCTACTGGGTTGGCAGATGAGGTTGTTTCAGCCCGCGGGGTTGAGTTTACTCCGGAAGGGAGTTGCCCAGAGAGTAGCTGGGAGGATCAGGGGAATTTAGAATTTGAACCGGGTACGGGTATTGAAAGCCTGGAAGAGGCAAATGTCCCGTTTGAGTGTGTCCAAGATGTGGATGCACGTGGTACTGAACCTAGTAATGGAGCTCAGAAAAAGTCTGAGGTATTTGATTCAGTTGAAAAGAAATGCAGTCCTTGTGGGTCAGATGGACTTGGTTCAGTGAAGAAAGGGTTAACCTTGGTAATAGTGGGAAGTGAGAGTTCCCAGGTGTTTGTGCTTGAAGGCGTGTTAAAAGTTAGTGAGGAGATCAAAGGTGGTGAGGTGAATATTATTATTGAAGGAAAAGGGAAATGTGTAGTTCCCAAATTGAATGAAGAAAATTTAAAGGCTGGACTGATATCAGAAGCAGCAACCAGGCTACAGAGACAATGGCTTGGTACCACAAAGCCTGTGAATCAATTACAGGTTGAGTTGGAAGGTAAAGGGGCCCCACACGCTATTGTTATTCCAGAGTGTGGTGTGAAACCGCAGTATTCGAAATGCTGTTTGAACAAAGAGGGATCGCTGGCATTGAAAACTAATAGCCTGAAGGGTCCTGAAGAGAAAACTAGCAACTTGCGTAAAATTAAATAATTGTGTGTAGATTCGGAAGATGGTCTAAGTTTGGAACACATTGTTGATAAAATAACTCCTATGAAAGGAGCGGGCAAAAGCCTATTTCGCCAGGGTAAAAGAGGCAAGGGTTAATGGGACTCCATTTTTAAATAGCAGAAGCCGGTTTTAAGGGATTTCGACAAAGCATGTGAATAATAAAGACAACCCACCCATGGAAGCTTGACTGTTAAGTTTGAAAGTAACATAAAGACTAGTATTTTACATGAACTTTTGTAGTATACACGTAAACTAAGATCACAACTCTTTAGTTTTTGTTTGTTGAAGGAAAGAAAATAAAGAAATAAAAAAAATAGGTGGTTATTAAATTGAAGTCTGATGCTACAAGATTTTAGTAGGGTACAAGATGTTAAGATATTGAAGGAAGTGACAACGTAATTGTTAACTGTTTAGATGCTGAATTGAATGTATAACTGTATTACTCTGTAGTGGGGAAAAAAAACTTTAGTATTGTGTTAGATTCTAATATCCTGTAAGACTCTGTATTACTTCGTTTTTTTACCGATGGTAAAAAAACGCGTTGAAGAAAGAGGGTGTTACACCTGTGCCCCAACTCTGAGGGGCCGAAGGGTACAATGTAGCCCCCTCCTTTTTGAGAATCGCAAGATCGCTATTAATTCAGGTCAGGAGACCCAGGAAATGAGAGAGAGACGCAGAATCCACAAGGGGTTTGGAATGTCCTGGCCCCTCAACGATACAAAGCCACTGGAAACAGCCATTGTCTCTTGGAGACGGAATTGTGTATTGAGCACTGTGCTATTCATCGACGCCCTCAAGGAATGAGCAACGTGGGCTGGTTGGGGGGATGTCATCAACCCAACCTGATTGACATCTGAGACCCCGTGAGTAAGGATAAAAGAGGGTCTGGGGAACAACCCCTTTAGACGCACCAGGAGAAACGCTAGAAATCCCGTGACAGCGTTTAATAGCGACAGCCGGTGGAAGGCCCACGTGTGTCCTTTCCCGTTGCCCGGGATTGAGGCCTTACCACGGAAGACGGCTTAGCTAAAGAAGAGATCACCACCGACGACATTTTGAAGGATCGACATCATAAAAAGGAAAACGGGCAAGTTCTAAAAACATCGTCTCTCTCTCCAACCAAAAGCTGCAGCTTGAATGAACTTGAGTGACTTTTATATTTCCATCGGACAATACATTATCCCCTAGACAACGATAGAGCTATTTCTTATTGATTATTATTATACCCGCGGTTTTAGATTTAGTATTGACGACGTATATTATCTGTATGTTTGCATTGATATTATTTTTGTGTATTTTTATCAATAAATACTGTTAAAAATGGTACCATCAGACTTCAACGGACATCTCTATCTTTGCTGGTAAGTGACCCAGTTACGGGGTTCGTAACACTGCTGCCAACAGGTAGAAGGTACAGGTGTCTTAGGACTTGCACTTGCATGTTCAAGAACAGTTACTACTTCTCAATCATCAGGCTGTTAAACAAAAGGGGATAGCTCATTTAAGAACTCTATTGTTATTTCATTCTCGTTATTTATTGCTATTTAGTTATATCTGCACAGTCTACAGTTAACAGTTCCTGATGTTTACAGTTCACAATTACTGTTCTATAGATTTGCTATGTATGCCCACAGAAAAAGAATCTCAGGGTTGTATGTAGTAACTTATATGTACTCTGGCAATAAATTTTAACTTGAACTTTGATCAAGACAAACAATAGTAATATTCCTGTCCCCTTGCAAGTCAGTAACTGTTGTTATCCTAACAAATAACTGGAATTCCCATCCAACAATATTCAAATAGCATCCTCACTGGAAAGACTGTGTGGCTGAAGGAAATGGCTGGCCAACACCTTCTCAGGTTCAATTTGAGATGGACAATAAAGGTTGGCCCTGCTGACAACCTCCACATCCCTAAAATACTAAAATACATCTGAGAAAATCAAAGGACTCTACTTTTCTTTAAGTCACCTCAACTCTGAAATGGTTCTGCAATCTATTGCTTCACTTTTAAGGACTCTATAACTCATCTTCTATTTATTGATTGATTGATTTATTTATTTATTTATTGTATTTGCATAGCCTGTCCTTATTTGTACATTGGTTGCTTGTCACTCTTTGTCTATGTGTAGCTTTTTGTTGATTCTATTGTATTTCTTTTCTAACCATATAACCATATAACAATTACAGCACGGAAACAGGCCATCTCGGCCCTTCTAGTCCATACCGACGCTTACACTCACCTAGTCTCACTGACCTGCACTCAGCCCATAACCCTCCATTCCTTTCCTGTCCATACACCTATCCAATTTTACTTTAAATGACAATACCGAACCTGCCTCTACCACTTCTACTGGAAGCTCGTTCCACACAGCTACCACTCTCTGAGTAAAGAAATTCCCCCTCGTGTTACCCTTAAACTTTTGCCCCCTAACTCTCAAATCATGTCCTCTTGTTTGAATCTCCCCTACTCTCAATGGAAAAAGCCTATCCACGTCAACTTGATCTATCCCCCTCATTATTTTAAATACCACTATTGTCCCCCCTCAACCTTCTATGCACCAAAGAATAAAGACCTAACTTGTTCAGCCTTTCCCTGTAACTTAGGAGCTGAAACCCAGGTAACGTTCTAGTAAATCTTCTCTGGACTCTCTCTATTTTGTTGATTTCTTTCCTATAATTCGGTGACCAGAACTGTACACAATACTCCAAATTCGGCCTTACCAATGCCTTGTACAATTTTAACATTACATCACAACTCCTATACTCAATGCTCTGATTTATAAAGGTCAGCATACCAAGAGCTTTCTTCACCACCCTATCCACATGAGATTCCACCTTCAGGGAACTATGCACCATTATTCCTAGATCACTCTGTTCTACTGCATTCTTCAATGCCCTACCATTTTCGATGTATGTCCTATTTGGATTATTCCTAACAAAACGTAGCACCTCACACTTATCAGCATTAAACTCCATCTGCCATCGTTCAGCTCACTGTTCTAACTGGCCTAAATCTCTCTGCAAGCTTTGAAAACTAACTTCATTATCCACAACGCCACCTACCTTAGTATCATCTGCATACTTACTAATCCAATTTACCACCCCATCATCCAGATCATTAATGTATATGACAAACAATATTGGACCCAGTACAGATCCCTGAGGCACACCACTTGTCACCGGCCTCCAACCTGACAAACAGTTATCCACCACTACTCTCTGGCATCTCCCATCCAGCCACTGTTGAATCCATTTTACTACTTCAATATTAATACCTAACGATTGAACCTTCCTAACTAACCTTCCATGCGGAACCTTGTCAAAGGCCTTACTGAAGTCCATATAGACAACATCCACTGCTTTACCCTCGTCAACTTTCCTCATAACCTCTTCAAAAAATTCAATAAAATTTGTCAAACATGACCTTCCATGCACAATTCCATGTTGACTGTTCCTAATCGGACCCTGTCTATCCAGATAATTATATATACCATCTCTAAGAATACTTTCCATTAATTTACCCACCACTGACGTCAAACTGACAGGCCTATAATTGCTTTTTCTACTTTTTGCTAATTCCGTTCTACTGTGAATGAATCTTTAGACCTCATTTGGGAATTTGGGAATTTCTGGAGGTTATCGAAGAACACTGGGGTTTGCTTCAATCCACCATCCTCAATACTTGCAAAAACATCCTTGGGTACGAGTCCAGAAAGCATCAGGATTGATTTGATGATAATGACATAGAAATAGAACAACTTATTTTCAAAAAAAGGTAAGCTTTTCATGCCTAGCAGAATGACATTGGCAACAAGCTCTAAAGAGAAGTTTATTCCAGAGCCAAGGTAAATGTCCAGCAGAGGGTGAGGGAGCTATAGAATTCTTGGTGGACTGCAAAAGCCCTGGACTGACAGGCTCTGGTGATATGAGAGGCTTCTTCAGTGCCACAAAAGCAGTTAACAGTCCATGTTATTGCAGATTAATCCCCCTGGACTCAAGGATAGGAAGAACTTGCCAAAGGATCAGAAAAATATCAACTCAATGATCAATGGAGAGAGGACCTACAAGAACTTAACTACAACAGGACTGCTGAATCGAAGATTATTAACCAATCCCTCCAGAGACCTGTGAGAGAAGACATGGGGGAACCTCCCAGTATGAAAGAGGTCCATGATACCATTAGGAGCCTGGAAAGCAACAAAACTACTGGTCCTGATGGGATCCCAACAGAGATCCTCAAGGAAAGTGGACCAGCACTCCAGTATCACGTACATACCCTGCATTTGAAGGTCTCAGAAATGGAATGATTGCCCTCAGAGCTCAGAGATGCTCTAATAGTGACCATATTCAAGAAGGGAGACAAGGCAGATTGCAGCAATTATAGACAGATCTCCCTCCTGTCAACAACAGGCCAAGTGCTTGCATGTATTCTTGCCAACCAACTCCTTCCGCTATCTGAAGTACTCCCTGAATCATAGTGTGGTTTCTGCCCATCCAGAGGTACCGCAGATCTGATCATTACAGCTCACAAGTTTCAGGAAAAATGCTGTGAACGAAACTAACCCTGGAACTTGTCTTTCATAGAATTGACAAAGGTATTTGATACCATAGACTGCCAAGCTCTCTGGCATATAGTATCAAGACATGGCTGCCCTGACAAGTACTTGCAAAAACAGAGGCTACTGAATGATGGCATATCAGCCACTATACTAGCAATATTGGCGCTGAATCAGAACCCTTCACTGTCAATGCAGGAGTCGAACAGGGCTGTATCATTGCACCTACACTATTTGCCATCTTTATTGCTGCCATCCTTCAACTCATTGGTCAAGACCTGCTTCAGGGAATCACAAATATGTATAGAATGAACAAGACATTTCAACCTTAACCATTTCAACCTCAGCCAATGCCCAACCAGCCACTTATCTAGCCCTCCATAAAAGCTGGCGATATCACCCTTGAAATGTAGATCACTTTCACTACCTTGGCAGTGCTCTCTCCTCAGAACAGACAACAACTCAGAGATCAACCACTGCCTGAGTAGTACTAGTGGGGTCTCTGCAAGGTTAAGGAAAAGAGAATGCAACCTACAGGCCCTAACAAAATTTTTGGTCTATAGAGCAGTCATCTTTCCTATATCACTGTATGGAGTTGAATCATGGACCAGCTACACCAGACACCTGAAAGTCCTGGAACAATGCCACCAGAGAGCTTTTGAGGATCATCTGGAAGGACACATGCACTAACAACAGTGTCCTGGAGAAGACTAACATGAACAGCATCTCCATCAAGATAAATCAACACCAACTCCGATGTCATCTGGATGCCTAATTTATGTCTTCCCAAACAGATCCTTTACTCCATTGTTCAGAAGGTCAGCAAGCTACTCATGGGCAAAGGGAATGCTTCAACGATAACTTCAAAATCAGCTTTAAAAAATTCAGCATCTAAAATGGGAAGACATTGAAAGGAGAGACTGAACAACCAAAACTACAGCCACCTTTCACCCTTGCTCACACTGCACCAGAATATATGAATCCTGGATTGGGCTCTACAGCTTCCAGAGATCCCATCAATACGCAACACCTTAGGAGAATGATCACACTACTACTACTACTACTACCATTATTATTTGATAATAAATTTACTTTGGACTTTGAGTCTATTGATTTAAAATTACCCACAGGCTGGTGCATTTATAGTGCTCACTATCTTTGAAGCATACTAACAAAAACAAGAATGCAGTATTGAAACTACAGGAGATGGGTTGTTATGTTGAAGTTGTACAAGACATTGGCAAGGCCTAATTTGGAGTATTATGTACAGTTTGGTCACCTACCTATGGAAAGATGTAAATAAGGTTGAAAGAGTCAGAGAGAATTTACAAAGATGTTTCCAAGTCTGGAAGAATGGCATTGTAAAGAAAGATTGAACAGGTTAGGACATTTTCCTTGAAACGCAGAAGTTTGAGAGGAGATTTCATAGAGGTGTACAAAATTATGAGGGGTAAAGATAAAGTAAATGCAGGCCGGCTTTTCCCACTGAGGTTGGGTGGAGCTACAACCAGAGGTCATGGGTTAAGAGTGAAAGGTGAGAAGTTTAAGGGGAACATGAGGGGAAACTAAGAGGGTTGTGAAAGTCTGGAATGAGCTGCCAACACAAATAGCATATACATGCTTGATTTCAACGTTTAAGAGAAGTTTGAATAGGTGCATAGGTGGTAGGGCCATGGAGGCTATAGACCTGCAGGTTGATCAGAGTAGGCACAGACCAGATGAGCCGAAGAGCTTGTTTCTGTGTTAAACTTTTCTATGATTCTATGAAAACAAAATACAAGGAAATGACCCCATGTTCATAACTCTTTTGATAGCCCCATGTCCTTTGTTCTGCTAATCTGGTCCCATGAGAAAATAGTTCTGTATTTTAACACTTTATCAAGGACTGCTGGGTGAGTTCTTATGATATCTAACAGTTCAGATGGCACTACAATGGAGTATAAATAGTTCAGAGGCTGTGAGTAAAATAAAGACACAGACCAGTCACAGGAGTAATTTCATTAGCAGGATCTCTGAGAATTTTGAAGCAGTGTTAAGAATGACTGTCCAAATTTTTGGAAGTGGCAGTATGAAAGACAAGTTTTGGCTCAATTCCACTATTGGGTGTTTCCAATGGCTTGTTGAAAATACAGAGAACATGTCTCATAACGTCATGGCTATTTTATCAGTGTTCTTTATTAGTGTATTAGATGTCAACCACTTCAGCTTGGGATTTCCTCAGCAATGTGTCAAATCACAGAATAAATATTACAAAATGTTTTCACTTGAGAACAAGATGTCTACAACTATTCAATGCAGTTATTGGGTGTGAAGAAGTCAGAGTTCTTCATTTTTGGCTCACCAGACTGATACTGCCCTAAGGCCAAAGTTGGTCATAACCTAGGGTTTTAAGGGAAGTTGGTCCAAATATTATAGATAGCCTTATTCAGATCTTCCATGTTTGGAAAAGGTTGCCTCAACAGAAAACTCCATCAACTGCTAAGTAAAAATGGGCAAAGGGAGAGAAAGTGGAATTAGGGAAAATTGCTCAAAATCTCATGCTGGAATGACTAAATATTAAAATGGAGTTCAATGTAAGCAAACATGAAGTAGAGAACAGAAAACCTTCTAAATGATGAGAGACCTGCAGTCCATAAACATAGATCATCCAAATGTCACAGAAAGGCAAGTATTAAATCAGAGATAAAGACAACAAGAAATTATACTACAGCAATAAATAAGTCCTGTCTAGATACCATCTAGTGAGCAGTGAACAATTCTGTGCATCACAACTGAACTGGGATTACAAGCTGGTACTATATGGACTAAATTACAAGTAGATATAATAAAAATCAAGGGCGTATTCCCTGGAAATAGAATGTAAAAGGACAACTTAAATGAGGCTTTCAAGCTATTGAGTGAGATTAGCAAACAATAAATATTTCTGATAGTTGGGAGTCAAAGCCTCCAGGGATTTGGTCTAAAAACAGAATCATTTGATTTTCTATAGTAACTCACAGAATGCTTCCACATATGGGGGTGGCTGAAATTTGGAACTCATTTCTACATGATTATCCATAGAACTATCAGGTGCTACTTGCAAAATGGCATAGGAAGCACAAAGTGGTGATTTTCTGCCAAAGCAAGAACTCTACCAGTGATATTTAACAATTACAGCCAGTTCAACTGGGACAGTTTGACTATTTTAAAGCTGAGAGCAGGCATCAAGGATTTGAAGTTGGGGACCTGGTACAAAAATTGGTACGGTCATATCCTTCATGACACACAGAAACATGTGTACACTTACGCGTTGTTCGTGCGCGCGCACACACACACGCACACAGCAGGAATTTCTATTGTATGTGAAAATATTGTTTGTTTAGTGATAAATGTTTACAGTTTAAGTTTGGCAAGTAGCACATAAAAACCTTGAGCTGTGATTATTTTTAGCTTGCTGTTTTTCCATTATTGTTCTCTAAATGGGCATTATACCATTTAATACATCTTCAGCTCATTTTTTTGGATCTATTGTAATCTCATGCTAGCAAAATGAACTAATTTTCTCTTCTTTGTCAGAAAGTGTTATGAATGCTTAGTGTTAATCATAATAATGATAAAGTACATGACAATGATACAAACAATATCTTGTTAAAAAGTCTTCAAGCATATTTAAAGATGGCTTACAGATAAATAACAGCATTTACAACTGCAAACCAATCTCAGTTATTGAATCAACATGCACAAAATGCTGGTGGAACACAGCAGGCCAGGCAGCATCTATAAGGAGAAGCGGAAGGCCAAGACCCTTCGTCAGGACTAACTGAAAGGAAAGCTAGTAAGAGATTTGAAAGTAACAGGGGGAGGGGAAAATGTGAAATGATAGAAGACTGGAAGGGGTGGGGTGAAGCTGAGAGCCAGAAAGGTGATTGGCAAAAGGGATACAAAGCTGGAGAAGGGAAAGGATCATGGGATGAGAGGCCTAGGGAGAAAGAAAGGGGGAGGGGAGCACCAGAGGGAGATGGAGAAGAGGTAGAGTGATGGGCAGAAAGAGAGGGAAAAAAAGGAGAGGGGAAAAAGCTAAATATATCAGGGATGGGGCAAGAAGGGGAGGAGGGGCATTAATGGAAGTTAGAGAAGTCAATGTTCCTGCCATCAGGTTGGAGGCTACCCAGCCGGTATATAAGGTGTTGTTCCTCCAACCTGAGTGTGGCTTCATCTTGACAGTAGAGGAGGCCATGGATAGACATATCAGAATGGGAATGGGACGTGGAATTAAAATGTGTGGCCACTGGGAGATCCTGCTTTCTCTGGCGGACAGAGCGTAGGTGTTCAGCGAAATGGTCTCCCAGTCTACGTCGGGTCTCACCAATATATAAAAGACCACACCGGGAGCACTGGACACAGTATACCACACCTGCCGACTCACAGGTGAAGTGTCGCCTCACCTGGAAGGACTATCTGGGGTTATTGGTCAGTTATTGAATGTTGTGTATTGCCAGTTAAAAAACTCAGGTTTACCAAACAAAACTCTTCAGATTTCAAATCAGATTTAATATTGTATACTAACAGGCCTCTAGCCTCTCTGGAATTCCAACTGCCTTTACAACTTTATATGGATCATGGAATGATCAATTAGTTTTCTCTTTTAGATTATTTGATAGGTGGATATTGGCCATCACTCTCTGGCAAGTTACTTTTATGTAGGGTTGCATTGGCACATGGGAACTCAGTTTAATACTTCATATGAAATTGTTAAGAGTCTATTTTATCATCAGCAGAAATGTTTGACCCTACATGCCTGCTCCATCATTCAGTAAGACCACGACTGATCATTCAAAGTCAGGACCTTATTCTAGCAGTCTCTCCATATTCCTTGATACCTTCAGCACTGAGAATAAAATCTAACTCATTCTTGAATTAATTTGATGATTTGATTTCAATTGGCTTCTGTAGTAGAGCATTGAACAAATTTTCTGTCATCTGTCTTAAATGCATACCCCCTACCCTGAGACTGTGGCTCCTGGTTCTAGACTCAGTTTCCAAAAGGGACATCTTCCTACATCCAATCTGTCTAGCCCTATAATGAAATGCATAACTGACTTAATCTCTCCTCAGGACTCGCACCATAAGTTTCGAGAACAGTTATCCAACCATCAGGCTCTTGAACAAAAGGGAATAACTACACTTACTTGTCCATCCATTGAGCTGTTTTCACAAACAATTATTTTACTTTAAGGACTTTTCATCTTGTTATTTTATGTTCTCATTATTAATTGCCATTTACTTATATTTGAATTTGCACAGTTTGTTGTCTTCTGCACTCCGGTTGAAATTTCATTGTTTCTGTTACAGTGGCTATTCTATAGATTTGCTGAGTTGCCCACAGGAAGATGAATCTTAGGGTCTTGTGTGGTGACATATACTCAAGAGCCTAACGGTTGAGGTGTAGTAACTGTTCTTGAACCTAGTGGTGCCAGTCCTGAGTTTCTTGTAGCTTCTACCTGGTGGCAGCAGCGAGAAAAGAGCATGAGCTGGGTGGTGAGGATCTTTGATGATGGACGCTGCTTTCCTATGACAGTGTTTCATGTAGATGTGCTCGATGGTTGGGAGGGTAAAAAACAAACAAAAAAAATCCATTGAGCAGCTGCTCTTTGGGCAAAAATGCTTTCTTAATGATAGAGGTCAGAGGAGAATGGCCAGACTGGTTCAGGCTAACAGGAAGGTGACAATAACTCAAATGACCATGTGTTACAACAGCAGTGTGCAGAAGAACATCTCTGAATGCACAACACATTGAACCTTGAAGTGGATGGGCTACAGCAGCAGAAGACCATTAAAATACACTGAGTGCTACTTGGTTAGCTACCGGCCACTGATTGTGAATCATGAAGAGTACTAATCCCTGTGGTATTCTGTTTGTCATTGCCTGCCACTCAATAAAAGATCAGTTTATTTGTATTCTTTATTTGGTTGGCCAACAAATTCGCTACTGTATCAGCAGCTTACCTTCAAAGTCTCATGCTTTAATTCTGCACACTAATATCTTACATGGAACTTCACTGAAAGTTCAAATACACCAAATCCACTGGTCTCCCATATCAATTAACTCTCAAAATATTCCTCTAGATATGTCACAAATAATTTTCTACTGTTAACTCTAGCAAATAAAATCCCCTGTTTTTGCTCTACCTCTTTTTCAAAATATTGAGCATTAATTATCATTTCTGAGTAGAATGTAGAAAGAAAAATACAGGTTGAATAGTCCTAACAGAACTTGACAGGGTTTTACTAAGAAAAGAGGTTCTGCAGATGCTGGAAATCCAGAGCAACACAAAAAATACTGGAGGATCTCAGCAGGTCAGGCAGTATCTATGGAGAGGAATAAACAGTAGATGTATCGGGCTAAGACCCTTCATCAGTACATGGCATGATGGTAAGTTTTCCTTCTTTTGGGGTCAATAGGTGGCAAACTCAGTGGGTTTTGTTATCGTAACTCTGTCATTTGCTTCCCATAGTGAGATGGTAAATAAAAATGTTGTTTTACCATGAGTGATTTACCTTTGCAGACCCTGCAATACTCCCTTAGAGTTACTCTGACATGTGAGGCTATGTAGAGGTTCAACTTCTGTTGCCAGGCACTAACATACAGCCTTCTAACTGACAGGCTGGAATTCTTTCAGCCTGTTGGAGAGGTAAACAAAAATGAAATAAGGAGAAGATTCTCTGACTCATGGTAATTTTACCCACCTCTTCCTTCTCTTTTTTCCAATTCCCCATTTTTGTTCCTCTTTAACCCTTCTCTACTCCTTACTGGCCACCAAACCCTCCGGTGACCAACTTCCTTCCTTTTCCTCCATGGTACACTCTCCTCCCCTGTGAGATTTCCTCTTCTTCAGCCATTCACCTTTTTCATGTCTCTCCTCTCAGCTTCTTAATTCATCATCCCCCCTCCCCTCAGCTGGTCTCACCTATCCCTAGTGTGCTTGCGCTCCGTCCTCTTCCACATTCTTATTTTTGCTTTGCTCACTTCTTTTCCAGACCTGATATAGGATCTTATCCTAAAATGTCACCTGTTTATCCCCCTCCATAAAATGCTGCCTGACATGCTGGGTTCCTCCTGTGCTTTGTGTGTGTTGCCCAAGATTTCCATGCTCTGCAGAATCTCTTGC
Source organism: Hemitrygon akajei (assembly GCF_048418815.1). Taxonomy (NCBI): domain Eukaryota; kingdom Metazoa; phylum Chordata; class Chondrichthyes; order Myliobatiformes; family Dasyatidae; genus Hemitrygon; species Hemitrygon akajei. The sequence continues at coordinate 136,114,697 of NC_133124.1, read as the reverse complement.
GTTTAACGTTCTTGAAAGGTCTTGCTAAATTATGAACTAAAATGTCAGAAAGAAGATCATATACAGAAGTGCAGCCACAATGTCACAATGATACTGTGCACCAAGAACTTTCTGCCCAACATCCTTTCACTGTTGGAAAACTAAAACATCCTTTCAAACTGTTTAATAAAATTTGAGAACAGTCAAAGTTTATGAAAAATTAATTTCTCATTGGCTTTAGGAAAAAAAATCTACGTACAGATTGATTACTGTTCCTTTAACACTTATAAATAACATTTTGTAATAATTATTCAGCAATTCTTGTCTAGCATCTGCACATATCGTTCAATAAGATGCTATTAAAAAGGAGGATAATATAGTGGAAATCTTCCCATCTTTCTCAAGCAAGGAACTAAGATAGAAAAATGCTTAGAGATCAAGCAATCTTTTATTCTTAGCAAACTCGCAAAATGCTGGAGGAACTCAGAAGGTCAGCAGCATCTACGGACAAGAGTAAACAGTCTACATTTTGGGCTGAGACCCTTGATCAGGACTGAAAAGGAAGGGGGAAGATAAAAAGGTGAGGGAAGGGGAAGTGGCTAGCTGAAAGGTGATAGGTGAAACCAGGTTTCTTATTCTTAATTATTCTTAATTTTTATCTATTCTATAAAAACAAACCAATGATTGAAGTAATACAAGAATGCAAGCATAGCTTATCAAACCAACATACTTTGTCCCTAATAAAGTGGCCACTGAGTGTATATTCATGGTCTTGTAGTGCTGTAGCCCATCCACTTCAAGGTTTGACATGTTGTACATCCAGAGATGTTCTTTGCATATCACTGTTATAATGTGAGCATCATATAAAGTTACTGTCACCTTCCCATCAGCTCGAACCAGTCTGGCCATTCTCCTCTGACTTCTCTCATTAACAAGGCATTTTTGCCCACTGAATTGCTGCTCACTGGATGTTATTTTGCTTCTCGTACCATTCTTCATAAACTCCAGAGAAGGCTGCTTCAAACAAGGCCTCCTTTACGTTGGTGAGGCCCGTCCTAAATTGGAGAACTACTTCATCGAGCACCTTCGCACCATCCGCCACAAGCCAAACCAGAAGCCAAACATTTTAATTCCAATTCCCATCCCCATTCCGACATGTCTGTCCATGGCCTCCTCTTGTGCCAGGCTGAGTCCACCCTCAGGGTGGAGGGGCAACACTCTGGGTAGTTTCCAACCTGATGGCAAGAATATTGATTTCTCCTTCTGGTAAACAAATTTCCCCCTTCCTCCTTCTATTCTGCACTATGACCTTGTATGTACTTCTTTGCACCTATTACTTCCCCCTTGTCCCCTCCTCCTCCCCTTTCTCCTATGGTTCACTTTCTTCTCCTATCAGATTCCTTCTTCTCCAGCCTTTGACATTTCCCACCCACCTGACTTTACCTATCACCTTCCAGCCAGCCTCTTTCCTCTCCCCCCACCTTCTTATTCTGCTATCTTCCCCCCTTCCTTCTTAGTCCTGAGAAAGGGTCTCAGCCCAAATTATCTGTTTGTGATACTCTCCATCAGCCTGGGGTGGGGGAGGAAGAGGAAGCAGTAAATAATTTGGGTTTTTTTTGGTGTTAAATGAGAATTATTGGCCGTAATAGAACAAAATGAATATGGTGGTATCAGAGCTGCCGCTTATTCGGGACAACTCCTAAAGAACAAACACTAATCACGAAAATAGCTGGGATTCTCTACATTTACTTGGGACACCATGCCACTTAAGTGGGACAGGAGACCGTTGCCAAACAGATTCTAATTAGCATCAGTCTTGAGCACTTTTGTGGTTGTTATACACTACACTGTGTTTAGAGTGAACAGTTTTTAAAGAGTCAGTTGTGTGTGCTTGGGCTGATGAACACCGATTCAAAAAGCAATGATATTTAATAATTTTATTTTTTATTTTGACTTAAAAAATATCAGACCCTTGTCAAGATGCCATGAGAGGTTTTCAATGAGCTGAAATAACTACCCTACAGGAATGAATTAAATTACTTATCATCAGCTGGCAGAGATAACTGGAGTGCCAAAACCTACAACTGTATGCTTAATGCATCAGCAAGATAAACAGTATGAAGAATGGACATTACCTGAGAGACAACAGAAAACATCTGAGAAACAAAAATGAGAGGGTAAGGATCTAGATGTTGAAGAAGCCCTCAATCAGTGGTTTTCCCCTGTAACTGGACAAGGTATGTGTGTCGGTGGACCAATGTTGATAAAAACCAAGTCAGTGGAGCTAGCTAAGAAGCTGGTTATGAAGGTTTTAAAGCAACAGATGGTTGTCTCAATGAAAATGTCGACACCACATGAAATTCAAGGGAACTCATGGTGAGAAAGATAATGCTGATACTGTAAGTGCAGAAATGTGGAAATCCACTTAATTCCCCAAAATTTTGTGCAGATGATAATTATAAAGTTGGCTGTTATACTTTGTAACTCTGTAAATTAATTGAAAGAGAAACATGGGGATACCATGTTTACTTATTAGTTTTGTGTTTAACATAGCAACATAGAAAACCTACAGCACAATACAGGCCCTTGGGCTCACTTTAAGTGAGGCATGCACGTATGATGTAGTGGCATAATTACATATGCCATTCATGTACTTTTACATATAACCCATAATGAATTAGTTAAAAAAAAGAATGCTTAATCAAACAATATATGTATACAGTACTGTGTAAAAGTCTTAGACACACACATACTGTTTAGGACAGGTGGCAGAGAAGGAGAAGCAGAAGCAGAGATGGGGGGTGGGGAACGGTTCGGGTGCGGACACACCCATCCCCGAGACACCAGGCAAGGTAATTTGATTCCAAACAATTGATGTATTGATTATTACAGAACGTCCCTGTAGTGCTTCCCACTGCCTCCCCTCTCCCTTTCCCAACCATGATTCCCTTCTTTCTGCCCCCTTACCACTCTCATTCCACAAAGGAAACCCATATTAGAATCAGGTTAGTTTATCACAGATGATATAAGGAATCGAACAGGCTTTGTAAAACTTGTGTGTGGCATTTTCATTTAATGCTATTTCGCCTTTCACATGTTTGACCTTTCCAACGCCATCCTTGAATGCTGCTGTAGCATCATCCAGTACCTTTATAATTTGCTATCAGTTGACTCTTTTGAAGGGATTGTGGCATACAAATGGTGGATGAATCTCCAATCAAGTTGTAGTCATCTCAGCCAATCACAGTCCCACATGCTGGGTTTCTGATTTTACCACATACAAGCCAAAAATGGCTTGTTGGTGGTTGTATTTCTCTGTTATGAATGTTATTTCCACAGGTGTTAACTTTTCTGCACTAGAAGTTCTTAGTTGGATATCTGCAGGTTTCAATTCAATATCTTTGAAATGCTGGTCAAACTCAATCTGCGGAATGACTGAAACAGCTGAGCTGAGTTCAATTCCTTTTTAATTAGATTACTGCTCACTTCTGGCATAAGCCATATTGCTTGTCTGTTGTTAGTTTTCACATTGTAATTCTCAAGGGTATACAGTCCTGCGTCATTCTCATCATAATTATATTTTTCATCAACAGCATGCAGAATAGAGCTCTTTTTGAAATTGCAACTTGATTTTTTATCTTTTTCTCTTCCCTGTGCAGTCCATTTATTTTTGTCTGCCCAACGTACTCTTTGTAATTGTCCTACTTTGTTGCATTTTCTGCAAGTTTTGCCTTTAAATTTGCATTGGTCTGGTGTATGTGAGCCCCTGTCTCAGTGGTAACAGAATTTTATCAGCCAGCTATGTTTCTGTTTGGTCATTGCAATTTTGATATGGTCACTTTCATTTCTGACTGTAACTCAATTGTGTCTGTCTGCCGTTTCCATTGATATGTCAATTTCAACTACAATTCTAAAGGTGAGTTGTGCTTCAGTTAGGAGTCATTTTATAAGATACTACAAACTAAATAATCTCAGTGCATCAGTAAGCCCTTCATTGAACTGACAATTCCCTGGCAATGTCTTCAATTCAACCACATAAGCTGAAATGGACTCCCTTTCTTTTTGATTCTGCTTATGAAACCTAAAGCATTTTGCCACCAACGATGGTTTCTGTCCTAAGTATTCCTGCATTGCTTTCACAATATCTGCTAAGCTCATTTTGGCTGGCTTAACTGAAGCACTCAAATTTCTAAGTAACTGGTATACTTTCCTCCCTATTACACTCAGCAAAACTGGTACTCATTTCCCATTGGCTGTGCCATTAGCTTTAAAATAATGCTCACTTTTCTCAATATACAATATCCAGTTATCTCTTGTGTGATCAAACATGTCTGTCCTTCTGATGTAGCCAGCCATTTCTGCTCTGTTTTTTAAATTTATGATTATTATCACCAAGTACTCACTGTTTATGAACCCATGAATTTGTCCATTTTCTATTGTTTTTTAAAATCAACTGTGTCTCTCCCACCCAAGTAAGTATGTGCTGCATTGTATTTTTACTCAATCATTTCTCACTGCACTTTCTTTTACCTTGAATGTCTCTTTTCCCTTTGCAGAGAAAAAATGTACTGCATTTCAACATGTAGGTAGTCATCTCAGTTTTGTTTTAAATCTTACTCATCGCCAGTGATATGTTTTATAATTTCATAAATTAATCAAAAGAAAAACATGGGCATCCGGGGATAACACGTGTACTTCTTAGTTTCATTTTTACTTTAAGTAAAGTGAGCGCATATCACGTGGTGATGTAATGATGTGTGCCATTCACATACTTTTACATATACTGTAACCCACAATGAATTAAACAACAAAAAATGCTTAATCAGCAATATATTGTCAGTATTACTGAAATATTAAATACACAACACTGACGTTTTTTGTTGTGCCATGGTGAATATTTTCCTTGGCTACAAACACGCAGCACTATCAGGTTCAAAGAAAGCAACGGATCTCATAATGGATCGATTATCTGCATTAGATGTCTCATTGATTTTGTTCATTTACACTCAATCAAAAGAATACGGCAGTGTACACTGGCTGATTGTCCATCAATAAATTTTAGGAAATAATACAGTTTTATAGTACAGTAGCTGCATTGCTAGTGCTCTAAGTTTTTCTGTATTTCATTTAAATACATAGGTTACATGGTACATGGTTACATGGTAGTTTGTCTTTTTATAACCCTTTTTAACTATTTTCATGAAACTTTGGCTAATTGGGGCAGCCTCTTAACTGGGTCAAAATGTACTGGTTTCGATGTGCCCCAATTAACTAGAATTCACTATACTCCCTTCTGGTTTAACATTTGGCCTTTACATGTAAATACAGGCAGGCCTGACCTACCAGTCCATCTGTACCTGGTGATTCCAGACGGTATTGGGATAAATGGGTATGATTCTGATATCAGCAAAGGAAATCATTTGAAGGTGATTGGAGGAAAGTATAGAGGGGATGTCAGAAGTATGTTTTTACACACAGGGAGTGGTGGGATTCCCTGCCACGGGTGGTGAAGAGGCACATTAGGGGCATTTAAGAAACCCCTAATGGCACAGGGATGAGAGAAAGGAAGGGTTAGATTGTCATTAAAGTACGTTAAAAGGTCAGCACAACATCATGGGCTACTGTGGTGTCATCTTTTATGTTCTAAATGAGGAAGAAAGATGTCTCCTTTCCCTCTTTTTCAATATTTTGAACAAGGGATAGTGAAGTGCACTAAATTTATTCTAAATAATCAGTTAGTTTCTTTGTTTAACAAACGTTTTTGTCTGAGCTTCACTAACTTGATTATGTATTGGGAGTTTTGACGCAAGAGTTCACTATTCCACATGTTATTTCCAATCGATTATGCTGTATGTATGACACTGTTTCTGAAAATGCAGGACTCCTTAAAAAAACTATATGGCAGCTTAAGTTAAATATTTGCCCTGATGTTTTCAGTTTCATATAATTTCTGTGGTGTTATGCAATTAAAAAAGCATTTTATTTCACAGCAAAATGCAATCATGATAATGCCAATTAGTTTTTACTACCACTGTGCAGAATAAGGATGTCTGCCAAGTAAGTAAAAAAATATTGAACGCTGGCTCCTCTCCATTATCAAATTGTATTGCATTAAAATTGCATTCAAAATCAATCTACATTTACCCCTAACTCCCATCAACTGTCATCATTGAAACTTCTGAGGTCAGTGTCTCAGTCACCTTGGCCACAGCAAAGGCCTAATTGGGCCTGCAGCCATTCTGAAAGGACAACTCGAGGCACATTTTTGCTATCTGAAGTGTTTGACGATTGCATTATCTAGCACACTCAATCATTGCCCTAGAATTTCAAAGCAAATATACACAACAACTGAAATAACAACATGATTAAAAAAAACAACCTAGCCCATGACACCAAAGAGAAATGTACACTAAGCATTAATGGAAATGATGACCAAAAGCTTGTCCAAAGTGATAATACCATGATAAAGACACCTTAAAAGAAGAAAGAGAGGTGTGGAAATAATGAAAGTGCATTTCTGAGCTTGGGGCAAGACAGCTGAAAGGTCAACTTTGAGTGATTACTTTTACGGATAACCCAGTTTTGTTTTTGTTCGACTGAGGAAATGGGTACTTGAAGGCCTCACATCAGGGACAAAGCTCATGGTTTACCACACATCAGTGAATCCTGACCTCCTGTATAGTTCTGAGGTCTGTTCTGCTTTCAGTTGGCATTTCCCAGCACAGTAAAAATACGTACAGTCATGGGGTACTACAGTGTGGAAACAGGCTCTTTGGCCCAACTGGTCCGTGCTGACCACAGCATCCACCCTTTGAGTCCCAGTTGCCCAGATTCAGCCCATAACTCCCCAAGCTCCTCCTCTCCAAGTGCCCATCCAAATGGATCTTAGAGGTTGCAACTGTGCCCACCTCGACCACTTCCTCCTGCAGCTCATTCCAGGTACTCATTACCCTCTGTGTAAAGAAGTTGCCTCAAATTTCACACAACACACAGAAAATCCTGGAGGAATTCAGCATATCTATGAAACTGAGTAGACAGTTGACATTTCAGACTGAGACACTTCATCAGGACTGAAAAGGAAGGGGGAAGATGACTGAATAAAATGGTAGAGGGGAGGGGAAGGAGGCTATCTGGAAGGTGATAGAGGAATCCAGGTGGGTGGGAAAGGTAAAGAGCTGGAGAAGAAGGAATCTGATAGGAGAGGGGAGTGGACCATAGGAAAAAGGAAGGGGGCATGGACACAGTGGGAGGTAATAGGTAGGTGAGAAGAGGTAAATGACCAGAGTGAGGAATTGAGGAAGAGGGGAGGGGGAGGAATTTATTTTTACCGGATGAAATCAACATTCAATTTTTATTCATTTCCCTAGATGCCGTCTGACCTGTAGAGTTCCCCAGCAATGTGCGTGTGTTGCTTTGGATTTCCAGCATCTGTAGACTTCCTCATGTTTATTCTATGAATTCTTTCCTCTCATCATGTATCTGTGCCCTCTAGTTTTGGAGTTACCCCAAGGAAAAGAATATGACAGGTTGCTGTATGCTAGGAAAGATTCCAATAATCCAAGAATCTAAATCTCTGCCCCATGTACCAACTCTTCAGCTGACATTGATCTGTCCTATCTTTCTATTCCTGTACTCACAAGTAATCCAACGATCACTAACATTGAGCTTTAGCATTTTATTTTCTGATCTAACTCCCTATACTCATTCTGCAGGATCTCATCCTTTGTTTTGCCCATGTCATTTGTACCAATGCGTGCAATGACCTCTGGCTGTTCACACTCTCCCATGAGAATTTTCTGCATCCACTCAGAAATATCCTTGACCTTGGCACCATGGAGACAACACACATCCCACCATTTCTGTGGTCAGTCACAGAATCTTCCGCAGAGTCCCTACCACCATTGCTCTGACTGACGGCACTCTTTCCCTCTGCACCTCAGAGCCAGCCAGTCATTGTTGCTGAGCCTGATTCTAGAAAGAACATCTCCCTCAATAGGTATTTCTGTTAATGAGGGGAATGGCTATGGGGGATCTTGCATTGTCTTCCTATTCCCCTTAATTCTCTTATCTCTGATGTTGCCTCCACAACTTCTCCATATTGATTGGAATAATAGTTAAACTAAGGATTAGTGTTCACTCCCAGGCTAACATTTCAACTTTAAGACCCTAGTTACTCTCAGTTGTCCTCACTGAGCTAGCCACACAGTGTCTGAGACTAGACTTCCAAACAAGACATTCTGTCATAAGCTCTGTCAGGCAGACAAAGAAAAATGATCTAAAATGTGTTCAAAGCTTCCTTGAAGAAGTTCACTGAGAGTACATGACCAATGACAACTCAGTGTAGAGAACCTCAGGACTATGCATCTGGAATAATCAACGGAGTGAGTATACTGCCTCAAAACTACCTTAAAGGTATGAGGAAGAACCTGTAGATCCCACACTGGTCTCAATGACTACTGAAGAATCCACAAAACTGGAATGAAAGCAAAATATCCTCAATCTGGAGGTCTACCTCAGAAGAATAGGGAAGAGGACAGAATTAGAAAATGGAGTGTTGTCGATGGTGTGATTCTCTTAAATGATATTGCTGAGAAAATTAAAGTTGCTGATCCTCTGCACCTCTGATCCCTTGATGAAGACCGCAGCTCCTCCTGAGTTCCTTGTTCTGGCTGACATTGAGTGAGAGGTTGCTGTTCTTGTGGTACCACTAGGCCATATTTTCATTCTCCCTCCTATATGCTGATTCGTCACCACCTTTGATTCGGCCAACAACAGTGGTGTCATCAGCAAACTTAAATATGGTATTGGAGCTGTGCTTAGCCACACAATCATAAGTGTAAAGTGAGTATAGATGCTTTGTGGGGCATCTGTGTTGATGGAGATTGTGGAGGAGATGTTTTTGCGAATCTGAACTGACTGGGGTCAGCATGTGAGGACATTGAGGATGCAATTGCATAATGAAGTGTTGAGGCCAAGGTCTTGAAGCTTATTAATTAATTTTGAAGGGGTGATAGTATTGACTGCTGAGCTGCAGTTGATAATGCAGCTGAGCTGTGTATGCATCTTTGCTGTCCAGATGTTCCAGGGTTGAGTGAAGAGCCAATGCAATGGCATCTGCTGTGGGCCTGTTGCTTTGGTAGACAAATTGGAGCAAATCAAAGTCACTTCTCAGGCAGGAGTTGATATGTTTCAGCATCAACATCTCAAAACACTTCATCATTGTGGATGTAAGTACTGCTGAATGATAGTCATTGAGGCAGGGTACCATGTTCTTTTTGGGCACTGTTGTAAGTGAGGGAACAACAAGAAATTAACCAGATAAGCCCACCACCATCTCAATGCCTCACTTGAATAACCCTTCTAGGTGATGTCCCAGCTTATCCACTCTTCACCTGATAATGTAGTTCAGCAGCAGGAAGGATCCTTGCCCTTCCACAGCAGAACTGGTGGAAGAAAGTAACAATGGTACTAGGCCTGATAGCAAATCAAAATGGAGAGCATTGTAGAATGCTCTTCTCTTTATTCTGATGCACAATGCCTCATCTTCTAAGATGTCAATCTTGACTACATCTTAATTGAATTTATAATTTCATGGTACTTCAAAATTTCCCTGGCGTCTCCTTTTCTTGCTTCAGTCTTCCTGCTGCTACCTCTTTAGACTTTGTTCCCACTGAGGCACAGTGATACAGCTGAGAATCGTATTGCACAGTCAATGGCCCTCATCTTGAAAAATGGTTTAAATATATTGTGTGACATGAGGTGGGAGGATTCTTGCCATAAGGAAACAATTTCATGTAAAGATTCATCATGCTTCCATCTTATGATGCCCTTCGTTTTGAAACTCAATGGAATATTAGAATAGCAACCTTTGTTGTGATTAATTTGACAGAATTTATAGCAGCAATCTAAATTGGTCGCAAAAGAGAAACTGCTTCAACTTTATTCTCATATGCTCTAATGTCAATGACTAATTATATCGGATTAATGTTTTAATATTAAGATTTAGCCTGTATCTTCTGAATACATTAGTCTATCATTACAAAGAAATAAAATAATGCAATAAAATTTAATTGCACATTTTTCATGTCTGGATTGGAATATAATATTTGTTAATAATAAGCTATCAACACTAATTTATCATGCTATTGCTAGAGCTCAAACAGTTTGTTTCCAGGATTAGATGTCAAGCAAACATTGTTGTAATCAGTTTACAAATAGAAAATGCAATGATTGGAGTCACCTACAATTAAATGTCCTACATTGATGCACAACATCCTATATATGTGGTTGGAAAAAAAAGTAGGCTATTGAGAAACTATAGGAGACTGGGGCTAACTGGGCCTTTCATAGAGGCAGAGTCATGAGGAACCAGATGGCCTCCTTCTGCACTGTATGATCCTTGTGATGAAAATGATACACCACACTTCTAACTTCTCTTCCTCAGAAATCACAGTGTGGTTTGTCAAATACTTGGCTTTGACTCATAAAGCTTAAATTTTCAGAGATACCATTCCTATCTTCTCCACATGCATGCCAACTAAAAAGAAGTGTGATTCTTCAATCTGCATTCTTCTGAATGAATGTCTGCCCAGTATAATTAAGCTATCTTTTCACTGGTTTGTCACCTAACATGCCAAGCCTCCTGATGGATTGATCTGCTCTAAAACTCCACACAAAATGTGACCTTGTTTGGCTGCCAATAAGTTTTCAAACTGAACAATTTATGGAATAATGCTTTCAGGCAATTATTGTAAGTTACAGTGCAAATGTTGGAACATTTGGATAAATTAGCAATAGAAAAATTTATGATCAGATCTAACTATGGCCTAACTCTGCAAGGTAGCAAACTGTGTGCATTAAGTATTAGGCTGGCTAACTTGAACATAATCCAGCCTCTAAATTGCAAACATATTTATTTAAGTTCAGTTCTAGAATTTTAATACTTAGCTTGTGCTAATGCTAGTGTATAAGCAAGTTCTGCAATATCATGTTTTAAAAGTATAAACCTGGAAGCATATTTAGATTATAAATTGTCTTGCTCATAATGATGCTCATAACAAAACAGTTGCCATTTCTATTTTCTTTGTATTTTCAGATCCAGATTAAGATTTACTTATCACATGTGCATCAAAACATAGATTCTGTTAGCAGCCATTATACTGGGGGCCGCCTGCAAGCCTTGTCAAACATTCAGGCCAACATGACAACATAATCCAACACGCAACGGAGAAAAACACAAGCAGCAGCAACAACAACAGCAGGACAAACCAAGGTAACAACAGCAAAACAATCTCCTTTCCCACCCTTACATCCCTTCACAGACACAGGACTGAACCTCAGGACAGGCCTGCAACCTTTGCTCTGGACTCTCAAACTCACAGATATCGGGCCACCAGTCTCCAGTCTCTCGCCTGGACTTTCAGACTCTATATACCACAATTTGCCTTTGATAAACTTGTTTATGAAAAGGATCAGACCAAGATGTTTTGTCAAGTTTACTTCAGTTCCAAATGCAGCTGAAGTGTAGCAATGTTCTGATCATTGCTGCAATATGGTATATTTTCTGAATAGGATGAAATGGAAAGCTGCATTGACAACTGACATGTAAAACCATATACGGAATTTGCTTTAGGTTTGTCAGCATCAGGTTTAATATTACTAGTTGTGAAACTGGTTGTTTTGCGGCAGCAATACATAATAAAAAACTGAATTACAATAAGCATGATATATATGTATTAAATAGTTAAATTAAATTAAATTAGAATGGTAAAGAAAATGTAGTGAAGTAGTGTTCATGGGTTCAATGTCCTTTCAGAAATTGGATGGCAGAGGGGAAGAAACTGTTTCTGAATCATTGAGTGTGTGTCTTCAGGCTCCTGTACCTCCACCCTGATAGTAACAATGAAAAAGGGCATGTCCTGGCTGATGCAAGGTCCTTAATGAAGCCTCCTTGAGGCACTGCTCCTTGAAGATGCTTGGTTGCTATGGAGCTGACTAATTTCATAACTTTCTTCAGCTCTTTCGATCCTGTGCAGTGCCCTGTGCACCCCCCCCCCCCCCACCAGACCAGACAATGATGCAGCCAGTTAGAAAGCTCTCCATGTACATCTGTGGAAATTTGCGAGTGTCTTTGGTGATATACCAAATCTCCTCAAACTCCTAATGAAAAATATTCTCACTCTTTCTTAATTTATTAAGATCAATTTAATTTTGTTCTAATTTCTGAAGATCTTATACAGTATTTTGCTTTTTGATTTCAAAGATTATTAAATGAAACTATATCACATGGAATAGGAGGTGATGTACTGTCATGGACAGAAGATTGATTAACAGAATGGAAACAGAAAATACTCATAAACGGGTGGTTTTGGGTGGAATTTTGCGACCAGAGGTGTTAATACATAACCTATATCACTGATTTCAGTGTGGGGGATGGGGTGAAGGGTCAGGTGTAATCTATCCAGGTTTGATGAGTATGCCTAGTGGCATGGTGCTCTAGGTTATGAGGAGGAGGCTTCATTGGGATATAGACAGGCTAAGTGAATGGGTGAGGACATAGTCAATGAAATACAATATGAAAAAATGTGAAGTCATTTTCGCTGGAAGGAAAAAATAGAAAAACTAAATATGTTTTTAAATGATGAAAGGTTAAAAGTTGTTAGTGTTCAAAGGGACATGCGTATCCACATACATGAATTACTGAAAGTGCAGGTACACCAAACATTCAGAAAGGCAATTTGTATAAACAGCTTATCAATAATAGGCAATTTGAAGAACTTCTAGTGGGACTGGAGAAAATCACATGGAAGGCATTCAAGGATGCTGCTGAAAATTTTCTTGGAAACTACAAAGCACCAAACTACGTGCAGCTGGTTGATAACATGTTTCTAGCATACAAAACTATGAAATGCAACATGTCACTAAAGATTCATTTTCTGCATTCCCATTTAGACTTCTCCCCTTCAAATCTTGACGAGCATGGTGAAAGGTTTCACTGTGATGTTGTGGTCATGGAGAAACTGTATCAGGGCAACTGGTATCCATCAATGCTGGCTGATTATCGTCAGACACTGAGAAGCTTCAGACACTGAGTACAAACAAAAATCATCTACAAAACATTTTTAGTCCAGTTGAACTATTGCAAAGTGTCAGCACCGTTAAGCAATTAAACACATTATATTCAATTAGAAGTTCATTCCTTGTTTCTCCAAAATTCTATGCGATACCAGTAGTCTGAAATTATATCTATGTTCTGCTTCAAGTGGTCTGTCACAAACAAAAAATAAATTCTGTGAAAACAACAATTTGTTATCCCGTGTTATTAGTGTCTCTCTTATGTATTGGCATCTAGTTTTATTCTGCTCTAAAAGTCAAACATTTGGCTTATACTTCCTGAATATAATGTTCAAAACTGTTGGAGGCTTCATGTACTTTAAAGAGGCTTATTCCACTATTCTGCATGATATAGTCCAGATAGTTACATAGACAGGTTATGCAGTGAGGGTGGGAGTTTTTTTATGGATGGGAATAAACAGTCTATATTTTGGGCTGAAACTATTCATCAGATCTGGAAAGGAAGGGAGCAGAAGTCAGAATAAAAAGGTGGGGGGGAAATGAGTACAAGCTAGCAGGTGATATCTGAGACTAGGGGAAGGTGGGTGGTTAGGTGACGGGGGATGAAGCAAGAAGCTGAGAGGTGATTAGTGGAAGATGCAAAGGACTGAGGAGTTATTCTAATAGGTGAGGACAGGGAATCATGGAAGAAAGAGAAGGAGGAGGGAACAGATGACCCCGTGATTCCAATCTCTGAAGCCGACTGGAGAGGATCCTTTAGGAAGGTGAACCCACGGAAAGCATCTGGCTCAGACAGGGTACTGAAGATCTGTGCTCATTAACTGGCTGGAGTGTTCACGGCTTCGGCAGTCCGAGGGACCCAATTGCTTCAAGCAGGTGTATTGCCCTGGTTATGATTTCTACTGCTACTGGCATTTCATTTTAGCCGCTTCTGCTTTTGGCTTTGGCTAGAGATAAGAAGCCCTGCTGTTAGGGATGTTGTGTCAGTCAATCAGGATGGTGATATTGGAAGAAAGTTCTAGAGAGAGAAGGGCAGAGAGAGATTTGTGATGGACAGTAGTCTGATTCACGGATCATTTTGGCGGGAGCTGCGGACTGTTCAGGAGGGAAGATGCCTGAGAATGCTGTGGGAAGGAGAGTCCCCGCACAAAGTACTTCATATAGATGAATGGCTCCAAGGAGGAAGGGCCAATACTACCGAGAGAGAGCCCGTTTGTTCAAGAGTGAAGTCTGTGTGTTTTCATGCAGACAGAGTCCAGTGCGTGAGTAAAGACAACTTGAGCATGAGCTACAACTTCATGTGCATGTTGGACTGGTTTAGCTGTAATGGGTCCTTTTATTTTTTCTCTTTCCTGCAAACTGTTCAATAAAGCTGAAATGTGTAAATATACTTTTAAAAAAATCTTATGCCCTGTTTCTTATCTGTTATTTCTTGCTGACAATTGTGCCTGGGCAGTGTTTACACAGCCTTCGCTCCATTTGAGGTTTCTTTAATCGGAACCCCAAATCATACCGACCCTAGACATATATTATTTGTGAAAGGTGGCCTACTCACCACTGAATCTCATGGCTGTTAGTAGAGCTGGCTAACTAGCCAAGTTTGCATATGAGCCCAGTGTGGTGGGGGGGAGGGGGCTACGCAGACTTCAATTATACTGGTGCCTAAGAAGAACGTGGTAACCTGTCTCAATGACTATCACCCAGTAGCACTTACATCCACAGTGATGAAGTGCTTTGTGAGGTTGGTGATGAAATGTATCAGCTCCTGACTGAGAAGTGACTTGGATCAGCTCCAATTTGCCTACCATCACAACAGGTCCACAGCAGATGCCATTTCATTGACTGTTCTCTCAACCCTGGACCATCTGGACAGTGAAGATACATACATCAGGATGCTCTTCATTGACTACAGCTCAGCATTCAATCTTGTTGTGTCTGTGCGCAACTACGTATCAATTAAATGAAAGCACGCACAAAGGAGAAGGCTTTAACTGGTGTGCTTACATTGCAGTGAGAGAGAGAACAATCCTCTTACATAGACAACAATGCACGCGCAGACAACAGATCAATATGTAGTGTCAAAGGGGGTGTCATTGCTCTAAAAGAAATAGATCAATACATTACACCTTGTCCCCTTTTAGATTAATGCAACATAAAACTGTATATGTGCAAAACAATCAATTTCACTTTCATAAACTCATATTCCAAGTAAACACGTTTTCACAATAACAGTCCATAACTACCTTCATAGTTGTAAATATTTTGGGTGGTGGTGCCTTGTTCCTTTTAGGATGGCGCCTCTGGACCTGTGGAGTGGCATCAGGTTTGGCAGGTGTCTTGTCTAAGACAACGTTCTTGGCTTCTGGTGTCACATTGCTGTTAATGACATCATCACTGAGAGGCAAGTCTGCTGACCGTCTTGTTGGATACAGTTGATGCAGGTGTCTTCTTCGGTTGAGCATCCAGTATCTGGTCCACATGATGTTTCCATCTCTGATCTTCAACATCGACTATGCACATCAACATTCCAGTTCTTGTAGCTATCCTACCAGGTGTCCACTTTCTTCTCAGTAATATGTGCTAGGACTTCTTGTCCAATCTCGAAGTTCCTTGCTGCATCACTTGGCAACTGGCTGAATTATTTATTCTGCACTTCTCTCTGTAGACCTAGTTTCAGGAGGTTTAAGCAAGATCTCAGATTTCTGTTTATGAACAGCATTGCAGATATTTGATTTGTCATCACACAAACAGAGTTTTGATAGACCAAAAGGAAGTTATCCACCTTGTGCTGTAGAGAAATGTCCTCCTTGTCCTTTAATGGACTTCTTGAAGGTTTGAATAAACCTTTCAGCTAACCCATTCATTGCAGGGTGGTGAGGAGCTGAGTTGAAATGTCTGATGCCATTTTTTTTTCCATGAACAGTCAGAATCCTTCTGACGTGTATTGTGGTCTGTTGTCACTCACAATTTGTTCTGTTAAGCTATTTCTTGCTAAGATAGTCCTCAGAGTAGAGACAGTCTTGACTTCATTGTTATTACCTCCAGCCACTTAGAATGAGCATCCACTTAGGATGCAGTGTGTAAGGCACTGGACATGCTTTATGGAATCTTGGTGTTGCTGTTTCATCCAGTTCAGTTTTGGTCTTCATGCCTTTGAGTTTATCAATTCCCTTCTCAAACACCTTCTCATTAGCATTAAGCAGCTGTGCCAGTCTCTGGTTAGTGCTACTGGTTGGGCTGACATTGCCCATTGATGTCACACTGTGAGCTTTGGTTGTGTGCCAGTCTAATTGGATTCTTTCTCAATCACTTACGTCTGAAAAGTGTTGGCCCTCCACTTTTCAATACATAAAGCTCGAACTGTTGTGTTTGGCCTCCAAACATCACCTTCACTTTCAGTTTGTCTTTGGGGGAATTTTTTTCATCTGTGTGGCTCTTTAGCATCACTGAGCTCTTCTCTAATGGTATCTTAGAAAACAGTTTCTGGAATTACAGACAAAGCTGATCCTGTGTCCAGCATTTTCAGTTTACACCAGACACATCTATTGTGATCCGTATTATATTGCAATCTACTTCAGCATACTATGCAGTTCTAGGCATGACCGCTCACCTTTGTCGGACTCTGTGCTTCTGTTTTACGTTCGGTAACTTTATGCATTTGCTTAGTTTTGTGTTTGAGACTTTTCACTCGGTTGTGCTTTTTGTCTGCCTCGCACACTTTCTCTATGTGACCTTGTCAGTGACACTTTCTGCAGACTTTTTCTTTGAACTAAGTTATTTACATCATGGGAGGATTTGCCACATTGATAATATTTTTGGCTTTTTGCACCATTCAGGGACATTTTATGCAATTCACATTCTAACCTCCTTTTCTGTAGTTCTGCTGCATCATTTGCTGCAGTCTCTAACGATATTGCAACGGTCAATGCCCATTCTAAGGTGAGGTCTTGTTTGAGTGCTTTGACTGCATGCCACAGACAAGCCTGTCCCTTAATGCATCAGAAAGTCCATCTCTAAAGTCACAGTACTGGGACAGTTTGTGCAGTTCTGCTATGTACTCATAAAGACTTGCATTTTTTGACTGGTTCCTTTTGTAAAATTTAAATCTCTCAGCTACTACCAGTGGTTTAGGGCTCAAGCAATTTTGTAAAATTCTAACAATTTCCTCAAACGACTTGCTGGCTTTTCAGGGGGTTACTAAATTATGTAAGAGACTTACGTCCTTCCACCCATTTAACTAAGAAGTGCTGGGGTTTTCTTTTGCTCCTCCACGTTACAATACAGTTCAACCCTCTTGATCTGTGACTCCCAGCCTTCATTAGCACTATCAAATTTGTCAGCTTTCCCCACTGAAGCTATCGTCATGTTATTTTCACTTCAAATTCAGCACGTCTTTCACTGTTACTCATGCCTTTGTGCACAACTACATATCAATTAAATAAAAGCACACACGTGGGAGAAGGCTATAACTGGAGTATTCACATTGAATGAGAGAGAGAGAGAGAGAGAGCAATGCGCGTGTGTAGACTACAGCGCACGCGCAAACAACAGATCAATACTTAGTGCTAAGTGGGGGGGGCGGGTGGCCATTGCTCTAAGATAAATAGATCCATACTTGGTGTAACACAATTACTGTGACAGCGACCCACATTCAATTCCGCTGATGTCTGTTAGGAATTTAAATGTTCTCCCTTTCACTATGTGGGTTGACTCTGTGTGCTCCGGTTTCCTCCCACATTCCACAGACATACAGGTTAGTAGGTTAATTAGCAGATTAATTGGTTAATTATCAGGTTAATTAGTAACCTTAGTAGGTTAATTGGTTATGAGTGTTAATAAGTGGCACAGGCACATTGTCCCAGAAGGAGCTGTTACCTTTTCATATCTCTAAGCAAATGAGAAAACAAATTCTGTATGATTACAAATCTATGAGGTCCTCTTTTGACCCACTCTGTTCCAAACTGTTTCTCCAGTTCACCCACATTAATAAAGCCCCTTGTCTCTGGCATCATTTCAATACATTTCCTTTGCATCCTCTGTTAGACCTTCACATTTTTGCCAATGTGTGGAGCCTTAAGATGGAGACAATATTCCAGTTGATTTATAACTTTCACCATAACTTCCTTGTTCTTATAATCTATAAACATGTACTCTGCTCATCTTTATCATCCCTTCCCTTTACCCTACCGATTACAACTAATGACATATCTCATATTCTTCTGATCCTATTATTTCTTTTAGTAACACAAATTTTTGACAATTGTATCTTATTCATACAGAATTCACTCATTAATAGTGCACGTACTCAAAGTGTACAGTATAAGTATTTCAAATAAGTATTTACCTAGACTCTAAATTTACTACAATATGTATAAGTGACATCATCTTCATTATGTGCTGTGTCATATGATGTGGGCAATCATAGTCTTTGACTGCTCCACCATTTCATCATGGTGGATCCAATTTTTCTCACAGCCCCATGTCTTCTCCCCATATCCCTTCCTGCCCTGACCAATCAAGATTCTCTCAACCTCTGCATTAAGTATACATAAACACTACTGCCTGTGGAAAAGAATTCCACAGATTCACCACTCTCTGGCTAAAGAAATTCCTCCTCATCTCAGTTCTAAGAGGATGCCCCTCTATTCTGAGGCTGTGTCTCTGGCCTTAGGCTCTCCCACCATGGGAAACATCCTCTCCACACCCACTCTATCAAGGCCTTCCACCATTTGATAGGTTTCAATGAGGTCACCCCTCATTCTTCTGAATTCTACTGAATACTGGCCCAGAGCCATCAATCGCTCTTCATAATGCAAGCTATTCAATCCTGGAATCATTTTTGTGAACCTCCTTTAAACCCTCTCCAGTTTTAGCACATCCTTTCTAAGATAAGGGGCCCAGACTTGCACACAATACTCCAAGTGAGGCCTCACCAGTGCTTTATAAAGTTTCAATATTACATCCTTGCTTTTATATTCTAGTCCTCTTGAAACGAATGCTAATATTGGATTTGCCTTTCTCACCATAGACTTAACCTGAAAATTTATTAACCTTTAGGGAATCCTGCACAAGGACTCTCAAGTCCCTTTGCATCTCAGTTTTTCTCTCTATTTAGAAAATAGTCAACTCTTTCATTTCTACTACCAAAGTACATGACCATACACTTCCCGACACTGTATTCCATCTGCCATTTCTTTGCCACTCTCCTAATCTGTCTAAGTTCTTCTGTAGCCTCTCTACTTCCCCAAAACTACTTGCTACTCCTCCCATCTTCATATAATCTGCAACCATTGACATATGTAAAAAGAATCAGTGTCAACTCAGACCGCTGTGGAACACCACTAGTCACCAGCAGCCAACCAGAAAAGGCTCCCTTTATTCCCACTCTTTACCTCCTAGCAATCAGCCATTGCTTTATCCATGCTAGGATCTGTCCTGTAATGCCATGGGATTGCAGCTTGTTACGCAGCCTCACGTGTGGCACCTTGTACTGAAAATCCAAGTACTGTACACAACATCAACTGATTCTCCTTTGTCTATCCTACTTGTTACTTATTCAAAGAATTCCAACAGATTTGACAGGCAAGATTTTCCCTTGAGGAAACCATACTGTCTATGGCCTATTTTATCTTGTTCCTCCAAGTACCCCGAGGCTTTATCCTTAATAATCAACTCCAACATCTACCCAACCACAGATCAGACTAACTGGCCTATAATTTCCTTTCTTCTGCCTCTCTCCATTCTTGAAGAGTGGAGTAACATTTGCAATTTTCTAGCCTTTCAGAACCATTCCAGATTCCTGAAAGATCATTACTAATGCCTCCACAATCTCTTCAGCCACTTCTTTCAAAACCATTGGGTGTACACCACCTGGTCCAGGTGACACCTGGGAAAATGTTTCTACAGGAGTGGTTTGCATTTGCCTTCTACTGGGCAGTGTCATTAGTGACCCAGCATTATCAATACTTTCGGAGATTGCTTGGTGTCAGTGGTCACATAACCAGGATTTGATCAGGGTAAGCAGGTGCTGACCTGCCGGCTTGCAGAGGGAAGGAATGCCTTGCACCTCCTTTGGCAGAGACGTATTTCCAGCCCACCATGCTTATGTATGTGTACTAAAATAAATATGTTTATTATCTTATCAAATGGTTTTAAGTTCTGCTCACCCTTATGTTGTGTTAATTTTTGCACTAAGGCAGTGAATAGCAGGTTAATTGTAACAAAAGCACATTAAATTTTGTTTTGTGATTACACTGGAACCAACCAGAAAATGCTGGTTATAAAAGATTATTATAGACAAGTTTCACAGTCAATTATCATCTAATAAACTTCATATTGCATCCTTCAATTACTTTTCCCATCCTTCTATCTGCTTTAACGTAACCAAATGCCTCTTCATGTTACTGGCACCGAGCACTATTAGACCACCCTATATCTTGTTTTCTGGGTGAAAAGGCTTTCATTCCAGAAAGGCAACAATGAACAATATGAACTGATCTATTTTCACAGATGATCTATCTGATGTCAAATCCCAATCGTGTGAAGTATGAACAGTTCAAATGAGGTGCACTAAGCTGCACAGCCATGTCACAAAGCATCATCAGGCAAATATATGTGCCTAAGTTTTAAAGCACACACATTATAGCAAAAGTGAATTAGCTTACTGAAGAATAAATATCTTGGAAGTATATTTCCTTTCTTTCATTGTTACAATCTAAAACATCTGAAACTTTTTTCCTAACAACACTGGGAGCACTTTCTACACACTGACTTCAGTAGCTCAAGAGGAGCTTCAGTAGCTCAATACCAACTCAGGAGGAGAAAGGGATAATTAGATCTGTGAATAATGAAAATAAATCTGCATTTGTACAAAGTTGTCATCAGAACGTTACTCAATAATAACTTTCATTAGTGCAGTTAACAAAGGGAAAATCTGCTGTAGTGGTGCAATATATTCAAGGCTTTATTGTATATAATACAATAAAGGCTTTATTATACAATACAATACAGGGCTTTATTGAATATATTGTAGCAATATATTCAATTACTGCAATGTTAGATTTACCTCTAGCAGACTTGCCGATCTCCATAGAGGAAGAAAGAAAATCGGACAGCTGGATCTAGGAACTGTTGTGTATTTAATATTTCAGTAATATCTGCGTAATATTGTAAATGTATTGTTTGGTTCAGGATTCCTGTTGTTTACATAATTTATTATGTAAACAATTTATATATGTAAAGGTACATGAATGGCACATGTTGTTTTGTCACTTCTGCACACGCCTTGCTAAAAGTAAAAATGAACATTACACACATCTCTTGGACTCTATGTTTTTCTTTTGATTAGTTTTCAGGTTACAAAAGGTAAGAGTGGCAACAAGCTGTTTTTAAAACAAACTTGAGATGTCTATCTACCTGTTGAAGCACAGCAAGATTTATGAGTTAGAAAAATCAGCACAGCATGCATCTCTTCGGAAGGGATAGAGAAAACAGCGTTGAATTAAAAAAAGAGGCAGAAAGTGGGATGTTCAAGGATTCATAAACAGTGAGTACTGAGTAATAATAATCATAAATTTTAAAAAAGTAGAAAAGCTGACTACATCAGAAAGATAGACCTGCTCGATTGAATGAGAGGTAACTGGATATTGTATACCTAGCAAATTGAGTAGTATGTTGAAGCAAATGAAATAGCCAATTAAAAGTGAATGCCAGTTTTGCTGAGTCATTGGGTTCAAAGGCTTACAGAATGGTTAGAAGGCTAGTTGGTGGTGTCATAGCATCCACACTGGACTTTGAGGCGAGCGTCCCAGGTTCGAGTCTGGCTTGCTCCTTACACACTTTCCATCCATGCTGGGCTGCGCATTGAGCTAGCAACTTGATCTCATAAAAAGAGATAAAAATGCTAAAGAAATGGCAAGGTTGCTGCCTGATGCACCACAAGGCATGAAAAGGAACAATGAGTTGGTTTAGAAGTTTAATTGCTTCAACCAAACCACCTGAAATGAGCCTTACTTATATCATAAAAGTAATGTAGGAACAATTGGAACCAGAACCATTATTGACTGCAGTAGGTTTCATAAGTAGAATCAAAAGGAAGGGGAGTCCATTTCAGTGTACATGGCTGAATGGAAGAGATTGTCTGAACATTGTCAGTTCAGTGATGGGTTTAATAATGGACTAAAAGATTGCATAGTTTGTGAAATCTTACAAGAAAACCTACAAAATGGCTCCTAACTAGTGCAACTAACATTTAAAAGAACAGTTGAGATAGCTGTGCCAATAGAAACAGCAGATAGAGATGCAATTGAGTTGTAGTCCAGTATGAAAGTGAGGATAAACAAAATTGTGATGTCTGAACAGAAGCCTGCCTAACTGAACAAATTGTGTTACTGTTGTGGCAGGACCTATATGCACTGGACCAAAGCAAATTTAAATGTCAACCTTGCAGAAAATGCAACAAAGTAGGACACACACAAAGAGCATGTCAGACAGATAACAATAAATGGACTGTGCAAGTATGATACGGATGAAAGTGACACAGGACTGGGTACTCTTCATGTTTACAATGTGAAAATGGACAGGAGACATGCAATGTGGGTTACACCAGAAGTGACTGGCAAATTAGTGAAAATGGAATTGGATACTGGCTTGGCTGTTGCAGTCATTCCACAAAATGAGTTTGAACGGCATTTAAAAGACACTGGCAGCCCAATAGTAAAACCTAAAATTGGGTAGGGCTAGTCCACCCATCTCTTTATTTCTTTGTAGGTAAACTTTACTTAAACGAGCTTGTTTATTATTCCAAATATAAGATGTTAAAATTGAATCTAAAGAATCAAAGTAGGTCTTAGGAATAAAAATAGGTAAGGCCTGAAAAAGATATAAAAATTTAGGAAGAATCTTCATTTTAATCGAATTAATTTGGCCAATTAGGGATAAAGAAAGAGGGGACCATTTAGAAAGTGTCTTTTTCACATAATTCAATAAGGGGTTTTAGTTTTCTTTAAATAAATTCTTGAAGTTTTTAGTAATTGTTACACCTAGATATGTAAATTGACTTGTAACAACTTGGAACGGAAATTTGGCATTTGATGACATTAGGTCATTTAAAGGAAATAGCTCACTTTTATGTAGGTTCAGCTTATATCCTGAAAAAGAACTAAACTGGGAAATTGAAGAAAGAACCAAAGGTAAAGAACTTTCAGTGTTAGAGATAAAAAGTAAAATATCATCAGCTATAATGAAATTTTATGACTCATACCTTCCCTTAGTATACCAGAAATGTCCTTAGATTCTCAAAATGCTATTGCTAAGGGTTCTATAGCTAAAGCATAAAGTAAAGGACTAAGAGGGCAACCTTGTCTAGCTCCCCACTGTAATTTAAAGGGCTTAGAAATTTGGGAGTTAGTAATAACCTGAGCGGTAGGAGACAAGTAGATTAATTTAACCCAACGAATAAAATTAGGCCCAAAATTAAACTTTTCTAAGGTCTTAAAAAGATAATTCCACTCAATCCTATTGAAGGCTTTTTCTGCATCTAAGGATAATATACACTCTGATATTTTTTTGGATGGTGAATATATCACATTCAATAACTGATGTATATTAAAATGTGAGTAAGGATTTTTAATAAATCCTGTCTGGTCATGTGATATAATAGATGGTAAAATATTTTCAAGGTCTTCGAGCTAAGATTTTGGATAAAATTTTTGCATCAACATTTAATAAAGAAATCGGTCTGTATGAAGAACATTCTGCTGGATTTTTTTTTAAGAATAAGAGAAATAAAAGCTTCATAAAAAGATTGAGGGAGTTTACCTGATTTAAAGGACTCTGATAAAACAGAGGATAAATAAGGTGTAAGTAACGTAGTGAATATTACTTTCTGGTCCTATTATATTTATCGTAAAGATTGCCCATCATGGGTCTCCTTAGAAGTTAATTCTGTAAAAAATTCCTCTATTGTTTCTCTTCATGGATCATACTCTTCTTTTTCAGCAAATAAAATAACAGATAACATAATTGTTCAGCAAACTTTAAGGATTTGGGCTCAATTTAAGAAATTTTTTGGTTTAGCGAATTTTTCATTATCATCTCCCATTCTCCTTAATTATTTTTTTATCCCTTCCATGATTGATAAAGTCTTTAAAGATTGGGATGAACTAGGTATTAAGTGTTTTTGGGACCTGTTTATCTCAGGATCTCTTGCTTCATTTGACCAATTGTCAAATAAATTTGCACTCCCAAAAATACATTTTTACAGATACCTTCAAATTAGAGATTTTCTATGTTTCCATTTAACTACTTTTCCTATCGCTCCTGATAAAAATTTACTGGATGATCTTTTAAATTTAAAACCTTTTGTTAATGGTTCTATTACTGGTATCTATAACTTGTTGATTGATTCTAGACAAGACTTTTTAGATAAAATAAAAAAAGCTTGGGAGGATGACCTAAATTGTCAGATTTCTGATGATAGATGGAATAAAATCCTTAAATGGGTTAATAAATCATTTCTCTGTGCTCGTGATTCTCTTCTACAATTTAAAGTGGTTCATAGAGCTTACATTTCTAAACAGAAGCTGTCCAGTTTTTACCTGAATGTTTCTCCACTTTGTAATAAATGCAACTCTGCTGATGCCTCTTTAATTCATATGTTTTGGATTTGCCCTAAAATTGAAAAGTTTTGGCAGTAAGTATTTCATACCTTCTCTCAACTTTTTAGGGTCCAATTTGACCCAAATCCCCTTACTGCCTTGTTTGGTATTATTGCAAATGAAGATATAACTTTAAATACTCCTAACCTACAGGTTTTAGTTTTTACCTCTCTTTTAGCAAGAAGAGCAATCTTGCTTAAATGGAAGGAGTCTACCCCTCCTACACATCTTCAATGGTTACGTGATATTATGTCTTATTTAAATTTAGAAAAGATCCGCTGCTCAGTCTTAAATTCGAAACAATCTTTTTTATGATATCTGGGGACCTTTCCTAAATTACTTTTCCAATTTATAAAGTTTAACAGTGCACAGACTTTTATGTATATTTTTATCTTCTCTTCTTAAGTGAATATGTCTTTTTTTTTCTAGTTATCCATTATCATCCATCAGCTTTTTTCTTTGGTAGTTGGTAAGGGGTTGACTTTTTTTTTATATAAAACATTTCTTTTGTGATGTATGACTTACCTTTAAATTTTTGATTACAGAGTGGTATGCCTTTATGTGTTATGCTATAACATTTTGATCAATTTTATTACAATATATGAATGTACACAATTTATGTTAAGATGTATCTATGTGTTGCACTCTGTAAATCTTGTTTTTTTCCTTCTGAATAAAAATATTGTAAAAAGAAAGAAAAGACACTGAGTCAGAGCTTGCCAATTCCCTCCTAGCACATTGCAATGCAGCACACCCCACAAGCAACAACGCACCAGCTACTTTGTTCCTGATCCATACCTTGCACTCATGCTTGGATCTCCTCAAACCCAATCGCAGAAGGAATATGCCGTGCAAACAGTTGAGACAAATTGAGGGCTCCTCAAACAAGAAGATTCTATGTTTCACTCCTGGACAAGCAGTCATGGCGAGGGACTACAGAGGTGATCAAAAATGGGTACTTGGAAAAATTGAGGAAAAAAATGGACTACTCTCCTACGCAGTGCAGATTGTGTCTGATGTCATGTGGAGATGACATATTGATTAGTTGGGGAGAGCAGAGTCAATTGTTAGAGCAGAAAGGTGGCCAGAGCTGGCAGAACCACTTCCTGCTGTCCCAGAGTCAATGCCCACATCCATCAGGGAAGCCTCAGAACCTGAGATTGTTTCACAGCCACATGTGTCTCCTAGCTAAGCAGAGTAACTCCCCACACACCCCTTGTCAGGAAAGGTATTGTCCCACAAATCCTCCACAGCAATTAAATCTTTAGGCTTGACTGGGACAATTCAAATTTCACTATGTTGTGGATGTCTATGTAGTAGTTGTATGATATACACAAGCCACAGCGATTCGCTCTGGAGAGAGTCATCGTACTCCAGGTCAGACGAGAGATAACCCAGGTCAGGTTGCAGACCACAGTACCCAGGTAGATCCTTCACATGATGGTGGTGGTGAAGTGGTAGAGAAGAAGAGGAAGGTCAAGTGGCCAGCAATGGCAGATGAGAAGGCTTGGCGCGTGTTTGATGAGGATATCAGTATGATGTTGGAGAACACTCTCAGGGGAACATCAACGAGAAAGTTGGAAGTGATGGGCGATATGATTTATAATGTTGGAAAGTACAGGTTTGGTTTAGTTGAGTTGAGTTGAAGAAAGCAAAGCCTACACAGCAACCAAGCAGGCGCCAGAAGGAGATTAGTAGGTTGAGGAGAGAACTTAGATCGTTGAGACAGAGGTGGAAGGTAGCAAGTGAGGGTGACAAGCCAAGGCTTGCTGATCTCTGAGAGCAGTTTTGAATAAAGTTAGCATCACTCTGTCATGCAGAATCACGCGTAAAAAGAGAAAGAAGAGAGAGAAGGCAAGAAAGGCATTCTTTGAGAACCCTCATCAGTTCACAAAGAGATTGTTTGAACAAAATAAGAGTGGGCAGCTTAACATCTCTCAACAAGAACTTGAGGATCACCTGACAAGCACTTACTCTAATAAACAGCGGGAGGCTCCTTTGCTTGACATTTCTGGGCTTGTAAAGCCTACCAAGCCAGGAGTTAAGTTCGATCTGTCAGAACCCAAACTGGCAGAAGTTGAGCGGTTCATCAAAAAGGCAAGGTCAGGTTCAGTGCCAGGACCTAATGGAGTGCCGTATAAGGTGTTCAAGAAGTGTGAAGAGCTGAGAAAATACTTGTGGAGATTGTTAAAGGTGGTGTGGAGACAAGGTGTTGTTCCTTTGTCATGGAGTGAGGCTGAAGGAGTATACATCCTGAAGGAAGAGATTTCTATTACATTGAATCAGTTCCGACCAATTTCACTCCTGAATGTAGAGGAGAAGATTATGTTTGGCATTCTAGCAGAAAGGATATCTTCATTTGTGATAGAGAATGGATTGGTAAATGCATCTGTGCAGAAGGCAGGAATACCAGGCTTCCCGGGATGCCTTGAACATACTAGTATGATATGGCATACCATCCAGGAGTCAAAAATGTTAAGAAGAAATCTGGCTGTAGTTTGGCTTGATCTTGCAAATGCGTATGGTTCCATTCCCCATGTCTTGATTGAGTTTGCGATGGAATTCTTGTGGATTCCTGCTAAGCTGAGGAACTTCGTTATGCAGAACTACAACGATTTCCAGATGAGGTTTTGCACTCAGCATTTTACAACTAGGTGGCAGAGCCTGGACATTGGTATCCAAAGGGGATGTGCGATTTCACCCATCCTTTTTGTGTTAGCCATGCAGGTCATTGTGAGGGCTGCAGAATCAGTGGGACCAGGTGTCACACTTGATGGTGGAGGGGAGTTGCCACCAATACGAGCGTTCATGGACGATCTCACCCTTTTGGGTCGTAGCACGAAGGCAGTGGAAAGTGTACTAACTAGCCTCGAGGAGCTGATGGATTGGGGAAGAATAAAGTTCAAGACCAAGAAGTCAAGGAGCCTTGTTCTTAGGAGAGGAAAGCTGGTTGACTTTCATTTCACTCTTTGTGGAGAGGGAGATTACATCCATTCAGGACCAATCAGTTAAGAGCCTTAGGCGATGGTACACAGAGGAGCTGAGAGACACCAAGAGGGTTCAAGAGACAGGAGAACAGATCAGCAGAGGTCTGATGTCTGTCGACAAGTGTGGCTTGCCTGGCAAGTTGAAGTTGTGGTACTTGCAGTACGGACTGATGCCACGGATAATGTGGCCACTAACTGTCTATGAAGTGGCAATGTCCTATGTTGAGGCAATGGAACGGAAGATCAACAAGTATGTGAAGAAGAAGTAGCTTGGAGTACCGAGCAGCCTCACTATTATTGTAATTCACAGTAGCCAGACAAAGCTTACCATCCCAGTGTAATCCCTTGTTGAAGAGGTCAAGGTAGCCAAGGTAGGATCATTTTTGATGCTTCGAGACTCAAAAGACCCTGTCATCAAGAACATCCAGCTGGATGTGAGATCAGGCAGGACGTGGTCATCCCGGGCAGCAGTTGATGAGGCAGAGTCTAGATTGAAGCACAAGGAGACAGTTGGGGTTACCCAGCTAGGCCACCAGGGACTTGGATGGACAACCCACAAGTGGTGGCCATCTTCTACAGGTAAGGAGTGTTGTGAGCTTGTAACTCATGAAATATGAGAGGTAGAAGAGGAGAAGAGGTTAGCTAAAGCAGCTGGCCTGACCAAACAAGGGGCTTGGACCTGGTGGGAAAGTGTTGAACAACGACGTCTATCTTGGAATGTCCTGTGGCAGATGGAACCGCTCCACATTTCTTTTCTATATAGAGCAGTGTATGACCTGCTCCCAACACCTGCCAACCTCAGCACCTGGTATGAAGATAAGACAGACAGGTGTGCTGCTTGTGGTGAGAAGGGAACACTTCAGCATATTTTGATTGCATGCAGAGTCAATCTTTCCAGCGACATGTACACTTGGAGACATAACAACGTTCTCAAAGTTGTAACAGAAGCGGTTGAGCAAGAGACTACTGCAGCACAACTTATCTCATGCCTCATGCTGCACAGAACATCGCATATCATTTGTGAAAGAAGGCTGTAAGTCAAGGGTGTACAGCGCAGGCCCACGATCAAGCATAATTTCTGGTGTGTCAAGACCGACCTGGATGGGAAAGGCAGTTTCCCAGAGCAAATAGTTTTCACCACATTGCATCCAGATATAATTGTCTGGTCTAACACCAGTAGAAAAGTGGTTATTGGTGAACTCACAGTCCCCTGGGAAGACAACATCGATGAAGCCCATGAGCGCAAGTTAACCAAGTATGCAGAATTAAGATCAGAGTGCAGAGACAGAGGGTGGAAGGTCTCATGCTATCCATTCGAAGTAGGGTGACGTGGCTTTATTGTGTTCATTTTCCAGAAATGGCTGCATGACCTTGGCTTCACTAGAAGAGAGATCAAGTCAACCAGCAGGGCTGTAGCTGAGGCAGCAGAGGCAGGATCATCATGGCATAGTCGGACAGTGTATCCATCTTTTGTAAACTCTTCAGTAGCTGCATAGATACCTGAAGAGTGGACTATCTGTTGGATGGAAGCGACCAACAACTCTGATAAAGGCAGATGCCAAGTTGTTAAGCTCACCAGTGGGAGGTGGTGCTTTAGCACTGCTGGCCCACCACCTTGAGGGAGTCTTGATCGTTAGTGGGCTGAATCTCCTGAGGACAGGTGGCAGATCAACTGATGATCCCACTGATGATAGCACAGGACACCTAACATCTTAGTCCATGTGTATTTTCAATTCTAGAATACTAGGTATACTTTTCAAAAGATCTAATATTTCTACTTTTTCAGCAAGAGCTAACACTTTACGTTCACTCTTAGCCTTTGAGGAATTGCTTTGACCACGTAATTGCTTTTTAGTAGCTGTTTTTTCACAGGAACAGAGTAGCCAGTGAACAAGACGCGAGGCAAACAATGCTCAAACAACGAGTGGTAGAAGAGCACTTCCGGGTTTTCTCAATTCACGGTTGGTTGAATTTGCGCATGCGGAACTCGTGGATAAGGAGGGCCGACTGTAAATGTATTTTTTAGTGAGTTGGACTTTGTAGCCAAACAAGGAGGAGTGCAGTGTATTTAATAGTTCAGTAATATTTGAGTAATATTATAAATATATTGTTTGATTGAGCATTATTTGTTCATATAATGCATTGCAGATTATATATAAAAGTATGTGAATGGCATATGTCACTACGCCAACATTCATATATGTGCATGCCTCGCAAAGAGTAAAAATGAAGTTCACATGCATCTCTTGGGCTCCCTTGTTTTGCTTTGATAAGTTTTACATTTTGGTGTTACAAAACATAACATGTCCTTTTGTCTGATATATGATGTCTGGCATAGCCATTTCAAATAGAATAATTAGAAATAATAACAACATATATATTAAAGCTGTGTCTAATTTAGTCTACTACAAAATTAATTCCTTCCTTTTCTTTATTTGATTATCTTTTTAAGTAAACTTTAAAAAGGTGATGCCTCAAATAGATAACTTTCACCATTAAGGATCCCCAACACCCAGGACATGCCCTCTTCTCATTGCTACCATCAAGGAGAGGTACACCGGTCTGAAGATACACACCTAATGATACAGGAACAGCTTCTTCCCCTCTGCCATCAGGTTTCTGATTGGACAATGAACCCATGAATATTTCCTCAGTATTTTTAATTCTCTTTTGGTGCTACTTATTTAATTAAATTTTCTTTTTTTGATATTGTAATTTATAGTTTTTATACTGTGTATTGCAATGTACTGCTGCTGCAAAACAACAAATTTCATGACATACTGTATGTTAATGATACTAAACCAGATTCTGATTCTAAAGCAGATGTGTTATTTCACAAGTACCATTTCTGCATTTCTAATTGACTACTCCATTGACATGAATGACTGGCAACATCTTTCATACAACTCCATAATTTTTGTGATTGGTTCAACTAGGGAAGCTATTCTGTGATTTGACCTTCAAGCACTTTTCGGAAACCTACTTTAAGTACTAAATATGCAGTTATTTAAGTTCAATTGCATGACCCTGATTTTTTTGAGCAATTTGCAATTGAAACTTGATTATTTTTTTCTCTGAGTGAAATGCACAAATGAATATTTTTGGGGTTACTTTGTGTTACTCTGATTAGACACTTCAAGATGTGAGTCAGCCTTTACGTCTCAATGCTGTTTCAAGATCTATTGCACTCTGTGATGTCTAAGGCCAGCACAATTACCTATGTGGACATGTGGACTGTGGACATGATTTTAATGATTAAGTTGTTCCCATAGCACCAAATACCTGGCTCCAACCACACCTAATTTTTTGTGCTTCACTTCAAAGCAGTTGAATATTCTTGTTAGAAAATTAGGACATTGATATGGGCTCCTTGGACCCCGGTGCCCTGTGTTTTGGAACATATGCTTTCTTTCCATTGTGGTCAGAGATGTACTTCCAGCTGACTGCTGATACACGGGACCTCTCATAAATGACAAAACTGCACTGACAACAACAGTACTAAGACACAAGAAACTGCAGATGGTGGAGTCTGTAGCAAAAGAACAAACTCCTTGGAGGAACTCTACTTTATTTGCAGAGCTTGTATTCTTTTGCACACTAATTGCTGTCAGTCTTCATTTGTGTGTAGTTTTCCTATTGCATTTCTCTGTTCTTCTAAGAATGCCGGCAAGAAAATGAATCTCATGGTAGCATATGGAGATATATACATACCTGGATAATGAATTTACTTTGAACTTTGATCTGCTGAGTTCCTCTAGCAGTTTTTTATTGTTAAGAATACTATTTTGCCATGATTACACCTCTGCCCCAAACTGCTGGCTTTCCAATCTGCTATTTAATTTTAACATTTAAGAGCATCTTTGATAGTCATGCAGGATCCAAATTGTAAATTAGTCTAAACTGGAAAATTTGAATACTGTTTACATCTGAAAGGACTTAAAAGCAACACAAAGCAAACCAAATCAATCAGAATTGAACAGAAAGCTATCTGACCCAATGTACAAGGCAGTGCTGATCTCTACAATTTGCTATTAATGTCAAGCCTCCAGCTTTCTTATATTAATTGAATTATTGTTACATACAATTTTCACAATATTTATTGCCCAAAAAACCCTATTTAGTATTTGATAAAAAAAATTGCAAGTATCATGTAATTATACAAAAGCTAATCATTACCCATCACAAATATTCCAGGTTGCTAAAATCTGATTCCTGGCAAGATCTTCAATTGTGGGGATGCACAAGAGCAACTAAATATTCTGCCCTGGTCTATGTATATTAAATAGAATATAGAGCAGGAGCTAAAAGGTCTGCTTGGAAATAACTGCAAAGTCTCAGGGAACACAGAGATATTGTGCTATATTGGCTATTCATTGAACCTTACACTCAATAGTCACTTTACTAAGTACAGGAGTGGAACCCAGTGTGGCCTTCTGCTGCTGTAGACCATCCACATCACGATCTAATGAGTTGTGCATTCTCATCTGCACACCACTGTTGTAATGCTTGTTCATTTGTGTTACTGTCACTTTCCAGCCACCTTAAGCCATTCTGGCCATTCTCCTCTGATCTCTTTCATTAACAAGGCATTTTGTCCACAAAACTGCTCACTGGATGTTTTTATTTTGTTTTTCACACCATTCTCTGTAAACTGTAGAGGTTGGTGTGCATGAAAATCCCAGGAGATCAGCAGTTTCTGATATATTCAAACCAGCCTGACTGGCACCAACAATCATTCCACAGTCAAAGTCACTTAAATCAAATTTCTTCCCCATTCTGATGTTTAGCCTGAACAACTGAACCTCTTCTTCTTCTTCTTCTTCTTCTATTTCTTGCAGTTTAGACACATCTAGGCTTATTACTGCCCTCCGCAGGATGCACAATTAATTACAGAATATCAAGAAACTCAAATTCTCAAATATAAACTAGTCGCACATAGAAACAGAATAATAAACATTTCAAACAGATGGTGGTTCTCTTGGTGGCTAAACAAAGATTTAATAGAAAAGCAGAATACATTTAAGTAAGACAGCTTCTTGAACAATATTCTTCTTTCAATCTTATATCGATTACAACTCAGCAAAACATGCTGAACTGTCTCTGGACTACCACAGTCACATAATCCAGTTGGACGTTTCCCTATTATCTTTAAGTAATAGCTTAGCCCACAATGCCCCAGCCTAAGTCTTGTTAATTTCACCGTATCTCTATGATTTAAAGAGTAACAGTCTGAGACCTTTTTAACTACAGGGTGACTGGAAAAGAAATGCCTTCCCTTTAATTCATTTTTCCAACCCTCTTGCCATTTCTTCTCTATTCCTTTTTTATCCTACTTCTCAATTCTGCTCTGCCTAGGGGTACTCTAATTCCTACTTGCCCGCTCTGTGAGGGAGACTTCGCAATGCCATCTACAATTTCATTACCCTCCACCCCAGCATGCCCAGGTATCCATGTAAATCTAACTTCACAACCCATCATCCCTATTCTAAACAAAACTAAGAGAATCTCAATAACTATGTCAGGATGAGCTTTTGATTTATTCCCTTTTATAGCCTCTAAGGCAGCAGCAGAATCCAAAGAGATAATAACCCTGCAGGGTCAAACTGAACCTCTTGATCATGTCTGTATGCACTGAGTTGCTGCCACGTGATTGGCTGATTGGCTGATTAGATACTTGAATTAACGAGCAATACATGTGTACCCAATAAAGAAGCCACTGAGGGTATGTAAATTATAAGTATGGAGTATAATTGCATATTGCAAGGATTCAAGATTTACAAAAGCTAAACAAAGAATAATGCAAACCAATTTAATCATATTCATTCATGTTGATATTGATGGGTCCATGATATCGATGCAGTTTCAAACAACAGGGCTATATTTTATTAGGAGTTTGTGGGGATTTGGTCTGTTACTGAAGACACTCGCAAATTTCTATTGATGTACAGTGGAGAGCATTCTATAACTGGCTGCCTCACCGTCTGGTATGGTGGTGGGGCAGGGTGTCACTGCACAGGATCAAAATAAGCTGCAGAAGGTTGTAACCTCAGTCAGCTCCATCAATGATACTAGCCTCCCCAGCATCCAGGACATCTTCAATGAGTGATGCCTCAAAAAAAGAAGGCATCCATCATTAAGAACTCATCACCCAGGATACAGTATCCCCTCATCTCATTGTTACCATCAGGAAGGAAGTACGGGAGCCCAAAGACACACATTCAATGATTCAGGAACAGTTTCTTCTCCTCTGGCAACCAATTTCTGAATGGACATTCAACCCATGAACATTACCACACTACCTTCTTTTATCTTTTTTTACACTACATATATATTTCTTAATTACAGCTTTTATTATGTATCGTAATGTGTTGCTGCTGTCTAACAACAAATTTTGTGACATATGCTGGTGATGAAAAACCTGATTCTGATCAATTTTCATATCAGTGAGTAGGGTAAACATACGTGTTGATGTAATGATTGCCTCATAAGCACTTAAAGTAAATTGAAGTGAACCAACAGTACTGTGTAAGTGTCCCAGTCACATACTGTATATATAGGTAGGGTGGCCAAGACCTTTGCTCAGTACTGTATTTGTCAACGTGGAGTGGAGAGCGAATTTGTAAAGGATGTTGGATGTTGGGAATGGTGAAGCTGGAGCACTGTGGGAGGGGTGTGGGACTGGTGGCAGAGAAGGAGTGCTGGGGCGGGGGAGGGGTCGTGAGTGTAGACACACCCAATCCTGAGACACCAGGCAAGGTCATTTGATTCCAAACAACTGGTTTATTGATCATTACAGAATGTCTCTCTGGTCCTTCCCACTCCTTCCCCTTGCCCTTCCCATTTTCCCAACTTTGATTTCCCTCTCCCTACCCCCTTCCCACCCTCAGACCACAATAGGGAACCATATCAGAATCAGGTGTATCACGTACGTCATGAACTTTGTTTATTTTTGTGGCAATATTACAGTTCAATACATAAAATTACTACAGTACTTAGCAAATGTCTTAGGCATATATAAAATGTTTGGACAGTACTGTATCTGGAATATTGGAAATATTTTGCAAATTAAAATGATGGAAATGGCTAAGGCTCATCCTTTTGAATCATGTCAGCTAGTTGAGAATACCATTCAACATTATACTTCAGGAGAGTTGCCAAGGGAGTAAGTGATTCAGGCTAGAAGTCGGATTCAATTCCCTGAAGCTTCAGTTTGTTCTATGGGCAGCATATTGTTAAGGAATTATTAAATCAAGATCACAGAGGCAATGAACTGATTATCTTCATTACATTGTTAGTGATATTGGAAGGTCAGATTCAGTGCAGGAAAATAGGTCATCTTTCTTATAAGTCTCCATTTCATCCCTTACACTGGTAGGCACATGAGTTTCTAGTATGACAGTTTAAAAAAAGGGAAATATATACAGTAAGGTTTCAATAATCCAGCAAGTTCCGGGCTTCGGTGATGCTAGGATGGCAGATATTCTAGATGACTTTTACCTCAATACTCTTATTTCTTTTAGATTTGTATGATAAATGCTCTGATAGACCAGGTTAGTTGGAAGGAAAAGTGAGAACGTGTGGTGGGGGGGGGGGGGGGAGTGCTGGAATGTGGGTTCCAAACTCCGGTGTATTCGGAGTGTGGAAAGCAGGGCCCTGGATACTGGAAAGAGTTAATGGGAACTGGGACCCATTGAGTGGCAAGGCAGTGTGAGAGCTAGGGGCCCAGGTGCACTAGAGGGAGCACAAGAACTCAGGCTCAGCTGAAGTGAAGGGGAGCATGGCATACATTCCCTAGTGAGTTAGATGTTGAACCATTCGGTTTTTCAATTGGCGACAGAGCAGATAATCAGAGTTTTATTGTACTTATATATTGTACTGCGTGATTCTATACCTGGACTGTAGATTCTCACTATTTGGATGTATTTAGTACTAAGATCAATTAACATTTCACCACAAAAAACTGTGAAACTGAAGACAAAGCAGGAAAATGAGCTTTAAGTACAGGATCACCCATGACTTTATTGAATGGTTGAGGGGCTGTATATCATATCCCTGTTTCTTTCTCATCCCTTTTGGGAATACAGGTGATGAGAGTCATTAAAACAACAAGGCAGAGCCAACATACAGGTGCACCGGTGACCATGTCAATGCATAAAGTCTTGAGTGCTACTGAACTACCATCGTATCCCTTCCTTAGCCCATATAGGAGCAGATACAGGTTCAGGGAGTAAGGGATGGGAGAGGGCTTGTGACTGTGGCCCAAACTGGGGCCTAGTCTGGGTTGAATTGATAGTACTTGGCCAGAAATTCAGATCCAACCAATGCCTAACCGTATGCAGAAAGGGGTGGGATGTTGATGAGACAGGTGTTGACTATTCACTGGATAATTAAGACAACATCAGGACTGTTAGGTGGGGACAGTGACTCACAGACCTGGCTGGTAGGGATGGAGAGGTGATTGACTGGACTTGAGGCCCAGATGCACAACAGCAATTCACAAACAGAAGTGTCAAGTCAAGATTCCAGCAGATTGTGATTGGCCTTCACTTTTCACTCTGGCAACATGTATTTTCTCACATGGAGGTCAATGCCACGCACCAGAATTTCTAGACCAACATGTTAATCTTTGCACTGTAAACCATCCATGCTGAGCAGTCCCACATTTTAGGTACATCTTTCAAATTGGATCTGGGTTGATGGAAGCTGTTAATAAAAAGGCTAATCTGTGGTGGCAAAAAAATATATATGCAGCAGATGCTGTAAATCTTAAAACAGAAAATGCTGAAAAAATTCTCAGCAGGTCAGACACCAAAGATTGATGGAAAGAAAAATGAGCAAGAACTGAAGGTGATTTCAACCAAAGAAAGATATTGAACATTTTCCCCATAGCACTTTGGCTGAAATGGTGAAAGAAGGCATATATTTATGATTCACATAGTTTGATTCCCAATTATGTAACTTTAAAAAAAACTCCTTCTTTTGGGAAAGCGCAAAAGATCAAAGCTGAATTGTTATGTTTTCAGCTTATGACGTATTTTATAACTTTAAAGATAAGAATACAAAGATGGGTCCAGAAACATTGTTACATTGTCAGCTATAACGACAATAAGTATGCGGTGACCTCAACAGTGAGAAGTCATTGCCTGGGGTCAATTAATAAAACTAAGGACAAAAATCTGGATTTTGGAGGTTTTATTCAAATGACCCTCAATTATAACCATATAACAATTACAGCATGGAAACAGGCCATCTCGGCCCTTCTAGTCTGTGCTGAACACTTACTCTCACCTAGTCCCACCTACCTGCACTCAGCCCATAACCCTCCATTCCTTTCCTGTCCATATACCTATCCAATTATTTTTTTTTAAATGACAATATCGGACCTGCCTCTACCATTTCTACTGGAAGTTTGCTCCACCCAGCTACCACTCTCTGAGTAAAGAAGTTACTCCTCATGTTACCCCTAAACTTTTGCCCCTTAACTCTCAAATCATGTCCTCTTTATGAATCTCCCCTACTCTCAATGAAAAAAGCCTATACACGTCAACTCTATCTATCCCCCTCATTATTTTAAATACCTCTATCAAGTCTCCCCTCAACCTTCTACACTCCAAAGAATAAAGACCTAACTTGTTCAACCTTTCCCTGTAACTGGTGCTGAAACCCAGGTAACATTCTAGTAAATCTCCTCTGTACTCTCTCTATTTTGTTGACATCTTTCCTATAATTTAAGATCCAGTTTTGCTATTAAGCAAACATTCTCAGTGTAAAAGAAACAAAATTCATAAGGCTAACTTTTGTTTAAGTTCAGTGTTTTCCACACTCAGATTCTGTCCTATTATAACAATTAAAATAACTTTTTGATTTGGATCAGAACTTACATCAATTCAGATAAAAATCAGCTTTACAGCTATTTATTTAAACATTCTGGGTTCTGTCCACTTTTATCAAAGGTGTAGAGGATAAAAAACTTCATTATGTGTCAAAGTAATTAAGATGGACACCTCTCTACCAAAGTTAGGCAGAAGTAGTAGCATAAATTGGTTCTTTTTTATTTGTATATATTTTATTCAGGAATTATTACTCAATAGTTGTTTTGAGGAGGCTTGACATGGAAGGCTGCTGCTTCTTTTATAATTTTCACACCGGGATTATGAAAACATTCTAATTATAAGGTATATTCATTTCAACTAATCCTACTTCTAATAAAGATGTACCACCCTACACTGACATTAAAAAGTCAAAGACTCATCAGAATAATGTGCACTTTTATTGTCTACTGACACTCTTGTTTCTGTGGTAATGCCAATGTGGGATTGCATTGCCTGTGTGAAATTGGACTATTTTATATCCTCATTGATGATGGGGTGGACCAGGACTTGAAACTTATGAATAATTATGATACCACAATTATTCACGGCCCAGTTTTATTGGCCTTTTGACCCCAGAAATGTCACAGTGAAGCAGCACAAGTCCTCAGCCCAAAATTGGATCAGCGTGTATAGTGCAGAAACCTCAACCCTAGAATACCCTTGCAGCTTTAACAGGAGGTAAGTTTGTCTCACTTCTTGTCAAAGCACATCAGGCTCTAAAAGACTTTAAATATCTCTGATATTAAATTAGCAGTTAATACAGTACAATAAATAAGTATAAACCCAGATCTTCTTCTGCCTAATCTTCTGGCCAGGAATCCTCATTCAAGAACATAGGAACTCCTCGTTTGTCAGGTCTGTTGGTGCAGGATCCTTCAAAGATAGAGTCCAGTGATACCATAGACTGACAGAATCTTTAACTTGTCTTTGCTTCATATCTAGAACATTCTGAAAGAGACTGAGTGCCATAGTTCCCATTGGAACACAGGTTTCAGCCAGCACAATCTACCCTTTGACTTACCTTAAATAATCTGCTATGAGGAATATACATTGTTTGGAGACGCTAGTTTGGAATGCGCCACACAATAGAAAGGTCAATAATTTATGAACTTGTGTGAGTGTTTATATTGCATTAAATGGTCTATTGTCAGCTGCCGGATATCACTATACAGGATGTGAAGTTGAATCAGTGAAACCTGTACCGCTTTCTACAGATGCTGCCTAACTGATGAATATTTCTAGCATTTTCTGCTTTTGTTTCAGATTTCCAATATCTGCAAGATTTCCATGATAAGTTTTTAGTATTCCCTGATTAACTTTTTAGCACAGGCAAGCAAGCCCAGCAATATACCTTTAAAAATAAATTACCTATAACAGAGACTAATTTAGCAGGAAACTAACTTTTAACACAGTTTTGACAGAATTACGTTCATTCCATAAACTTCAGTGTGAAAAAGTACTTATAGCAAATGCCTTTGTTCATAGTTGTGGAACACACTTCCATCCTGTGATGTCTGAAAGCAAATAAGAGGTGCTATTCTTAAGGGATGTTTTTATTCGATAATGCTTGTAAACAATCGTTCATAATGCATTCACTAAATTTCATAATTTGAATTTGTATATAGGCAAAATCATAATTTATTTAATGTTTAAGATTTTGTTCGTAATATTTATTTTGCTAATTATTTAATTCTACATTAATTGCTTTTAAATGAAGGCCTGAGGCTTATTAACAGCCATTTAGTGAATGGGAAATAGGAAATTTAGCCTGGAGACTGATTTGACACACAAACCTGCAAAAGGTTACCATTGGTGGAGGGAGGGTAGCATGATTTAGGAGCAGGTCTGAACAAGGACAAACGTGATGTAACGCTATGCCTACCGAACATGGAATCACTTATATTTCATATGCGCATTTCACAGTATTCAAATTAAAGCAGACAAACTGATATTTTATATTTTTCCATGTCAGCTTTTTACTAGATACATAGTTTTAATTTTAATTCTTAAATAAAAAGGTCAATTTTATAATTTGAGCAGAACTGGAAGCAAGAGTTTCAGTCAACTATTCTTATACAATTATATATTCTTACACACACACAAATTGCAGGAGGAACTCAACGGTCAGGCAGCATCTACGGAGAGGAATGAACAGTCGACTTTTTGGTCCAAGACCCTTCTTCAAACTGGAGAGCAAGTGTGAAGAAGCCAGAGTAAGATGGTGGGGTGGTGGGAGAGATGCTGAAAGATGATAGGTGAAACCAGGTGAGGGCTAAGGTAGATGGTTGGGAGAGGTGGAATGAAATCAGAATCTGGGAGGTGATGGGTGGAAGAGGTAAAGAGCTGGAGAAGGAATCTGATAGGAGAGGACAGTGGACTATGGAAGAAAGGGAAGGAGAAGGGGCACCAGAGGGAGATGACTGTTTATAATGTGTGGATTAATTAAAACCAGTCAGTTTAATAGGTCACATCTGAGATTTTCTGGACTCAACATAGAACACAGAGTACAGGAATAGCCCCTTTGTCTGTTCCAAACATGATGGCAATTTAAACTAATCCTATCTGCCTGCACATGCTCCATATCCATCCATCATCTGTCTGCAAAGTGGCTGAATCAAAGCTTCTCAAATGATGCCATCCTATCTGGTTCCATCACCTCCCTTGGTAGCATGTTCCAGACTCCTACTGCTTCTGTGTAAAAAAACAAAAATCTCCTTTCAATTTGTCTCCTCTCACCTTAAAGTAATACTCTCTAGATATTTGCACCCTGGACAAAAGGTTCTAACTAACCACCCTATCTAACCTTTCATTATTTTATGTACTTCGATCAGCCTCCAATGCCACAAAGAAAGCAATCTGGATTTAACAAACTATTCTTATAGCCAATACTCTCCCATGGAAGTAACTTCCTGGTAAACTTCTCCTCTACCACCTCCAAAGCATCTGTATATGTCCTGTAATGCAGTGATTAGAACTGTGCGCAATAATCCAAATTGTGCCAAACCAAAGTTTTACACAGCTGCAATATGGCTTCCTCCCTTTTATAATCAATGAAGCTTGCTGACACTTGGAATGACTAAGCTGAACAGACATGTGGGCGGAATCATTATTGGTGTGTTGCCACCTTACATCAATTCAATGTTGTTCATGTTGATGTTCCATAGCTCTCTTCTGCTATTCATTATCACTAGAAGCAAGGTGCAAGATGTAAAGAATGGTGTTCTCTCAATCATGCAGCTTTACAGATATATGTGAGAGGCAGCCACAGGAAACTACCTGAGCACATCAAAGCCATTTTTAAAGCTGATATATGAATAGGTCCATGAGAACAGAGGCACAGGCGTCACTGATATCTGAATGCCTGATCATTTGCCCAGGAGAAGACCTTGAAGAGATTGCTTCATTGGAAATAGATAGATAGATAGATAGATAGATAGATAGATAGATAGATACTTTATTCATCCCCATGGGGAAATTCAACTTTTTTCCAATGTCCCATACACTTGTTGTAGCAAAACTACTTACATACAATACTTAACTCAGTAAAAAAATATGATATGCATCTAAATCACTATCTCAAAAAGCATTAATAATAGCTTTTAAAAAGTTCTTAAGTCCTGGCGGTTGAATTGTAAAGCCTAATGGCATTGGGGAGTATTGACCTCTTCATCCTGTCTGAGGAGCATTGCATCGACAGTAACCTGTCGCTGAAACTGCTTCTCTGTCTCTGGATGGTGCTATGTAGAGGATGTTCAGAGTTTTCCATAATTGACCATAGCCTACTCAGCGCCCTTCGCTCAGCTACCAATGTTAAACTCTCCAGTACTTTGGCCACGACAGAGCCCGCCTTCCTTACCAGCTTATTAAGACGTGAGGCGTCCCTCTTCTTAATGCTTCCTCCCCAACACGCCAACGTAGACAACGTAGTAAGGACCTCTCATTCTGAACTTCAATCTCTGTAAAGAAATGTTCTTCCCAAGGCAAGGAGCTGGGCAAAATTCTATGGCATTGATTTTCTTTCTGATATCGGAATGGTAACATCAAGCCTTCTGATAAATATGTTTGTATTAGTGAGACTTATTCTACATTAACATAAATGTTGAACGTTTTGTATCCAAGCAATGCATTACCCTTTCTGATGGAAATCACCTTATTCGGCAGAAACAGAGACCAGGTTTCATGGTCGATGCCCTTGACTTGTTTCTCCATTCAGCATAATTAACCTCAGCAGCCTCATATAATGGGAAACACCAATGCCTTCCCCATCAACAGCCACTTGTTACAGAACCATCTTCAAAGCTCACCTCCTGGTTCTTTTTTGTTAAATATAATGAGACTTGGTTGCAGGAGGGCCAGGACTGGCAGCTCAATGTTCCAGGGATCTGTGGTTTTAGATGTGATAGAGAGGGAGGGATTAAAAGGGGAGAGGTAGCATTATTAGTCAGGGAAAATGTGACGGCCGTGCTCAGGCAGGACAGGCTGGAGTGCTCCTCTACTGAGGCTATATGGGTAGAAATGAGGGATAAGAAATGGATGACCATGCTCTTTTAACAATAGACTAATTGTACACCACTTGCACACACTATCCCTAAATGTTGAAAGGTGCATTTGAAACTTAGGAGGAGACTGCAAATCTCTGAGATGAGTTTAGTTGCAAGCATTCTAACAAAAAGAAAATCAGGAACTGAACTTTGAAGATGGCTCTGTGACAGGTGCCCACTGATGGGGAAGCCACTGTTGTTTCCCATTATGCTAATTATGTTCAATTACTTTAAGCTTGAATAAAAATGTGAACTAAC
This sequence comes from Hemitrygon akajei, assembly GCF_048418815.1. Taxonomy (NCBI): domain Eukaryota; kingdom Metazoa; phylum Chordata; class Chondrichthyes; order Myliobatiformes; family Dasyatidae; genus Hemitrygon; species Hemitrygon akajei. Next base: position 136,072,329 of record NC_133124.1, on the reverse strand, counting down.
TAAATGTGATTTTGATATCTTTTTTCTAAGAGATAGGAGAAGGAAACATTTATTCCTCGTGACTGTAATAGATTGCTATTCAATTCTTCATAACTTCTTGAAGATAGATCTCTTATAAAAGTGTGGAGCTATTGGTTTTCAAATGGGCCCCACTATATTTTGTATTATTATGGTGAGATGTGCATATGCAAATTAATGAAAAAGCATACAATACATATTTAAAGTGTAAAACATACCTCAAAAATACTTATGATTCCAAACTAGCTAATGCAAAGTTAATAGATCGGGAATTTAAAGTGTGATTCTATGTTCTAGTGAAATTATTAGGTCAAGAAATAAATTTGCTCCTGGAGTCATCAAAAATATAGTATCTTATGCTGTCTTTTGCTGGTCTGTAAGAATCATAATTATCACTCAGAATGCTATGCCAACTGGATGTTGTTACTTTAAATAAGTATCATAACAGATTCCTCCATTACAATCCACAGTATATCCTATCCCAATCATCAGAGATCCTGACACTGTGGTATTGCAGGTGTGGTTAAATAGTGTCAGGGCAAATAGCTCGAGATTTAATTCACCAAATGTGGCAAAGAAATCTTTTTTTGATCATCACTTACCATCATTTCTCAGATGAAGGAGGAATCTTCCAAATTAAATAACACTTAATTTGAAGTCATTGGACATGGAAAGAACCAGACTCCCCTTGTTGGAGTCATACCCTGCACAAAGGAAGGACATTGCAGCCATTGAAGTTAGTTACCCCAGCCCCAGGACATGAATGCAGACATTTTCAGGGCAACTGCTTCACTGATGACCTTTCCATCTGAAGTTCGGATGCTCACTCATGATTGCACAATGTTTGAATCATAAATTGTTAGCAAATACAGCAAGAACTAAACAACATTCAAGCCTATTGTGATAAGGAATACTAACCTTTCCACCACACGAGAGTCAGACAATTATAGTCTACCAACAACCCATGATGTGCCAAGACATTACCATTATAAATTCCCCTTTTATCAACAACCTCACACTGTCATCACGAGATGATCAGTGGTAAGTGACTCAACTTGTGTCAAGCCAGAGTCTTTGCTCACAGTCATACACCATTCGAATTTAAAAGCAATGCTCCTGTTGGATCTAAATCCTGAAACTCATTACCCAACAACACTGTTGCAGTGTTACCATCAAAAGTACGAAAGCAGTTTTAAGACAATACCTCAGCAGGTTCTTTTCAAGAATGTTCAATCTGTCCTGGGACCAGAACAAAAGTGCAATCACAAAGAAGGGCTGGCAGCTTCACTACTTCCTTAGAAGTTTGAGCAGATTCAGCAAGTCACCTAAAACTTTGACAAACTTTTATAGATGCACAGTGAAGAGTATTCTAATTGGCTGCATCATGGCTTGGTATGGAAACACCAATATAGAATGGAACTGAAAAGTCTACAGAAGTTCCTCCTCACCATTAAGCACATTTACATTGAGTGCTGCCACAAGAAAGCAGCATCCATCATCAAGGACCTCCATCACTTAGCTCATGCCCTCTTCTCACTAGCACTGCCAATTTTCAGCTCATTTTTACAGCTGGTCCAGATCCCGCTGCAAGCTTTGATAATCTTCCTCTCTACCCATTAAACCCTCAAATTGGAGTCATCTGCAAATCTGCTTACCTCGTTAACGGCATTATCATCCAGATTGTTGATATAGATGGCAAACTACAATGGACCCAGCACCAATCCCTGTGGCACACCACTAGTCACAGGCCTGCAGTTAGAGAGGCAACACTCTACTACCACTCCCTGACTTCTCCCACAAAGCTAATGTCTAATCCAATTTACCACCTCACTTGAATGCCAAGCAACCGAACCTTCTTGACCAACCTTCCATTCAGGACCTTGTCAAAGGCCTTGCTAAAGTCCTTGTAGACACCATCCACAGCCTTGCCTTCATCAACTTTCCTGGCAACTTCCTTAAAAAACTCTAAGATTGGTTAGACTTAACCTACCACAAACAAAACTATGTTAACTATCTCTAATCAGTCCCTGTCTATCCAAATACTTATATATCCAGTCCCTTAGAATACTTTCCAATAGCATTCCCACTATTGATGTCAGACTCACCGGCCTATAATTTCATGGCTTATTCTTTTAGCCTTTCTTAAACAACAGAACAACTTTAGCTATCCTCCAATCCTCCAGCGCTTCACCTGTCACAAAGGATGTTTTAAATATCTCTGTTAGGGCCCTGCAATTTCTGCACTTGCTTCCCACAGGATCCGAGGGAGCACCTTGTCAGGCCCTGATGATGTTTCCTGATCACTTCCTGACAAATGCCAATTCTTCTGGCCCAAACCCAATCACCTTGCCAAATATACCCATACTTATGAACCGTCTACCTGCCTCAAATGCCTTCTCAGTAGGGCACAGTCCTTTTCCACCTTTCATCTTCAACCAAATATTCATCCTTCCTTGCATGTCCTTCTGTATCCACCTGTAGGATTTCTCCTGTAGTTTCCTTCCTTGGCAATCTCCTTGCAATCACAATTGCTCCGCCCCAGGTACAATCCTGTATACAATTCACTTTCACTGCTACTTCCACCATTTACATTAGGTGTGGTTTAGTGAGGGCAGGGTAGAAGGATTTGGAGAAAAGGCCTTTGATAAGTTTTCTGCTGCAATAGCTACTCTTTACTTGTTTAAGGCTGAATCTCACCATCTGCAGGCACACACAAATCGGCACAATGCAGAAAAACACTACTAACAGCTAAAATTATTACAGTTTCTAAGTAATTGTTCCATATCATTTGAGGACCGAGTCTTAACATGTGTTATCTTTTAGTTTTCAATCATAATTGACAGAAAGTATGTACATCCAACACACTGCGTAACACAACACCAAGCAAACATGTTCCATGCTGAGAAGTTCAGGTATTAATCTCCCATTGATTGTTTAAAATAGATAATCTCTCATGGAAATGAGATGTTAATTCCAAGAGTATGGTTACAATTTTGCATTTTTCTTATATTTACAACCAGTCTTTTCATTTCTCCAGAGACACAAGTGAGTATACAAATGTTGGGAATCTTGAGGAACACACACAAAATGCTGGAGGATCTCTCTGTACAAATCCCATGAAAAACCACAAACAAAGGTGGTGCTATTGTAATCTAATGGACTGCCCACTGCTTTGCTGAGGCCAGACAGCAGCTTACAGGCACCTCCTCTTACTTACCCCCTAAACAGTACTCTACTAAAAATCATCAAGACATTATCATCCGCACTATCACCAACCTCATCAGCTCTGGAGACCTTCCATCTACTGCCACCAACCTCATAGTTTCCTGTGCTGCTCATTTTTACCTCCTACCCGACATTCACATTTCTGCTTGCTGCTGCCCCACTGAGCTCGTGATCCCTTTGATTCAGTTCCTTCCTACGTACATTGGTGACATTTCACCCCCTCTCCATCACTTTGATCAATTTCAGTTTCCTGACATATATTGCCCTATTTTCGCTATGCATGAAAAGTCCCTGTACACTTCCATCCTCCATCAATATGGCTTTCTACTTCTTTATAGACAGCAGACCTAACCAGTTCCCCTCCATTACCACCCTCCTCGATCTTGTGGAACTGGTTCTCACCCTCAACAATTTCTCATTTTGCTCCTCCCGTTTTCTCTAAACCATGATTTTCAGATGTTTAAATTATGCCTTATTACTTCAGACATGTTAAAATTTTACAAGATGCAAAGGTAAATAAGTTAAGATTTCTTTGTTAAAATGGGCAAGATTAAGGGATGTTTCAATATGCCTTTAAAACAACAAAAAGATAAAAATAGTGCAAAAAGAAACTGACATGAATAAAAGTTTTTAGAGTAAAATTAATGTCAGATTTCAAGAGCATGGCAGGAGAAAACTTCTATATATACGGTATAAACTAAATACGAGGGAGTTGAGATTAATAAGTCATGTCAACATTTAGCAACAGTTCAAAAGAAAGTGAGTAACGGTAACAAGATAAACTCAGGGTACAGAAACTATTGCTCAGAGCTCACCCCATCAGGGACTAGTTGAAGCCAATGGCTTATTTCCATTTTAGAATTTCAATGCAATTTTATGCAAATGAAGAAAACACATATAACCGCAACACTTTCTAGAGACTTGGCTGCATAACATGCGCTCTAAATAACACAGAAAAATGGTATACATAGAGCATAGAAACATTGGCTAGACCTATGTATCAAAGTTTATTCAGACGATCCAGGGGATGGAGAGGACTTTGAATGCTCAAATCCTTGAAGCATATGCAACATTTGAAACATTTTTTCTCAGTTTAATCTTAATAATATTTTCAATGTTAATGAAGATGACATTTACAAATCAACAAAAATATTAGACATATAATACTTGTTGTTTCTAGAGCTATACAACTCCACCCCAACTGTTTCAAAATTTGGGTGTCTGACATATATAGAAACACAGAAAACCTACAGCACAGTACAGGCTCTTTGGCCCACAATGCTGTGCCAAACATGTACTTAATTTTGAAATTACCTAGGGTTACCCATAGCCCTCTATTATCCTAAGCACCATGTACCCATCCAGGACTCTCTTAAAAGACTATATTATATCCATCACCACCACCATTGCTGGCAGCCCAATCCACATACTCACCACTCTCTGCATAAAAAACTTACCCTTGACATCTCCTCTGTACCTACTTCCAAGCACCTTAAAACTATGCCCTCTCATGTTAGCTATTTCAGCCCTTGGAAAAAGCCTCTGACTATCCACATGATCAATGCCTCTCGTTATCTTATACACCTCTATCAGGTCACCTCTCATCCTCCGTCGCTCGAAGGAGAAAAGGCCAAGTTCACTCGACCTATTCTTGTAAGTCATATTCCCCAATCCAGGCAATATCCTTGTAAATCTCCTCTGCACCCTTTCTATGGTTTCCACATCATTCCTGTAGTGAGGTGACCAGAACTGAGCACAGTATCCAAGTGGGGTCTGACCAGGGTCCTACATAGCTGCAACAGGCTCTTAAACTCAATCCCATGGTTGATGAAGGCAATGCACCGTATGCCTTCTTAACCACAGAATCAACTGCGCAGCAGCTTTGAGTGTCCTATGGACTTGGACCCCAAGATCCCTCTGATCCTCCGCACTGCCAAGAGTCCTACCATTAATACTATATTCTGCCATCATATTTGACCTACCAAAATGAACCACCTCACACTTAACTGGGTTGAACTCCATCTGCCTCTTCTTAACCCAGTTTTGCATCCTATCAATGTCCCACTGTAACCTCTGACAGATCTCCACACTATCCACAACTCCCCCAATCTTTGTGTTATCAGAAAATTTACTAACCCATTCCTCCTCTTCTTCATCCAGGGCATTTGTAAAAAAAAATCCCAAAGAGAAGGGGTCCCAGAACAGATCCCTGAGGCCCAACACTGGTCACCAACTCCCATGCAGAATATGACCCATCTACAACCACTCTTTCCCTTCCGTGGGCAAGCCAATTCTGGATCCACAAAGCGAGGACACCTTGGATCCTATGCCTCCTTACTTTCTCAATAAGCCTTGCATGGGGTACCTTATCAAATGCCTTGCTAAAATCCAAAAACACTACATCTATGGTTCTACCTTCATCAATGTGTTTAGTCACATCCTCAAAAAATTCAGTCAGGCTCATAAGGCACAATCTGCCTTTGACAAAGCCATGCTAACTATTCCTGATCATATTATGCCCCTCCAATTGTTCATAAATCTGTCAGGATCTTCTCCATCAACTTCCAACCACTTAAGTAAGACTCACTGGTCTATAATTTCCCAGGCTATTTTTACTCCCTTTCTTGAAAAAGGGAACAACATCTACAACCCTCCAATTCTCTCAGCAATCTTCTCCCTCGCCTCCCACAGTAGCCTGGGGTACATCTTGTCTGGTCCCAGAGACTTATCCAACTTGATGCTTTCCAAAAGCTCCAGCACATCTCTTTCTTAATGTCAAAATGCTCAAGCTTTTCAATCTGCTGTAAGTCATCCCTACAGCCACCAATACTTTTCTGCAGTGAATACTAAATCAAAGTATTCATTAAGTACCTCAGCTATCTTCTCCTGTTCCATACACACTTTTCCACTGTCACACCTGATTGGCCCTATTCTCTGAAGTCATATCCTCTTGCTCTTCACATACTTGTAGAATGCCTTGGGGTTTTCTTTAATCCTGCTCACCAAGGCCTTCTCATGGCCTGTCAGTACCTCCAATTGAACTCTGACTTTTTGTGTGTTTCCCCCTAGCTGTCAGTCTGTGGTTTTGTGTTGACAGGTGCTCCTGTCCCCACTCCTGCTCTACTCCGTCTCTTATTTGTTTCTCATTATTCCCTGTATTGATGCCACCTGTGTCTCATTGTGCTCCACCTATCATCTGCCTCTCTGTCTATTGCTCAGTGTATTTCAGTCCTGTGTTTTCACCTATTTGTTGCCAGATTGTGCCAGTGAATTTTTCTGAGCCTTTCCAGCATTTGTATCAGTACTCTGTCTGTCTGAATATTGACTCTGCCTGTTTCCTGATTCTGGTTTTTGAATTTCTCTGGATGTTTGATCTCTGCCTGAACTTTGACGCTGACCTTGTTTGCACCTTGGAATTTGTTACTCAATTTATGTCACTGTGTACACAGTACTGGGTCTGCGATTGGACTCTACTCCAGTGACCTGACATGGCCCCTTCTTGCTCTCCTAATTTCATTCTTAAGCTCCTTCTTGCTAGCCTTACAATCTTCTAGATCTCTATCGTTACCTAGTTTTTTGAACCTTTTGTAAGCTCTTCTTTTCTTCTTGACTAGATTTTCAACAGCCTTTGTGCACCATGGTTCCTGTACCCTACCATCCTTTCCCTGTCTCATTGGAACGTACCTATGCAGAACTCCACTCAAATATCCCCTGAACATTTGCCACATTTCTGCCATACATTTCCCTGAGAACATCTGTTCCCAATTTATGCTTCTAAGTTCCTGCCTGATAGCCTCATATTTCCCCTTACTCCAATTAAATGCTTTCTTAACTTGTCTGTTCCTATCCCTTTTGAATGCTATGGTAAAGGAGATGTAACTGTGATCACTATCTCCAAAATGCTCTCCTACTGAGAGCCCTGACACCTGACCAGGTTCATTTCCCAATACCAGATCAAGTACAGCCTCTCCTCTTGTAGGCTTATCTACATATTGTGTCAGGAAACCATCCTGAACACACCTAACAAACTCTACCCAATCTAAACCCCTTGCTCTAGGGAGATACCAATCAATATTTGGGAAATTAAAATCTCCCACCACATCAACCCTGTTATTATTACACCTTTCCAGAATCTGTCTCCCTATTTGCTCCTCAATAAATCTAACATATTTATCTGTGTAACTGCCTATCACTGTGCCAGCAATAAATGCCTTCAGTAAAGTCAGGGATTCCCAACCTGGGGTCCACAGACCCCTTGGTTAATAGTCAGGGTCCATGGCATAAAAAAGGTTGGGAACCCCTATGCTCAAAATTCAGTATACAGGTATATTGGATTAATAAATGACTTTGAAAGAAGAAAAAAAAATGCTCATGAAGATTTTGCAAGTGGAAACAGAAGTGAACTGTGGGGCATTTATGGATGATAGAAAGCTGAATACCATAACTGATGGTGATAAATATTATCTGTAATCCACAGATAAACCTATGGCTCTTGAGGGGCTTGCATTCCTACAATCCAGTATCACGATTCGCTATAAAGCAAAACTGCATCATCCGCCAATGTGTCAAGAAATGTGAGTTGAAAAGAAATAACTTTTTTGTTTATCTATATACTTTTTTAATAGAAGTTCAGTTTTATTCTGTTTCTCAAAGTTTTGGATAGTTACTTGTGAATTCTGCAAGGATGAATTTCCAATATCCAAACGACTGTTAAATGCTTTAACTGCTTTACCAAGAAATTATTTGTAATTGCTATTCAGCTTCACCCATTTTCACACAATTATAAATACTCCTTTGACTTAATATATTTTCACATTAGAATCACTGATTGATATACATTATGGATTAAGACATTTTCTTTAGATCATTTTCCTCAAGTTTGCAAGAAAATCATATACAATTCTATAAATAATTTGCATTCTTAAATCTATATTTCCAAATAATGAAGCACATTTTATTTTCAGTGTTATCTTAAAACTCATCAATAAAGTAGAGATGGCCCTTAGTGGAGGCAATTTTCAAGTACATTCAGAACTAATAATATATAATAAATTCAGAGCCAATTCCAACTGGATTCAATGTATCCTTTGGACAAGTACCAGTCATGCGATCACTTCTCTGGGCTGGATAAGAGGGTGATCCCCTGCCCTGTACCCAGGTTGTGTTCAACAGCCTGTAGTGAAGCATCCATGGCAACCCAGCCATGGTGGCATAGTCCAGTCAAACTCCTAGATCACTATAATAAACCTTGACAGAAGGAAAGTCTGGAAGTGGAATTATACCTCCTGTCAGTTAGTTAAGGCTTTGTGACTTTTCTTAGATGTTTGTAATTTTCAAGGGCATTTAAAATATGTTACAGGTACTTAATGAAGAACATGGAACATTACAGCACAGTATAGACCCTTCGGCACAAGATATTGTGCCAATATTCTAAGATCAATCTAAACCTTATCCCCCTAAATACCCCTCCATTTTTCTATCATCCATGTTCTTATCTACGAGTTTCTTAAATTTCCCTAATGTATCTGCCCCTACCACCACCCCAGCAGGATGTTCCATGCACCCATCACTCTCTGTATAAAGAACTTAACTCTAACATCACCGCTAAACATTCCTCCAATCATCTTAAGATTATAGAAACATAGAAAACCTACAGCACAATACAGGCCCTTTGGCCCACAATGCTGTGCTGAACATGTACTTACTTTAGAAATTACCTAGGGTTACCCATAGCCCTCTATTTTTCTTAGCTCCATGAACCTTATGCATCCTTGTATTAACCATTTTTGCTCTGGGAAAAATGTCTCTGGCTATCATCCGAACTCTGCCACTTATCATTTTGTAATTAAAAGGAAAATTACTATTTTTAAAGAAAATTAATAAAAACACATTGAAACACTAAAAAGTCATTTAAAATATTACAATAAAGCAAAACATGTGAAGAAAATGGCTGAAATTGGATCACTTACCTTTTACAAGGCCTGTATTCCCATTCAAGCAGGTAGGATCACGTTTTCAGCGACAGTTTTGACTGGCCAAGATAGGAGAGGTGGATTCCCCATTGTTGACATTCTGTATGTCTCTCAGCACATTCTGGACTTAAGGTACATTTGCATATATCTGGGGTTTATTTAAAGGGGAGTGACTAACCCCACAACAATTTCAATTTGGTTTCTTGTGTTTGATAGCAGGTGTCAACATTGGTTGAAAGGGGTCTCCTTACAATCCAGAAGATAATCTTCACTTTTGTAAATAATCCCTGCATGATTCATTCCAGACTCAATCTTGTGGTGATAAGGTACTTTGAAACAATAAGTTGCACTCTACACTCATTGATTACCTGCTGTCTATCAGAACCACTACAACAATTGGAGCTTAATGTGTCCAATAAACCAAGTTAAATGCTATTTGAATTTGTTATTATTTTCAAAACTTTAAAACAGGACAAACATAATGAAATTGTTACTGTAACTAGCTTGCAACTGATCCAGAAATTATCTTCAGCATTTAGAATGCTTCCTGTGCAGCTATGAAGGACACACACAATGTTGATAAAAGTCTTTAAAAGAAGTTACACATACCTGTTTGACTTAGCTGTGAAGTGCTGCGGCTACGCCTCGAGAGACCGACGATAGCTACCATTTTGGCGCCGATGCTGGATCTTCGTTTTTTGCCACCGGCGGCAACAGTGCCCACAGCTGTGTCAGATTGGCTGCCATCATTCTTCTCTATGCTGTACATATCTCCGATCACACTGGTGCTTTTCATCATATTCTTTCCTGAGGTCGGCATCTGTTTGCTTTGCAGTTTAGATGTAAAGACACTGTGAGCCGTTGGTACAGATAAGTTACATTGACAGAAAATATAGAGGGGGGGAAGGAGAGTGGTTTCAACTAGAGGGATTAGGAAACGCGAGGACAAAGCAATTCAGCTCAAGGTATTGCTGAGACAGGATAAAACATTTCCCTCATTCCTCTAGTGGGTTTAAGCAAGTCTAATTGTAATTGAAATTACAAATAAAATCAAATGAAAACTTTGTAGATACATGCAGCAGTTGATGTTTTTTTCCAGTAATTCTTCCAGTCTTCTCATAAATAGGCTGATACAGAAAATAAGCAGTCATTTTGGATGTAGCACAGTCTAAGTCAACAGAACAAAGCAAATATACTGCCCGTAGTTCAGGGGCTCATATACATTGCTGATATTCTTTGGAGCTGTATAAGACTCACTAATCACAAAACTTACGTTAATATATTTTCACCCATCATATGAAGCTGAAGTACAAAGTGGGGAGTGGTTGCAAAGGCCTTTATTAGAAAAGATAATTTATTCAGAAAACATGCTCATAATTCCTTAAGGGAATATCTATCTGTGAAACTTGGAAAATTCTAATTTAGTAACATTAAAAATTTGTTCAAATGTTTATTTGATGTTGTGATGGCTCGGTGAATTATCCAGAGTTGTACAGACAGATATATAAATCAGGGAAGTCTCAGCTTCTCTGCATGATCCCATCTGGTTTAATGATATATCAGGAACCTAAACAGTATTTCAGATCCCATATTTTTTCTTTCTTCCTTGTTCCTTTTGCACAACTCCTTGTTAATTGTAGTCTTAAACACTGAGATTACCTGCATTTAAACTAAGATTATGGCATCCAACTTGACCTGAAGCTAAGTTTTCAACACATATTCTTCATTGCCAAACCTGCTGATGTCCTCTTCCACATTATCAGCCTTTTTCACCTTTGGCTGTCTTTCTGTTAAAACCATAATTTCTGGCTTTATTACTCCTATTTCTGACTATTCTAATGTTTTCATGAACTGCATCACACTTCACAGCTTTCCAAAACCTGACAACATCAAAATCTGACACCCATTCAACCTGCTTTCTTGGGCAGTGCTTCAGTTTCAGTGTCACACAGCCTTCTTCAAATCCTTTGATAACAAGACTCCTTCCTAACCCATAGCCTAATGCAGCATAACAGTCCTCTAGGATCTCTTCATTCCTTCTGTTCTGATATTTCCCTGATGTCTTTTACTCCACTACTGACAGACATGTCTTCAGCAATCTTTGGGTTTGGAATTCAATCACTGAACCTTTCTGTACTTCCCAGCTTTTCTTTCATCTCCTCCTCTAAGATCTTCTTGAAAACCTAACACGTTGACCAATTTCTGATCAATTTAGAAGAGTCATAGCTAACTCTGTTTAATGGAAGCACAACTGCCCTCAGACACTGTCCTCTGTGTCCTTATCATACTTCATTCCATACAATATGCTAGCTAATCAAAATTTTCTAGTGTCCAGAAACAAACATGGTCCCTTGTCCTCTAATAACGTTAAGTCTTCCAATAAAATGCAAAATATATCTATCAAATACTGAAAAATTCAGAATGGTAGAATGTATTCCAAGAAATTATCAAAAATGGTAGTCAAGAAGCCACTTGTATGAAATAAAATTATGGTGAATCACAAAGTTTTACACAACAGTTATCTGCAATAGGTGCAGATGGATGGATATTGTGTTTAGTCCCTTTGGAGCAATGGGCTCAATGTACACATGTTGTTTAACTGTGGATCTCACCAGTAAAGACAGCTTCTAATACCTATGCTGTTAAAATAAGTGCCTTAGGTGAGCAGGGTTCAACGTTTTGGGAATAAAATACGGTAGATTAAATTAATCACTTTCTTTTGGGTCTGGAGCTGCATATAGTCAAGACCAAGTAAGTATGGCAGAATTTATTGCCTAACAAGCTTTAGTATATCATCTGTTTTCGCAGGAGTCTATGGTCAGTAATACCAATGCTAGGTTTATATTCAAGAATTCAGTCTAGGATCTTTTTTAGCAGTTTACTGGGGCACGAGCCTGATTCCTACTGCGCTGCTGTTAATCATGTATGTAAAATTTTTAGGGCTACCAGTGTAGAGAGTAATTGAAACTTGATCAACCTGTCAAACTTCCCACCAGCCTCAATTTGTAAAGTACTAAGATGTCTGCACACATTTTCTTGCATCTTTTGTTGTGTAAGGAAACATGAGGCCGGAAAGGCATAAAGAAGCAGAATTCTACTCTTCTTAGCATTTGTCAATGGCTCATATCATAAAAGTTCACACTCATTATATCATTTTTCAATCACTATCTATGTCAGATAAAAATATTTGGGTTAATATGTCAAGTTTTGCTCTGCCTTCTCTTGACATTCCCACACCCTTCTTAATTTGCTCAAAAAAATCATTTGAACAAAATGATTGAACAAAATAAACAAAAAAAGTAATATCTTAATGAGCTTCACATTTAGAAAGTAAAATTATTTTTGCATGTTAGATCAAACTAGAAATCACTTCGGACCCATTAGCCATCATTGTAAGGTTGTCCAAAACACTACAGGGCACCATAAAAAATAAACAATGTATTTGGAAGTTTACCCAGGTCAGATTCACGTTTACTGATGTCACCCAGCATGGAGTATACATTTCAGCATTTACTAGGAGAAATTGGATGTTAATAGTGTACCCCTCACCCAATGTTTATGACTCATGTACAAACACCACAGCAAATTGCCAGGGTGCTGTGATAAAGGATCACACTGTTCCATCGTTGAACTGCTGTCTGTCTATTTCAGTTTGTACTCAAGTCTATTTCTGATAGCATAACTGGATGTTCCGTTATTTTTAGCAATCCTCCTGAATAATTTGCGGCACAGATACACGTTGCCGTCACTACCAGTATGGTGTTGACTCCATGTGGCACAATGCCAGTTGAGGCATAGGACTCAATCTGTTCATTTCTTGGTGAGCAGAAGGAGAGGTGAGAGTTGGTTACATATAGAAAACATGTAACCTACCCTTTACTTCAACTCCATGGCATGCTTTTCTGCAGCTGTTCGATGACTCCATGGAGAGAGGTTCTTAATGGTTCGGATAGCTTCCCCATGCTTCATGGTAGCTGCAATCTCTGCAGGCACAGTTTCCACACAGCTAAAAGTTTTAATGCATGAACTATTTTTAACAGGGTTTTGCCAATTTCCCTTTTTATAATTGAGTTTGAAGATTGCACACATCACCTATTTATCACACCAAAAAAAAGGTTGAGTTCCTACTTGCAGACATTGACAAGAATCTACCTACAATGCCTACTTAAGGTGGGACAATGAAAAAAAGCTGACCAAAATCTACAGTCCTTTGTTCATCCAAGGACACATCAATCTATTCTCAAGTGAATAGGATTTTCTGCGTTGCACCATAGAATTGACTTCCAACGGGATGATCAAACCATTCGGGAAGAAACAGTTGCGGGCCACTCCAAGAACTAGTATGACATTAATGTTTCAGGTATCAGAAGTGTTCATTTAGGACTTTGTAAGTCTTCTGGTTGTTTTTTGACCCTCCTGTTGCACTGACCTCCAAGTCTCCAGCTCTGTAAGTGAAGTAGAAATCTTTCCACTCTCCACCTTTTCCAACTGGTTAATGCTCACTTCACACTGGCCATTATTGAAATTGTACTGATGAGGCGTGGCCACCGTACTAGTTTTAGTCCCTGCCTGGTGTTTTTAGAAGGGTAATGCGACACGCTACCTACTGTCAACAAACATACATCAAATAGGAGTTCACTTAAGAGGGAAATCAGGAGGACAAATAAATCAAATAATTTTGGCAGATAAGATATAGGAGATTCCTGAGAGATGCTGTGAAGATATTCAGAGCAAAAGGATAATGAAGGAGAGAACGCCTGTTTTTGTGTGGAGATATGGAAAATGGGGAAGGTCTTAAATGAATATTTTTCATCTGTATTTAATATGGAGAAGATTACAGAAGGTAGGGAATTCAGGGAAGAGAACAGTAATATCCTGAAATACATCATGTCTCTAAAGAAATGCTTGACTTCTTAAATCCCTTAGAGGTGGCAAAGTTCCTGACTAAATATATCATAAGATACTGTGGGAAGCCAGGGAAGGAATAGAGGCCTAGCAGGCATATCTGTATCATTGTTAGCCATGAGCAAGCTACTGGAAAATCAGTGTATGTGTCTTTATTTAAAAAATGCAACAAGAGCAATTCAAAGAACTCAGCCTGGTGAGCCAAACATCAGTGATGCGATGGGCTTCTGAGAGAGTAGAGTTTCCTGTATTTAGAAAGGCAAAGATTGATTAAGTTAGTCAGTATTGCTTTCTATATGGGAGATCATGAATTTGAATTTTTGACAAGTGATCAGGAAGACTGACAAGGGCATGGCTTTAAGTGTTGTCTACACTGCACTTTAGCAACACCTTTGACAAGGTACTAAGTGGACATCTGGCTAAGAAGGTTAGATCTAAAGTGAGCTAGCCACTTGAATACAAAATAGGTTTGGTGGTAGCAATCAGAGGGCATCAGTGGAGGGCTGTTTTTCAGACAGGAGGCCTGTGGCCAGTGGTGTGCTCTGGGGATTGTTGTTGGGTCTACTGTTGGTTGGCATCTATTTTAGCAATTTGGATGAGAACATTATGATTAGGAACACATTGTTAGGATATTTTGGATGCCATCAAAATTGGTAGTATAGTGGACAGTAAAGAAAGGTATCTAAGATTACAAATGGATTTAGATCAACTGAGAAAGTGGGCCAAGGAGTGGTAGATGGAATTTAACTTCAACAAATGTACAGTGTTGCATTTTGGTAAGTTAAACCAGGGTAGGACTTACACAGTAAATGAGAGGGCACTGGAAAGTATTGTAGGAGAGAGACCCAGAGGTAGCGGTATTTAGTTCTCTGAAAGTGGTGACACAGATTGGGTGGGGAGGGGGTGAAAAAGGCATCTGGCACACTTGCCTTCATCGATCAAGGCACTGAGTACAAGAGTTCAGGCATCACGTCACAGTTGTATAAGGTGTTGGTTTGATCACACTTGGAGTACTGTGTGCAGTTCTAGTCACCCAGCTTTAGGAAGGATGCCACTAATATGAAAAGGATGAAGAAAAGATTCACAAGGATTTTACCAGGACTGGAGTTACAAGGACAGACTGGATAGACAGCAGCTTTATTCACTGGAACAAAGGAGACTGAGT
Organism: Hemitrygon akajei; assembly: GCF_048418815.1. Classification (NCBI taxonomy): domain Eukaryota; kingdom Metazoa; phylum Chordata; class Chondrichthyes; order Myliobatiformes; family Dasyatidae; genus Hemitrygon; species Hemitrygon akajei. The sequence continues at coordinate 136,057,044 of NC_133124.1, read as the reverse complement.
GGTGACCTTACAGAACCATATAAAATCATGCTGACATAGAAAGTGATAGAGATGGGTATAATTACAAAAAAGACTTTTCGACCGGTAGATGGATAAGGAAAGCTTTACATTGATATGGGCCAAGCACAGACACGGTAGTGTAGCAGTTAGTGCAATGTTATTACAGTGCTAGCAATCCAGATTCAGTTCTGCCTCTTTCTGAAAGGAGTTTGCACATTCTCCCCATTGATGTGTGGGTTTCCCCTTGGTGCTCTGGTTTCGTCCCACATTCCAAAGACATACAGGTTCATAAGTCAATTAATCACAATTAGGCAGTGTACAGTGGGCTGGAAGGGCTTGCTACTGTGCTGCATTTCAGACATAGATACCTAGCTTCAATGGGATAGAAATCAGGTGGCTTCCATACTGCTAATAAAAACCCATTTGCTTTAATACTGCTAATAAAGACCTATTCACTTTGACGTTGGACGATATCAAAGCAAAGTGAGGGAAGGCTTGAAGCTGTAGAAATGTGCTTTTTGAGGAGAATGATGAAAATATCGTGGAAGGACAGAGTAACAAATGAGGAAGTGTTGCGAAAAGCTGGAATAAGAAGAGAGCTGATATCATCAGTCAGGAAGTGGCAGCTGGAATTTCTGAGACACGTACTGAGAAAAGAGAAGCTCGAACATCTTGCAGTGATGGGAAAAACTGATGAAAGAATAAAGTCGCAGTCAACAGCACATGGCATTCATGAGTTGCAGCAAGAGATGTACAAGCAAAAGTTTGGCAGAACTTATCAGAACTTCTCAGATTAAAGACAGATGGAAAACCATGATCACCCATGTCATATGACACAGCACATAATGATGATAGGATGATGATCTGATGTCAGAAGTGAAAGAAATGAATATCAGTTACTTACACAAGCACAGTATGGATATCCAATGATTAAGTAAATGGGCTATTTGACATGTGTTTTTCTTTGTTGAAAAATTATTGCCACTACTCAGAGAATGAACAGTTTTCAGACATTTTGAGATAAAGAGCACAATGCAAAACTGCCATTTCAGATCAAATCTGCTCCTGACCATCTGGATGAAGACTTTTTTTAAGTTTCTCTTAAAATATTAGAGAATTAGAGATAGACAAACTAGTTTCATAGAGCAATTCAATGCCTAGAAGTAGTGGAAAGCAAGTAGAGATGTAAGGACTCTAATGAAGGGTCTCAGCCTGAAAAGCTGACTCCTTATTCCTCTCCATAGATGCTGCCTGACTTCTTGAGTTCCTCCAGCATTTTGCATGTATTACAGAGAATAAGCAAATGTCAGTGAATTTTATTGATAAGTGTTTTGATTCTGACCTGAAGAGAAGGCTACTGTAGGGGAAGTAAATCCTGAATTAGCTGTAACACCATAAGACCACAAGCTCTAGGAGCAGATTTAGGCTATTTGGCTTATTGAATCTTTTCCGCCATTTCATCATAGCTGATCCATTTTCCCTCTCTGCCCCAGTCTCCTACCTTCTCCCCATATCCCTTCATGCCCTGTCCAATCAATAATCTATCAACCTCTGCCTTAAATATACCTAATGATTTGGTCTCCACAGCCACCTGTGGCAACAAATTTCGCAGATTCATTGCTCTCTGGCTAAAGAAATTCCTCCTCATCTCCATTCTAAAACTAAAAGTGATGTAAGGGATGTTATGATAAACAGAAATTGTGCAGTGAGCTAGTCAGTAATGCTAAAAAAGAATGTACTTTTGGTCGGTTGTTCATCCCTGAGCCAAGGAGTTGTAGGTTCCAGTCCTTTTGCAGTGAGGTGAATGTAATTTAAACAAAAGGGGGCAGCATAATTGCAGTTGGAGTGTTTTAGTTGACATAAACATATGGCCCATCTGCTTTCTCAGTTAGACAGAAAAAGATTCCATATTCAAAGATGAGTTAGAGGAAGTTCAGGGTCAGTAGCACTGCCCTCCATAGCAGACAAAATAAGTTTGAGGAAATGGGAATGGAAGCTTTGGATGCAGACAATGCACCCAGATAGGAAAATCTGAACCATTATTACTTGTGAATGTTTAAAAAATATATGCCTTGATAGATAAAGGCTTTTGATAGAAATTTTATTGGTATTTCCATGGCAATAAATGAGTTTACATAATTGCAGACAGGAACCATCCATTCAGCAGAGTCCCTTATTGCATTTGTGCCTTCTGATACATGCTTTTCCCAACAGTTACAAATGACATATAGCAGTATTTGTTCCTTAGAAAATTAAGTGAGGTCTAGGAAGATCAGCAAAATTAAGCAGGAAAATTGAGGCAAAGGAAAACAAAATTAAAACAATTTGAGGATTGGACTAGAAATAAAAAAGATAATGGTGAGGATCTACATGACTGGCAGATCAGGCTGAAAGGACGATATGGCCTCCTCCTGCTCCTACTTCTTATGCTCTTATGTTATCGCAATAGGTGGTTCCATTCATCAAATTGTTGCTATGACATCCAGCCAGAAAAATATTTTGGAATATTGTATCCACAGAGTCTTAGGTACAAAAGCTCTCAATATTGAGGCATCATTCAGTCACATGTGATGTTAAGAAGATCTGTAAAAATTGATGTCAATGGCAACCACAGGGGAACTCTGTAATGCTTGAATTACTCAAACATAAGATGAACCTTGGAGCTGTTTAAAGAGCAGAACTCTGCCTCTATTTTAAGTCTCATAATTCTCACAGTTTTAAATTAAGTAACTTTTAGATCAGGGGTTTCCAACTCTTTTATGCCAATGAGCCTTACCATTAACTGAGAGGTCCGTGGACTCCAGGTTGGGAACCCCTGTTTTAGATCAATGATTATATTCAGGTTGAGTCCACAGCTCATGTCCAGAAAGAAATGATATGTTTTGGGCTGTTATATGATCTGCCAAACATATTGATATTGAATATACGCTTTGTGACCACTGTATTAGCTACACCTGTACACCCACTCGTTAATACAAATAGCTAATCAGTCAATCACGTGGAAGCAACTCAATACATAAAGCATGCAGGCATAGTCAAGAGGTTCAGTTGTTGTTCAGACCAAACATCAGCATAGGGAAGAAGTGACTTTGACTGTGGAATGTTTGTTGGTGCCAGATGGGCTGGTTTGAGTATCTCAGAAACTGCTGATCTCCTGAGTTTACAGGGAATTATGTGAAAAAATAATTTAAAAAAAACACCCAATGAACAACAGTTCTGTGTGTGAAAATGCCTTGTTAATGAGAGAGGAGAGAGGAGAATGGTCAGACTGATTCAAGCTGACAGAAAGGTGACAGAAATTCAAATAACTGTGTGTTACATCAGTAGTTATCTCTGAAAGCACATGTCAAACCTTGAAGTGGCTACAGCAGTAGAAGACCTTATATATATATATATATTCAGTGGACAATGATTGTAGAAAGAACATACATGTGATAAAAACAAACTCCATTGACAGTCATGCAGTTTACTTACAACTCAATTATCTATCATCTGAGTCACTGTAATATGCTGCATACTGAGTCGATGTGAAATATGTGGTTATAATTTCTAAGCTTGGCTGGATTGCCTCCAGGACAGTTGTATAAATTAACTATTCCCATGGCAACAGTTTCTGTGGCTTTGCGGTTAAATACAACTTCACGCAAGACTCGGTCAAAAAAATAAAGCCTTGAGATACTTAATAGTCACAGGAGAACACAGAAAATCTCCTTCATAGGAAAACATTGTTTCCCCATTAAATCCTAATGGACAAAAAGGGTGTTAACCTTCTGAAACAGGAAATATTCCAACCATGTAGAGGCACTTCATCAACATATTCAAATGTTGCTGATTTAGCAGAATGAGGCACCCAAATGTGCTTCAGCAACAAGATTTAACTATATTAATGAAGTTGCTTATTTGAATGCCACAATCCCCAATCTGGCTTCCCAGGTTTTTGAATACTGTCAGATAAACAAAGGTGAAGACTCTTGTCTCCTGAAGTTGTGCTTTTTGCAACACTTTTCATGAGGCAAGAGGAACAGAAAAGCCTTTCTACCATTAACGAGCACAGATAGGAAGAGCCTTCATTACCTACATGAATGCAGCTCCAAACCATGCAAGGCTGTCAATCACATCAGAATAAAACACCTTATTTACTTATCTTGGAATTACAGTCACAAGGAAGTTTAAAGATCTCTTTCGTGAAAACTTTGTCAATCTTTCATATGCTATAAAACAGAGTCTGGTACAATGGTCACCTCTATCTATGTCTTTGGTAGGTCGTATTAATGTTGTTAAAATGTCTGTTCTCCCCAAATTTTTATACTTATTTCAATCTATCCCAATTTTTATTCCTAAATCTTTTTTTGATTCCTTAGACTCTATTATTTTGTCATATCTGTGGCAGAATAAGCGCTCTAGAATTAATAAAATCCACCCCCAAAAATCTAAAAAAGAGGGTGGCATGGCTTTACCTAAATTTCGCTTATATTACTGGGCAGCTAATATACGTTGTGCTGCCTTCTGGTCTTTCTTCCACGGTCAACCTGAGTGCCCTAACTGGGTGGCAATGGAGTTGAGCTCCACTAAAGAATTATCTATATCTGCACTTCTTGGCTCTGCACTCCCTAGTAGTCTGCCCAGATCAATAGCTAATCCTCTTGTTAGACACACTTTGCGTATATGGGCTCAGTTCAGGAAATGCTATGGTTTCCAGGGGTTTTCCATTTCTAGCCCTGTCGCACATAATCACCTTTTTTTACCTACTACGTACGATTCAGCATTCCATGTTTGGTATAGGAAGGGCATTAGACATTTTGAAGATCTCTTCATTGATAATCGCTTCGCTTCTTTTCAGCAGCTCTCTGTTAAGTTCAACCTGCCTAACGCTCACTTTTTCAAATATCTCCAAATCCGACACTTTATTGCTCCTTTAATTCCTAACTTTCCTGAAATGCCTGCGAAAAATGCTATGGACCTATTTCTTTCCATTAATCCACTAGGTAAAGATTTAATATCAATTATCCAAGATAAACTAGCAGCCTTACGACGGGCCCCTGTGTATAAAATTAAAATGGCCTGGGAGCAGGATTTAAATATCTCCTTATCTGAGGAGAGCTGGGACTCAGTTCTCAAATCGGTTAACTCAACCTCTCTTTGTGCTCGCCATTGCCTTTTACAGTTTAAGATTGTTCATAGAGCCCATATGTCTAAATCTAAACTATCTCGATTCTACCCTGGCATTAGTCCGCTCTGTGATAAATGCAAGAGGGGCGTGGCCTCTCTCATCCATATGTACTGGCTCTGTCCTAGCTTGGAGAAATTCTGGAAAGATGCCTTCACTACATTATCGGGTATTCTGAATCAGCACCTAGAACCAAACCCCTTAATTGCTCTGTTCGGTTTTTGGGGCGAGACAGATTTATGTCTGGGTCCGACCAAATGCCGAATACTATCCTTTGCCTCTCTCCTGGCTAGACGCTTGATCCTCCTTAGATGGAGAGATGTTGCCCCGCCCACTCATGCGCAATGGCTTAACGACATTATGGCCTGCTTGGACCTCGAAAAAATTCATTATTCAGTTCTTAATTCAGATCTAGATTTCCATAAGGTCTGGGGACCTTTTATCAAGTACTTTCATAACCTTCCTCTTGACTAGGGTTTTTTTTCTTTTTTTTTCTTCTTTTCGGTCCCTTGCTTTCAGCTCCCTTTTTCTTTTCTGGTAGTAGGCATTATTATCCTCTGTTGCTAAGTGTATTCACAGTCTGGGAGTTTGACTGTCCTGACCTATACTCTTTATACTGTGTGGTGGTCGGTCTGGAGTTGTTGTTGTTTTTTTTTCTTGTGTTGTGGGGTTTGGGGAGGACACTAAGCTTACTTGTCTTTAATTTAGGTGCTTTTTTGTTAAATTCTCTTCCTTTGTAACATATTGTTATTGTATGCTTAATTTTGCACTGTATTAATGCTCCTCATTGGGATTTGGGGTTTTTAATTTGTAAAATGTTTTGAAAAACTAATTAAAAAAAGAATAAAACACCTTGAATCTCACCTGAAATTCCACCTTACACTCTTTAGGAGCACGTACCATCTACCAGTTCACAGCAGTTACTAATTGAAGTTTCTTCCAAAGCATCTCCAACTTTAGTTTCCTCTACACTCTAAAGGCCAATGGCAGCTGGACATCCCTATCAACATTATCAAAGAGATTACCGAAGGCCAAGAAGATGTTCACCATCAGCTTGGAAACTGATGAGTTCAGTCACACTGCCTGTGAATAATCTATTTTATTTTTTTATTTAGAGATACAGTGTGGAACAGGCCTTTCTGGCACACTGAGCCCTGCCCACCAATTCAACCCCAGCCTAATTACAGGACAATTTACAATGGGCCACTAACCTACTAACCGATTTTTCTTTGGACTGTGGGAGGAAGCAAGAGCACCCAGAGGAAACCCATGTACACCCAGGAAGGACGTAGAAACTTCCTTTCAGAGTACGCCAGAACAGAACTCCAAATTCTGATGCCTCAAGCTGTAGTAGCATCGTGCTAACCACTACGTTACATCAGTCACTCAAAAAATAAGCATGGCTATAGGCTTCATACTACATTTTACAGACTACACGTAATACCAGCTCATTCAACCCCGACAGCTCAATATCCAAACAGATTACTGGCATAACATCCTATCCTTTTCAAGAAAAGGTGCATGGAATTAACCTTCCCAAATCCTCACAATGTACCAGGCCCTGAGGGGGTACCTGGGCAGGGTACTAAAAACCTATGCTGAACAATGATCTGGAATGATTATGGACATCTTCAACTTTTCATTGCTGTAGTCAAAGTTTCCCACGTGCTTCAAAAGGGCAGCAATCTTAATGGTGCCCAAGAAGAGCAGGGTGAATTACCTCAATGTTGATCAAAGTTCAAAGTTAATTTTTTGCAGGCATTCACAGTAAATACAAGAACCACAATAGAATCAATGAAAGACCTGCCCAACAGGATGGACACACAGCCAATGTGCAAAAGACAACAAATGGTGCAAATATGCAAAGAAAGGAAAAAATAAACAATATTAATATTAATAATAATAATAATAATAATAATAATAATAATAAATAGGCAAGCAATAAATGTCAAGAACATGAGGTGAAGAGTGCTTAAAAGTGAGTCCATAGGTTGTAGAAACAGATTAGAGATGGGCTGAGTGAAGTTGAGAGAAGCTATCCCCTCTGGTTCAAGAGCCTTATGGTTGAGAGGTAATAATTGTCCCCAGATTTGCTGGTGTGGGTCCTGAGATTCCTGTACCTCCTTCCTGGTGGCAGCAATGAGAAGAGCAGAACTCGGCCTGGATGGTGGGGTCCCTGATGATGGACACTGGTTTCCTGTGACAGCACTCTATGTAGATGTGCTCAATGGTGGGGAGGGATTTACCCATGATGGACTGGGCCATATCCACTACTTTTTGTAGGTTTTTTCATTCAAGGGCATTCATGTTTCTATACCAGGCTGCGATGTAGCCAGTCAATGCACTCTTCACCACACTTTAGAAGTTTGTCAAAGTTTTAAATATCATGCCAAATCTCACAAACTTCTTAGAAATTATAGGCACTGTTAGGCTTTCTTTGTAACGGCACTTACTTGTTGGACTCAGAACAGATCCTCTAAAATGATAATATTGAGGAATTTAAAGTTGCTTACGCTCTCCACCTCTGATTTCCCATTGAGGACCAGCTCATGGACCTCTCATTTCCTCCTCCTGAAGTCAATAATCAGCTCCTTGGTTTTGATGACATTGACTGAGAGGCTGCTGTTGTGGCACCACTCAGCTAGGTTTTCAATTTCCCTCCTACTTGTTGATTCATCACTATCTTTGGTTTGGCCCACAATAGTGGTGTTATCAGCAAACTTAGATAAGGTATTGGAGGTTTGCCTAGCTTCACAGTCATAAGTATAAAGCAAGTAGAGCAGGGGGCTAAGCACACAGCCTTGTGGTGACCTGTGCTGATAGTAATTAACCATATAACAATCACAGCACGGAAACAGGCCATCTCGGCCCTCCTAGTCTGTGCCGAACTCTTAATCTCACCTAGTCCCACCTACCCGCACTCAGCCCATAACCCTCCACTCCTTTCCTGTCCATATACCTATCCAATTTTACCTTAAATGACACAACTGAACTGGCCTCTACTACTTCTACAGGAAGCTCATTCCACACAGCTATCACTCTCTGAGTAAAGAAATACCCCCTCGTGTTTCCCTTAAACTTTTGCCCCCTAACTCTCAAATCATGTCCTCTCGTTTGAATCTCCCCTACTCTCAATGGAAACAGCCTATTCACGTCAACTCTATCTATCCCTCTCAAAATCTTAAATACCTCGATCAAATCCCCCCTCAACCTTCTATGCTCCAATGAATAGAGACCTAACTTGTTCAACCTTTCTCTGTAACTTAAGTGCTGAAACCCAGGTAACATCCTAGTAAATCGTCTCTGCACTCTCTCTAATTTATTGATATCTTTCCTATAATTCGTTGACCAGAACTGTACACAATATTCCAAATTTGGCCTTACCAATGCCTTGTACAATTTTAACATTACATCCCAACTTCTGTACTCAATGCTCTGATTTACAAAGGCCAGCATTCCAAAAGCCTTCTTCACCACCCTATCTACATGAGACTCCACCTTCAGGGAACTATGCACTGTTATTCCTAGATCTCTCTGTTCCACTGCATTCCTCAATGCCCTACCATTTACCCTGTATGTTCTATTTGGATTATTCCTGCCAAAATGTAGAACCTCACACTTCTCAGCATTAAACTCCATCTGCCAACGTTCAGCCCATTCTTCTAACCGGCATAAATCTCCCTGCAAGCTTTGAAAACCCACCTCATTATCCACAACACCTCCTACCTTAGTATCATCGGCATACTTACTAATCCAATTTACCACCCCATCATCCAGATCATTTATGTATATTACAAACAACATTGGGCCCAAAACAGATCCCTGAGGCACCCCGCTAGTCAACGGCCTCCATCCCGATAAGCAATTATCCGCCACTACTCTCTGGTATCTCCCATCTAACCACTGTTGAATCCATTTTATTACTCTAGCATTAATACCTAACGACTGAACCTTCTTAACTAACATTCCATGTGGAACTTTGTCAAAGGCCTTGCTGAAGTCCATATAGACTAAATCCACTGCCTTACCCTCATCAACATTCCTCGTAACTTCTTCAAAAAATTCAATAAGGTTTGTCAAACATGACCTTCCACGCACAAATCCATGCTGGCTACTCCTAATCAGATCCTGTCTATCCAGATAATTATAAATACTATCTCTAAGAATACTTTCCATTAATTTACCCACCACTGATGTCAAACTGACAGGTCTATAATTGCTAGGCTTACTTCTAGAACCCTTTTTAAACAATGGAACCACATGAGCAATACACCAATCCTTCGGCACAATCCCCGTTTCTAATGACATCTGAAAGATCTCCGTCAGAGCTCCTGCTATCTCTACACAAACTTCCCTCAAGGTCCTGGGGAATATCCTGTCAGGACCCGGAGATTTATCTACTTTTAAATTTCTTAAAAGCGCCAGTACTTCCACCTCTTTAATTGTCATAGGTTCCATAACTTCCTTACTTGTTTCCCACACCTTACACAATTCAATATCCTTCTCCTTAGTGAATACCGAAGAGAAGAAATCGTTCAAAATCTCTCCCATCTCCCTCGGCTCCACACATAGCTGACCACCCTGATTCTCTAAGGGACCAATTTTATCCCTCACTATCCTCTTGCTTTTAATATAACTGTAGAAACCTTTCGGATTTACTTCCACCTTATTTGCCAAACCAAACTCGTATCTTCTTTTAGCTTTTCTAATCTCTTTCTTAAGATTCCTTTTACATTCCTCGAGCAATTCCTTTACTCCATGCTGCCTATATCTATTGTAGACATCCCTCTTTTTACGAACCAAGTTTCTAATATCCCTTGAAAACCATGACGCTTTCAAACCTTTAACCTTTCCTTTCAACCTAACAGGAACATAAAGATTCTGTACCCTCATAATTTCACTTTTAAATGACCTCCATTTCTCTATTACATCCTTCCCATAAAACAACTTGGCCCAATCCACTCTCTCTAAATCCCTTCGCATCTCCTCAAAGTTAGCCTTTCTCCAATCAAAAATCTCAACTCTAGGTCCAGTCCTGTCCTTCTCCATAATTATATTGAAGCCAATGCTATTGTGATCACTGGACCCGAAGTGCTCCCCAACACATACATCTGTCAGCTGACCTATCGCATTCCCTAACAGGAGATCCAACACTGCCCCATCCCTAGTCGGTACTTCTATGTATTGTTGCAAAAAACTATCCTGCACACATTTCACAAACTCTAAACCATCCAGCCCTTTTACAGAATGAGCTTCCCAATCTATGTGTGGAAAATTAAAATCTCCCACAATCACCACCTTGTGTTTACTACAAATATCTGCTATCTCCTTACACATTTGCTCTTCCAACTCACGCTCCCCATTAGGTGGCCTATAATACACTCCTATCAGTGTTACTACACCTTTCCCATTCCTCAATTCCACCCAAATAGCCTCCCTAGAGGAGCTCTCTAATCTATCATTCCAAAGCACCGCCATAAGATTTTCTCAGACAAGCAATGCAACACCTCCTCCTCTGGCCCCTCCTACTCTATCACACCTGAAGCGATTAAATCCAGGAATATTTAGTTGCCAATCACACCCCTCCTGCAACCATGTTTCACTAATAGCTACAACATCATAATTCCAGGTATCAATCCACACTTTAAGCTCATCCACCTTTCTTACAATGCTCCTAGCATTAAAATAGATACATTTAAGATACTCTCCACCTCCTCCTCTCTTTTCATCCCTAACAATGCATTCAAATTTATTATCCTTTTCTTTCTTCTCCCCTACATCTTTGGGCTGAGCTCATCCCTTCTCCATCACCTGCCTTTCCTCCCTCACACACTGTCTACTTACTTGCTCTACTGGTAAACTAACCTCCTCTCCCATAGTTTCCTCAAATTGATTCCCGCCCCCCCATCTTACTAGTTTAAAGTCTGCCCTGTAGCCCTAGCAAATCTCCCTGCTAGGATATTGGTCCCCCCAGGATTCAAGTGTAACCCGTCCTTCTTGAACAGGTCACGCCTGCCCCAGAAGAGGTCCCAATGATCCAGAAACTTGAATCCCTGCCCCCTGCTCCAATCCCTCAGCTACGCATTCATCCTCCACCTAATTCCATTCCTACTCTCACTGTCGCGTGGCACAGGCAGTAATCCCGAGATTACTACCTTTGCGGTCCTTCTTCTTAACTGCCTTCCTAACTCCCTATACTCTCGTTTCAGGACCTCTTCCCCTTTCCTACCTATGTCATTGGTACCTACATGTACCACGACCTCTGGCTCCTCACCCTCCCACTTCAGGATATCTTGGACGCAATCAGATTGCGGCGATCAAATTGCGGGGTTAATGTTGTTGTCAATCCAAACTGACTGTTATATTGAGGACATTGGGGATCCAGTTAGACAAGGAGGTAATAAAACCCAGGACTTAAAGCTTATTTATTAGTTTTGAGTGGATGGTAGTATTGAAGCTGTAGTCAATGAAGAGCATCCTGATATATGCATCTTCACTGTGCAGATGTTCCTGTGTCGAGCGAAGAGCCAATGAAATGACATCCGCTGTGTCCTGTTGGCAAATTGGAGCAGATCCAAGTCACTTCTCAGGCAGGAATTGATATGTTTCATCACCGGCCTCTCAAAGCACCTGATCACAGTGGATGTAACAGCTACTGCATGATCATCATTGAGGCAGGTTACCCAGTTCCTCTTAGACACTAGTATAATTGAAAGCTGCTTGAAGCAGGTGGTTACCTCAGACTGCGGAAGTGAGATGTTAAAGATCTCAGTGAACATTCTGCCAGTTGATCAGCACAGGTCTTTAGTTCTCGGCCAGGTACCCCATGTGTGACGTATGCTTTCCATGGGTTCACCTTCCTGAACGATGCTCTCACAATGGCCTTGGACCACTGAAATCACAGGGTCATCAAAGGCTGTGGGTGTTTGTGAAGGTGCCTCCATGTTTTGATGGTCAAAGTGAGCATGAAAGGCACTGGCTTCATTTGGGAGCTAAACCTTTTTGTCACTTATGTTACTTGGTTCTGCTTTGTAGAGCTGATAGCATTCTAGTTCTGCCACAGCTGTTGAGCATCCGTCAGTGATTCAAGTCTAGTCCAGAATTGCCACTTCGCATGTGAGTTGGCTTTCCAGAGATCGTACCTGGACCTTTTTTTTTATCTTACTTGGTTGCCAGACCTGTATGCTACTGATCTGGCCCTCAGCAGGTTGCAGATCTCATAGTTCATCCAGTGCTTCTTGTTGGGGATACACTTGTCTATGACTATTTTTATAAATTCCATGACCACTATGGCATTTTCGTTCAGATTCTCCGATGAGTCCTTGAACACTGCCTAGTCCACTGACTCGATGCAACCTGGTAGCCACACCTTGCCTCCTGATACTACCTCTTAATTTTTCCTTGCTTCTGGAGACTTGCTCTTTAGCCCCTTCCTGTATTCAGGTAAGAGGAAAACAGACAAATGGTCAGATTTCCAAAATGTGCTCCAGGGATCTTTATGGTAGTGTAGCAATGCTCGAGTGTGTTTGGGCCTTCGGTGTTGCAGATGATACGTTGATGTTAGTTGCTCAATTAGAATTCTTCAAGCAAGCCTGATTAAAGTCCTCAACGATGATTTGAAAAGCATTGGGGGTAGTCTGTTTCTTGTTTGCTGATAGCGGCACTCAGGAACTCCTTAACATTGTACTTTGGCAGTATGTAAACTGTGGTCAGGATTACGGAACAGAACCCTCTAGGTCAGTAGAATGATTGGCATTTAATCATTAGATGTTCCAGGTCGAAAGAACAAGAGAGCGTCAAGACCATTGTGTTCGAGCACCACAAAAAAATGTTCATCATGAAATACAGACCCCTCGTCTTTTGCCTTCTCCTAATCAGCAGTCTGGTCCATCCAATGCATTGAAAAGCCATCAGCTGTTACTGACCTATCTGGCTTGTCTGGAGAGAGCCATGTCTCTATGAAACACAGAATGCAGCAATTCCTCATTTCCTTCCGATACAACAATTTTGCCCTTAGGTCCTCAGTCTTGCTCCCCAGAGACTGTACATTTGCGTACAAAGTACTAGGTAGAGGAAGTTTCTTACCCCAGTGTTTTGGTCTGGCTGGAGTCCTTCTGGCCGTGGCAATGTGCCTTCGTCTGCTTAAAGGTGCATTCCTGAGAGATAAGTCTGCCAAGTCCTTTAGAAGATTGTAAAATATCTGGTTCGTTAAGCTGGTTTAAAAGTATGTTACTTCAAGGAAAAATACTGGCTGTAGATTGCAGCGATTATAGTTCAAAAGAGGTATAGCTAGAAGTTTAGTGTGCAGCCTGAAAAGTGCCACTGTGCATCATCTATTGCCTGGCAGCACTCGTAACGACTGTGATGAAGTGCTTTGAGAGGTTGGTCTAGAATTCAGTCATGCCTGAGTGGGTATCTGGACCCACTGTAAATTAGGTCCGCAGTGGATGCAGTATCACTATCTCTCCTGCTGGACAACAATAATACTTATATGAGACTACTGTTGATTACACTCAGTATTGAACACCATCTTCCCCTCAGTACTCATCAATAAGCTTTGAAACCTGGGCCTTCATACCTCCCTTTTTAAACTGGATCTACTGCTTCCTTACTTGGAGACTACAATCGGTATAGATCAGTATTAACACTTTCTCCTGGCTAACAATCAACATAGGCACACTTACACAATGTGTGTTTATCCCACTGCTCTGCTCTCTCTACACTCAAAACTCTGTAGCTAGGCACAGCTCAAATGCTGTCTATAAATTCACCAACAACACTATTGTTGTTGGCAGAATCTCAAATAATGAGAGGAAGTATACAGGACTGAGATAGATTGGCTAGTTGATCTAACAACCTTGCACTCAACACCAGTAAGACCAAGGATTTGATCGTGGACTTCAGGGAGGGAAGTCCAAAGAACACACGCCTGTCCTCATTGAAGGAACAGCAGTGAACTTCAAGATCCAGGTGATCAATATCTCAGAGCATCTATCCTGGGCTCAGCGTGTTGATGCAATTGTGATGTAGGTACACCAACGGCTCTACCTCAATCGGAGTCTCAGCAGATTTGGTATGTCATCAAAGAATGTTGCAAATGGTGGAGAGCATCCTGATTGGTTCTATCACTGATTGAACGAAGGATTCTATCAAAGGATTGAACAAGGCTGCAGAGGATTGTAAACCCAGCTGCTCCATCATGAGCATGACTCTTCACATCATCAAGGACATGTTCAAAAGGCAGTGCCTCAAGAAGGTTGCAGCCATTATTAACGACCCTCAGATTCCAGGATACACCCTCTGCTTGTCACTCATTGGTGAGGAGATACAGGAGCCACACTCAGTGCTTTAGGAACAGTCCATTCCCTTCCAGCTTCAAATTTCTGAAGTTTATGAACTCATGAACATTACCTTGATATTCCCCTTTTGTACAATTTATTTATTTGTTTCTAACTTACAGTAACTTTCTGTGTCTAGTAACTGTACTGCTGTTGCAAAACAACAAATTTCAAGACATTGGATAATAAATCTGATTCTCATTCTGATTCATCTTCCTAATCTACAAGCTCTTCCAATTTATAAACTGAAGTAAACTAGCATCAATGACTTAATCCTCTTCCTTATCCACATTCCTTTCTCCTTTGAGAAAACCATGTCATCATGAGAAGGTGCAGATTGGCACTGCATTCTTGTGGTGCTCTGGGATGGGTCTGGTATCCACAGCCAAGATCCAACCCCCAACCCCAGTCTTGTGCAACATTCAACTACTGCTTGTGTTAACAGGAATTAACTATCTGGAATCTGGTTTCTGAGATTTTGAATAAAATATCTATTTGCCATAGTTCTAACCTAACTGTGAGGTCAGGGTAACCAGAGTTAAGATTAGGACTGCATAAGATAAGTCAGTACTGTTTAAATGATGAGAAACTAGAAATTGCAGAGGATCAAAGAGGTTCGAGAATTCAAGTGAAGACACTATTTAAGGCTAGTTGGTACAAGGATTCATTCTGAGGAATGGATGGTCACTAGCCAACAAGGAAAGCTGAAAGACACATTTAAAACATTTTTGCGCCTGAAAGGCAGAAAAGTACAAATGCTGGAAATCGGAAATAAAAGTAGAAAATATTCATGATAAGCCAGTCAGTTAGCATCTTTGGAGACAGAGAATCAATATTTCAGTTCAACATTTCAACTATTTTTATTTTATCTTTTGGGCCTCTGCAGGCCCTTGCCATCTTACATTCAAGGATTCACTTGGAATTTCAACATGAATGCTGATTTCTTCATTGGGCCTAATCTAAATTGTTAAACAGTGCCTTCTTCCTGCAAGTGTCCTACTCAATGATGGAGGCCAATAAGGAGCACGCCTGAAAGAAAGCTGGTTCACAGGGAATAACAAATCCAAATTCCTTTTGCTGCGTTCCTATCCTGTCCACAACAGGTAAGGCAGTCCCAAAGGCAATTCTCTGTTCTCTAGGTTCTATCTGATCTGTTGTGTTTAATAGCATTTTTGGCTTATTTTAAATTTCCATTATTTGCAGGTCATTTGTTTTTTGCTTATACAGTACAACCCCGTTAAGTAAAAACAGATTAACAATACCTGCCTGGGATCCTCTTACTTTCTCTCAGCATGATCTATCTGTCACAAAACGCTGGTGGAACACAGCAGGCCAGGCAGCATCTATAGGGAGAAGTGCTATCAACGTTTCGGGCCGAGACCCTTCGTCAGGACTTGGCCCAAAACGCCGACAGTGCTTCTCCCTATAGATGCTGCCTGGCCTGCTGTGTTCCACCAGCATTTTGTGTGTGTTGTTGTTTGAATTTCCAGCATCTGCAGATTTCCTCGTGTATGATCTATCTGTGTTAGGAGTTATTGTAAATTGCCAGTATCATATAATACAATCCAATTCATGGATTATATTTTAACAAAAGACTTGGTGATGATTTGAGGATAATAAACAAAATATATTATTCTTTTTCTATAAAAATTGAGTCACTGAAAACATTTTCTGTTTTCACTGGGTTTCTGTTCAATACAGTAGGAAGCAGGTCCTGCAGGCAGACCATAATTAAGCACTTGATGACATCAGTTCTCAGACAAAGCTGACTGTCCAACAGCTTTAACAAACTGGGCTGCAATAATCCAGCTCACACTTGTTATTTAATCAGACAAGGAAAATCTTGACATCTAGAAAACAACAACCTGCCCTTGTCCCTCTCTCCCCACCCACTCCGTTCTCAACCTGTTCTATTTTCAGAGTATTGCCAGCACTCAGTTGCATACATATTTGTTGATGATTGGTCTGGATTTCAGTTCAAAAGCGATAGCTGCCAATATTCATTTGTAAGATGGTTAACATTAGGTAAATAATTCAGAAATTGTTGCAACTTGGGTTGAGGTTTCATACCCAGTATATATTTTCAGACATATTAAGTGGCTACACTGATAACCATTCCATAGGGCTTCAATATTCCTTAGGAGCCTGTGGAGATTCTACGGTCTTACAAGTCTGCCACTTCCTTAGGAGCCTGTGGAGATTCGGCATGACATCTAAAACTTTGACAGAGTAGTATAGTTTTGTAGTGGAGAGTGTATTGACTGGCTGTATCATGGCCTGGTTTTGGAAACAACAATGCCTTTGAATAGAAAATCTTACAAAAGGTAGTGGATTTGGCCCAGTACATCACAGGTAAAGCTCTCCCAAATGTTGAGCACATCTATATGAAACCCTGTTGTAGCATCCATTATCTGTGATCCCCACCACCCAAAGCATGCTCTCTTCTCACTGCTACTATCAGGTGGAACGCACAGGTACCTCAGGACTTGAGCCACCAGGTTCAACTGCAGATAACTACCCCTCAACCATCATGTTCTTGAACAAAAGGGGATTACTACACTCACTTACTCATCCATTGAGATGTTCCCACAACCTTAGAGTCACTTTAAATAAATAACAGGACATGAGATAATGAGATATAGAGTTCCTTTATCTCATTATCTCATGTTTTTGTTATTTATTTACATTTGCTTTTGCAGTTTGTTGTTTTCTGCACTCTGGTTAATTTTCATTGATTCTGTTATAGTTACTATTCTATAGATTTGCCCATGGGAAAATGAATCACTGGGTTGTATATGGTGACATATACGTATTTTGATAATAAAATTTACTTTGAACTTTGAATATGATACAGACAGGGTAGCTTATAAATCAAACCAAGGTGCTAGCAGAATCATGAGGAGTAAAATCTGACAAGGATGGTATATCCAGCTTCAGTATATAGGCAGCAGTCATTATACTGTATGTCGAACTTGATAAGCAAAGTTGTCTGCAGAGACATCACTTATTAAGAAAGGATGCTGATTTCTGACAGATGGTCAGCCAATGGATGGAATCCACCATCTAAATGGGAAAGTAGGTCTTAATTTTTTATTTTGCCTCAATCATTCCCGGCCTAGGGCTGATGACATTGACAATGTGCTTTAGTCTGCTGTTTTCTGCCCTTTAACAGAGATAGTATAAGTCAGGTTCAACTTCTCCTCTTAAAGATTAACTTTATCTGTCACTTCTACATCAAAACACACAGTGAAACGTGTCATTTGCAACAATGACCACCATGGTCCGAGGAGGTGCTGCGAACAGCCCACAAGTGTCACCATGCTTCTGGCACCAGCAAAGCATGCCCACAACTCACTAACATGGTCTGTATATCTTTGAAATGTGGGGAAAACCAGAGCAGCCAGAAGAAACCCATGCAGTCACGGGAAGAACATACAAACTCCTTACAGATTGTGGTGGGAAATGATCCCTCATCCCTGGCATTGTGCGCTAACTGCTATGATACCATGCCACCCAAGAGTAAAGAGGGGAAGTCAGCATGGGTTCAAGGGTCACTATTCATTTTGGACTTTCCAGTGGGGCAGAAGATGATCTTTGCCTTCACAACTTCAGCTGACAACACAGAACTGTACCAGAGCCCACAAAGATGTTCCTTTCCTAAAGGTTTAACTGATCAGCAAAAAAAAAACTTTAAAGGCTGATGCCAGACTCCAAGGAACTCTCACAATACCTTAACATCAATCAACTAAGTCTTGTATCTACTGTCCACAATAGCAGCCCAATGGTACTGTTAGGGATAAATACCCATTTTCTGTAAAAGAGACAGATGCAGCAACTTGGAATATCATCATCCTAAACATGATTCTGTGACCTGGACCTGCAAACCTAATGTCTGGCCCTTGGAGATCTGCATAGCAACAGGAAGGGGAGTAAAAGAGGGTGCAAATCAATGGATAACGTCATCTACTGATCTATTGTGAAATGTTTCTGCTTAATTCCCGCAGAATCTAGCAGGAAATAGAGTGGGAAGAACTGGTTTTACATTTCACACATCCACTTCCATTCATAATTTTAACTAATTTGATTGGGTCTCTTCTAAGCCAGTATATCCAAACCTGCACAATTATTTCAATAAGTGTAACCACTAGTGATGAATTCTTTTCAGTTTCTCTTCAATATATACTTACGTAACAATCAAAAGCAATACAGAAAAGTTCCAAAATGAGCAATTTACACGAGATTGAGTGCAAGATATTTTTGCATGGAAGTGAAAGAGGTAGATACAGTTGTTGCTAGGCAACAAGCATTTCCTCAGTTTTCATTGACTTACATTTCACAATATGTTTTACAACCTTATTGGCTGCGAGAGATATTGTTATGAGAGAAGCTTTGGGATTGGCTGCTATTTTTTCACAGACATATTGAAGCTACAGTTTCAGGCATCCATTCTCCTGATCCATTATCAGATTAGTTATATGAAATGAAAAATGAATAATATCCCATTTCTCCTAAAAAATAAAATCAAGTCAGTAGTAAATTAACATAAATTTTCAAAACTATGGCACTTACAACATCTATACAATAACAATACATATTTACTATTAGAAAAACAGTGCTAACTCTACTTAAAGATTGTTTTGGATAAGTATTTTATCGCACAAGGCTTTTATAATAATTTTATCTGAAAAGTGACAACTTTTCACTTCTATAAATGTATAATTCCCAATAACAAATTGTGATGTGGCATTGTATGTGTATGATGCTCTTATGCATGGAAGCAAATGGCACACATCAGCAATATCAGTTGTTAGCTGAAAATATCGTGTGGGCTGAATTGCAGAAGGAGACTTTGCCTGTATGGAGTGGCTTCACCACAGGCCTGGTTTGGTTTAACATAAATAGGCTATCATCTCTGGCTTATTTCTTTGTCTTAGAAATCTATAGTAGATAAATATCTGGAATTACTTCCAATATTTCAATGGTGCAGCTGACCATTACATGGGGTAGCTATGATTCCTTTGGGCACGAGATGTCAAGAGGAAGACCACTCCACCTGCCATATGGAGGTAAACATTCCAACTGGTCCCATCAATTTAAGCACCAGTTAGACCATAAAACCATAAGACCATTGGAGCAGAATTAGGCTATTTGGCCCATTGAGTCAGCTTTATTTTTCCACTCAACCCATTCTCATACTTTCTTCCCATAACCTTTGACACCCTTACTAACCAAGAACCTATCAACTTCTGTATTAATTATACCCAACAACTTGGCCTCCACATCTGTCTGTGGCAATGAATTTCAGATTCACCAGCCTCTGGCTAAAGAAATTCTTTCTCACCTTTCTTCTAAAGTGCCATCCTTCTATTCTGAGGTTATGCCCTCTGGCCCTAGACTGTCCCACTACTGGAAACATCCTCTCCACATTCATGAAGAGATCCTACTTTAACAAAATATAGCATTCTGAAGTGACTTTCATAAAGCATAGGTTCCGCACAGTTTATGCTTTGACTGTCATGTGCTCCCTTCTGGCCAGCCCAAAACTGCCATTAACCCTTCTTGTGTTTAAAAATGCAACAGAAGTTATGAGCTCTTGACTTAAGATTATTTGAACAAGTTCACATCACCTTCTGATCAAGATTTTCAAGACAAATATTGGTTGATAACAGATTACTGTCTGATGATCTGACATCTCAAATCAATTCTTTCCTCACTAAACATCATTTACTTAGAGATACAGCGAAGAACAGGTTCTTCCACCCCAAGAAGTTGCACTGTTCATTGACTCACCTATTGCACCCTAGTCTAATCACAGGACAATTTACAACTGTCAATTAACCAACTAACCGGTACTTTGTACTGTGGGAGGAAACTGAAGCATCCGGATGAAACCCATGCACTCATGGAAAGGACGTACAATCTCCTTACAGAAGACACCAGAATTGAACTTCGAACTCCGAATCCCCAAAATGGTAACTGCTACACTACTGTGACCCTGGCATGATATTAAATTCAGAAAACTACAACACAGTGCAGGAATAACTGTTCATCAGGTAGACTGATGACCCATCACCCAAGGTCACTGGTCCAGAAATATCTCAGCAGTTCCCATGACCATTAACCGTGAACTAATTCTTAATTACACTGCCACAGCAAAGTTAACATGCTTTGCTCGGGGTATTAATAAAATAATTATCAGTGTTATTAATTCTTGCTGTAAATTAATGTAAAAATGCCCACCTCACCATTTCTATTGCTCTGACCTGCATGTACCATGGATATTTGAGGAGATTTCCCAAAATTCTGATGTCAGTCATACATATTAGCTACATCAACATCCCTCCACCAAATCTTCCTTTTCACAATGCAATCTCTTGCAAAGTGTTTGTTTAATATCTCTTCTAGCTTTTATTATTTGTTATTCAGTTATGGGTGTTGCATCTGTTGTTCATTCGCAATTCCCTATAAAGATACTGGTCGGCATTCTCCTTGGACTGCAGGCATTCAAAGTTCAGAAGGTCGAAGTACATTTATTATCAAAGTATTATCATGTATTATCACATTATACAACTTTTGAAGTTCATCTCGTGACTGTCTGTTAGGAGACGAATCTCAAGGTTGTATGATGTATACATACTGTGATAATAAATGTACTTTGCATTTTGAACTCCTGTAGCTCAAAAGAGGAACTGCATTTCCCAGTGGGTGGTAAATCTATGGAATTCTCTGCCCAGTGAAGCTATCTCAGTAAATATACTTAAGACAAGGTCGAATAGGGTTTTTGCATAGTAGGAGAATTAAGGGTTATGGTGAAAAGGCAGGCAGGTGATGATGAGTCCACCATGGCCAGATCAGCCACGATCTTATAGAATGGCAGAGCAGGCTCGACGGGCCAGATGGCCGACTCCTGCTTATGGTCTCTGTTCCCACACTGATATTACGAAGGAAAATACAAATTATGAACCAGAGTCAATGAAATAATAGCAGTGTATCTAAATCAAGATGATACACAGCTAAAATGGAGATCTGGAATTAGTAATGTTCTTAGAACATTGTTCTTCTTGGAAGCAGATTTCACATCGTAGTGAAGTTCTGTCAGAATGAACGTGATCAACTGTATTGTACCCTGGATCTAATATATGTTGCAACAGCTGTTTATCACAATGCAATTTGTAAATATTGAATTTAGGAACAAGTTTACTGATCAAATGAACTGCCCTAGCCTGAATAGTGTTCAGCTACTTGAGTGTTGTTGTGGATATTGCTAACTAAGCTAGTGATAAGTATTCCAGCACATTTTGCTTTGAGAATATAAGTAGTGGATCAGATTTCTGGAATCAGGAGAGGACCATAAGAAGATCGGAAGGTTTGAGTGTCCTGTGGACATGGACTCCAAGATCTCACTGATCCTCCACATTGCCAAGATTCTTACCATTTATATTATATTCTATCTTCAAATTTGACCATCCAAAATGAACCACTTTACACTTAGGCAACACGAGTGAATCTGCAGATGCTGGAAATAAATACAAAACACAAAATGCTGTCTGGCCTGCTGAGTTCTGCCAGCATTTTGCGTTTTGTATTCACTTTACACTTATCTGGGTTGAACTCCACCTGCCACTCTCAGCCCAGTTCTGCTTTCTATCAATGTCATGCAGTAACCTCTGACAGCCCTCCATACGATAAACAACACCCTCAACTTTTGTGTAATCAGCAAACTTACTAACCCATCCTTCTACTTCCTCATCCAGGTCATTTATAAAAATCACAAAGAGGAGGGGGTCCAGAACAGATCCCTGAGGCACACCACGGGTCACCGGTCTCCATGCAGAATATGAACCATCTACAACCACCCTTTTCCTTCTATGGACAAGCCAATGCTGGATCCACAAAGCAAAGTCTCGCATACTTTCTGAATGAGCCTCGCATGGGGAGCCTTATCAAATGCCTTACTGAAATCCATATACATCACATCCACTGCTCTACCTTCATCAATGTGTTTTGTTACATCCTCAGAGAATTCAATCAGGCTCATAAGGCATGACCTGCCTCTGACAAAGCCATGCTGACTATCCCTAATCAGATTATGTCTCTCCAAATGCTCATAAATCCTGCCTCAGGATCTTCTCCACCAACTTGCCCACCACTGAAGTAAGACTCACTGATCTATAATTTCCAGGGTCATCTCCGCTCCACTCCATCTCCACTCTTGAACAAGGGAACAATGTTTAAACCTCCTGGTACTTCTCCTGTCCCTATTGATGATGCAAAGATCATTGCCAGAAGCTCAGCAATCTCCTCCTTGACTTCCCAGAGTCGCTTGGGGTATATCTCATCCAGTCCCGGCGGCTTATCGAACTTAATACCTTTCAAAAGCTCCAGCACATCCTCTTTCTTAATGTCTATATACTCAAGCATTTCAGTCCACTGTAACTCATCCCCACAATTGCCAAAGTTCTTTTCACTGGTGAATACCCTAAATACCCTAAATTTTCATTCCCTAAATACCTAAAAACCTATTGATTACCGCTTTGAATCTTTCATCATGGGGCATCTGATATCAATTCTGCTTTTTTCAGTAATGATGGATAAGCTATTGATGGTTGAGCTTCTGGTCAATATCACAACTAACATGGGGTTGGTTGAAAATCTTTGTGAAGGAGGAGATCAGGAAAGAGGCCCTGCATAGTCATGAGAGGCAAAATGAAACAGTACTGAGAGGAAGATGCCAGAAACCACATAATCTCAGAGAAGTTATGGAAGAGAGAAAGAAAGAAAGTTTCGCTTCATTTGTCACGTGTACATTGAAACATTGAAGCATAAAGTGAAATGCATGACTTGGGTGAAATCATATCAGTGAGGATTGTGCTAGAGCCAGCCCAGAAATGTTGCCATGCTTCAGGTGCCAACATAACGCACCCACAACTTACTAACGATAACCCCAACTGTGCATCTTTGTAATGTGGGAGGAAACCCACACGATCAGAGGAGAATGGACAAGTGGCAGAAATCAAACCCTGATCAGTAATTGCTGGTGCCGTAGAGCAACTGTGGTAACCACTACGCATTGGTGCCACCCACATATAGACGATTGTCATTTTGGCCTGTTGTTGCCAGGCTGGTGGGAAGCAGCTTTCATCAATAGCCCTGCAGATTACAGCTCAACTGAATTATTTACATATAATGAGGGTTTCTGCCTCTATCACCCTTTCAGCAAATAAGTTCCGGACCCCAAGCAAAGCCTTGGCAAAAATGCCTTTTCTTCACCTTCTTCCTAATTCTCCACCAATTAATTTAAACTTATGCTCCCTTTTTTAGACCCATTTTTAAGGGAAATACAACAAGTACCTCCTGCTTATTCTTTCTGGGCTCCTCATAATTCGACTCACTTTAGCCTCTTCTTTTCCAAACAATTCTACCTTAACTAATCTTTCGTCATCGTCACATTTATCCAGTCCATGGAGCAACCTTTTTAAATATCCCTTTGTACTCTCGCCAATACAATCACATATTTAAAGAGGCAAATTAACAAAATGACCTGCATATTTTGGGATGTGGGAGGAGATTGGAACTCAACCAAGAAAACACATGTCGTTCCAAGAAGAGTGTATATCCTCACAGAGAGAACCCAAGGTCAGATGTGAACTTGGTTCACTGGGGCTCATGAGGCAGCAGTTACCACTGTGCCACCCTGATTTCTCAGTTCATTCTGAGTGAACGCTGGTGGTTTTCCTGTTTTTCTGGATTTATTTTCCCTGGCTTGATAGTAATGATACAGTGAGATCACTAAGCCGAGTTTACATATTGTGGTGGAATACGATAGTACTGCTGATGGTCGTCAGGGCTACAGGGATGCCCAGCTTCGAGCTGGCTGGTCTATTCCATTTTATATATATATAGCATCCTTGGTGTAACTGTGGACTTTGTCACCGCAAGTGTTGTGCTGCCATTACTCAATTAATGTTGTACTTAAACCCTTCTGTAGCACTGTTTCCAGTGCTGGGTAATACCCCACAAGACCCTGGTCAATGTGTTAGAAGCTGCTTACTCTTGGTCAAAGTCTTTAGCTATGTTAAGAAGTCCAACCAATCAACAAGTGCACCAATGCAGGATATAGCAGGTGAAGTTGGAGCAGAATACCATCTCTGTAGTATTTATCAAAGTACTTCCTGACATCTTCAGGTATCAATGTTTTGGATGTCCAACATCTGCAGAATTCCGTCTGTTTATGATCAGGGTTTTGGTTTAAGGATTTTGATGGTTTCCAACATCAGCATCCTTGAGTCAGTCAGCATTGACTGTCATTGTGTCCTCCAGCTACTGCAGCTATTCCAGCAGCCTTGTCCTCCCGCAGCCATCTTGTACCTGACAAACGGGTGGCACTTAGCTCCAGACTGGAGCAGTAGAGTTTCTGCTGCATTTGTATGTCGACATTTTAACATAACCCAATATTTCTGCCTAGTGCACCAAAAATTATTTGTAACTTACAAAAAAAATTGTTAGTACTACAAACCTGAAATAAATATAAAAATTTTGAAAATGCTCAACGAATCAGGTGCATCGGTGGATAGAGAAACAGAGGTAATGTGTCTTTCACAGAGGAGCGTAAACATCCAATTTGGATCCAATGATATACAAGCAGACTCGATGGGCCAAATGGCCTAATTCTGCTCCTGTATCTTATATGTCAGGTTGCCAAATCATTGATCTTCATTCTGGCACGTGTGGCCTACATGTGCTCTGAGTTATACAGCAGTGACAATGTGGCATAAAATATAACATTAGAGCAATGAACAGGCCATTCAGCCCATAATGTTATGCCAGTTTTAATTCTACTTTATGCCAAATATCCTCCTCATGTATATCCTCCATAACCCTCCATTCCCTTTCTATTCATGTTTGTATTTAAAAGCACCTTAAACACTAAACTGCTTTCTTCCACTAATACCCCTGGAAACCTATCCCAGGCACCTACCACTCTGCATAAAACACTTGCACCTCATGACACCTTTAAACCCCAACCTTAAAAGCAGGTCCTAACCTGGAGAAAATATTTTGACCGTCTATGCCTTTAAAAAGTCCCATCAGGTCTTCTCTTATCCTCCAGCACAACACAATTTTGTCCAGCTTTCCATTCAGTTTGCGTATAAGGAGAAGGTGGGAGTGGAGGATGCTATCACGTATTTGCTGCACAAATCACTCTCTCACGTAGAGGGGGTCAGTTGTGCTGTGAGGATTACATTCCTTGACTTCTCTAGTGCCTTTAACACCATCCAGCCCAAGATCTTAAGGCACAAACTAACGGAGATGGGAGTAGACTCTCACATGGTGGATTGGATAGTGGACTACTTGACAGATAGACCTCAGTATGTGCGGTTGGGAGACTGTAGGTCTGACACGGTGGTCAGCAGCACAGGGGCGCCGCAGGGAACCGTACTCTCTCCGGTCCTGTTCACCCTGTACACATCAGACTTCCAATATAACTCGGAGTCCTGCCATGTGCAGATGTTCGCTGATGACACGGCCAAAGTGGGGTGTGTCAGGAATGGACAGGAGGAGGAGTATAGGAAACTGATACAGGACTTTGTGATATGGTGCAACTCAAACTACCTGCGTCTCAATATCACCAAGACCAAGGAGATGGTGGTGGACTTTAGGAGATCTAGGCCTCATATGGAGCCAGTGATCATTAATGGAGAATGTGTGGAGCAGGTTAAGACCTACAAGTATCTGGGAGTACAGTTAGACGAGAAGCTAGACTGGACTGCCAACACAGATGCCTTGTGCAGGAAGGCACAGAGTCGACTGTACTTCCTAAGAAGGTTGGCGTCATTCAATGTCTGTAGTGAGATGCTGAAGATGTTCTATAGGTCAGTTGTGGAGAGCGCCCTCTTCTTTGTGGTGGCGTGTTGGGGAGGAAGCATTAAGAAGAGGGACGCCTCACGTCTTAATAAGCTGGTAAGGAAGGCGGGCTCTGTCGTGGGCAAAGTACTGGAGGGTTTAACATCGGTAGCTGAGCGAAGGGCGCTGAGTAGGCTACGGTCAATTATGGATAACTCTGAACATCCTCTACATAGCACCATCCAGAGACAGAGAAGCAGTTTCAGCGACAGGTTACTATCGATGCAATGCTCCTCAGACAGGATGAAGAGGTCAATACTCCCCAATGCCATTAGGCTTTACAATTCTACCGCCAGGACTTAAGAACTTTTTAAAAGCTATTATTAATGCTTTTTGAGATAGTGATTTAGATGCATATCATATTTTTTACTGAGTTAAGTATTGTATGTAATTAGTTTTGCTACAACAAGTGTATGGGACATTGGAAAAAAGTTGAATTTCCCCATGGGGATGAATAAAGTATCTATCTATCTATCTATTATAGTTCATAGCCTCTACTCCAGGCAGCATCCTGACCCTCTCTATAGCTTCCACATCCTTCATATAATGGGGTGATTAGAACTGTGCATCATACTCCGAGTGGTTTACATAGCTGAAGCAAGACCTCTTTACTCTTATACTCAACACCCTTACTAATGAAAGCAAGTACACCTTTTTAACCACCTCATCCACTTGTTTCGGCATTTGCAGTGAACTTTGTACCTAGACCTCAAGATCCGTTTGTACCTCAATGCTATTAAGGGGTCTACTATTAACTGTATACTTTCTCTTTTCACTTGACTTCCCATAGTGAAACAACTCCCGCTTGCGTAGATTAAACTCCATCTGCCATTTCTCTGACTATATTTGTAACTGAGCTATATCCTGCTGTATTCTTCGAGAGTCCTATACACTGTCCACAACTCCACCAGTCTTGGTGTCACCTGTAAACTTCATGATCTACCCATCTGCACTTTCATCCATATCATTGATATATATAGATCCTTGTAGAACACCACTGGTCACTGACCTACAGCCAGGGTAACAGCCTTCCGCCCCTACTCTCTGCTTTCTGTGGCAAGTCAGTTCTAAATCAAAACTTAAAATTCACCCGTGATACCATGCATCTTTATCTTACCAATTGCCTTAATAAAGTCGATGGAGACAAACACCTTAACATCATCAGGCTCCTTTATCATCTGTTTAAAACACTTGATCAAGTTTGTAACACCTGTTCTGGTCTGCACAAAGCCATGCTGACTGTCCCGAAGCAGGCCATGCATCCCAAACACATATCCCTCAGTAACTTCTCCACTAGTTTCTCTACCACGGATATGAAGCTTCTAGTGACCAGGATTATTCCTATTTCATTCTCGAACAAAGGCACAACATTTTTTACTCTCCAGTCCTCTGTGATTTCACATGTCGCTAGTGAGGATACAAAGATCTTTGTCAAAGCACCAATCTCTTGACTCCATCTGCCACAACAGACAGGATCTCCCGGTTGCCACCCATTTCAACTCTGCTTCACATTCCCATTTGGATATGTCCATACATGGCCTCCTCTACTGCCATGATGAGGCCAAACTCAGGTTGGAGAAGCAACACCACATATACCATCTGGGTAGCCTCCAGCCCCTTGGTATGAACATCGAATTCTCCAACTTCTGGTAATTCCCTCCCTCTCCCTTCCCCCATCCCACTTTCACTCTGCATCTTCTTCTAGCTGCCTATCACCTCTCTCATGATTCTGCTTTCTTCTACTACCCATAGTGCTTTCCCCTTTCATTTCTTCTTCACCTCTCCGGCCTATCCCCTCCCTGCTTCCCCTCCCCCACCCCTTGATCTTTCCTCTGATTGGATTTTCACCTGGCACCTTCCACCCTCCCCCCCACCTTCTTTATAGGGCCCCTGCCGCCTCCTTCTTCAGTCCTGACGAAGGGTCTCGGCCCGAAAAATTGACTGCTCATTTCAACGGATGCTGCCTGACCTGCTGAGTTGATCCAGCTTGTTTGTACATCTTAATCTCTTTACTTGCTTCTTTCAATATTCTACCCTGGTGATGAATCCTTCTTAATGCTTTTCAAAAGTCCCAGCTCAACCTCTTGCTTAATCTCAAAATGTTCCAGCACATTACCATGCTTCACTTGGCCTTCTCTATCTCCCAAATCCTTCTCCTTGGTAAATAGAATCATTGAAACATAGAAAACCTGCAGCACAATACAGCCCTTCAGCCCACAAAGCTGTGCCAAACATGTCCCTACCTTAGAAATTACCTAGGGTTACCCATAGCCCTCTATTTTTCTGAGCTCCATGTACCTATCCAGGAGTCTCTTAAAAGCACCGGCAGCCCATTCCATGCACTCTGCGTAAAAAAAACTTGCCCCTGACATCTCCTCTGTACCTACTTCCAAACACACTAAAACTGTGCCCTCTCATGCTAGCTATTTCAGCTCTGCAAAAAAGCCTCTGACTATCCACACGATCAATGCCTCTCATCATCTTATACACCTCTATCAGGTCACCTCTCATCCTCCATCGCTCCAAGGAAAAAACGCTGAGTTCACTCAACCTATTCTCATAAAACATGCTCCCCAATCCAGGCAACATCCTTGTAACTCTCTCCTCACCCTTTCTATGGTTTCCACATCCTTCCTGTAGTGAGGCGACCAGAACTGAGCACAGTACTCCAAGTGAGGTCTGACCAGGGTCCTATATAGCTGTAACATAACCTCTCGGCTCCTAAACTGAATCCCATGATTGATAAAGGCCAATGCACCATATGCTTTCTTAACCAGAGTCAACCTGCTCAGCAGCTTTGAGTGTCCTATGGACTCGGACCCCAAGATCCCTCTGATCCTCTGCACTGCCAAGAGTCCTACCATTAATACTATATTCTGCCATCATATTTGACCTACCAAAATGAACCACCTCACATTTATCTGGGTTGAACTCCATCTGCCACTTCTCAGCCCAGTTTTGCATCCTATCAATGTCTCGCTGTAACCTCTGACAGCCCTCCACACTGTCCACAACACCCCCAACCTTTGTGTAATCAGTAAATCTACTAACCCATCCCTCCACTTCCTCATCCAGGTCATTTATAAAAATCACAAAGAGTAGGGGTCCCAGAAAAGATCCCTGAGGCACACCACTGGTGACCGACCACCATGCAGAATATGACCCGTCTACAACCACTCTTTGCCTTCTGTGCAATGAATTAATCAGCACATTATGCCCTGGCCTAGTGCAGAGTTTTATTTTTGGCCAACATACACTGCTGATTTAATAGGTGTATCCAGGTGGTTACAAAACAATGTCCAGGCCAAGGAATTTCAGAGGACAGTTTCCCACTGTGATCGGCTCCCTCTCTGAAAGAACTTTACCATATTCCCCTTCCCCAGCTATTTCCCCATAGCTGGGTAAATATTTACTTTTCAAGCACAAATTCCTTGTGAAACTGGTGAATGACTTTGCTTTCATCAACCCTTCAGACCGTGCACTCCAGCGAACAACAACTTGCAATATCATATCTCTCCCACTTACTTGTTTTTTTTGTCAGTTGTCTCAGAGTCAATTGCTGCACTGTGGCGACCCAATTATTAGCACACTCGAACCGGCTGATAATTAGCCAGCGTGCAGGCACAAAGGCTAGGTCCGGAACAAAGGGAGAAAGCCTGAGGCGGTGTCAGTACGTGCCTCTCGAGGCATCCGGCGGGGGAGGGAGGCTTTAAAGCAAGACTGTGAAGTTGGAATAAACTTTATCTTTGACTGCAGTTTACCGACTCCGTGTCGTTATTTTAGCGCTGCGTGTAGCACACCGCTACAATTGGTGACCCCGACGGTCCAAACGTTTTTGGACCGGAGATGAACGACGCCGCATCTGTTCATGCGGTTTCCTTGAAACTGCCAAGCTTCTGGACGCTACAACCTCAGTGCTACAGCACCATATTAACAGCTGAATACTTAACAAGACATCATATATTTCAATCCATTATTGGGTATATTCCTAGTAACCAAATTGGCTTTCTGATTCCTTTAATACCTTGGTATAAAGCACTGATATTCCTGAAATATTCAGATACTATGACATCTTAAAAGTAGCAAGAGGAAGCCACCATGATCTCAGTAATCATCAACACGAGAATTACTTTTGCATGTTCGCTACTGTCACCAAGTTGACAATGCAGTTTGGCATCATTTGTTAATTACTGTGTAGTCATCTAATCTGAGCACACTGGCAAGGCCATCAAACTGTGGGGCAGTGCATGACAGAACAGCAGGTAGTTGTACTTGTATTTAAATTTCACTTCCACCCTTATGGGAAACATCATTCTAATTGTTAATAATAGAGCCAGGACTAGGATTGAGTCAAGGGTGATTGAACAAATTGTCTATTTTGTGACACAACGAACAGAGACACCAATCTATTGTGAAAGAATCTCTGTGTTGTAAAGCCATATTTACTGTCAATAAGTAAGTCAGCTGACAGTGATCAGAGCCGCAGTCAGCCATTCCCACCAGCAGCTTGGAACTGTGGATTAGTTATTCCCAATGTCAATCATTTGGTCATCTGTACTCTGTAGCCATTCTTGCATTCTATTTAATTCTATTCGGCTGAATTTGTAGCGAGGAAGGATGGTGGTAAAAGGAGAGCACATGCCATTTCTCAATGTGGTTTATAAAAGTATGCTTTTGTGAAAGTAACCTCTGAATCACCTACAATCTTCACCAAAAATAAGTCAACACCAGGATTACTCAAAATTTTCAGTGATGGCCTTGAACTTTAGAAGAGAACTTATTTGTCTTTTTAGTCAACATAAACTGCTGCATGTGATCACAAGCGAAGAGGACAATATTAACTAAAAAGGGCGCACACAGCAAAGGTTGTTGCTACACTAAATAGATAATGGTCACACAAACAGAAGGGAATTCTTTGGATCCACACAGAGGAGGGCAATGAGGCAGTAGGGGATGAGGATCTTTTAAAGTTAGCTCTAAGGCTATTTAAACCAGCTACATGGGGGTTAGACTTTACCTGACATCATTTTCAGAGTATCGCCTTTGCATATCCTCTTTATTCCTTTGTCTCTTCCCTGTCTCGTCCTCCTCTTCTTCTTCCTCCTTCTCCTCCTCCTCCTCTACCCCCTCCTCATCCTCTTTCTTCACCTCTTTTTCTCCCTCCTCCTCCACTTTCTCTTCCTGCTCCTTGTCCTTTGCCTCCTCCTCCTCCTCATCTTTCTCTTTCACCTCTTCCCTCTCTTCCACCTCCGCGCGTTCCTCTTGCTCACATTCCTCTTGTTCTTCCTTTGGTTTGCTTTCTTGCCCCATATCCTCATTATCCTCTTTATTCTCATCGGGGTTTGCTTTCTCCTCCTCCCCGTCTTTCTTTATTGCCTCTTCCTCCTCTACTTCAGCCTCCAGCTCTGCCTCTTCCTTGTTCCCTTCTTCCCCTCCCTCTTTCTTTTCTTCTAATGCTTTTGACCGCCTGAAGATCAAAGTGCAAAATAATGGAGGCATGCAAGACAGAATAAAACAAAAAAATGATATTAGCTGCAATTAAAGGAATGAAAGAATTCCAAAAGGAAAAATAAACTAAAATTAAACAAGCAAGCAATCTATGTAATAAACATTGTTTTGTATCAAATCACAGATAATTCAGAATAATTCTAAGTACAGTCAATAATTTATATCTATTTCTATACCAGATTTAATTAAGAAACAAACCAAATATTTGTAAATGCTATTACAATATTATTTTATGAATTTGTATTTCAACAATAACAATTGTAGCTTTACACATAAATATATAATATATAGCAATTGACCAGCAATGCTGATGCCTCTTGACTAGAATTGGGCCCTTGATCTATGACTTTGTTTTCCATTAACCTGATTTTTAAATGTTGGTTTATTGACTCAACTCATTGACAAGGCAGTAATCTGAGGAGCACATGGAAATCCAATTGCAAAAAGAAACCAAATCTATCTTTATCTAAGAAGGCCTTCATATTGAGAACGATTACTTTCTAATTCTGCTTTAACCTTTAAACATCTTTTATCCATGTGGTATTTTGTGTATGGGAGGATCAGCAATATTAATAAGAAAGCACCAATGCACTGAAATCCAAGAGACAAAAGAAAGTAATGAATTAGAGCTAATGGCAGCATTTGATTTGGTGCTATTCAGGCAACCTGACCAGAAGTAGTGTTGGAAAAGTTGATACACAGTACATACTTCAGTTATGAAGTAGCTCTTCTATTGTAAATTCTACACTAACATTGTGATATGCAAACAACATAGATGTTTTGTATTATTTTCTAACAATCTTGCTAATATTTATTGTAGCTGTGAAATATAAGAAATGAGAGCATAACCAGCTTGATAAGTAACTAGTTACATACTTAAGAACTGATTTGTTACTCAACTGAATGCTTTTATACTCTGTTGATGTACTTATGCCAACCCCGAAAAATCACAATATGCTCCTTTAGAAGACAAGTTGAGCTGCTCTTCCCATTATCACTCTCCTAATTTCACGGTTATAATTCAAGTTTGGCAGTAAGGGGAAACACTAATCTAAACAAAAATGAAATTGACTTCGCTATTTTGGCCCTTGGAATAATTGCAATGTAGAGATGTGTCTCTTGTAATAAGTAAATGTCTTGTAAATGGGGATTATAGTGATGTTAGTGATGGTACTTGTAGTGTTGGTGGCGGTGGTGGTAGCAGCAGAGCATGGGCATGGAATAAGAAAAATCTTTGCCTGGTCACCAACAAATAAGCTGTTTTTTTGTTTTTCCATAAGAAATCTGGAATATATTCAATACACTTCTTCGTGAAAGGGATTACTAGAATAACATGTTGTTTTAGTATTTATTTTTTCCAAATGAAAGATGCTTGCAACACTGCTTTGATTTACAAACTGGTTAATTATAGAAAAATGTATATTTTTGATGTGAAGAAACATTGGAGAAATGTTGGCATTCAGAAGCATTTGGCATCCAAAAGTATAGTGGCAGACTTCGCAATCTGAATTTGGAAGTTCAAGAATTTTGTATTAGATACTGCCACTGTGGGAATCCCAGACTTCATGCTGTTTAAATGGGTAATTGCTCAGGGCTTTGCTCAGAACTGTCAGCATAGGCAGAGCTGGGTTTATAACCTGCGGTCCTTGGACCCCTTGCTTAATGGCATTGGTCCATGGCATTAAAAAGGTTGGGAAGTCCTGGGCTAGAGTGATGCAGTTCATAATAATTACTGCCTTTACAAAGTAGATGTTGTGAGAATGTGGAGTCAAGGCACGGGGCTTAAAGTTTTAAAGTAAGTAGATGGCCAATTTGTAATGAGGAGACACTTACGTGCTCAAAAGACTGTTCTCAAATGGAACTCTTTACCCTTAAGGAGTATGAATATTTCTGCTGCAGAGTACATTAAAGACATACAGAGAGAAACTTATGCAAAGGTAATCAGTGGATTCTGGTGGGGAAACAGAAGCAGTACAGAGAGTTGTGAATGGAATACAAGATTAATCATGATATTGGAAGTGTCAATAACTGTCCTATTCCAGCTCCTACTTCTAGAGTCCATACAGCGTGGATACAGGCCCTTTGGCCCAACAAGTACATGCAGATCCTGGTACCCACCCAGTTCATCCCAATTAACTGCACTAGGCCCATATCCCCCTAAGCTCCTTTCCTCTATCCATCTGCTCTTAACTAATTTCTTGCAGTCTTTTGAAGAGTGAAACACAATGGACAATTGTGTAAGATATTTCTGAAGCTGCACTATTGAACACATTTGTTTCATTATATAAACAACGTTGTCTAGTGTATAATAACAATGCTATTTGCTGTGCAGTGTCTTTGTGAGTGCTAATGACTCAGCATTGCCATTTGCACCAGGCAACCCTGGTTATCTCAATGCTTAGCAATAATGTTATAATACTGAGGTCTCTGAATGTCTGAAATGGGTTGTTGTATAAATGAAGCAACATTCCAAATATAAAACTTACTTAAGGTATAAGAGTGAAGTACTATCTCATTAATCAAACTGTTTAAACCTGAAACAGATGAATTGAGTAATGTTCTACATAAGGTAACACCATCACTGGGTCTCACCTGATCTTCCTGGTTGTTCGAGGATGTTCAGACTGCACAGACATGTAACTTGTGCTGCTCATTCGTGAAGCGCTACTTGTCCTTGATACGGCAGACACGTCACTTACATCGCTGTCTGATGACTTGTTAGAGATATTATCTGACCCTCGGTGTGTGTCCCGTCCCAACCGATGCTATTGAAAAGAAATTATATCAATAACTTTAATCATTAAGTCAAAGATAAAATTTCTCATTTGTTCTCATGTCCTTATTTCCATTCATATGTTACTCCAAAGCATTGAGTTTTCATATCATGCTGATAACAATATTTAGTTCAAATTTAAAAGGAGGCAGGCTAAGAGTTGTCCAAGGCTCAGGTGAAGTAGTATCCATTTGATGTTAAATTGATCAACCTGCGGTTTAGGAAAGCTTAACTTCCAAGCTTAAGTGATTCCAGTCATCTTCAGTAGAAGTACCACGCTCCTTTTTATAAAGTCATAGAGCAATTGCTTCCAAAGTACCATTATTATAGAAGATAATATCTGGAATTTGATTCACTTTAAAAGATCTCATAAAATGACAAGGCCATGGGTCCCAACAACATCCCAGAGATAATGCAGAGGAATGTCCAGATTGTCCAAATTGACTTTGTATAGCAACACACATCAACTACTCAATAACACAGGACAGATCCAGTCCATCAGTATCTCCCTATTATCAGCAAGTTAATGGAATATGATATCAACAGTTGATCAACAGACATTTACTTACTAATATTCAATGATGCTCAGTTTGAGTTACAACTGGGCTGCAACTTCAGATGTCATTAAAGTCTGGACCAAATATTTAGAAAGTAGATGTTTGCCCATGTGAATCCAGGAATTAAGGTGTCATTTAACACAGTGTAATAGGTTAAATGCCATGTAAAACAGAATCACTGGTAATCAAGGAAAAAACTTTCCACTTGCTGAAGTTATAATCATCTTAAAGAAAATACTAAAAGCCAATCATCACAGCTCCACAGGAACTCCTCAGGACAATACCTAGGGTCAACCATCATCAGCTGCTTCATCTTTAACTTTCCTTTCATCACAATACTAGAATTTGGAATGTTCACTGACTGTTCCAGTGTTTTGTTTCACTCTCAGTCTCAGACCATGCAATAAGCCAGGTAACAATTGAACTTAACTGGAAAGTATCAATATTTGCCACATGTGCCAAGATATGACCATCTCCAAAGGGAATCCACAAATTTACTCTTGATATTTAGTAGACTGCCATTACAGAATCATTCATCAACACCTCAAATGTCACTAATGATTAGAAATTTCATTGGACCTGCTTTGGTCAGAAGCTAGCTATTTTTTTTAAACATAGCACAATAACAGGCCCTTCTGGTCCAACAAGCCCATACTGTCAGTTACACCCATACTAGCCTGTACGTCTTTGGAATGAGGGAGAAAACCTGAGCTCATGGTGGAAACCCATGCAGTCACATATAAGCTTCTTACAGAACCTGGGTCACGCTGGCGCCATAGTCGCATTATGCTAACCACTATGCTGCCAAGCCACCCCTTTCCCTTTGCATTAATTGTCTCATCTACCCTGACTCCTCAAAGCTTTCCATCAATTGCATGGTAAAACTCAGGAATTCTGCACTTATCTGGATGAATGGACCTCCAACAATAAGAAGCTTGCTACCATCTTGTCTAACCATCTCACTTATTTGGCACCTCATTCAACATTCTAAATCTTCACTGTCTACAGTGTCAGATGTAGGTGCATGGGAACATAATCGCTGCGTATTTTCATGCTGGATATGCACTATCCTAGCATGGAAATATATCACCATTATTACTAGTTCACAAAACAATCATCCTGAGTGCCTTCACCAACCAAGCTGCTGAGGTTCAGAAAAGCACTTCATCATTACCATCTCAAGGGCAATTAGGAATCAATTATAAATACTATTTTATCAGTGAGGTCAACATTTGATGAATAATTAATTAAACACACTTCCATGTACTTAGTACCAATCAGTTGTTGAAAGTATGTGGCAAGAGCTCTTTGGCTTGTACTTGGAAACCCAATGGAATTGAAGCCACGACTGAGGGATAGAGCATTGGGGCATTCTAGCCAACAGGGTGAAAGAAAGCCTCGGTCAGTGGGAGACCAAAGATTTCTAAAAATATACTAAAATTAACCTATTTTTCTATGTTTCCAGCTCCAACTATGTTACCATTGAGTTTGATCAAACAAGAAAATCACCATAGATTTCCCTATTATGGCTCAGTTTAAGACTGTAATGAAGATACAATATTATTATTGCTTATACAAAGAAGAACCATGGTGCCTCCAGGTGGATCTGCTCAATTCTCAAACTGAGCAGGTTAAAACTTTTGTGTGTGATGTCAGCTGTTAAGATAAAGAAAATCCTTTATTTTTAGCCATGTTTACCAACAAACATTGGTATGGTTTTCTCATTACAGTTCACGTGATAAAAATACTAAGTATTTGCTTCCCGTCCAAGGATTCTGTTGGACTTCAGATGAAAAAGGACTTACAACTACAGTGATAATGTCCTGTGCCACCTGCTCCATTAGAAGCTCAACCATATGCTACCTCCTTGAATCCTTACAGTGTCCAGGAAAATGAGCTGATGGTTATGATTCGTTTATATTTTGTAATATGGAACACAAAATCATTATCAGAATGTTGTTAGAAGACTCAGATATAAAATTAGGATTTAATAAGGAGACCATAAAGATCAGTCTCATAATAGCAAGATGTTGGATGTGCAACCCAATTTCATTTCTGCAACTCTGACTATTTAAAAATAGTCACATAACTTAGAACAGTATGGTGCAGGTATAAGCACTTCAGTTTATCATGATTGTGCTGACCTTGACACCAATCTTAACTAGTCTCATTGCCTGGACATAGCCCAGATCCCTCTATTTACTGCCTGTGCATGTGTCTGTCTAAATGCCTCTTAAACATCACCACCATACTTTCTTCCACCACCACTCATAGTGATGCGTTGTAGGCACCTACCACTTTCTGTGTAGAAATCCTGCCTCCCAAATTTCCTTTGAACCTTTCTCAAATCATCTCAAAGTTGTGCCCTCCAATATTTGACACTTCCACACTAGCACAGTGGATGTTGTCTGCACTGACTCCAGTAACACACATGACAAGGTGGCTCATGGTAGACTGATTCAAAAGCATAAAGCACATGGGAAAAAGACTCTGACTATCTACTTCATTGAGACCCCTCATAATTTTATAAACTTCTATCAGGAACCATAGTCTGCAAGGTTCCAGAGGCAAACAATCCAAGTTTGTCTAAACCTTCCCTATAGCTAAAATACTTCATGCAGGCAGCATCTGGGTACCCTTGCTGAGCCATAAGATTCTCCCGAGAGTGTAGGCACCAGAAATACACATAGTACTCCAAATGTGGCCTAACTGACGTTCTATACAGTTGCAACATGAGTAGCCATCTCTTATACTCAAAGATTCATAGATTCAAAGTACATTTATTATCAAAGTATGTATGCAGTATACAACCCTGAGATTTGTCTTCCCCACAGACAATCACAAAACAAAGAAAACCAGGGAAACTGCGCAAGGAAATACATCAACCACTGCCCACCCCCAGCCTAACCATGTGCAAAGAAACAGATTGCATAAATGGCAACAAAAGAAGAATGAATAACACAGAAAATCAAGAGTCCAGGCATATCCAGTTTAGCTCAGTGTTCATTATCGGCAGGTTGCTTCAATTCAAAATCGCCCAAAATAAAGGAGCACCCAGAAAGCAGAAACACATCGTAACGGGAACTACAGAGTCCCGTCCACAAACCACATTGATTAAACCTTGCCCAAGACCCAGAACTCTAGCACCATCCTCTAACAACATCAAGGGAGGGAGAGAGCATCAGAACCCAGGGACCTTCCTCTGGAAACAACGAGCACGATGGAGAGAGAGAGAGGGGGAGAGGGGGCGAGAGAGGGAGGGAGAGGGAGAGGGAGAGAGAGAATGCCCTAAGCAATGAAGGAAAGCATGCATATATCTTCTTTACCACCCTACTTTCTTGTGTTGCCACTTTCAGACAGCAAACACTTACACCCAAGATCCCTCTGTACATCAGTGCTCCTCAGAGTCCAGTCATTTACTATATACATTTCTCTTATATTTGACCTCCAGAAATGTAACACCCCATTACTTAACCAGATGAAGCTATTTCTCTCATAATATTTCCAACTGATCTATATTCTGCTGAATCCTATGATAGGCTTCCTCAGAATCCATAATTCCACCAATTTCTGTGTCATCTGCAAACTGGCCTACATTTTTATCTAAATAATTTATATGCATCACAAACAACAAGAGGTCCCAGTACTGATCTCTGCAGAACACAATGTGACAGTTCTCCAACCAGAATAACAGCTCTCCACCACTCCCCTCCATGATCTCCAGCCACACCAGTCTTGAATCCAGACCTTTAAGTGCTCATGGACCCCATGTGCCTTATTCTGAATCAGCCTACCATGAGCCCTTGTCGTATATGTTACCGGAGTCCGTGCAGACAACATCCATTGTGCTAGCCTCATCAACCATCTTTGTCACTGCCTCAAAAACAGTGAGGCAGGATCTCCCCTGTACAAAACAGTACTGTCTTTTCCTAATAACTCCAGGCTTTTCCAAATGCATTTGCAATCTCGTCCCTAAGAATATTATCAAGTAATTTCCTGAAGCAAGGTTCATCAGCTCATTTCAAGTACAATTAATGTTTATTGTCATTCTACCATGCACATGTATACAGCTAAACAAGACATCGTTCCTTTGGAGCCAAGGTGAAAACCACAGTCCATATAGTCATACACAGCACGTATAGTTCCAATCCAGCACGTATGGTCACAAAATAGTTTTAACAGCAATCCTTGCGTGGCAGGACCTGAAGATTGACAGGCTGACGTAAAGTGCGAGGTACATGTTTACCGTAAGACAGAATAATGTTGCTTACAGCATTATAATAAAAAAGTAGTTGTATACGGTAAATATGTGAAAACAGTAGCAATGAAAGATGAAAGTTGACCCATGCAGGATGAGATTGTGTCAGTGAGTTGGGAGGTGGGCAGTGCAGCATTCAGACAGAGTGTACATAGGGCAGAATGTTTTAAAGTTTAGCATCCTGGGGAAGAAGCTGCTACCCAGCCCAACAATATTGGCTCTTATGCTGCAGTACGTTCTGCATGATGGCAGGAGGTCAATGTAATTTTGGGAAGGATTGAAGGGGTCTGTGACAAAGAATTGCTAATGCAGCAGTTCTGATATATGTCCCGAATGGGGGGTGGGGGTGGGAGGGAGAGATCCCAATGTTTTCAGCAGTCTTCACTATCCACTGCATGATAGTGTTTCCATTCCCCTTTTTAAACAAGAAACAACATTGGCCATTCTACAGTCTTTCCATGATGCGCCTGGGTAGCTGTTCCTCTAGTTCCTGCTAGTTATTGGGAGGCCTATAGTATAACCCTATCATAATGATTGCACCTTTCTCATTCCACATGATCTCACTGGATGAGATCTTCAAGATACCTTCTCTAGGTGCAGCTGTGGTAATCTTTATAAGCGGTAGCATAAATTCTTCACCTCCTTTACCTCCTTCTCCATCACGTTAAATATCTGAGGTGCAGCTGGCTGTGGTGACAGGAGAATTCACTTTTCTCTTTTATCCCGTGATTGAAGAATTCGACATATCGACCAATATTCAGAGTAGGTGATGGTACCAAGACCATTTGCAGTCAATCCTCCTGACAATGACGCCACTGAGCATAAATAATATGCTAACTACTAATCTTTAGTCCTTGGTATTCTATTTGGAAATAATTAGTGCAAATGGCTTGCAGTCTCTTTGAAGAAACAGTTATTGGGGTCCAAATGTTCCAACTGATAACATCAGACCTGCCTTATTATTCATTATTTGAAATAAATAATCTACCTATCCACTCCTGGTAACAGCTCATACAGCAGTTCAGCAAAGCTTCAAGCATTAGCCCTTACAAAACTATTGCCCTATTAAAATATCATAACATTCTAAGGTACAATAAGGCAACATCATCATGCTCTTACTATGGCAAACGGATATTCCCCAGTAAGTCTTCTTGGCAAAACCAGACCAAACCAATACTGCTGTTGCCGGTGACCCTATGGATTTGTTACACTTGCATGATGCGCCCTCACTCCTGTGATGATTGCTCCAAAAGTTGAGGATATGTATTCAATCCTTTATTACCGATTAGCAAACATAAAACCTTGAAGCGATGAAGCTTAAGCATACCTGATGCACCATCAATAACTCACTCTGAGACGTAAAAGCGAGGTATCGGCTTTTATTGACTGGAAGAAGGAACAAGCAGTGAGTGACCACTATACTACATCCTGGAGACAGAGAGGCCGGGCTCAGACCTCCATCACCTTTATACAGGGGTCTGTGGGAGGAGCCACAGGAGCAGTCAGCAGGGGGCGTGTCCAGACAGGTATATGTAGTTCACCACAATACCCAAATGTAAGCTAAGCATTAAGCAAAAAATAGGGTCTCCATCAGCCCTCAGTTGCTACCAACTGCAAAGAACAAAGCATGAAGACAAAACTTATTCCCTTTGCTTTTACCACGCCCCCCCAACTTATGTAACAAGTTATCATAATAAACGTACAACACATAATACAACGCATATAGAGGACAGATGCATGGCTCTTACACTAAGTATAAACTTATTTTGCTTTGTTTTCTTTGTGGCCCTGTTATGCCAATATTATAATGTAGTTGTCAATCCCATGACAACAAAACTACAACACCTGGAGAGCAAACAAAATGTTTTGTGCTTAAAACTGTTGAAAGGCAATTAGCAACATTCTCCCAGGTTCAGCTTTTTTCTCCTCTCCAGCTGAATTATTTGAAGCTCTTGTTTGAGATAGCAATTGTTGTCTGTCAAGCTCAATTATTTTCTGGCTTCCTTAAAGCAGGGGTCCAACCTGGGGTCCACTGACCTCTCGGTTAACAGGAGGGGTTCATGGCATAAAAACAGTTGGGAACCCCTGCTTTAAAGTAACATTTCCTCTTTCTTACTTGACTTAAATTAGCAAGAATTCGGAGTTAATGGTAGAATTTTTGGGATAACAATCTTTCCCTGGTTCTCCTGTCAGCCTTGGAGATATGACGTTAGAGTAGGCACATTCAATCAATAGAAATACTAATTAAATTCAGCATGTCATTTCAAAAGGTAGCAGTTTTCGTATATCTTACATCTAAAATCCTGACATCTCTAGCAGAAATAAACTACTTTTACTCGAAAATACTCAGATTTTTAGGCTCATTAACCCCTTATCCCTCACCAGGTAAATTTCACATTGGCATTTGCTACTTTCAGCTTACACTTGTTTGAAATAAATTGAATTGACTGCAGACTGACATCTGTGATGGTGGGGAGGTCTAGTCAAGCTGAAATGGATAAATACCTTGTTGCAAGTGGTCGTCTGTAATTGAACACTTTGAGGTTCATCATTCTAAGGTTTGTAATGGAGTCTTTTCCTCCTTTTAAATACTCTAACTGGATATGTCAGGATTACAGAACTCAGTCTGAAATAGTGGTCATGGGATCAATTAGTCCTGTTTATAAATATTGCTTTAATTTAGTTCAAGCTCAAGTTCAAATTCAAGTTTAATTGACATTCACCGTACATGAATACAGACGAACAGAACAGCATTACTCCGAGGCCAAGGGGCAAAACCAATATTTATACACAGCCCTAGGCACATATGGCAAATATAAGATAGCAAGTACATATGGGATACCAGTAAAATAAGTTACACACAAAAAAAATCATCCAAGCCCTGGAGTCCATGAATGTTGCAGCAGTTTGCAGTAGAACACAGTATAGCTTTTCTTCTGCTGAGGAAACACTAGGGGGCAGCAGCAAATCCAGCATGGACTCCACAGTGTCTCCGGTACTCCGACGGAGTGCTCGACTCTGACGCCTCTGCCCCTGGCGGCTGCAAAGAGGCGACACCATGGCTCGAGGCCCAGTGCGCTCTATGACCAAGGCCATGCAACTCCCCCGCTGTTCGCCAATAAGCCAATGAATTGGACTTGCAGCATTCCACACCACCGATGTCTAACAGGGTCTTGTGATCATGAGAAAAGCCACTAAGATGATCACTCACTGTAAAGACTGCACTCGGCCGTTCTGCACTGATGTCCTCTCTGCTGCAGGCAGTATCACAGTCTACACCATGTCCAGCCCCTTCAATTTCTCCAATTTCTCCTGCAGTACTTTAAGTTCTTAATGTCTGGCAGGATCTTGTGATCATAAAATTGTATTTAAAAAAGACAAATACACTTTTGGTAGACTCCATAGAAGCCGTTGCATCGGAGCGTGCTTGATGCACCATCAATAACTCTCTCTGAGACGTGAAGGCGAGATATCGGCTTTTATTGACTGGAAGAAAGAACAAGTCCTGGAGACTGAGGGCCGGGCTCAGGCCTCAATTGCCTTTATACCGGGGTCTGTGGGAGGAGCCACAGGAGCAGTCAGCAGGGGGCGTGTCCAGACAGGTATATGTAGTTTACCACAGTGCTGCCATCTTACCAGATATTTACTGAGCATAATTTCAAGCAATCTAGTTTTATCAGGTTGGAATCAGATTGGTCCCCAGGATGGTGGAGTGAAGAAGATTACAGACTGTAGTGCAGCTTAATTTTCTGCCATAACTGCCTCACTGTCTCTGCAACACATGTAGCAAATTTAAACAGCATCTTCAGATAATTTGCATTCTTCTTCTCAAGAACTGCTCACCTCAAGAGCCTCTAAAAGGTGACTTGGAAATCTGAGCTCTGATCACCGTGAAATTCAACATTGAGTGAACTAAAATGGCACCATTGCAATTTAATTCACCAGGAAAGTATACTCTATACCAGCTTATGTTTAGATTCTAGATGAAACTTCTGGCACACATTAAACCTGGGAGTGGTCTCACAGAAGTATGGCAGATAGACTACAGCGATCCACTTCCCCTACAACAGATACAAATACCTCTTTCTTTCTTTCTTTTCACAATATTTTTATTCAGAAGAAAAAAAACAAGATTTACAGAATGCAACACATAGATACATTATAAATTGGAAAAGTGATTTAGGAAAGGTCCCCAGATATCTTAAAAAGATTGTTTTGTATTTAAGACTGAGCAACGGATCTTTTCTAAATTTAAATAACACATAATATCACGTAGCCATTGAAGATGTGTAGGAGTGGTAGACTCCTTCCATTTAAGCAAGATTGCTCTTCTTGCTAAAAGAGAGGTAAAAACTAAAACCTGTAGGTTAGGAGTATTTAAAGTTATATCTTCATTTGCAATAATACCAAACAAGGCAGTAAGGGGATTTGGATCAAATTGGACCCTAAAAAGTTGTGAGAAGGTATGAAATACTTCCCTCCAAAACTTTTCAATTTTAGGGCAAAACCAAAACATATGAATTAATGAGGCATCAGCAGAGTTGCATTTATTACAAAGTGGAGAAACATTCGGGTAAAAACTGGACAGCTTCTGTTTAGAAATGTAAGCTCTATGAACCACTTTAAATTGT
Organism: Hemitrygon akajei; assembly: GCF_048418815.1. Classification (NCBI taxonomy): domain Eukaryota; kingdom Metazoa; phylum Chordata; class Chondrichthyes; order Myliobatiformes; family Dasyatidae; genus Hemitrygon; species Hemitrygon akajei. Next base: position 136,012,908 of record NC_133124.1, on the reverse strand, counting down.
AGAATGACGAGCACAGAAAGATGATTTATTAACCCGTTTAAGAATTTTATTCCATCTATCATCAGAAATCTGACAACTTAGGTCATCCTCCCAAGCTTTTTTTATTTTATCTAAAAAGTCTTGTCTAGAATCAATCAACAAATTATAGATACCGGTAATAGAACCATTAACAAAAGGTTTTAAATTTAAAAGATCATCCAGTAAATTTTTATCAGGAGCTATAGGAAAAGTAGTTAATTGGAAACGTAAAAAATCTCTAATTTGAGGGTATCTGTAAAAATGTGTTTTTGGGAGTGCAAATTTATTTGACAATTGGTCAAATGAAGCAAGAGATCCTGAGATAAGCCGGTCCCAAAAACACTTAATACCTAGTTCATCTCAATCTTTAAAGACTTTATCAGTCATGGAAGGGATAAAAAAATAATTAAGGAGAATGGGAGATGATAATGAAAAATTCGCTAAACCAAAAAATTTCCTAAATTGAGCCCAAATCCTTAAAGTTTGCTTAACAATTATGTTATCTGTTATTTTATTTGCTGAAAAAGAAGAGTATGATCCAAGAAGAGAGACAATAGAGGAATTTTTTACAGAATTAACTTCTAAGGAGACCCATGATGGGCAATCTTTACAATAAATATAATAGGACCAGAAAGTAATATTCCTTATATTGGCAGCCCAATAGTTAAACCTAAAATTGGGTAGGGCTAGTCCACCCATCTCTTTATTTCTTTGTAGGTAAACTTTACTTAAATGAGCTTGTTTATTATTCCAAATATAAGATGTTAAAATTGAATCTAAAGAATCAAAGTAGGTCTTAGGAATAAAAATAGGTAAGGCCTGAAAAAGATATAAAAATTTAGGGAGAATCTTAATTTTAATCGAATTAATTCGGCCAATTAGGGATAAAGAAAGAGGGGTCCATTTAGAAAGTGTCTTTTTCACATAATTCAATAAGGGGTTTAAGTTTTCTTTAAATAAATTCTTGAAATTTTTAGTAATTGTTACACCTAAATATATAAATTGACTTGTAACAACTTGGAACGGAAATTTGGCATTTGATGACATTAGGTCATTTAAAGGAAATAGCTCACTTTTATGTAGGTTCAGCTTATATCCTGAAAAAGAACTAAACTGGGAAATTAAAGAAAGAACCAAAGGTAAAGAAGTTTCAGTGTTAGAGATAAAAAGTAAAATACCATCAGCATATAATGAAATTTTATGAGTCATACCTTCCCTTAGTATACCAGAAATGTCCTTAGATTCTCGAAATGCTATTGCTAAGGGTTCTATAGCTAAAGCAAAAAATAAAGGACTAAGAGGGCAACCTTGTCTAGTACCCCGCTGTAATTTAAAGGGCTTAGAGAATTGGAAGTTAGTAATAACCTGAGCGGTAGGAGACAAGTAGATTAATTGAACCCAATGAATAAAATTAGGCCCAAAATTAAACTTTTCTAAGGTCTTAAAAAGATTAATTCCACTCAATCCTATCAAAAGCTTTTTCTGCATCTAAGGATAATATACACTCTGATATTTTTTTGGATGGTGAATATATCACATTCAATAACCAACATATATTAAAATGTGAGTAACGATTTTTAATAAATCCTGTCTGGTCATGTGATATAATAGATGGTAAAATATTTTCAAGTCTTCGAGCTAAGATTTTGGATAAAATTTTTGCATCAACATTTAATAAAGAAATAGTCTGTATGAAGAACATCCAGCTGGATTTGTATTTTTTTTAAGAATAAGAGAAATAAAAGCTTCATAAAAAGATTGAGGGAGTTTACCTGATTTCAAGGACTCTGATAAAACAGAGGATAAATAAGGTGTAAGTAACGTAGTGAAAGTTTTATAAGACTCCCCAGGAAAGCCATCAGGTCCTGGGGTCTTACCAGAATGTAAAGCACGTATAGCTCAGCCACTTCTTCATTGGAAATAGGCTGATCTAACTGTGTTAGACTATTAGCAGACAATGTAGGAATGTTGATATTACTGAAAAAAGCATTCATATAGGTATCATCTGAAGAAGAGTCAGACTGAATCAACTTAAGGTAAAAGTCTTTAAAAACGTTGTTAATTTCAGGATGTCTTCGTTCCATTATCTTAAAAAATTTCTGTGATGTTACGATTAACTGTAAAAGATTTTAAGCGATTGGCTAATAAACTACCAGTTCTATCCCCGTGAATGTAAAATTGAGTTTTATCTCTCAACAGCTGTCATTCAATTGGGTAAGTCAGCAGAAGATTATACTTGGATTGGATTTCAATACACTTATTATATATACTTGGATCTGGAGAAAGGGCATACTTTCGATCAAGATCTTTTAATATCGCTGCTAGGTCAGACCTTTCTTTGTCAGCTTTTTTCTTTATATAGGTAGAGTAAGATAATTTCTCCATGAATATATGCTTTAAAAGTATCCCAGACTATATTACCAGCAGTATCTCCTTTAAAATTTTCTTTAAAGAAAAAAGTAATATGGTTTTCCAAAAACTTTAGAACATTTTTATCAGATAACAATGATAAGTTAAAACGCCAACTTCTATTTGGTACAGAGTAAACAGGTAATCTTAAAGCCAGAAGCATAGGTGCATGATCAGACAAAGCAATCTCCTTATAGTCACAGGATCGTACCAGTGGAAGCAAGATTCTATCTATAAAAAAGTAGTCAATCCAACAGTACATATGATGAACCTGAGAGAAATATGAATATTCCTTTTCTTGGGGGTGTAAAAAACGCCACACGTCAAGAATACCACATTGAAATAGAAAAGATTTAAAAAGTAGGACTGATTTATTAGTGACAGGGGTTTTACTTGAAGAGCGGTCTAATATAGGGTCAAGCCAAAAATTAAAATCTCCACCCATCACTAAGGAATACAGATTCAAATCAGGCAGAAAAGAGAAAAGACGTTCAAAGAACAAGCAGTCATCTGTATTTGGAGTGTATACATTCGCAAATATGATTAGGTTATTCTCAAGACTACCTGAAACAATAACAAAGCACCCACTTGTATCAGAAATTACATTATGTTGAATAAAGGATACATTCTAATCAAACAGGATAGAGATACCTCTCAATCTAGATTGAGAGGGTGAGTGAAAATGTATACCCTTCCATCCTTTGAAAGAACATGAAATATCATCTTTACGAATATAGGTTTCTTGGAGAAAGATTATATGAGTTTTAAGTTTCCGGATATAAGAGAAAATCTTATGTCATTTAACAGGGTTATTTAGACCTTTCACATTAAAACTGAGTATATTAATAAAAGAATCCATCAAGTATCCTTTAGTAATGTATAAAAGGTAATCACAGACATGTAGATAGTGAATAAATAAAACAGTAAAAGCATCCAAGCTTTATGGAAGAACCCATTTCTCCCCTCCCTCCCCCCAAAGAGAGAGATCAGCCAAGGGAGGCTGAAGACTAATTCTAACGTTCCCAACCCAAAACTCCGGTGGCTCCAGAAAATATATATGTATAGCTGTGCTGAATAAACGATTGTAAATATATATATACAAAAACAAAATATCAAAGTAAATAAGTTCGCTATTTACGAAAAAAAACCATGGGAAAATACAAGTATTAGTCTTGGTAAAAAAAAGGAAAGACAGATGAGGAAAATCAAATAAGGAAAATCAATAAGTAAAACAACATATACTCGCGGGTGCAAAAAAAGGAGTAAAGAAACAAATAGAAGATAATTAGAAAGGGAAGTGGTTTAGATAGCTTCCTACATGACTAATTGAAGGCATTCAAGGGAGAGAGAAAAAAGACAAAATGGCAAAATAATGAAAAAAACAAAAACCAGCAATAAGTATAGAATATTCTATACTATTGAAAAACAGTAAAAGACCGAAAGGTGTATAAATAATCAAAAGATAGGAAAAATCTGAGTGAATTTAAGGTAAAGCAAAACACCCTATAGTTTAATTCCTCAGTAATTACTACATGTACACCCTACATAATTACTTTCAGTCAAATTACTAAAAGCAAGGTAAAAATCAACATAACACTGAGAGAATATAACATATTGTTTAAAAAGAGCTGCGAAAACGTAACATTAGAGGACCCATATAAAGGCAGAAAACAGCAAGAGAGAAAATGGATGCAGTCTGCCTGCATGTTTTGCATAGTTAGAAAGATAACAAGGCACCAGTTACTTAATCAAACAAATGATTAAGACTTCGTAAAACCAAGAAACCTTGTTATCAACTAAGTGCCAATTACTTGATTGAACACCTGAAATTAAAACATTTAACATAAAACAACTCAAGGTTGAATTTAAGCATGGAGACTATGTAAAAATTACTTAGCTTCTTCAGGCTTCGTAAACCAAGAAACCTTATTATCAGAAGTAGTAACCTTGAGTTTACACGGATCTCTGAGAGAAAGGCGACAGCCAAGCTTCAAAAGATCAGACATGACCTCTTTAAAAGCCTGTCTAGCTCTTAGAACTTCCAGTGGATAATCTTGAAAGATCCAAAACTGTTGATCACAAAATTGTAATATACGTTTCTTCCTTGATTCACGAAGGATCTGTTCTTTAATCTGATAGTCATAAAAGCGAATGATAATAGAGCGAGGTTTGGCAGGATCCCAATTATGCGGGGTAACTCGGTGAACGCGTTCAAATTTTGGTAGTTCCGATAATATATCAGGGAATAAATCTTTCAGCATTTGAGCACAAAAATCGAAAGGTTGATTACCCTCCAGTTTTTCAGGCAGCCCAAGAATTCTGATATTGCACCTTCGGTTCCTGGTCTCCAAATCTGTAAGTTTCTTCAGTAACGCGTTGTATTTTTTAAGTTGTTCCTTAGAAATTTTCTTGAAACCTTCGATATCCTTCTGCAACACCAGCAGAGATTCTTCGTGTAGCTTAATACGAATTTCATGGTCATTCACAGTCTGCTGTATACTTCCAAGTTTCTAATTAAGCGTTTTCAGTTCAGATTTAACCAGGTCAAAGGAATTCTGTAACAAGTCAAACTTGGATTCCAAGTCATCCAGTTTATCCAATTTTTCGAGTTTCTCTGACATTTGTTGAAACATTTCAGTCAAAGCTCTAAAGTAGTCTCTTTTTTTGTGTTTTCTACTCATGGTGCTCTCACTGAGATAGGTTTAAACAGCAAAGTAAGTGAATAATTTTGGGTCACGTAGCTACTGCAACCTACTCCATTACAGCCACCGGAAGTCCCATACCTCTTAAACATGGTTTTCACCTATTCAGGTTTTTTGATGGCTGTCCCTTCTGTGAAGGCAGACCAGGACAACATGCTCACTGGCCTCAACAGTCGCCAGCTTACTACGTTGATCACACTGAAACACAATCTGATATTGGGACTTACTTTTCAGGACATAAGTTATACAAATGGTCATCTGCATTAAGTATTGCATATCCAAGGATATAGGATCAAAGATCAACTTTATTCGCCAAATGTACTTTTCATTATTAGCATTTTCCTTGGGTGTGTTGGCACAAGATGCAACAATGAAAACAACATTCAACAATTATAAAGAATAAAGAATTATATAAGACTAAACCAGAGTTTAAAGTACAGATATGGAATATAATGTGCATAAATACATAAATACCAGCATGCATTTACAATGTAAATGGTATTATAAAATTGCTTACTGTGCATTGCAGAGACTGAGGTAAAATATGGAGATGGTGGAGGGGGGATAATTAGAATGCTTGATCAGATTAACTGCCTGAAGGAAACAACTTTTAAGATGGCATGAAGATTTTGTTTTTAAAAGACCTATAATGGTTTGTAGGGTGAATAATACCTGCAAAGATTTTTCCTGTTTGCTTCTTTGACTTGGAGACATCCAAGTCCTTCAGGAATAGGACCTTAAGACTGTAGGACATAGGAGCAGAATTAGGCCATTTAGCCCATCAAGTCTGCTTCATCATTCCATCAATTCTGCTCCGGCATTCCATCATGGTTGATTTATTACCCCTCTCAACCCCATTCTGCTGCCTTCTCCCCACAACTGTGATACCTTGATTAATCAAGAACCTATAAACCCCTGCCTTAAATATAATTGCATAGCCATCTGTGACGATGAATTCCACAGATTCACTATTCTCTGGCTGAAGAAATTTTTTCCCATCTCTGTTCTAAATAGATGTCCATTTATTCTGAGGTTGTGCCCACTTGTCCTAGATTCCCCACTATAGGAAACATCCTCTCCACATCCATTCTATCTAGGCCTTTCATTATTCAATAGGTTTCATGAGGTTTCATCAAACGCACCTCATATGTTAAAATTTTCACTCCCAGAATCATCCTTGCAAACCTCCTCTGGACCTTCTCCAATGCCAGCACATCCTTTTTTAGATAATGGGCCCAAAACTGCTCACAATACTTCAAGTGTGGTCTAACCAATGTCTTATAAAGCCTCAGTATTCCATCCTTGCTTTTGTAGTCTAGTCCTCTCAAAACAAATGCTAACATTGCTTTTGCCTTCCTTACCACTGCCTCAACCTGTAAGATGACCTTTAGGGAAACTTGCACGAGGCTTGCCACGTCCCTTGCACCTTTGATTTTTGAATTTTTTCCCTATTTAGAAAATAGTGCACACCTTTATTCCTTCTAACAAAGAGCATGACCATGCAGTTCCCTGCACTGTATTCCATATGCCACTTAGTTGCCCATTCTCCCAATCTGTCTTAATGCTTCTGCAGACACCCTGCTTCCTCAACACCTCCTGTCCCCCATCTATCTTTGTATCATCCACAAACTTTGCCACAAAGCTATCAATTCTGTCAAACCATTGACATATAATGTAAAAAGAAGTGGTCCTAACACCAACCCTGGCAGTACACCACTAGTCACCAGCAGCCAACTAGAAAAAAAACCTTTATTTTCACACTTTTCCTCCTGCCAATCAGTCAACCTTCTATCCATGCTAGTATTTTCCCTGTAACACCATGGACACTTATCTTGTTAAGCAGCCTCATGTGTGGCATCTTGTCAAATGCCTTCTGAAACTTCAAATAAGCAACATCCACTAACACTCCTTCATCTATCCTCAAGGAATTCTAACAGATTTATCAGTTAAGATTTCCTTTTAAGGAAACAATGCTGTCTTTGGCCTATTTTGTCATGAGCTCCAAGTTCTCCAAAACCTGATTCTTACTGATAGGCTCCAACATCTTTCAAACCACTGAAGTCAGGCTAACCGGCTTATAATTTTCTTTCTTCTGCTACCCTCCATTCTTAATGAGTGGAGTGACATTCTTGTGCTATTTTTGACTTCCCTTGTCAATGCAGTTACCTCATCCTCCCTTTAGAATACTTTGTCATGCCTGGGATGTGCATTTTGAATTGCCCCCTAGAAATTCCAGCCATTGCTGTTCTCCAGTCATCCCTGATAGTGACTCCTTCCAATCAACTTCTGCCAGTTCCTCTTTCATGCCTCTATAATTCCCTGTACTCCACTGTAACACTGATACATCTGAATTTATCTTCTCAAACTGCAGGATGTATTCAATCATATGATCACTATTTCCTAAGGGTTCCTTTACAAATCTTGTTCAATACATGGCACACAATCAAGAACTGCCTTTCCCTTAGTGGGCTCAACCTTGAGCTAGTCTAAAAAGCCAAATCGTAGGCATTCTACAAATTCCCTTTCCCTGGATCTAGCACCAACACCATTTTCCCAGTCTACCTGCATATTAAAATCCCCCATGACTACCTTTGCCCTTTTGACATGCCTTTTCTATCTACCATGGTAATTATATCCCAGACCCTGACTATTGTCATTGGTGCTAATGTGCACCTTGACCTCTGGCTGCTCACCCTCCCTCTTGAGAATCTTCTGCAGCTGTACTGAGACATCCTGGACTCTCGCACCTGGGAGGCATCCCACCACCCTGGCATCTCTTTAATGACCACAGAGTTTCTTGTCTGACCTGCTAACTATTGAGTCTCCTTTCACAATCACAATGCCTGACTTTACCCTTCCTTGCTGAGTCTTAGCGCCTGCTACATGGCCACTGGCCTGGCTGCTGCCGCTGTCCCCTGTTAGGTCATCCCTCTAGCAATATCCAAATGACTTGTTGCTGAGGGTAATCACCACAGGTAAACTTTGCATTGACTGCTTACTCCTCTTACTTCTCCAGATGGTCACCCATCTACTATCTGAAGCCTGCTCTCTGGCTATAAGCACCTCAGGAAATGTCTCATCTTTGAGATTTTTAGCTTCCTGGACAGTCCTGAGTACATTCAGCTCCAGCTCCAGTTCTTTAACCTTGTCAGTCAGGAGCTGAAGATGGGTGCACATCCTGTAGATGTAGCCAACAGGGAGACAGTTTGATACCCTGAAATCCCACATATCACAGTAGGAGCATTTTACTGCCTTAACTACCATCATGTTATATCTCTAACTTCTCAAGCTTAATTTCTAGCCTGTCCTCTTCTCTCCTCAGCCTGTTGAGCCAAAGCCTGGCCACTTCAACAGTGTCCACTCCATCAATAGCTGTTCCACTTACACCTTGCTTCTTTTTATTGGCCCCTGCCAAGTTCCTAAGAAATTGTTTTGATTTCAGCTTGCCAAATAGTTTCGAAAGGCTCAGAGTTCTTTTTAAAGCTCATGCCGACTCACCAAGAAATAACTTCTTGCAATGACTGCAGACAACAAAAAGGTCCTGAAAGTCCCCAAGCTGTCTTTAAACCTTGCACTGCTTCATCAACAAATGACTTCTCAGCTGATTGCAGCCTGCCAAAAGTTCCAAAAGGCCCCAAACTCTTTTTACACCTCGTGCTGCCTTACCAACAAATGACTTCTTGCAATGATTGCAGCCTGCCAAAAGTTCCAAAAGGCCCCAAACTCTTTTTACACCTCGTGCTGCCTTACCAACAAATGACTTCTTGCAATGATTGCAGCCTGCCAAAAGTTCCAAAAGGCCCCAAACTCTTTTTACGTCTCGTGCTGCCTTACCAACAAATGACTTCTTGCAATGATTGCAGCCTGCCAAAAGTTCCAAAAGGCCCCAAACTCTTTTTACACCTCGTGCTGCCTTACCAACAAATGACTTCTCAGCTGATTGCAGCCTGCCAAAAGTTCCAAAAGGCCCCAAACTCTTTTTACACCTCGTGCTGCCTTACCAACAAATGACTTCTTGCAATGATTGCAGCCTGCCAAAAGTTCCAAAAGGCCCCAAACTCTTTTTACGTCTCGTGCTGCCTTACCAACAAATGACTTCTTGCAATGATTGCAGCCTGCCAAAAGTTCCAAAAGGCCCCAAACTCTTTTTACACCTCGTGCTGCCTTACCAACAAATGACTTCTCAGCTGATTGCAGCCTGCCAAAAGTTCCAAAAGGCCCCAAACTCTTTTTACGCCTCGTGCTGCCTTACCAACTTGCATCCCTCTGAAATGGTGGACTGCAGCCAGTGAGCTTTTATGTTGAGCCGACGGTCTGCTGTAGTTTTCGTAGATTGTAAGATGATGCTGCACCAAACCAGACAGTAACAGCTGATGTGAGGATGCTGTAGTTCTGCTCCAATGTGTTCTGGGGACGATGTAACTTTACCAAATGCCGCAAGAAGTACAAAGTCTGCTGAGTCTTTTTGTTAATGAAGGAGATGTGGTTTTCCCACATGTGGTTCTGCAAAATAGCAATGCCAAGGACCTTAATGTTGAAATGGTGCTAACTGTAGAGTCGTTGCTGATAAGTGGGTGGAGAGGAGACACACTTCTCTTGAAGTCGACAGGCATCTCCACAGTTCTGAAGGCTTTCAGCTCCAGGTTGTTGTGATTGCATCAGCACACTACCTTGTATACTTTCTGGTGGTACTTGTTTTCATTGCCTCTGACAGTGGTGTTGTCCGCAAACTTCATCAAATTTCAATTTGGGAAGTGACAGAATGTGGGGAAACCAAGTGGTTGTCTAAGAACTGTATGGTACTACGAGTGTTATGGTATTGGGAATACCCAGCTAATGTTTCTAATGCCACGAAGGAGAACCCATGAACTGGTGGTAGAGAAGTGTGGTAATGATATATTTGTACTATTGTCTGAGACAGGTGTGCAACACAATATCTGCCCTTTGGGATGCCGCAACCCATATTGTTCATGCCTTCTGTCATGTTCAGGGATGTACGGTGAACTGACAACTATACGCAATGAGAGAGTTCAAAGCAGATGTTCTTATTCAAAACTGAGTTTTCTGTCCACAGTCTCCACAATAAGCAGGTATGTTAATCAGGAAGATAAGTTAAAATAAAGGTCTTGATTCACTGGGGCCCTGAGGCCTTGAAGCATGCAGACATCGGACATTAAAGAGTATGAAATGACAAGATCATCTGTTTTTTTTTCCTTGGAGATGAGCAAGAGTAGTTCAGTGACAATGTGAAATTCATTAAGAAATAATTTGTTTTAGAATTTTAGTTGGCTGGAATGCATAGATTAGAAAACAAGTGTAGGTTTTCTTGATTGTATGAGGAGTGAACAAGCTCACTGGACTTCTTGGACTGGAATTGCAATCAGTGTTAAGGAAATCTGAGATTATCCAGACCATTTGTTGTAAATTGGATTCCCTAATGAACAGAAGGCATGCAACTTGTTCATATCTATCTTATCTGTGTAATACTTTAAGTAAATACCCTTAAGTGTTTTTTCTTCCTCATTGATCTGAATACTTGAAACCTGCTTATTTCTAGAGGAACAAATGTGGGAAATGCTAGGTGTGCAGTGAAAGCTAGTATTGGGAATTTCAGGGGAAAAATTGAAATTTGAAGTTCCAGATGCTGATTTTGTTCAAGAAATTTCCATTTTTTTAGTAATAGATTGATTTCATGCAGTTGACTCTCTGAAGATTTGAACCACTCCAAATCAGGAACAAAATCGCCTTGACTTCATTAGTTGAGTGGCAGTATGACACATGCAGAGCGTGTAGGCAATCTTTAGCTGATGACCAGATGTTCACTGAAGCATCTGAGAGGATGGGCCTCACACCCAACATCTGCAAAAGAAAGGTCCTGAGCTAACCTCTCCCCACTGTACAGCAATCTCCTTGAACAATTAAGGTGTAAGATGAAACCCTGAAAATTGTGGCCTGTTTTCCTTACCTCAGGATCACCAATAAATTTGCCATCAGTAAAGTACAAAGTACAATCAGAACCTTTGGTCTTCTGGGAGAAAGAATGTTCAAAGGTCAAAACCTCATGTCCAGCATAGACCTCATGGTCCGCTGGACAACAGTGATCTTTGCTCTCCTAGATGTTTCGAAGACTTGGATTAACTCAGTAGGCAGGTCAAAGCACTGAAGAAGTATCAATGAAACAGTCTATGCAAAATATTTCAAATCACTGTCATCATCCTTGCCTTGACTAACATCTCCATCACTGAGCCCCTAAGCATTCAGTTGGTTCCACTGGGAAGGACATGCCCAAGATCAAAGTCCTTAAAGAAACTCCTTTCTGAGCTGTTCTAAAAAACAATAACCAGTGAGATGGAGAAAAGTATTCATTGATGTTCGCTAAACACCTTTGGAAAGTGCAACGTCCCCACCAATTATTGGTAATCCCTGGGCTCATGATTGCTCATAGATGGGAAGAAGCATTCAAGAAGGGGCTGACAGCCTGAAGTCTGTCATGGACCAGAGAAGGAAAAATCTATCTCACAAACTCTGACAAATGCTTTCTGACCCATGTGTGCCAAAATCTGTAGGTTAGCCTCCCCCAAGACATTCATGTGTCCTGTGAGAATCATCATGAAAGAATCCAGCTCTTGCACACTTTCAGGTAATGCACTCCATATACTTAACACCTGCTCAGTATGTGGAATGTTTTACTTTTAAATTATGCCCTCTGATTTTTGACTTTTCTTCCAATGGAAATAGTTTCTCTCCATCCACTCTGAGTCCTTCATTATTTTCAATGTCACTGTCACATCTTCCTTTGATCTTCTGAGCTCTAATGAAAGCAATACTAACAGTCCAGCCTTTTCCTAAAACAAGTTTATCATCACAAGAACCATTCTAATAAACGTTTTCTATACCCTCTAACTGGTCCTTATATTTGACCAGAATTGGATGCATTACACTATCTGTGGCTGAACACATATACATACTTAATATAATTTATTTTAAAATATTACACCAAAATCCCCAATCTATATACTGCCTTTAGACTGAGCTGGAATCTGAGAGTTGAGAAATGTCATTGTTCTCTATTCCTATATTTTTCACGGAGTCTATGGGGGAGCAGGTTTAATTCCTTATATAAGGCAAAAGCTTTTGGATCACGGATTTTCACAACCATTGAGAAAACCTATTAACTTAGACAGACAGTAAAACTCTGGGTATGACTTTGTCAAAGGTTTTCTCAGTTGGTATGTAGGTGGAGCTTGTTTAGACAAGCTGCACATTATTATTACATGATGCAAGACATTGGCACCACGAGGGTCTGGCTCAATGGGATTTTAACACTCTGTATCAGGAAGGTATATACAAATTAACTGTACATTTTAACAGTGCATGCAGAGGACAAGAAAATTGTAAATATCACTCCTCTCTTAAAGAAGTCTAGAAATTATGGGCCAGTCAGTCTGACTCCAGTGGTTGGCAAGAAGTTAGAATCTATTATTGAGGATGACATTTCAAGGTACTTGGAGGCACATGATAAAATAGGCTCAAGTCAGCATCTTTCCTTCTGGGTAATCTTGCCTGATATAGCTGGTAGAATACTTCGAGGAAATAACGGGCAGGATTGACAAAGGAGAGTCAGTGGATGTTATTAACTTAGATTTTCAGTAGGCCTTTGACAAAATGCCGTACATGAGGCTGCGAAACAAGATAAGCGGCTGTGGCATTATAGGAAAGATACTAGCATGGATAGAGGGTTGGCTGATAGAGGGAGGCAAAGAGTGGGAATAAAAGGAACCTTTTCTGTTGGGTTGCTGGCAACTGGTGATGTTCTACAGGGGTCTGTGTCTGGTCTGCTACTTTTTACATTATTTGTTAATGATCTTGATGATGGATTTGATGACTTCATGGCCAAGTTTACAGATGATACAAAGATAGGTGGGGGGCAAGTAGTATTGAGGAAGCAGGGAGTCTGCGGGAGGCCTTGGACAGATTAGGAAAATGGGCAAAAAGTGGCAGACAGGATACTGGGGAAGTGTGCAGTCATGTACTTTAGTAGAAGGCGTAGACTAATTTCTAATGGGGAGTGAATTCAGAAATTGGAGGTGCATAAACATAAGGATGTAATACTGAGGCTTTATAAGGCATTGATCAGACCACGCTTAAATCACAGGAATGAAAGGGTTTATGTATGAGAATCATTTGCTGGCTCTGGGCCTGTATTCACTGATATTTAGAAGAATGAGGGAAATATTGTTGAAACCTACCAAATATTGTAAGGCCTAGATGTAGTGGACATGGAGGGGATATTTCTAGATAGTGTGAGAGTCTAGGACCAGATTGCACAGCCTCAGAAGAGAATGACATCCCTTTAGAACAATGATGAGGAGGAACTTCTTTAGGCAGAGGGAGGGTGATGAATCTGTGGAATTCATTACCACAGAAGGCTGTGGAGGCCAAGTCATTGGGCATATTGAAAATAGTGGTTGATAGGTTCTTGATAAGTAAAGATGGCAAAGGTTATAGAGAGAAGTGAGGAGAATGTGGTTGGGAGGGATAATAAATCAGCCATTTTAGAATGGTGGAACTATAGTGGTATAGACATGTTGAGTTGAATGGCTCCTATATCTTAAAGTGCCAACAATTCACAATCCATCTAAGATCCTGATGAAGGGTCTTGACTGTATTCATTTCCATAGATGCTGCCTGACCTGCTGAGTTCCTCCAGGATTTAGTGCATGCCCAAATAAGATAACTTGTTCCTTGGAATAGTACAGGGTAGGTGTTTTCTCTGTTCTTACATTGGTAGGGTTATGCAAAGTGGATGCTGGTTTTAGAAAAAATGTATAAACCCGTGCACCATTTAAACACCTCATCAGTACCTCCAGTCGAACACTGTCTTTTTGTGTGCTTCCCCCTACCTGTCAGTCTGTGGTTTTGTATTGCCATGTGCTCTTGTCCCCACTCTTGCTCTACTCCAGCCCCTGTATTACTGAATACTCCATCTCTCATCTGTTTCTCATTATTACCTGTATTGATGCCACCAGTGTCTCATTGTGCTCCACCTATTATCTGCCTCTCTGTTTATTGCTCAGTGTAGTTCAGTCCTGTGTTTTCACCTGCTTGTTGCCAGATTGTGCCAGTGAGTTTTCCTGAACTTTGACGCCAGCTTTGTTTGCACCTTGGGCTGTGTTACTCAATTAATATCACTGTGTGCACAGTACTGGTCTGTGATTGGTTCCCTGCTCCAGCACCCTGACACACCTCTCTTAATCTCTACGTGAGCAGGCACATGGGACAATGTTCAATGGCTAGGTTTTACGTTGAAAATGCAGAATGGAGAACAAGCAGAATCAAGGGGAAGAGTTATAGAATGTTGAAAGGCTTAGGTGGAATGGATGTGGAGAGGATGTTTCTTATGGTAGGAGAGTCGAAGACTAGAGGACACAGCCTCAGAATAGAAGGATGACAATTTAGAGGAATTTCTTTAGTCAATGAGAAGTGAATCTATGGTATTTATTGACACAGGCAGCTGTGGAGTCCAAGTCATGAGGTATATTTAAGGCAGAGGTCGATAAATTCTCGATTAGTCAGGGAGTGAAGGGATGTGGGGAAAAGGCAGGAGATTTAGGATGAGAGGGAAAATTACCCTGAGCATTAGTTATATGAAATGGGGCCATGGGAGTGTGTTGCAGAAGTCATCCAGTTAACAATAAATACAATGTAATCCACTTTGAATTAATTATATAAATAAACCAGAGAAAAATAAAAAGATATGAAGAACGAGTGTGAATGAGTTAAATAGAGACCATCACCGGCATACTGGGAAAACGATATACAAGGTCTAATAGTGGAGTTCATTCTGGGAAAACAATGTGTAAACATATTCCGTTACAGACCAAGGGCAAAGCATTCAAAGGTGAAGCATCAAGGACAAAAAAGGGGGGGGGGGGGGAGAAAAGCAAAATTAAAATAGAATGAAGAGTTAATAAAATAGAGAAAGGAGTAGAGTATAGAGAAGAGAAAAAATACATTCACGAGAGAATAAAAGAGCTAATGAGGGTAAGCAAGCTAAGGTGGAGATATGGTTAGGGCACAACTTTACACTGAACTCTTCAAAAATATGAATACATAAACTATAAATAATTAACTAGAAATAAAATGGCCTATAACAATGCAAATATTAAATGCTGCCTTAAGTACTAAATGGAGATCTTTGTAAAATAAAGTGGCATTAATGGGTAAATGGTAATGACAGACGTGACGTCAAACAGATGACAAGAAGAAATATGTATTAGTAAATGTTTTTAATATGTAGGGTGGCTTTCAGTTATGCTTTTTAAGATTCAGCTTTACCACCATTGCACTGTTCAACTTCTGTTTAAAATACATGTTGTTTTTATTATTCCAGATGGCTGGGACCACAGACTACCCGTGGATAAAAAAATATGGATATGTAATGACACTCAGGCTGCGATTACATACAAAGGCCAACCCCTTTTAACTGAAATATACAGTATAATAACTGAAATGCAGGTTTCAATGTATACTGTACTTCATTCCTGTTTTGGTAGGAACTAGCCCATGTTGCTAACCTGAAATGTTTCTTACCCTGACCCCAACTTCAGCTATATACTTGGTTAATACTCCAGACCTCTAGTTGTAGAACCTGCCCAGATTCCTGAACACCAGTGTTCCCAGTGACTCCAGCTCTGGCCATATACCAACATTTCTTGCCAGCATAAGCTGTCAAATGCAATCCATTTCATGATAAACAGGACTCATGAGAAACCAAAGGAGAGGAGTCTGGAGGAATATGCTGTATTTCCCAACACTTCTTGTAATACAATGCTAGTACATGGATCTACAGATGGTCAGTCAATAGATTATGAGGATTTAGTGCAGTACAATTAAGGAAGAGCATTATAAAGATTTGAGCTTTTGTAGAACCTTCATGTATGTAGATGGTCATGTAGACAGCCAAGCTTCAGATAAAGATCAGTGGTTCACTAACATTTTTTACTGCTTATCAGCTCTAGCTTTACCCCCTTCCCTCACTCTCAGTACTGGCTATCTCCCCTCTACTCTTCAGTCCATATGAAGCATCTCGACTTTAAATGCCAAATGTCCATTTCCCAATGGAGATGCTGCCTGGCCCCCTGAGTTCTTCCTACATATTCTGTTTTTGTTTGAAAAGTTAAGAGTGTTCTTCTTGGAACTCAGAAATCTTAGGAGTGATCCAGAGGAGGTTTTCAGATGATTGAGAAAACAAATTTTCTCTGAGTCAGTTAATAACCAGAGATCAAATACTGTGCTCAAAAAGAAATCTTTTGCTTAGTGCATATATCTAGAATGCTTTACTTAAGACATATTAGAATCTGACTATATTAATAATTGTAAAAGTGGAAATAGACAGGTTTTTGATGATGAGGAATATACAAAGTTACTGGCCATGACAGAGCAAGACCTCTCCTTCAAAGAGCTGAACCACAACTGGCCAGAGGACCTGTACTGTCTGATGTTCCATCTTTCCATGATCTTCAGCCTCTGACTGTAGGCCATGTTACCTGTCTGTTCCCACTTTTTAGAATTCTGTTCTGACAGAAGTTCATGATACCTCAGAATTTGACGACCCAATTTACATCCTTGTGAAATCAACATCGTGTTCAACAATTTCACATTCTTGTTGGATTTTTCCATGCTGTGGGAACCAAGACTCCATAGTTTCTTTCTTGCCCTGTTGCCTTTCTTTCTCACCCTGTACATCTAAGCCTTTTATCATTGAATCACTCCTGACTGCTAATATGATCTTTCCTTATCACCACCATTTTCTGTTTCTGAACATCTACAAAATGGTGAAAGGTTGAAATGTTTGTTATTTCTCAGTGCTGTCTGATTATCTATTTATTTGAGAAACAGCGTGCAATAGTCCCTTCCAGCCTGCTGAACAATGCCGCCCAGTAACCCCCAATTAAACCCAAGTCTAATCACAGGACAATTTACAATGACCAATTAACCTACCAACTGGTACATCTTTAGACTGTGGGAGGAAACCAGGCCACCCAGAGGAGATGCATGCGGTCACTGGAAGAACATGCAAACTCCTTACAGACAGTGGTGGGAGTTGAACCGTGGTCACTGGTATTGTAAAGCGTTGTGCTAAACACTATGCTACCATGCTGTCCCATTGAATATTTTCAATATTTTTTGTTACTACCTATTATAACAAACAAATCATTGCCTCCAATGTAAAACTGTAGCCTATGTGAGCATTGATTCAATTTTGCTTTGGATGTCTTTTATGTCAGGAGAGGATTTCACACTTGCCTTAGAATGATATTCCTGTTCCAGCCTGGAATCTGATGCTGCCACCTGCTTGTACTTGTTCATTTTCATTTTCATTTGGCGAGTTCTTTCTTCCATGTCCATTGAACCTGTAGAGAAAAATCCAAATTAAACATCATCATGGAATTGGCACTTATCCCTCTAATCCTTTGTTGGACATGGCAAATGTAATACGAGTAATGTTGTGCTTGAGGTGGAACTTGGTCAGGGACTTGGACAAGACTCTGGGGCAGAAATTCATCCCTAGTAAATGCATTATCCCATTGTATGCCATTTCTGAAATTCATCTATCAATTGAATCAAATTCCAGAAGCAAAAGGCTGTGTGCAGCCATTTTGAAGATGGATGTTCAGCATAGCATGTGGAAAACCTCTCACTCCTCAGATCGTTTTGACTCAGAGAGATCTTCATTCAAGACAAAAGAAGATTTGCATAGTTAATGATGGATTAGTATCAAATATTAGTAACAAAATTGTCTGGTTTAAAAGAAGTAATCTCAACTGATCTGCTATAGAAATATCATGAGGGTAAAAAAAGAAGCAAGTGATAGCCAAAGACTTTTTCCCAAGGTGGAAATGGCTAATACATGGGGACATAACTTTACTGTGATTGCAGGAATGTATGGGGTTTTGCCAGAGTTAAGTTGTTTACACATCGATTGGTAGGTACATGGAATGCCTTGCCAGAGGTGGTGGTACAGTCAGATACATTAGGAGCATTTAAGAAACTCTTAGATAAGCACATGGATGACAGATAAATGGAGGGCTATGTTGAAGGGGAGGGTTAGCTTGATCTTAAAATAGGTTAAAAAGACGGCACAACATCATAGAATGAAGGGCTTCCGCTGTGTTGTGCAGCACACGCATGATGGAGGAATTCAGCAAGTCAGGCAGCATCTGTGGAAGTGAATAAACAGTCACATTTTGGGCAGAGACACTTCTTCAGGGTTGAGAAGGAAGGGGGAAGACATCAGAATAAAAAGTTTGGGGGAGGGGAAGGAGGTTAGCTGGATGGTGATAGGTGAAGCCAGGTGGGTGGGAAAGATAAAGGGCTGGAGAAGAAGGAATCTGATAGAAGAGGAGAGTGGACCATAGGATGAAGAGAAGGGGAAGGGGACTCAGGGGGAAATAATAGGCAGTCAAAGGCAAGAGTGGGGAATAGAGGAAGAGGGGAGGGGGGAAGGGGAGGGGAAATAGATATTATTGGAAGGAGATACCGATATTACTGTGCTGTAATGTTCTGTGTAATATTGCAGATGAGAGTTCCTCACTAGCTTTCTACAATTCTCCCAAAGACTAACTAAAATCTCAGGACAGTTACCTGTGCCAGTACAGCACAGTGAAGGATTCCACAGCCTACACAGCAGGACTCAGCGTCATATCACGTGAACACGAACACAACCCTGCCTGGTCGTCAAGAGCCATGAATCTATTTTGAATTGAGTACTGATTGAAAATTTTAACGGCAGCTTTATTTACTGCTGCTACAGTTTTACATTCATTTGTTTCTCAAAGATTGACCAGAACCATGCCAGTCCCACCATCTCCACTCTTCATCAAGCTGTTCATAGAATAAGAAGCTCTAAGAAGTAAACGTGACCTCTCAACCCGAAGTATTTTCTCTGAGTCAGAAAAAGGTGAGAGAAACAGGTTTCTGTCTGATTTATTACTCCTCCTTATTCACTACAAACAACCTCTTCCCTAATGTGCCATATCTGATCCAGAGTCAGTGAAATACCATGGTTAGGAGCTTTACTAAACTAACACTCGACGATCGATAAACGTTGATCCATGTTGTCTCTGAGTAAATCTCACAAAGAAAGCAATTAAGGCTATCATTTTTGCCACTGCTTGGCAACAAAA
Source organism: Hemitrygon akajei (assembly GCF_048418815.1). Lineage (NCBI taxonomy): Eukaryota > Metazoa > Chordata > Chondrichthyes > Myliobatiformes > Dasyatidae > Hemitrygon > Hemitrygon akajei. Next base: position 135,993,590 of record NC_133124.1, on the reverse strand, counting down.
ATCAAAGTAATTGCTACAATAAACTGAGATAGGCTTACCATGTCAAATTAAGATTATTAACCCTAAGGGTGAATTATGGCATTCATCATTTTAGGCCTAAGGTTGTTATAGCCGGGGGTGGTAGTGGGGTAAGCTCCCACTACCTATAAAGTGCTCCAAGTTATGTGTGTCTCTAACAGCCTCTGACAACCAGCTCCAACCAGCAGAACTGTATCAACTGACAAGAGAAGGGGCAAAGGCGGACCACAGGCAACTAAAAACAGATGCTTCAGGCAGGCTGGGCTCGTCAGCCTTGGACAGGACCCCACTTAGCAGAAGGAAAAGTCTGATTTTAAACCTCCGCTGCCTTGCGGCCACATCCACTCATAGGAAAGGCTTTGGGAGTAAACCCCGAGGAAGAAATATTTCTTGAATCAGAGGACATTTTGCATGATTCTAACTTGTATGCCTATATTTGAAAACTGACTACTTTGTATGGAAGGATTCAAATGTGTTCCTTTAGAATGTAAACGTTTTTATCATCTTAAGTCAAAGGCAACTTTGCAAGCAGAGAAAATGGGAAGAGATTATATTGTAGGGATGAGTATGTTGATTCAGTAATTTGATTTAATTCACTTAAACTCTATTCAATAGTCCATCTAGGTCAGTGGCTCCCAACCTTTTTTATGTCATAGGCCAACACCATTAGGCAAGAGGTCAGTGGACCCCAGGTTAGGAACCCTGTTCTAGATAAATTCAAAGATTCAGGGCCCATCTAAGGTTTACATCCCAAATCCTTAGACTTGGACAGGGTAGAAAGGGAGATTTCCAGTAAGGCAGCCAAGATATTGTTGGAGGTAAGATGATAGAAGGAAAGGTAAAGCATGTTAAAATTTTGAATACTCTTTGAATTCCTGTGGTGACGGTTACTGTGTGCATTTTAGGACTGCCACTTCCCATACCAAAAGAGGGAATTATCGTATTTCTTCCAGAATTCTGCCCATTAGGGTTTTGGAACTCACTTCTTTCACTCAGTAGAAGTGTCGTTTATTTGAGAAAAAATTCTGGTGAATTTCTCTGGCAATTTTCTGGACATTCATCAGAAATCAGCTAAATTCCAGCACTGGGTTTGGAGAAGCTTGAGCAAATTCAAAACTATTGTTCCGAGAAGAATGAGTTTGATGTTTTGTTACTGGTCCAGAAGACCAGTGTGGGGCTTCTTGAAACATGGATGTTGGGTCTTCCACTTTCCAACAAAGTACAGGAAGTGAAATCATGAATAAGTACTTGTAGACATACTGTACATATCCTAGTTAAGCAACTAATCCACAGTTTCAGATAAGGCTCAAAGAAGCTAAATCACGCAAACACCAGTAAAAGGGAAATGGCCTCTGATTCATGTATCGGTGTTAGTGATACAAATTTACCACAATGATTTTCATACTAACATTAAGAGGAAGGAATTGTAATGAAGTGATTTTCTAGCTTTTTTACCCCCAGAATCTATCAGCTAGGGACTTATATAGTAAAATTCAGGAAAATTGACTCTAAGATGGTGATAAACCAAGAAAACTAAATGTCTGGGAGTTTATATTGTTAAATACTGTATCGGAATAAAGTTTCGGCACAGACTAGAAGGGCCAAATGGCCTGTTTTCTGTGCTGTAGTGTTATATGGTTCTAAATATCCTGTTGCAAATATTCAACACAAGAAAGAAAGATTTACTTGCACACAATAAGAAAATTAAGACAAATTTCACTCCATTTTCCTTGCGCAATACAGCTTTTAGAGAAGCACTGGTTCCAAACAGCTGACTATTGAGTACAGGAGGAAGAAGTCGGAGGTCCTCATCAGGGGATTGGAGATGAAGAGGGTCAGTAACTTTAAATTCCTTGGCATCATCATATCAGAGCGTCTGTCCTGGGACCAGCATGTAAGTACCATCCCAAGGAAGGCATTACAACATCTACATAGACGTTTGTATAGATTTGGCATGTCACCTAAAACTTTGACGAACTTCTACAGATGCCAAGTGAAGAGCATCCCAACTGCTTGCATCACGACCTAGTACAGAAACACTAATGTCCAGGAATGGAAAGGATTACGGAAATTAGTGGATGCAGCCCAGTTTATCACAGGAAAAGCCCTCTCCATCCTTCAGCACATTCACAAGGAGCACTGCCACAAGAAAGCAGCATTCATGATTAGGGACCTCAGTCATCTATGCCATGTTCTCTTCTCAGTACTACCATTGGGCAGGAGGTACAGAACCCCTTACATCCCACAATGTCTGATTCATGTTATGGGAATGCTGCTACTGAAAGCTTGGGGCCGCCTTCAATTCTTCCATGAAAAGTCCTAGAAATCTCAGTATATAACAAGATGAGGTAGTGCAAGTGAATTGTGTTCAGGGAAATGAGCAATCCCTAAGTCCATTTACCCTGCAGCAGCATGCAAGAGAATTTATAGCCCAGAATGCAACAATAATTATTAATAATGCTAGATTGTCTGTTGCATTCCAGTATACAGGTATAACATCAATTCCAGATAGTGTTCTTGTTCATTCTACTGGGGAATATTGCAATAACAAGAGCAAATGTGAGAAAAAGGAAAGGGTTTGTATCGCTCATTTTCTGACACCTTTATATTGCCCCAGGATTTCCGGAATGTTCTCAGAGCTTCGGAAATCAGAGATGTTATTTGTAACTCCAGCAGGTGTGAGAAAGGTGACAGTAGGCAAATAAGGCAAGAAAGACAGGGGTCTATCACAATTTCATTCACTTGAGAGGTGCTCAAGAGAGTTGAGAATTGAGCTGCAAGATCTGTCACAGCCATGTGTCAATTGCAGACAGGAAGATTTTTTTACTCAGCCCTTCCATGAGTGACAGGATGAGGAATGAATCATAAGAGAAAATGAATTGTATTTATATGGAGCTGTTCATGCTATTTTCTGGATGTAGCAAAATGCTTTACAGAGTGGACAGCAGAAGTGTTTTTAAACTATCAGAATTTGGATATTGTGTATAGAGCAAGCTCCCACAAGTGAAATTAGCTGGAACATTTGCTTTTAGGAAAGCTTGAATAGGGATAAGTTTAGGCTGGAGATGAGATCTAGAGAAACCTGCTCTTCAAAACTATGTCCACTTGAAAACAAATTGGCCCTGGTGGCAACTCATTTGAACGACAGCATGGGATTATAAACCTCGACATTTCTGTTCAGCTGAGATCTCTACCTACTTCCACCTACTGACTCAACAGCAACACTGCTAGTTTTCAGACATTAGGAAGTTTATAGTGCTGACTTTGGATATCTGCTTCTGAAGCCCTATATTTAGAGTTATTAACAATGCAAAAACCTATCAAATTATCAGTTAAAGCACCCTATACAGACAGTGCTGATGATCAAACACAATATAATAATAATCCAACAAAAGCCAAGGGAACAGAAATTCCACTCAGCCAGCTAAGTTTCTACCTGAATATTGGCTGGTCAATAATTAACGACTGCTGAGAAGACATTTACAATTCCAATGACACCCAAGGTGTAAGACTATGCATTTACATTGTTTTTACTGACAGGAAAAAGGGTAAAGGTAGGTTACTTGCACCTTAAAGCCAGTCCTTTGGGCAGATGAGCCTCATCAACCGTGGTTGACAACTCTTCTTGGAGAAGGAAAGCTCTGAGCTCTTGCAGCTATACCCACTCATGGGGAAAGTTTCGGGAGTAAAACCCCGAGGGAACAATCTGGAGCTGGAGTCCCTGAGGCAGTGCAACATTGAGTTCAGTGCTGACTGGCAACTCCTGAGATACGACTGGTGCTAAACTGTATCAGTCTCTGCCGTTCCTTTGGGTTCATCAGATGTGTGGAGAGTGGAAGCTAGATGGGCAGCAGGTTGCTCTCCATATTGTACTGCCCAGGCTTGTGTATCTCTACAACTAGGATGCACCATTCATGGTCGACCCTGAATGAGGGAAGCTCCTGAAAGGCTATGCAAATCGAGGTCCAACATCAGTTCCAAACTGTATTAGATTGTGAGAGATTATTGAGAAGTATCAAAAATTGAAGAATCACTCTTCAAAACTGTATTTCTATGCATTCTTCCTGATTCCCAAAATACCATGGGTCAACATTTGTCCTCATTTTTACATCCATCTCTACCTTCATCCCAGGCGATCGGAATTCATTGTAATTTGGCAAGAAATGATCATTAACAATTCATCCCATGTTCAAAGTGGCTCAAGCACTTTGCAGCCATACACTAGTGTCAAAGAAATTGCTCTGTCACCCTGTTATTTACTTTAAACATAGTGATTTATTTAAAAGAATGAAGAGAACTCAGGCATCTTTTGTGTTTCTTTTAGCACAATAAAATTCTGAAACAAAATTCAAACTTTTATTCTAGGTTTGGAGTTTACTGAAATAGCACTGGTGAAAAGGGAATAAACTAGGGAACTAAATGTACACCAAAATCCGCTGAAAACTGCACTGAAAATGCAACAAGGAGTCAGAAGTGGTGGACATATGACACTGTATTATGTGCACTCTTCTGCAAAAAAAAAGCTGTCTCCTTTTGTATTTAGCCTAGTGTTTGGAATGCATTAACTTAACAAAAGTTGTTCTTCTCTCTCTACCATGAACAGTTTTTGAACATTAGATCAACAATGTTCATATTATACAACAATTCAAGAACAGCTACTTAGCTTCGACCATTCTGTTCTTGAACCAACAGGCAGAACGCTAATCCCTACAGTTTAGTAATGCTATGACCATTTTGATCACTTTCAGCTTTTTGACTGCACCCGTGCATACATGTAGTTGTGCATATGACTTGATTCAACTTTGACTTTCTGATGTTGACTCAGGGAAATGCTGCAGTAAGTCATCCAATCCAATTCTTTCCAGAAAGTAACTATATTATTTCAGCCTTGGCATTAATAAACCATGTACACACAATTGTAAAGACATACAGCCCACCACGACCACATTGATCATCAATACTGATCAATGCCCATCTGTCTAATCCCACTTAAGCGATCATCTAGATATCTTTTAAATATTGAGAGCATCTATATTAATTATTGAGTTATATGATGTGTTCCAGAATCCAACCACACCCTGGGCATGTTCCTTTTATTTTCTCCATATCTCTTATTGCTTACCCAGACCTATACCCCCTAGTTATTGAGCCTCCGTAATGGGGTTTGAATGACGATGATAATGATACTTCTCCTCCGGGTGCTTCGGTTTCCTCCTAAAGGTGCACTGATTGATAGGTTAATTGGTCATTGTAAATTGTCCTGTGATTAGGCTAGGATTAAATTGGGGAATTGCTGGGTAGCATGGCTCAAAAGATTGGAAGGGCCCATTCCATACTGTATCTCAAAAAAAACCTTTTCCTTAATGAAGCATATTCAGTCAAAATAAGAATGTATTATTTATATCCTGGAGACACTACCTTCAGAATACAAAGGGAGAAAAGCCCTAACAAACCCATCTGCCTCCATTTGGAAACTATGGACATACGGTTGCTTCCTTTGAACCTACTGCCACTTTTAACTGGAGATTTTGCATAACAATGTGGACCTTGGACTTTATCAAGAATACAGTCCCTGCTCAAAGTACTATCTATATGCAGCAGGATGGGGAGGTGGGGTGGGAGAGCCATGTGAGATCAGTGAGTAATGGTTCCAGCAGGTTAGTAAATGAGAAGTAAGTTCTGCATTGAAGTGCTTTCCATTCTAAAACACCACTTTTATTAATTCAACTGTGAAGATAAAAATCACCCGTCGTTCAGCAAGTTGTCAGGCTAGGAGTGGAGAATTATTGAATTATTAGCTATTTATGAATAGATATTAGATTAAATTTCATTTGCTAATATTGTTGGTTTTTGGGCCTTTAGCCTTTTAAATGTCAATACATGCTAGATTCCACCCACAGGTATTGTTACTCACAGATACTTGGACTTCATGAAGGATCTGAAAGGTCCAATGTGACTCTTCACTTAGGAGCAGGTGGCACATCTCAAACTTGTACAGATTTCCCTACATTACTTTGGGGTATTTCCTTCAGATCCTTCACCAATATTCTTAGTTAATTATAAGTGATTTTAGGTAACTGATGTTGTCCTTTTAGAATAAAAATATTCACTTTTAATAACTAATGCATCTGTGAATATCCCGGCATTTAAAACCTACTAATACCTTTTAGAGTCAGCACATTGGTTGGTAGGAGTTTTTAGTTATCAATGCTTTGATGAATTTCTAAGGATGGGCCATCCTTATTGTTTTCCTGGAGATCCTTCACCATGGATAGCATGCTGACAGATGCAGGGATGCTTTTGCACAGGATTGATGGGCACTCTGCATCTGGCCAGGAATGGGAGTGACACTGGTGTCTCCAGGCAGGGGACTCTGCAATGCCTCTCAAGATCTTACACATCTCAACCAAGCACCTTCTCATCCTTCTAAATTACAGCAGATGCAAACAAAACCATTATAGATTAGTTAATTAACACAATTAAAATCCTACAGTTGTCAAAATGTGTTTCGAACTCACATATTTAGATTATTATTCCAAGGTTCAAGATTACTATTCCAGTAATCTAACCATTATGCCAGTATTTAAAATTAATGACTGCCTTCAAAGTTAATAATGACACAAACCTATAAATGGCACTATTAAGTTAGGACCTTGCATTATCTGCCCAACAGTATTTACACATCCGTAGAATCTGACACACTGCACTCTTGTTACCAGTGACTTGCTGAAGATCAATAACAAAGATGTCTTAGCTCATGGACAAAAAAGCTTAAAGGTGGCCCTAAAACTTATCTGGAGGAAACATGCAATTTCATTGGAAAATACTGGACAAATGAGTAGAATTCTAAATTAATTTATAGTTTGCTCTATTTTTAATATGGTGGGTTAAGTGCAAGGAGATAAATAAATTATTATTCTATTCAGCATTTTACATTGAAAATTATATTCAGTGAATTCCATTTCGACAAACAACTTAGTTGTGTGCAGTCTCACTGGCATTCCTGATTAAATGCACATTGTGTGTTTGGAATATTGTAATGTGATCTTAGCAAAAATAAGCTTGATTAAGCTGGTATTTTAAAGTAGTCATTTAAATTTGAACTACAGTCCAACAACTGCAATTCTGGAAAATTTACATGCTGACGATGTTCCCATTGGCCTTTAAGATGCTGTTCTCTTGAAATGTTTGGACCAAATTTGATTTGACAATCTTTCCTAGAGCATTACCATTTAGGTCTCCTGTGACTAACCCACTGTTAAAGTGCAGATGTCATAATCAGTAATCTTCATACCAGTACAAAGACAACTGACATCTTTGCTGCTCAGTAGAATCAGCTGACTGCTAACTATTTTGTGTTGTACTGCTCCCGCAAAACAAAAAAAATCATGGTACATGTCAGTGATATTATCCAGTTTTAGATTCATAGAGTACTACAGCACAGAAACAGGCCTTTCTAGTCCATGCTGTACTACTATTCTGCCTAGTCCCATCGACCCACACCTGGACCATAGCCCTGCATACCTCTTCCATCCATGTACCTTTCCAAATTTCCCTTAAATGTTGGAATCAAACCCACATCCACCACTTCCACTGGCAGCTCATTTCACACTCTCATCACCCTCTGAATGAAGAAGATCCTACTCATGTTCCCCTTAAGCATCTTACCTTTGACCTTTAACCCATGACCTCTGGTTTTAGCGCCAACCTCAGCAGAAAAAGTCTGCTTGCATTTTCCCTATCAATACCTCTCGTAATTTTGTATACCTATATCAAATGTCCCCTCATTAAACCTGAGTCTAATTCTAATGCAGATTCCAAACATCCACAAGTCCCATCAAAAATTTCTGCAATGAGCACCCTAAAAATGAGGTGGAAAAATGAGGCCAAGTTTAGCTGGGCCTGTACATAATGGGATCCTGTCTTGAGCTACTAATGTTCACGTGTTCTAGCTTGGGGTGGAATCTCAAACAACCCAGGCAACGTCACTGATTTCAAACAAGGGAGAGATCCAAAGAGCTCTCTCTTTGCTGGAACACACCCTGTCAGGTAGTGTGCCAATGGCTGGTGTCCTGGACAAGAGGAGGAAATGCTCACATTCAATGAAAAATGTATTCCTTTTGCCCAGGGAAGATGGGGCTCTGTTCTCTTGCTGATCTCCTCATCATCCAGCTCCTCTGTGACAGCAATTAACATGTGAATATTTGAAGCTATTTTCTTCTTTTAAATCAACTTTAAAATGTAGTGGTTTTCCTAGAATATAGTCCATAGAACACTACAGGCACTTTAACCTTATATCCTGCTCTAAGGTCAATCTAAACCTTCCATCCTATGTAGCCCACCATTTTTCAATCTTGCCTGTGCTTAGTTAAAAGTCTTATAAATGTCCCCAATGTATCTGCCTCTACCACCACCCCGGCAGCATATTCCACACTTCCACCACATTCAGTGTAAAAAACACACCTCTAACATATCCACATTACTTTCCTGCAATTACCTTAAAGTTATACCTCCTTGTATAAGTCATTTCTGCTCAGGGAAAAAGTCTCTGGATATCTACTCAATCTACCATCTTCTCATCTTATATACATCTATCGAGTTACCTTTCATCCTCCTTTGCTTCAAAAAGAAAAGCCCTAGCTCGACCAATCTATCCTCATGAGACATGATCTCCAATACAGGTAGCATCTTGGTAAATCACTTTGCACCGTCTCTAAAGCGTACACACCCTTGTGGCAACCAGAAATGAGCACAATATTCCAAGTGTGGTCTAGCCAAGGTTCTATAGAGCTGCAATGTTGTTTTGTGACTCGAACTCAATCCCCTGACTAATGAAAGCCAACACACCAAACACCTTCTTAATAACCCTACCAACTTGCACAGTAACTTTGATCTATGGGTTTGGATTCCAAGATCCCTCTGTTTCTTTGCATTGCTGAGAATCCTGCCATTAACTCAGTATTCTGCCTTCAAATACAACCTTCAAAGTGAATCATTTCACACTTTTCTGGGTTGAATTGCATCTGCTACTTCTCAGCCCACCTCTATGTCTTGACAATGTCCTGTTGTAACTTGAGACAACCTCCTACACTATCCATAACTCTACAAACCTTCACAGCATCCGTAAACTTACTAACACACCCTTCCACTTCCTCATTCAAGTCATTAATTTGAAATGGAGTCCATGCTACAATATACGTTTTTGTATACAACGGAGAAGTGCACATTTACTGAATTCTGTACATCAGCATCAGAAATTGCACAAGAAATCCAATATCTAGTATTAGGAAAATGGAAAAATTGAGATAAGGGTGGAAGTCATCAGTGACATATGGAAATTTATGCTGTTCAGATGTTTTTACTGGGGAGGGCAAAATAGATTTACAGATCTATAAGTCTGGAGGAAGGTTCATAGTGACCTTTGCTATTTAGCTTTTAGAAGAATGAGAGGAGATCTCAGTAAAATCTATAAAATTTTCATAGCACTTAACAGTTTATGTGCATATTGGATGTTTCGTTGAGGACCCCAGGAGCAGAGATACAGTTTAAGGATAAAGGGTTGGTCATTTAAGACTGAAGTGAGGAAAAAATTTTGGAATTAACTACCCTGGAGCTCTTTGGAAGTTCAGTCATTATTTCATTCAAACAAGTTTATTAAATCACTAGGCTTTTAACCAATTGAGAGACATGGCTAAAGTGCTGGAAAATGGCAGTGAGATGGAAAATCTAGACAAATGGTGGAACAGGTCATAAGAGCTGCTTCTGAAATTCTTTAGTGATCTTGTAGCTTCCAGGTTGGTATCTCTCCCAACATAGTTGACTCTAAACTGGCATTTGAAATGGCTTGGCTAGCAACTTACTGGTATCAATGGGAGGCACAGTCCTAAGATCCTGACCCTCTGGGCCATGTCATCTTCTTGCAGCTACGATCAGCTAGGAGCTACAGAGGCCTGAAGTCCAACACCACCAGGCTCAAGACAGCTCCTTCCCTTCAGCTATTCTGTTCTTGAACCAACCGGCAAAACCCAAATCACTACAGCTTAGCAACACTCTGAACACTTTGTACTAAAATTGACTTTTATTTGTTCTAAATGTGTTCCTTCTTGAAAAACTAATTTTATTTAAGTTTAAATAATGCTTTTCTTGCGAATATTGCTTATACAAGCGTTTACAATTCTGCTGTAAGCTTTTCATTGCATCTGTGCATATGACAATATACTCAATTTTGACTGTATTAAAGTTAGTAAGCTAAGTAGAAATTAATCTATTGAACCTGTTAGCATGTCAGAAACAGAAAGGTCCTTTACAGCTCAGATAACCACGCAAAGACCACGGTGAACAAATGAGAATTGGGGTTTATCTTAAAGACTTAATATCATGACAGTCATATGCACTGAATCACACTGTGCAAACCAGTACCAGACTCCTCCATCACAATCCCTGCGTATGCCCTGTCCCACTTGCATTATACGTCAACCAGTGATGGTGAGACAATGACAAATGGATGAGAGGAAGTGAACCTGGCACTCCTTAACTGTGTATCTAAACCCCGTGAGGTGTCACAAAAGATGATCGCACATGGGCAACCATCTGCTGATTACCACATGCTGTCCCTGTCACCCCACCATATCACTTCATCTCCAGCCATGTTGAAAGCAACACACTGAATAGCAAGGGGACAAAATATGGTTCAGGTGGTACTTCAATTTATAATACCGTGGATCAAAACGGCACTGTTTAAATGGCCAAATGAGCAGAAAGGCATGCTAGGAGCAGTACTAAGTCAGGTTAAACACAACTTGTAAAGCTGACTATCTACTATGACGGGGTAAAAGTCTGTTGGAGAGGGAACTACAAAAGGGTCTGGGGAAATTGAGTGCAAATTTAGCAGGGTATGACATGTTTAAGGACCTATAAGTTAGAAGTGGACTGAGCATTTGCAAGGATTTGCATGGAGAGCATTCTGACAGGCTGCATCACTGTCTGGTATGGAGGGGCTACTGCACAGGACTGAAAGAAGCTGTAGAAGGTTGTAAATCTAGTCAGCTCCATCTTGGGCACTAGCCTACAAAGTACCCAAGACATCTTTAGGGAGTGGTGTCTCAGAAAGGCAGCGTCCATTATTAAGGACCTCCAGCACCCAGGGCATGCACTTTTCTCACTGTTACTGTCAGGTAGGAGGTACAGAAGCCTGAAGGCACACACTCCGCAATTCAGAAACAGCTTCTTCCCCTCTGCCATCCAATTCCTAAATGGACATTGAAGCTTTGACACTACCTCACCTTTTTTTAATATACAGTATTTTTGTTTTTGTACAATTTAAAAAAAATTATTCATATACGTAATTGATTTACTTGTTTATTTATTATGTTTTATTGAATTTTTTTTTTCTGTCTCTGCTAGATTGTGTATTGCATTGAACCGTTGCTGCTAAGTTAACAAATTTCACGTCACATGCCGGTGATAATAAACCTGATTCTGATTGTAGAGCCAGGGGTGGGGGGGGGGGGGGTCAACTTCTGAAATGACTGTGATGACAGCAGAGCAGCAGAGTTGAAGTTGATAGTACTTTAGGAGAGATAAATACTCAATTCAGGATTAAAATATTGTTTAAATTACCCGTAGCATGTGGGCCAGAAAGAGATACTGAAAAATAGTGGGCTATTTCTGAAGAACTTACATACTGGCCATTATTCTCCATCTATTGTTTTATCCTTCCTGTTATTGTCAGTAAAACTCAGGCATATTTCCCTGGTTGGCTTGTGACAGTTACATTCTCTCTTACCCGGCTTAATTTCCATAATATCTTTTAGCAATTATATTCTTTAAAGTTTGTTTAATTCAAACTACCCTTGTTCATCACACATAAAATGATCATAAACAACTACATTCACTTCAACATGTTTTTAAACAAAGAAAATTGTAATGATAAAGTTAAACAATATTGTTATTCTGTCAATAAATATTTCTAAGGAGTTTTTTTCCTATGCTTGTAATGTATAAATCTGATACTGGTATATTTGGATTACAGCTTTTCATCTCTTTAGGTACCATAGTAAAAACATACAAATCATTGTGGAAAGGGTGAGCAATTTCAAGTTCCAGGGTGTTAATATCTCTGATGATCTATCCTGGGCCCAACATATTGATGCAGTTACAAAGAAGGCATGACAATGGCTATATTTCATTGGGGTTTGAGGAGATTTGGTATGTCCCTGAAGACACTTGCAAATCTCTATAGATGTACCGTGAAGAACATTCTAAATGGCTGCATCACTGACTGGTATGGGGGGAGGGAGGGGAGGCTACTGCACAAGATCAAAATAAGCTGTAGAGAGTTGTAAACTTTGTCAGTTCAATCATGGGCACTAGCCTCCATAGTATCCAAAACATCTTCAAGGAGTGATGATTCAAAAAGGCAGCATCCATCATTAAGGACGCCCATCACCCAGGACATGTCCTGTTCTCATTGCTACTGTTAGGAAGGAGGTACAGAAGACTGAAGACACACACTCAATGATTCAGGAACAGCTTCTTCCACTCTACCATCCAAGTTCTGAATGGACATTGAACCCATGAACACTACCTCACTGGTACTGAACAAATTTCACAATGTAGACTGGTGATATTAAACCTGATTCTGATTCATGAGGGTTAATAATGTTATTTGTAATAATAGTAGGAATATTAATGTAGTGTTGAGTGAGTAAGACCATAAATTCAGTATTATTTCCAGAAGCTCCTTCCTTGAAGAGGAGAAATTATGTATGAGTAGGCTCTTGCTTAGACCAACTTGAAGTATAAATTAGACTGTTTTGGAGGGGGGATGATCTTTATGAATGGCAGAATATATTCAAGTGGATTAATTGCAGGTTCTTATTCTGTATCCTCGTTTTTTTTGTCTCTTCATTTAGGATATTGACAGACTTGAGAAACTGCAAATAGAGGTTTTGAGGTATAACAAAGTGGAAAGGCTATTATCTTCAGGGAAAAAACATATCTGCAGAATGCGTGGTGACACTTGCAGGCTGCACCCAGCACATCCTGAGGTTGTGTTGGTTGTTAACACAGATGATTCATTTCATTATATGTTTTGATGTCTGTTCATTATGTGCAATATTGTATGACCTAGGCCATCATGGTCGTTCTTGGCAATTGTTTCTACAGAAGTAGCTTGCCATTGCTGCCTTCTGGGCAGTGTCTTTACAAAATGGGTGACCCCAGCCATTATCAATACTGTTTAGGGATTGTCTGCCTGGTGTCAGTGTCGCATAACCAGCTGTTCACATGACCATCAACCACCTGCTCCCATGGTTACATGTGACCCTGCCTGGAGGGCTAAGGAGGTGCTACACCTTGTCCAAGGATGACTTGCTGGCTAGCGGAGGGAAGGAACACATTACATCTCCTTTGGTAGTGACATGTCTTCATGCTGCCACCCGATGTTTTGATAAATAACTGAATCTAAGTAGGAAGTATAACCACACCTCATTTTTTGTTAAAGGCTTAAACAAGGTTAGGGCTCAGCAGCCCAGCTACACACACTTACTAGCCACATACACCTGTACAGCTGCTCATTAATGCAAATATCTAACCAGGCAGTCATGGGGCAACAACTCAATGCATGAAAACATGCAGACATGGTCAAGAGGTTCAGTTGTTGTTCCTGCCAGATATCAGAATGGGGAAGAAATGTGAACTATGTGACTTCATGAAATGATTGTTGGTGCCAGATAGGATGACTTGAGTATCTCAGAAACTGCTGATCTCCTGGGAATTTCACACACAACAGCCTGTGGAGTTTACAGAGAAAGGTGCCCACCAGGAGAAGTAAGGGGAGGAAGTAGTCAGTACAGGGTTTCTCTGTGGCAGTTCCCCTGAGCAACAAGAATACCCCTTTGGATACGGGGGGGGGGTAATGGCCCATCAGGGTACAGCAGCAGCAGCCGGGCCAGTGGCACTTTTGCTGGCTCTGAGTCTAAGCAGCAAAGTGTAAAGTCAGGCAGAGTGGTAGTGATAGGAGACTTGATAGTTAGGGGGACGGACAGGAGATTCTGTGGTTGAGAATGAGTAGCCAGGACGGTGTGTTCCTCCCAATTGCTGGGGCTCTAGGATCTCTCAAAGCAGCTCTAGAAGATTCTCAAGAGGGAGGATGAGCAGCCAGAGGTCATGGTGCACTTTGGTACCAATGACATAAGTAGAAAGTGGGAAAAGGTCCTGTGCAGTGGATAGAGGGCATTAGGGGAGCGGTTGAAGAGCATGACCTCCAAGGTAGTAATCTCTGGATTACTCCCAGTGCTAGTCAGGGCAGGAATAGGATGATGGTACAGATGAATGAGTGGTCAAGGAAGTGGTGCAGGGACAGGGTTTCAGATTTCTTGATTATTGGGATAACTCCTGGGAAAGGTATAACCTGCACAAAAAAAAGATGAGAGACATCTGAACCTATTAGGGACTATTGTGCCTGTGGGCAGGTTTGCTAGAGTTGTTGGGGAGGGCTTAAATTAAACTGGCAGAGGGATGAGAACTGGAGTGATAGGGATAAGGATGGGACAGTTGGCATTGTGTAGTGAGTCTGAGAGGATGGACAGGCAGATGATAAGGTGAAGTTACAGTCAGTGGAATGAAGTGAAGCATTATATGGGGGCAAAATTGAAAAGGGTGATGAATACAGGATGAAAGTTGTTATATATGAATGCACAGAGTATACGAAATAAGGTAGCTGATCTTGTAGCTTGGTTAGAGATCGGCAGGTATGATATTGCAGACATCACTGAGATGTGGCTAAATGAAGATCATATTTGGGAGCTTAACACGGAAGTATACATCCTGTATCGAAAGGACAGGGAGGTAGGCAGAGGGGGTTGGTAAAAATGAAATCAAATCCTTAGAAAGAGGTGACATGGATCAGAAGATGTAGAATTCATGTGGGTAGACTTAAGAAACTGCAAGTGTAAAAGGTCCTGATGCGAGTTCTATACTGAACAGTAGCCAGGATGTGGGATATAGGAAATGGGAAGGGCATATAATCAGTCATGGGGAATTGCAATATGCATGTAGATTGGTAAAATCAGGTTGGTGCTGGATCCCAAGAGAAGACATTTGTAGAATGCCTAGGAGATGGTTTTTTAGAGCAGCATGTGGTTAAGCCCACTACGGGAACAGACATTCTTGACTGGGTGTTGTGTAATGTACCAGATTTGATTAGGGAGCTTAAGGTAAAGGAACTCTTGGGAGACAGTGATCATAATATGAGAGAATTTGCCATGCTGTTTGAGAGAGAGATCAAGTCATATGTAACAATATTACACTGGAATAAAAGGAATTACAGAGGCACGAGAGAAGACCTGGCCAAAGTTGATTAAAAAGGACACTAGCAGGGCTGATGGCAGAATAGCAATGGCTGGAGTTTTTGGGGGGCATTTCGGAAAACACTGCATAGATACATCCCAAAGGTGAAGAAATATTCCAAAGGAACTATAAGGCAACCATGGGTGACAAGGGAAGTTAAGGACAGCATAAAAGCAAAAGGGGGCCTAAAACATAGCAAAATTTGGTGGGAAGTTAGAGGATTGAAAAGCTTTTAAAAACCAAAAGATGGCAATTAATAAAAACCATAAGGTGTAAAAAGATGATATATGAAGTTTAAATAGCCAGTAAGATAAAAGAAGATACCAATTTTTTTCTGGTATATAAAGAGCAAAAGAGAAATGATATGGATATTGAACTGTTGGAAAATGATACTGGAGAGGTAATAATGAGGGACAAAGAAATGGCGGAGGAACTTAATATGTATTTTGTGTTATTCTTCACCATGGAAGATGGTAGCAGTATGTCAGAGATTTCAGAATGTTGGGGGGGGGGGAGTGAATGGGTAGAAGTGGGTGTAGTTGCTGTTACTAAGGAGAAGGTGCTTAAGATGCTGAAAGGTCTGAAGGTAGTTAAGTCACTTAGATCAGATGGACTACACCCCAGGTTTCTGAAAGAGATAGCTGAAAAGCTTGCGGAGGCAATAGTAATGATCTTTCAAGAATCACAAGATTTTGAAATAGTTCTGCAGGACTGGAAAATTGCAAATTCACTCAACTCTTTAAGAAGGAAACTCTTTTAGGAAATTAAAGGCCAATTAGTCTCACGTCATTGCTTGGGAAGATGTTGGAGTCCATTATTAAAGATGGGGCTTCAGGGTACTTGAAAGAGCATGATAAAGTAAGCCAAATTCAACATGGTTTCATTAAGGGGTAACCTTGACTGAAAAATCTGTTGGAATTTTTTTTAAGGAAAAAACAGGCAGGATACACAAAGGAGAGTCAGTGGATTCCTTGGATTCCTTGGATTTTCAGAAGGCACTTGACAAGGTGTTTCACATAAGGATGCTTAACAAGATAACAGCCGATGGTATTACAGAAAAGATATTAGCATTGATAGAAATTGGTTGGTTGGCAGGAGGCAAAGGATAGGAATAAAGGGGGCCTATTCTGGATGGCTGCCCATGCCTAGTGGCGTTTGGCAGGGGTCAATATTGAGACCACTTCTTTTCAAGTTAAATGTCAACAATTTGGATGATGAAATTGATGGCTTTGTGGCTAAGTTTGCAGATGATGGACGATAAGTGGAGGGGCGATTAGTATTGAGGAAGCAGGGAATCTGCATAAGGATGAACAGTTTGGGAGAATGGGCAAATAAGTGAGAGATGGAATATAGTGTAGGGAAATGTATTGCCGTGCACTTTGGTAGAAGGAATAAAGGGGTAGACTATTTTTAAATGGGGAGAAAATTCAAAAATTAGAGGTGCAGAGGAACTTGAGAGTCTTTGTGTGAAATTCCCTAAAGGTTAACTTGCAGCTTAATTGGTGATAAGGAAGGCAAATGCAACGTTAGCATTTATTTTGAGAGGACTATAATATAACAGCAAGGATGTGATTCTGAAGTTTTTTAGGGCATTGGTCAGACTGCACTTGGAGTATTGTGATCAGTTTTGTGTCCTTTTTCTACAAAAGCATGTGTTGGCATTGGAGAGGGTCCAGAGAAGGTTTACGAGAATGATTCCGGGAATGAAATAGTTAATGTTTGAGGAATGTTAGATGGTGCTGGGCCTGTACTCACTGAGGTTTAGAAGAAAGAGGGGGAATCTTATTGAACCTATTTAATATTGAAAGACCTAGATAGTGGATGTGGAAAGGAAGTTTCCTATAGTGGGTGCATCTAGGACCAGAGTTCGCAGACTCAGAACAGAGGGCTGTCCATTTAGAACAGATAAGAAGGCATTTCTTTGGCCAGAGGGTGGTGAATTAAGGGGAATTAATTGCCATGGACAGTTGTGGAGGCCAAATCATTGAGTACATTTAAAGCAGAGGTTGATAGGTTCTTGGATAGTCAGCACATTAAAGGTTACGAAGAGAAGACTGAAGAACGGGGTTGAGAGGGATAATAAATCATCCATGATGGAAATCCGAGAAGACTTGATGGCTGAATGGCCTAATTCTTCTCCTATGTTTTATGGTCATATAAAAACATCCACTGAGTGGCAGTTCTGTGACAAATATCTTCTGCACAATTTGCTTTTCCACTCAACTTAGTATCATTAGCAAACTTAGATACACTACACTTGGACCCCTCTTCCAGATCGTTAATGTATATCGTGAACAGTTGTGGGCCCAGCACTGACTCCTGTGGCACACCGCTCACCACAGATTGTCAACCAGAGTAACATCCCTGTATCCCAACTCTCTGCTTTCTATTGGTTAACCAATTCACTATCCAAGCTAATACATCACCCCCCAACTCTATGCATCCTTATCTTATGGATAAGTCTTCTACGTGGCATCTTATTGAACGCCTTCTGGAAATCCAAGTAAATAATGTCCATCTGATCCCCTCTATCCACTCTGCCCATTATATCCTCAAAGAGCTCCAGTAAGTTTGTCAAGCAGGACCTGTCTTTGCTGAATCCAGGCTGTTTCTGCCTGATTTTCTTTTCTTTCTGATCATTTTTCTTTCTGCCTGATCATTTCTTTCCTGATGCCTCGCTATTTCTTATTTAATGATAGCTTCAAGCATTTTCTTAACTACAGATGTTAAACTAACTGGCCTCTAGTTACCTGCTTTTTGCCTACATCCTTTTTTGAACAGAGGCATGACATACGCTGTCTTCCAATCTGCCCAGAGTCCAGAGAATTTTGGTAAATCATCACCAAATCCTCTATTATAACTTCTGCCATTTCTTTTAGTGCCCTGGAATGCATTCCATCAGGACCAGGGAACTTATCTATCTTCAGGCCCACAACAGTAATGTGCAGCACAGAGGGTCTTCACTCATGCGTTGTAAGAGTGTGGATTGAACTGCCAGCTCAAGTGTGCATGTGAGCTTGATTTCAACATTTAAAAGAAGTTTGGATAGGTACATGGATGTTAGGGGTATGGAGGGCTATGGTCTCGGTTGACGGGAGTAGACAGATTGAATGGCTCAGCATGGAGTAGGTGGGCTAAAGGGCCTGTTTCGGAGCTGTACTTTTTTATGACTCTGTGACTCTATAACAGCATCTCCTAACATGGGACATGTAAAAGCTTGAAATGCTTGGGCCACAGCAGCAGAAAATCACTAACATACACTTAGTGGTTTCTTCTTTAAGAGGTACTTAATAAAGTGATGGATCTATAAGAGTATCTCTGTAATAAGCAATAAGCTTATTAATAATACTGTGCAATGGAATATTAATCAACATCATTTTTTGAAATACCTTTTGGTATAAAAAGCACAGATTAAAATGCTTTCAGTGACATTTGGCTCATAATTGATGAATTATTTGTTTTTAGTTTCTATGTTGAAAAAGTATTCATAATAAATCAAACTATATTTGTGCATTTCCTTATTAAGACTCACCATGCAATAGTATTGCAGGTCAACAGATCTCATGGAAGTGAGTTAGGCTTTTACATTATCAAGTTGTTAAGAAAGTAGTAACCAAAATTTCAAAGTGTTGTCAGCAAACAACATAAGCACTAGCTTGAATTGAGCTAAGCTGTAACTGAACATTCCAGGACTGTTTGTTGACTTTGTTGTCTGATGTTTTATATTCTATGCTTTTTGCTTGTTTTTTTTTGGCCATTTGCGTGATGTGTTCTTTTCTTGCGTGATGGGGGTTTGATATTTTTCTTTGAACGGATTCAATAGTTTTTCTTTGTTTTGTGGCTGTCTGTGAGGAAGATGAATCTCAGTGTTGTATACTGCATGCGTACTTCAATAATAAATATACTTTGAATCATTTGAATCCTTAAATCAGAACTGCTGTACTTGTATTAATTGGACAAATTAAAGCATTGTAAGTGAACAGATTGCCTAAGAGATCTGTAATATAATTGATGACAAAATCACATCTCCTAGCATTAGATTTCAGCTTTAATTTGTGTTCTCACCTCAATTCCCACATTAGGAATGTAGTATGCTATCGGATGGAACGGACACAGTATGGGTGCACTGAGGTACTGTAAATAGTCTCACAGCAACACAGACTCGGGTTCAGTCCTGACTTCCAAAGTTGTTCATGTGGAGCTTGCACACTCTCCCTGTGACCATTTGGATTATCTGCAGATGTTGTTGTTTTCTCCCACATCCCAAAGGCAGATCTTTGAGAATTGTTTAGTGCGTGGGTGGTAGAAACTGGGGTGTGCTCATGTCAAAAAATAGTGTGGGGAGAGTAATTAATGGATTTAATGTAGGGTTAGTATAAATGGGTAGTTGATGGCTGGCACAGATTCAATGGGCCAACAGGTATGTTTCCTGTACCTCTCTATGACTTTATGCCTCTACAACCATAAAACTATTTAAAGAATTATTCTGAAGTTGCAACATACAGTACAATAATAACACTAGGAAAGTGAGGTAAAGTGCTCATTATAATTACTAATTCTACCTTTAACCTGACTTATTAAGATAAATGGAAGTTTATTATGTTGGATTCTTCTATCCCTCTCATTTATTAAACTAAATCCACTGCACCAAAAGGATTTTGAATCAGCTTGGTTGCCCAAATATCTACAACTCTCTAGTTGAAGAATACTTACAGAGGAGTTTTACACCATAGGCTGATGGTAACTTCACTGTGATTTATAGTGAGGTTGATTATTGAACTGACTCATGATCAGTCAAGTCTGCTAACTGCATTTGGCCCACATTTTCAAAAAGCACCATCAATCACAAACTATAGCAGTAGACCTTCAGTTATTTGCACTTTGAAGACTTTAAATCTGTTTTTACCAGTTACTAAACATCATAAAAAATGGTAAACCTTTAATTTTACAGTATTTACCATTCTAATTGAAAGTGATTTTACATTTCGTGTTAAATTTTGCTGATTAGTATGAACAATTTTACAACACACTTCCATGCTGGTGTAGTTTTTAGTATAAAGCAGCTAGATGTCATACAGCAGAGCTGAGCAAATTGAGTTTGCTCCTTTCTGATACCGTGCCTCAGTCACAGAAGAAAATCTCACTCCATTCCTTTGATCTGGATTAGTTCCCAGAGCTGAAAAGCTTTCATCCAATCCACTGCTGCATCAACAAGTCCCAACATAAATACCAACTAGACACCATTTATTTTAGTGGCCATTGCATATTTTGAAGCTGTTAATACACTTGCATCTTTAGTATGTCTGATAACTGAAGTTCTATTGTATTATAATGCACAACAGAATTAACCACTTTTCGAGAATATTTGGCTCTATGTACCACAGGACAAATACAAAAATAACACAAGTGCGTTCCTACCATGCCAGATTAATTAAGCACACAGTAAAAACAATACATGGAAACACTTATAAGCAAATGTGTTCATACCACACAGAGTGTAAGAGTGTTCCTACTCGGAAAAAAGTAACATCTTAGAATGCTCTCTTATAAAAGTTCTTTTATCAACCTTAGCAGCATTCGATCATATCGGTAGTCATAACAAATGAAATAAAAGATCTTCTTTGCAATATTAATTTAAACTTTCATCAATTTGATTTTAGTCAGTTCAAAATGAAATGTTATCAAAGAACTGATTGTGCAATTTCCCTTTTGAAATTCCATGTAATAAAACTTATTTTTATATTTTGTAATAGCATCAGATGTACTAATCAAATTAAGTTACTTCTTAAAATTTAGTTTTGAACTCTGCTTCAATATTCTGTTCCTCTGTCTATCTCTACATTCAAAAAATTAAATATTTATAGCTTAAATTATTGTAAGACAGTAATTTATGAACTACATAAAGGAAAATTTACATGATACACTGTGTGAGGAGAACACATCACTCATACACCCAGGATAAGAAGCATGGAACCTAAATTCCATTGCTAATTATGTAGTCTCATGCTTTTCATAGTTTCAACAGCCTGACAAACCTGGCTCAGAAAGCCGCCTCTGCTTTGACCTGTTATCAACTATTGTACCATTCAATTTCCTTTGCTGGTCTTCCCAGGTAACTTCTATTGTAAATCAAATGGAAACATAGCAGAAAATACATTTTAAATCTAAAATAAAAGGGTTATTTACTCAGTTAAAAGTTGTAAACAAAGCCATAATTTTGCAAACATATTTGTAGAAGACATGGAAAAATTGTATTCAAAAAGAGTAAAATCAAATGTGTTTCAGTAAGTCACTTTTTTCAGACCCTACAATGATTATAACTAACACTGAAGCAAGAGAATGGTCAAAAACAAATCTACTCTTCTGTTGTAACTTTTAACTTGAATAAGAAAGTGGCTAGGTAGCAGAGTAGAGATATGTCTCAACCAAAGGAGGTGTAAGGCGCTCCTTCCCTCTGCTAGCAAGCAGGTTGCCCTTGGGCAAGGTTTAGCACCTGCTTAGCACCCCGATCAGGGTCATATGAAGCCATGGCAACAGGTGGTGGGTGGTCTTATGAGCAGCTGGTGCACATCACAAGTTCTTGTTACACATCCACTGATGCCAGACAGACAATCTCTGAACATTATTGATAATATCTGGGGTCACCTGTCTTGTAGAGATGCTGCCCAGAAGAAGGAATTTTTCTGTAGAAAAATTTGTCAAGAACGATCATGGTCATGCCATATGACACGGCACATAATTATGATGATAAAGGAAATGGTAGGCCTGCTAGAAAAAAATGTAATTCATTATTTTCTCCCTTGTAGTGAGTTCAGAGACAAATTTGTCCAATTTGTTGCCATTATAAAATTTACATGGGCTTCTCAGACATAAGTTTGATGCACAGTACATGTCAGTTTCAAGACTATAAACGGGCATCATGAATTAAGGATAATTGCACAGTTCTTTATGTTAGGGTTGAGTATCAGTGAATGGCCTTTTAAGTGCAGTGAGTAATCTATTGAGCTCTACTTAAAAAATCTGCCACTTGCACCATGATTATATTGGCATGCTTTGAGAGTGGGAACCTCAGGTTAGTCTTTGCAGGAACTAAAGGCAAGGTTGGGAACTCTTAAGGTGATGGCAAGCACTGTATTCCCAAAACCCATAGACCCATAGATATACAGGGATACCTGTTCCTATCTCAAAGCGCAATGTTTCCATGAGTTTGGGTTGATCGAGGCAGTTGTGATTGAGATGTATCTCCAAATTCCAGTCACACAAGGGTCCTAGTCTAACCTCAAAATTATTCCAGGCAAATGTTGCAAGATATAAGTATCTCAGTCCACTACTTAACTGTGCATCAGGGTGGTCCCTGATGTGTCATTTGCATGCAGAGAAGTCTCTCCACTTCTTATTTTCAAAGAGCATTTATCCCCATAGAGAATTTTCTGTATTACCAATGTCCACCATACAGATCATGATCAACCTCACTCATAGATTGACTTGAGCTCCCTTCAGTACGCAGAACTCCATTTCAAAGTCGTCTTTGTCCATGGGAAGGATATTGTCAAGGTCAATCTCATTGCTACTGAAAGTTTATAAGACGTCTTCATTCACACGGCCCAGCTTCCTGCATTGACAGCACTGCTGTGTCAATATCAAGCACCAAGAGCTTTGCAGTGGATTCTAACTTCTATTCCTGTTGTCACTACAATGAAACCCATGGTGCAAATAAGATCCAAATTTGTGGGCACACTACATCAGGCTACCAGGACAGATCAGTTCATATCTGAGGCATACAGCCAAGAGAGCAGATATCAGCACAAAGAGCAGGCAAAAGACAAGAAATCACAGCAACATAATGATTTGGCACGATGAATGGCAATGTGGCCAGAATATTTACCTGATCCTACCATACGGGCTTTTTGTATATCCTATCCTGATGGTATGATTGTCCATGTAGCAAAAATTAGATGAGTCAGGTATTTTCACCAGTGATGAAGGAGCTGAGAGAGTACAGTTTTCCTGAAAGCCATAGAAATTTTGACTGCCCACCACTGACTGTCACCAGAATGCCATTCAAATATCCAGCTACCTTTTATCTACTGCTTATGAATTCTGTAAACGAAAACTACAGGCACCAAAATACAGGCATTTTAAATGCCTGGATGCGAGGTCACATTACAAGATCAAATGAAGAGCATACAATAAGTAGATCTACTCCAAGTATGATTATTGAACTTATTAATCAAAGCAGGTAATACCTCACAAAGATAAAATGGTGCCTTCAAGTGTTCCTACATCCATCAACATACCATCTCAATCAGTTATATGTGAATTATTACAGAATACTGATAGCCTATTGTAAATTAGCCAAAAACACCGGATTCTCATGGTAAGTGGAGCTCTGATTACCTATTGATTTAAACTCGGTTCTCAACAGCGATTGTGTATTCCCCCCAATGATACCTTACAGAGTTACTGGGTGGAGTTGTTCGTTGCGCACCAAAAGCAAACGTACTGCCTGAAGCAGTGGTGGGATACAGAAATGCTAACCTCCAAAGTGGGGACACTGTCTCACATTCCACAACTTGAGCCTCTTACAGGGCGAGGTGGGCTGAGATCTTCTGACCTGTAGAGACCCAGACCAATACTTCTATTGCTTCAACACATCCAGCAGCCCATCTGTCTGCTTGAATTCTACTCCTGCTTTCAACCAAAAGTCAGCACTCTGCTCTATCTGAGCAGCAGTTTCTCTTTGTGGAAAGGCATCTTGACCCAGAGGGCATCTTCTGTCCTCACGTAACAAATGAGTTCATGCGTGGCATATCACTGTTTCTGCAGAACAACATCTCACTGTTGGTGGCATCCCCTCTGCTCACGGCTCTTGGACAACAACAAGTATTCTCCTCTTCTTGGAGAACAGCTACCTACTTACAGTGGGCATTATTTTGTTCTTGGAGAATGGCAACCTGCTCATGGGCAATGAAGAGATTGCCAAGTAGACAACAATTGATTTCACAGGTGACCTTCTTTGTGCTTTGAACAGCTCAAGGAAGGCATCTTTCTTGGAGGGTGACAAGCTAGTCACAGCAACAGGAGGGCAACAATCTGATCATAGCCAGTGGAAGGACTGCAATGATCCTTAAATAGGCTGATCCCTAGCTAGCACAGGGGAGCAGATTTCGATGAACAGGTAAGATTGACATCGCAACAAACTGAGACAGATGATCCTTGGTTATTTGAGTAATTGTGGTGTGGTGTACTTGGAGAAACCAGTTCACAGGTGACATTTCTCTTCCGCTGAATAGCAAACTCCTTCCATGTAACACAGCTGTGCCCGATGACAGCAATTTTCTCACTGGCGGTAACCACAGTACTCAACATTTTAGGGAAAAAGCTGATCCCGGGTGACAGAGGGCAGCTCTAACTGGGTCAACCTGGGCCTGCACGGAGGCAACAAAACTACATATGGCCTTACTGCTGCCAACCACAGTAGATACGAGAAAATAAAGTTGTTGCCAGGCCTTTGTGCAACATGAGTAGGTTAGCTGGCATGTTCTTCTTCCTGAGAGAACTGGCCTTTAACATCCACTATACTACTCGCCATCTCATCTTCTTGGACAGGAATTACCAAATACCTTGGTGCATGTTCATATCAGTCTTCCTATCTGAGTTCCCTTGAGTACTGGCGTTTGGAACCACACCTCTGATGGTCTGTTACATCAGAGTTCCCACAGCATCCAGTTTTCTCTCCCAGGTCACATGCCTTTTAGACATGGCTTCTTGCACCTTTAAAGCCATTAGCAGGTGCAGTGCTGAGAAAAATAACAGTGTGGTTTACATCATCATCAACATGGGGCAGCTCAGTAGCATAGTGATTACAGTATAGGTGACTTGTGTTCAATTCCTGCCACGTTCACCCCGTGACTATGAGGGTTTTCTCCAAGTGCTTCGGTTTCTTCCCACATTCCAAAGACCTACCGGTTGGAAGGTTAATTGGTCATTGTAAATTGTCCTCTGATTAGGTTAGGATTAAATCAGGGGATTTCTGGGTGGCGTTACTCGAAGGACTGCAAGGGCCTGTTCCACACTGAGTCACAATAAATAAATGAATAAAGTTATCACGTTCCTTTCCTTTCTTCCGCTCCTTCTTATTAACAGTGGACACAGCAGTTGAAACTGGTAGTTTATTACTATAGTCTGTAATGATAAATCACAAGAAAGATGAACAGTATGCCTTGGGCTTCTTGGCAAATGGGCCACTGTACACATAGATAAATGACCATAAGACCATTAGACATAGTAGCATTCAGCCCATCAAAGCAATGAGTGTTGATCGGAGCTGTCAAAATGGGATGGATGAATAAAAAGTGTGAGGTTTGTATAACTATGCCAAAGACATTGTCATATGTCATATTATTGAGGAGCTGTGGCTCTTGCCTTGATATATCTCATAAGGCCATGGTATCCTACCCTACTCTGATCTATGTTGCATCGAGTATAGCTTATGGAAGTCAGAATCTTTATAACTGCAAATGTCCTTTGCAAATAGTGAACCCACCTCATTGATACCATTAGGGAATAGGTGTAGGCGCCTGAAGATGCACACTCAACATTTTAGGAACAGCTTCTTATCCTCTACCATCAGATTTCTAAACGGTATATGAACATAATCTCACTATTTTGCTCTCTTTTTGCACTATTTATTTTAAAATATTTCTTGTTGTAACTATACTGCTGCTGCAAAACAACAAATTTCAAGACAAACTAATGCCAGTCGTAATGAAGCTGACTTGGATTCTGATACGCATGACTTCACACCTGACATTACACTGTTCACAAGAATTTATAAGTCTCAGTCAGGAAACTCATGTATTTTCCTAACTTTTGCTGTTCTCTCTTCTTTGACATTCATGGTATCTGTTGGTGCTGTTGGCCTGACCCTTAATCACTGAGGCCCTGTCACCTCACCTGCATGGCTCATTGCTGAACACTCAAACAGCAACTATCGACACCCATTGAGAGCTATATAGAACAGTATAGCCCAATACAGGCCCTTTGGCTCATAATGCTGTGCCGACCTTTTAACCTACTCCAAGATCAATCTACCACTTCCCTCCCACACACACTGTATATTGAAGGACTTGTTGAAATAAAATGCTCTTGGAAATTTCCACTATGATAGTAATCCCAACTATTTGTAATGACAGGCACAAAACACACACATAACAATTTTATAAAGCAACACACACAAATTCTGGAGGAACTCAGCAGGTCAGGTAGCATTTATGGAAATGAATAAACGGTTCATGTTTTGGGCCAAAGCCCTTCTTCAGGATTGGAAAGGAAGGGGGAAGATGTCAGGGGGAGGAAGGGAAGAGGGCAAGGAGGCTAGTTGGAAGGTGACAGGTGAACCCTAGTGAGTGAGAAAAGTCAACAGCTGGAGAAGAAGGAATCTGATAGGAGAGGAAAGTGGACCATAGGAGAAAGGGAAGGAGGAGAGGACCCAGGGGAAGTGATAGACAGGTGAGCAGAAGTAAAAGGCCAGAGTGGGAAATAGAGGAAGAAGGGAGGGATTTTAAAAATAATTTTATAAAGCTGCAAAAAGGAATTAGTGAACCTCTGGGAAAGTTTGTGTAGCTGGTAACCATCCATCTCTCAAATATTTCACATTCTTAATAATATTCATTTGATGCTAAATACCAATATTCAGGAAGATAACAAAATGGGTGTATATTAATGATGTCAGATGATACCACAGGAAATGGAATTTACACTGCTACTTTATACAAGGCTATACGATCACATTGGCAGAAAACAAGCAGGTGAGTTGTTAAAGGTCAGCCTGTTAACACCAGGCTGTGATACTAACTTGCATGAATGAATTACATAAAGGTAAATCGTGCTTCTATCACACCAGTGTTAAAACCAATGTAATTTTAACCGGGGCCTGAAACTAGATGAGAGCTTCCAGTTAATCTGAAACGTCTTCCTCAGTGTCCTCCATATCCATCCACTGAACCCAACATGAACGCATGTGATCTCCTCCCCATCATTTTCTGACCACTGGTGAGTGGTTCTTCGTTATATACTCAGTGGCACTTTATAAGGTCCTGACACACCACTGTTGTAATGCATGGTTATTTGAGTTACTCTTGCCTTTCAGTCAGATGACAATTCTCCTCTGACCATTCTCATTAACAAGGCATTATTGCCTACAGAACTGCCACAAACTGGATGTTCTGTGTAAAAATGTCAGGAGATCAGCAGTTTCAGAGATACTCAAACCACCCTGTCTGGCACAATCGTTCCATGGTCAAAGTCATTTCTTTCCCATTCTGATGTTTGGTCTGAACAACAACTGAATCTCTTGGCTGTGTTTGCATGCTTTTATGCATTGAGTTACTACCACATGATTGGCTCATTACACCCTCAATAATAAGCAGATGTACAGGTAGTACCTAACAAAATGGCCACTGTCTTCAATTGCTGATATCTTCTCAGTGCCTTTCACACCTTTGTTCTTTTGGATAAGCAATATTTGAAGTCACTGTGGCTTTTTACTGTCCAAGTTTGGGCAGGAAATGAGTTTACTAGAGCAGTTAGTATGTTATGTTGAAGTTGTATAACAACTTGTTTGGAGTATTGTGTGCAGTTCTGGTTACCGACCTACAAGAAAGGTATCAATAAGCTAAAAAGAGTACAGATAAAACTTATGTTGCCAGGACTTGAGGAGCTGAGTTATAAGGAAAGGTTGAATAGTTTAGTACTTTATTCCACAGGGTGTAGTAGAATGAGTAGAGATTTGATAGAGGTATACAAAATTATGAGGGGTATAGATAGGGTAAATGCAAGCAGACTTTTCACATTGTGGTTGGGTGAGACTAGAATTAGAGGTCACAGGTTAAGGGTGAAAAGTGAAATGCTACAAGGGAACATGAGGGGGCACCTCTTCACTCAGAGGGCAGTGAGGCAATGGAATGAGTTGCTGACGTAAGTGGTGGATGTGAGTTCAAGTTCAACATTTAAGAGAGGTTTGGATAAGTACATGGATGGGAGGGGTATGGCAGCTTTCGTCCATGTGCAGGTTGATAGAACTAGCCAAAATAATAATTTGGCACAGACTAGGTTGGCCCCAGGGTCTGTTTTTGTGCTGACTCAGTTTCCAGTATGATCAGGATATAATTTTCCATCTTGATAACGAGAAGAAAGGAAAATTTGTGGCACTTACTTTGCTTCCTGTTTCTTGGTTTTCCTGTGGCTCCAGATGAATATAATACTTATGAGATATATTCAAACCTTCGGGAGAAGCGGAAACTGCTGCAGGAGTTTCCTTTCAAGAATGATTAATGAAACAAATGCCTTTGGTGTTTTTAACTTCAAATTCACAGGGCATTTATTATTTTGTAAAAGGGATGCCTTATTGCAGAGCAGAATGGAACTGCTCAGTTATTTTCTCAAGCTTATTAATGGTTCCTTTGCTCCATATCTCCATCCTTCTGAAGAGGATGGTGTAAACTGGTATATATCCCGCCGAGCTGATTGTGTATGCTGCCATCCTGTCCTGCTCATCTGTAATTTGAATGTCACCATCTGCTGGCTTATATATCTCTCTAGTATTCAACACCCGACAATGAGAAAGAGTGGAGATTGGAAGGTCCTGTGCTTCTAATTTAGGTGGTGCCTTAACTGAAGCCTCAGCCAGTTTGAGAGCAAGTAAAGATGAAATGGTGCCTTGCAGGAATGGAGAAATTTCAGATAGGTAAACAAATTCAGTCTAATCTTAATCCTTTCCACACTTCACTCATCTGGGATGAAAAACTGAAACTGAAATTGTTTGTGATCTGTTTTTATGCTGAATTCTGGCTATATACTTCAAACCTGCTTTCTTCAAATGGTAGACCAAGTGGCAGCTCATAGGATGAACTAAAAATAGGTCAGCAATAATTAAGTCATCCACAGGAGTCCTCACAGAGAGAGTACAGTTCTCAGCACATGAAATGAGTATGTTGATTACATAACTGAACATTTACACTAATCCTATATTTGTTATGCTCTGCACATTCTTATCAGATTCTACCACTCACCTATTCATTACAGTGGCCGATTACAATACCAGTATGCACACCTTCAGGATGAGGGAAGAAACTGCACAGGGAGAATAAGTAAACTCCACATAGATGGAAACCAAGGTCAGGAATGAACCAGAATGTTGACTGCTGTGAAGCAATGGTTTTACTAGTTACACCACTGGGCTGTCTACAGAGCAGTGTGCAATCCATTTCTTTGAAATACTTGTTGGAATGTACTCTGTGAAACCTGTTGGAAATGTAACTAACCATGAGACCCCAAGTCATAGGAGCAGAATTAGGTCTTTAGGCCCATTGAGTCTGCTCCACCATTCCATCATGGCTGATTTATTATTCCTCTCAATACCATTCTCCTGCCATTTCCCCATAACCTTTGACACCGATACTAATCAAGAACCTATCACCCTCGCTATAAATATACCAGTAACTTGGCCTCTATAGCCATCTATGGCAATGAATCCCAGATTCACCACCCTCCGGCTAAATAAATTCTTCCTCATCTTGTTCTGAATGGATGTTCCTCATTGTTCTAAACTCCAGTGAATACAGACCTACAGCATTCAAACACTCCTCATATATGGCCTTTCATGCCTGCATCATTCTCCTGAACCTCCTCCAGACCCTCTCCAATGCCATCACATCCTTCCTTAGGTAAGAGGCCCAAAACTGCTCACAATGCCCCACGTGTGGTCTGACCAATACCAAATAAAGCCTTAGCATCACATCCTTGCTTTTATCCACTTGAATTTTAGAGCAGCATTATGATGATACCTAGATAAATCAGTTTTGTTAGAAAAATTCACTGGAGGGGGGCGGTATTCAGTACAATGAGTCAGCTCCAATGCTTCTCTTCAAAATAGTGCTTTGAGATGCACCAAACCAAGCAAACAGGCCATCAATTTATATCTGGAACTTTAACATTGAAAATAATATGTGTTAGTAGGTTAATTGGTCACACAGGTGTAATACAGCAGCACAAGTTCATTGGGCCGGCAGGGCCTGTTACAATGCTGTATCTCCAAATAAAAATTAATCATAACCTGATTTGTACTGAAACCAATGTCGAGAACCTTGGTCTGGTCAGGAGAAAGCAATCACGTTTTGTGCTCCTG
Source organism: Hemitrygon akajei (assembly GCF_048418815.1). NCBI lineage: Eukaryota > Metazoa > Chordata > Chondrichthyes > Myliobatiformes > Dasyatidae > Hemitrygon > Hemitrygon akajei. The sequence goes on along the minus strand of NC_133124.1, from coordinate 135,963,034 downwards.
CTGGAAAACCCATGCTTGTGGATATAGTGGTGTACCAAAGAGATGTGATAGACGAACATCTCATTTGTGAACAAACCCGTTTTGGTCAAGGGATCCCCTCTCCAAATTTCAGCTGAATATTTCTGCATTTGAAAGAACAAATGGAGAATCAGCAAGTGTAATTCAAAACAGGGCCTGTGTTCTAGGGATCAGGAAGGGGGATTTTCCTGAACTGCTTAGGACAGCTGTGAGGCAAGGGGTAGTTAGGTCAGTGGCAGGATAATACTAGAGCTACAAAATTGAAAGCTGATGATGTTACCATAAGGCATAGGAGCAGAATTAGACCTATTGAGTCTGCTTCACCATTCAATCATGGCTGATTTTATTTTTCAACTTATTTCTCCCACCTTCTCCCATAACCCTTAACCTCTTACCAACAAAGAACTTATCAATCTCTGCCTTAAATATACCCAGTGGCCTCCACAGCATTCTGTAGCAAAGAATTCCATAGATTCACCACGGTCCTTCTGAACTCCATTAAGTATAGTCCAAGGACATCAAACATTTCCTGGGGTTTTTCAAATTGTTTCTATTATATTACTTGATAGGTGTACAATTTCTACAATTCAGGTTTTATGTATATGAAGACAAGTTTAAACTGCAAGAAGAAATTAAACACTTATCAAGTGTAATATCTACATACTGTATTATCCAATGATGAATTGGATAACAAAGACTGAGATGAAGATTTAGAGGAGAGTGGTGTCCAATCTTGCACGGTAATGGAAAAATATGATTGTGCAATTTATAAACACAAGAAATTCTGCAGATCATATACACAAGGAAGTCTGCAGATGCTGGAAATCCAAAGAAGCACACACAAAACACTGGTGGAACTCAGCAGGTCAGGCAGCATCTATGGAAATGAATAAAAAGTTGATGTTTCGGGCCAAGGCCCTTTATTAGTACACCTGATGCTGGAAATTCTGCAAATGCTGGACGTCCTGAAGAACACACACAAAGTGCTGGAGGAACTCAGCAGGATGGACACCATTTATGCCTTTCCATAGAGGCTGCCTAAATTGCTGAGTTCCTCCAACACTGTGTGTGTTCCTATTTGTGAAATTAATTTTTCTTTATTTCAAAAGATAGATGAACTGTAATACCAACCTATGATGACTACACCTAGACCATCATTGTTTAATTTGCACCACATTTCTTCAAAGAAGTGTTGTCCTTTTTGCAATGGGAATGAAAATTCCATTGAGAGTTAGGTTGGTGCATGCTGAAAGGATCCCTGATTGAATTTTGGAGTGACGTGAAATGAACCCCAAATGGTTGTCAGGGCCATTTGCATCAGGAAAAAAAGTGATTTCTAACTGGATAATGCTGAAATAAACAGCATTATGCAATTGGATTTCTGGAGCAGAGGAAACATGTTGCACAAGCCACTGTGTAGAGTTTATGTGCATTTGGGATGAGTACATTAATCTTCAGTGCAGAAGGTAAACGGATTATTTGAACACTGCCTGGCATGTTCACAGTGACGCACATGCACCAGTGAAAAAACAGAGCTGATTGCTAACCTATTTCAACCACTTAAAAACCTTTCCTGGTAGCGGTAGAAGAGAAAAACATGACATCCATAAATAAAGATAATAAAAAGTGTACACAGCCATCCATCATCATTCCAGGTACTCTGATAATTGAACATGCTATATAAATTAGTATTACAGTTCATCTACCTTACAAAATACAGTAAAATAAATTGCACAATGTATCTTAAGCAAAGCATATGCAATCATCATCATCATGAGCCTGCATAAAAGGGATCATTTTTGCATATTCAGCTATTAAAAAGATTAAATTGCACAGATGCACAGAACAAAAACACTTTAAAGATCTAATGTTTTTCTCCTCACTTCGATAGAGTGCTGACACCAATTGAATCACTCATTGCAGTGCTCAATCACCAGGGTTCCACTCTGAAGCTGATTTTTTTTTTATCAGAAAGGGCATAAGCCTAAAATAGGATTTGGTATAAAATTTGTCAAAACAAAGATAGCAAAGTAATACAAAACCATCATGTTAATGATGTACTTCCCAGACAATTTTAAAATGTTAAAATCCTACAGAAGTGCTCACATAACTGACTCTAACTTGTTTTGTTTAAATTTCCTTTATTGGCGATTATAGTCATTTACTTAACTATTCATGATCATAAAAACCATATTTTCTGGAAATATCAGAAAATTTAATATAAAACTTTGCTGATTCTGAAAATACAATGCTCTTCAATTATGTAAATTGTAAAATAGAAAATTAACCAGACTCTTTAAATAAGTGATTAGTTGTGCAAGGACTGCTGGGGAAAAGAGCTGATTTTATTCAAAGATATATTAATTAGTTAATTAACAATACCTTTGAATCAACACTGGATAAATGATAGCGATCATCAAAGTATCTGGTAAATGAAAAATAACTGTATTTTTGTACTTTACAAGAATCAAGCCAAAGTAAAATCATGACAGGGAAATGCTGGAGGTGTACAATACAGTGATCCGAACCTGATGGAAATAGAAAGCCAGGATTTTTACATGTTTCTTTTCAATATTTGATCAATAGTCAGATGAATACTATTAAGAATAGATGTCTTTTCTCGACATTCTGTCTAGAAATAGAAGAAATACTAGCTTTCTCTTTTGAATGCTGATATATTTTAGATTTCATATTTTGCTGATAGTTTTCCTTATTTTCACATTATGCTATGTAGATGTAGGTCCTCTGTGCAATACATTAAATGTTGTTCATACCAAATCTTGTTAGTAATTCAGCTAGCAAGGGTATAGTTATTAGACCGTCTTACATCAAAAATCTTACTTTAATGCTATATAGATTTGTACAGCCCATAATCTACAGATTCAGAATACATATAGAATCAATGTCCTTATTATCAATTGCAGTGAACCACACAGTGACATTTGTGTGGAAATTTTGGAAGGAAAACTTATTACAATAGAAATTTCCCTGTGCTTACAACAGACACATGGGATAGGAGTTTAATTTTTGTTGATCTGGATTCATCAACTCTTATTCCTAAGGCAACAAAATCCTCACTGGCAGACCCGCACGGTGCTAAGGTCAAATGATCATAACTGCCCTTCTATGGGGAGAACAAGCCAAATCTCTAAACAGGAGAATTAAACTTTGACAGCCAGCTAATCACCTCCCTTCCTGCCAACTCTCCCATCTCTCTGGCTCAGCCCTTGCCAAGCCTACCAAAAACCATGAATTTTTTCACAGTATCTCCCAGTTGCCACTCACTTCACCTCTCTCTCTCATTCCCATTCGGATATGTCCATACATGGCCTCCTCTACTGCCATGATGAGGCCAAACTTCGGTTGGAGGAACAACATCTCATATACCATCTGGGTAGTCTCCAGCCCCTTGGTATGAACATCAAATTCTCTAACTTCCGGTAATTCCCTCCCTCTCCCTTCCCCATCCCACCTCTACTCTGTCTCCTCTTCTAGCTGCCTATCACCTCTCATGACTCTGCCTTCTTCTACTACCCATAGTGCTTTCCCCTTAGATTCCTTCTTCACCTCTCCTGCCTATCCCCTCCCCACCCCTTGATCTTTCCTCTGATTGGTTTTCCACCTTCTCCCCACCTTCTTTATAGGGCCCCCACCCCCTCCTTCTTTAGTCCTGACGAAGGGTCTCGACCCGAAACGTTGACTGCTTCTTTCAACGGATGCTGCCCGACCTGCTGAGTTCACCCAGCTTTTTTATACGTCTTGAAAAACCATGAATCATTGGAAATGTTCAAAATCAATTGAAAATCAAGTAATTAAAAAGTTGGAAATCATTAAAAGTTGGAAAAAAAACAAACATCAACTATACATGAGAAAATCTGCAGATGCTATAAATCTAAAGCATGAGACAATGAAGAGTCTCAGCCTAAAACATTGACTGTTTACACTTTTCCATAGACAGTGCCTGACCTACTAAGTTCCTCCAGCATTTTGTATGTGTTCCTTTGGATTTCCAGCATCTGCAGATTTTGTTGTGTTTGTGATACTACTACTTCTACTAGAGAAGTCTCCTCAAGGGATGCCTCAGCCTGAAGAAGTTAAGTCATCCCAAAAAGACATTAATGGACTTAGATAGGTACAAATGTGCAAAATACTGTTTAATCTGCGTAAGTATGAGGTGATTCATTTGGGGAAAGCAGAGAAGGCAAGTGGAAAATTATGAAGAGATCTTGGAGTACAAGTGAATTTTACTACATAGGCATCCAGACAGAGGAGGAAAGTTTAAGAGGTAATTCTTGAGGCTTGCTTGGGAGTTTCACTTTGAAGCACTTTATAAAAGAGGTAAGTTTGCAAATTGTTACTTAACAGTTGATTGGCTAATTAGCCAATAAAAATAAGGTAGAGTCAAACAGAGCAGCCAGTTTTTTGAGTGATCATTGTAGGAGTGGAAAGCTGAGGCTTTGATGTGAGATAAAAGAGGTAAGTTTGCAAATTGTTACTTAACAGTTGATTGACTAATTAGCCAATTAACAGCAGCCAATAAAAATAATGTAGAGTCAAAAAGAGCAGCCATTTTTTGTGACCATTCTAGGAGTGGAGAGTTTGAGACTTAAAGGAGGCAAGATTGTAAACTGTTACTTAATAGTTGATTGGCTAATTAGCTAATCAACAGCAGTAAATAAATAAACATGCCCAAACAAATACTACAACTTTTTTTTCTGGCCAGCCATGGTAGGAGCAGAAAGTTTAGGCTTTGGTGTGAGGAGGCACAGATAAAGTTTTGTTTTGCTGTAAGTCCTTAGTATTTGATTCACTGTAAGCTGGATAGTGGTTAGGACAGTGGATGCTTCTCCTTCAAAATCTGATAGTCAGATAACCTTATGATCTCCCTGATTACTACATTTGTAGGAAGTTCACTGAACTACAACTCCTGAGAAACTGCCAAGGGACTGGGAATGGATCTGGAGGTGGAATTTGAATATACTTCAGAATATCCAAGAACATAATGGGTGAGATTTTTACTGAGTTAGTCCTATCCATAGAATGAGTTTCAGATAGATTGGTGACCACTTGGAAAATTAAGAGAAGTGGGCAATTAGTGCAAAGTTCCACAGGCCATTTCCTGTACTAATAGGTATACTTCTGAAGATACAAGCAAATATGATATGGGTAGAACAAGGGATGAGGTCCTGCAGATTGAGTATAGAGAGTTAAGTAAGAAGTTAAGCAGGACTGAATAGGTAGTGGCCTGTGGATTACTCCTGTTGCTATGTGTTAGTGAGGTCTGAAATAGAAGGATAAGCCAGTTGAGTTTGTGATTGAGGAGCTGGTGCTGGGGCACCAGAGAGGACCAACATCCTTGCAGGGAAATTTGCTAATGCTATGTGGAAGAGCTTAAACTAGTACTGCAGTCTGGTGAGACACTGAACAGGAACAAGTCATGGGATAAAACGGTAGCCAATTGTAATTGGATTAGACAGCTTCAGAGTGATAGCAAGGAAATGAATGCCCAGTTAAACTTGAATTTTATTTCATCTCAAAAGGTTTAACATGCAAGGAAGCTGAGCTTGGAGTGTGGGGTGGCCCAGAGGATGGTTGTAGCCACGAAAAGAGCATAGCTGAGAGAAAGGTGGAATTAGCAATTCATTTTTCAGGGTATAGATGCTGCAGGTCTGACAGTGGTACAGGTAAACAGGAGGGACTGTTGCCTTTTTAATGAGGAAGAAAATAACAGCGGAGTGTAGAGGCATATCCTTGGGAGATCATCCAATGTGCTTCCAAGAACTTGGAACTAGAATTTGGTAACAAGGGAGCATCATTCTGATAGACCCCACCACCCCTGATTAGTCATGGGAACTTGAGCTGGTGTGAGGAGAAAATGGTCATAATTGTAAAAATAAGAGATGCATTAGTGGGAGATTTTAATTTTAGAGATAGTGTGGAGAAGGATCTTCTGGTCCAAGAAGCAACTCACCTATTTAACATTAGTCTAATCACAAAACAAGTTACAATGATCAACTAACCTACTAACCAGTGTCTTTGGACTGTGGGAGGAAACCATAGCACCTGGAGGAATACCTCGAGTTCACAGAAAGAATGTACAAACTACTTGCAGATGGTGCCTGAATTGAATTCTAAACTCTGGAACACTCTGAGCTGTAAGTGTTGTGCTAACTGATATGCTATTGCCTAGACTGCAGAGTGCTAAGGGCCTGGATGGGATGGAATTCATGAAGTGTGTCCGTGAAGGTTTCCCGAGTCTATATAGAGAGGCCCTTAATTGGGATAGTAGAATATTGGACCTTGAACAAGATAGAACCTATAATGGAAGAAGCAGTCAGGGAGGGCTTTGGCTCTAATGACCACAATCTGATAGTTTTAAGACAGTGGTAGAAAAGGGTAGGACAGATGCAGAAGTTAGGGTCCAAATCTAAAGAGGGTCTAATTTTGTAGGAATTAGGCAGAATTCAGTGGAGGTCAATTTGGTGTGAAATGAATGGTAAGTAGGAGGATTTTAGCAGTGTGGTATTAAGAGTCCAAAAGTAGCCGTTTCCTTTTGAGGTGAAGTCAAACCTGGTAAATTTAGGGATCCACGGCTGGCGAGGAATATTAAGGCTCCAGAGAGGAGAGATTTATTTTCTGTCTTGCACTGCATTCAGATGCCTAAAATCCCAGGATTTCACCAAATGCGTTTTGGCTTTGTGGGAGGCCAGAGAAATTGCAGAGGTATTTGCTTCATTGTTGATCACTGGTGAAATTCCTAAGAATGGGAAAGTAGCTAATGTTCTTATTTAAGAAGGGTAGCAAGCACATTTTGGGGAGCTAGTAAGCCTGTCATTAGTTGGGCAGGTATTGAAGGAAATTCTGAGGGACAGATCTACCAGTATATAGATACATTCTGATAAGGAGAGATCTGTGTGGCTCTGTGTGGAAGTTGTGTTTGATAAAGCTTTTTTAAGTAACTAAAATGTATGAGGGTAAGGCAGTAGATGTTGTCTATCTAGACTTTACCTAGGCCTTTAAGGTCTTTTGGTTCCTTAAGCTTGTTACAGCCAGGGGTGGTAATGGGATAAGCTACTGCTTCCCATCAAATGTTCTCAATGGGGTGCATCTCAAACAGCCTCTGACAAGTCCAGCTCCTGCCCTGAATGTGTGATTTAACTTCTAAACCCTGCAAAATGTTCTACTGAAAGGAGTAGCAAAGTTGGGTTACTGACACCTTAACCAATCATTTGAAGCAGATGGGGCAAACAGTCATGGTTAGTGGCTCATCTAGGAGAAGAAAAGTGATCTCAAACATCCATTGCCTTGCTGTTATATCCATTAATGGGGATGTCCTGGGATCAAACCCCATAGAAAAACCAGGACCTGGAGTCTCTAAGGGAGTCGTACATCGAGTTCAACGCTGATTGGTAACACCTGGGATTCAGCTTGTGCCAAACCGTATCAACCTCTGCCATTCCTTTGGATTCATCAGCTTTGTGGAGAGGAGGAGCCTGCTGCATGCTCCATATCGTGTTATTCTGGCTTGTGTATCACGTAGACAACTGGGACACAATCCTAACCAGTAGAGGGCCTCAAGGTCTCATGGTAGGCTGGTCTGGAAAGCTGGGACATGTGGAATTTGGCGAGAGCTAGATTCAAAATTGACCCAGTGGTGATGGATCAAGGTTGTTTCTCAGAATAGTGGCCAGAAACTAGTGTGCCACAGGAGTCAGTGTTTGGGCACTTATTCTTTTACAAAGAATCTTGGCGACAGGAGGGGCAGGACTGGCAGCTTAATGTTCCATGGTTCCAATGTTTCAGACGTGATAGAGGCAAAGGGATGAAGGGTTGGGGGGGGGGGTGGCATTGCTAGTCAGGGAAAATGTTACAGCAGTGCTCAGGCAGGACAGATTAGAGGGCTTGTCTACTGAGGCCATATGGGTGGAGCTGAGAAACAGGAAAGGTATGACCACATTAATGGGGTTGTATTATAGAGCACCCAATAGTCAACGAGAATTGGAGGAGCAAATCTGCAGAGAGATAGCAGACATCTATCTCTAGGAAACAAAGTTGTGATAGTAGGAAATTTTAATTTTCCACGTATTGATTGGGACACTCATACTGTTAAAGGTCTAGATGGGTTAGAGCTTGTAAAATGTGTTCAGGAAAGTTTTCTAAATCAATATATAGAGGTACCAATTAGAGTGGATGCAATATTAGATCTCCTATTAGGAAACAAGTTAGGACAGGTGACGGAAGTGTGTGTAGGGGAACACTTTGGTTCCAGTGATCATAACAACATTAGTTTCAATTTGATCACGGATAAAGATAGATCTCGTCCTTGGGTTGAGGTTCTAAACTGGAAAAAGGCCAAATTTGAAGAAATGAGAAAGGATCTAAAAAGTGTGGATTGGGACAGGTTGTTCTCTGGCAAGGATGTGATTGGTAAGTGGGAGGCCTTCAAAGGAGAAATTTTGAGAGTGCAGAGTTTGTATGTTCCTGTCAGGAGTAAAGGCAAAGTGAATAAGAATAAGGAACCTTGATTATCTAGGGATATTGGAACTCTGATAAAGAAGAAGAGAGAGATATATGACATGTATAGGAAACAGGGAGCAAATGAGGTGCTTGTGGTGTATAAAAAAAGTGCAAAAAATTACTTAAGAAAAAAATCAGGAGGGCTAAAAGAAGACATAAGGTTGCTTTGACAGTCAAGATGAAGGATAATCCAAAGAGCTTCTACAGGTATATTAACAGCAAAAGGGTAGTAAGGGATAAAATTGGTCCTCTTGAAGATCAGAGTGGTTGGCTATGTATGGAACCAAAAGAAATGGGGGAGATCTTAAATGGGTTTTTTGCGTCTGTATTTACTAAGGAAATTGGCATGGAGTCAATGGAAATGAGGTAAACAAGTCATGAGGTCATGGAACCTATACAGATTGAAGAGGAGGAGGAGCTTGCTATCTTGAGGCAAATCAGAGTAGATAAATCCCCAGGACCTGACAGGGTATTCCCTCAGACCTTGAAGGAGACAAGTGTTGAAATTGCAGGGGCCCTGGCAGATATATTTAAAATGTCGGTATCTACAGGTGAGGTGCTGGAGGATTGGAGGATAGCTCATGCTGTTCCGTTGTTTAAAAAAGGCTCTAAAAGTAATCCGGGAGATTATAGGCCGGTAAGTTTTTTTTTTGCTCTCTGTGCATTGGGTATGCCTTTTGCCATTGGGTAACAACAGCCTTTTCGTGTATGGGTTTGTTTTTTGGTTTTGTTTCGTGGCTACCTGTTAGGAGACCAATCTAAAGGTTGTATAATGTATACATTGATAATGTATTTTGAACTTTGACCTAATGGGGAAAGCTCAGGTCTATCGCACTGGGACTGCCCCTGTCCCTCAGAAGGGAAGAGGGAGAAGAGGAGTGCAGTAGTGATAGGAGATTCCATAATTAGTGGAGCTGAAAGCAGACTCTGGATGTAAATGACACCCAGATAGTATGTTGCATCCTGGGTGTCAGGGATGTCTCAGTTTGGGTCCTCTGAGAATGGCAGGTTACACCTGACCACAAGGGGGACCAATATCTTTGCAGGAATATTTGCCAGAGATGTTGGGGACAGTTTAAACTGATTTATCAGGGGGATGGGTACTGGAGTGATAGGGCAGTTGGTAGACAAGTAGGATAGTGTGTAGTGAGACAGTGAGCAAGGACAGGCAGGTGATGGGGTAAAATTGCAGTCAGTGGGATTGATTAAAGTTTAACAGGGGACCCAAATCACAAAGGGTGGTGAATACAGGGACTGAGGGTGTTGAATTTGAATACACACAGTACACAGAATAAGGTAGATGATCTTATAAGCACAGAGATCGGAAGATGAGATTCTGGCATCTCAGTTGTGGCAGAGGGGCTGGGGTGGCACTATTGATTTTAAATTTAAAAAAAAAAAAGAAATCAAATCCTTAGAAAGAAGTGGCACAAGATCAGAAGATGTAGAACCTTTGTGGGTAGAAACTGCAAGGGTTAAAACTCCCTAATGGAGTTGTATACAGGCCTCTGAACAGTAGCCATTTTGTGGGCTACAGTTTACAATGGGAGACAGAAAAGGCATGTCAAAAGGACAGTGTTGTGATAATCATGTGAGATTTTAATATGTAGGTAGACTGGGGAAAATAGGGTTGATGTTTGATCCCAAGAGCTAATTTGTAGAATCCCTATGTGATGGCTTTTTAGAGCAGCTTGGGGTTGTGTCAACTAGGGGAATGGCAGTTTTTGATTGAGTGTTATGTAATGGCCCAAATTTGATTAGGAAGCCTAAGGTGAAGGAACCTTAGGAGACAGTGATTGTTTGATAGAATTCACCCTGTATTTTGACAAGGAGCTTAAATTGAATGCATCAGTATTACAGTGGAGCGAAGGGAATTACAGAGGCTTGAGAGAGGAGCTGGCAAAGGTTAATTAGAAGGGGAGACTAGCAGGGATGATGGCAGAAAAGCAAGGACTGGTGTTTCTGGGAGAAATTCCGAAGGTTCAGGATAGATATATTCCAAAAATGAAGTATTCTAAAAGGAGGATGAGGAAAGTGTGGCTAAAAAGGGAAAAGGAAGACTGCATAAAAGCAAGAGGGCATGCAATAAAGCAAAAATTAGAAGATTGGGAACTTTTTAAAGACCAGCAGGATGGCAATGAATAAGCCATAAAGAGAAAAGATGAGTATGAAGGTAAGTTGGCCAATAAGAGGATACAAAGTTCTCTTGGGCATGAGAAGTAAGAAATGAGTGTATATCAGACCTCTGGAAAATGACACTATAATTAGTAATGGGTGTAGAGGAACTTGAGTATTTTGTGCAGTTTTCACTGTGGACTACACTAGCAGAATGTCAGATTTGAATGGTAAGGGCAGAAGTGTCCTTGCTATTATTACTCAGGATATGGTGTTTGGGAAGCTGAAAAGATCAAAGGTAGATAAGTCATCAGGACCAGGTGGGCTACACTAAGGTTCTGAACAAGGTAACTGAAATAATTATGGTGGCATTAGTAATGATCTTTCATGAATTACTAGTTTCTGGAATGTATCCTGAGAACTGGAAAATTGCAAATGTCATCCACTCTTTAAGGGGGGGAGACAGAAGAAAATGATAGACCATCTAGCCTGATTTGAGTGGTTGGAAAGATGTTGGAGTCTATTAAAAATGGAGTTTCAGGGCACAAGATAAAGGCCAGTAGCATGGTTTCCTTTAGGGAGAATCTGTTGGAATTCTTTGAGGAAATGACAGGCTGGATAGAGTAAGAAATCAGTGGACGCTTGTTTGGATTTTCAGAAGGTCTTTGACAAGGTGCCAAACAGGCTGAGTAAGAGCCCATGGCATTATAGGAAATGTAATAGCATGGGTAGAAGATTGGCTGACTGGCAAGAAACAGAAGGAATAAAGTGAGCCTTTTCTGGTTGGCTGGCAGTGACTAGTGGAGTGCTGCAGATGTCAGTATTGGGACCACTTCTTTTCATCAATGATTTAGATGAAGGAATTGATGGATCTGGCTAAGTTTGTGGGTGATACCATGATAAGCAGAAAGACAGGTGGTGTCTGCAGAAGGACTTGGATAGGGGGAATGGGCAAAGTGGCAGATAGAATATAATGCAGTGAAATGCATGGTCATACACCTTAGTGGAAGAAATAAAGGCATGGATCATTTTGTAAATGTGGAGTAAATTTGAAAATCAGGTGCATGGAGAGTTGGGAGTCCCCGTGCAGAATTCCTAAAGGTTAACTTGGCAAGGAAGGCAAATGCGATGTTGTTCATTTTGAGAATAGAATACAAAGCAAGGATGTAATGCTGACGTTTTATAAGCTATTGGTCAGACGGCACTTGGAGTATTTGGGACCCCTTGTCTAAGAAAGGAAGTGCTGGCATTGTGGAGGTTCATGAGATTGATCACAGAAATGAAGCATTTAACATGTGAGGAGAATTTAGCTCTGGGCCTGTACTAGCTTGAGTTCAAAAGAATGAAGGGAGATCTCACTGAAAACTTTCAAATATTGAAAGGCCTACATAGAGTGGATGTGGAAAGGATGTGTGGGAGTCTAGGACCAGAGAGCGTACCCTCAGAATTGAGTGATGTCCAGTTAGAACAGATGAGGAAAATTTTCTTTAGCCAGAGGGTGGTGAATCTGTGAAATTTTTTGCTGCAGATGGCTGTGGAGACCAAGTCATTGAGTATATTTAAGCGGAGGTTAATTGGTGCTTGATTAGTCAGGGCGATGAAAGTTAAGGGAAAAGGCAGAAGAATGAGTTTGAGAAAGATAATGAATCGGCCCTGATTGAATGGTGGTACAGACTCAATTGGCTGAATGGTTTGGGTCTATCTTGGGTCTTGTGCTTTTATGGTCTTTTATTTTCATATTTTCCTCCTTGTTTTCACATTTACTTATCCGATTCTAATACTCTCTGAAGTACATTGTATGAAAAGTGCTCTATAAATAGTTAATATTATTTATAAAGTTGCCTCCTACCATGAATCCTGAAAGTCTTTCTATCCTGCAGAAGTTAAATGCAATGATTAGATTTATTTGTCACAGAAACATTGAAACATACAGTGAAGTGTGTCATTTGCATTAACAGCCAACACAACGGGGGCTGCCTGCAAGTGTTGGCATACTTCCAGTGCCAACATGTTCATCATGTTCAGCAGAACAACATGCAGTCCTCCGGTTGCTGGAGTCTGACACCTGGACCGGCAGACCAACCTCAGACCTCTGGATCTACCAACTGACCTCATGCCCTTGTCTGATAATCTGCACTTCATTTTCAAACATGCCACTTACAAACCAGGGAAAAACATCGGCAACACAAAATGCTGGAGGAACTCAGATCAGGCAGCAGCTATAGAGATGCGTGAATGGTCACGGTAAAGCCATATTTAATGACCATCCGTTGTTGCTGTGAGATGGTGGTAATGTTAAAATCTCATTGCAGCTTTTTTTGGATTGATACTTGCTTTTGCCAACAAAAAAAGTGAAAATGGAATACTTTTCTGTCACCATAACCACGTTGAAGCTTGAATATTAGTCATAGAGCACTACAGTACAAAAATAGGCCCTTCTGTCCACACTAAGTTCTGCCTAGTCTCATCGACCTGGACCACAGCCCTTTAACCCTCCCTTCCATGTACTTATCCCAATTTCTTAAATGCTGCAATTGAAACTGCATCCACCACTTCTGCTGGCAGGTCATTCCATACCCTCTGAGTGAACAAACTCCCTTTAAGTTTTTACCTTTCATCTGTGACCTCTATCTCTAGTCTCACCCAGCCTCAAAGGATAAATCCAAGCAGGCTTTTTCCAATCTATACCCCTCATTAAAGGCATGTATTTGAAAAAAAAATCTCTACTTGATTATTAGATTGATTAATCTCCTATATAATGAAATATTCAGATTTTATCAAAATCCTTCGCTACAATTGCTGCCATTTTGTAGTACTTTGTTCTTGCTAGAGAAAACAGATCACCTGCCATTGGAGCACCAGGGTAGCACAGCAGCTGCACAATGTTGTCTAAGAAACATGTATATTCCTTCCATAAGTGCATGGGTTTCCTCCAGGTGCTCTGGTTTCCTCCCACAGTCCACAGAGCTACTGGTTATTAGGTTAATTAGTCATTGTAAATTAGCCTGTAATTAGGCTAGGGTTAGATAGGTGGGTTAGGGGGCCGCATGGCTAGTTGAACCAGAAGGGCCTGTTCCACACTATATCTCTTTTATTTAAAAAAAAACACTAAAGTTGCTAGGGAAGTGAGCCTAGATATGTTAAATTAACTACAACATAAATAAGTGTGAGGTTATGCAATTTGGAAAGTCAAACCAGCATGGGATGAATTGGGGAATGTAATGGAACAGAAGAACCTAGGAGTACTAGTTTATTGAAGGTGGTGAAGAATGTGTTTATCATGCTGGCCTTCAGTCCAGGCATTGAGTTTAGATATTACATAGAAACATAGAAAACATACAGCACAATATAAGCCCTTCGGCCCACAAAGCTGTACCGAACATGTCCCTATCTTAGAACTACCTAGGCTTTACCCATAGCACTCTATTTTTCTAAGCTCCATGTAACCATCTAGGGGTCTCTTAAAAGACCCTATCGTATCGATCCCCACCACCGCCGCCGGCAGTTCATTCCATGCTCCCACCACTCTCTGCGTGTTTAAAAAAAAACAACTTACCCCTGACATGTCCTCTGTATCTACTTCCAAGCACCCTAAAACTATGCCCTCTCATGCTAGCCATTTTATCCCTGGGGAAAAAGCCTATGACTATCCACATGATCAATGTCTCTCATTATCTTGCACACTTCCATCAGGTCACCTCTCATCCTTCGTCACTCCAAGGAGAAAAGGCTGAGTTCACTCAACCTGTTCTCTTAAGGCATGCTCCCCAATCCAGACAACATCCTTGTAAATCTCTTCTGCACCCTTTCTATGGCTTCCACATCTTTCCTGTAGTGAGGTGACCAGAACTGAGCACAGTACTCCAAGTGGGGTCTGACCAGGGTCCTATATAGCTGTAACATTACCTCTTGGCTCTTAAAGTCAATCCCATGATTGATGAAAGTCGATGCACCATATGTATTAACCACAGAGTTAACATGTGTAGAAGCTTTGAGTATCCTATGGACTCGGACCCCAAGATCCCTCTGATACTTCACACTGCCAAGAGTCTTGCAATTAATACTATATTCTGCCATCATATTTGACCTACCAACCTATCCCTCCACTTCCTCATCCAGGTCATTTATAAAAAATCAGAGTATGTTTCCCAAAACAGATCCCTGAGGCACACCACTGGTCACTGGCCTCCATGCAGAAAATGATCTGTCTACAACCACTCTTTGCCTTCTGTGGGAAAGCCAGTTCCGGAACCACAATGCAATGTCCCCTTGGATCCCATGCATCCTTATTTTCTCAATAAGCCTTGCATGGGGTCCCTTATCAAATGCCTTGCTGAAATCCATATACGCTACATCTACTGCTCTACCTTCATCAATGTACTTGGTCACATCCTCAAAAAATTCAATCAGGCTCATAAGGCATGACCTACCTTTCACAAAGCCATGCTGACTATTCCTATTCATATTATGCCTCTCCAAATGTTCATAAATCCTGCCTCTCAGGATCTTCTCCATCAACTTATCAACCACTGAAGTAAGACTCACTGGACTATAATTTCCTGGGCTATCTCTACTCCCTTTCTTGAATAAGGGAACAAAATCCGCAACGCTCCAATCCTCTGGAACCTCTCCCGTCCTCATTGATGATGCAAAGATTATTGCCAGAGGCTTAGCAATCTCCTTGCTCGCTTCCCACAGTAGCCTGGGGTACATCCCATCCGGTCCCAGTGACTTATCCAACTTGATGCTTCCCAAAAGCTCCAGCACATCCTCTTTCTTAATCACCATAGGCTCAAGCTTTTCAGTCTGCTGCAAGTCATCCCTACAATCACCAAGCTCCTTTTCCGTAGTGAATACTGAACTGGAGGTACTTAATGAATACTTTGCTATTTTCTTCGGTTCCATACACAATTTTCCACTGTCACATTTGATTGGTCCTATTCTCTCACATCTTATCCTCTTGATCTTCACATACCTGTAGAATGCCTTGGGGGTTTTTCTTAATCCTGTCTGCCAATGCTTTCTCATGGCCCCTTCTGGCTTTCCTAATTTCATTTTTAAGCTCCTTCCTGCTAGCTGTATAATCTTCTATATTCCTTTCCTTACCTAGATTTTTGAACCTTTTGTAAGCTCTTTTCTCCTTGACTAGACTTACAACAGCCTTTGTACACCACAGATTTTGTACCCTACCATCCTATCCATGTCTCATTGGAATGTACCTACTCAGAAACCCACGCAAATATCCCCTGAACATTTGCCACATTTCTTCCGTATGTTTCCATGAGAACCAATTTATGCTTCCAAGTTCCTGCCCGATAGCCTCATATTTCCCCTTACTCCAGTTAAACGTTTCCCTAACTTGTCTGTTCCTATCCCTCTGCAATGCTAAGGTAAAGGAGATAGAATTGCGATCACTATCTCTAAAAAGCTCTCCCACTGAGAGATCTGACACCTGACCAGGTTCATCACCCAATACCAGATCAAGTACAGCCTCTCCTCTTGTAGGCTTATCTACATATTGTGTCAAGAAACCTTTCTGAACACACCTAACAAACTCCACCCCATCTAAACCCCTCACTCTAGGGAAATGTCAATCAATAATTGGGAAATTAAAATCTCCCACCACAACAACACTTATTATTCCTTTCCAGAATCTGTCTCCCTATCTGCTCCTCGATGTCCCTGTTACTATTGGGTGGTCTATAATAAACACCCAGTAGAGTTATTGACCTCTTCCTATTCCATACTTCCACCCACAGAGGCTATGTAGACAACCCCTCCATGTCTTCCTCCGTTTCTGCAGCCGTGGCACTATCTCTGATCAACAGTTCCACGCCTCCATCTCTTTGCCTTCCTCCCTATACTTTCTGAAACATCTAAAGCCTGGCACTTGAAGTAACCATTCTGCCCCTGCACCATCCAAATCTCTGTAATGGCCACAACATCGTAGTTCCAAGTACTGATCCATGCTCTAAGCTCATCAGCTTTGTTCATAATTCTCCTTGCATTAAAACAGACACATCTCAATCCGTCGGACTGAGCGTGTCCCTTCTGAATCACTTGCCTATCCTCCCTCTCGCACTGTCTCCAAGCTTTCTCAATTTGTGAGCCAATTGCCCCTTCCTCCATCTCTTCAGTTTGGTTCCCACCCCCCAGCAATTCTAGTTTAAACTCTCCCCAATAGCCTTAGCAATGTTGGGACATTATGTTGCAATTGTATAAGTTCTTGTTGAGGCTACACTTGGTGTTCTGTGTACAGTTTTGGCCAGCCTGTTACAGGAAAGACAGTTAAACTGGAAATGATGCACAGAAAATTTGAGCATGTGGCTGGGACTAGAGGGGCTGTTTTGTAGGGAGATGTTGACTATGCTAAGTGTTTATTCTTTGGAATGCAGGAGAATGAAGAGCAATGTTATAATGTTTGAAATATGAGATTAAGCAGACACTAACGGTCTTTTCCTCGGGTATGGGAGCCTAAAATTAAAGGGTGTAGATTTAAGATGGAAGGGGAAAGATATAGAACAGATCTGAAGCAAAACCTTTTCATATAAATGGTACTGAGTGTGTGGAACACACTGCCAGAGAAAATTCAAGTAATATGGGTGTGGGGTTTAGAGGCATAACAGCTGAACTCCGGAAACTGAGACAAATGGGTGGATACCTTAAGTAGCATGGACTTGTTGGGCCATGGTGACCATATCCACACTGTAGTGTTATCAATGTTCAAAAATAGTGATTGATCAAGATGAATACATAACATTTCCCTTTATCACCTGAAACCTGATATTATGGTAGCAAGGGCTATTGGTCTACTTGGGCTGTAGCTGGAGTACGTGCATAGTTTTGGTCACCTCATAGAAAAGCTGTGATAGCACTGGGGAGAGGACAAAGATTTGATGTTGCCAGAATTGGAGATGATAATGGAGACTGAGAGCTGGGATTGCGTCACAGGAAGGATCAAAGATTGAAGTGAGCCATATTTGAAGTTTGAAACTGTGACCTAAAAATTGTGACAGGATGTGCTGGCATTGTATAGAGTCCAGAGGAGGTTCATGTGGATGATTCCAGGATTGAAAGGGTTGGCAGAAAGATTGGATCAGTAGGGAACATAAATTCACTGTTCGGAGGATTAGTGGGGAGTAAAGGATCTAAGTATAGAGATATTGAACTCATTTTCTGAAATTGCAGTAGAATGGAGAACGATCACATTTTAAAGATGCCTGGAAGACCAGATGAGTAGGAGTCTACAAAGTCACAGACTGAGCTCGAAAGTGAAAATAATCTGGTTGGAAAAGAGACAGGCTGAGTGACCATCTTTGGTAGAACAGGTTTCTATGTACTTGGTAGTTATTGGAGAGGCTGTGGAAGCAGATGTTGGTTAGATTTCAAACAAATCAGGAATCAAAAGGTTGAGCATGGTGTGACTAGTGTACTGAGCTGTATATTTCAATGCAATAAGTATTGTGGGAAAATGTGAATGAGCTCAGGGCATGGATCAACACCTGGAATTAAATGTAGCCTTTAATGAGACTTGGACGTAGGCGAAGCAGGACTGGCAGCCCAGTGCTCTGGGGTTCTGTTGCTTCAGAGTGGGAGGGATTAAAGGAGGAAGGGTGGCATTACCAGTCAGGGAAAATGTCATGGCGGTGCTCCATCAGGATAGGCTGAAGAACTCAGCTAGTGAGGTGTTATGAGTGGAACTGAGAAATAAGAAAGGTATAACCACATTAATGGGCCTATACTATAGATCACCCAGCAGTATTAGGGATTTGGAGGAGCAAATTTGTAGAGGGAACAGACTGTTGCAAGAAACATAATGTTATTGTAGTAGGTGATTTTTAACTTTCCATATGGACTAGAAATCCCGTACTGTAAAAGGACTAGATGGGAAAGTGTTTGACAAATGCGTTCAGGAAAGTTTCCTTCAACAGTACGTAGAAGTCCCAAAAACAGAGAGTGGTACTTCAGCTGCTGTTTGGGAATGAGACAGGGCAGGTGACAGAAGCTTGAGCAGGGGAACACTTTTGCATCCAGTGACCACAATGCCAGTAGTTTCGAAGTAAATATGCAAAGAGATAGATCTTTTCTGTTGGAGAAAGGCCAATTTTGATATCAGAAATGATCTGGTAAGTGTGGATTGGGGTGGGCTGTTTTCTGGCAAAGGTGTACTTGGTAAGTTGGAGGCCTTCAAAAGTGAAATTTTGAATACAAAGCTTGTGTGTGCCTGTCAGAATAAAATGTAAAGGGAGCCTTGGTTTTCAAGAGATATTGAAGGCCAGGTTAATAGGGGGAGAAAGGGTCCTAGCAGGTATAGGAACATAGGAACAAATGTCGTGCGTATGGAGCAAAAGAAATGCAAGCAAACACTTACAGGAAGGCTAAAAAAGGTTTGAATTAGCTCTAGCAAACAAGGTGAAGGAGAATCCTAAAGGATTCTACAGATGTTAAAAGCAAAAGGATTGCAAGGGGCAAAATTGGAAGACTAAAAGACCATGTGTGGATCCATAATGTGGGGAGATGCTAAACACATTCTTCGCATCTGTATTTACACAGGAGATGGATGCATAGAAACATAGAAAACCTACAGCACAATACAGGCCCTTCGGCCCACAAAGTTGTGACGAACATGTTCCTACCTTAGAAATTACTAGGCTTACCCATAGCCCTCTATTTTACTAAGCTCCATGTACCTACAGAAACATAGAAAATAGGTGCAGGAGTAGGCCATTTGGCCCTTCGAGCCTGCACTGCCATTCAGTATGATCGTGGCTGATCATCCAACTCAGAACCCTGTACCTGCTTTCTCTCCATACCCCCTGATCCCTTTAGCCACAAGGGCCATATCTAACTTCCTCTTAAATA
Organism: Hemitrygon akajei; assembly: GCF_048418815.1. Taxonomy (NCBI): domain Eukaryota; kingdom Metazoa; phylum Chordata; class Chondrichthyes; order Myliobatiformes; family Dasyatidae; genus Hemitrygon; species Hemitrygon akajei. The sequence continues at coordinate 135,943,522 of NC_133124.1, read as the reverse complement.
TAGCCAATGAACTGGCTTCAACTGTTTCCTGTGGCAGAGAATTCCACAGATTCACCACTCTCTGTGTGAAGAAGTTTTTCCTCATCTCGGTCCTAAAAGGCTTCCCCTTTATCCTTAAACTGTGACCCCTTGTTCTGGACTTCCCCAACATCGGAAACATTCCTGCATCTAGCCTGTCCAATCCCTTTAGAATTTTATATGTTTCAATAAAGTCTCTTAAAAGACCCTATTGTATCTGCCTCCACCACTGTTGCCAGCAGCCCATTCCACACACTCACCACTCTCTGATTTACCCCTGACATCTCCTCTGTACCTACTCCCCAGCATCTTAAACCTGTGTCCTCTTGTGGCAACCATTTCAGCCATGGGAAAAAGCCTCTGACTAGCCACATGATCAATGCTTCTCATCATCTTATACACCTCTATCAGGTCACCTCTCATCCTCCATCACTCCAAGGAAAAAAGGCAGAGTTCACTCAACCTATTCTCATAAGGCATGCTGCCCAATCCAGACAACATCCTTGTAAATCTCTTCTGCACCCTTTCTATGGCTTCCACATCCTTCATGTAGTGAGGTAACCAGAACTGAACACAGTACTCCAAGTGGGATCTGACCAGGGTCCTATATAGTTGCAACATTACCTCTCGGCTCCTAAATTCAATTCCATGATTGATGAGGGCCAATACACCGTATGCCTTCTTAACCATAGACTCAACCTGCGCAGCTGCTTTGAGTGTCCTATGGACTCGGACCCCAAGATCCCTCTGATCCTCCACACTGCCAAGAGTCTTGCCATTAATACTAAATTCTGCCATCATACTTGATGCAGTCTATAGAAGTGAGGCAAAGTGGCATCAACTTCATGGACCCTGTACAGATTATGGGGAGGAGCAGGTGTTAGCTACCCTGGGGCAAATTGGGGTGGATAAATCCACAGGGCCTGACAAGGTGTTCCCTTGGACCCTACAGGAGGCAAGTGCAAAAATTGCCAGGGCTCTAGCAGAGATATTTAAAACATCCTTGGTGACAGGAGAAGCACCAGAGGATTGGAGGATAGCCTTTTTTTTTAAAAAAAGGCTCTAAGCAAAACCAGGATATTACAGGCTGAATCTGATATCAGTTGTGGAAAGTTATTGGAAGGGATACTTAAGGACTGGATATGAGTATCTGGATAGACATGGAATGCTTAAGGGTAGTCACCATGGCTTCATGCATGGTAGGCCATGTCTAATCAATCTTGATATTTTTTGAGGACATGACCAGGAAAGTGGATGAAGGCAAGGCATAGGATATTGTCTACATGGTCTTTCTAAAGGCATTTGACAAGTCCGGCATGGGAGGTTGGTCAAGAAGGTTCAGTTGCTCTTTATTCAGGATGGGTTAGTAATTTGGATAGACACGGCTTTGTAGTAGAAGTCAGTGTGTAAGAGAGTGTTACCTCTCTGACTGGAGGCCTGTGACTAGTGGTATGCCACAGAGATGGGTGCTGGGTCCTTTGTCATCTATATCAATGTTCTGGATGGTAAGGTTAACTGGATCAACAAATTTGCAGGTGATACCAAGATTGGGTGTGTAGTGAACAGTGAGAAAGGCTATCGTGGCTTTTAGAGGGATCTGTATCAGCTGGAAAAATGGACTGAAAATGGCAGATGGAATTTAATGCAGGCAAGTGCGCGATCTTGCACCCTGGTAGGACCAACCAGGATAGGTCTTGTACAGTCAACAGTAGGGCACTGAGTAATGTGGTAGAACAAAGGGATCTGAGAATACAGGTCCATAGTTCATTGAAGGTGTGTCACAAGGCTATAAAGATAGCTTTTGGCACATTGACCTTCATAAATCAAAGTACCTGTATTGAATACAGGAGATGAGATGTTATGTTGAAGTTGTACAAGATGTTGGTGAAGCCAAATCTGGAGTAATGTGTGTAGTTTTGGTCACCTATCTACAGGAGAAATGTAAATAAGGTTGAAGGAGTACAGAGAAAATTTACAACAATGTTGCTGGAACTGGAGGACCTGAGTTATAAGGAAAGATTGAATGGGTTAGGACTATTCCTTGGAACGTAGAAGATTGAGGGTAGATTTGATAGAGGTATACAAAATTGAGGGGTATAGACAGGGTCAATGCAAGCAGGCTTTTTCCACTGAAGTTGGGTGGGACTACAACCAAAGGTCATGGCTTAAGGGTGAAAGATGAAAAGTTTAAGGGAACATAAGGGGAAATTCTTTCACTTGGAAGGTCATAAGATTGTAGAATGAACTTCTAGCACAAGTGGTGCATGCAAGCATGATTTTCTTGTTTAAGAGGAGTTTGACTAGGTACGTGGATAGTAGGGATATGGAAGGCTATGGTCCCAGTGCAGTTTGATGGGAGTAGGCAGTTTAAATAGTTTGGCATGAACTAGATAGACCAAGGAGTCTGTGCTGTACTTCTCTGGCTCTGTGCTGGCCTTCTGGTTGGATATACATCTGAATCATTGTCTTTGTCACCCCTCAGATTAATCTACTTGAATAGCAATGCACAATTTAACAAATTACAAGCCCAAGAAATCACAGGCCCTTCTCCTGGAAAGTGCTGCTTTGAACACGCCTGCTTTTCAAAGTATCAACAGTTAAGACAGGCAAGTCAGAATTTGCTCTCAGATTAGTATCATCTATTTCTCACTATGATTTGTTTCCTTTCTCTTTCAACGGCACATTTGTAACACTAGCAGAATAAGTTGTCTGTTTTTGCAACTAGTACAAGCATATTTGTGCTTTTCATCATTGGCATAAAAGCAAACTGGCAGAACTCCAAATTATGAAAACAGCACTTTAAAGCTCCATGTATCCCCTGTACTAATGTTTGCAAAGAACACCACTGTTAGAGACACCTTTGCATATATCTTTAACAAACCTGGGGAAAATGTGCATAGGGTGAGTCATGGTTATAGAAGCACAGCAAACACTGGGCCGGAGAAGGGCATGAGATCTGTCACCAGATGAGCCCTTTATGAAATTGGAAAGATGAAGCAGTCATCTTTAATGTGGTGATACACGTAGCAATACTATTGGAATCACGATTAGCCATTTTGGATCATCTGTCAAGTAGAAACAAATCAAGAGTTTGATGAAGGCCTTGACAACTAGTGGTCAAGTAGCGCAGTTGCAAAATAATAACTTGCTTGTAGACCACTTTTCTTACAGATAATGTAGTTCAAAGTGCTTTGTAATGAGATAAAGTGACATTATGAAAATAGTGTAGAATTGAATGATGATCAACAGCCTCCAGTGACAGTTTTCTCAGAAAACCTCAATTTGCTTTGACAGTGATTACTGATAATTATGTCAGTAATATAGAAGTCTATAAATTCACACCTTGGTCCAACTAAGCTCCCTTGCATGTCCTCTTTGACCTTGAAATATTTCAACCATCAGATTTTTTAGGGGAACTTCTAAGGTAGTTTCAATTGTTATTTTTTCTTTAATTTCCCATATAGTATGAATTTTGTAATTAACAGGTGCTTTTCTGCTTTGAACTGGAGATAATGTCAATATTAAAGTAGATTTTTATTTTGTTGTATAAAATATTGTAAATGTTTTGATACTTCACTAGGCTGAAGCTCGGTACCAACCCAATGAAGTTGTAACAAACAGCATGCAATATACAGAGCTACTGATCCCATAAAGTAGGGAGAGCTTTGCAGTCCTCACATCTAGTCATAAATGGTGGTGGTCAATCAAACAACTGGAGAAGAAGAATCCAAGACCTCTAAGAGGATTACAACCTTGTTACAGTTTGGAGGTGGGTATGCCTCAATGATCCAGAGTGCTGTGTTGGCTGAATTCGGGGCCTTGTGCTTTGGCTCTTGGTGGATCACCCATGCCAAACAGGTCAAAGGGTAGAGGTCAAACTAGGAGTGGGTCCTTCAGGTTTGGGGCTTCAGCTCAGGGCTAATAGCCCTGACTGGTTTTAAAAAAAAAACTGTTACAGAAACAGTAATGAAGAATCCTTTTATGCTGGTGTGCAATGGTATTCCTGAGTCTCAACCCAGACTTGGCTGACAGTAGTTGAAACCGAAAGGAAGCTACTGGCATGAAGTCCCGAACCTTACCAATGGCCACAGACAGATAGAGGGCCTTCAGTGCTGCCCTAAGACCAGTGGAGCAATGGGCAACAAGTAAGTTAGTTTGATACTAGTTCACTTTTCGAAGATTTTCAAGCTAATAGGTAGCAGTTGTTCCATGTAATAAGATAAAAAGGCACCCAAATGATACTGGAATGATGGCAAAATTATTTATGTAAACAACCCAAAGATTCTCCAAGTAAAGTGCAAGTGACATTTCCATTTTCATCTCTGTAAGAATGAGCATAATGTTTTCATTGTCCAGGGAAGGGGGGGGGGGGGATGTGGTGGGGTCCATGAATCTACAGCATGAACAAAACTTGTGTGGAACATGCGGGAAAATTTTAGGATACAAGTCCTTGTAGAGCATGAATGAAGTGAAAATACATCAAAAATCAATGTTCATTGTCCCCTAGCTGCGGCCCAACTAGGATCCTATGTCAAAAATCTTTATTCTTTGAAGGAATCATAGAATGTCAAATAGGCTTCAAATCCTGACAAAAAGTAATCTTTTCCTTGTGATTAGTATTATTTCCATGGGATTGTGGAAGTAGCAGGTTAAGTGGGAGGATTATTTAGGAGATGGGCTTCATACAGGGAGCTTTTAAGATGCAACCCAATTACATTTTTGTCCAACAATGGTTGCTTTACTCCCTCTGCTGGCTGTTCACAGCACAAACACAATGTACACACCCACAAAATTTTGTTTCAAAACTATATTACTGCATTCCTCTAATTTTAACTCAATACTTACCCATTATTGCTACTATTAAACATTAAAATATCCCCAAAATAGACTGAAAACTTGTGCCATACTAGCAAAGTCTTAACCCATGTTCCATATGAATGATAATGGATTTAGTGGTGTTTTAAAATATGGTTTACTTTAATCTATCTTGTCTCTTAATATCATGTTACAAAAAATCTGATTTATTATGAAATGTTACTTAATTATAATTTATAAAGAATTAAACAGCTAATCCCTTAATGATTTTCCCATTGACAGCACCATGTACCCTACAGCTGGAAATCAGTCTAATGCATTGTAACTAGGCAAAAGTTACTTGAGAAACAAATGGTGGGGTAGACTGAGATTACAGGTGCTTTTGGTTTAGTGATGTTAGGAAACAAAAGTGATATGCGTACCATATTTTAAGATGAATAATCTTCAAAGACTTAAAACATTCAAATCTTCTCTGCTCTTCTGAAATCTTGCCAAATACAAAAAGGCAGCTGATACTTTTTTTTAGCTGAGACACACTACTTGTGCTGTGTGCACTGTCAAATTAATGCATCTAAAGCTTGAAGGATGATTAACACACTGGACAAGTTTAGAAATGTTACATTTGATCAACATCAGAACACATTTGTTGAACCTTGGAATTCTTATGTCATACTTCTGTTAAAGGATGATTATTATGTGCAATATCAAGATTGAAGTCCAGCTTTTTAAATTCAGTTGTATGGTGCAGCTACTTCAATCTGAAAATACACATTTCTTGGATTTGTTGCACTGAAGAAGATTGTGACCTGGTCTTGTATCAAGTTAGATAATTTTTGGAAAGAAGTCTTCAAAATTTTGTCAAAGGTTCTGAATTTGGATCTACAACCGAATTTACTTACAGCAATTTTTGGGATCATTTCTTTGGAAGCAGGAGATATTCCTGCTTCTGCTCAATGGATGATAGGTTTTACAGCTTTATTGGCTAGGAGAGCCATTTTGCTTAAATGGAAGGATTCGAATCCACCTATTTATTGGCTTGCCTCCATTATGTCCTGTTTAAGTTTAGAGAAAATGAAAAGTCGGACATTTGATACATCCTCTAAATTTGAGGAAACTTGGTGACCTTTTATTCAATATTTTCATATGTTCTGATTTATGGCCCTTCCAGTTACCTTTTTTGAAGTTTTGGATTTGATCAGAAAGTTTTTCCTTGTTTTTTTGGCTTTCACTCTCAGTTTGAGCTGCCCAGTTCTTTTTTCCTTTGTTTTTTTTCTGTGTTTTATGTCAATTATAAAAGTTTCCTTATTTTTTTTCTTTTTATGGATAAGAGGAGAATCAATTACCTTTCTCTTTATTACTATTAGATTAATACTTTGATCTTGATAATGTTTATTTTTCCTTTTATTCGAACTGTTATTGATATAGATATTTGTGATAATTCTCCTCTTGTTTTTATATGTATGTATTTTTTTTATTTAACTAATAAAAAGATAGATAAAGAACAAAGATTGTGACCATATTCAGGTCAAATCATTGCCCCCATAATTAAATCACTTGCTATAAGGAGCCATCATTATTGGTTGTTCCTAGAAAAGCCAGCCTTTTGTTGTGCTTTTGTTTCTGGAGGTCCCAATACAACATTGGAAAATCTACCAAGATGGGCTCTTCAATGGTCTTATTTTAGTTTGTCCCTGCATCCATTCACCAGAATCCTGAGCCACGGGCCATGAACTGGCAGCAAAGATCTTCGGTAAGCAAACTTATTAGAATTCAGTCCAGTGATTATACTATAAAAGATAAGACTAGTTTGTCACGTATACATCAAAGCATACAGTGAAATGTGTTGTTTGCATCAAATCAAGTCTGCAAGGATTGTGCTGGTTTGGTAGCCCACCTCCCCCCAAGTACTGCCATGTTTTTAGAGCCAACATAGCATGCCACAACCTAATAATTGAGTTTGATGAAGCTTGGATTATGAGGAAAGCATTACCAAGTGAATCTGAAAGAGGTACCAATGTAGTGAAGTTGTAACTCAAACAACATGCAATATTTTGAGCTAGTGATTTCATAAACTAGAAAGCTTTGCAATCCTCTCATCTAGTCATGAATGGCGGTGGTCAATCAAACAATTGGAGGAGAAGAATCCAAAATCTTCAAACGGACTAAAAACGTGTGTTTTGGAGGCCTGTATGCCTCAATGACCCAGAGAGCTATGTTGGCTGGAGTTAGGGCTTTGTGCTTTCCCTCTTAGTAGGGTCACCCATGCCAAACAGGTCAAAGGGTAGAGGACAGACTAAGAGTGGCCCACTCTTAGTCTGTACTCCAAGTTTAGTGGTTCAGTCCAGGGCTTAATAATCCTGACTGGTAAATTAAAATTGTTGTGGAAACAGCAAAGAAGACTCCTTCTGCATCTTTGAATGCAGAATAGTTGCATCACCACCCAGAACTTGCATGACTGATGGAAGTGAAAACTGACAGGAAGGTAATGAAAGAAGCCCTGAACACTGCCAGAGATGGAGGACCTTCACTGTTGCCTTAAATACCAATGGCATAACAGGGAGTAAGAATCAAAGAGCATCACTGCTAACAATGGTGGGGGGGGGGGGGCAGCACACAACACAAGCTTGACATCATCCTTGCAACTGATATCAGAAGGTTGGATAGGTACATGGATAGGACAGATATGGAGAGTTATGGTCCAGGTACAGGTCATGGACTAGATGGTTTAAGGGGACTGTTTCTGAGCATTAGTGCTCTTTGATTCTATAACTGTAATGTAAGGGTTTTAAAAACAATCCTTTTTTAGGAATGGAGTTGAATGGTTATAACTTGGAGTCTGCATTGAGCAGAAGGGCATGAGAATTCTACTGTGTTAATTATTCTATGCTTTGATTTAGAATGATTTGTTAATCCTTTGCAACACTTGGTAGAAATGAGTGGGACTTGATCTTCCTCCCCATTTATGCATTTCAGAAAGGGCTTTGGGGTGTCAGGAGGATAGATCGGGGTGGTATTGGATTCATTCACTGCAAGATCCCCATTCTCTGTTCTGCTCTTATAGCCACAAGTTTTTTGTGGCTAATCCAATTTGAGCATCTCATCCAAAGTTGACCAGCCCCCCATCACCCCCAGGATATTGATCGTCAGACGCTCAATTATATTCATTCTACTAAATAAAGGAAAGCATGGTAATGTGGCAGTTTGCATAATCACTTACAGTGGAAGTGGTATGATTGGGGTTCAATTCCCACCACTGGCTGTAAGAAGTTTATACATTCTCTCTGTGACCACAAGTGTTTCCTCTGGGTGCACTGGTTTCCTCCCACATTCCAATGACGTTCGAGTTAGTGTAAGCACGTTGTGTTCAGGCAATGTTAGTGCTGGAAACATGGCAACTCTCAACACACCTTGGAAAGGGTTGGCTCATTGATGCAAACAATGAATTCCACTTAATACACGTGACAATTTTGTCCATATACATTTGACATGCAAAGCTAATCTCAAACTTATTGAGAGCAAGTGGTGAAATTCACTTATCCTATGGTTATTCTTTGGCATTTCTGTGCACACATGCCACTTATCATGCTAAGCCTGATTATTGCTTTGGTCTTGGTTTGTACAGGCAATGGACTGCTTTATTTAGTAAAGGAGTTGCAAATAGAATTGAACAATGCAGCAGTATCCCCACTTCTGACTTGGATTGGAAGGTGATAAAACCTCTGTTTTGCTGTCACTCACTTGAGGCTAGGCCAATGGCAGCTGCTAAAATTGCAACCTCTACCATCAAGGTGGACGAGGGTAGGAGGTGCATATGAACACTACAATATATAAGACGCCCTCCAAACCTTGACTTGGAAATGTATTTAGTCATACACTGTTGCTGGTCAAAATCCTGGAACTGGCTACACTACAGTAATCAGTGGCAGGACTGCAGTGATTCATGATGTAGATCAGCTCCACCTTCTCATTGTGTGGACAATGAATGTGGCCTTGGATTGAAACCCACATCCCCAAAAATGAATTTGTAGCTCTTAAATGTGTTATTCTCTTGCAATGGCAAGTTAACTGAGGCACAGAAGCTTGCAGGTATATTAATTAGAAGGTATCTTGTATCAGAGGGAACAAATCTGCACTAATCCCACATTGTGACTCAATGTTTGTCTTCAGGAGCATCGATTTCAGCTCTATTGTTTTGCTATGGTTGTTAATACTTCAACATCTCAAAACAGTACTGCATAAGAATGTTGATAATTTGCCAATATATTTGTTATATTTATCATGCATATCGCAGTTAAGCATTTGAAAAAAGAATATGGCCATTCTTCCCATGGCCCTTCAACAATACCAAAGAACTTCTTTCAGTTCTTCAAATTCCTCAACACAGTGCAAGCAAAGAACACCTTTAAAATGTGCTGGTGCCATATAGCGATGTACTGTATGTTAACTTTACGACCCTAGTGTAAAAACAAAATTGAATAAGACTGACATGCTTTCAGACATAGCTCAAAGCATCATGTTTGATCAGACTTGACTTACACCTGGATCTTCAGTCAACTCCTTTACCAGCGTGACCACTGCAGAGTTAGCAGTGCAAGTCAAGAAAACTGCAACTTCTTACCTTGCAGCATAAGTCTAAGATACCTAATATCTAGATTGTAATGGGAGCCTATATTTCTGTCAAATGAAGCCAGCTTTCAGCCATGTAGGAGTCTACTAGCTCCATTGAATCTCAAAATGTTGCCAACAGCAATATCAATAATAATGTGCAAAATGGCTTGTAGAGCGTTGGAGTAGTCTAACAATTAGTCCACCAAAAGTTACTGACTTGTGACCTCAGATGATTAATAGTGATCCCATTAAACATGAATCAAGCCTGCACAATGTCAAACCTTGAAGTGGATGGGCTGCAGAAGACCATGATCGTACACTCAGTGGCCACTTTATTATATACGGGAGGTACCTAATAAAAAGTGGCCACCTAGTGTATATTCTTTAAGCTGCCTCCTTTTTGATTGGCACTAACGTTCATGATTACATAGGGTAGATCAACTCAGCTTTGATCTGATCTGGTTGTAAGATGCCTTATTTCTGTCTAATGTATGCTGTTTTTATTGTCGGTACACATGTAGGTGTACTTCACAAATTTCATTAGGCTGGTACTACTTTTGGCAAACTACTTTGGATAAATCTCTCAATATTAAGTAAAGCCCCTGTTCTGTACAGGGGCTTTGAAAGCAGTCAACTTCACAGGGCTTTGGCATACTTATCTTCTTGGCAACTTGAAACAATGGCCAAAAACAAAAATGTTTATTGAATCATAGCATCAGCCAAAAATCAACTAGCAAAGCAACCTGAAAGTTGTTAATGAATTCTTGAGCGATTAGCAGAGCTGAGTTTAAAACTAATCTGGCTTTGGATTAAAAGCTGAACAACTACTTCTGAAATTGGGTTATCTTAATACACAGGCTTCATTTATGTGCCGCTGGCTCACCTTCCATTCCCTCTCTCTTCACAAGCTGGCAACCAGCTTTAACCATCTTCCATTATGCAAGAGAACTGCACAAAGTCCCAGAAAGGTGGAATGAAAGGGAAGAAGTTTAAAATCCAAGGGAGGTCCTAATTTTCTTTGCGAGTAAAGGAGAACTGCCCTGCTCTTTCATTACCTTATGTCTTCATGGTTACCCTGGTTGCATATTCCTGCTCAGGTCAGTTTAAAAGTCAGAGTTGGGTCCTGATGGCTGAATCACAACTAGACCTGAGGTTCTAATTAAGTGGAGGTGGGTGTCATTTGGTGCATGAGTCGGTTGGGGCTGTTGCATCAGGCTGTTTCATATCTCCTCTTCTACAAAAAAAAAATCAAACATATCAATTTAAAACTTCTGGGCTTGAAAATGGACACTGCATCCTAATGTGATTATAGGAAGAAGTCTATTTAAACAAAATCTCACTTCTGTATTTCAGGAGATAAAGCTGGGAGAAAACTGGATTGGTGTAAGAATTGATAGCTACTATTTTTAATTGACACACCACTATTTCTCTGTCTGGCAAGGGGCTGTTCAAGCTCAATTGTTATTCTAACTTCTCAAAAAAAAAATCCTCTGCTTCTTTGATTTGATTTTATCGAAAATAATGATTATTAGCAAATTAAATAATCCTTTTTGACAATGCATCAGATCAAAGAATTCAGCTGTAATTCATAAAATAACTCAATATTTAAAAGATAAAAAGCTGAAATGAATAGGAGCTCAGGACAAAAATTGAAGAGGAAGACACAAAACATGACATAGCTACAGCTCGGAGACATGTCCACAAAAACAACGCTGCAATGCTGGCTGTGTATTCAACTAACGACCACAAGTTAATCACCCAAAAAAAGCATTCAAAAGAACTTGCCTTTCCTTGCGTTAACAGGTGTTAATTGAGCTTTCTCCTCAGCATCTTTATAACATTAAAAAAACACAAGCAATGGAATTAATAGATGGTAACACATGATTTAAAAAAAAATGTCTGATGGCATGTACTACCCAGACTGCACAATACATGGAAATTTTATCGGGCCATGATAGAACGTTTTGTAAACTGCACAGTAATACATAAAGCAGAAAAAATGCACATATTCACATAAAAGATGGATCAGTCATCAATTTGAATTAGGAAACACCATTTCTTGATACAAACTGATGCAGTTAAAGGAGAGACGTGTAGGTTCCAATGCAACTGCAGTTCTTAATTAATTTAGGTTTTGAAGATTGTACTTTATTAAAACATGATATAGTTCATTTCTCCGATGACATGACGAAACTGCTTCATCCATAAGCTGATACATTTATTTCCCTAAGATGTTGTCTATTATTTACATTTGAGGTTATCTGTTATGTTGAATGTATATTGACTGCTTCATTTGTGACATTGTCCCTTCTGTCAACTATTACAGGGGAGAAGTACATCTTCCATCCCTAGCAATGATCACACAGCAGAATACCAACCAATGCTTGCAATTACCTCCACATATTCAATTCTTTTGAGATCAGCTTTATTGCCTGGCAACAGATAATCATGTTCCACTTTGGTGCTAGTGATCCAAGTTCAATTTCTCTCCCAATATTTTTCTAAAAAAGCCAATCTGTCCAAAGTATACTTAATAAGAGAAAACCAGATCCCAGTAATTAAGAAATGTCCATTCATGTTTCAAAATGCCAATCATGTACCATAGTACATAATTTAATCATTTAAGTGTCTAAGTCTTGGAAGGACTGATGACTGTTCCCTTGGTGTTAATATTCCCAAAAGTTATTCTCTTTGAACTTCCTTCTAAGTGGTTACATTTCAGCAATCAATACTTTTACAAGTACAGTTGATTTCAGTTAATTGGGACATCTTATTTGGGTCAACTCTTAAAGAACAAAAACTAATCAAGAAAATAGCTGTAATTCCCTTCATTTATTTGAACCACTATGCTACTTAATTGAGACAGTTTCTAACTAGCATCAGTCATGTGATTTGTGCGGCCATTAGAAACTACACTGTGTTTAGAGCAAACATTTTCTAAATAGGGTCAGTTTTGTGTTACATTTTCCATTTGGACCAACAGACACCGATGCAAAAGCAGTGACCTTTGATAGTTCTGTTTTATTTTGACCTAAAAAAATTCAAAAGAACACGGCAGTGTACACTAGATGAATTCCCCTGTCAGCAACTATTAGGAACTAATACAGTTTTATGGTACTGTAGTAATATTGGTAGTGTTCTAACTTGTTCAATATTTCATTTAAATACATCATTTGTTACTCAGTTAAATGCTAGTTAGTCTTTTTTTTAAATACCTTTTTACCTACTTCAATAAAACTTCAGCTAATTTGGGACAGATGCTTAAATGGGGCCAAAATGTACTGGCCTTGATGTGTCCCAATTAAATGGGATTCATTGTGTATATATATATTTTTTCAAATATGCAATATATTTACAAAAGAAAGTGTTCCTTTTCCTTTAAAATAGGCTTGCTTTGAGAAATGAGAGCCTAAAGATGATGTTACTGCACGATGCAAGTACTCAAATATAGCATTCTGTCAGATGGACTGTTAATATTGAATGTGAATTATCCAATATGATGTTTATATAACAAGTAATGTAGGACAACACATGGAACAACTGGCTCCAGAGGTGGTGATACAAAATAATAAAGGTTTTTTTGTATATTTATTCAAACCAAAGTAACAGCTGTAAAATTACTGACCAAAGTCAGGCCATGAAGGGATTTGGTCCGAAGGCAGGATATGCAGGCTGAGAGTGATAATGAAATGGCGGAGCAGATGCGATAGAATTCTGCTCCTATATCTAATGGTTGAAGACTGGATGATTATCAAAAACCAATCCAAAACTTGGAACTAACACTATTTAGATGGACAGAATATCTCTCCTTAACTGGAAAACACACAGTAACTAATGATAAATAGAGTTACAACAGTATTCACACCACCACACACAAATTCAACTTAATTACAGACAAGACAAACCTTCCTCCACCTCTGACCACTGTTCCTGAGCATTTTCATTGTCGTCTTCTGCATAATGCCAACAAAATTCAAATTTAGACTGTAAAACTCATAGATACTCCAGACTAATGAAAATAAGCTCTCAAAGAAAATACAAATGTATCTCAAAAGATAAAATGAAAATGTCATTAGAACAGTATGGATTGTCAATACAGCTACATGTTCCATCAAGTTAGTACAAGTTTAAGGATGGTTTTTGTCAATTGATGGAACACTTTGAATTACTGAGGAAAAAGCTGCTCGTACTGTGGAGTTGCCATGATTTCAAAGAAGATTTAATTTTTTTCTTAACTTTGGCTATAGAGGTGAAAAATATATTTAACATCATAGTTTTTAAAATAAACATGAATTGAGTTGCATTCTCTTCTTCAGGTCTAGTAAAAGTTGCATAATTATCAGATGCTCAGACCGCTTCACAACACAGTCTTAGGGTTAGAGTCATACAATATGGAACAGACATGTGTGCAACTTATAGAAGAGAACAAACTAAGTACAGTGATTCATGAGGTACATCTATAGCTTCAAAATAGTTCCAGAATTAATATAAATATGTACTGTATTTATTTATTTAGATGTTAAGAAATCCATAAGTGTAACTATAACAACTTAAATACAGGGTACCTTCCATCAGACACATCTTTAACTTCAATGAGAATATCATGAGAAAAATTCCATGGTGAGTGCATAACATTTAATTCCTCTCACAATCCTTTAGGTAACATTCACACTTCTTTACAACATAGGCGACTGATTAGTTCATAGAGTTTAAGCCAGATTCAACAGCAAGTCTTCCACCTGACTTATTTCCCTGTAACCTATTATCTCTCACACAGTCTTTCAACTTCATCCTGATTCTCCTACCAACCATCTATCTGTTTACAGTAGCCAGTTAGGCAAGCAGCACAATTCTAGAATATGGAAGAAAGAGTACTTGCAGGAAACCTGTGCAGGCAGAGGGAGTTCACACAAATTCCTCACAGGAAACGTCAAAGGATAGATTGAAGCTGGATTACCAGCACTGCAAGGCAGTAATTTTATTTGCTGGATTATTCTGCCATCCTGTAGAAACTGTAGAGTCAAGGTTTAAGCAGCAAACAGCACTTCACACACATACACTGGGTAAATACTATCTCCACAAGGCAGGGCTAACAACTTTGGATGTACCTTGAAATCCAAAGACAAATGCTCTACCAAGTTCTCCCAATATCTTTCTACAACAACTCTAAGAGGCAATTAAACTGGCTCATGAATTGGCAGGTAACATGGACAATGTGCCGGCAGATGCAATTCATTTAGATTGGCACCATTTGATGAGGACCTCTTCCCTTGTCAACACCCTTAACCAGAAGCTTATTTGCAGCAGCCACATAAGTTCTGTGGCTACAAATGATGGACAGAGGTTGGCTATTCATGCCCTGAAACCCCACACAAAGCACATGTCAGCAAACAGAACTTGCTAATGAATGCAGCTCCAAGAGCATTTAGGAAGCTCAATATCACCTATTTGTTAGGCAGCAATGGTCACTAGCACATCATAAATGCTCTGCTGACATTACACTTCATCTGAAGGATTTTGTGTATGTTCTTTAAAATGTACTGCAGAACCCCCTAAGGCTTCTTTGTCAGCATCTCCCAAGCAAAGGCACAAGAAGCTCCAGCTCACCATGACGTGCAAGTTTCTCTCAACCAGCAGTGTTAAGGAGTGAGGCACTCAGCATCATCAAAACTAAACTTTTTATTTCTCTGCAGAGTGGGGGAGCAGGCACACTGCCTTGTGAACTTCGGTGGACCTAGGAAAGGCAGGAAGAACAGCGGAGCAGATAGTGCAAGTGGGAACAACATCAGTGGGGTGTGCTTTAAGCACACATTGCTTCAGTGATTACGACTCAGTCTACCGTGAAGAAAGGAGAAAGGCAGCTTGATGGGGTCCAAGGGCCCGACTTGCCCTGCACCCTCTCCAACAGTTTCAACCACCAACACTTAACCATGTAGATGACTGGAGATGACCGCCACTCCAGGAGTCAGATGGTGAGGTGTAGTGAAGCCTCAGCAGCAATTGGGACTTCACTACCTCTGGAGTGTATGGTATGTTGTTGTGGCAGAGTGGTTTAGGTGACGGACTGGAAACCATTGTTTAGGGGTGGCACAGTAGTGTAACAGTATAATGCTGTTACAGTGCCAGTGACCTGGGTTCAATTCCTGCTGGTGTCTCCAAGGAGCTTTGCATTCTCCTTAGGTTGTGGGTTTCCTTCCACAACCAAAGACGTTTTGGTGAGTAGGTTAATTGGTCAATCACATGGGGTGGAATTGAGGTGGCACAGGATTGTGGGCCAGAAGAGTCGGTTACTGTGCTGTATCTCTCAATAAAAAAAAAACTAGATATCAGCCTATATACCTCCTGTTGCGGCTCTCCCCCAGACTACACTGGCAGCCTTTGTTAGAAGACTAGGGGCAGAGCTTTGTCTCCTGTCAAAAGTTTTTAAAAGTCTGCTATGAAAAATCAAAAATAGAGAATAATTAAAACTTTAAGATAAATAGAAAATAAATAACTTCTCCTCTTCTGTCTGATTTTCAGGACAGTAATTTCTATTCAAATAAATGGGGATTTTATTCCTATTTAAAGTCTTGAAACTGCAGCAGATTCCCCACAATAATGTTTGGAATATATATGGTCTTTGGGGTGTATCAGATGTCCAGGGAGGAGTAGCACCCCTGGTGAAGGGATTTGTTGTTGTGGAGCAGCTCATTCACTTTTGGTTCTCACCACACACTCGTCTCTCACTTGCCCACCATAGCTGCCCGTCGTGATGATTCACCACCCTCTCTCTAAAGATATTCCCCCTCATCTCTGTTCTAAAGGGACATACATGTACTCTGAGGCTGTGCCTGTGGAGTATTCAATATTCCAGTAATATTTGAGTAATGTTTTAAATATATCATTTGATTAAGCATTCCTTCTTTGCATAATTAATTACGGGTTATATGTAAGAAGGATGTGACTGGCATATTGTACATCATTATGCCACCACTTCATATGTGAGTGCCTCACTAAAGAAAAACGAAATAGACATGCTATCCATGCTCCTGTGTTTTTCTTTTGATTAGTGTCTGGATTTACAAAACATACAGTAATGGTGCCCTCTGGTCCCAGACTCTCCCTCTATTGGAAACATCCTCTCCATGTCCTCCCTATCGAGACGTTTCATTTTTGAATCCAGTCTACCAAGTCAATTGGAACTGAAATAATTATAACAGCGAGAAAATACATTGCTCCTGAAGTACCAAACATTATAGTAAAAACAGTATTTTATAGATATTTTGAGATCTTAAGTTGTATGAATTATTAGCATTATCCCAGAGTATACAAGTACTTTTTTAATGCAGGTTCAATGGTGCATGAGAATTGGGTCTGAATTGAGTTTCGGGGCACTCAAAGGATTGGGGTCCTGATGAGTTTCAGGGGACAAGTGAATTGTCGCATAGCTAAGTTTCAGTGGAGCTTAGAGAATGTCACCTGTGAGGCAACTGGACTTTGGAATATTCAGATCAAAATGTAGATGTGACAGTGGATGAAGTCCCAAGATGTATTGCTCAACATCTTGTTTATTGCCTGCCTGTTACATGCTCTGCGTAGTCTTTTAGTAAGCAAGGTATAGGATTGGTCATTATCCCCCCTCTGCACATGTATTTTCTTATAGTCTAAGGGAATTAAAATCAAAAACACTGCAAATGGCTACTGTAAATGAGTAATTTTCAAACAGATCTTCTATAAAAGATATTATAGCACAAATATTCAGATGATATTTCACTTATTACTAACTCTAGAAATAAGTAGCAGTTACCTTTGCCAGTTTGGAATTATCATCAAACTTCTGCAGCTTATGTACAGATTCAAACAGCTGTAACTGGGATCTCTAGGGAATTACCCTTTCCCGTTCTTTCATGTTTGATCCTTTATGCCTAGTGACCACTGTGTGTTAGCAGGTCACATGTATAGTGGGCTTGTTACAATTAACAAAGCACAGAACTGTCTATTAACAATCAATTCCGTGTTTGTTTGTATGATTTCCTCAGACAGGAACACCCACAGATTATGGAGGAGGTCTAGTTGGAACCTTTGTTATGACTT
The DNA here is from genome assembly GCF_048418815.1 of Hemitrygon akajei. Classification (NCBI taxonomy): domain Eukaryota; kingdom Metazoa; phylum Chordata; class Chondrichthyes; order Myliobatiformes; family Dasyatidae; genus Hemitrygon; species Hemitrygon akajei. The sequence continues at coordinate 135,926,008 of NC_133124.1, read as the reverse complement.
GGTTCCATCATTGGGGATTGCACATCATAGAGCCTGGTCCACTAGTAATGTTACACTTCCCTTTCTTCCAAATCACAAACTTTCATTGATTTCTCCCCTCCATTTTGCTTGCTTCCCCTTTCACTGTTTTCTGCCCTAACCCAGCCTTCCCCCTTATTTTTCCCCTTCCCTCAATGTCAGCGAGTATGACTGCTGGGAAGAGATCTTTGTAACAAGATTGACTTATCTTCCAGCTGGCAGCACGCAAATGAGGTAGCAGCTGTAAGAGAAGGCTGAAGCTAGAGTCCATGAACATGCAAAGTTCTCTCTACTCCTTCAATACGATGTCCCAATTGAGCAAATTTTTGTTTTGGGTTAACACCCAATATACTACTAGAACAAATTATCACTCACTTACTACACCAAAAATGGGTGAAAACCAATTTGTAAGCATATCAATGTAAAATCAAGTACCTAAAGGTTGACTTTAGCCCACTTCTAGTGCACTAAATGACAACTTTTTAGCCCCAACGTCAAATCAGCTGTCATCTGTAAATAGCAACACCTTCACTTTAAGAAATTGTTTTTGTTATTTTACCATAGTGTTAGAAGTACAGTAGATTTGCATGTTCACTGAGGGCTGTTTCCATGGAGATGATGGAAAACACACGGAGGGAAGGCAAGCAATGAGGAGAATGGAAATAAACAGAGTGAATTGGAAGGAAGGTTAAACGTTAGAGTTTAATCACCTCCCCCAGATTATGGAGGGTTTCATTAGAAATTGCAGTATGTTTTCACTATACTAAATATCATCATTGGGGATCACAGATTACAGGATCTAGTCCACTGATATGCTTTTCAAATACTGTAAATGTTGTTTGTATGCAGAGGACATCATATTAAAATAAATGTTGGACAACAGTGAATATAAAAAAAATCCTAGCAGCAATCCTTTAATTTGTATATAGATCTGGACATTCTACATGATGTACTTTGGCCTTTGACAAGGTTCTGCACGGAAGGTTAGTTAGGAAGGTTCAATCGTTAGGTATTAATATTGAAGTAGTAAAATGGATTCAACAGTGGCTGGATGGGAGATGCCAGAGAGTAGTGGTGGATAACTGTTTGTCAGGTTGGAGGCCGGTGACTAGTGGTGTGCCTCAGGGATCTGTACTGGGTCCAATGTTGTTTGTCATATACATTAATGATCTGGATGATGGGATGGTAAATTAGATTAGTAAGTATGCAGATGATACTAAGGTAGGTGGCGTTGTGGATAATGAAGTAGGCTTTCAAAGCTTGCAGAGAGATTTAGGCCAGTTAGAAGAGTGGGCTAAAAGATGGCAGATGGAGTTTAAGGCTGATAAGTGTGAGGTGCTACACTTTGGTAGGACTAATTGAAATAGGACATACGTGGTAAATGGTAGGGCATTGAGGAATGCAGTAGAACAGAGTGATCTAGGAATAATGGTGCATAGTTCCCTGAAGATGGAATCTCATGTGGATAGGGCGGTGAAGAAAGCTTTTGGTATGCTGGCCTTTATAAATCAGAGCATTGAGTATAGGAGTTGGGATGTAATGTTAAAATTGTACAAGGCATTGGTGAGGCCAAATTTGGAGTATTGTGTACAGTTCTGGTCACCGAATTATAGGAAAGATGTCAACAAAATAGAGAGAGTACAGAGGAGATTTACTAGAATGTTACCTGGGTTTCAGCACCTAAGTTTCAGAGAAAGGTTGAACAAGTTAGGTCTTTATTCTTTGGAGTGTAGAAGGTTGAGGGGGGATTTGATAGAGGTATTTAAAACTATGAGGGGGATAGATAGATTTGACGTGGATAGGCTTTTTCCATTGAGAGTAGGGGAGATTCATCCAAGAGGGCATGGGTTGAGAGTTAAGGGGCAAAAGTTTAGGGGTATCACGAGGGGGAACTTCTTCACTCAGAGAGTGGTAGCTGTGTGGAACGAGCTTCCAGTAGAAGTGGTAGAGGCAGGTTCGATTTTGTCATTTAAAGTAAAATTGGATAGGTATATGGACAGGAAAGGAATAGAAGGTTATGGGCTGAGTGCAGGTAGGTGGGACTAGGTGAGAGTAAGTGTTCAGCACAGACTAGAAGGGCCGAGATGGCCTGTTTCCATGCTGTAATTGTTGTATGGTTATATATGGTTACTCTGTGCTGGACCATCTCTTGACATTAAGTCAAGTCAAGTCAACTTTTATTGTCATTTCGACCATAACTGCTGGTACAGTGCATAGTAAAAATGAGACAACATTATTCAGGATCATGGTTTACATGACACAGTACAAAAAACTAGACTGAACTACGTAATAAAAAAAACACAGAGAAAGCTATACTACAGACCTACACTGGACTGCATAAAGTGCACAAAAACAGTGCAGACATTACAATAAATAATAAACAGGACAGTAGGGCAAGGTGTCAGTCCAGGCTTCAGGTAGTCTGATAGCTTGGAGGAAGAAACTGTTATATAGTCTGGTCGTGAGAGCCTGAATGCTTCGGAGCCTTTTTCCAGATGGCAGGAGGGAGAAGAGATTGTATGAGGGGTGCATGGAGTCCTTCATAATGCTGTTTCCTTTGCAAATGCACGGAAAGTTGGCAGATCAAGACCTCTTGATCCGTTACCTGTCCACAAGTGTATTCCACACATTAATGTCATGAAAAGCTGCAGGGAAATGGTGCTAGCATAAGGTTTACTGGAGATAGGATGTGTTTGGTCTCCTATTTTGCATTTCTTCAGCAAAAATGAATGCAAATGTATGAAATGCTTTCTTCTGTGCCAGTTAGGCATGTAACTAAAGCGCAAAAGGATTTTTCTGATCTAGTACCTGGGTGATTGTACTGTCACGGGTATTTCCATGTTGCTGTAAGTATTCCTGCTAGAGTGTGTAAATTACATTTTTCTGTTAATAAGGTTGTAATTTGCTATAATAGTGCAGATCTGAAGTTTAATGTTACATGTAACAAGTTCAACAGGTTTGTGGTTTACATATGGTAAAATGCAACTTGTCCATCCATATTGGGTGCATGGAAAATATCTCTGCATCTGAAAGGATTTATCAGAAAGAATGCATTGTAGTGAGTCTGTGGCTTCAGCTCAATGAGAGTGGACATTCCCAGGAGTCTTGCTGACTATGCTTAGAATTTCAAATGGTAATAAATACTTCTGTTACTTCATGTCATAAAATCTGACTTAAAACTTAATTTGATGAAAAGCAGTTTTTCCAAAACTGTTGCTAGGCAATTTAGTGACATATTCCCTTTTTAAAGATGAAGACTGCAGTCTATGCATAATTAGGAAATACATCCTACAATGGCCTTGAAGCCCTGAATATAATTTGGTGATAATAAAAATTAACTGTATAATAAGCAACGCATATATTATAAGAATATGTGCAGGTGTGCTTATATGCAACACAGAAACATACCTAGTGAAACTTCTCTCTCAAACAATTAGTACTTATATTCTCTACCAACACCCTTTGGATAAAAATGACTGCAATTGACACAACATGGTTTCCTGCCCATTCACATGCAATGTATTATTTGGAGCAAACTTTCTACTCTAAATCTAATTTTATATCAGATCTAGACAAATGATTATGTTTACAATATCTGCTCCTTTTAAAAGAATGGGGGAAAAAACTAAAAAAATGTAATTACGGAATAAATTGTTCTGGACAATTGAAACCAGAGGAAATCTATTGCAGTTGTGTTTATTTCTGCAGAAAAAAAGCCCAGTAAGGCTCCTCCACAAAAATAATGCTATTTCTGATTACAAACCTTCATAAAGATCAATTCCTTCTTCTCCATTGTCTGGGAAGAAAGCAACAGGGAAGAAAATCAGGAATAAACAAAAATACATGCATGGAAAATGGAATTTCAACAAATAATATTTCACAGGTAAAGCTGATTTCATTTTCCCCTAAGAAACAGAAATAAAACTGGTGCTTTAAAATTAAATTTTAAGTAATTTAATATACAGTATTTTTGTTTGAAATACATGTTCCTTAAGCAACTCTAATCCATTCTGACACAATAATTCCACAAAGCTTGGTCTATTCAAAAGAAAAACCAATGCCATAATTTAATTCTACATTATGTAATATTGTAAAGTAATAGAGTACTTTAGAAGTGGTAGGTTTTTCCTAATTCTGAAATGTAAATAAGTATGTGGAAATAATTTGGTTATGGGTTGTCAGTAACAAAAATAAAGCACTTCACAATAATTATATTACCGCAAACAGTATTTTACTTCTGTTATTAAAAACTCTATCATATAGCTCTATCCAAGATTAGGAAGTCTGTCAGCATATTTGATCAATATACATTAATTCTATCAAACCATTATTCAAGCTAAAAAAAATCAGATGATGAAAACCCAAAATAAAGACAGTACACACTGGGGATATTAAGCAGAGAAACAGCTTCAGTGTAAAGATAACAGAGTTAATGTTTCAAGTCAAACTGTTAGCATTGTTTCTGTCTCGATGGAAGTTGCCTGATCAGATAAGGATCAGCAATTTTTATTTTCATTCTAACCATTTTATAGTTTGATAAGATTTGTCTGTCATGTAACTTCCGAATAAACTTAAAAGTCTTGTGCAATGAGCTTCTACTTTCTCTGCATTTCAACACTGCCAGACCTGAATCAGCTTATGCATTTCTCACTATTTGATGAAATAATTAAGTAAGTATGGCAAATCCAACTCACTTCTCTCCAGAGTTCCTTTAGATGGAAGTTGTGGCAACTGTCGACCCCTCCGTCCTATCATTGGCGTACTGGTTGGACTGGTTTGCACTGATCCGCTACAGGGATGTGACCTGCACAATTTTAAGAATACTGTGGTTACTTTCTGTGAGAATGTTGGAGGAACTGCAAAGTAGGCACAGCCACCGTAGGATTGTTAAAATAGGAATTGCACAAAATATCATGTGCCAATGAAATATCAAATTACCTTACTGCATCATTCTTAAAAGAATTTAACCAATGTGTGAAAAATGTTTTTACTATGCAGAAAACTATACCCCAAACACAATATGCCAGCAAACTCATAATACGTGAAAAATAAACAAAAAAATGTATGTTAAGATAAAGCATAGATTTCTGCAATCTGCATCAAAATGATTGGTTCATAGTTAGCGATTTATAACCCTTCCAAGAATAAAATAAAGATTAGTTATATAAGTAACACTACCGAGTTTATTATATTATGCACGGAAAATATTATTTGGCTCCCCTATTGCATAATTCTTTAATTGTTGTTAGAAGTGAAAATAAGTAATTTTCACAATTTTTGATATTTTAGAGATTCAATATTCAGAAGGTCAAAGAGTTAATAGTGAAGCATAATAACTAATAGCGGAACTAGATAGGATGAACACAATATCATTCTCTAATCTGTGCCCTAGTAATCAGGTCTTTTTGGACTTTAGGTAGAAGGATGATTTGTGCATAAAAGCCAAACTCTGCACACTACAGCAAACTTGAGATTATTTCCAAGTTGATTGACAATAATCACGAAATTGGCCAGGGCACTTTGGGATGTGATTTACCTTAGTACATCAGATGTTTGCTAGTCATCATACATCACAAATACAACTCCAAAGGAACTAGAAAAACTGGAGGAACTTAACTAGTCAAGCAGCATTGGTGAAAAGTGAACCCAGTCAAGCTTTCAGAACTGAGGAAGGGTTATTGACTGAAATTATTTACTAGTTTCTCTTTCCACTGATGCTGATTGACCAACTGAGTTCTTCAGGTATTTCTGTTTTTCTTTTCCACTTTAAATTATGTTGTCTGATGTACATCAGACACATCTGTAGTTGAAAACAAAAGCTACCAGGTAAAGGTGTTGACTATAAACTATAAATTATAGCAGAAGAAGGAATACATCCCACAGTGTCACCAAAGTGATGCAAACTACAAGGCTCCCATTGGGACCTTGATATTTTGGCAGCATCTCTGCCAGACTAATTTTTCTTTGCTTTACAATCATCGCTGACAAAGACCATTGCATCTCTGTAGGATGCACAGCAGTGAAAAATGCCCCTTGGGTTTGGAGTTTGGGGCCACACACAGCTGTGTAGTTTGGGGACTGTGCTGACACCTAGGAAGGTGCCATGTTCATCCCCACTTCATCTCACCATCATCTTTTCCCTCACCTCCATGGTAGCCTTTTATGTTACTCTACTGTGGCTGCCATGGAGAATCTTCTTTTGATTAATTTCCTGGATAATGTGCAGGCATCTACTGTCTACAAACATGTAGGTAATATGTTTGTACATTGGTTTAGTAAGATTAAAATATAAAAGCCACTCAACAGAGATTTTACTTTATTTTGACTCCCTCAATCAGATGATAGTGTTAGAAGCTGCAGCCATTTATAACACCAAGAAAAGGGTGAACTCCAGTGAAGATTTAGTTTATTAAATACTTAATTTTATCTGAAACATGTAACTCATCAAAAATCAAAACAAGGTGGTATTTTTTAAAATGTCACAAAGTGCAATAAACCCATTGCACAAAAACAGAAATTAGCATATTCAACAAAAGGAAATTAATTAATTCAACAAAAGATATTTGAGGAAAACAGGTCCAAAGCTCTTGGCACAGGATGGGTTAATTTTAAAAAATGTTAACAGTAGGGTTTTAAGCTTTTCTTAATTATATATTTTTATTGATTAATAAACAGATGAAAGCATGCCAGTAAATGAGTCATTGGGTTGTCTTATCTTAGGTTGTTTAGAAAGCATTCCCATTCTAAGTCTCAAAAATGCTGGTAGCAGTAATTATATTATATAGCTCTATAAAAAGGGTCTTTTCTCAGGTAGGAAATCGGCCTATTTTCTTAATACTGGTTATACGTTCCAAACATCATGATTGCAAGATGCAAGTAATCACATGATCAACATATAGTAAGGCATTGCTACATTAATATTTGTACTGCAGGTGGCGAGTGCATTAAAGATTGCATCCGATTCCTTTTAATGATCTTTGAGCTGTAAAAGAAAAGCAAAATCATCACCAAATGCTTAATGCAGCAGATTTTCCAGGCTTCTTTAACATAACAGATGCTGCAAAAGAATGTTGATAAACAAAATACATGATGGCCACACCATTATATCCATGCAAGGATATAAGTGCTGTGTTTATTGCTACAGGGAGGAGAGGACTGAGGGCTTCTAGTGACTATTCTATGATGAAGGGGAGGAGGGTCGTCACTCAGCTACAGAAAAATAAAGGGTGAGTTTGCATGGTGGCGGGGTGATTAGTCCAGCAGTTTGATGTATCTCTTTCACCTCGTTAGTGCAGGTGAGGGAGGGGCAGATCGTCCCGATGTTAGTGAAGGCATCGATCTCATGACGTTTGATCCGGCACGTTCAGAAGATCTGGAGCGGGAGTTCATCCGCTCGAGCACAGGCCGTTGCTCTGATGATCTGGATCTTTGATATTCCTGTCTATCGGATGGCTCGCGGTTCCTGTAATGTCAGTCAGAAAGCCACTCAGTTGAACTTTAACCTTTCAAAATTAATGTTTATGACATGACTGTGCACTTCTGGCTTGGTTCAAAGTCAGAATTATTTAACTGACTTTGTACATACTTGAGATAGAGACAAGAACCACTATTATAGTGGATGTGTCATTAATACTCAGTAAATGTCTCTGGAGTTTAAGATGCTATTCTGAAATAACATCCTCCAATCAATGAAAATGCTGAATTTCCGATAAATGTTTTTAAGTTCTCCATGGTTAATGCAGATTATATAGTTTGTCAGAAGTTAACGCCTGTGGTGGGAAGAAAATGAGTCAAACAAAATTGATTGGTCCCTCTTCACAAATTGCACGTGAGCTCCAAATGCTGATCTAAATTCAATTCAAGATACTATCATATAATTCAAACATAATGAATAAAATACTTGAAGTAATCATGAATATTAATAGAACATTCAATTATGAGAGCTTTATGCTATTTGATTCATATTGCAAACTTCACTTCAAAGTACAGACTCTATACACACACAGTGCATTTTCTGAGCACCAAGTTCTCCAAATTAACTGCTACTACATCATGATATCATACTTGCCCTTTGTACATTACTTCAAGACACATTCATTAAAACACCAGACAAAACATAGTGTTTTTTAATAAATTTAAATAATGTATGGGTATTTTAATAGCTTAGCAATTCACATACACCCAACTGCCTTAATAACTTAGAATTTTACTGATTCATTTAAGTAATTAAAACATTCTTCAGCTATTGAGAATTTGTATTTCAAGGACTAAAGTAAATGATGCAGTATTAGCAAATGCTCCTCTACCTAGATTCCCACTCAGAGCTGGCTTTGTTTATTTGGTTAAAGATATTGAAAGCAAAGAGCTAATACATATAGTATAGCATGGTGGTGAATATTGGTAGCTCAGGTGGAGGCGTTTGATGTTGTAGTGTTTGCTGAGCTTGGCAATTAGCATTTCATCACCAGTCAAAGCGACATTCTCAGTGTGCAGTTGCTGGTGTTTCTCTCTGGGAGCATAGGCCTTCATATGCTTGCTTCAGTCTTGCTTGATTGGCTACCCTTAAAGCCCATCTGAAGGGGTAGTCGATCAGGAGCCAGGCAAATGAACAGGCGCCTATATTAACGTGATCACTCCCAGAGAGAATCACCAACCATTGCGTACTGAGGATGTCACCTCAACTGGTGATGAAACATCTGCAAGCTAATTGCAAGTTCAGCAAACACCACAACACCATACATGTATAATATCCAAAGTGAACAGGAGGAAAATTCAGTCAGTTCCAATCAATTTTGTGAGAGCTCAAATTGGAATGTGGTTGTGGTGCAACACAAGGGACTTCCTGTCTCTGTGAGGAAAAATTTGCAAGTTGGAGCTGGATCCTCAGAACGCTTGGCTCTGTTGCCTTGATAGACACATTCAGACTTCAGGTAGTTCCATCAGAGCTGCCAACTTACCATTCCCTCCACATCAAATTATAAAGTACAAAGAAGTAATAGAACTTTATATGTGGCTTGTCAGCAGTGATAGTTACAATGTACTCAATGAATATTGTAGATATGTTGTTCAGTCTATTACTTTTCAATTTTACCAGTAGGAAATTAAATTGTGCTGTGCTCATAAGATTTAAGCTTGTTTATTGTCATTCTTCAGCACATGAGCGTGTATAAAGGAGAATGAAATAATTGTTTTCCAGATCAGATGCAGTTTCAGAAATACACAATAAGCATAAAAACTCAATATATTTAAATATAAAAACAATCCTATAAAACACAATGTACAAGTAACTGTTGAATGTGGCCACACAATACTCTCATACACAGAAACTTACATAAAATAACAGTAGATGTAGGAGTATCTGAACAGCAGGCGACTCTGACAGGAAAGGAGGATAAAGTGACTCCGCTTACTAGTAAAGGTTGGGTGCTTCAACTTTTTCCCAGCCATAGCACAGTCAATCTCTTTTTAAGTGATTCTTCAGCAGTCACAGTAACTCCTGCATAACTCCAAATCAGTAACATATTAAATTAAAAGTGTACTAATATGGAGTCTCTTCATCACCTGGAGAATTTGAAGTCCTCATGAGAATCATTTAAGTATTTCACAGTGGCTTTGCAAGGAAATAGACTTATAAAATAGTTCACGACTCAAAAAGGCACATGGTATCACCTGCTGAGCAGTTGTCCAGTCCCAAGAAGCAAAAGATGTTGTAACAAGTGACAGTTTTCCAGAGAGGAGGGTGGAAGAGAATATGAGTTAAGTGAACATACTCGCAAAACGTGAAAGAGTGACTCTGGCTCATTCTGATCATAATAGATATTTTAAACAAGATCCCATTTCTAGAATCATGAGTTTCTTTCTTCTTGTAGTAGACAATTAGTCAATTTCTTGTGCTGAGAAAGCCTGGTGTACCAAAGTAATGGTTGCTACCATGGGATGCTGCAGATTTCAATAGACCCTAAAGCCCAAGGAGTCAGAGAGACCTGAAAGGATATTGTACATTTTGGTGATTGAGATAGTACCGCTCCTGTTTCAGTGAGGAGAAAAGGCTGGCTACAACAGCTTGTGGATTAGGCCTTGGGATGGAGTGTGACTGGGAGGGGGTGGAGAGATCTAAAAGAAGAGTTGTATCCAAGGCAGTAACTTTGAAACATTAAACAAATTCAAAGGAAAACACGCGAGTCTGAAATGCGGGTCTAACTTCGGTTTTACTTTAAGTGAGGTGTACACATATCACATTGTAGAATGGTGACATATGCAATAAATGTTTTCTTACTATTAAAGAACAAAAATATTGCACATATAATAACTGTTGCTACTAGATCTATACAACTCCACCCCAACTGTTTCAAAATCCAAGGGTCTGACACATATAGAAACATAGAACATGTACTTACATTTTAAATTACCTAGGATTACCCATAGCCCTCTATTTTTCTAAGCTTCATGTACCTATCCAAGAGCCTTTTAAAAGACCCTATTGTATCTGTCATAGGTCTAGAAATAGATATAGTAGCTAGTAGAAAAGAAGAAGGATTGTTTAGAATACCTAATAAAGGATTTTGTTTCATTTCCACATGTATCTAGTGAATAACCATTCATGTTGCTAACTTCAAAACCAGTTACCACAAACAACACATGGATCCCTGCAGAACTTTACTGTTAAATTTAATGTGGATTTAGATCCTATACAGCCTCATTCAGCCAAGTGAATGTATATTAGATGAAACTATTCCCCAGTGGATATTTTGGAAGGAGCACTAGGCTTAAAAGTTATTTTCAAGGATTCGTTCACTCCAACTGTACTTTGGAATAAAGTATTCTTAAATACAAGAGTTTGAGAAATGTTCTGTGAAGAATGGTAAGCCCATTATCTTAGACCATAAGATATAGGAGGAGAATTAGGGCATTTGGCCCATCGAGTCTGCTTCACCATTTCATCATGGCTGATGCATTTTTCTCTCCACCCCAGTCTCTTGCCTTCTCCCCGTATCTCTTTATGCCCTGACCAATCAAGAATCGATCAACATCTACCTTAAATATACATACAAACTTAGTCTTCACTTGCCTGTGGCAATTAATTCCACAGATTCACCACTCTCTGCCTAAAGAAATTCCTCCTCATCTCCGTTCTGAAAGGACACCCCTCTATATATTATATAGAGATATATTTATTCTTACTTCTTATATCCTAAATCTTAAAAGTATTTGCCACATATATTTAAAATTCTTGTTGAGAATGTTCCCTGCTTGATAATTTTTGAAAATTGTATTATAAAAGACAATTGTGATCTGCATACATTCATTTTAAATTTAAAATGTATTAACTTACAGAAAGCAATGACAAACTATTTTGACAATTATGGTTTTAAACGACAAATATATTCTAAATATAACAAAGTAGAAATTGGTTCTCCTTGTTCCATAGAAGCTTGCACATGCCAATATGGAAATTAGCGATTTTTAAGGACTTTTTCAAAAAACTTGACTATCTTGAGTAAAAACGCACCTCAAGACATGAGTGCCGTCCAGTTAAATGAGAAATACAAGAGAACTAATGTGGAACTGATAATCTGCCATTCATTAAAAAGTAATTCCACCTCTGTATGCTTAAAGAAAATACATTCTGGCAGTTCGAAGGAGTTCTTGTAGAAGTGTGAGTGCAGATAAGAAAAAGCTTACCAACACAACAGACATTTTGGAAAATTGGAACGTCTCCTTGGATGCATCAATCTTTTCTGCATTTAAGTTCATAATGTGAAAATATATCAAATGGTCAGTTCACTCATAGAGAAATGATACAGGATGCTGAATGAGATGAAAACTAGGATACAATGAACAATACCAGCAACATGCCCAAAAATAATATTATATAGAAAATATTTAAAGTTGTCTTCATGTTTAAATAATGCTGAAAGATGTGTTTTATTCATAATTTAGAGTGTTTGCATCTATTCCTGACAGAAACCTTGCCCTAAGAAGTGTGGATTTTGGCAATTTCTGTCACGATTTACAACATGAGAAATGATGTCATCAACTACATGACGCATGCTACTGACTTAATGATAGAAACTGGACCAAAGGTTATGACCTAGTGCCTTCATTGAAAGTTGGAAGCCATGTGTGAATTGAACGTTCCCAGCTGGGACATCGTTTTCACTTTCAGTGCAGCCACAACATTGATTTTAAAGTACAGTCTTTCACGGGTAGGGAGCACCTATAAAGATTGCAGTATCTATGGGATAACAGCTAAGGTCTGTAGTCCCCAGGTATCATAAGGAGTGGCCTGATTATAGCACTATGTGCAGTCAGGGCATGGTAAAGGAACAAAGCAATTTCTTAAAGTGAGGATATCCCAACAGAGATTTTTAGTGATACCCGACAAAGGGCCATCTAGCAGATCAGAAATGCATGAACTCCACTTTCTAGACAAAAATAATTCTAACATTTATTTTCTGGAAACCTACTGCAAGTCCATACAACAAAAAAGCTGACAGGTAGTGAATCTGAGTAGAAGTTGCCATGGCAATTAGGTTTCCTGTCCTACCATGGAATCTTTGCTGCTTTCATGTTACTTAAAACTCTTTATTAAAAACTATTGTAAACTTATCTTAGACCATATGATATAGGAGCAGAATTAGGTCATTTGGCCCATTGAGTCTGCTCCACCATTTCATTATGGCTGATCTAATTTTCCTCTCTGCCTCAATCTCCTGCCTTCTCTCCATATCCCTTCAAGCTCTGACCAATCAAGAATCTATCAACCCCTGCATAAATATTCATAAAGACTTGACCTCCACAGCTGTCTGTGGCAAATAATTCCACAGATTCACCACTCTCTGGCTAAAGAAATTCCTCCTCATCTCTGTTCTGAAAGGATTCCCCTCTATTCTGAGGCTGTATCGACTGGTCTTAGACTCACCCACCGTAGAAACATCCTCTCCATATTCACCTGCAAATTAACCTTTAGGGAATCATACACAAAGACTCCCAAGTTCTCTTTTCACCTTTTTTTTGTATTTTCTCTCCATTTAGAAAATAGTCAACCTTTTCATTTCATCTACCAAAGTGCATAACCATACACTTCCCAACACTGTATTCCATCTGCCACTTCTTTTCCCTTTTTCCTAATCTGTCTAAGTCCTTCTGTAGCCTCTCTACTTCCTCAAAACCATCTACCCTTCCACCTATCTTCATATCATCTACAAACTTTGCAACAAAGCCATCAATTCCATCATCCAAATTATTGACATATAACATAAAAAGAATTGGTCCCAACAGTGACCCCTGTGGTACATCACTAGTCACTGGCAGCCAATCAGAAAAGGCTCCATTTATTCCCACTCTTTGCCTCCTGCCAATCAGCCATTGTCTTATTCATGCTGGAATCCTTTCTGTAATACCTTGAGCTCATAGCTAGTTAAGCAGCCTCATGAGTGTCACCTTGTCAAAGGCCTTCTGAAAGTCCAAGTACACAACATCAACCGATTCTCCTTTTTCTATCCTGCTTGTTATTATTTCAAAGAATGCATGCAGTTTTGTCAAGTAAGATTTTCCCTTGAGGAAAACCATGCTGACTATGGCCTATTTTATCATGTGCCTCCAAGTACCCTGAGATCTCAACCTTCATAATTGAATCCAACGTCTTCCCAACCATTGAGACCTACAGTTTCCTTACTTCTTGAAGTACTTACTTCTCTCTCCCTTCTTGAAGAGTGGAGTGACAATTGCAATTTTTCAGTCTTCTGGAACATTCAGAATCTAGTGATTCTTGAAAGATCATTACTAATGTTTCCACAGTCTCTTCAGCCATCTCTTTCAGAACCCGGGTGTGTACACCATCTGGTCCAGATGACTTACCTACCTTCAGACCTTTCAGTTTCCCAATAACCTTCTCTCTAGTTATGGCAACCACATACTTCATGCCTCCAACACCTGAAACTTTCATCATACTACTAGTGTCTTCCACAGTGAAGACTAATGCAAAATACTTACTTAGTTCATCCACCATTTGATTGTCTCCCAATACTACCTCTCCAGCATCATTTTCCAGCATTCAACTTCATCTTGTTCAGCTTCATTCCCTGCACTTCCACTTACATTGGTGACTACTTCCAAATGGCTCAGATTCAAAGACTTAATTTTGAATGTCTTTGTGAGCTTGATATACTAAATCTACGGAATCTCAAGTTTTGATTAACCCCACATTATTTTAGAACCAGCCATTTAGACATTATCTGTTCTCTCTGCCTCAGTTTTGGTTGCAGAGGCCAAATCCAGTGCTCTAAAATGGTTCCCACAATCTTTTCTACCTTCTCGTTCTCAATCATGCTTTAAATTTATTCCAAAAACATCCACATCCCTAACTTCCTCCTTTCTCAGCATCATGACTCAGCGAAGTTCATTATTTTTGCAGATATTTCAGCTTGTGGTCTCAAATTTCCATTTCTTCCAAGAAACTTATTGAATTACAAGACTAAGAATGTTAAATATCTGCGATCTCTAAAGATTAAAATGTTTAAAGTATTAAAACTTGCGGGGCGGGGTGGGGACTGCTTAAGTAGAACTGATAGTGGCTGATATTCAAGCATGAAGTCAGAAATCTGACACCACACAAAACAATGTAAGTACCTACATGGACAACAAACCAACTGAAAATGGCAAGATAAATAAGATTTGGCAGCTGTCTAGCATGCAGGTGAAATCAAAAATTTAATCAGGTAAGCAGGGGAGTGGAGAATTAGATGTAAGTCTAGAAATGAGACACCAACACTTCTTCCAAAGTTTTTTGAGAATCTTAAAGCTTAATTTTAAAAAAAGATTAACGTAAGTACAGGATGAATGCCCCAAAGAATTCACATGTAATAGAGGACTGAGGAGTGATTAAGGGTGGGAAATGACTGGGGTTGGTTGGTATTGTAGCACCACTGGTACAATTAAAATCACACTAGGAACTTGGAATGGGATTCAAAATGCCAGTGAGGTGGAATTCAGTCATTGGTCAATACACTGCAACTAAACAAGGTGCTCAACGTTGTATAATTAAATTCTGCTGCTTATTATTACGAGCTGCACAACTGGGAAGGGACACAGAAGATAGTAGATTGAGGGAATACAAATGTGTGCAATGCTTTGGGACTGAAAGTGGAATGACTGAGCATTCTTGATTTGAAACAGAATGACACAGAACAAGAGCTACTCAAACAGGTTGCAAGAACTCAGAACATGAGAAGGTACAAATGAAGAGAAAGAGGGTAAGTTGATTTATAAAGGCAGAAAGAAATTGGAAGAAAGCCAAACAGTGGAAGGGGGGCCATTTTCTCTTCATGCCATGCACCACCTCTTGCATTAGTGGAGCAAAAGGTAAATAATTGAGTAACATGTATATAATTAATAGAAAGTAGAGATATTAAACAAGAAAGAGTGGACAAGGCAGAGAATGAACCTTATACATTCTGAGCAATAGCACAAGTGTTGCACTGGTCTTTTAAAAAAAAATCTTGACTACCTTGTTGGTAACAGGAAATATAGCACAGAAAAGGCAAAATAACATTAATAATTTGATAATCCACATTTTAATACCTCTTCTATTATTTCCTCAAAAAAAATGATGTGAAGTCTTAACATTTTGAAGGATTTACTAAAATATGGTCCTCAGGTAACTAAGCAGCTAATCAAACTTTATAACAACACTACCTATCTACAATCAATACCTCATTTTCCCAGCTGGCTCACTCAGTTCAGCTTCTGCATGATCTGGCATCACTTCCACTGTTTCACTCCTTTTGTAGCAGGAGCAATTGGAAAGAACAAAACAAATCATAACAACCATGTCACTGGCTCAGATAAAAGGGAAAGGAATCTACCTAGAGGAGATGTGGGATAAAGGACAAAAAATAAACTGTTCTAAACAAACTTTACGAAAATGCAAGGATTAGAGACTTGCCAATTTTTCCAGTTATTTATCAACAGTTGTTATATGCTGGAGGGCAATATTTTATATCACTATATAATTAATTGATGCAAGCAGTTTCAAATATCACTGCTTTGTATAACAATCGAAATTCTGACCTGTTCACTCTGCTGGACAGCAGCATTTGATTCAACTTACAGTTTTGGAAACAAATGCTCTGATGGCAAAAAGTCAAACAATAGGTAATTCCTGTTGGGACAAAATGGATATCAAGTAAACTAGAAATTCATCTGGCTTTTTACACAGGGCAGAAAGAAGCTGAATGTGGTCTATGTTTATTTAATTGTCTGCCTGTTCTCATGGATGCTTCTATAGCCATTCTGTTGGGGAGATAGGGAGGGAAGTAGGGTTAAGACCAGGGAAACTTCCTCACACCAACCTACAACTGAAATCTAAAGTTTGGTGTTGTGTAGATTTCAGAGGGTCTAACTGGAGTAGTTATTACATCTTTGTGAGCACAAATTTGGAGGCAAATGTCAATAGACTGTCCAATAATGTTATGATTTTTGAAGCTGCTCAATAGTTGAGTACAACAATTCAGGAACAGCTTCTTCCCCTCTGCCATTCAATTCCTGAAGGAACATTGAACCCATGAGCACTACCTCAATGCATTTTTTATTTTTATTTTTAATACAACTTATTTAATTTAATTATTTTATGTACACCCAATTATTTTCTATCATTATTGTACTGCTGCCACAAAGACAACAAATTTCAGAACATATGCTGGTGATATTAAACCTGATTCTGATATCAGATTCCATTTCAAATATACTGTATGTCCAAATTATGTGCTTCTGGTAACAATGGAATCAATAAAAATTGGAAATTAAATCTTTGAGCATTGTGCTTTGTTTGTACATGTCACATTCAGTGAGTTATCCACTTCCAGTGCAAACCTGCACAAACATTGTGCATAACTGCCTGAAATTTGGGCCTGCAATAATTCAACTTACTGTGGCTACAGGGGAGTGCTGCTTGTGCATTTGGTTATGTGTTAGATAAGACTTCTGTCGTCAGATGTAAAATAATTTTAAGTTGATCTACTCTCTGTTCAGGTCTCTCCCTGAAATCCAGATGTGAATAGTACTCAGATTTCTAGTGTGACTTCAGGCAAATATAATGATGATGAAAGACGACACTTCAAAAAGGCTGGAATATAAAAGCAAAGATGTAATGCTGAGGCTTTATAAGTCATTGGTCAGACTGTATTTGGAGTATTGTGGGTAGTTTTGGGCCCCTTATCTAAGAAATGATATGCTGGCATTGGAGATGGTCCAGACGAGATTCACAAAAATTATACCTTGAATGAAAAGATTAATGTATGAGGGGCATTTGATGGCTCTGGGCCTGTACTCACTGGAATTTAAAAGAATGAAGGGTGATCTCATTGAAATCTGTCAAATATTGAAAGGCCTAGATAAAGTGGAAATAGAGAGGATGTTTCCTATAGCGGGAGAGTCTAGGACCGGAGAGCACAGCCTCAGAACAGAATGATATCCCTTTAGAAGAGAGATGAGGAGGAATTTCTTTAACCAAAGGGTGGTGAATCTGTGGAATTCATTTCCTCATACAGCTGTGAAAGCCAAGTCATTAAGTATACTTAAAGTGGAAGTTGATAGGGGTCTGACAGTGGGAGGACTAAAACAATCAGAATGTCTTTGATGATCATTAAACGTGTTAACAACATCAGAATATTTTACAAGGATGCTTTTAAGGGCTAGAAGTCTGGATTGGATGGAAAAGGAGCTGTTGCTGCAGCTTTGAGTTTATGGACAAATGACGCACATGATCATCTCCTTGATGAATGCTGACTCAAGGCAGCATGACATGAAATGGGTTGAAACTGGGCTTTCCTCCATTTGACTATGGCCTCTGTTCCATAGATTGACTTTGCATTATGCAGCAAAGATGTAGACATCTTTCAAGCTGAAACTCCTGAACACATACTGTTGCTGTGCAAGTGAAAGGACAGACTGCATTCATCTTGCAACCCTTGTCTGAGAATATTTTAATCACAACTCTGGTGGTAAACTTCCTGATACAGGACTGTTATCCACTTTTTATATAATGGATGTGATCTGCCATCCTGGAACTTTACAGCACAACGTATTCACTGGAAAGTATCTGTACACACTTCGACAGAAACTGGTGGCTATGACTCATTATTTGAGTAGAAGGAGTGTGCACAAGATACCAAATGACACAGAGCCTCACACATCATTTACACTGATATCAGTGCTGTTACCAAAAGCACTGAAATATTCTATTTTTGTCCTGTCAATATTTTACCAAGAACTATGAATCCTGTAGTTTCCTACTCTTTCCATTTTTGATGTAATTGAACTCTTCCTCTTTTTTTTCCCAGAATCCACAGCTCAATTACATGATGCCTCTCTGAGCCTCAGTCTCCCAAATCATATCCCAAATTTGGCCTTCATAATAATCACTTCCTTTTTTTATCTCACTTCTATAGATCAGCTGACTTTGTTTCCAAACTTTTCTGGTATGACTACGAGGGACCCTAATCTTCATACTACTTGCACTGATCAAACTGGCAAAATTAATTTAGAGTGCAAGTTCATGGAATACAATCAGGAAAGTTTGCAACAGTAAACTGTTTGCAACAGTAATCATGAAATCAGTTCAGAAACACAATCTTGGAACTTGTAGAATGAAACTGGATTCATTAGTAATTTTATAGTAAGGGATCCCTGAGGGAAAATTGATCATAATGTGTTAGAATTTTAAATTCAATTCTATCAAAAACTTCTGCCATATTTTGGTTAGAAACTAGAGAACTGAAATTAAATAAAACCAACCAAAGAGGGTTGAGGGCCATGTTGGGCAGGTAAAGACTGAAAAATTAGACCAAGTGGTTTGCCAGTGGACAATGATAAACATTTGATGAGATGTTTTTGAATTCTTAAGAAATTTACCTGTCTTCCATTGAGAATATGAATTCCATACAAAAGGCAATCTATCAATGGTTAACTGAAGGAAAGTGTTAGACTAAACTGGATAGTTTACTAGTCAGCATAGTAGTAACCCCATGGATTGAAAGAAAAGGTCCCTTTTAAAGGTGGAGGGTATGTTTGGTTAATCTAAGAGAAATATTGAAGATCTATTTAGAATATGAATCTATTTAGAATGTAGATCTATTTACAAGAATATATAATAGGAAACAAGTGGATGCAGCATAACAATATTCTCTGCAGTATTTTCTCAAAAGCTTTATCATAAATACCACAGAAAAGGCTGTTCTATAAAATTAGGTTTGGGAGGTCTTTGAGAAATTCATTAACATCAATAGAGGCTTAACTAAAGGATAAAATAGAGTAAGACAGGGAATGAACCTTGTTAACATTCTCTGAACTACTGCTATTGCTAATATAGAATCATGCAGCATAGAAATGCACCCTTTCTGCTCACATTGTCCAAGCTGAACATGATGCTTATCCCACTTGCTTGCAATTAATCCATTTCCCTCAACGCCATTTCTGTCTGCATATCTTTCCAAAGACCTTTTAACCATTGTAATTATATCTGCTTCTACCATTTCCTGTTTGATATAACCACTATCCTCTGTGTGAAAATACCCATCCCTCAGATCTCCTTTGAATTTCTCATCTCTCACCTTAAACCTGTGCCTTCTTGTTCTCCCCTCCACCTATCACCTCCCAGCATTGTACATCATTCCCACTCTATGCATCTCCCATCTGCCTATCACCTCTCTCAAATGGATCAACCTATCACCTGCCAGCTCTTGCTCCTCTTTACTCACACCTTTTTTTATACTGGCTACATGCCCTCTCTCTTTTCAGTCCTGATGAAAAGTCTTGATGTAAAATACTGACTGCCCATTTTCCTTCTCAGATGCTGCCCATCCCACTGAGTTCCTCCAGCATTTTGTATCTTGGTCCACATTTCCAGCATCTACAGTCTCACTTGTGTCTCCCCTACAGTTCTACAATCCCTTAACCTGCAAATAATATTCTGTCTCTCCTATCTATAATCCTTGTTATTTTATAAATATAAAGCCACCCCTCATCCTCCTACATTCACAAGTTCTTGAATATCTCCTTAGAAGTACAGCTGCTGAATCTTTCTAGAATCAGGAAAATTTAAGGACTATAAAAAAGCAACGCCAGGATCATTAGTTTGCCAATGCAGTATCCTCTATGATCATGATTGTTTGAGGTTCCTTGCTTCCTTTTGTCCTAAAAGTTTCTGAATAACTGAAGTCTTTAAACTTATCAATCATGAAGCGAGATAACAAATAATTATCTAGTATCTCTGCAATCTTTCCCCATTCATATCTTTAATGGAGACAACAATTAATTTTGTTGGACACCAGAAAATCTGCAGATGCTGGAAATCCAGAGCAACACACACACAAAATGCTGGAGGAACTCAGAAGGTCAGTCTGCATCCATGGAAATGAATAAACAGTCAATGTTTTGGGCTGAGACCCTTCATCAGGATTCCTTTGTTAATTTTGTTAATTTATTTTTATATACTTGTAAATTCTTGCTTTTTTTTTGTTTCTTGCTAACCTTCTCTGAAATATAGAGGGAAAAGTAAATCACGTCATCTTTTGATGACTCCTATATATTTCTCAGTCCTCTGGAATGGCATTAATCTGTACAATTCGATAACATACTGTCTTCAGTTTTCTTAACCACAGATCCTTCTCTTAAGAACATAAGGAATATGAACAGGAGTAGAACATTCAGCCCTCAAGCTTTCTCCACCATTCAACAATATTATCCCTAATCTGCTAGTTATTACTATTTTCTTGAAATTCCTTGATCTCTTTAACATCCAGAACGCTTGATTAATTTAACATCCAGAAATCTATCATTCTCATTCTCACAGCACAATCGCATACTGGTTAGCACAATGCTTTACAGTGTCAGTGACTCTTTTCCTTTACACTGGTCTAATATGCTACTTGCTTTTATTTTGGCTACTTACTTACTTTGTCTAATACATTTCTAACTTCCACTGCCAACCTTGTTTTTTCTCTCTCCCTCCTGAATCTCCTCTCAGGTTCCCATTAAAATTAAACTGTCCCAAAGGCTCCAGCAAAGTCTCCTGCATTGATAGTGATCTCAGATCTGCGAAGTATTAACAGTCCAGCCTGTACAGGTTCCATCTACAAAAGCTTCAGAAGTTTTCAGAACAGCTGCAAAATATTCTTAATTGGGAGGGTGAGTAGCTAGAAATCATGGTGCAAATGGCACAAATGACATACATAGAAAAGGGGAAGACGTCCCACATAGTGAGGATAAGGAGTTGGAAAGAGGCTGAAAAGCAGGTCCTTGAAGGTAGTAATTTTTGGATTACTCACAATGCCAAGGGAAGGTTTAAGCTAGTTTGACAGAGGGATGGAAACCAGGTCAGAAAGAGGAGGATAGATGTCATGACTAGTGAGAACGGGCAGAAGCAAAGTGATCGACACAAGGGGATGGATGGGGTAAAGTGTGTGTATTTTAATGGTAGGAGTATTATGGATAAGGGTGCTGAACTCAGAGCCTGGATCAGTACATGGAACTATGATGTTGTAGGTATAACAGAAGCTTGTTTGTGAGAGGGACGGGAATAGACCATTCATGTTCCAGGGATTCGATGTCTGAGAGGAGATGTAATGGAAGCATTACTCACTGAATCTATATAGCTAGAACTCAAAAATAAGCAAGATGTGATCACTCTGATCGGATTATACTGCAGAGTCTGCATAGTCACCAGGATATTGAACTCGCCTTGTAGAGGGTAAGTTCAAATTCCCCAATAAAGTCTGGAGCTTTTTACTGCCAGAGGTCTAGGTAGGACAAAATTTGTTAGATATATCCAGGAGGGTAACTTAAGTCAATTTCTTTGGATGTAGATGGTCGAACAAGAAGAGGGGCTATATTGGACCTGAACCTGGGGAATGAACCTGGCAAAGTGACTGAACTTTTCAGTGGGAGAACCGTTAAGGAACAGTGATCTCAGTTCAGGGTTTAGGATAATAAATGATGACCAATGGAATAACTACAGATAAAGGTGAGTATGAATCTTGCAAGACCGTATTAAATTGGAGCAGGGCAAATTACGAAACTATTAGGCAGGAACTGTTTGGGAACAGTGGTTTTTGGGCAAGTCCACATTTGACATATGGAGAGTAAGGGCCACCTCCACACAGTAGACAACAGGATTGTTCCAATAAGAAGGAAGCACAAGGATTGCAAGTTCAGGAAATCATGGATGTTAAGAAGGGGATGAATTTAGTCAAGAAGGAAAATTAAACATGTAAGTTTAAGAAGCTAAGATTAAATAGAACCCATGAGGATTATAAAGAAGCCAAAAAGAACCCGAGGAGGGAATTAAGGCAGATAGGAGGAGTCATTAAAAGTCCTTGGGAAGAAGGAATAAACAAAATCCCAAAGTATTCTATACACACAGGAGCAAGAAGGTAACTAGGGAGTGGGTTAAAGGATAAAAGAAATGTGTTCATTTGTTGAGTTGAAAAGTCATGAAGTTATGTTGTGGCTCTCTAAAACTCTAGTTAGGCCATATCTGAAGTACTGCATCTGGACACCCCATTACATATAGGATGTCAAAACGTTGGAGAAGATGCAGAAGAGAGTAACCAGGATGCTGCCTAGATTAGAAGGCATATTCTATAAACTTGGGTTGGTTTCTCTTAAGCAGCAGAGGCTGAGGGGAAACCTGTTAGAAGTTTATAGGATTATGAGGGATATAGCTTGAATAGAGAGCTAGTGGCTTTTTCCTAGGGTTGAAATATCTAATAACAGAAGGTAGGCATTAAAAGTGACACAAGGTAATGTGTGGGACAAACATTTTCTTTTACACAGGGAATGGTGAGTTCCTGGAATGCACTGCCTGGAGTGTGGTGGAGACAAATGCAACCAGAGGACTTCAGGATGCACTTCGGGCTTGTGAACGTGCAAGAATTGGAAGGAACAGACATTGTGCATACAAAATGGATTAGTGTAATTGGGCATTTGCTTAATAATTTAATTTGTTCGGCACAGCCAAACAGCCAGTTCCTGTTCTGTACTGTTCCATGTTTTGAGTTTAAATCCTTCCATCCTGAATAATCTTCCCAATCACTCATTTTGCCTATCCCCTATTTCTGAACTAGGACTAGGAGAAATCCTGAACTTGTACTGTTTAACCTCTTTCTCAGCTCTCCGGTTTGCCTGGACTTCTTCTTTCCTTTTACCCATGTTGTTGGTACCAACACAGACCACAGCTTTTGACTTTTCCCCTTCAGATGCTGTGCATATTGTTTTGTGATATTTGATATTTGTTTTATGAGTTGTATCTGTGTAAATGATTGTTAGAAAGTATCTTTGTCTAAGGCAAATCTATCATTGTTCAGGGTTAGGTGACAATAGTGTGTTATTTGTTGCCATTGTCTCAGACCATGCCATGCCTTTGGTTTCTAATGTAATCAGCTGTGACCATTGGACCAACAAGTGAAGAGCATCTCAACAGTTAATTTCTGAAAATAATATTCCTTGTTAGTTTTAGAATACTCTGTCAACTTTGGAAGGTATTTGAGCTACCTGCAGGCAGTTCTGAAGTTGCTCAGTCAGGTCTTTCAATGTCAGTATCTTTTTAAACAAGACAATAACTACGACAAAATATCATGATAAATTCCTAGTAGTACCATGAATCTTTAATAAAGAGCACAGGTTACACCAAAAACTTCCATTTACGTCAGCAAGGGCATAACCAGCTGGTGTAAGAGCTGTGGAATCATTAATTGGGCAAAAGATGCTGAGAAATTGTCAAAGGCACTAGCTGAATTGTGTCTGAAGGTACCCAGCTAATTTCCCAACAGGTGAGATTTTATCTGGAATGTCTACTTGGACTATTGCTCTCATGCTAATTGCACTTAAGGAAAATATGCTCATGAAAAATGAGCACAAATTAATCCAATTTCTAGCCTCTCATTTGTTAGTGGTTGAATATAATGTGGAAATTATTCACTTCATTAAGCAGAACATTTCTCGTTGCGGTATAATAGAATATCAAACTTAGAACGTTACAGTACAGTACAGGGCCTTTGGCCCATGATGTTGTGTCAACCTTTTAACCTACTCTAAGATCAGTCTAACCCTTATCTCCTAGGCCGTAAAACCATAAGACATAGAAACATAGTTAGGCCATTTGGCCCACTGAGTCATCTGTCATTTCTTCATGGCTAACCCATTTTCCCTCTCATTGTGGCTATCTCTCGAGGTCGAAGATGATGGTCTTAGTTCCGTTGATTTATTTAGGGCTCTCAAGTGGCTTATGGGTCCAATCTTGGACTCATAACCCTATTCTATAAGACCATAAGAGTCTTCCATTTTTTTTATCATCCA
Source organism: Hemitrygon akajei (assembly GCF_048418815.1). Lineage (NCBI taxonomy): Eukaryota > Metazoa > Chordata > Chondrichthyes > Myliobatiformes > Dasyatidae > Hemitrygon > Hemitrygon akajei. The sequence goes on along the minus strand of NC_133124.1, from coordinate 135,901,636 downwards.
TTTGCCCATCTAAGAGTTTCTAAAATATGCCTAATGTATCTGCCTCCAACACTACCCCGGCCCCCATTTACCCACCACACTCTCAGTAATAATCTTACCTCTGACATCCCCCCATACATTCCTCCAATCACCTTAAAATTGTGCCCCTTTTATTAGCTTGTCTTGTTTATACAGATTAGTTCATGACACAGTGCATGGAGGCAGTGCAAGGTAAAACAACAACAGGACTCAGAATAAAGTGAAACAGCTACAAAGAAAGTGCAGGGCAGACAGGCAAAAAGGTTCAAGGTCATACTGAGATAGACTGTGAGGTCAAGAGTTTAGATGTAGGAGCAGCAAACTTGTAAAGCAAGTGATGTGCAGGTTTTTATTGCACAGGGTTTGCTAAATAGGAAGAAGTGCTCCAACAATTCAGAATGCCATTGCAGCTACAACTGTAATAAATATCTTCTGCAGTTTTAGTCAGCATATTAAAGGTGGATACATCTGATTTGGAAATAGCACTGGCACAGGTTTACTAAATTGTCTTCCTGACTCTGTTGTATTAAGAGAAACTCATTAAGAACACTTACATTTATGGAATTTTGAATAATGGGATGTGATCTCATTATAGTGTTCTGTCAAGGTAGATGTTTAAAGCCACTAGATCCATTTTCACTGTTTACTCCTGTTCGAACAGCATATTGAAGTCATGAGAGATTTTGTACTCAGCGGGATGCAAATCTTTGGAATTCTCCAGTCCAGGAGGCTGTGAATGCTCAGTTGTTATGTACTGTATATTCAAAAATTAAAATCTACTACCAGAAGGAAATGAAGAATATGAGCCTTTTATGAGCCATTGTTAAGGATCCCCACCACCCAGAACATGCTCTCTGCACACTGTTACCTTCAGGAAGGAGATACAGAAGCCTAAAGGCACACACTCAGCGATTCAGAAATAGCTTCTTTCCCTCTGATATCTGATTTCTGAATACACATTGAACTCATGAACACTACCTCATTACTTTTTTATTCCTATTTTTTGCTCTACTTATTTTAACTTAACTATTTAATAGACATACTGTATATAAACTTAAAGTAACTCAGATTTTTCCAAGAAAGCTCCCCCTTCTCCAGCCATGTGTCTCTTTCACTAATACCCTTCCCAGCTCTTTACTTCATGCCTCCTGTCCCAGTTTCACCTCTCACCTTGTTTCCCTCTGTCTCCCCTTGTCCCATGTTTTAAATCTACTCCTCATCTTCTTTTTCTTCAGTCCTGATGAAGGGTCTCGGCCTGAAACGTCAACGGTACTTTTTTCCATAGATGCTGCCTGGCCTGCTGAGTTCCTCCAGCATTTTGTGTGTGTTGCGCAGTTTTTAAAAATTTATTTATCATGTATTTCATTGTACTGTTGCCATAAAGTTAACAAATTTCACAAATATACCAGTGATATTAAACCTGATTCTGATTAAGAGATGTTTAGATAGACACTTGAATTTGAAGAAGATTACAGAGGTTTTTTTTAAATTTACTATTTAGCTGGTTGAAAGGGCATGTTCCTGCGCTGTACTGTGCTATGTTTTATGTTCTAAGTGAATAAGATGCTCGATCATCCACAATACAAAGCGAAAGCAGGCATTAGCAGCTTGCATGTCTTCCTCTTACTTCTGTTTCTCGATCAAACTATCTGTCACCCCTCTAAAGATCTTTGGCTCCCTTTGCATTTTCAATTATTTTAATGTGACACCTGCATTAAAAAGTGTAATGCGTTAACAACAAGATATTTCAAAGTAACATACCTATTGAATAGTGAAATAGTTACGGGTAATTACAAGTTAGGCTATTTTGTTTACTTTTCTTTTGAACAGATTGAGAACTCAAGCTATCCAGCATACAGCAACTGAATCAAAATTTGAAACCATATCTAACTACTTCAAGGAGCTGGTATGTAGCTAGCTACAATAAACCTTGGGTACCTGTCAGTGTCAGTGGAAGGCTGCTGGATTTGTATCCTTGGGCAAGCCGTTCTTCTGTTAGCTAAAGAGACCTGGCTGCTTAGTCAACAGACAAAACAAGATACACTGTTAGCACAACACAAGTACACAGATACTTCAGAAGCAAAGGCGTCTCTGTTTTAAATCTTTTATATTTAACCTGGGCAAAAGGATTAACATTATTTCTGCATCTTATTAAATTAAATGAATGAATTAACTAAACACTATTTTCCATTCAAGTGGTGCCACATTTACAAACGTTTGTATGTAGGATGAAAGCAGAATGAAGAAAAATCAACATCACAAATAATCTCCCTTAGGAGATACCTTTTTTTAATAATCATGATTTTAACATTTCATATCAGGCTGCATCACCACCTGGTATGGAAGTGAGGGAGAGGTGGGGGCTATTGCACAGGATCGAAAGAAGCTCCATCCCGGGCACTAGCCTCCATACCATACAGGACATTTTCAAGGAGCGATGCCTCAAAAAGGGAGCATCCATCATTAAGGACACCCATCTCTCAAGACATGCCTACCATCAGGAAGGAGGTACGGCCATCTGAAGGCACATGCTCAATGACTCAGGAACAACTTCTTCCCCTCTGCAATCAAATTTCAGAATAGACATTGAGTGCATGAGCATTACCTCAGTACTTTTTTGCATTACTTATTTTATTTAACTGTGTGTATATATATATATATTTCCAGTAATTCACATTTTTCTCCATTATTATGTATCACATTGACTGCTGCTGCAAAGCAAAACAAATTTCACGACATATGCCGGTAATATGAAACAGGTTTCTAATTCAGTATGTAACCCATTTAATGAAACTATTTTCTCTGGTTCAATCTCAGCTTGTCTGAAGTAAAATGGAGACAACGACACTACCAGAACAGCAGGAAATCAAGAGATTAGATGAACTCACTCCACCTCCTGCGAGGTCACAAATTAACAATAAAATATCTAGGAAGCAATTTGTCTTCCTCCTTCTGATTGGAGCTGCTGTTTGGCATAGAGCCAGGGAAAAAAAAGGGGAGAAGCAAGTTTTAAAAATTAGCTCATAAGATTAGCAGTGCCAGTGATGAATGAGATTTTACTTCATTTTCCCCTTATAATTAACCTTCCTTGACACCTAAGTTTTGTTACTAAGAAAGAGTAATTTTACTCCATCAACTAATGTGACATTTTCACATGGATTAATTTTGAGAAATTGCAGTTTCACTTCAATACTGCAGGCATCGTTTGTAGGTACAATGTTGCTTGAATGATTCTTCCCAGTAACTAAAGCTTGCAATTTTCTTTCAATAAATAAGTAATTGTGAATGTTTATTTTTTTACTATGGTTAACATAAGGGAATGCAGCCACAATCATTCAATTGTGCACTGCTTACAATTATTAGTGTGTTCACATTCCTTTTACTAATTTATCACATCATACGCTCAATAGAGGCAATAGTTCAGACCTTGCTAAAACACCATTTCTTTCCCCCTCTTCCTCCTTCAATTGCCTCCTGAAAATGGTGCAAAGTATCATGGTTTCACAAGCATCGGTTTTCCTCTGGTCCCTTAGTAAAGTGGCCACTCTTTCAGATGTGAGCCCAAACAATCAATGTTAGTCAGCTGTTCAACCAGTGCATTGGCTAATCCGGTCCTCCTTGTCTCTAAGTGACAATCCCATGACAGACAGATAAGGATGCACACAGTGGGAAGCAAATTGTGACTGTGGAACACTGTTGCAACAACTCTTTGGAGGAATAACTGGGGGGGGGGGAAAGAAAATATTTTTTTGAACACGTGACTTCTAGTACACTGGGCCATTTTGTAACATAATCTAGTAAGGGCTGTGAATGTAATTAACTCAGAAAACTAAAGAACAAAAATAAACTGCATGGGAGTTTCACAACTTTTATGTAGATTACTCCATCCCAACCAAGGTGCCTTGCAGATCTGATCTCATTTGCCTGTAGTGGCCCATGCCCCTAAACCTTTCCTATCCTCATACCATACTGGTCCAGACATATTTTAAATGTAATTTTACCTGCCTCAATTGTTTCTCCTTGAATATAGTTCCACATACCCATCGTCATCTATGTGAAAAACTCGCCTTTCTAGTCCTCTTTAAATCTTTTCCCCCTCATTGTTCATCTATGCCCTCTAGTTTTAGAACCCCCCACCCCTGCCCTGAGAAAAAGACTTTGACTATTTATCCCACCTCATGTTTGCATGAATGTTTGTATGGTCATCCATCAGCCTCCTTTACTCCGGGGGAACCAGTCCCAGCCTTTCTGCTCTGTCCTTATAATTCATGCCCTCCAGTCCCATCAAAAACATTGTGTATGTTCTCTGCACCATCCCAAACTTTGACCATAAGACATAGCAACAGAATTAGGCCATTCTGCCCATCAAATATGCTTTCTCAATCAATCATGGCTGAATTATTTTCCCTTTCGACTGCATTCTCCTGCCTTCTCCCTCGTAACCTTCGATGCCCTTATTAATTAAGAACCTATCGATCTCTGCTTTAAGTATATCAAATGCCTTGGCCTTCACAGCCATCTGTGACAATGAATTCCACAGACTCACTACCCTCTGGATAAAGAAATACATAGTCATAGAATATTATAGCATAGAAAAAGGCCTTTCATCTCATCTAGTCCATGCCGAACTTTTAATCTGCCTCATCTTTTTGACCTGCTCCTGGACCATAGGCCTCCATATCCTTCCCAGCAAGTACCTATCCAAATTTCTCTCAAATGTTGACAATGAGCCTGCATCCATCAATTCCATCAGCAGCTCGTTCCACACACTCATTACCCGCTGAGTGAGGAAGCTCCCCCTCATTCTCCCCATAAACAGTTCACCATTCACCCTTGACCCATCACCTTCTAGTTCTAGTCTCATCCAATCTCAGTCACCTATCTACTATTATATTTTGTATACCTCCATCAAATACTGCCTCATCTCTGTCTAAAGATATGTCCTTCTGTACTGAGACTGTTCCTCCAGTCCTAGACTCTTCCACTATAGGAAACATCCTCTCCATGTTAATGCCATTCTTTCTTTAGAATGGAAACTAGAATTGAACACAATATTCCAGGTGTGGTCTTGCCAATGTCTTGTAACCTGTAATATGATGACCCAACTCTTTTACTCTGTGACCCAACAAATTAAGGCAAGCATGGTAAATACCTTCTTCACCACTTTGCCAACCTGTGTGTGGTAAACTATGCATACCTGTCTGGACATGCCCCTCTGCTGACTGCTCCTGTGGCTCCTCCCACAGACCCCTGTATAAAGGTGATTGGAGGCACTGCTCCTCCCTCAGTCTCCGAGATGCAGTGCTCTGTTTTGCTGCTAATAAAAGCCTATCATCCACCTCCCGTCTCCAAGAGTTATTGATGGTGCATCACTGTGTCTCCACTTTCTGGAACATGTACCCCTGGGCATCTCCACTATATAATACTAATCAAGGACTTGCTATCCACTGTACATGCCCTGTATTATTTATTTTCACAGAATACATTACTTCACATTTGTATGAGTTAAATTCAATTTGTCATTCCTTTGCCCACTTTGCCAGTTGATCTAAATCCTGCTATAATCTTAGACAACCTTTGCTGTCCATTACACCACCAATTTTGGTGTCATCCTGAAATGTACAAATTATACAATGTACATTCACATCCAAGTTGTTTATACATGACAGACAACAGGAGTCCCTGCACTGATCCCTGCAGCATCCCACTGATTGCAGGCTTCCAGTTTGAAAACAATTCCTCACTGCCTCCTCTGACTCCTTCCACCAGGCCATCTTACATTCAATTGGCTAACTTACTCTGGATCTCACGTGACCTAACCTTCTCAACTATAGCCTATCATGTGTTATGCTATCATTTGCTGAAGTCTGTGTAGGCAATATCTGATGCCCTACCCTCACCAATCCTCTTGGTCACCTCTTCAAGAAGCCTAAAACATTCCACACCAAATCATGGAAAAACTCAGCAGGTCAGGCATCACTTATAGGAATGAATAAAAAATCAACATTTTAGACCTGAAGAAGGTTAGGTCAAAACCTAAGCAAGGGTCTTGGCCCAAAACATTCACTGTTTATTCATTTGCATAGATGCTGCCTGACCTGCTGAATTCCTCCAGTATTTTGTATGTGTTGCTTTGGATTTCCAGCATTTGCAAATTTTCCTGTGTTTATCAATCAGATCTATGCACGGTATCACGCTAAATATCACTGACCAGTCTCCATCCTTCTGAATGCAGAGAAATCCTGTTTCACAGGAGTTTCTCCAATAGTTTTACCACCACTGATGTAGGCTCATCATCTATAGTACACTAGCATGTTCTTGCAACTTTTCTCCAGTAAAAACATTATATTTGCCACCCTGCAGTCTTCCAGCATCTCACTCATGGCTGAGATTCAAGACTGTTTATTGGCACCTTTCTGAATATATGTCCTTGATGGCAGGTAGGCTGGAGCTGGTGACATATTTGTCAGTTTTAACTTCTCACTGTGGAGCACCCCCCCCCCCCCCCGCCCCATCCACCGCAGTGCAGTTTATGTACCGAGCAGTGACGCAACATATTAAAATGCTGTCGAAGGTCAGGAGAATTGATGTGCATAGTCCAGCTCTCTTCAGCCTCCTCAGAAAGTGGAGGTGATGCTGAGCTTTCCCAATTGTGTAGAGTGTGTTCTGGGATCATGAAAGGCTGTGCGAGTTGTGCGATCCCAGGAGTTTGAAACTGCTCTCAGTTTCCACTGCTGTGCCACAGATGTGAAGAAGTGTATGAGCGTTGCAGGTTTTCCTGAAGTCATTAATGATCTCCTTTGTCTTGTTGACATTGAACAAGAGGTTATTTGCCTGGCACCAGGCCTTGAGCTCTTCCAAGACTGCCAACACCTCCTATTTCATAATGTTGATATTTTTCAGGAAATCATTGTTCTCTTCCCTGAGATCCCTTGTTTCTATGACCTTCCCCGTGATAAATATAGACAAGAAATATCATTTAAAATCTCACACATCTCCTGTCATGGATATTCTCTTCTAGGACAGTAGGCCTCTTTCTTAGTTTTTTGCTAACCTTGCTTTCTAAACCCAGCATTTGACATTTGTAAGATCAGAAACAGATGTAAGTAAACTTTCAAATAAAATTTATTTAGCTTCTAATCATAAATGGAAGTCAGTTATCAGGTCTTAAAAATTACATGGAAAGCAGCAACCAGCTTGAAGTTAAAACACAGCTTTGCAAACAAGCTCTTTATGTAGAAGACACTCTGTCCGTGCAAAAGCAGATGATAGCCACTGCATCTGCTTTACTGCTGGTCAAGATACAGTGTAAGACAATGGGTTGTTTAATTTGTGTTGTTTTAAACAGACAAGCTGATGCTTAAATTGCTTCCTTTAAGGAAGCTTGTAGAGCAGACAGATAATATAATGTAGCATATCAATAACTGATCTCTTTAAAGCTGAGAGACTTATGTGCTCAAGGAAGTTAGCTTCACAGTATCTGCACACTTAGCTCAGGTTTCTGTCTCCAAAAGAAGCCTTTAGAGCATTTTTATTCAGAAGAAATATCATATGCTTGTGAAATCACCCAACTGGGAGGGAAACTGTACAAATACACAGAGCAGTTCTGACTTATTAGGAATGTGGCAAAGAACATCAAGAAGGAAAATGGAAGAAATATGTGGCTGATCCATTCCTCCAGTTTCAGTTTCTGCATTGTTTGTCTGCAACTTTTTGGTATGTCTTTTTAGTTTATTGGAATTGTACCTGTGCTTTGGAAATCCTTAGTGTTTTATCAGTTTAAGAAATCCTTAATGTTTTGTGCTTAATTCTTTATCTTTTGTGATTTGGAAATGCTTTGTGCTTTATGTATTAGAAATGACTTGTGATTTGGAAATGTTTAAGATCAAAATCCTCTGTGAGTTTTAAGTGTGTTTTAAGAATGTGTGGATTTAAATGTTTATCATTGAAGTTAAATGAACTGTGTTTTAAACTATTTTGTTAGCTGGAAGTATTTTCTCCTTGGTAAGGAGAGAGGACCCACCCCTCGGATAGTGGGTATTGGCAGCTAAACTCACTGTGGAAAATAAACAGGGAAGTGAACCAGTCTTTGAAGATTGGGTAGTTACAGTATACTCTCCTTTTAGGGAGACTTCTCATGGCTACTTATATCTGACAGGGCTTAAAACAGTTTCAGCTTAGAACTCCACGGTCAGCAAATTCAATACTGTCACACTCCTGGATACCACACAAGGAAACCCACACTGATCTATTCTCTCCCTGCTTGACCTTATGTTCTTAATCTAATTATAGTATTTCTTAGGATTCTCCTTTTACTTTTTCTGCCAACAATATCTCAGGTTCCCTTTTTGTCCTTCTGATTTCCTTTTTTAAGTGTATTCTTATATCCTTTATATTCCTCAAGGGATTTACTTGATCTTGGATTCCTATGCCTAACAAAGCTTCAAAGCTTTTCGTCAGCTAAAATTCCTTAAGCATGTCAGTCTTGCCTTCACTCTAACAGGAAAAAATGGCCCTATCTTAATTTTAAAGCTTCCCATTTGCCAAGTGCCCCTTTACCTGCCAGCAGTCTTCTAATCAACCTTTTAAAGATCCAGTCTGATACCACGCCTTGATCCAATTTAAAATTTCAACCTGTGGCCCAGTCTAACTTTGTCTATTACTATTTTAAAACTAATTGAATCATGTTCATGGTCTCAAAGGGTTTTCTCCCACTGACACTTCAGCCACCTGCCAGCCTTTTATCTAACAGGAGATCGTGTTTCTGCCCCTCTGGTATGGCCATCTACATATTGTCTGAGAGTACTATCTGAGATGATGCTGGCTTACTTTGGTAATAATGAAAGGATTTGGATGGATTCAAAAGAATTAAAAAGTTCCTGTGCAATATTAACCCATTTTTTTTTCTTCACAGATGCTGGATTTGCTGAACATATTCCAGAATACTCAAATTCATCTCATTTGCAGTACACTGCTTCCCTATTGATTTTTTAATGTGAATAGGGAAAAGAAATCTGGCATTTTAATTTTTAGATGAGATTATAATTTGGTCAATGCTGCTGTGATGTTATAAGTGACAACAGCAGCTGATATCTGTCATCATTAGGAAAGTTCCTTGCTAAATCTTCTATGCTTGTGCAGATGATTTGTTCAGTCAGAACTGGGTTTTCTTTCATTCTGAAATAAATCAGCACACTTATGCAGTGAAAACTACAGGCTCTGCTAAAACCCACCATTGATGTAGAGAAACTGGAAAATTTTGCTTAGTTTTGGTACAATGTTAATTTCATTTGATATTATTAAATTACTTTACAGACACAAATTTTATGCCATAGAATATATTTTGTCATAATGTCTTACCTCAGGTCATAATACCTTGATTGATTAATCTCAGCTAGACAACTCAGCACCTAATACACTTGCAGCAATTCAGCTAAGGTTCCAGAATATCATCATCAACATTTTTTTTCTTTTCTTCCATAACCCACTTGGAGAAAAAGAACAGGAAATGCAATAGAGCTACTCATATGCAATCCATAGAAATAAAGGTTTTCAACATTACTGGAAAGAAACAAGGAGAAATAGAAAGATAAAGAATACTAAGAAAAGTCAAAATTCATGAAAAATAAGAAAGAGTGAAAAGGGAACGAGAACAAAAGAAAAGGCAGTAGAAAAAGAAGAGGGTGAGGTAACGGAAGTGAAATAGTATCATTGTCTTTATTATGTTATACCGAAGAACGTAATTATCAGCATATCAGGAGAAAGAGTGTGGAACGAGCTGCCAGCAGAAGTGGTAGATGTGGGTTCAATTTCAGCACAATAGAAAGTTAGATAAGAGGGGCATGAAGGACTATGATTCAGGTGCAGTTTGATGGGACTAGGCAAAATAATAGTTTTGCTTTGACTAGATAGGCTAAGGGACCTGTTTCTGTGTTGTAGTGCTCTATAACTCTGACTGCAGTGATGTCTGGCTTCATATCCGTGGTCCCACAACTTTTACTTGGCTCTGCGATGAACTGGGGCTGTGGCCAGCTGCAGCTGCAGTGATGCCTGGCTTTAGCTCTGAATGCTATTTGCTTATTTTCATTGTTTGCACAATATTTTTCTCTCTGCACTTTGGGTGTTTGACTGTCTTTTTTAATGGATTTTATTGGGTTTCTTTGTTTTGTGGCAGTTAGAAGACAAATCTCAAGGTTGTATAATGTATACATACTTTGATACTAAATGTATTTTGAACTTTGCATATTGACTCTAAAGCAAAGGTGGAAAGGCAAGAAGAAATCAGATTCTGTGATGTTTCTATGACAAAGTTACTGAAAGAAATGCCAAGAAATTACTGCAATGTTAAGAGTAATAAATCTCTGTGGTACCAGATAGGATGACATTGGGCCTAGACACCTCCCATGTTTTGAAAGTACAGTGGAAATCTGCAGGTAAACAAGACACCTTACAGGAACTGATGATAAATAAAAGCTAAATTTTATGGCAAGATCTAGAGACACATACAAAGGGCAGCTGATTAAAATAAATTTTCTGTGTCTTGACATGCTTATTGATGCAGTTTTATCTGAGCAAACAATTTACAATTATTTTGATAACTGTAAATATTTGATTAATTAATGATGAGTGTTCACTATGAGTAGGAAGGTGGCTTACTTAGATTAAGCAAGCACACTTTATCTAAAAGAACATCATCTGAGTTACTGGCTGACGTCTCCACATAGCTGAACAGGCAAGAAAGGTTAAAAAATACCTCAAGCTGTTTCTCTGCATTTCCCAGTGTTGGATTGAACTACTGTATCATAGGCAGGCATTTGGGAGCCTGAGACCTGGTGTCAGTCCTTTCAACTGAAGAATGATGTATGTAATGAGGAACTGCAAGGAGTGCAGGAAGGACAAAGAAATGATAGCTCAATTGTGTACCAAAACAAAAATAAAAATGGGTCACAAAAGTTTTATTCTGATCTTTTTCCAAATGTTTGAAAATAATGAGTTTGACTTTGCCTCATCCTCTATATTTAAGCAACGTAAGAAAAAGGAGCAGGAATAGGTTGCATGGCACCTTGAGTCGGCTCCAGTATTCAGTAAGTTCATGAGAGATCTGATTATGGCCACATATCCTCTTCCGTGCCTCTTCCTCACTAACGCAGCTTCCTGATGACAAGTCAGTCCATGTCAGTCTTGGAAGTACTCAGTGCTCAATGATGCAGCCCACCCCCCCACTCTTCTTGTACAACATGTGAAGATTTTTGGCACTCCCAGAGAATCTTAAAGCAAACAACCACCTGAACTGAAACTTTGTCAACTTTGTTCTAAATCCCCCCTCCCCCGCCATCATAACATCCAATTCTGTATAACCACCTCAGAATAATTTACTTTTCAACAAGGTCATCTATCTTCTAAACTTTATTAAGTATTGGCCCATAGGAATGTTATTGATTATTATGAGACTTTTTAATAAAATCCCAATGTACTTTTAATTCATTTTATTTCAGATGCTATGCAGTAAAATAATAGATTTTCCAGTGTACTTGATAAGTTTAAGGGAACCAAGGAAACCAGAATCTAGTTTGGCTGAAGGGAATGTGGAAGACAGGGTCCCAGGATGTTTAAAGGGAGCACACAAATCAGCTACAATAAGTTTAATGGTATCCTGAAAAAATGTCCCCGGTATATTAAAGGGGAGTGCGGGAATCAAGATTTTAGACAATAGACAATAAGTGCAGGAGTAGGCCATTTGGCTCTTCGAGCCAGCACCGCCATTCACTGTGATCATGGCTGATCATCCAGAATCAGTACCCTGTTCCTGCCTTCTCCCCATATCCCTTGACTCCGCTATCTTTAAGAGCTCTATCTAACTCTTTCTTGAAAGCATCCAGAGAATTGGCCTCCACTGCCTTCTGATGGAGCATTCCACAGATCCACAACTCTCTGGGTGAAAAAGTTTTTCCTCAACTCCGTTCTAATTGGCCTACACCTTATTCTTAAATTGTGGCCTTTGGTTCTGGACTCCCCCAACATCGGGAACATATTTCCTGCCTCTAGCGTGTCCAATCCCTTAATAATCTTATATGTTTCAATCAGCTCCCCTCTCATCCTTCTAAATTCCAGTGTATACAAGCCCAGTTGCTCCAATCTTTCAACATATGACAGTCCTGCCATCTCGGGAATTAACCTTGTGAACCTATGCTGCACTCCCTCAATAGCAAGAATGTCCTTCCACAAATTTGGAGACCAAAACTGAACATAATACTCCAGGTGTGATCTCACCAGGGCCCTGTACAGCTGCAGAAGGACCTCTTTGCTCCTATACTCAACTCCCCTTGTTATGAAGGCCAACATACCATTAGCTTTCTTCACTGCCTGCTTTACCTGCATTCTTACTTTCAGTGACTGATGAACAAGGACACCTAGATCTCGTTGTACTTCCCCTTTTCCTAACTTGACACCATACAGATAGTAATCTGCCTTCCTGTTCTTGCCACCAAAGTGGATAACCTCATATTTATCCACATTAAACTGCATCTGTCATGCATCTGCCCACTCACCCAACCTGTCCAAGTCACCCTGCATTCTCCTAACATCTTCCTTATATTTCACACTGCCACCCAGCTTTATGTCATCTGTAAATTTGCTAATGTTACTTTTAATCCCTTCATCTAAATCATGAATGTATATTGTAAATAGTTGCGGTCCCAGCACTGCGCCTTGCTGTACCCCACTAGTCACTGCCTGCCATTCTGAAAGGGACCCGTTAATCCCTACTCTTTGTTTCCTGTCTGCCAACCAATTTTCTATCCATGTCAGTACCCTACCCCCAACACCATGTACTCTAATTTTGCCCACTAATCTCCTATGTGGGAATTTATCAAAAGCTTTCTGAAAGTCCAGGTACACTACATCCACTGGCTCTCCCTTGTCCATTTTCCTAGTTACATGCTCAAAAAATTCCAGAAGATTAGTCAAGCATGATTTCCCCTTCGTAAATCCATGCTGACTCGGACTGATCCAAATGTGCCGCTGTTTCATCTTTTATAATTGACTCCAGAATCTTCCCCACCACTTTAAGAAGCCAGATGGCTAAACTATTGTGATTTCAAGCAATTAGCTGATGGAATTATCAAAGTTTTACTGCGCATAATAAATAATGTAAAATTGTCACCCAGCTGCTCTGTGATCTATCCAAGTATTTATAAAAGTTTATGAACAGAGTATCATATAATGTCCATAAGGCCATAAGACATAGGAGCGGGAGTAGGCCATTCAGCCCATTAAGTCTGCACCACTATTCAGTCATGGCTGATTTATTATCCCTCTCAACCCCATCCTCCTGTCATCTCCCCATAACCTTTACTAATTAAGAACCTAGCAACCTCCACTTTAAATATACCCAATGACTTAGGTCTATGGCAACAAATTCCACAGATTCACACCCCATTGCCAAAGAAATTACTAATCTCTTTTCTAAAGCGATGTCCTTGTATTCTGAGGATGTGCCCTCTGGTCCTAAACTCCACCACAATAGGAAACATTCCTTCCTCATTGACTCTATCTAGGTCTTTCAATATTCGATAAGTTTCAATAAGAAATCCCCTCATATCTGTGGAAGCCCTGGTGATAGAGAACAGTTTCATACTTTAACCAGCTACCACTGGGTACTGTAAGATCTGCTGCTGTGCTTTCACATTCTCAGACCCCCAGTGCATTAATTAGTGTAACTTGGAAGGAAATTAATCATTTGTGAAAGAATGCTACTTCCCTCTGGACACAAAGCAATGCACAGATTTAGAAACAAAATCCACTCGATTTTTGACAACTACTGCATATTTTGTTTGACTTCCTTTAATCTCGAGTAAAGCGGAAGGATTTTTGCCAATCTTAGTTAAAGCAAATGGCTTTCAAGAGGAAAACAAACTCAAATTTAAATTTTGGTCCAACTTCAATATATATTAATATGGAAGATATGTACAATTTATAAATTGAAAAGATGGAGAAGTCCATTAGGATAATTTTTCACACCATGTTGATGCACCAACTGAAAGTTAATCTGGACAAGCAATTAAAGTTCCCTGACTTTATCGTATCATCATCTCTGAGGACTGACATGGTCGCTCTGTCAGAAAGCTCATGTAGGTGGTCATGGTAGAACTGACAGTTCCTTGGTAAGTCCATATTGAGGAGATGTTTGAACCCATGGTCTTCTTGGCATAATGGGGGCTGCAAATTAAAAAGCCATCAGGTCCGTCACAGAGGCTGCTGAGTGAGCCTCCGGCTGGCCCTGGATCAAGAGATGTGACCCGTTGACCAGTGCTGCTGGGACACAAACCGGGCCTGATCAAACCTGGCTGGGTTGCCTGAGTTAGGATGTCTGCTGTTGTAAGACCCGAAGCACCCAATGACCCTAGGTTATATTGCTGATGATGAGTCCCAGCACATTCTAGGATGTATCTCAACAACATTGATACAGAGCAAAAGTATCAATAAATTTAACATTCACCCTGTCCTGTGTGAGAGTGGATAATAGTTGAATGATGGAATACATAATTATGACACAAATTAGAGGTAAAAATAGATAGTAAAGGCTTGTTGTAGGACTTATTGTTAGATGTTATTGCATGTGGCTTGCAGAAGTTATTTTTGCTTTTAGATGTTCAAGAAAAACATTTTTAATTGTTATCACAAATGCCCTCTGGACTAGACCATCATATACTATAAATGAGTCTGTCCTTCAAGGGTGGTGATCAAGGAGACAGAAATAAGAAGAGAGATAATATCCACTATTCAGGTGAAAGACCTGCGGACTCCTTCTTGGTAGGAGGGTCTGACGCCACCAACATAAGTAAAATGAGTTTAGTGTATATCAGCATTCTAATCAGAAAGGGGAAGACCAATATTCTACTACAAAACCAATTTCTCAAAATCCAGCTAATGCCAAAGACTCACAAATTTCTACAGATGTAGTGTGGACAGCATTCTAACCGGCTGCATCACTGTCTGGTATGGGGTGGAGGGCTACTACACAGCATCAAAAGAAGCTGCAGAAAGTTGTGAACTTAGTCGGCTCCATCATGGGCACTAGCCTCTGTAGTATCAAAGACACTTTCAATGAGTGATGCCTCAAAAAGGCGGCATCCATCATTAAGGACTCCCATCACCAGGACATGCTCTGTTGTCATTGCTACCATCAAGAGAAGGCAGAGGAACATGAAGGCACACACTCAACCACTCAGGAACAGCTACTTCCCCTCTGCCAATCAATTCCTGAATGGACATTGAACCCATGAACACTACCTTACTACTTTTATTTCTATTTTTGCACAACTTATTGTAATTCACGTTTTTCCTCTATTATTACCACATGTATTGCATTGTATTGCTGCCGCAGAAACAACAAATTTCACGACATATACCGGTGATATTAAATCTGATTCTGATTCATTCTGCAATGCAAACAAAGCTCTCCTCTGTGTCTCTTCACATTGGCACCATTCCATACCCTCCCATCTGCAATCTTCATCCAACTAAACATTTTAGTATGAAGGACACATTGAAGGAATTTAGAGGTACTTGAAAAGAATGAGGTGCAGTTTGCTAATAAAGGAGTGAGTAGTTTTCTCTTTGGGTAATTATATGTCAGTATACTTCTAAAACGGATCATGGATGTTTACACTTTAATTGCAAATTAACAATTCCCAATGGTAAACATTGAGCTCAAATACTACCTAGATGGTTTTTCACCTCCGCTGTGTCACTGTGCTGGATCATACAATTGGATAACAGTTAATTGGATAGCTTACAATTAGATAATAGGGTGGCAGGGGAGCGTAGAGATTAGAGCAACACTTTACACTACAGGCGATCCAGGTTCTATTCTCACCACTGCCTTTAAGGAGTTTTTACTTTTTCCCCATGACCATGTGGGTTTCCTCCCACTGTCCAAGGACATACCAGTTGGTCATTGTAAGTTGTCCTGTGATTAGGCTAGGGTTAGATTGGGGGTTGTTCAAAGGTCTGGGAAGTCCTAATCCAAGCTGTATCTCAATAAGTACATAAGTAAAATGTTTAGATACCTTTCCATCCCCAAGTTACTTTCATTTTGTGCAGTATGAAGACTGATAGTAAAACAAAATGCTAAATATTGTAGAACCTCTATACCAATGCAGATTTTAGCTTTTTTTCAATTAGTGAACTGTAAAACATATAATTACGGCACATCCTGATGCAACAATAGAATAAAGGGCAAGCAGTCCATTTCTTAGCAGGACGCTTCGAGAAATGGGTGTTTTTTCAGGTCACTTGCTTTTATTTCTACTGTAAGGCCATGTAAATGGTGACTTTCTCCTTTATTCATAAATAAAATCAAGCCCACAAACATACCAAACTACAGCATTTATACACACTGCAATAATCATCCAATCTGCTGGAGGATTGGATGGAAGTCTGTATAGTTAAAGACAGACTTTAGTCAGTCTGTAGCACACAAATCAGCTTACCTATAATGCTCTGAAGTTCCATTCACTACAGCATGATTAGACCATGCCTTGTGACTTCCACCATTGTACCATCTTCAGAAAAGCATACCAAAACAAACATCATAAGTGTACATAACGATTCCTTCACAACAACACTTAACAGTCAGTGTTATATTCTAAGTCACAGACCAATCTCATTCCTGTTTCACGTGTACTGGTTCTAAAAGATTATCAAACAATTTCATCAATTGTCTAAGTGGTAGGAAACCAGATGCATGTTTAAATAACAACTCTGGGATTAATGTATTATGTTGGAAAGGCAGTATCGACTTCAACCAGAAAGAATAACAATAATGCCATTGTGCAGTCCGCCATGACACTGCACCTGAGACAGGACTGCTGGGATACTATCCTCCTCTGGAAATCCCAACAGCATCCTGGTAATGGCCAGTGGCAAATACATACGTGCTGATTGCTTCTGCAAGTGGAACCTTGCACAAGTTAGAAGTGATTTAAGAATTAACCACTGTCTTGAGAGCTCTCCATTCCACCACCCTCTAGAACCAACCATCCTAACCCTCTAAACTCCACTGTCTTTTGTCCCCTTCCTCCATTTTATCTGTGGTGCCCGAGAAGTACGGTCTTTGATGGGAACAACTATGCTTCAACCTCTGACCTTTGAGGATGCTCCTGGTGGAAGAGCAAAGACAAATGATCAGATGGAAGTTGCACCTAGATACTCCTCCAGCATCAGAGTAAGGCTCCCAGCACCCTGGAATGAGGATCTTTAGGTTTGTTTCCAAAGAGTTGAAACAAAGTTTTGTAATAAAATGAGGAGGTTATAGGCTCCCATATTTGCCTAGGCATTTCATCCCTTGTGTGCACTTGAACAGGAAAGTAGATCCTGAATCTGGAATAGATTAAATGTCAGACATAACTGAAGAAATTCACAAAAGCAAAACACGAACATGCCGTAAATCAGAAATAAAATGGAAAATGCTGAAAAAAATTCAGCAGTTCAAATAGTATCTGTGCAGAAAAGGAGTAGACATTTCAGATCAGTGAGCTTTCAATGAAAGGACATTTGCCTAAAAGATAAACTCACTGGCATTGTAAATTCTCTTTGAACTGCTGGATATTTCTAGAAATTTGCTTTGCTGGCACAGTCATAATGTGGACTTGGGATTTCACCTTCATCACAAATAAATAGATTATTAAATCTAGTTGGACAGGTCAATAGATTGATGAAACGGCATTATGGGATCCTTTCAATTTTTATCGAAGGTAGAGAACAATGGGGTATGCCATGATTGGGGTGGCATTATAGCATAGTGGTTAGCACAACACTTTACAGTACTAAGGACCAGGTTCAGTTCCCACTGCTGCCCGTAAGGAGCTTGTATATTCTCCTCATGAGTTTCACCCAATTGTTCTGGTTTCCTACCACAGTACAAAGACAAACCAGTCGGTAGGCTAATTGGCCATGACTAGGCAAGGGTTATATCGGGGGATTGCTTGGTGGCATGGCTCAAAGGGCCAGAGGGGCCTATTCCATTCTGAATCTCAATAAATAGATAAAGCAAATCAATGAAAATTAAAAAATAAAATGCAAGCAGTATTGTGGAGAAGAGAATGAAGGATATTAAACCTGTAATGTCGACTGCTTCTCTTTCCACAGATGGTCTGGTGAGCTTTCAGTATTTTCTGCCTTTATTTCATATTTCCAGCATTTGCAATTTTTTTTGTGATTTTCCTTTTACCCATCAGTCAGTTAATCAATTTGATTGGTTGTCTCCAATCAGCACATACACAATGGCTGGTATTTCACATCACCATCCAGCAACATAAAAACGTTGACTAGTGGATGCAATAGAGAAAAACCTTGCCAAATTCTCTTCCCTTGACCATTCCGATGATTGATTTGAATGTTTTAAAGACAGAGTTTTAAACCAATACCATAGTGCAATGTTACTGTTTTGCGGACAACAGTTTTGTTACAATGCATTTACAACAGTGCACACATATAGCAGAGCTGTTTTGCAAATGTCTATTTACAGGGAAGCTGTTTTAATTACCTTCCTCATCCCAACCTACCATCAAATATCCAGTTTTATTTGCAATACAACTAACATGGGAAACTTATTGTGTTGCAAGTGTTCCAGAAATTAAATAATTGTGCTCTGTCACAGATGCATAACAGCAAACTGAATGTTTCTAACTAAGAAAGTCAAAATAAGCATTGGGTAAGAAAGACTTTTTTTTCAATTTACTACCTCCGTTAAGAAATCATCCAAATGTAAATTCAATAATAAAAATCACTGAATTATGGCACTACAGTTGGCAATGTGGTTGTGGTTATTACACAACCTCAACCTTTTCCCATCTAATCCAATGATTATGACATTGCACTAATTAGAAAGCTAATTCTGATGTACCTTTCTGGGTGATGGGCAGCACCACCATCAAACCAAATATTGGGTACTCTCCTGGGCTGCCTAATTCCCCTAACGATGAAGCAGAGAAATAAAAAAATAACAAGTACAGTTCAAGACATTAACACAGAAGTACAAAACTAAACACATAATCATAAGTTAAACACACAAACACAATAGATGATAAAATGAGATGTTCTGCATGCTTTAATTATGTATTTATACCATATGGGTTATTGACATGAAATGGATGTTTGTAGTTATAAACATATTACACTCTCAGGCATTGTGGCAAATAACACAAAATTTGTGCTCTTTTTAACAAAAGGAAATTCTTGAATTTGAGTTATGCTTCTATATTTTGTTTACAAACAAGGAAACCAGTGTCTACAGTGAGTTTTATCAAAGGGAAAATCCAATGGGAGTTAATTGCATGAAAAAAAATTGCTATTGAATGCCCAGAACAACAGCTCAGAAGAAAATACGGGAAAAATGCATGTCCATAAGAGTTTTACAGGCCCACCACAGGTTACTAACTACAGTCCCTACCTATGAATGAGTGTTCTGGAGATCAGAGGGACTAATTTGCTGGGATCTGTGGGGCTGCTGTCTACCATGAGTGCGTGGAAATGCCTGAGCTAAATACCCTAGTTTCACGCTGCATTGCCCTTGATTGGCCTACAATTTAATTCAAATATATTACCAGGCGGCTGCTTCTCTGATTTGAGAACTGCTCGGGGTATGAACAGATCAAAGGAGTGGAACTCTATCAGAAACAGGAGAGGCCCTGTATCAGAGTCATTTATGATGTGTCTTAAAATCTAATGTGTCAGATTGTGGATGTCACAGATCAAAACTTGTTTCAAGCTGCAGAACAAAGATTAATATAGGATTTTCAAAGTTGATCGTGGCAGAATGAAGTATTATTTTGTGCTTAATGGGTTTACATAGAAAAACAAACAAAGTGATCTTACCTGATTGCCTATGCAAAGAGAAAATAAAATCCTGTGTTTTAAAATTAATTATTTTAACTTATTTCAATCAGAATATTATTTATCAAATCTCTTAAATCCTTATTTCTGCCTTTTTTCTGTGAGATTGATAAACTGCCAGTGTTGCCATAGTATGCATGTAAGTCACTTCATCTGTTGATTAGACAATTCAACTCCAGTCATGCTAACAGGGACTCGGGCCTGGATCAGGCCAAGGGTGGGGTGAGAAGATAAAGAAACAGTTTCAGCATTTCAGAAGATAGGCTAACTCTCACCTGGCAGATACAAAAAGCCACTTGAGTGGCTAATTTGAACTCTAGCTGTGCAACAATAGTGGAATACAGTATCCATCTCCTGACCTAAACAGTCAGGCAATAGTATTTTGTTTTGCCATTGCCCAATATTTTGAGATTAAAATATATTGAGAATTAATAGTTAATTTTGAAATTATTTCTTAGTTGCTACCTGTTACCTTATTTATACTTATTATGTCATACTCTCTACTTAAATTATGGTAAATATTTTATTAATTTGATATTCTTCTGATAAACAGGGACTTTAAATAGTGGCAGTAAGATTAGAATTTTTAAAATTGGCCCTTAAGAATTAGAACTGTCTTGTTCTAATTAGAACTGCACATGTCTTGTATATCATTAGGTTCCAAAAAAAGTCAGATGCAAAGCCATTCAGAAAAATATGCAATATGTTCTACAATTACACGGTCCTATTGAGAAACAAAATACATTCTAAACTAAACATACTTATATTGAAAAGAAAATTCCTGAAGAAATTTTAAATGGAAATCAAATTCACTATCGTCAGGTAGTTCTGCTGGTGTTATGTATTACGTTAAGAAATGCACATACCCAACTGAATTGCAGAGTTAATACCATGTGGGTGAGAGTTAATGGGAATCTTTCCTAGGAAGCTCAAAACGTCACCATTTTTAACCATATAACCATATAACAATCACAGCACGGAAACAGGCCATTCCGGCCCTCCTAGTCCGTGCCGAACTCTTAATCTCACCTAGTCCCACCTACCCGCACTCAGCCCATAACCCTCCACTCCTTTCCTATCCATATACCTATCCAATTTTACCTTAAATGACACAACTGAACTGGCCTCTACTACTTCTACAGGAAGCTCATTCCACACAGCTATCACTCTCTGAGTAAAGAAATACCCCCTCGTGTTTCCCTTAAACTTTTGCCCCCTAACTCTAAAATCATGTCCTCTCGTTTGAATCTCCCCTACTCTCAATGGAAACAGCCTATTCACGTCAACTCTATCTATCCCTCTCAACATTTTAAATACCTCGATCAAATCCCCCCTCAACCTTCTACGCTCCAAAGAATAGAGACCTAACTTTTGAAGTACAAAATTTCAAAACTACCTCAAGGTCTCCTTATGTGCCATAGCATTCAATGCCATTCTAATAAATATTCAAATAAATACACTGCAGTTCCCATAAAACATGCAAGTAGTATATTCAAATCAAATATTTAAATTAAGACCCATTGTAAACTGCAAACTTACTTTGCCTTTTAAGAATTACACAATTCTCTGTAAGCAATTGTGAGCTACTGTGTAAATATAAATGAACTGCCATCATATACTGTGTATGATTGATCAATTAGTGTTGGCAGCTTCTATAAAAATGAGCTCAGTTACAGCAACAAAGCTGATGACAGATTAACTCTATCATCTATCTGAAGCCATAGGCCTTGGAAAAATGCATCAGACAATGAATGAATTTTATACATTAGTCTGATGATGTAGGCTATCATTTGAAAACCTCCAAGAAGGCCACAACCTTGTCACAGTTTGGAGGCTTGCGACCCAGAGAGCCATGCTGGCTGCAGTCAGGGCTTATGCTTTGGCTCTTGGTCGGGTCATCTATGCCAAACCAGTTAAAGGGTAGAGGACGGACCAAGAGTGGACCATCGGTCCTTCAGGTTTAAGGGTTCAGCTCAGGGCTAACAACCTTGATCAGGAAAACAAAATTGTTCTGGAAACAGCAATGAAGATTCCTCTATGTGGCCAAGGACAGACAGAGATGGAGGACCTTCATTGCTACCCTAAATGCCAGTGGCATAACGGACAATTAATAATAAAATGATTTGAAAAACAAAACACTTATTATTCAAGATTGAGGGGTGTAATCACAGATAGGTTACAATGAAAATCATACACAAATAATTATCAATGCTAAAATACTGGAACCACTCACTCCTACCATTATAGCTTTTACTAAATTCAAAATGTAGGTCTAGTTTCATTTATTCAAAAACCAGTGTGCGACTGGACCCAATGTAAAAAAAATACCAACTAAGGGGGACAGCTTTCTTCTTAAAAAAGGACATTAATGAGCTAGGAAAGATGTAATTAAGGTTGAAAGGATGGAGGGAAAATTTACAAGAATGTTGCTGGGACTGGAGGGCCTGAGTTATAAGGAAAGATTGAATACCTTAGGACTTTATTCCTAAGAACGTAGAAGACTGAGGAGAGATTTGATAGAGGCATACAAAATTATGAGGGATATAGATAGGGTAAATGCAAGCAGGATTTTTCTATTGAAGTTGTGTGGGACAACAATTAGAGATCATGGGTTAAGAGTTAAAAGTGAACATGAGGGGAAACTTCTTCACTCAGAGGATGGTGAGAGTGTGGAACGAGCTGCCAGTGCAAGTGGTGCATGAATGCTTGATTTCAACATTTAAGAGAAGTTTGTATAGGTACGTAGATGGTAGGGGTATGGAAGGCTATTGTCCCAGTGCAGGTCAATAGGAGTAGACAGTTTAAATGATTTGGCATGGACTAGATGGGCTGAAGGGCCTGTTTCTGTGATGTACCTTTCCATGATTCTCTGTCCCTAATCCATTTACTTCATTGTCTTTTTAATTTACCTTACAGATATTCTCATATTTCTGTAAAAGATTAATTCTAAATTCTAATTGCTACAGCAAGGTTCATATTACCAGTGCACCTTTTTGCAATACTAGTAGCATAAATAATTGCTACTCTGTAATATGCAGAACCAATACACAAATATGTATGCTGGCTAATACTTGCAAATCATCTAGGTTAGTAGTTCTTATAAAATCTGATCAATGGTCAAATGAGTACCTCTCAACACCATTGTAAGCACCCTCAGAGCAGATACTGTTGATCTTTTGGGAACGAAGTAACCTTATAGCATCTTCCCGATAGAGGGGATAAACTATATGGTTCATGCTGCTAAAAATAAAAACAAAATTAATATAATTGTAATGAACAGTACAAAAGGGAGAACCTGATGAATAAAACTTGTAAATGAGGTATTTTGACTGTACAAAGCATAGAGTACAATGTATGCAATAACTCAAGACGCATTGGCTTCCTTTATATACACATCTTTCGAATTACGGCATATCTTACATTCTATGTTCTGCCACTACTGTAGTATTAGCTCTATACCATGCCACACCTCCAAAGAAAGAAGCCCCGATCATGATTAGCAGAGGATATGACTCCTTTGTTTTACATCTGTGGAAGTATAATGTGGATAGTGGAAATGGCCAACAGAGTGCAAGGTCACCTGTCCAATATGGTTGAATAGCTTCTTAACAGGTGAGCATCAATCCATTGTTAGAATAATGAGTCCAAGTTTCCAATGATCATACTATAAAACTGGGAACATCATAAATATGCAATGAATCATATAGTTTTCTGATTCAAATTCCAAGCCATCATGGCTTCCTGGTGCAGAATCAGCTTTTTAACTTTTTACCTATTAACCCCAGATTTCTGTATATAAAGGAAGCAACAGCATCTTGAGTTATGGCATATCTTGCATTCTATGCTTTGCATTATAATCTTGCAAGTGTTTAATGCCCTTGTCTTAATTAGTTTATACCTTTAGGTGATATCAAAATTATTTGGAAAAAGGGGAGGAAAGGTATTATCGGGAAAGATATAGAAGTAATTTGTGTAATTGTTGCTCAACTGATTGGTTCTCAGCACACCGCCAACAACACAGCAAGCATCCAAATTCAGGGATTTACATTTGCAATGACTAGTAGCAGCTCACCTTTTATTCACCCATTTGCTTCTTGTAAACTTCAACCTAAAGGCAGTTGGACATACTGATATTGGATATACTGAATGTGTTTACATGGACAAAACATATTTTAAGAATGAATATGTGCATCACAATAAATAAACAAATGATTACCAGAGTACTATTACTATCCAGGAACTAATGAATAACTGGGAAGAATTACTGGGAGAATAGCACTAATCTAAGAAAGATTACAAGTAACTTAAAAGTAAAAGTGCAATTTTGTTAATTGCAATATTAAAATGGAAATATTTGGCCTCATTATCCATCCAAAAAGTATTTGCTACAAACTATATGATTTAATTCCTTTTTGTCATGTGGTTCAGTCAATGTGAATTGATAGCCATAAGAGTGCTGATGACCACGATATGATTATGGATGTTCTTCAAGAAATAAGGATGCATTATTTATGGAAAACTGTGTTCCTGATTGTTTCCAGCTACTTGCCAAGGCAACTTAAATAGCATTTCTTAAACCCATATTGTCTATCATCCAAAAGGGAAGTGGTCACCGGAATATCAATAGTTTTTGAATAATATACAATACAATCTTGAAAATAACCTTTGATTCTTTTATTCACCCTATATCTAAATCCTGGAATTTTCTTTCGCAACTGCATTTGTAAGCAATCTTAACTAAAGAATTGCCAAGGTTCAGGAAGATTCCCTACACAATCTGCTCAATGTGGCCTTTACAAATGATGCTGGTCTTACCAATAATGCCCACATCCCATCAATAAAGGTCAAAACCTTAGGATTTACACTCATGTTTGAACTACACTCTTGTTCCCTCCAGTTCTCTGCAGCAATGTGAACAAATAACTTCTCATAATGTTCACACAGCAGTGAAACAAAATAATTTTTTTCTTGATTTATTGAATTACCATCTATTTTCCTTATTTCCTTAGAACTTTGCAAGTCATGGTACAATCCCAAAACTAAGGCTACATCCACACTAGACCGGATAATTTTGAAAACACCGGTTTCACGTAAAAACAATAGGCGTCCACACTATGTGTTTTTGAAAATATCTCTGTCCACATTGAAACGGAGATTTCGGCGAATCTCCTCTTACTGCGCATGTGCAGGACACATCTACCGAAAACAAGTGACACGTTTGGTGTCGAATCTTGCCGTGTTCAGTTACAGACTAGAAAAACTTAAAGGATAGACAGCTGTTGGCTCTCGCGCAGGAGGACTTAAAAGTAAAAAAAACAAATACTGAAGCGTATGGAGGCAACCGACAGGGAGTTCACGGGCAGTATGACCCGGCTGACGACGAACATTGAAAAACTGACTAACTCTGTTGCATTAATAAAGCACCTTGTTAAATGTATAAAACATGTCTGCATCAGTATTATCTTGTATTTCCATACAATGTTACATTAGGCTGTTACACATCTATTGTCAGAGAAGTACTTGCATAAATAGGTAAACCACCTTCATACAAGCAAGGATAGAAAACAGGGCAAAGTGAGTATACTTATTTATTCAGTAAGTTATGGATCAAAGTATTTGGTGAGTACATTCCTAACTCTTCTGGCTTCAGTCTCGTTGCCGTCTGTTCTGAAATTGTTAGGTTGCATTCAAGAAAACAATTAAATAGCACGCTGCCATCTGACAGCGTTTTCAGATTTCTCTGGTTACCCCATCCACACTGATCTGCCAAATTGGCGTTTTCAAAAATACACACTTTGGAGAGCGTTTCTGAAAAGCTCCGGTTTCGGGGGACGAAAATGCCATTTTAGTGTGGACGGAGGGTCAAAACGAAGAGAAAAAGCTTCGGTTATGGATTTATCCGACGTAGTGTGGATGTAGCCTAACTGACAGCACAATCTGCATTGCTGACAATGTAATTTGCAATTTAACTGTTAACTTAATAAGGGATAATGTGCAGTTAATTGCAAGGTATTTAATGGAGAGCACAGTTTGGAAAGGTACGTAGTATTTTATGAACTTAGCGTGTTTGTCTTCTGAGGTTATGCAGGTTATTTTCAATTCCTCTCTGTTTGAGAGAAGGAAGTGAGGAGCATGCCCTCAAAAGACAGTTTATAATTTGTATAGGTAAAAATGTCTAATTGAATGTGAAAAATGGTGTGAAAGGGGAAATAATATGTATGAATGACTCCATTCATATTTTCATCTTGGTAGTCAACAGTGCATAGAAGACAACAGTGACTTCTATGCGCAACTTCAAAGCACAATGCAGTCATTGAACAGACTGAAGTACTGTAATCGTCTTGTCACCCAACAGGATAAAATGCAGGTGCACAGATTATATCTAATTGTATGAAATATTGGAAATTCTTACTTATAATGGGTGTAGAGAATTACACAATGGAAAAACTTCAAAAGTTTATTCAGAAATATTAATTCTTTTCTTAGATTTGCTTCTGAATAACTGAATCCAGACCTCTAAAACCAAGTTTTGTTTCAGCTGTCAAAGGATGAACATCAGGACATTTTTGTTGCATTACATTCAATTCCTCCCTATTATTACATAATTGTTTCATAAATAAATAACAGAGGCTGCTTCTAGCAATAACAGCTGCATTTATCTGCATTATAAGCCAGATAAAAACATTTTGCCATCAACAAAACCAAGACTATTGCAGAAGTAATCGATCAGAAGAAAATAAAGATGACAATCTTTGTAAGGTTGTTGAACATATTACAGCAGTGCTCTGTATTAAGCAGATGATTCCAAAGATCTACTTTGCGATATTTTATAATGGTTGAAGAAAGGCAGCTTTAATTAGCTGCCATCCCTGTTTCTGCCTACCATCACTTATCCGTGCTGAATGCAGAGGACTGTGATGAGACACTGAGAAGCCTTAATGGTGAGTTGGCCTCAGGTAGGGAAGTTCCAGAACATCTCAACAGCCTTTGTCAGGAGACAAGATGTAGGCGAGGGATCTAATGTGTCTTAGCTGACAAGCTTTATAACAGTTCTTTTTAATGTCTCTGATATTCAGGTGCATTCAATAACCATTTAAATTGCTGTAAATAATTAAGACAATGAACACTTTAAAAAAATTCAAATACTTTAAAACTCAGCAAAGTAATTTTTAAAAGAATAAACTAAGCAATAAATACCTTACCTGTTTATCCTTCTCCATTGAAATGAGCAAGGATACTAATCCCATGCTAGATCTGATTAATATTCGTCAGGTCAGTGTCCAAAATCAGGCTTGGTCTCCTGACTACACATGGTTCATATCATCTGTCTTTCCT
This sequence comes from Hemitrygon akajei, assembly GCF_048418815.1. Taxonomy (NCBI): domain Eukaryota; kingdom Metazoa; phylum Chordata; class Chondrichthyes; order Myliobatiformes; family Dasyatidae; genus Hemitrygon; species Hemitrygon akajei. The sequence continues at coordinate 135,874,387 of NC_133124.1, read as the reverse complement.
GCAATTGTTAAACACCAGCAGTTCCCTTTGGAACTATTGATCATAGCAGCAGGTTTAGGATTGTTAGGCCCATTAACAACACCAGATGGCTGCATCGGAGGTGGGGGGCATGGAATTATGTTATCCATCTGATGTTCCAGTGCCATGCTAATGAACTTTAAATTACCAAAGGCAGCATCTTTCATATAATCTAAAATTGAGCCATGTACTCCAATTCAGATAGAAGCAAGACTGTGGAAAATAGAGAGATTTTTCCACACTTACATTTCTCTCCTCGCCCAGGGCCTTTAGGAACAGATTACTCAGCCAATAATATAATTTACTAATACCACGCACATGGTTTGCATTGTGACACAGCTACAACAGTTAACGGCTTCAAAGTTCCAGCAATCTGGCTTCTAACCTGACCTACAGTGCCATTTGTGTGGAGTTTTACACATTTGCCCTGTGACTGTGCAAGTTTCCTTTCACATTCACACATCGGTAGGTTACCTGATCATAGTAGATAGGTGTGTGTGTGTGTGTGTGTGTGTGTGTGTGTGTGTGTGTGTGTGTGTGTGTGTGTGTGTGTGTGTGTGTGTGTGTGTGTGTGTGTGTGTGTGTGTGTGTGTGTGTGTGTGTGTGTGTGTGAATCTAGGAATAAAATAGGTCAAGGTGTGATTAGACAAACCAGCCCTGGATATGTACTGCATGAGAGAAGGAGGGAGAACCAAGTTCCTGGCAGGAAGACTTGCTAGTGCTGCTCAGAAGGGTTTTAACTAGATTGGCAGAAATGTTAGTCCCTCAGCAAAAAACGTGGTAGTTGAGAAGCTGAGGGCAAATCTTGTAATCATCGAGAACAAATTTAGTAGACAGGACGGCCAGAAGCCATGTTTAAACCTTCTTTATCAATGCATGAGGTAAGGCAGATGAACTCAAGGCATGGATTGGTTCAGGGGAATAGATATTGTAATCATAAAAGAAACATAGTTGAGAGAAGAGTGAGAGTGCTAGCACAGTTTCCCAGGCTGTTGATGATATAGGCACAAAAGAAGTATGGGAAGAGGAGGTGGTATTGCCTCTTTGTTGAGGGGGAGTGTTTGCCTCTTTGATGAGGGAGGGCATTACAGCAGCACAGAGAGAGGATTTTCTTAAGGGAGTCAAGAATATCAGGGTAATATTAGTGGGAGAATTTAACTTTCCTAATATTTGTGCAAAGTGCAGGGATGAGGTGAAATGTGTTAAATATATCCAAAAGCTTCCTTAATCAATATATAGAAGGTCCTACTAGAGAAGGTACAGCCGTGAACCTCTTCTTAGGGCCAGAGCTAAGGCGACTGATCAGTCAGGGAGCACTTTGCAACCTGTCATCATATTCTATTAGTTTTAAGGTAGTTATGGAGAATAGCTGGACTGGCTGTCTATTTAAGCAGCAGGCCTATTTTAGAGGCAATAGCGAGGAACTTGCAGAGGTTAATTGGGTGAGAGCAGATGCAGGCAAAGGGATGTCTAGCAAGTGGGAGGCTTTAAAAAGTGTAATTATCAAGAGTTTAGAGAGCTACCAGAGGAAAAGTTTGAGGGAGTTACAATGAACCTCATTGAAAAGACAATTGGACTGGTATATGGATAGGAAGGGTTTATAGACTGTGGGACAAATGCAGGCCAATAGGATAGATTAGTGGGTGGCATGGATGAATCAGACTATTGCGCCATTTCCATGTTGAATTATGCTGTGCCTCTATTAGTAAGTACTTTGTTGTTGATGGGACATGTGTGTTCCAGAGTAAAGCTTGCAGTGGAGGGAAGGAAATGTGTAGGGGACAGAAAGCAAAAATACAATGGGTACAGATCAAAAATCCTGAACGAGTGACAACAGGAATTAGAACACTAATTAAAAACAGGGCCATGTCTGTTGGTGATGGTGCCTCAGCCTTATCAATGGACATAATGATAATGGTGTAAAAGATATGGTTGCTGAATCTGTTAATAACACAAAGGAATGATAAGAAAGTTCTCTGAAATATCAAGGGAGGCTAGAAAAAAAACAATTTGAGAAGGAAAAGATCAGATCAATGGAATAGAATATGGGTAAAAATATGAAATTATCCACAAGATCATACCAAAAGGAGCATATGATCAAAATGGTAAGAGACTGCAGAGGTGTGAGATGTAGAGGGATCTTGCTGTCCTAGTCACTAGGGCCTAGTGCATAATTACAAAAGGCTAATAGGTGGGATCATCATGCCATTAAGGAGACTAAAAGTAAGTATTGTATATTGCTAGCATAACTAAATATATAGTGTAGAGATACATTTTAGTTCTTTTGGGCATTGGAGGGACCACATCTGGAATATACTACTGTATTGGTCAAGAGTGAATTTGATTAGAACATGTCAACATCGTAGATTCTGGATAGAATCCTTCCTCCTGTGGGAAATCTACAATTAGATTTCTATTTAAAAACAAAAGAATATGCATTTAAAAGTGGGATATGTAGATTTTTTCTCTCTCTCTGGGGGCCCTGAACCTTTGGATATTTATTCTCATTCAAGCCATTTTTAACGCAGAGAAGAACAGACTCTTGCTAAAGATGGGGGATTACCATAGCCAGATTGAAGATATAGAGTTGAAGACACACAGAATTTTGCCATGATGGTGGAATGAGGTCAAATAATTAAGACCTACTCCTAGTGTGTATATTTATACATGTTTTCCCCTCTTTATTAAGATGAATTGAAACAATCTTATTCAGTAAGGTACGATCAAACAATCCTGTATTCAGTTTAAATGTCAGCACTTCAACCTAGTCTCTATCATTATTCTGACTTTGGGAACTATTAAGCACAATGAAGTATACCCAGGAAGGATCAAACAAGGCTGTGCGTTGTGTGAAATGACAGAAGGAGAAGAAGAATTTTATACCATGCAAGAAAATAAAGTCCAATAGAACACATACACAATGCTGGAGGAACTCAACAAGACCAGCAGCATCTATAGAGGGAAATTGACAGTGGATGTTTCAAGCTATCAAAAAATCCAGTTATGCCTATTATTGCCATTGGCTCTGATCAAAGCCGATGACATTAATCTATTAAACAGCTTTAATTTTCACACTTTCACTTCATGCACAATGACACACTGTCCAGTACTGACAAAATTATAAATTTGAATCTGCTAGTTCGATTTGACCATCAGTAAAGTCTGCTCCAACTGAGATTCCACGGTAATGAATTGGAATATAGTCTCTCGGATCTGAGTCCCCATTGATTTCAATGGGGATTGCAGGTCTATGACTAGCAGGCATATAGAATGGTAAGCTACTAATTTTTAAAATTGTTTACCCAAATTTAAAGTTGCCTTATAATGATGTTTTTAAATACTTTATAAAATATTCAGTTCAATTTTATAAGTTTTTGAATACCTGTGAGTGTTAGATATCTTTAAAGACTGTTGAAATATTTTCATGACTTCACAGCTTCTGTCCCTTGCTTCATGGATTGTCAAAAACAGTCAGGTGCACCTCCAGTGTGACCAACACATTCCCCACCCCAAAGTGTTTGCCACTGGAGGACAATCAGAGTCCAGACCAAAAAGTTGAACTCCAGAAGGATTGGGGAATAGATTCTCTACATCAGGGTCATATTATTGCTGATTCAGGAAAGCCATGTGATGATTCCAGTCTGATCCAAGCTTGGTATATATGTTAACTTAGTTTGTTAATCTATTATTAGACTTAATTGTTATTATTTTACTACCCTAACCATTTTCACTCTTTTGTATACCAGCACAATATGAAAGTAGAACTAACAGAAAGAAATAGGCATAAACAACAGGTTAGTAATCATGTTTGCATAAATTGACTTTTTGTACAACTTCAGCTCTTGTGAAAAGTTGAATTGCAGTGAGCAAAGCTAGCTTAAGAAAAAGAGATAATTTCTTCTGTCACAACACCCCGAATGCTCTATCTCATGGTTCTCTTTGCCACAATAGAGATGAATTTAACCATAATTTGAATAAACGCTCCAGCAACCTGTGATTTTGTTTTATGTTTTTGGACAAAACTTTTTTCCTTTATTACTGAAGCAAATTCATCCACCTCTGAAAATAAAACATTCCTAATTTAACACCATTGCTTGGCCTATGCCTTTTCCTTCTTTTCAGCATTTGATCAATGTGTTACTTACAATGTTGATGGTTTCTCAAAATTATCTACATTGATTCTTAAATAATTATCTACAATTAAAACAAAAGCTTGCAGAAAATTCAACTGAAACCTCAATCACACACTTGACAGAACTATAATGGACTCATGTACTTCAAAATTAACGAAAATGTAAAAAATTGAAAAACTAATCTTAATTAGAGATGAACAACATGACTGGATGCTCTAGTGCTCCAAAATATAAACTTTGGATGCCATGAATATCAAAGTACTGTAGTTGATTTAACCAGATCCAATGGTCTGTTCCTCATTAGAAATAATATGGACATCTCCTTATGTGCTAATGTTACCATTCTAAATTTCCTCAAGTCATCCACAATTGTTAACCGTACTTTGAAAGAGATGTAACTGGTTCTCCAATTAAAACTTTCATAACTAATCCATTATTAAGTGCTAGCTAACCATATTTCTGATCAAACACTTTGATTAGTGTTCTTTATGGATCAACACCAGGTTATTGAGAGATGCAAGAGAAGAGGCTGCTGGGGCCTTGACCAACATCTTCATATCCTCTCTAGCTACAGATGAAGTCCCAGAGGACTGGCAAGTAGTTAATGTTGTTCCATTACTCAAGAAGGCAACCAGGGATAAACCTGGAAACTATAGACTGGTGTGTTTCACATCTGTGGTAGGAAATTACTGGACAGAATTCTTAGGGATAAGGTTTATCAGCATTTGGAAAACCATAGCTTAATTAGGGAGGATCAGCATGGCTTTGTGTGGGGCAAGTATTGTTTTATTAAGTTGATTGGGTATTCTGATGAAGGGACGAGGGTGATTGATGAGGGGAGATGTGGTCCACATGGATTTCAAGGTCCATCATAAGAGACTGATCCAGATGACTAAGATGCATGGGATCCATGGTGAATTGGCTGTTCGGATTCAGAACTGGTAGTGATCAAAGGGACTTATTCTAGATGGAGGTGTGTGATTAATGCTGTTCCACAGGGATCTCTACTGGAACCTCTGCTGCTTGTGATGTATGTAAATGATCTGGATGAAAATGTAGATGAATGGTTTTGCTAATGATATGAAGATGGGTGGTTTTGTGGATAGTGTAGAAGACTGGCAAAGAATATAGCAGGATATAGATCAGTTGCAGATATGGGCTGGAAAATGGCAGATAGAGTTTAACTTGGCCAAATGTGAAGTGTTGCACATTGGTAGGTCAAATGTAGAGATAGTACACTATTAAGGGCAAAACCCTTAACAATGTTGATGAGCAGAGGGTTTTTCAAGTCTCTGTTCTTAACTCCCTAAAAGTAGGTACACAGGTTGTTAGAGTGGTTAAGAAGACATATGGAATGCTTGCCTTTATTAATCAAGACATTGAGTTCAAAAGTCAGCAAGTTATGTTGCAGCTTTATAAAACTCTAGATAGTTAGGCAGCTTCTAGACTATTGCATACAGTTGTGGAGTCATCTCATCATAAGAAGAACGTTGAGGTTTTGGAGAAGGTGCAGAAGAGGGTTACCAGGATGCTACCTGGTTTAGCGGGCATGTACTATAACCAGCAGTTGAACAAACTCGGGTTGTTTTTCTGGAGCGGTGGAGGCTCAGGGGAGTTCTGATAGACACTTTTACGATAGATGGAATAGACAGACGTAATCTTTTCCCTAGGGTTGAAATGTCTAATACCAGAGGGAATGCATTGAAGTGAGAGGAGCTAATTTCAAAGGAGATGTAAGGGGCAAGTTTTCTCACACAGAGAGTGGTAGGTGTCTGAAATGCACTGCTTGGGGTGGTGGTAGAGGTAGAAACAATAGAAACATTTAGATAGGCAGGTGAGTGTGAGGAAAATGGAAGAATAATGACATTGTGTAGGCAGAAGAGATTAGTTTAGAGTGCCATTGGACTGTTAATTTATTTGGTTTGGCACAACATTGTGGGCTGAAGGGCCTGTTCCTGGACTGTACCTTTCTATGTTGTACAATAACCATTGGGTTGTCTAACAAATACCCAGAGTACCAAGCCTGGAGCAGCGTGCAGGCAATTACGTTTGGTAGCCTCTTTCACCTGATAGCCACGTTTCAAACCTGGAAGATCCATTGATAAAGACTCAAGATTTAAGCCTAAAGTTTGACTTTACCTAGGTGCTCATCCTGTCATAATGTTCATATATATAGGCATGCATAGTCACACTCACTATAAACACACTGACACACCCATGTTACAGTATACCTGAAATCCTTGTGATGATGCTCGATGACATGACTGTGTCTGGACCGAGGTAAGGTAAGATACTGGCTGCAGCATGGGGGAAATGGAAAAGAGAAATGTATGGCAATTGAAGAAAGCGAACAAAGGTCAGCAGCAGCAGTGAGCAGGAAAGGAGAGAAAATGGAGAGAAAGGTGATGAACAGTGTGTGAAAAGTCTGTAGAGTATAATCTAAATCAAAAGAGGAGCTTAAATGTAGCAAAGTAAATTTCTAATGAAGACATCCTACCATCTTAGTAAAAGCAACTTTTAAAATATAATAGAAATATTGTACAACAATGCATTTGATTCCATCACAATCTATAATAACATCCCTGTTTTATGAAGTTCTTTTGAATACAAGATTAAATATGAGCAATTTCAAAGCCCCCAGAGAGCAGCCTCGAATAGCAACTTACTTGATCCACAGCAAGAGACATACAAGTTAGGGCCAGTGTCTCTAAGAGTCTCAGTGTACCTACCGCTCTCGCAAACAAGACCTTGGATCGGAAAGAAACTTGTTATCACCTCACTATTTATGTTGGGCTTCTGAGAATGGGTTTATTTGATAGCACCTCCATTTGTTGTATTTCTTAATACTTGATCCTCAGCAGGTCCAGAATCACATTCGTAAAACCAAGTCTTGCCACAGTGCAATTCAGTCAAGTTAGACTTTCAATGCATCATATCATGTGGCATTATTAGGGTGTTACTGAACAGGATGCTTAATGGAAGCTGACATAGGTCTACCTATTGAAAAAAATCCTCAGCAAGAGAAAAAATAGCTATGTTTTGTGGCAGGTGGAAAGGGAATGTGTCAAAACAAAACTTAAAACTTAAACTTAAAATATTAAACTTAAAAGAATAAAAACAAGACCAAGGCCCAGATATCTGCAAGCAAGTAAAGCAAGTAGCATTAAAATTTCTTCATTCCAGTGATTACCATACTTGCCATCAGACAATATGTTTACCAACATCAAATAGTCTACTTGATGAAGTAATTACCAGCTAACAATACTTCTCTTTAAGATTGATGACATTGTGTGCTTCCCCCACCCCACCACTGCCCCCCTTGGTATTCAAGAGAAAATAAAATTTGAAAGTTGGAAGTAAAGGTCTTAATTAAGAATTGTCCTTGATATAATGTAAAACATTTCTGTTCTGACATAAAGACATGAATGATAAGGAGACCAAACACCCAACTGACTGCAGAGTTATACAGATTTTAAAATATTTCAGGGTTAAAAGATAACAAGAATTACAAGATAAAAATAAACATTGGCAGATTAAGAATTAAAGTATATATTATGAATAAATAGCAATTTTAGAATCAAGTGATAAAATCATTTAATATTCATCACTGTGAGAATCTCAAATGCTGAAGAAATTTTCTGGATCAGAAGGCTGTTTACCAACTTTTTCAAGACATGTGACTTCATTTTAAACATCCATTAGCAATGCATTTTCATAATTGTCTATCCTAAGAGCCATGTTATTTACAAAATGAGCAGTGATGTGATAACTTTGCTTTCTTTTAAATTCTTGTTATCAAATCTCAACACAAGATTAATTGTGAAGATAATATACAGAACCAACAACATACATGTAAAGCTCTAAAATCACAAGATTAGGGAATACTTGAGAGACTGAAGTATAAACATTAGTCATCCACATTCGATCGTAACTAATAACAGTCCAATCACACAATGAACTAATTAAGTATATCACAGACTTCTCTGCAAACAAAAAAAAATACAACTAATAATATCTAATTACCTCTCTGGAGAAAAGTGGTCATCCATTATCCTGTGTCTGTCCATTCTGCTGATGGTATTGTATTGTTGAGAAGAGCGGCTGCTTCGAGGACCCAATTCTGAGCTTCTGTAAAACACAAACCAACTACAGTAGCAGATTTCTAAAAAGCTAAGATACCATGGCCCATAATCAGCTTAGGAGGGTTAGGATTTATTCTTTGTTTGAAATTCATTCAGAATTTAATCACTAAATGCAATTGTTTACAGGGTGCTGGTAGAGAATTTCTGGCTTATAGATTTTACCCTATGTACGTTGGGTATATAAAATGCTCAACCACAGTAGGATTGTATATTGAGCAATATATACATTGCATGAAATATTTATGTTTGTCCCAGGCCTCCTTTGGAGTGACTTAAGTGGGGAACAACATAACTAGGGAGTCTGAGGCTACAGATGTTTCCAGCTAGATGGCTTTTCATGTATTTCTTAGAAATCACACCCATTACCTCTCTCCCTCCAACTGTTTATCATTCTTTTCCTAGCATCCATCTAACATGCTGTTTATCCTGCATTTATTTGGTTCTGTCCTTGGCTGTCACATACTAACCTTGCTCATTCTTGCCTTGCTTGACCATTTCCAAACTGACAACCCCTCAACTAACCCCTTGACCTCTGTCACTCCAGCCTGGTGATTTTCTGAATCCAATACTGCCAAAACATTGCTGATTTTATTTTTGACAAAAGACGCAGTGGTAGAATACTTAAGCTATGCACACAAAATGCTGGTGGAACTCATGAGGTGAATAAACTGAAAAAGCAGTGGCCTCACCACAGATTAGTGGATAAATTTCCAGCTTTAATTCAGGCAGTAACAATTATGTTTGTCTTCAGTATTCTATATGCAAACCACAGAAGGTCCTCTAACTTGGACCATACAAGTGGGAAAGGAAAGAAGCTTAAGTATGCCTTTGAAATCTTGTGGTAATTGTTCGAGCAATCTAATACACACATTCTTTGTATGGGCATATACTGTGTTTGTAGCTTAAATCATCTGGGATAAACATCAACATCCTAAACAGTCCATTCGGGTAAAGTGACTTCACTTGTGAGTCTGTTGGTTCTTACTTCATCCCCCCTCTGCCACCCACACAGCTTCCCGCTCACCTGGTCTCACCTATCACCTGTCAGTTTGTACTCTTTCCCCTCACCCCACCTCCATACGTGGGCTTCTTCCCCCCTTCCTTTCCAGACCTGATAAAGGATCTTTGCCTGATGCATCAACTGTTTATTCCATAGATATATAACTCCATAGATGCTGCCTGACCTGCTGACTTCCTCCAGCAGTTTGTGTGTATTGCTCATGGTTTGTTAATGAAGGCTTATCCCTGCTGAGAAGTACAATTCTGCTGCAGATTACCTTTTCTACTTTGGGCATTGATAGATCATATTCTGAGCTCAAATAGTCTATGATAGAAAACTCCCTTCTAAGTGGCTGGCAAAATCAGAATTCATTTCAAGTAAAATGTTTTGTATTTTATTATCTTAATCTCACCCTTTCACATCTGCACCAAGATAGCAACAGATGTCTTTACACCCATGCTTCACCCTACCTTTGAGAGGGTGGAACACTGGGGGACCGAGAACGGGTCCTGCCCATATTGTCCCCTCGATGTGGTGAGCCTGATGGTGAACAATGGTTTGATGACATTACTTGCTCTGGAACTGATAATGTTGAACTCTGAATTTCTCTCCCATTGTGCCGATAATCTACAATGAAAAATATTAAGATAAAAGCAACTTAGAATATGTACATTTTCTAAAACATAGAAAAATACCAATGTACAGAAGTTTGTTTTATATTCTGCCTCATTTTATTTTCTACTGATGTCTCTTTGATTTGCCATTGTCTATTCTGTGGGGCCACCCAGGACAAATACATACCTTAAGCTTTCTTTCCAAAATTCTTGATATTTTCTAGTTGTATAAGGAGAATTTTAACCTTAAATCCACATTGAATTTCTGTTTCCTAACTAGAAATCTAGTAACAAAAACCATTCCACTGCACTTGTATTCCTCAATCTAAATAAAATGAAAGCCATTACATTAGAAATGCAAAATGTGAATGTCCTTAGAGATTGTGAAATAAGATCCACCAGATACAGAATTTCACTCCTGCCAGCTTCCTTCCACCAACTATGTTTGATCACAAACCACACAAAACTGATAATCATCAAAATGTTCTGGAGACACAGTGTAGGCCATTAGCCTTCTGCTTGAATTCTAATTTATTTGCAGTTCTGCATGAGCCAACTTTTAATAGGCTTTGATGCTATTGTGCTTCGAAAACATTAGTATTTGGAAAGTCAATTATAAGTTTTTTGTCTACTAAATGCCTGGTTGGCTCTAGATATAAGTTAAAAAAAAAATCAGTGAAACTAATTAAAATCTACACTTCATGGCCAGTTTATTAGGTACACACATACATTCTCATTAATCCAATACCTAATCAGCCAATATGTATGCAGACATGGTCAAGAAATTCATTTGTTGTTCAGACCAAACATCAGAATAGGGAAGGAATGTGATCTAAATGACTTTGAATAATTGTTGGTGCCAGACGGGGTGATTTGAGTATCTCAGAAATTGCTGATCTCCAGAGATTTTCACACAGAACAGTCTCTGGAGTTTACAGGAAATGATGCAAAAAAACCCCCCCAAAAAAAGCCCTCCAATGAGTGGCAATTCTGTGTGTGAAAATGCCTTGTTAATGAGAGAGGTCAGAGGAGAATGGCCACACTGGTTCAAGATGACTGGAAGGCAACAGTAACTCAAATAACCACACATTACAACAGTGGTGTGAAGAAGAGCATCTCTGAATACACAACCTTTTCGAACCTTTAAGTGGATAGACTATAGCAGCAGATGACCACGAACTCAATGGCCACTGTACTTCTGAGTGTACACTGAATGTAAAGTAGCCACTTAGTGTACTTTTGATTGAAAATGCCAATGTGATGATGTGGGAGAAACACAAAAGAAAGAGGTGTGTATTGAACTATTTTAGCTTCATACCTAAAGAAACAACCCCAATTCCATCATCGCAATCATAGTCGGAAACTTCGCTGTCACTGATGCGTTGTGATCCTAAGAATTAAAAAGAAGTTACATTTTGCAAAGAACAGATGGGATTCATATCAAGTATTTTTTCTCTCACTGTTCACAAAAGAAATAAAACATAATGTATTGAAAACAGGAATTTAATTATAGGACTAAATTATAAATGAATTTGATACATGTTATAAACTAAAATTAAAATAAAACACAATAACCCTGTTCTTATTTTCTATGCAGAGCACTTGTAACTAAATATACATAAAAATCATTCCTGTCCTGGTTATAAAAATGTCTTGCAGTTCCTTGTTTGTCTCAAATTGTGAAATGGTCAAGTGTTTATGGCTTCAGAAAGCATGTAACTATTCACCTTCAATATAGACGAATTTCATTCCAAATTAACAACTTAATAAATCCTGTTTACATTCTGATTCTAGAAAACTAGTATTATAGAAATAATATCTAAATATGATCTCTGCCCACATAAAGTGAACTTAGATTTCATTTCTGCCTGTAAATTTCCTTTGGTCTAATACACTTCTAGCAGAGCTTTCATCACATCAAGCTCCCAGAATCTAAAGTAACCACAATACAGCACAATCCAGAAGAGCTCTCAGTTATCCATGCTTTCCTATGGACTTTTTTTTAGAATCTTCCCATATTGTTAATTATTCCAGCTTAACATCAACTAGAGAGAAGAAGTGCTAATATCTGTGAGAATACTTGCATTATTGAAAAGTCCTAACACATTCAGCAAAATCAGCTAAGAGACACAGGACAATTTGTGTGAATTAGTATGACTCTCAAGCCTCTCTGTTACAGTTTTGCCAAGCGAAGTCGATATACATGTCTATTTTACATGCATTGGATAACAATAACCAGAAGCTATTTTGTGCATCAGGACCACATTGCTATTAAGGGCTTTACAGGACTCAGATCACATCATTGGAATAACTTGATATCTTCCCACCCCATGCAGAATGTAAAATACTCTTAATCAATCCTACATTTTCTGAGCTGGATAAATGACTAACCCACATATAAATATCTTAAGTACTAATGTTGTGCTTATGAGATATTTAATTGCATAGGGGATGAAGAACTAGCATCGCTTATGAACTAAGCTGGAACTGAAGATTCCTGGGCTATTTTGTTGACTTTGTGGTTTTGCTCGTTTTTTTGTCATATGCACAATTTGTTTTTTTTTGCATGTTGGTGGATTGATGTTTTTCTTTGAACGGGTTCCAAGGCTTTCTTTCGTTTCATAACGTTCTGGGGGAAGATGAATCTCAGGGCTGTATACTACATACATACAGTACTTTGATAGTAAATGTGTTTTGAATCTTGAATCTTTGAACCTTTGAACAAACCTGTATACATACGGATCATAAGACCACTTTATTAGATGCACCTGTACATCTGCTCAATAATACAAATATCTAATCAGTCAAACTTATGGCAGCATCTCAATGCATAAAAGCATGCAGAGATGGTCAAGAGGTTCAGAACAAACATCAGAATGGGGAATAAGTATGTTCCAAGTGACTTTGACCGTGGAATGATTGTCGGTGCCAGATAGGGTGGTTTAAGTATCTCAGAAATTGCTGTTCTCCTGAGATTTTCACGCACAACAGTTTCCAGAGTTAACAGAGAATGGAGCCTTGAGTAGCAGTTTTGTGGGTGAAAATCCTTGTTAATGAGAGAGATCAGAGGAGAATGGCCAGACTGGTTCAAGCTGACAGGAAGGTAATGGTAACTCAACCACGCATTACAACAGTGGTGCTCAGAAGAACATCTCTGAATACAAAACACATTGAATGTTGAAGCAGATGAGCTGCAGCAGCAGAGTTTCACACTCCTGTGTCTAGTAAAGTGGGCACCGAATGAAAACTCTCTTTTCGTACATGGCATCAGCTTTATGACGGAGTTAATTGTAAAGTTCCATTATAACGGTAAGAGCCCCATTGAGAAAAATATTCCATTTTTCTGCTAGTTCCACACAAAAACAGTAGTCGCTATTGCTGCTAATTGGTAGTCTGCTAGGGCAGATTGGTTACAGTGTGAAGATTATAAGAATTCTGAATTTTGGTAGGAAAACATTTATGTATAATTTCCATGAGAGGATTAAACAGTTGGACAGTAGATCCCAATTTTAACTTCTACTTTTTAGATAGCATGCTGCAAGGTAGTGAGGACTGACATAGAAATGAAAATTTTGCCTTCTTGAAAAGTACCAATGTTAACCTACCCTTTCATCTACAACACACTGGGTCCTTTTCAAATACAAGATCAGTTCAATAGGGACAAAGGCCAAAATATTCAGGTTGTCTGGCTGCCTCGTCCACCCAAATTGTGCTCTCTTTGTACCCATTTTAACCTTGCCCTTGTGAGTGAATATAAATTTCCTTGACCCCAGATTCAGGCGACAAAGCATAACAAGGCCTTAAAAGCAGGGTGAGCCTCAGGTGGCACAACTTTGAACCCTGAACCTAGAATACTTTGAGAGCCTATGACAGAAGGTAAGGCTCGGGTCTAGCTCATATCTAAGCTTTTTGTTGCAAGTGTTCTTCATGGTGCAAGATTGTTTAATGTCATTTCTAGCACACAAGTGTAAATGAGAATGAAATCATTGTTAGATAAAGAAAACAATATTAAGTATAAATACACAAGTCAGTTTATATGCAGAGTAATTATATGTCCATTTAGAGATACTAGGCACAGGAGTATCAGTGCACTAGATGACTGACAGAAAATAATAAATTAGTGGTGGTAGGGGGTGTGAAGGGATGAGTTAGTGGGTGGTAATGTTGATCAGCCTTACTGCTTGGGAAGAGTAACTGTTTTTGACTCCAGTGGTCCAGGTTTGGACGCTTCATAGCCTCCTCCCTGATGGGAGTGGGACAGAAACTCTATGAGCCGGATGGGTGGGGTTCTTCATGATGTTATTGGTCTTTTTCCAGCACCTTTCTGTATACGTATATAGGACTCATAGCTCCAATCTGCTAATTAAATTTGCTGATGATACTACATTGATTGGCTGTATCTCAAATAATAGTGAGGCAGCCTACAGAGAAGAAGTCATCACCCTGACACAGCAGTGTCAAGAAAACAACCTCCCCTCAATGTCGCAAAAACAAAGGAGCTGGCTGTGGACTACGGGAGGAATGGAGTCAGGCTAACCCCTATAGACATCAATGGACATGGGGCTGAGAGGGTGAACAGCTTTAAGTTCCTCGGCATATACATCACCAAGGATTTCATGTGGCCTGTGTGGAGAAGAAAGCAAAACAGCACCTCTTTCATAAAAACATAAGAACATAAGAGATAGGAGCAGGAGTAGGCCAATCGGCCCTTCAAGCCTGCTCCGCCATTCAACAAGATCATGGCTGATCCAATCTTAACTCTAGTTTTCACTGAATCCCACAAGGCAACAGTGCCAACCAACAGGGCACCATGCCACCCATTTTATTTTATTATTCATCCCGCCCAAACCCATGTGATCACCCAGGGGAAAAAAACCGAGTTGCCAATTGAGGAGAAGAAATCTGGAAAATTCCTCTCTGACCCATCCAGGCTATCGAAAACTGGTCCAGGAGATCACATGGCTGATCTAAACCTAGCCTCATGTCCACTTACCTGCTCGCTCACCATATCCCCTAATGCCATTTTTATCCAGGAAAATGTCTATCTCCGTTTTGAATTTATTGAGTGTAGTAGCTTCCACAGCTCTCTGGGGCAGTAAATTCCACAGCCCCACTACCCTCTGAGTGAAGAAATTTCTCCGCATCTCAGTCCTGGAACAGCATCCCCTTATTTTAAGATTATGCCCCCTAGTCCTAGTTTCACCCATCATTGGGAACATTCTCCCCGCATCCACCCGATCAAGCCCCTTCACAATCTTATATGTTTCAATAAGATCGCCTCTCATTCTTCGGAACTCCAATGAGTAGAGTCCCAATCTACTCAACCTCTCATCATACATTAACTCACCCATCCCCGGAATTAACCTAGTGAACCTTCTCTGCACTGCCTCGAGAGCCAGTATGTCCTTTCTTAAATATGGACATCAGAACTGCACGCAGTACTCCAGGTGTGGTCTCACCAATACCCGGTACAATTGTAGTAGATAGATAGATAGATACTTTATTCATCCCCATGGGGAAATTCAACACTTTTTCCAATGTCCCATACACTTATTGTAGCAAAACTAATTACATACAATACTTAACTCAGTAAAAATATGATATGCATCTAAAATCACCCTCTCAAAAAGCATTAATAATAGCTTATAAAAAGTTCTTAAGTAGTTTATTAAATACATTGAGTGCTAACCCCGGCACTTTAACATATCTTACTCCTGGCGGTTGAATTGTAAAGCCTAATGGCATTGGGGAGTATTGATCTCTTCATCCTGTCTGAGGAGCATTGCATCGATAGCAACCTGTCGCTGAAACTGCTTCTCTGTCTCTGGATGGTGCTATGTAGAGGATGTTCAGGGTTTTCCATAATTGACCGTAGCCTACTCAGCGCCCTTCGCTCTGCTACCGATGTTATACGCTCTAGTACTTTGCCCACGACAGAGCCCGCCTTCCTTACCAGCTTATTAAGACGTGAGGCGTCCCTCTTCTTAATGCTGCCTCCCCAACACGCCACCACAAAGAAGAGGGTGCTCTCCACAACTGACCTATAGAACATCTTCAGCATCTCACTACAAACATTGAATGACGCCAACCTTCTAAGGAAGTACAGTCGACTCTGTGCCTTCCTGCACAAGGCATCTGTGTTGGCAGTCCAGTCTAGCTTCTCGTCTAACTGTACTCCCAGATACTTGTAGGTCTTAACCTGCTCCACACATTCTCCATTAATGATCACTGGCTCCATATAAGGCCTAGATCTCCTAAAGTCCACCACCATCTCCTTGGTCTTGGTGATATTGAGACGCAGGTAGTTTGAGTTGCACCATATCACAAAGTCCTGTATCAGTTTCCTATACTCTTCCTCCTGTCCATTCCTGACACACCCCACTATGGCCGTGTCATCAGCGAACTTCTACACATGGCAGGACTCCGAGTTATATTGGAAGTCTGATGTGTACAGGGTGAACAGGACCGGAGAGAGCACGGTCCCCTGCAGCGCTCCTGTGCTGCTGACCACCGTGTCAGACCTACAGTCTCCCAACCGCACATACTCCCTGTTCTTATACTCCATCCCCCTAGCAATAAAAGCCAGCATTCCATTGGCCTTCTTGACCACCTGCTGCACTTGCATACTAACTTTTTGTGTTTCCTGCACCAGGACCCCCAGATCCCTTTGCACAGAAGCACTTTCCAGTTTCTCTCCATTTAGATAATAACTTCACCTCAGACGGTTGAAGAACTTTGGCTTGAGTCCCCAAATCCCAAGGACTTTCTACAGGGGCACAATTGAGAGCATCCTGACCGGCTGCATCACTGCTTGGTATGGGAATTGTACTTCTCTCAATCGCAGGACTCTGCAGAGAGTGGTGCAGACAGCCCAGCACATCTGTACATGTGAATATCCCACTATTCAGGACATTTACAGAGACAGGTGCATAAAAAGGGCCCGAAGGATCACTGGGGACCTGAGTCACCCCAACCACGAACTGTTCCAGCTGCTACCATCTGGAAACGGTACCGCAGCATAAAAGCCAGGACCAATCGGCTCCGGGACAGCTTCTTCCACCAGGCCATCAGACTGTTTAATTCACGCTGATACAA
This sequence comes from Hemitrygon akajei, assembly GCF_048418815.1. Taxonomy (NCBI): domain Eukaryota; kingdom Metazoa; phylum Chordata; class Chondrichthyes; order Myliobatiformes; family Dasyatidae; genus Hemitrygon; species Hemitrygon akajei. The sequence goes on along the minus strand of NC_133124.1, from coordinate 135,857,385 downwards.
TTGTATTTCTATGCTCTGTTGACTGTCCTGTTGTACATACTGTTTATTATAAATTACTATAAATTGCACATTGTACATTTAGACAGAGACATAACATAAAGATTTTTACTTCTCATGTATGTGAAGGATGTAAATAATAAAGTCAGTTCAGTTCAATTAAAAATGTGTCCTTAATGGCAGGTAGGCTGGTGGCAGTGATGCTTTGGGCATTTTGACTATTCATTGAGGAGCCTTCCTGTCTGCCACAACCAATTTCCATACCAAGCAGATCTGCAGTATATTAGGAAGCTCTCTACCATGCATCTGTAGAAGGACGTGAGCATAGATGTGCATAATCCAGCTCTCCTTAGCCTCCTGAGAAACTAGAGGTTAGTGAGGTTTCCTGATTGTGAGGGATGTGTTGTGGGACCATGAGAGGTTGTGTGAGATGTGTACTCACAGGAGTTTGAAACTGCTTGCAGCTTCCGCTGCTGTGCTGATGATGTAAAGAGGACTGCGAGTTCTCCTGAAGTTGATAACCATCTCCTTTGTCTTATACTGATATGTATAGTACCTATAAAAAGTATTGGCACCCCCTCCCAGAAGAAGTTTTCATGTTTAATTGTTTTACAGCATTGAAACACAATGGATTTTGACACTAATCAGCAGAAAAATAACTCTTCGGTGTCAAAGTGAAAACAAATCTCTACACAGTGACCTAATTACAAATATAAAACACAAAATTACTGATTGCATAAGTATTCACCCCCACTTTAATATGACGCACCAAATCATCACTCCTGCAGCCAATTGGTTTTAGAAGTCATCACATAATTAGTTAAATGGAGATCACCTGTATGCAGTCAAGGTGTTTCAATTGATTGTAATAAAAATACGCCTGTATCTGGAAGATCAAACTGCTGGTGAGTCAGTATACTGACAGAAACTACACCATGAAGATAAAAGCACACTCCAAGCAACTCTGTGAAAAGGTTATTGAAAAGCACAAGTCAGGAGATGGATACAAGAAAATTTCCAAGTCACTGAATATCCCTTGGAATACAGTTAGGACAATCATCAAGAAATGGAAAGAATATGACTCAGTTATAAATATGCCTACAGCAGGCTATCCTCAGAAACTGAGTGACCGTGCAAGTAGGGGACTAGTGAGGGAGTCCACTAAGAGACCAATGGCAACTCTGGAGGAGTTACAAGCTTCAGTGGCTGAGATAGGAGAGACTCTGCATACAACAAATGTTGCTTGGGTGCTTCCAAATCGGGTGTTTCACCAATGGGAGAGTAGCTTTATGGGAGAGTAGACTAAACGCTTTGATTGGCTTATACCATGTTTGGTGTATGCCAAACACTACACATCATCAAAAACACCCGGTCCCTACCATGAAACACGGTAGTGGATGCACTGCAGCAGGCCCTGGAAGGCTTGAGAAGGTAGAAGGTAAAATGAATGCAGCAGAATACAAGAAAATCCTAGAGGAAAACTTGATGTAGTCTGCAAGAGAACTGCGACTTGGGAGAAGATTTGTTTTCCCGAACGACAATGACACCAAGCATAAAGCCAAAGCTACACAGGAATGGCTTAAAACAAAGGTAATGTCTTGGAATGCCCAAGTCAGAGTCCAGAGCTCAATCCAGTTGAGAATTTGTAGCTGGACTTGAAAAGGGCTATTCACTCATGATCCCCATGAAATCTGACAGAGCTTGAGCAGTTTGTAAAGAAAAATGGGGAAAAATTGCAGTGTCCAGATGTGCGAAGCTGATGGAGACCTTTCCACACACTCAAGGCTGTAGTTGCTGACAAAGTTGCATCTACTAAATACTTTTTACTTTGACATGAACAAATCTTTTTCTGTTGATCAGTGGGGGAAAAAAAAAGCCAAATTAAATCCATTGTCAATGTTGTAAAACATGAAATGCATAAAATAAACAAAATAAACTTCACCTTCCAAATCTTAAATTGCAACCCCATTTAGATCTTTGTGACAGGTGAGGGTGGGTTAATCCTGTGGCACCATGCCCAGGAATCCAAATATGAACTTAAGTGAAAACTAGTGAAGGAACAAGTCACACACAAAATGCTGGTAGAACACAGCAGGCTAGGCAGCATCTATAGGGCCGTCGACGTTTCGGGCCGGGACCCTACGTCAGGACTAACTGAAGGAACAAAGTGCCAGTTTCACCATCACTTGGCACACCACCCCTGCTGGACATGCAACAGTGCTGTACAAGTCCAGAATACTTAACTAACATATTTGTTTATATTATGCACATACTGGGTATCAATCATGTGATATACCTGATCCTCAAACTTCTATAACTCATTTAGAAAGGTCAGTTTGCAGCAAGTTAAACATCTCATTATGTACATAATTAATGTACAGTATCACACACTTCCAGCTCCTTGGGTACATATTTGAAGTTTAATATGTTATTTTGCTTCCAAACCAGATGATTGAAATAATATTTTATTCTTTGTCCTCACCACATTTGTCACCAGCTGCAATGGTAAATGCTAAATTTTTTCCCTACAACATTATCTCATTTGTACTGTAAACACCATACCTGAAGCAGGTTGGATTTTCCAGCAGACGCCAGCATTTGGCTGTGCTCTGGTACCTTTGAAGTTCCAGCACTTCATGGAAGGCAGGCAGTTCACAAATCACTGGAGAATAGATCTTTAAGATTGTAGGGACAGAAGTGGAGAGAGATCCAGAAATTCTAGATAAGGATATCAGCAACAGAAAAGTAGCTGTTTGCACCAGAGACCCAGGAGGCCATCCAGGATATTAGTCTCGCTTGGGAGAAGGTAGCTCTGGGTGTGAAACCCCATGTAATGTGTTGCAATAAAGGGTATTACCTCATTTTCTACACTTATTAGTGACCCAGATTGTGTGCAACTGCTTCTTGTCATTCCAGACTGGCAGGGAAATCGCTGCTCAGCATCAACTGCGATATCACCACTACCAAAGCAGGAAATCACTTATGCAGGTGAATTGCATGAGAGAGGTCATCTGTAATTAGTGATATGCAATTTGGTAAGAGGAAAAACAAATCTAGTGTGTCGAGTCACCAGATTGTATGAATAGTGCCTTGTTGAAATCAAATGAAGACCATGTGAGTGATACATTCAGAGAAAAGCTCTTAGGAATGCATGGTGAAATGCTTGTTGCAGTGTGTTATCTGTCGAATCCAGTGCACGAGATAACTGCGCACTGGTAAGAATCCTTGTCCTTTTGTGTCAAGGATTATGGAAGGCTAGGAGGGAATCACTTCTATTGGTACATACACTCAGTACCCACTTTATGAGCTACACATGTGCACCTGCTTGTTAATACATTTATCTAATCAACTAATCATGTGGCAGCAACTCAATGCATTAAAGCAGGCAGACATGGTAAAAGGTTCAGCTGTTGTTCAGAATGGGGAAGAAATGTGACCTAAGTGACATTGACCATGGAACGTTTGTAAGTGCCAGATAGGGTGGTTTGAGTATCTCAGAAACTGCTGATCTCCTGGGATTTTCACACACAAGTCTAGAGCTTAAAGAGAACAGTGTGAAAAACAAAAAAAAACATCCAGAGAGCGGCAGTTCTGTGGGCAAAAATGCCTTGTTAATGAGAAAGGTCAGAGAAGACCAGACTGGTTCAAGTTGATGGGAAGGTGACAGTAATTCAAATAACCACAGTGGTGTGCAGAACAGCATCTCAGAATACACATGACGAACCTTGAAGTGGATGGGCTACAACAGCAGAAGACCATGAGCATACACTCAGTGGCCACTTTTTTAGGTACACAGCAGTTGATGGATATTGCCTCAGCTTCCAAATCATACCAGTACTTAATATGCTCATGGAATCTCAGATCAGACCCATCAGAGCTCCACTAACTCCTGAGAGATGTCCAGAGTTCTTCAGGATCAGAGAGACTCCTCATTGGATAACACAGCATCCAGAGGGAAGCAGGGTTGGTTGTGTCACTCTGCTGCAGTGTCTATGCAGGTGGTTTGTGCAACAGGTTTGGCACTTGTGCTTGTGAATATACACCTTCCAGTTAATTACTGTTTCATTACGGTTGTATTTAATGCCCTTCTTTTCACTGGAGTCCTTTTGAGATTTAACTCAAAGCACAGCAGTGTTATGCTCCTTGCTTACCCTTGTTGTTGTCTGGGAAAAAGGACTACAGTCTCAACAGACGCTGTAAAGACGCAGTATTCATTTGCTACTTAACTATTGCTTCCTGCCACAATGCTGGCATTTAAATTTCAGTTTGAGAGTTTTAGTTAATGGCCCTTTCGGCCTAGCATTTATTGTTCTCCTTTTCCTTTAAATTCTGCCACAGTTCTTGTTAAAGTCAGTGAACTGTCGACCCACTTCACACTGGAACATATCCAAACATTCTGACAGGCTAGGTCTGGAACAGCATCATTATTTTGTTAAAGTTGTCCAAAATGAAAGGCATGCAATATTTGAAAAATAGTAACTTCCATTTAACTTATGCATTGAATAATGCACTTGTCTTTAAGCTTTAAATCTGATGCCTATAAAGATAATATATTGAACAATAAGTTGCCAAGCCCAAGTTGGATTAATATATTGTACAGTGTGGCATTGCATTCAAAGTATATTTCTGATTTCCACTAATGAAAAGGAATTTTAAATCATTGAAACACATTGCTATCATTTGTTTACATCATCACAAGTGGAAAAACCATGCCTCATCTTTAAAGTTGATGCTGTGGCTGATATTTCCATAGTATCTATTGTAAATTGGTAAATTGTAAATGGGTAAATTCCTAATGTCATATGTACCAAGGTGTGAAAATCTTGCCTTGGATACTGCTCATACAGAACAATTCATCGCAACAGACTATTCAGGTTATACAATAACAAAGTGTGAAATAGAGTTAGAGAGGAAGTGGAGTGCAGGTAGACAATAAGGTGCAAAGTCCTGTATGGGCAGGAGAAGTGAGGTCCAATGGCTCACAGTTTTTGGGGTCCTGTCAAAGGTGGGTCCAGGGCTCAAGGCCTGGTGTTTGGTGAGCAGTGGGTCCCATGGTCAATGCAAGGATCAAGGTCCAAGACTCAAATTGGAAGTTGAAGCCCGTTGGTCGGAGCCCCAATTCTGCGAATCTCTTCCAGTCTCTAGGGCAGTCAAAGGCCCAATGTCTGGGTGCAACGTCCAAACCTGGTTCCCCTGGAGACAGGAGGCCAGAGGCTGAAGAAATCGGACTCCCTTGGGGTTAGAAGACTATATATTGCATGGGTGAGAGGGAGGTACATGTTTGTTTTATTGTAGTTTTGTTCCTGTTGTGTTCCGTTGTGTTGTTCTGCTGAGCATTGTGGGTATGCCACGGGTGTCACTATGTGTGGGCAGACCCCAGTACCTCTGCTGTGTGTTTTGACGTACACATGATAAGTAAACTTGTATCTTAAATCTTACAGTGAAGTTGGTAATGTTTAAGGAAGATTTATGTGTGCTTTACAAGGGCTGTGTAGGTGTCTGGAATGAACTGCTGGGAGGAGTAGTTGAAGCAGATATGACAGTGACATTTAAGAGACATTTAGAGAGTCACTGAATAGGCAAAGAAGATTGTAGCCAGATGGAATTAATTTGAACTGGCATCATGATTGACACAAACACTGAGGGCCGAAGGGCCTCTTCCTGTGGTGCATTATTTTTATGTTTGAAATTTCAAATGTGGACATTAGCTCTCATAGATTCTGGGGGAAGATTGGTTGAGGAGGGGACTGAGTTTAAGAATGAAGAACACTTGATGAGAACATTGCTTCATTCCTAAGGATCCCCATCAATGTCCGCATTCTCTCTGCAGAGGGTCTCAGCTCCAACTAAGCCAGCAGGGGCACCTAGTACATGCTCACTGATAGGAGTTCTTCTAGTCCTGATGTGGCAGTGAAGCTCCATATTTAAGAAAGAAGAGAGGTATGAAAAAAGGTATTAACAAAGACATTATTAGGGCACATGAAAAAATAAGGCAATTAGGCAAATTCAACATGACTTGGTGAACGGAAATCCTATTTGACTGACTTATTGAAGCTTTTTGAATGAGTTACGTGCTCTGGATGAAGGGAACCACTGACATAACACATGCTTTCCAGAAGGCATTTCAAGTCATAAGAATAAATGATCGTTTGTACAGCACAGAAATGAGCTCATTGCCTGACTGTGTCCAAACTGACATCTTTGTCCATCTACACTAATCGCACATTTGAATATTATCCTTTTGTGCCCTGAATATTTAACCATCTGTCTAAATACACCTTAAATATAGTGATTGTATCGGACTCCACTGCCTCTTCTGGCATTTTCTGGTATAAAAAATGAAGCTTACCTCCAATCTTACCTTAAACCTATTTCCTTTTGTTTTTGATACCCCTACAGTGGGAAAAACATTTTGACTACATACCCCACCTGTGCCTCTCTGTGACCATAAGATATAGGAGCAGAATCAGGCAATTTGGCCCATCGAGTCTGCTCCACCAATTCATCTTGGCTGATCTATTCTCCCTCTGAGTCCCAGTCTCCTGCCATTTCCCCATATCCCATCATGGCTTGACCAATCAAGAATCTATCAACATCTGCCTTAAATATACCCACCTGTGGCAACAAATTCTACAGATTCACCACTCTCTGACTAAAGAAATTCCTCCTCATCTCCATTCTAAAAGGACGCCCCTCTATTCTGAGGCTGTGTCCTCTGATCTTAAACTCTACCGCCATAGGAAACAGACTTTACACATCCTCTTTATCAAGGCTTTTCAAAATTTGATAGTTTCAATGAGGTCGCCCCTCAATCTTTGGAATTCCAGTGAATACAGTCCCAGAGACATCAAACGCTCCTCATATAACAAGACTTTCAATTTCACCCCAAAACTAAAGATCTGATCCAGGCGACATTTTGCTGAATCTCAGCAAGTCAGGCAGCATCTATGCAAGTGAATAAACAGTTGCTGGTTCTAGCCAAGGCCCTTCGTAAGGATGTCACCCTAAACGTTGACTGGTTATTACTCTCTATAGATGTGCATTACTCTGGATTTCCAGCATCTGCAAAATTCTTGTCTTTATGACTTAATACTTTATATTAGAAACATTGAAACACAGAAAACCTACAGCACAATATAGGCCTTTGGCCCACAATGCTGTGCCGAATATATACTTGCTTTAGAAATTACCTAGGGTTACCCATAGCCCTCTTTTTTCTAAGCTCTGTGTACCTATTCGGGAATCTCTTAAAAGACCCTATCGTATCCATCTCCACCACTGTCGCTGGCAGCCCATTCCACGCACTCACCACTCTCTGCATGAAAAACATACCCCTAACATCTCCTCTGTACCTACTTCCAAGCACCTTAAAACTGTGCTCTCTCGTGTTAGCCATTTCAGCCCTTGGAAAAAGCCACTGACTATCCACATGATCAATGGCCCTCATCTTATACCGCTCTATCAGGTCACCTTGCACCCTCTGCCGGTCCAAGGAGAAAAGGCCAAGTTTGCTCAACCTATTCTCATAAGGCATGCTCCCCAATCCAGGTAACACTCCTGTAAATCTCCTCTGCACCCTTTCTATAGTTTCCACATCCTTCCTGTAGTGAAGCAACCAGAACTGAGCACAGTACTCCAAATGGGGCCTGACCAGGGTCCTATATAGCTGCAACATTACCTCTCGGCTCCTAAACTCAACCCCATGATTGATGAAGGCCAATGCATCATATGCTTTCTTAACCACAGAGTCAACCTGCGCAGCAGCTTTGAGTGTCCTATGAGCTCGGACCCCAAGATCCCTCTGATCTTCCACACTGCCAAGAGTCTTACCATTAATACCATATTCTGCCATCATATTTGACCTACCAAAATGAACCACCTCACACTTAACTGAATTGAACTCCAATTGCACTTCTCAGCCCAGATCTGTATCCTATCAATGTCTGCTGTAACCTCAGACAGCCCTCCATATTATCCACAACACCCACAACCTTTGTGTCATCAGCAAATTTACTAACCCATCCCTCCATTTCCTCATCCAGGTAATTTATAAAAATCATGAAGAGAAGGGGTCCCAGAACAGATCCCTGAGACACACCACTTGTCACCAACCTCCATGCAGAATATGACCCGTCTACAACCAGACTTTGCCTTCTGTGGGCAAGCCAATTTCAGATCCAAAAAGCAAGGTCCCCTTGGACCCCATCCCTCCTTACTTTCTCAATAAGCCCTCCATGGGTTACCTTATCAAATGCCTTGCTGAAATCCACATACACTTCATCTACTGCTCTACCTTCATCAATGACAAAGTCAAAGCTGATTCAAATAACTGAGACAGGATTTTCCCTTAACAAAATCATGATGACCATCCCTAATGAGTCATTACCTTTCCAAATGAACACAGGTCATACCCCTTAGGAATCTGTTCAACAATTTCCCTATCATTGATGGAAGACTCACTGGCCTGTAGTTAACTGGCTTTTCCTTTAACATTATCTTTTCTCCAATCTTCTAATACTTTGCCTGTAGCTAACAAGAGTGCAAAAGTCTCAGTAAGGGCCCCAACAATCTCTTACCTTTCTCCTTATAGCATTCTGGGATAGATCACATCTGCCTCTGGAGATTTATGTGCCTTAATCTGCTTCAAGACATAGAACGCCCCCATTATCTCAATACTGTTTAGTTCCAATCAATGCATCTCTCTTTCACCACGCTATCCTCCATATCCTTCTATTAGATGAATACAGACAATAAGTATTAATTTAGGACTTTGCTGACATTCACTGACTTCATATATAGATTCCCTCTTAGGTCCTTAAGGGACCCAGTCTTTCCAAACTTGCTTATTAAAATTTGAAGAATAACTTATCCTTTGTCTTGACTAAACCCTCAAAATTGCTCAAGGGAATTACTTGTTCGTAGTTGCCATTGCCTGCCATATGCTTCTTCAGTTTCTTGATCAAACGTTCCATATTCTTTGACATCAAGGTTTCCCTAACCTGGCCACCTTTTCCTTCATTTGATAAGGTGATAAGGTGAAATCTTATAGTACAGGAGGTAACATATTCACATGGATCGAAGATTAGTTGACCAACAGGAAACACTAAGTACTTATAATTGAATGTTATTTTTGTCAGGGTATCATGAGTGGTACCCCACAAGGCCCACACTGCTGTCTCAAGTGATTTGTCTAAATTATGTAAAAATGAGATAGAGATGGAAGTAAGTATAAGGACAGAAGAGGTTACCATGGAAAAAAGAATAATTTCAGTGGGCAAACATTTGACAAATGGAACACAACATGAGAAAATATGAAATTGTTCATATTGGCAAAAAAAAAAAGAAAAAAAGCATATCTAAATGGTGAAAGATGTACACTGAGATGCAAAGGGACCTAGGTGGCAAAGTGCATGTTTCGCAAAATGTGCATCAAGTTATTAAGAAAGCTAACATTAAGATACAATTTATTAAGTCAGGAGGAAATGCTTTAGTTGTGTTGGGCACAGGGGAGACTGCTATTCATATTTACAGTACAGAGCATAATATTGCTCTATTAATGCATTGGAAATGGTTCAGAAAATGGTTATCAGACAAATACTGGAAATGGATGGATCGTCATTTAAGAGAAGGTTGCACATCCGTTGGAATCGGAAGTGTCTTGAATGAAACACATAAGAGCCCTGAGGGTCTTCAAAATGTGGACGTAGTTCAGATTCCTGTCCTCATGGGTTGTTACTGATTTAAAACAAGGGGTTACCTACTTAAGACAGATGAACTAATTTTGTTTTCTCTCAGAAGATTCAGGAACTCTTTTCCACAAAAGGCAGTGAAAGCAGTTCTTGAATATTCTTAAAGCAGAGAGAAATAGATGCTTGATAAGAAAGGAGGTGAAAATGTTTGGCAGGTAAGTGAGGATCTGATCAAGGATATAACCCAAGCTTTTGTGATTTTATTACATGGTGAAGCAGGTTTGAGGGGCTGACTGACCGACTTCTGCTTCTACTTTTTTTTGTTTGCAGAACCTCTGTAGTTTTTAGAATAAACACTTTTCAGATGCTGCAGGCAACTGAAGCTACAAGTGGGACTGTGAGTGGTCCTTTAACTTCCACAACTGTGAGGCATTATGATGAGTTACAAGTGACCAACGTGATGGACCTTGCCAAACTACATTTAATATATTTGTTATTTATTCATGTATATTTTGTCGAGCTTCCCTGTGTGCTATGTACTGGCCGTAATGTGAGAGGGCATTCAGGGTATATGACTTACAAGTAAGATAAACTGGGGGGGGGGCCTGATGTCCCGCTCACCCAGGGAAAGTGCACGCGCAATACATTGCCTCTCTTTTCCCGGTGTAGTGATCGCCGCGTGGTCACTGTCTGGTTTGCTGGGCAGGAGGCCACTGCAAATGGCCTCTCCTACATTACTGCGTCCGTAGCAACACCTTCTCGTCAGTGCCCCCCGATTTTCACCAAGCTTGTATATCATGGCGTGACCGAGTGTCCGGCGATCTTGGTTGGCAGCCATCCTAAGAGAACGGCAATTCTGACTCCAAACCCGAGCAGGTGGGGCTCATCAGCCATCCACCTAGGAAAAGGACAACCCGAGGACCTCGCTGTCACCATCACAGCTTGCTAGGCTATGGCAGATGAACCCCGGGTGTAAAGGGTGGGCCCAGTACCGCACACACTGCACTCCACCTAAAAAAACCATTGCGCAGGCCGAAGGATGCGCCCACATCTACGACTATCGTCCCTGACAGCTGCTGCGGCTGGGTCTGCCTGTCCCGTACTGGCCTCGTCAGCCACCAGCGAGTCTGCAGCAGATGTGGGCAGCCCCCTTCCTAAATCTTCGTTCGCCAAGCCAAGCCATGAAGGAAGATAAACGGCAGCACATTTGTTCCTCACCTCTCTGTCTCTTGTGTGTGTTATTCATGGCCACCCAGCTTCGTAGTACCACATACATAACAGAATCACCCAGCATTTTTTTAAAAACAGAGGTAATTTGGTATGCCTTTTGTGCAAGAAAGTCATCACCCATGCAATTGAAAAATTACTGTAAAATATTTACTCTCATTTCCATATTTTCTGGAATGACCTGGTCTTGATATTTCCTTCTGGGACAAATCATCGAACACTTGAAAAATAAATTATGAAATCACATTTCTGGGCCCTTTTATAAGCTGCAGAATTCTATCATTATTTTTCACTCACTGATGGTAAGTTGCATAATTGGAAGATTTTCCCTTTTTAGCTTATTTAGTGGTTGTAAAGAAGTATCAAACACAGTGGCTCTCAGCCCTTGGACACAACATTCCGCATTCTCCAAATTCAGTTGGCTGTCTAGTTCGCTTATACAAATATCCTTCGTTTTCCTTTCTGCCCTCCTTTCTGAATCACTTCCCACGTCTTCAGTTTACACTTCCCTACCTAGTTTCTGTATTCATCACACAAGCAGAATCCTGAGTTGTATTCAACAGTGATCTTGTTTTTGTTGGGTGCCTACTTTTTAAATCACAACTGTATTTTCCTCTTACTGACTAGTCTTAAGGACAAAAATTTTTTAAAAAAAGCAGATTATGGTTAAAAATGAATTAACGCCCAATGTTTACTGTGTAAGGATGTTTCTCTGCAGTACATTTATGTTTGCTGTGTCAAATTCAGACCCCCTTCAGCTTGCTGGTGCAACAACATTTTTGCAGAGAAGCTAACATATTGTATCAGGGTAAGGAATTTTAAAAGGAGTGGAACTTTAAATAGGATTTCAAACACTGCAAATGCCTTACACAAACTCTATTGTTACTCTTCTAACATGGGAGCCAGTAATCATCGGATGATCAGAGGTGGAGATGGTCAGTAACTTTAAATTCCGGGGTGTCACTATCTCAGAAGACCTGTCCTGGACCATCATATAAATATAATGGTGAAGAATGCACACAGCACCTCTATTTCCTCAGGAGTCTGCAGAGATTAGGCACATCATCAAAAACCTTGGCAAACTTCTATCGATGTGTGGTGGAAAGTGTGCTGATTGGCTGCATTATGGCCTGGTATGGGAACCCCAATACCTCTGAGCAAAAAATCCTACAAAAGGTAGTGGATTTGGCCAAGTAAATCATGGGTAAAACCCTCCCAATCATTGAGCACATCTACGTGAAATGCTGCTGTAGAAAAGCAGCATCCATCATCAAAGATCCTCACCACCCAGGCAAAGCTCCTTTCTCGCTGCTGCCATCAGGTAGAAGGTAGAAACATAGAAACATAGAAAATAGGGCCAGGAGTAGGCCATTCGGCCCTTCGAGCCTGCACCACCATTCAGTATGATCATGGCTGATCATCCAACTCAGAACCCTGTACCTGCTTTCTCTCCATACCCCATGATCCCTTTAGCCACAAGGGCCATATCTAATTTCCTCTTAAATATAGCCAATGAACCAGCCTCAACTGTTTCCTGGGCAGAGAATTCCACAGATTCACCACTCTCTGTGTGAAGAGGTTTTTCCTCATCTTGGTCCTAAAAGGCTTCCCCTTTATCCTTAAACTGTGACCCCTCGTTCTGGACTTCCCCAACATCGGAAACTATCTTCCTGCATCTAGCCTGTCCAATCCCTTTAGAATTTTATATGTTTCAATAAGATCCCCCCTCAATCTTCTAAATTCCAGTGAGTATAAGCCTAGTCGATCCAGTCTTTCTTCATATGAAAGTCCTGCCATCCCAGGAATCAATCTGGTGAACCTTCTTTGTACTCCCTCTATGGTAAGAACGTCTTTCCTCAGATTAGGGGACCAAAACTGCACACAATATTCTAGGTGCGGTCTCACCAAGGCCTTGTACAACTGCAGTAGAACCTCCCTGCGCCTGTACTCAAATCCTTTTACTATGAATGCCAACATACTATTTGCCTTTTTCACCGCCTGCTGTACCTGCATGCCCACCTTCAATGACAGGTGTACAATGACACCCAGGTCTTGTTGCACCTCCCCTTTTCTTAATCGGCCACCGTTCAGATAATAATCTGTTTTCCTGTTCTTGCAACCAAAGTGGATAACCTCACATTTATCCACATTAAGTTGCATCTGCCATGAATTTGCCCACTCACCTAACCTATCCAAGTCACCCTGCATCCTCTTAGCATCCTCCTCACAGCTAACACCGCCGCCCAGCTTCGTGTCATCCGCAAACTTGGAGATGCTGCATTTAATTCCCTCGTCTAAATCATTAATATATATTGTAAACAACTGGGGTCCCAGCACTGAGCCTTGTGGTACCCCACTAGTCACTGCCTGCCATTCTGAAAAGGTCCCGTTTACTCCCACTCTTTCCTTCCTGTCTGCCAACCAATTCTCTATCCACATCAATACCATACCCCCAATACCGTGTGCTTTAAGTTTGCACACTAATCTCCTGTGTGGGACCTTGTCAAAAGCCTTCTGAAAATCTAAATATACCACATCCACTGGCTCTCCCCTATCCACTCTACTAGTTACATCTTCAAAAAATTCTATAAGATTCAATAGACAATAGACAATAGGTGCAGAAGTAGATCATTCGGCCCTTCGAGCCTGCACCGCCATTCTGAGATCGTGGCTAATCATCTACTATTAATACTTGGTTTCTGCCTTGTCCCCATATCCCTTGATTCCCCTATCCATAAGATACCTATCTAGCTCCTTCTTGAAAGCATCCAGAGAATTGGCCTCCACTACCTTCCGAGGCAGTGCATTCCAGACCCCCACAACTCTCTGGGAGAAGAAGTTTTTCCTTAACTCTGTCCTAAATGACCTACTCCTTATTCGCAAACCATGCCCTCTGGTACTGGACTCTCCCAGCATCTGGAACATATTTCCTGCCTCTATCTTGTCCAATCCCTTAATAATCTTATAAGTTGCAATCAGATCCCCTCTCAATCTCCTTAATTCCAGCGTGTACAAGCCCAGTCTCTCTAACTTCTCTGCGTAAGACAGTCTGGACATCCCAGGAATTAACCTCGTGAATCTACGCTGCACTTCCTCTATAGCCAGGATGTCCTTCCTTAACCCAAGAGACCAAAACTGTACACAATACTCCAATATTCAATATTCATCAGACATGATTTTCCTTTCACAAATCCATGCTGACTTTGTCCGATGATTTCACCTCTTTCCAAATGTGCTGTTATCACATCTTTGATAACCGACTCTAGTATTTTCCCCACCACCGATGTCAGACTAACCGGTCTATAATTCCCCAGTTTCTCTCTCCCTCCTTTTTTAAAAAGTGGGGTTACATTAGCCACCCTCCAATCCTCAGGAACTAATCCAGAATCTAAGGAGTTCTGAAAAATTATCACTAATGCATCCACTATTTCTTGGGCTACTTCCTTAAGCACTCTGGGATGCAGACCCTCTGTCCCTGGTGATTTATCTGCCTTTAATCCCTTCAACTTACCTAACACCACTTCCCTACTAACATGTATTTCCCTCAGTGCCTCCATCTCACTAGATCCTCGGTCGCTTACTATTTCCGGAAGATTATTTATGTCCTCCTTAGTGAAGACAGAACCAAAGTAGTTATTCAATTGGTCTGCCATTTCTTTGTTCCCTATGATCAATTCAGCTGTTTCTGACTGTAAAGGACCTACATTTGTCTTGACCAATCTTTTTCTTTTCACATATCTATAAAAGCTTTTACAGTCAGTTTTTATGTTCCCTGCCAGCTTTCTCTCAATCTTTTTTCCTTTTCCTAATTAAGCCCTTTGTCCTCCTCTGCTGGTCTCTGAATTTCTCCCAGTCCTCAGGTGTGTCGCTTTTTTTTGCTAATTTATATGTTTCTTCTTTGGACTTGATACTATCCCTAATTTCCCTTGTCAGCCATGGGTGCACTACCTTCCCTGGTTTATTCTTTTGTCAAACTGGGATGAACAATTGTTGTAGTTCATCCATGCGATCTTTAAATGCTTGCCATTGCATATCCACCGACAACCCTTTAAGTATCATTTGCCAGTCTATCTTAGCTAATTCACATCTCATACCTTCAAAGTTACCCTTCTTTAAGTTCAGAACCTTTGTTTCTGAATTAACGATGTCACTCTCCATCTTAATGAAGAATTCCACCATATTATGGTCACTCTTACCCAAGGAGCCTTGCACGACAGGATTGCTAACTAACCCTTCCTCATTGCTCAATACCCAATCTAGAGTGGCCTGCTCTCTAGTTGGTTCCTCGACATGCTGGTTCAGAAAACCATCCCGCATACATTCCAAGAAATCCTCTTCCTCAGCACCCTTACCAATTTGGTTCACCCAATCTATATGTAGATTGAAGTCACTCATTATAACTACTGTTCCTTTATTGCAAGCATTTCTAATTTCCTGTTTAATGCCATCCCCAACCTCACTACTACTGTACTGGCCTGTACACAACACCCACCAGTGTTTTCTGCCCCTTAGTGTTATGCAGCTCTACCCATATCAATTCTACATCCTCCAGGCTAATGTCCTTCCTTTCTATTGCGTTAATCTCCTCTTTAACCAGCAATGCTACCCCACCTCCTTTTCTTTCCTGTCTATCCCTCCTGAATATTGAATATCCCTGGATGTTGAGCTCCCATCCTTGGTCACCCTGGAGCCATGTCTCTGTGATCCCAACTATATCATATTCATTAATAACTATCTGCACATTCAATTCATCCACCTTGTTACGAATGGTCCTGGCATTGTCACACAAAGCCTTCAGGCTTGTTTTTACAACACTCTTAGCCCTTATACGATTATGTTGAAAAGTGGCTCTTTTTGCTTTTTGCCCTGGATTTGCCTGCCTGCCACTTTTATATTTCACCTTACTACTTTTTGCTTCTACCCTCATTTTACACCCCTATGTCCCTCTGCACGTATTCCCATCCCCCTGCCACATTAGTTTAAATCCTCCTGAACAGCAGTAGCAAACACTCCCCCATGACATTGGTTCCAGTCCAGCCCAGGTGCAGACCGTCCTGTTTATACCGGTCCCACCTTCCCCAGAACTGGTTCCAATGCCCCAGAAATTTGAATCCCTTCCCCTTGCACCATTTTTCAAGCCACGTATTCATCTGAAATATCCTACTATTTCTACTTTGACTAGCACGTGGCACTGGTAGTAATCCAGAGATTATTACCTTTGTGGTCCTACTTTTTAGTTTATCTCCTAACTCTCTAAATTCACCTTGTAGGACCTCATCTGTTTTTTACCTATATCGTTGGTATCTATGTGCACCACGACCACTGGCTGTTCACCCTCCCATTCCAGAATGTCCTGCAGCCGCTCAGAGACATCCTTGACCCTTGCACCAGGGAGGCAACATACCATCCTGGAGTCTCGTTTGCGGCCGCAGAAACGCCTATCTATTCCCCTTACAATCGAATCCCCTATCATTATAGCTCTCCCACTCCTTTTCCTTCCCTCCTGGGCCGCAGAGCCACCCATGATGCAATGAACTCAGCTGCTGCTGCTGCCTTCCCCTGATGAGACATCTCCCCCAACAGTATCCAAAACAGTATATCTGTTTAGGAGGGAGATTACCTCAGGGGACTCCTGCACTACCTGCCTACTGCTACGCTGTCTAGTGGCCACCCCTTCCCTTTCTGCCTGTGTAGCCTTTACCTGCGTTGTGGCCAACTCACTGAACATGCTATTCAGGACTTTCTCAGCATCGCGGATGCTCCAGTATGAATCCAATCGCAGCTCCGGCACGAAAGCGGCCAGTGAGTGAGTGGGCCAGTGAAGGAGTGGAGATTTGAGGCTTTGACTTGAGAGATTCTGGCAGTTTTGGCAGTTGGACTGTGCAATCAAGTCAATCAAGATTTGAATAGCTCGGACTCAGCAGAAAGCAGCTGATTGGGCAATCGAGGTCAGGTGACCAAGCAGTTTGAAAAGCTCAAACAAATAAATAGAGGGTTACCTCAAGCGGAGCGGCCTGTGGAAAGTGGCAAGTGAGTGAGTGGGCCAGTGAAGGAGTGGAGATTTGAGGCTTTGACTCGAGAGATTCTGGCAGTTTTGGCAGTTGGACTGTGCAATCAAGTCAATCAAGGTACTGGTGCCTCAGGACTCACACCACCAGGTTCAAGAACAGTTACTACCCCTCAACCATCAGGCTCTTGAACAAAATGGGATAACTACACTCATTTAAGCTCTCTGATGTATTGTTATTTCATGCTCATTAATTATTCCAGTTTACTTATGATCTGCATTTGTGCAGTTTGTTTACAGTTTACAGATCCTGCTTACAGTTACTATTCTATAGATTTGCTAAGTGTGCCTGCAGGAAAAGAATCTCAGGGTTGTATGGGGTGACATGTATGTACTCTGATAACAAATCTTACTTTGAATTCTGAAGTTTTGAACATTGAATCAAGAACATTAAAAGTACATCTTAGCTTCTTTCAATGCCAGTTGACAACAATGTAATATGTCTTTTTGGCCATGTAGAAATGCTTGCCAGATGAGACCACTAAACATGTGCTTCTGTGTGCAACCTAAATAAACCTGCAATAATTAGGCGTGAGTAACAATTCCAAAGTAATTTTTTCTGCCCAACAGAAGTGCAAGGTACTTGTCCCAAAATAAACTGCATCCAGGGAAATATTTTACTAATAATCTCTTAAAAATTAAAAGCACAAGCTCTTTGGGACACTTTAAATTTTAAATGCTTTTGTAATTACTATTATAATGTACTTAACAAAAAGAGCAACGTGGCAATACTTTGAATGGGCAAGGTCCAGTGCACCCTTCCACAGACTGCATGTCTAACCTGCTCTAATGAGTTTCTCCTCCCACATGTTTAATCTTCAGAAGTCTGTCCATAAATACTTCCTCATCTCTGAAAGTAACTGCGCAAATCCAGAATATCAACCAATTTCTTTATCTGTTCTACACAATTCTGATAAGCAACTCTCTGCAAAAAAGGCGTGGATTACCATGCTTGAACGAACATTCAGTTATTTTAATTTATAAATGTTCACAGACTTTTCTTTAGTAAATGTGGATCTAATTAATATTTCAAAAAGCTTAATTACATGGGATCATGTTTTTCTTTGCTGAGAATAATTCACAAATTTTCTGCTCCATTCACTTAAGCAATTTCTTAATGCCTTTGATGGAGCATGTTAAATCGAAACTTGTTTCTTCAGCTTTGTATTACTGAAACTAAAGACTGGGCATTCATTTCTTGCTATCTTTATTAAGCCTTTTCCATTAGAACTTGCAACAGTATATCTATAAATTAAAATTGATACAATCATTTATCAGTAGGCAAACAAATTCTGAAGATCTACACCTGCTAAAGTGATTAACTCGATCTATTGGAGATTACTGCATCAATATAAACATGCTGAGAATTAAACCCAAGGGACCTGTTTACATTTGTATGCATCAAACCATTCTGAAAGCTTAGATTTTTTTTCAATAACCCATACCCAACTATATGGTAACAATGATTTTCTTAAATGTTGCTCCTATGGCACTATGTATTATTGCAAGTAAATCTGTTCCATACTTCTACACTTTTACCTTGAAGGAAAATAATATACCTCTTAAAGCATGCTACTCAAAGAACTGAAAAGAAATGTTCTAATTTCCCCAATTCCACCATTTCAGTGTCAAAAATGATCCAAAGCCATCCAAAGTGATAACCTATTAATGGAACAAAACTAATTTTGATTATCTGTCCTATATCCCTAAAACAAATATTTCTAAGTCTGCTAGTGAAAACAGTACAGGGACTAGTAGCCATTTAGCTGTATTATTTGAGCAACATTGTAAATATATTGTTTGATTAAGCATTCTTTGTTAATTTAAATAATTCCATAAGGGTTAAATGTAGAAATATGTGAATGGCATACGTCATTATGCCACCATGTCACAAGTGGCGACTCGCTTAATGTAAAATCAAACCCAAGTACACCCATCTCTTGGCTCCGTGCATTTCCTTCAATCAGTTTTATGTTTTGGAGTTAAAAAACATAACAATATCCCTTGAGATTTGCTTTCTTGTCAGAGTATTTGGCATTGTTTGTGCCACAATAGGCTTAAACTTCTAATACTGCTTCTTCTGGAACACACCACTTACCACAGATGTCCTGTATTTACAGTTATACACATAATTAATGATATTTATAGATTGATAATTTATTTTCTCTCTGAAGATAGAGAGAACAGAACTGACATCTCTAATGCTGAAAATCTTTTCCTAAAATTGTTACCAAATGTATATTCTATGAAAGAACTGGTGCAAAGCTCAAAGACTAATCCAAGGGATGGCAGGTCATTCACATGAAACTCCTGAGTTTATAAAAATGAAGCTTAACAGAGTAAATTCAAAAATGATGTTTCACGTAGCTGAGGCATCCAAAACCTCCAGAGTCCCAGTGTCAAACTAAGGGGTTGGCCACAAAAGTAATGATTCTCCCAAAGGGTCATGAGTATTTGAAATTTTCCAACCAAAAGGCTCAGCAGAGAAGTATATTAAAAAAAAGTCAGTAGATTTTTAGATATTAAGGGAGTCAAGGATATGGGACTAGTGTAAAAAAGATTAGCATGATCTTGATGAATTTGGAACATATAAAT
Organism: Hemitrygon akajei; assembly: GCF_048418815.1. NCBI lineage: Eukaryota > Metazoa > Chordata > Chondrichthyes > Myliobatiformes > Dasyatidae > Hemitrygon > Hemitrygon akajei. The sequence goes on along the minus strand of NC_133124.1, from coordinate 135,837,810 downwards.
GGGGTTGACTAGTGTACATGACATTGGAACAACCTTCAGTACATTTTCCAACAACTATTAAAAACCCATTCTCAAACTCATCACAACATTAAAGCTGCAAATGATGGCACACTCATTTATATATTGCACACAATACCATGAGCAGCAGAGGGATGTCACACAGGTTGGGAAGTGGAAGTTAGGTGAGAAGGAAAGGTGATCTAATCTCTCTACATGCACAGGCAGAACATTCACTATCAACCATTCCCCAACGTGATATCTAACACACCAACAAGTGTTATTAGTCTCACTGATTCATGCCAGTAATTTACCTGAATTTAATGAATGTGGCCCTGTATCTGGAAAATAAATATCAAAATGGGATACAAAATGAAAAAAAACCCACAACATATCTTATCTATTTAATGGAAATAAACAATTACAATGCCACTTTGTTGGAATATACAATCAATGCTAATGAAACATACTAGCAGATAGGTTATTAGCATAAAGTAATTTATCTAGCTAATAGAGTAGCATTATCACACGAATAAAGCCAGCAGAACTGTCACTATTGGCTAGACTTTTGTCTGACCTATCAACTGATCATTATAACGGTCACTGCAGCTTGTTTTATGCAGAAATGGAAAAATGGGCTTTGTGGTTTGGGGACTGAGTGTCCCCAAATGATAAATAAGTTCAAGGAACGGTAATGCCAAATTCTGGCTTTATTCAAATACCGGTAGTTTATTTGCACCATCCATCAGCTTCTTTAACAATAATATTTACAGATTTCATCAACCTTATTGTAACTGAGCAGCTAAGCAACAATGCTGCCTGTTTGTTTTAATCATGCTGCAATGCTCATCATAATATTAACACTAAACAAAATCTAACCTTGTTTTGCTGATGAGTGTCTAATGCAAGGCTAAAAGCAGGATGCTTGACACACAATTGTTTCAGCACAGGAGCCTATTCCGTCCATTGAGTTTATACCAGCTCCAAATAAAAATCAATCTAGCTCATCCCACATTCTCCATCCCTCTCCTCATAGTCCTGAAAATTCATTCCTTTCCGACACATATCCAGTTCACTTTTTGGTACTACCATTGAATGTTCCTCCTCAAATTACCATGGCAGTGCACACCAAATACTTTGTAGAGGATAATTCCTCAAGTATTTTGGTTCTTCTACAAATCAACTCCGAGCCCGCTAGTGTCTAATATTTTTCACCAATGTGAACAGTTTTTCTCCATTTAGTTTATCTTTTATGATATTATGTACCTTCAACACATCTTAACTTTCACTGTTCATCCTGACAGCACAACTTCTCTATCTATATAAAAAAAAGACGATGCTTTTTAACTATGTTCTCGAATTTGCCTTCCATTTTTTTTTTAACAAATTAGTACTTAGAACATTGGAGGACAGTACAGGACCTTTGGTCCACGACCTTGTGCTGACCTCCTAACCTATTCTGAGATCAATATATCCCTTCCCTCCTACTTAGTCCTCCAATTTCTATCCTCCATCTGCCCATCTAACAGTTTCTTAAATACCCTCTAATGTATCTGCCTCTACCACACCCGGCAGAGCATTCCATGCACCCACCACTCTACATGTAAAGAACTTACCCCTGACACTCACCTTGTATTTTTCTTCAGTCACCTTAAAATTATGCCCCCTTCATATTAGCCACCCCTGCCCTGGGGGAAAAAGTCTCTGGCTATCCACTCTATCTATGCCTCTATCATCTTGTATACCTCTATCAAGTCACTTCTCATCCTCTTCGCTTCAAAGAGAAAAGACCGAGCTCCTCTACCTATCTTCATAAGACATGCCCTCTGGTAAATCTCCTCTGTACCCTCTCTAAAGCTTCTACATCTTTCCTATATTGAGATGGCCAGAACCGAACAGAATAATCCAAGTGTGGTCTAACCAGGGATTCATAGAGCTACAACATTAACCCACAGCAAATTATCCATATACAATCCCAGAATCCTCTATCTTACATTGCACATTTCCATTCTTCCTACTAAAATGCAAGACGTTACATTTCTTCCGCCATCTACAGTATTTACCTGCTCCACCAACCCATCAATATATCATTGGCCTTTTGATGTCCTTCATAATTCACTCTGCCTCCATATTATGCAGCAAATCATGAGTACAAAGGTGGAGAGGCAATGGTCTCAGTGCTGTGCTGGAACACTCTACAGTACATTCCTTCCCAATCTGAGAAACAACCTCTCATTACTATAACCGGCCACTTATTTTTCATGCTGAGGCAGACTCTGTTAGTTCATGAGCCACAATCTTAATGGCAAGCCTATCATGCAACACCTTCTCAAATGTTTTCTCTAAGTCCTTATAAGCCAAATTAACCAGACTTTCTCAGTGACAATACAACCTCATCAGTAAAGTCTATTGTTAGTTGGACATGATTTGCCTTGAACTTCACCATTATGAAAATAATCATTCATTTTATTCAACTTTCCTAATTCTACCATCAGTTAAAAAGGAGCAGAATGGATTAATTGCCCTTCAAAATATAGAATCAAGTCTCATTCACAGTATTTGGTTACGTTTGAGCTCATGCACAGTAATGACTGTGTCACAGCAGAGAAAGAGGGGGAATGAGGGGAAGGCAGGGAAACTGACTACTAAGATACACCAGTTCTGTTTTTAGCTAACAATTTAATGGTTCACCAAAGAAATGCTACAATTAACTTAATTAACTAACTTTTCTTCATCTGTTAGCCCTCTTGGCTTCAACTGCAGTTTTTCATAGAAATGATCTTGTCAGGGTGAGTGAGTCAGTCCACAATTATGCAGCACTTACATTGCCTTAAGATCTTATCTGAATCACAGGAAATGTGAGACTAGAAATTCAGATGTGTAGCGTGGAATTTTCTAAAGCTTTATGATGTAAATCTGATACTTTCCACTGTAAAATGTGATAATAATGATTTACTGGTCAAACTGTGTGCCAGCCTTGAAATTCCATTAGTTCGTGCTTCGGAGCTTTGATTGGGAAAATAGTCCACGTGACTGAATGGTATCCCTGTTCCTGGGAACTTTCAGAACTAGGTTCCCACACTATTGCTTTTTTTGCTGTAGTACAATTTAATGGGAACTAATCACCCACTCAAGAGAACTAACTTGTGATTATCCACTTTAATTTGTTTACATACGTGCTGTTCTCATTGTAGCACCATTGTAGTACCCATCACTTATCCCCATGTTCACGTCAGCCTATCCAATGCTTTGCTGAGGCCAGGCTTCTTCCTCAAGTCCACTCAATCCTCTGATACAATTTCTTCAAGATTAAATTATCTAAACCCAAACACAATTCTTTGATCCTTAATCGCTAGATGATTCTCTCCTAGGTACCAAGCTCTTATTCTCCATAGCAGTTACAATACACCTCTGGGTTCTGTTGTCACTGGACTTCAGTCCCCCCAAATTTCCTGATCCCAGACTTCCTGTTATTGATTTTATTATGCTTTACAATGACGTAGTTTCCTGAAGAAAGTGGACAAGAGGTTTGCGTATAGCACCGTCAGCATCAGGACATGCTAGCTTTTCCGGCTGTGGATTTGCAACCAAAATAGTCTGTGCATCATGCAATGCCTACTTCCATTGTCAAAGAATTCCAAGGCCATTATCCCTTTTCTAGTGATATCAGGTATATTTTTCATTCTAAAACATGTGCAAAAGTGCTGCAAAAGATCTTGTTTTGCATATTCTTTGTCTCATTGAATAACCTACAGTCCATTTTTTGCCTTATTTTTAAGAAATCTATTAAAGATTTCCATTGAGGATTTTTCTTGATCTACCTGTGTTGCTGGATTCAACTTCTATGCTTTTATTAATGTCTCTAAAATGCTTCCAAAGTATTCCCACTGAAAAGCATAAATAGAAAACCAACTATCTTTGAACGTACTTTGTAATCTCCTCGTGGGGCTTTCACCATGCGGGTGTCTGCGTGGCGTGTAGGGTGAAGGTTGTGGAAGGGGCATGGATGAAACATCATGGGTCTGGAGTTTGTACCAGTGCGCTTCGTCATCCAGCAAAGCCGTTTCCAATTCTATGAGGATCTGAAATCAGGAACATAAGAAAACTAATAGGATAGGATATTGACAACACAAAAAAAATGTCAAATTAATAGAAGTATTGAAAATGCTTAAAAGTAGTCTCGACCAAGTGACAAAAGATTAGCATATTCATTCATACTCTCTGAAAAAGACACTTGTTTGTTTTTTTTTGTGGTCAGGTAGACGATTTTTACAATCTGAGGTAAATATTAATTCGACAGATTTTTCCAAAATTGTATAAAGAGAGAGTCGTACATTTTTCATGAAGAATGCAGTAAATAATTTGCTACAAAATAATACAGAAAATACTGAAAACACTCAGCAAGGACAGTGTGTGGAGAGGAAAGCAGAGTTTGTGTTTCAGATTAATGGTCTTCCATCAAATTTCTGATTTCTAGCAGCTGTGGCATTTTGTTTTCAGGGTTTTCTACAAAGTTCGGTCAATAGGTTACAACAGATTGAGAAGAAAATTGATGAACAAGAGCCACATATTTAGAGTTAATGGATTTGGAAATGGAAATGATTCTGGCTTCTTTCCCCTTCCTTTCTAATCCTGGTGAAGGATCTTGGCCAAAAATGTTGATTTTATTCCTGTCCATTGATACTGTCTGACCAGCTGAGTTCCTCCAGTATTTCATATGTGTAAATGGATATTACTTCAATTAATGAAAAGGTTTATAAATGCTGTAGCTTAAACTACAGCTCCAAATCCACTTCTCTTCCTCACTAATTTGATATTTTGCTGGTTTGAACTTTGATGTAGAAAGGTTCATTCAGAATTTGGTGACATTGTATAAACAGGAATTTCGATATTTAAAAACAAATTATAAAAACATTCATGAAGACACGAGTTAGTGACAATGGTCAGTGATGTGAATTGTGAGATTATATTTAATAAGAATGAAAAATATTGATAAATTTGTACAAAAAGCTGGCCTGGTACAAGTCAAATAATTTACCAACTCATTTAAAATTCTATGTGATCAAGCTATTGATGGGAAACTACTATTTTGCAACCCTTGGACAACTTCTACTGCAGCAGAAAAGATTAAGAGATGGTTTAATAGAAATTTTTCAAGTTATTAACATTTCATACCAATGCCTTCACAGCTAATTTCAGGCTTGTGTTTTAACTCTAAGAAGAAATCAGCTTTAAATTCCCCCTTGTAATATGCAGGATATATTGAAACAAACACCATGGTCTCATTAAATTGAAAGCAATGCTAATAATAGTTAAAACTAATGCACCAAGATGGCATTGATATAAGACCACGAGATTATGTTGCATTGAAATCACTGCAGAACATGATTCATGGGACACTGGCGTAGAGTTTTATAATGGTGCTGAGAGGCATTAATTATATTTTGTCAGTACCTTCAGGACACTTTTACATTTTACTATGAAACTGGGTCAGCTAAATATTTCTCGTGTGTGCAAGGTATTCTCCCCAATGCATTCTTAACTAAGACACCAAGTTCTCACCACTGCTTTATCATGATTGTCTTTATAAATAATTTCACAAACTTACTCCACACTCAAGGATTTTTTAAAACTAAGCTTAACAATAATGGCTAGTTCAGGAAGCCAATGTTATCAGCATACAGAAATAGTAATCCTCTGCCTTGACAAGACAGTTTTACACATTCTCCTGTTCCATCTAGATCTGAGCCTTCAGGGAACAACAATGCCATAGTTCCATTTTATTTTATACAGTTGTTTCATATTCAGAGAAACACTGTAATCTTTATAATAATAAGTTCGAGGTTTACCAAGCTTAAATGAGGAAAACAAGAAGTGAAGAATACTTACAGGATTCAAGGCACTATGCAAGCTGATTGTTTTGGTTGACAGCAGTACAGGGATTCAAAGTTCAAAGTAAATTTATTATCAAAGTATGTATTCCATCTACAAATTTAAGATTCATCTTCTTGTAGGTACCCATAAAGCAAAACCACAATAGGGTCCACGAAAACCCCACACAATGAACATCCATTGTGGAAAAGGGGACAAATAGTGCAAATAATAACAAAGTAAACAATTAATGCATAGAACATGAACTGCAGAGTCAATCAGCGCTAAGGCCAGTGAAGCCAGTCCAGGAGTACCATGGCTGCAGGGAAACAACTACTCCCAAAACTGGTGTTATAGGACCCGAGGGTCCTGCACCTCCCCCCCAGTGGTAGCAATGAGAAGAGAGGAAGATGGGAAACACAGGCAGACGGAATGGGTTCAGGTGCAGGATCTTGGCTCGCACAGAGTAGTGGGGTGAACACCTGTTATAAATGCTCAGCCCAATTACATGACCCCGAGATCCCTAAATCATAATTTTTCCTCCATCTTAATTGGTGCTCCATTTTCCCCTTAACTTTCTCTCAAATTATTCTCAATCAGTGCCTAAAGTCCTTGTACATTTCCTCTGATTAATGTCTCCCACCTTCCCAACAAGAGAGCTGAATTCTGCTTTGTCATTTATGGGGGTACATCACCAATGGCTCACGGCTATAATTTTGGACTGGTGGCTTTCCAAGCAACCAGATGCCCACTGTCAGTATGAAATAAAGTAAAAACATATCTTACATGGTACACATGCCAGAAGAATACATGAAGGAAAGCATGAAGTTAATTATAAATTATCTGTTGTTCATGAGGTAGGGAATTAAGTTGAAAGGAAACAGATACAAAATTCTGGAGGGAAAGGCAATGTTAAGGGGAGTTCAAAATGTAGGTAAATTGAGAAAATCAGGTTGCTGCTGGATCCCAAGGGAGGGAATTTGTAGAATGTCTACAAGACGGCTTTTTAGAACACCTTCTGGTTGAACTCACAAGGGGAGAGTCTATTTTGGATTGAGTGTTGTGTAATGAACCAAATTTGATTGGGGATTAAGCTAGATAAAGGAACCCTTATGAAGCAGTGATAATGATATGATAGAATTCACACTGCAGTTTGAGAGAGGAAGCTAAACTCACATGAATCAGTGTAACAGTAGATTAAAAGGAATTATATAGGCATGAGAGAGGAGCTGGCTAAAGTTGATTGGAAGGCAACACTAGCAGGAACATCGGCAGAACAGCAATGGCAGGAAATTCTGGGAGTAATTCAGAAGGTGCAGGATAGATATATCCCAAAGAAGGAGCATTCAAAAAGCACAATGATGTAACAAAGGCTGACAAGAGAAGTCAATGACAACATGAAAGCCAAAGAGATAGCAAATGATAGAGCAAAATTAGTGGGAAGTTAGAGGATTTGGAAACTTTTAAAAACCAGCAGAAGGCAACTAAAAGGTTGTAAGAGGAGAAGTGATGAAGTATGAATGTAAGTGAGCCAATAATGTCAAAGAAAATACCAAAAGATGTTCAGATACATAAAGAGTAAAAGGCAGTTGCAAATAGATATCAGACTGCTGGAAAATGAAGCTAGGGATGTAGTAATGGGGGACAAGAAAATGGTGGTTAAACTGAAAAAGTATTTTGCAACAGTCTTCACTATGGAAGACACTACAAGAATGCTGGAGGTTCAAGAGTTTCAGAGGGCAGAAGTGAGTGCAGTTACTATTACGAGGGAGAAGGTGCCTAGGAAGCTCAAAGGTCTGAAGATAGGTAAGTCACATGGACCAAATGGACTGCAGTCCAGGGTTTTGAAAGCGGTAGCTGAAGAAATGGTGGAGGCATTAGTAATGATCTTTTAAGAATCACTAGATTCTGGTATGGTTCTGGAGGAGTAGAAATTTGCAAATGTCACTCCACTCTTCAATTCTGGAGGCAGACAGAAGGAGGAAATTATAGGCCAGTTAGCCTGACCTCAGTGGTTGGGAAGATGTTAGAGTCCATTATTAAGGACTCCATTATTGAGGTTTCAGGGTACTTGAAGGTACCTGATAAAATAGGACAAAATCAGCATGGTTTCCTTAAAGGAAAATCTTGCTTGCCAAATCTGTTGGAATTCGTTGAGGAAATAACAAGCAGGATAGACAAAGAAGAATTGCTGGATGTTGTGTATTCAGATTTTCAGAAGGCCTTTGATAAGGTGTCATACATGAGGCTGCTTAACAAGATTAGAGCCCATGGTATTACAGGAAAAATAGTAGCAAGATTAACTGATTGGCAGGAGGAAAAGAGTGGGAATAAAAGGAGTCTTTTCTGGTTGGTTGCCGGTGACTAGTGCTGCTCTGCAGTGGTCAGTGTTGGGACCCGCTTTTTCTTATGTTATATGTCAATGATTTGGATGATGGAATTGATGAATTTATGGCCAAGTCTGCAAACGATATGAAGATAGGTGGATGGGCAGGTAGTGTTGAGGAAGCAGGGAGGTTTCAGAAGGACTTAGACAGATTGGAGAATGGGTTAAGAATTTGCAGATGGAATATAGTGTAAGGAAGTTATAGTCATGCACTTCGGTAGAAGGATTAAAGGTGTAGACTATTTTCTAAATGGAGAGAAAATTAAAAAATCTGAGGTGCAATGAGACTTGGGAGTCCTTATGTGGGATTCCCTAAAGGTTAACTTGCAGGTTGTGTTGGTGGTGAGGAAGGGAAATGCAATGTTAGCATTCATTTCAAGAGAATATAAAAGCAAGAATGTAATGCTGAGGCATTATGGGGCACTGGCAAGGCCTCACTTGGGGTATTGTGAGCAGTTTTGTGCCCCCTTAGTTAAGAAAAGATGAGCTGACATTGGAGAGAAGTCAGAGTGGGTTAACGAAAGTGATTCTGAGAATGAAAGGCTTATTGTTTGAGGAGCAATTGATGGCTCTAAGCTTATAAATCGCTGGAATTTAGAAGAATGAGGGAGGGATCTCATTGAAGCAGATCGACTGTTGAAAGGCCTAGATAGAGTAGATATGGAGAAGATGTTTCCTACGGTTGAGGAGTCTAGGGCCAGAGAGTAGAACCTCAGAACAGAGGGCCGGTCATTTAGAATGGAGATAAGAAGGAATTTCTTTAGCCAGAGAGTGGTGAATCTGTGGAATTGGTTGCCACAAGTGGCTGTGGCAGCCAGATCATTAGGTATATTTAGTGTGGAGGTTGACAGGTTCGTGATTAGTCAGGGTGTGAAAGTTTACGGGGAGAAGGCAAAAAATGGGGTTGAAAGAAACAAATGCATCAGCCATGATGAAATGGTGGAGTAGACTTAATGGGCCAAATAGCCTAATTCTGCTCTTATGTCTTATGGTCTTTGGGAACTAAGCAAGTCAGGCAGAATCTACGGAGAAGAATAAACTGTCAATGTTTTGGGCCTAACCCTTCATCAGGTCTGGAACAAAAGGGTGGGAGAAGCTGGAACAAGAAGATTGGGGAACAGAAAGGTGTACAAGCTAGCAGGTGAGAGGTGGGACCAGGTGAGGGGGGAAGTCAGAAGATGATTGATTATAGGAGTTAAAGATAAAGGACTGATAAAGAAGGAATCCAATGGGAGGGGACAGTGGACCATAGAATAAAGGGAAGGAAGAAGGTTACCAGGAGTAAATGAGAGGTAGGTGAGAAGAGAAGGGTTGAGAGGATAACCAGAATGGGGAATGGAGAAGGAGAGAAGATGGGAGATGGGAGTAATTACTGGAAATTGGGGAAATTGATGTTCATGCTATCAATTTGAGAGCTACCCAGACTGAATATGAGGTGTCGGTTCTCCAGCGTGAGTTTGGCCTCATCAGGGTAGTAGAGGTTGCCATGGACAGATATGTCTGTATGGGAATGCTAAGTGGAATTGAAATTGTAGCCACAGAGAGATCCTGTCTCGTACTGCAGTCAGTGAAGGTGCTCAATGAAGCACTTGCTGACGCTGCATCAGGTCTCACTGTTGTAGAGAGTGCTGTATTGGAGACAAGAGGTGACCCCGCAAGACTCACAAGTGAAGCGTCACCTCATCTGGAGGGGCTGCTTGGGACCCTGAAAGATGGTGAGGGAGGAGGTATATGGGCAGGTATACTTGTCACTTGTCATGCTTGCAGGGATAATGCCAGGTGGGAGATCACTGAGGAGCAATGAGTCCCTTAAATAGGTTCCTATGGAAAGTAGAGAGGGGAGGGGAAATTGTGCTTAGTGGTAGAATCCTGTGGGAGATGGCAGAAGTGATGAAGAATGATGTACATGAGGTGGTTTATAATGACAAGGGGAACCCTGTCCCTTTTATACAACAGGAGAATAGGATGATGGCAGGTGTGTGGGCTCCAGTAATGAAGTATATTGGCAGAGTGCTTGCAAAATAGTGACAGGATTGGTCAAAGTCAGGATGGATTTACGAAAGGAAGATCATGCTGAACAATTTTCCGGAAAGTTTTTGAGAGGATAACAAGCAGAGTTGAATGGGAAAGAAGGGAAACCAATGTTTTATTTGGAATTCAAAAAGGCTTTGACAAAGGCCCACATAAGAGAAAAGTAAAGCACATAGGATTGTGGTAATGCATTGTTATGGACAGAGAGCTGGTTGACAAGCCAAAAAAAGAGCAGGAACTAGTGGCATGCTATGACTCAACCTGACTACAGAGTTCAGTGCTTGGACCCTAACTGTTCACATTACAAAAATGATCTAGGCAAAGAAAGTAAATGAAATATTTCCATATTTGTGAATGACCCAAAGCTGGGTGGGTGTGGAAGATGCAAAGAGGCTCTATTTTGAATGAGCAGGTTGACTGGATGAACAAATGCATGGCAAATGCAGCATTATATGGGTAAATTCTGTTTGAACGCCCTAGTTGGACGGTTGTTAAGGATATCATTCTATAGATTTATATATATGAATCCCACAAGAAAATGAATCTCAGGATTGTATATGATGACATATATACTTTGTACTTTGATAATAAATTTACTTTGATCTTTGAACTTAAATGTAATTTTCTCCTTTGGTGGCAAAAAATTTAGTAAGACAGATATTGCCCAAATATTGGAAGGTAAAGAAAGACTCCTTATTCAAAAGCTATTGGAATAAAATCATATACTGTGGGTGTCAAATTGTATGTTGGCCTTTGCAGTAAGTGGAATTGAGCACATGGTCAGGGATGGTTGATTGTAATTGTTCAGGACCTTGGAGAGATCATGTTGTCTGCATCTGTCACCTCCTTATCTGTGGAAGGATGTTCTGGCTAGGAGGGTGACTAAAGGTTTGCCAGACTGATTCCTGGGATGACAGAAGTGATGTGTGAAGCAAGACTAGGATTTACTTGCTGGAATTTAGAAGGCTGAGATGGGATCTCATTTAAACTTACGAAATCTTGACATAGCTGTACCGATCAGATGTGGGAAAGTTGATCTTGATGGAAAAATCCAGAACTGCGGGTCACAGTCACATGGGCCAGCTATGATCACATTGAATGCCAATGGAATATCTACTCCTGTCCTTAATGTCTATGTTTCTGGTTCTTCCACCACACTTCTAGGAAGGTCAATAGGAAGGGGCGTAGTCCTCTGAGAGAGAAATAAAAGTCTCATTTGTCTGGAATAAGCAACTTTCAACAGTGACTCTTACTAATGTACTTCTCAAAAGACAAAAGATCCTCTCCATATCCACCCTGTCTCTGTGGAATTTTATACGATTCCATCCTGTCCCCTCGCTCTCTTCTTTAGTAAAACAGATATCAGCTTAGCCTGCCAACCTTTCCTTAGAAAACAACACCTGCTTCGTATATTAGGCTAGAAATTCTTATTCTAGTGCAATAATGTAAGTGCTTATAATTCCAGTACACTATTATACACTCAGGGTCACTTTATTAGGTGCACCTGCTCGTTAATCTAATCAGCTGGTCATGTGGCAGCAAATCAATTCACAAAATCCCGCAGACATGGTCAAGAGATACAGTTGTTCAGCCCAAACATCAGAATGGGGAAGAAATGTGATCTAAGTGACTTTGACTGTGGAATGATTGTTGGTGCCCGACAGAAGTGGTTTGAGTATCTCAGAAACTGCTGATTACCTGGGATTCTTATGCACAAAAGTCTCTAGAGTTTACAGAGAATGGTGCAAAAACAAAAAAAAAAATTAGTGAGTGGCAGTTTTGTGGGTGAAAATACCTTGTTAGTGAGAGAGGTCAGAGGGGAATGGCTAGCCTGGGTCAAACTGACAGGAAGGCAACAGAAACTCAGATACCTACATATTATAATGGTGGTGTGCAGAAGAACTGTTCTGAGTGCACAACATGTCAAACCTTGAAGTGGTTGGGCTACAGAGCAGAAGACCATTAACATAACCTCAGTGTACAGGGGATACCTAATAAAGCGGCCACTGAGTGTCAGTCCTTATCCTGTATGCTATACTCAGGAAGTGGTTACAACACATGTACTGTATATATCTGAAGCATAATCTTCTTTCTGTATTCATTTCTGTTTGCCATAAACAATGACCTTCTGTGAACTTTGAAGAGAAACAGAAGTATGGATGCTGGAACCTGGAGTAAAAAAAAGCGGCTGGAGGAACTTTGCAGGTCAGGCAGCATCTGTAGAGTAAATGGACAGTCACTGTTTCCGATCAATTCCCTTCTTCTAGATTCTGTTAATTGCCTGCATATTAGTGCAGTTGCAGGTTCTGGAGGGTCACCCAGATAGTTCTACATGTAGGACCACTGTAACTTCACAAAATTAAATATGCTTTTTAAGTCCTTTTTTCTGCCAAAATATAGAATTTCACATTTTCTAGCTTGTTATTTATATGCCTTCTCACTTAACTTTTTCATTTAATTTTTCTTGATTGGTTGAAAGCCTCTTCAAGCCTCCTTTATAACTTACTTTGTGTGAGTAATAGCTTTAGCAATATTGTTGTTGTTCAGTCATTGACCTCTTCATGACCTCATGGTCCAGAGGGTTTTCATGGCAAGACACGGAAGTAGATTGCCAGGCCTTTCTTGCGCTCAGATACTGCTGCTGCCAGGTTGGGACCCGGCTGGGTTTGAACTCAGGACCATCTGTCTTGAAGTCCAGTGCTGATGCCACTACACCACCAGCCAGCCCTTCACCTAATATGCCTTCACCCAAATTAATTCATCCAGCACTGATCCCTGAGGCACAGTATTTGTTGCACCTTGCCTCCCAGCAACTTGATCTCCAATAATTTAAACTTACTTTCAGTGGTAGGAAGCATCACCTGCAGCATATGATCCACAGCTTGCAGATTTTACAAGTACTTTGTTGCTAGATATGAATGCTTTGGTAAACTTTCATCTTGAACAATCTACTGGGAGAATGTGTAGAAGGCATGCAGTTCTGTTCTAATCTCAGCAGAGTACACAGCACGAGACTTCTAAATTTCAACAATGGTATCCTCCTTGCAAATTGCCACCTTTCATCCTTTACATGAGAGTGCATCGAAGAGGTAGGGCTGTGGTCTGAGAGTGAGGAACGACCCTGTTTGGGCAATTTAAGCACCGGGCCAGATTGAAAAGGTCAGGGTGTCGAGGGCAGATGTGAGGGATGGGCTGGTTTAGCTTGCTGCTCCATGAGATTTACACATCGCTGCACTAAACTGAGGCTGTGGCCTAGACTCATTTTCGTGAACCTCAGTTCTGAATGCTACTTGCTTTCTTTTATTGCTTGCACAATTTTTTTTATTCTCTCTGCACATTGGGTATTCAACAGTCTTCTTTTGTTTTAATGGATTCCATTGGCTTTATTTGTTTTGTGGCTGCCTGAAAGGAGAGGAATCCCAAGAGTGTATAAAGGATATGTACTTTGTTAATAAAAGTACTTTGAACAAGAAGAACAAGAAGAAGAAGAAGAAGAAGAAGAAGAAGAAGAAGAAGAAGAAGAAGAAGAAGAAGAAGAAGAAGAAGAAGATGAAGAAAGCCCTTAACTCTGTAGAGTCAATGGGACTTTTAGCAGGCTTTTTTGTTTTAACAAGGCCGAGTTGCTAGCTCGATGCTCAATTCAGCACAGATGGGAAGCGTGCAAGGGAGCCGGCTGGATTCAAACTCTGGAGCCTTCGTTCCAACGTCTGCGCTGATACCTCTACGCCACCAGCTGGCCCTTTGAACATGAACTTTCAAAGACCTTGTTGCCAGTGATTAAATGTGATCATGGAAAAGGAAGGCTGAAACTGGAGATATTTGACACACTCTTACCAAGATTCATGATTTAATGAGGGCTATATTTTTCTTTCTTTCCTATTGAACACCACAAGACAGTGAGTTCCTATGCAGGACTGCAGGCTTTTGTAAGGAGCTGGCTGCCATTAAATGTTTAAATAAACACTTTATATGCTGTCAGTCAATTCTGCACTTAATCAAAACTGAAAGAAATTCCAATTAGTGTCAATAAGTAGTGAACCAACCAGTTAGTCGCCAATATCCTGGTCGCAATTAATGATGACTATAATCAATGTCTGCCTATCTATCTTTGAGTCACCAATGGATGCTAGATGTGATGGCCAGGTGACAAGAGTTATTGGCTGAAAGCTAATGACCATTGTCTCTCACCCAAAGACATGTGCAGTGGACAAATTGAATACAGGGGGTGATTGATAAGTTTGTGGCCTAAGGTAGTAGGAGTCAATTTTAGAAAACCTAGCACATTTATTTTTCAATACAGTCCCCTCCTACAGTTACATATTTAGTCCAGTGGTCATGGAGCATATGGATCTTGGACCTCCAGAAAGTGCCTACAGCATGGGTGATTGATAAGTTTGTGGCCTAAGGTAGAAGGAAATGAGTTATACAGCTCTCGTTACATGCATGTGCAGTTCAATTCTTTGAGTGATTATGCAGAAAGTTTGAAGCTAATAACTCATTTCCTTCTAACTTAGGTTACAAACTTATCAGTCACCCTGATGAGTTATAACTGATGAGTTATTAACTTCAAACTTATTAAGCTTCAGGTGACAGACTACCACCCTGATATTCTTCTGTAAAATATCTTGATACAATATTAAATTCATTGTTCACTCAATGATTTGCAAGCTGTCTAGGCCTTGAGGTAGAAAAGCAGCCCCAAACCATGATGCTCCTTCCACCATGCTTCACAGTTGGTATGAGGTTTTGGTGTTGGTGTGCAGTGCCCTTTTTCCTCCAAACACATAGCAATGTGCACTTCTGCCAAAAAGTTTAACCTTTGTCTCATCTGTCCACAGAACATTGTCCCAGAAGTGTTGTAGAACATCCAGGTGGTCTTTTGCAAACTTGAGACATGGAGCAATTTTTTTTTGGCAAGCAATGGTTTCCTCCATGGTGTACTTCCATGGATACCATTCTCATTCAGTGTTTTTCTTACAATGAGCACATGAACAGAGACTTCACCAAGTTCTAGAGATTTCTGTATGTCTTTTGCTGTTCTCCCTGGGCTCTTTTTCACCTCTTTCAGCATTGCACATTATGCTCACTCCCAGGGAGAGTAGCAACAGTGCTGAGTTTCCTCCATTTGTGGACAATTTCTCTTACTGTGGACTGATGAACACTCAGGTCTTTAGAAATGCTTTTGTAGCCTTTGTCAGCTTCATGCATCTCTACAATTCTTCTTCTAAGATCCTCTGGAAGTTGTTTTGATCAAAGCATGGTGCATATAAACAGATCTTTGAAGAGCAAGCTCTGTCAGTAACCTGACTTTGTGTGTCTTTTTATAGGGCAGGACACCTCTACCACTGACACTTCTACCACCCACACCTCCAATCTCATCTCAATGATTGGAACACTTGACTCCAAATAGCTTTTATAGAAGGCATTACCCCCAGAGGTTCACATACTTATTCCAATGTAATATTGCATTATTTTTCTCAATAAATAAATGAAAGTATAATGTTTTTGTGTTTTTTATTTATTTGGGTTCTCTTTATCTAGTTTGAGGAGTTATATGAAGATCTGATCACATTTTAGATGATAGTAATGCAGAAATAGAGGAAATTCTACAGGGTTCACAAAATTTCTAGCAACACTGTAAGTGACAGTCACTAATGCTGGAGGAGGCTTTAATTTAAACAAAAAGGTCAAAGAGAGCTAAGTCATTGTCTCATTTCATCAAAATCTATTTAACCAATGCACATACCTAGCACAGTACTTCACATATAAGTATTTTGTCAGGTGATTTATCATTTCCATCTATTTTAGCTAAGCCATAACTAATCTACTTTGAAATAGAAGATTAGATTGACTTTATGTTTTTAAATTTTATTAAGATACAGCAGTGAATAGGCCCATCCAGCCCTTTGGGCTGTGCTGCCCAGCAACCTTGATTTAACCCTAACCTAATCAATGGACAATTTACAATGACCAATTAACCTTCTAACTGGTACATCTTCGGACTGTGGGAGGAAATCAGAACATTTGGAAGAAACCCACGCAATCACGGGGAGAACATGCAAACTCCTTACAGGCAGCGGTGGGAATTGAACCTGCTGTAAAGTGTTTGTACATTGAAATATATAGTAAAATCTGTCATTAGTGTCAAACTAAATCAACACGGATTGTGCTGGGAGCAGCTTACAAGTGTCGCCATGCTTCTGGCGCCAACATAGCATGCCCACAACCTATTACCCTAACCAATATGCCTTTCGAATGTGGGAGGAAACTGGAGCACCCAGAGGAAACCCATGTGGCCACAGAGAATGTGCAAACTCCTTACAGAGGGTGACAGGATTTGAACCAAGGTTAGTGATCACTGGTGTTGTAAAGCAATTATGCTAACCACTATGTTACAGTGCCTCCCATTATAAATACTCCTGAGGGGGTTTTCAGACTGAGAGAAACATTTTCTCTAAATTCTCCCAGGAACAAAACTAAAAATCTGAAAATTGAAGAACTACAGATGCAGATGTTAGAAATCAGAAATAAAAATAACAATGCTTTAAAAGCTCAGTAAGTCAGGCAGCATCTGTGGAACACCATACAGCACATCTTGTTTTTCCCCTTATCTTCCCAATATCCAACAGTCCACTTGCTTGCTTCCAAGTAACGGAGTTACTGACTTGTGTATCTTCTAACTTGGTGCTCATTGTGCAGTTTCGTCGACATGGAGATGTGCAAATTTGTGAGCAATATGCAGAATATCTCCGTTTGATTCACATTGGCGACCCTGTATTCCTGCTTTAATTTTCCATCCCATTGTTACTCAACCTTGAGGCCCTCTATTGGTCAGGGTTGACCATTGATGCTGTGTCCCAGATGTCTATGTTATATGCAAGACAGCACGTAAGCCAGGGCAGTCCAATACGAAGAGCAAGCTGTTGAGAATGTAGCAGGCTCCCCCTCTCCACGCAGCAGATGAATTCAAAGGAATGGCAGAGACCGATACAGTTTGGCACCAGTTGCATCGCAGGTGTTGCCAGTCAGCATTGATCTCAATACAGGACTGCCTTAGGGACTTCAGCCCTGGAGTTCTCCTCGAGTTCACTCCTGAAGCCTACCCCATGAGTGGGTACAGCCACAAAACAGTGGAGGTTTGAGGTCAGAGGTTTCCTTCTTCGAGACGAGCTGCCAAAACCATGACTGACAAGCCCCATCTGCCTGAAGTGACCAGTAACCCACTTTTTCTGCTTCTCCTGCAGTAGAAACGGTTCCACCGGGTTTGGTAGCTAAGGAGGTACCAAAGCTGGACAGTTGTCAGAGGCTGGACAGTTTAGGCCAGGAGCTGGACAGTTGTCAGAGGCTATTGGAGATGCATAGCATTGGAAGCATCAAATAGGTAGTGGGAGCTTATCTTCACTATCAACCCCAGCTATAGTCATAAGGAACCTCTCTTATACTATTCCAACAAAGCCAAACAGAATGAGCTCTCAGAACTCAACAATTTCAGCTATTTCAGATAACTTGTCTTCCCAGTTTGCATCAGAAACCATCAGTTTGGTAAAAGTGGTACCCTGACTAGCTGGGCATTCTACTTAAATAGAGATTTCTGATAACTATACAGGTTCATACCTTACACTTACTGTGTTTGTCTTACCTTTGCTCTACGTAGGCCAGCCGCTACTCTATGTATTTCACCACCCTCTCAGCTGTTATCACCAACATTCAGCCTCCACTGTATCAGACTTCCCTTTTGTTTTCTCTGCCTTCCCCCTTCGCAGTATATTATTAAGTTTCTTTTGAAACTTTTCCTGATTCTGATTATGGGACATTTAATCTGAAACATCAAATTGTTTTTATCTCACCAGAGATGCTGACTGACCTGCTGAGTATTTCCAGCATCTTTTAGTTATGTAATGAAATTGTGCCTGTGTAATGTGAAGGGTCCATTTACTTGCCAGTCGAAAGCCATGCTGGTTGTTGATTGACCCATTTGAGAGATGCAGCAGCTCTTTTTCATTGGTCGCCTTGCTCACCATGGCACCAGTGTCCAGTTCTGGGTGTCTCAGGGGTATAAGAGTAGTAGGTACAAGAGACTCACTCTCTATCCTTTGTCTCCAGGGGTTCATCTTCACACCAAGGTCGCGACCAGTAGTGAAGAACCATTGGGAAAGTATGCCGCAGATATAGGAGGGCCCACATGCACACTTCGCTGAGTATCTGCATGTTGAATGTTTAGTTTTGTAATTGTGTAACTTGGGGAGACTTAATGAAATACTTGTTGAGCTTGAGGTGTTACTGAACGCTTAGTGTCATGGTTATGTAACTTGGGGTGGCTTAGATGAGCACATGTTTGACTTAGGTGTTTGGTCGAAAGTCTTAGTGTTTGACTGTAAATAAGTAGTTAATGTGCTTATTCATAATCAGTTTGTTCTGTCTCTCTCACCAAACCCGTGAACCTGCTTTCCTGCCACAGACTGGCAATAATTTCAATGCCGCATTGTTAACAGCACACAAACAATAAGAACAATAGTGATTAGTAAGAAGATATTTCATTCAAATATGTTTGAAACTGTTAAGAAATTGATGATTTTGAATTAATAAAAGCCAGATTTTTCAGTCACCGTTAAAGGACATGTGAGAGCTTTGACTAGCAGATGCATTCTTCCATTGGCCACGGATTTGGGAATGCTGCACATTACAAGGCAGCTGCATCACCTCTGATGGTAAGAAGCATCAAAACATTAACTTTCAAAATGGAAAATCCTCACTGAGTCATGCAGAGTGCAAACCAAGTATAAAGCAGGAAGAAGCAGCTAGATTGAATAAATCTGCAGGCAACAAAGTAAAGAATAAGGAATAGCACTGGGAATAATGAGAGAGGTGAATAGCTGGAAAGAAATTTGTATTCACCATCACAAATTTTGATTTGAGCTAATGGGGTTTTATAGTCACTAAATTAATCAGCAGTAATTATTACTTATCATATACTTAGAACCCTGATATCACCTGTCCAAACTTTATCAGTTAGTTTTAGTGTAGAAATAGTGATTGTGCATCCCAGGTGTCTACAGTGCATAGATTTTAGAGCAATTCTGTCACCTAGCACTGTAACATCACAACCTGAGCAGCAGCTTCTACATTACTAAGTTTAATATTATTGCTGTTGAATCACTCCAACTGCTATTTTTACCACAAAATCCAGCAAGATGTACACTTTCTTTCAGTAAAAAAAAACATGCTTTTATTACCTCTCCTAAAAATTCACTCTCTTCTTCTCGAACTCGAGCTTGGTCCCACAGGGTGATTTCCAGCATCCGTTCCCGAAATTCCCTCCGATGAACTGGAGAATAAATGAATGTCTGGTTCCACTTGGGTTCAAGTGTTTTCTTTACTGTTTTTGTTCTTCGCTTGCTTTTGTCACTAGCAAACAATCATAGGACAGAAGTCAGAACTGAAAGTAGACTACAAGAACACAGATTAGAGGAGGACCTACTTATTTTTGATTGTGTGGGTGTCTAAGTTCCTGTGGAATCCTCCACAGAATTCACATTACATAAGGAAGAGGTCTGAGGTAGTTAAGGCTTGTCTTCAAATAAATTAGAATCAGACAAAGGGATGACTACACATAGATGTAATTCATTTCCCACTTTTGAATAAAAATATCTTATCATATTCTTAAATATTTCCATGACATTCCTAAAGGAAACATTTATAAATACAAAGCAACACACACAAAATGCTGGAGGAACTCAGCAGGTCAGGCAGCATCTATGGAAATGAATAGATAAGTCGACGTTTTGGGCCAAGACCCTTCTTTAGGACTCATAAATAGATTTATAAGTCCATTCATGACTTATAAATACAGATTGTATATATAGTAAACATTGAAGAGAATAGTGACAACCTCAAGATGATAAGGCCGCTTGGCAGACACATTGCATTTTATATTTAATGCAAAGTATTACATTTTCATCAGATGTGTGAGGAACAGCAATATAAAGAGTACAATTTCAAAGAGGGTTTCATGAACAAAGATATGTGAGTGTGAATACTGACAGATGTTTGAAGGGAGCAAAACAGATCAAAAAATGAGATTAAAGGCAGTTTGTATTAAGATGCAGGTGGCTTTAATCTCCAAAGCAAAACAGTTATGATGAAGCAACACACAAAAAGGTGGACAAACTCAGCAGCTGAGGCAGTATTTAGGAAGGATATTGACAATCAATATTTCAGGTCAAGACTCTTCATTCAGTCCTCGATGAAGGTTCTCAACCTGAAATATCCATCTCCATTCGTAGATGCTGCTTGATCCACTGAGTTCCTCCAGTATTTTATGAGTTGCTCTACATCTCCAGCATCTGCAAATCTTCTTGTCTCTCAAAGTCATGATGAAGCTTATAAAAGTTCAGCCAAAACCAATTTCATTACCACACACTGGTAAAATTATAAAGGCTTTTGGGAGGGTGAGAGAAGAGATCAACTTAAACAGTTCAAGGAACATTATGGCTGACGTGTATTTAATATTTCAGTAGTATTTGAGTAATATTGTAAATATATTGTTTAATTAAGCATTCTTGTTCATTTAAATAATTATCGGTAATATGTAAAAAGAAGTGAATTGCATACATCATGATGCTACTGTGTGATGCATGTGCACCTCGCTTAAAGTTAAAAATGAAGTTAGACTCACATTTCAGACTCACGTGTCTTTCTTTCAATTAGTTTAATGTGTTGGAGTTAAAACAAACTTAACAGTGGAGACAAGGTATTTTAAAAATGAACCAGAGAAGACTACCAACCTGCTGAAGCTCAACGCAACAGTTGAGTTTGAAAAAATGCACAGTGAGATATTCAAGTTAAAATAAAATTGCAGCAAGAAACAGTCAAGTTAGAAAATAAAGGAGAAAATGGAAGAATTCCCTGGCTCATAAACATTGAGTACTGAGTGATAATAATCAAAAAGCAGAAATGGCGGGCAACATTGGAAAGATAGACTTAATCCATTGCACAATGGATAACTGGCTCACATATATGAAGTGGATCGAGCAGTATTTTAGAGCTAGTAAAATAACCAATGAGAAGCGATTGCCAATTTTGCTGAGTGCATTGGCTGGAAAAGCATACTGTTTGCTTAGAAGTTTGACCTTCCCAACCAAACCTGCCAAAATGAGCTTTGTTGTTATCATGAAAGTAATGCAGGAACATTTAGAACTGAAACCATTGTTGATTGCAGAATGCTTTAGGTTTCATAAGTAGAATCAAAAGGAATGGGAGTCCATTTCAGTTTGCATGACTAAATTGAAGAGATTGTTTTGGCATTGTTAATTCAGTATTGGTTTAATGATGTATTGAAAAATCATTTAGTTTGTGGAATCTTACAAGAAAGTATTCAAAAAAACAACCAGTATTTTAAAAAAGCAGTTGAAATAGCTGTATCAATGGAAACAGCAGACAGAGATGAAATCGAGTTGTAGTCAGGAGTGAAAGTGAGCATGAATAAAATTGTAGTGGCCTGTCTGTCCGAACAAATTTTGTTACCATTGTGGCAGGGCTCACATACACCAGCCCATTGCAGATTTAAAGGGGAAACTGGTAGAAAATGCAAGAAAATAGAACACATACAAAGAACATGTTGAGCATACACAAAGAAATAGCCTGCACAGAGTAGATAAAAAGATAAAAATGCAAGTTGCAATTTCAAAAAGAGCACTAATTTGCATGCTGTTGATGAAAAAATCTGATAATGATGAAAGTGACACAAGATTGGGTAGCCTTGAGATTTACAGATATGAAAACTAACAATAGTCAAGCAATATGACTTACACCAGATGAGATTAGCAAATTAATTAAAATAGAATAGGACACTGGTTTGGCTCTTTCAGTCATTCCACAAAATTAATTTCAACAGCATTTCAAAAATACTGAACTGAAGCCTGCAGATATCCAACTAAGAACTTTACAGGAGTAAAGATAATTCCTGTGAGAATGACATTCATAACAGTGTTATACAACAACCAAAAAGCTGCAATGGGCTTGAATGTGTTATAAACAAGAGGACCAGCATTGCAGGAATGTGTCTGGCTGAGACAACTACAACTTGATTGGAGATCCATCCACTATTTGCATGCCACATCCCCTGTTATACCGTTAACTGAAAGTGAATTACAAAAGTTACTGGATGATGCCACGGCAGTGTTCAAAGCTGGCACTGGAAGACTCAAGCCTATCAAGGGTAAAATTCCATTAACTGAAAATGCCACTCCCAAGTTTTGCAAAGCCCATCCAGTTCCTTATTCCTTATTAGATCACATGAAGGTTGAACAAATTCATTCCAGAAATGAGTGGAGCTCATGGGCAACACCAGTAGCCAAGAAGAACTGGTCTGTTGGGATCTATGGTGACCTTAAGGTCACCATCAACCCAGTGCTGAAAGTAGATAAATACCCTCTGCCCAGCATAGAGGATATCTTTGCAAACCTTTCTGGGGTGAAAGACATCAAGAAAGTGCACTTAGCTGGGGTCTACCTACAGATGGAGATGGAAGAAGAGTCCACAGTGTTTCTCACTATAAGCAGTCACAAAAGGGCTTTGTCACTATAATAGGCTTATTTTTGGAGTAGCACCTGCACCTACCTACAACTTGGCAGAAAGCGATGGACCAGGTGCTGCGAGGCTCTCCAGGCACTCAGTGGTACCTGGATGACATCATTCTAACCAGTAAGGATGACAAGAAACATCTCCAAAATATCAAGACAGTGTTAAAAAGATTATGGGCTCAGAGACAATGCAACAAATGTGAATTCTTCAAACCACACATCACTTACTGTGGTCACACCACTGACACACAAAGATTATACAAGTGTGCTGAGAAAATACAAGCAGTGGTGGAAGCCCCAAGAGGTGTCAGAGTTTTTGTCCTTTTTAGGCTATATCAATTACTGTAATAGATTCCTGCCAGACCTGGCGACTGTGCTCCACCTCTTGAACTTATTACAACAGATCAGGAAGAAACAGTAATGGACAAAGTAGTGTGAGGGTCTTTACAAAGGAAATAGTGACGTCAGACAGTGTACTCACACATTATGATCCACATCATCCAGTGAAGCTTGCCTGTGACATTTCACCTTATGGTAGAGGTGCAGTCATGTCACATGTTATGAGTGATGGGAGTAAACACCCCATAGCCTTTGCATCACATTCCCTTAACGCTGCAGAGAACAATTACATACAGATTGACTGAGAGGCCTTGAATCTGATTTGGGGTGTAAAACATTTTAACCAGTACTGGTATGGGAGAGTGGGAGAGAGTTTACCCTTGTTACACATCAACCACTAGTGTCCATTTTCAATGCACTATCAACCGCAGCATGAATGCTGAGATGATGTTTGTTTCTTGGAGGACACAATTAGAAGGTCAAATTCAAGAAGGCATCTAGTGCTGGTGGATTGTCCCATTTACCATTGGAAAAGGAATTGCCTGAAAAATTTACGAACGAGGACGCTCTTTTCGAAGTATTCTCCCTAATGCAAATTGTGAGTGTCCATATTTCAGCAGAGATGATCCAAAGAAAACCGAGAAAGATCTCACACTGTCTCAGGTTTACATGGTCACCCAACATGGCTGGAATGTGCAGGAGAAATACCAGTTCCCTCATTCTTATCAGCTCCAAGATGAACTTACCTTTGATGAAGGTTGCTTTATGTGGGAATTGAGAGTTGCTGTACCATCAAAGCTGAGAACTACATGCTGGTCATCTAGGCATGGTTAAAACGAAAGTATCGTCTTGAAGCTTTGCCTGGTGGCCTGGAATAAATCAGCAGATCGAGCAATCTGTCATGCATTGTGCATGATGCCAACACGTCCAGGAGATGCCAAGACCTGCGTCTCTCTATCCTGGGAACAGCCTACATTGCCCTGACAAAGGATTCATGTGGATTTTGCCAGAACATTCATGGGCACAAATTTCTTGGTAGTAGTGGATGCAGCTACAAAGTAGCCAGAAGTTTTCCCAGTAGCTTCCACTACAACCTTGCACACTGTTGATGTGTTGAGAATCCTCTTCTCAAGAACTGCTGTTCCAGAACACTTAGTCAGTGACACTGGACAACAGTTTGTGTCAGAACTGTGTCTGTCACTCCTGAAAATGAATGGAATAGAACATATTATATCTGCACCTTACCACCCAGCTACAAATCGCTTGGCAGAAAGGTTTGTCCAGAGTTTAAAGAATGCATTGTGAGCAATGTCAGCAAAACACACTACACTGGCACTAAACCAGAAGCTTGCCAATCTTCTCCTTAAATAGCATAATGCAGGACACTCCACAACCAACAAATCACTAGCTATGCTGTCTGTGGGTCATTCCATATGTTCACACTTGGATCTCCTCAAAGTCAATCTCAGAAGGAGTATGCAGGGCAAATATTTGAGGACAATTTGAGGGCTTCTCAAACAAAGAGGTTCAATGTTTCACTCCTGGACAGAAAGTCCTGCTGAAGGACTACAGAGGTGATCAAAAGATTGAGGACAGAAATGGACCATTCTCCTATACAGTAGAGATTGTGTCTGATATCATCTGGAGACAACATATCGATCAATTGTGGAGAACACGGGAAATTGTTAGACAAGAAAGGTGGCCAGAGCTGTCAGTACCACTTCCTCTAGTCCCAGAGTCAACTCCTACACCCACCACAGAGAAGACCCCGGAACCTGAGATTGTTTCGCATCCACACATCTCACCTGCCAAGCAGAGTGACTTGTTAGGAAGGACAAGAGTAAGAAAGCCTTTGCAGTGATTAAACCTTCATGGCTGATTGAGGCAATTTAAAAACTGACTATGCTGTGGATATCTGTATCATTGTTGTATCATATAGTATACCGTGTATATAGTTGAGATGCATTCTCTATTGAGTTGGAGTTTATAGCTAAGCAGGGAGAATTGTGTACTTTATATTTCAGTAATATTTGAGTAATATTGTAAATATATTGTTTGATTAAGCATCCTTTTTCATTTAAATAGTTCATTATAGGTTGTAAGTAAAAATAAGTCAATTGCATATGCCACGGCACTGCCACATGATACATGTGTACCTTCCTTAAAGTAAAAAAGAACAAAGTTAGAATTGAATTCTCTGTCACATGTCTTTCTTTTAATTAGTTTAATGTTGTAGAGTTACAAAACATAACAATGGAGAATCTATAAAGAAAGCTTACAGATAACTTGATAAATATATTCAACATCATGAAGAGCCTAACATGAGGTTTGCTCAGAGAAAAAAAATAACTTTTTAATGCAACGAGGAGTCATGATCTGGAAAGATGCTGGAAGCAGAATCTATCACCATTTCCAGACCAGTTCTGAATAGATACTAGATGGAGAGAAAAAAAATCTAGCAGGTCTAAGCGGAAAACAGAATGAGAGAATAGCACAGAATGAGTTGTTCTTGTCAAAAGCTGGAAATATTTAATTGGCTGGAAGATTTGCTTTCAAGTATACTGTATTGATGCAAAGATTCAAAGTAAATGTATCAAAAGAAAATGGTGTAATTGCAATGTAATAAGTTTATGTAGCCAACTTCTTTAATCAATGTAATCAAGGAATTTATAATGAAGAATTAATTGCACACAGATAAAGAATCTTGGATGTATCACATGTGTCTAAATTGACACTTTCTCATAACAACTTACAATACCTCTCATCATTACCTATTCTTAATTGTGAAGTATTATAAGTGAAGGTTGATGGATTATATTTCAGTAGATTATTTGAATGCCGAACTACATCCTATCTCAGATCCTCACTTATCATTCAGCACCTTATAGGCAGTGATCAGCTGAAGATTTAGGCCAACCTTGACTGGTCATTGAAGACAACCTTTGGGCTCACTTTCAACAACTCTTCAACTCATGTTCCCAGTTTTACTTATTATTACTTGTTTCTTTTTGCACTTGCCCAATTTGGCAATCTTTGTTTGTGTGTAGGTTTTCACTGAGTCAATTGTACTTCCTTGTTCTACCGCAAATTAATGCCCACAAGAAAGGTCAGGGTCATATTTGATGAACCAGATACTTTGATAATAAAATTGCTTTGAATTTTGAACAATATTCTTAACATACTGAGCCTAATTATCACATTCCTACTGCCCCCCCAGCTACGTCAGAGAGCAGGTAGTAGACATGGGAGTGTTTTAGCCAGTGAGGCTCAGTTGCCTACTGTCTTCTGCTGTGCAGACAGCAGAATTACCATCATTATGGTCTATTATGACTTGCTGCTTTCTCTTTAATAAGCAGTGAATGTTTTCTGCTGTTAGTCAAATGAGAAAATTCGAGATCCTGCAGCCAACAATATCAAACTATGACATGATTTTTTCTCTCTATAAGAAACAAAGATCAGGAGAGAGCTGCAATAATTTTGCATGAGTAATTATTCAATATAAAGTTACTATCAGCTTTTTAAACCTGCATCACCTATCACTGAGCCCAATCTTTGTGTATTAACCTGATCTACAACAGATGATTTGTCTACACCTATAGAACAAAATAGGTTCATAATGAATGCATAAACAGTTGTTCACATGTCCAACTGACTTGGGAGCATGGCAAACAAAAATATAAAACAGGTTAGCAATTTACTTATCTGGCGAAGACCAATCATCCACAAATTGTTCAGAACCTGCTCCATTTCAGCATAAGATAACAAACTATTTGTAGAATTATTGACAGCTAAGGTCATGGGCTTGATGGTGCAGAATACACAATAGTGTTGGGAGTGACAGAACAGTGTTCAAAATTCATAGCTGATAAGGGTTATAGAGGCATACACTTAGTGCCTCTTTATTACATATACCCGTACACCTGCTCGTTAAGGCCAATATCTAAACAGCCAATCATGATGCAGCAACTCAATACATAAAATCACAAAGACATGATCAAGACGTTCAGTTGTTCACATCAAACATCAGAATGGGGAAGAAATGTGATCTAAGTTACTTTGACTGTGGAATGATTGCTGAAGCCAGATAGGGTGGTTTGACTATCTCAGAAACTGCTGTTCTCCTGGGATTTTCACACATAGTAGCCTCTAGAGTTTACAGATAATGGTGCAAAAAACATCCAGTTCTGTGAGCTGGTAGGAAGGCAGCAGTAATTCATGTAAGCGTGCATTATAACAGCATCTCTGAAAGCACAAAATGCCGAACTTTGAAGTGAACGGGCTACAGCAGCAGCAGACATACACATAGTGGCCACTTTATTAGGTAGAGGAGGTATCTAATAAAGTGGCTACTGAGTGTGTAAATCCAACAGCAGCATTCATCAAGACTGAATGGAAAAGAATTAAGAAATAACAGGCAAGCAAAATTGAAGGAAAAGGAAACTCTGTTTCTGATACTTCTGAAGAAGAGCAAAGTGCTGGATGATTCTCCTCTGTATCTGTCTGTAGCATTATTTCAGTCAGTTGATACTGCTCGGTCAGAACAAATGCAGCATTGAATGAAGAACCAGACAACATGTCTGCATTCATCGGAGGCGCAATACAAAAGCTACAGCTATCCAATCAGAAGATAATACATTTCAGCTTTCAATAACCTGGAGTCTACGAAGGTAGTTTTGTCAATCACGATTAAGTAGAATAGTGACTGGAAGAATGTTTAATGCCACCTTGTTTTTCCACCTGAGGAAAAGCATTCGGACAAGCAAAATCGTGCAAAATAAACTTTAAAAAAAGTTTAATAAATGTTCTCATAAAATTTCACACTGCTGTGCTGATCAAATGTGGATTGAAATTACATACATATGGAAGTTGTGGCTATCACTGATGTGAAAATGTCAGTCTGCAGCATTTTAAAACAATTATACAGCACACTACATCCTTCAATCTGTCAGCCTAGAGGAAACACATGGCATAGAAGTAGAACTCTTATCTACCACCAGGGAAATCGTGGGAAGATTAAATAAAGTGATGATGAAAATGTGTAGATCGAAGGTCATTTGTAACATAGTCACTATAATTCATTACACTCACTTCATTGAATGCAATCTCTTTATTTTACCACCATTTGTGATCTGCTTGCAGTGATCACTGCCCCATCGGTTAGTCTGCAGCTTGTGCAGTAAGTTTATCAATTCACCAACTGGCAATGCAGATAAGGGTGTGGGGGGGGGGGGGGTGAGGTGTGGTAATTGATACTGAAAAGTAGTGAGTTCCCACTCCCATTCATTTTATCAGAAGCCTTTCCTGCCAAAATACTGCGGCAGCCATGGTCTAGCTCTTTTATTAGTGATGGACCTTCCAGCAGTCAGCCTGGCAATGACACTGTAGGGTAACGTAATTGGTGGAAATGTACATAATTCACAACCACCAACGTTGAGCTGGGGTTTCACTTTAAGAGGCTGGCCTGACGTGATGGCATAATTATGTAAAAGGCGTTTTAACGTGATTTGTGTTCAGTTTTTGGTGTTCAACAAATTAGTTGCTATGTTTTTTTCTTAAATACAAAATGTCTTCACTGTTTATTTGTGAAAGCCTACAACACAACAGCTCATAGTGGACCCAAGGGGAATAAATAACTTTCACTTTGAGAGCATGAATGCTTGTGTTAAAGGCCAAAGTGTTACTTTTCATGCTTAGTGGTCCATTTTATAATATTTATTATTCAGAATTATTTTATTAATGTACACGTTTGAAGAATTGAAAGAGGATGAATTTCAGCTTAATGGATTCAGTCCCAAAAAAACACAACAGGGAATAAGTATTCCCTCTTGTCTATTAGACTGTAACACATCTGTTGGACAATATATTTCACTTATCTATTGTAAGAGTCAATTGATTTCAGCATTATAATTAGCAGCAATGATTTAGAAATTTGTCTTTGATCAATAGTGTTAAGTTGTTCATATTCCATCAGATTCCAATCGTATTTACCTCCCGATATTCAGTTCTGTGGTAATCAAATGGTTAAAGTGAAATAATAAAATGGAGGGGTTAAAGGAGCAAGTTCTAAAGCTTAGGCCTTTACCAGCTGGAAATCAGAGTACATGGATTTGGAAATAAAAGAGATGAAGAGGGGAACTTCAGGGACGGATCTCAAAGTGAGGATAAGTATTCCATACGAAAGGTGATGGTGATCAGGCAGACAGTGCAGATCAGGATGTTCAGAGGTCATTCATAATCATGACAAAGGACAGGGCAGTCAAGGCTGGAGTACTAAAAGATAAGTCCTGGGCCAGGACTATGTTTATCTAGAGTAAATTTGCAAATGCAGAGGATGAGGCTTTCAACATAGAGTAAACAGAGGCAAGGTTGGAGAAAGGCCAGATTACAAAGTTTGAAATATACAGTTGACTGTATATGGATGACTGTACTTGTACTTGGGATCAAAAATGACATCAAAATTGTGAACTACCTGGTCCAGTTTCAAGAATGAAATTTGGAGTCAGTGACTATGAAACTTTAGTTTACCAGATAATCAATTGGAGTAGAATTCTAACAGTTTAGAAAGTGGAGGAGACATGAGAAGTGATGGGAAAGAGCATCTGAGTATGATCAAACCTGCTGAAGGATAATACTGTTGATAGCAGTGTTTTATGAGTAAAAGGACAGGGCCAAGGAAAGGCCCTTGGGGTCTCAAGAGATAATGGTGCAGACCTGTAAGTGAAACTGTTGCTTTTGATTTATAGGCTGCAACCAGATTAAAAGAGAGCCAAAGAAGCACTTAATGCAGCTGAATGTTGGCAGGAGACATTACCTATGAAAATGGCTGCAGGCAGGTTGGGAAAGACAAGAAGAGATAGATTGTTTTTGAAATGCACAGGATACCCATAGCTTCAATGCTCCAATCTGTTCCTGTACTATGGTACTAGTGGAATTCTAGTGGAGTGATTCAAACAAATCTTTGATATAATGGTCAATGGTTTGGGAGGTTACGTAGTTAAGATTTTGACAAGGGAAGAGTGGTTGGAGATGAAGCAGACTGTGTACAAGAGCAAAGAACTTTAGTGTTGGTTTGTATTTTAAGTTTATTTTATCGATCTTCCTTCAAATCTTCCTTCAGACTAGTGGATCTACATATAAACTTAAGGGAATGATTCTTGAATAAACTGGTGCATTATTTCTCTCATGGTAAATGGATTATAAAATATGAACTTTGAAGTAAAAACAACAACATTTAGAGAAATGAAACCATTGACACAATGGGCAGTGTAGTCATTTAAATAATCTGACATGTCAGTAATTATCAAAGCATAGAAAGTATAGTTAATCATGAAGCCCAACATTTGTAATCATTCCCATAACCACAGGAAAATAGTGCGAGCTGACTATTACCACAGAAGCAAGTTTTAAATAACATAAACAAGAATCAAGTACAGTATAAATTTAATAAGACAGGTAAAATTTTCAGAAAGGGAAAAAAAAGAGGCAAATATCTTCTATGAACAACTTTGCAATGAAAAGGCAATTAAAAGAACGTACCTTCTGTCAGGAAGAAAGTAAATTTTGACATAGGGATTCCTTGGCCTCCCTTCTTCCCTAAAAGGAAGATCTTTTGCTCCAAGTACTGTAACAATAAGTTGGTGGCCAACTTTGTCATACCAGAGTTTAATCTGTTGGAAGATCATGCCACCAGATAATCACTGCTGTTGTTAATATTTATATGAGAGCTTTGTGCTTACATAGTACTTACAAGCCAGACTCTAAAGTCATTTATAATGTGAATTGGTTAAGCTTCACCATAGTTTGCATGCACAATTTACATTAACTTTAGGATCATAAACTTTAGGAAGAGTAACAAAGGGGTATATTAACATGTTTAGTGAAGATTACTTTCAAGTAATGTTCTTGAATAGTGATTTCCTTTGAAATGAAGGCCCCACTTGTTCACATCTGATAAAATATGTGCTCCTCAAAGGACAGCCAATGGGACAGTCCCAGCGATTTTGGGGGACTGCTAAATTATCTCAATTTTGTTAAAGTCTCACAGAACTCTGTAATCGTTGGCAGCTCCCCATCAAGCCCTCCCCTCCCCCAAACCATCCCAGCCCCTAGGGTCACAAATCCTCCATTAGGAAATAATTTTGCAAGAGACAATAGTAGTGTTAAATGATTTTAAAATCATTAATGAAGTGCTTGGTACATCTACACTGAAACCTGGGATTGTGCAAATGAATATCTTTTTTTTCCTGTGGTAGCATGGTCTTATTGCATTTTAGGAGGAAACCAAGTCTAAAGGGATAACAATAAACACAGTCAGTGTATCACACTTAATATAGCATAATTCCTTTTAATCATTGACATTTATTAAGTTAAAGACAACACTCATAAAAAAACAAACACCTTTGTACTGTCATAAAAAACTGAAACAAGCTGGAGACTAATCTGTAGTTTACTGCATATTTAATACATTTGATAAACTCAATAAATTGTCTAATTCAAACCTAATATTAAGAATATTTTCCAGACACTACTTCACCATCCTTTCATTGTATAATCCCTTTTATTTGTTCATGCTTTCTTTTTCTTTTCTAGCTTTTCTCTCACATACCTTTCCTACTGTTCTTTTTTCTAATTTATAAACTTATTTTCTCTTTATCTCATGTGTGGTTTGTCTATATTTTCTCTGCCTCTTTCTCCCCTCGCTCTTCCTGTCTCCCCACTCTTTCAATTATCAGTGCTTTCTGATTTCCAGTTCAATCCTGATTTCTTCCTGTTTTCACTCTATTCTATACACGTTGCCCATCTTGCTCCCTTACTTACTTTCATCACCCCTTCAGGTTTCTGTTCAAGTCATCCATGCTCTTGAACACTTGCTCATATTGTTCTTTTGACTCTCTCTGCCAACTTTTATCTTTCACTCACTCATGATATTCCACACACTCTCTTTCAAACCATCTCAGCCAGTGAGGTTCTTCACTTTAGGGCAATAATGGAATTGATAGTCCTACCGTCCCAAAATTTGCTAACAATGTAGGTCATATCATTTTCAAAGGGATGTGCTTCTGTGTAAGTTAAGTACCTACCAATTTCAATATGCAATCAGATTCCTCTTGGAAACAGGACATGGTCATTTCCATGGATATTAGAGAACAGGCAAACTTACTATTATTCCTGTGTTGTTAGAAGATCTAAATGTGCTTCTACAGCATTACAGAAATAATCTGAACTGCTACCACTTAGTACCTGTCCATGCACCCTCTCTAAGATTGGGAATGCTTACATTAGAACATAACCATGTGACACCAATCAGTAAGGTCGCGGCTGATCTAATCTTTCTCTCAATATCATGTTACAACCCTCTCTAGATGTTTTGACTTCCATTAGTTTAAATGTCTGTTGATCTATGCCTTGAACATACTCAGTGACTCCATCTAATAGGTCTCTGGGGTTGAGAATTTCACATCATAAAGACAGAAAAAAAATCCTCCCACCTTTGTCAGAAATGAGTGACTCCTCATTCTGACTACGCTCACTAGGGAGATCATCCTTTCAGAATCCATGCTGTCGTTCCCACTCAGAATTATACATATTTCACTAAGATCACCTCTCATCCTACTGCATATGAAGTAAGCCTGCTCAGTTTTACTTCATATTCTTGCAGCTTAGGAATCAGAGTAGAGAGTGTTTCTTGCACTATCTTTAATTCAAGCATATGCTTTCTTAAATATGACCAAAGGTGTTTGCTGTGATCTAGGTGTAGTCTCATCAGCACCTTCTAAAGCTGCATCATTACTTTCCTGCTTTAAATTACATACCTATTGTAATAAAGGCACACCCACTGCAACGACTGGCCGTTAAACTCACATGCTTGCCTAATGCATTTTCTCAACCCATAGGTAATGTTTTAAGCTCTCCTCTCCCAATATCATCTATTTTTGTTGGGACATTTTTCATGTCTTCTACCATGAAGACTGACCCAGGTACATGGAGCTTAGAAAAATAGAGGGCTATGGGTAAGCCTAGTAATTTCTAAGGTAGGGACATGTTTGGCACAACTTTGTGGGCCGAAGCGTCGTATTGTGCTGTAGGTTTTCTATGTTTCTATGTTTCAAATGATTATTTAGAATCTTCATCTTTTCTCCATTACCCATGATTAGTTCCCCTTCTTCATCCTCTAATATTCGGTTCCTGGACAGGATGACCAGATATTAACAAAGAACATAAAATGTTACAGCGCAGTACAGGCCCTTTGTCCCACAATATTGTGATGACCTTTTAACCTACTCCAAGGTCAATCTAACCCTCCTACATAGCCCTCCATTTTCTATCATCCATGTGACTATCTAAGAGTTTCTGAAATGTCCCTAATTTATCTGCCTCTACCACCACCCCTGCCAGAACATTCCATGCAGCTACCACTCTCAGTGTGAGAAATTTACCTCTGACATCCCCATCTATTTTCCTCCAGTCACCTTAAAATTACGCACCCTCGTATGAGCCATTTCCTCCCTTGGAAAAAGTCTCTGGCTGTCTATATCTTTTATCATCTTGTACCCCTCTGACAAGTCACCTCTCACTCTCCTTCGCTCTGAAGAGAATAGCCCTAGTTCACTCAACCTATCTTCATAAGACACGCTCCCTGGTACTCACAGCATCCTGGTCAATTTCCTCTGAACGCTCTCTAAAGCTTCCATATCCTTCCTATAATGAGGTGACTAGAACTGAACACATTATTCCAAGTTTGGTCTAATTAGGGTTTAATAGAGCTGTAACGTTACCCTGTTAAAGAGTTTTGGCCCGAAATGTCGACTATACTCTTTTCCGCAGATGCTGCCTGGCCTGCTGAGTTCTTCTGGTATTTTGTGTGTGTTGCTTAGATTTCCAGCATCTGCAGATTTTCTCTTGTTTGTAATATTACCTTATGGCTCTTGAACTCAATCCCCTAACTGATAAAGGCCAACAGACCATATGCCTTCTTAATGTCCATATCATCTTGTGTGGCAACTCTGAGGGAGCTACAGTCATTGATGAGAATAGACCTTGCGGAATTTGTATGCACACAAGCCTTTCCTGTATCCATTGACAAGGATCATCTCAGGTGTACCGGGGATAAAGTATCAAATGCTGGGTGTCCTGAAGGATACCTGCAGCATGGGGAATGGAAATAATTTTAAAATAACCTTAAAGTTAGGGTCTCCAGAGTCTCAGAATTAATAAGATGAATCCCCTTTTACATCTTGCTGAAGCAGGTCTCATTGCAAAGCTGGCTTCTGCATATGTGGCTGTAAGTGTGCTGTAAATCACTGGGGTGCTGCCTTGCAGGTCCAGCTGGCTCTTTGCCTTTTCATTCACTTTCATTCTTCCCATTCCATTCTATCTCACTCTCTCGTTACAAATAGTTTCACTCATTTCTCTCCTTCTTTCGGTTTCATTCATCCGTACTTCACAGTCAGGATAATTTCACTCATCACTTCTATTCTTTGAATGTCTCTGTCAATCGACCACTCGGCGCTGTCTATTCTCTCTTTATAGCTATGTAGTTTTAGCGCGCAAGAAAATTTTTTGAGTAATGATGCAAACTACAGATATAGCTGATAATAAAATAAATGCACAGAACTTCAAACATGCAGCAAAGTAAAAAGGCATTCTGTTCAATTGCAAATGAAGATTTAATAAAATAAGTTTATCATCTAATGGTCTATGGGAGGTAGAAATGATATCTAAATTTAAGCTCTAATATGCTAGCAAACAAATTGTACCTAAGTACAAACCCTAGGTCAGCTATCTCTCAGCTAATAACTACTTCACAATCAACTGAATAAGATTATCTAGAAACTTAATACTTTAAGATCTATAGAAGAGATTGTATCTCTATGCATGGGATAATAGATTTACTCTGGCTTTTTCAGAGATCAACTCCACTTTTTCTGAAAAATATATAATCTCTCTTTGCTGCTGAAAGTACCTTCATTGAATCTTTTGGGACAGTTTCCTTCTAATAAATATATATTCAAGTTATAAAAATAATTGCATCACAAAGCTTCCAATGTTGACAGCTAGTTCTCTACAGAGTGGCTAAAAAAAAGCAAAACAATAATTCTAGTATTTGCAATGAAAAGGTGAAGTTCTTTCCCGCACCTTGTTTGACACATCAGGTGGCCAGGCAACCTTGCCGCTTCTTTAGTGTTTGTTGGTTTTATGGGACCGAGTTGCCAGCTGACGCTTAACCCAGCACAGATGGAAAGCGTGCAAGAAGCTGGCTGGATTCGAACCTGGGGCCCCTTGTTTGGAAGTTCAAGTGCAAATACCACTACACCACTGGCACAGATGTATCTGCAATAACCCGGCAAACTGAGGTGAGACCAGGTCATCATCATCTTGTATATAAAGGAGAAATGTCTTCAAATTCTCAGTTTGAAATCAGAATGGCAGGTATCATTTTATTGCACAGATTTATTTTCTAAAGCAATAAATGTTCCAGATTAACTATTCTTTCATTTTGAATATGAAAAAGATTGACCAAGAAGGTTTTTAAAATGCACTTAAAGTGCACCATGATGCTTTAGTGTGATCACACAAGCTCTGAATTCAAAACAAGGTTTTGTTTTGGACAGAACTTGCAACAGGTGGTAAAAAATTGTGGACCTCGGCAAAATGGTGCACAAGGTTGCATCAAAAATTTTCGGGAAAATGTAGATACTGGTAGGCAGAAAGGAGAGTAATGGCAGGCAGCAGGAATTCACCAGACAGAGCGGATGGACCATTTCTAGCACTTAGGAAGCCACAGGGTTCTCATTTCTAACTTGGATGACCCTATGGGAAAACTATAAAATATGATTAGGTCACTGATTAAATCAGCAGTTATGTCTTTGGGCACAATCTGTATGCTAAAGCAAAACCTAGCAGCTTTGAGCATGTTTCCTTGTTCAAAAGGTCAGATGAAATTATAGATGTTGGAATTGGTGGTGGTGGCTGATTTGCCTGATCAGCTTATATTAGGTAAGCAGGCTAAAATAATTCTTAGGGAATTATATCCATTTGCCTGATTATCTCTTAACAATGTTTATCATTTAAACTCCAATACATAAAATGTATATTGATGTAATTGGAAGAGAGTTTGATAACAAGCATGTGAACCATTTTCTGTAGGCTATTTAAACTGAAAAGTCCACTTAGCCTACAAAAAATTCTTCTCATTAGAGTACCATAAATGTAATTGGATATTTAATACAACATAACAGAATCTGGATAACAGCCAGCAACTAACTCATCTTGAGTCCAAGGCTAGCCATTTTTTTGGGCAGAGGCTTGATTGAGAAGATATTGGTCAGAACAATAGTTGCAGCGGGTCTTGAAAGGAAGGTACTCAATCTGAGGAAATGGAAGAACATAAAGCCCAAACCATGGACACACCCTACCAACCAAAAGGGAGGAGGTAGAAATTGACATCCTAGGGGGCTATGCACTTTATACTGTCTCAAACCCTTGAAATTTAAGCAAAAATATGCATTTTATTTACTGGATACATCACAGGATAGGCCTTTCTGGCCCAATGAGCCGTACCACCTAGCAATCCCTCGATCTACCCCTAGCCTAATCACAGGACAATTTATAATGACCAATTGACCTACTAAGCAGCACGTTTCTGACTGTGGGAGGACACTGGAGCACCTGGAGTAAACCCATGCGCTCACTGAAAAGATGTAAAAACTTCTTACAGATGGCGTCAGAACTAAACTCTGACACACCGATCTGTAATGGCATTATGCTAAGTGCTACGCTACCATGGCACCCTGACAGAGAGAAAAGAAATAAACAACTGCTTAACTTTTAGTCTCATGGACCCTGTAGAAGAGAGACGATAATAAACTCGCTACAACAATTCTTGGTGACTTCCTTGTTGATCAAATCAACTTTTGAAGTAAACTGTTTGTATAGGTATAATTTGTTTGCCAATGGTCCACTGAAGGATCTAATGCAAATTGGAAAATGCAGCTCACTGTTTATTAAAACAGTGTAATGGCGATATGAATGGATCTTGTTCATGAAAACATGCAGAGCTTTAGTTAGAGCACATATTCTAGAAACTAAAGTACAATAAAGGGAAAGAGAAAACTAAGATAAAAATAAATCTGTTGCTATTGATTTACTTTTCTGCATTTTCCAAATGATAATATTTTCAGATATACAGTGCCTTTACCTGAACCCTAGGAACAAAAGGTGCTGTTCTTCTACTAAGGCTTTGGCTCTGGTAAGCAAAATTAAACAACAAAGAAAATAAATAAAATCAAACTAAAAGGATACATCCACACTCAGACACTTAAAGAATGCTTTAAAATGAAAATCAGATACAATCACAGCAGAAATGATTAACCATATTACCCACAATGCACTTCCCTGTTAAACAGTATATAGCGTTGACATAATAATTGTACACATACAAACCATTTTAAACTGTTATAACCTGAACAAATTTCTTTTAGGGAACCCATAAACAAACTCTTTCAGGGAATCCATCTTGATTGCATAATACCTAATGACTGAGATCTCGATTTCAGAACTGATTCTAGAGGTCTGAAGCTGCACAGCTCGTCCAATATTACACAGCACAGTGCTTGATTCAATAGACTGAATGCTGAATTTTTAATTTAACTATTTCAAACTGAATTTAGGTTTTTGGCAGACTTGCAATGATTTCTCATTCGATTGATTCTGTCAAAGCAAAAGTACAGCAAAATCAGTAAGAAAGGTCCGTTAACTCAGTTATGAAAGAAGTTATGGTAATGACTCAGCGGATGCCCTGAGGTTAGAATGGTAAAACTGCAGGGAGCAAATAGCAGCTATATCACGTGTGAAAGAAGACTAGAAGCTAGAAGCAGGGCACCACCTTGGGTTCATAGGCTGTGTGTGTTCAGCAAACAATCTAAGGAGAGTAAGTTATAAAGAAGAGTGAACTTGTAAATCCATAAATACATATTAACCTATTTGGGAATATTGTTGCAGAATAACTAATTGTTAGATATTTAGAAATTCTTTCCCATAATTTACTATGCTGTTATCATACAAAAAATCAGCTGCATGTACCAAAAAACCAAATTCTTAAAGGTTTCTTCATAAACTCATGCACATATTTCAAGATTTGCTGTCTGTACAATTAAATAACGGCAGCATTAGCAATATAGATTCTGTTTATGGATACTTTTATTATATGTAACATTTCTTAGAAATGGGGAAACGATAAAAGCTTGAAAAAGTTAAAGTGAAGGCCTTAAATTATATTGCCAGCTGGCACCTGACAGAAACTTGAACTTGGGAGTCAGGTCCCCTTTAGTAAATTATTCTGATTATTTTAATGTTACCTGTGGTATGGTTTCACTTGAACATTAGCAATTACTCACAAAGTGAAGATCTAGAAGTGCTTCTGCACCATAAATACTGTGCTAAACCACCAATAAAACTTGATCATGCACCAAGTGCGAGGCACAATTCCTATGTATGCAGAAGTCTTTCCTTTGTTAGCTCCACCACTGAAGAACAAGTAAAGGAACCCAGATAGATTGCTTTCAAGACCAGTGTAGGGATGGACAGGGAATGTAGGGTCAGTAGATAGGTTGGGCAAGAAAACAGGACAATAAGTCATTTTGAAGCATCAATTGCAAGGAAATAGAAGAGATGCTATTGACCTCAGGGTTAAGTAGAGAGAAGGTGGCTCCGGGTTCTGGGCAATGGTATGTCAAAGTATATTGCTTGGGCCTTGCAATATTGGTTAAATATTTAAATTGAAGGGGGCTTCTCTGTGGGTGGTTCAAAGCATCAGACTCCATGGTCTTGTACCTAGTCTTAGACATTGAGAAGGTGGTGGTGTTACTAAACAGCTCTAGCCACCTGACTTCAATATGTTATTTGGCACTTCTGTGTGGAGTTTGCCTATTCTCCCTCTGACTGCATGGTTTATCCCAGATGCTCCAGATTCCTCACATATTCCAAAGGGAGGACATGGTAGCATAGTGGTTAGGGTTTGAATCCCCCCCCCCGCTGTCTGTAAGGAATTTGTACGTTCTCCCAGTAACCACGTGGGGCTCCTCCGGGTGCTCTGGTTTCCTCCCTCATTCCAAAGTTGTACGGTTAGGGTTAGTGAGTTGTGGGCATGGTATGTTGTGTCAGAAGTGTGGCAAAAGTTGCAGGTTGCCCCAGCACAATCGTCAGACTGTGTCGGTCCTTGTCACAAAAACTACACGTTCCACTGTGTGCTTCAATGTTCATGTAACAAATAAAGCTAATCTTCAGAATCACTTTACCTGTATTGTTAGTAAATTGTAGGTTTGTGTAGATAGAGAAGTGCTGATGGTCATATGAGACAGAGTAGGCTACAGGGAATAAATGTAAGAATGGGAATGTTGACAATGAAGTGAGAGCCAGCATGAACACAATGGGCTGAATGGCCTTCTGTGTCATTCAGTAACGTGAGAAATGCTTAGGCAGTCCTCTTATTAAATTTTGTTGAAACATGCCCCACAATTATTATAAATGTCTGCTTCTGTGTCAATGTCATACAGAAACAGACATCATTTGTACAAAGTGAATTCATTTATAAGTAATTCTGTTTTAAGTGTGGAATGGCTCAGAAGAACATTAATTGGAAATGTTGCATAAAACATGCCTGAAACTTCGCTTAGGACTTGGAAGTGATTCGATGCAGCAGAACCAAAGAGATGCAAGGCAGTGTGGAAAGACCTGAGGTTCGACTGACCTAAGCGCCAGGCCGAATTGGAAGGGTCAGGTACAGGCTGAATCAAGGTGGCAAGGTCCAGACTCCAGAACGCATCAAAGAACATAATGTTTGGATGAACATTTAAACATCAGGCAGAATTGGAAAGGTCAGGGTGTCAGAGTCCTAGCGAGGGTCACTGCTTTTGCGATGTTCACTCAGCTCTGTGCTAAACTGAAGCTCTGCGGACGGACTTTCTTTCATGGTCTTCAGTTCTGAACACTATTTTCTTGCAGGTTCCTTAAGGTTGTTATGGTCGGGGGTGGTAATGAGCACAAGCTCTTACTGCTCCCAGCGGCGTGAGCCTCAAATAGCCTCTGACAACCAAGTCCAGCTCCTGGCCTTCATGTGTGGCTTAGCTACTAAGCCCGGCAGAACCGTTTCCACTGACAGGGAAAGGGGCAAAGGCAGGTTACTGGCATCTTTAAACCAGTTGCTTCGGGCAGATGGGGCTCATCAGCCATGGTTAGCAGCTCATCTAGGAGAAGGAAATCTCTGATCTGAAACCTCTGCTGCCTTGCAGCAAAAGCCACTCATTGGAAGAAAGCCCCAGGGGAAAATTCCGGAGCTGGAGTCCCTGAGTTCAATGCTGACTGGCAACTCCTGTGACACTCCTGGTACCAAACTGTCTCTCTGCCGTTCCTTTGGGTTCATCAGTTGCATGGAGAGGGGGAGCTTGCCACATGGATAACAAATCTTGCTCTCCGTATCGCACTGCCCAGGCTCGTGTATCTAGACAGTTAGAATGCAAAATCCACAGTCGACTCTGACCGACAGAGGACTCAGCAGCAATTGCTTGCATGATTTGTTTTTTGCTCTCTGCTTGGCGGTCTTCCTTTTTATAATGGTTTTCTTTTGGGTTTCTTTGCTTTGTGGCTGTTTTTAAGGAGCCAAATCACAAGGTTGTATAATATATATACACTTCGATAATAAATGTACTCTGAAATTTTGAACTTTGTGTTCAACTGTTGCAAAATAAATTTAGCAATGGTGGCATCTAAACGAGTGTTAGCTGGAAACCTATGCATGCCATTCGCACTGAGGCACCCAGAAACAATCTGGCAAACTTAAACAAGTGCTTCTTAAATAATAGCAATAAGTTTTACAATTGAATTCTGAATTCTGTTGCATAGCACTCATAAGTATTGTGCAATGCAGACCAAAATGCTTTTGTCTGGTATTTTCCTTGTCTGGTTTACAATGATTTTTTAGATGACATAACTGGGTTGAACACAAGTACAGGATGTACTAGAACAATTTCATTTGCTTGGCAGGGATGTATATACTTATTTTTTTTAATTTATTTAGGAATACAGCATGTGATAACAGACCCTGCTAGCTCAATGAGCCCATGTCACACTGTTATACCCATGTGACCAGTTACCCTACTAACCCATCCACCTTTGGGAGGAAACCGGAGCACCCAGAGGAAACCCACGCAGTCAAGGGAGAATGTACAAACTCCTGACAGGCAGCAGCAGAAATGATCCTGACTCACTGGCACTATAACACTGACATACTACTGTGCTGATAAGCTCCTGATACTTAGAGTTGAAGTTAAAGTTCTATTCGTCAAAGTGCTCAGTATGAGACTATTGTGCCTGATTTATGGTGAAGAAGTATTTGAAAGAACCAGCAGCCAAGGCCGTGATGGTGACTCAAGCATGCCACATATTACCCAGAGAGCTCTGTTTAGCTGGTCCGTGAATACTACCTTCCCAACTGGCGCACAGTTGCAGCTATCCTCCTCGTATAGACTTATAGGGTACATTCTGAGTAATACTCACTCACTGTTTGAGTTTCGATGCTAGCATTTTTAAATATTTGTAAAAACGTAGTAAGTAAACTATTATTGCAGCCAGGAAATTTGTGTATTTCTGCTGGGTACTTCCATTATAAATATATATTCTTGAGTGAAATACAGGTTCTTATATTATTCAAGTGGAACTCTATAATTACTGCTATTGCTGGGTTTAGCCTGTGGCACCATGTCTGGAACTATTTACCCTCATGTTCATGTCCAATGTTAACAGGATTTCAGATGCTGTTAGAGACATGGTTAGAATGGGGAGTGCCTCATTGTGAGTCTGTATACAACTGTGAGGCAGTTTAACTAACACATGTGCAAAGGCAGTGAGGTGTACTGCTGCTTAGGTAATCATACAAGGATGTTACTCCAGTGGAATTTAGATGATTCCACTCTCCATATCACTGTCTCTACCTAGGACAGAAACTATAAATAGGGAAATTAAATACTGACATACCTTAGTGTGGATCTGAAGATCAAGAAATTTGCAGAATTCTTGCTGATCTATCATTGTTACTCCTGAAGAAGATGGCAAAACTCACCATTTGGACCAGCAATCTAGATGAGCAAATTCTGCTAATGCTATAATTTCCCTCTTTCCTTTGTTGAAGAAATGGATTTTCTACTCGGTCATTTAGCTGTTGTCATGAGGGAAACAGCGCTTTAATTCAAAAACTGGGCACACCTAGCCATTAGTAAGCCATGAGGCTGCTGGTGAAACTTTCTTCTTTAATTAACTCAATCACTTCCCTTGTAGGTAGTGAGCTGTAGGTATCTGGCTACGTTTTTCAGTAGGCCAGACTTTGCTCCCTCTCCCTAAGTGGTTCCAAACAACAAAATATCAGCTGTAAATGACATGTTGTTTGCATAAGCTAACCCTTTCAAATGGGGTCCTGCTGGAGGGCACAGTTGGGTGCCAAGGCTGGGATCACCTAGCATAGATTTATGGGGTGATCACTATTTGATAGGTAGATGCTTAGAGCGGGCCTAAATGTCTGTTGCTAATAAATGGTCTAGGTCACCAACGGCATTAGAAGATTTCATGCACACATTCTGAAACTGAAATCAAAATCATTTTTGTTAAAAGTATAAACTGTGGCCATCGAAAACAATCAGGTTCCGACTTTAAAGTTCACCTTATTTTGAAATGTTGCCGCTTCTACTTAATAACATGACAGGATTTCCAAATCTACATTTGGAAGATGCCCTGAATACTTTGCTGATAGACATGAATACCATATTAGTGAAACACTGGAAAGTTCAAGCATGGCATTTAATTGGTGATTACATACTGAAAGCTGTCCAGGCAAGAATTGTGGAGCATCTCGCAACATGCTTGGGCTCATGGGAGAAGTGACAGAGATAGAAGGGCGCTCCATCTTCTGGGATTCAAAGGAGCTAGAACCTGTTTATAGAAATAGTTACTGTTAATTTCATAAATTGAATTTTGAATGTTTATTGCTAATGAATGGATATGTACATGAACAACAGTAATAAAACAATATAAATGTTAATTAAAGGCTTAGATATTATATAAGTTGGTAAAACCAAAATTTCAATGAAATCTGGACAAATATGAACCTATTGACAGGGTATTGTATT
The DNA here is from genome assembly GCF_048418815.1 of Hemitrygon akajei. Taxonomy (NCBI): domain Eukaryota; kingdom Metazoa; phylum Chordata; class Chondrichthyes; order Myliobatiformes; family Dasyatidae; genus Hemitrygon; species Hemitrygon akajei. The sequence goes on along the minus strand of NC_133124.1, from coordinate 135,794,431 downwards.
GACACACATGATCTCTATCGCTGTTCATACTTGTCTGATCCACAATCCACACTTTCCCTTCCACAATACCTGGGATAGTCCCATGGCACACTAAACATCTGCAGAGATAGTGCTCTCAGAGTCCAGAGATCCTACGGTGTTGTAGGGTAACGTAATTGGTGGAAAAGTACATAATTCACAACCATCACCATTGAGTAGGGGTTTTACTTTAAGAGGCTGATCTGATGTGATGATGTAATTATATGAAGTTCTGATACCACACCCCGTGTTCAGTTTTTGGAGTTAAATAAATGAGCTGTTATGGTTTTCCTTAAGCATAAAACACCTCATGTCATTTGATTGGGGAAAACCGACACTGTCGGTTTATTCATTTTTTTCCAGTTATCTCGCATAATCAGATATTTTAAAACTGTTAAGATTGATTTGGACATTGACAACTAAATGATGAAAAGAATAAGTTTTAAAACATAATTAACTGCTGCTAACATAAAAAAACATGCATACACAATGAAATAAGGAAAACTAAACTAAACAATGATGGCTAGTAAAAACATTCAATGAAATGCTGAATGTTGGTGTAAAGGTGAAGGACCAGGTATAAAGTGTGCTTGCTTTAACCCGGTCTGAAAACTGTTCCTCATATTTCAAAATAGCTCTTTCAAAAGAAAGAAAAAAAAATAGGCTGCAAGCTGAAACTTCATGTATTCATAACATTAGAATTCTTCTGTGAATGGTTCACACAAATTAACTGCGGAGGAAGTTTTACTTTCATACAACGCATTTATTTACTGTGCACTACATTCTGTAGAGTTAGAATCTGTCCAATTTCCATTTACTATACATCTGAGATTGACCCCAAAAGAAGAAGCAAGAGATATTGTATTCATCAATATGCACAATGTGCTGGAGGAGCTCAGCATGTCATGCAGTATCTATGGATGGGAATAAACAGTCGACGTTTCAGGCCAAAACCCTTCATCGGCACCAAAATGAAGTCCTGAGGAAAGGTTTCAGCCTGAAAGGTCAACTCTTTATTCCCATCCCCAGAAGCTGCCTGACCTGCTGAGCTCCTCCACCACATTGTGGGTAATGCTCTAGGTTTCCAGCATCTGCAATTCCTCTGTGTCTTGCATTCATCAGGTTAGCTGGACTATATTCAACAAAGAAATTATTGAAATATATTGACATGAGTCATTTTGATAACAGTTAATATGCAACGTACATACTGGGTGAAGCTGAAATGAAGATTAATAATGTTTTTAATGGGTTTTTGACCTTCATTATGTAGATAATTCATACGCTGCTTCTTCAATATACTGTATGTAAGTAAACTTCCTGTGTTTAATGCAACTTTCATTGTTTGAAATGAAAAAGATGATTGGTAGCTCAGGTTGACTGCTTGTTTGTAGGGCTGTTCACAGAACCTGGAGGTTAGGTCGCAAACGTTTCATGACCTGTTGAGGTGACATCATCAGCGTGCAACACTCAAATGTGCACCAATGATGTCACTTTGACTGGTGATGAAACATTTGTGACCTAACCTCCAGGCTCAGCAAACAACCCTAAAAACAAACGTTCATTGTTTTTGAAAGATTATCATTTGCATGAATATTGCTCTATATATATTACTTAAATAAAACAGAATGCAATATTGTTATTGTAAGGGTTAACATTAAAGGATCCTTCTGCCTGCTCTTTCCTAATAGAGCAAACACATACTATTGTGAGTGCTTCTTCATTGATTTTTGTAGGTCATGCAATGTCTGAAAACATATTGGAATCAGCCCAATTTCATTTGTATAGATTGCTGAGGAAATCGTGCAGTTGTTTAACAGTAACTCAAAGGATGGGGCAGATTTACCATCCTGAGTCTGGAAATTGAAGCCCAGTGGCCGAAGCCTGGAGACTGGAAGTGCAGAGGCCTGTCCTGGGCTTGGAGTGTGTGAGTGGGTGGATGAGATGGAGGAAAGGGGTTTGTTTTCCTCTTGGTGCTTTGTTGTATTCTATGTTGTTCTGCTTAGCATTGTGGGCATGCTATGTTGGCACCAGAATGTGTGGCAACACCTGCAGGCAGCCACCAGTACATCCTGAGGTTGTGTTGGTTGTTACTGCAAAAAACCCTTTGCTGTGTGTTTAGATATTCACATGATAAATAGATGAACCTGATAATGACGCCTATACCGGGAGTAACCCGGGTACTTCCCGTTTGGGGTGTTGTCACAGCTCCTTGCAGTTTGCTGATGCTGGTTGTGCACATGGACTCCCCGTGGAGTTCGGCTGCATCAACTGGTGCCGGCTCACCAGCTCCCCAACCGGGACGTCTGCTGCTCAGTCAGTATTACGTTAAACTTTGAGCAACCAAACACTCCCATTAAAATGAATGGCAGTCTTCCTTTTCCTGGGAGAAAGGAAGGGTCCTTTTCCTTTAATTGCTTATCATTGTTAATTTTAAATATTTCTAGTGTATGAATTTGTTTTCCTCTGTTTAAATATTATAAAACATGTTAAACATAGCTTTAAAATTATTCACGCTTTTGTCATCTGTAAAATTTGCTAGGGTTTTGATGCACCATCAATAACTCTCTGAGACATGAGGCAAGATATAGGCTTTTATTGACTGGAAGAAAGAACAAGCAGCAATTGACCACCATGCTACATCCTGGAGACTGAGGGCAGGGCTCAAGCCCCAATCGCCTTTATACCGGGGTCTGTGGGAGGAGCCACAGGAGCAGTCCGCGGGGGGGGGGGGGGGGGGGCGTGTCCAGAGAGGTATATGTAGTTCACCACAGGTTTAGAAGAATCGGGGGGGGGGGGGGGTGGAGATCTCATGAAGACCTATCAAATATTGAAAGGCCTGGATAGAGTGAACATGGTCAGGATGTTTCCTGTTGTGGGAGAGTTTAGGAGCGGAGGGCACAGTGTCAGAATAGAAAGACGTCCCTTTAGAACAGAGATGCGGAGGAATTTCTTCAGGCACAGATGGCTGGAGAGGCCAAGTTATTCGTTATATTTAAAGTGGAGGTCGATAGATTCTTAATTAGTCAGGGCATCAAAGGTCACGGGGAGAAGGCAAGGGAATGGGGTTGAGAGGGAAAATAAACCAGCCATGATGGAACGGTGGAACAGACTCAGCAGGCCAAATGGCCCAATTCTTATGTCTTATGTCTTATGTCTAAAGTATGCATTTTCTTTTTTTTATTTTTCAAGGTGTCTCAAATATCACTGTATGTTTGTGAGTGTAAAATATATTGTCAAGCATTCAATGGCTTTGGTCACACTAATGTGAAATTGATTTTATGAGTCTGTGCTGAAAGCAGTACCAAACCAGTCTATGTCATACAAAGTAATTAATTTGCAAATGTTAAGTAAATTTATATTAGCAATAAAGAAAAACTCAGACTTACTTGATTCAAGCTGTCCGTGGGTACTGTCTGGTATCCGGGGAATATCCCTTCAATTCAAAAAGAAACACAAAACATTTACCCATTATGTTAGTGCTGCTGTATGCCACATTCACAAACCCCTTCTTTTTAAGGGTTAAATAATGTTGACTAAGTTATGTTAGAGACTGAGAAGTACTATGCCCTTTAAAAATAAATACTACGTTTTGTTGCCATTGAGAAATTATTCTCCCAGACATAATCTTGGGAAGGAATATAAGATTAATTAGAATCAGGTTTAATATCATCAGCAAATGCCATGATATTTGTCGTCTTTGTGGCCGCAGAACAATGCGATACATAATAATAGAAGAAAAAAATTGTGAATTACAGTAAATATGTACATAATAAATAAGTAGTGCAAAAATAGAAATAAAAAAGTAGAGAGGTAGTGTCTATGGGTTCAGTTCAGAAATTGGATAAAAGCTGTTCCTGAATCACTAAGTTTGTGCCTTCATGCTTCTGTACCTCTTTTCTGATGGTAGCAATGAGAAGAGGGCATGACCTGGGGGATGGGGGTCCTTAATGATGGATACCGCCTTTTTGAGGCATCGCCTCTTGAAGTCATCCTGGATACTGCAGGGTAATATGTCTAGATCTTCATTCTCAGCAAGAGTTTGATTGCGCACTCCTGATTTGTATCTGTTGAAATATAGAACATCGGAACAAAATGGTGCCCATTTTGCTCCTCAGTCCTGACCAGCATGATGGATCTATGACCTAGCTCCAAGTTCATCTTTATGCATATCCATTAAAATCCTTGCTTATCAGTCTATCATTCTGTCTTATATTTAAAGTTAATAATTCATCTAGCATTATCCACTATTCATGGAAGATTGTTCCAAATATTTACCAAAGGAATGTTTTTGCTACATCATTCATGAAGGCCCAGTGTCTAATTTTCAGATAAAAGCCCTTCGATCTCAACTTCTAACTAGTGGAAAGCAGTTTTCCTTTATATTATGAGAACTACAATCAAATCACAGTTTAACTTTCTAAATTTAATGTAATACTGCTATGAAATACAATCTACATCATATTTCCTCCAGGGTCAATTTATGCTGTCTAAAGTGTGGTAATCAGTGGGCAATGTTTTTGCATGTTTTCAAGGTTGCTCCTATCAATACTCCTGTGCTTTTCAATCTTTAAAGTGCTTTCATGCATCGTACATTAACAACATCAAAGACTTTTCAGCAGTGACCATTCGGTACATTATAACCTTCCTGTTACAGAGATTTCTTTTTCACACCTTCAAAGCTGTATCTTAGATTCAATATTCAAGAGAGGCAGCAAGTAGGCCAGGCAATCACTGGCCAGGGAGCCTGACTTCAGTTGGAGGGAAATCTGAGAGTCAAGGTCTACATTAACTTGGATGGTTGGCTTGATCAGGAATAGTCAACAAGGTTGGTGTGTGGGAAGTTATGTCTCTTGGAGTTTTTTGAAAAGGTAGTTAGGGGAACAAATGAAGGTAGTGCAGTGAATGTTGACTATATGTACTTTAGTAAGTCTTTTGACATGATCCTGCATGGCAGGCTGATCTGAAAGGATTGAGGGGGAGTTAGAGAGGTAGATTCAGAATTGACTTGATGATAAGAACCAGAATGTGATAGTTGAAGGTCAATTCTCCAACTGGGTGCTAGTGTAGTACTCCAGAGTTCAGTGCTGGAATCTCCGCTATTTATAATTTATGTAAATGAATGCACGTGACAAGTTTGCTGATGATAGTAAATTAGGGGTCCTGTTGACAGACAAGCAGGTTAGATTGAACAATAAAGAGCCCTTGATCAGTAAGGGAGATAGGCTGAAGTGTGGCAAAAGGATTTTGACTTAGATAAGAATGAGGTGATGAATTTTGGACAGACAGACCAGTGAGTGAAGGGCGGGTATGGATGCTGTCTGGACTCGAGGGACTGAGTTACAGGGAGAGGCGTGCCATCCCCTGGAGCACAGGTGAATGAGGGTAACATCACAGACGTTTATAAGATTATAAGGAGTATTGTTGATAAGCTAGATGGACACAGACTTCCCCAGGGTTGGGAAATCGAGAGGGCACAGAATCAAGAAAACAGGGGAGAGATTTAAAAGAGGCCTGAGAGGGAACTTCTTTACACAGAGGGAGAGAGTACATGGAGTGAACTGCCAGAGAAGTGGATGAGCCGGGTACAAATGCAATACTTATGAGGCACTTGAATAGGGGGAGGGAGAGAGTTTGTAGTTTGTAGGGCTTTGGGCAGAACATAAGTAACTGGGATGAGTCGGGTGGACCCTGCGGTCAGCATGGACTCATTGGTCTGAAGGGTCTGTGTCCATACTGCATTACTCTGTGACTCTGCTGTTTCCATCAGGCCATGATCATCAGTTTAATCTACTTAAGCTGGAAATTTGGTGATTATTCAATCATGACAATGGGGAGGCTTCACCAGTTTAAAAATATTGTCCTTTTCCTACTCTACATGAGGTAGCAGTGGGGCAACAGTGAATTACTCTCACACTTTCTAATTGCTTTCTATACAGCATTATAGGACAGGCAATATAAAATTAAATTAGGGCTTAAAGACTTTTGGAGGTCACAAAGTCTATTGTTTAAAACCCAACTGAATCCTCATGGCAGCTCAATGCTGAAAGTAAACTCCTTACTGGAAAGTTTATAAGTTACAGTCACTGCCAATTTAATTTTTCAAGAGTTGCAAAGAAATGTAAATGAGTTTGGATATGGTAGTTCATGGGATAAAAAACTGTGGAGTGTAAAATGTGCATTGTATGCTCAACGTACAGTACCGATGGATAAGGTGAACAGTCAAATCTTTCCCCAGAGCTGGCGAGTCCAAAGCCAGAAGGCATAGAACAGGGGTCCACAGAACCCTTGCTTAATGTTATTGGTCCAAGGCATAAAAAAGGTTGGGAACCACTGGCGTAGAATCAAGGTAACAGGGGAGAGGTATGGTCTTTCTGTTGTGGGCAAATTACAACACACTTACGTTCAGCACCTCAGCCTCTGAATGCTGAGAGAATTAAGGGACCTGTGATGAAGTCAGGAAATTGACCCATTGGTAAAAGGCGTAAAGTTACAAAATGGTGAAGCCGGTATTATTAACCAAATGACCTACCGGCGCTCTGCCACCACCATTCTATATTTTGTCAGAAGGGATGAATTTTGCTGGCTATTTGACGACTAATTTAATTGGTTCAGCAACATTTTGTATTGTTCTCTGTTCTATGCTCCATGTTTGATCTCTTCTATTTCAATATGATATATGCTTTCCATTGTATGCTGTATCAGGAACATAGGTTAAACTCTTTGGGTTGATGGTGATGGTTGGGAGGAAGAGGGACAGGTTTATTTATTGATTTATTTATTTAGAGATTCAGTGCCAAATAGGCCCTTCCTGTCTTTCGAGCTGCCCCGCTCAGAAATCGATTAACTCTAGACCAATTTACAATGACCCATTAACCTACTAACTGATCCATCCTTAGACTGTGGGAGGAAGTTTGAACACCTGGAGAGAACCCATGCACTCCATGGGGGTGATGTATAGACTCCTTAAAGAGAATGCCAGAATTGAACTCTGAATTCTGACTCCCCAAGCTGTAGTAGTGTCGCACTAATCGCTATGTGACTATAGTGTCAATTTGGATGATGGAGGTTCTGCCCTGGTTGTCAGAAACCAGATTGGGGCCTGTGAGTGAAGGGTGGAGACAACAAATGCCTTCTTGTGGCTTTGCAAAGAAGCTGAGGGGAGGCAGTTGGTGCATTGAGGGTCTGGATATGTGGTCATTTGGCTGTCCAGAGATGGCTGCCTTGCTCGGGGAGTGGGAAGAGCTGAAATTGGGACCTTGATTGTATTTTTCATTGGGTGGGGGGGTTATTAATTTGGAAGAATGTAGGGCCAGTTAATTGTTTTGGAATTCAGACTCAGAAGGTAGCAATTCTGTCAATAGGGTGACAGATGGGTGTCCAGGGCCAATTGGGTTGTGAATGGTGACATAAAGAATAGAAGATAGAAAATGGCTCTTCCTTGGTGGAGTCTCAGTCCGCAGCAGAGTTAGCAGCCATGAATGTTGAACAAATGCTGCTCCATAGGAAAGCTTAACTAATTTCTACAGCAGTGCTCCAACAGGAGCATTGGGTGGGGAATGGAAATATTCAATGCATATCTCACACTAGCTGGTGCTCAAATGAATTTATGGAAAAAATCAATGCAGAAATTGTCAGTAATGCAAGTCACTTTTGGAAAAAGTCCATTTTCTACTGTGAAGCACTGAAATAGACATAATCATTTAATCAGATTTCCTGGGTAATGTTTGCAGTTTGTACACAGTATCTACTTGCACTGTTAACACAGGCACGTGGTTACAACTTCCATTAGATACATCATGGTCCAATGCCGTATTTAAGTTTGCTAACAACATCATCGTTATTGGCCGAATCAAAGGTGGTGACAAATCAACATACAGGAGAAAACCTGGATGAGTAACATAGAAATCTGTAGTACATTACAGCTGCCCTTCGGACCACAATGTTGTACTGACCATGTAACCTACTCTAGAGACTGCCTAGAATTTTCTTACTGCTTAGCCCTTTATTTTTCTGAGCTCCGTGTACCTATCTAAGAGTCTTTGAAAAGAACCTATTGTATCCACTTCCACCATGGTCACCAGCTGTGCATTCCATGCACCGACCACTCTCTGTGTGAAAAACTTACCCCAGACATTCCCTCTGTACCTAACTCCTAGCACCTTAAAACTATGGCCCTTCGTGTTAATATTTCAGCCCTGGGAGAAAAGCCTCTGGCTATCCACATGATCAATGCCTCTCATCATTTTGTACACCTCTATCAGGTCACCTCTCATCTTCCATCACTCCGAGGAGAAAAGGCCAAGTTCATTCAACCCATTCTCATAAGGCCTACTCTCCAATCCAGACAACATCCTTGTAAATCTCCTCTGCACTCTTTCTATAGTATCCACATCCTTCCTTTAGTGAAGTGACCAGAACTGAACACAGTAGTCCAAGTGGGGTCTAAGCAAGGTCTTATATAGTTGTAACGTTACCTCACGGATCTTGAACTCAATCCCACGGTTGATGAAGGCCAACACACTATACGCCTTCTTAACAGCACTGTCAATCTGTGCAGCAGCTTTGAATGTCCTATGGCCATGGACCCCAGGATCCCTCTGATCCTCCACACTGCCAAGAGTCTTACCATTAATATTATATTACATCTTCAAATTTGACCTACTGAAATGAACCATTTCACACTTACCTGGGTTGAACTCCATCTGCCACTTCTCAGCCCAGTTCTGCATTCTTTTGATGTCCCGCCGTAACTTTTGACAACTTTCCAGGCTATCCATAACAACCCCAACTTCTGTGTCATCAGAAAACTTACTAACCCACCCTCCTACTTCCTCATCCAGGTCATTTATAAGAATCACAAAGAGGAAGGAACAGATCCCTGTGGAACACCACTGGTCACCATCCTCCATGCAGAAAACAAACCATCTACAACCACCCTTTGCCTTCTGTGGTCAAGCCAGTTCTGGTTTCACAAAGCAAGGTCTCCTTGGATCCCATGCCTTATTACTTTCTGAATGAGCCTCACATGGGGAAACTAATCAAATGCCTTGCTGAGTAGTGCCACAACAACCTCTCATTCAACACCAGCAAAACTAAACAGCTGATTATCATAAAGGGGTTCCGGCAGAGAAGGTTGTGAACTTTAAACTTCTTGGTGTTATCACATCAGAGGATCTGTCATTGGACCAGCACAAAGAAGACCCCACAGCACCTCTACGTTCTTAGAATTTTGTGTAGATTTGACATGTCACCTTAAATTTAGACAATAGAAACTACTCTCACTGGTTGCATCATAGCCTGGTGTGGAAACAATCCCAAGAATGGAAAGGAAAATAGTAGATACAGTGCAGCCCAACCCAGGCAAAGCTGTCCTGGCCATTGAGTACATATATATTGAGCACTGCCATCATCCCTCACCTTCCAGGCCATGTTCGCTTCTTGTTACTACCATCGGAATGGTGGTACGGGAGCCTTAGGTCCCATACCGTCAGATTCAGGAACAGTTATTATCATCCAACAGGCTGCTGAACTAGTGTGGAAACCTCACGCACAACTCTGTACTGATTCCAAAACCTACAGACTTATTTCAGGGATTCTATAACTCATGTTCTCAGTACTTTTTTTATTTGAGCAAGTCTTTGTTCATGCATAGTTTTTAATTTATTCCATGTATTTCTTTATTTTCCTGTACATGCCTGCAAGAAAATGAATCTCAAAGTTATATATGGTAACATATCGTATATGTGCTTTGATAATAAATTTACTTTGTCTTTGACTTTGGTCAACCTGTCCCATGACTCGCATTAACCTCCTGTGGGACGCAGAGAGCTGCATTAACCTTCTGTAGCTACATATCCCTTATTTCTTGACTGTGTCACTGGTAATATTTACTAATTGCCACTTGCACTGAGATACAGTGAAAGGATTTTTTGCATGTCATACTGACAGAACATTCCACACATATGTATCTTGAAAAAGTACAAAAGGAAAACAGTAGCAGAATGCATTGTTCAATGAAACAGAGCAGACAAAAGCAGCAAAAAGACAGCAGGCAATGGATCCTAAACATCCTGGACCTGGTTTTAAGCCTAGGGGTAAGTTTGGAAGTCAGATGCACAGCCATAGAGTAACCTAACAAAATCAGCACACACAGAGCATCACTAACTTTCCACAAATCGTTCAAGTGCAAATTTGATTGTTATTCAACAATACATGATACAGTGTTCCTTCAGTGCCAAGGTACAAAACACAATGCATACAGTCACACACAGCACATATATTGTAGACACGATAGTATGTACAGTCACAAAAATAATATTTGCACAAGTCTCTGAGTGGCATGGCCTGAAGATTGATGGTACATGGGATGTTGACCTGGAGTCATGTTTCTGCAAGAAGCAGTATGCACCAATTCCTCATCTTGTGCTGGGTCAGCCGCAGATACGTGTAATACAGCTTGTCTTCTGGGGTGTGAACACTGAAGAGCTGCACCAATGGGAAAGATGAACCGTGAGGCCCAGCCCCAATCTAGCATGGGTTCCAGCATTCTGACCGAGCCTCTGATCTCTCCCACACTGCCTTGCCTCTGGCATCTCATCCCTTGTGTGGCTATAACAGGCGATGCCGCATCATGACCGCGCAGATTTCCTGCCAATGAACCAGGCATGCAGTAATTTGTATTACCAATGTTCAACAGGGTCTTATGATTAAAAGGAAAATGTTTAAGACAAACATTTGCACCATTTGTTGGACCCAGAGTATCTGCTGCGAACAAGTGTGCCACCATCTTTCCCGAAGCTTGGGAACACCACCATCACAAGGTGATGGACAAAAGGGTAAGATCCAAAGAGCACAGGAAGGAAATAAAGCTTTTTATTCAGTATTGCCTTCAATCTAGGAATATGATTTAAAAATAGAACTACCAACCAGAAAAAATGTTCTTAAACAGCAGTGCAGATTATATCCATTACACAGCTTCATGCACAAAATTAGGAACCTGTCAATCACACTTCACAACATGAAAGTGCCAGTTTGCATTTGATATTCATGAGGTGCATCAGTGAGCAAGTATGCCAGAATTACTAATGGGAGGTTACAAGAGGGTCCTAATTAAGTGTCACATAGTAGAAAGATGGTACATCACCAATGTTCTTATTACATTCAATCAGTTGTCTGTGAGACATTCAAATAGCTTTAGAATATTTAGTTGTTAGAAACAGTCACAGTACAACACCTGTTTCTCAAGATGATGATTGAGCAAAAAGGCTTCAGGTAAGATCTGTCAAAATACATCTTTGCTATGTACCCTGGCCGACATGTATCAGTACATTGTACAAAGCAGTAACTTACAGGCAACTGCCTATTCAATCTGCACAACTATTGAATGAGATCATGGCTGAACTGGAGGTAATCTCCACTCTGCATCCCTACCTCCATCTGGTAACCATTCAACACCATGCTCATCAAGAATCTATCTACCTCTACCTTAAAAAAAACTGTTCAAAGAGTCCGCTTCCAACATATTGTGAGGAAGAGATAAAAACAGAAAATGCTGGAAACCCTCAGCAGGAAAGGCAACAATCTGTGGAAAGAGGAAAAACAGTCAACAATTTAGGTCAGAGGCCTTTTTCTAGATCTGGAAAGTGAGAAACCAAGCTCATTCAAAGCTGTGGAGACAGCCAGAGGACCACTGGATAGAGCATATGGAGTATCTCTCATTGGCTTGCCAAAGTGAATCAACTGTTAATGGAGCCACATGGCTGATAGATTGACAAGGGCAATTTAGGAAGATAGAAAACTAAAAGGGGACCATGTTAAGATGTGAAATATAGATGAGAGCTGTAGCTGAGATGTGAAGCCAAATGAAGAATGGTGAAATACTCAGCAGATCATGCAATGTCTACAGAACAGAAAAAAATCTGAGTTAATACTACAGCAGTATGAATCATTTGTAATAAAAACAGAAATAGAAAGTCACACCTTGAATATAAGAACTTGAAGTTGAGTTCTGGATTGTAATGCTTGGAAGATGAGGTGCCATTCCTCAAACTTACATTTGTCTTCATTGGCTATTTGCAGGAACACGCATTGATACGTCAGAGTGGGAATGGGATGGATAATTAAAGCAATAGATAACTGGAAGCTCCAAGTTACCCACGTGTACAGATCAACAAATGGTCACTCAATCTGCAGTTGGCATCTCCATTGTAAAGGAGACCACTTTGGGAACTCCAGATGCAATATACCAGATTAGAAGAAGTGCAAATGAATTGCTATTTGACCAAACAGGACTTCTTTAGGTTTTTATGTGGCAGGAAATGACAAGGTAAATGGATAGGTATTGTCTGTCCTGCAGTGATGGAGATGGAAAAGTGGAAAAAGGAGTCATAAAGGGAATAGTCCCTTCAAAATGCTGAAAGGGGAAGAAAGAGGAAGATAACTCTGAATTGTATTGAAGGAGGTAGAGATTACAAATAATGATGGTTGGCAGGTGAAAAGTCAGAGTTTCTCCAGGTTATTCTGACCTGGGGGATAAAAAGGCAGAGAGCTGCCTGGTAGTAGATGAGACACAAATGAGGTCTATCAATTTTTATAGAGGAAAGCCATGGCAAGACAGGAAGAAAGAAATTTCAGAAACATGAGATCATAGCACATGCAAAGGAGAAATTGGGAGAATGTGATCAGGAGACTTGATGAGAGGAAGTATAATCTAGGGAGCTGTGGGAGTGTGTGGGCTTGCAATAGATGTTGGTCATTAAGAACAAGAGTTTCTCAGTGATTAACATAGTTATAATGGATGTTGGATGCTTTGAGAAAGAGCATTTCAAAGATTCATGGCCCTATGAGAGAAATTCGATTTCCCTCATCACTGTATTAAATGGCTAATTCCTTATTTTTGAACAGTAAACTCTAGTCCTAGATTCTCCCACAAGTGAAAACATTCTTACATATTGGCCTTGTCAGGACTACTCAAAATGTTATTGCTACATATCAAGTTCCCACTCTCGCTTTGAAGCTCAATTGGATATAAGCCTAGCCTGCAGGACCTCTTCTCATGAGTCGTCCATCAATTTAGTTGCTAATCTATTAAACTTTTCCTGAAATGCTTTCAATAGTTGACATCTTTCCTAAAATAAATACTGCGTATGTTACTCCAGATGTCGTCTCACAAAGCATTACATAACAGAAACATAACATCCCTACTTTTGAATAACTTGCAATACCTGCCTTTTGTGATTGTGTACAAGGACCACCAGATCCTTTTATATCTCAGAGGATATCCATAATATCCAACATTTTTTTCATATTATATTCTGTTTGCCAGATCTTATCCCACCCACGTTACATATCTTTATTTGTCCACAGTCTCCATATGTCCTCTTCACAACTTTCCTACTGCTGTTTAAGCAACCATACCTTCAGGTACCTTCATCCAAGTAATTTACATAAAGTGTAAACAAATTGAGATACTAGCACTATTACATCCTGCTAGCAAAGATCCATTCATGGTACTTTGTTTCCTGGTAGCCAGTCAGTCTTCTCTCCACAACAATATGCTACCTTCTAAACTATGAACTTTTACTTTTCACAATAATCTTTAATATGGCACTTTATCAAGCATTTTGTGGAAATCTAGGAATTCATCCACTCATTTCCATTACCTTATGAGTGATGTTACTTTCTCAATGAACTCTGAAAAATTGGTCCATTATGATTTCTATTTCAAAAAGCTACTGCAACTTTCCCTGATTACTGAGATTTTTCCCAAGTACCCTACTAGGACATGTTTGACAAATGTTTCCAAAATTTTCCACATGACAGGTATTAAGTTTACTGGCCTATTTCCTGTCTCCCTCTCTTGTAAAGCAAAGGAATTACATTGACTCTTTCCCAATCTATACAAACTTCCTCAAATTTTGGAAAACTAAAAGCAAAGCATCAACTGTATCACCAGACACCTCTTTTAAGTTCCTTGGATCTAATCCATCAGGATCTAAAGAATTGTCAACAAGAGATTTTGCAGTTTCTGAAAATCTAGAGCAACATACACAAAATGGAGGGAAGTAAACAGTCGATGTCTCAGCCCAAAATATCAACTGTTTATTCCTCTCCACAGATGCTGCCTGATCTGCTGAGTTCCTCCAGCAGTTTGTGTGTGTTGCTCTTGAGAATTGTCAGCTACCATCTCGAATGATTTGCTCAGTATCCAATCTCTGATGATTGCAATTTTCACTGAATTCTTTCTTAACTTCAATTCACAACTTACGGCTACTTCTCAGGTATTAATTGTCTCCCCTACATGCTTCAGCTAACTGAAAAAGAAGTGCTGAGACTCTTGTGAAACAATCTTTCGGCATAGAAGGAAGCTACTTGTACGTGCAATTTCTCTTTGAAAGAAACTTCTAATTTTGACTATTCCTTGGTTTTCCCATAATCATGAAAATTAGTTCTCTTCCAACACATGTTCAGTTGCCAGCGGAAGTTTCTGTCAAATCTGCTGTAACCACACTTTCAGGAAGTCTGTTACCAGTCTGTGTGAAGTAATTTCTCTTGCCAAGAACTTTATATCAATGGATGGTGGTGAAGTCCCCCTGACAACATAAATACTTTTATTTATTTCTTCTTCATTTAGTGACACAGCGCAAAACAGGCCCTTCTGGCCCAATGAACCACATCACCCAGTAACCAACCTAACTAATACTAGCTCAATCACAAGATAATTTACAATAACCAATTAACCTACTAGCTGGTACGTCTATGGACCGTGGGTGGAAATCAGAGCAGCCAGAGAAACTTCTGTGTATTTAATATTTCAGTAATATTTGAGTACTATTGCAAATATATTGTTTGATTAATATTCTTTATTTGTTTGAATAATTAAGTGTTGTGTGTATAAGTACATAAATGGCATACATTATCACACCACTGCATCATCTGTGCATGCCTTGCTTAGAGTAAAGAACAAACTAAGACCTGTTGTCCCATGTTTTTATTGCAATTAGTTTTTTTATGTTTTAAAGATACAAAACATATCAGTGGTAATGAGGTACTTTATAAAATAAACCAGAGATGCTACCCACTTTTTGGAGCACAGCAAAACGTTTGAGTTAAAAGAAAAGCTCAGTGAAAAACAGTTGAATAAAAAAGTAGTGCGGCACATGCTTCTTTTGAAGGGAAGACATGGTTGAATTTAAAATAAGACAGAAAATGGAAGAAATCGCAGGTTCATAAACAATGAGCACCAGGTGACAATGATCATAAATTTAAGAAAGGGCAGAAATGGCTGGCTACATCAGAAGGATAAACAAGTTTGATTGTACAAAAGATAACTGGAATATGTACACTGAATGGATTGAGCAGTATTTTGAAGCAAATGAAATAGTCAGTGAGAAGTGAGTACTGGTTTTGCAGAGCCCACTGGGTTTAAAGGCACGCAGTTTATTTAGAAGCTTGACTGCTCCAACCAAATCAGCTGATGTGAGCTCTGCTGATATCATGAAAGTTATGCAGGTGAATATTTAGAACTGAGAGGACTGTTGATGGCAGAACATTTTAGGTTTCATAAGCAGAATAAAAAGGAAGTCAGTGTAAGTGGCTGAATTGAAGAAATTGTCTGAGCTTTGTCAGTTCAATAATAAGCTTAATGATGCACTGAGAGATCGCTTAGTTTGTGCAATCTTACAAGAAAGCATTCAAAAACAGTTCCTGACTGTATTGCAACTTATATTTAAAAGAGCAGTTGAAATAGCTGTATCAATGGAAATAGCAGGCAGAGACAGAATTGAATTGTAGACAGGAATAAAAGTGAGCATGAACAAAATTGCAATGTCTAAACAAAAAAGGGCCTAGCCAAACACATTGTGTTACCATTGCCAGGTGTTCACATGCATCAGACTAATGCAGATTTAAAGGTGAAACTTGCAGAATATATTACAAATTAGGAGGCATACAAAGAGCATGTCAGGCGACAAAAACAAATGGACTGCAAGGGGAGCATAAAAGCTAAAAAGCCAAGTTGCGCTTTGAAAAAGAGCACTATATATATCCATGAGGGATCCTGGAACCAGTTCCTTGCGGATAAGGAGGGCCGACTGTAGTTGAATGTTTCTGTATGATATGGCACAATTAAAAACATTTAAATAGACTCAGGCACATAAGTCTATTTAAAGGTCGCATCTTTGTAATTTTCAATCTCTGGGTTCTTTTAGGAGTTCACGAGTTAGTGGAAAGTTAAATTCTTTATTATCTTTTACTTAAAGCTTAAACAAAGGACAGATACTAAGCAGACAAAGTAATGGTGATACAAAGTAGATGAGAGATGATAAATTAAAGATATTTAATATAATCAATAGATTCAATATGATGCTTTTGAAAAATCTATCATATTTACACTCAAGATAACAGGAATTCCTTAGATAGAGATAAGCCAAGTGGCAGCAGCATTTCAAGAGGACGGCTCACCAACAACCACGTAGGAAAAGTAATAAATTCTGGCTTCATCAGCAATGTCTATATCTCAAAAGTAAATATAAATAAACAAAAATAATTCAAAGTTAACATGCATTATAAGATAAATTACTTACTTTGGGCTCTTGCAGTCATTCATTCCTCTCCATTCAAATGGAAAAATAACTATCTATGCAATGTCTAACCTAGTGCAAGGTTTTCAGCTGGATTCACGATGTCAGTACCAGAATGATACCTTTACTTCACTGGTGAGTCTAATTGTGGGCCCGAAGTGGCTGGCAGAGAGCAGCTAGCAAGTGTTCATATATGTCCAAGTAGGAATCCCTATCATTTTGGCACTTATGCATGGGATTTTTGGCAATACTCTGCAAAATTCAGGCCAGTGCTATACACACCTGCTTAAATAGACCACAATATTTAATAGTTATTAAAAAAATGAGGCAGAGGGAGACTTTATTTGTTTTTCACCTCCTAACCAAACTCTGATTTTTAAATGTGTTTAATCCATTCAGTCAATGGCTTCAACTACTCCAGTTCCTTGTGGTTTTCATTTAAATTTATTTAAATTCAATGATGAAGAATCAAGGGAACATGCCTTCAATTTGTTGACGCGTGCACATTCACAAAATTGTTCCCTTAAGCACTCTGCTAGAGTTTGGAACCATTTTATATCAAATAAGAACTACTCACCCAATAGGCCTGGAAACCAGCAGTTCTACTTGTGGCTCAGGTTTAGATTCGAAAATGATGTTATACACCTCTTCAAAGGTAGCTCCTTGTAATGATCTTCCATTCCATTCAAGCACTTCGTCACCTAAAAACATCACAACAATGGAAGCATTAACAGAGAAAGAACAATCTGAAAAATTACTTTATTTCGTTTAGCTTCTTTGACTGGCTTTGGCACAGTATTTTCTAAAACACAGAGTACTTGTCAGGTTTCATAACAATGAAAAGGTTAACCAATTGACTGATCAAAAAATTGTAGCCGATTTAATAACTTTCCTAGAATCCATTTATTACATCATTTCAAGATGATGTGAAGGGGTTTCTTCTTTCTTTATGTTACTGCATGTGTTAATCAAAATGGCTTCTTTGTTTGTGAAAAGTAAAAATGCTTCTTTGTTATGCTAACTGGTGAGAGAGTGCTTTTTATTTGGGTTATAATTATTGATAATGAGAATTATATTTGTTTGTTAACCAATGGAGATATATGTTTTTCTGCTTGTGGGTCTGTGAGCTGTGGTTTCACTGGTTTTTGGGAGATGGCGCGAGGCGTTTAAAGGGAGAAGATGCGATGTTGTCAGCTGAGCGATGGAATGGACCATGAGCGGGGTTCCCAGGCCCAGGGTTTACCACGAAGAGAGGAGACAAGGACAGATTTGTGTGGAGCTCTGGCCGACCACCGTTGTTTGTCCCAGGCGGTAGGTCGAGGAGGTCGGAGGGGATCGAGTGGTGGCAAGAACTGAGCTCCAATGGGTTGTGCACGAAGTGGCTGGACTTCAATAAGTTCTGGCACCTTTTTTCCTTTCTTTTCTTTCATATATATTTTATCGCTGTTAATCACTTAGTTCTAGTAAGATTTATAAAGTGTAATCATTTAATCGCATATGGTGTACTGTCTGTTATTTGGCGTGGTGGGGACATCACACAGCATCTACAGAAGCTGATTACAGAAGGCTGCTTCCCCTAGATGGAAGCAAGCTGAGCGAGCCTGAGGCTTACTGGGGGCTACAATGAAACAAATGATAATTCACATCTTTCCAATTTGTACAATCTTCTCTCTTGAAAATAATATTGCACAAACAATGGTCAATCGTAGAAACAATCACAATTATTAATCTGACTGATTGTTTTGACACTTGAACTTGGATTTTTCAAAACACTGTTAGTCAAAAGCAGAAGTTGGAAGAAGAACATCATAAAATCAAGTGCTTTATTTTGCCACAATCTTTTCACTTATCAAACTCCTACACACCATTTTTATCATCTATGTTTAATTCATATGCATTAGGAGACTCTTCAGAGATTTATGCTGGTAGGAGTTTGACTGTGAAATAGCAATCCAAGTAACATGTAGGCAGCAATAAAAGAAAGACAAGAAATAAGAGAAATTAAATCTTTTTATTAAAGGTACCTGCTCTAAGATGCCCCACAGTGTCTGCTAAACTCCCCTTCTTCACCTTGGTAATGAATGCACATAATCTGCCAGATTCAGTCATCTTTCCACCTACAACCTGTTCCAAAAAAAAAGTCAAAGGGAAAGAACATTATTATTTCAAATAGTCAATTTAACAGTAAATTCATGTAAAAGTATTTTTACCTAACCAGCACACCTTGCCCATTTCAAATTATTTCTGGTTGAATAACTAAGAAATTGAGAATAATTATAATTTGGGCATTGTTTGGATATAAACCTCATATTTTTTTGTTTTGGATAATTCCTTGCCCTTGCCTTTTTTACTTACTCAGTC
This sequence comes from Hemitrygon akajei, assembly GCF_048418815.1. Lineage (NCBI taxonomy): Eukaryota > Metazoa > Chordata > Chondrichthyes > Myliobatiformes > Dasyatidae > Hemitrygon > Hemitrygon akajei. The sequence goes on along the minus strand of NC_133124.1, from coordinate 135,775,472 downwards.
ATGAGTAGAGCTAACCTCTCTCTGCTACTGATAATTGACAAACTTTGCATTCAAAACTGCTTTCTGCTATGTGTAGAATTATATCACAATTTTTCAACAGATTGAAAGAGGTTAAGATTTGAAAATGCAATTTGGAAAACGTGTCTGCTATTATTACTATTGTGGTAATAAAGCAGTGGTTCTCACACTTCTTCTGTTCATGGCCCGTTTGTGACTTTCATTTACCTCTGTGAATAATGATTTGTGCATGGTCAAAGAGGGACAGAGATAATGATTGATGTGCCACACCATCCTTCCTCTCCCCCCCCCCCCACACACACACACAAAGTTATTTTGCTGTCTCATTTGTATCATCTACATATTTTCCCATTCATTTCATTCAGGGCTCCAATTATATTTCATTTCTTTTTTATTTATATAGTTTAATGATATTTTATTAAAGCAGTAATAAAGTATCCATGGCCCATTCAGAAACCCCTGTGGCCCCCAATTTCATGTTATTTACTTGTAGCCCCTATAAAATCCAGCATGGCCCCATTGAGACCTTCTGATATATAGCAATGGAAAGAGGCCCTTTGGCCCTACTCTTCCATGCTGATCAAGTTGTCTTCCAGGGCTGGTCCCATTTCTCCACATTTGGCCCATATCCCTCTAAACCCTTGCTATCCATGGGCATTTCCAAATGTCATGTAATTGTACCCACCTTTAACACTTCCTCTAGTAGCTCACTGGAAATTGGAAATGCACTGAAAATCCTAGTATAATTCTTTTGGCTACAGGTAACACTGTCAGAACACGATTTTCCAGTGTCAGGTAGAGTAATTTCAGTACACTGTAAAGTACACCCAGTGGCCACTTCATTAGGTACACCTGCTCATTGATGCAAATATTTAATCAGCCAATCATGTAGCAGCAACTCAATGCATAAAAGTTTGCAGATGTGGTCAAGATGTTCAGTTGTTGTTCAGAACAAATAGTAGAATATGGAATAAATGTGATCTAAGTGACTTTGACCATGGAATGATTGTTGGTGCCAGACAGGACGGTTGGAGTATCTCAGAAACTGCTGATCTCCTGGGATTTTCATACACAACAGTCTTGATAGTTTACAGAGAGTGGTGTGAAGAACAAAAAATAAATCCAGTGAGCAGCTGTTCTGTGAGCGAGGTCAGAGGAATTTGGCAGACTGGATGAAGTTGACAGGAAGGCGGCAATAACTCATATAACCATGCATTACAACAATGGTGTGCAGGAGAGCATCTCTGAGTGCACCAAACTTCAAATGTTGAAGTGGATAGAGGTTTTTCTGGTGATCTGCTGTGCCTCAATAAATTCAAAAAAATCCCTATTGTTCTCTAAATATCAGCATGAGAGATTAATATAATAAATATAGGAGTCGTTATGCTTCACCATGTAGCACACCACTTTCATAGACTTATTAAAATGGATTCCAGGTGAATCCATTCTAATCATTTTTTCATTAGCATAATAGTGAAAAGTGTTAAAGTAAGTGAAATGGATCATCATATTGATGTGATACGCTATCATTTTTCTCTTCTTGAGATTGCCTTTCAGCTAAAATTCATTGACCAGCTGCTACAATGGAGCCTCATGTCATTCTTCCAAAGTACTACCAGACCACTGCGGTGTAGTTGAAAACTTTTACTCTGGAGGATAGCAAATGATGCTGAAAATCTGCTCAAAACCTCAATGGTAAGGCTGTTAGCTACTGTAGTCCATTATGGATGGTCACAGGTGTGATACATTTCTCAGTGTTACTGAGGAGATCAAGGTGATAAAATGCCATTGTGTGCCTTCTCCACAGCGAATGTAACCCTCTCTTGGTTCCACATAAAATCCTGCATGAGGTTGCAGCTGGAATCCTTTGTGCCTTAGGTCCCAGCAGATTCAGGAACAGTTATCACCTTCAAACATTAGGCTCCTGAACCAGTCTAAGTTCACTCACCTCAACTCTGAACTGATTCTACAACCTACAGACTTACCTTCAAAGACCCTAAAACTCATGTTCTGAAGATTATGTATGTATTTGTTTGTTTACTTGTTAATTATCTGTATTTGCAGTCTGTCTTCATTTGAATGTTGGTTGTTTGTCAGTGTTTATTTGGGTTTAATTTTTCATTTATTCTATGGTATTTCTTGATTCTACTGTGAATGCCTGCAAGACAATGAATCCTAGGATAGTATATGGTGACCTACGCATACTTTGATAATACATTTACTTTGAACTTTTGAGAATCTTCAGCTTGCAGCCTCCAAAATGAGGTTCACGCTCCCTGGTCTCCCTTGCCCCTCTCTCTCAGCTTTGGCGTACATTGAAGTGGAGGCCTGATATGCAAATAACTGCATGAATTTTTCAGTGAGAAATATTGGCATCCAAACTGCTGCTCCCTTGTAGAAGTGTGCAGACAGAAATAGCATTTGCTCTATCTAAAACTGTGCTCCTAATACAATGAGAAGACTAGGTGTAATAATGTCATGTCACTCCAAATACAGACTTAATTAACTCTAGGTCTGCAAGTCAAAGGAGTAAGTTGGAGTCAAAGTGAACATTATAAAAATGTTCCATGTTTATACAGAGCTTTGTTTAATGTCCTAAAACAACTGATAATCATTGAAATATTTACGAGGTAAATTTCTTACAATGGAACAGCCAATTTACATGTGGCATATTCCCACGAACAAAGATTAGCTTAATTCTCATGTGTACATCAAAACATATAGTGGAATGTATAACTTGCATCAAATCAAGTCAGCTGGGCAAATGGGAAAATGTCCACATTATCAGTGTAATTAAATGAAAGTCACAAAAACTGCAGCTTCTGGATTTTTGAAATAAAAACCGGAATTGCCAGAATCACTCAGCAAGCCAGGCAGCATCTGTGAATAGAGTAACAGAATTAATGTTTCAGAGCAAAGACTGGCCATACTCCCCTGATCAGAATTGGGAATGAGAGAAAGTTTCAAATTGCAGAGAATGTTGGGAAGGGGTGGATAGGACAACGAGAGGTGAGACTGGACTTGCCATGGGGATTGGTCTTAGTTCATCTAGCTGACAGGTTAATGTAAATAGAGAGAGAGAATGTAAGCAAAATCATTAAGAAAGTTACAATTCAGACATAGGAGTGTAAAATATGTGCAGAGCTGTTGATATATGAGGAGGTCAGGATGTGCTAACAGAAAGTAAACTCATCCAAGATCACAGGTGACTGGCTGGATGCAGGAAAGGCCAGATCTAGCACAGACGTGGTAAGCAAGTTGTACAGTCTGAGTCTGAAAGGTTGCAAGGCGACCAAAGGATCTGGTTCTTCAGACCTCTGTTGGGCCTCATTGTGTCAGTGTAGGAGGCCACAGGTAGGTCAGAGAAGGAGTGGGATGGAGAATTTAGTGCCAGGCAACAGGAAGCCCAGGATTGAAGTGCCCCACAAAAGGAGTCACCCATTCCAATATAGAAGATAATACATTGTGAACACTGAATGTAGTAGACTAGATTGAAAGAAGTGCAAGTTTATCATGCTTAACCTGCAAGATATATTTGGTTCTTTGGGTGTGAGGAAGAGAAGAGATAGAAGGGTCTCCATCTTGCCTCTGTACTAATAAACAAGTTTCCAAACCTGGGTGTTGTACATTCCTCTGCAACTGGATCCTTGACTTCTTTATTGGCAGACCACTGTTAAAGCTGATAAGTAGTACCATCTCCTTGCTATCATCACAAGTGTATGTCAGAAATTTTAGCTCAGCCCATGATCTCCTCTCACTATACTCATGACCTTGTGGCTAAGGACAACTCAAACACCATCTATAAGTTCACAGATGACACCACTGCTGTTGTGGAATCTCAAATTGAAACAAGGAGGTTTAGAGGAGCAAGATAGATTGGCTGGTTGAGTGGAGTCATAGCAGAAACATCACACTCTAGGTCATCAAGACCAAGAAATTGATTATGGATTTCAGGAAGGAGAAGTCAGGAGAACAAACACCAGTCCTCATTGAGGGGTCAGCATCTCTAGAGCATCTATCCAATTCATATTAAGAGGATGTCCAATACATTAATACAATCATGAAGAATGCATGCCAGCAGCTCTACTTCAGAAGTTTAAGAAGGTTTGGTATGTCACCGAAGACCCTTTCAGATTTCTAGAGATGAACAGTGGAGAGCATTCTGACTCCTGGTATGGAGGCTCCAATGAACAGGATTGAAATGGTTGCAGAGGGTTATAGATTTAGCTAGTACCAACAATGGCACAAAACTCACCACATTTGAGGACATCCTCATGAGGCAAGGTCTCAAAAAAGGTGACATCCATTGTTAACCATCATCTTTCACCCAGTTCATGCCCTCTTCTCATTACTACCATCAGGAAGGAGGTACAGGAGCTTGAAGACCCACACTCAAAGATTTAGGAACAGCTTTTTCCTGTTTGCCATCAGATTTCTAAATGGTCCATGAATCCATGAACATTACCTTGAATTCTCTTGGACTCTTTCTCTCTCTTGAAGGTTTGTACTATTTATGTTTGTAATTTATAATGTTTTATGTTTTAGCACTGTACTGCTGCTGCAAAAGAAGAAACTTGATGTAATCTGTCAGTGATAATAATTCTGATTCGGAAATGCAGGTGTTTCATGGGAACGTGACCATAGGAAGAGGATGGAAGAGCAGACTAGGGAGTTACAGAGGGAACAGTCGCTTTAAAAGGCTAGAAGGGGAAGCGAGGGGAGATATATCTTGTTGTGAGTGAGCTAAAACTGAGCCACATAGAAGCTGTAACTAGGAAACATAAGAGTCTTTGTTCACACAGCAAACCTTCAGGAGACAGAGAGAGTCCAGGAGAATCCAAGAGAATCTCACTCTCCTGACACGATGTTTTATAATTCTCCAACACAAAGATAATAATAAAGTATGAATTGTTGTGATTGCCTACTTAACGTTAACATTTTGAATATAGTCAGGTAAATTGACACAATTACATATTTACAATGGCAACACGTCCCAAAAACTGCTTTGAATATTCAATACTAGTGCCAGTTCCAAAAGCATCTGAGTACAAACTGCAGGCACAGAAAGTGTATCCCTTTTGTTACAGTGTGCAAGGATGGCTCCATGGATGTACAACTAACCAGAAGGTTAAATGACAAAACAGATTTGTCCTGATCTGTGCCTTAAGGGGCAGGGATGCAGTGGTAATAGCAGGAACATCCATCTATTGCTTTTCTCTATATCATTTCAAAGTCCCACGCCCAGTGATCGGTTTCAGCAGCCACAAAGTATCAGTTGGAAGTTAAATTGTATATAGGTTTTGTTTCCTGAAGACTGGTTCTCATCTTAGTTAATCATCTAGTATGTATCATTCAGGACATAGTTCCAGAATCTTCCCTAACATATCTAATGGCAGAAGTTAAGTTGAAGATTGTTTAATGTAATTTCCAGTACTCAAGTGTAAAGGGGAATGAAATAGTTGTTACTCTGGACTGATGCAGCACACAAAAAAAAATCACAATAAGATAGAGAACACAGTAATTAAAAAAACACATACACAATAATTATAAATACATAGGACAGTTATATATATTGATTGATTGCATATCCATAAAGTGACACTAGGTATAAGAGCATACATAAGGTGGCTGACAAGAAATGAGAAAGTAGTGTTGGTGTGGGGTGTGCGGAGGGGTGGGTTAGTGGGTGGAGGTGTAGTTCAGCCTTACAGCTTTTGAAAAGTAACAGTTTTTGAGTCTGGTGGTCTGGTGTGGATGCTGATGGGAATGGGACAAACAGTCTATGAGCAGAGTGGGCAGGATCCTTCTTGATGTTACTGTCCATTTTCTGTGCATATGTCTTTGATGGATAGGCTGGTGCCTATGATGCATTGGGCAGCTATAACTATCTGTTGCAGAGCCTTCTAGTCCACTACAGTTCAGTTTCTGTACCAAGCAGTGACACAGCATGTTAGGAAAAACCTAGAAAGGGGAGGGAAGTGTCAGACATGGATCACATGAATGTGAATGCAAGGTGGAAACAGGCAGGTAAAGTAATGTAATGTTTATCCCCATGGTAAACCTGGCCTCACCCTATAGGATATATTTCCTTCATCCTGTTCGTCCCTTCCCTCATCTTCTCTGCAACTTCGAGCTATCATGTTTTTCACTCTGATGAAGGGTGTTTGATTCTGTTTTCCTCTCAACAGATGCTGCCTGGCCTGCTGGATATTTCTAGCAATTTTTGTTTTTTTATTTCTGTTTCAGTAATGTCAAGTGAGGTGAATGCACAATGCCCCAAGAGTAAATGCCATTTTATTTTAAATAATACCACATCATCTGTTACATTCACTGTTACTTCTTCATTGGTGAACCTAAATGCTACAGCTCCCGACCCCACTGCATTGTGGACCTACCTGTCCACAAGGACAGCAGCGGTTCAAGAAGGCAGCTCACCTGTATCTCCTAAAGGTCATAAGGGCAATCGCTAGCAGCCTTTCCAGACACACATGTAGTGCATTTTGGAGATCCTGGGATAATACTGGAAGTACTTGTAAACTTTTAAATAATAGCTCTAAAGGATGCAGTACCTTTGGGTAAAGGAGTGTAGTTCATTTTATTCAATCAACAAACATGGCCGAACATGTGGTGCTTGAATCATTTATATAAATAATGTCATCACAAGGTTCTATAACTTACAATATAAATATAGCCACAGATCCCTTGTCCCATAAGTGCTCACACCCATATATCTAACGGCTGCACAAAATGGATTATTGAACCACAAATTTGGTTGTATGCTGGCACCTGAAATAACCTTGATGGATCTGTTGGTCACCTGTTCAGCTGACTTCCAGATAGTGTTGAGATCAGCAGCCATGGATTTGGTATCAACTTCCTGGATTTCAGATGGGCTCCCATGAAAAGAAAATACACATCCAGACATGTTCCATAACCTTTGGCAAATATTATCTTCAGACTCTCAGTTTGAGGACAAAGCAGACCACTGCCCTTCTGCCACTTTAAATATTCACATCTGCACCATGCCAGTACAATGCAATGCATAGCAGCCGATTATTAGCAACATCTCCTCCCAAACTCTTGACTTCTAACACTTAAGAAGTCAGGAGCAGCAAGCAAATAGAACTTCTGGATTTTCCACCAAGATTGGGGCAAGAGTTTCGGTAAGATGGCGGTGCGTTTGTTTGCAGTGGCTTCTACGGGGTTAACACTAGATGCTTTTTAAATGTATTCTTTATGATCGCAAGATCCTGCTGGACATTAAGAACTTAAAATACTGCAGGTCTACCTCATCAGTGCGTTGCTCGTTGGCGGAGAAAACGAAGGAGCTACGCTTCGTGCTGCTGACTGTGTCGAAGGAGGTGTAGAGTTTATAGTGACTGTCCTGGTTGCTTTTCTTGTGATCACAAGGGCATTTTGGACATTGCTGATGTGGAATACTGCAAGTTCGATTCACTGATTTATCAGTGAAGAGCAGGGGTGGACAGCCCAGGAGCTGTGTGACATCGGTCGCAGTGAGGATTGGGCTTCAAGCTGTGGTGCTGTCTGTTTACAGCTGCTGGGAGAGAGGTGTTGAAACCAGTGCACTCCACTGGAGGTGGTGTGATGTGGTGTCCAGACTGGAGTCGGTGTTGCCCCCCCTCCCCCAACCCCAACCCAGTGTTCACAAGCGATATTGTGGTCGGCTGCAGATTTCTGCAGCATTCATGGCTCAGGCCTGGACTTCTTTTTTGCATGGCTGTATCTTACTGACATCTTTATGTGCTTGCTACCTTGTATGTGTTATGTGTGACTGTTGGTATTGTGTTTTCCACCTTGGCCCCTGAGTAACGCTGTCTCGATTGGCTGTGTTCATTCGTATTCATATATGGTTGAATGACAATTAAACTTGAATTAAAGATCTAGGTATTTCAAATCTATCTTCAATCCTTTGTTGTTGCTAACCCAAACCTATAACTTAGTACTTGACAGTACCGTGAGAACATTTTCATGGTGTGCAGGATCTCTTGAAGAAAGTTCACCAGCACCTTTTCACCTCTCAAAGTGAACTAGAAATGGGCTTTAGATAGATGTTGACCTCACAAGGAATGGTCAAATCTCAAGAAAGAATTAATAAACATCTCCAGGTTTAACCAATGTTCAGCTGAGTTCCCTTTAATGCCTTCGTATGCTCACTTTCCTGGTGGCATCTTTCAGACCTAACCCATTCGGCCTGAAGAAGTTTTTTAAAGATTTATATGTCAAAGAGAAAAATTGGGATTCAAAATTCTGTTTCAAAAATAAGTCCAATACATTAAAAAAACTTGATTTTTTTGCAAGACTACAGTAAATAGGACAAATCCAAACAAAATCTTAAAGATGAGGCACAATGAAATCCTCTAATCATAAAGCCTTCCTTGTTCTTGTGATATAGAAAGAACAAATTTAATAATAATTATCGAACTGTGTTTGACCATCATCTGAATCCCCAATATCAAGGCTGAGCCTTGGGGAAACGAAGGCGTGAATACTGCTGAAGAACTTCAGCTCACAAATGGGTGAGTTCACAATATTATTCTCATAACTTTAGAAAGCCTTAAAATTTCAGTTCTGTACAGAATCTAATTAAGTCCTTTTCATGAATTCTGTAGTTTCTCTATGTCAGTTGCCAATCCAATCTCCTTTTACACAGAAACATAGAAAATCACTGTATTATTGGAGTGTTATTGATTCCCTGGTAGCATTATCTATCCTTAAGTAATATACTGCACTGTGAATGAACTAAATCATTAAAAAATACTGGTGCCCAAGAGACATATCATCACATTGAGAAGGAAATTTCCAAGAGTGATCTCCCAAATGTACTAATTTGAATAAGTTCCATCACATCGAGAAGTTCCTAAACTGGGGTATAACAAAGATGAAATCAGAGATGATAGATGTTGGACAGGATTTCCTCTCCTAGCCCCTATTCAGTCTTAGCTAATATAGAGTAGATGTTCTGAATTCATTTAAGTCCCCATGCCATCTCCTGTGTGATTACTTTTAGAAATAAATTTACTTCTTCAATGCTTATATCCTTTTAAACAGTAACCATGATACAGCAGTTGGGATGATATGCTGAAGTTATATAAGATGTTGGTGAGACCAGATTTACAGTACTGTGTGCAGTATTGTGTAGGTCACCTACCTACACAATAAGCTTGAAGGAGTACAGAGAAAATTTACACAGATGTTGCTGTGACTTGAGGATCTGAGTTACCGGGATAGGTTGAATAGGTTAGGACTTTATTCCTTGGAATACCAGAAGAATGAGGGAGATCTTACAGAAATATACACAATTATGGGGATTATAGATAAGGGTGAATGCATGCAGGCTGTTAGTCTTCTCAGGTTGGGTGAAACTACAACTACAGGATATATGTCTAGGATACAAAGTGCTGGTTGGTGGACTAGTTTGATGGACTCTGGATCAATGGATTCTTTGGTGCCTCTGCTGTGGTATGCATGGTCTGGAGGTTGGGGGGTGGGGTTGATGCTTTACTGCTGCTTGTGCAAAGGGAGGGTAAGTGGTGGGGGGGCTTCAGGGATTTAATATTGTTCTATGGGGTTTCTTTGTTTTGTGGATGTCTGTGAAGACAACACATTTCAGGTTGTATACCGCATACATACTCTGATATTAAATGTACTTTGAAACTTTGAAGATGAAAGATGACATATTTTGGAGGAATCTGAGGAAGAATTTCTTTAATCGGGGGTGGTGCAAGTATGAAATGTGCTGCCAACAGAAGTGGTAGATGCAAAGTTCAATTGTAACATCTGAGAGAGGTTTGGATGGCTACATGAATGAGAGAAGTATGGATGGTTATGGTCTGGATGCAGGCAGAAGACCAGACCATTACAGACTAGATGGGCTGAAAGGCCTGTTTTTGTGCTGTAGTGCTCTATGGCTTTATACCGTACAAATAATTGCATTGCTGATTGCAGAAAGTGGGGAAAGAGTTGTGAAAAAGCAGAAAAATAATAAGTATGTTTGGAACTCCAATCAAAAATGAATTATAGCTCCTCACTTAAACAAGAATGGGCTGTACATGGATCTAAATCATATTTAGAGTGGGGATGTAATGGGTTGCTTTATTCACCATTTTCTCTTTACTGTAAATCTACTCCAAATGTGGATGAGGAATTTAGGCAAGGCCAGCAAATCAGTTTATTTTCTCAACCTGCTGACAGGGTGCAATAAGGTTTGTGTGAATCAGCACCATTCAGGGAGCCAGACATCAGCAGAGAAATAACTTGTCAGCATAATCTCTCCTGATCCACCTCAGTCCCCAAGCTTCTGAGTGGATTTCTGCAGATATGATTGCATGAGTAATTGCTTCAATAGATTACAATATATTATGTTGCTGTCAGAGTTATGTTTACATATGGACCAAACCAAAGCTCGATCAGAATTTAATTGTTTTAAAAAATGTCAGTTGGCTAATTTTTGTGTTTATACATTTATTGTCTTTGGAGCTAGTTACAATTTTTAAAACCAAAATTTGTCTGTATCAAGCCGAGTAACCTTATTAGGGAAAGGATATTTGGTGCCTTGTTTCGTGCGTCCATTATTAGTATAAAACACGCATTCACAAGTACTTGAATTTCAGAATGTTTAAAATTTCTCAGAATGCATGTATGTTGAATGATTCCCCTCCCCCCAAAAAAACAATAATCTAACCTGTAAGGGTTTTATAACGAAGGCACCATGGTAATGTGCAGGTTAGCACAACACTTTATAGTACAGCCGGCCCAAGTACAATTCCAACCGCTGCACGTAAAGAGCTTCTACGTTCTCCCCATGACCTCGTGGGTTTCCTCCAGGTGCTCTGGTTTCCTCCCACAATCCAAAGACGTACCATTTGGTCATTGGTCATTGTAAATTGACCCATGATTAAATCAGGGGATTGCTGGCCAGCACGGCTCGATGAGCCAGCATGGCCTATTCTGCGTCCCTCAGTAAATAAATAAATTCCACTATTTCTTTGTAAAGTAATTAGTAGGAGAACTTCTTAACATTGTAGAGACATTAATAAGTTAACGTTTCCTGTTGTAATGTTAGGAGCTGCATGAACTCAATTCTTTTCCTAGATGGAGAAAGTGGGGAAAGATATTGGAGAATTCTCTCATTGCTTTGCATCACAATGGGGGGAGGCAGCATGGTAGCATAGTGGTGAATGTAATTCTATGGCTCTGCCAACCATACTCATTTGGGGTTCAGTTCCCATTGCTGTCTGTGAGGAGTTTGGGGTGGCACACTAGCATAGTGGTTAGCACAATGCTTTACAGAACCAGTGACCCGGGGTCACTTCCCACTGCTGTCTGCAAGGAGTTTGCATGTTCTCCCTGCGATTGCATTGGTATCTTCTGGGTATTCTGGTTTCTTCCCACAGTCCAAAGACGTACCCGTTGGTAGGTTAATTGGTCATTGTAAATTGTCATGTGATTAGGCTAGGATTAAATTGGGGGATTACATGGCTCAAAGAGTAAGAAGGGCCTATTCCACACTATATCTCAACAAATACATGTTTAAAGTGTATGTTCTCCCCGTACCTGCGTGGGTTTTCTCCGGGTGAGGGTCGGTGAGTGGTGGGCATTCTATGTTGGTACCAGAAACATGGCAATGTGTGTGGGCTAGTCCCCGACACAAGCATCACTGATCTGATTTGACACAAAGCCTGCATTTCACTGTATGGCCCAATGTTCTGATATACATGTGACAAAGAAAGCTAATCTTTAAAATCACTTAGCCAGAAGTGGAGAGGTGGTATAGGTATCGTGATAATGTTTTAAGCTGGTGCTTCTAGCAGATGTGTGGTGCATGTGGGTGCTGACTCCCATTGGACACGCAAAGTTAGGTCAGGGGTTCCCAACTTTTTATACCATGGACCAAAACCATTTAGCAAAGGGTCTGTGGGCCCCAGGTTGGGATCCTCTGGTTAAGGTAAATCAATATCAATAGCCAGTTATAGAGTGGGTGGCAGATATCAACATGAGAGAAATAAACTAAAGAAGAATAATCCAAATGTATTTATTTAGTTATTTACTTATTGAGATAGAGAGCAGAATATGCCCTTCTGGCCATTTGAGCCCTTCGAGCCACCCTGTCCAGCCTCATCATGGGACAATTTACCAGTCTTTACAGTACAGCCTTTGTACTTTGTACATTACAGTCTTTGGACTGTGTGTGGAAACCGGAGCACCCGCAGGAAACCCATGCGGTCACAGGGAGAACGTACAGGCAGAAGCGGGGATTGAACCCCGCTCACCTGTATTGTAAAATGCGAGCTAACTACTATGCTAACATGCTGATATTGGCATAATCTAAAAGTCACCTGAACATTCTAAGCACAAGAGATTCTGCAGATGTTCGAAATCAGATGTTCAACAGTGCTCCACTAGTAAGCTAACTAACATAACACAAACCTAGCTCTAAGTAAACAATATGTAGGTCAACGCTGCAGTGCCAATGATTTTGGGAGTCAAGTTCACATAGACTCCATGAACTGCAATAAAAACAGAGGGTTGGAAATACTCAGCAGGTAAGGCAGCGCCTACAGAGAGTGAAGCAAAGGTCAATGACCCTTCATCAGATTTCATTGTTTTAAATCATTAACCCTGTTCCTCTTTCCACCGATGCTGTCTGCTGCTGATTGTGGCAGCTCCCTCTCTTCCTTTTTAATTCACATTTCCAACACCTGTGTTTGATTGTTCTTCACTTCATCTACTGTTACAGATGTCACGTGTAAGTCTTTCATAAAATTAACAAACGCAGTAAAAGAAGAATGGACTAAACCAGAATTTATAAACACAAGAGATTCTGCCGGTGTTGGAAATCCAGAATAACACACACACACACACACACACACACACACACACACACACACACACACACACACACACACACACACACACACACACACACACACACACACACACACACACACACACACACACACACACACACACACACACACACACACACACACACTTGAATTCATGAAATCGGGCAGCATCTATGGAAAGGAGTAAACAGTCAATTTTTTAGACCAAGACCATTCTCATCAGGACTTCTTGGTTTGAAATGACAACTGTTACTTCCTTTCCATAGATGATGCCTGACCTGCTGAGTTTCTTCAGCACTCTATGTGTGTTCCCCTGAACATTCTCCCAGCTCCTTGTGTTCTTTCATGGCAAGACGGCTAGTGGAGTCTACAGAAAATGATGATTTACAGTACATTTTAACTTTTAGAATCTTATCAACTACTCTGAAGCTGCAGCAGACACTTGGAATATCCATTGTGAAATCTACAGGCCGCAGTCTCAAAGGGTAATCCAATAAATCCTCAATCTTTCCATAATTATGGGGTTTGATTCCACAGTGACTACTTCCATCAGACTTATTCTAGGTGGTATAGATTATGTTTGCATTTGTTTGTCTGTTAGGTTATTTCACTTGTACTTTTCAAAATAAATATTATTTAATTAATCATTTTGTGGAATGGAGTCTATTTCATATTCAAATAACATATAAAATATAATATACATCTTTAGAGAGAAAACATTTTCTTAAATGAGACATTATCCCATGAGAATACTTGAGGCAGGACCTAAGAAATTATTTTATACAGCTAACACTGCACATTTTAGTAGGCCAACTATTATTATATCACAGATACTCCAAAGGAAAGTAACCGGTAACTCACCAACGGCTGCACCTTTGAAGTTAGATTTACGAAATGTTCCATCATTTAAGTAAAATCAAATGCACTTTTTGAATTTGTTAAATATTAGGGAAGATGCATGCAGTGAATACATGGTTCGTATTAATGTGTTTAGTTAAAGGCTTTGCGTAAACTCTTTAAATAAAAGACTTCATTGACATGTCGAAGTATATAATAACAGCTCAAGATAGCCACTTATCTTAGCATATTACTTACTTTCAGACCCAGGAGTGCTCCAGAATCTCTAGGCACAGTGCCATCTTTTAATCGTTTGTTTAACAATATCCGACCAATTAGGCGCTCTCCATCTTTGGACGGTTGCCATGTCACTGGATGCTATGAGGTCAAAGTAATAAACACATAGAGGTCTTTAATACTTATCTTTTAAGAGTGCCACAGTATATCTTTAATGCAATGTTTCCATTCAACAAATAACACATTGCAATTACACAAACATTTATATTTTTGGTTTCCAATTGGAATTTGGAGTATTTTAATGCTCTTGAGGAGAGTGGTTACACTCTGAAACTTTAGGTGCTTGAAAGTTTGTGTAATTACAGTTTATTGTTTCAATGCATGCTCCATGCAAATAAAAAAGCAAGCAAGGGCGAGGGTGCCGAACAATGCCACCCGCTTTAGAAGCTATCACCACTATCAACAACTGCCACGATGACCATGTTTAAGCAAGTACCAAGCAGACAGCAGAACAGATTCTAATACACACCTACCAAAATGCCACTGCACCAAATAAAGTTCACAATGAAAGTGGAAGGGAAAAAAGAAAAACACAGTTCTGTGCCAAAACAGATCCAACTTTTCCTCACAGTCTGATTTAAAAATCTTTATTATGTTAAAGGGGACACTTTAAACTGATATTCAATTATTTAGCAAATTTGGGAAATTTCAAGAACATATTATCATTGATGAACAACACAAAATGTTTCTAAATTTCTACCATGCAACTGTGCAACTGAACATTCCTATGCATCTTGAAAATAAAGTACTTAATTTTGCTGCCGGACAGCAAACAATAAAGCAAGCAGTTTTTTTTTTCTCTTTCATCTGCATTTACACAGATGTGTAGTTACCACTGGAAAGACCCTGTCCTTTTACAATGAGTGACAGATAGCAAACAAAGACCAAATGAGCAGGTAGAATGCAGGCTATACAGACTTAGTACCTTCTCGCTATGGCTATGTTCTTCATTTAGTGTTGTGCTACTGCATGTATCTACCCCAGAGTCTTTAATCTGAGGCTCGGCCCATTCCAAGTCCTCTTCCAATGAGTGGCCGCCAAATCGCACCATTTTCTTTTGCCTCTCAGACAAGGCGTTAGAGTCCGACAATACTGCCTGCTCACTAGTTTTTCTTTTTCCCCTTTGACTGCTCCCTACAGGCGTGGGATAAAAAAAAGAAAAGAAACATGCAAAGGCGTAAATAAAACAAAGGAAAGTGAAATGAAAAGGAAACTGAATGTTAAGGCTCCACATGTCTCACCAAAGACATTGGGGACGCCTCACTGCTATGCCAAGATGCATGGTCCAGCCAGTAGTAATCCACGTCCCCTGTGAGAATCAAACATATAAGAAAATGCAGAGGAGGAAGGTACAGGAAAGGACAGAAACAGAAATTATAGACAACTGTATTAAATAGCAAAGAGTTACTGTATATATGTGTGTTGCAAAAATATGTTTCCTGACATAAAATCAATTTTAGAGTAATCAGTGCAGCTCCCAAATCTCAATGGCATGGCAGTCTAATCTCTTAATTGAATTTGAGAATAAATTCCCATGACTTTCTCATTTAATGGGCAACAAACCAGTTGTGGTCAAATGCCCAGGATGCTGCCAAAATTTCCAGAGTTTCAGCTGGAAACTCAGTTTTAACATAGCAGATGCCCATATTCTGCTGGGTTTCAACTTTTTTCCCTGATGTTCCCCAATAATTACATAGTAAGTTTAGTAGCATGGGGTCATTGCTGCCAACTGGCATGTGATGGCCTTAATGATAATAAATGGGGACAATTTTTTTTTGACTTTTTGATTTATGAACAGCTAATCATTAAAAAGGACAGGGAATATTATTAAGCATTTGGCATTCTTCGTAAATGGGAACCTTGAGAGAGAGAGATAGCCAAATGAAAACTTCTACCTCAAACTTTGTTGTAGTAGAAATAGTTACTAAACTCGGGCAAACACATCAGAAATAGTGATGTTTATATCCTTTAACATAAAATGTGTGAAAAGAGGACAATGAACAAGAATACAAAGAAGACTGGTGAGTAGAAGGTCAGTTTGAATATGCAAACAACAACCACAGACAACATCGTTTATATACAGCAACATATATTTTATGGCAGACAGAAATCAGCATCTTATTAAACTCAGTTCCAAATGTTTGTTAAATTTACTCTAATATTCCTGTTTGCTTTAGAAGTTGTTTGACCAGCAAAAGAGGAAAAGCAAAGCAATGTAGGCATAAATGTCCCCAGTGAGCTTATATTTTGCATAGATAAACACTTGTTTATGGATCTGGTGCACCTTAGTTGAAATTTCCTCCATTAGTAAATTCTCAAGCCATAGCAATTGACATTTCATCCACTTTAAATAATAACCTTAGAATTAGGCACTCTGGCCCCTCAATATTATAGGTAGCATTCCATAATTATTAGTTGTCTGGTTCTGTTTTATAATCCAAATAATGTATGAGGAGGCTGAAATACAAAGGACAGTCAATATCATTGAGAGACAATATTTGAAATACTGCGGAATATTGGTAATATGAGACAACATTTATAAGCCATGGGTAAAGTAGTCAAGTAAACTATATTCAAATGAAATGAAGAGTTAGAACATTTGTCTCTTTAAAGGTAAAACTCTACTATAGATATGGCTCATTCGCATTTTAGTTCAGCTCATGAAACTGTATGGTAGCTGAAACTTACTTAAACCCCATTCCCCAGATTCAGGCCACAAAGTGCCTGAAGCAGCTGTGTGGAAAATAAAAATGAATTTCTCATTACGCAACTGAAGAAGTTAAGTAGCATTTAGAATGGGCATTGAAGGATAACTGATTAAACACTGCCTCATGTCTCACTGCCATAAATCTCCCAGCTAATCTCTTCCTCCTCACTGCATACCACAAAACTGTGAGGAGCTGTGATGACCTATTGCCATCCATAGATGATGGAAGTGGAACAGTGCTCCTCGCAGTATACGGTCAATGCACCCAGAGCTAAAGGAAACTACTTAACTGAAGTAACCTTGATTGTTAAGGTAATCATCTCAAACTTTCAAAGCTATGTATTAAAACCTGCCCTCCTAACCCCACCTCCACACTTGTTTCCAAATGATAGTTGGAAGGAACTAACATTATGAATAGCTTTAACGTTAAGCATTGAATACACACATTTCCAACTTTAATGGGCATACCGGTGAATAACTAATATCCAGCTCTTGATGAAGGATCTAGTTTATCAGATTGGTTTTCTTTGTTTCCTGTTTGGCAATGAAGATTTTCTCAACTCATTTGCGCTACTTTCTACAATGTTATAAGTTATGCGCATTTACTCCTTGTTTTTATCTAGAACTGAATTGAAAATACACTTGGACTAAGATGTTAACTATCCTGTGCTATCACCAGTGGGATCATCAGTTGATCTGCCACCTGCCTTCAGGAGTTTCGGCCCACTTATGATCAAGACTCCCTCGAGGTGGTGGGCCAGCAGTGCTAAAGCACCACCTCCCACTGATGAGCTTAAAAACTTGGCATCGGCATCTATCAGAGTTGTTGGTCGCTTTCATCCAACATATGGAAGGAATACCATAATGAAAACAAATCCAACATGCAACTTTGGGATCTCTGGACATACTTTCCAATTGAAATATGCAACAAGCATCACCAAATTAGTACTGTAATAATTTTATTTAATCAAACCCAAATTTTTCTGTTGGAAATCTAAAAAAAGCTCTGTGGTACCGCAACTGAGACATAGTGTTTAAGCTCAGACTCTTATAATAAATCCTGAGGAAACAATAAAGAGCAAATTGAATTAAGCAATTGATCCAACTCCACTTTTAAGTCATCAGTGTAATTCCAAAAATGATATTAATTTTGTTAAAAATAACTATTCAAATATACTCTTCATAAATAGAATATATATGATCTACAAAAGAACTAGAAATGACCAAGGAACATCAAAGCCATTCAGGCGTATTTTTGGTATGAAATGCATTTTTTTCCTGAGTCTTGCAAAACAATCATAATCATATATATGAACAAATTTGTTATCTTATTTTTCCAATTCTTCCGAATTTTTAATTCACATTTTAGCACACTCTTATATAAAAATAACTTGCAATGTTAATTCTGTAATTAATTATGTATCATTTCTCTCTTTCAAGCAGATAATATGCACACCACAAGATTCACAAATATTGCTCTCATATCTATTATAACTGAAAATTTGGGTACCATTATTCAAATTAATTCAACATCTAAGGATTTACACTTATTCTTTGACAGGTGCAACAAACTGAGAAAATAAAATTTTGCTTTTGCTTTAATTTTATTATTGTCCTCAAAAGAAAGCAAATACTTTTGCTCAAATGGTGCAGAAACAAGATTTGAATCCATATGTAAAAACCTATAAAAATTCCCTTCAAGATGTAAATGAATAGCACAACAAAAAAAATTCAAAAACTATCTCTTATCTTAATATCATAAACTGTACAAAAGCTTGATTTTCCACAAAGAACTTTACTTTCAAATAGCATGTTGCTTCATGGATATGCTGCTAGTGATTTCATAATAATGGCATTGCAACTGCTAACAAAATATTTTGCCATGTGTTGATAGGTGTTATATATACATTGGTATATGTGTATTCATATATATAATCTATGGCATCTTTCTCAAAATTACTTTGAGATTATATTCAATAATAGGGTGTTTTATGACAGTATTTGTAAGTTGAAGAAGAGTTTAACCCATAGTGAAACAGAAAAGTGACCACTCCTGGGTCAGAGTGTCACTCCAGAGTTTAGAATATGCTCTGGTTTTTCATATGCCTTCTACATTGGAAAAGCCTTTATTAATGTCAACCTCATGAAATGTTATTTTTCAACTTCTTCAATAAATATTCAATGACACTAGTTTAAAAAAACAACTGCGTGCTATTAATCAAGATGGCCCTTGTAGTGTTGCTTGCTTGAATGCAATATAATTTAAAAGGCCATGCACTAGAAAGTCAAAATTCTGGGTTCTGTTGCAGAGCTGTCTGAAGGATATGTTAGTTGTGAAAATTCCCCTAAGACACTGTAGGCACTGCTGTTGTCGGTAGCTTTAAATATCTTCAGAGGACCTGTTCTGGGTCCAGCACACACTGTAAGAGTTATTCCAAAGAAGGAATAGAAGTTTGCAAAGATTCAGCATTGTATCTGAAACTTCGACAAATTTCTATAGAGGTATGGTGGACAGTATACAGACTAGTTGCATCATGGCCTGGTATGGAAATACCAATGCCTTTGACTGGAAGGGCCACAGCTCATTGCAAGCAAAACCTTCCACTGTATTTAGTGCATTTACAAGGAGCGCTACCACAAGGAAGCAGTATCCAATCCATTAAGGACCTCTCTTCTCACTACTACCATCGGGAAAGAGGTACGGCAGCCTTAGGTCCCCCACCAGCAGGTTCAAGAACAGTTAGTACTCCACAGCCATCAGCGTACTGAACCAGAATGGATAACTTCTGGGTTCACCACCAGATAAGCTCAACACCTTCTATGTCTGGGAGAATATAACTACAGCTGTGAAGATCCCTGCTGCACCTGGTGACCCTGTGATCTCTGTGTTGGAGGCCAATGTCAGGCTGTCTTTCAGGAAGGTGAACCCTTGCAAGACGTCAGGCCCCAATGGAGTACCTGGTAAGGCTCTGAAAACTTGTGCCAATGAACTAGTGGGAATTCAAGGACATTTTCAATCTCAGTTGGAAGTTCCCATCTGCTTCAAAAAGGCAACAATTATACCAGTACCTAAGTGTGAGCTGTCTTAATGACTTTCATCCAGTAGTACTCACATCTAATGTGTTGAAATGCTGAAATGCTTTGGGAATTTGGTCATAGCTAGAATC
This sequence comes from Hemitrygon akajei, assembly GCF_048418815.1. NCBI lineage: Eukaryota > Metazoa > Chordata > Chondrichthyes > Myliobatiformes > Dasyatidae > Hemitrygon > Hemitrygon akajei. Next base: position 135,755,580 of record NC_133124.1, on the reverse strand, counting down.
AACTTCTGCCTCAGCAAGGACCTGGACCCACTGTAATTTGCCTATCGCCAGAATAGGTCTATGGCAGATGCAAACTCAATGACGCTTCAATTTGCCTTAAATCACCTGGACAACACAAACACCTATGTCAGGATGCTGTTCATTGACCATAGCTCAGCATTTAAAACTACCATTCCCACAGTCCTAATCGGTAAGCTACAGAACCTGGGCCTCTGTACCTCCTTCTGCAATTGAATGCTCGACTTCCTAACTGGAAGACCACAATCTGTGCAAATTGGTGATAGCATATCCTCCTCGCTGATGATCAACACTGGTGAACTCAGGGATGTGTGCTTAGCCCACTGCTCTACTCTCTCTATACCCATGACTGTGTGGCTAAGCATAGGTTAAATGCCATCTATAAATTTGCTGATGATATAACCATTGTTGGCAGAATCTCAGATGGAGATGAAAGGGCATACAAGAGTGAGATGTACAAGCTAGATGAATGGTGTCACAGCAACAACCTTGCACTCAACGTCAGTAAGATGAACGAATTGATTGTGTACTTCAGGAAGGGTAAGACGAGGGAACACAATCTAATCCTCATAGAGGGATCAGAATTGGAGGGACTGAGCAATTTCAAGTTCCTAGGTGTCAAGATATCTGAGCATCTAACCTTGTCTCAACATATCGATGCAGCTATAAAGAAGACAAGACAACAGCTATATTTCATTTGGAGTTTGAAGAGATTTGATTTGTCAACAAAACACTGAAAATCTTCCATAGATATACCTTGATGAACATTCTGACAGGCTGTATCACTGTCTGGTGTGGGGGTGGGGGGGGGACTGCACAGGATCAAAAGTCTCTACAGAAAGTTCTAAAATTAGTCAGCTCCATCTAGGGTACTAGCTTCCATAGCATCCAAAACATCTTCAAGGATTGGCGCCTCAGAAAGGTGGCATCTATTATTAAGGACCCCCAGCACCCAGAACATGCCCTCTTCTCACTGTTACCATCAGGAAGGGGACACAGACACCTGAAGGCACACACTCAGCAATTCAGGAACAGCTTCTTCTCCTCTGCCATCCGATTCCTAAATGGACATTGAACCCAGGAAGACTACCTCAATTTTTCACAAGCACTATCTCTGTTTTGCACTATTTTCAATCTAACTATTTAATATACATATATACTTACTGTAATTCATTTACTTAGTTATTTTTTCTTTCTATATTATCATGAATTGCATTGAACTGCTACTAAGTTAACAGATTTCACGACACATGCTGATGATAATAACAACACACACAAAATGCTGGTGGAACACAGCAGGCCAGGCAGCATCTATAGGAAGAAGCACTGTTGAAGTTTCGGGCCGAGACCCTTCGTCAGGATTGATGAATCCTATCCTATCCTGACGAAGGGTCTCGGCCCGAGACATCGACAGTGCTTCTTCCTATAGATGCTGCCTGGCCTGCTGTGTTCCATCAGCATTTTGTGTGTGTTATTGTTTGAATTTCCAGCATCTGCAGATTTCCTCGTGTTTGCTGATGATAATAAACCTGCTTCTGATTCTGAACCACTCACCCCAACATTGAACTGGATCCACAACATAATGACTCACTTTCTTGGGCTCTACAATGCATGTTCTCAATCTTTCTATCTATCTATTTATTATTTTGGGTTTGTTTGCATTTGCAGAGCGTTCTGTATTTTGCATATTGGTTGTTTATCCATCTTTTTATGCAGTTTTTCATTGACTCTATAGTAGTTCTTAGTATTTATTGTGAATGCCCAGAAGAAAATGAATTTCAGGGTAGTATGAGATGACATATACTTAGTGGTACTTTATTAGGTACACATGTACACCTGTTCATTAATGCAAACACCTAATCAGCTAATTACCTTGCAGGCTCAGTTCAGACCAAACATCAGAATGGGGAAAATGTGACTATTGAGTGATTGTTGGTACCAGACCGGGTGGTTTTTCCAGAGACTGATATCCTCGGACTTCCACCCGCAACAGTCTCTAGGGTTTACAGAGAATGCGTGAAAAACGAAAAAACATCCAATGAACAACAACTCTGTGGGAGAAAATGACTTGTTAATGAGAGGGGTCAGAGGAAAATGGCCAGACAGGTTCAAGCTGACAGGAAGGTGACAGCAACTCACATAACCATCCATTACAACAGTGGTGTGCGGAAGAACATCTCTGAATACACAACACATTGAACCTTGAAGTGAGTGGGCTACAGTAGCCAAGGACCACAAACATACACTCAGTGGCCACTTTATTGGGTAATGGAGGTATCTAATAAAGTGGCTGCTGAGTGTTTATGTACTTTAATAATAAATATACTTTGAAATATGAATTAACTTCAAAAGTGCCAGAATCGCTTTTGGAAATTACTCAGAGTGGGTGTTTCCACTTTGCTCACGTACACACACTTATGTGTAAGAACTGGCCAGAAGCTGCCAGTGGTGCAGCTGAGACTGAGAACCCTGAAGGAGGAGGCAAAGAAGAGCTTATCCCCACAGATTCCAAAGGGACACCGCGACTTATTTTAACTCTTCCAAAAGCTATTTATCCACAGCAGTCAACCTCGATAGGCATCTTTTGTGGTTGGCAATGATCTGAATGTGGAAGCTGAAGCAACAGGTGTGGCATGTCTTCTGTCCTCTTTCAATTTCTGTGAGCTTTCATTGGAAGGAAAACCACAGCACAACCAGTGGAGAACATCACCCACATTGAAATGCATGCTGGAGTCTGTACCAATCCCGACGTGCACTGCCACAGACCCTCTCTAATTTGTTGTAATCTGTTGTATGTCCTGCATCACCATTGACAAGGGCGCACAGCAATGCCTCGGGTATTACATCAGGAGGAGGAGGGAAACACATCAGCATGCAATGGATAAACATGGATTATGTGGTGCATCACAGGAAGGAGACTGTTGTCACTCATGTAGATAGCCATATTTAACAGTCTGAGTATCTCATGACCACATCACTTTTCTCTCACAGAGCACTTCATGGTCTTCCCTCCATTGTGGCTCCATGAAACTGGACAGTACACACCAGAAACATGGTACCCAGGAGGCCAAAGCTGAAATGATACCAGTACATAATCAGCTTTCCTTTCATACACATGCCACTTCATGCAAAAAAGAAAACAGAAGTGTAACTTATTGTTGGAGGCCAAGCAACCTAGACATCTTACTTCACATCATTCGCATATTGATCTAGCACCAATACCTCAAACATATGCTAAGCAATTTTATGCCCCCAAACCCAAATTAATGAATTAGTATGCCATGAATAATGGAGCCAAAAGTTATCACTACTGAGGTAACTTGACTAAAGGGGTTCGAAACAAAAGCTTTCAAGGACGTATCATTGCAGATCCACACCAGTTTCTGGTCAAAAACAACTTACAACAATGAAGGCTCTTTGCCTCACAGGATAAGGTGTTGTTATCATTAACAGGTCATGACATATAAGGTCATGGAAGCTAGAGAGTTCAAGAAAGAGAACAACAATGAACTTAAATTTATCAACATTATGAAAAGAGAGGCAGTGGCATTCTTGAGGTGCACACAGGTGGATAAATCCCTGGGGCCGGAGCAAGTTTATCCTGGGAGATTGTGGGAACCAAGAGAAGAAATTTCTGGTTGCCCTGCAGAGATTTTCTTATTTTTCACAGCCAATGGCAAGGTACCAGAAGAATGGAGAGGAGCTAATGCTGTGTTTTTATTTAGAAAGATTGCAAGGACAAATATCATTGGTGAGAAAATTGTTAGAGGGTAATTCTAAAATTTGTTCAAAGTTCAAAGTAAATTTATTATCAAAGTACATATATATCACCATATGCAACCCTGAGGGTCAGTTTTTGCAGGCATACTGAAATAAGTACATAATCGAATAATAGCCACACCAACTTGGGCATTCAACCAGAGTGCAAAAGTCAATAAATACAAACAAAATAATAATTAAAAAAACACAATCAATATCGAGAACATGAGATGAAGGGTCCTTGAATCTGAGAACATTTGTTGTGGAAACATTCCAGTGGTGGGGCAAGTGAAGTTGAGTGAAGATCCCAGGATGGGGCTTTCTTTTCCAGGATATCAGAGATGTTCTCCTTCTTCAAATTACAGGGTTTCCCTTCCTCAACATTGATGCTACCCCCACCTGCATCTACACTCATTCCATCTTCCTGCCGCCTTAACAGTGAGCCTCTCATGAGTCTCTGATCCAACACATCATGCTCTGCAACCTTCGTCAAAGGGATCCGACCACCAAACACATTTTTACCTCCCACCAATCTCTGCTTTCCACAGGAATGACTTTCCATGATTCCCTTGTCCAATCGTCCCGCCCAGCACTTACCCCTGCAAGCGGCCAAAGTGCTACATCTGCCCATGACCTCCTTCCTCATCTCTATTCAGTGCCCCAAACAGTCCTTCCAGGTAAGGCAACACTTCACCAGTAAATCTGTTGGGTTGTCTATTGTGTCCAGTGCTCCTGATGCATTCTCCTCTACATTGGTGAGACCCGTCATAAATCGGGGGAGCCACTTCATCGAGCATCTCTGCTCTATCCACTAAAAGCAGAAGTTCTCTGTAGCCAAACATTTTAATTCTCATTCCCATTCTGAAATGTCAGTGTATGGCCTCTTCTTGTGCCATGATGAAGCCATCCTCAGGATGGAAGAAAAACATCTTATATTCTGTCTGGGTTACCTCCTACCTGATGATATGAATATCGATTTCACCTTCCAGTAAAAAGTAATATCCTCCCCTCCCCTTTTCTTCTATTCTCCACTCTGGCCTCTTCTCACCTGCCTTTTACCTCTCCCTGGGTCCACTCTTCCTTCACTGATGGCAGCAGCAAGAAGAAAGAATTACCTGGGTGTTGGGGGTCACTGATGATGGATACTGCTTTACTGAGACAATACTTTGTGCACACGTGCTCAGTGGTGGGAAGGGCTTTACCCATGATGGGGTGGGCTGTATCCACTTCCTTTTACAGGATTTTCCATTCAAGGGAATTGATGTTTCCATACCAGGCTGTGATGCAACCAGTCAATATATTTTCCACCACACACCTGTAAAAATTTGTCAAAGTTTTAGATGATATTCCAAATCTTCACAAACTCCTAAGAACGTAGATGCACTGCTGTGCTTCCTTCGTAATTGCACTTATGTGTTGTCCCCAGGACAGGTCTTCTGAAATGATAACACTGAGGAATTTAAAGTTGCTGACCTCTCCACCTCTGACCCTCTGATGAGGACAAATTCATGGACCTCTGCTTTCCATCTCGTGAAGTCAATAACCAGCTCGTTGACCTGCTCATATTGAGTGAGAGGTTGTTGTCGTAGTACCACTCAGCCAGATTTTCAATCTCTCTCCTATAAGCTGACTCATCACCACCTTTATTCTGCCTCAGACAGTGGTGTTGTCAGCAAAATTGAATATGGCTTTGGAGCTGGGCTTAGCCACACATTCATAAGTGTAAAACAAGTAGAGCAGGGGATAAGCACACAGCCTTATGATGTACCTATGCTGATGGAGACTGTGGAGGAGATGTTGTTGCCAATCTGAACCCACTGGGGTTTACAAGTGAGGAAATCTAGGATCCAATTTCCCAGTAGGTATTGAGGCCAATGTCTTGACGCTTATTGATTGGTTTTGAGTGAATGATGATATTGAATTCCAAACTGTAGTCGATAAAAAGCATCCTGATGTATGCATCTTTGCTGAATGATAGTCAATGAGGCAGTTACCACGTTGTTCTTAGGCACTGATATAAGTAAAGTATACTTGAAGCAGGTGGGTACCTCAGACTGCCGAAGTGAGAGGTTAAAGATCTCAGTGAACACTCCAGCCAGTTGATCAGCACAGGTCTTCATTACTTGGCCAGGTACCCCAGACCAGATGTTTTTTGTAGGCTCACAGTCCTGAAGGATGCTCCTAGTCAGCCACAAAGACTGCAATCACAGGATCATCGGTGCTGTGGAAGTTTGAGAAGGGTCTTCTGTGCTTTGATGGTCAAAGCGAGCATAGGAAGCACTGAGCTAATCTGGAGCCAAAGCCCTGTTGTCACCTATGTCAATTGATTTTATGTTATAAGAGATGACAGCACTCAAGCTCGGCCACAACCGTTGAGCATCCTTCATTGGTTCACTTGCATTTTCAGCTTTCTGGAGATTGAACCTGGACCTCTTTTAATGGACTTGAATGCCTCTGACCTGGCCCTCAGCAGATTGCAGATCTCATGTTTCATCCAGGGCTTCCAAATCACTTTGTAGAGAAACAGGAACTGCTCAGCATGGGCCTGGAGGCCTGGGACCAGTGGTGTGCCACAGGGATGGCTACTGGGCCTCTGTTTCTTTTGTCATTTATATTATTAATCTGGATGAAAATTTAGGTGTTATGATGAGTATGTTGGCACATGACATCAAAATTGGTGGTGCACTGGACAATGAAGAAAGTCTTCTAAGTTTACCACAGGACCTAGATTGACTGGGAAAATGGTAAAGGAATGACAGATGAAATTTACCTCAGATAAGTGGGGAGTGATGCATTTTGGGAAGTTAAACTAGGAAAGTACACACACAATGAATGACAATGCTCTGGGAACTGTTGTAGAACAAATATACCTGATGGTACAGTGCATAATTCTCTGAAAGTAATAGCAAAGGTGGTGAGAAAGGCATTTGATTCACTTGCCTTCATTTCTCAGAACTTTGAGTCACAGTAAATGGGCAAGGAGTTGCAGCCATATAAATTATAGGTATACAACAATATGCAATCAGGCTTTTTCCACTGAGGTTAGGTGAGACTAGAACTAGAGGTCATATGTTAAGGGTGAAAGGTGAAATGTTTAAGGGGAGCATGAGGGGGAACTTCTTCACTCAGAGGGCAGTGAGAGTGTGGAACAAGCTGACAGTGGAAGTAGGTAGTGCATGTTCAATTTGAACATTTAAGAGAAATTTGGACAGGTAGATGGATGGGAGGTGCATGGACGGACCGGATAGGCAAAAGGGCATGTTCTTGTGCTGCAGTGTTTTATGAATCTACGACTCTATAGTTGTGCAATTACACCCTAGAGTATTGTGTGCAGTTCCGGTCACTACACTATTAGGGAGTATATGTCTAAGCAAGAGAAGGCAAAAGAGAAGAACATTGCCAAGACTGGAGAGGTGGGCTATAAGAATGGGACAGTTTTAAGAAAGCTGAAGATGATTATGTGGTGCATCTCAGGAAGGAGACTGTTTTCAGTCATGTGAAGGCCATACTTTAATAGCCTGGAGTCTCATGATCACATCACATTTCTCTCACATATCGCTTCATGGACCTCCCTCCATTGTTACAGGCCATGACACAAAGTGGAAGTGAAGCTCTGCTGGTTTCTGATTTAAGACAAGCAAGGAAGTGGTGAATCCTGGTTCTTAGGCAAGGCTAATTGATGCAGCTTGTGGATTGGACTCTGTAGTTCATGTTATGATGTGCTTCTGGTTTCTGGTTGCTATTTTGGGCATTTTTGATTGGGGCGGCCTAAAGATAATGAACAACATAGTGCTAGATTGAACTGAACAGAGTTGAGTCGAATATGCCCGGACTCTTTCCATTTTGTGTTTTATATGCCGTGTTTTATGCTTGTTTTTTTTTTGCTGTTTGCACAATTGTTTGCTTTTTGGCTGCTGATGTTTTTCTTTGAACGGGAGCCATGGCTTTTTCTGTTTCATGGTTGTCTGTGGGAAAACAAATCTCAGGGTTGTATGCATACTTTGATAATAAATGTACTTTGAATCTTGAATCTTTGAAAAAGATTTAAGATTAGCTTTGCCTCTTGTACACCAAAACGTACAGTGAAATGTGTTGCTTGCATCAGAGTTGTGCTGGGTAAGTGTAGCCACGGTTCTGGCACCAATACACCATGCCCATAACTTATTAACCCTAACGCTTACATCTTTGGAATGTGGGAGGAAATAGGAGCACTTGGAGAAAACAGATACGGTGCCACTGTAGATCATTGTTGATGCTATACAGTATGCTCAAAATAAATCTCCACCTGCATTATTAATGAACAGCTACTGATGAATGGGCCACTATGAATATTGTGCAAAAGATATTATTTATCATAACGTACAGACACATACCATGTCTAATTACTCTGCCCTGTATCCCAGTTGTCACCAAAATCAGTGCATCTCTTTCTTTAGGCATTCTGCAAACTCTGTACGGACAATGGCAAGAATTGAACACTGATAGTTGGCCTGCTGTAAAGCTCTTCACACAACCCCCAGCAAGAAGGAAGTGACCCTTGGCCTATGCTCCTTGCTGAACCTTGCAATATGCCAGTCATTGTTTAGCTCTCTCAGGATTCCAGGATTCATTCTTACAGCCACAACATTCTCCTGTACCCTGGAGATTCTGTGCATATATCCCTCTAAGGGTTAGTTCCTGAGGTTATCCTGCTGGGTTAAGTGTATCTACATGATTGAAAGCAGTAGGTAAAAATAATAGCTTGTATTGCAATAGACACAACACAGGGGTTACTCATGGAATTCTGGTAACACCACAATTGTGATCTCTATGTGAATTTTAAAAGCAGAGTTAAGGTGATAAACAACATTGATTTAATTAGAAATTAGTGAAGACATTTCCAGGGTGTAAGTTCACTTTATAACGAATCTACATAAGTGGCCAATTAGATATAAGTAAGAAAAAAACTATCATTTATACATTATGTGATATTTTGTTCAGAAAATTACATGCAGTTTCTTAGTTTAAAATGACCTATGAAATAGTTTAATATTCCACTTTATATTCCCTTCTACTTTAGCTCCAGTGAAGAAGTTGTTTCTTCAATTTTGATGTTATTTCTCCCACCATGGTCATGTAAATTTACAACATAGCTGTTTTGCATATTAACAATATTACCTTTAAGTTAATTCCACATACAAGAAAAATATGGAGACAGCAGAGTCTGCAGTTGCTGGAATCTGTTGCAAAGGACAAACTCAGCAGGTCAAGCAGCATCTGTGGAGGCTGAGACTGACTTGATGTTTCAGATTGAGGCCCTGCATCAGGACTAAGATTAGGAGGGAGAAGAAGCCAGAATAAAAAGGTTGGAGGAGGGGAGGAGCACCAGCTGGTAGGTGATAGGTGGGTGGATGTGGGAGGGGGATGAAGTGAGAAGCTGGGAGGTGATAAATAGAAGAGGTAACGGTCTGAAGAAGAAGGAATCTGATAGGAATGAAGAGTGGACCATGGGAGAAAAGAAAGGAGGAGAGGTCACAGAGGGAGGTGATAGGCAGGTGAGGAGAGAAGGGGTAAGAGGGGAGCCAGACTGGGGAATGGAAAAAATATATTCGGTCATACAGTACATATACTCTGCATAAAATGAGACTGTCTACACATGATGCATGTGCACAAATTGTTTTTTGTGGCACTAATCAGGCTTGGAAGCCTGTATGAACTGCCAGCAAACAGGAGGAGTCCAGCTCCAACATCAATCAAGATGTTTTCCAGGACCCTATCCTTTCTTGTACTTTACTTTTCTATGTTCCATGTTCTATATCAGGCACTATTGCCTTGGAATTTACAGTATTCAAACACCGTGGCCATAACTTTATGCATTTCTTGTTTGGATATTTGAAAACGACCACCCAATTGGACTAGGAATGAGAGGTGCAAGGGTGAGATGAGGAAGAAGGCACAACATCACAATCTCAGTCTGGACTGTACAAGTGTGAGGCAAAGGGGAGCTCAAGTGACATCTCCCTGGAAGGTGAGGTTACTTATCAGATCTACTCAAGGGGATCAATGAACATTTGGACATCTTGATCTGCATGAAAACCTACACACATGTCAAGGACTATTGTGGAGTCCAGCTTCAAACTAACAACGTCTAAAGCTCATTGTCTCCAGCATAGGAAAGTGACCAGTAAATCATGGCATTAAAAGTTGGGCACTGACCAACAGCGGAGCTCACAACTCTCCACAGTTACAGGCAGAACTCAGAATCATATACTGAGTACCTGCTGATGTATCACATGTTGGAGAAACTCAGCAGGTCAGGTAACATCTATATCAACAGTCAGCATTTCTCAACCCAAAAACATCAACTTTCATTTCGCTCCATAGATGCTGCCTGACCTGCTGAGTTCCTCCAACATTCTGCATGTATTGCTCAAGAGTTCTAGCATCTGCAGAATCTCTTCTGTCTCCATTTAGCTGCTATCATGACTATGAGCTATTCTGTTGCAAGTAGCTTTCAGACTGTGATAGGAGTCTCGGAGCTACTCTCCTGTAGAGGTTCTCAGCTCACACACACCCCATCCCAGGACAAAGTCCTTACTGACCCTTCATTGCTGAGCAGAGCTGAACTGGCCCATCCTTCACCTTGGGCCATGACACCTTGACCTTTTCAATTTGGCCTGGTGCCTACATCATTGTCCAAAGATTGGGTTCAGTTGCTTCGGTACACTCTGGGGCCCGGACCCTGCCGCCTCGATTCGGCCTGTACCTGACCTTTCCAATACTCACTGGTAATGTTAAAACTCATGATGACAGATCATGAAGTCTGAAGTCAGAGTATATGGACCCATAGCTTTTAATATTAATCCTCAAATACACTTCCAATCTCCCCTTTAACAAAGCAAGTACAGGTATCCCTCACTTTACAGATGTTCGCTTTACGCCACTTCACTTTTACAAAAGACCTACATTAGTAACCTGTTTTCTCATTCCAAAGAGGATATTCGCTTTTAAGAAAATTTTTCCCATATAAATTAATGGTTCTTCGCTTTACGCCATTTCGGCTTAAGAAAGGTTTCATAGGAACGCTCTATCTTTGTAAGGGGGGGGGGGAGACACCTGTATTCACCCGGTTTGCTTAGACACTGGAGGAGCACCATTTGTGCAAGACAAGGCAGTAAGATAGGTATAGCACCAAGTCTATCTGAAGATTAGCTTTATTTGTCATATGTACATCAAAACATGAAGTGAAATGCATTGCTTACATCAAATCAAACCAGCAGGGTTTTGCTGGGCACACACTTGCAGTGCCAACATAGTATGCCCACAACTCGCTAAACACAACTGTACATCTCTGGAATGTGGGAGGAAACCAGAGCACCCAGAGGAAACCTACAGGAAGAATGTACAAACTCCTTACAGATAGCCATGGGAATCTAACCCTGATCTTATAGCTAGTGCTAAAAAGTGTTGCACTAACTGCTACACTAACATGTTACCAGGATTTATCTGTGCATCAAGTAGATTTATATTTCACCCTTCTCATTATCACCCAGTGTCATTTCTCACTGGACTTCAGCATCTGTTGCTTATCCCTAATTGCTTTTGAGGAGCTATCTTCCTGACACACAATTATGTTTCCAGTATTGAAACTGATTTTTTTTGTTACTTGAATAGCTATAACACTTTGTCATAAAAATTACATGGTGTATCATATTGTTGCATTATTGAATTTCTATAAACAAAGCAAAACTTTCAAACTAAACAGAGACCTTAACTTATGGCTCACAAATTGTTCTTTTCCTCTGTGCTGATGACAGATTAGTACCTGGAGGAATTGTCCAAGTGCTTACGAGTTAATTGGCACACGATGCATATTGACACATTGCTGCCAATGATTTTAAATAACGTCAGTATGGCTTATGGATCAGGCAGGCCACTTGTGCAGAACAAACCCTTCATAACCTATGAGGCACGCTTCACCATAAATTACAAAGGAGATCTAGCTGTGAACCAGCTTAGAATAAGTGCACTTTAACTTAAAAAGCATGTCCATCAGCATATTACCTTTAAGAGTTTGCAATATGACTGTTTTCTTATATAAATTAACACTTTCAGGCAAGTGAATTACCTGCTTATATATCTCTCCTTTTTAATATATTTTATTTATTTCAAGTTTGAGTTGATGACTTTTCTGTAAAACTCACTATCTAGATTATTATGCCTGATGCAACTTAATTTTCATAAAACTATTTCAATAGTATTATCTCAGTTCAAATGAATCAACAGGACCTGTCTGTCTAGGTACCATATCCCATGCGGACATTGGTAACCATGGTTTTCCATACAGATCTACCCATTGTTCTTTGGATGACTTCCATTTCCTCGATGTGTAGCCACCTGGCTAGGCTTTTGATGTACATAAGCCGAGGTCTTCCTCTAGGTTTGCTCCCCTCGATCTTTCCAGAGAGTATGAGGTTTTCTAGTTCATCTTTCCACATCATGTGTCCTAGGAATCTGAGTTGTCTTTCTCTTATTGTTGGTATGAGTGATCTAACTGCTTGGGCTCTTCTGAGAAATTCTTCATTTGATGTGTGTGTGGTCCATGATATTTTTAACATTCTCCTGTAGAACCAAAATTCAGCTGCTTCTGGTCTCTTTTCCATTGCTGGGGAAATGGTCCAGCATTCACTTCCGTCAGTCAGGATAGAATAAATGTAGCACTGCAGTATTCTGTTTTTAGTGTACATGCTCATTTTTCCGTATGTTAATATGGTCTTCATTTTCTGGAAAGCTTCTTTTCCTATTGCTATTCTGTATTTGATATCTGTGTCGCACCTGCCATCACTTGTTATCGGGCTGCCAAGATATTCGAATTTGTTGACTTGTTTGATGTTTGTATTTCCGATCTTGATCACACGTTGTGGGATGTTTGTCTTTCTGGAGATGACCATGGTTTCTGTCTTCTTGGTGTTGATTGAGAAGCCATTGTGATTACTTTCTGCTGCCACTATAGTGAGTAGTTTTTGAAGTTTTGTTTCTGAGTCGGCTATTAGTACAATGTTATCAGCATATCTGATGTTATTTATATTATGGCCTCCAATTGTGAGTCCTTTGATGTCTTTGATACTTCAAGATATTTTCATTATACAGGTTGAATAAGTCAAGTGAAAAGACACAACCTTGCTTGAATCCTCTCATGATATTCACATACTCACTCACTGCTCCTTCTATTCTGACGGATGCTGTCTGGTCCCAGTGTAAGTTTCTTAAGAAACGTATATCTTTCCCATCTATGTCAAGATCTTGAAGCACTTCCAGAAGATCTTGGTGTGTGACAGTGTCAAAAGCTTTTGTATAGTCAATGAAACATAGGTAGATGTCTTTTTGTACCTGAATGACTCATTCACAGATCATCCCTAGCATGAAAATTGCATTTCTGGTTCCAGTGTTTTCCACAAAGCTGCATTGTTCTTTACTGAACAACAACACACACAAAATGCTGTGTTCCACCAGCATTTTGTGTGTGTTGTTGTTTGAATTTCCAGCATCTGCAGATTTCCTTGTGTTTGTTCTTTACTGATTTCTGGTTTTATACAGCGTCTTGCTCTCATCATGATTACTCTGAGAATGATTTTTACCACGTGGCTCATCAGGCTTATTGTACGATGTAACTCACATTCCGTTGCTCCCTCTTTCTTTGGAAGTATGAGGAACACTGATGTACTTAAAACATCAGGTATCATCCCATGATCATAAATTTAATTTGCTCTTTCTGTTATTTTCTCTACTCCAAAATCTTCTAAGGTCAGTATCATTTCAACAGTGATGTTGTCTGGACCAGTTGCTCTGTTATGTTTTGTTTTATTTATGGCTGTTTGAATTTCTGATTTTAGAATGTTAGGTCCTTCAAGGTTCTTCTTTATGTTCGGTTTTTCTCCTCTTTGGTCTTCAAAAATTTCTTTTATATATTCTAACCATCTGTTTAGGATTTTCTCTTTGCTCATAATTAAGTTGCCATCTTTTGCCTTGATGCATCCACTTGCTGAGCAAGATAATTTCCCTGTTAATTCTTTAATCTTACTGTGCATCATCTTTGTTATGGGCATCACCCATAACTCTGGAACAAAGATGACAAGAAGCCAGTAATATAAAAAAATACATCTTTGGTGACATACCAAATTACCTCAAGCTCCAAATTCCATGGAGAGCAGTTTAACTGGTTGCATCATGTCTGGTATGGGGGAGAGCTACTACTCAGGATCCAAATAAAGCTGTAGAGAGTTGCAAACTCAATTGGCTCCATCATGGGCACTAACCTCCATAGTATCCAGGATATCTTCAAGGAGCGATGCCTCAAAAAGGCAGCATCTGTCATGAAGGACCCCATCACCCAGGACATGCCCTCTTCTCATTTCTACAATCAGGACAGAGGTACAGAAGCCTGAAGGCACACACTCAATGAATCAGGAACATCTTCCTTCCCTCTGCCATTCGATTTCTGAATGGACATTGAACCCAGAAACACTACCTCACTACCTATTTTTGCACTATTTACTGTAATTCACTGTTTTTTTTCTATTATTATGTATTGTATTGTAACGCTGCCACAAAGACAAAAAATGTCATGACGTTTGCTGGTGACATTAAACTTGATTCTGAAATATGTCAGCTACCTCAGAATCTCCCCAGATTTTGCCATTGCTTACTGTACCATGACCGGCCATGCATTCTGAAAGACAAGCTGTTTACTTTGTACAGATTTTTCCTTTCACCTTACTTTTTTCACTGTTGACAAGCTGGGTAGCTTAACAGTCTGGCCTGTTAGCATCTTCACTTGATTGATGCAATATATCATATAGTACTAGATAGAACCATGCCATAGCAATCATGGTCATTTTACTAAACAATTTGCATCCTGCATTTTCTAATTTCTCTTTCGCAATTCTATTTTGGATAGTTTGACTATGAAATAGCACACTTGAATTTACAGCCACAAAGGAATATCTGGTTAAGTTATCTTTAGCCAGAGGGAGGCGAGTCTGTGGATTTGCCTCCGTCAACTGTGGAGGCCAAGTCACTGGGTACATTTAATGCGGAGGTTGATAGGGTCCTGATTAGTAAGGGCAGCAAAGGTTACAGGGCAGAAGGCAGGAGAGAGCAGTTGAGAGGTATAATAATGGTGGAACAGAACTAATGGGCCGAACAGCCTAATTTGTTCCTGTGTCTGTAGTTGATAAACCTTTATTGCTCATGTTGCTCAGATGATAATGGATTTAAGCCCAACATAGAAATTAAAACACTAAAATCAAGTCCAATATTGAGGGGAAGCTGCATTGTGTGTGTCTTCTTTCAAAATTTAACTTTGCAGAAACATTATCATTATCGTGCTCTCGGTTGAAGGAGCTTGCTGCATGCAAATTGGCTGTTATAACATTCTCTATACTTTGAAATATTTCATTGATTATGAAGCATTCAGAGCCATCTGAGGGTATTTTATGAGTACAATGCTCTTCCTTCCTTTTGTTTGTCAATTTTTCAGTATGCCAAAATGAACAAACTAAGCTTTAACTTCCCCTAATATAGCCAAGGACGTTTGTTTTCTCTGCATAGATGGACAAATTCAAATGACAACCAGCATTTTGATTCTGGGACAAGAATGACTGAATCCCACAGGAACACCAATGAAAGTGATGATGAAACTTCAGTAAAAACCCAACTGATTCATTAATGTCCTTCATTTGCAGCCCTTATCTGTTTAGATTCAAATGTGATTCCAAGTCCAAATCATATTGCATAGGAACTGACTTAATCTGTTGCACTGAATTGAGAACACTTGATTAAATAGATTTCAATGTTTTTATAGGAAACTTGCAGCAGACATAAAGGGCACCCCTAAAAATGACACCCACAAACACTACCCTTTCTGAGCCACACATTCTTTCCACTCTGCTCAAGTAACCATGTGTTACAGCGGTGGTGTGCAGAAGGGCATTTCTGAATGCACAACACATCAGGCCCTGAAGTGGATGGGCTACTGCAGTGGAAGACCACGAATATACACTCAGTGGTCACTTTATTAGGTACAGGAGGTACCTAGTACAGTAGCCACTAAGTGCACATGGATGACTCTTAACTACCTTATGAAGTCTCCTACCAGTTATATATGGCAATGATCAGACCATTCTTGCAGTTTTGTGAGTCCTTCTGAGCCCTTTATCTAAGCAAGAATGTGCTGGCATTGGAGAAGATCCAGAGGACATTCACGAGAATGATTTCAGGAATGAAAAGTATGAGGAGTGTTTGACGGCTCTGAGCCTGTATTCATTGGAATTTAGAAGAATGAGAGGAGATCCCATTGAAACCTATTGAATATTGAAAGGCCTACATCGAGTGGCTGTGGAGAGGATGTTTCACATAGTGGGGGAATCTAGGACCAGGGGCACAGCCTCAGAATAGAACAATGTCCCTTTAGACAGAGACGAGGAAGAATTGATTTAGCTAGAGATGGTAGACTGCTAATCGTGGCATTTCCCTCCAGTGCTATTGATTGTTTTCCTGCAAGGGAGGGAGGGGAAACTTGGGAAGGAGAGAGTTAGGAGGGAGAGAGTTAGGAGGGAGGGAAGAGAGAGTTAGCAGGGAGGTGAGAGACGGGAGGGAGGAGAGATGGGAGAGCCAGTAGATTCCCATGTAGTCCCATACAATAGTACAAATGTCAATCGGGGATCTCCCCATTGAGCAGTGTCGGGTAAACTAATAGTGGCACTAAAATCATTGGAAAGAAATGGCTAGCAGAGAACTGTTAATAGACATCTTTACATGTCTAAGTGTTTTAAGTGAGTGTTTTTTTAATGTTTGAGAATGTAAAATACACTAAGTGGCCACCATATAAGGTATCTCCTGTACCTATTAAAGTGGCCACTGAATGAATGTTTGCAGTCATTTTCTATTGCAGCCCATCTACTTCAAGGTTCAATGTGTTGTGTGTTCAGAGATGCTCTTCTGCACACCACTGTTGTAATGTGTGGTTTTTGAGTTACTGTCACCTTCCTGTCAGCGTCACCAGTCTAGCCATTTTCCTTTGACCTCTTTCATTCACAAGGCATTTTCAGCCACAGGACTGCTGCTCACTGGATGTTTTTTTTATATTCACACTGTTCTCTGTAAACTCTAGAGACTGTGTCCAAAAAATCCCAGGAGATCAGCAGTTTTTGAGATACTCAAACTACCCCATCTGGCATGAAATTCTGTAATCAAATTTATTTAGATCACAATTCTTTCCCATTCTGATGTTTGTTCTGAACAACAACTGAACCTCTTGACCATGTCTGCATGCTTTTATGCATTGAGTTGCTGCCATGGGATTGGCTGATTAGATGTTTGCATTAACAAGCAGATGTGCAGGTGTACCTAATAAAGTGGCCACTGAGTACATCATTTAAAAATACTTACATTGAGGATGAGGTAGGGAGGCACAAGGTTTCAGTGGCTATCAGAGAGAATCAGTAAATTCAACCAACCAGAACCTGGTCTAGACCATGGTGGCACTGCAGAAAATGGCTTTCAAGTGTCATTCTAAGGGTCATTGGATCCTTCCCTACTATGCCAGTCAGAAAGTTTATTGAAAGGACAATCACAAATGAAGATTAAAATAGCTTTTGTCATACATAATTCAATTACATGATAGACAGAATTGAGTTAAGGGAATCACTTACATAAAGATCTGAAATAATTGTAAAATTTATGTCCTCCTGACAGTCACCCAGGTACCTGCCTCCTGCAATTTAGGGAAGATTAACTACCCACAGCTCCTACCTATCACCTCCTTAGTTTCCCATGTTCTCTGAGAAGTTGACTGTAACTCATTTGTGTCTCTGTCTGCGGTTTCCATTGAAACAGCGATTTCAACTGCTCTTTTAAATGTGAGCGGTGCTTCAGTGTGAAGCCATTTTTTGATGCTTCTTTTGTAAGATTCCACAAGCTAAATGATCTCATCACTGAACTGACAATACTGAGAGAATTTCTTCAATTTAGCCATATAAGCTGAAAAGGACTCCGCTTCCTTTTGACTCCACTTAGGAAACATAAAGGAATCTGCAATCAACATTGTTTATTTACTGTTTTAGATCAATGTTGCTCATTCAGTTTACTAAAAAAAATTTGAATGAATGGAATTTTATAATCAAGCTAACTTAAACACGAATAAAAACATCATTTCCCATTGCTGATGTAACAGGTATCTATTAGAAGCAAAATCCATTCAAAACAAAGTATATTTTTATGACTGATGAAATTTTCACCCTTTAAGAATGAAGATTTTTCAACATCATAAACTTCGCAAGTTCAGTACTGTGTGGTGTACTTTTAACAAATTACAGCATTCATCACACGGTTCAGGTATTTTTCAAGATCAATGACATTATTGTTATCTGTCACAAGGTTAACAAAATTTGCCTCAAGGAAATCCATACTGCATGAATAGCTTATGGTAATCTGAAACATAGCAAAAATTGCTGTAAGTACTCAGTAAGCGGTAACAGTGGAGAGAGAAAATGATTAACAGCTCCAGGTCAATATGCATTCATCATTTCTGAAGAAAGGTCATGAATCTGAAACATGAACTCTTGTTTCTCTTTCCACATATGAAGTCTTTCCTGGTGAATGCTTACTATATGATCTGTTTCACTGCAAAAAATGATATTTGTTTCTTCATTATTGGTAGATTTGAATTCAAATTGATTGCATAGTCAAATGACCAACATCCATAGCAACACCTCAGCAGTGCACACTTTATTCCCTAATTGTTCTGATCCTTTATTGGTAGGCAAAATTAAAATGGTGCAAAGTAACTCTTTCTGAACCAATTATGTATGATAATGACTTTAATAGCTACCTTATGTGCAATCCAACAGTGACGATAATAGTTTATAAATTACTGATGCTAGTAATGACTAAGACTTAGTCCATGATCCTATCTGTGAGCCTATATAGTATACTCTTAGGCTACATCCACACTAGACCGGATAATTTTGAAAACGCTGGTTTCGCGTAAAAATGACAGGCGTCCACTCTATGCGTTTGTAAAAATATCTCTGTCCACATTAAAACAGATATTTTGGCGAATCTCCTCCTACTGCGTACGTGCAGGACACATCTACCGAAAACAAGCGACATGTTTGGTGTCAAATCTCGCCGTGAAAGACTTGGTGCGCGTTTGTGTAGTTACAGACTAGAAAAACTTAAAAGACGGACAGCTGTTGGCTCTCGTGCAGGAGGACTTAAAAGTTAAAAAAACAAATACTGGAGCGTATGGAGGCAACCGACAGGGAGTTCACGGACAGATTGACCCGGCTGACGACGAACATTGAAAATTGTTGAACTCTGTTGCATTAATAAAGCACCTTGTTAAATGTATAAAACATATCTGCATCAGTATTATCTTGTATTTCCATACAATGTTACATTAGGCTGTTACACATCTATTGTCAGAGAAGTACTTATCTAAATAGGTAAACCACTTTCATACGAGCAAGGACAGAAAACAGGGCAAAGTGAGTATACTTATTTATTCAGTAAGTTATGGGTCAAAGTATTTGGTGAGTACATTTCTAACTCTCCTGGCTTCAGTCTCGTTGCCGTCTGTTCTGAAATTGTTAGGTTGCGTTCAAGAAAATATGAAATGGCGTGCTGCCGTCACAATCTGTTCCGGCACGTCATGACAGCGTTTTCAGATTTCTCCGGTTACCCCATCGACACTGCTCCGGTCAAGCGGCATTTTCAAAATTACACACCCTGGAGAGCGCTTCTGAAAATCCCCAGTTTCGGGGGATGAAAACGCAGTTTTAGTGTGGACAAAGGGTAAAAATGAAGAGAAAAAGCTTCGGTTACGGATTTATCCAGTGTAGTGTGGATGTAGCCTTAGTGTCATGGATTAGGTTTTAGTCAGAAGATGGTACTGCAAAATGGAATTTCTAAATGCAACAAAATTTTCTGGGCTACATCATTCGATATCACTCACAGCTAGTCCAGTATGTATTCTTTATAGTTGGTGCTACTGTGTTCAGAACTACTGAGTGAAGAGATTGGTGCTGGGTGATCTCTAGAGTTTGGTCTGGTTCAAGTCTAGGCCCCAAATTCCAAAACCAAACTCTCTCACCAAAACTATCTTCCGCACCCTATTATATGCTATTTTTATCATCTTTCTACTCAAAAGTGGAAGCTCTTAGAAATCATCATGGAAGATTTCTTTGCATACTTTGTCTCATTACTGTTTGCCTGGGGATCCATAATATAACAAGTTTAACAAGCTGATACTATTAAATGAGACACTGTGCAGGAGACCAAAGTCCGACTGATAACATCACAGAATACTATTTCCATATTCTCTTTATCCAACTCACCAAGAAAAATCTGTATGCCATCATTAAAGTTATAATGGTTTGCCATTTAATGGAAGCCCAGTCAACAACTTCCATCAAAGAACAAATGTTAGCTACCTGAGTCAGCTCTTGTTAACCACATATTTGTGCAATTATAATGTTTTGATTTTTAAATTCTAGTTGAAGTAAATAACTTTTCAAAAGACAACATTGAACAGAAATTACAGCAGGTTATAATTTTGGACAAATTCTTTAGCATTGCCTTTCCTCTGCAATGGAATGTTGAAAGAAACACAATTCATGCAAATTTCTCATAAGTTATGATGTTGATGAAATAATTATAATACAAATACTAAGCCTTTACTACTTCAGTATAGTGACTATTTTATCATCACAATGTTGAGGTATTCAATTCCTGCTCCCGTCTTCCAAAAAACCTCATTAGACAGAATGTCAACAATTTACTTCCTGTATAGATAGTTAAGAAGAACAATACCTCATAGAACTCAAGAAATTCAATTCAATTCATTTATTTTCCGTGAGGAACTTCATTTGTGCAGTGGTAAGGACAACATCATAGAGCTTAAGATACACAACACCACACCACATATTGTTAAACACAGTATAAAATACTCAGAATAGAAAATAAATACTAAAAATTAATGCATTTAATTTAAAATACAAATACACGTAATAAAACTGACTGTCAAAGGTGCTATGCACACTATATATTCGAAATTGGGTGTTGAGGAGGCGAATGAATAGATAGACAATAGACAATAGGTGCAGAAGTAGACCATTTGGCCCTTCGAGCCTGCATCGCCATTTTGAGATCATGGCTGATCATCTACTATCAATACCCGGTTCCTGCCTTGTCCCCATATCCCTTGATTCCCCTATCCATAAGATACCTATCTAGCTCCTTCTTGAAAGCATCCAGAGAATTAGCCTCCACAACCATCTGAGGCAGTGCATTCCAGACCCCCACAACTCTCTGGGAGAAGAAGTTTTTCCTTAACTCTGTCCTAAATGACCTACCCCTTATTCGCAAACCATGCCCTCTGGTACTGGACTCTCCCAGCATCTGGAACATATTTCCTGCCTCTATCTTGTCCAATCCCTTAATAATCTTATATGTTTCAAGCAGATCCCCTCTCAATTCATTTTCCAATGTTCCTTAGATTCAGGATCAGTTCCTGAGGATTGGAGAATGGCTAATGTTATCCCACTTTTTAAGAAAGGAGGGAGGGAGAAAACAGAGAACTATCGACCTGTCAGCCTGACATCGGTGGTGGGGAAGATGCTAGAGTCCATTATTAAGGATGAAATAGTGGCATATCTAGATAGCAGTGATAGGATTGGGCCGAGCCAGCATGGATTTACCAAGGGTAAATCATGCTTGACTAATCTGTTGGAGTTTTTCGAGGATGTAACCAGGAAGTTAGACGGGGGAGATCCAGTGGATGTAGTGTACCTCAATTTTCAGAAGGCATTTGATCAGAAGGCATTTGAAGACATCCTGGCTGTAGAGGAAGTGCAGCGTAGATTCACGAGGTTAATTCCTGGGATGTCTGGACTGTCTTACGCAGAGAGGTTAGAGAGACTAGGCTTGTACACGCTGGAATTAAGGAGATTGAGAGGGGATCTGCTTGAAACATATAAGATTATTAAGAGATTGGACAAGATAGAGGCAGGAAATATGTTCCAGATGCTGGGAGAGTCCAGTACCAGAGGGCATGGTTTGAGAATAAGGAGTAGGTCATTTAGGACAGAGTTAAGGAAAAACTTCTTCTCCCAGTGAGTTGTGGGGGTCTGGAATGCACTGCCTCGGAAGGTAGTGGAGGCCAATTCTCTGGATGCTTTCAAGAAGGAGCTAGATAGGTATCTTATGGATAGGGGAATCAAGGGATATGGGGACAAGGCAGGAACGGGGTATTGATAGTAGTTGATCAGCCATGATCTCAAAATGGCGGTGCAGGCTCGAAGGGCCGAATGGTCTACTACTGCACCTATTGTCTATTGTCTATTGTCTATTGTCAATCTCCTTAATTCCAGCGTGTACAAGCCCAGTCTCTCTAATCTCTCTGCGTAAGACAGTCCAGACATCCCAGGAATTAACCTCGTGAATCTACGCTGCACTTCCTCTACAGCCAGGATGTCCTTCCTTAACCCTGGAGACCAAAACTGTACACAATACTCCAGGTGTGGTCTCACCAGGGCTCTGTACAAATGCAAGAGGATTTCCTTGCTCTTGTACTCAATTCCCTTTGTAATAAAGGCCAACATTCCATTAGCCTTCTTCACTGCCTGCTGCACTTGCTCATTCACCTTCAGTGACTGATGAACAAGGACTCCTAGATCTCTTTATATTTCTCCCTTACCTAACTCTACACCATTCAGATAATAATCTGCCTTCCTGTTCTTACTCCCAAAGTGGATAACCTCACACTTATTCACATTAAACGTCATCTGCCAAGTATCTGCCCACTCACCCAGCCTATCCAAGTCACCCTGAATTCTCCTAACATCCTCATCACATGTCAAACTGCCACCCAGCTTAGTATCATCAGCAAATTTGCTGATGTTATTCTCAATGCCTTCATCTAAATCGTTGACATAAATTGTAAACAGCTGTGGTCCCAATACTGAGCCCTGTGGCACCCCACTAGTCATTCTGTGGCACCCCACTAGTCATTCTGTGGCACCCCACCTGCCATTCCGAGAAACACCCATTCACCGTTACCCTTTGCTTTCTATCTGCCAACCAGTTTTCTATCCAGGTCAATGTCTTCCCCTCAATGCCCTGAGCTTTGATTTTACCCACCAATCTCCTATGTGGGACCTTATCAAATGCCTTCTGAAAATCGAGGTACACTACATTCACTGGATCTCCCCCATCTAACTTCCTGGTTACATCCTCAAAAAACTCCAACAGATTAGTCAAGCATGATTTACCCTTGGTAAATCCATGCTGGCTCAGCCCAATCCTATCACTGCTATCTAGATATGCCACTATTTCATCCTTAATAATGGACTCTAGCATCTTCCCCACCACCGGTGTCAGGCTGACAGGTCGATAGTTCTCTGTTTTCTTCCTCCCTCCACAAAACTGGATAAGGCTCTTCTGGTGATGATGGGCAGGGAACTGTTACGGCATCCAGATGATATGAGTGTGTAATGTGCGTGAAGTGTATGTGTAATGTCCTCTACTATTTGTTGAGCCTTCTTTATTGTCCATCTCTTATGGATGCTGCTGAGTGCTTCTTGTTCCTGGCTAATGATTTTACTACTTATACTGTTGAGTGGGCTGAGGTTAATGGTGCTCATTGCTCTGAACTATGCCGTGATGTTGTAGGTTCATATTGATTCAATAAAGCGTTTATAAAATGTTTGGAAAATTGATAGCTGGACCTGAAGTCTCCGCATCTTCCGAAGGAAAAATAGTCATTGTTGGAACTGGAAGAGTGAACCTACTACTGGTCTTCAAGGTGATTTTGTTATCTATAGTAGTACCAAAGTAATTGTATTCTCCTGCCACTCTATCCACAAGCCACTTATTTCCAGGGTTGGGACGGCATACTATTGTTTTCTAAAGTACACCACCAGTTCCTTAGTTTAACTGGCGTTCAGGCCCAGATAGTTGCTTGTGCACCATCCAGCAAATTTATTGATTTCCTCGTTGATACACTCAAGAAAAAGGAAGGACATTTTATTCCTGCAACCAAACTCTGACAGGGATGTCCCTCAGCAAAACCTTTAACTGTTTTCACAGGCCATATCAACATTATTCTTTAAACTAAAAGGAGTAAACCCTGAGGCCCAAAATACAGTCATTATAAATAGATTGCTTTGTTTACGTATTCTTTCAAATACATCTTGTAGGACTGGATGGGTTGCAATTTCAGACATTGCTGCTTGATATTACAAGCAGTGATGCCCTTTTCAGTGCCAGAAACCTCTTCACTTATGTGATTAGGCATACTGCTGTTACACATGAAGAAATGAGGAGGTTTTAAAGTATGCTACATATGATAAAATTGTGTAGATGAGGTGCCAAAGCACAATTTTTAACTTGAGTCTAATGGCTTAAGACAAACTGAGCCTCATACTCAAGTTTAATGATTGTGTCTGACCTTTACCTCAAACAATTTAACAACCACAGCATTTTACTCCGCTCTACACCAAACTGTGACTAAGACTGTGGCCTGCTCCAGGCTTCATGTCTATGGAGTCACTTTTGCTCTGAATGTTATTTGTTTAATTTTATTGTTTGCATGATTTTCCCTGTTTGCAAATTGGGTGTATGATGGTCTTTGTAAATGGGCTCATTCAGGTTTCTTTGTTGTATGGCTGCTTGTAAGGAGATGAATCTCAATGCTGTATGAAGTATACATACTTGGATAATACTTGTGCTTTGAATTTGAATGTATATAATAAAAACAACAACTTATTGAATCTCTTGTATACTGTGTATTGAAGAGAAATGTAATTTCACTGATAATACTGTAATGATCTGGGCAATGTTTCTTTGCTAATGTAGTGGTTTCTCTGTCGCGCAGTGTTTAGGTTATGACTAGAGATAACGGGCACTTGGGAATGTGCGTTGGTCAATGAGGGGAGATGCTTTTCTTTCTTGTGTGCCTGAGAGAAGGTTTTGCAGTCTTTTGTTCAGCAGAAGATGGAGAGACAAGATGGCAGAATGGGGAAGTTCGGAACTGCAGGATGGAGTGGACTTGGAATGGGGTCGGGAGTTGACGCCCAGGGAGAAATCAATGGAAAATGAACGGCCGAGACAACAGTGAGCTCCAATGTTGCGCATTAGACTTTTTCATGAGAAAGGGACCTTTTTCTTTTTTTGTTTTCTGTACTAACCCTATAGCCCAATTAAGAATTATAAAGCTCAATTGTTTAATTGCATATTGTCTACTGTTTGTTATTTTGTGGTACAGATTTGTAACAGGAGAACACATCATGCAGCACCCACACAAAGAAGAATTCTTAATTTTGGCTGGGCTGGAGGCTATCTTCCCCTAGATTAAGCTGCTCACTGAATCTAGTGTTACAATAGTATAATTATAAATTTTTTACTTACTTCATCAAATACCGAATGATTGGCAGAGTGGATCAGAGAGAGTATCTATTCCAAGAATACAAAAAGAAAAGCTTCATTTCTGTAGAACTATTCAAGGTCTCAGAGGTACCAGACTACTGCAGTGCCAAAGAGGGTTTCTCAGCTGTGGCCCTTTTTTTAACAGTAACACACAGTGAGGCAGGCCAGTTACACACAGCAAATTCTCATAATTAAGAATGTCACAGTGATTATTATCAGATTCTGATATATTGTTTGGGGAATAAACATTGACCAGAACAATGCAAATAAACCTTTCACTCTTCATAAAAATAATATATTAAGATATTTAAGATGATGAGAGGCTTTGATCACGTGAATAGTCAGAGGCTTTTTCCCAGGGCTGAAATGGTTGCCACAAGAGAACACAGTTTTAAGGTGCTGGGGAGTAGGTACAGAGGAGATGTCAGAGGTAAGTTTTTTACTCAGAGTATTGAGTGCATGGAATGGGCTGCCGGCAACGGTGGTGGAGACAGATACGATAGGGTCTTTTAAGAGACTTTTGGATAGGTACATGGAGCTTAGAAAAATAGAGGGCTATAGGTTAGCCAAGTAATTTCTAAGGTAGGGACATGTTTGGCACAATTTTGTGGGCCAAAGGGCCTGTATTGTGCTATAGGTTTTCTGTGTTTCTATATTTTCTGTCCACAGGAAAGAGAGAGAGAGAGAAAAAAAGATGGGTTACGCTTCCGAAATGTTAGCATTCACTTGGCACTGCACATGAATGTCAGCCTCATGAGTGGTCAGACTGTACAAGCATCTAATTCCTGAGTAGGATTGTTATCAGCTGGCGTGGGCAAGATACAGAGAGGCAATCAGCAAACAGCAATTAAGAGAGTGTGGGCAGGTGGACAAGGTCAAATAACATAGATTAATTCAAAGTGAGAAATTGAAGTATTTCAGAAACGACCTTTAATTTTTTTTACATCTCATTGTAACTGAAGGGTAAATAAGCCTATGAATCTCTGGCTGACCCATCTTTGTTGTATGCTAGTAATACTAGAATGGTTTTTAACTGCATGAAGTATTGTTCTGCTTGAAAGATGGTAAGACTACACCGAGTTAAGAGAGTCCAAATGTCTTCATGCAAATTAGAAAAGCATTCATCATCTAATTTTGAGCATACACATTGTCACCTGTTTCTGGAGGAGGGATGATTATATGTTTGTAACTCTCCTATGTGGTAATAGAATGTTAAGGCCAAGTGTAGCCTGGAGACGAAGCAGTTCTGGAGGAAATGGACAAGGACACACAAACCAGAGCTCAGCTGCTGTCGTACAGTGTCATGTTCTCTCATTGATTTGATAATATTCAGCAGACAGACAGAGCATCCATACAGGACAAGTGGACGAAATAAGAGACAGAACTAATACGTCATTTTTTATTATTGTGGGATTACTCCAGAAATACCTCAATTTTCATTTCTTCTATGTTGTGTTATACTGACCAGTAGGCAGCGCGGCACACGGCAGCAGCGGCCTTTCGGATCTGGTGCTACTTCAATTTAGTTTTTTTAATTTAATTTTAGGGCACAATTAGGGTTTAGGGCAATGGATAACAGAGCGACTATCTCCCATCGCCAGATACTGCTACAATACAGAGCTCGCCCAAAAACGAACCTTCATGAAAATCTGCTGGTTAGATTGCGCGACTTTGGCTTGCAGATGGAATCGGACCTGTAGTCCTTGGAGTTGCCTGATGCCGGTGGCCGGAGGTAGGGACATCGTAAGCGGTGTGTGAGGAAGCGGAAGCAAGGCGAGCGGGCAGGAGTCCGTGCCAGGAAAAAAGCAAGCCCTAGCCAGCCGGCTCTCCCGTCCATTCTGCTCTCCAATGGACATTAAATTGGACAACATCTGTGGCAATGAAATACTCGGCGTGAGTACAGAAATGGACAGAATCCGGAACACCGCCATTCAGCTGTTTATTTATGTTAACAGATTTCCCCCCAAGCCATCAGACTACCAACCTACTGACCTCTGCTGTGCCTATTGTCTTGTTTATTATTTATTGTAATGCCTGAACTGTTCTGTGTACTTTATGCAGTCCTGGGTAGGTCTGTAGTCCAGTGTAGTTTTTGTATTGGTTTACATAGTTCAGTGTAGTTTTTGTATTGTTCATGTAACACCATGGTCCTAAAAAACATTGTCTCATTTTTACTGTGTACTGTACCAGCAGTTATGGTTGAAATGACAAAAAAAAGTGACTTGACTTGACTTGATCTTTCAACTATTTTTTTTCTTGCCATTACAAAAACTTGCTATTACAGAAACAGATAAAGGGTACAAGTCTGATGTTGAAAGTCAAGAGTACTTTCTTGCTGAAACATCTGTGGTAAAAGAAACGTTTCCCCAGCATTTTACTCATTGTAACTGTTTTTTGTATTGATTAATTCATTCAGTATTCTAAAATTTGCTTGAGTAATAATTTCACTTCATTACTTTTTTTAAATTTATATGTTGCTTACATCTCTATGCTCAGTCCATGAATATCTGGGAGGATAATGCCCTTCTTAAAGCAGGTGAGGACCTCAGACTGAACTAGGGAGAGGTCAAAAATACCTGTAAGTACGCCCACCAGATGATTTGTGCAATACTTAAAGACGCGGCTCGGGAACATAGAAACATAGAGACATAGAAAATAGGTGCAGGAGTAGGCCATTCGGCCCTTCGAGCCTGCACCGCCATTCAGTATGATCATGGCTGATCATCCAACTCAGAACCCTGTACCTGCTTTCTCTCCATAACCCCTGATCCCTTTAGCCACAAAGGCCATATCTAACTTCCTCTTAAATATAGCCAATGAACTGGCCTCAATTTTTTCCTGTGGCAGAGAATTCCACAGATTCACCACTCTCTGTGTGAAGAAGTTTTTCCTCATCTCGGTCCTAAAAGGCTTCCCCTTTATCCTTAAACTGTGACACCTCATTCTGGACTTCCCCAACATCGGAAACAATCTTCCTGCATCTAGCCTGTCCAATCCCTTTAGAATTTTATACGTTTCAATAAGATCCCCCCTCAATCTTCTAAATTCCAGTGAGTATAAGCCTAGTTGATCGAGTCTTTCTTCATATGAAAGTCCTGTCATCCCAGGAATCAATCTGGTGAACCTTATTTGTACTCCCTCTATGGCAAGAATGTCTTTCCTCAGATTAGAGGACCAAAACTGCACACAATACTCTAGGTGCGGTCTCACCAAGGCCTTGTACAACTGCAGAAGAACCTCCCTGCTCCTGTACTCAAATCCTTTTGCTATGAATGTCAACATAACATTTGCCTTTTTCACCGCCTGCTGTACCTGCATGCCCACCTTCAATGCCTGGTGTACAATGACACCCAGGTCTCGTTGCACCTCCCCTTTTCCTAATTGGCCACCGTTCAGATAATAATCTGTTTTTCTGTTCTTGCAACCAAAGTGGATAACCTCACATTTATCCACATTAAGTTGCATCTGCCATGAATTTGCGCACTCACCTAACCTATCCAAGTCACCCTGCATCCTCTTAGCATCCTCCTCACAGCTAACACCGTCGCCCAGCTTCGTGTCATCTGCAAACTTGGAGATGCTGCACTTAATTCCCTCGTCTAAATCATTAATATATATTGTAAACAACTGACGTCCCAGCACTGAGCCTTGCGGTACCCCACTAGTCACTGCCTGCCATTCTGAAAAGGTCCCGTTTACTCCCACTCTTTGCTTCCTGTCTGCAGGCCAGATGCTTTTCACAGCTTCACTCTCCAGAAGACTGAACTCCTGTCTAGAACAGCCACCATGGGCCCTGATGCACTGGTGCTGTCAGGGTGATTGGTGATATTCCAATGCCTTTCTCTGCAAAGTATGCGTAGAATGCATTTGGCTCATCGGGAAAGGATGTGCTGTTGTTTGCAATGCTGCCTGTCTTTGTTTTGTAGCCTGTTGTGGCATGTCAGCTCTGCCAGAGCTGGGGGCTGGTCTGGCACTCAATTTCGGACTGGAATTGTTTCTTGGCATCCCTGAAAGCTTTACAGAGTTCCTACCTCAATCTCTCATCAAACTTCTTGTAAAACATGATTTGAATGTGCAGTGCTGAAGTTCAGAAGGGAGTGAGTCTCCCAGCTCATCCAGGCTGGGAACACCTGACTTGATCTCTCTGATACCCGATCTTCAACATGCTTGCTGATAAAGTTTAGGCTGTAGTCTAGAGTGCTGTAGTGCCGTGTAGTGTAGGGGCGGCATGGTAGATAGCAGTTAGTGTGATGAACTTACAGCACTAGTGACGCAGGTTCAGTTCTGCTGCTGTCTGGAAGGAGTTTGCACATTCTCCCTGTAACTGCATGGTTTTCCTCCAGGTGCTCTGATTTCCTCCCACTGTCCAAAGATGTACTGGTTGGTAGGGTAGATGGTCACGTGGGTGTAATTTGGCGGCATGGGCTTATTGGGGGAGAAAGGCCTGTTACTGTGTTGTATCTCTAAATACAAAATCTACTGTAATGGACTAAGGATCAGTTAAAAGTGAGATTTAAATATCAAGTTTTTGGAGGCTATGAAGATATGAGTTGCCACAGAGATTAATGACAATATCATAGCTGTTCGGGTGATCATGTGTAAATGTCCAAAGCAAAGCTGGCTGGCAGTTGGTACTGTGAGTAGAATGCAGGGAGGTTTCAGAAAGACACAGTCAGGTTAAGTGAATGGACAAGGACCTGGCAGATGGGCCATATAAGGTCGTTTACATTGGTCAGAAAAATATAAAGAATGGAGCACTATGTAAATATAAGAGATCAAAGGGTATCAGTGTCCAGACGTATTGGCGTATTCTTGGACACAAATCAGGAGGAGCTGGTGGAGACAGGTAATCTCATCACAATTGCATCAACACTTGAAATGCCACTGTATAGAAATCTTGGACTCAGTGGGTCAAACAGTTTTTCATTTATTTTATAATTCTTTGTAGGTGCTGTATATTAGGAAGGCAACTCATACATTATCCTTAATACAAGAGGATTTGACTACAAGAATAGGCCATCTTTCTAAAATTTATGTAGGGCCCTTCCCCTGAAATATTTTGTGCAGTCCCAGATCTTCCATCAAAACAATGAGATACTTGTAATAGAGGGAATATAGTAAAAAATCATCCCATTACTGTAGGCCTAGGGAAGGCGAGTTTGTCATGGAAGAAGGGATTGAGTTGACTGAGCTTATACGTTGGACTGTTATTAGCAGGCAGGATGTTCCTAGGAATGAGTATACCAGAGAAGTCATTGCAGGAAAGGGTCAACGTAACGGGAGCTATTGGAATGTGCATTACTGGCAGCACTGAAGTGGGAGGAACCTATGTGAGGGCTCCAGAATTCACCAGTCCTCCTGCAGCAACAAATTGCTAAAGAGACCTCATCGTCTCATGGCTCAATATGGCATGAGCCATCATAGTGAACTGTAATGTCCAGACATGAGGGCCGAATGGTGAAATGAGGGCTCAGGACTACATACTGGCTGGCATGGTGAGAGTGTGAAATTGTTGCAAATTAGCAAAGAGCTGCTTATTGATTACAGGAGGAGGAAAGTGGAAGTCCATGAGCAAGTCTTCATCAGGGGATCAGAGGTGGAGAAAGTCAGCAACTTTAAATTTCTCAGTATTATCATTTCAGAGGATCCGTCCTGGGTCCAGCACCCAGGTACCATTACAAAGAAGGCACAACAGCGCCTCTACTGTTTTAGGTGTGTGCAAGATTTGGCACGTTATCTAAAACATTGACAAACTTCTATAGATGAGCATTAGAGAGTATACTAACTGGTTGCATCATGGCCTGGTATGCAAACACCAATGCCCTTGAACAGAAAAGCCTACAAAAATTAGTGGATATGACGCAGTCCATCACAGTTAAAGTTCTCCCTACCATTGAGCACATTTACAAAGAGCACTGTCACGGGAAAGCAGCATCGATTGTTAAGGACCTCCACCTTCCATACCATGATCTTTTTACAGAAGCCTCAAGTCCCACAACACCAGATTCAGGAACAATTATTATCCCTCAACCATGGTGAATCAAAGGGCATTAACTCCACTTACAACACTAAACTGATTCCACAACCTATGGACTCTCTTTTAAGGACTCTGTAACTCAAGTTATCGATGTTTATTCCTTATTTATTATTATTATTATTATTATTATTGTTTTTCTTTTTTGTTTATATTTGCAGAGTTTGTTGTTTTTTGCACACTGGCTGTTTGACTGGCTGTCTTGTGTCATTTTTCATTGATTCTATTGTGTTTCTTTGTACTTACTGTGAATACCCATGCGAATATGAATCTCTTAGCTTCAAAGCCAGCTGGAACTGTTTCTACCGACAGGAGAAGGGGAAAAGGCTGGTAACTAGCATCTGAAAACCAGTCGCTTCAGACAGATAGGCTCGTTAGCCATGGTTAGCAGCTCATCTGGAAGGAAAACTCTGATATTAAGCCTCCACTGCCTTGCAGCTCTACCCTCTCATGGGATGTCTTCAGAAGGAACCCCGAGGAAAACTCCAGACCTGGAGTCCCTAAGACAGTCCTACATAAATTCAATGCTGACTAGCAACTCCTGCAAAGCCACTGGTCCAAACTGTATTAGTCTCTGCCATTCCTTTGTATTCATTAGCTGCATGGAGTGGGGGAGTCCGCTACATGGAGTGGGGGAGTCCGCTACATGGGCAACAACTCGCTCTCTGATGCAGTACTCTCTGGCTCACATAGACGGCTAGGGCACAATATCTATGTCCCAACCACAGAGCACCCCAATATGTACTTTGCAAATAAATTTACTACAAACTTTGAAATAAAGCTAATCTTTAAGATCTTTATCTTCCATTGGATAGAGTGGAAGTTGTTGCCTCCCATTCTGTTAGTTTGGTTGTGCAGCCCTCCCTAACACAGAGATTTCTCCACAATAGCAAGCACAACAGTCATTTCTGCAACAGGAGATGACAAGAGAGATACAGAGACTAGGCAGTGGGGTTGCACATGGAGAAACTGCCATTAATTATTGAGCCTGTGACTGTAGAGAAATCTCCAGGTTGGGGAAAACTGTAAGCCAAGCAAAACAGTTTGGAACACAAAGTAATGTACCAGAGAATACTCTGGAGGTTAAAAGGATGAAAGGAGATCTCATTGCAATTGTTCTCACAGGTGTGGGGATGATATTTCCCCAGGATGTGGTGCCCAGAACCAACAGTCACAATTAAAAAACAAAGAACTGGGTATTCAGATTAAAGGAGATTTCTTCACCCAGGGGTTGGTGATTTATTAGAATTCAAATCAGAGATCAATTAATACTCAAATATTAAGGAAATATGGTCTGTGAGGAATATGGTTACTGCAGAAAGGACTGGCCATGATCTTATTGAATATCAGGCATGGGCAATTGAATAACCCACTCATCCTCATATTTCTTAATTTCCTATGCTTTAAGGAAAACAAGTACATTATTGAGGGTGCTAACAGCATATTAGTTCATCAGGTAAGGACAAGGCATAATCCAGCTCACCTTTACAACAGCCAATTCAGCAAGTTACAGGATTGGATCTGGAGTTGGAAGAAACAACTCCAGTACATAGAAACATAGAAAACCTACAGCACAATACAGGCCCTTCAGCCCACAAAGTTGTGCTGATCATATCCCTACCTTATAAATTACTAGGGTTACACATAGCTCTCTATTTTCCTAAGCTCCATGAACCTATCCAAAAGTCTCTTAAAAGACCCTATCGTATCCACCTCTACCACCGTTGCTGGCAGCCCATTCCACGCACTCACCACTCTCTGCGTAAAAAAACTTACTCCTGACATCTCCTCTGTACCTGATTCCAAGCACCTTAAAACTGTGCCCTCTCGTGCTAGCCATTTCAGCCCTGGGAAAAGGCCTCTGACTATCCACACGATCAATGCCTCTCATTATCTTATACGCCTCTGTCAGGTCACCTCTTATCCTCCGTCGTTCCAAGGAGAAAAGGCCAAGTTCACTCAACCTGTTTTCATAAGGCATGCTCCCCAATCCAGGCAACATCCTTGTAGATCTCCTCTGCACCCTTTCTATGGTTTCCAAATCCTTCCTGTGGTGAGGCGACCAGAACTGAGCACAGTACTCCACGTGGGGTCTGACCAGGGTCCTATATAGCTGCAACATTACCTCTCGGCTTCAAAATTCAATCCCACGATTGATGAAGGCCAATTATGATGATGCCTTCTTAACCACAGAGTCAACCTGTGCAGCTGCTTTGAGCGTCCTATGGACTCAGACCCCAAGATCCCTCTGATCCTCCACACTGCCAAGAGTGTTACCATTAATACTATATCCTGCCATCATATTTGACCTACCAAAATGAACAACTTCACACCTATATAGGTTGAATTCCATCTGCCACTTCTCAGCCCGGTTTTACATCCTATCAATGTCCCACTGTAACCTCTGATAGCCCTCCACACTATCCACAACACCCCCAACCTTTGTGTCATCAGCAAACTTACTAACCGATCCCTCCACTTCCTCGTCCAGGTCATTTATAAAAATCATAAAGAGTAGGGGCCCCAGAACAGATCCCTGAGGCACCCCACTGGTCACCAATCTCCATGCAGAATATGACCCATCTACAACCACCCTTTGTCTTCTGTGGCAAGCCAGTTCTGGATCCGCAACGTATGGGTGCAACTTGGAATGATGGGGAAGAGAAAAAGATCGACAAGGGTAAGATTGATATTGCACTGAAGTGGAATAAAAAATAAAGCCAGGAGTGTAGTTTCAATAAGCTACTGCAGTTGGTCACTACCTATACAGTTATACATTGATAGCATTGTTGTGATAACAGTCCAGTTTTCCCAGACACAAGGGATTCTGGAAACATGTATAAAATACTGGAGGAAATCAGCATGTTGGGCAGCATCACTGGAGAGAAATAAACAAATTCAAAGTACATTTATTATCAAAGTACGTATGTAGTATACGGCTCTGAGATTTGTCTTACCCACAGACAGCCACAAAACAAAGAAAACCATGGAACCCGTTCAGATAATAAACATCAACCCTCTCTCCCACACCCACATGAAAAATAGAACATAAATCACACAGATGGCAACAAAAAAATGTGTGAAAAATACAGAACATAAAACCCAACTTCAAAGGAGTCTAGGCATATTCAGCTCAGCTCAATATTCCTTATCTGCAGGCCGCCCCAATTCAAAATCGATCAAAACAGCAGCAAAAAAAGGAGTGATCAGAAACACACTGTGATGTGAACAACAGAGTCCAGTCCACAAACCGTGCTGACTAAACCTTGCACTGCATTGATTAAACCTTGATAAGTTTTGGGACAAGACATGCTGATGAAGGATCTCGGCCCAAAACATGGATGGCATATTTCCCTCCATTGATGCTGCCTAACCTACATTTTGTATCCAGCTTTCCTGGACTGTTGCTGGAATTCATCATATCTCCAAAATGACAGCTTGATTTCCTTGCCGATAATTAAAATTCTAATGGAAAAATACAGAAAACTTTGTAAAATGCTAACGTTGCTTTTTTATCCTCTAATGCCATCCTCTCTGTTCAAAGACATCTACATATCACTTCAGTATTCATGAAATATCCAAATGTACAACAAATATGGCAGATGAAATAAGGCAGCTGCATTATAACTTGTTTTAATGCAATGATAGCAATTCCACTTCACTGCAAAGCACTTAAAACAATTCTATACAATGGCACCAAAGCACACTTATCATTTACTCTGGTTTCAGCTTTTAGGAGCAAGCATTCATCAACTGCTTCTTCTCAGTGATGCTGTAGAAACGTCACTTTTGCTTTGCTTAGTTACCTACTCTCAGAGGACACTTTGTTTGTTTAATGCAAACATCTAATCAGCCAATCATGTGGCAGTAACTCAATACATAAAAACATACAGACATGGTCAAAAGGTTGAGTTATTCTTCAGACCCAACAACAAAAGACTATGAAAATATATTTGGTACCTTTTTTGGTACAGCAAATACCTAATAAAGTGGTCACTGAGTATAAGTCGTGGCTTAGAAACTCTTTCATGTAGCTCCAGCCTATATAATTGAATTAAAAATCAGTTCATGTTTCTGACTGCAGATTAATCACCAGACTGAAGAGGCTTGTGAGTTCTTGAGATCCTGAGAGTGATACTATCTACAGTTAGGCCATTTGGCATCTAGCTTTTGTTAGGGTCACCTATGGTGGTAAAATCAAGACCGAGGCTCCAGACTTAGAGCAATTGAACCAAGACCTCAGCAGCGGAGGTGGTGGAAGATGATGACATAATCATGATGACAGTGTAAGTGGAGGAAGGCTGCAGTAGTGAATGGTTGCCAGTCATCTTGTATGCCATGCCATTGGACCCGAACCCTGATCTGTCAAGGACCCTGTGGTGGCTGCCCATGGATCAGCCTCCTCACATTAAACAAAGTCCCGGAAATCCCGGATGGCAACCCCTTCAGAGAGCATCATACTGGACTCAAGTGGTCACATACTGTACACTTGAGGAAGTTAAAGATGTGGCATTACCAGAATAGGGTGAGGAATGGGACTGCCCAAATGGCTGCACGGAGAACCAGCATGTACTTGATAGGTCAAATTACCTCCAGAGGCATTGTCAAAGTAAATTTATTATGAAAGTACATACAGTATATATCACCATATACTACCTTGAGATTCATGTTCTTGCTGGCACTTATATGAAAATATATCAACAGAACTTATGGAAAGCTATACATAAATAGGGAGTGACAAACATCCTTTCTGAAAAATGCATCACTTCTCATTTCTCTGTATTAGAATCCATCCGTCACTTCTCTGCTAATTCTGAAAGTTTCCATTTTCAATCATTTGGTTTCACCCTCATTGTTTGCTTCACCTCATTGGCAATTTTGAACTTTTACTCTGTACTCTAATAGTCAAGTCACTTATATTTCAAAAAATGCAGTGGCCATGAAGTTCTATGGCAGAGAAACAGGTCTTTTGGCTCACTACATCATAAATTCTTTAGAATTTTCTCTTCTTTCCAATCAATTCCTCTCAGATTTTACCCCTCACACAAGGGGCAATTTCCATTAGCCAAGATGTCTACCAAACCAGATGTCTTTGAAATGTGGGAGGAAAGCAAGGGACCTGGTGGAAGCCCACAGAGTCATGAGCACACACCACATGGACAATACCTGGATTGAACATGAGTCACTGGATCTCTCGATGGAGAGTGAGAGCCTGCCAGTCCTCAAGATAGGGGGCTTGGTGAAGCGACGCAGAAGATTGCAACAATGGAACAGCAAGTTGCTGGTAGTGACCTCTCTCTCCCTTGTGGGGGGAGAGAGCCTGTCTGAGATACCAAAGTGCTGGTTTGTGGACTGCAATTTTGATGACTCTGAATTAAAGACTCTTTGGGGCTTCTGCTCTTGCTTGCAGGGTGGGGAGGGAAGGGGATGGGAGGGTAGCTGTTTCTGCTTATGGGGGTTCGATGCTTTTGCTGCTGCTTGTGCAAAGGGAGGGAGGGCCTCAGGGCTTCAATGTTCTATCATTCATTTTATGAGATTTCTTGCTTCATGGATGTCTGTGAAGAGTACAAATTTCAGGTTGTACACCATATACATGCTTTGATATTAACTTAACCTTTGAACCTTTGAACATTTTTGAACTCTTGGTGTTGTAAGATTGCAGCTCCACCATTGTACCCCTGAGCCTTGGAAAACATCACCATCTATTCTACTTCAGCTTGAGAAACAACTATTTTTATCAAGATTCTGCACTTTCTACATTTGAGTATATTTTTTAATCCATGTTAAAATCTACTCTCCTACTCTTACAATATCAATTTGTTAACCCTCTTCTTATGTGGTACTTAGTCAAATGATTTGTTAAAATCCATATTAGCAAATTAAAGGTCATTGCATGAACCATTAATAATTTCTCCCGTCAAGGATTTTTCCCAGCCTGCCAAGTATTTCTAGCATTTTCTGTTTCTGTACTTTAGCCTCTCTGTTCCTTCATCAATAAAATCACCTTAGTCATTCAAGCACAATCTTATTTTAACAAATCCATACTAGATCTCCTTAATTAACAGTTTTGCAAGAATCAGATTTCTTTTCCTCTCCTGACTAATGTTTCTAGAGTTTCAGCTGTCTTTGATGTCCTGAGGAAGAGCCTTGGCCTGAAACGTTGACTGTTTATCCATTTCCATAGACACTGCCTGACCTGCTGAGATTCTTCAGTGTTTATTTGCAGGTTTTGCTTTGGATTTTAAGCATTTGCAGACTTTCTCATGTTTCCAGTTACTAGGAATGTCCTTAGAAACTTGTAGAATAGGAGTGTCACATTTGCAACATTTTAATCTTCTTATCTCTCCTTTGGTCTTGGGAAGATTAGAAGATTACAACAATTCTTTCTGTTTCTTCACTCCAACACCCCAGAGCATCCTAGGATGGAAGCCATCTTGAACAGGTGACCCATTTGTTCCATACTTGGAGGACCTTTTCAGGATTTGCTACAAGCCTATCTTCACTACTTACATTGACTTAAATGCCACTGTCTCAACTGATATTTTATCAAAACACACTTCCTTAATAAATACTTCATAACAATGTTTATTATGTATTTTTGATGTCAGTATATATTACATTGTCCCCCAAAAATCCCATTCAACTAGCCACCACTCAGATGCTATAAAAAGATTTTTGGAGTTCCTTTAATGTTAACTTCCTCTTGACATCTCTCCTCAATTTATGTATAATCATCAATACTTTATTTATATTTGGTGGCCACTTTATTAGGTATACCTAATCAGCTCTTTAATGCAAATATCTAATCAGCCAATCATGTAGCAGCAACTCAATGCATAAAATTATGGAGACATGGTCAAGAGGTTGAGTTGTTGCTTATACCAGACATCAGAATGGGGAAAGAAATGTGTTGTAAGTAACTTTGACTGTGGAATGATATTTGGTGCCACTCAGGATGGTTTGAGTATCTCAGAAACTGCTGACCTCCTAGAAGAGTTTCTTGAGTTTACAGAGAATAGGGCAACAAAAAAAAAACATTCAGTAAGCAGCAGTTCTGTGGGCAAAAACATCTTGTTAATGAGAGAGGTCAGGGAAGAATGGCTAAACTGGTTCAATGTGACAGGAAGTACAGCATGAAGCGTGGCCCAACAGAGGGCAAACAGGTGTTGGTTCCAACTGCTGTGCCTCTGGTTGGAACAAGGAAGGACTATACTGCTCAGAGGAATCATGGAAGTGATGAAAGCAGTGGTCCAGCTACAACAGTTTTTGTAGGCAACCGATATAAGAAAGCTTCTGATATGTTAATCAGGTAGTTATTCGTGAAATGTGGCTTGATTTTAAGCTGGAAGAGAGTTCAAGGAGCTTCAGGAAAGTTGCAAGCATTTGGCTTTTGTGAGTCTAACAAAACAGAATCTACTCTGTGTGCGTTAAGGTTATTGCATGAACATCAAGTGAGAGACAAAAAGCTGCTTGTAAAAGTAGATGCAAAGACCAAAGCCCAGCTGATGAATGGAAGGACAAAAAGAAAGGAGTCAATGGAGATAGGAAAACAGAGGATTTGGCAGATGATGTTGTGGATGTGAAAACCAAGAGGAGAGATCAGATTGTGAAGGGAGCAGTAGAAGGATTAATAAGAGAATAAGAAGAGAGACTAAGACTAATAATAAGAGAGAGGGAAGGGGAGTAGACAGGAAGAGCAGAGCACCCCTGTGGCCATTCCCATCAACAATAAGTATACTGTTTTGGATACTGTTGGTGGGGACGACCTACCAGGGACAAGTTGCAGTGGTTGCGTCTCTGGCACAGACACTGGACCTCAGCTCAGAGGGGAAGGAGGGAAAAGAGGAGAGCAGTAGTGATAGGGGATTTGATAGTTAGGGGG
Organism: Hemitrygon akajei; assembly: GCF_048418815.1. Lineage (NCBI taxonomy): Eukaryota > Metazoa > Chordata > Chondrichthyes > Myliobatiformes > Dasyatidae > Hemitrygon > Hemitrygon akajei. The sequence goes on along the minus strand of NC_133124.1, from coordinate 135,716,422 downwards.
ACAGATAGGAGGTTCTGTGGAAGAGATCGAGAATCCGTGATGGTCTGTTGCCTCCCTGGTGCCAGGGTCCGCGATATCTCGGATCGAGTTCTCAGTATTCTCAAGAGAGAAGGTGAGCAACCGGATGTCGTGGTCCATCTAGGGACCAGTGACGTGGGTAGGAAGAGTGAGGAGGTCCTGAAAGGTGAATTTAGGAAGCTAGGTGCCAAGTTAAAGGACAGGACCTCCAGGATTGCAATCTCAGGATTGCTACCAGTGCCACGTGCAGGTGGGTTTAGAAATAGTAAGAAAGCGCAGATCAACATGTGGCTGAAGACATGGTGCAGGAGGGAGGGCTTCAGATTTATAGATAATTGTGTGGCGACCCAATCACTAGTACACTCGAACCGGCTGACAATTAGCCAGAGCCAGAGACAAAGGGAGATAGCCTCAAGGAGTTTCAGTTACGTGCCTCTCGAAGTATCGAGTGGGGGAGACAGGCTTTAAAGCAAGACTGTGTTTTTGAAATAAACTTATTCTGTGGTTGCAGTTTATCGACTCCGTGTCGTAATTTCAGCGCTGCGCGTAGCACCCCGCTACAATTGGACAGTTTTCCAGGAAAGGTGGGACCTGTTCTGGCAGGATGGTTTACATCTGAACTGGAGGGGGACAGATATTCTTGCAGGTTGGTTTGCTAGAGAGGCTCCAGTGGATTTAAACTAGATATGATGGGGGAGGGGAACCAGAGTGTAGGAACAGATGTATGGGAGAAGGAAGAAAAAGAAGACAGTAATGTTCTTTGTACTGTTAGAGATAAACAGAAAGGAAGAGGTGAAGAATTTCTTAAATGCATTTATTTTAATGCTAGGAGCATTGCAAGAAAGGTGGATGAGCTTAGAGCATGGATTGATACCTGGAAATATGATGTTGTAGCTATTAGTGAAACATGGTTGCAGGAGGGGTGTGATTGGCAACTAAATATTCCTGGATTTCATTGCTTCAGGTGTGATAGAATTGGAGGGACAAGAGGGGGAGGTGTTGCGTTGCTTGTCAGAAAAAAAATTACAGCGGTGCTCTGACAGGATAGATTAGAGGGCTCATCTAGAGAGCCTCTTTGGGTGTAATTGAGGAATGGGAAAAATGTAGTAACACTTATAGGGGTGTATTATAGAACACCTAATGGGGAGCAAATTGGAGGACCAAATTTGAAAGGAGATAGCAGATATTTGTAGTAAGCATAGGGTTGTGATTGTGGGAGATTTTAATTTTCCACACATAGACTGGGAAGCCCATATTGTAAAAGGGATGGATGGTTTGGAGTTCGTAAAATGTGTGCAGGATAGTTTTTTGCAGCAGTACATAGAGGTACCAACTAGAGAAGGGGCAGTGTTGGATCTTCTGTTAGGGAATGAAGTAGGTCAGGTGACGGAGGTATGTGTTGGGGAGCACTTCGGGTCCAGTGATCACAAAGCCATTAGTTTCAATATAATTATGGAGAAGGATAGGACTGGACCCAGGGTTGAGATTTTTGATTGAAGAAAGGCTAACTTTGAGGAGATGTGAAAGGATTTAAAAGGAGTGGATTGGGACAATTTGTTTTATGGGAAGGATGTAATAGAGAAATGGAAGTCATTTAAAGGTGAAATTTTGAGGGTACAGAATCCCTGTTGAGGGATTTTGAGGGTACAGTTCCTGTTAGGGTGAAAGGAAAGGTTAAAAGTTTGAGAGAGCCATGGTTTTCAAGGGATATTGGAAACTTGGTTAGGAAAAAGAGAGATATCTACAATAAATATAGGCAACATGGAGTAAATGAGGTGCTCGAGGAATATAAAGAATGTAAGAAGAATCTTAAGAAAGAAATTAGAAAAGCTAAAAGAAGATACGAGGTTGCTTTGGAAAGTAAGGTGAAAATAAATCTGAAGGGTTTCTACAGTTATATTAATAGCAAAAGGATAGTGAGGGATAAAATTGGTCCTTTAGAGAATCAGAGTGGACAGCTATGTGTGGAGCCGAAAGAGATGGGGCAGGTTTTGAACTATTTCTTTTCTTCGGTATTCACTAAGGAGAAGAATATTGAATTGTGTAAGGTAAGGGAAATAATTAGGGTAGTTATGAAAACTATGACGATTAAAGAGGAGGAAGTACTGGCGCTTTTATGGAATATAAAAGTGGATAAATCTCCGGGTCCTGACAGGATTTCCCTAGGACCTTGAGGCAGGTTTGTGTAGAAATAGCAGGGGCTCTGACAGAAATATTTCAAATGTCATTAGAAACGGGGATGGTGCCAGAGGATTTGTGTATTGCTCGTGTGGTTCCATTGTTTAAAAATGATTCTAAGAATAAACCTAGCAATTATACGCCTGTCAGTTTGACATCAGTGGTGGGTAGATTAATGGAAAGTATTCTTAGAGAATGTATATATAATTATCTGGATTGACAGGGTCTGATTAGGAACAGTCAACGTGGATTTGTGTGTGGAAGGTCATGTTTGACAAATCTTATTGAATTTTTTGGAGGTTATGAGGAAAGTTGGCGAGGGTAAAGCGGTGGATGTTGTCTATATAGACTTCAGTAAAGCCTTTGACAAGGTTCCGCACAGAAGGTTAGTTAGGAAGGCTCAATCGTTAGGTATTAATATTGAAGTAGTAAAATGGATTCAACAGTGGCTGGATGGGAGATGCCAGAGAGTAGTGGTGGATAACTGTTTGTCAGGTTGGAGGCCGGTGACTAGTGGTGTGCCAGGGGTCTGTACTGGGTCCAATGTTGTTTGTCATATACATTAATGATCTGGATGATGGGGTGGTAAATTGGATTAATAAGTATGCAGATGATACTAAGGTAGGTGGCGTTGTGGATAGTGAAATAGGTTTTAAAAGTTTGCAGAGAGATTTAGGCCAGTTAGGAGAGTGGGCTGAACGATGGCAGATGGAGTTTAATGCTGATGTGTGAGGTGGTACATTTTGGTAGGAATAATCCAAATAGGACATACATGGTAAATGGTAAGGCATTGAAGAATGCAGTAGAATAGAGTGATCTAGGAATAATGATGCATAGTTCCCTGAAGGTGGAATCTCATGTGGATAGGGTGGTGAAGAAAGCTTTTGGTATGCCGGCCTTTATAAATCAGAGCATTGAGTATAGGAGTTGGGATGTAATGTTAAAATTGTACAAGGCATTGGTAAGGCCAAATTTGGAGTATTGTGTACAGTTCTGGTCACCGAATTATAGGAAAGATGTCAACAAATTAGAGAGAGTACAGAGGAGATTTACTAGAATGTTGCCAGGGTTTCAGCACCTAAGTTACAGGGAAAGATTGAACAAGTTAGGTCTTTATTCTTTGGAGTGTAGAATGTTGAGGGGGGACTTGATAGAGGTATTTAAAATTATGAGGGGGGTAGATAAAGTTGATATCTAAAGTTGGGATAGACTTTTTCCATTGAAAGTAGGGGAGATTCAAACAAGAGGACATGAGTTGAGAGTTGGGGGCAAAAGTTTAAGGGTAACACAAGGGCGAATTTCTTTACCCAGAGAGTGGTAGCTGTGTGGAGCGAGCTTCCGGTAGAAGTGGTAGAGGCAGGTTCGGTACTGTCATTTAAAGTAAAATTGGATAGGTATATGGACAGGAAAGGAATGGATGGTTATGGGCTGTGTGAAGGTAGGAGGGACTAGGTGAGAGTAAGCGTTCAGCATGGACTAGAAGGGCCGAGATGGCCTGTTTCCGTGCTGTAATTGTTATATGGATATATGGTTATATAGAATACTCCAGTGAACTAAATGCAACTTCCCAAGATCCTCAAACTAGAAGAAGAAACTGTAAGCAGAAGATACTTGTCCAAAGCTCTCAGAACCACTTCCTTTAGTCTCAGAGTCAACTCCTACAACCACCACGGAGGAGGACCTGAGATTGCTTACACATCCACAAGTCTCACCTGTCAAGCAGAGTGATCCCCCTTGTCAGGAAAGGAATTATCTCACCAGAGTATGAAATCCTCCAGAGAGATTAAATCTTTAGGTTTGAATGGGATGATTTAAAATTTACTATGCTGTACATGGCTGTATAGTAGTTGTATTCTATAGTATACCATGTATATAGTTGAGATGCATTCTCTATTGATTTAGAGCTTATAGCTAAGCATAGAGAAGTGTTGTGTATTTAATATTACAGCAATACTTGAGTAATATTGTAAATATATTGTTTGATTAAGCATTCTTGTTCATTTCAATAATTCCTTATGTGTTACATGTGTAAATACGTGAATTGCATATGTCATGTCTCTACTAGGTGATATGTGCGCACCTCATTTAAAGTAAACTCGAAGTAAGACTAGCACATCTTGGCTCTCTTGTTTTCCGTAGAATTAGTTTAATGTTTTGAAGTTATAAAACATAATAGAAATCATGGAAGTAATCTGCACCTAGTTTTGACAGCAAAAGTTGTTCTTCAGCTACCTGGCCTGATGTAGGCTGCACATGCAATGACTTATACAGTAAATGCATGCATGATCCATAAAGAATGTAGGCCGCTCATGCAGAGTGGGCCCTCAGAAAGCAGTATGCTGTGCAAAATGAATGAGAACATGCTAGCTGTTATATGGACATTCTGCAACTCGGTTTCCTAACTCCATCATTGTAAGGGTGGACCTACAGGGAGCAGCTTGCAATGTCACGCTCTGGCACCATCTTGCGGAAGAATGTGGGTCACCTTTGGACCATTAATCAATAGATCTTGCCCTGAATGTGTCCCTGGCCAGCCAACGACAAGCTTCAATCTCACAGTCATCCACCACTTCCTTCCTTTACCCTTACCTAATCCTGAGAGTGTTGATCATCAGCCAGCCCCACCACCATGTTGATGACTGAAGTGCATCATCTGTTTATGGTGCCATTTCTAAATCCCCATCTCTGTTGTGGTCTCCACACCTAACATTCAATTTTATACACATTACTTGCACATGGAATTTATCAAAAGGTCAGATGGGAAATCATGGAATGTGGAATTGGCAATTAGTCCATTAAGCTTTCAATATACCCCACACTTCCTGAAAGCCAATTCTTTAGAATCTTTTTTGATCCTGAAGGTACAGTCGGAAGGTAAACACGTATATAAAAATATCTTCATTGGTCTGTTATTCTACAAAGGCTTTCTACTGTCCAAAGTCAACAGCCTCTTCTTTCAGTGCTCAGTCTAGCATCACAGGGCTAAGGATATCCACAGCCACTAGTGCTATAAACAGACAAGGAATTTATAAAACTTAACTGGCCAGCTTAAAGTTTTGTCTTAAACATTACACCCCTCCCCCCATCTTGAAAACAATATCTGCTCTAACCTTCAGTTTTGATTTGAGTTTGGCTGTGCCTTCATTCTCTGCATTGATGTTCTCATGAAAATGATTTGCCTAGATCCTTATTACAAGGTACTATCAACATCTTCAAAGAAATGAATCAAGTCTTGACTCATTTGCCTAGAAATTGGATCACGTAGTACTGTCTGTAAGTACAAACCAACTGAATATCAATGGTTTTCTGAGCAATTTCCATGAATGGCACAGTTCACAAAATTCAGCTCAGTGTTTGTGATTGCAATGTGCTCTAGTGCATATATGATATTTGGCTTCTATGACAGACACCCATTTTGAACAACGGCAACTGAAACGGTTTCAGATTTTCCTATGTTAGCAAAACTGTTGTTTGCTCACTGGAAGTACGTATATTTGCAAAGTATTCTTTCGCATTTATCCCTGACATACTTGACTTCTATTTCACCATTGTTCTGCATGCAACCCTGAGAGTTCCTAGGTGATTGAGGAAACTGAGAGCTCACACAAGGACTTTGGATGAAATGTGTTGCCTTTCTCTATATTACCTCTTTATCGCTGATGCTTCAGTAAATGTCGTGCTGAAGAAGAACAAATGTTTTTGGGACCCAAAGGCAGGTATAAGATCAGGGCTCATATCCAACAACTTTATCTCTCATGAGCTTTTGGGGCTAACATTCCGATTTCCAGTCTCCTATAGAGGAGACTGAGGTCCTTCAACATCTGCCGGATGATGCTGAGGATGTTCTACGAGTCTGTGGCGGCCAGTGCAATCATGTTTGCTGTTGTGTGCTGGGGCAGCAGGCTGAGGGTAGCAGACACCAACAGAATCAACAAACTCATTCAGCCAGATGCAACTCTGAGCGTCACAGGAAGTCATTCCTGCCTGTGGCCATCAAACTTTACAACTCCTCCCTTGGAGTGTCAGACACCCTGAGCCTGGACTTATTTCCACTTGGCATGATTAACTTATTTTTATTTAATTATTTATGGTTTTATATTGCTATATTTCTTCACTATTCTTGGTTGGTGTGGCTGTAACGAAACCCAATTTCCCTCGGGATCAATAAAGTATGTCTGTCTGTCTGTAGACTGTTTCGTAAGTCAACAATAGCATGTTAATCTTACAATGCCCCACACTTCCACCTAGATTGCTTCCCATAAAAGAGGTCAAAGCCATCGTTATCTCTATTTGAATAAAGATGAATAATTACAGGCAGCAGTATTGTTCTATGCCAGTTTTTCCAGTTTACTCCTAGAGCAGAGATCATCAGGTTGAATGAGGTGGCAAGTTTGGATGGCAGGCTCTGAGATCCCCTCAGTATAAATAACTCTAAATAAAATAATTTCTTAAAACTGTAAATGAGATTCGGATTTGTTTAGTTTGCGTTAAACAACATCACAACAAAGGATGTACTGGGGGCAGCCTGCAGGTGTCACCACACATTCTGGTCAGCAGAACAACAACAGCAAAATAAGCCCCTTTCCTCCCTCCCATCCACTCACCATCCTCCAATTCCAGAATAAACCGGGCCTCCAACCTCCTTTGGGCCTTGACTTCTGGACTTGAAATCAACCTTTGGGCTTTGATCTTCAATAATGAAGACAGAATCCAATCTTCAGGGCTTGAGCTCTGAGTTTAATGACTCACTGACACATGTATCTAGGGAGTCACTAGCCCTCATACTTCTGCCCTGCACAGACCTCTGATTCACAGGATTGGCCACAGGAAGAAATTTTACAGTCAGCATTGTGTATTCAGGAGATGTGCAACTCTTTAATACTCCGGCATTTCATTTTGCCTTCTCTACTTCATCTGCCTTCTATCTCCTGAGCATGCACTAGTAAATGTAGTTAGTTATGAATAAGGATAAGATTGGACCTCAGCGGAAAGTGCTTAAATGGGAGAGGGCTATATACAAAAGTATTAGACCAGGAACTAGTGAAAGTAGATTGGGAACATGTGTGATTACATAAATCTGTATTTGACAAGTGAGAATCTTTTACCAATCAACTACTAGAATTACAGCAAGTTTCAGTGAAGAAAAATTATTACGACAGTAAGGTTTAGAAAACCTGGATGACAAGTTTAATCAAAAAGGAACAGAAATATGATCTGGGTGCAAGTTCTAGGCACAGAGTGTATCGCTGTGGTGGGGACCTAGTTCCAATGCTGTTTGGACAACTTAAATGTCAGCCCAGATAGACCGGAAAGGCAGGATGTCAGGACCAGAGGCAAAGGTCGCACAGAGGCTGTGAGACTGCCCCGGCTGCTGTGCTGCGTGTCTGTGAGCTTCACAATGATTTGTTGCACTAATATCATGAACTGAGGCTGAGACTTAGGGCCTGCTCCAGGGATTCGGATCTAAGGGCTCAATTTAGTTCGGAATGACAATAGACAGTAGGTGCAGAAGTAGACCATTCGGCCCTTTGAGCCTGCACCGCCATTCTGAGATCATGGCTGATCATCTACTATCAATACCCGGTACCGGAATGCTGTTGCTTGCTTCTGTAGTTTGCATGCTTTGTGTTTTTCTCCCTTTCTCTGTGCATTGAGCGTTGGTCTTTTTTTTTATCATGTTCTTTCAAGTTTCTTGCTTTGTGGCTGTATAATTAATAAATACTTTGATAATAAATGCATTCAGAGGCAGAGCAGAGTAATAATAGAAACATAGAAACATAGAAAATAGGTGCAGGAGTAGGCCATTCGGCCCTTTGAACCCGCACCGCCATTCAGTATGATCATGGCTGATCATCCAACTCAGAACCCCATACCTGCTTTCTCTCCATACCCCCGATCCCTTTAGCCACAAAGGCCATATCTAACTTCCTCTTAAATATAGCTAATGAACCAGCCTCAACTGTTCTCTGTGGCAGAGAATTCCACAGATTCACCACTCTCTGTGTGAAGAAGTTTTTCCTCATCTCGGTCCTAAAAGGCTCCCCCTTTATCCTTAAACTGTGACTGCTCGTTCTGGACTTCCCCAACATTGGAAACAATCTTCCTGCATCTAGCCTGTCCAATCCCTTTAGAATTTTATATGTTTCAATAAGATCCCCCCTCAATCTTCTAAATTCCAGTGAGTATAAGCCTAGTCGATCCAGTCTTTCTTCATAGTCCTGCCATCCCAGGAATCAATCTGGTGAACCTTCTTTGTACTCCCTCTATGGCAAGAATGTCTTTCCTCAGATTAGGGGACCAAAACTGCACACAATACTCTAGGTGTGGTCTCATCAAGGCCTTGTACAACTGCAGTAGAACCTCCCTGCTCCTGTACTCAAATCCTTTTGCTATGAATGCCAACATACCATTTGCCTTTTTCACCGCCTGCTGTACCATTGAAGGTACCGCCTGCTGTACCTTCAATGACTGGTGTACAATGACACCCAGGTCTCGTTGCACCTCCCCTTTTCCTAATCGGCCACCATTCAGATAATAATCTGTTTTCCTGTTCTTGCAACTAAATGGCGACTCCTTTGATTGTATCTTCAGAAACAGCTCTACTTCCATCTTTAATATCTTTATTTTTCCCCTTCATGGTTCTTTTGAAGACCCTGAGCTGGAGTTACACACTGACTACAGTCCTTTGCGGGAATGGGACCCGCTCTCGGGGTTTCATAACCAGCCGTTGTTGTTCAGCATGCCAAGGGCTCGGCCTAAGAGTCTGGCTTGGCTTTGAAGGCCTAGGATCTCGGGGCTCTGGAGACGGGTGGATCGAAGGTTGGTGTCACAGCAGGGGACCAGTGTGACGTTGGAGGAGTTGGAATAGCTATGGCTGTGTGCCCAGATCTTTGGGCACAGAGCTCGAAAAAAAGTGACGTAACGGACTTTTAACATCGTAAACCAGTGAGTTGTTTGTTACGTCTCTCCCCACTCACTGTGAAAATGGAGACTTCTCTTTCTCCCTTATTAGGAGGAGAGAGAGAGAGAGAACCTGTGGTATGTCGAATACTGGGAGAAATGCAAAGTCTTTGGGGTAACTGCAAGTCTGCGTCTTTGCTGTTGCTTTGCTCACACTTGAATGCTCAGTGGCGGGTGCCGATGCTTTTTTTGTCAGTGGGGGGAGGGAGGATTGTTGCTTGCTGCTGCTTAAGCGTGGGAGGGGGTTCTAACATTTAACTGTCATTCATTCTTTGGGGCACTCCTCTGTTTTCATGGATGGTTGCAAAGAAAAAACATTTTGGGATGTATATTGTATACACTTCACTGACATTTGAAACCTTTGAAATGTACTTTGAACTTTGACTAAGATCTAGGAAGCTGAAAGCTGACAAGATTTTTGAGGAACATAAAGGAAACAGAAAATAACTTAAACAAGGAAGCAGGAGGAGCCATGAAATGTCCTTGGAGAAGAGGATTTAATAACATCCCAAAGCATTTCCTAAACATTTTAAACATGAGGGATAGTGTAGGTCCACTAATGGATAACAAGGGATAGGGTAAGTCCACTCAAGGACAAAAGAGGGCATTTAGGCCTGGAACTAGAGGAAGAGTGTGAGGTACTAAATGAGTCCTTTGCGTGGTATTCACCAAGGAGAAGATCATAAACGCCAGTAAAATCAGGAAGGGTAATGCCGCTATTTTAGAACATGTTGATATCACGGAAGAGGTAGTGTGAGGTCTCTTGAAGAACATTACATTAGGTAAGCCCCTACGGCTTGACGGGATTTATCCTAAAATACTGATAGAGACAAGGCAGGAGCTTGCTGGGGCATTTTACATGAACTTTGCATCCTCTGTAGTCACAGGTGAAGTCCAGGAAGGCTAGCAAATAGTCAGTGTTAGTTCAACTGTTTGTTTAAGAATTACAATAGGCGTGATATAATAAATTATAGGCCGGTAAGCTATTTCAGTGGTAGGGAAATTATTGGCAGAGATTCTTCAGGAAAGAATATACTGCATTTGGAATATCAGCATAGCTTTGTGTTTGGTAAGTCATGTCTTACAAACTTGATGGTAATTTTTGAGGAGTTAAAAAAATGACTGAGAAGGGTAGGGCAGTGGATGTTATCAACATTGACATTAGTAAAACTTTTGACAAGTGCCTTTATGGTAGACCGATCCATGTGGGCTCCACAGTGATGTGGTTGGGTAGATTCAAAGTTGGCTTGGCCATAGAAGGTAGTGATGGAGGTATATTATTTTGACCGGAGGTTTGTGACCAATAGTGTTCTGTAAGGATAAGTGCTGAAACCTTTATTGTTTGAAATATACACTTTTCAATTATTATTAGGTACCCCGAGAAACGTGCACATTAATGCAACTATCCAATCAGCCAATCACGTGGCAGCAACTTAATGCATAAAAGTATGCAGACATAGTCAAGAGGCCTAGTTGTTATTCATAGCAAACATCAGAATGAGGATGAAATGTGATCTAAGTGATGGATAAAATGTTCTCGGGCTTCCATCTGTTTACAGGTATCAATTATAACTGACATTTCAATGACAAACTCTTCCACCTTCCTCAAGGATCACACTTGAAGAAGATGGCAGAGCTTGTCATAGAAACATAGGTTATAATCGATATTTGTACCTGGCTGGAAGCCTGAGAAGAGTCTATTCATTGTGTACACCGGGAAAGCACTAGATCCTGATCAATGTAACTTTGACAGTGGGATAATCATTAGTGCCAGATGCAGTGGTTTGAGTATCTTAGAAAATACTGATCTCCTGGGATTTTCACATACAACAGTCTGTAAAGTTTACAGAGAATGGTGCAAAAAACAAAATCAAAAACCGTTCAGTGAGCAGCAGTTCTGTGGCCAAAAATGCCTTGTTAATGAGAGAGGTCAGAAGAGAATGACTAGACTGGTTCAAACTGACAGGAAGGCAACAGTAACTCAAATAACCAAACGTTACAACAGTGGTGGGCATGTGGTTGTAGCATGTTGGCGGGGCAGAGGTAGGAGCAGTTATGATAGCAACATTTAAGAATCATTGGGACAATCACATGATCAGGCAGGAACAGATCATGTCCAGATAGATAGGATTGGTCTCTCTTGACATCATGGTTGACACAAACATTGTGGGTCAAAGAGCCTGTTCTTCTCTCTATTGTTCTACATTCATGACTCCCTGATTCACACTTCCATTCCCACCATAAACTTCTCCTTCTTATCACATTTTCCCTTGCAATTGTAGGTGATGCAACACCTGTCCTTTCTCTTCTTCCCTTCTCTCTATCCAATCTTTCCAAATGCAGCAGTGAATCACGTCCTCTTCTCTCAATCTAGTGCACTGGATTTAATGTTCACCATACAGTTGTTGTTTTTTTCCCCACAGGAAAAACCAAATGCAGATTGGATGATCGCTTTGTGTAAAAGCTGCATTCAGTCAGCAGCGGTGATCCTGACCTTTCAATTCTTTGCCTCTCTAATTCCTCATTTCATTCCCATTCTGACCGGGCAGGCTGTGGGTTCCTGGAGTATCACAGTGAGGCCGAACATGAGCTGGAGAAGAAGCTGGGAGAAAGAGGAAAGAGTACCAGCTGGAAAGTGATAGGTGGAGCCAGATGAGGGGGAAGGTAGATGGGTGGGGAAGAAATGAGAAGCTGGGAGGTGAGATGTGGAAAGGCAAAGGGCCAAAGAAGCAGAAATCTGAAGGGAGAGGAGAGTGGACCATGCGAGACAAGTAAGAAGGAGAGTGACAAGCAGGTGAGGAGAAGAGAAGGGGAAAGTGGGGAATGGAAAAAAGTGAGGAGTGGGAGGGTGATAGATAGAACCTAAAATTTGAGAAATCAATGCTCATTTCTGTCTGAATTTTTGATTGGGCAGACTGCTGGCTTCTGGACTCAATATTGAATTTGACTGCTTTAGGTTACATGATTCTTCAGTCTGTATCAGTCATCCCTCTTTGATATCAGCTCAGCTTGTTTTTTGTTCATTTATTTCCCTCTGGGAGTGGAAGACATGCCAGGCCTTCCTCCCACCTTCTTTTAATAGCAAGCTTCTTTCGTCTCCTTTTCAGTTCTGACAAAGAGCCTCTGATCGGAAATGTTAATTTTGCTTCAAATGTGGCCCGAACTGCTGAGTATTTCCAGCACGTTCTGGTTTTGTTTTTGAAGCCATCAGACCTATGCAGTCAATTTCAATAAGTGTAGTAATGATTTCAAATGGATCATGTCTGCATCTTTAATCAGTCAAGGTATGAAGACTTAACCATTGATCAAGTTTTTCCATTCTTAGGGGCATTATAACCCTTTGTCAAGAAAGCTATAGATTAACCTGGAACTATAAGCATTGCTTTATTACTGTGAGGCCAGGGACACCTTGTATTCTGTCTGGGTAGCCTCCAACCTGACAGCACGATCATTGATTTCTCTATTCCCGTCCCCCTCCTCTCTTTATCCATTCCCCATTCTGCTCCCATCTTATCCCTTCTCTTCTCCTCACCTGCCTATCACCTTCCTCTGGTGCCCCTCCTCATTCACTTTCTCCCATGGTCCACTCTCCCCTCCTATCAGATTCCTTCTCTTCAGCCCTTTACCTTTCCACATATCACTTCCCAGCTTCTCACTTCATTATCATTCCCCACCCACCTAGCTCCCCCCTCACCTGGCTTCACCTGTCACTTTCTAGTTTGTAGTTCTTCCTCTCTCCCCATGCTCTTGTCCTGGCTTTCTGTTCCTTCATTTCCAGTCCTGAATAAGGGCCTTGGTCCAAAACCTCGACTCTTTATTCTTTTCCACAGATGCCGCCTGACCTGCTGAATTCCTCCAGCATTTTGTTTGTGTTAATCTGGATTTCCAGCATCCGCAGTATCTCTTGTGTTTATAATTTGGCTCAACCTTTTCTTCAGAGACAAGAGATTTGGTGAGAGCAATGCATTTGATGTAGTCAATATTTTTTTCAAATCTGATATCACAGGCTTGTCAAAAAAAAGCTCATGGAATTTAAGAGAGTGTGGCAAATTGGATCCTAAATTGGCTTGGTAACAGGAAGCAAAGTGGTCTATTTAAACAGGGAGGCTTTAATAGTGTGATTCCACAAAGTTCTGTACTCTTCTTCTTGTATATATTACTGGTTCAGTCCTGGATGTAGGGGCAGAGGTTAGAGGTACAATGAGATACAAAGATTGGTTGTTGGTTTGACAGTGTGGAGGAGAGCTCTAGAATGTAGGAAGATATAACTAGTTTGGTCAGCTGTACAGATAATGGAAATGGACTTCACTCCAGGAAAGTGTGCCATAATGCATTAGGAAAAGTGCAACAGTCAGAAAATATACAATGAATGGCAGAATGCTGTTTAGAAATGAAACATCAAAATGATTTTGGAATGTAGTAGGATAGGTGAATACATTGGTTAAGAGAGATTTGAGATGCTTTCCTTTATTAATTGATACATAGAATACAAGATCTCTAAGGAAGCCTCTACTTCCTTAGGATTTTGCAAGAATTCAGCATGAGATCTATAACTTTGACCAGCTTCTATAGATGTGTGATGGAGAGTATATTTACTGTCTACATCATAGCCTTGTATGGAAACACCAATGCCCTTGAACGGAAAATCCTGCAAAAAGTAAGAAATATGGCCTCGTCCATCATGGTAAAGTCCTCCCCTCCATTGAGCATATCTGCATGAAGCGTTGTTGCAGAAAAGCAGTATCCATTATCAGGGGCCCCCACCACCCAGGTCATGCTCTATTCTCACTGCCACCAACAGGAAGAAGCCTCAGGATTCACACCACCAGGTGCAGGAAGAGTTATTACCCCTTAACCATCAGGCTCTTGAATCAAAGGGGATAACTTCAGTCAGGTTCACTTGCCCTATCATTGAGATGTTCCAACAACCTATAGACTCACTTTCATGGACTCTTCATCTCATGTTTTTGATATTTATTTCTTATTAATTATTATTATTATTATTATTATTATTATTATTATTATTATTATCATTATTATTTCTTTTTTCATTCTTTCTTTTTGTATTTGCAGTTTCTTTGCCTTGTGCACACTGGTTGTCTGTCTGTTGGTGTGATCTTTCATTGATTTAATTATGGTTATTGGATTTATTGAGTATGTCTGCAAAAAATGACTCTCAAGGTTGTATATGGTGATATACAATATATGTACTTTGATTATAAATTTACTTTGAACACTTTACTTTAACAACAATTTAAGTATTTCCAACAAGGGTGCACCCTATTTTGCAGGAAAGATGTAATTGCACTGGAGCGAGAGCAGGTGAGATTTTACAAGCATGTTGCCAAGATTATGTGTTTATAATTATAATTATGAGGAAAGATTGGCTAAGATGGAACTTTTTTTAAATGGATAAGGTGCAAAATATTATCAAGACCTAGAAGAATAGGAAGGGACTAGTTCCCTCAACAGACGAATCAAACATTATTGGACATAAAATCAAAATAATCGGCTGAGAATAGAATGTGGAGAGGGGTGATAAGTAAAAGTTATGTGTTAAGTTATAAGTAAAAGTAAAAGTGTTGGTGCGTGTCCTAGTGGATAAGGCATTGGTCTAGCGATCTGAAGGTCACTTGTTCGAGCCTCAGCTGATGCAGCGTTGTGTCCTTGAGCACGTAACAACACATTGCTCTGCGACGACACCGGTGCCAAGCTGCTTGGGTCCTAGTGCCCTTCCCTTGGACAACATCGGTGGCGTGGAGAGGGGAAGGCTTGCAGCTTGGGCCACTGTCGGTCTCCCATACAACACTGCCCAGGCCTGTGCCCTGGAAACTTTCCAAGGTGCAAATCCATGGTCTCTCGAGACTAACAGATGCCTATATTCACTCAGAGGATTGTAAAGATGAAAACTTACTGTCTGCAAAGTGGCCAAGGCAGAGCCTGTCATCATATTTATTAAGTATACTGTATACTGTGGATGAGTGCTTGAAGAGCCATGATCTGTAAGGTTGTATGCATTGTTTCACAAAGGCTGGATTGGGTAGGATAGGTGTTTTTCCATCAGCATAGAAATTATGTGTCAAATGATATCCTGTCCTATAGCTCCTTTGCTTTTACGCTTCATTCGATTGAAATGGTTCACTTGCTAGCTGAGTAATCACTTACAATAGTTACTCCAATGTATTAAAACAAAGTCTTCAGCTGGCAATGACGTCTCAAGATGTTTGTTCAATTTAACTTAAGCAAACATCTTGCTCTACACATCCAATTACCTTGATTCTTTGTAATACTTAAAGATGCTTATCAGTGTACAAGATATATGATGATGATTATCAATACATAGATAGACCCTCTAACTATTACCTCAGTCACTGTGCTGCACTGTAAACACTTAAAACCCTTAGTATAATACTGTTTACATTGTAAACTCTTGCTGGTATTTATGGATTTATGCACATTTATGCAAATTTATTCCATATTCATACTTTAACTTCCAACTTATTTTATGTAATCCTTTATAATTGTTGAATTTTGTTGTGTTTCAATGCATGTTGTGCCAAAGCAGCACAGCAAATTCCTAATACATGCAAATGTACAGCCTACAGTGAATAAAGTTGATCCTTGAAAGTGATTTTTGTTGCAACTTTACAAAACACTGGATAGGTTATACTTGGAGAATTCTATGTACTGCTGTTTTCTACACCATAGGAAGTGTATGGCTGTACTATACAAGGTGCAGAGAAGGTTTGCCAGGAATTTGGAAATTTAGTTATTGGGTGGAGGAATTTAGTTATGGGTAGAGATTGCATAAACTGGGCACGTTTTCCCTGAAGCAAAGGAGGCTGAGATTACAAACTCAGTCGAAGAACATAACAGTTAGATTGACAAATGGAATTGTAAGAGTTAGTGTTTTAGCATGTGGAAGCATCCCTAATCACTCCATCTCTCTTTTCATTGAATAATATGAATAATTTAAATTAAATATTTAAATGAATATTAATTTCACTACAGTAATGATTAAAAAATCCTAGAATATAATGTTTTAATCAATCACCCTTTACTACTTTGAGATTCATTTACTTGTGGACATTCACAGTAGAACAAAGAAATACAATAGAATCAGTGAAAAAACTACACACAAAGACTGAAAAACAACTAATGTTCAAGCAAAGATAAACTGCACAAAACAAATAATAAATAGATGGATAGATGGATAAATAAATAAATAATACTGAGAAGACGAGTTGCAGAGTCCTTGAAAATGAGCCCATTGTTTGTGGAATCAGTTCAGTGTTGAGGTGAGTGACGTTCTCTACGCTCGTTCAGCATAGGTATCCACCCTGATGGCTGAAATGTAATAACTGTTCCTGAACCTGGTGGTGTGGGACTGAAGGTGACTGTGCCTCCTTCCCGATGAGAAGAGAACATGGCCTGAACGTTGGTGGCCTTGATGACAGATGCTACTCTCTTGTGGCAGTGCTTCCTGTAGATGTTTTTCCTGGGATGGACTCACTTCTGTCAACCATGCTCTAGAAATGTTGGTAATGTCCATTCAGGGAAGACTGCTGAGGTGATATTACATAACATTATCATCGCCACAGAAGTTGCTCCTTCATGATGAAAATCCAAGTTAAAACCAGAAGCACATAAGGGCTTAAAATTCAAAGAATCAGCATTGCTCGACACAGCAAACAAGCTGCAATACAACCTAGGAACACACCACCATACTGCTGATTCAGTGCTGTTTATTGGCAACTTGAGAGTTCAATGCCAGTGGGTTTTCAATCACTTTGACAATACAATACAAAGCTGTGTAAACTATTAATTGGATCATTAATTATTGTTGTTTTCACTACAGCTTTTTTTTTTGCTTTTTAAGTGCAATGCCATTACTGCTCATTGTACATTTGTATAATTGCTCTAACTGGTCTTAGCAATTCATCATACAGCATTGTACAAAGATGTAGTGGGCTAAACTGAATAGTGTTGAGAACAGTGGCTGGATATATGCTCAACTAACCTATCTGATGCAGTGGAGGAAATAAAAATATTCACATTAGTCTCACAAGATGGGTTCAGTAACCAGCAAGTATTAACCCCACTCTCTGCCAGTGCACATCCACACACCCCAATTTCATGCATGAATTAATTGAATTTGCTTATTAAGTGTTTGTTGGCACCTCTTAAAAGGGAGGAGGTTTGTGGTTGAAGTGGTAGTATATGTTATTCTATGTGTTTAAGAGCTTACTGGAACCCCAGCGAATCACAAGTACGATTTCCTGATTTCACAAGCCTTAGTCAACAAGGAACAAGGCTTTCCTCTCACAATGGACTAGGAGGTCATCTCAAGACTCAAGATTGTTCATTGTTATTTTTCAGTACACAAGTGTAAAGGAACTCAAAATGTTTGTTACTCCAGATTCGATGCAGCATAAAAATACACAATAGGCATAAAAAGCACAGACAACACATATAAATACATAGGATTAGCTTATATGTATAGACTTGATTGTATGTACAAGTACATAAGTGATGCTAGGCATTGGAGCACCTCTACATAAGGTGACCCTGACAAGAAATTATAAAGTTCTGGTGGGGGGGGGGGGTGGTGTGGTGTGGGGGGTTAAAAGGAGGAGGAACACATAGTCAAGTCACAATATTGGAGATAAATTTCACAGGTTAAGCCTGTGACTTTGCATGTGTGGTCGTTCAATATATATATATATCAAGTATTATCTCGCAACAAATGAGCATCCAGATCAAACTCTATGGCATGTAATACATTCCCATCACTGACTACAAACTCTTAACCATCATGGCTTAATATTGACAACCAAATGTACCACCATACCCTTAGATATTTAGCACTGCTCTAATCTTGTTAACTACATCTAATACAATTAAAATTCTGTCAGCTCTTTAACCATTGTATGCATTTCTCGTAGACACGTAACATGATACTGATTAAAAGACCTAGTTTTCTGGAGGAGAAGTTATATCACTGAAACGTGGAATCAAAGTAGCAGATAAGACATGAGTAACGTTGGAGGAGAGAATAGGTCATTGTTGGAGTGGTCTCCACAGAGTCCAAGTGCAACAGTGGTGTACAGATGAGTGAAAGCTAATACCTAACTCTACAGGGGTGGCACAGTGTTTGTGCAACTCTTTACTGTGTAAGAGAGGAGTTCGATTCCCACTGTTACCCTGTGAGTTCGTGCCTTTCCTCTGAGTGCTCCAGTTTCCTTCCACATTCTCAACAAGTATGAGCAGTGTAAGTGAGTTGTGGGCAGAAGTGTGGCAACACTTACGGGACGCTCAGCACATCCTTGCTGATTTGATTTCATACAAATGACGGATTTCACTGTATGTTTTGATCTACATGTGACAAATGACGCAAAACATTAGTTTTCACTTCTCACTTCTCATCTTCACTCATCACACAATATCTTCTGATATATCAAACATTTTTGTAGACACTGGAACAGAACCACACCCCAGCACCAAGATAGATAGAAGTGAGTTGTGAGTTGTGAGGAAACCTAGATCTATGGTTCTGCAGAGTTGAGGTGTGTTGGTATTTACCTTTGTAAGTTTGTAATGTTGATTTATTTTGGGGTTGTTTTGAATCATCTGTGGACAAATAGACATTGAATTAATTGACAACAAAGAAAAGAGAAGATGTGACAAATGTGGAATCTTTATTTTATTCACTCACGGAACAGGGCAAACCTTATGGAGAAACAAACTTGTAAATGACCAAGAAAGCAGAGCGACAAGTTTCCCCTCATGATGGTATGAAAGGATCCAATGTATTTATGACTTGACAGAAATCTAGACTTAGGTAGAAAACCACAAGACAATACAACATTGGAGCAGAATTAGGCCATTTGTCTCTTCAAATCTGCTCTGCCATTCTATCATGGCTGATTATCCCTGTCAATTCCATACTCCTATCTTCGCCCTGTAACCTTTGACACCCCTACTATTCAAGAACATATCAACCTCCGCTTTAAATACACCCAATGACCTGGCCTCCACAGCCGTCTGTGAAAATGAATTCCACAGATTCACCATCCTCTGCCTAAACAAGTTTCTCCTCATCTCTGTCCTATAGGAATCTCCTTATTTTCTGAGTCTGTGCCCTCTGGTCCTAGACTCCCCACAATAGGAAACATCCTCTCTAAGCCTTTCGATATTCATTGGGTTAATTGAAATACGTTTCTATAATATGAAGGGATGGACAGATGAGGAGGAAACTAACTGGAGATTAGTTGAGTTTTAAAATGTAATGCCTCAAATAATGGGAGGCAAAAACCATTACCAGTTAAAAATACACCCCAGCCACTTGATGAGCTACCCTCTACAAGGTTTCACATCAAGAGCTGAGAACTGGGAGTATCTTTACTGAATATGTTTTTCACCAATAGGGAAATAGTGGGCAAAATAGCATTCTCTGGGCCATAATGTTCTATTCTCCATAAACCAAACAAAAATTCAAAACACCAACATTATTGTAGATGGTGCAAATCTTAAACAAGACAGAACATTTTGAAAATATCTGACAGATCAGAAACATCAAAGAAGAGAACAAATATGAAGTTAGGGTTCAGGGCAAAGATCCTTCATCAGAATGGAAAAGGTATGGTCAAATTTCGGTAGATAGCTGATCAAATGCAAGAAACAAAACAGAAAGCAATCAGATTAAATGTGGTCAAAAGAGACAAACTAAAATCACATTGAAAGTGGAAACTGCTTCAAAATGTGAATTCTTGTAAGACAATAATGCACAGATAAAAGATAGAAAAGCTAATTTGGTTTATTAAACACCATCTTTAAACAGCTTATGTAAAATCTGACATATCAGCTTCACAAATTTTGTTCCCCAAGGAAATATTCAAGTTTGCCTGATGATTATAAGCATTGTGTTATTCAGGAAATAAAGACAAATGGGAAAAAAACTGGGGCTCACTGTTGGAGCACACAATTCCCTCTCTTAATTATAAAGTTTTATGTTAAAGTGTCGAATTGTGCTGAGGCTTATGGTTTTATGAATATTGGGTTGAAGTTCAAGTCTGATGGGAATGGGAATCCCCCAAGAGCGTTTCCAGTTGGTCATCTGATTAGAAACTTATCAGTCTGAGAAATGTACTGCCCACATACCCTCAGTGGCCACTTTTTAAGCAACATTTGCTTGTTAATACAAATATCTAATCAGGCGAACATGTGGCAGCAACTCAATGCATGAAAGCATACAGACATAGAGTTTTAATTGTTGTTCACACCAAACATCAGAATGGGAATGAAATGTGATTTAAGTGACATTGACCATGGAATTATTGTTGGTGCCTTATGGGATGGGTTGAGTATCTATAAAACTGCTGATCTCCTGGGATTTTCATGCACAACAGTCTCTAAAGTTTAGAGAAAATGGTGCGAGAAACAATAAAATGCCCACCTAGGGAGCAAGGGTCCTAAAACATTAATTGTTCCCTAAAACATTAACTTGGTTCTGTTAAATGGTGCAGATGTCTCTCCTACATTGTACAAATTGATTCAGAGAACTTAAATCAATTCCCTGAAACCTTGTTCCTTTTACAGTATTATTCATGGGAATTTAATTAAATTGCAAAAGAAAATCTTCTTTAGCATTATGCAATAGAAGACTGATCTTTTCTGAGAGTAAAACACAACAGAGGTGCTTCCAGGCCATTTTCTATCTCTCCAAGAATCCAGTTTAAGCTGTGAGACATTCTTGCACACATGACACCAGTTCCACATAGGAAATTTCAAGGCATGTGGTGATGTCATTCCTTTGTGAGACATTGAATTCAAATGTTCTAGGAGTGACACCTAATCAGTCTATGTTAAATCATTAGCAAAGTGATGGGAAGTGTTACTGTCGAACAAGATTTACCACCAATAATTTGGTCATCTCCAAGTATGGACCTATTTGGAGATGACCAAATTATTCTAGAGGTGAGATCAAAGGGACTGTCTTAGACCTTAAGGCAAAATTTGACTGTGTGTGGTATTAGGGCACCCTTATAAAATTGAGAAAACACTTCCAATAACTGGAGTCTTTCCTCCTAAGGAAAATGGTTATGGTTTATAGAGGTCAGTCACTCTGGTCCCTCTGTGAGTTCCTCAGGGCAGTGTTTTAGAGCCAACTATCTTCAGCTGCTTTAATGGAGACTCTCTTTTCATCACGAGGTCAGAAGTGGAGATGTTTATTAATGACTGCACAACACTCAATTCTATTAACAGCTCCTCAGCAAATATACAATTCCATTCACAAAATACAAAGTACATTAATTATCAAAGTATGCATACTTTATTAACCTTGAGATTTGTCTCCTTACAGGTAGCCACAAAACAAAGAAATGGATCTCAAGGTATGCATTCCTGCATTAATCAAGTGTTTCATAATATTTGGGCATAGGCTGATAATTGGCAGGCGACATTCATCCCAAAAATGTCTCAGGCAATTCCACCTATGATGAGAGTGAGATTAATTGTACATGTTGTTATTCAATTGGATTACCATGGTTAAGTTTACTGCTATCAACATCCTGGGCACTCATCATTGGCCTGAAAAACTGGACCACCTAAAAAGTTATGTCATTACCAGCATATCCTGTAATGACTAATCAACCTCTTTTCAACCCAGAAGCTTTATTTTATCTATAAGACACATCAGAAATATTCTCCACTTTTATCTAAATAAGCAAATTTCAAACAACATTCAAGAAGGTCGATCATATTGAATGGAAAGCTGACCACTTGATTAAAACCCTGTCCATCCATCACAAGTTGAACTCACCTAGGTTGTTCTGAGAGCATCTCCAAACCTGTCACTCCTACAGTGTACTGAAATACCCTGACCTACACGTTCAAGTCATACCAATCTTGATTTGAAAATATACCCCTGTTCTCATTATTACTAGGTCAAAATCCTGGAACTCCAACCCAAACAACACTGTAGGAGTCCTTTCACCAAAAGCATGCAGACATGGTCAGGAGGCTCCGTTATTGTTCAAACCAAACATCAAAATGGGGAAGGAATGTGACTTTGACCGTGGAACGATTGTTGGTACCAGATGGAGTGTTTGTGTATCTCAGAAACTGCTCATCTCCTGGGATTTTCATGCACAACAATTTATAATTTACAGAGAATTGTATGAGAAACAAAACACATCTAGTGAGTAGCAGTTCTGTGGGCAAAAATGCCTTGTTAATGAGAGAGGTCAGAGGAGAATGGCCAAACTGGTTCAAACTGACAGGAAGGCGACAGACACTCAAATAACCATGCATTACCACAGTGGTGATCAGAAGAGTATCTCTGAATGCACAACATATTGAACTTGAAGTGGGTGGGCTCCAGCAGCAGAAAACAATGAACATACTCTCTGTGGCCACTATATTAGATACAGGACGTATGTAATAATGTTGCAACTGAGTGTAAAGAAATGTGTCAATTACAGGAAATCCTAGTAATTGATCAGATATAAATTAGTCAAAGGAGGGAAAAACAAGTAGAAAAGAAGGAAGTCAAGACATATCCATATCTTTTGTAGGCAGCAAAATTCCCTGTAAGAATGCTTTCTCCAAAAGGACCTCAGCCATTTAAAACAATGACATACTGCCAATTTCTCATTGGCAACTAGGTTTAGACATTATCAGTAACACCCACATAGTGAAGAATGAGAGAATAAATAATTAGGTAACTTCACCTTTGCAGCCAAATATGGTCAGCGGAAGTGTTGGAGGCAGGTTCCATTTCAACATTTAAGAGAAATTTGGATAAGTACTTGAAGGGGAGGGGTATGGAGGTCTATGGTCCAGATGTGGGCAAATGGGACAAGGTGGAATAATATTTTGGTATGGTCTAGATGGGCTGAAGGGCTCATTTCTGCACTGTCGTGCTCCATGACTCTATGACTGGGAATATTTTGAGATATTTTCTTTGCTTAACTTCCATTAAAATTTCAAAGCCCCCGCAAATGAAATCCCACTGGTTTTCTTGGCTGAATAAGTCTAGGAAAGACACATGGTCTGACCAAGCCTGTGAGATTGAGAAGGATCTCCTACCTCAAGCCCCGGTTTGTGTGGATGCTGTGTAATTTGCTAGTCTGTTACAACTCAGCGCTGAGAAATAATAGACAGCACGCTGCATACGATTAAAGGAATTATGTTTATGAATACAAAATAAAAAACAAAAAGGGGCCCATTATAATTAAACAGTCAAATGTGCACCAGTTGGAGCTCAATTCACTGATCCTCTGTTGATCTCAGTGTCTGGTTCCATCAAATCATGATCTCCCCACTGGGTCGAATCCTACGACCGGTTCTCTTCATCATCTTCTCTCTTCATCTCCCACCGAACAAAGGACCCAGCTCACATTCCAAAGCACCCGTTATCTCTAACCATAACCCAAACACTACTTCTACAGAAAGGCCATTACATTAGCAGTGAAACATTTCCTAGGATGTTACAAAAAGTAAATTTATTATATGTTACCATTTACTACCTTACCATTTACTTATTTTCAGGCATTTACAGAAAAAGGGAAATACAATAGAATTTTGCAAGATCAAAACTGTACGTGAACAAAGACTGACAAACAGCCAATGTAAAAAAGAAAACAAACTGTGGAAATCAAAATAACACTGAGAACAAGAGATGTAAAATATCCACGATGATACAACCAGTAAGTATGCTCTCCACCGTGCATTTGTAGAAGTTTGTCAACGTATTTGGTGACATACCGAACATAAAATCTGACACAAACTTCTAAGGAAGCAGAGGTGCTGTCATGCCTTCTTTGTAATGACACTTACGTTCTGGTCCCAGGACAAATCCTCTTATATGATGATGTCAAGGAAATTAAAATTGTTGACACTCTCCACTTCCATGTCCCTAATGAAGACTAGCTCATGAATCTCCGGCCTCTTCCTTCTGTAGTTGATTATCAGTCCTTTGGTTTTGCTGGCATTGAGTGAGACGTTTTTGTTGTGGCACTACTCAACCAGATTCTCAGTCTCCTTCATTTATGCCAATTTGTTGTCACCTTTGATTCAGCCAACAACAGACATGTTGTCTATGCACATAAATACAGCAGTACAGGTGTACTTAGCCACATAATAATAAGTATAAAGTTATACTTTATACATTATTATACTTTATAAGTTATACTTTATACTTAAATAAAATATCAATTCTTTGGCAGACCTCATTCCAAGAATACACTGACCATCCTCAAGCATATCCTCGTCTTATTGCTAACAACCCTCCACTAACATGTCCTTAAAACTCATTGTTGACACGCTTCCCACTGACACCTTCTCCTCTCATTACTGACACCACACAAACCACCTTGCAACAAGGTGAAAACTCCAACCCTCTGATTTGCTGACTTCTGATCTGGCCATTCTGAACTGAAGATATGCAATACCAGCTCAATTCCACTCAAGGTTTTCAGTGGGATTTACAGCAGAAATTGTCATTGTCATTAAACAGCATTACTTACCCAACAAACACTTTCAGGTAAACTAGACCTCAATGTTTTATTTTCATTTGGCAAGATCCACTTAAGAACATCTTACTGATACTGCCTGTGATAATCTATTTGGGTTGCTTTATTTTCTTCTACAAGTTAAAGATCTACTCTGATTCCATTGGCCTTCTGGGCACCATCTCCTTTATTCTTCTCTGGACTAAAATGAACTGTCCTCTCTGGGACAGATTCCACAACCTGCAAAATTATAAACTTGTATTTCTGATTGTGAGGAATGCTAGATGCAGAAGCTTATAATTCAAGCTAATTGATCAGTTAGATTTTTTGATAGAATAAGATCAGAGTTGCTATTTTATAATTGATACCAAATTCATTTTGTTCTAGCCTGAAAATTTGTTGTTTTTGAAAAACATTTTCAAATGATGCGTAAACATTGTTGAATGTTGCTCATAAGCATTTAAGATATTTTAGTGGCTTGACAGATGCTTCAGCTTGGGATTGTAGCTCATCTGAAGGCTCTGCAGTGCACAGCAATCACCAATCAGCCTTCACTCAGTCAGTTCTCACCAGGGGATCCTCTCAAGGTAAATGCAGATTTACAGTAGCTTGTGCATGTGCACAGTGCTTGGACAAGTTGCCACTCCCAAGAAATTCCTGCTCTTTGTAAGTAATTCTAAGAGTATAATCTTAAAACTGACATACAAATTTAACAAAAATAGATGTTTATTCCTTTCCACAGGTGCTGCCTGACCTGCTGAGTTCCTCTAGTATTTTGTGTGTGTGTTACTCGAGATTTCCAGCAACTGCAGAATCTCCTGTGCTTATGGCTATATTTATTTGTGACACTGAGACTCCTAATATTATCTAATTTTGCTCTCATTTAAGTTTATTTACAAAGTAATTGGATAAAATGCGAGAGTACATATTATGATGGTGGGTGATTATGCATCAATATCAAAACAATGAGAGACCATTGTATTTCATAGACATGGTTGAAAATAGAATGGAAAAAATAATCTCCCATTTGCAAGTTCAGGGCTTTGTAATAATCTTTGTAAACTCCCTTGAAAACATGTAGGAACTATGCAAGAGGCGGTACATCTCAAGGATATAAAGTTCCGCAGCACAGTTGGAATTAAACTCTTCCTCACTTTAGTTCAGTGTGCTAAAATGGAGGAAGGTTTAACAGGATTCTTCTATTTCAGAATGCAGCTCGGCCTGTTACATCAGAAGGTTGCAAAAATAACAGTCTGCCACTTTTAAAAGCTAGAATGATTCCTAATGAGGAGCACAATCTGCACCATCTGTGGAAATGGACAAGAAAAATTAGCCCACAGAGTTCCAAAGAAAGTGAGACTATTTCTTAGTTACAAAGTCAACAGGGATGGAGTATGTACAGAGTCAGAATGATTATCACTTACCTAGCATGAAATTTGTTGTATTGGCAGCAGCGGAGAGCAAAGATATAAAATTATTATAAGTTACAAACTAAATAAATAGGGCAAAATAAAAAAGAATAATGGGGTCCATGAACCATCAGAAATATAATAACAGAGGGGAAGAAGCTGTTGGATATTGTTCTTCAGGCTGCTATACCTCCTTCTTGAAGGTAGTAATGAGAAAAGGGCATGTCCTGGATGTTGAGGGTCCTTAATAATGGATACTGCCTTCTAGAGGTGTCTCTTCTTAAAGATGTCCTCAGCAGTGGTGAGGGTCGTACCCATAATAGAACTGGCTAAGTCGACAACTCTCATCAGCCTAGTGCAATTCTGAGCAGTGGACTTCCATATAAAGCTGTGAGAGTATGAATCCATAGAGATTGGTAAGTCTTTGGTGACATACTAAATCTCCTCAAACTCCTATTGAAGTAGAGCTGCTGGCATACCTTCTTCATGATTGAAAGCTAGGTTGAAGGGTGGATAGTGGTGAGGAAGCAGGGAGTCTGTAGAAGGGTTTGGACAAATTAGGAGACTGGTCAAAGAAGTAGTTGGTAGAATAGAGCATAGGTAAGTCTATAGTCATGCACTTTGGTAGAAGGGATAAAGGCATAGACTAGTTTCTAAATGGGGAGCAAAATCAGAAATGAGAGATGCAAAGGTTCTTGGGAGTCCTAGTGCAGGATTCCCATGCAAGTTGAGTTGGTTGTATAAAAGGCAAATGCAATGTTAGTGTTCATTTCCAGAGGACTATAATAAGAAGACAAGGATGTATTGCTGAGGATTTATAAGGGATTGGTTGGACCACATCTGGAATATTGTTGCAGCTTTGGGCCCCATATCTAAGGAAGGCATTGTTGGCATTGTAAGTTTACAAGAATGATCCCATGAACAAAAGGGTTAATGTATGAGGAGGATTTGATGACTCTGGGCCTGCACCCATTGGAATTTAGAAGAACTTGGGGGGGGGGGAATGTCACTGAAACCTACCCAAATGTCTCTACTTCCTGAGGAGATTGAGGCGATACAGGCTCACCACCTCCCTCATTTTAACCAATTTTTTACAGAAGCATCATTCAGAGTGTTCTGACCAGCTGCATCATCACCTAGTATGAGAGCTGCAAGGCATCCGACTGCAGGACTCTACAAAAGATAGTGAGGACTACTGAGAAGATCATTGGGGTCTCTCTTCCACCCATTAGAGATATTTGTCAAGAGTGCTGTGTATGCAAGGTCCTTAGCATTGTCCAAGATCCCTCTCACCCATCCAACAATCTCTTTGACCACTTACCATCAGACAGGAGGTACCATACCATCAGGACAAGAACTGTTAGGATGGGAAAAATCTTCCACAGGGTGTAAGACTACTAAACTCCCTGCCACCACCCAGACCTCATCACATATGACATGACAGTAGCGTTTACTGTTTACTTGTGTTGTAAATGCACCTTATTATTTATTACATTATTTATAATATTACGTTATGTGTCAAGTGTGTGACCTGCATGTACTGTGTTGTGCACCTTGGTCCGGAGGAACATTGTTTCACTTGGCGGTATACGTGTGTCTGGTTGGATGACAATAAACTGAACTGAAACTTCAATATTGAAAACCTAGATAGAGTGGATATGGAGAGGACATTTCAAACAGCAGGAGAATCTAGGACCAGAGCGCACCGCTTCAGAATAGAAGGATATCCATTTAGTACAGTGATGAGGATGAATTTGTTCATTTTTTTGTGCATTGGGTGCTTGATGTTTTCTTGAACAGGTTCCACAGTGCTTCTTTGTTTTGAGATGGCCCAGTGGAAGGGAAATCTCAGAGATGTGTTCTGAATACGTACTTTGATAATGAATATACTTGGAATCTTTGAATTTCTTTAGCCAGAGGGTGGTGTATCTGTGGAAATCATTGCCATGCTCGGCTGTGGAGGCCAAAACATTCAATTCAAAGAGAGATTGATTAGTAAGGGTGTCAAAGGCTAAGGAGAGAAGGCAACAGAATAGGGTTGAAAGGGAAAACAAATTAGCCATGATTGAATGGTGGAGAAGACTTGGTGGGCTGAATAGCCTCATTCTGATCCTATGTCTTCTGATCTAATATTTTATGTCTTACCTCAAATGGAAGCAATGCTTATCATAAATGGATGCCTGAGCTATTGCACTCTCTGCTAAGAGAAACAGATAATTTTATTCATACCATTGAAGCTTATGGTAATTTTAGAAATCCTGTTTAGAAATCCTCAGCCGTTTTGGTTCCAGAGAAAGCAGCTCAATCCGAGCCAATGTTTACTCAGCTGCACCTCCTCATCCAAGAACATAGTTTTGCTCTCCTCTGCCCTACCATAGGTGTTATCATCATATGAATGATTATCTCCATTGTATTCCAGAATGATTTTATATCCTGTTCCAACAAATAAATGGGTGAATTCCATAAATCTTCATAGCCACTTTATATCTCATATCATTCAGAGATTGTGAATATACTGTACATCTTTAAGTTCTTCTGCTATTCTAATATCCTGTCACTTAGGCATTATCCCCTGTTTGCTTTCCCTAAATACATTGCTCCATGGTCCTCTGAATTAAATTCTATAGCCATCCACCCAATTAAATCATTGGCATTTTCTTGTAATGATATTTATTCCCAATATTTAACCTATCATTAACATCATATCAGTAACCTTTGTGCATCTCTTTGCCCTTTTCAAACAACTGTCACATGATACTGTTTCAGTTCCCCAGCACTGTGCCTGTAAGAGCTTGGAAAATCATAGTCAGTGCCTACTTTATTTATTCCCTTGTACTTATTAATAGTCTGGGAGAGAATTTGTTTGGGCATGGACTTCCAAGTACTTTTTAAACTGGTGCATCTGTCAATATTTCCTTCATTTTGACATAACTGATGTTTCATCTTTTTTAAAAATAGTGTCTGCTTCATCCACTTCATTTCTCAGGACTTTTACAATGTATTTATGATGTGGTTATGTCCTTAGCCTTCACACATGGGCTAGCTTTAAGTCTTCTTCTCTTCATATCCTCAAGCTCTTTATGTGCATCTTTGGGTTTTCTTGTGTGTTACTTTTAAAATGAACTTTATTTTCTTTCCTTATTTCCTTTTCAATTTTACCTCTGCTGTTTCCGTATGTCTGAGCATTGAACTCCTGGGGTATGTCAGGTTTTTATTTGTATGATTGTGCCCTAAATACTTGATATCTAGCGAGAAATTTACCTTTTAAAAAAGTGGGACAAATGCATTCTAAACCCTTATTTTCATCCTTTTGAAAGCTCTCTTCTGCTCTGACACCAGTTTATCATTTCTATACAACTTTTACTAAATTGCCTCCCAGTTGAGAAAAAAATTGATGTTATCTTAATTGACAAGCTTTACTCTTAGTCAATCTTTTATTCCATAGCTAAGTTAAAATAGTGCAAATTATAGCTATCATAAATGCTCTCCCCCTTATAGCCCAGTTTTAATTGCCTCTGTTTGTTCATTAATTCAGCCTACTAGGCCTTGTTCACTGATCTTATAACAATATCATCTTCCTCATGGTATAATTGTTTCTTTAAACAATATTGCTGCCTCTCTCATAATAATTAGGTACCACAAGACTTGGTGCTGTGACCACAGCTATTTACAATATACATTAATGATTTAGATGAAGGGATTAAAAGTAACATTAGCAAATTTGCAGATGACATAAAGCTGGGTGGCAGTGTAAAATATGAGGAGGATGTTAGGAGAATGCAGGGTGACTTGGACAGGTTGGGTGAGTGGGCAGATGCATGGCAGATGCAGTTTAATGTGGATAAATGTGAGATTATCCACTTTGGTGGCAAGAACAGGAAGGCAGATTACTATCTGAATGGTGTCAAGTTAGGAAAAGGGGAAGTACAATGAGATCTAGGTGTCCTTGTTCATCAGTCACTGAAAGTAAGCATGCAGGTACAACAGGCAGTGAAGAAAGCTAATGGCATGTTGGCCTTCATAACAAGGGGAGTTGAGTATAGGAGCAAGGAGGTCCTTCTGCAGTTGTATAGGGCCATGGTGAGACCACACCTGGAGTAATGTGTTCAGTTTTGGTCTCCAAATTTGAGGAAGGACATTATTGCTATTGAGGGAGTGCAGCGTAGGTTCACAAGGTTAATTCCCGGGATGGCGGGACTGTCATATGTTGAAAGATTGGAGCAACTGGGCTTGTATACACTGGAATTTAGAAGGATGAGAGTGGATCTGATTGAAACAGACAGACAGACATACTTTTTTGATCCCGAGGGAAATTAGGTTTCGTTACAGTTGCACCAACCAAGAATAGTGTAGAAATATAGCAATATAAAACCATAAACAATTAAATAATAATAATAATGATAATGATAAGTAAATTATGACAAGTGGAAATTAGTCCAGGACCAGCCTATTGGCTCAGGGTGTCTGATACTCCGAGGGAGGAGTTGTAAAGTTTGATGGCCACAGGCAGGAATGACTTCCTATGACGCTCAGTGTTGCATCTTGTTGGAATGAGTCTCTAGCTGAGTGTACTCCTGTGCCTAACCAGTACATTATAGACAATAGACAATAGGTGCAGAAGTAGACCATTCGGCCCTTCAAGCCTGCACCGCCATTTTGAGATCATGGCTGATCAACTACTATCAATACCCGGTTCCTGCCTTGTCCCCATATCCCTTGATTCCCCTATCCATAAGATATCTATCTAGCTCCTTCTTGAAAGCATCCAGAGAATTGGCCTCCACTACCTTCCAAGGCAGCGCATTCCAGACCCCCACAACTCACTGGGAGAAGAGGTTTTTCCTTAACTCTGTCCTAAATGACCTACTCCTTATTCTCAAACCATGCCCTCTGGTACTGGACTCTCCCAGCATCTGGAACATATTTCCTGCCTCTATCTTGTCCAATCCCTTAATAATCTTATATGTTTCAAGCAGATCCCCTCTCAGTCTCCTTAATTCCAGCGTGTACAAGCCCAGTCTCTCTAACCTCTCTGCGTAAGACAGTCCAGACATCCCAGGAATTAACCTCGTGAATCTACGCTGCACTTCCTCTACAGCCAGGATGTCCTTCCTTAACCCTGGAGACCAAAACTGTACACAATACTCCAGGTGTAGTCTCACCAGGGCTCTGTACAAATGCAAGAGGATTTCCTTGCTCTTGTACTCAATTCCCTTTGTAATAAAGGCCAACATTCCATTAGCCTTCTTCACTGCCTGCTGCACTTGCTCATTCACCTTCAGTGACTGATGAACAAGGACTCCTAGATCTCTTTATATTTCTCCCTTACCTAACTCTACACCGTTCAGATAATAATCTGCCTTCCTGTTCTTACTCCCAAAGTGGATAACCTCACACTTATTCACATTAAACGTCATCTGCCAAGTATCTGCCCACTCACCCAGCCTATCCAAGTCACCCTGAATTCTCCTAACCTCATCACATGTCACACTGCCACCCAACTTAGTATCATCAGCAAATTTGCTGATGTTATTTTCAATGCCCTCATCCAAATCGTTGACGTAAATTGTAAACAGCTGTGGTCCCAATACTGAGCCCTGTGGCACCCCACTAGTCACCACCTGCCATTCCGAGAAACACCCATTCACCGCTACCCTTTGCTTTCTATCTGCCAACCAGTTTTCTATCCATGTCAATGTCTTCCCCCCGATGCCCTGAGCTTTGAGTTTACCCACCAATCTCCTATGTGGGACCTTATCAAATGCCTTCTGAAAATCGAGGTACACTACATCCACTGGATCTCCCCCGTCTAACTTCCTGGTTACATCCTCGAAAAACTCCAACAGATTAGTCAAGCATGATTTACCCTTGGTAAATCCATGCTGGCTCGGCCCAATCCTATCACTGCTATCTAGATATGCCACTATTTCATCCTTAATAATGGACTCTAGCATCTTCCCCACCACCGATGTCAGGCTGACAGGTCGATAGTTCTCTGTTTTCTCCCTCCATCCTTTCTTAAAAAGTGGGATAACATTAGCCATTCTCCAATCCTCAGGAACTGATCCTGAATCTAAGGAACATTGGAAAATGATTACCAATGCATCCGCAATTTCCAGGGCCACCTCCTTTAGTACCCTAAGGTGCAGACCATCTGGACCTGGGGATTTGTCAGCCTTCAGTCCCATCAGTCTTCTCATCACCGTTTCCTTCCTAATGTCAATCTGTTTCATTTCCTCTGTTACCCTATGCCCTTGGCACATCCATACATCTGGGAGATTGCTTGTGTCTTCCTTAGTGAAAACAGATCTAAAGTACCGTAGATTCCGGACTACAGAGCGCACCTGATTAAAAGCCGCTGGCTCTAATTTTAGAAATAAAATCAATTTTTTAATTGTAAAGGCCGCACCGGATTTTAGGCCGCACCGGATTTTCGGCCGCAGGTGTCCCACGTTGTAATATGAGATATTTACACAGAAAGATATTACACGTGAGGATTTTTTAACTTTTAATTAAATCCATATGGTAACAAAAACAAATACATATTGCAAATGCTTTTTTTCGAACCGTGCCCGTAACGCGGCTACTTTTAAATACGTTGCGTATACTTCTTTACTGAACAACATTCCAATATCTCCTAACGACTGGTAAAAAATATATATACTACAGCCTACCAGGAAAAGTTATTGATCACCTTTAACTTAAAAGCAGCGTTCGCTCAGATCCAAAGCCGCTCGCGTAATGCGCTCCCTCCCTCCGTCCCGTTTCATCGCAAACCGGCATTTTCCCACAAGACACCGCGAAACCGGGTGTGACGTCATAGCATCCCGCGATGTAGTACAGAAAACAAATATAGTTAAAACTCTTCTAACTTTAACTAGAAAATGAATTACTAAGCGAAAATATTATAAACTAAGTAACTGCCATAAGGCAGCACAATGCTTCGAGTGTTTTCCATGTTGATGAGGGTGAGTACAAATGACTGATTTACAATAATTTAATTGTGAAAGTGCGCTTGATTTATCGTACAATTTCATTGGACCTCTGTGAACTACTCATCAATTTTATTGGTCTACTGTTATGAGGCAAAATGTTTACGAGGCGGCATGAAAAAAATCATGCATTAGCCGCTTCGGATTATAGGCCGCAAAGTTCAAAGCTGTTCAAAATGTGGGAAAAAAGTAGCGGCTTAAAATCCGGAATCTACGGTACTCATTAAATTCTTCTGCCATTTCTCTGTTTCCCATAACAATTTCACCCAATTCATTCTTCAAGGGCCCAACATTGTTCTTAACTATCTTCTTTCTCTTCACATACCTAAAAAAGCTTTTGCTATCTTCCTTTATATTCCTGGCTAGCTTGTGTTCGTACCTCATTTTTTCTCCCCGTATTGTCTTTTTAGTTAAGTTCTGTTGTTCCTTAAAAACTTCCCAATCATCTGTCCTCCCACTCACCTTAGTTCTGTCATTCTTCCTTTTTTTTAATGCTATGCAATCTCTGACTTCCTTTGTCAACCACTGTGGCCCCTTTCCCCCCTTTGAATCCTTTCTTCTCTGGGGGATGAACTGATTTTGCACCTTGTGCATTATTCCCAAGAATACCTGCCATTGATGTTCCACTGTATTTTCTGCTAGGCATCTGCTATGGAGTAGATGGGAGACATTGTCCAAGATGGCATTCAACTTGGACAGCATCCTCTTTTCAGATACCACCATCAGAGAGTTCAGTTCCACCCCCACAACATCACTGGCCTTACAAATGAGTTTGTTGATTCTGTTGTTGTCTGCTACCCTCAGCCTGCTGCCCCAGCACACAACAGCAAACATGATAGCACTGGCCACCACAGACTCGTAGAACATCCTCAGCATCGTCCGGCAGATGATAAAGGACCTCATTCTCCTCAGGAAATAGAGACGGCTCTGACCCTTCTTGTAGACAGCCTCAGTGTTCTTTGACCAGTCCAGTTTATTGTCAATTCGTATCCCTTGGTATCTGTAATCCTCCACCTTGTCCACATTGAACCCTTGGATGGAAACAGGGGTCACTGGTGCCTTAGCTCTCCTCAGGTCCACCACCAGCTCCTTAGTCTTTTTCACATTAAGCTGCAGATGATTCTGCTCACACCATATGACAAAATTTCCCACCGTAGCCCTGTACTCAGCCACATCTCCCTTGCTGATGCATCCAACTACGGCCGAGTCATCAGAAAACTTCTGAAGATGGCAAGACTCTGTGCAGTAGTTGAAGTCTGAGGTGTAGATGGTGAAGAGAAAGGGAGACAGGACATAAAAGATTATAAGGGATTAGACACGCTAGAGGCAGGAAACATATTCCCGATGTTGGGAGAGTCCAGAACCAGAGGCCACAGTTTAAGAATAAGGGGTAGGCCATTTAGAACAGAGTTCAAGAAAAACTTTTTCACCCAGAGAGTTGTGGATCTATGGAATGCTCTGCCTCAGAAGGCAGTGGAGGCCAATTCTCTGGATGCTTTCAAGAAAGAGTTAGATAGAGCTCTTAAAGAGAGCGGAGTCAAGGGATATGGGGAGAAGGCAGGAATGGGGTGCTGATTCTGGATGGTCAGCCATGATCACAGTGAATGGTGGTGCTGGCTCAAAGGGCCAACTGGCCTACTCCTGCACCTAATGACTATTGTCTATTTTCCATAAATCTGAGCTGCCATTTGAATTTTTCTTTATGCCACACTTCAATAAGAGGAAAAATACGATGTTTCTTCATCAGTGCCTCCAGCTCTTTCTCATACATTCCTTATATTGAAATGTGTAACAGTAACAATGCAACTCCATCCCAGGTTCCACAGAGTTTGGTTCCCTAGAACCATTCATAACTCGAACAGTTTGCAAGTCAGAGATGCAGCCGCCAGTAATATAGGTAAGTACAAATATTAGCCAACCAAGGGCAACCTGTGGTTAAACCATACCTTTACACAGAGAGTCATGGAGAAATACATGTGTTTAAACATTTAAGTAATATACAAATGTTTAAATTTGTCAGAAGGATAGACACCATGGTTCACTCTGTGAAGTCATTTAGAACCACTAGCTAGGAATTACTGTTCACCAAGGTTTTGTACAGATTATCTGCCAGCTTGTACTCATTCACCTCATCCCTCCTCCACTTTCTTACTCTGGCTTCTTCCCCCTTTCTTTCCAGAGCTGAAGAATGGTCTCAGCTGGAAACTATTTATTTGTCTCCATCAATACTGCCTGACCTGCTGAGTTCCTCCAGCATTTTCTATGTTTTAATTTGCATGCATTGTTGCCTTGTAAGTAGTCATGTACTTAATGTTTCTAAGGTGTCAAAGAAATATATATTATGTCCTTTGTAGCAGTAGCAGAAAATTTCCTCTTGTAACTCAGAAGAACAAAACGTTTCAATAAAAATATCAATTATACCACCTTGAAATTGGTTTGCTTACAGGCAGCCACAAATCACTCCACCCAAAAGAATCCAATTTTAAAAAATAAAGTGTAGACCAACACCCAGTGCATAGAGAAAGGGGGAAAAACACAAACCATATGAACAATAGAAGTAAACAATGACATTGGAACCAAAATGAGTCCTTAGATCCAAATTCCGGAGCAGCCTGGAGTAGGCCCAAAGCCTCAGTATCAGTATCAGCAGACATGGAGCACAGCAGCCAGAGCAGTCTTCGTGGCCTCAGCACCATGGAGAGAGGAGTGAGCATCGTGGGAGAGTAAGCGATGTCTTTCCAGTCTATCAGGGCCAGTGTTTAAATTGTTCAAAAAGCTTATCACACCTTGCACTTGGACTCAGGGCCCTAGTGCTGCAAAACACAACGAGCCCACACCATGCTGCCCCGTGACTCGATCCGAGCCCAGATTTTGCCACCCAAGCTGAAGCCAGTATCAAGCTCTTCAAATCAGCTCAGTGCCCAGAGCAATCCAATCTCACACCCAGGCCAGTTGCATGGGAATCGAAACTCCTCTGCCCCAGCTTCCCCTCTCAGCACCCAGAGCAATCCAACCTCACACCCAGGCCAGTTGTACGGGCATTGAAACTCCTCTGCCCCAGCTTCCCCTCTCAGCACCCAGAGCAATCCAACCTCACACCCAGGCCAGTTGTAAGGGCATCGAAACTCCTCTGCCTCGATATCTCCCCTCCAAATAGTTCACTCCATCTGTCATTTCTGCAACATACCAGCACGGTTTATCCCTCAAATTTGCTTTGCCTTTACTCGCCTCTTCACAGTTTACGGTGAAAATTTACTACAATTTACTTCATAACAGGTGTTATTAGAAATGTATTTTTGTCAAATATCTTGCCTTTTGAACTACCAGTGAGCTATCGCCTGCGTTTGGTATAACATCTCAAATCAGAAGACCATCTTAAAACTATCTTAAAAGGTGAATTTCATTCATTCTGGACCTGATCCATGGCTTGTAAATCAATTTACTTATTGACAGATAAACACTACATGGACAGTTACGGATGAACCCAAAGTCATTACATGGTTTACAAACTGATTGTGAGGCTCTGTCCTAGAGAAACCCTTCCCACTTGGATGTCCCTTTCATTTCACGTTCATGGAGCAGAACAATCAGAATATCTCTGATTCTATGTGTGACAGTGCACTGTGAGTTTCATTCATAGTTTATCTCCTGCTCAAGACTTTGCCCTGTAATAAAGTCAATAATTTCCAAAATCTGCCCATGAGATAGAATTAAAGGCTGATGGATGAATTCATCCAGGGACCCCGATGCCACACTTTCCAAATAATTTGTATTGTGTTTGGCTATGCTTCTATGACAAGTACTTGTTTGGGCCAAGCTGCAGTACTGGAAAAAAATGCTACTATAGATATGCAAATTTTGGACAGCACCATGTCCCATGACTCCAAGATCCATCAGGTCTTGTCAATTAAATGGCATTCTTAGAAGTGACTGTAATTCAAGGAAGAGAGAAACCAGTTTTCATGACGATCTGTAATGCCCATTCAATTAATGCAACTAAATTTGCCAGTGTACATACCTTAATCTCTGAAATTTGGTGTCTGAAAACAAATAATAAATCCATTTGATCAAAATCTATAAGGATCTTTTATGAAATCAAATTCTTGCAAAGAATGACTGCATCTAGTTTACTATGAGGCTCAACCATTGTGTCTATCAAGTATGATAAATTATTGCATACTTATTCTGAGACACAGAAAAGTTTGGAAGGCAAAGAAGTTCTGTTTATGTTTCCCTTTTAGTTCTCACTAGATCAGATGCCCAAAGGTGCAATATTCCTTAGTTCAGGCAGACTTTTGCAACTGGGTGAAAAAAGTAGCTAGCATTATTGCAAACATGAGAAAATCTGCAGACGCTGGAAATTCAAAGCAACACACATTACTGATTCTTTCTATGACCCCTGACAAATGATAAAGAATAGTTCCTTTGTGTGTGGCTTCCTGTTTCTTCATTCAACTTGACTGGGCATGAATCTTATTGAGTTGAGCCCGCTGAAGGAACTGAAACCACCTAATTCTGCTGAGATATCATCTCCAGAGAGCCCCATGTTTGTCATTCTCTGGCATCTCCAATACATGGTGTCCATCCTTCTCCTCTTGCTGTCAGCCCTGCTCCTGGTTACTTGTGTGAGAGGGAAGTATCTGACAATCAAGAACAGAATCTTATCTGGACAATCTCAGAGTGTTCCTGACATGAAATGATCTGGACATTCGAAGATTCAAGGTGATAGTGATTTTCATTTAATTGTGACATAAAAACAGACTATTCAGCCCATAAGCTCATGCCAGTTTCCAACAGAACAATTCCACTAAACTCACGTTTCCAGAAAGCACTACAATTTATTTTCAACTCCTGTTTGTTCTTTTACTGCTTTCCTCCACTGGGGGAAATTAATTCCCCTGCCCTCCAACCCCTCCCACTATTAATGTATCAACATGTCTTGGTGATGTACAAAGAAACCACAACATTTAAGGGAGACCCATGCAATCGCAGGAAGCAAGAGTAAACTTCAACAGACGGTAGCTGAGATCAGAATTGAACCCAGGTTATTGTAACTGAGAGCAGCAGCACTAACTGCTGCACCACCACACTGCCCAAGGGATAGAGCATTCCACCTGCGGCCATAAAAGTTTACAGATATCAGTCAGCTTTGATTTACATATCCTTGACCTCAGGAGACATTACAGCACACACAGGTTGAGAGAGAAGCATCGGGCTCCCATGTATCTGAGGTGGGAAAAGGATCTGTGTATATGAACCTTTTTGTTAGGGCTAGGCTGATCTGCTGTTATGCTTCATCTGTAGCTCCAGAAAAACACCATGTGGAAATGCTACAGATACGTCTATGGTACGAAGTTTCAGCTCAGCACTCCAAAGTTTCTGTGTTCTAAGAACATAAGAAATAAGAGCAGGAGTAGGCAATCTGGTCCGTTGAGCCTGCTCCACCATTCAATAAGATCATGGCTGACTGGCCATGGACTCATCTCCACCTACCTGCTTTTTCCCCATAATCCTTAATTCCCCTATAATGCAAAAATCTATCCAACCTTGTCGTAAATATATTTATTGAGGTAGCCTCCACTGCTTCGTTGGGCAGAGAATTCCACAGATTCATCACTCTCTGGGAAAAGCAGTTCCTCCTCATCTTCATCCTAAATCTACTCCCCCAAATCTTGAGGCTATGTCCCTTAGTTCTAGTCTCACCTACCCCTGGAAACAACTTTCCTGCCTCTATCTTATCAATCCCTTTCATAATTTTATATATTTCTGTAAGATCTCTTCTCATTCTTCT
The DNA here is from genome assembly GCF_048418815.1 of Hemitrygon akajei. NCBI lineage: Eukaryota > Metazoa > Chordata > Chondrichthyes > Myliobatiformes > Dasyatidae > Hemitrygon > Hemitrygon akajei. Next base: position 135,677,562 of record NC_133124.1, on the reverse strand, counting down.
GAATTCCAACGAGTACAGACCCAGGCAACTCAATCTCTCCTCATAGTCTAACCCCCTCATCTCTGGAATCAACCTGGTGAACCTCCTCTGCACCACCTCCAAAGCCAATATATCCTTCCTCAAGTAAGGGGACCAGAACTGCATGCAGTACTCCCGATGTGGCCTCACCAGTACTCTGTACAGTTGCAGCATAATCTCTCTGCTCTTAACTTCAATCCCTCTAGCAATGAAGGACAACATTCCATTTGCCTTCTTGATGGCCTGCTGCACCTGCAAACCAACCTTTTGTGCTTCATGCATAAGCACTCCCAGTTTCCAGTGTAGCCTGCAGCAGACTCCAAGAATCTGAACAAAATTTGTCAGTAGGTTTTGAAACTGCACTGCCTTACAGGAAAACCTGATTGATTTGGAATAATGTGACCCAATTTCTCTTGACAATGCTCTAAACAAGCTCTGCAAAAAGATTGATATAAATCTCTTCACAGCTTCTGTGATAAATGCCAGCATATTTTATCACAGTGTATTTCAGCTCCGGTACCGTCATACTACGATTATCCACTATGGAAAAGACAGATTTTCAAACCTAAATGCCTGAGAGTGAATCCATCAGCAGCTGGTTTTAATGCCCAAATCACTTACAGAAGCAAAAATAAAGCAAGCTGCAGATAATCTGAAATACAAACATCAAAATGTTGAAACAACTCAGCAGATCAGATGGCACTTGTAGAAAGAGAAACAAAGTTAATGCTTCTAGCCAGGGACTTTAATATAGCAAGTTCTTCAAACTGATATATCATCGTGTTCCTCTTTCTACAGATACTACCTGATCAACTACATGTTTCCAAAACGTTCTTTTTAAAAATTTTATATATATACAGTGTAAGTGCAAAAGTCTTAGGCACTTATGCATATATATAGATATTTTTGTGCTTAAGGCTTTTGCACAGTACTGTAGAAGAAATTTTACTTTCAAATGATTGCATTAATGAGCATTTACAGTTATATTATGCCCACTGAGAAGCTGGATCGTGTGGGTCTGCAAGAATGATATTTCCTGCTATCAGGTGGACTCCTACTGATGCCACAAATCACACACAACATGCTTCTTCTTTGTCAATAAAAATTGGGGAAAATTTAGTGCAACCTATGACAATAAACAATAGACAATAGGTGCAGAAGTAGACCATTCGGCCCTTCGAGCCTGCACCGCCACTTTGAGATCATGGCTGATCAACTACTATCAATACCCGGTTCTTGCCTTGTCCCCATATCCCTTGTTTCCCCTATCCATAAGATAACTATCTAGCTCCTTCTTGAAAGCATCCAGAGAATTGGCCTCCACTACCTTCCGAGGCAGTGCATTCCAGACCCCCACAACTCACTGGGAGAAGAAGTTTTTCCTTAACTCTGTCCTAAATGACCAACCCCTTATTCTCAAACCATGCCCTCTGGTACTGGACTCTCCCAGCATCTGGAACATATTTCCTGCCTCTATCTTGTCCAATCCCTTAATAATCTTATATGTTTCAATCAGATCCCCTCTCAGTCTCCTTAATTCCAGCGTGTACAAGCCCAGTCTCTCTAACCTCTCTGCGTAAGACAGTCCAGACATCCCAGGAATTAACCACGTGAATCTACGCTGCACTTCCTCTACAGCCAGGATGTCCTTCCTTAACCCTGGAGACCAAAACTGTACACAATACTCCAGGTATGGTCTCACCAGGGCTCTGTACAAATGCAAGAGGATTTCCTTGCTCTTGTACTCAATTCCCTTTGTAATAAAGGCCAACATTCCATTAGCCTTCTTCACTGCCTGCTGCACTTGCTCATTCACCTTCAGTGACTGATGAACAAGGACTCCTAGATCTCTTTATATTTCTCCCTTACCTAACTCTACACCGTTCAGATAATAATCTGCCTTCCTGTTCTTACTCCCAAAGTGGATAACCTCACACTTATTCACATTAAACGTCATCTGCCAAGTATCTGCCCACTCACCCAGCCTATCCAAGTCACCCTGAATTCTCCTAACATCATCACGTCACACTGCCACCCAGCTTAGTATCATCAGCAAACTTGCTGATGTTATTCTCAATGCCTTCATCTAAATCGTTGACGAAAATCGTAAACAGCTGTGGTCCCAATACTGAGCCCTGTGGCACCCCACTAGTCACCACCTACCATTCCGAGAAACACCCATTCACCGTTACCCTTTGCTTTCTATCTGCCAACCAGTTTTCTATCCATGTCAATGTCTTCCCCCCGATGCCCTGAGCTTTGAGTTTACCCACCAATCTCCTATGTGGGACCTTATCAAATGCCTTCTGAAAATCGAGGTACACTACATCCACTGGATCTCCCCCGTCTAACCTTTGATGAAGATTCATAATATAGAAGATAGCAGTACTTCTCTGTTTTGCTGCAGTTATGTTTATTTAAAGATATGCTCTGCTGATATCAGGTGATCTGAAATCCATCTTCATAACTGACTTCAGACGGTTTAAACAAATTTCAGCTTTCACCAAATATATGAAAACTATCTGTGAGTGTTTTTTTCTCTCCAGGATTTAACTGCTGAGATACCCATTGCCTCAATGTTTTCAACTTTGGTAGCACTCCATTATTAAACCACACAGTGACTACATCAGTGCAAACAGCTGCCACAATGACTCCACTTATCATAACACAACCAAGAGTGTTATTTCTCCTACATGTGATTGTATTGCATCAGATCTGAGTGCTGAATCATTATTGTGTAAAAACAAACAACAACGAACCACCAAAATTATATTTCTCAGAAAAGCTATGCAGTTACTACCCTTTGACCTTCTCTATTCTCCTTGGGTGATCATTCGTAATTAAGGATAATTTAAACTATATGTAAACAAATTCACAAGTGGCTAATGAGCCCAATTTCGGAACCACAGTTTAGGCAGCAGCCTCCCTGTATTTTGCTTTGCAGTACTTGCAGTGGGGCTGCTCCTTTTTGAGTCTATAAACATGTCCCTGACTATGCACAGGATGGACTCTGATTTAGACCTCAGCCCAAGGCCAAATAAAGGAGCAATCTAGAAGGGTGAGTTCTGAGACACAGATGATTAATTGGTTGGAGGAATGTTCTGGGAGGTGACTTGGTGCCCCTATGTGGAGATACCTCAATATCCTAAAATTGCATCCTAGACTGTCTCTGATAAAACTGGGCTGAAAATGGATCACTGATCTGTTACAGAGCCAGAGCTGAGTGACTCATTGATTCACGTTGTAGGTGTGTGCTATTTTCATATGTCTCCTTCCCATCACCTCTTCAGCCTGAGCGGAACCAATGCTGATAATGAAGAGGATGTGAGGAAGGGCTGGGAACATATAACTCTGTTCCTGCAGAAGAGATGAGCTGCCGTGTGCCATGTCTCTGTCTGCTGAGAAAGTGACCTGCTTACTACTCACGCAGGAAAGCAATTTGCTGACATGCAACAATTCTGTGTCCACCCAGAACAATAAGGTGTCATGGGGGGAGACCAGGGCGCTATAGCATCTGTCAGCTGAACAAGGAGATGCTGTGTAATGGAGCTGCAGCCAAAACCCAAGCAAAGTATTTCCAAAGTGGAAGCCACGGTCTTCTGACTCCAATCAGCTTCCTACCCCAGGGTATAGACATGGTTTCCCACATGCCCCTGGTCACCTCTTGCACTCGGTGAGTCAGGAGTGATGGCCTCTGAGGTTGATGAGCCTCTGGATCAATGTCATTCTGTATCTATCACATTCGTGGTCCCTCAGGGCAGTTTGGGGCCCAGACTCTGTTCACTGGAAAGTCCGCTCACCAGCTTCCCTGTGACTTTATACTAGACTCCAGCTCCCTCATACCTGGTGCATCTCTCTCTGAACTGCCCCGCTCTAGATGACTCTTACACCCTTTGTGGTGGATCTTTCTGCCATTTCTGATGTTCTGGGATGTTGGATGCAATCACGCATTGAGTTCATTATTTTTCATTACCTGCCTGAAGCTGCACCACGCACAGATTCTTTCAATGGTGGGGAGGAATGTGCTAAAGATATATTGGGCTGAGTTCACTAATCTCTGCAGCGTCTTATATTTCTGTGCATTTGTAGTGTGAAAGGTTAATACTATGCACTGGTTGATGGCCCCTGCCACCATGTTAGTTATTACTCTCTCCTGTGTGCCATCCTGCTTCTCCAGCTCCATCCCTCCTGTCCCCCAGGGCACCAAGCACAAAACAGAAAATAACTGTGCTTATAACCTGCAGCCACAACATCCCTGTGGCAATGCAGCAGCACAGACAATAACGAGCATCCACTGTTAACTAAATCAAAGGGATATGGTGATTACAATAAATAGCACACAGGCAAAATGCTCGAAGAAGTCAGCAGGCTAGGCAGCATCTATGGAATACAGTAAACAGTCGATGTTTCAGGCTGAGACCCACTCGATAGCCCGCCTGCTGCACTTTCAGAACAGGTAGTGTGGGGCTCTGTATTCCCTCTGCTCACAGGGGGCATGACTGTCTCTTCCATGTTAGTGAAACTGTCCCACTGTCAACGTTAAGTTTAGATAGATAGATCGATACTTTATTCATCCCCATGGGGAAATTCAACATTTTTTTCCAATGTCCCATACACTTGTTGTAGCAAAAACTCATTACATACAATACTTAACTCAGTAATAATACGATATGCATCTAAATCACTAACTCAAAAAGCATTAATAATAGCTTTAAAAAAGTTCTTAAGTCCTGGCAGTTGAATTGTAAAGCCTAATGGCATTGGGGAGTATTGACCTCTTCATCCTGTCTGAGGAGCATTGCATTGACAGTAACCTGTCGCTGAAACTGCTTCTCTGTCTCTGGATGGTGCTATGTAGAGGATGTTCAGGGTTTTCCATAATTGACCGTAGCCTACTCAGCGCCCTTCGCTCAGCTACCGATGTTAAACTCTCCAGTACTTTGCCCACGACAGAGCCCGCCTTCCTTATCAGCTTATTAAGACGTGAGGCGTCCTTCTTCTTAATGCTTCCTCCCCAACACGCCACCACAAAGAAGAGGGTGCTCTCAACAACTGACCTATAGAACATCTTCAGCATCTCACTGCAGACATTGAATGACGCCAACCTTCTAAGGAAGTACAGTCGACTCTGTGCCTTCCTGCACAGGGCATCTGTGTTGGCAGTCCAGTCTAGCTTCTCGTCCAACTGTACTCCCAGATACTTGTAGGTCTTAACCTGCTCCACACATTCTCCATTAATGATCACTGGCTCCATATGAGGCCTAGATCTCCTAAATTTATTGTCATATGCACAAATACATGTGCGCACAAGCCTCTCAAAGTCTAACTCTCTGGCCCCGTTGTGAGAGGTGGAAACGGGTAAGGCCTGCCAGCAGGGCTCTGGTGAAGCTGTATAGGCCAATCCCCTGTACAATGGATTACAGAAACATTGATGAACTCCAATCGTACCATCGACTTTGGGCGTTGGAGACCAGAGGTCATTAATGACCTGTGTTCCACTGGGAGCTGAGGCCCCGAGAAGAAGAAGAAGGCAAGTACACGTATGCCCAGATGCAACGAAAAGCTTGCAGCAGCAACGCACACTCTTCCATCAGATACACAACATTCAGAAGAAAAACAGATTAAACATAAATTATATGGATTTCTGTTGCTGCTGCTGTAAAGTGATGCATGGAAGCACAGCTGTTAGCGTAACGTTTACAGCGCTGCCTGAAAGATTAGGGTTTGATTCCAGCTGTTGTCTGTAAGGAGTCTGTCCGTTCTCCCCATGTCTGTCTGGGTTTCCTCTGGGTACAAGTGAGGGCTTCTAGCACAATCCTCACTGATTTGATTTGATATGTTTCAATGTAGCTGTGACAAATAACGCTAACCTTTATTTATCAAAATTAAAGAACAAAGGATAGAATTATACCAACATAACTAGAACCAAAATAAAGTTCACTGCATTGCCAAGTGTTCAATACGATCATGATGCTGAGACATTGATTCGGGTTGTTCAGGATGTGAATGGATGCAGGGAACTGGCTGTTCTTGAAACTGGTGGAGTGGAACTTCTGTACTTACTGCCTGACAGTAGCTGTGAAAAGATGGCATGGCCCAGGTGGTTGAGAACTTTGACAATAAATGTTACCCGCCTGAAACTGCGCCACACGCAGATACTTTCAATGGTGGGGAGGAATGTGCTAAAGATATATTGGGCTGAGTTCACTAATCTCTGCAGCATCTTATATTTCTGTGCATTTGTAGTGTGAAAAGTTAACACTATGCACTGGTTGATGGCCCCTGCCACCATGTTAGTTATTGATTGGTCCATGTGAAGAAAGCTGCAGCCCTTCCATTGGCTGCTTCTGATGCCATGGTGCCAGCTTCGAGCATCAAAGTACTGTTATTGTATAAATCTAGTGCATGTGGGGCTCTCGATGGACTGTCTGTGCACACACTTAAATAGCTATCTGCATGATTTGAATGCTTTAGTGAATGTTTTAGTGTCTGTCTTTGATTTGTTAATAAATAGTTAAAACTTACTCACCATTGGTGTCCTCTGTCTCTTTACTGAATCTGGGAACCTAATTCCCTGCAACAATTGGCATAGGACTCGGTAATGGAATAAAAGTCGAAAATGTTAAAAATATTTAAAAGTAATAAAGAGAACTTGAGAATAAAAGTAATAAAGAGAATATTTAAAAGTAATAAATGTGAGGAATGCAGAGGCCTAGGGAGGACTGTTAACAATGCGGGATTCAGAAGTCCTGCCAAGTTGGTGGACTGGTCAGACAAGCTGGAACCCCACAGGGTGAAAATGGGATGCCATTTTGTGTCCATGCTGAATGAAGTAGGGATCCCATTTAAGAAGAGGAGCCAGAGGGGACTTTTTTGGCCACTGGTGGCCATCATAAAGTGACAGAGTGTCAGATAATTTCACAGAATGAGCAGGAATACAAAGTGGATGAGTTGATTCAGTACTGTATCAACATAGGAGAGGTTGCCTACTTAGCCCAGACCCTGGCTAAAGAAACTGGAGGACAAGGGTACCAAGATAGGCAACCGGAACAACTTTGATGCTGTGGATAGATGATCCTGATGCGTGGTGGGGGTGTTGGGAATTGGGGTATCTGGCTCAATAGTGAGAATGGGGGTTAGATGACAGTCCTCCTCAAAATGATTGTCCTCCCCTTTATGCAACAGAGCCAGTTGTCAAAATATGTCTTGAACTTTGTATTTTTTGCAGCCATTTGATGTAACAAACTGGAGTAGACAATCCCAGAGTGCTAAGCTAATATGTTACAATGCGTGAACGTGACTAGAAGAATGTGCTTACTGAAGGAATAGGTGCCTGCCAGCACCCATTGTACTGAGCACCCTGCAAAAAATAAGGAAGTAGCAGAGATGAATCAACCGCAGATGGCCGATTACAACAAATGTATCAGAAGAACTGTGCTTTCTGGAAATAGTAACCTCGTCTTGTTCCTATGTAGGAAAAGAACACTTTGTAAAGGGTGTGTTGGAGGTCTCCTACCATCCCTGGTGGGAGCTGAAGTGAACTCTCCTCTTGCAGGTAATAAAGATCCACTTGATGTTGGTACTGTGTTTTCTGTGAGACCTAGCAGAGACATGGTCGACACAGTACTGGCTAAACCAGTGACCACTGGTATAGGTTTTGGCCCATGGCTCCTCCATTCCCCATGGGTCAGGGAGAGGAAGAGGAATGTGGGTGGATAGCACAACATTCTCCTTCCAAGAAGCCACTGCTTGGAGTTTTCTGCTAAGGAACTGGCAGAATTGGGGTCCAGATATAGACACAAGCCGGGGAAGCCTCCAGCCATGTAACCATTGAGGACGTGCGATGCAGGTGGGAGGGGGGTGTTGGAGCAATTTTATCTAATAGAGCGATAGATGGCTGGGGGAAGGGTGCTGTCATCCCATCACATGATAAATAACGCACTGAGAGTTCTGCTCACTTCCCAAGCGGATAACATATCTTTATGGGATCTAGTGACAGCGTCGGTTAAGGAGAGGTACCACTCCCTTCTCGAATGGGATTTAAAGTCCCAGGAGGAGTGGAGCACACTAGAGAAAGGGACCTTGGTCAAATGGGGCGGTGACCTGCCGTTGGATAGTGAACTGGCTGCTTTGTTAAAACAACACAGCTGCCTAATATTTGATAATGGTTTAACCCTTAAGAGCAAGTTATTTTCCAAAATTGTTTAAAGTATGAATGGTCTGTATGTTTCAAATGTTGTGGTCACATGTCAGTTTACTTGCATGAGAGAGAGAGTGCGTGTCTGGGAGTCAGTGTAAAGGTTATCATGAGTTTGCAGAAACAATATTTGAAGCTTGAATTAATCCTCTACTTCAGCGGAAAAGCTGACCAATTGAAATATTTTGTTACTCAGTGAAGTAAATTTGCAGGAGCCCTTATCTTTTAAGAGGCTGTGTGATTGTGTTAATGTTTCAGAGGCCCTCACCCAGCCATTTTATGTTCCCTTTGTTCTTTGGAACATGTGAAAATAAACTGTTTATTCTAAGTTTTATAGTTACTCGTGAAGGTTATGATTTTATTCTGTCTTATTTGTGATTTTAGTGTGTGTTCCTTTTTGGCTTACTCCAGAACTGATTTTAGAGGGTAACATATATTTCATGTTGGAAATCTGTGCAGCTCTATTCTGGATATGAGATGCTCACATTTCAGAGGAAAAGGACTGTCGGAAGATGTTATCCAGCTTTTGGCGTTCTGTTTTGGGGGAAACAGGGTGTGGGTAGTCCATTCCAACCAACCTTGCCTCATAGTTTGGCGAAAGCAATAAAGAACTTGAACCTTAGTACCGGTAATCCCCAGTGGAGTAAGTGCTTAAAGGACTGGCATTTCCCTGCATATGATTTATCTAATCCAAAGGTCCTGTCTCTGAGAGTGAGTCCCCAACCAACAAGGAAGGATAAAGAATGTTGGTGTAGTCAATACGATGAGCACAGATCTAATTAGTCAGAGAAATATAGTAACTGTGAGCAGGAACAGCATCCTGAGATAACTGTCAATGTGGAATGGGGTTGTGAAGGTGGGCACTCCCTGGACCCTGGATGGTTCTTATTGGATACGTGCCTCCTGGGCCTCCCCATGGGGTGATACAGCTACTGATATCCGGGATATGTTGTACCATACTTCATTTTACAGGCCTGGATGTGCACCCTGCCCATGATAGTCTGAGTTGTAAGAGGTAGATAACAGAGGCAGAAAGGTTTTGGATAAAAGTCAAAATAATAATCCCCCCTATAATCTAGCCAGTCTGTCCTGGGAAATGGTAGATTATCTGCTCGCAGGAAAAGGCAGTACTTGTGCTGTTATTAACCATTATTTCATACAAGGCAAAGCCTAACATCATGAATGGCTGTAATGCTTCATTCCTAGATGAGCTCAACACCTTTTATGTATGTTTTGAAAGGACGAACAAAACAACACTGGTGTGAATCCCCACAGCATCTGATGATCCTGTGATCTCTGACTCAGAGGCCGACACTAGAACATTCTTTGAGAGGATGAAACCTCACAAGGCGTCAGGTCTTGATGGTATACCTGGTAGGGCACTGAAAACCTGTGTCAACCATCATGTGGGAGTGTTCAATGATATCTTCAGTCTCTCATTGCTGTAGTCTGAATTTCCCACCTGCTTCAAATGGGTGACAATCATATCAATGCCCTAGAAGGGTAGGGTGAGCAGCCTCAATGAATATCATCCAGTTGCACTGACATCTACTGTGATGAAGTGCTTTGAGAAGCAGGTCATGGCCAAAATCAACTCCTGTCCAAGCAAGGATCTGGACCCGCTGCAATTTGTCTATCTCTTTCTCCGGAAACTTAATGTTGTTGCTTTCTGATTGAAACAGTAAGAGTTTAAGTTTTTGACATTAAAAGAAGTGTTTCAAGCTGAGCTAAGTTGGACGGGATCCCACCTGGAACCACGCACCTCCTGTTTTGCCGCCTGATATTGGGCGCAAACCACCACATTGCTGCTAATGTATTCTTGGTCCGTTTCACTTCTGTTCACAGAAAATATGAACAGACATTCACATTATACATTGCTGCAGCAGGACAGCCTGAAATCCAATTCCTAAGCAGTTAGCCTGTAGAACTTTGCATATAGGACAATATTTCTATGAACTGAGTTTACTTATATAACTTAATTAATTTAATCAAATTAATGAGTCCAATTGATTAGTATTTTAATCACTTGAAATTGTTTGCAAATATTCATAAATATTCAGATTTTTGACTGCTTTTCACTGCCGCATGATCTTAGGATTGTAGTTTTCCAATCTGTCAGAGGCTGTTCAAACTTCTGGTGACCCTATCACATAACAGGACTCACACATGATGTGCCAACTCTGATGAGGATCTCAGTTGATTCAGATGGCTGTAGATTTGAGTTAAACACAAACATCTAGGTTGGCTCTCTCGTGTAACAATGAAGGAATGATGCAGAGTTATTTTGGTATTATTTAGAGATACAACATGGTAACAGGTCCTTCCAGCCCAAAGAGCCCATGCTGCCCAATTACACCCATGTGACTAATTAACCTATTAACCCGTATATCTTTCAAAAGTGGGAGGAAACTGGAGCACCCAGAGGAAGCCCATACGGTAATGGGGAGAACATACAAACTCCTTACAGAGAGCATTGGAGTTGAACTTGGGTCACTGCTGCTGCAGTAGCGTTACACTACCAAAAGTGCTTTCTTTCAGATCAACATTAAACTCTTACTTGTGATTTCTCAAATGGTAATGATAAACTCTCTTATATTAAATATACGAGGAGCAGATGAACAGCTACAGTCATAGTCCATAAGACCATAAGACCTTAAGACATAGGAGTAGAATTAGGCCATCTGGCCCATCGAGTCTGCTCCACCATTCAATCATGGCTGATCCTTTTTATTCTCTGCTCCTCAACCCCAGTTCCCGGTCTTCTCCCCTTAACCTTTGATGCCATGTCCAGTCAAGAACCTAAATCAATCGCTGCCTTAAATACACCCAACAACCTGGCCTCCACAGCTGCATGTGGCAACATATTCCACAAATTCACCACCCTCTGGCCAAAGAAATTCCTCCGCATCTCTTTTTTGAAAGGGTGCTCCTCTATCCTGATGCTGTGCCCTCTTGTCCTAGACTCTCCCACCATGGGAAATGTCCTTTCCACATTTACACTGATAGGCTTTTCAACATTTGCAAGGTTTCACTGAGATCACCCCCTCATCCTTCTGAATTCCAGCGAGTATAGACCCAGGGCCATCAAACGTTCCTCGTATGATAACCCTTTCCTTCCAGGAATCATCTTTGTGAACCTCCTCTGGACCCTCTCTAATGCCAACACTTTTTTTTTGAGATGAGGGACCCAAAACTGTTCAGAATACTCAAGGTGAGGCCTTACCAGTACTTTTTAAAGCCTCAGCATCACATCCTTGCTGTTGTATTCTAGACCACTTGAAATGAATGCTAACATGGCATTTGCCTTCCTCACCACCGACTCAACCTGCAAGTTAATCTTTAGGGTGTTTTGCACAAGGACTTCCAAGTCCCTTTGCACCTCAGATTTTTGGATTTTCTCCCCGTTTAGAAAATAGTCCGGACATTCATTTCTACTACCAAATTGCATGATCAAGCATTTTCCAACATTATATTTTATTTGCCACCATCTTGCCCATTCTCCTAATCTGTCTAAGTCCTTCTGCATCCTATCTGTTTCCCCAACACTACCTACCCCTCCACCAATCTTCGTATCATCTGCAAACTTGGCAACAAAGCCATCTATTCCATCATCTAACACGAGGAAATCTGCAGATGCTGGAAATTCAAGCAACACACACAAAATGCTGGTGGAACATAGCAGGCCAGGCAGCATCGATGAAGGGTGTCAGCCCGAAACTTCGACAGTACTTCTTCCTATAGATGCTGCCTGGCCTGCTGCGTTACACCAGCACTTTGTGTGTATTCCATCATCTGTATCATTTATATACAGCGTAAAAAGAAGCGGTCCCAACACCAACCCCTGCGGAACACCACTAGTCACTGGCAGCCAACCAGAAAAGGATCCTTTTGTTCCCACTCGCTGTATCCTATCAATCAGCCAATGCTCTAACCATGTTAGTAATTTTCCTGTAATACCATGGGCTCTTAACTTGGTAAGCAGCTTCATGTGTGGCACCTTGTCAAAAGCCTTCTGAAAGTCCAAATATATAACATCCACTGCATCCCCTTTATCTATCCTACTTGTAAGCTCCTCGAAGAATTCCAACAGGTTCGTCAGGCAGGATTTTCCCTGAAGGAAACCATGCTGACTTTGTACTATCTTGTCCTGTGTCACCAAGTACTCCATCACCTCATCCTTAACAATTGACTCTAACACCTTCTAACAATTGACACTGAGGTCAGATTAACTGGTCCATAATTTCCTTTCTGCTGCCTTCCTTCTTTCTTAAAGAGTGGAGTGACATTTGCAATTCTTCAGTCCTCTGGCACCATGCCAGAGTCAAATTATTTCTGAAAGATCATTTCTAATACTGCCACAAACTCTAATGCTACCTCTTTCAGAACCCGAGAGTGTAGTTCATCTGGTCCAGGTGACTTGAATTATGTACCTTTAGGTCTTTCAGCTTTTTGAGCATCTTCTCGCTTGTAACAGTAACTGCACCCACTTCTCTTCCTTCACACACTATAACATTAGACACACTGCTCGTGTCTTTCACAGTGATGACTGATGCAATATACTCATTTAGTTCATCAGCCATCTCCTTGTCCCCCGTCACTACTTCTTCTGCCTCATTTTCTAGTGGTCCTATATCCACTCTCATTTCCCTTTTATTTTTAACATACTTGAAAAAACTTTTACTATCCACTTTGATATTATTTGCTAGCTTGCTTTCATATTTCATCTTTTCCCATCGAATGATTGCTCTCTGTAGATTTTTTAAAATTTCCCAATCCTCTATCTTCCCACTAATTTTTGCTTTGTTGTATGCCCTTTCTTTTGCTTTTACAATAGCTTTGACTTCCCGTGTCAGCCATGTTTTACCATTTGAATACTTCACTTTTGGAATACACATGTCCTGCACTTTCCTCATTTTCCCCAGAAATGCACGCCATTACTGCTTTGCTGACATCCCTGCCAGCAGCTCCTTCCAATTTACTTTAGCCAACTCCTCTCTCATACCACTGTCATTTCCCTTACTCCACTGAAATACTGCTACATCAGACTTTACTTTCTCCCTCTCAAATTTCAAGTTGACCTCAATCATATTGTGATCACTGGTTCCGAAGGGTTCTTTTACCTTAAGCTCCTTAATCGCCTACGGTTTATTACATAACACCCAATCCAGTATAGCTGATCCCCACATAGGCTCAATGACAAACTGCTCTAAAAAGCCATCTCTTAGGTATTCAACAAACTCACTCTCTTGAGATCCATTACCAGCCTGATTTTCCCAATTGACCTGCATGTTAAAATCTCCCATGACTACCACAACATTGCCCTTTTGACACGCCTTTTCTATTTCCCGTTGTAACCTGTGGTCCACCTACCAGCCACTGTTGAGAGGCCTGTATATAACTGCCATCAAAGTCCTTTCACCCGAATATAACAGGGATACTCCGATATAACATGTAACATGTCGCTGTGTGGCCAATGTGTATTCATTTAGACGAGAAGCTATACTGGACTGCCAACACAGATGCCTTGTGCAGGAAGGCACAGAGTCGACTGTACTTCCTTAGAAGGTTGGCGTCATTCAATGTCTGTAGTGAGATGCTGAAGATGTTCTATAGGTCAGTTGTGGAGAGCGCCCTCTTCTTTGTGGTTGCGTGTTGGGGAGGAAGCATTAAGAAGAGGGACGCCTCACGTCTTAATAAGCTGGTAAGGAAGGCGGGCTCTGTCGTGGGCAAAGTACTGGAGAGTATAACATCGGTAGCTGAGCGAAGGGCGCTGAGTAGGCTACGGTCAATTATGGAAAACCCTGAACATCCTCTACATAGCACCATCCAGAGACAGAGAAGCAGTTTCAGCGACAGGTTACTATCGATGCAATGCTCCTCAGACAGGATGAAGAGGTCAATACTCCCCAATGCCATTAGGCTTTACAATTCAACCGCCAGGAGTAAGATATGTTAAAGTGCCGGGGTTGATTGTATTAATGTATTTAAGTAAACTACTTAAGAACTTTTTAAAAGCTATTATTAATGCTTTTTGAGAGAGTGATTTAGATGCATATCATATTTTTACTGAGTTAAGCATCATATGTAATTAGTTTTGCTACAACAAGTGTATGGGACATTGGAAAAAATGTTGAATTTCCCCATAGGGATGAATAAAGTATCTATCTATCTATCACTCAATATTACTGAATCAGATGACTTTGTCATTACAGCATTGCTGAAAAGAACATAGGAACATATTGTAAGCAGGATTCCACTTGTGTTTTCTAATTGACAACAGTGAAAACACTTCAATGGGACATCCTAAAAAGGACACGGAAGTAGCTTTGTAAATGCACATATTTATTTTTGCCCCTTTCAAATGACTATGGCAGGGGTGTCACGGGGTTTGGGCATAGAAATTATCATTGGTTTTAGAGTCTCCAACACAAGAACTGGAGTTATGAAATGTAAGTGGCATGCTGAACGATGCCCATACAAACATGTTTGTGGCACTACTCATTGACACATGTTCAATCAATTAGCTTAGTCAGTAGGAATGGGTTTATGGTAAGGGTGGGGCAGGTTGGGTAGGGTAAAATAATAATCAAACTGGCACTAATTATTGAAATCTGCCACATTGATACCTGTGATACTCCTTAGTGATATTTTCAAATTATATTATGATTATGGTTACACCAAGCAAATTAAGGCATTTGTCATTTGTTTAACTCTCTGTGTGTATGGCTTTCAGTGAAATATGGCAAATTAATGTGGCTCTTAATAGAGAATAACTAGCAGCATTGAAGTTTCCAATAATGGTTAGCAATTGGCACAGCTATTCTTGCTGTCAATCTCTGAAAATCTGGTTTGAAGTTAATGGCATTTTTCCAGGGTTGCAGAGTTCTATATATTTAGATAAGTGCCCTTTTCTCTGTAGACTACTAGTGGCTGAGAGACAGGAGGTGT
Source organism: Hemitrygon akajei (assembly GCF_048418815.1). Taxonomy (NCBI): domain Eukaryota; kingdom Metazoa; phylum Chordata; class Chondrichthyes; order Myliobatiformes; family Dasyatidae; genus Hemitrygon; species Hemitrygon akajei. The sequence goes on along the minus strand of NC_133124.1, from coordinate 135,662,399 downwards.
AAATGCACCACAGAGATGGATTGAATCATAAACTAATAAGGCACAGTCAGAGACTATTGCACCTCTGCTGGCTTTTGAATGATTTAGTTAATTGGACCCGGTGCTTTGCTTTTCCCCCTTAGCTTTTCAAAATCCCTTCTGAAGTTTTATTAAGTTTACATTTGAGATCATAAGAAATTGCTGCATTAAAAAAAATCTCCCTCTTGATTTCTTGTAAATTAAACTAAATCCTAGTTCTCTTGTTTCTGAAAGTTTCCCTTTATCCACTTGATCAAAAGCTCACTTCATTTTAAACATTTCTGTTAAATCTTTCTTTAACCTTCGATGTTCTGTGGCTCCTTTTGTGTTCTGTGTTCTGCTCATGTATGTCCCTCACTGCTGGTACCTCTGTGATGATCTATTCTCCATCCTCCCACTCACCCTTTCATCATTCCTAAAACCCGCTCCTTCAACTGGAAACAATTATCAAAAATGATAATAATCTTTCTTTCTTTTTTCTTCTTTCTTAATTTTTCTTTTTTTATATAGGGAAGTTAGGGGGGAGGGGTTAAGGGGAGGGGGGAAGGGATATATACTTTTTTTTCCATACTTGTAATCACTTAAAAATGCAATTAAATAAAAAATTTTAAAAAATGCCCTGCTTACCTCCGTTTAAAAAAATGCCTTTTCAGTGCTGCTCCTTTCCCTATCTAAGTAAAACCTGTTTTTAATATGCAGGCTTGTGTTACACAGCAGGTAAGTTTTAAAGTGTATTTCAAATTTATTTCAAACAGAACAAAAAAATGTGCATTTATGCAGTACATTGTATGGTCTCAGTATGTCCTGAAGCACAGAAAACAATCTCCACCCAACAAAGTCTATCAAAAATTGCCTTAATGTATGACTGCACACGGTATATATGTTTAATGCTGCAAGGCAATTGAAAGGAGAGATGTACGTATACAAGACCAGGAGTACAATAATAAAACTTTGGTATTGCCACATTTAAAACACTATATTACTTTAGGCCCATAAAACACCAATATTAATGGAGAATATCCAAAGGCTAGATCTTCAAAAGTTACTTCGTCTTGAGTCCTGATGAAGAGTCAAGGTCCAAATCATCCACTGTTTATTCCAATAAATTAAATGAGTCAATCAAATAAAAATGGAGAATCAGAAGGAAAAATAAGAAGACAGGAAGCTGTTCTTACTGCAGAGAAGATCAGCTCTTTGAAAATGTTGCCAGAGTGGGATTGTGATTTAAACCTTCAAAGGGGGAGTGTTAAGTTCTTCAACGGAAAACATTGTGAGATATAAAAGTTAAGGTGGTATTAGCTGTGATCATTAATATCAATTACTGTTACTTTCAGGAACTTATTTATCATCTTAATGGATCAGGGAGGTGGCCTATATTAGGTTGTCTATTATATACCTTCTATCAGTAGACACTATTACTAAAGAACAGGCTTACACTGAATGTAAATTCCATTGCACCTGGACGGGACACTCATTGGATCAATTGGGGATTATTACACGTTAAATTACCTAGAGAATAAAGAGCACAAAATGGAAGCATCAGCACTGTTATTCCATGATGATAATAGCACCACATGCGTCTTCTCCCAACTCTCGATATTTGACAATTGCTTATGACAACTTCAACAAGAAATCTAATTGATTATAACCTTTTTTGAGAGAATCAGCACAGAATGATCAATTTGATGTTATCTTCAGCTTTTACTATGCAGTATTCTCACTATAAAAATAACTGAAGATGTACCCAAAATCTCATCTTCATTTCAATGTTCAGAGTTTAACTGAAATTTACTATTAAAGTATGTACTGCTTATGCCACTAGATACTACCTGGAGATTCAATTTCTTGCAGGCATTTACAGGAAAACAAGGAAAATATATGAAAAACTATATGACAAAGACTGATAAACCACTAATATGTTAAAGAGGACAAATCATGCAAATAATATATTTTTTAAAAGTAAATAAGTAATACTGAGAACTTGAGTTGTAGACTCCTTGAAAGGGAACTTTGGGTTGTGGAGTCAGTTTAGTGATGAGATGAGTGAAGTTATCCATGCTGAATCAGGAGCTGGATGGTTGTTAGGTAATAACCGTTCCTGAACCTGGTGACACGGGATCTAAGTCTCCTGTTCCTCCTATCCACTGACAGTAGTGAGAAGGGGGCATGGCATGGGTGATGGGGGTCCTCGATGATGAATGTTGCTTTCTTGTGCCAGTGCTCCTTGTAAATGTGCTCGGTGATGGGGAGGGTTTTGCCTGTGACGGTCTGGGCTGCATCCACCACTTGGTGAATTTATGGCACCAAATTCACAATACAGCTCCATAAGGGAAATAAGTTTCAGGGGCAGGGTGTAATATGCTTTTCTTTAGTGTTTGCAATGTAAAAAGTAATTCTTCCCTGATAAACTTGCTGACTTTGTAAGCATGAAGTTTTCTTATCAATTAATAATTTCAAACTTCTTAAATTTTAAAATAACAAATGCAAATATATAGTTTTTATTGCATTTTATCTTTCAGCTTTTTTCCAAATGTGCACCCCAATCTTTATTCTGTTCTCTGTAAAATATGTAAGTGCTATGACTTTTACCTCACAGTGTCTGTATGTATGAATACTTCAATTTGTTTGGCGGCCAGCCAACTTAATGATTACTATTACCAGACAACACAGATTGTCTTTAGTAATTTAAAAATTAACCCTTATTTCAGAAAAGGAAAACTACACACCTACAGTGCCCAATGGATCAGCTGGATAGTGGGGGGGAGGGGGTTCTTCAAAGTTATCGCCAAGCACCATCAACTTGTCACTGGTTAGAAAATCCAGATTATTATGACTGTCAAAGTTTCAGATGACAAAGTCTCATTTGTCATCTTTTTAAAATGATACCTGATGGTGTAGTTAAGTAGCAATCTGTCCCTTTTATCAAAATGATTACATAAAAGGTCTCCTCTGTCTCAGACCATTATAAATTATTTTTATTTCAATTTTATTTAAGGATACAGCACAGAGCAGGCACTTCCGGTCTAGTGAGCCACCTATTTAACCCTGGCCTAATCACAGAACAATTTACAATGACCAATTAACCTATGAACCGGTACATCTTGGGAATGTGGGAGGAAACCGGAGCACCTGGAGGAAACCCACACACGCATGGGAAGGACGTGAAGACTTCTTATAGAGGATGGCAGAATTGAACTCTGAGCTCTGGTGCCCCGAGCTATAATCCATCACAGTAACCACTATGCTACTGTGGTGCATTTTCCACATGTTATTTGTTTAGATACCATCTACTCCCTTTTCAGAGGCATATCAGCTGCAAAAGACTGTAAATAATATGGGTCAGACTCAATTAGATTGAGTGTGACACCGAACTAATACAAGAATGGAAAGTTTCATGGTGTTGCAGAGTAAAGATTACTTCAATTCTGAGCTTAACCTCACTTTTTAAATTGAAAAGAGTTGCACCTGCTTTGAAAAGTAAGCTAGGTCTGTAGGGACCTCCTGCAGATAGAGCAGTATGAATGGGCCCAGGTCAGTGATCTGCTCCTCTCGTATGATATGGAAGATCTGGGAGGCCTCCACTGTCCCTGTAGGGACCTCCTGCAGATAGAGAAGTATGAATGGGCCCAGGTCAGTGATCTGCTCCTCTCATATGATATGGAAGATCTGGAAGGCCTCCACTCTCCCTGTAGGGACCTCCTGCAGATAGAGCAGTACGAATGGGCCCAGGTCAGTGATCTGCTCCTCTCGTATGATATGGAAGATCTGGGAGGCCTCCACTCTCCCTGATAGCTACATCTACAAGAGGTACATCCAGCCGCGACTCCTTACAGACTGTGTTAGGAAAACGATGCCGGATCTGACCTACAGCTCATTTGGGAGAACGAGAAGGTGGTAGATAGGAGTACAGAGAGGTAGGTCGCTGGGTGACTGTTGAAATAGGCAGCCTATGCAGAGTACTTGTGTGGTTGATAACAGTTTGACCATTTTGGATACTGTTGTGGGTGGTGAACTGCCAGATGAAAGCCACGGTAACCAGATCTGGCTCTGTGGCACAGAAGGGAAGGGGGAGAAGTGGACAGTTGTGGTGATAGGGGATTCAATATTTACAGAAACAGATAAGAAATGTGGAAGAGATACCAGGTTGGTATGTTGTCTTTCAGGTGCCAGGATCGCGGACGCCTTAGATTGGCTCCACAGCAGTCTTAAAGGGAAGGTGAGCATTCAGAAGCCATGGTACATATTGGTACCAATGACATAACCCCCCGTTTGATTGTTTAAGGTATCTTTTTTTTAATTTATTCTTCTTACTTCTCTTCTAGTATCATATATCTGTGTACTTGTAATGCTACTGTGACACTCAAGTATCTATCTATCTATCATAAAGGGAAGAGGTCATGAAGAAAGAACATAGGGAGCCGGGTAGGAAGCTGAAAAGCAGGAGCTCCAGATTGCACTCTCTGAACAGTAATCTCTGGATTGTCGCTTTTGGGATACACAAGTGAGAGTAAGAATAGAATGACTTGGCAATTGAATGTGCAGTGGTCAGGGTTTCGGATTTGAGGATCAGTGGGATCTCTTCTGGGGAAAGGATGACCTGTACAGAAATGGCAGGTTGCACCTGGACTTGAGGGGGACAAATATCTTTGTGGGTAGGCTTGCTAGAACTGTTGGAGAAGGTTTAAAGCAGATTGGCAGAGGGATGGGAACAATGGTGATAGGTCAGAGAATGGGCCAGTTGGTGTAAAGGTTGTGGAGAGACTGTGTGGAGGGATAGGCAGTGGACAGGACAAAATTGCAGAGGGATGGGTTGAAATGTGTCAATTTTAATGCAAGAAATATCAGGAACAAGGGTTATGAACTTACAGCATGGAGACTTAACTATCACAACGGCAGGAATGGCTGCTGGATATGCTGAGGTTTCCAAAAGGACAGGGAGGGAGGTAAAAGAGGTGAGGGAGTGGCATTGCTAATCAGAGATAGCAACACAGCTGTAGAAAGGGAGAGTGTCATGGGATAATCATCTACTGAGTCAGTGTGGGTGAAAGTAAGAAAGAGAAAGAGAGAAATCACTCTATTGGGAGTATTTATAAACCACCCCCCACCCCCGATAGCAACAGAGACATGGAGGCACATATCCGGAGGCATATTCTAGAAAGGTACAAAAATAACAGGGTGACTTCAACTTCCCTAACATTGATTGTCACCTTTTTGTTGCAACAGACTTAACTGTGACAGAATTTGTTGGGTGCATCCAGGAAGGATTCCTGACTCAATATACTGGATCTAGTACTTGGCAATAAACCTGGTCAGGTGACAGATCTCTTAGTGAATGAGGATGTCGGAGACAGTGTCAACAACTCCCTGACCTTTACCATAGCCTTGGACAGGGATAGGTGTCAACAGTGTGGGAAAGTATTTAACTGGGGGAAGGGAAATTATGATGCTATTAGGAACTTGGGGCATAAGCTGGGAATAGATGTACTCAGAGAAATTCACAATGGAAATGTGGAGGGTTTTTTTTGGAAGCACTTACATGGGATTTCAGATAGGGCTTATTCCATTGAGGCAGGAACAAGGGTGAAGATAGTAGGGTGAAGGAACTATAGTCAAGAAGAAGAAAGAAGCATACTTATGGTGTAGGAAGCAAGGAATCAGCCAAGGCTCTATTGTTACAAGGTAGGTAGGAAGAACGGACTGAGGAGAGTTAGAAGGGAATATGAGAAGGCCTTGGCAAGTAGGATTAAGAACAACGCCAAGACGCCTTACACACATGTGAAGAACAGGAAGATGTCCAGAGTGCTGCCGGTGTGGCAGTAGAGGAGAGAACTTTGCAGACGAAAAGAATGAATCAAGCTGTTGGACAAGACCAATATGGTCAACAAAATTCAAAACGGGGCCTGCAGCAAATATTTCATCAGCCAAACTGGGAGAAAATTATCTCAAAGGATCCATGAACGTCACCTGGCCTTGACAAACTCTCCTTAGTTTCTACCCATGAAGATCGAGAGAGAAATAAATTTGTCAGGACATCAGTGAAAGTCAGGGTACTTTCATATCTCCAGTCAAGATGGTGCCAGTGTACAATGTTCCCTCAGTCGACATCTTCCAGAAAGCAAACAAAAATAGCTCTGTGTAAGATGAGAGGTGTTTAAAATGTTTAGAATTTTTTTCTGCGACTTGATGAAGACCTCAAACCTCCTTCTATCAGACTCCACAATTTAAAAAAAGAGAGGTATAGATAGGGTAAACGTGAGCAGGTTTTTTCCACTGAGGTTGGGTGGGATTACAACCAGAGGTCATAGGTTAAGGGTGAAAGGTGAAATGTTTAAGAGGCACATGAGGGAAACTTCTTCTCTCAGAGGGCCATGAGAGTCTGTAATGAGCTGACAGCACAAGTGATGCATGCAAGCTCGATTTCAATGTTTAAAAGGAGTTTAGGTTGGTACATGGATTGCTCGAGGTATGATCCTGGTGCAGGTCGATGGGAGTAAGCAGTTTAAATTGCTCAGATTAGACTAGATGGGCCAACATGTCTGTTTCTGTGCTATACACTTCTCTGATTCTATAACTCTAAATGAGAGAGAAATGAGATAATGGACCAAATAGTTTACACTCTTTATTGAAAATTACCAAGGTCTGGTGATAAAGCAAAAACAGATCAAACATTTTGAAATTATTTGGCTGATCAGAGAGAGAAAATATGACTTGGTAATTGTAAAATCGTGTACATAATCATGCCGATGGATGTTATGTAGATTTTTATATAACAACTCATTAAAGACCCTAAGAAGATACCGAAAATAAAACTGAAGGACATGAAATAAAAGATAAATGTGGAAATAAGCAGAGTGGCATAATAAAAAAATATTTTTATCATTATAATACTGACAAGTTCTAAAATATATTCACTTCTCAAAAGAGTCAATTTAAGGTGTATGCTTCAATGGTTTATGTTGGTGACAAAATATGTATCGGTGATTTAAAAAGAAATCAGCTGACTGTGCTGGCGTGATAAACTTGAGTATTTTCCCCAAACGGGAACCTGATTGCAGGCTAGTGAATCAATAGTCAAATGTTTGGCCTGTCTCTTTATAATAACTGACCTAAGATGAAGGAATAGAGAAATACAGCATGACAAGGATAGGACAGAGAGAGAGAGAGAGAGAGAGAGAGAGAGAGAGAGAGAGAGGAAGGGAGAGCGACAGAGTGAGGAAGGGAGAGGGGAGAGTGAGAGAGAGAAAGAGGAGGAGAGGAGTGCTGAGAAAGTGGGGAGAGAGAAGGGGAAAAGAGGAGGAGAGAGAGGAGAAAAGAAAGAAGAGGAGAGAGAGGGAGAGGGAGGGGGAGAGAGAGGAGAGAGAAAGGAGGAGAAAAAGAAGAGGAGAGAGAGAGAGGAAGAAAGAGTGTAGAAGTAATGGACGGGCAATCAAATGATCAGAATGGGTTAATTAGTCATGCTTATGCTAATGCTAATGTTAGCACTGCAAATATTCCCGGTCAGAATCAAATTCTATATCATTGGCATATGATATGAAATTTGTTGCTTTGTGGTAGCAGTACAACAATATCTATAAATGACAAAATTAAATAAATAGCATAAAAAGGAATAAGGAGTAGTGTTCATGGGTTCATGGACTATTCAAAAATCTGATGGCAGAGAGAAAGAACATGTTTCTGAATCATTGAGTGTGAGTCTTTGGGCTCCTGTATAGTAGTAATAAGAAGAGGGCATGCCCTGGATGAAGAGAGTCCTTACTGATGGATGCCGCTTTCTGAGTTATGCCAGCTTGAGGACAACATCGATGGTGGAGATTTTGTTCCCTTGTTGGAGCTGGCTATGTCTATAACCCTCTGCAAGCACTTGCAATGCTGTGCATTGGGGTCTCTATGCCAGGCTGGGAGGCAAACAGTAAGATTGATCTCCACTGTGCACCTGTAGAACTGTATGTATTTATTGGGATACAGTGTGGAAATTCCCTTCTGGAACCTTTGAGCTGAGCCACCCAGCAATCCTCGATTTAACCCCAGCCTAATGACGGTACAATTTACAAAGACCAATTCACCTACTAACCGGTACGTCTTTAGAATGTGGGAGGAAACCAGAGCACCCAGAGGAAACCCACACATTACAGGGAAGGACATACAGACTTCTTATACGGAAATGAACTCCAAACTCTGAAGCCCCAAGCTGTAATAACATTATACTAACTAGTAGGCTACTATGGCACCCTAGGGGTCTTTGGTAAAATACCAAATCTCCTCAAACTCCTAAAGAAGCTGAGTAGCTGGTGTACCTTCTTCATGATCACATTTATTTTTGAAATGTTGATGCCAAGGAATTTGAAGCTGCACACCCTTTCCACTGCTGACCTCTCAACAAGGACTGGTGTGCGTTCTCCCACTTCCTTATTTTAGAACTCCACAATCAATTCCTTAATCTTCCTGATGTTGAGTGAGCTTAATGTTGTGACACCACTCAACCAGCTGACTAACAACGTTAGAAAAGGCACATGGCCATTTTCTGATGACATTGTAAGCATTGAAAATGGAGACACTTTTTTTTTTAAAAGCAAGACATTAAATGAAAGTGCAAAGAAAAACCTACATAAATAAACTTCAGTAGGGACCAATCTTAAATCATCACTTTCAACCTAACATTTGAAAGGGTGGAGGATCAAACAAGTTAGAGAGTTTATCATTCATTCATTTTGTAATGTTTAACTCAGAGAGGTGCTCATTTTGTGCCATGTTGTATGATATGGGAGATCATGGTCTTTGCATGAGGATGATTGTTCCTGGCAAGTTTTTCTACAGAAGAGGTTTGTCATTGCCTTCTTCTGGGCAGTGTCTTTACAAGACGAATGACCCCAGCCATTATCAATACTCTACAGAGATTGTCTGCCTGGCATCAGTGGCTGCATAACCAGGAACTGTATCATGCACCAGCTGCTCATACGACCATACGAACTGCTCTCATAGCTTCACTTGACCCTGATTGGGGGGGGGGGTGCCTACGTAGGTGCTACACCTTGTCCAGAAGTGACCTGTAGGTTAGCAGAGGGAAGAAACATCTTACACCTCTTTGGTAGAGACGTACCTCCACTCCGCTATCTGAAGAGTGTGCATATACTTAATAAAATGTCAAGGCCAAGTACCACCAATGACTAAAAAGACAAACTAAATATTAGTCTTTTTATCTAGACAAGACCAAAGTAGGTAGAAGTTATGTTCCAGAAGTTTGATTAATTCATGCATGGAAAATAAAGAATTGCTTAAAGAATTATTCCTTAGAAAGGAACTATTGTCCTTGGAGGAGTAAACAGCAGACATTAACCAGAATAATATTAAAGCCTAGAAACACATAAGAGTACATAGAATTGACACACATAAGAATTTTTAGGCCCAAAAATTATTTGCAAGACTCCAAACCCATCTGTCCATTATCCAACACACATTACTGTAAATAATCAAATAAATCTCACAAGTTGAAGGGGGAAATCACAAGGGAAGCATGTTTGACAGCTAACCTTGTATGGGAGAAGGAGGAATGATAAGTGGAAAAGACCTGGTATGATGTGGAGAGGGCATCATGGCAGATGATGACTGACTGGAGTGAAGAGTAGGTGAAGACTATTGAGATAATTTAGAGGAAAAGTGAGCTGAAGAAGGGAAATAATTATGAAAGGACAGTGCTTTCTTTCATCTATGTATACGAAAGAATAAACCTGCATTAAATGGTTTGGAAAACAAGGCCCATCACCTAACTGTCCCTGTTGCAAGGTATGCTTGGTTAATTAATATGCTCGCTTCCCATATATCAGGGGAATCTCTGTATAATGAGGGTACACAGTGATGCCAAAGAAATATGCTTCAAGTGTTCAACATTGCCTTTAATCATCTGAAGGAAAGAGTGATTGATGGCCAAGATTTCAAATTTTAGTCAGCATACAATGACTCTGAGGCTTCTTTAAGCTGCAGTGGATATTTCATAGTGCTACAAGCAGATGTACTGCTGGTGATGCCTCTGTAAATTCACCACTGCCTCAGGCAGTACAGGTGAAACAACATCACCATTCCTTAACACCCATTTCCGTGCCCCTTTTCCCCTTTTCACTAAAGTAATATGCTCTTTCACATGTAGAAAACTGATTCACTTCAATTACTGCACTGTAACAGAAATACTGAACGTCAAAATAACAGAATGCCTGCAGTAATTTTTCAACTACAGCATTCCAAGTGTTTAAGCTGAGAGAGTTGAGGAATTCAATCCATAGACCTTACCTAGTTGCCAGAATTTGCAATAAATGTCCTGAATAAAAAACTGAATGGAAAAAAATAAGATAAAATTGCAACCATGAACCAAATAACAGAACAATATTTATAAGAGAAGAGAAGATTTATTTATCACGAGGACATTGAAACGTTGAACTATAGTGAAATGCATTGTTTCTGTCAACGACCAACACAGTCCAAAGATTGTGCAGCTCACAGGTGTCTTCACACTTCTAGCGTTAACACAACAGGACCGCAAACCACTAACCTAATCCTTACCCGTACGGTTTTGGAATGTGGGTGGACAGGGTATCAGGAGGAAACACACATGGTCACGGGGAGAATGTACAAACTCCTGACAGAGAGTGGTGGGAATTGAATCCCGATCAGCGATCACCAGCACTATAAAGTATCACTATAGCCCCTATGCTGTAGCCAAAAGGTCTGAAAATATTGAAAACCAGTGCCAAATGGTCATCTTTAAAGGATTGTGAATAAATCAATTTGGCTTCCATTTAAGGCAAGTTAAGTGTGTTACTGTTGTAACATGGCCTGGTTACACAACAATGCCATTAATAAAAACGCTGGAGACGGGAGCTAAGGTTCATGGTTCTTTACTGGCAGAAACTGGACTCGGCACACAGGTACAGATCAATACACACCTAATAACACATGCTCAATATGCACCTAATAGTGCATTCAACGACGTGTTACTAAAACATAAAGTAGTCCCGTATTATACTGTAGGCTATACAGTAGACTCCTCCCCTTTTATTTTAATAGTGTATCAACTGTTATTTTGCTGGGGCTCTATGCTAAACAAATATGTTTACCCTTAACATACAAACACCTACCATTTGTTTACTTAGAAACTTAATAATATCAAATTTTAACAAAGTAACATAATAATACCAAATTATTACAAGCCTTTTTTTTACTTTTTGTCTAAGACCCATTTATAACTCAAGTCTCGGGGGCGGGGTCTTCTCTGCCTTTCCGGGTAACGTCTGCCTTTATGATACCATCTCTTATCATAATATAACTTTCCATCTTCTATTCGTGCTTCATATCTTTGTGCTGGTGATTCAGCAGGAGTGGCGAGAAGGTGCTCAGGAGAAGACGGAGATGTTGGTCTTTTCGGAGATTTAAGCTTATTGAGAGTTCGCAGATCTTCCATTATCTGTTCATCTATTAACAAGTAATTTAACTGCACAGGTGTAGGTTTTCGTCTTTTGTCTGTAATTGGAACAGGGTCATTAGGTCTCCTCCTTAGTTTCCTAGTCATTATTGGCTTTACCTCCATAGAATCTCCTGTGAGTTCCATTGTTAGCCTCTCTTTCTCAATCATCCTTTTCTTTTCTTCTAACTCAATCTTTTTATCTTCAAATTCCTTCACAGCTGCTTTCTTCTCTTTAATATCTTCAAATTCCTTCACAGCTGCTTTCTTCTGTTTATTATAATTCCCTTCCACTTGTTCTGTCTCCAGTTGCAGAAAAAAGCTTTGCATTTCGTATTCTTTCCTTATATTGTTGACCTAGTTTCTTCATCCTTTTCTGAGACTCCTGCAAAGTGCCTTCCTGTAACTGCTGTAGCTGTCTTTTGAGATATGTCAATTTCTCTTGGTACAATATCTGTCTTCTTTGCGTCCTCTGTACCTTCATCCGAGTTGCGGCCACAGATACTGTGTTCGTCCTTGTCGTCAATGCTGCCTAGCTCCTCCTCATCATTGTAATAGTCAACAATGGGTGAGAGGAGATCTGCAGAAATCTTCCCCGCCGAGCTACCCTCCTTAGTTGACGCATCTAGTGCCTTGATGGCGTGCCAATCCAACTGGATTTTCCTGAGCCGTTCATGTTCCAGCAACAGTGGTCCTCCATTTTTCAGTACGTAGAGGTTCAGTTGCTGTGTTTTATCTCCGTAGGTCACTGTCACTTTAATTTTGCCTTCGGGACGCACTTTCTGTCCTGTGTAAGTCTTTAGTTGAAGTTTAGTTTGTTTCAGAGATATGTGCAAAAACAGTCATTTGTAGTTGTGTACAGAGATCGCTGTTAAAGCTGAGCCTGTGTCCAACTCCATTTTCAGTCTCACGCCTGCCACTTGTGGAGTGATCCTTATCACTCTTCGATCATCTGTCCCTTTCACGCTGTGAAGTTGCAGACAAGACAATTCACTTTCATCTGAGTCGTTTTCATCAGAATTGCTTCCTTCCATTTTATGTACATTGCTGTGCTTTCCTTCTGAGATGTCTTGTTTTTCTGTATTTTGTCCTTTTTCTGCTGTTCACTAGCTTTGCATACTCTACCAGTGTGGCCCTGTTTATCACAGTTTCTGTATTCTTTGTCTTTAAACCAACAACCATCAGGGTCATGTGACATGTTCCCACAACAGTAACACTTCTTTCCTTCATTTCTGTTCAGTGACATTTTATTCGTAGCATATCCCAGAGATTTTTGTTGTATCTCTGAAGCACCTCGTGCTGCTGTTTCCATTGATATTGTAATGTTCAGCCCCTTGTCTAATGTAAGGTCTTTTCACCCAGGAGCTTCTTCTGTGTGGTTTCACAGTGCATGCCACACATTAACCTGTCCCTCAACGCATCCGATAGACCAGCTCCAAATTGACAATGTTCTGATAATTTACGCAATTCAGCACAATATTCAAAAATGCTTTCATTTTTGCTCTCATTCCGATTGTGAAATTTAAATCTTTCAGCAATGACAAGTGGTCTGGGATTTAAATGCTGTTGGAGAGTGTCTACTATTTGCTTGAACATTTTGTCAGCTGGCTTTTCAGGGGTTAACAAGCTCCATAGCAGCCCAAATGTTTTTGCTCCCATAATACTGAGTAAGACGCTGGCTTTCTTTTCATCATTAACACCGTTAGCCTCACAATATAATCCACTCTTTCAATGTAAATTGCCTGGTCTTCAATGCCAATATCAAATGCTGTAATGGTTCCAATCATCTCCATCTTTGTTATGTTAATTAAGCCCCATTCTCCCCTTACTTTCCTTTTTGACTCATGTGTCCTTTTGCTAGAGCCATGAGTGCACTCCATCTAGATGTGTGTGTTGCTCCTTTTTATCTCTCTTCTGGGGCAGGCAGACCCTCAGCCCCTGGGGGTCAGCACCAGCTGTTGTCACGCCTGGATGTGCTGCAGCTCTGACTGTGTCTCTTGGTCTCCTGACATTCCCGAATGTGGCTGTGCTCCTGCTTCCTTTTGGACTCGCGGACTCGCTCTGCCTCCTTCTCCCTCTCTTTGGCTCATTCCTTGCGCTCTTCATCCAAGTGTCGTTATCAACTAAAACTCGGTGTTCTGATAAGATGTAGGTTCATTAGCCTCGTCACCAATTTGTTGTAACATGGCCTGGTTACACAACAATGCTATAATAAAAACGCTGGAGACGGGAGCTAAGGTTCATGGTTCTTTACTGGCAGAAACTGGACTCGGCACACAGGTACAGATCAATACACACCTAATAACACATGCTCAATATGCACCTAATAGTGCATTCAACGACGTGTTACTAGAACATAAAGTAGTCCCGTATTATACTGTAGGCTATACGGTACAGTTACTTTGCAGGCAATCTCTCAAACCTGGCCAATTTTGCACTGCCATGTCATTCAGGCTTTCTGTGTACAAGTCCAACAAAATCTCTCTCAACTATGTGCAAATGGACACAACAGAAGACAATTCATTTCTTTTGGTCCATTCCACCTTCAGTCAGCATGATTTTAACCACTTTTAGTTTGGTACACTGCTAAACATTCACCTAACAAATATCTACCAAATGCCTACCAGTCCCAGCTTTGAAATCATTGTTCTGGTCTCAGTAGATCTGTGGGGGAGGGAACTCTACCTGTGCACTGCTGTTTGAGTTAGGCTCTGCATTCAGAAGTAACCACAGAATGGCATTAATCTTAAGATTATGTGTCTTAGTTGTGGACTCCCCCACTAGAGGGAGCTTCCCACTCGCTACTTTAATTAATCCTTTAATCATTTTAGTAATCTCAATTAGACGACAATCTCTATGCTTACCATAGCACAAGCCTGTTCTCATTAGTTAACCCTTGTATCACTCTGATAGATCCGCATATCACCTTCCCCAAGCCTGCTATCCTTCCTGGGACGGTGTACACAACAGTTTGTGTATACTAGACATAATGTTACGCATGCAGGGATGAAAGTATATTCCACACAACATAACACTTCCATATACGGAATACTGCCAAAGGTAGTAGCTTTCATTCCTCAGCATTGGTGATTCATGCCAAGCTGTGATGCAACCAGGTAGGATACCCTCCACCGTGTATCAATAAAAGTTTGTCTCTGTTTTTAGTGACATACCAAATCTACAAAAACTTCTAAGAAAGTAGAGGTGCTGTTACACCTTCGTTGTGATGGCATTTGCTCTTTTCCATTGATGCTGCCTGACCTGCCGAGTTCCTTTAGTCAATAATCAGCCATTGGCTTTGCTAAGGTTGCATGAGAGGTTGTTGTTATGGTACCACACAACCAGATTTTTAATTTCCCTCATATGCTGACTCATCACCTCCCTTGATTCGGCCAACGACAGCAGACTCTGTCAACTTAAGCAGTTCCTGCATTTGGCTGTGCAGCACTCACAGCAGGAGTTCAGCCTTATAAAGACGTCCCTCACGTCGGCTTGACAGCAAAACAGACACTATAACTGTGTTGGAGGTAGTAGAGGTGGAAAAGAGGAGGAGAATAGTTGCTTCACTGATGGTACCTCAAGAACAGCCATCTCACTGCCCAATCAGAAGCCCTGGCTGAACACAGAGGTGTACTCCCTACCAAAAGCCTGGGACTTGCCTTCAGGTCCAGTGACTGAACAGCTCCCAGAGCAGACAGGAGAAACAATGTTTTAGGCATCAAGAGGGCAAAGGCTGTCTTATGCACAGAAAATTTCAGGAAGCTATCTGATAATCAACACGTACAAACAAGCTGGAGGAACTCAGCAGGTTGGGCAGCATCCGTGGAAACGAGCAGTCAACGTCTTGGCCCGAAACATTGACTGCTCGTTTCCACGGATACTGCCCAACCTGCTGAGTTCCTCCAGCTTGTTTGTACGTGTTGATTTGACTACAGCATCTGCAGTGTACTTGGTTTTTACTACTCGTTACTCCGCTGCAAAGTCTCTTTGAGGTATGCCTACCCTGAAGAAGTTTAAATCTTCTTTTCGACGGGAGTTCAGTGAGACCCTTTCTCACTGCTCACCCTCTGTGATCTCCACCTCTCTCCGACTCTTTGATCATTGACCTGACCCAGACATGGTACCACAGCCACATCTCATTTTTGGGAACGTGTCTCCGCCGCCATCTTGTACCACAGGGATTCCAGCTCCGGTTCCAGGCCTCCCAGTTCGGGCCCAGCGAGGATCCCTGGTACCTCTGTTTTATTGACCATTGCTCCCTCTGCTGTTCCAGCTGTATTCTCTAAGCCACGCTCACCACCATGCAGAGATACCTACAGGCCCTGTCTCTCTCTCTGCCACCACTCCGGGCCTCGCTTTCCACCGTCTGCCATGGATCTCTCCTACACTTCATTCTCCGTCGAGTTCACGCCTCCAACCACCATTTCTTCTACTTTCTCGTGTCCAAGAAGGATCACAAGCTCACCCGCCTGCAGCCCACGATGACAACCGCCTCCAGCCCGGACCCAGACCCCTCTGACTTCGACTTCTCAGGCCTTCGGCAGGCCAAAGACCCATCCCACTCTGACTCTGACCCCGACTAGAACCATGACCTCCTGGACATGGGCACCAATCCCTGACTGGCCATGGACTCACTCGCTTCTGACTCAGACCTCAGTTCTGGCGCCCTGCAGGCCACAAGCTCTGACACCCTCCAGCTCCAGATCCAGCTCGGACCGAGGTCCTGATCCTCTCCAGACCAGGACCATCATTACTGCCACTGGGTCCTACCGCTCATCTTAATCCTCTACTACCCCCTATCCTCCCCGCGACTCCCAACCTTCCCTCCACCCCTCATCCCCCCTCCATTCCTCTGATCCCTCATCCTTCCCTCAGCCCGCTCTCCCTGAACATCCCAACCCCCCTCTCCCTCCTGAGACCTCCCACTCTTTACCTTCCTCTGACCCCAGCCCCAACCCTTGCCATGTCTTCACCATCCCCTCTGACCTTCCCCTCTCTGAGGCAGAGCGTTCTGTCCTTAGCAAGGGCCTCACTTTTGTCCCCCTCCATCCACACCTCAGTGAGTTCTGTGCCTGACATGACGCTAAACTCTTCTTCCATCACCTACGTCTCCGAGCCTACTACTTTAACAAAGATTCCCCTCCCCCTATTGATGACCCCTTCTCCTGTCTTCAACCCTCCTCCTCCTCCTGGACACCCACACCAGGCCTTCTACCTGCACTCGATCTTTTCATCTCCAAATGTCGCCGAGACATCAACCATCTCAACTTCACCACTCCTCTCTCCTGTTCCAACCTCACTCCCTCTGAACACACTGCCCTCCACTCTCTCCGCACTAATCCTAACCTCACCATCAAAAAAGTCCTGATGAATGGTCTCGGCCCGAAACATTGACTGCTCGTTTCCACGGATATTGCCCGACCTGCTGAGTTCCTCCAGCTTGTTTGTACGTGTTGATTTGACCACAGCATCTGCAGTGTACTTTGTGTTAGCTATCTGATAATGATGCCCAGCGTAAATGGCTGGGCATCAAGTGTATTACTGATAATGCAAGGAGAAACAGTGCTGACTGTAACAGGGACGCCTCCCTCCATGATGCTCTAAATTTCTACGCACACTTTGAGACAAGCAACACTAGGCCGGCCACTAAGGCTACCCCCCACCCCCTTCCAGGTGAGCAGCCACTGCCTGCAATGGCAACAGCAACACTCGACCTGTTCACGGACTGTTTGTCCCACTCCCACCAAGAAAGAGGCTACGTAGCATCTATGCCAGGACCACCAGATTCAAAACAGTTAACTTCTGGCAAGCAGTAAGGCTGATCAACACTTCCACCCACAAGCACCATCAATACTTTATTATTTCCTGCCAAGGCCTGGTGCCAGGCAAAAAAAACCTCTTCCTTAATGTCAGCGAGACAGAGGAGATGGCTATCGACTTCAGGAGAGCTGGCAGCATTCACACCTCCCTTTACATTGGTGGCTCTGTGTAACTGAGAGCAACCTATGTACAGCCTGGCATCACTTTATGGATAAAAAATCAGTCTATGTATATAAACTCTATATTCACTGTGATTTTTTAAATTGTTATTGTTTCCTTTATCTTTTCTGGGGTGGGGGGGCACAGTGTTGGTGCAGCATCGGATCCTGAGTACAAATTATTTTTTTCTCTTGTACACTTGTGTACAGGAATTTCCACCACATAATCTTGTATTGGGTTCACTGCTCGCAAAGCCCTAATTATAAGAAGGTTACCCTGTATCCACATACTCTTCAGGGACTAGCTTACTACCCTCCCTATTCTCTGCCATGTGGTCCAGCTGCCAATGGTTGAGTGGTGGGTTCTCTCTTCCAAGGAGGAGATACTTCCAGCTAATGAAATAGTTTAAGCACAGCTTATTCTATTTCAATGATCCCCAATATTTTCTAATATTATGCTGTTTTGCTACTAGTTGACATTGTTTGCATATGATGTTTCTCAGATACCTTTGCCTTAACAAAGTAACTCACACAGATGATATAAAATCTTCTGAGGGCAGAGACCAGAGACACTTAATACTAATCCTGTGAGGGCTGATTCTTTGAGTATACAGTCATTGTTAGATCAGCAATGCTCGTGACCATGTTTGATGTGCAAAGTGACATAACCCCTTTGCCTTATGTTTGGCTAATGCAGACAGGAGGATTCATGGTCACTTCACTTTGCAAACCATATGTCCTGAGAAGCCAGCCCCTGCTGTGGGCCAGCAGCTTGCGCTCTATCAACAATGCTGTCTGCAAAACTGTGCTTTTAATTGCGAACTGATTCCTGGAAGACTGGTTCTCGTTTACAAGAAGAAGCAGAACAAACAATATTTGTTAGAAGCTTAACTTTGTCACAAACAACTTTGACCCTTTGGGAAGGTCATGCTGCTGTGCTAGAAAGCGGATGGTAGCAATAAGCATCTCTGGACCATCACACTCCACTCTGAACATCTCCTCCACACTCATCATTAGCAAAGATGCACTGCAATCAGTGGTGTTAGCTCTGCACTACTCACTTTATACCTACGATTGCCCAGCTAAGTACATCTCTAAAGCCATATTTAAGTTTGCCAATGATACTACTGTCGTTAGCTGATTCAAAATAGGAGAGAAATTGAGAATGTGGTTGAGAGGTGCTACAACATCTACCTTTCACTCAATACCAGCAAAACCAAAGAGCTGTTTATCCACTACAGGAGGACAAAACTGGAGATCCATAAACCAATCCTCATTAAGGAATCTGAGGTGGAGTGGGTCAGCACTTTTAAATCCCTTGGCATTAATATATCAGAAGAGCTGGCATGACAGTGTCTCTACTTCATTAGAAGTCTGTGTAGATTTAGCATGTCTCCAAAAACTTTGACAAACTTCTATAGATGCAGAGTGGGGAGTATCCTGACTGGTTGCATCATTACCTGGTATGGAAACACCAATGACCAAGAATGGGAAAATCTTAGAAATAAGTGGTGGATACAGCCAACTCATTACAGGCAAATCTATTGAGCAGATTGAAATGGAGCACTGCCACAAGAAAAGCAATATCCATCATCAAGGACCCTCATCATCCAGACCACTCTCTCTTTTTACTACTACCATTGGGCAGGGGGTATAGAAGCCTTAGGTCCCACACCACCAGAATCAGGAACAGTTATTACCCTCACCATCAGGCTCCTGAAACAACAGGGGTAACACTGAAAATCGTGCAACCTACACTCACTTTCATAGTCTCTTTTACAACTCGTGTTCTCAGTATTATCACTATTATTTTTTTTCATTTGCAGTTTTCATCTTCTTTTGCACATTGATGGTTTGTCGGGCTTTGTTGTTTTGTAAATTAAATTGGATTCCTTTAATTTCTTGTAAATGCCTGTAAGTAAGTGAATTTTAGGGTAGTATATGGTAACATATATATACTTTGATAATAAATTTATTCTGAGCTGTGTATGGGGAGAAGGCAGGGGAGTGGGTATGATTGGAAGAATTGGACCAGCCTGTGATTGAATGGTGGAGTAGACTCGATGGGCCAAATGGCCCACTTCTGCTCCTATATCTTATGGCCTTGTCTAAATAAAGATCCTATTGGATGAAGTGTCCTGGGGGTGCAAATCTCACAAAAATTCTCATGGTCCTAGAATCCATCCCACACAATCAAGAAAGCTCACCAATACTTCTGCTTTCTAAGGTGGTTGAGGAGAGCTGGACTATGCACATCTATCTCATGTCATTCTACAGATCTGCAATAGAGAGCATCCCAACATGCTGCATAACACCGCAATATGGAAAGTGCATTGTGGCAGACAGGCGGATCTACAGCAAATAGTCAAAACTGCCCAACACATCACCGGCTATCTGCCATCAAGGACATATATTCAGAAAGGTCCTAGAAAAAGGGCTTCTAACTTCATGAAGGATCCCACCCACCCTGTTCATGGACTGTTTGTCCTACTGTCATCAGGGAGGAGGATGTGTGGCATCCATGCTAGGACCACCAGACTCAAAAACAGTTACTTTCCCCAAACAGTAAGGCTGATCAACACCTCCACCTACTAACCCACCCCTCCACACCCCCAACCATCATGACTTTATCATTTCCTGTTAGTCACCTTATGTACAGACGCTCCTATGCCTAGTGTATCTTTATGGACATCAAATCAATTTATGTATACAAGTTATCTTACATATTTATATTTATTGTGTTTTTTTTTATTATTGTGTTCTCTATCTTAGTGTGTTTTTTGTGCTACACTAGATCCAGAGTAACAATAATCTTGTTCAAAGGGGAACACTTTGTGTACTGAAAATCACAATAAGGAATCTTGAATTGAATTGATCTGAATTAACATCAGATGCTGTGGCTGTGGAGCAGGAAGGGCCGGGTCCTCAAAGCTGGTGGGAGTTGGCTGAAAATCTCATTGTGTCTGGACGCATAATGGCAATTGCTCTGCCTAGAGTTGTGGACGCAACCCAGCACATTACAGAAACCAGCCTCCTACCTACGAGCCCTATCTATATTCCTTGCTGCCTCGGTAAAGCAGCCAACATAATCAAAGAATTTCTGTCCCCCACCACCCCACCCCCCGACCCCAGACATTCTCCCTTATCTCCTGTCCCTTCAGGCCGAAGATACAAATGCCCGAAATCACATACCACAAGGCTCAAGGACTCTTGAATGGATCTTTTGCATGATAAGTTGGACTGTTGTCCTCACCAATTACCTCATTATGATCTTACACTTTATCATTTACAGGCACTACATTCTTTTGGTAGCATTTAAATTCTGTTCTACATTATTATTGTTTTCCATTATTCCAGCTTAATGCTCTGTGTAATGACTTGAACTAAACGCAAGACAAACTTTTACTATACTTTGAGTTTTGTGACAATAATAAACCAATACCAAAAGCAGAACAATGAAGCTCTGCTACAAAAAGTATCAGTGACAGGAGAACAGTGATAAATCAGAATCGGAATCAGGTTTAATATCATTGGAAAGTCTGGTGAAATCTATAGCTTTGCGGTAACAGTACATTGCAATCCATATGAAAAATACTATAAATTACAATAATAAATATAAATAAATATTAAAATAAATAAGTAGTGCAAAAAGGAGAAAAATAGCAAATAATGTGAGATAGTGTACATGGGTTCAGTGTTCTACAGAAATCTGATGGTGGAGGGGAAGAAGCTATTCCTAAAACATTCAATGTGTGTCTTCAGGCTCCTGTGCTTCCTCCCTGCTGATAGCAATGAGAAGAGGGATGCCCTGGGTGATGGGGGTCCTTAATGACGGATGCCACGTTTTTGAAACATCGCTTTTTGAAAGTGTCCTCGATGCTGGGGAGGCTAGTGCCCTTGATGCAGCTGGTTGAGTTTGCAACTTTCTGCAGCTTTTTCCAGTCCTGTGCAGTGGCCCCTCCGTACCAGATGGTATTGATGCAAAGCGATATCACTGTTTCGCACATTGATACTCTAAATATAATAAGTTTAATTTTAACTTTCAATGCATTGCTTAACCATTAATTAAAATGGCTTTAACAATGTAAACTTGCTTTGGTTGCTTGTTGAACACAGGATAATGATGATGATGATGATGATGATGCAAATATTAATAATGCAAAGTAAGTCTGGGCCTGGTGTTGCCCTTCACCCTTCAGACAATTCCTTTCCAGAAAGAAGGGTATATCTTTAGAGAAAGAAACACTCTAAATCTACATCAATAAAATCCCTCCTTTCTCCATGGAGCCATTAGCAGCTGTAACTCTGATTGAAGAGAGATGTTGATGACTAAATACTTGCTTGGTGAAAAGCTACTAGGTCTATAACTAGTAAGTCATAATCCTAAAGATGTTACAACCTAGTAATGTCATAGAATGTAATCACAAAGTTCAGCAACAAATTTGTTACAAATGTTTGCTAATGTTGCAAGTTGCTGGGCTACATCAGATTTTAAATGCAACTCGAAGTCTACACCAAATGAACCAATATTTTGGATACAGTATTTATTTTCAAGTTACATAAAAATAATGTACATTTTCCATGATCACTTGCCTGAGGAGTTAAACTTCTGGTGCAATATTGTTTCATTCTATAGAAATTGCCTTGTTGGATTGAATTAATCCTTAGAATTCTATAACTCTATTTTGGATACATCTTAGCCAAGCTCCTACATGACTTGAAATCTTTTTACAGCAGGACTGGAGATGAGGATCTTTTCTGTCAAAAGTATAAATTTCATGATGAGATCCTTGAGAGTACCTGAGTTAAGGGAATTCATACTAAGGCAGAATAACCATTTGATTTATTTTAAGAATTACTGTAATATTAGATTACAATTGTATCAATTTATTAATAATAAAGTGAATTTTATGAATTAGAGTTTAAGGCTACTCTTAATGCTAATTGTCATTGATGGTAGTGAGCAGCATCCATCATAGCTGATTTATTTCCTTGTGAGCAAATTTAAATATCTGTTTTCCATATCTAGTTGAGGTAAACTATGATGTGCATTTCAAAGAGATTGTTCAGTAAGGTATTTAACCCGTGAGTAATCCCGTAAACCTAAACCAGGGATCGATCTGAGGAACATGTCTTGAAAGGGCTTTTTGTTTGCTATCCTGCTGAGTTAGTGTACAGCTGAGGGCAGACGGATCTGAAACAGTGGGGTTTGACCAAATTCCTTGATGTGGATGCAGAAGGTAACCCCCTCATTCACACATTCATGTTAGGAATGTTTTATATACAAGAAGTAATACTTAGGCATATTTACTGGTATCCTCTCATTATATAGTGCAGTATGTGTTGTGGCCACAGGCAAGACCTTTCAGACACATAGTAGTTATTCATCAGCTCTGCCTCCAGGAAAACCTTCTACTTATGAAATTGTGACTGATAGCTCAGCCGTATACGAAGTCCCATATATTTACAGCCATCCTGCTATTCCCACTTGGGATCACTTGTATCTTCTTCCTGACCTCCAAAACCATATGCACGTTTGCTGATAACACCACTGTTGTGAGCTGTATGAATCAGCACACAGGGAGGAAGATTGAAAATTTGGCTGAGTGGTGTAATAACAACAACCTCTCACTCAATGTCAGTAAGAGCAAGGAACTGATTGTAGGCTTCAGGAGAGAGAAACCAGAGGCCCATGAGCTAGTACCCATTGGAGGATCAGAGCTGGAGAGAGTCGGTGACTTTAAATTCTTGGGTGTCACTATCTCATAGGACCTGTCCTGGACCCATCATGCAAAGAAAGCACGACAGCGCCTCCATTCCCTCAACAGTTTGTGGAGGTTCAGCCTGCCATCAAATGCTTCGGCAAACTTCTATAGATGTGTGCTGGAAAGTGTGCTGACTGGCTGCATTACAGCCTGGTATGGGAACACCATCATCATTCAGCAGAAAATCCTACAAAAGGTGGTGGATCCGGCCCAGTGCATCATGAGTAAAACCCTCCAACCATTGAGCACATCTACGTGAAACGTTGCCATAGGAAAACAGCATCCATCATCAAAGATCCTCACCACCCAGGCTATGCTCCTTTCTCGCTGCTGCCATCAGGTAGAAGACCTCAGAACTTGCACTGCCAGGTTCAAGAGCAGTTACCACCCCTCAACCATCAGGCTCTTGAACAAAAGGGGATAACTACACTCATTCTGGTGTTCCCACTTTTCTGATGGTCTCACTTTAAAGATTCTTTATCTAGTCATTTCATGCTCATTATTTATTGCTACTTATTTATATTTGCATTTGCACAGTTTGTTGTCCATTGATTCTGTTCACAGTTACTGTTCTAAAGATTTGCTACGTATGCCCACAGGAAAAAGAATCTCAGGGTTGTGTGTAGTGACATATACCAACTTAGAGTGACTGTTGGCATCACAGTAGCCTCTCTTACATGTAGCATTCTTCTCCAATGACTAGGTTCAGAGGGGTGGTCTAACCTATGCAATGTGGCTGTGGTTTCATATTTTTTCCACTTTTTCAGGATGCACTGCATTGAGCTCTGAGGTATGTTCAGTGCCTTCAAGAAGGTCTTGTACCCTTCCCCAGATTTGTGCTTCTCCATTACCATTTTCCTAACTTTTCTTGAATGTTCTTTTGTTTTAATTTTTGTCTGGTCTGTTGAAACTCTACCATACTGTTGGACCTTACAGAGAGAGGGAATAGTTATTCCAATGAATTCATCGAAAACATGTGATTATCCGATTTTCTACATCAAAAAATTGGGTGTTAGTAGGGTAATATGTAGGAATGCACCTGAGGAAAGTTAGTGATATGATTACAAAAAGGATGAATAACTTGTCAGCCTGACAATTTTGGTTTTTAACTTTTAGAAAATTGTTGAGAGGTTTTGGAATTTTTCCTTTGATTTGACATGATACACAACATTTTGTATATGTATTAACTCAAATTATCTTAATTCTATGTACTTTAAACTTAGAAAATGAGACAGTAAAATGTGAACGTAGTTGTGGGGCTGAATACTTGTTCAAGGCACCGTATATACTTGTAACAGCATCAACACTACAGGACTAGAATGTACAATTGAGAGCTTTAACCATTCTGCACACATCTTTGTAGCAGTGAAGTCAACACTGGGCCTAGTTCTCCAGAGCATATCTGGTGCTCATGGCTGGTGATCAAATTGGCTGGGCTCCCTTGGATTAGAGTCCTGGCCAGCATGTCAGGATTGGTCTGACACGGTAACAACGCCAAAAGCAAATCCAGTCCACATGCAACTCTATACTGTAGTGTATTCAATATTTCAGTAATATTTGAGTAATATTGTAAATATGTTGTTTAAGTAAGCATTCATTATTTGTTTAAATAATTCATTATGGGTCTTATAAAGAGTACATGAACAGCCTCCACATCATAAGTGCGTGCCTTGCTAAAAGTAGAAAAAATGATTCTAATAGTAGATACCTTATTCCCAGCTCTATGTTTTCTTTCAATTAGTTTTATGTTTTGGAGTTACAAAACATAACATATACCTAGGTATACTGTAATTGTTGTTATGGACACGGTTCCGATAGGGATTGCTCTGTCACTAAACAACATGGATATCATTCCATATTTTAAAATACTCCAGTGTTATACTCTGTACTAGTGGTGACAGCTTTTTCATTGGGGCATAATAATGCTGGCATTGCACTACATTGGAATATAGTACAGAGGGAATGTCTTGGGAAGTAGAATAAAGTTCAAGAGATGCGGTGTGTGGACAATTAATAAGGCAGTGAGTGAAGTGAAGCCATGGCATCTACTCTAGTGAGCAATGGGAACTATGGCTTTTGTATCTTTAAATTTAGCATATCGCTGGACAAGAACAATATTAATTTTTGGCACATGTTTCACATATGCTGCAGAATATTCCTGTCCGTTTTGATTTTACATTTACATAATTATTTCTATACTTATCATTCTATAAAATCTTTCCCCTTCTGCAATGATTGCTTTTAAAGACATCATAAGGCCAATGTTTTCTCAAACTAGCTAGCAAACTGGGTTTGGGAGAGGGAAGATCGACAATACAAATGCTTCTTCCATCTCTGTTTCCGCTTTCACAAATATTCTGCTGACCTAGATTCAGCCTGCAGTAAATGCAGCTACACAGGAGGTTTCAGCACCCATTTCACACTAAAGGAAGAGAACACCACAGTCGAGTTTCTAGAGCAGGATCTATGACATTCTTCCTAGTTATCTGAGATATGATGTGTTCCATTAAAATATTATTTTTAATTGGCCTTTGCAACAACCTGTAACATTCCACAAAGTAATCAATCAAAAATCTTCTAATTGATAATTAAACTGAAAAATCACTCACTTGGAAATAATAATTAAGCCCATGCCAGTAATATTCCAGAACAAAAATAAAAGATATTTGGAAAAATATAGGTTAGCAAATGAAAGACATCATGGATTTATTCAAAACAATCATAATGACCATACGGTGGCATGGTGGTTGACATATTACACTGCCGGCTTTCACCGATCCAGGTTCAATTCCCACCGCTGCCTTTAAGGAGTTGGGATGTTTTTGCTGTGACCACCTGGGTTTTCCTCTGGCTCCTCCAGCTTCCTTCCGCATTCTAAAGGTATACAGCTAGGGTTATTGTGTGTGGGTGTGCTATGTTGATGCTAGAAGTGTGGCAACACTTTCCCAGCACAATCTTCACTGACTTGATTTGATGCAAATGATGCATTTCACTCTTGGCTTCAATGTTTTCATGTACATGCCACAAATAAAACTAATCTTTATATAAGAATTGAAGGGAGGGGGTATGAAGTTGATGTTTTCAACATGGACATGTAAAAGATTTTTAACCAAGTAGTGCACAATCAACATTGCCAAAACTGCAACCCTGGGGATTAAAGGAGAAATAATGATGTTAACATAAAATTGGCCAAGGAACAGTGGGATATGTTGAAGCTTACCTTGAACAGCTTAGGTTATGATGTGTGGTGAACTGCATATACCTGTCTGGACACCCCCCCCCCCCCCACTAACTGCTCCTGTGGCTCCTCCCACAACCCCTGTATAAAGGCGATTGAGGCCTGAGCCCTGCCCTCAGTCTCCAGGATGTAGCATGGTGGTCAATTGCTGCTTGTTCTTTCTTCCAGTCAATAAAAACCGATATCTTGCCTCACGTCACAGAGAATTATTGATGGTGCATCAGGATACAAGTCTAATTAATTCAAACTGCTCTCAACTTCAATAAAACAACTTATATTAAATTCAATTATCTCACTAATTCCTGAATTCTACTGTTTCTTTGCACCAAAATAGGGGCCAACCGACTTCTCCACAGACACTCCTCTTATCAGCCTGTTTTCTTCTGCCTCAAAAGTCATCCTACATATAACTCCTTATTTTGAAAGTGATCTCTGATTAGCAGATTATCAGTAGAGCCTTTGATATGTCCACTTCCAAGTGTTTCGATACAGAAATGATAGTCTTCACTTCTTCCATTACCTGGTGGGACCTCAACGTTTGTTTGGTCTAGTCCTCTACAGACCTTGAGTTGTTACAGAGATTTGTCATTTCTTCAGGCCAATAGAATGGGTAGAAAATTCACCAGACAAGAGGGAATTATACAATGATATCCCAAGAGTACATATTCATTAATTTGTCCTCATCTTCCTGCTCCTGACCAAAATATATTATTTTACTTTACTTTATTGTCACCAAACAATTGACACTAGAGTGTACAATCATCACAACGATATTTGATTCTGCGCTTCGTGCTCCCTGGAGCACAAATCAAAGTAAATATAATAAAAATTCAAATTATAAATCATAATTAGAAAAATAGAAAAGGAAAAGTAGGTAGTGCAAAAAAAAACCGAGAGACAGGTCCGGCCCAGATCCGGGCCAGGATCCATTCAGCAGTCTTATCACAGTTGGAAAGAAGCTGTTCCCAAATCTGGCCGTACCAATCTTCAAGCTCCTGAACCTTCTCCTGGAGGGAAGAGGGACAAAAAGTGTGTTGGCTGGGTGGGTTCAAAATTGACACCACTTGCTTCAGTTTCTGTTTGTAAGCCGGGAGGAGGAGTATGGCCTGATGGTCTGATTTTCTGAAGTGAGGTCGTGGGACGGAATTGTAGGCATCCTTAATTGCTGTGTAGCAGTGGTCAAGTAAATTCGGGCCTCTAGTGGAACAGGAGACACGTTGGTATAACTTTGGCAGCGTTTTTCTGAGGTTGGCCTGGTTAAAGTCCCCGGCTGTAATGAGCAAAGCCAGGGTGTTGTTGATCTTGCCAGATGTAGCAAATTGGAGGTTTAGAAGGGTTTCTCGGGTATAGGATAGTGTGGAGGCAGCTTGCTCGAGAGAGCACGCACAGTGTTGCCAGATACCAGCGCCATCTTACCTCATCCATTAGCTGGCAATATCAACAAAAAGTTTATTTGCCCCATCTAATCTGTAATCTCATCTCATTGTCCTTTCTATGAATATCTCCAATATTTTTCAATTTCTGGCAAAAAAAATCCTGCTAGTTCAGGTTAGTGATAACTACCTGAATGCACTATTGCAGCAAGAGTCCTGCAGAGCTCAGGGGTTGTTAGGATGGATCACTTTTGACTTGGCTCACAATTGAGTTTCCTCCTTCATCCAGTACCGTCCCTTCAATCACACTAACATCTAGTGGTTGCCAGGGTCCAATCAGATTCAATCCAGGGAAAGGTGTGATTTGTGAATGATAAAATTGGTCCTTCCATAATGTTTTATTTGATCCTGAGTACCTGTGTTGTGGAACTAGATATACTTTCAATTGGCCTGTCAACTTTACATTGACAAACTGTCAATACATGAGCACTGTGTAACAAAATTAATTTTGAGTACCCATTTGTGCAAAGGAACAGACAACTATTGGAACCAAACTGTTGCTTTCAGATGACTCCACAACATCTGTGTGAAAACTCTTGTAATGGTGGTCTGATTGACATAGCAACACATGGATCCACTGGGATTTGATTGCTCCCAAAACCTCAACCTAACTTTGGAAGAAAATTAAATGGCCAGATGGTGCTGATGTTCTTCCAGCGTTTATGTTAATAGCAAATATAGATTAGTTAGAAGGACTTGGGATCCAAAATTTTTAGAAACCAAAAACAGGTTGATGTTCAGCCTTGCTGTCTGAGTTAGAAAGGTCTGGGCTCAACCGAAATTCCAGAGATTTAAGAGCAACAATCTAAGCACAAATGATCCGCTTCCTTGCAGCATTTTCTGTAAAATCCCACCTAAGCACTTCTTCATCCAATGCAATATCACCACAACCTAAAGATTTGGTTCTGCTACTGTTAGAGCCTGTAACCTACATTCTGGCAGTGTGATTTCAGGCTGATTGGGTGCTTGGCTGTCTCTGAAAGGAGGCTGCGGTTAAAGCACGTGACCTGGAGGCCAGGAAGCCAGGAGACAAGGCTCGGACCTATGATCAACTCCATCTCTCACTGATCTCGCTGAATAAAGCAACGAGGAAGATTGAAATCATCGAAGTGGTTGCGGAGGACAAGTGAGCGTTCAGTGCTATCTACCAGCTTCTTTCTCACTGCTGCCGGAGAAGGTGTCTGCGTGCAGCGGTCTCGCACTCTCTCTTGCTCACTGCTGCTGAGGTAAGGGCCTTGCGTTGGAGTGGTCTCTCTCTAACTCAATGCTGTAGGCAGAGAAAGGTTGAATCGACACGGATTGTAGATTTGGACTGTAATTCAGGTTTATGGTCTAGTTTCTAGTTCTAGTTCTGATTGCTGTATTTTGTTCCTACTTTGGGGCAATTTTTGAATCAGGGTGGCCTGCAGATAATGAACACTGAGCGAAATACACCTTTTGTTTCACAAGCAAGAGTGAATCTGCAGATGTGATAAATCCAAGTAACACACACAAAATGCTGGAGGAACTCAGCAGGCCAGGCAGCAGCTATGGAAAATGTACAGTCGACGTTTCAGGCCGAGACTCTTCAGCTGGACTGAAAGGTCCTCAGCCCGAAATGTTGACTCTACCTTTTTTTCATAGATGCTGACTGGCCTGCTGATTTCCTCCACATTTTGTGTGTGTTACACATTTTGATTTTGTGTTTTATATTCTGTGTCTTTGCTCGTTTTTTGTTGCCATTTGCGTGATCTTTTTTGCATGTGGAGGGGAGGTGGGTTTGATGCTGGATGTTTTTTTCCACGGTTTTCTTTGTTTTCTGGCTGCCTGTGGGAAGAATCTCAGGGTTGTAAACTGCATACATACTTTGATAATAAATGTTCTTTGAATCTTGAAATAATGACAGGTCTCAGCAGCCAAAACAAAAAAAAATTAAAGATGAACACCAAACAAAAACAAAATAACAAAATATTCTAAAATTATAAATTATCTGGCAAATTGAGTATGTACTTTCTTTAAGAAAAGTGGCTGATCAGATTGGGCTCAGTAATGCAATCAGTCACCGCTCTGCAGATATTTTCATTTTCATTCTTTCCAAATGCAACAAGAGAGAAAAAAAACCCTCCGACTCAGCCTTCTCCTATTACAACTCAGCTATTTCATGCCATGTATTCAACACAGCGTTACTTCTGCTGTGGATAATATCAAATCTTCACAGATTAACCATTAGGTTACATTATTTGGCTAGTCCACTTGCAAGGCAACCCAATACTTTGTCTTCATCCAGAATAAATCACTTTAAATTAAGTTAGGATTTGGAGCAACTCATTGTAAAATGACAGATATATTATTTAATTTGGAGCTTCTTATTAACTTAATTCAGATGGCAAATAACACATTTGAACCTCTTGTTATGGATTTCTTACATTTTCTTTTCAATCACAGCAAACACAGAGGCCTGTAAAGGAGTACAGCAAATACTGTTAATTGCCATAGACATGACGCATGAAATGGTCAGGGAAGAGGATTTTGAAGAAGTTTTGTTTACCCTGAAAGTATGAAGTATTACAAGTATGATTATCAATCAAAATGCTTGTTCTGGTTAACTAATCAATAGTTATGAAGTTCTGAAGTTATACTATTCTATTCATAATAAAGGCTCACTTCAGTAACATCCACTCATACAGTCCTTTGTCACTTAGTCACACTGTCACTCATGAACTTCTACAGATGTACCACGGAGAGCAACACCGTCTGGTTCAGAGGGTTGGAGGGGTGGTGACACTGCAGAGGATTCAAATAAGCTGCAGAAGTTGTAAGTGCAGTCAACTCCATCATGGGCACCAGGCTCCCAAGCATCCTGGGCATTTTCAAGAGGTAATGCTTCAAAAAGGCAGCATCCATTACTATGGACCCCATTACTCAGGTCATGCCGTCTTCTCATTGTTGCCATCAGGAAGGAGGTACAGGAGCCTGAAGGTGCACACTTAACAATTCAGGAACAGCTTCCTTCTCTCTGCCATCCAATTTCTGAATGGACATAGAACCCACGAACACTACCTCACTACAGTACTGTTTTTGCACTACCTATTGAATTTTTCATATACAAAATATATTGCAATGTACTGCTGCCGCATAACAACAAACTTCATAACATATGCTGGTGATATTACATCTGATTCTGTTCCTTTATTATTCCAACAATCAGCACAAAATGCATCACATTTATTCATTGTCTACTTTGGTTTTATGTTCAGTCTATAACCCAAGCAGCATATTAGGTTGTTTCTCTTAGTTATCACACATGAACATAAAATTAGAAGACCATTTGGTGCCTTAAGCCCTGCTCTGTCACTGAATAAGATGATGGCTGTTAAAATTGCTCAATAATTGCAAACCACAGTGAAGCTGGCTTTTCCCAAAAGACAAATCTTTCATCCTTTTGATACAACTTTAAGCAGTTCAAGCACGAGAAAGTGAAAAAATCTGATATCCAGAGCAGGTTTGCATCCCCCTCCTCACTAAACTGAAAGTACACTATTTGACAAGTATCTATCATCTCCAGCCGAATTTATTTAGAGAGATATAGCATGGTAACAAGCCCTTCCTGCCCAATGAGCCTGCACTGCCCAGTCACATCCATGTGAACAATTAACCCACTAACCTGTATGTCCTCGGGAAACCAGAGCACATGGAGGAAACCCATGCAGTCACAGGGAGAACGTACAGTACAAACTCCTTACAGACGGTGGTGGGAATTGGACCCAGGTCACTGGTGTTGTAATAGCATTATATTAACCGCTATGTTAACGTACCACCACTTCAGACCAAAAGACATAGAGGCAAATCTAGGCCACTCAGCCCATCGAGTCTGCTTTGCCATTTCATCATCGTTGATCATTTCTCCTGCCTTCTCTCCATAACCTTTCATGCCCTGACTAATCAAGATCCTGTCAACCTTCACCTTAAATGCATCCAGTGACCAGTCCTCACAGCTGCGTGTGGCAATGAATTCCATCGACTCACCACCCTCTGAGTAAAGAAATTCCTTCTCATCTCTGATGTAAATGGGTGTTCCACTATTTAGAGGTTGTGCCCTCTGGTCCAAGTCTCCTCCAACAAAGCAGTCACATCCACTCTATCTAGGCCTTTCAACATTTCAGTGAGATTGCCCCACATTTTAAATTCTGGTGAACACAGGCCGAAAGCCTTCAATCACTGCCTATATCATAAACCTTTCATTCCCGAAATCATTCTCATGAACATCCTTTGAACCCTCTCCAGTGTCAGCATATGTTTTTTCTTAAATGAGGGGCCTAAACCTGCTGAAAATACTCTGAGGCCTCACTAGTGCCTTATAAAGCCTCAACATTACATCCTTGTTTTTATATTCAAGTTGTCTTGAAATGAATGCTAACATTGCATTCATTTTCCTCACCACTGAGCCAATCTGTAAATTAACCTTTGGAGAACCCTGCATGTGGCCTCTCTCGTAGTTTATACTTTTATTCCTTTTTTCAAAGTGAATGACAATACACGTCCAGACCCTGTATTCCACCTGTCACGTCTTTGCCCATTCTTCCAATCTGTCTGATCTCCCGCAGCTATTTCTGCTTCTTCAACACTACCTGCCCCTCCACCTATCTTCGTATCACCTGAAAACCTGGCCACAGGGTCATCTATTTCATTATCTAAATCACTGGCATACAATGTAAAAAGAAGCTGTCCCAACACAACTAGTGGAACACCATTAGTCACCAGCAGCCAATTTGAAAAGGATCCCTTTATTCCCACTCTTTGCTTGCTGCCAATCAGCCAATGCTCTATGAATGCTGGTACCTTTCCAGTAATACTGTAGGCTCTTATCTTGTTTAGCAGCCTCATGTGCTGCAACTTGTCAAAGGACTTCTGAAAATACAAGTACACAACATCCACTGACTCTGGTATTTTTTTCAAGGAACTTCAACAAATTTGCCAGGCAAGAATTTCCCTCAAGGATTCCATGATAACTTCTTGACCTATTTTGACATGTGCCTCCAATTACCCTGAAAACACATCCTTAACAATCGACTTCAACAGCTTTCCAAGCACTGATGTCAGGCTAACTGGCTGTAATTCCCTTTCTTCCATCTCCCTCTCTTCTTGAAGAGTAGAGTGATATTTGCAGTTTTTCCTGTCTCCAAAATTATGCCAGACTCTCTCTATTACTGAGAGATCATTACTAATGGCTCCACAATCACTTCAGCTACTTCTTTTAGAACCCTAGGGTATAGTCCAACAGGCCCAGGAGACTTATCTACCTTCAAATCTTTCAGTTTGCAAGCACCATCTCCCTAGTAATAGCAACTACACTCACTTCTACCCCCAACACTCCCATACTTTCAGCATACTACTAGTGTCTTCCATAGTGAAGACTGATGCAAAACATTTATTCAGTTCATCCGCTATTTCCTGGTCCTCCATTACTATCTCTCCAATGTCATTTTCCAGTAGTCTAATATCTACTCTCACCTCCCTCTTATTCTTTATATATCTGAAAAAAATTGGTATCATTTTGATATAATTGGCCAGCTTTGTATTTCATCTTTTCTCCCTTATGGTTGTTTTAATTGCCTTCTGTGAGTTTAAAAAAAATTTCCCAATCCTCTAACTTGCTACTAATTTTTGCTCCAATACATGCCCTCTTGTTGGCTTTGACTTTTCTTGTCAGCCGCAGTTACATCATCTTGCCTTAAGAATACTTCCTCTTCTTTAGGATGAATCTCTCCCGTGCCTTCCGAATGACTCTCAGAAACTCCAGCCATTACTGCTCTGCCATCATCGGTGCTAGTATCCCCTTCCAATCAACCTTTCTAGCTCCACTCTCAGGCCTCTGTAATTCCTTTCACTCCACTGTAATGCTTCTACTTTAGAGTCTCCCTCTCAAACTGTAGGGTGAATTCTATCATAATATGATCACTGTCTCCTAAGGGTTCCATTACCTTAAGCTCCCTAATCATATCTGGTTCATTAAACAACACCAAATCCAGAATTGCTGATCCCCTAGTGGGCTCAACCACAAGTTGCTCCAAAAAGCCATCTTGGAGTTTGTTACATATTTAGATATAAACATATACATTTTAATAATATACATAGTATTGTTATATAATTTGAAGATAATATTCACAGTTTAATGCCATAGGTCTCTTCAATCAAGACTCTTGGTTAAATATCTTGCCAATGATGATAATATGGCTCAGGGATTCCAATAAATTTGGTCTTTGAGTGCCTTCAAATCTAAGTATACATCAACGGCTGATTGACCAACAGTGCAGTCAGATAAATTCTTGTCAACCAATGTGATCCTTTACTTACATATATATGAACAAATAGGATACATAACAAATTTGCACTGTATAATTAACAGTAAGAAGGAAGACACTCTATATATAACATATTAAAAGCTGAAGACTTATTTTTTTAGAGGTCTAAGTTCACTTTTTCTATAAAGTAATTTCCTAAAGCCAGTCAAATGTAAGGTAAGGAAAACTCCCTCACTCCTTGCACTTTTATTAGCTTGAGCAAGGAAATACTTAGATCATTCCAGTAAGGCAATAGATAGAATCCTTAAGAGGTAACAGTCAAAACACAAAGTATTATCAGAATAAAATAATAAATTCTCTGTTGTAAGTGACTTGCAGGTCAGGTTGCCTCTCAAATGTGTTACTATTAGCTATATTTCAGCTTTCTCCGGTATCATTCCCACTCTGGCCTCAATAAAATGAATCGTGAGCAATGGAACTGAATGGACCACATCCTGCACCACCATGGACCTGTCTCTATTGTGGATAAATGTCCTAGTATCTTATTTTGCAGTTTTGTTCTCTTCATTGCCGTGTTTAATTTATGTACAAGTTATATTTTGTCTAGGCTTACAGTATATGCCTGTAATGTTGCTGTGAACAAGCTTTTTTATTGTATCTGTATCTCACTACAGTCGTCCACATGACAATAAATTCAATTAGACTTAAAACATACCAAAAAAAGAATTGCAATAGGTCCTTTTCTCAAGTTGAAATGGTATGCAATTATCATGATCTTGACAAATGTTTTATATGTGCATAATTAGTTAACTGTTCCGTGTTTTAATTCTATAATCAACAGCTAAATTTATTTTAATAACAATTCCCTTATTAAAAATAGATAAATCATCTTTCGCATTAAAGAAGTCAAAGTCAAAAGACGTGATGAAAAGTATTTTGCTCAACTGAAAGGTCAATATTAATAAGGTTTCTCTGTCTACAGATGCTGCTTGACCGGCTGAGCATTTCCATATATTTGTGACATATTTCAGATTTCCAACAGCTAAAGGAGTTTTCTTTTTCAATTTTAAACGATGCTACTGTAAAGTCTGGGGAAGGAAGTTTTCATTAATGGAGGTCACCATTAGCCAGTATTTTCAACTTCCTGCTAACAAATCACTTACACTCTGGGAATGAATTAGTTCAATTTAGCAATAGGACCAATTTCAAGGCTGGACTATTTTCTTCAATGCAATTCCATGATATGA
The DNA here is from genome assembly GCF_048418815.1 of Hemitrygon akajei. Classification (NCBI taxonomy): domain Eukaryota; kingdom Metazoa; phylum Chordata; class Chondrichthyes; order Myliobatiformes; family Dasyatidae; genus Hemitrygon; species Hemitrygon akajei. Next base: position 135,626,990 of record NC_133124.1, on the reverse strand, counting down.
AAACATGGATAAGTGAGCTGGAACCGGATCAGATTCTCTCTCAGCAATATACTCTTGAGAGGGTTAGAATTTTCCTTGCAGAATTATTATTTGTATCTTTTGATAATTTTGGAAAGGATGGAAATGGGAGGATTTTGTGCTGAACTTATATTCCAGTAAATAGAAATCAATGAATAATATTATTAAATTGGTTAGATAACCATTGCAAATCCATTAGGTACTGCAGAGCCATAACTAAGTTCATCTGGAAATGGTCAGAATTATCTGTTATTTTTCAAATACCTATAAATGGACATAAAATTTACATTGTCTACACGACTGTGGAATAAAATCCTCATGAACTGGTAGAACTGAATGGCCTGCCTCCCTTTTGTATCTAATTCTTTGATCTGATTATTCAGTAATCTGTTCCTTTCTGCATTAATAGTTTCAATTGAATGTGTAATCAGTTAACATTTTTATAGAAAGAATAGAGAACAATCTCAGAATATTTGCTAACCATAAGTTTTTATACAGCTACTACATGCATAGTATTTATTACCTTGTACTAAAGATATATATTTAACCATTAGATATAGAAGCAGAATTAGTCCACTTGGCCCATCGAGTCTGCTCTGCCATACTATCACGGCTGATTTATTATACCTCTCAACCTCATTCTCCTGCCTTCTCCCCGTGACCTTTGACACCCTGATTAACCAAGAACTTAACAAAATTTGCTTTAAATATACTCAATGATTTTGCATCCACAGCTGTGTATGGCAATAAATTCCACAAATTCACCTTCCTCTGGCTAAAGAAATCCCTTCTCAGCTCAGTTCAAATGGACATCCCTCTATTCTGAAGCTGTTCCTTCTGGTCCTGGACTCACCCACTATCGAAAACATTCTCTCCACATCCACACTGTCTCAGCATTTCAAATAGGTTTCAATGAGATCCCCACTCATTCTTCCAAACTCCAGCGAGTACAGGCCCAGAGCAATTAAACGCTCCTCATACGGTAACGCTTTCATTCCTGAAAACATTCTTGTGAATACCCTCTGGACCATCTCTAATTTCACACAAAACCCAGTTTTGGGGCCCAAGACTGTTCACAATACTCAAGTATTGAAATACTTCACAAGTGCAGTCAGACTAATGCCTTATAAAGCCTCAGGACCACATTGTTGCTCTTATATTCGAGTATTTTTGAAATGAATGCTAACATTTCATTTGCCTTCCTTACCACCGTCTCAATCTGCAAGTTAACCTTTTGGGAATCCACCACAAGGACTCCCAAGTCCCTTTGCACCTCTGACTTTAGAATTTTCTTCCTGATTAGAAAATTGTCTATGCCATTATTCCTTCAAACAAAGTGCATGACAATACATTTCCCTATACTATATTCTATCTGCCACTTCTTTGCCCATTCTCCATATCTGTCCATTCCTTCTTCAGACTCCCTGCTTCCTCAACACTACCTGCCCCTCCACCTACCTTTGCATTGTCTGTAAACTTACTCATAAACAGTCAACCAGAATAGGCCCCCTTTGTTCTGACTCTCTACCTCCTGCCAATCAGCCAATCTTCTGTCTATGCTAGTATCTTTCCTGTAAAAACATAGGCTTTTTGTTAAGCAGCCTCCTGTGCGGCATCTTATCAAAGATCTTCTCAAAATATGAATAAACAACATCCACTGACTCTTCTTTGTCTATCCTGCTTATTATTTCCTCAAAGAATTCCAACACATTTGTCAGACAAAATTTCCCTTAAGGAAACCATGCTAACTTTTGCCTCCAGTTCATCAAATCCTTATCCTTAATAATGGATTCCAACATGTTCCTAACCATTGAAGTCATGTTAACTGGACAGTAATTTCTTTTCTTCTGCTTCCCTCCTTTCTTAAAGAGTGGAGCAACATTGGCAATTTCCAGTCCTCTAAAACCATTCCAGAATCTGGTGATTCTTGTGAGATTATTAATAATGCCTCCACAATCTCTTAAGCTGCCTCCTTCAGAACCCCAGGGTGTGGTCCATCTGGTTCAGGTGACTTAACTGCCTTCAGACCTTTCAGCTTCATAAGCACCTTCTCCTTAGTAATAGCAACTGGACTCACTTCTGCCCCCAAACACTCTTGAATTTCTGGAATACTGCTATTGTCTTCCACCTTTTCTTTGTCCCTTGTTACTAACACTCACGCATAATTTTCCAGCAATCCAATATCCACTCTCACCTCTCTTTTACTCTTTATACAGTATATCTGAAAAAAGCTTTTGGTATACTCTTTCATATTATTGGCTAGCTTACCTTCATATTTTATCTTTTCTCTCCTTATGCTTTTTGTATTAGTTGCCTTCTGGTGGCTGTTGAAAGCTTACCAAATCCTCTAACTTCCAAATATTTTTTGCCATATTATATGCCCTCTCTTTCACTTTTATACAGTCTTTGACATCTCTTGTCAGCCACAGTTGCCTCACCCTCCCTTGAGAATACTTCTTCATCTTCGGGATGTATTGATTCTGTGCCTTATGAATTACCCCCGGAAATTCCAGCCTTTGCTGCTCTGCCATTAGCCCTGCTAGTGTTCCCTTCCAATCAGCTTTGGCCATCCATTATCTTATGCCTCTGTAATTCCCTTTACTGCGCTCTGTAACTGCATATATGCACACACAGAACAAGGTAATTTTATATATATAATGTGTGTGTGTGTGTGTGTGTGTGTGTGTGTGTGTGTGTGTGTGTGTGTGTGTGTGTGTGTGTGTGTGTGTGTGTGTGTGTGTGTGTGTGTGTGTGTGTGTGTGTGTGTGTGTGTGTGTGTGGATAGATAAATAGATATTCTATATATAGAACAAGATTGTCATATATAATAAATCTCTATACCTCTATATATAGGTTTATTAAAATAAATATTTTCAATGAATGAGGTGTAAAAGAAGATAGATTATGATTTTGTTATGTGAATATCTTGACATCCAGCTTCTACAATGCTTAGCTTCATAGAGTTTGAAAATAATGAGAATCAAAACAGCTAGTGAAAGTTGATCTAACTGTAAAATAGAAACTATAAAGAAATGGACATAAAATTTAAATTGTCCACAAGACTGAAGGATAAAATCATCATGTTTTCCTATATGTTCTTATATACAGTATGTTTTTATATATGAATCTATATGTTATTTTGTGCTTGGAAATTCACCCTGAAATGACGTAGTGAAGGTGAGCTGTGGTGCAGTGATTCTGGAATGTAGGGGTTTGATCTTCTTACACAAGTGATGTGTAAAGCCTTCTGTTGTGACAGGAACACTTTGTGATGGTTACTGCTTCAAGTAGCAGGGCTGATTTGTGTCCACATTGCTTTGAATGATGGATTTGTAAAGGAGTGGTTACCATGCAAACCAACAGTGTTTGGAAGAAGCTCCACAAATGGTAGTGCCTGCATTCAAAAATTCACTTTGTAAAGTAATAAACAACAGGAATGACAACATATCTATCTTGAGAGGTTTCCTGCACAAAGAATAATTGTTCAATGATTTCAACATAGCATGATAAAATTATACAATCATGGATAAATTCTTATACAAGTATACTGGACTCTATATGCATTAGTTATTATTCTACTTTTTAAGAACAAACAGCATTTAATATAAAATGGATGTAGCTGTAGATTTCCATTTCTTTCCGCCCGCATCATTCTCTCAAGCATAATTTCAATTTTATTTCCTTACCACTGAAAGACTATCATCAAGCCCACAGTGAGATATCTCCACAGGTTCACAAGTTAGTTCTTTGACTGCCCTAACAATGAGCAGGTTGAAAGCCTGAGTAATGGGGTTCTGGAGCATAGGACTAATCCACTAGAAGCATAGCCAAACTCAGAACAGCAAATAAATCAAAAATTCACAAGAGAGAACAACTGAGATGATTTAGAAATGAGTGCTGTGGAGTTGAAGGAGATGGGGAGGGAAAAGACCGTGCAAAATTAAAAGGCATTGCAAACTGCTGACCTGTTTGGTCAAACTTAGAAATGTGCTTAATCAAAGATGCATTTTTCACAGCAAGTTTGATTGCTATGTAAAAGGCATCTTTGGTTAAGCATGTAACTAAGTTTGCCCCGAAAAGAACTGAAATAGGTCAAAGGCTAAATGAGAAAGTCAGCAGTATGGTGTACGGACTATTCTATGAAGCTGGAAAAAAAGATTGATCTTGCTGGAGCTGACCAGTCCCGTGGGAGGAGCGCTGGAGGAGGCTCATGAGAGGAAGCTTGCCAGATACAAGGAACTGGTCAGCAACTGCTGGAGGCAAGGATGAAAGGCAAACTGCATGCCTGTGGAAGGGAGCTACCGGGGTGTCATTGGACAGTCTCTTCACAGAGCTCTGAGCGCATTGCGCATCGTTGGTACAAGGAGGCAGGGACCCAATACAGTATTACCGAAGCAGCAGAGAAAGATTCAAGATGGCTCTGGATGGAGAGAACAAGTCCATGGGGATCCTCAGCACATGCTACCTGAACAGAACTTGTGGCTTGGTCAACCATGTCTGGTTCACCTGGATGAAGGTGTCTGGAGTAGAAAGACCTAAGACACTCAGTGGCCACAGGATACGTCACTGATGATGTGTTCACAGCAGTGTGAGATATATTCTTCAAATCCTGGTCATGAAGAGATTTTTTGTGGGAATACTTAACATCAGTTCAAATTAGTCATGAGGATCTACTCCACTTTGAATCAGTGATTTAGAAATAGGATATCTTCACCAGGGAAGCGAGCTTAAAGATGGGTAGAAAACAACGGCTTTGATTTTTTTTTGTACTCAACTCTAAGGATTTTTTTGCTGACCAGCACTAGGTGTTGAAAAGGGTTCGATAAATAAGTGCATTGGGAGGACTGAGAGGTTGAGGGAAGCTTGCTTGTAGTCTGTACACAAAGAGATTGATATTGGGAATTGTAATGAAGTGCAGAAAAGTGGGATTCCATGTTCTTTTGAATTAGTGCTTTATTAATAAAACAGGCTTGAAATAAGAAAGTCAGACTTGAAGCTCCCAGTGCACCTTGCTTATTTCTGATTTCATCAGCAGTCAATATATTACATACAGAAAGCATTGCCTAAATAGAATGTAAAATATTGATATACATTAATGTATGCCAATATTTCAAAGTTTTGAATTATCTTATACAGCCTACAGTACCTGTGGTCTAAGGCCAAGTTCACAGATGTGACTGGTTCTTTACTTCACAGTTTATAATAACTGATTTCAAATTTATGCATAGCATTAAAATATTATCATATGATTTCAACAAAAGTTATCACTGTTTATCCAAATAATTAAGCCAACAACACACAAACTTTCTTTTCATAATGAGAGCTACCTCTCAAATAATTCTGTAAGTCCTTAAAAAGTAAGAAGAGTGCTTTAAAAAAACAAATGACATACATACTTATTGCTTAATAAACAATATTTATTGCTCTACTTATTCCTCTCCTAAAGGGATGATATAATTCAGGTACTTCAGTGTTTCAGCCATTTTAGTGCATGTTGGCAGACAGTTCAATCATCAGACATGAAAACTCATTTGATATAACTACACTTCCAGCTGGATATTAGTTCAGTGCCTATTACTGGCCTAGCTGAGAACAGCTAATTCCATGTAAACTTGTGATCAGAACCGGGTCTTCCCGGTCTAATAACTCGGCAATTCATTACTTAAAACTGTATCAAATTCTACACATCACTTTGACAGGAAAATATCTTTAAGAGTAACAAAATTAATACCATTTCAGATAAACTGGGGAAATATACAACAATTTTAACACATATGTAAAATGCAGGATTGCCTTTACCATTTTCCTCTTGTACCATACAAACGGTTAGAAAATCAAATTCATTTTGAAGCAAACCCTACATTTATGATAGCTATCAATTAATTTCTCCTAATGCTAAGAATTTCACATAATGTAAATTAGATTAAAATGCCATATAGAATGTATCTTTAAAAAATCATTTAAAATTATTAATAAACAATCCATCAGTTACACTTGACTTTAAAACATATTGGGAACTAGCCAAATTCAGGTCACAATAAATTTTGTATTTTTTAGATCCTGCAGATGTTTCGAAGTATATTTCTGCATAGTTATATACATAACACATCTATTTTATGAGAAATTACCTTGAACTTATTAGAAAAGTAAATTTCTAACTTTTAAGTCATCCTCATTGAAAACATACACTCCGATAGTGATGTGATGCCTGGACACCAGCCATACAGTGATACTTTTCCCAAGTATCTTTTCAGAATCTATACAGTCTCATTAAGCTACTAGATCGGGAGACATTACCAATGAGCCAAATAAACTTCATGCATCTCATTTTTCAGCAGCAGTTACAGGATAAAGATCAGTAAACACAACCATGAGTGAATTCTCAAACTGGACCCTAATACTAGTTGTATTTCTTTATTAACTTTGCACAGAGCAGGATCAAAATTCTGAACATCATTATCCAAATAACTGAATGGTATTAGCTTTAATTAAACTAAGAACTTCGAGCAACTTACTTACATAACCTAAATTAAAATCAGATAAATTATTTACCGCAGTAGAAATGAATAAATGTCTGTGAATGCTTACCTTTCTCACTGACACTTTCACTCTCAATTTCTACATCATCACAGCTGGTATATTCTGGAGTAGATGCAAGCTCTTCCTCCGAGCTACTCAACGAGACCTGCCGCATTTTACCTCCTTTCTTTGTTTTATGTGGCTTTGGTGGTGGTGGCCTCACTGATTCCGACTGATCTGAGCTGAGCGAGTCATTTCGCAGCATGGTTTCCATCTTTTCCCGTTTTGTTTTCTTAACCGCAGAACTTGGATCCAAGTGTTGCTGTTTCCGCATTGAATCAGAATGACGACCGTCACTCCTATCAAATGGAATGGGGCTTCGCCTGGGTGTCGGTGGACTGTGATTTGGGGTCCTTTGCCAACTAGAACTAGGCCCTTGTAGGTCTTGAGTTCTCTCCATTGAGTAAGAACGCTGACTTTGCACAGGGACCCTGCGATCACATGCAGAACGTTGTCGTGACTGCCTTTCCATTCTATGCTTTGAAATTTGTACATCATCCATCTCTGTGTATGCCAAAGAAACATCACTGTGTCTTCGTTCATGACGTACCCGAGACATCTCGGCATGCATTCGCATTTGCTCCTCGTACGGTTGTGGTTTGACGGGATAACGTGCCAAATTTGGATCACTACGATAACGAGTTTGATACTCTTCCTCTTGTCTCTGTCGCTCATATTCATCTCTACTTTGTGTATCAATATCCTCATCTACTAAATCTCGCAACTCTTGAGATCGCCTTAGACTTCTGCGTGTGGAGTCCCTGCTTTCTCTGTACTCAATATGTTCAGAGTCATCGTAAGCCCACGAGCCCCGCAACGATCGCTTGTCACGGTCTGCATATTCTGTCGGCGATCTCTGCATTGCACTTTCCAAAAGAGCATACTGTGATGGATCTGCTCTGTCGTCCTTCTGGTGGTATTTCCGATTGTGTTCCCTGGATGTTGATGGGCTCCTTTTCCTGGATGGAAATAAATATAAATTCAGTCAGAGGCACTTTGCATGCAGCAAAGTGGTAAATTAAACCATCAATACCTTGCTGCACATACAGACTGAAAATTGTGAAAGACAGTTAAGCATTAATTATGACTATCATAAGTGCAAAATATTAAAGCATTTTGCTTACTATTCATTCTAAATTTAACTGCGAAACAAAGCCTGATATCAAAGCACGTCAACATCAAATCACTTTACGACTCATCACAAAATATTGCTCTCAAACAGAAATTTCAGGCCCATGAAACATCATAGCTTTATTCACACATTTTAAGATTACATCCTCACTCCCCCCCCCCCCCACACTTTTTATTAAACATCTTCCTCGGTTTACCTTTCCGTTTGCCATTGCACATCTGGGAGATAGAGGAAATTATATCCAGAAGAATGCATCAAATCCAAGCTGGCAAGCACTTTTCCTTAATCTCCCCAAGCTCAGCAAAATTACATTCAAAAGCTTCCAATAATTGCAGCCTTGCTGAGCTTTGCACACAGAATTATTCTCTCCATATATTGTGATTTCATCCACAGTAGCAAATCAGAATCTGCACCGCCATCTCAAAGCTAGAAAGTAGGACATCAGCCCACCAACCTAACTTTGATATGTGGTGACATACAGTGGGAGGAGTGAGGAGTTTTACAGTTTAATGTCGTTATCATGTGCTGTATATAGCTGGAGGTCAAGTAAGATTTTACTCTCCAAGGAAGATTATGGTACTTAGCTGATTACCGACGGACAGTTATGCTTGTAAATTGCAGGATTGCCTTTACCATTTTCCTCTGTACCACAGAAATGATTATTTCACTCAGAAATTCACATAAAATTAGAAGCAAGCTCTACATATATGATAATTATCAATTAACTTTTTCTCATAATTCTTGGAATTCTGCATAATAGAAATTATATTAAAATGCCATATAGAATGTGATTATTAAAAACTCATTTCAAATCATTTAAAAGAACAACACATAAACAATCTAGCAGTTATCCTTGACCTTGTACCATATAGGGGACTATCCAAATTCTGGTCACAAATACTGAATTTTTTAGATTCCGCAGAGGCCTCGAAGTATATTTCCGTATAGTTATTTTAAATCCAGAGTACTAATTTATACATTTCCTTTAATTTATTGCTGAACAAAAACAAATCACACAGGAAATGTGCTTTATCATTGCATATGGCTGAACAGTCAATTATCTAGAACTTTCTGTCATACTTGGAATTTAGCCAGTTTTGGAAGTCATTTCAGTTTAGTCACTGCCATTACTCCAAGCACGTATGACAAAAGGTTGCTGCCTCTGATGGACCAAGATTTAACTGCTGATGTGAAGGATTTGAACAGACAATAAAGTGAAAACAAGTAAGTGTTCCCTTATCACTGGAATGACAATCAAAGGATCGGGAAAGTCACTTCTCTGTAAGTTAAATAGAATAAAGCCCAAAAATATCATAGCTGAAGTTCTAAATTTTGCTTTAAATTATATAATCATATCATTTGGATCTGGCAATGCTAATACAGCTCTCATAATATTTTAGTATTTGAAGATGTTAAATATTTGACAAAGAAGCATTGCTTTCTTTTCATTTTCAAGCATTTTAATGGTATGTTGGAATAACTTGGTCAATTTTAACAACATAAGATGAAATGAGATAAGGTTGAACTGGAATATTGGAACTTATTATTAAGAGTAGACCCTTTAGTCTGGTCTATGACCAAACCTCACAAATCCTTTTATACCCACTCTCCTATTATATTTAATGGACAAAGATAAATCAAACTCAGATTTGAAATCAGCAATTGACTTATCATTAATTGATGTTTGCAGTAGTCTGTTCCAAACTTGACTCTGAAAGTACAACCTATCTAGTCCCAGAGTGCTTAACCAGTTTATTTCATCTACCTTATTTGTTCCACATAATACTTTTAAAAAATCAGCTTACATTCAAGGGATATGATTTTAAAATCTATGCCCATTGTTTAATGACTGGAATCCAGATAAAATTCTGTTAAAGCAATGTTGCCCTCCTGCAAAGCACATCGATTACACATCCTAAGGTATAATAATAAGAATTGCTGGGCTTTGTAAACTGGTTGGGCTACATTTGAAGTACTATTAGGAGATTATACTTACTTGTAAACCTTGAACACAAAGGCCAACAGTCCATGATCTTTTTGATTACTGCTTGTATCTGTCAGTGAGGACCACAACCTTGCCGTAGGGTTTGGAGGCTTGCGTGCCTCAATGACCCAGAGAGCTATGTTGGCTGGAGTCAGGACTTTATGTTGTGACTCTTGGTAGGGTCACCCATATCAAACAGGTCAAAGGGTAGAGGCCAGACTAACAGTGGTCCACCAGTCCTCCAGCATTGGGATTCAGCTCAGGGCTAACAACCCTGACTGGTAAAACAAAATTATTATGGAAACAGCAATGAAGATTCCTTCTCCATCTCAGTGCGATGGTATTCCTGAGTCTCCACTTGGGACTTGCATGTCTGACAGTAGTGAAAACCAAGAAGAAGCTACTAATGTGATAAAAGGAAGCCCTGAGAGATGGAGGACCTTCACTGCTGCCCTAATTGCCAGTGGTATAATGGGCAGTAAGTAATTCAGTGACATAAAATGATCCATCGCCTTCTCTCAGAATCAGTTTCACACCGCTTAGAGACTATTCCATTCTAAACCCCTTTAGCTCAAAGTAGATGCACTAAAATCCATATCCATCCCCCATTGCTTTAGCCAGGCAGTAACGATATCCAACAACAGAAAATCACCTCCTGACATTCTATGGCATTATCATCATTGAATCCCGAACTATAAATACTCTGTGCATTGCTATTGACTAGTAATGGAACTGAAGTAGACAGATGCAGCTACAAGAGCAGGTCAGAAGCCAGAGATCCTGCAGCGAGTAACTCACCTCCAAACTCTGCAAAGCCTGTCTATCATCTACAGGGCTCAAGCCAGCAGTGTGATAGAATACTCTCCACTTATCCACATGAGAGTAGCCATAAAAACAATCTAGAAGTTCAATATAGTAAGAACTCAGCAGGCTGTTTGATTGACAGCCCATCAACTTCACCACCAATGCAGAGTAGCAGCAATTTGCATCATCCTCAGTATACAAACCAGTAATTCCCCACGGCTCCTTTGACAGCACCTTCCAAATCCATGACATCTACCAGCTGGAAGGGCAGCAAAAGAACAGAACACCCTTACTTCCTTAGGAGTCTGCAGTGATTCAGCATGAATCAGAATCAGGTTTATTATCACCGGCATGTGACGTGAAATTTGTTAACTTAGCAGTAACAGTTCAATGCAATACATACTCTAGCAGAGAGAGAGAGAGAGAGAGAGAGAGAGAGAGAGAGAAATAAATAAATAAAATAAAAGATAATAATAAATAAACAAGTAAATCAATAATGTGTATCGAATAGATTTTTTAAAATGTGCAAAAACTGAAATACTGTATATTAAAAAAAGTGAGGTAGTGTCCAAAGCTTCAATGTCCGTTTAGGAATCGGATGGCAGATGGGAAGAAGCTGTTCCTGAATTGCTGAGTGTGTGCCTTCAGGCTTCTGTATCTCCTCCCTGATGGTAACAGTGAGAGAAGGGCATGCCCTGGGTGCTGGGGGGTCCTTAATAATGGACGCTGCCTTTCTGAGACACCGCTCCCTGAAGATGTCCTGGGTACTTTGTAGGCTAGTACCCAGGATGGAGCTGAGTAGATTTACAACCCTCTTCAGCTTCTTTTGGTCCTGTGCAGTAGCTCCTCCAGACCAGACAGTGATGCAGCCTGTCAGAATGCTCTCCATGGTACAACTATAGAAGTTTTTGAGTGTATTTGTTGAAATGCTAAATCTCTTCAAACTCCTAATAAAGTATAGCTGCCGTCTTGCCTTCTTTATGACCACATCGATATGTTGGGACCAGGTTAGATCCTCAGAGATCTTGACACTGAGGAACTTGAAGCTGCTCACCCTCTCCACTTCTGATCCCTCTATGACAAACTTATATAGATGTATAGCAGATAGTGTATTGACTGGCTGCATCTGGGCCTGTTATGGAAACACCAATGCCTTTGAACAGTAAATCCTACAAAAGGTAATGGACTTGGCATAGTCATCATGGATAGAGCCCTCCCAGCCACTGAGCACATCTACGTGAAACGCTGTCGTAGGAAAGCAACATCCATCATCAGAGATCCTCACCACCTAGCCATGCTCTTTTCTCACTGCTGCCATCAGGTAGAAGGTATGAGAGCCTCTGGACTCGCACCACCAGGTTCAAGAACAACCTCTACCCTTCAATCATCAGGCACTTGAACAATAGTGGATAGCTACACTCACTTGCCCTACCATTGAAGTGTTCCCAAAACCAAATGATCTCAATTTTAAGGACTCTTTATCTTGTGATGTTCTCGTTATTCACTGATCCTGTTATATATTGCCCCTTCCTAGCACGGACTGGACTCACTATTCACCCCCAGTTACACAAATAACAAATACACCCACTCAGGGATGTCAGTGGTCCTCATCGCTCGCAAAGGACATGCACACTCATATAGTTACTGAGTATTCCCACAGGAAAATAAACCTCATGATTGTTTATGGTGACATATATGTAGTTTGATGATAAAATTTACTTTGAACTTTGGTACACCACCATCTCAGAGTTGCCTTCCACAGCACTTACCGTCCCTGTTTGGAATATATCACTGCCCCTTCACCATTGCTGGATGAAATTCCTGGAACTTTCTCCCTAACAGCATTATGAGTTTCTCTCACCTCAAACACTGCAGCAGTTCACCACCACTTTTGCAGGGGTAATTAGGGAATGACAATTACCGGTAAATGCTGACTGCCTATGAAGCCCTTCAATGAATTTAAAAATGAACCATCAATATAACTCTGTGAATTAATACTCTGACCTACACTATTGGAAATGCTGATCATTGATGTGTGCGTTTCAATCCCTTCATCTATAAAAACGACACACACAAAATTCTGGTGGAACTCAGCAGGTCAGGCAGCATCTATGGAAAAGAGTAAACAGTTGACATTTTGGGCCAAGACCTTTCTTCAGGACTGAGAAGGAAGGGGGAAGATGCCAGAATAAAAAGGAGGCTAGCTGGAACGTGAGAGGTGACGCCAGGTGGGTGGGAAAGGTCAAGGGCTGGAGAAGAAGGAAACCGATAGGAGAGGAGAGTGGACAGTAGGGGAAAGGGAAGGAGGATGGGACCCAGGGAGAAGTGGTAGGTAGGGAGACAGGGTAAAAGGCCATAGCAGAGAAGTGTTTTTGGAATTGGTTTATTATTGTTAATTGAACCGAGTATACATAAAAGAGCTCTAGTTTTGTATGCCATCCATACAGATCATTTCAAAAGATGTCTATTGAGGTAGTGCAAGGGAAAAACGGTAACAGTGATAGAGAAAATGTCATGTAAGGAAAAAATAAGATCAAAGGTCATGGGGGGAATTGTGAGGTCAAGTGTTCCTTTCTAAGGCTGAAGAGAATTTTCAGAAAGTTGGGTGATTTTCCAATCCCTAATGCAGAGGCACAGTGGCATTTCAAATGCAGACATAATCATGTATATGCTGTGGACACTGCCAAAAAGAAATATCAAGGTAGATATAAACTCCAAGATGAAAGGCAAGCATCTATCGCCCCTAATCTGTGGGGTTACCTTGGTGCACAGCTGCGTATAGTTAAGAATGGCACAGTGTAGTACATTGCCTAAGCACCAAAGATGAATGATCAACTTTATCCGCTGTACAGTTAGGAAATTGCTGTGTTGTGTTGGTGTGACATGCAACCAAAAACAACATTCAATAACTATAAAGAATAAAAATTATACTAAAATAAGATAGAAGTACAGATATGTATAAAAAGTGGTTTAAAGTGTTTACGGGGCATTAACTGAAGTAATATATGGGGGGGGGGGTGGCGTGGAAGGTGTGCTTCCTGAACAGATTTCCCACATCTTCTTCCTTGACAACGAAGGGTGTGAGGGTGTGGGGCATTAGCGATGGTCTGGCTAATCAGGCACGTGGGGGAGGGGGGAGCAGTCTTTAAAGTTTGATCTCAGAGTCAAATCTAAAGTAGAACCTGTTCAACTGGTTTGAGAAGCGGAGTTCATTGGGGCAGGTGGGCGCCTTGTTTTTGTAGTTGATAATAGACTGAAGATCTTTTGAAACTTGCAGAAACCTGCCTTTCCGGTTTGACTGTGTGTGACGGCTCTGATTGCCTCCTCCAGCTTGCACAAGCACGGAAGTGAAGCAATCAATGGTACAACAACTCTGAGATTTGTGTTCTCCAAATAGCCACGAAACAAGGAAAGAACATGAAAGTCTTTCAGAGAGAAATATCAGTCCCGCCCCCTCCCCCGCACACAAAGAATGGAATCATGATCATCAACCCCCAAAATCCCTCCCCCCACACAAAATGGAACATAAACATCGACCCCAAACCCACCTCCCCCGCTCCCTCACAGACTCCTCCGGCAGTGATCATAAGGCAGGCATTTGATGTTGAACACTCACTCACCAACAATGTGCAACTCGTCAGCAATGTGGAAAATTCCTCAGCTATGTCCTAGTAAGAAGAAGCAGGACAAGTCCAATCTGGTTTACTACCAGACATCAGTTTAGCTTAACCAAGAACAAGGTGATAAAATGCTATTAAATGCCACTTACTCACCAACAACCAATGCATGAATGCTCAGATTAGGTTTTGTCAGAACAACTCGGCTCCAAATTACATCACCACCTTGGTCTAAAAATGTACCAAACAGCTGAATTTGATTACTAGACAGCTTTTGACACTATCAGACATCAAAAGTTTCTGGTAAATATTAAAACAAAGGGCACAGAAGGAGAACACTCCATTGACTGGAGGAAAAAAATCAAACAAAGGGGCTGTAGTTATTGAAGGTCATTCATCCCAATTCCAGAAGTTTGTGAGAACAGTATGCTATACCTGGACCATCTTCAGACACCTCATCAATGACCTTCCTTCTATCAAAGGGTCAGAACTGAGTATGTTTGCCATAATGTTTAACTGCAGCTGCCTCTACAAGTAATGATGCAGCCCACAAATGCATGCACTGAGAGCTGAGCAATATTCAGGGAAGTAACATTTGTACCACAGAAGCCTAAAGCAGTGACTATTTCCAAAAAGTGAGACCGTAGCTCACAATCCCTGATATTAAATGCCATTGTTCTACAGAAAACTGTAATCCAACTTGTATCTTTTGTTGTACAGCCTCCTACAAATAACATGAAACATCCCACTGGATTTAAAAAATATATATCCTTTGGACCCAGAGTGATCTATCTATTCACCCATAATTTCCTAGTTCCTCAGCACATAGCAGGTACATTAATCTGCCTTGCTCAGGAACAGAATGGCTGACCTCACACTTCTCCACACTAAATTGCATCCATCAAGATCTCTCAATGTTCCAAACGTTCTGCTTCCATCCACACTATTTATTGTGTTATCTAACTTAGTGCCATCAACAAGTTTGGATATAGAGCTGTAAAATTGATGCCTTTGTGCAGATTACCCATATATAATTATGCTGCCAATTAATCCCAGTTAATGCACAGAATTAACACATAGACAAATGCACTAATAAATATCTTGCCCCACTTCATAGTCAGCTGCTTGATATCTGCTCTATCCATGCTTAACTTAGGGCAATTCATTTCTGGAACAAAACAGCAAAGTCCTACTAATTTCACGGTGATAATACGATGAAGGAGAGAGCAGGGCAGAATAGGCCCCAATCATTGAATTGCTGTAAGAGACAGTATCTTTGGTGCATAAATTGTCCTCATTAGTGTAGGCGACTGTGAAACCTGTCACTAAAAGTTTCTGGAGAAATAATCAATCAGCTGGAAGAACTCCAGATGCAGAATTGTTGATGTTTTGCATCAGGATAATTCCAATGTCTGCAGTCTCTTGGGTCTCCACTGAGCGCTTCTGAGCACCCCTGGGATAAGAGATATGAGAAAATATTCCTGCAGTAGTTACAGCAGAGAATGGACCCTCTCCTCCATCACATTTGTACTATCTCTATGGAAGTTGATTCTTCACATGTCTGAACCCATTTCTTAGTTCCTTTCCCACTCGCTAAGTTCTTAAGATCTCTTCCACTCAGCAGGGCCTGTTGTCCACATACCCTTCCACTCAGCAGGGCCTGTTGTCCACATACCCTTCCACTCAGCAGGGCCTGTTGTCCACATACCCTTCCACTCAGCAGGGCCTGTTGTCTACATACCCTTCCACTCAGCAGGGCCTGTTGTCTACATACCCTTCCACTCAGCAGGGCCTGTTGTCCACATACCCTTCCACTCAGCAGGGCCTGTTGTCCACATACCCTTCCACTCAGCAGGGCCTGTTGTCCACATACCCTTCCACACAGCAGGGCCTGTTGTCCACATACCCTTCCACTCAGCAGGGCCTGTTGTCCACATACCCTTCCACTCAGCAGGGCCTGTTGTCCACATACCCTTCCACTCAGCAGGGCCTGTTGTCCACATACCCTTCCACTCAGCAGGGCCTGTTGTCCACATACCCTTCCACTCAGCAGGGCCCCAGGTCCCACAATTCCCTTTCATCTGGTACATCTGGTTCACTGATGCCCTGGTCCTCACACTCCAAATCAACTCACTGAGACCCTTCAAGCTGACCATGCTCCTAAAAACTTACTGATTTAACCAGGAAATTAAATACAATGTAACATCTAAAACATTAATTAAAAATGGGTTAGTGTATCAATATGAATAACACCCAGCAGACTGGAAGATCTGAGCCTTTGGCACTACAAAAGTCTGATCATGCCAGATTACTGGAGTTTCACTGTTTTATGTATCTGAATGTTTACAGTGCATCCCATAAGTGAGTAGTGAGCAAAATCTCCTCCTTCATATGTGAACTCAACAAACTGTTCCTTTGGCTAAACCAGCAGTAAAATTTATATACAAGCAAGAGAAAATCTGCTGATTCTGGAAATCTGAGCCACACACGCACAAAATGCTGGAGGAACTCAGCAGGCCAGGCAGCATCTATGGAAAAAAACACAGTTGACGTTTCAGAACGAAACCGTTCAGCAGGACTGCAGAAAGAATGCTGAGGAGTAGATTTGAAAGATGGTGGGGGGGGGGGGGGGGGGAGAGAAAAACACCGGGCAATAGGTGAAACTTGGAGGGGGAGGGATGAAACAAAGAGCTGGGAAGTTGATTGGTGAAAGAGACAGAAGGCCGTGGAAGAAAGTAAAAAAGGTAGGAGAGGAGAACCAGAGTAGGTGATGGGCAGGCAAGGAGATAACATGAGAGAGGGATAAGGGGATGGGAAATGGTGAAGGGGTGGGGGGGAGGCATTAATGGAAGTTCGAGAAATTGATACTCATGACATCAGGTTGGAGGCTACCCAATTGGTATATAAGGTATTGTTCTTCCAACCTAAGTGTGACTTCATCCTGACAGTGGAGGAGGCCATGGATGGACATATCAGAATGGGAATGGGAAGTGGAATTAAAATGGGTGGCCACTGGGAGATCCCAATTGTTCTGACGGATGGAGCTTAGATGTTCATTGGAACAGTCTCACAATGGGTAAAGTGTACTTACAGTATCTTAGTAAGCTCAGTATAAATGAGTTGTGATTACTATAGTCATAAAATTGTGTAGCTTGCACACAAGCTCTGTGGATCAACTTGCCCTTGCAAATCATGGCGCCAACCAAACTAATCATTCAAAGTAAATTTATTATCAAAGTACGTATGTGTCACCACATACTCCCCTGAGATTCATTGTCTTGCAGGCATTCACGTTCACAGTAGAAGAAAGAAATACAGTAGAATCAACAAAAACGTACACACCAAGACTAACAAGCAGCCAATGTGTAAAAGAAAACAAACTGTGCATATACAAAAAAAATTGTAAATAAATAATACTGAGAACCTGAGTTGTAGACTCATTGAAAGTGAGTCCATAGATTGTGGAATCAATTCAGAGTTGAGGTGAGTGAAGTTATCCATACTGGTTCAGAAGTCTGATGGTTGAAAGGTAATAACTGCTGCTGAACATGGTGGTGTGGGGCCTAAGGCTCCTTCCCAATGGCAGTAGTGAGAAGCGAGCATTTTTCTTGCGGCAGCAGTCCTTGTAGATGTGCTTAGTGGTCAGTCACTATGCAAATTAAGAGAGCAACACATTGGGAAAATGCTAAACTAATTCAGTAAAGTCATCATGGACTCATGAAGGAGAACAAATTTATTAGAGGTTCCTAAGGAGGTCTTGACCAGCGGCATAGAAGAGAACCAGCAGATGCATTTCACTGGAATTTCCAGAAGACATTTGATGAAGTGTCTCACAGTAGCTTAAGTCACAAGATAAGAACACATTGTGTTGGAGATAATACATTGGCAATGGATAGAGGACTGGGTAACAGGCAGGATGGATATTGAAGTCACTTCAAGCTGGCGACTTTTGCTCTAACCATAGAAATCAATACTGGGATTGCAGCTGCTTGCAATGCATGTCAAAGACCAGGAGAAAGAAATGTGAAAGAACCCAAAGCTGTGAATGTCATAATTATAGGTGGGAAGGGAAGCTATGAGGAGGACACAAACTCTTTATACAGTTGTATTGATAGGTTAAGTAAATAAGCCAAAATTGTGCAAACAGTTTAATGGAGAAAAATGTATATTACATCTTGGAACAATGTACAATACATATTCATTAATGGAGAAAAACTACCAAAAATTAAAGCAATAGGATTTGGGGATCATTTCAAATGAAGATCAAGGATTAGCTTTATTTGCCACATGTACATGAAACATACAGTGGAATGTGTCATTTCTGTCAAAGGAAACCAGTGAGGATTGTGCTGGATTGAGGATTGTGCCCACAAGTGTCGCCACGTTTTTGGCATCAACGTAGCATGCCCGCAACTCACTAACCCGAACAAAACATCTTTGGAATGTTGAAGGAAACCGGATCACCTAGAGGAAACCCATGTGATCATGGGGAGAATATACAAACTCCTTATTAGGAATTGAAACCCGATGGGTCATCACCAGTCCTGGAATAGCTTTATGACATGCTTCTGTGCCCCCTACTCCTTTTCCCACTTTTTATGATCTATGCTCTAATGTATCTTAGCACAATAGAGTTTTGTACTCGGCAGATGTTACTAGTGCTAGGAGATGAGTCATTTGCCAGAAACACAGCGAACGAGTACACAGGTACTGTAGGTTATAAGGAAAAGTAATTGAACATTAGCCTTCAAGAGGATATAAGAGGGAGGTTTCACTGCAACTAGTGAGAATTATCTATTGAGAACAATCCATTTCAGGAAGGATATAATTTTATTGAAGGCATTTCAATGATGTTTTATGAGGGTGATTCTGCGTAAGGATGGGTTGTAGTACGATGAAAAGTTAAACAGATTGGGAGTCAGAGGATTATATGTCTCTAAATGCCTTGCCACAGAATTCTGAGGCAGACACCTTTTGTAGATGTATGGCTAAAATGGATCTTTATCTAGTGAGAGAATCAGCAATCATGGGGAAAGAGCAGCAATTTGGACCTGAGGAATATCAAATCAGCCAGGACCAGGTAAGCGATGAGGCAGACCAAAGGCTTGAATGGCCGACTCCTGTTCCCACCTCTTATGATCTTATGCTATTTTAGTAGCATACGGATTTGAGCCCTGTAGATGTTAGAAGTGCTGGGAGATGAGTCATTTTCCAGCGAATACACAGTCTTTGACCTACTCTTGCAGACACAATATTTATATCTTGGTTTAGTTACGTTTGAGATCCTTACAAGCTCTGGTGTGACTACACTGAGAGCACCGCGTGCTGCATACAGATTTGGTATTTATATTTAAGGAAGGACATACTCGCTTTAGAGATCATTCACAGAAGGTTTATTCAGTTGATTCTTTGGATGAACAGGTGTGACACATGATGAGGGGTTTAGAAGGTTGATTCTCACCGAGCTATAGAAATCTGAGAGTGATCTTTTTGAAGCACACAAGATTCTGAAGGGGACTGTCAGAGCTCATATTGATGGAATGCTTCCTGTAGTGAGTATATCTAGAACTAGCTTCAAAATCAGTGGTTGTCCTTTAAGTACAAGATCAGCATGTTTCTTTTTCTTAAAGCATTGCAGCTGTGGAATTCTTTACACCAGGAAAATGTGGACTCAGTCATTGAATATATTTGCAGCAAGAATTGGCAGATACTTGAACAAGGGAATTGAAGGTGTGAGAAAAGCACAGGGAAGTAACATAAAGCCTAAAATCAATTGACCATCATCTTATTGAAAGGCAGTGCAAGCTCTAAGGGCTAAATAGTCTTATCATTCTTTCTTATAAACAATATTATAAATAAACTACATACTATGGATCAGTATTATATTTATTGTGTTTTGCATTCTGTTGTGTGACTTTTTTTTACAACACCCATGGTAGCACTCTCTTTCGGACAATGTCTTTGACCTGAAACATGAACTCTGCTTTTCTTTCCACAAATCCAGTCGGACCTGCTGTGTGCTTCCAGCACTTCATGTTTTTATTCAAGTGCTTTGGCAGCTACAGTTTGATTTTCAGGTTTTTTTTAACTGGCTAATTGTGAGTTCACCTTAAACAATTATCTACCTCAACATCACACTTTTTATAATGTAGTCACCAAGAGCTATTATCAGAGTACATATATGTCACCATATATAACGCTGAGATTCATTTTCTTGTGGGCATACTCAATAAATCTATGGAATAGTAACTGTAACAGAATTGATGAACGTCCCCCTAACTAGGGCTTTCAACCAGAGTGTAGGAGACAACAAACTGCAATGCAAAAAGAAGAAACAATTAATTAAATAAATTAGCAATAAATATTGATAACGTGAGATGAAGAGTCAGCGACAGTGAGTCCATTATTTGTAGGAACATTTCAGAGATGCTGTAAGTGGAGTTGAGTGAAGTTTATTCAAGAGCCGGACGGTTGAGGGGTAGTAGCTGTTCCTAGACCTGATGATGTGAGTACCTTTATCTTGATGGCAGCAGTGAGAAGAGTGGGTGGTGGGGCTCCCTGATGCTGGATGCTGCTCTCCTGTGACAACATTTCATATAGATGTGCTCAGTGGTAACAAGCTTTCCAATAACTCAGAGATAACCTCATGAAACTTAATCGTCATCAACTAAGGAAATAGCAGTTACCGAGTCTACTCACTGTAAGAGTTTGATTGGACAAAATAATATCCGTATATTCTGCAGTGTAGGGAAAAAAGATAAACAAGGTCTTATGATATTTTAAATTCAATGTTTCTAACCCTGTTAAAAGAAAAGAACTTCAAGGGTAGTCTAATAAAAATGGATTTGCAACTCCTGAACTTCATAGCCACATATTTTTTTAAAATCAGATAGTATACTGGGAAACACACACAAACTGCTGGAAAAACTCAGCTGGTCAGGCAGCATCTATGGAGGGGAATAAACAGTTGACTCTTTTGGCAGAGACCCCTCACCAGGACTGGAAAGGAAGGGGGAAGAAGCCAGAATAAGAAGGTGGAGGGGGGAGGGAAAGGAGTACAAGCTGGCAGCTGATAGGTGAAAGCAAGTGAGGGAGAAGGTGGGTGGGTCGGGCAGGGGAATTGAAGTAAGAAGCTGGGAGGTGATAGATGGAAAAGGTAAAGGTCTGGCAAAGAAGGAATCTATTAGGAGAGGGTGGTGGAGCATGGGGGAAAGGGAAAGAGGAGGGGAACCAAAAAGAGAGGAGAAAGGTGGCAGATTAACCAGAATGGAGAATAAAATAAAGAGAAGTGAGGAGGAAGGAGTGATTATTGGAAGTTGGAGAAATCGATGTTCATGCTATTAGGTTGGAGGCTACCCAGACGGACTATGAAGCGTTGCTCCTCCGTGAGTTTTGCTTCATTGTGGCATTAGAAGTGGCCATGGAGAAATGTGCCAGAAAGGGAATAGGAAGTCAGTTTGGCCGAGCTTGCCTTTTGCAGCGGACGGAGTGAAGATGCTTGACAAAGTAGTCCATGGTTAGGGTTAAGACTGTGCTGGGTATCAGCAATGTAGAGGAGGCCACACGGTGAGCACCAACAGACACACAGGTGAAGTCTCACTACACCGTCAGTGTCTCGATGATGGTGAGGGAGGAGGTTAGGGGTAGGCTTAGCACTTGCCACACCTGCTTGGGTAAGTGTTGGGAAGTGAGATCAGTGGGTGCAGATGAGTGGACAAGGAAATCACATAGAGAGTGATCCCTATTGAAAGGGTGTGCCTGGTAGTGGGAGTCCATTGGAAATGGCAGAAGTTCTGGAAAATGATACACTGGATATGGAGTTAGGTAAGGACAAGGGGAAGTGGGAGAATGGGGTGAATGCAGAAATGTGGAGACGATGTGTGTGTGTGTGTGTGAGCAGTATTGATTGAGACAGAAGGAAAGGCCCATGCTTTGAAAAAATAGAGGACATTCAGATGTTCCGTAATGGAAAGCCTCATCCTGAGAACAGATACAGCATAGACAGAAGGAATGGGAGATGGAAAAGGCATTTTTACCCAAGAGGCGGGAAGAGCTATAGTGAAGATAGCTGTGAGGGCCGGTAGGTTTGTAAAAGGTATCAGTGGATAGTCTGTCTCCAGGGACAGAGACAGAGAGATGACGGAAGGGAAGAGAAGTGTCAGAGATGGACCAAGGGTAGAGGGCAGGGTAGAAGGGTAGAAGTTGAAGGCAAAATTGATGAAGTTGAAGAGCTCAGCATGGGTGCAGGAAGCAGCAACAATACTGTTGCCAGTGTTGCAGAGAAAGAGTTGAGGAGCATTTCCAGCGTACGACAGTATACTGTAGTGCAGTAGCATATTGTGCTGCTATGAATTTATCAAAACTGAAAAAAAATTGCATCATTACTGGAGTTCTGACGTTCATAACAGTCCTTGCAATACTGATGGGAAAGTCACAGGTGGGGGACCTCCCAACAGACTGATTGTCCCTGCTACATTGTGCTCCAATATGTTAGCATGGTGTCTCTCCTGTCTGGCTGGCCGTCTGGGAATTCATTCAGTTCTCTTCTTTTCCTTGTAGCACTTGTCAAGACTTGAGCAAAGCTCAGCAACATTGCATTGGCAACTTGTATTCGGCCTTGCCTGAGAAAGTGGTATATCAAGTCAACTGATGCTGGAGCCTAGCGGTATTTGTTTTACATTCCTTTCAGCCTCAGTGTTGGCATCTAGATTTCCAATTGAGAGTTTTAATTAATGGCCCTGTTTGGCCTAGTGTTTATTGTTTGTTGTCCCTTAAAATCATGTTTGCATTAAAGTCTGTGAACTATCGACCCGCTTCAGTGTCTCTCTCTCCACACTTGGGCCACATCTGAATGTAGTGATACTGTAGTTACAATTTTTCTTTAAAAAATCATAAAATTTTGTGGAACCACAGTTTGGATCAAAACAAAATGACTTGGTAATCATTCAGATTAAATTTCATTCTCAGAAAAACAAGATGATTTTCAGTTGCAACACGATGAAAAAACCTGCATGTATGTGATAGAGTTTCCAAGCATTGTCTGATTTAAATTCCCATATTCACCATATATGGCAAAACACCACCTAGCACAAATTTTGAAGCATTGATTTCAGATTTCTCAGCAGTTATTTTTTTCTTTGCTCAGCTGCAATGAAAATCTTCTATGTTGAATCAAATAATAAAACTAGCACTTAGCAATTTTTATGCACCTGTGTGTTCTTCACTGCCTGAAGTCCACTCATCACACAAAGTTGAAATTTGGCTTTCATTTCTTCCATATCTTTTATATATTTATACAATATTTTTAGATATAAGCATAACTGTACTCACGGTAAGGTTTTTATTACAGGGAATGGGATTGGTGCAAGCTGGCCAGTCAGACCTTACAGGGCAGAAACTCTATTGTGCTGGCCCAGGGAAGATTGAGATTTTGAGATCAAGGCAGGATTGGCCAGTGATGTGGAGCTGTAGCCTAGCTCATACTGTGCAAAGTGCTGGAGGGCAGGGAAGTAACTGCAAATGTTTACTTGGGATCATTCACAGTCAAAATCAATCAAAGGCAAGTGTCACATCTTGCCTATATGGGCACATGGTTATTGCTGAAGCATAAGTGAACAATGTATCTGGAGCAACCTGATCTCACTCACTAAGTTACTGGTACAGAGATTAACATCACATGGCATTTTAGTGTTCAGCATCATGGAATAGGAGTGTCTGACCACATGAATGAAAACTCTAGCATAGACCTTCATCAGTACCCATTCTCACATAGGCACATTTATATTTTTTGGTCCAGAGTAAACAGATGCTGGTTTTGATGTAGCTGGCTGTGGAAGAAAGTTGACATTGATACACCAACTGATATTTGGACCATTGGAAAGACTACCAAAGAGCTTGAAGATGCTGCTACCTGGCATATAAAAGTAAATCTCCTAGAATATATTGATCTGAGACAAGTTGAGAGCTTGCCTATGGTTTCATTGCTCCAGTTAAAGCCCACTGTGGGAATTACTTGCACTCTGCTATCTAATCCACGTGTCGTCAAAGTGAGTGTTGCATGCTGTTTGACAAGATTGTGCCCTGCTCAGTAGCCTCATGCCCACAGGTATTGTAGCTGGAGGACCAACAACCAAAAATGGAGATGCTCCACTTCTACACTAAGAACCTTTGCTACTCATCTGCAAACAAGAAATATTACAGGAAACAAGAGGATTTCTATCTCCTTATTCTAGTCTGATACCTCTACACTCAGATCATTAAGCAATCAATAGAACCAGAATCAGTTGTTCAAATAATAACACCTCTGTATTAGATTTACTTGCTCAGTCAGTTGCTTTTTCTGCTCCAGTAATTAAATTAATGAGTGTATTTCCAATGGGCTCTGCGCATATTTATTTAAATCACAATTCAGCAAAACTTAGTTCAGAATATCTGGGCTACATTAAAAAATGTTCTTTAAAAATTGCTTGTGAAGGATGAAAGCCATCCTAACATTTTCTAAAAATATTCCTTCTGGCATGGTTACTCATCTCCACATGTCCTCTTGACAGGAGAGGAAATGAGTTGTGCATTCTTTCATTACACCCAATATCAATCCTTCGCTGTATGCATAAGACAGTATGATGCAACATCAAACAGACAGCGCTACCCTTTTCTTTATTCTCTCCCACATAGCCCACGTTCTCCTCTGCCCTCCTATAGTCTGGTCTAAGTGGCTTCTTTTATGAAGGATTGTGATTGCAGCAATAGTTTGCATTAGACCTTTCAAAGCATCTTAGAATGGAGATGAGGAGCAATTCCTTCAGCCAGAGGATGGTGAATCTCTGGAATTCGAGGCCAAATCATTGGGTATATTTAAGGCAGAGGCTGATAGATTGTTGAGTAGACAGGGATGAAGAGATAAGGGGAGAAGGTGGCAGGTTGGGGCTGAGAAGAAAATGAATCAGCCTTGGTGAAATAACAGTGTAAACTCGATGGGCCAAATGGACTAATTCTGCTCCTATATCTTATGGTCATAAGGAACATCAATCCACTCTCAAAAATCCTTCAAACTCATATTGGAGAACTGATGGTCCACCAGTTCCTGTGGGTGGACCATGTCATCTTCAGGTCTAATCCCAGATACCCGAAGCAAGTATTCTCACTGGTGCGCCATCGGTGCAAACCGTTTCCAGGAGGACAGAGAATACATTTTAACCATATTGCAGTATGAAGCAGTACCATGTTGGCTGCGTCTATAATGTTCAACACGATTTCTATTTCAATTACACAGAATGGAATAGAAGGTCAATGGGCTGGGAAGAAAGTTAATGCAGACACCGTTAAACAGGATATTCTGTTGCATCATTCCAAAAAAATAAGTTGGGTGGAGTTGATAATCCCTCGTGCTCTTGAGCAGTCTCTTGGATTTAAGGATGACATGTTTCTGCTGCATGTCCATAGACTTGGAGATGTGGTTGAGTCATTTGTGTAACACACAGGCTCTGTCACGGGTGTGGACTGGTGCTGATTAGGTAACCGGGTTGATTGACATGTTGTGTTTCCTTTAGACTGCCCTCTTTACATGCCCTCTATGTGTTCCTGTTGTGGACAACTAAGATGGTCAGGACCTCTTGAATGTTTGTACTCCACTTTGAATGGCCACAGGGCAGGCATTCCCTTGAGTCTCGAGAAAGGTGGTTACAATTCATCAAGGGAACTTTGTGAATGCCCTTTAGATGCATCCTCTGTCCTTCTAGAAACTGCCCACAGTGATGGAGCACCGGTGAGAGCACTTGCTTTAGGAGTCTTTTGACATCTGCAGGAGCCTGGGTCTAGAGGCAATAGTAAGCGTCACAAATTGGGGTCTTCCTAATTTGCACTGGTTGGCCATGATGTCTTCTACATCTTATCAATATGATAGGAGCATGACCCCTCAAGTCCACTCCAGCATTTAGTAAGATCATGGCTGATATGACTGTAATCTCTGCTCTGCCTTACGATTACCAATGATAACCTTTCACCTTCTTACTCACTAAATATCTATTTATATCTGCCTTAAGAACATTCAGTGACTTTCCTTCCACTGCCCTTTGATGAAGAACGTTTGTAGACTGCACGATCCCTGAGAGAAAAAAAAGACTTTGCAGCCTTAAATAGGCAACCTTTTATTCATAAATGGTAACTCCAGTATTTGATTCTGCAGCAAGAGGAAATTCCTCTATGCAAACACCGTGTCAAGACCCCTCAGTATCTTAAGCATTTCAATCAAATCTCCTCTCATTCTCCCAAACTTTAGCATTTACAAGCCTGGCCTATTCAACATTTCCTCATAAGTCCTGCTGTCCCAGTCTACATATACATCTGGTGAATCTCTTCTGGGCTACATTCATTGCGTTTACATCCAGGACAGCAATATCATACTCAACATATGGCCTCACCAATGCCCATGTTATTGAAGGACACAACTTTGCTAATTTCGTACTTAGTTTCCTCTGCTGATAAACAGCAACATACCTTCAGTCTTTCTAATTGCAGGCCACATCTGCAGATGAACATTTTGTGATTCAAGTTTCAGAAGACTCAGATCTTTCTGCATCTCAAAGATCGACAATCTCTCAATTTTGAGAAACTTCACTACAGAGTACAGTGGAGAGTATCCTGACTGGTTCGGCTAGGGTTTGGTATAGAAACACCAATGACCAAGAACAGAAAAGTCTACAAAAAGTGGTGGATGCAGCCCAGTCCATCATAGTAAAGACCGTCTCCACCACTGAGCACATCTACAAGAAAACTGCCACTAGAAAGCAGCATCAATTATCAAGAGCCCCTATCATACAGGCTATGCTGTCTTCCTGCTGCTGTGATCAGGAAGGTGGTACAGGAGCCTTAGGTTCCACAACACCAGGTTCAGGAACTGTTATTACCTTTCAACCATCAGACTCCTGAACCAGCGTGGATAACTTCACTCACCCCTGATTCCACAACCTGCAGACTCACTTTCATGAACGCTACAACTCATGTTCTCAGTATTAGTTTTTTATTTATTAATATTATTTGGTTTTTTAAAATATTTGTACAATTTGTCTTCTTTTGCACATTGGTTGTATGTCAGTCTTTGCGTGTAGTTTCTCACTGACTATATTGTGTTTATTTGTTCTACTGTGAATGCCTGAAAGAAAATCAATCTCAAGGTGACATACACTGTATGTACTTTAGTAATAAATTTACTTTGAACGTTGCAGAGGCTGCACCTGCATATGAAAATGTTGTAAATCAAGCATTAGAATACTCAGACCTTTATGTGTCTCAGAGACCTACAACTTCTCACTGTTCTGATAAAATCTTCTGTTTTAATTTTTCCTGCTACGTGGAAAGTACAGATTTCCTTGCATTATCCTTCATTTGACAGACATCCGCTGATTCTTTTAACTTATTGTCTTTCCTTTGTAGTCTCCTCATGTCCTCATAGCATACTTCACTACTTTGCTAGAAGCAAATTTAGCAACCAGACCTTCAGTGCATTCATTCAGATCATACGCTTATATCATAAGAAGTTGAGGCTTCAGCTCTAAACCCAGTGGCACACCACCCATTGCAAAAAAGATCTATTCAAGCCTTCCACTTTACTGCCAGCCATCCAAACTGGTATCCACACCAACAAGTTATGTCCTCCACCACGAGATATATTTTTCCAAATGACCTTTCATTTGGCATCTTATCAAATGTGTTCTAGAAACCTTAGAATATGCTATGGTTCCACTTTATTCACTGCGTATTATTTCCTCAAAGAACTCCGGCAGATTGATGAAGCATCATCTCCCTTTTAAAGAACACACTGATTTTCCTAAATACCCTATTTTTCTTTCCACAGAATGCTCTGTTATAAAGTCTTCATCATACTTGCTACCATTTTCCTTATTACAGATGGCAAGTAACCAAGCTGCATTTAGCTTTCCTCCTTTTCTGAAATGAAGTTATATTTTCCATTTTCCAATCTAGTAAGAAGCTTCCCCAAATCAAGGGAATTCGGGACAATCAAAACCAACACATCAACATCAATAGCTATTTCTTTAACGTTTCTAAGATGAAGCCAGTCAGTATTCAAAAACATGTCATTGCAGTGCTTCAGCAATCTGCTCAGCCCCCACTTTCCTGGAGATTGTAACTTTTCTGTCTTTCTCACCCCCTTTCCATTCTCAATGTACAGTACATATTTTTCCCAGGTATGTCACTCACATCTGCTGCAATGAAGGATAATGTAAAATACTTCATTAATTCATCTGCCATCTTATTGCTTTCCTACACACTCTTTTCACAGGACAATATTATTTTCTACACTCACTATGTTAACTCTACATTTTAAATACCTATTGAAATTGAATACAGTACATGTTTTATCTCATATTCTGGTTTTTCCTTCCCTATGAATCTTCAAGTCAACTGCTGTTGGCTTTATCTTCTTTCCAGTTTTCTGACTTTCAGGTCATCCTTGAGCAATTAAAATTGTCTTTTTTGAACTTTGATTCTACCTCTAACATTTTGTTTTAGCCAATCACTGATGATGGACTGTTTATTTGGAATTACAAACATGCGGAAATCTGAAGATGCTGGAATTCCAGAGCAACACACGCAAATATATGAAAAAGAGCAAATAGTCGATGTTTTGGGCCGAGTCCTGATGAAGGGTCTCAGCTCGAACTGTCGACTGTTTACTGTTTTCCTCACTGCTGCCTAGCCTGCTGAGTTCCTCAAGCATTTTGTGTTTATTTGGAATTAATTTTTTCTCATTGTTATATAAACTGTGTATTCTGAAAGATCTCCTAAAGCATCTGCCACTCCTTTAATCTCTGCTTGCTCTGCTTTCAAGATTCAAGATTGTTTAATGTCATTTCCAGTACACAAGTGTGAAGGAGAATGAAATAATTGTTACTCCGGATCCGATGCAGCACAACACACACACACACACACACACACACACACACACACACACACACACACACACACACACACACACACACACACACACACACACACACACACACACACACACACACACACACACACACACAATAAATATAAATTCATGAGCTAGCTTAGTATATACTGAGATTGATTCTGTGCCCACAGAGTGATACTAGGCACTGGAGTGTCTGTACAGGAAATGATAACGTACTAGTGGTGGGTGGAGTGGAGGTGTTGATCAGCCTTACTGCTTGGGGAAATTAACTATTTTTGAGTCTGATGGTGCTGGTGTAGATGCAACATAGCCTCCTTTCTGATGGGAGTGGGACAAACAGTCCATGAGCAGGGTGGGTGAGATCCTTCTTGCTATTGGTGGCCTTTTTCTGAATGTCCTTGATGATGGGAAGCCTGGTGCCAGTGATGCATTAGGCAGTTTTGACTACCCTTCCTGCCCGCTGCAGTGTAGTGTCCGTACCAAGCCGTGACGCGACATGTTAGGATGTTCTCTACTGCACATCTGTAGATCATGAGTATGGTCATGCATAGTCCAGCTCTCTTCAGCCTCCTCAGAAAGTATTGGTGAGCTTTCACATTTACTCCTATTTAAGTGTAAAGTATTAACCTTTCACCCATTCTTCTCTCTTTCAAACTGAATCTAGAATATGATGGAGGTTTATAAGATTATGAGAGGCATAGATACTGCCAACAGACAGTATCTTTCTTCCTGGGTTGAAATATCTAATACCACAAGGCATGCATTTAAGATGAGAGGGGACAATTTCAAAGGAGATGTAGGGAACAAGTTTTTTTTACACAGAGAGTGGTGGGTGCCTGGAATGGGTTGCCCAGGTGGTGGTAGAGGCAGGTACATCAGGGACTTTTGAGAACCGTTTACATAGGCACATGAATGTAAGGAAAATGGAAGGATATAGACATTATGTAGGCAGAAGAGATTAGTTTAGTTGGTTATTTCAAAGTTCAAAGTAAATTTTATTATCAAAGTACATATATGTCACCATATATAATCCTGAGATCCAAGTCCCTGTGGGCATACTCAGCAAATGATAACTATAACAGGATCAATGAAAGATCAACCAGAATGCAGAAGACAAGAAACTGGCCAATGAAAATATAAACAAAATAGTAATAAATAAGAAAAACACGAGTTAAAGAGTCCTTAAAGTAAGATCATCGGTTGTGCCAATATTTCGATAACAGGGCAAGTGAATATAGTTATCCCCTTTTGTTCGGGAGCCTGATGGCTGTGGGGTAGTAACTGTTCTTGATCCTGGTGGTGTGAGTCCTGAAGCTCTTGTATTTTCCACCTGATGGCAGCAGTGGGAAAAGAGCATGGCCTGAGTGATGAGGATCTCTGATGAGGGATGCTGCTTTTGATTTATTTGATTGCTAATTGAAATGTGTTGGCACAACATTGTGGGCTGTTCCTGTGCTGTACTGTTCTACGTTCTAACTTAGTCATATTATGATCACTACTCCTTCAGCAACTTCACGATGCAGTTATTAATTAATGTGATCTTGCTGCACCATACAGGCCTGAAATAAACTAAAAACGTAAACTATGGGAACAGCTCAGCAGGTGAGACAGCACCTTTGGAAACAGAAATAATCAATGCTTTGAGCCTGCAACCCTTTGTGAGAACAGAGGCTATCTGACCTGCTGATCACTTCCAGTATTTTCTCTTATGTTTCAGAATTCCAGTCAATGAAGGCATGTGAGTGTGTGTGTTTTTAATTGATTTTCATAGCCTGCTTTCTGGTTGGTTCCAAAACCAAGAAGTTATCCCAAAGGCACTATGAACTATCAGTGGAGGCAGAAACAATAGGATCTTTTAAGAGACTCATGGATGGATACATGGAGCTTAGAAAAAGAAAGGGCTATGGGTAAACCTATGTAATTCTAAGGTAAGGACATGTTCGGCACACCTCCCAGCTTCTTACTTCATTCCTACCCCCCCCCCCTTCACCTGGTCTCACCAACACCTGACATGTTGTATTCCTTCATTTCCTTGCCCCCCACCTACCTATTCTGGCTTCTTCCACCTTCTTTTTCAATCCTGATGAAGTGTCTTGACCTGAAACATCGTCTGTGTATTCCTCTCCGTTAATGCTACCTAACCTGCTGACTTCCTCCAGCACATTATCTCCAGTCAAGCTGCTTCTACACGCTTGGTTACTGTACTCATCCCTCTCTGTGACTCTAAAGCAAACATTCAGTAACAGAGGCACTCAATGCAAAGCTCTGACTCATCCCCAATTCCTTCACTTAAATATGTAAGAGGATGATACTGTAAATAAACCTCACCATCCTGCAATCCTTCCTTCACCCCTGTCCCCACCCACAACCAGGCTGCCTCACCACAGTGACACATACCTCGCCTGGTAGGGATGCGCTAAGGGTTGCAGGGGAGAACTGAAGTGGCCGCACATTCGTTCAAAGTGAATGCAAGCCCTTGACGATAAGATACAGGTACAGATGAAGGTTCTGTGTGCAGAGGAGAGAAGACACGACAGGTCAACCATATTAGGACCTTGCAGAAGACCACAGCAGTCTTCTCCACGAGCGGCAGTCCCAAGATGATGGAGTAATAGGCAAAAAATGCCGTGTCTCCACAGGATATATCAAGGTGCCTTGTGAATCGCTGCTTGCACCAGCAGAATGGTGATCCCTGCGTAAAATGAGCTCTTTAAGCAAGTTGCTTCTCATTAGTTTGCACATTGTGCGGTGGCATCTCCACATCTGTGTGTTGGGCAGTGGAGCTGCTAGGCTAAGAACTGGTTGCTGCGACATTTTGCATTTGATCACCAGAGTAGTGTACATCTGTAAGTGACACTGTGCAGCTAGAAGAAAGCTGGCTAGATAAAAGAGAAAAACATTTCTGTTCCAGGAGTCTCAGAGTAAAATACAATCATGATTATGTTGGAACTTTCAGAAGTAATGTAACCTCCAGCGCTTTTTCAACACCAGTGAAATCCAGTAAAGCAACTGCCAGGCTGGTCTGGCTTCACTTGGCATTTACGGAGCTCACTCTCCCTGAATTCACACTCAAAGGTCATAAACCACCAGGAAAAATATCTGAACTCAAGAGAGTCTGCTGATGCTGGAAATC
Organism: Hemitrygon akajei; assembly: GCF_048418815.1. Classification (NCBI taxonomy): domain Eukaryota; kingdom Metazoa; phylum Chordata; class Chondrichthyes; order Myliobatiformes; family Dasyatidae; genus Hemitrygon; species Hemitrygon akajei. Next base: position 135,594,785 of record NC_133124.1, on the reverse strand, counting down.
TAGAGCAACATACGCACACAATGCTGGAGGAAGTCAGCAGGTCAGGTAACAGCAGGGGCAGCACAGTAGTGTATTAGTTACAGGTGACCTGGGTTCAATTCCCACCCCTGTCTGTAAAGTGTGTGTACGTTTTTCCCGTAACAGTGTGGAATTCCTCCAGGTGCTCCAGTTTCCTCCCACAGTCCAAGGATGTACCGGTGGATAGGTTACTGGATTATTGTAGGTTGTCCTGTGATTAGGCTAGGGTTAAATCAGGGGATTGCCGGGTGGTGCCGCTTGAACGGCCAGAAGGACCTATTCTGAGCTGAATCTCAATAAATTAATGAATAAATAAACATCTATGGAGGGAATATATATTCAACATTATGGATCAAGGCCTTACATCAGGACTGCTGAAGGGTCTCAGCCCAAAACGTTAACTGTTTATTCCCCTCCGTGGACGCTACCAAGAAAAATATCTGCTTGCGTCACCTTCCAATTATCACTAGCTTGAAGAGTTCTTGCAGCCAGTCTTAGTGAGAATTAAAAAAATAAAGAGAAATGATTATAGAACATCTGGTGAATCTGGCTGCTGATAAATAAAATTATATTAGCAACAGCCTTACAGTTTAATCTTGGATTGCACTACTAAATGGAAAAGGACAAATGCACCGGATTAAAGAATTTTTTTTAATATACATCTACTTTCAAATGTATAAAAAAAGCTGCAACATTTAGAAAATAGATTTTACTTAAGAACATTATGCCCATCCTTGCAACCAAGAAGCTCATCAAAAGAATTTTTCAAGTTGCTTTTTGATCTATACAGAAATATATCAAACACACAGCAGCGGAACAGATTATTTGACCTTCCTAGTCTCTTATTTCATTTATCTCAACACATTTTTGTATGTCTTTCTATTAATATTATTTTCAGGTACTTGTCATTGTCCTTTTGAAAGTAAATGTTTATTTCAACAAGCTCTTCTGGTATCTTGTTACATAATCTAACTTCGTACACACTTTTTGATTCTACTTCCCATTCCCATTCCAACATGTCAGTCCATGGCCTCCTCTTCTGCTGTGATGAGGCCACAGTCAGATTGGAAGAGCAACACCTTATGTGCCATCTGGATAGCCTCCAACCTGATGACAAGTACAAGAAACTTCTGGTAATCGCCCCCCTTCACTGTTCCCCATTCCTGTTTTCCTCAATCTTTCCTTATCTCCTTATCTGCCCATCACCTCTGTCTGGTGACCCTCCTTCTTCGCTTTCTTCCATGGTCCTTTATCCTCTCCTGTCAGATTCTCCTTTCTCCAGCCCTGCATCTCTTTCAACAATCAACTTCCAGCTCTTTATTTCACAACTACCCCCTCCCACTTTCACTTGTTTATCACCTACTACCTTGTCCTTCTTCCTCCTGCTACCCCCCAACTTTCTTACTCCTCATCTCCTGATGAAGGGTCTCAGTCTAAAACATTGACTGTTTACTCTTTTCCACAGATGCTACCTGGCCTGCTAGATTCCTCCAGTATTGTATGTGTGCTGCTCCATACACACTTAACTCCTGATTAGATCTATTAGAAATTATTTTGTAATCCTGCATCTTCAGGTTCTCCATAGATAGATTCTTCCACCTTTTCCAGCTTATTCAGAACTTCAAAGATTTTTGTTCTGTCCATCCACAGCTCTTGAAATTTCCAAACAAATCAAGGACTGATCTGTTTGATCTTTTGCAATGAGTCGGATGCTTCAGTTCTGGTACTATTTTTATAAATTCTTCAGAACAACTACATCCTTCTTATCCAATCAGCGCTTACAAAAATTATTCACCCCCCTTGGAAGTTTTTGTATCTTATGAGTTTTCAGTTGGTTTGAGGTCTGGAGTCTGACTTGGCCACTCCAGGATTTTAACTTTGTTGTTTTTAAACCATTCATGAGTGGTTTTGGCTTTATGTTTGGGGTCATTGTCTTGCTGGGAAACAGATTTTCTCTCAATTCACAGTTCTCTTGCAGACTGCATCATGTTGTCCTCCAGGATTTCCCTGTATTTTGCTGCATTCATTCTACCCTCTACCTTCACAAGCCTTCCAGGGCCTGTTGCAGTGAAGCATCTCCACAGCGTGATGCAGCCACCACCATGCTTCACAGTAGGGATGGTCTGTTTCTGATGATGTGCGGTGTTTGGCTTGTGACAAATATAGCAATTAGCTTGATGGCCAAAAATCACAACTTTGGTTTCATTAGACTATAGAACCTTCTTCCAGTTGACTTCAGAGTCTTCCGCATGCCTGCTGGAAAATTCAAGCCCAGATTTCATGTAAGTTTTTTTAAACAATGGCATTTTCTTTGCTACTCTCCCATAAAGCTGCAACTGGTGAAGCACCCAGGCAACAATTGTAGGGAAAGTCTCTCCCATCTCAGCCACTGAAGCTTGTAACTCCTCCAGAGTTGTCACAGGTCTTTTGGTGGCCTCCCTCACTAGTCCCCCTCTTGCACGGTCACTCAGTTTTTGAGGATGGCATGCTCTCAACAGATTTACAGCTGTGCCATATTCTTTCCATTCCTCGATGATTTAACTGTAGTCCAAAGGATATTCAGTTACTTGCAAATTTTCTTGTTTCCATCTGCTGACTTGTGTTTTTCAATATCCTTTTCGCAGAGTTGCTTGGAGGTTTCATGGTATAATTTTTGACAGGATACTGACTCACCAGCAGTTGGAATTTCGAGATATAGGTGTATTTTTACAATAATCAATAGAAACACCTTAAATGCACACAGTGATCTCCGTTCAACTGATTTTGTGACTTCTAAAACCAGCTGACGGCACCAGTGATGATCTGGTGTGTCCTATTAAAGTGGGAGGAGGGGTGAACATTTACGCAATCTATTATTTTGTGTTTAATATTTGTAATTAATTAAGATTACGTTGTGGAGATTTTTTTTCACTTTGACACGAAGGTCCTTGTCTGTTGATCAGTGTCAAAAAAGCCAAATTAAATCCACTGTGCCTCAATTTTGTAAACCACTCCCCTCTGAACATTGACAGCTCCTCGGTAGAGATCATTAAGAGCACCAAATTTCTTGGTGTTCACCTGGTGGAGAATCTCACCTGGTCCCTCAACACCAGCTCCATAGCAAAGAAAGCCCAGCAGCATCTCTACTTTTTGCGCAGGCTGAGGAAAGTCCATCTCCCACCCCCATCCTCATCACATTCTACAGTGGTTGTATTGAGAGCATCCTGAGCAGCTGCATCACTGCCTGGTTCGGAAATTGCACCATCTCGGATCGCAAGACGATAGTGAGGTCAGCTGAGAAGATCATCGGGGTCTCTCTTCCCGCCATCACGGACATTTACACTACAGGCTGCATCCGCAAAGGAAACAGCATTATGAAGGACCCCACACAACCCTCATACAAATTCTTCTCCTGCCGTCTGGGAAAAGGCTCCAAAGCATTCAGGCTCTCACAACCAGACTATGTAACAGTTTCTTCCCCCAAGCTATCAGACACCTCAATACCCAGAGCCTGGACTGACACTTTGCCCTATTGTCCTGTTTATTATTTATTGTAATGCCTGCACTGTTTCTGTGCACTTTATGCAGTCCTGTGTAGGTCTGTAGTCTAGTGTAGCTTTCTCTGTATTGTTTTTTTTACGTAGTTCAGTCTAGTTTTTGTACTGTTTCATGTAACACCATGGTCCTGAAAAACATTGTCTCATTTTTACTATGCACTGTACCAGCAGTTATGGTTGAAATGACAATAAAAGTGACTTGACTTGACTTGATATGAAAACTTACAAGCGGTGTGAATATTTTTTACAGGCATTGTACATACTTGATATAGGATCCAGTGCGTTCAATATAATTTCACAGGTTTTGAATTCTATTGCATAACATTTCAATTGTGAAACACTCTCATTCTCAGCAAACCAAACAGCAAATCATTGTTTCCAGCAACACTTCACCTGCCAATCTTCTCGGGTTGTCTATTGTTCCAGCCTCACAATTCAGCCTCCTCTACATTGGTCAGACCTGTTGTAAATCGGGGACCGCTTCATCAAGAACCTCCGCTCTATTTGCCAAAAGCGGAACTTCCTACTGGCCAAACATTTTCATTCCTGTTCCAATGACTTCCTCTTGTGCCAAAATGAGGCCACTCTCAGAGTGGAGGAACAACATCTTATATTCCGTCTGGGTAGTCTACAACCTGATGGCATAAATATTGATTTCTCCTTCTGTTAAAAAACTTCCTTCACCGTCCCCTCTTCTTCTATTCCCCACTCTGGCCATTTACCTCTTCTCACCAGCTTATTACTTCCCCCCTGGGTCCCCTTCTCCTTCATTTTCTCCTATGGCCCACTCTGCTCTCTTATCAGATTCCTTCTTCTCCAGCTCTTTACCTTTCCCACCCACCTGATGCCACCTATCACCATCCAGCTACCCTCCATCCCCTCTCCCCAACATTTTTATTCTGATATCTTCCCCCTTCCTTTCCAGTCCTGAAGAGGGGGTCTCAGTCCAAAACATTGACTGTTTATTTATTTCCATAGATGCTGCCTGACCTTCTAAGTTCCCCCAGTATTTTGTGCATTACCATATAACTAAGTGTAATCCCAAATTGAATTGCACCACTTCTGATATCCGACCTGGAACCTCCCATCACAAACTGTGCGGTTGAGGCATATTCCATTTCAGGAGTGAGCTTAATGATAACTTCCCTGGTGCGCGGCTCATTTACAGCGCTACTGGGAGAAATTAGGTCGTGCTGATTCAAGCCACATTTATCATTAGTAACTCACAAATAACCGGGTTTTCACTGCTCACCCTGCAGCTGCACTGTTTAAAGGGGTCTCCCAGAGCGAATCCCCATTTTGTGCTGAGACCTGACGTGATTTATTTATCATATCTCCTTTGGGCTACCTTACAATTAACTCATTTCCTCAGCAAAGCTGACGAACCTCCACCCATGTCCTATATCACCCAACACCCCCACATTGTTCATCCATTGAGTAACCAGCCCTAACCACAAACTGCAGTGCCATCACTCCGCCATCTCAATGATAGTCGACTGCATTCCCTTTGATATTTTAATATTCTAACCAGAGTCCATCAATACTGATTGCTGGCTGCCAATGCTCATCCTACGACTCAACTGATCCATGACCTATCATCAGCAACCCCCTTGCTGGATCTCATCACTTCGTTCCACTCCTCTTACCATTTCTGCCTTGGCCTGCTGCCCTCTCCTATCAGATTCCCTCTTCTTCAGCCCTTTACCTCTTCCACCTATCACCTCCCTGCTGCTCACTTCTCCTCTCCCTCACCCATCCACCGTCCCAATCACATGGCTTCACCTATCATCTGCCAGCTTGTACTCCTTCCCCTCTGCCCATCTTCTTATTTTGGCTTCTCCTCCCTTTGCTTCCAGTCTCGCTGAAGGGTCTCAGCCTGAACCATCGACTGTTTATTCCCCTCCGTTGATACAAGAACATCTGCAGATGCTGGAAATCCAAAGCAACACACACACAATGCTGGAGGAACTCAGCAGGTCAGGCAGCATCTATGGAAAAGAGTAAACAGTCGATGTTTTGGGCCAAGACTTGATGAAGGTTATCTATGCCAGGAACATATCGAATACCCTCTTTCCTCTCCACTTCTCAGTCAGCATCCCCCTCTTTCTCATGTCTTGGTGGAATTGTGAACCTGCAATAATAAACAAAAGAAGAATAGCATAGCTCTGCTGTGTTCTTCAATCTTCTTGAGAAAGTGGGTAGCAGATGCAAGATTTATGTAGACAAACAGGCTAACTCAATGAGTGAGGACTTATTGAAGAAGGTTAATCATGGAATTTGCCTTAGCGTGACAATGGTTGCTTCAATTCCCAAAGCACTCATATTTACTGTGATTAATTATTTTGAGAGGTTGGTCATGGCTACAATTAATTCCTGTCTGAGCAAGGACTTGGATGCACTGCAATTTTTCTACCCCATAACAGGCCTAAGCCGGCTGGTGGCTTAATGGCATCAGCACTGGATTTCAGGGCAAGAGGTCCTGAGTTTGAATCTGGCCGGTTCCCTTGCAATTCAACCTCGTAAAAAAAACCTGGAGAGGGATGGGCTCCGCTGGGTTTCAGGTGCCCAAGACACGCCGTACGATGAGCAATCAGCAAAAAGATCGGTGCTTGTCATTAACTCCACCAGGAGTTGGTATTCAGTACTATCAAGTACTATCATCCTCTCAGTATTATTCAGCAAGCTTCGAAACCTTGGCCTCTGTACCTCCAACTGCAACTGGATCCTTGACATCCTCATCAGGAGACCACAGTCAGTGTGGTGGATAAGTGATAACATATCCTCAGTGACACTCAAATCAGCCACAGCGAAAGAATGCCAACTTAGCCCACTGCTCTCTCTCTCTCTCTCTCTATACAGTCATGACTGTGTGGCTAAGTATATATTTCCTGATGGCACCAGAGCTGTTGGCAGAATCTCAGATGGAAACGAGGATGTGTACTGGAGTGAGACTGAATAGTTGAGTGGTGTCACAACAACAATCTGGCAATCAGCATCAGCAAGACCAAGAAATTGATTTTGGACTTCAGGAAAGGGAAGATGAGAGAACACACACCATTCTTCATTGAGGGCTCAGCATTGAAAAGGGTGGGCAGCTTCAAGTTCCTGGGTGTCAGCATCACAGGGAATCTACATTGGGCCCAACATATTGATGCAATGATACAGATGCTAAGTCATTTGGAGTTTGAGGGGATTTGGTATTTCAACAAAGACTTATACAGATAACTATAAAAGTATGGTGGTTGCACCACAGCCTGGAATAGAGACTACAAAGCACAGGATTGCAAGAGGCTGCGGAGGGTTGTAGACACAACCAGTTCCATCACGGGCACAACCCTCCTCATAAATCTGGAAAAAATTCTTAAGGTTATAGCTGTAAATCCAAAAATCAGTAGCCACTTGACAGAAGACCACTGGAATATCTGATAACTAGACCAGGTGTTTAATATTTCAGGTGTTAACCCTTTGATCACCTTTGGAAGGTTAAAGTTACTGTACACTCCAAACATAGCTATCCTCATAACCAGAACAGAGCAATGCCAAAAGTCCAAGTAAACACATCCTGAGTTTTCAGTGAGGTGAAATACATCTGATAATCTTTGGCCATGATGGCAAAGACACTTGCTCTTGGCATGCAACCTGGGAATTTCCCCTGACCTTGGAAAATTTGTTGATAATAGAGGACGGTGTTCTTGGCAGGTATATAGCTGCACTTGTGAAAATGCCTCCAATGGGTCTACTTGTAGTTTATAAAGTAGTAAACTTTGCAAATAAACAAGTACAAAGATGAAGTTTTACTTACTATAGTTACTTTAAAAATATACTTGTCAGGATATTAATTGGGCCAACTGCAGCATATGTTTTCTTGGTATGGGAAGAGGTAAAGATTATTTTCCTTTGTTTTGGTATATTTTTTTCTGATTGTTGTGTTAAGGCTGCACTCAGTCTGCAAGACCTGATGACTTATTTAGTGATGATGAAAGAATAACGGTCTTATGTATCTTTCTGGGCTTACGTCATTTTACAACTGAGGGGACATCTGAGAGCTAAGCTCCGAAGTAGACTTTCATACGATCCGATGCTCAAAATGTAAATGTATCCGTTCTTCTTCTGATGTAGTTTCTGTGTTATGCAATGCTGAAGTACATTAACCCCTTTCATATCTCACTAGATCAGGGGCTCCCAATGTCCTGTGGTCCACTGACCTCCTTGGTTAATGGTAGAGGTCCACGGCATAAAAAAGGTTGGGAACCCCTGCTCTAGATTGAATCTGAGATGCGGTCAACATGCTTCAACCTATACAGGTAAATAAATGTCCAGTGCAATTCAATGGATCAGGCAGCATCGGCAGCAGTAAAAGGATGTCCAGCATTAGGTTTGAGACCTGAAGCATCAATCATCCCTTTGCTTCCGTCGATGTTGCTTGACAGGTTGAGTTCCTCCAGCAGTTTGGTTTCTTGTTCCCAATTCTAGCATCTGCAGTTTCTTGTGTCTCCATGCTTCAATTTATGGAGATTTTCAGGGAAATTACCCAAGACAATTTTTAATCAACCCTTTTCATTGTATTGCGCAAAAAAGCGCCCAGCAAATGAATGTCAACTTCTGTTTTGATAGGCGCAGCATGTGCTGTATATATCACCTATACCCAATGGACCCCTCTGAAAGCAAGTATCCTGAAACTGGCCAAACTAAGTTAAACATATTAGTTCACAATCAGAAATACATTCAAATGTATGATCTTCATGGCTCCTGATAGACCAGGCTCAACTGAATACTGCGCCAACTATTTGTTGCAGGTCTAAGTGACACTTAGTTCTTAAAGGCACAATTCTGAAAGAAGCAGGTGCCTCTAGACTCCTACAAATTTCTACAGATGCACCGTGGAGAACATTCTCATGGGCTGCAGCACCGTCTGGTATTGGGAGGGGGGGACTGGGTGGGTGCTGCTACTGCACATGATCAAAGTAAGCTGCAGAGAGTTGTAAACTTAGACAGGTCCATCATGGGCACTAGCGTCCATTGTATCCAGGACGTCTTCAAGGAGTGATGCCTCAAGTAGGTGACATCCATCATTAAGGGCCCCTACCATCCAATACATGCCTTGTTCTCCTTGCTACCATCAGGAAGGAGGTCCTACAAATTTCATGACATATGCTGGTGATATAAACCTGAATTTGACTCTGATTCTGATTCAACATACACTCTAATCATCATGGGCGAGAGAGAGGTTGCAAGAAAGAGGGACAGTGCCCCTAGATTTAGTGAAAAATCTCATTAATGGACATTCTCATTAATGAGATGAGGGCATGGGAGGATGACTTGTTTGCCGAGGGAGATCTTAGATGCCAGTGACAAGCTTTCGTTTGCAAGGAGTAGAAAGGGTGTGGCAGGAGGTGACATCCAATTGCATTCTAGTGATATGATATGATATGTAGAAGTAAATTTTATGACCTCATAAGATACACTCTGTGGCCACTTTATTAGGTACCCCCTGTGTCTAATAAATTGGCCATTCAGGGCATGTTTATGCCTCTGTAGCCTATCCACTTCAAGATGTGACATGGTATGTGTTCAGAGATGTCTTTCTGCACATTACTGTTGCAACATATGGTTATTTGAGTGATTGTCACCTTCTGGTCAGTTTGAACCAGTCTGGCCATTCTCCTCGTTAACAAGGCATTTTCACCCACAGAACTGTCACTCACTGGTTTTTTTTTTTGTTTTTCGCACCATTCTCGATAAACTCTAGAGACTGTTGTACTTGAAAATCCCAGGAGATCAGCAGTTTCTGAGATACTCAAACCAGCCCATCTGACACCAACAATCATTCCACAGTCAAAGTCACTTAAATCATATTCTTTCCATTCTGATGTTTGGTCTGAAGAACAACTGAATCTCTTGACCATATCTGCTTTTATGCATTGAGTTTCTGTCATTTGATTGGCTGATTAGATGTTTGTAATAGCGAGCAGGTGTACAGATAGACCTGGTAGAGTGGCCATAGAGTGTACTTTGGAATGAGTGGAACACAACAGGAAGCAGTTACAGGGAAACATTTCAATAAATGAACTGGGGGTTAATTCATTTACGCGTGATGATTTGTACATGTGGAAGCCATGAAGGATTATTATGTACAATGTGAAGATATTGACTGATTATAATCAATAATTATTGATGGACTATAAAAAGGAAATGCTAGGATACTCAGAAATCCACATGAAATCTGTGGAGAAAGAAACAGCAGGCTAAAATTTCATGCAAACTATTACTGCAATTTTCTCTCCACAGATCCTTCCTGATGTGCAGAGTATTACCAACATTTTCTGTTTTAAATTTCAGATTTTCACTGTCCAATCTTATTGATTTTAGTTGGTGAACTGTATTAGTGTTAAGGATTAGAGAGTGGATTGGGGTTGTTCTGATATAGCAGAATTCTTCTGAAAAGCCCTATTACAAGATGAGACTTGAATCATTCTGCCAAGACTTCTCCCATTTGACACCCTTGACTTCTTACTATTTTCATCATGTGCTCAGGGCTCCCGGGCTCCTGGTGTGCACTCTGTTCTTGCTTTGGCACAGTAACCAGGCATTGGAGTTCCAGGCTGTGCAGCATATAGCCTCCACTCCTGCTGGGGTAAGGTGCAGAATGCCCTTAGAACGATATAGACATTGGATTCTCATCTTTATCAGACAGTTGGCACCTTCAGAAACAACTGAGGAGCCTGCGTGGTTCTCGCTGTAGATGCATTCCATTTCTTGATCAGGAGGTCAACCCCATGATTGGCTGAGCAAAGTTCAAACTCCAGGGCCCAGTGTCTAAGAATCTGGGGACAAGGACTGGAGGCCTGTGTTGGGGTTGGGACCTTTCTCGATGAGACGGAGGGATAGGAAAGGGGCTTGTTTTACTGCTGCTATCTTGCTTTGTTCCATTGTTACCGCTAATGTTGTTCTATGGAACATTCTGGCCATGCTGTATTGGCACAGGAATGTAGTGTGACACGTGGGCTGCCCCCAGCACATTATTGGGTGTACTGGCTGTTAACACAAACAACATATTTCCCTGTATGTTTTGATGTTCATGTGACAAATAAACCTGAATCTGAATTTGGGTGCATATTGATGCGAGAAGCAGGTAAATCGTCGAAGAAAACAAATTATCTGCCAGACTAACTCAGCAGGTTCAGTTACTTCTGTGGGGGAAAGATGTTTCAGACAAAAATATGCCTCAGAATCACATTGCGAAGCAGGGTCTCAACCCAAAGCATTTACAATTATTTCCCTATCCCCCTCCACAGATGCTGCCGGACCTGTTGAATTCCTCCGTCAGATTCAGGGCCCTGCATCTGCAGTTTCTTGTGTCTCCAAGTAGAGGAAAGGTCTTACCACCAGGACCCATCCCTCTGGACAGTGTTACCTCTTGAGACAACGGGGCAATTCTGTTTCCCTGGGAATGAACATGTCAAAAACGTGACTTTCATTGTCAGGAAAGTCTTATGATTGTAATAACCTCAAGCAGAGGAAGTGGACACTTTTCCTATTGATGAATATTGTTATTAATGGGAGCCCCTATGGGTGCAACAGTTACATGCATGGGAAGCCCACAGTGAACACACTCCCATTGCCTGAAAAGCCACTTGGTTATGACTGGAGACAGATCAGGTTAATCAGTACTAAAACACGAAGCTTTGGTCAGCAGCAAGTTGTGATATATTACAGAGATCTGTTGTGAATCTGTCCTGTGATCATGAAATTGAGAGATTTTGATTTAAACACTCTAAGTAGGAAAGAGAGACTGACAATCTACCCATATCAATCCTCAATCATTAGTAAATCTGTGTAGTAGGAGGCATCTTTGAAAACTATGACTTCATAATGGACTTGTGACAGCATTCTACCCAAAGGTATTACTGAGTGAGCATTTCAGTAGGAATATTGGAGAACACTCTATCTATTTGTTACATCACATACCAGGCGGGTTGCATCATGGCCTGGTATGGAAATACCAATTCCCAGGGGCAGAAAGGTCTACAAGATATGGTGGACACAACCCAGTCCATCACAGGCAAAGCCATTCCCATCATTGAACAGATTTACAAGGACCACTGCAACAAGAAGCATTATCCATCATCAAGGACTCCCAGCATCCAGGCCCTACTCTCTTCTCGGTACAACCATCAGGCAGGAGGTACAGGAACCTTAGGTCCCACACACCAGGTTTAGCAACAGTTATTACCCTACAGCTATCAGGCTCCTGAACCAGCATGGATAACTTCACTCACCTCAGTGCTGAACTAACTCCACAACCTATGAACTCACTTTGCAGGACTCTATAAGGCATGTTCTCAACATTATTTATTTACTTTTTTTCTACCTTTTTATTATTTGCACAATTTGTCCTCCTTTGCACATTGTTTGTCAGTGTTATTTATAGTTTTTCACAAATTATATTGTATTTGTTTTCCTATAAATGCCTGCAAGAAAATTAATCTCGAGGTATTATATGGTGATACTTAAGTACTTTAATAATAAATTTATTTTGAACTTTGATCTTTGTACAGTAAAGCACAGCCTGTTAGTTTGAGCACACTGTGAACACTGGAAAATGCTTGAGCAGCTTTCCAATCAAGCCCTCTGATGTCAATAGAGTGCCCCTTTAAAGAAAAACATGCAATAATCAGGCACACGCCACAGGTCGCCATGGTAGTGTCGTAGTTAGTGCGACGCTATTCCAGCTTGGGGCATCAGAGTTTTGAGTCCAGTCCTGGTGTCGTCTGCAAGGAGACTCTGTATATTCTCCCTGTGGAATGTGTGGGTTTTCTTCAGGTGGTCTGGTTTCCTCCCACAGTCTAAAAACATACTGGGTAGGTTAATTGGTCATTGTAAATTGTCCCTCAATTAGGTTAGGGTTAAATCAGGGTCATGTGGGTAATGCTGGGTGACATGTCCAGAAGAGCTTATTCCAGGCAGCATCACTAAATATATAAACAAAGTACCTTTGCTTGAACTGCAACTGTTAAATTAAGATCAGATAGAACAGTTGCAGGTTATACTAGTAAACTAAAAGAAATGTGTAGGGCACAACTAATGATGCCTGTTGGCACTCATCTCATGCTAGGAAAATATCCAGGTGAGCGATGTGGATGGTGGTTGCAGGTGTTCATGCCAACTTCTCAATGGGCACAACTTCCCACTTACTTCATGATCACCACCATGATCTAACCCAGCTCAAACCACCTTCATGCACAAGTCAGTCATAAAAACATCAGCTATTAAGAGATCCAATATCATAACCATGACATTTACAGTTCAGTAAGAGTAACCATGGTTCATGATTTATATTGCTTCATTTTGTGTTTATAGACATATTCTAAAGGAGATGATGCCTTTTGTTACCTCAAATGGAGCCACTGCAAATTTTTAAAGGTTTTCTTTCTGCCTGTGAGTTAAATACAGTAAGGCTGCTCCCTAAATTACCAGCTTACACTGAGCACAACGCAAAATACACTAGTGGGACATTCGCAATAACTCTGAAACAAGCCATAATCTATCAAACAACACTTGGAAATGAATTCCAAAAGTAGGGTATGATTTAAGAAAACAAGAATGTTTTAGAAGGAGAAGGGCATCTAAATATGCTCTAAAATAAATTCAAATCCACACAAGTATTTTCATCCACTTTTATCCGCATTTCCCTTTTAGTATTCAGATACCTAATGTCAGCTACAATTCAAAGCTCAAAGTTCAAAGTAAATTTACAATCAAGTATGTGTATGTCGCCAAATAATACCTTGAGATCCAGTTTCTTGTGAGCATTCACAATAGATACAATGGAACACAATAGAATCAATGAAAGAGTACACACAAAAATGGACAAACACTAATATACAAAAGAGAACACACTGCACAAATAAAAAAAACAAATAATCAATAAATAAATAATATTGAGAACATGAGTTGTTGGTTTCTTGAAAATGAGCCGATAGTTTGTGGAATCAGTTCAGTGTTGAGGTGAGTGGAGGTATCCACACTGGTTCAGAAGCCTGATGGTTGAAGGGTAATAACTATTTCTGAACCTAGCAGTGTAGGACCCAGGGATTCTGTACCTCCTTCCCAATGGCAGCATGGTTTGGATGGTGGGGGTGGTATTCTGATGACGAATGCTGCTTTCTTGTGGCAGTGATCCTAGTAGATATGATTAGAATCTAAATTTCAAATGTGCAGTTGATTATTGCATTTAGGTCCAATGCAAAAGTGCACTCCAAGCTAACTGCCTCATGACTTGTCCTCAAAGATTACTGCTCATTATGAAAGTGAACTGATTGTTAGATCACAATCCATGCCTAAGCCTTGTTTCCTGATTTGACTTAGACTATTTGATACTCTATAGTCGGGATCAAGTCATAACTATAACAAGGGAAGTTTATTTTTATGGGTATGAGTTAATACATGGGATATATATTAATTGTTGGAGGCTGATGTACACTCATTGCCCATTCCTGTACCTAGTAAAGTGGCCACTGAGTATACGTCCATGGTCTTCTGCTGCTGTAGCCCATCCACTTCAAAGTTTGACACGTTATGCATTCAGAGATGCTCTTCTACACAGCACTGTTGTAACACGTGGTTATTTAAGTTACTCTCACCTTCCCATTAGCTTGAACCAGTCTGGCCATTCTCCTCTGACCTCTCTCATTAACAAGGCGGATTTGCCCACAGAACTGCTGCTCACTGGATGATTTTTTATTTTTCACACCATTCTCTCTAAACTCTACAGCCTGTTATGTGTGACAAACCCAGGAGATCAGCAGTTTATGAGATACTCAAACCACCCCATCTGGCACCAACAATCAAAGTCACTTAGATCACACTTCTTCACCATGCTGATGTTTGGCCTAAAAAACAACTGAGCCTCTTGGCCATGTTGGCATGCTCTTATGCATTGAGTTGCTGCCACATGACTGGCTGTTTAGATATCTGCATTAATGAGCCGGTGTACAGGTGTACCTAATAAAGTGGCCACTGAATATATTTGATTTCCTTACAAACAATTAAGGAAAAGCTTTTCACAGTTTCAACCTCACTTTATCTTAGTTCGTTTGTGCAGCTACATTAATAATTTGTGGCATTTTGGACATTACATCAGTTTATAAATTTCTCACATCAACCCTGACCTGGAAACTATAGGCCTCAAACCTGTGGTTTATAAATAACCGCAGCAAATGTAGTCAAATATAAAGGTTTGTCAAGGACATATTTTCTGTCTTTACGCATTAACCAGTTTGTTCAATTTCATAAATAAATCCACCAGAATATACTGTATCTGTGCACAAACACATCACAATTAAAAATATTTGCAATTGATAACATTAGAAAACATTGAAAGTTCACTCCAAACACCCATTCTTTATCTGCATTTATATCCAGCAGATTCTAATGTATACTTCTCTGATTAAATAAATTAAAACAGTGACTACCTCATCAAATACTTTCATAACGTATTTCTTATAGACTGTTCAAAAATGAATAAAACTAATTTAATAATTAGTTTATAAAATATTAAAATGATCATACAAGGAAAACCTTGTCATTTTAATTTATAAGACAAGAGACCCTCCAACAATCCTTGGACAGAAACCTTAACAATGGAATTTTCCTACCTTAGATCTTTGATGGTCTCCCTCTTGCCTGCTTGCAAGTACGTTCTGTGTAGTCCTTTACCTGATACTATGGCAGAACTTACACAACCTATGCAATCCAACACCAGAAAAGTGATCAGTTCCTGAAACAACTAATTTGAAATGGGCCAAGTACCTGCCGTCAGACGTATCTGTTTCCTCAATAGTTGGTAGCCTGTTAATTGTACCAGCAACCCTGAACATCCACACACTATCCAAACAGCAGAGTGGGCAGAAGAACTGCCCATCACACTAATTAATTACTTAGTTTCAAATGATGGCAGCAATTTCTTCAAAACTTTAAAACATATGTCACCGGGATTCCAGGAAAGCTCTGTGCTCCTGCTTTGGTTTTCTGACAGTTAAGGTAGATTACAAGATTTACGAGTTCCATTGCCACTGGAAGTCTCCCTGCAGCAAGGAGGAGGAGGAGGAGGAGGAGCAAGAATTGTTGCCTAAGCAGTCAACTGCACCTGTTCAAGTCACTGTGCACTTTTTAAAAGCAACCCAGCATGATCATGTCTCATAAAAATGTGCATTTTGCGGATTTTGGTATTTTTAAATCTACATGTAGTATTTTCCCTCAAAATAATTTCTTGAAAGATATACTGTATACAATAGAGCTGTACAACAAAACAATAATACAAGACCTATATCAAAAATAAATACACCCACTTGAACAATTGAAATGAATATTAAGCATTAAGACCACCCTTTAAGAGAGTGCTCTATTTTCTATGTCACATGCCAAGGCCATACTAGGTTACAGTTTGCAAACAATGAAATTAATCTTCTTTTTATGAAAAGTTATACACTGTCTTCGCTTGCAATCATACCCTCAATACTGTAAGATCGAATTCTCACAGGAAAACAATAGTACTTCTGCAGATAAAATGCCAGCATAATTCAAACATCATCTGGTAGTTAAGATTGAACATTAAAATGGTAATGAGATCAAGACTCTTAAAATTTGTAATGAGCTCAATACAGATTTTAAATTTATTGTTTTCAATTCCTACAGAGCCTTAAAGTATAATCTGATTAGTTCCTTTTATTTGTGTAAACGGTATTCTAACTTTTTAAATTTCTATCAATGCCATTTTAATACATCAAATAAGGGTTTATTTTTCAGGAATGGGAAATTTGAAATGAGACTTATACTGTCTTCTGCAATTACATGAGAAGTGATTTACTCACCCAAGGTTGCTTAGTGCTCGTTCAAAGAACTCATTTTGGAGAAGGATGTCATGTTGGTTTGAGAAAACATTATTTAAACTGGTTAAAACAGAACTGCAGAACTGACGCAGTGCTTCAAACTGCATTTTCAGCCTTTACCCCCATGTACTGTGAGGCCGTCTATCTCACTTGTAACATCAAATGCCAAAATGCCAATCACATGCCTAAATCATCCTGACCTGTGTAAAAACTACGATCTGATGAACACCAGTCAATGGTTAATTGTTCAGACGCCACCCGCTAATTCATCCAGAGAGGCTAAGAATTTTTAACACCATTACTGACTGTAGCAATAATGCTTTGCAGCAGTGAGGGTTCCCCATTCCCAGCTGCAGCGTCGAGCACTCAGAGATTTCTACTATCTGAATGCTTATTAAACAAACACAGGCAAGATGCTTTCATCAGGAATTCAAGCACATCTGACTTCCAACAACCAGGCTTCGCACGGAATCAGACCAAGGGAGGAGGCAAATGCTATGGAAAAGGAAAAGAACAGCCCGTACGTCTATACGTCTTTAAGGTACATCTCAAATGAAAAATAGGCAACTAACAGAGAGGGAGAGGGGGAGAGAGAGAGAGAGAGAGAGAGACAGAGAGAGAGAGAGACAGAGAGAGAGAGACAGAGAGAGAGAGAGAGAGACAGAGAGAGAGAGAGAGAGAGAGAGAGAGAGAGGCAGTGAGAGAGAGAGAGAGGAGAGAGAGAGGAGAGAGAGGGAGTGAGGGAAAGAGAGAGAGCAAGTGTGTGCATATATGTGTGTGAGAGAATGAGAGAGCAAGTGCGTGAGTGAGACAGGGACAGAGAGAATGTGTATGTGAGAGAGTATGAAAGAGCGAGTGTCTGTGAAAGAGAGAGAAAAAGAGCATGTGTGTGAGACAGGGAGAGAATGTGTGTGAGAGAGCGAATGAGAGTGAGTGTGTGTGAGAGAGAGAATGAGAGTGAGTGTGTGTGAGAGAGAGAATGAGATTGATTGTGTGTGAGAGAGAGAATGAGAGAGTGGTGTGTGTGAGAGAGAATGAGAGAGAGTGTGTGTGAGAGAGAATGAGATTGATTGTGTGTGAGAGAGAATGAGAGTGAGTGTGTGTGTGTGAGAGAATGAGAGTGAGTGTGTGTGAGAGAATGAGATTGAGTGTGTGTGAGAGAGAATGAAAGTGAGTGTGTGTGAGAGAGAGAATGAGAGAGTGAGTGTGTGAGAGAGAATGAGAGTGAGTGTGTGTGAGAGAATGAGATTGATTGTGTGAGAGAGAGAATGAGATTGATTGTGTGAGAGAGAGAATGAGAGTGAGTGTGTGTGAGAGAGAATGAGATTGATTGTGTGTGAGAGAGAATGAGAGTGAGTGTGTGTGAGAGAGAATGAGATTGATTGTGTGTGAGAGAGAGAATGAGAGTGAGTGTGTGTGAGAGAGAATGAGAGTGAGTGCATGTGTGAGAGAGAATGAGGGTGAGTGTGTGTGAGAGAGAGAATGAGGGTGAGTGTGTGAGAGAGAGAATAAGAGTGAGTGTGTGAGAGAGAGAATGAGAGTGAGTGTGTGTGAGAGAGAATGAGAGTGAGTGTGTGTGAGAGAAAATGAGAGTGAGTGTGTGAGAGAGAGAATAAGAGTGAGTGTGTGTGAGAGAGAATGAGAGTGAGTGTGTGTGAGAGAGAGAATGAGGGTGAGTGCGTGACAGAGAGAATGAGAGTGAGTGTGTGTGTGAGAGAGAATGAGAGTGAGTGTGTGAGAGAGAGAATGAGAGTGAGTATGTGTGTGAGAGAGAATGAGGGTGAGTGTGTGAGAGAGAATAAGAGTGAGTGTGTGAGAGAGAGAGAATGAGGGTGAGTGTGTGAGAGAGAGAATGAGGGTGAGTGTGTGAGAGAGAGAATAAGAGTGTGTGTGAGAGAGAGAATGAGAGTGAGTGTGTGTGTGAGAGAGAATGAGGGTGTGTGTGAGAGAGAGAATAAGAGTGAGTGTGTGAGAGAGAGAGAATGAGGGTGAGTGTGTGAGAGAGAGAATAAGAGTGAGTGTGTGAGAGAGAGAATGAGAGTGAGTGTGTGTGTGAGAGAGAATGAGGGTGAGTGTGTGAGAGAGAGAATGAGAGTGTGAGTGTGTGAGAGAGAAAGACTGAGAGAACGTGCATGAGAGAGAGAATGTGTGCATGGAGGAGACTGTGTGTCAGTGTATGAGTGAGTATGAGTGTGAATGTGAGTGAGTGTATGAGCAAGTGTGAGTAGAATGGTGCTGCATATTTTTAACCTATGATAATATTTTTATGATAGTCAATACGTAATCATTATCTAAATAATATTGAAAATAACAAAATGATGTATCAGATTTCATTAGTTCATTTTGAAACAACAATTTTATGTTAGAATTTCTGTAATAAAGTCAGAGGGATAGAACATGGAAGAAGGTCCTTCAAGCCATTGAAGCCAAGCCAACCAGTAACAGCCCAATTACACTTATCCCATCATTTTTTACTCTTCCCACTTTCGTATCAGCTCCCATCAGATCACATCTACTGCACACTTCAGGGAATTTACAGCTACCAACTCACACATCATTGGGATGTTGGAGGAAAGCAGAGAAACTGCAAGAAGCAAACTCTACACGGACAACACTTGATTAGGGTTGAACCCAGGCCTTTAACATCATGAGACAGCAGCTCGACTAGCTGGACTACTGTTCAGTAATTTTCCACTATCACTAAACACTCCTCTATCCTGATGATCTGCTCACCTGTACCATCGGCAGTTATTTTCCACAGCAAGGGAAGGAGACAAATTCTTTCAATGTAGTATGCAAAACAAAGGTGCAACAGGAATTTTCTGAAGTGCTAACATCCCTTGAGGGACTGTTTCTATTTTGGACACTCCGAGTTTGCCGTTTGGGACAGCACGCGCACATACACACACATATCCACACATCCACACATGCACACGCACACATGCACACACACGCGTACACATACACACATCTATAATTCATTCCTATTGAGGTACTGTTCCATAATGAACACATTTGTTGATTAAGTCCAAAGTGTATCACAAAAACACACTGTTTAGCTAATGTCTCATGTACTTATTTAAACAGACCGTGCAAGAATATGATGACTTACTGCAAGCTGCTCCCTGCAGATCCACTCATTACTCTGTTATAAACATTCTACTCCTTTTACTTTAAGTTCTATGTCTTGAAGATGACATTGCACCTTATTGTCTACCTGCACTGTACTTCCTCTGTAACTGTAACACTCTGCTCTGCAATCTGTCATTGTTTTCCCCAGTGCCGCCTCAATGCACTGTTATAATGACTGGATCTGTATGAGCAGTTTGCAAGTTCATCACTGCACCTCGGTACAGATGGTAACAATTTACGAACTCTGACAACACGTTTACTCTGAGTACATTGGATATAGATACCCTCGAGTGACGAACAGTCGAACAGTTAATAAATCAGAACTCTAAGGCATGGTTAATATATTAATTTGAGAGCAAGGCTGAGGGTTCATGACAATAGCAGGAAGACAAAAGAGACTGCTGATCGAAGACTTTTGCCTTCACAGAGGCTGTTTGAAATGCTGAATCTTCCTAGTGTTCTTTTTCTGTGTTGAAGATTCTTATTACATAGGAGGAGGCCATTTGGCCTATCAATGGCAGATATTCATACAATCCCATCAAGCCTATTCCACTACATATTTCACTGCAACCTTAATGTATATTACGACATAGAAGCAGAGTTAGGCCCATTTAGCCCATTGCCTCTGCTGTGCTAATCCTTTATGGCTGATCCATTCTCCTGGCATCTTCCTGCAACCTTTGATGCCCTGACTTATCAAGAACCTATCAAACATCTGCTTTAAATATACTCAATGACTTGGCCTCCACAGCCACCTGTGACAATGAATTCCACAGATGCACCACCCTCTGGCTAAAGAAATTCCTCCTCATCTCTGTTCTAAATGGACATTATTCTGAAGCTGTGCCCTCTAGTCCTAGACTTACCCTCTATAGGAAACATCCTGTCCACATCCACGTTATCTAGGCCTTACAATATTTTATCGGTTTCAATAAGATCCCCTCTCATTCTTCTACACTTCAGCGAGTATAGGCCCAGAATCATCAAATGCTCCTCCTATATTAACCCTTTCATTCCTGCAATTATTCTCCTCTGGACCTTCTCTAAAGCCAGCACATCTTTTCTTCAATAAGGGGTCCAAACTTCTCACAATAGTCCAAGTGTGGTCTGACCAATGTTTTATGAAGTCTCAGCACCACATCCTTACTCTTATATTCTAGTCCACTCAAAATGAATGCTAACATTGCATTTGCCTTCCTCACCACCAACTCAAGCTACAAGATAACCTTTAGGGAATCCTGCACAAGGAATTCCAAGTCCCTTTGCACCTCTGATTTTTGATCTTTCTCCCTGTTTAGAAAATAGTCATAAAAAAACCAATAAAAAAAAAGAAAATAGTCTACACTTTTATTCCTTTTACCAAAGTGCATGACCATACACTTCCCAACACTGTATTCCATCTGCCACTTCTTTGCCAAGCCTGTTTAAGTTCTTGTTTCCTCAACACTACCTACCCCTCCAGTAAACTTGGCCGTTAATTTCATCATCCGAATCATTGACACATAATGTGAAAAGTAGTGGTCCCAGTACTGAACCCTACAGAACATCACCTGTCACCAGCAGCCAATCGGATTAGGGCCCTTTATTCCCACTCTTTGCCTCCTGCCAGTCAGCCAACCCTCTATGCATGCTAGTATCTTTCGTTTAATACCATGGGCTCTTATCTTATTAAGCAACCTCATGCGTGACACCTTGACAAAGGCCTTCTGAAATCCAAGTAAACAACATTCACTGACTCTTCTTTGTCTATCCTGTCTGTCATTTTTTCAAAGAATTCCCACAGATTTGTCAAGCAAGATTTCTCCTTAAGTAAGCCATGCTGGGATCCTGTACCAACCTGATTTTGCCAATCTGCCTGCAGATTGAAATCCACCAGGACTATCATATCATTGCCAATATTACATGCCTTTCTATCTCCGCTTGTAAATTGAAGCCCACGTCCTGGCTACTGTTCAGAAACTTGTATATAACTCCCATCAGGGTCTTTTTACCCTCGCAGTTTCTCAACTCCACCCACAAGGATTCTAGATCTTCCAGTCCTATGGCACCTCTTTCTAAAGATTCAATTTCATTGTTTACCAACAGAGCATCCCACCTCCCTCTGCCTACCTGCCTGTCCTTTCAATACAACGTGTATCCTTGGATGTTCAGCTCCCAATTATGATCTTCTTTCAGCCATGACTCAGCGATGCCCACATCAAACCTCTGAATCTCTAAGTGTGCTACAAAATGATCTACTCTATATACTGCATGCATTCAAACATAACACCTTCAGTCCCGTATTCATCAATCTTTTTGACTTAGCCCTGATGTTACACTCCAAATCATCCCACTGACTATCATCTGCCTGTCCTTCCTCACAGTTTCACTATATAATGCATCAACTTGTACACCAACTGCCCTATCATCAGCACTATCACTCTGGTTCCCATCCCCCTGCAAATAAGTTTAAAATTTCCCCAACAGATATGAAAAACTTGCCCACAAGGATATTGGTCACCCTCAAATTAAGTGTAACCCATCCCTTTTGTACTGGTCATACCTTCCCCAGAGGAGATCCCATTGATCCAGAAATCTGAAACTGTTCCCTCTGCATCACTTCCTCAGCCACTCCATCTGTACTATCATCCTATTCCTGCCCTTACTAGCACATGGTACAGGGAGTAATCCAGAGATTACTACCTTGGAGATCCTGTTCCTCATCCTCTCCCCTAACTCCCTATATTCACTATGCAGGACCTCTTCCCCCTTTCTACTGATGTTATTGATGTGCACCATGACCTCTGGCTGCTCACCCTCCCATCTGAAAACTTTCTGCAGCCATCTTGGCCCTAGCACCTGGTAGGGAACACATGATTCTGGTCTCTCTTTTGCAGCCACAGAATCCCCTATTAAATCTCCTATCACTATCCCTCTGCCTGAATTTACCCTTCCCTGTTGAGCCTCAGAGATGGTCAAAGAACCATTGGCCTGGCTGCTGCTGGTGTATCTTGAGAGGTTGTCCCCTCCAGCAGTATCTGAAGGGCAATCCAAAGTTGCAGAGGGGAATGGGCTCAGTTTCTACCTACTCCAATTACCTCTCCTGGCAGTCACCCATCTACTGTCTAAGCCTGCACTCTGGGTGTGACCATATCAGCATATGCCTCATCTTCAAGGCTTTCAGCCTCCTGCATGATCCAGAGTGCACCCAGCTCCGGTTCCATTTTCTTGACAATGTCAGTCAAGAGCTAAAGTTAGGTGCACTTCCTACAGGTGTAGTAACAGAGAACTCTGCTATGTACCCTGAAACCACACATCTGACAGAGGGAGCATTCTACTGCCTGAACTACCAACCTGCCTGAACTTGTCATACCTCTAACTTCCCAAGCTTAACTTCTAGCCTGTACCTGTTCTTGCCGAAGCCTGTTGAGCCAAAGCCTAGTCACTCTAACAATGTCCACTCCACTTCCACCTTACTTCGTTTTATTGGCCTCTGCCGAGTGCGCAAGAGACCCTGAGCTCTTTTTAAACCTTGTGCTGCCTGACCAACAAATGACCTCTCGCAATGACCGCAGCCCACCAAAAAAAATGCCCATTACACCAATCGCCTGGACCCACTCTCCCCAATTCCCCTCTCATCTACCTACCCAGTCAGTGGGACTGGGAGATATCTACATTAACTGCAGCAGCATTATGATGCTTGGCTTGTACCTTTTTCTTTCAAGTCAGTGAAAACCTAATAAGGGTTATATGTGAAAAAAACAAAGAAACTGGTGACACTACAAATGAGGAGTTTATGAGTCTGTGGCTAAATTAAAATGGAATTATGGGGCAGACTCAATGGACCTTAGGATGTTTCTGTACTAAATGACTCAATGGCACCAAATACTAGCTTTACAACAAAACAAACTTATAAAACTGGCATTTTTCCACCTAATTAGTAGGTTCGATAATTATTTTACTTTAATAACTCCTGCAATTATTTTCTTCCTCAAAGTATCATTGTCTTTTTTTACTGAAGAAAGATCAAAAACCATTCTGATTTCACTTAAAATGGAACAATTCTATATTATGGAACATGGAACAGTATGGCACAGCACAGGCCCTTCCGCCCTTGATGTTGTGCGGAAGTGATTTTAAAAAGTAATTAAGTACAGAACTAAACGAACGCCTCTGCTTAATAATGCCAATATTCCCTCCTTTCTTTACACATTCATGTGCGTAGATTGTGCCCACTAGGCCTCTGTTGTATTTGCCTCCACTACCAACCCCACCGAACATTCCAGCCACTCACCAGTCTCTGTGTAAAAAGGACCTTGCCCTTCATATCTTTGAACTTTTTCACTCTCACCTTAAATGCATCCTCTCCAGTATTAGATACTTCAACCCTGAGAAAAAAAAATCAACTGTCTGTCTATATCGCTTATAATCTCCCCTCAGCCTCCACCAGTGAAAGCAATGCAAGCTTCTCCAATGTCTTCTTCAAGCACAAGCCCTCTAATCAAGGCAGCATCCTGGTAAACCTCTTCTGCGTCCACCACGTCCTTCCCATAATGAGGCAACTAGAATTAGTGCAGTAGTACATTACTAAAGGTGTATGCCAACTGATCTGATAAAAACTGAAGAGACTAGCACCACTTTGTATGTAAACAAGTTACGTACAAGAGACGTAATAAAATACAGTCAATGGCCACCTTATTGTGTGTAGGCCTCTGTTAGTCTCAATAGACCATGGATTTGCGCCTTGGAAAGTTTCCAGAGCGCAAGCCTGGGCAGGGTTGTATGGAAGACTGGCAGTTGCCCAAGCTGCAAGTCTCCCCTCTCCACGGCACCGATGTTGTCCAAGGGAAGGGCATTAAGACCCATACAGCTTATTAGGTGTACCTTATTCGGCACACCTGTACACCCACTCATTAATGCAAACATCTAATCTACCAATCAGGTTACACCAACTCAATGCATGCAGACATGCTCAAGAGGTTCAGTTGTTGCTCAGACCAAACAGCAGAGTGGGGAAGAAATGTGATCTAAGTGACTTTGACAGTGGAATGATTATGATGACAGATGGTGTAGTTTGAGTATCTCAGAAGCTGCTGATCTCCTGGGATGCTCACACCTCTGGAGTTTACAGAGAATGACTCAAAAAACAAAAACATCCAGTGAGCAGCAGTTCCATGGGTGAAAATGCCTTGTTAATGAGAGAGGTCAGAGGAGAATGGCCAGACCGGTTCAAGCTGACAGGAAGGGGGCAGTAAGTCAAATAACCACACATTATAATAGTGATATGCAGAACAGCTCTTTGAATGCACAACATGTTGAACCTTGTGTGGATGGGCTACAGTAGCAGAAGATCATATTGCCTAGAAATTGCAACCCAATTGCTTAGAAATTCTAGTTCATTCAAAGGATGCAATAGATGAAAAAAGATACTGCAGTGGGTGGCAATGACCACTGGCCTTCTGTTGAAAATTCAAGAACCTAAAGCATGCTTTAGCTACCCCTTTTAGAGGCCAAGTTCAGGGAGACTAGTGATGAGGGGAACAATCAACTTACTGGGGGCAGGAAGTGTTGAAACCTAGTGATGGAAGGAAGGAGAGGTGCAGATCAGGAAGGTACAACAGCTGGGAAGTTATGAGGGAGAAACTGGGAGACCAGCATTCAGGGAGTGCAACCCTATGAGAATACAGCCCCGTTTCTCCTTCAGTATGCCAAAAAAGAAATCTTAGAAGACAAGAAATCTGTCTCCCCATGCAGGCTGATGCAAAAATCCCATTGAGGTACACAGATGACACACTCATCGGTGTTCAGTTGATACAAAATTATCCAGAAATTCACTGCAGGGGAAAAAAATCCCTGACACAGCAATAAAAAGAACAGCATTATGCAACTGAATTTCTAGACGTGTCCTCTTTCAAGGTAAAGTGAATTTGCCTTTTTCTAACACAGTATGCTACAAAACTAAGTTGATACGTACATTTCTGTCTTATTAGACCACACTGCATCATGCACTTTTTCACAATGACCAGTTAACCACTTGGGTGTGACAGACTGCCACTGCGTCTTTCCTCTCAACAGTGCTCCACTAGTAAGCTAACTAACATAACACAAACCTAGCTCTAAGTAAACAATATGTAGGTCTACGCTGCAGTGCCAATGATTTTGGGAGTCAAGTTCACATAGACTCCATGAACTGCAATAAAAACAGAGGGTTGGAAATACTCAGCAAGCAAGGCAGCGCCTACAGAGAGTGAAGCAAAGGTCAATGACCCTTCATCAGATTTCATTGTTTTAAATCATTAACCCTGTTCCTCTTTCCACCGATGCTGTCTGCTGCTGATTGTGGCAGCTCCCTCTCTTCCTTTTTAATTCACATTTCCAACACCTGTGTTTGATTGTTCTTCACTTCATCTACTGTTACAGATGTCACGTGTAAGTCTTTCATAAAATTAACAAACGCAGTAAAAGAAGAATGGACTAAACCAGAATTTATAAACACAAGAGATTCTGCCGGTGTTGGAAATCCAGAATAACACACACACACACACTGCTAGAGAACTCAGCAGGTCAGGCAGCATCTGTAGAGAGGAAGAGAGTTGATGTTTTGGGCTGAGTCCCTTCATTGGGACTGGAAAGGGAGGGGGGAAGAAGCCAGAATAAGAAGTTGAGGGAGGGAAAGCTAGGTGAAGTCAGATGGGTGGGGGAGGAGCAGATGGTGGGAACGGTAAAGGGTTGAAGAAGGAATACAAATAGGAGAGGAGAGTAGACCATGGGTGAAAGGGAAGGAGGAGAGGCACAAAGGGGGAGATGATAGGCAAGTGAGAAAAAGAGAACAGGTAAGAGGGGAGCCAGAGTGGGCAACATAAGGGGAGGATGAAAACAGAATTTATTCAGTTTAATTCTAAAAAACAACACAAACATTCAATAGATGCACAGGAACATTTTCCTCTTCTCTGGGTATGGCACCGAAATTAAACTTCTAACCAATAATTATTTTCTATTTTTTAATGATGTAGAAAAACAACTAGTCTTCACACTTCTGCACTTTATTTCAGCTAAGGGTTCTAAGAGCATCAGCCATTACTGAACTTAAGAGGAAGAACATAAGGGAGACAGATTTCTTAATGACTGGAATACAATGGGTGGCAGCTGGCTGGATAAAATGTTCTCTCAGGTATGCCAGCACAGACAATTAATTATTACTGGCATTCCTTTAAGGTCTTGCCTGCACCAGCAGTGACATTCAAAACACATCAGCAGAACCTTCTCATAGGGGAATTCTAGAGTGCATAAAGTCAATTTTGCTACATTTGCAATTTACTTTCTTAATTTACTTCTGTGAAATTACACAGAAAACAGAAGTTCATGCATGTTTTATACTAAAATAAGCAACTGTTTCCTTTTATTTTACATGGGAGGTAAAGTCAAAGAAATAAACTCTTGGCCTGGTATTTGTGGAGCTTCGAAGTTCACCTATTTGCCTCTTCACTCCACTTAAGACAGAAATGGCTCTCTGATTACCAGCTTAGCAGTTGAGTTAAAATCAGTTTAATAACTTCCCATAATGAAGATGACAGGAAAGTGCAAATTTTGCCTACCAATACTAATGCAAAACAAAAGAAAATTTGCACAATTTTGCATAGACCAACATTATTCTGCACATGCAGGAAATCCAGAGCAAAACACAAACTACTGGAGGAACTCAGTTGGTCAGACAGCATCTATGGAGAGAACGAACAATGGAGAGAATGAAAAATCAATGTTTTGGGCCAAGCCACTTGGGTCATGACCTAAAACATCGACAGTTTATTCCCCTCCATCGATGCTGCCTGATCTCCTGAGTTCCTCCAGCAAGTTGTGTGTTGCATAGACAAGAGCTCTGTTCATTTTAATGCAAGTGCCATACCTGTCCGTGGGTATCTCACTGGCAGTCTGCATTGAATGCTGCTTCACCCCTGAACCATTTTTGATTGTATCTTGTCGCGTGAGCCCTTGAGGTCTGTTTTTGTCTGACGCTGGTGTAGAAATGTCCCCTGAGGGTAAAGGACCTTGGAATTGGGAATGCTCCTGTAGTTTTGCTTTCTTTTCCTGTGGCGCTTCTTCATTCGTGTGGGCCAGTCCCATCGTGGACTCTATCAGATCGGACTCCTGCGGTGCGTTTGGTCCACTGCTGTAGAACCAGGCCCCTGACTTTGTGAGGATTTCCTGTTGTTTTCGGCACAAGTTACACACCCACATCACCTAAGACAAGAAAATTAGGTTATTCTGAGTACGGTAACTGACATAATTCCAAAAACAAGATATTAGCTCTTCTGAATAAATATAAGTTAAGTTTAAACCTGCTGTCAAATAAACTATTAATCTAGTAGATGTATATCACAATTAAAGGTGAATTTATACACATAATAAATGTACGTGATGTAAATATATTAACATTTATATTTAAATAGCAGTGGTTAGGATTTTCTTTCTTTCTACTTTCTTTACTGCCTTTCCGTCTTCAGCCAGGAATAAGCTGGAGAACTGTGAATTGCTATCAATGCCTTGTTATACAGATTTGTCTATAAATCAATCCAAACATGGCAAATCCATCTACTGTAAATAGACAAGACGGGATGTCAGCTAAAATTGCACTTCAAGCCTAATTTCAATCCCAATCTACTATGCTTAACTTTTCTGATCAAAAGTAATACAAGACTTGAAAACACTACCTCGAGTATTAAAAAATGCCTGTATACTGCATATCAAATTCTGTCATGTACTTATATCTTGTTCAAAAGATATGTAACATGCTATTCTCTTGACCACAAGCTGAAGGTTATACCATTACAGAAGGTCAGAGTAGGAGGTGTATGCACAATTTTCAAAGTTCAAAGTTCAAGATTCAGACAAAACAAAACTGTGGTGCCCAATAAGAACATATTTGAGAAACTGAAAAAAATACTACCGTACAAGAAAACTTTAAATCCAGTTACATTTTTCTTCTCATTATTTTCTGACTGTTGCTTTCTTCACTCTCCCTCTCAAGTAGTATCAGAAATACTGTGTTTTCCAACAGGAACATTTAGTTGTGTCTCACGATGGGTGTGCAAAATGAAAAGATGGAGACGACCCACAAGAGATTCACAAGGATGATTCCGGGAATGAAAGTGTTATTAAACGAGGAACATTTGATGGCTCTGGGTCTGTGCTTGCTGGGATTTAGAATGATGACTGGGGATCTCATTGTAACATTTCCAATGTTGAAAGCCTTAGACAGAGTAGATGTGGAAAAAATGTTTCCCATGGTGGGGGACTACATATTCTCAGGGTAGAGGGTCATCCAATTAAAACAGAGATGTGGAGAAATTTCTTTCGCCAGAGGGTGGAGAATTTGTGAAATTTGTTACCATTGTCAGCTGTGGAGGCCAGGTTGTTGGGTGTATTTAAGGCAGAGATTGATAAGTCCCTGATTGGACATGGCATCAAAGGTTACAGGGTGAAGGCCAGGGAGCAGGGTTGAGGAGGGGAAGAAAAGGATTAGCCATGATTGATGGTGGTGCAGACATGATAGGCCAAATGGCCCTATGTCTCATGATCTCATGATTGCTCAGATGATCAGAAGGGCAGGGACTCTGTTAGTAGAATCAGGAGTGGTCTCGGTGTTTGGCGATTCTGGAATCAGTACCTTGCCATTAGGAAATAAGTTACTTCCTGATTCATCATGTTTTGTGAAGATCAGTCACATCGGAGAGGAAGTTGAATATATTAATGAATGACAAGATGGCGCTGGTAGTCATCAGTGATGTTCTATGAGCTGCCTGATGTGGCAGTTTTATCAAACGCATGTTGAACTTGTCCTAGTCGAGCAGTCTTTCATTGATTCTGTTACAGTCAATATTTTATAGGGTTTTTGTATATGCCAACAAGAAAATAAATCTCAGGGTCATATATGGATACATATATGTATTTTGATAATAAAATTTACTTCGAACTTTAAACTATTTGAGCTTTGAGAAGGCTTCTCAGCATTGAGACAATAAGGTAAAAAATGGTCTTGTGTGCACTAATTATGTGCCCGGGTTGAGGTCATGTTCCATTCGATGGATAAACCAGACAAATATTACTCTAGTATTATAAGCTGAAATAAGAGACACTTCTAAGTTATTAAGAGAATTATACTCAAAGAAATTTAATGCTGCACGTATCTATAGAATGCAACTTCTAAAAATTCAGAGGTGTCGTCAGTAACTTTTGATAGTTTGAAAAAAGGAAGAGTACAGAATTTTCAAAAGTTGAAACCGTAGTATAAATATATTAAAGAAGATACTCATACAGTTAATTTTTAATACACATGGTTAGTCTCTTGTAAAATGTTGTATCACTGAATTTTCAGAGCTGTTTTCCCATTCATTAAGTAGTTCTTGAAACTCCAAAAGTAATACTTAAGAATGTTTGCAAGACCTTCCCAGAACTTCCATCTTTCTTCTGATAAAGTTACACAGGTCAAACAACATACCTTTATTGTTACATACTTTCTTATTGACCTTACAAAGATCTCTACAGTAGGGAAGGATATATATTATGGATGATTTGAGCAGTTTAAATTCTGGTTTTAGTGTTTTTTTTACTGTCAATTCATTGTTGTTAGCTTAAACTCACTGATGGTAATATTTTGTAAATGATCAGATGCATGAATAGACAATTTTTGTGTCTGACAGGAACTGTCGAGGTATCGCAGCTGCCTGTCAGTTGAAAAGTAGAGTAATTGAGCACCACAGCACAGAAATAGACCCTTTGGCCGATTTAGTCTGTGCTGAAGAGCCTGTTTGGTCAGCGTTACATCATACATCTGCAAACTGATTTCCCTTTGCACTCAATGTCAGTATGACAAAGTAATTGTGGATTTCAGGAAGAGTAGGTCGAGGGAACACAGACCAGTCCTCATCAAGGGATCAGCAGTGGAAAAGGGTGAGCATTTTTCAAGTTCCTGGGTGTCAATATCTCTGAAGATCTAATCTGGGCCCAACATATCGATGCAATTACAAGAAGGCACAGCAGCAGCTATATTTCATAGAAGTTTGAAGAAACTATGTCACCGAAGATACTTCTAAATTTCTACAGATGCACCGTGGAGAGCATTCACTGTCTGGTAAGGAGGGCCCAGTACACAGGACTGGAAAAAGCTGCAGAAAGTTGTAAGCTCAGCCAGCTCCATCATGGGTACTGGTCTCACCTTCAAAAAACAATGCCTCAAAAAGGCAGCACACACTATTAAGGACCCGCATCATGCAGTACAGCCCTCTTCTCACTGCTACCATCAGGGAGAAGGTACAGGAGCCTAAAGATACACACTCAACATTTCAGAAACTGCTTCTTTTCCTCCGCCATCTTTTTTCTGAATGGACAAAAACCCATGAACTCTCAGCATTTCCCCCCTCTCTCCCCGCTCCTTTTGCACAAGTTACTTAATTTCAATATATATTTTTATTTTAATTAAATTTTCTGGTTTTATTATTAGGTTTTGCAATGTACTGCTGCTGCAAAACAGCAGATTTCACCACATATGCCGATGATATTAAACCGGACCGGATTCTGATTCTGATTTATGTTCTTCAATGGTATTTTGGAGCAGAAGGATCCAATGGTGGCAAATAGTCAACAGGATTAGTATGGCAGTGAGCAGATGGGCAAAACAGCTCGCATGGATGTGCTGAGCCAAAGGGTTTATTTTGATGCTGTATAACATAGAGACTTTGGCATTATTAAAGGAAGCAATATTGGCAGGGTACGTTCTGCCCAAAATCAGAACTCCCATGACTAAATGTACTTTAGTCTTAGCATGTGTGTTTTTGCAGTTTTTGCCATGGCTAGTGGTGGAAATCACACTCAATGCAGGGACTTTAGATTTCCACTCCTGACAATTCTGCTGGTGAATGTACAGTCTCTGGAAAATACAACTGAAGACCTCAGAGTATGATTGCTGTACCAGAGGGACATCAGTGACTGTTGTGTACTTTACTTCATAGAAACAGGGCTCCCCCCTGCCATTTTGGATGCACATGGCAACTCGATGGCTTCACCATTCACCACAAAAAACAGACAGCTCAATCTTTTAAAGGTTTAGGAGGTGGAGTATGCTTTATGATTAATTCTTTGTGGTTTACAAACATGGTAGTACTATGTCCTGCTCAATTGCCCCAGAACATCTAGCTGTCAAATGTTGTCTATTTTATCTGCTGAGGGAGATGTTTGCCATCATCCTGGTAGTGGTTTGCATATTCAGGGATTCATCTTTGAATCTGAATAATTATGCCACAGTTGTCACCAACTTCATCACGATCTGTGTGGATGAGTGTGCATCTTCGAGACATACAGACATACCCAAACCAAAAGCTGTAATGGACCAGGAGGTTTGTGGTTGGTCTGCTGAGAGGGTGATGTGTGGTGTTCAAGGCCAGTGATCCAGAACTATACAAGAGGTCCAGGTATGGCCTACCGAAGGCTGTGGAAGGTGAGAAAAGCAATTCCAATGCCATTATTAAGGACCCTCTTCACCAAGGACGTGCCCTCTTCTCATTGCTACCATCAAGGAGGAGGTATGGGAGACTGAAGATACACATTCAACATTTCAGGAACAGCTTCTTCCCCTCTGCCATCAGATTCTGAATGGACAATGAACCCATGAACTCTATCTTGGTACTTTTCCCTCTCTTTTTGCACTACTTATTTAATTTATATACTTTTTATTATAATTTGTAGTTTTTATTACTATGCATGGCAATATACTGCTGCTGCAAAACAACAAATTTCAAGACAGAGGCCAGTGACATTACACCTGATTCTGTGTGTTGCTGCCCTCAGACTCTCAAACATGTCCTCCCCTGGCCATTGTCCACTTCCAGGGACATCTCCAGTGAAGGCAGACCATCCTTAATTTTCAGTGGTACATTTTCCCTCTCTGTCCTCCAGCTCATGGCCTTGCAGATTTCAGACCTTATCTAAAATCTGTCCTGTTTTACCCAGGAGGGCACTAATATATACTAAATGTACTGGGACTCCAAGAGTAGCTGGGTCAACTCCAGGTCAACACCAAAAGTAAACCTTATTAAGCGAAGTTTCAGAAAGACTATTAGGGAGCAGCAGCGTAAAATATGCACTGTCTAACTTCAGGTGCTAGCAGGAGCTGTGGTCCCAATTCCATTCAGCGGCTTTCAGT
The DNA here is from genome assembly GCF_048418815.1 of Hemitrygon akajei. NCBI lineage: Eukaryota > Metazoa > Chordata > Chondrichthyes > Myliobatiformes > Dasyatidae > Hemitrygon > Hemitrygon akajei. The sequence continues at coordinate 135,562,035 of NC_133124.1, read as the reverse complement.
TCGACAGTTATATTATCCAAGGTGATGAATGTGTTCTGATTTTACAGAAGTCATAAGTCACTTTTGTCCCTAAGTCATTAAATACTCATGAATCTCTCAATATTCCTAGTGTTGCCATATCTCCACAATTTTGTAATGATTAGCAATGAGATCAATAAGACTGATAAGAAACAACTTTAATAGAGGTAGATAGCGAGATACATAGATGTGGAGATAGAGAGAGAGTGAGAAAGAGAAAGAGAGAGATGAATGACTGTATATACAAAAGCTCCTTAATATGTAGAGGTGTGCAGAAGTCAGGCGATTGTAACTCAGAGAGGGCCTGTAGTATAGACCATTGGCACCCTCTAGTGGTCAACCATTCTCATTCTTTTTTTGTGAGCTAGAAATTAAATATAAGTTATGCAACTGAACCGGGGTTGGTTGGGAAGGCCAACTTTTAAAGGTGTTTCCTGTCTCTGTAAGCACATAAATTAATGAGTAAATACAGCATTAGTATCAAATAGTATATTTATTTCCAGGTTGCTAAATGCTTATGGTTCTTGGACTAGAGCACACAGCCAGAAACTTGCAAAAGTAAACTAAATCATTCATTTACTAAAATTCCACCTTTAATGTTTCTGTAAGCTGATATTGGACATTTAAACTGAGGTCTGGGAACAGTTGATCCCACGCTGTCAATCGCCTGAAGCTAACTCTGGTGGAACAAGTTAACAGAGAGATGGAATCGATGCGTCAGCATTTTGGATGTACAATCAAACTCCTCCATTTACCTCCTGATAATGTAATTACATTACAACCAGTACAACAGGCAGCAAATGTATACTACCAAGGTATTCAGCAGACACTACAAGAGCCCCTACAATTGTGAAAAGAAAACAAACACTAAATTAAAAATGAAAAGGAATGTATTCCTTACTTGGAAATTATTTCACAAATGCTCTATCTTCTGTATGAAGCAATGCAGAAAATGAGAAAATACAGAAGTAATTTACCATAAAATTGACCTGATCAAAACTTCATTTTAGCAATTATGAACTTCAGAGTAAACAATGAGCTGGGTGGAGTGCTGTTCATAAGTCAGAAGCACGCTCAAGTCAAGCGCTAATATGGCAGCAGAGAGTGGCCTCAGATGAGTCCAGACACAAAGTACAGAGGTCCTGGGCCAAGGGTCCTGATTCCATTCACCTCCGTCCCTTCAGCTTAACGTGATCTAAATGTGAAATGAATGCAATTGCTGACCTTAATGGAAAATTAAAGTCTTTTTGTTAGTCATTGTTTATTAATTTTACATAATTTTCAAATCTTTAATTATTTTCAGGAACTCGGAATTTTATAAGTCAATTATTTTGTTAGTTTTTAAAAAATATTTAAATAGCTTTGAACTGTTTTGAAAGATCAGTTTGGTCAGAGACATGCAAACAGTCTAAAAAGAGAACAATTTAAAAAGCCAACATGGTGTCTATCAGCCGGGAATCAGGATCCACTTCCTGAGGCCATTTTGTGTGGGGAAAGCCAAACAATGAGGTCATTGGAGCACTGACTGCAAGGTTTCCCTATTGTAGGAGCAGTGTATCTGTTTTTTTATCTGTATTACACTTGTGTTGCACGTTTATTATGGGCAGTTAGTCACATGGGTTGGGGCCTGATAGAACTGAAGAGTTTAGTTACGTATTCATGCTTTGTCTTTAGTTCAGTCTAGTTTGGGTAGAGCCAGAGAGTGGGCCGGGAGTGATATATTTTTATTGACTGCTTAAACACACTTAAGACTGCTTAAAATTGCTTAAATTTTCTGGAATACACTTGAACATTCTTGAATGTATTTAAGATTTATTTATTTATTTATTTATTTATTTATTTATTTTTTTCTCTCTCTCTTCTATATTACGTATTGCATTGAACTGCTGCTGCTGCTAAGTTAACAAATTTCATGACCTATGCCAGCAATAATAAACCTGATTCTGATTCTGGAGAAAAAACACTTGGCTTAAATACGTTTAATACGTTAAGACTGGTTAGCTTCATTATTTTTATCATTTCAAGACTGTTTGCTTTGTTAGTTTCTTAAAAAGAGATCAAATTTATTCTTTGACATTGGAACTCTATTTTTGGATGGATGGTGCATCGTACAACCTGTGCTCAGTCTCAAAGTGGTTTGAAAGTAACTGCTACATCTTCATTTGAGTGATAAGTATTTTAAAATATAATAGATTTTAAAAGAAAACTTTTTTCAAAAATATATTTCAGCTTCTTTAGTTGTATGTATACATTTTAATGCTTATTTTACGTTCAATAAAATTTTACATCCTGAGCTAAAATTTACACATTTTTCATTTAACTTTGTGGGAATTCTTTGTTGAACAAGCCTAAAAGCTTTATGATGGTTGGATTGCAGAGATCCTGTTGATTCGATGCCTAATGAAAATTGACGTTAGCCCGGAGATCACGAGATCTGTGTTGGCAGCTTTCTATGTCGTCAATGGTGAGTGCCTTCACCTTACTATTTATTGCAAAGTACAGAGTAATATATACTCTTCAAAAATCAAGGCAGGAAGAAACTGAGTCCCTCAAACCACTCAGATTGCATCACAGCAATTACGTTTTTAGTGTAGTGATTACCCTGCTGATAAGAATAATGCAAATATTAGTTCAAATCACACTACAGAAATTAATATTTATGCTTCAGTAGGGTATAACCTAGAAATTAAAAAAAGTATCCATTAGGTGGAAAAATCTTCACAATGAGCTAATACACCATTGGCTCATTCTGATGAAGGGTCTCAGTTTGAAATGTTGACTATTTATTCCTCTCTATAGATGCTGCCTGACCTGCTGAGTTCCTCTAGCATTTTGAGTGTATTACACTGGATTTCCAGCATCCGTACAATTTCTTCAGCTTATGACTAGCTCATTCTGCAAGGAAACCTTTTGTCCTTACCCACATCAATATATGTGACCTTTACTAGCCCCTTCGTGTGGCCAATCAAGCATCTTTCAGGTCATCCAGGAAGGACAATAGATTCTGGTCCAGTCATCAAAGTTCTCATTCCCAGGAGAAGGTTCGAGAAAAGGAACGTTCTTTTTCAACTGTATATTTTCCATGTGGGAATAGAAAATTTCAGTAATTCCCAGTCAATATTCCAATTCAATGGCTGCTATCCATTGCAAAGTTTTGATAAAATATTCTTTCAAATAAAATAACTTATCTGAGCAAGAACAGCTAAGACAAATTACAATTTGGAGTTTACCTTAAATAATCTGAAATTCTTTCTGATCTACAAAAGAGAACAACAAAGTAATTTCCTGAAAGTACAACTTATGGAAATACTGTATGTCAAGATATTAAGCAACTTTAAATTGCCATCCTCTTTAACTTCACATCACTCGAGAATGTTAAAATCCCAAATGATCATAACTTAATTAAAGATAAAATTGAGTACTTCGGGTAACATATTCCCATAGAGGGGGAAAAAATTAAGGCATTACACCTGGACTTCACGTAGGTAAATTGTTCTGACAATATTACCAATATAATTTAGACTGTAGATCAAGTGATTTCTCCAATTTACAGAGCACAAAGATTCTCAATCTCTGAATAGAGTGTAAAGTAATGAATATTGTTATTTAGTTGGATAACCTATAAATCCAGTGTCCAATATCATAACATTTCTGCATGAATGGTTTGATTAGATTGTTCTTATTCAAAGATGTTTATTTTGAATATTGTATGCTGAGAAAGGATAGATTATCTTATTTTAAAATCCAAATCAACTGGGGTTTAACGCTTTCATTTGAGTATGAAATTCAGATTGCTAATTTATCTTAATATTGTTTCCAGTTTTGATTGATTACCAGAACAAAGCAAACTGAGAACAGAAAAATAACTGGGTATTGTTCATAAGAATGCCTCTTCTATTAGTATCCATTCTTTTCTCTTCACTTTCTCTGTTCTGGAGTCTGTTCATCAATAGGTTTGAAGGACCTTTTTTGATGTTGAGTGCTGGATCAACCTTAAAAGCTAAGATTACTACACTAAAGGTATCCTCTTGAGAGAGCATAAAATCAGTGGCCACTTTATAAGTTGCAGGAGATATCTCTTAAATGTGGCCATGGAGTGCATGTTTGTGATCTTCTGCTGCTGCGGCCCATCCACTTCAAGGTTCAATGTGTTATGCATACAGAGATGCTTTTCTGAACACCATTGTTGTGACATGTTTGAATTACTGTTGCCTTCCTATCAGCTTGAAACAATCTAGCCATTCTCCACTGACTTTTGTCATTAACAAGACAATTTCACCCGTTGAATTGCCATTCCCTGAATTTTTGTTTCGTTTCTTGCACCATTTTCTGTAAACTCTAGACACTGCTTTGCACTGAAATTCTAGAAGATCAGCAGTTTCTGAAATACTTAAACCACCCCATCTGGTACCAACAATCATTCCACAGTCAGTCAATAGATCAAATTTCTTCCCCATTATGATGTTTGGTCTGAATGAATACTAACCTCTTAACCATGTCTGCATGCTATTACATATATTGAGTTGCTGCCATATGATTGGCTAATTAGAAACTTGCTTTAATGAACAGGTATACAGCTAAAGTGGTGTTTGAGTGCATGTTGGGCTGACACGGTAGTGCAGTGGTTAACAAAATCGTTTGACAGTGTCAGCAATCACCGTATGGGGTTCGATTCCCACCACTGCCTGTAACAAATTTGTATGTTCTCCATGTGATGATGTGGGTTTCCTCCAAGTGTTCTGACTTCCTCGCACATTCCAAAGATGCACGATTAGGATTAGTGAGTCATAGGTGACACCTACGGAGAGGAACAGAAATCCGACGTTTCAGGCTGCGCCCCTTCATTAGGACTGGAAAGGAAGTGGGAAGAAGCCAGAATAAAAATATAGGAAAAGAGGAAAGAGTACAAGCTGGAAGGTTATAAGTGAAGTAGGTGAGAGGGAAGGTAGATAGGTGGAGGAGGAGTGATGAAGTGAGAAGCTGGGAGGCGATAGATCGAAAAGGTAGAGAGCCAAAGAAGAAGGAATCCACTGGGAGACAGGCAAGGTCTGGAGGATGTTACTAACACTTTCCTTGACAGCACACTAGTGCACCTTCTGGTCTGTGAGGTGGGCTGATAGATGCGTTTCCTGAGAGGTGTTGGCACCCACAAATTTACTAAATTCCCAGAAACCTTACTATAAATATTAAGTTATTTAAATAATACCCTGTGGTTCCACAGCAGAAAAATACACTCCCCAGTAACTCTCACTATAAAAAGGCCATATACAAGTTCACGTAATGAGGACATAATCCTCAGACATAACCACCACTCAATAGCACGTCAACCCTTTACTGCCTCCGGTGGTGGGGAGAGGAACTAATATATCAGGCCATTTGTCTGATTTCCCTGAATGGTGGAGGCTTCCTGATTCTCTAGTACAAAGGTAGAATCATACAATAAAATCATGTTTAATTTACAAGATATCCTGTGAGATCTTTTTGGATTGCATCACATCAATCCCGTGTTTGATTTTATTCCATCGAGATCCAGCTCAGTAGTTTCAGTCCAGGAGCTAAACCAGGAAATAATCTATCCCATCTCACAATAAGGAGTAAAATCTGAATTTGAACAATATTAACCATTCTGAATTATCACATATTATTGAGAAACTTGTAGTTTTTATTCCCTTTATCAAGCATTATTTCGAAGTTCTGCCAGGAAATTATAATTTAGCACTGGTATTTTTTAAATGAGGCAATTTCATATGAACTGGCTCGTGGTGCATCAGAGAAGTTAAATAGATTAACAGTGCACTACACTTCTCAACACTTTTAAACAATGATTGTGTATTCAATTTACTATAATATACATTGAAACATGCCTAAACAAACCATGAATCAGTAACAGGAAATATATCATCACTGTCAATCATTCCCTCAGGCTAAAAATCAATAAGTAAGCAAGCACTCGGTGACAAGGGAGAGAGATCAGGTCAGTCGCCAGAGAACATGAAATACTATAGTCTCCAACTTTTCACAAATTATCTGCTTATTCAATACTGAATGCTGAGCATCACGGCCTGGTAGGGAAACACCAATGCATTTGAATGGAAAAGCTAGTGGATATGGCCGAGTCCATCAGGGGTAAAGCCCTCCCCACCACTGAGCACATCTGCATGGGGCGCTGTCACAGAAAGCATGTCCATCATCAAGGACCCCATCATCCAGGTCACACTTTCTTCTCACTGCTGCCATCAGGAAGGAGATACACGAGAGCCTCAGGACCCACACCACCAGGTTCAGGGATAGTCATTATCCCTCAACCATCAGGCTCCTGAACCAGTGGGGATAACTTCACTTGCCCCACCACGAAACCGTTCCCACAACCTATGGAATTGCTTTCAAGGACTCTTCATTCATTTTCTCGATATTGATTGCTTATTTATTGTTATTATTGTTATTTATGTCATTATTATTATTTCTTTTTTTGTATTTGCACAGTTTGTTGTCTTATACACACTGGTTGCTTGTCCGTCCTGCTGGGTGTGGTCTTCCTTGATTTTACTGGCTATGCCTGCAAGAAAATGAATCTCAGGGTTGTATATGGTGACAAATATGTATTTTGATAATAAATTTACTTTGGACTTTAATGGGACAATTGAGAATTGGCAATACCAATGTCTTGTCAATGTGCAAACCAACATTAGGGGAGTCATTTTAACCATGGGAGCCAATGGTTTTGGGAACAGGTGAGGAAGCCATTTAAATTGATAACACTTCATAAAATCAAAGACAAATTCCCAGTGTAATAGATTGCATTCCCTCTTTTAATATCATCTTCATCCTAAGCCTCACTATTATAATATAATGCTAGCCACCTTGTTGCTTTGGATTTTTAAGCTTCTGGTATGTTTAACTCATCAATGACTTGATCCAAATCCTCATGAGAGGCTTTGAGAATTATTCTACTGGTAGTAAACTTATTGACAGGCCAGTGTAGGCTGCAGACCTCCCTACTTGCAGAAGATTTTCTTGTTATATTCATCATTTCAATATTGCTTTCTGTATCTTTCACTTGAGCTGGTGGCAGTATTTCCACTGTCTACTCATACCCCATGCCAGCCGGTGGTGTGGTGGCATCTGCACCAGACTCCGAGGAGAGTGGCCCCAGGTTCGCGTTCGCTGGCTCCTTGGAAGCTTTCCATCTTTGCTAAGGAAGCGGCGAAGAATGCCGCCCGATGTGCCACGAGGCACAGAGGAACAACAACAGCTCATAAACCATCAGCCTGGCATTCATCCCTCCAGGTGATGGAGGAGACCGTTCAATGTGACTTTCAATACTTAAAAAACATTGCTAGTTGCTCCTTTCTACCTACAAGTGAGTTAATTGTGTGAAAACTCTTCTATCCTGACTAAATTCACATACAGGACTGAATTAAAGATTTGGTAAGCTAATCCCTTGCTTACAGTATCTTCATGAGGGTCACATGGGCATTAAGTGAAAAGGCTGATTAAAATTTAATGGGAGTAATTTAAGCAGGGTCCCTTGAATCTTCTTGCATTTTGATTAAACAAACTGAGTTACAAAGGTGTGTTTTTAATTTGCTTACTCTGTATTCACTCAGCACACCAGAGATTCAAATTAAAAACGCAACAAAGAAGCCATACAAGCAGCTCCCTGCAAGTTTTTGGAATCACTATTGTCCTCCTTCTTGCAGCTGGGGAACACAACCACACTCTGGGATATCGGGATGATTTAGTTATCAAACAGAATCATACACAGTTCTTTGACATTCAATTTACTACAGCATACACTGAAACATTCGGATGACTGAATCAGTAACAAAAAATATCCCTCAAGCTAAAAACAGTAAGAACGCAAGCACTCAATGGCAAGCGGAAGTGATGATAACAGTAGCCAGAGAACAGAAACTTCAATGGTCTCCAACTTCTCATTGATTCAGTCAGTACTGTAGGACACAGGACAATACTGTGACAATTGAGTGGATCTATGAAGGAAAACAGGGTTAAGAAACTGTAGCCAGCACATCAACCTCTCTAACTTCCATCTTTTTGAAATCCCACCACCAGTTACATATTTCACCTTTCTTCTCCTCTCCTCTCCACTTGCCATAGGAATCACTCCCTACGTGACTCATCCCTTCCCTGTGATCTCCTCCTTGGCACTTATCCCTGCAGATGTGACAGGTGCTACACCTGCTCCTTCATGTCCGCCTCACCAACAATCAGCCCCAAACAGTCCGTTCAGGTGAGACAACACTTCACCTGTGAACCTCATTCTCTGTATTCAGTGCCCCTGGTGTGGCCTCCTCTACACTGGTGAAACCAGACACAGTTTGGGGAAGCGCTTCATCACGTGCCTTCGCTTTGTCTGTGAGAGCCAGGATCTCCTGATTTCAATTCGACTTCCCACTCCCATTCTGACATGGTAAGGCCAACTCCAGTTGGAGGAGTGACATCTCATAGCCCACCAGGATAGCCTCCAATCCGATGGCATGAACATCGATTTCTGTAACTTCCAGTAATATCTCCCCCCCCCCCATAGCGTCATAGTCATAGAAAAGTACAGCACAGAAACTGCCCTTTGGCCCATCTAGTCCTTTCCAAACCATTTGAACTGTCTACTTCCATTGACCTGCACTAGAATCTCAGCCCGCCACACCCCTCTTACCTTTATCCATTACTCATTCTGGTTACTCTCTCACTCCTTGTCATCAGCCTTTCACCTCCTCCTTCCATAGTCCACTGTTCTCTTCTATTAGATTCCTTCTTTTTGAACCTTTTGCCTCTTCTCCCATCCCCCTCAGCTTCATCTCCCTCCCCCACCACTCCGCAACCCCCCTAGTCTCACCTATCACCTGCCAGCTTGTTCTGCTTACCCTCCCTCTCATTTCTTATTCTGGCTTCTGCCCTTCCTTTCCAGTCCTGATGAAAGGCCTTGGCCTGAAATGCCGACTCTTTATTCCCTCCATAGATGCTGCCTGACCTCCTGTTGTTCCTCCACTATATTGTGTGTGTTGCACAGGAAAGTAGCCAATCACTTTAGGGTTTCTAAAACTAAAGGATTGAAGGTGGGAGGAAGAAAGTTGAAAGGGGATCTAAGGGGTAAATTTAAAGGGGATCTGAGGCGGTGGAGGTAGGAACAGTAATATTATTTATGGGGCATCTGGACAGGGAGCAGGAAACCCCAGAGAGACATTCTATAATGATCAATAAACCAATTATTTGGAAACAAATGATCTTGCCTGGTGTCTCAGGGCTGAATGTGTCTGCACCTGCTCCACCCTCCATCCCCGGCTCTCCTTCTCTGCCACCTGTCCAACACCCCTCCTGTGGCACGTCACCATCACCATTCCCAACATCCTTTGCTGCTGCTAGATTTACAAATTTGCTCTCCACTCTACGTTGACAACAAACAGACAGACAGACATACTTTATTGATCCCAAGGGAAATTGGGTTTCGTTACAGCCACACCAGCCAAGAATAGTGAAGAAATATAGCAATATAAAACCATAAATAATTAAATAATAATAAGTTAATCATGCCAAGTGGAAATAAGTCCATGACCAGCCTATTGGCTCAGGGTGTCTGACACTCCGAGCGAGGAAATACAGTACTGTGCAAAAGTCTTAGGCACCCTAGCTACATATGTGTATAACGCTTTTATATTGGTGTCTAAGGCTTTTGCACAGTGCTGATTATATACATGTATACAGTATATTAACAAAAAATTATATATTATACATATATTTCATAATGTGGTGTCACATGACCTTGGATTAGTATTAATAGATCAGATTTGGTTATAGAGAACATAATTCAAAGTTTCCTTAAAAGTGTGTTATTAAGGGGGGTACAGGTTATTTAAAGAAAAGATGGTGAAAGGGGCTAGCACAAAACAACTGAAGAACTGAAGCATGAGCTGATATATTTTGGAAGGAAAATGAGGAGAACCAATATAAATTGAATGTTATGGATGCAGCCTTTTCTCCTGAGATAAGCCAGCATACCAACCTCTTGCTGGTAAACGAACCACCCCCCCCCCCACCCCACCACTTCCTCTATTCCCCACTCTGACCTTTTACTACTTCTCACCTATTACTTCTCCCTGGGTCTCCTCCCCCTTCCCTTTCTCCTATGGTCTACTCTCCTCTCCTATCAGATTCCTTCTTCTCCAACCCTTGACCTTTCCCACCCACCTGGCTTCACCTATCACCTTTTATTTACCTAGCCTCCTTCCACTCTCCCCCTCCACCTCTTAAATCTGGCATCTTCCTCTTTCCTTCTCAGTCCTGAAGAAGGGTTTCTGTCCAAAATGTTGACTATCTATTCATTTCCATAGGTGCTGCCTGACCTGCTGACCTCCTGCACCATTTGTGAGTGTTGCTCTGGATTTCCAGCATCTGTAGACTTTCTCATGTTTAGGCAGAACTATAGTTTGTATTTCAAAGAAGTATTGCCAGTATTATTACTACACTTGTGCCTGCATTGTACCAAAAACAGATTATGAACAAATGAATACTGGGTCTTCCATTAGCACCTCAGCTTATCTTTGTACTCAATTCTTACTTCCGTGTAACTTTACTGTAATATATCCTACCTGAACAGATATAGGAGTCTTGCATGAGCCTTATATCAGATTTGAGGAAATTGTCAGTTTTTAACCTGTGTGTATCCAATGTCTAGATTTACAAAAGTCTTTGACATTACTGAGGTGTGACCTACATGTAAATTCAACATCAATTAAAACATGTAATGGATCTCACTGGAATGGACTGTGAAGTACAGTGGATTCCATTTAATTGGGCCATTGATTAATTGGGACAGCCACTTATGTAGGACAACTCTTAAAGAACAAAAGCTAATTGAGAACAATTAACTGCGCTGAACATTTTCTAATTCGCGTCAATCGTGTGCACTTGTGTGGTCATTAGACATTACACTGTGCTTAGTGCGAATGCTTTTTCAATAGTGTCAGTCGTGTGTGCTTGTGTTCAAAAAGCAGTGACATTTTGTCACCGATAGTTGGCAAAAATAAGTAGTAAGGCAGTTCAGAACTGTTTTACTCACTGTGGTTTCAAGCATTCAGGCTTGAAGATGCCAGAAACGGGAGATGGGGAGTGAAAATGAAATGATTTCACTACTTCACAAACATAAGAGATCCTGCAGATGCTGGAAATCCAGAGCAACACACACAAAATGCTGGAGGAACTCAGAAGGTCAGGCAGCATCTATGGAAATGAATTAACAAACGACGTTTTGGGCTGAGACCTTTCTTCAAGACTGATTTTGCTACTTCAGTAAGTTAGAACTACAAAGAATTTGAAGACATCGACAATCATGTTGAATGTTACAATGAAAAAGAAGATTTTGAGGAACTGTATGAAGGCAGTCCATTAACTGCGCTAGGTGTTTGCACTGATTTTGTTCATTTACAGTCAATCAAAAGGGCATGGCAATGTACGCTGGATGAATTCCTCAGTTAATAACCATTAGGAACGTACACAGTTTTATAGTACTGTAGTGGTACTGGTAGTGTTCTAATTTGTTTTTTTTGTATTTCATTTCAATACATAATTTGTTACTCATTTAGACAGTAGTTTATCTGTTTTATACCTTTTAGTTACATCCATGTAAGTTCAGCAAATTGGGATAGCTGCTATTTTAAATTGGGATAGGGTCCTGTTCACCCTGTACACATCAGACTTCCAATATAACTCGGAGTCCTGCCATGTGCAGAAGTTCGCTGATGACACGGCCATAGTGGGGTGTGTCAGGAATGGACAGGAGGAGGAGTATAGGAAACTGATACAGGACTTTGTGATATGGTGCAACTCAAACTATCTGTGTCTCAATATCACCAAGACCAAGGAGATGGTGGTGGACTTTAGGAGATCTAGGCCTCATATGGAGCCAGTGATCATTAATGGAGAATGTGTGGAGCAGGTTAAGACCTACAAGTATCTGGGAGTACAGTTAGACGAGAAGCTAGACTGGACTGCCAACACAGATGCCTTGTGCAGGAAGGCACAGAGTCGACTGTACTTCCTTAGAAGGTTGGCGTCATTCAATGTCTGTAGTGAGATGCTGAAGATGTTCTATAGGTCAGTTGTGGAGAGCGCCCTCTTCTTTGTGGTGGCGTGTTGGGGAGGAAGCATTAAGAAGAGGGACACCTCACGTCTTAATAAGCTGGTAAGGAAGGCGGGCTCTGTCGTGGGCAAAGTACTGGAGAGTTTAACATCGGTAGCTGAGCGAAGGGCGCTGAGTAGGCTACGGTCAATTATGGATAACTCTGAACATCCTCTACATAGCACCATCCAGAGACAGAGAAGCAGTTTCAGCGACAGGTTACTATCGATGCAATGCTCCTCAGACAGGATGAAGAGGTCAGTACTCCCCAATGCCATTAGGCTTTACAATTCTACCGCCAGGACTTAAGAACTTTTTAAAAGCTATTATTAATGCTTTTTGAGATAGTGATTTAGATGCATATCATATTTTTTACTGAGTTAAGTATTGTATGTAATTAGTTTTGCTACAACAAGTGTATGGGACATTGGAAAAAAAGTTGAATTTCCCCATGGGGATGAATAAAGTATCTATCTATCTATCTATCTATCTATCTATCTATCTATCTATCTATCTATCTATCTATCTATCTTAATTGGGCCAAAATGTACTGGTCCCAATGTGTCCCAATTAACTGGAATCCACTGTATTTGCTTTCCCATATTCTGCATGCACTAAGTGAAGTACATTTAATTTGAATATGGCAGAAGATAAACCTCTAGTATTTCAAAGTAAAAATATTGGACTTTCCCTTTAATAATCATCACTTTGTCATGGTGGGGAGGCTTATGAGATCCTGAGATCCCAAGAGTGATGTCGTTTGGAGTTTAGCTCCTTGTAGGGTCACCCACGGTGGTAAAGTCAATGGGGGAAGTTCTAGATAAAGAACAATCCAACCAAGATCTGGTGGATGATGATGGCAAATCACAATGCTGGTGAAAGTGGAAGAAGACTGTAGCAATGAAGAATCCCCAATCATCTTGCATTTCGTGCCCCAGGACCCAGACCCTTATCTGTCAAGGACTGTGTAGTGGCTGACCGCGGATGAGCTTTCCCGTGTTTAACGAAGTCACACAGAGGCATTCTGCATTAAAGGAATGCACCACTGGCTTCCACACTCACCTGAGGACCCACCAATAGACAACCCCTTAGGAGGACATTATTCCCAACTCGACAGTTTGCACTACTACCACTATTGGACCCAATGTTCCAGGATAAAGTAATCAGCATTTCCTCAGTGCTTCTTTTCTGTGCAACTTTTTCATACTTTGTGCTATATTTCTGTGCTGCCCAATGGAAAGTAGAGGGCTACTGACCTTCAATAAGTTTTGAAGGACAGCTATGTGAAACTCTGGACAGTTCCAGTGGCAGTGGTGACATCAGAAGTACCTTCATCCTGAATGAGGTTGGGGAATCTGTTCCTGATGTTCACTGTCACCTCAATAAGACAGCACCCCATCAATTATTTTCTGAGATTCAGATGGCTGGACTTCTGGAAAGTTCTACAGCCATTTTGTTCATGGCATCCAAAGCCATGGTGGCAGCAACTAACTGGCAGTAAATAATTTGTCTGTGAAAGGTTATTTTGATTTATCTTAGAACTGAAGGTGAATCACAATCAGAATCAGAATCAGGCTGCTCCATGATGTTTATTCAGCTCTTTGTTGCACTGAGGCTGAGGCTGTGGCCTGCTCCAGGCTTCGTGTCTGTGGGCTCCACCACACTTACTCCACTATGTGATGAACTGAGGCTGTGGCCTGCTCCAGGCTTCGTGTCTGTGGGCTCCACCACACTTACTCCACTATGTGATGAACTGAGGCTGTGGCCTGCTCCAGGCTTCGTGTCTGTGGGCTCCACCACACTTACTCCGCTATGTGATGAACTGAGGCTGTGGCCTGCTCCAGGCTTCGTGTCTGTGGGCTCCACCACACTTACTCCACTATGTGATGAACTGAGGCTGTGGCCTGCTCCAGACTTCGTGTCTGTGGGCTCCACCACACTTACTCCACTATGTGATGAACTGAGGCTGTGGCCTGCTCCAGCTGCTCCGGGCTTCATGTCTGAGGATTCACTTTCATTTTAAGTGCTATTTCCTTACTTTTATTGTTTGACATTTTGTTTTTTTTCTCTCTGCACATTGAGTGTTTGACAGTTTTCTTTTTTTATGGTTCTCTTGGGTTTCTTGTTTTGTGGCTGTCCTTAAGACAAATCTCCAAGTTGTATAATGTGTATACACTTTGATAATAAATGCACTTTGAACTTTAATATCACTGGCAAATATTGTGAAATATCTTGTTCTGTAGCAGCAGTACATTGCAATACATAATTTAAAAAAACTATTAATTAAAATAAATGTTTAATAAGTAGAGTAAAAAGAGAGAAAAAAATAAAAAAATTGTGAGGAGGTGGACATGAGTTCATTGTCCATTCAGAAATCTGATGGCAGTCGGGAAGAAGATCTTTCTAAAAGGTTTAGTGTGTGTATTCCGCTTCCTCTACCTCACTGGCATTTTGACTAATCATTATTTCTCCTTACATGCCCCTTGTATCTTTTTATATCCAACCCCCACCAAACCACTGGCCACAGGAAACAGACTGTTGGGAGCAGAGAGAAATCACATGGTCAGGCACAGGCACCATCAGAAATGAGAGAAAATCTCAACAATGCACACACAAAATGCTGGAGGAACTCAGCAGGCCTAGCAGCATCTATGGAAAAGAGTAAACAGTCGACGTTTTGGGCTGAGACTCTTCATCAGGACCATGAGATAGCCAGGAGAAACTGTACCCACGGTTTCTACCCACTGAAAACAACATGCCTCTTCTGGTCCATAGATTGGTTCTGTTGAAAACTGAAACTTCAACTCTGCTGTCATGCCTGCTGAACCAATGCTACAGTGGTAGGAAAGATACTGGAGAGCATTTTGCCAGATAAGGGACAGTCAGCACGGCTTTATGCAGGGCAGGTCAAATCTTACAAATGATTGAGCTTTTTTTGAGGATGTTGTATTCATGAGGGTACAACGGTACATGCTATCTATATAGATTTAACAAAGTATGTGTTAGGCTGATCCAGAAGATTAAGACGCATTAAAATCTATTCATATTTCCAGAAATTACTGCATATATAAAGTGGTCTGAAGAGTGAAGAAAGAGATTCAATTAATTCCTTTACTTTCGTTTTGATTGGGATCATGAATGTCAGCTGCTGCATTTTCAAAGCAGTCAAAGGTATTTTGCAATTTCCACCTGCAGATACATTTGTCTCTGCTACTTGGAGGGTGCTTTGCTCTTTCTGTTTTTGTTGAGAAACTTGGCTGCAACTTATCTTTAATAAGGTGGTGTGCAGACATTTTCTTCCTTGTAGAATGGTGTAGGGAGATATGAGAATCTCTTTTGGTAGGTCAGGGAAGTTATATGCAAGATTAGAAAGGGGAAATAGACTGGCTTTTCTTCAGAGACATTGTTGTTTGAAGATATTAAAGCTAATGAGATAAAAGTGGGTTTATGCAGGTAACACACACAAATTGCTGGAGGAACTCAGCAGGTCAGGAGGAATAAACAGTTGATATTTCGGGCTGCAATCCTTCATCAGGACTCACCAAACCACAGCCTTGGCCCGAAATGTTGACTGTTTATTACTTTCCATAGATGCTGCCTGACCTGCCGAGTTCCTCCAGCATTTTGTGTGTGTTGCTTTGGATTTCCAGTATCTTCAGATTTTCCCTTGTTGGTATGTAGATAACTAAAGGTCAGTATGACAGGGGAAACAAAATGATGCCAAAATCATCTAAATACCAAAAACCTAAAGGGGCAATATTCTTGAATTTCCCCTTGAAGGATGCCTGGATATCAGCCTCAGAGTCTGAAATTACAGGACAGCCCAGAGATGCATGAGCTCGTTCGAGTATTTCTATCAAAGCATCATCTTCTGTGGGAGCGATGGGTCGTTGCCACTTACACTATCCAATCTTGCCTTGTAGGAGGTTACACTGTACAAGCCCTGCCACACCAGTGAATTGTGATTCCATTTTTGCCTGAAGTTGTCTCTCTGTGTGCTTAATGGCATTTCAGAAGTCAGACTGGATTTCTTGAATAATTCAGGGCCTATAGCCCTAAACATGACAGATCTAACCTTCAGATGGTTACAAAACTATTTTTTCATCCAGAGCTTCTGTTTGGTAAAGACTCAGGATGTTTTATGAGTACACACTCATAATATAGAGGATATGTACATAGATATTCTTTGATGATCGATAGATTCATGACTGAAGCTAAAGTCAAACCACCTGTAACCTCAGTGTAGGCAGTTATATTGTGGAGAAGTATGTTCAGACAGACATACTTTATTGATCCCGAGGGAAATTGGGTTTTGTTACAGCCGCACCAACCAAGAATAGTGTACAGATATAGCAATATAAAACCATAAATAATTAAATAAAAATAAGTTAATCATTCCAAGTGGAAATAAAGTCCAGGACCAACCTATTGGCTCAGGGCGTCTGACACTCCGAGGGAGGAGATGTAAAGTTTGATGGCCACAGGTAGAAATGACTTCCTATGACGCTCAGTGTTACATCTCAGTGGAATGAGTCTCTGGTTGAATGTACTCCTGTGCCTAACCAGTGCATTATGGAGTGGATGGGAGTCATTGTCCAAGATGGCATGCAACTTGGACAGCATCCTCTTTTCAGACACCACCGTCAGAGAGTCCAGCTCCACCCCCATAACATCACTGGCCTTACGAATGAGTTTGTTGATTCTGTTGGTGTCTGCTACCCTCAGCCTGCTGCCCCAGCACACAACAGCAAACATGATAGCACTGGTCACCACAGACTCGTAGAACATCCTCAGCATCGTCCGGCAGATGTTAAAAGGACCTCAGTCTCCTCAGGAAATAGAGACAGCTCTGACCCTTCTCATAGACAGCCTCAGTGTTCTTTGACCAGTCCAGTTTATTGTCCATTTGTATCCCCAGGTATTTGTAATCCTCCACTATGTCCACACTGACCCCTTGGATGGAAACAGGGGTCACCGGTGCCTTAGTCCTCCTCAGGTCCACCACCAGCTCCTTAGTCTTTTTCACATTAAGCTGCAGATGATTCTGCTTGCACCATGTGACAAAGTTTCCCACCATACCCCTGTACTTAGCCTCATCTCCCTTATTGACGCATCCAACTATGGCAGAGTCATCAGAAAACTTCTGAAGATGGCAAGACTCTGTGCAGTAGTTGAAATCCGAGGTGTAGATGGTGAAGAGAAAGGGAGACAGGAGAATCCCCTGTGGAGCCCCAGTGCTGCTGACTACTCTGTCTGACACACAGTGTTGCAAGCTCACGTACTGTGGTCTGCCAGTCAGGTAATCAATAATCCATGACACCAGGGAAGCATCAACCTGCATCACTGTCAGCTTCTCACCCAGCAGAGCAGGGCAGATGGTGTTGAACGCACTCAGTTCATCTCTGAGGCACTGGTGTTGAAGTGCCTCAGGACACTGATAGACCCACGAGGATTACTTCTATGACACCTAACCCTCCAAGCTCTCTATTCTTGCTGTTCTGTCTACTTGGCAGGGTTTCCTGCTGGTGCACAACTCATGTCCATGATATTAAAGTTCCATCGAAGAATGGGTTTTCACCCGAATGATCTCCATCCGAAGCAGGCTTAATCTTCTTATCTACATGAAGGATGAGGTCATCACAAGCCACAGCAGTGGACAAGTGGAAAGTGAAGTAGTGAAAAAGCAATGAACAAGCAGCAAAGAGATGGGGCAAAAAGTCAAGGGTTGCCTGTACAGTGAAAGAAAATACCTGGCTATGAGCAACTGGCAAGGAGAGTGTGAGAATTATAGTGTCTGCAATTTCAATGGAGACTGGAAAAAAATCCGGTAGTGAACAATTCAAAACAGAACACTTTTTCACTTTTTCATATACACTGTAGTATAGTGGTTAGCACAATGCTTTACAGTACAGGTGACCCAGGTTCAGTTCCCAGTAGTCCCTTTAAGGAGTTTGTACGTTCTCCCCGTGTCTATGTGGGTTTTCTCTGGGTGCTCCAGTTTCCTCTCATAGTCCAAAGACATAATGGTTGGTAGGTTCACTGGTCATTATAATATGTCCCATTATTAGGCTAGGGTTAAATTGGGGGATTGCTGGGTGGCACGGATTGAAGAACCAGAAGGGCCTATTTGGCTCCGTATCTCAGTAAATAATAAAAAAATAAAATCTATTCAGTTTGCTCACACCACAAAAAAGGTTGTGTACTGCTAAGTAAGTAGAACAATGGATAACAAACTGTCAATAATATCTGACATTGTTTAAAGGTAATCTTTAGACAAGAGGAAGAGGGATATACGGTTAGCTCCAGAAGGACAATTGCAGGGGCACCGTGGCACAAGATTTACATAAGCAAATAGCATTTAGGAAATGGTAGTTTTATTCCAAAAAAACAAAGTGTGAAGAAGGAAAACCTGCCATTGAATGACTGGTACCAACCCTGAAATTTATCAACTTTTGTTTTGAACAGAGTCATGGTCACGACCTTGAGAAACTGGGTGTTAACTTGCAGAATAAATACACAAAAGGCAAATAAATTCCTATTATAAAAATATACACAGTGATACATTTTGGTGAATTTAATATGGGGCTACCTATTCTAACTGAGGTCAAGGAACAAAAGAATCTAGGAATACACATTCACAAATCACCAATGAAGTTCAAATGAGGACATAAAAATTCGAATAACTTTACAAACACACAGAACTGAAAACAATCATGTTAGCATACTTACCTTAGCTACACTGAACTTAGATCTTTGTGGTTTATTTAGGTTCATATTACAAAGACGACATAGAAACAGAGGTGCAAAAAAGAAAATTTAAGAAAAGGATAAAAGCGGAGAAAGTTACGATAATTCTAAAAGATTGAATGGGCTGAGATAACATTTTCCTCCTAGAAAAAAAAGGTAGGTAGGAGGATCCAACAAGTTATAAACATGAGAAGGTCTGCAGATGCTGGAAATCCAGAGCAACACACAGAAAATGCTGCAGGAACTCAACAGGTCAGGCAGCATCTGTTGACTCAATCCTGAAGAAAGGTCTCAGCCTGAAACATCAACTGTTCATTAATTTCCATAGATGCTGCCTGACCTGCTGAGTACCTCCAGACTTTTGTGTGTCTTGCTGAAGGTGGAGGATAACCTGAAGGAGCTTGACAGGGCAGACATATGAAAGACCAAAATAATAAATACAATATGGTCATTAATAACTCCAAAAGCAAGTAAGTAAGCATCTTTGGATTTTGAAGTTGCCATATGAAACTGGCCTTCCCTCTTAGTGAATACGGTAAGGACATGGATAGGGCCAATAATACAACACTTTACTCCATAACAGAAATGTATAAACCAGTGGACAAACTGTAGGTTTTAGGTAAGGGACAGGAGAGGGTTAAGGGGAATTGAAGGAAGATTTTCTTTTCACAAGGAGATAGTTAGAATCTGAGACATACTGCCTGAGAGGACGGTGGAGGCAGAGATTCTCACAACACTCAATACTTGAATTGGCAAGCGAAGAAGACCAAGAGCTGATAAATGGCAGTAGTACACAGCAGACTGTACTCAGTGGTTGACACAGATACTGCATAGTGGGCTAAAGACTCATTTTCTGTTTGTAGGAAATTATGTATAACTAGAATGAACATGCTGAAAATGAAGCCATGCTAACCCAATATTTAAAAAAGTAACAGAAGAATGTGCTGAAGAATTAGATGGGAATTAGTGGAAAGAAATTCCTGTGAAATGTAAGCACCTATATAGACTGGCAATCTTGATTCTACCTGGCACAGTCCCTTTCTCAGATTCTCTCAAGTGAGGACTTCTTGCCTTACTCACTAGCATTCCCTTCCACTCCAAACTTCCTTGCTCTGGGTCCATAAGCCCAATGCTAGATGACAGGATGTTCCCAAAGCTAAGCAACAAAGCCCTGGATGGTGAATGGACAACAAATGCTTCAATCTTGCAATACAGGCAGAGCAGAACAGGCTGCAGCCAACTAACTCCCCTGGAAAAATCTTCAGGAACAGTAAACCTAGTTCCCTGATTTGCCATTATTCACACATCATTTATTCCCAATACACTTGATAAACACTGAATCGTTAAACTGTATTTCTATGTTATATTGACTATCCTGTTGTACAATAATACATATTTATTATAAATTATTATAATTGCCCATTGCACATTTAGACAGAGACGCAACGTAAAGATTTTTACTCCTCATGTATATGAAGGGTGTAAGTAATAAAGTTAATTCAATTCAATTCAATAGGATCATCCCTCAGAAACTGATGGGTAAACTGTCCTCAATGGGTCTCAGCTCTTCTCTCTGTAACTGTATCCTGGACTTCTTGACAGAAAGGCCATAGTTAGTACTGCTGGCAGAAATATCTCTAGCCCCATCACACTGAGCACTGGTGCACCCCAGGGCTCTTCACACTGCTGGCACATGACTGCACTGCTAGATCCAGTTCAAACAGAATCATAAAGTGTAGCTGAGGACAAAACAGTGGTTGGCCTCATCAACAATGATCAGGATACAGCGTACAGAGAGGACATAGAGCAGCTGGAATGAGGTGGAGAAGTGGAAAAGTTCAATGACTGTGGTCTTTAGGAAGCTGCAGGCTGATCACTCCTCTCTGCACATACATGGCTCCTCCATGGAGAGATTTAGGAGCACCAAGTTTCTGGGAGTGCACAGAACAGATGATCTCACCTGGTTTCTCAACATCACCTCTTTGGTCAAGAAAGCAGAGCAGCGTCTCCACATCCTGAGTGGACCAATCTTAACCAATTTTTACAGGAGCACCATCAAGAGTGTCCTGACTAGCTGTATCACTGTTTGATATGGGAATTGTAAGGCATCTGATTGCAAGTCCCTACAAGGATTGCAAGGACTGTTGAGAAGATCATTGAGGTCTCCATTCCATCCATTCAAGATTTTTATCTGAATGCTGTATGCACAGGGCCACTAGCATTATCAATTATTCCTCCCATCCATCAAACAATCTCTTTGATTCGCTTCCCCCCACCATCAGGCAGAAGGTACCATAATATTAGGACAGGAACTGATAGGGTATGGAACAGCTTCTTTCCCCAAGCCATATAAACACTGCCCTTCCTGCCACCACCCCAGTCTCATCACGTATGAAGTTCCAGAAGTGTTACCCTCTTTACTTTTTTACTCATTTTCTACATGCACCTTATTATTTGTAAAATGTATTTGTGGTTTTACTTTGTGTATTACTGTATACTTGCGAGTTTTATGTACTGTGTTGTGCACTTTGGCAGTATATTTTTGTACAGTTGAATGAGAATAAACTGAACTTGAACTTGATATTCAAAACCAATTTAAAACAACTGATAAAGAAATACACAGTTAAAATATTGTTTAAAAGCTAAAGTCAAATCCACTAAAATAATTAAAATTCATTAAACAAGCACATAATTAAAAATAAGCAATTAAGCTTCTTGCCTTTACACCTGTAACCTCACCTCCTGGAGTCCTTCAAAGCATGTTGAGCTGAATGGGTATTTCTGGATCTGCAGAGAGATAACCCAACAACTCCACAAGGCATCCAGCAACTGAGTGCAGCAGAGAACCAGTCGGCAGAGCCTGGCTGAAAAAGTGATTTCCACACCTAGGCATCGATCCAGCCCCTCGGTGGGGAAATGCCGGCCATTTCATTTGTAAATGATACTGTTTACCAATTAAAACTCCATGGTAATCTTTATTTGTTGTTTATCTGTTGCTGATTCTTTTCTCTTGAATTTCTCATCTTTCTATGTGTTTACCTTAACTGCTCCCTTTCTCTAAAGGACGCTGAAATGCAATTGCTGCATTCAGTTTAATCCCATCAGTGGGCAGATAGTCTTCAGTTAACACATCTATCATAGAGATCAGTTTCTGTTCTCAGAATTACAAAGTAAATGGAATCATTTCTCAGCAGTAGAAACAACGCACTAAAATCATCCAATTACTTTAAAAACTGCCTTTGTTTAAACCGGTTCATTGCTCTAGCATATATTTTCCCGTGCAGGGTTGCACAGCAGCATAGCGGTTAGCATCATCTGTAAGTTCGGGGCTCGATTCTGTAAGGAATCTGTACATTTCCTCCCTCACCGCGTGGGTTTCCTCCCACATTCCACAGACATACCGTGAGCGTTAGTAAGTTATTGGCATGCTATGTTGGCGCCAGAAGCATGGCGAGCTCCCCCACACAATCCCAGTTGACCTGATGCAAATGATACATTTTACTGTATTACGTACTCGTGACACGTGAGAGTGGTACCCTTGTCACGTGACTGGGGTTGAAGCTATACTGGACTTGAGGTAATGGTCTTGTGATGGTGGAGTGACGTCATTTTCCCGCCAGTAGAGATCATGTGACAGGTTTTTTTTACAGGGTATAAGAGGAGGACCCCTCCCTGTGAGGTGGGGCAGTTTGTGGCTGGATTTGCCATGTTGACTTCATGCCACTGCGTGATTTAAGGTGATGACGCAGTTTAGTTGAAAGATGAAGTTTTATCTAATGCCTAAAGTTTAAAAGGTCATTGCCAGCAGTTTCTTTACAATACTGCTAGTTGAGAATCAGTGGAGAGTGAAGATCGGAGTTCGGGAGTTAAAGATCGAGGAGAATCGATTTTCGACGGTGAAACGGGTTCGACCTTGTTTGATCCTTATTCAGAAGGATTTCATTGACTATTCTCGTGTTAATCCCTGGGATTCCAGAAAGGATTGAGAATAGTGCAGTAAAGGAAAGGTCAGTGCTTTTAAGCCGTTTCGTTTCGTAAAATTCTTCATGGGAAAAGTTCGACTTTGGAAACTGAAGAAAAACGACGTGAAAAAGAATTTAAATTGTCTTTAAAAGTCTCTCCCTTAAATGGACTGTGAGCATTTTGAACTTTTGGCAATACTACTTTAAAGAACTGTTCTTGCAACATCGCTTTAAGGACTGTAAGCTTCATTGCTTTAAGAACTGTTTTAGCTGCCGCACAACAGCTGATTTCCGGTTACGTTAGTGATTTGTTTACTTTTGGGGGGTTTGTTTTCAGTGTTTAATAAACGTGTTATTTGTTATAAAAACCCTTGCCTAACTCATATATTTATTGTTGCCTGAATACGTAACAACTGTATGCTTCGATGTACATGACAAATAAAGCTAATCTTTTACAAGTTTTGAAGATGAAACATCAGAAGCTGTTTCTGACTTTTTTTTAACTATCAGTAGTATCACCTAAAAACATTATTGTCTATGTGGGCCCTCTCTTTACTTTTCCTTTTAATACATGCAGTGTTTATAGTGCAGTTTTAGAGATAAGGAAGTTAAATTACCATACATTCTAAATTTTTACAAGTCATTTGCCTCAGAAAAGATTTTCAATTTGATTACTTCACAATGATCCAAATCTGCTTAATCCCATTTCAAATAAAAAACACTTCCATCCCAGAAACTAGTCTGGTTGAGCAAAAAGCCACTGACTTTCAGATCCAACCAGAAGCAACAATTGGATAACTATGCAGGAGAGGTTATTTAAAATGGTTTAAGAGCAGCTTTAGTCTTAATTGTAAGAACTTAACGAGTTTTCAGAGCTCTCCTAAACTTGTTCATAAAACCCTGGAGAAAGTAGAGATGCAATAGGTGGAAACAAGAGATGATGCAATGTAACTAAAACCATTCTAGATTTACATTTGGTTCAAAGTTCAAAGTAAATTTATTATCAGAGTTTGTAGTGTATATGTCACCATGAGATTCATTTTCCTGGAGGCATTTCCAGGAAAATAAAGAAATGCAATAGAATTTATGAAAAACTATAAATAAAAGACTGGCAAGCAATCAATGAGCAAAAGAAGGCAAATTTTGCAAATAACAAAAAAAGTAAATAAATAATACTGAGAACAAGACTTGTAGACTCATTGAAAGTGAGTCTGCAGGTTATGAAGTTAACCCAGGTCTCTGCTCTGTGTTTGAAAGCCAAGAACATGGACTGGTGATGAAGGAATAATTGTGAACAGTGGCTTGATTGAGAACGTAATTGAACATGAGCAGAAACTGCACAGACAGAGAAGATGTGTGACTACACACAGAAAGTTCGAACGTGGTGTTATATATTGAAAGAAAGAGGGAAAGGAGGGATTTTAAATTGAAGTGCACTTCAAGGAAGTAGGTTATATCACTGTATTCACCTCCCTAATCTGAAGCACAAGGGCACATTCCTCCCACCATTTTTGTAACCTCAACTATATTATCAAATGAACATGGGGGCAGCCATGGCAGTATCTAGTTTGCTCCCCTTTCCAATAAACATATTGACAACAGGACAGATCTGCTATGTACTGCAGAATCTCATCTTCCCTCCACTGTGTTCCCCAACTCCCAATAATTTATAAGCTAAAATTCTCCATTATGTGCTGAACATGTGATAGCTGGAGCTCATTTTGAAGGCAGTATGTTAGAGAGACTTTTTTTTTTGGTCGGAAATGCTTAGTCATTTTTCTAATAGAACCAATCCAAACCAATGCACACAAGAAGCTGGAGAAACTCAGTAGGCCGGGCAGCATCAATGGAGAAATATAAACAGTTGGCATGTTGGGCCAAGAGTCTTCATCAGGACCCTTCATGAGTCTTGATGAAGGATCTTAGCTCATAACATTGTCTGCTGAGTTCCTTCAGCTTTTTGTGTGTGTTGCTCTAGATTTCCAGCATCTCCAGAATCTCTTGTGTTAGTAAAAATGTCAGATGAGCCTTAGTTAGTAAACCAAGTTAGAAGCTTCAAGATTCAGTGTGCAAAGATCAAATAAATTTATTATCAAAGTACATATATGTCACCATATATAAACTTGAGATTCATTTTCTTGTGGACATACTCAACAAATCTATAAGTACAGCAGAATCAATGAAAGACCATCCAACTAGGATGTTCAACTGGGGTGCAGAAGACAACAAACTGCAAATACAAAAAGAAGATACAATAATGTATATAAATAAGCAATAAGTATTGAGGACCTGAGATGAGGAATCATTGAAAGTGAGTCTGTTGGTTGGGGGAACATTTCAATGATGGGGCACGTGAAGTTGAGTGAAGTGATCCCCTTTGTTCAAGAGCCTGATGGCTGAGGGATAGAAACTACCTCTGAGGTTCTAATAAGACATACAAGCTCAACTATTTAAGCTGAAACTCCAGTGCAGTGCTGAGGAAATGTTGCACTGTTGCCGTTGCTGTTTTGGACCAGATATAAAACTAAGGCCTCCTCTAATTACTTGGGCCCATATAAAAGATCGTGTGTCACTATTTCAAAACATTTGTTTTCCTCTCATTCCATGTTTCTAATTTAAAAAAAACAGATTGTTAGATTATTTATCTTCATCACATGGAGCCTTGCTCTGTGCTAATTAATTGGGTAGCACAGTCACACAGTGATTAGCGCAACACTCTACAGTGATCACCAGTGAGGTTCAATTCCCACTGCAACCTATAAGGGTTTTACACCTCTTTCAATGAACATGTGACAAATAAAGTTAAGCATTTCTTTAATCATCAGGTTCTCACCATGCAAGTTCCAGCTGTGGATATCTTCAACACCAGAGATCAGCAAGACTCCAGTAACTCTGTATCCTCAGGACATTGATGGTGCTGGACTGGCAAAGCTCCTGAACTACTAGATATTATTCACATTTATATAAACTTTTCTTCACATATTACCCTGAAATGTCACTGGTTTTCCAGTGAAAGGCTGTTTCAAGGGAGCATGGAGACCAGGTAAATATAGGATGGTGAATTTGAAAGGACTATCGGAATCGAGGCCTTGGTGAAATTCAGAAGAGCTTGGGAGAAGGAGTCCTGTGGAGTTCAAGGGAGTGCAGGAACCTGGGTCACTGCATGTCAGAAAGGAGCATGGGAAACAAACACTTGTGTCAGATGCTTAAACATTGAGTTCTGAACTACACAACAGTATATTTTAACATCTGACCACCTCCCACTGAAATCTGAACATCCCTGAGATATTCCAACACAGAGAGCCACAACAGCCACATTTTGGTGGGGAAGGGTTGGTGTCATCACCCTTGGCAAGTAACTCAATTGCTCCAGCCACAAATACTGTGGTTGTAACAACAGGCAGCAACCGGGTTTCTTGCAGCGAATGGCTCACATTTTGACCATCCACGAAACATAAGTCGGGAGCATGATGGAATAAGCTCCACTGGTCTGGATGAGTGCAAGTCCAATGACATTCATAAAGCTTGAAACATTACAAGACAGTAGATGGGCGCCTAATCAGTACCCTAAACATTCAACCATACCATCAATGTCTCATCATCAACCCCATTGTCAATGACTCACCATCAATCCCCATCGTCAATGACTCACCATCACCCCCCTCAACGACTCACCTTCAACCCCATCGTCAATGACTCACCATCACCCCCCCTCAATGACTCCCCATCAACCCCACCATCAATGGCTCACCATCAACCCCCATCAATGACTCCCCATCAACCCCCCTCAATGACTCACCTTCAACCCCATTGTCAATGACTCACCATCAATCCCCATCGTCAATGACTCACCATCACCCCCCCTCAATGACTCACCATCAACCCCACCATCAATGGCTCACCATCAACCCCATTGTCAATGACTCACCATCAAACCCCATCAATGACTCACCATCAACCCCCCTCAACGACTCACCATCAACCCCACCATCAATGGCTCACCCACAACCCGACCATCAGTAGCACACCATCAATCCCACCATCAAAAGCTCACTGCAACTGTAAAGTGCATCATCTTTCTTTGTCTATAAGTGTATAGCTGGTACAATGAGAATGGGTCTAGGATCAGTGGTGTGTTCCTCATGTGAGATGTGGAAACTCTGGGAGACCTCCAGTCTCCCTGATAATTACATCTGCACTAGATGCACCCAGCTGCAGCTCCTTACAAACCGTGTAAGGGAACTGGAGCTGAGGCTGTATGACCTTCAGTTCATATAGAAGAATGGGGAGGTGACTGAAAGGAGCTACAGGGAGGTAGCACCCTTAAGTTGGTGGGTAACAGAGAGAATAGACAAACAATGCAGAGAACCTTGTGGCCAATCCCCTCAAAGATAGGCATTCAGCTTTGGATGCTGTTGGGTGAGTGGGGAACTTACCAGGGGAAAGCCACAGTGACTGGGTCTCTGGCCTGAGGCTGGCTCTGGGGCTCAAAGGGGAGGTGGGGAGAAAAGGAGTGCGGTGGTGATAGGACAGTCAGGAGTTTTTGTCGATGTGAAGGGGACAACTATATGCTGCCCAGGTGCCAAGGTCAGGGATGTCTCAGATCGGCTTCACAGTATTCTGAAAGGTGAGACTGAACGGTCAGACGTTGTGGTATGTATTGTTACTGATCACATAGTAGTAAAAGTAATAAGGTCCTGAAGTGAGAATATAGGGAGCTAGGTAAAAAGCTGAAAATCAGGACCTCCAGGGTAGTAATCTGCTCCATGTGCCAGTGAAGGCAGGAATAAAATGATTTGGCAGAAGATTTTGTGGCTGAGCAATTGTGTGGGGGCACGGTTTCAGATTTCCGGATTATTGGGATCTCTTCTGTAGAAGGTATGACCTGTAAAAGAAGGACAGGTTACTCCTGAATACAGGGGACCAATATAATCTTGCGGGCAGGTTTGCTACACCCGGTGGAGTGGGTTTAAACTAAGTTGGTATACAAGTAGATGCAGTGTGTAGTGAGACAGTGAACAAGGACAGGCAGATAATAGGGCAAAATTGCAGTCAGTGGGTGGGTTGAAGTGTTTCTTTAAACTGAATAATAACAGAGGGATTCAACAGAATGGAAATGTGAAGATGAAGTAAAAGGGAAGGAGAATGGAGAAGAGATTATGAAATCTTCAGAATAAATAAACTAAGAAGTTTAGACAAGGTTAAGAATTTAACTTCCAGTAACATGGAGGCAAGATTGAAAGGGATTACAGGACTGAGGTGTTATATTGGAATGCACCCAGTATACAGAATACGGTAGATGATCTTGCAGCGCAGTTAGAATTTGTCAGGGAGGGAAGCATGGCTATGTTGGTCAATATGAAATCAAATCCTCAGAAAGAGGTGACATAGGATTGGATGATGTAGAATCCTTGTTCTCAGAGTAATGAAACTGCAAGGGTAAGAAGACCCTGATGTAAGTTATATACAGAACTCCAAACAGTATCCAGGATGTGGGATACAAATTACAGTGGGAGATAGAAAAAGGCAATGTTATTATAGTCATGAGGGATTTCAAATTGCAGGCAGATTGGGAAAATCAATGTGTTGCTGGATCCGAAGAAAAGGAATTTATAGAATATCCATAAGTCGGATTTTTAGAGCTACTCATGGGGTTGACTCCATTGGGGAAAAGGCATTTCTGATTTGATTAGAGAGCTTAAAGTACAGGAATCCTTAGGAGACAGTGATCATATGTTAGAATTCACCTTGCAATTTGAGAAGGAGAAGTTAAAATTAGATGCATCAGTATTACAGTGGAGTAAAGGAAATGACAGAGGCATGAGGAGGACCTGGCCAAAGTTGATAGTAGTAGCGAAAGTGACAGAACGGCAATGGCTGGAGTTTCTGGAATCAAATTAGAAGGCACAGGATAAGCCCATTCCAAAGAAGAAGTATTGTAAAGGGAGGATGAGAATACCTTGGCTGACAAGGGAAGTCAAAGACAACATGATAAATAGTGGGAAGTTACAGAATTGGGAACCTTTTAAAAACAAACAGAGGCAAATTTAAAAAAAAAAACAATATGAAGAGAAAACAGGAGATGTGAAGGTAGACTAGCCAATAATATAAAAAGGGTACCAGAAGTTTTTTTTAGAAATACTGTATAAAGTGTAAAAGAGAGGTATGAGTGGAGATTGGGAGACTGGAAAATGACGCTGAAGAGATAGTAATGGGGGAACAAAGAAATGGTGGATAAACTTAACAATTATTTTGCATCAGTCTTCACTGTGGAAGACACCAGCATCATGCCAGATATTCAAGAGTGTCAGGGGAAGATGTGAGAGTAGTTGATATTGTTATGGAAAAGGTGCTTGGGAAACTGGACTGCCTGAAGGTAGATAAGCCTTCTGGACCAGGTGGACTACACCCCAGGGTTCTAAAGGAGGTAACTGAAGAGATTGTGGAGGCATTATTAATGATCTTTCATGAATCAGTGAGTTTCTGGAATGGTTTCAGAGGTCTGGAAAATTGAAAATGTCACTCCACCCTTTAAGAAGGGAGGGAGGCAGGAGAAAATGAATTATAGGCCTTACCTCAGAATTTGGGAAGATGTTGGAGTCCTTTATTAAGGATGAGGTTTCGGGGTACTCAAAGGACATATTAAAATACGCCAAAGTCAGCATAGTTTCCTATGTGGAAATCTTGCCTGACAAATCTGAGGAATTCTTCGAGAAAGTAAGATGCAGGATAGACAAAGGGGAGTCAGTGGATGTCATTTATTTGGATTTCCTGACAGTTTTTGACAAGGTGCTGCACTTGAGGCTGCTAAAAAGTCAAGATCCCATGGTATTACAGGAAAGATATTAGCATGGATAGAAGATTAGCTGACCAGAGATCAAGAGGAAGAATACAGGTTGGCTGCCAGTGACTAGTGGTGTTCCACAGGGGTTGGGGTTTGGACTGCTTCTTTTCACATTATATGTCAATGATTTGAATGATGGAATTGATGGTTTTACAGTTAAGTTTGTGGATGATTCAAAGATACAATTGCTCTCCTCTTATTACTACCATCAGATAGGAGGTTCAGGAGTCTGAAGACAGACGCTCAACAATTTAGAAACAGCTTCTTCACATCTGCCATCAGATTTCTGACTGGACAACAAACCAACCCATGAACACTACCTCACTATCTTTGCTCTTTTTGTAATACTTACTTAAATTATTTTTATATATGTACAGTATTGCCTCTTGTAAATTATAGTATTTTTACGTACTGCACTGCTGCTGTAAAACAACAATTTTCATGACATTTCTCAGAGATAATAAACCTGATTCTGATTGGTGGCAGGGTGTCTGCAGAAGGGATTGGACAGATTGGGAGAATGGGCAAAGAAATGGCAGCTGGAATACAGTTTAGGGAAGTGTATGGTCGTGCACTTTGGTGGAAGGAATAAAGGCGTAGACCATTTTCTAAATGGGAAGCAAATTCAGCAATCTGGGAGTCCTTGTGCAAGGTCCCCTAAAGGTTAGTTGCAGGTTGAGCTGCTGGTGAGGTGATCAAATGCAAAATTGACATTTATTTCAAGAGGACTTGAATGTAAAAGCAAGACTGTAATATTAAGGCTTTAGAAGGCATTGGTAAGACTGCACTTTGAGCATTGCGAGCCCTTTATCTAAGAAGGGATGTGCTAGCATTGGAAAGAGTATCTCATGACAACGATTCTGGGAAGTAAAGAGTCAACTTATGAGGAGTGGTTGATTGCTCTATCTCTATAATCACTGGAGTTTAGAAGAATGAGAGGGGAACATTAAAACCTATTGGATATTGAAAGGCCTAGGTAGACTGGACATGGAAGAGGATGTTTCCTGTGGTTTGGGACTCTAGGTCCAAAGGGTACAGCCTCAGGATGGAAGGATGTCCCTTTAGAACAGAGATGTGGACTTTCTTTAGCCAAGGGGTGGTGAATCTGTGTAATTTATTGCCACACACAGCTGTGGAGGAGAAGTTATTGGGCATATTTAAAGCAGAGGTTGATACGTTCTTGATTAGTAAGGGTGTTAAAGGTTTCAAGGAGAAGGCAGGAGAATGGGGGGAGGGATTGAGAGGGATAATAAATCAGTCACGGAGGAACGATGGAGCAGTCACAGTGGGCCTTATGGGCTAATTCTGCTTCTATGTCTTCTGATCTAATCGACAAAAAACACTGCTGTTACCCCTCAGGAAACCTACTCCAAAAGTAGCATCTAAACCTGCAACCTCTGCTCCCAAATTCCCAAATTCCCTCTCCATCAACATTGTGGGAGTATATTCATGGAAAGACAGCAGCAGTTCAAGAAGGAGACTCCCAAGCTTCACTCCGCCAAGGACGATGAAGGATGGATAGTAAATGCTGGGCTTGCCACTGGTATCACCAATTCAATTTAAAAAAAAACTTACAAAAAATTCCTTATTACAATAGTGGCCAGGTTTCAGAAATGCTTTGATTGTAAAGCACTTCAGGATTTCTTGAAGGTGATGTGGTTAATAAATTGGGATCTTATTGGTCTTTTGTTTTAAATTTGTCTTAAGATCTGCTAGGCTCTGTGAAAACTGAAGAATTAGTCAGATGCAAGTGCCTTGTATTCAGGTGGTATGAACGAACTGTTGGAATTTTACAAATTCCATTCACATCTGAGATTCACCCTTCCTCTCGTGTACTAAATATGCAAGAATATAATCTAACTACTGAAGTGAGTTCTGTGTGCATATTATTGCAAATCCAGTGCATGCAGCTGAGCATGGTGTATTAAATGGCAAAGTATTAAATCACAAATCAGAAGTAATGCCCTAGACAGGTTATTTTTCTGTATAGCTATCATATTCAAATAAGACCAATGAAAAAGAATCAGATAGCCATTCTACCATCTCCTTGTAATGATTTCTGTATCTGTTTTCCTGCAGTACCAAGGATTAACATGCTCAAAATGCAAGTGGACAAATGTCCTTCAAACATAATAAGGTAATTCATTAACCTAGCACATTTCCGTTCATTAAGGATACCATTTTTATTTTATTTGCACGCAAGGATTGGTTGCTTTTTTAATTCAATATCACTTCTATTTATCATGTTTGAGGGCTGATTATTCTGCAGTAAGAATTTTTTGTCCAAGCGCAACTTTTCTGACACCAGCTGAAAGATCTTAGAATGCAAATTGACTAACATAAATCTAGCATGACAAATTTAAATGTGGAACAATTGAAAGATTATGGTTCCCTTTATGTTATTGCTGAACTGGGTTAGAGTAATGTCGGCTAACACATAACATGAATATTTTAAGCAGTGCGCTTAAGATTGCAAGCAATGAAAAAATATCCTGTAGCAGTCACAAGGTCAGACATTGCTTTTCCATCTATTCACTCACCACATAACACTAAAGAATCATTTGGTATCTGTTTCCCTGCATAACTTGCACAACCCTAGCACTTCTGGCAGCAGATCTTGTAACAGTTTACTGTTCTCCCTGTAAGCAAGGAGCTGAGTCAATGCTCCACCATGAAGATTTTATGGTGTGATGGCCAAAAACAGTTTGTATGAGCAAAGAGATTGTTGTGCCTCTCATCCTACAGATAATGACATGGTTAAAACAACTCATTAAAAATTACACATCTCTGCACAGCAGTGTATCAATAATTACAGCGCATAGCTCAGCCAGCTCTGTGCTGCAAAAGAAACTTAACCACTTCTTGCTATTAATGAAAGATTCATTCGAGACACAAAAGGTTGAAAACTACAACGAATCACACAACAGGAAATGAAAACCAAAACAAAATATTTGCCAGAGACAGAAAACTAAATCATGTTTTCTGTTTCAGTCTATTGCTGGTTATGTCTTCATTATTTATAGATACGAGCACTGGTCTCCAGCCAATAAGGTTGAATTCAAATGATTAAATATGTATGACATTCCCTGCTGTGATATAAAGAGCCAACAGTGCTTTAAGAATCGTAAGTGTTTTGTTTTACTCCCGTTCTCGTAGGAGTCTAGTGTACTAAATCTGATTCTGGGCATCAATAAGACTATCAGATGCTGAATCCACCATATTCCCAGCAGTAAAGGCGCTAAACAAAATTAAATCCATACATCCAATTGCAAGAACACAAAATGCTGGCAGAACTCAGCAGGCCAGACAGCATCTATGGGAGGAGGTAGTGACAACATTTCGGGCCGAAACCCTTCATCAGGAGGTTTCGGCCCACTCCTGATGAAGGGTTTCGGCCCAAAACGTCGTCACTACTTCCTCCCATAGATGCTGTCTGGCCTGCTGAGTTCTGCCAGCATTTTGTGTTTTTATTTATTTCCAGCATCTGCGGATTCACTCGTGTTGCCATCCAATTGCAAGAGTTGCATTCCAATTTTGACTTCCAACTTCCAAATTATAGCAAAGAATATAGATGTATTAACCCTAAAGAAATGAATATAGTAATTTGGTTACATACTTAATAAATCCACTACCTAAATCTGACTATTTAAACAAAAATTCTATGTGAAAATATTGTGACAAGGTTTACATGAAGTTAGGTGATGCAATGCCATATAATCTCAGAAAGAGGGAGATCCTGGAGATGTTCCTATGTGGTAGTTGCATAATGCAAATGATACTTGTCATAGCAAGCCAAAACTAAAGGTCCTTTTTAATCAGCTGCCAGCACTGGCACATCCATTGGTCCATATGGCAAGCAAGTATTTTGTCAAGTCAAGTTTATTGTCATTTTACTATATAGATGTATACCTTCAAACGAGACGGTGTAAACCATAGTAGTACATATAACACACATAACACAATGATGCATAGATAATCAAAATAAAGTGTATAAACTAAATATTATAAGATACAGCATGAATTATCCAGTGACAAACTCTTCTCAGCCTCCCAGATAGGTACAGGTATCAATTATAACCTGTTCATTACAAACTCCGCCATCCTCATCAGGGATGATGCCTAGGCATGTCTAATCTGGTGGTATTCATAACCCCATCATCCGTCCCTCCTGACTGGTTAGTCCTCATCCAATCAGGTTTCTGCTGTCTCCTTGAATCAAATTCCAGTTCTTACTTAGAGCGAGGCCTTCATCATTGTTAAAAGTATTTTCCTCTAGTTTTATTTCAATGGCTTCCTTCACCAGGCAGTCCCAAAAGCCACTGGCACTGTTTAGTAGTTTTATGCCATCAAAGACAATCCTATTGCCATGGCAAATGCAGTGTCCTGCTGACGCTGATTTCTCCAGGTAACCCCAAACGGATACACCTCCTGTACTCCTTGATGCAGGTTTCCACCATGCATCCTGTCTGGCTGATGTACACTGTGGCACATTCACAGAGAATCCTGGAAACACCAGCCGACCTGGCTTACCCGGAGAAGTCGGCAGCAGCAGAACACTGCATTCACAATGGCCATAGGATTAACTTCAGTGGCACAAAACTACTGTGCCGCACAATTGGCTTTGGGACCTCCTGGTAAAGGAAGCCATTGAAATAAAACTAGAGGAAAAGAATTTTAACAAAGACAAATGTATCGCTCTATGGAAGAATGGGAATTCGATTGTAAACAAGGTGGAAGAGTGGAACCCTGATTGGATGAGGACTAACCAATCAGGAGGGGTGAACTATGGGAGTATAAATACTACTGGACTAGACATGCCCAGGCATCATCCCTGATGAAGATAGCAGAGTTTGTCATTGAAACGTCAGTTATAGTCAATGCCTTTACCCAGCTGGAATCCTCAGAAAAGATTATGCGTCATATACTACATTGGGAAAGCACTAGATCCTCTATCCGGTGGCACTTCAAATGCGACCCCTTGCAGATCCCATTTGCTGGTCAACTGGACGCCAAACATAGAAATGATTATGTCCCATACAATGTCACCATTTAATGGGCCAGAGCAATGCCCACCCATGAAGCAGATGTAAAGAGCTCCCACGCCTCCTTTGCTGCTGTCTATCCCATCATCAGTTTCTGTTCACAATGCCCACTACCTTTCAGAAAACTTCAATAACTGTTAAAAGTAATGAAAGAAATGAAAGTAAAAAATTGCAACCTGAAACAAGTACCTGTTGTTATTTTCCAACTTTTATTCCAGTAAACTCAGTAATTTTTAAAAAATTATCCTGACGTCCTATAGCTGCTCCTCTTATGGGGATGAATGGACATATGGTTTAACTAAGAATCATTTGCTCTCTACTATCTGAGGAGTCCAGTGGCAAAGTTTCATTGGCTAACTACTCCTCACCAAATTCAAGGCTTAAATATTCACACAGAAGTCCCAAATTTGATGGCACATGTGCAGTTACTAGCTAACAGCATGTTACTGGTGAATGCTTCATTGTCAGAAGATTTAGGAATGGAACATAGAAATGTAGAAAACCTACAGCACAATACAGGCCCTTCGGCCCACAATGCTGTGCCGACCATGTACTTACTTTAGAAATTACCTAGGGTTACCCATAGCTCTCTATTTTTCCAAGCTCCATGTACCTATCCAGCAGTCTCTTAAAAGACCCTATCATATCCACCTCCACTACCATCGTCAGCAACCCATTCCATGCACTCACCACTCTCTGCGTAAGAAAATTACCCCTGACATCTCCTCTGTACCTACTTCCAAGCACCTTAAAACTGTGCCCTCTCATGCTAGCCATTTCAGCCCTAGGAAAAAGCC
This sequence comes from Hemitrygon akajei, assembly GCF_048418815.1. Lineage (NCBI taxonomy): Eukaryota > Metazoa > Chordata > Chondrichthyes > Myliobatiformes > Dasyatidae > Hemitrygon > Hemitrygon akajei. Next base: position 135,526,492 of record NC_133124.1, on the reverse strand, counting down.
TCTGGCTATCCACACGATCAATGCCTCTCATCATCTTGTACACCTCTATCAGGTCACTTCTCATCCTCCGTCGCTCCAAGGAAAAAAGGCAGAGTTCACTCAACCTATTCTCATAAGGCATGCTCCCCAATCCAGGGAACATCCTTGTAAATCTCCTCTGCACCACTTCTGACCTGTAGAGGAAGGGAAGATTATCTATAACAGAAAATAATTCATCTTAGACACTATCTTGAAGATCCCTTTAGCCTGGAGATCATTTTTTGCTCTAATTTTTCTTGTTTGTAAAGGTTGCATGTAAATGATGCTTAGTTTATGCTTTTCTAGCTTCTCTGATGCTACATGCTCGTGATGCCACTGAAAGTAAATTTTTCATTGCACCTGTGCATTAGTGTACTTGTGTATAGTTCAATTAACTTGACTTTGAATGGTAACGCCTGAAATAAAATTCAGAAGTATTTACTTTCATATCCCATCTTTGGAACTCTGATGTGGTTTCTGCTGGCTATGACTCACTCTTGACTCTGTCGGAAGGTTATAAGTTCAAATCCAGAAATACAAACACAAAAGTTGAGTCAAACACTTAAGAATAGTAGAGTATGTGCTCTACTGTCTTTTGGAACTGAAGATTTATTTTTTATTTATTTAGGTCTATGGCGTGAAACAGGGCCAATTAACCTACTAACCTAAAGTACGTCTTCAGACAGTGGGAGAAAACCAGAGCACCCTGAGGAATCACATGCACACAAGAACATACTTTCTTACAGAGGGCGCTGGAATTGAACTCTGAATTCTGACACCCTGACCTGTAAAAGCACTCTGCTACCATGGGCCCAAAGCCTTGAATGCTCATTCAGAAAAAGAAATCCGTGGAACTATTTCTGAGAAGAGCATGCAAGTTATCTCCTTTGAAATGCTGAACACCCATTCATCAACCAACTACATCCAAATAGAAGCATGATGACTCAGAATCTGCCATGTACAAATTGCCAGCTACGTTTATTACCTTGTAAAGGACTACACCTGAAAAGATCATTAAGGAGAGAGTGTTTTCACTTGAGGGGAAGCACAGAGCCATAAGACAGGAAGTGTTAGAGTTGAATAATATAGATATACTTTAGACAAGGGTTCCCAACCTGGGGTCCTGGGACCCTTTGGTTAATGATAAGGGTTCATGGCATACAAAAGGTTGGAAATCCCTGACTTAAGTGAAAGCATTTGAAGAATTATGTGTAACCAGGTGACCGTTGAATATTATTTTTTATTGTTAAAAGTGCACTTATATATTCACCCCGGTAACGATACAATATCTGCCTGTGCCTTTAAGAAAAAATGGTAACATCATTGTGCATGTGTGGAGTAGAAACTAAGGGTTACAGCGTCCTAGAAAGCACGGGAGTGCTGGGAGCAGTTTTTCCCAGGTGTGCTGGTTGTATGCTGAGGAAAGATTTTATGTGTAAGGTATCTGCACTGGAGATCATGGTCAAACGAGTTCCTTATCGGCCTAGTAGTGTGAGCGAGGAGAATTCGTTTCAAGGTCTAGCCCAGGCCACAAAATATGGAAAAGAGTTTTACACTGACGGTCTAACATGAGGAAGGATCTTCAATGAACCATAAATGCCTATATTGTATGGTCTGTTTCATAGTCATAGAACATTATAGCACAGAAACAGGCCATTCAGTCCTTCTACTCTGTACCAAACTGTTATTCTACTTAATTCCATCAATCCACACCAATTGCCCTTCTCATCCAAATACCTATCCAAACTTCTCTTAAATGTCGCAATTGAACCCACTCCCACCACTTCCGCTGGCAGCTCGTTCCACACTCTCAGCACTCTCCGAGTGAAAAAGTCCGCCCTCCTCCGGCTCCTCTTAAACATCCCACCTTTCTCCCTTAACCTTTGACCTCTATTTTCAGTGCCATACATCCCAGCATGGTCGTGACACTGAAGCAACACACACAGAATGCTGGAGGAGCTCAGCAGGCCTGGCAGTCCCCATGGAAAGGAGTAAACAGTCAACGTTTCTGGCTGAGACCCTTTATCAGGACTTCATCCTTCCAATGGATGCTGCCTGGCCTGCTGAGTTCCTCCAGCATTTGTGTGTGTTGCTTTGATTTCCAGTATCTGCCGGTGGACAAAAAGCATTTTGCAAGGATGGCAGTGAATTCTCAGTAAGTTTCAAGCAGCTGCCAGCAGTTAATAACGCAGGAATCACAGCAAGACTTCAAATCTCAAGGAGACACACACCACGGCAGCACAGTAACAGCAACAGTTACCAAAGCTATTGTGCAAAGAACATACAGAGGAAAACAGCAAGTTCTCTGTTCAGTGGTTGATAAAATCTGTGCCTGGAGGACTGTGTAATGTGGCAGGCAGGTCATGTGCCGGCAAGGGTCGGAAAACCGATGTGAAAGACACAAAATTACCTGATGTTCCCTCACCACTGTCCCCCTAATCCCATCCACATTAACTTGACTGAATACAGATAAGTTTCAACTCATGCACTGACTGTAAGAGGGAAGCGGAAAGTAGATGAAAGGCAGTTACTACAGGAATAGCAGAGAGCCGATAGTGAATAAAATCTTGGGAAAAGGCTGCATAAGTGATGCACCATCAATAACTCTCTGAGACGTGAGGCGAGATCGGCTTTTATTGACTGGAAGAAAGAACAAGCAGCAATTGACCACCATGCTACATCCTGGAGACTGAGGACAGGGCTCAAGTCTCAATCGCCTTTATACCGGGGTCTATGGGAGGAGCCACGGTCTGTGGGAGGAGCCACAGGAACAGTCAGCAGGGGGAGGCTTGTCCAGACAGGTATATGTAGTTCACCACAATAAGATTAAGGAGTTGCATTTTAGTGGGGTGCCAGGAGGCCTTCCCATGCTACTGTTAAGTAGAAAAGAAGCAGTAGAATCTTCTGAACATCCTGAAACAGGGAGAAGTGTCCCAAGAAAAAGCAAGTCAGGGTGCGAGTGGTGACACTGAGAATTGATCCCCGGATGTTCCCCAGAACTCGAATGTAATACCCAGACTCTTCAGACAACAACTCATTCACTCTTCACAGTCAGGTGCAGGATACAAAGACAATGTGCACACGTGATCCTTCATCTCAACACATCATGGCACTTTCAAGATTTATGTATTGTCAGCTCCTCCAGCCCTGCCCAATCCCATGAACAATGTCATTTAGTCGCTGACATCAATCCTCAGTTTCCTTCCCTCAATATGTACTATATCACTTCACATTTCTTTATTTTGAAATTCATCTGCCAATTACCTGCTCAATCTGCCTGCGTCAATATAGTCTATTCCCCTGTTTCACATATACTCTGTGGTGTTGTTCAAGACAATATATCCAGTCCTAGCACTGAACCCTGTGGAATGTCACTGTCTATAATCTTCCATCTGAAAATCGAGTGTTTACCCTGATCAGCTGCTTTCTGTGTTTTCAGTCCATTATGGGACAGAGCACTCCTTTGTTCACTTTGCTCACCAACCTGGTATGTGAAATTTAGTCAAATAATTTCTTAAAATTCACATGTATTCCATCATGAACCTTCCCTATTATCAAAAAATTCTGTCAGATAATTCAGACATGATTCGCCTTCTACAAGTCTGGGCTGGCTACCCTTATTATCAATCTATCTATGCACAATTTGTCGTCTTTTGTAAATTGGATGTTTGTCAGTCTTTGGGCATAGTTTTTCATAAATTCTATTGTATTTCTTTATTTTCCTGTAAATTTCTGCAATAAAATAAACCTCAAGGTGATTATATATGTATGTTGACAATAAACTTACTTTGATTTTATGAATACAAACTTCTCCAAGTGCCAATTACCTTTTATCTGAATGATTGTTTCAAAAGCTCCCTCACCACTGACATGATTCTGATCAGTCTGAAATGTCTGGGAAAGACAAGATTGTCTTTCTACAGCACTCTAGTGCCTCCTGCCAGTCTTCTGTTTCAACTTTCCATTCTATTAGACTTCCTAAAACAAGAAGATCTACTTTAAATTTCTCCTCCTCCTTCTCCAGTTCTGAGATAAATCTCCCACTTTGATGATCTCTTCCAATGTATTTCACTTTCTAGGCCATTTTATTCCTCACCACTAGACCCAGGAACACCATGCTCTCTTTCGGGCCCAAACCATATTGGTTCTGGAAGATATTCCGAACATAGTTCAGAAGTTCCACATATTCTTTGAACTAAGGTTGGTGCCTGGACTAGAGAGCATGCCTTATAAGCATAGACTGAGCAAGCAAGGCCTTTGTTCTCTGGAGAACAGGAGGATGAGAGGGGACTTGATAGAGGCATACAGGAGGCATAGATTGAGTGGATAGCCTGAGACTTTTTCCCAGGATGGAAATGGCTTATACAAGGGGGGCATAATTTTAAGATGTTTGGAGGAAAGTATGGGGGAGTGGAGAAGTATGTCAGAGGTATGAATTTTTTCTACAGGAAAGCTGGTAGAGCATGGAACTCACTGTGAGGAGTGATGGTGGAGGCAGATACATTAGGGGTATTTAAAAAATTCATACATAGGTACATGGATGAGTAGAAAATGGAGAGCTATGTAGGAGAGAAGGGTTAGGTTGATCTTAGAGTAGGTTAAAAGGTCGGCATAATATTATTGGTCAAAGGGAGTGTACTGTGCTATTCTCTATGCTGTGTGTTGAAATGCTGACATTGCAGTTAATGTTGGTGTACTTGAAACCCTTGACCATCACTGTCTTACACTTCTTCCACGTCTCCATTAGTCTCCTGTGGACTTCCTCCTATTTCTCACTTATATCTCCAGAGAAAAGCATGACAAAACCCTTTCGAATTGCATGAACATTGGTCCATATCCTGCTGAGGTGTGTCTCACACGTCTGATTTATTTGACCAAAGAATCTTGCCCTACACACCTCTCAAGCACTGTATTAATTCAGCATGCTTCTATTTCTACTCCTGCGCTGAGAGCATTGAAAAGATTCCTACTGAAAGATGTTCTTTCCTTTTCCTAGCTCCTGAAGGAGAGAGACTGAGAAATTATGTCCTACTCTTTCTATGTCCTTGTAACAATGTATTCTAAGTGTACTGCCCTCGTTCACATCTTCACTGTTATGCTGTAGGTATTTCACTTAGCAGCTCTGTAAGAGCAGTCTGTTCTGCTTTCAGCCTGTTGGGGTTATTGTTGAAGATAAGGGATGATGAGGAACGTGTGCCATCCAATTACGATGGTGGAACTGCGGGGAGGTTTTTTTGGTAAGGGACACTAAGTTTGCTCTTGGATCTTTTGTTCGACGGGGAATAAAGAAAGAACTGGGGAGAACTGGTCGTGTGATATGACCCGGCAGGAGACCCGTTTATTCGAGATGGATTGCGAGCAACGTTCGGAAGATAGTGTGAGCTTTCACGCAGACCGAGGGCCCAGCATGTGAGTGACAGAGAAGCTCATGATGAAATCCATCTTGTGCACATTTGACTCTTTAATTAGAATGGGACCATTTTGTCTTTTCTGTCTTTTCTTTACTAACCCTTTAACCATATAACCATATAACAATCACAGCACGGAAACAGGCCATTCCGGCCCTCCTAGTCCGTGCCGAACTCTTAATCTCACCTAGTCCCACCTACCCGCACTCAGCCCATAACCCTCCACTCCTTTCCTATCCATATACCTATCCAATTTTACCTTAAATGACACAACTGAACTGGCCTCTACTACTTCTACAGGAAGCTCATTCCACACAGCTATCACTCTCTGAGTAAAGAAATACCCCCTCGTGTTTCCCTTAAACTTTTGCCCCCTAACTCTCAAATCATGTCCTCTCGTTTGAATCTCCCCTACTCTCAATGGAAACAGCCTATTCACGTCAACTCTATCTATCCCTCTCAACATTTTAAATACCTCGATCAAATCCCCCCTCAACCTTCTACGCTCCAATGAATAGAGACCTAACTTGTTCAACCTTTCTCTGTAACTTAAGTGCTGAAACCCAGGTAACATCCTAGTAAATCGTCTCTGCACTCTCTCTAATTTATTGATATCTTTCCTATAATTCGGTGACCAGAACTGTACACAATATTCCAAATTTGGCCTTACCAATGCCTTGTACAATTTTAACATTACATCCCAACTTCTGTACTCAATGCTCTGATTTATAAAGGCCAGCGTTCCAAAAGCCTTCTTCACCACCCTATCTACATGAGACTCCACCTTCAGGGAACTATGCACTGTTATTCCTAGATCTCTCTGTTCCACTGCATTCCTCAATGCTCTACCATTTACCCTGTATGTTCTATTTGGATTATTCCTGCCAAAATGTAGAACCTCACACTTCTCAGCATTAAACTCCATCTGCCAACGTTCAGCCCATTCTTCTAACCGGCATAAATCTCCCTGCAAGCTTTGAAAACCCACCTCATTATCCACAACACCTCCTACCTTAGTATCATCAGCATACTTACTAATCCAATTTACCACCCCATCATCCAGATCATTTATGTATATTACAAACAACATTGGGCCCAAAACAGATCCCTGAGGCACCCCGCTAGTCACCGGCCTCCATCCCGATAAACAATTATCCACCACTACTCTCTGGCATCTCCCATCTAGCCACTGTTGAATCCATTTTATTACTCCAGCATTAATACCTAACGACTGAACCTTCTTAACTAACCTTCCATGTGGAACTTTGTCAAAGGCCTTGCTGAAGTCCATATAGACTACATCCACTGCCTTACCCTCGTCAACATTCCTCGTAACTACTTCAAAAAATTCAATAAGGTTTGTCAAACATGACCTTCCACGCACAAATCCATGCTGGCTACTCCTAATCAGATCCTGTCTATCCAGATAATTATAAATACTATCTCTAAGAATACTTTCCATTAATTTACCCACCACTGATGTCAAACTGACAGGTCTATAATTGCCAGGCTTACTTCTAGAACCCTTTTTAAACAATGGAACCACATGAGCAATACGCCAATCCTCCGGCACAATCCCCGTTTCTAATGACATCTGAAAGATCTCCGTCAGAGCTCCTGCTATCTCTACACAAACTTCCCTCAAGGTCCTGGGGAATATCCGGTCAGGACCCGGAGATTTATCCACTTTTAAATTTCTTAAAAGCGCCAGTACTTCCACCTCTTTAATTGTCATAGGTTCCATAACTTCCTTACTTGTTTCCCACACCTTACACCATTCAATATCCTTCTCCTTAGTGAATACCGAAGAGAAGAAATCGTTCAAAATCTCTCCCATCTCCCTCGGCTCCACACATAGCTGACCACCCTGATTCTCTAAGGGACCAATTTTATCCCTCACTATCCTCTTGCTTTTAATATAACTGTAGAAGCCTTTCGGATTTACTTCCACCTTATTTGCCAAACCAAACTCGTAACTTCTTTTAGCTTTTCTAATCTCTTTCTTAAGTTTCCTTTTACATTCTTTATATTCCTCGAGCAATTCCTTTACTCCATGCTGCCTATATCTATTGTAGACATCCCTCTTTTTTCGAACCAAGTTTCTAATATCCCTTGAAAACCATGGCGCTTTCAAACCTTTAACCTTTCCTTTCAACCGAACAGGAACATAAAGATTCTGTACCCTCATAATTTCACCCTTAAATGACCTCCATTTCTCTATTACATCCTTCCCATAAAACAACTTGACCCATTCCACTCTCTCTAAATCCCTGCGCATCTCCTCAAAGTTAGCCTTTCTCCAATCAAAAATCTCAACTCTAGGTCCAGTCCTGTCCTTCTCCATAATTATATTGAAGCTAATGCTATTGTGATCACTGGACCCGAAGTGCTCCCCAACACATACATCTGTCAGCTGACCTATCGCATTCCCTAACAGGAGATCCAACACTGCCCCATCTCTAGTCGAAGTTAAGTAAGATTCATAAATATAATTCCTTTAATCGTATGCGGTGTGCTGTCTATTATTTCTTGGCACTGAGTTGTAACAGGGTAGCAAATTATACAGCATCCACACAAACAGGGGTTTGGGTGGGAGAGCAGTCTCAATCTCACGGGTTTGGTGAGACCGGAGCTGTCTTCCCTAGGCTTAGGCAGTCAAGGAAACCAGCGGGGTTTCATAAGATTTCCAGTTTTCATTCTTCCAATGCTTTCTTCTTGCACCAGGAAGGCAACACACCATCAGAAGCTCAGAATAAGAGTGAAAGAAACACTCATCAACTCTTTAACTGTATAATCCTGTTTGACAATTGTATTGGTGCCCTTCATTACTCCAACTAAAGCTGTCCCTGGTCCTTTGGTGGCATTCTCTGAGAATGTAGAACTATTGAAACATATTCAAACTGAATACCAGTTTAAGATTCTTTATTCCTTGCACCCATATATTGCCCTCAGCTCTCTGACTGCAGAGAAGTCAATTTTTGGAGTGCAAGATCCAGGAATTCCTCAGCTTCCAAAACGTTCCATGTTAAAGACTCAAGCAAGGAATGCTGGAGATGTTCCCCAATCATGCACTGAGTGAAGATTCCCAGCTTGAGAGGCGGTTAGGTTTATCATGGAACATGTTGGAAGTTGAACATTCTAAAATGTTCTATGTTAAACTTAGCCACCTCTTAAGGTGGAAATTTTACACATCCTGAAATTTCTGTTTCAGAAGCTCAAGAAGTCGGTCTCAAAATACGCATCACATTCTTTTACATTTGCTTTTTTACTTCTCATTGATTGCATCACTCCTTCCATTATCTTTCCAGTTTTTCAAGCATTATATCAGCTATTTACAATTTTAATCTTGTTAATAACGATCCTTAAATTAATAATTACAGTTTGCTCAATTCTTGCTGTAACTGGTAATTTGACCTAGCTGATCTTTTGGTTCTTTTAATAAAATTGTTATTTTGTTTTTAACTTAACTGCATGTACAGTATTATTTATTTATAATACATAGCAAGATTTTGTATTTACAAACACAAGATTCCAGATCTCCAAGTACTGCACCCTGTACCTCAGTAAACTTGTACCTCACTCTTATTAAGGCATGTTAAAGTTCTCCATATAATTAGCTATCCTTTGATATCTGTACTTGCTATTCAAGAAACGTATTAATTTGACCAAATGACCACCTATTTATTTACTTATTGAGATGCAGTGCAGAATATGCCGTTCCAACCTTTTGAGTTGCACCGCCTAGCCCCCCTTGATTTAACACTAGCCTATTCACAGGACAATTTATAATGACCAATTAACTTTCCAATCAGTACATTTTTGGGCTGTGGGAGGAAACTGGAACACCAGGAGGAAACAGGGAGAGTGTACAAATTCCTTACATGCAGTGGCAGGAATTGAGCATGGTTCACGAGTACTATAAAGCATTGTGTCAACCACTATTTAACTGTTCACTGCCACTGACAAGCAGTTTTGAGTTACAGGGAGAGTTAGGCAGTTTGGGATTTTATTTATTGGAGTGTTTTTGTGAATGAGAAGTGACCATACCAAATTGTATAAAATCACAAAGAGCTCAGAATTTTTCCAAAGGGAAAGGTTATCAAATTGGAGAGGTTATAGATTTAAGGTGAGAGGAAAGATTAAAAGAGGACCCAACTAGTGACTGCATCACACAGAAAGTGATGCATTTATGGAATGAACTTCCAAAGGAAATGGTTGAAGCAGGTACAATAGCAACATTGAAAAGGCACTTGACAGATCCATGGAGCCATGGATAGGTTTAGAGGGATATGGTCCAAACATGGGTAAATGGGACTACTTAGATGGACATCTATATCAGAATAAATGAGTTAGGCTGAAGGGCATTTCTCTGCGTTGTATTACTGTATGACTCTATGACCAGCTTACTATTGGCTAACACTGTAAAAGAAATTAAAAGCTTAAATTGTCACAATGTGCACTGGCAATATTGGAACTCAAGTGCAGAGGAATGATAGACTCTGATGTAGAGATGGTGACAAAAGGTTACTCATAATAATTCTAAAAGAACTTTGGTGGTTCGGCCAAGCAACACCATGAGAAGTAACATGCTCATAACTAGGACCCCATGAAAAGCACGAACCAGGCATCCACTTAAATAATACAAGTAACATAGAGTCTCTGAGCCTATCAAAATAAACTTAACAAGCTTAAACGGAAGGCACCAGGAGGCCCCATTGCAAAGGGTGAGTCGCTTGAGAACAAGACAAAGAACTCTGTCAATTAAGAACAAAGAACAAAGTCAATTAATAACTGTTGCTAAACAACAATTAACCATTTCAGGTGCTCTAAAACCCTTGAAGCCCAATGCTGTCCAGTGCCCTTACAAGCCTGAAGAGCTCATTGCATAAATTAATTACAAGCTAAACTTGTTAATTTCTTCATGTGAAAAAAAATTAACTTCATGCCAATCCCCCCCACCCCCAGTCAGACATAACAGGGATAAGGTTCCCCTTGCCTTCACCTATTATCCCACAAGTTTCCACATCCAACGCATTATTCTCCACAACTTGCACCATCTTCAACACAATCAGAATCAGAACAAGGTTTATTATCACGTGCTTTGTGACAGCAGTTCAGTGCGATACATAACATATACTATAAATAACAACAAGAAATATTTAAAAAATAAACAGTGCAAAACGAGAGCAAAAAGTCAGATGTCATAGTCAGATAGCAGAGGGGAAGAAGCAGGTCCTCAGATGTTGAGTGTGCATCTGCAGGCTCCTTTACCTCCTTCCTCATTGTAGTGATGAGAGCACACACAGAACGCTGGAGGAACTCAGCAGGTCAGCCAACATGCACGGCACTGAATAAACGGTCAACATTTCAGGCCGTGACCCTTCATCAGGACTGGAAAGAAGGGGGATGGTGCCAGAGGAAGAAGGTGGGGGAATGGAGAAGGAGGACAGAGGACGACAAGCTAGAAGGTAATAGGTGAAGTTTGATGGGGAGGGTGGGTGTGAAATAAGAAGCAGGGAGGTAATAGGTAGAAAAGGCAAATGGCTAGAGAAGAAAGAAACTGGTAGGAGAAGAGAGTGGATCATGGGAGAAAGGGAAGGAGGAGGGGCACCAGGGGAAGGTAATTGGCAGGTGAGGAGAAGATGTACAAAACCAGAATGGGGAAATGAAGAAGAGGAAAGAAGAAGGGGGGGAATATTACTGGAAGCTGGAGAAATCGATATTCATGCCATCAGGTTGGGGGCTGCCTAGACAGAATATGGGGTGTTCATCCTTCAGCCTATGAGAGGCCTCATCATGGGGATAGGAATAGGAATTGAAGTTGTTGGATTCTGGGAATTTCCACTTCTTGCACATGGAGCCTTCTTTCAGCCATGATTCAGTGATGCCTACAACGTCATACACACCGATCTGTGACTCTGCTACAAATTTATCTACCTTATTCCGTATACTGCGCACTTTCAAATTTAACACCTTCAGTACTGTATTCCCCCTTTTCAATTTTGTCCACCTTTTACATTGAAATTCATTCTATTGACTGCAATGATGTCATTATGCAATTATGTCATTATGTCGTATGTCATTGATTACGATGATCGAATTGATGGCTTTGTTACAAAGTTTGTAAATGATATGAAGACAGGTAGTTTTAAGAAAGTAGAGAGGCTATAGAAGAACTTAGATTAGGAGTACTGTCAAATAAATGGCAGATGGAATACACTCTCAGGAAGTGTATGGTCATGCATATTGGTAGAAGAAATGAAAGGGTTAACAATTTCCTAAATTGAGAGAAAACTACAAAAAACTGAGGTGAAAGGGGACTTGGGAGCCCTTGTGCAGGATTCCCTAAAGGTTAATTTGACCTTTAATGTCAAGGATACACATTATATTGAAAGGATAGGTAGGAAGGCAGAGGGGGTGGCATTGCTCTATTGGTAAAAAATGAAATCAAATAATTAGTAAGAACTGACATACAATCGGAAGGTTTTGAATCATTGTGGATAGAGCTAGGGAACTGCAGGGGTAGCAAAAAACCCTGATGGAGTTAAATACAGACCCCCAAACTGTAGTAAGGATGTGGTCTACAAATTACAACAGGAAATAGAAAATGCATGCCAGAAGCGCAATGTTACAATAGCCGTGGGGGATTACAAAGGCAGTGTGGAAGACACTAACAGTATGGTAGAAGTTCCATGTGTCAGGGAAGTGTGTGAAGTTACCATTACTAGGGAGAAGCTTCTTGGGAAACTAAACGGTCTGAAGGTAGGTAAGTCACCTGGACCAGATGGTGTACACATCCGGGTTCTGAAAGAGGTGGGCGAAGAGATTGTGGAGGCATTAGTAATGATCACACAAAAATCACTAGATTCTGGAATGGTTTTGGAAGATTGGAAAATTACAAATGTCACTCCACTTTTCAAGAAGGGAGAGAGACAGAAGAAAGAAAATTATAAACGAGTTAGTTTGACCTCAGTGATTGGGAAGATGTTGGAGTCGATTATTAAGGATGTAGTTTTGGGGTAGTTGGAGGCACATGATACAATAGGCTGTAGTCAGCATGATTTCCTCAAGGGAAAATCTTGCCTGACAAATCTGTTGGAATTCTTTGAAGAAATAACAAGCAGGATACACAAAGGAGAATCGGTTGATGTTGTGTATTTGGATTTTCAGAAGACCTTTGACAAGGTGCCATGCATGAGGCTGCTTAACAAGCTATGAGCCCATGGTATACAGGGAAGATTCTAGCATGGATAAAGCAGTGGATGACGGACAGGAGACAAAGAGTGGGAATTAAGGTAGCCTTTTCTGGTTGGCTGCCAGTGACAAGTGGCGTTCCGTAGAGGCCTGTGTTGGGACTGATTCTTTTATGTTATATGTTATTGATTTGGATGATGGAATTGACGACTTTGTTACAAAGTTTGCAGACAATATACAGATAGGTGGAGGGACAGGTAGTTCTGAGAAAATAGAGAGGCTACAGAAGGTCTTTGACAGATTAGGAGAATGGTCAAAGAAGTAGCAGATGGGATACAGTGTCAGGATGTATAAGGTCATGCACATTGGTAAAAGTAATGAAACGGTTAACTATTTTCTGAATGGAGAGGAAATACAAAAAAACTGAGGTGCAAAGGGACCTGGATTCCCTGAAGGTTAATTTGTAATAATTCCCTTTAATTGGAATAATTCTCTTTACTCCATTGTAATACTGATATATCTGACTTTAGCTACTCCTTCTCAAATTTCAAGATGTATTCAATCATATTATGATCACGTCCCCTAAGTGTTCTTTTACCTTGAGCTCTCTAGTCACATCTGGCTCATCGCTCACACCCAGTCCAGAACAGACTCAGACTCCAGAATGGGCTCAACCACAAGCTGCTCTAAAAAGCCATCTCATAGGCATTCTAGAAATCCACCAACCTGAATCTAGCACCATTCCCAGTCTGCCGACATATTGAAATCCCCCGTAACATTGCCCTTTTGGCATAAGTTTTCTCTCTCCCATTGTAACTTGTAGACCACACCTTTACAACTGTTTGGAGGTCTATATACAACTCCCACCAGTGTTTTTTATCCTTCAGTTCCTTAGCTCTACCCTCAATGATTCAACCACTTCTGACCCTATTTCACCTCTTTCTAATAATTTGATCTCATTTTTTACCAACAGAGCAACACCACACCCTCTGCCTTCCTGCCTGTCCTTTTGATACAATGTGTATCCTTGGACATTAATTTCACAGCTTTAATCTTCTTTCAGCCATGATTCAGTGATGCCTACAACATCATACATGCCAATCTGCAACTGCATCACAAGTTCATCTACCTTATTCCATATACTGTGCACATTCAAAGAAAACACCTACAGTAATGTATTCACTGTTTTCAATTTTCTCTGCCTGTTACATTGCAACTCATTCTGTTGACTGCAGTTTTGCCCTGTCAACAGCCTCTCCTCACTACACATTGTCTCTGTTTGTAAACCAGCTTCCTCATCTTCAGCACTATCATCCACCTTTCCTACAATAGTTCTTGCTTTGAACTATACACAGTTCAGGACATTAGTCACACCATGCCCAACCTTTCAATTCCTAACTTTGTCTGAGGTCTTACCAACATCTGCCTCCACAACCTCTCCACTAACTGTCCATTCAATCTAGTTTCCATCCCCCGCCACTCTAGTTTAAACCCTACCGTGCAGCATTAATGAACCTTCCTGCTATGGCATTACTCCCCCTCCAGTTCAGATGTAAGCTGTTCCTTCCAGTTATGTTCCATCTTCTCTGGAAGAGAGCCATATGATCAAAAAAATCTTAGGTCCTCCCTCTTACACCAACTCCTTAACCACGTATTAAACTGTATAATCTTCCTATTTCAGGCCTCACTAGCTCATGGCACGGGTAGCAATCCTGAGATCACAACCCTAGAGTCCTACCCTTAAACTCGTCACCTAACTCCCTGAACTCCCTTTGCTGAACCTCATCAATTTTCCTACTCATGTCATTGGTACCTACTTGGATCACCACTTCTGGCTGCTCACCCTCCCATTTAAGAATGCTGAGGACTCAATCCGAGATATCCCAGACCCTGACACCCGGGAGGCAACACACCATCCAGGACTCTTGTTCTCACCCACAGAAACTCTGGTCTACTACCCTAACTAATGAATCCCCTGTCACCATCATATGCCTCTTCTCCCTCCTTCCCTTCTGAGTCACAGAGCCAGACTCAGTGCTGTGACTTTCCACTGTTAGGCAACCCCACCTGCACAACAGTATCCAAAGTGATATTACTGTTGTTGAGGGGGATGGCCATAGGGGTACTGAGCACTGGCCCTTAGCCCCTTTCCCCTTCCTGACTATCACTTAGTTTTCTGCATCCTGTACTTAGTGTGTAACTACCTCTCTATACTGGATGATATACTACCACCCCCTCAGCCTCCTGAATGATCCAGTGTTCATCCAGTTCCAGCTCCAACTCCTTAATGCAGACTGTTGGAAACTGCAGCTGGATGCACTTCTTACAGTTGTAATCGTCAGGGACACCGGAGGTCATCCTGACTTCCCACATCCCGCAAGAGGAGCATCCCGCTATCCTGCCTGGCAGCTCCACTGAAATTGCTGAGGAGATATAAAGGAGGGAAGGGAAAAAAAAACTTAACCTTAAGCTTTTCTTTCCATTTCTTTGCTTTCTCTGACTGAAGTCTCCCTTCATTGAAGCCTCTAAGAACTAAAGCCTCAAGATCACCACTCTGACTCTGTCCACTCAGCGATGGCCCCTGCCTTCTTTTAATTTACTCTTGCTAATCAATCTCAAACACCAATTGGTCATAGGTCAAAATTGTCTTTCGCTGTAGCGACCCACTGCTGGCTTTTCGATTTGGGCAGTGGACCTGAGTGAAATCTCCTCCTCTCTAAACTTCCAGTGGCCAGGTTGGATGCTGGCCAAAGCTCTTTTGTGGTTTAGCAACCCACTGCTGACTTTTCTACATGCGCAGTGGACCCGAGTGAAATCCTCTCCTCTCAAAACTTCCAATGTCTGTGCTTTCTCAATGGCACTCACATGGCCCATGGCCATGTCCGCCTTTTTGTCAGAGATGTGGTAAAGTCCATGTTCTAAATCCATATTTGTAACACATACAACGCGCTGGAGGAGCTCAGCAGGTGTAGTCTAATGAAGGATCTCAGCTCAAAATATTATTTATTCCTCTCCATAGATGCTGCTTGACCTGCTGAGCTCCTCCAGCACTTTGTGTCTATTGCTTTAGATTTCCAGCATCTACAGTACCTCTTGTGTCCACATTTGTAATGCTCCCCAATTCCTTCTCTGCTACATTCACAACTGCATTGTGCTGCTTCCTGCACCTATACTGAGCTCATCAATTTCATCAACTTTGACTCCAACTTTCACCCTGCCCTCAAATTTACTTTGTCCATATCTGACTCCTCTTTCCCATTTCTGCATCTCAATGTCTCCATCTTTGGAGATAGATTATCTATGAACATCTTTTACAAACTGGCCTATGGATTCTCACATTTGTTTGACTACACTTTTCCATAGCCTATCACTTATAAGAATGCTATTCCTTTCTCTCAGTTCCTCTGCCCCAACTGCATTTGTTCTTAGGATGAGGGTTTCCATACCAGGACATCTGAGATGTCCTTTTTTCAGAAAACAAGTTTTTCCCTTCCATTACAATCAATGCTACCCTCATCTGTATCTTCTCCATTTCTCACTCACCCTATCATCCTCCACTCACTAATATAACAGGTATAGGGTTCCCCTTGTCCTCACGTACCACCCTATGAGCCTCTGCATCCATCATTCTCTGCAAACTCTGCCATCACCAATGGGATCCCACCACCAAGCACAGCATCCTCCCTTCCCCTCTCGGCTTTCCACGGGCATCGCTTTCTCTGTGACTCCTTTGTCCACTCTCCCTCCCCACTGATCACCTTTCAGCACTTGCGAGGCCACATCCACAGAAAAGCCACCAATCTGTCATGACTATACAACCTCAGCCTCAGTTGAATACAGAAAAGATCAATGTTCAAATATCCGGCAGAATTGATAGATTGATGTGATTTATTCTATTTCAAATCAAACATAAGATGAACAAGAAATAGAGAGTAAACTGAACTAATTCTGGTAAAATGGATGTTTGAGCACATCCATTGATCTTGTGCCAAGTTCCTAAAGGGAGATCATTGTCCTCAAATCAAACAGTGGTGTCAATCCAAATTTTCTAACTTGAAACCTAGGAGTGAAATCAGGGTTGAAGTTATATGCTTCCCTCCATAGTTCCAAGTGTAATCAAAATAAGACGCAAATCACAAAAATACAGGGTGTAAATAAACCTTCTGGAATTTGCATACGTGTAAAATGCTTTAGTGTATTCCATAAATATTAAAGGCTTTTTTCCCCTCACACACTTCCAGATATAATTTTTTCACTAGGCTGGTCACAGAGAATTGCTTTTCATTCTCATGGCAAAACTTATCACAGGTGATCTTGGATTCAAAATATTTTGCCAGAGACTAAGGCAAAATGATCTGCCATCCCAATAAAACTTCACAATTAATTAATCAACCATTGGAATAAATATGTGTGCTACTATGAAAAAGAACCATGAAGAATACAACTAGCATTTGGTAGAACTGATTTGGCAGTTTTTAAAATATGTACAGTATACTTGGGTGGCAGGGTGACAATATTTCTTTAGCAGAGGAAGTGCAGGGTATTCTTTCCCTCTGTTAGCCTACAGTCACCCTTGGGCAAAGTGTAGCACCTGCTTTGCACCCTTCCACCCCCGATTAGGGTTACATGAAGCATGGGAGCAGGTACTGGATGGTCTTAAGAGTAGCTGGTGCATATCACAAGTCCTGGTTACGTGACCACTGATGCCAGGCAATCTCTGAAGAACATTGATAATGGCAGTGTTGTAAAGACACTGCCCACAAGAAGGCAATGGCAAACCACTTCTGTAGAAAAAATTGCCAAGAAAATTCATCTTCATGGTTTCCTTAAGGGAAAATCTTGCCTGACAAACCTGTTGGAATTCTTTAAGGAGTTTAAAAATAGGATAGATAAAGAGGATGCAGTGGATGTTGTATATGTGGATTTTCAGAAGGCCTTTGACAAGGTGCCACACATGAGGCTGCTTAGGAAGTCAAGAGCACAAGGTACTACAGGAAATTAACTAGCATGGTTAGAATATAGATTGATTGATAGGAGGCAGCAAGTGGGAATAAAAGGATCCTTGTCTGGTTGGCTGCCGGTGACTAGTAATGTACTGCAGGGGTTGGTGTTGGGACCACTTCTTTTATGCTGTATATCAATAATTTTTTTGTGATGGAATAGATAGCTCTGTTGCCAAGTTTGCAGATGATACAAAGATGGTGGAGGGGCAGATAGTGTTGTGAAAACAGGGAGGCTGCAGAAGGACATAGACAGATTAGGAGAATGGGCAAGAAAGTGGCAAATGAAATACAATGGTGGAAAATGCATGGTTATGCACTTTGGTAGAAGAAATAAATGTGTGGACTATTTTCTAAACAGAAAGAAAATCTAAAAATCTGAGATGCAGAGGGACTTGGGAGTTCTTGTGCCGAACACACTAAAGATTAACTTGCAGGTTGGATCAATGGTGAGGAAGGCAAATGCAATGTTAACATTTATTTCAAGAGGTCTAGAATACAGGAGTAAGGATGTGATGCTGAGGCTTTATAAGGCACTGGTGAGGCCTCACCTTGAGTTTTGTGAATAATTTTGAGCTTATTATCTAAGAAAAGATGTGATGGCATTGGAGAGGGTTCAGAAGAGACTCACAAGGATGATTCTGGGAATAAAAGGGTTGACATATGAAACACATTCGATTTGCTCTGGGACTGTAATTGCTGGAATTTAAAAGGATGAGGGGGGATTTCACTGAAACCTTTCGAATGTTGAAAGGCCTAGACAGGGTCAATGTGGAAAGGATGCTTCCCATGGTGGGGGAGTCTAGGACAAGAGACCACGGCCTCAGGATAGAGGGGCATCCATTTAAAACAGAGATGTAGAGAAATTTCTTTAGCCAGAGGGTGACAAATTTGTGGAATTTGTTACCACAGGTAGCTGTAGAGGTCAAGTTGCTGGGTGTATTTACAGTGGAGATTGATAAGTTCTTGTTTGGCCACAGTTCCAATGGTTAATGGGGAGAAGGACGGGGAGTGAGGCTGAGAAGGGGAGAAAAGGATCAGCTATGATTGAATGGCAGAGCAGTCTTGATGGACCAAATGTCCTAATTTTGCTCCCATGTCTTATGGTCTTATGGAAAGACCATGATCGCCTACATCAAACGACACAGCACATAATTAATGAACTAACAGTACATTATATTTCAAATAGAATTGTATTAGAAATCTACAAAGAGGAAACTGACAATAAGTAAAATATGATATGGGGATTTGTCTGGCAGTTAAGAAAAAGTATTGTCTACTACAGCAGATTTATATTATTGCTGGTATTTCAACAACAGCAATGAATCTAAAACACAGTTTAATATTAATTTTTCAAAAATGACTGTCTCAGTAGTATAGCTACAAATTGATTTATCAACTGTAGTATCAAATTTCTGTTTCTGACATTTGACCTTATACATCTAACACTAGTTAGTTAGTGTTAGTTAGTTAGTTAATTTAAAAAACTAGTATAGAAATGTCTAAATCTACTGATGTGTTAACAGCTAAAATATCTGTTAATTAAGTATTTCACAATTCATTAAACCTGTTTTAGAAACTTTATATATATAACACACATATAAAAATAAGATTTAAATACTAAATATAGAGAAAAATAGATTCTGACCACTTTGTCTTCCTAGAATCCCAGAAAGCAAGATGATGGAGATAGGCAGCAGGAAACAAAAAGGAAAGAAAAAAAAATTATTCAAGCATGGTAGTTTAGAATAAAACATTCAAGTAACAACATTCACAGAATATAAAATACTCAACATTCAAAGTACATTTATTATCAAAGTATGTATGCAGTATACAACCCTGAGATTAGCCTTCCCACAGACAGTCACGTAACATTGAAAACCATGGACTATTCAAAGAAAAGCATCAAACCCCCATCCCTGCACAAAAAAAATCATAGAAACAGTAAAAAAGAGCAAAAACACAGAATATAAAACACAAAATTGAAAGAGTCCAGGCATATTCAGTTCAGCTAGGTTCCGTTCAACCTTGTGCTGTGTCTACACTGAGATGTAAATGATGATATACTCTAAAAGGAATATTTATAGTGGAAACTTTAGAGGTTTAATGAACATGGGTATAACAGTCAAATACAATAAAACTTAGAATAAACCTCTTCCAAGCAAAGGTAGACACTTGTACACGATTTGTCTCATAATTCAGTATTGTGAAAACAGAAAACCACAGAAATTAGCAATTTTCCATTAATTTGGTTTTACAGAATTCAATGATGTACAGCATCAATGTTGGACTGAAATAAAACTGAAAAAAATCACTGATGTTAGAACTCTACAACAAAAACAGAAAATGCTGCAAACTCTCAGCAAGTCAAGGACTGTCTGCAGGAAGAGAAACAAAGTTAATGATTCAGGGAATTTTATTGACTTTGTTTCTGCCCGACTTGGTACCTAACATAAACAAGAGAAAATCTACAGATGCTGGAAATCCAAGCAACACACACACAATGCTGGAGGAACTCAGCAGGCCAGGCAGCATCTATGGAAAAGAGTACAGTTGGCGTTCAGGTGTCCTGCTGAAGGGTTTCAGCTCGAAACGTTGACTGTACTTTTTCCATAGATCCTACCTGGTCTGCTGAGTTCCTCCAGCATTTTATGTGTGTTGCTGTGCACCTAACATTTTTTATTTCTTTTTTTTTTGCGACGTTATTGAATTCCAAAATAAGCATTTTTGTTCCTCTGTTCAAAATCATAAATATGCTCAACAAGCAATATAGTTATAATGACTTGGTGCATTAAAAGCTATTCCATTTTATCCTTATAAGTTTAATAAGTTATTAATTAACCAGGATACTCCAGTAGCAAAACTTTACTGTTACACTATGAATTACAGGGGCAATATCAATGGGATATTTATATGTTGCAGTTTATGGTAGGTAAAATATTATTTTTATGTATTTAAGCACAATACCTGAAATAGCGTTGAAGTCCATAGTAGACTTTTGTCAAAACTACAAATTCAGATAAAATGGGAATTAATAGTCCTTGTTCCCCTTCTTGACATTTTCAAAGGAACATCTCAGAATTTTTCCAAAACTTCAGGTCACTCTGGCCTCAAAATTTCCATGTTCTAAGCAATTCCAAGACCTAACTAATATGATTGGGACTCAATAAAGTGACAGACTTTTAGAAATGACATTCTGTGAAAATAACTTGAAGCAATTTATTTTTTATCCTTAAATAAAGGGGGACAATGATTTTTCACGCAGCAAGTCAGGCAGCTTGTATGGAAAGAGAAAGAGTTAACAATTCAAGTTTAAGATTGCCAGTCACATGTTTCAATTTTTTTATGTGTTGAACTTAAACTCATTAAATAAGGATGAATTGCTAGATTTTACCCAGTGTAAGAAATACTCAAAAAGGGTAAAGAACCCATGAGATCGAAAGGAGAATGGTAAATTAAATTTGAAACTGGCTTAATAGTAAAGCCTAAAGATGGAAGGTAATTTTCTGACTGGAAGACTGTTACCATTGATGCTCTACTGGACTGAAAACTCAGTACTTTGATTTGAACTTAAGTAACACAATAAAGACACTTGCTAATGAATCAAAAGATGGACACGTGGTTGTTAATGAAGACAAAAACTTTAGAGGACAGGATCCGTTGAGTGGAAAAGGGGCAAATGATATTTAATCTAGGGAAATGCAAGGTAATACATATGGGGAGGGACAACAAGGCAAGGCAATATATAATATAGAGGATATTAAATGCTGTGAAGGAAAAGGATGTTGGGTAGTATGACAGATTTAAATGGTAGTAAAACAAAATAATAAAATGCCTAATACGGGAGTTATCCTTTATTTGCCATTACATGAGATATAAGAACCAGATTAGGCTAAAACATTTTATAATACTTATTAAAACACTGTATATAGTTGAGGTTTAAAAGATAAATCTGACTGCAATGGAAAGGGTCTAGAGGAGGTTTATAAGGGTGTGACCAGACAGGATCTATGTGGAACTATAAATTTCAAGTGATTGAAAAAAAAATTAGAGAGGAGAAGAAGAAAAAATATATTAATGTAGACAGGAATATGGATCTGGAATTCACTCCCTGAAAGGGCGGAAGAGGCAGAAGCTACAATCACATTCACATAGTACACTAGTACGTACTTAAAGAGCCATGATCTGTACTAGAAGATAAGATTGGGTTACCACAAGTATGATGGGATGAATCACCTCCTTCTGTGTCAGAAATATCCTGATTATTTAATATACTTTGTAGATGTAATTATAGTTTGTGCATAATCCAAATTCTATATCATATTCAAAGGGACTAAGAGCAGAACCATGTTATTATGTTGTTAATGAGATGCCAGCCTCACTGGCAAGGCCAGCATTTATTGCCCATCCTTAATAATGAGTGGTTTGTTACACCATTTCAGAGGGCAAGTACAGGTCAATGGGTTTGGAGTTACAAATGAGTCAGACCAAGAAAGGAAGTTGATTTCCTTCTGTAAACATTCTCATAAACAAGTTGAGTTGTTATTATTGTTCGGCTATTTCGTGGCTACCAAAACTGAATTTAATTCTAAATTTACTTGACTAATTGAATTTAAATTCTCCTGCTGCTACTGTGAGCTCTTAACCCTCATCACTAATCTAGAACTATAGATTGTTAATGCAATAACATGAGAAACTTGCTGCCATGAGATTACCATTACTGGAGTTATACTGACTGCATAGATGTGTGTCCATTGGGTTAGTGTGTAAAGTATACAATCTTCAAAGTTCAAAGTAAATTTATTATCAAAGTACTTGTATGTCATCATATATAACTCTGAGATTCATTTTCTTGCAGGCATACTCAGTATATCCAGTAATAAAAGACCACACCCAACATGGTAAATAACCTTAGTGCAAATTCAACAAACTGTGTAAATACAAAAGAAATAAAAGAAGTGATAATAATAAATAAATAAACAATAAATATTGAGAACATGAGATGAAGATTCCTTGAAAGTGAATCCATAGTTGTGGGAACAGTTCAGTGATGGGGCAAGTGAGATGAGTGAAGTTATCCTCTCTGGTTCAAGAGCCTGATGGTTGAGGGGTAATTACTGTTCCTGAACCTGGTGGTGTGAGTTCTGAGGCTCTCAAACATTTTTCCTGATGGCGGCAGCAAGAAGAGAGAACAACCTGGGTGGTGGGGTCCCTGATGATGGATGCTGCTTTCCTGCAACAATGCTCTGAGTAAATGTGCTCAGTGGTGGAGTGGGTTTTACCCGTGATGGAATGGTCCATATCCACTACTTTTATAGGACTTTTCATTCAAGGGCATTGGTGTTTCCATACCAAGTCAATAAGCTCTCCACCACAAGTCTATAGAAATCTTTCAAAGTTTCAGATGTTATGCTGAATCTTTGTAAACTCTAAAGAGGCACTGCTGTGCATCCTTCAGAATTGCTCTTCCGTGCAGGGCACAAGACAGATCCTCTGAAATGGAAACACTGGGGAATTTAAAGTTGCTGATCCTCTCCACCTCTGATCCCCTGATGAGGACTGGCTCATTGACCTCTGGTTTCCTCTTCCTGAAGTCAACAATCAGCTCCTTGGTCTTGCTGACATTGACTGTTGTTGTACAAGTACATTGATTGTTGTTGTGGCACCACTCAGCTAGAGTTTCAATTTCCCTTCTAAATGCTGATTCATCACTACCTTTGATTTAGCCAACAGCAATGGTGTCATCAGCAAACTTAAAAATGGCATTGCAGTTGGGCTTAGTTACGCAGTCATAAGTTTAAAGTGAATGGAGCAGGCTAAGCACACAGACTTGTGATGCAGCTGTGTTGATGGAGATTCTGGAGGAGATTTTGTTGCCAATTCAAACTGACTGGAGTCTGTATGTGAGTAAACCCAGGATCCAATTGCACAAGGAGGAACTGAGGCCTTATCGATCAGTTTTGAGGAGATGATCATGTTGAATGCCAAGCTGTGGTTTATAAAGTGAGAGGTTAAAGATCTCAGTGAACACGACAGCCAGTCAATCAGCACAGGTCTTTAGTACTCTGCCAGGTACCCCACATGGGCTGGATGCTTTCCATGGATTCACCCTCCTGAAGGATCCTCTCACGCAGGCCTCGGAGACTGAAATCATAGGGGCATCAGGATCTATGGGAGTTTGTGATGGTTCCTCCATGTTTTGACGATCAAAGTGAGCATGGAAGTCATTGAGCTCACCTGGCGACGAAGGCCTGTATGTCACTTGATTTCACTTGGTGATAGGTGATAGCATTGAAACCTGTTGAGCTTCCTTCATCGATTCAAGTTTAGTCCAGAACAGCCATGTTGCCAATCAGCTGGCTTTCTGGAGATTGTACCTGGATCTCTTGTAACTTTGACCAGGAAAGATTTGATTGCCTCTGGTCTGGCCCTCAGCAGATTGCAGATCTCATGGTTCATCCATGGCTGCTGGTTGGGCAAGACTGAATGATTTTGTGTGGACACACTCAGCTGTAACTATTTTTATAAAGTTCATGGCAAATGTGGTATATTCCTTCAGGTCCCGAGACGTGTCCTTAAACACAGCCCAGTGTGCTGTCTCGAAACAATCCCATTTACCACTCCTCTGCCTCCCACAACCACTTCTCTGTTGTTCTGATCTCTGGAGCCTTGCTGTCTAGACACTGCCAGTAGCAGGACAGCCAGATAATCAGATTTGCTGAAATGAGGTCTGGGCATGAAATGGTAGGCATTCCTTATTTTAATATAACAGTGGTCTAGTCTGTTGAAACCTTTGATGCTACAGGTTATATGCTGAAGGTAACTGGGCAGGGATTTCTTCAAACAAGCCTGATTTAAATCTCCGAATATGATTTGAAATGTGTTGGAATGGAGATGGCATCATGCAGCAGCTCAAACGCTCGATTATAGTGGGCCATTGGTGGTTTGTAAACTGCAGTTCAGGTCACAGAAGAGAATCCTCTTGGTAAATAGAATGGTTGGCATTTGATCATGAGGTGGTCCAGGTCGGGAGACACAAGTATGACAAAAGCACCACATCGGAGCACCACAGAGATTATCATGAAACACACCCCATTTTTTGGCTTTTCCAAATCTGCAGTTCAGTCCATCCTGTCTCTGTGTACTGAGAAGCCTTCGGGTCTGATTACTCTATCTGGTGTACTCAGAGTAAGCTGCATCTTGATACAACACAGGTCACAACAATTCCTCATTTCCCTATGATACCTGCCTTTAGGTCTTCAGTTTAGTTCTCCAGTTGCTATCAAGATGCCTGTTAGAGGTGGCTTCATTCCTTTGCATTTCAACCTGACTTGTAGTTCCCCCCACCCCCCCCCCCCCCACAACCTCCTGCTTTGCTTCCGGCCATAGCGATGAACCTTCATCCGCTTAAAGCTGCTGAACCTGCTTGCTTGAGAGTTAAGTCCGTAAAGAAGATCGTAAAATCTATAGTTCGCTAAGTTGGTTCAAAAGTTCATTGCTTAAAGGGAAATTTCATGCTAAAGAGTGCAATGAGAGTAATTCAAAAAAGGTACATTTAGAAATTTTGTATGTAGCCCGTAGTACGTCGCCATGTTTCACTGTCGCCATCTTGGAATCAATTTTATGTGTAAAGCATCTGATAAAAAATTTCAGTCACTTCCTTTGCAGCTGACAAGGGCTAAACATATCAAAGTTTTTGTTAAATACTTTTGTCCTCAGTTGTACTTTTGAGTGAAAACAGTTCCAATCTCGTGAACTCAGAATGGTAAGGATGTGGTTCTTGGTGGTTGAGGTGAATGGTTCTGAAACATTTAAAGGAAAGGTTGGTAAGTGAATGATGGAGAAAGGAACAGGAACACTTCTGATAGGATGTGATGCATTAATATAGGAAAAGGATGATAAGGAGCATAATTAACCCATTGAACCTGCTGGAGTGAACAGTCTGTATTTGTGCTGTAAAATGTGACATACTTCTGTGTACAGGGAGAGCAACCAATGCAGTAACTACGAAGGGTGTTCATCCCTTTCCAAAGCTGGCAATGTTCCAAATCAGATTGCTCTTGCTCATCTATCCATGAATACAATGTATTGCCAAGCCAAGGAACAAAAAATAAGATTGTTATTGTTTGTCAACATCCAACGTACTGGGGCAAAATCATTACCCACTTGTCACTTGCTGTTTTAACCTAAGGTTCTGGAAACTTCTGAGGAGATGTGGTTGTCTGAGGTGGTCCTGGCTGATTTTGAAACAACTCTAAGATGTGAGTAAGATGGCATTGGGACAGACCTTTGTCCGATCAATTTTAAGTTATGTGAATCTCTGTACCCTTCTCTGTTCTCACTCCAGGCATTGGATGCTTCAACAAAGGAGCTTTATTTGGGACTTTGAAAATAAATCTGGGCAATGGGGAAATTACTAAATCCCTGCAGACTGAATGATGACTAATGTCTTGAAAGGAAGAAGGTGCTTAACGCACTACTAATTATTTCATTCCTTCAAGGTATTTCTCATGTAAGCAAATGACATAATAAAAATAATACTTTTATATTTAATTCCATCTTAAATACTTCCAGCTAGAGACACTTCTGAAGTAATTTCAAGCTGACAGTCGATAACAGTCCATAACACCAATGGTGATGCCATCAGAGGAGCAATATTTCAGTGAGATGCTTGCCCTCTCTACTTTAAACAACAGAAGAATTATGCCTGGTATTCTGGCAATCCTTTTCTTTACCGAAAATCAGGTTCATTATCACTGATATGTCACAAAATTTATTGTTTAGTGGCAGCAGTACAGTGCAATATGTAAAAAAAAATTACTGAGAATTACATTAAGAAATATAAAAGTAAGAGGTGTTCATATAAAGTGTTCATCTGTGCTAGCATTGGAGAGGGTATAGAGGAGGTTCATAAGAATCATCCTGGGAATGAAATGCATCAGGAGCGTTAGATGGCTCTAGGCCTATACTCGAGTTTAGAAGAATGATGGGGGATTTCATTGAAACTTATTGAAAGGCTTAGATAGAGTGGTTGTGGAGAGTTTGTTTCCTATAGTGGGGGGAGTCTCGGACCAGAGCGAACAGGCTCAGAATGGAAGGACATCCCTTTAGAACAGAGAGGAAGAGGAATTTCTTTAGCCAGAGGGTGGGGACTCTGTGAAATCCATTGCCATAGACGGCTGTGGAGGACAAGTCGGTGGGAATATTTAAAGTGGAGGTTAATAGGTTCTTGATAGGTTCAGCCTCTTGTGATGCTGGCTGTTACCTTGGTTTCCTCAGTACAAAGGACACGCTTTTCAGCATATACCAAGGGATTTCAAGTCCCTTAAACTGAAATAGGAAAATTTTCCTTCACCCTTGCAGCCTCTTTTCTCCACAGCATGCACGACAGGGCATCTGCCTTTAAGGACACATTCTTAAAGTCACACATCTGTCTTCTCCATTAACATATACAGCACATTGCCACACTGGAGTTGAATTCAACTTGAACCTGTTGGCAACTCACAGCTCCTACTTTAGGGCATATGTTTTAGTGTAAACATCAAAGAACTATTTCTCACGTCTTTTTGGCGAACTTAAGCATTTGATGAGGGATCCAATTAGACATAAGTTGTATACAGAGAGAGGGCTTATTTCTAAGCAAGAATCTCTAGCCATTATCTCATTTGTATCCATTGTGCAGAAATGACCCATCATTTCATTTACATTACAACAGTAAGTCAACTTCAAAAGATAATAACTTTGGGATGTGAAATGGGCCATTAAAATATAGTTTTCTTCATATATTCATAGAGATTGGTTAGATTTGTTTTTTACATAACAATAGAGCCACAGAATCAAAGAGGTTCACCATAAAAAGTGGCCATACTGCCCGTTGAATCTGAATTGAATTGATTTTATTACTTACATCCTTCACATACATGAGCGGTAAAAATCTTTACGTTACGTCTCCATCTAAATGTGCAGTTTATAGTAATTTGTAATAAATAGTATGTATAACAGGACAGTCAATATAGCATAGAAATACAATTGTATCAGTGTGAATTAATCAGTCTGATGGCCCGGTGGAAGAAGCTGTCCCGGAGCCTCTTGGTCCTGGCTTTTATGCTGCAGTACCATTTCCCGGATGGTAGCAGCTGGAACAGTTTGTGGTTGGGGTGACTCAGGTCCCCAGTGATCCTTTTTTCACCTACTGATCCTATCCATGAGCAATCAACTACTCATCCCCTGCTTTTTAGCTCTGAATGTGTTCCTTTCATGCAATTTTCCGGTTTCCAGTTTCTTTGGGAATGCCATGTTAGGATCTCCTTCAATAACATCCCCAACAATCTGTCCCAGACCCCCAGCACTCCTTGTGTAGAAATGTTACTTTTGCTATAAGTAATAATTTTGGTTCTTTACTGTTCCACCATTAGGAAGAGCTTTTCTATCTTCATGACTTCATCACAATCTCCTCTTTTCCAGGAGAGAAGAATCTTATTCCTCACTCCCCCTCCCCATACACCCTCCAAAGTCTATATTTGTAACAAAAGCCTCACTTCGGTAAATCTCATCCATATCCTCTCAATACCTTTCAAACCTTGCCTGCAATGTTTAGCCAGACATAGGCGCAATGTACTGTACGTATTGTGGCAGACATGCTTTTGTAGGTTCATTATGAATGCCTTGCTTTGTACTCCATTCCTTCAATTGTAAACCCCAGGATCATTTTTTTTTTAGAAACTCCTTTTTACACTCAGTAGCCACATTTTAGATACACCTGTGCATTTGCTTGTTAATGCAAATATCTAATCAGCTAATCACGTAGCAGCAATTTAATGCATAAAAGTATGCAGATGGGGTCAGGAGTTTCACGCGTTCTTCAGAAAAACATTAGAGTAGGGGAAGAAATGTGATCAAAGTGATTTTGATCACGGAATGATTGTTGATACCAAAAAGATTGGTTTGAGCACCTCAGAAACTGCTGATAACCTGGAATTTTCATGCACTACAGTCTCTAGAGTTCACAGAGAATGGTGCAAGAAGCAAAAAAACATCCAGTGAGCAGCGTGCAAATTGCAAATTCTATTTAATTGGATGGAGTTTTTTTAATGAAGTGACAGAGTGGATGATGGAGCAAGTGTTGTTAGTAAGATGTTGGCATTTATTTCAAGAGTAATAGAAGATAAAAGCAAGGAGATAACACTGAGGCTTTATAAGACTCTAGCCTGGCCGCACTTGGACTATTGTCAACAGTTTTGGGCCCCATATCTCAGAAAAGATGTGTTGTCATTGGAGAGAGTCCAGAGGAGGTTCACGAGGTTGGTTCTGGGACTGAAGGGGTTAACATATGAAGAGTATTTGGAGCTTTGGATCTGTTCTCATTGGAATTTAGAAGAACGTGTGGGGATCTCATTGCAGTGCGGTGGACATGGAGAAGATGTTTCCTATGGTGGGGGTATCCAGCTTCAAAATTGAGGGGCAACCTTTTAGAACAGAGATAAGAAGGAATTTCTTTAGCCAGAGAGTAGTGAATCTGTGGAATGCTCTGCCACAGACTGTGGTGGAGGCCAAAATCATGGGTATATTTAAAGTGGAAGTTGATAGTTTTTGATTGGTCAGGGCAACAAAGAATATAGCAAGAAGGCAGGTGTATGGGATTGAGTGGGATCCAGGATCAGCCCTTATGGAATGGTGGACCCAATGGGCTGGATAACCTAATTCTGCTCCTATGTTGTATGGTATGGTCATAAGATGAATCTCAGGGTTGTATATGGTATACATACTTTGATAATATATAGAACATAGAATAGTACAGCACAGTACAGGCCCTTCGGCCCACAATGTTGTGCCAACCCTTAAACCCTGCCTCCCATATATCCCCCACCTTAAATTCCTCCATATACCTGTATATTTATTCTGAAGCTTTATAACTTGTTAAATACAAGTGTCCAGAACAGATCTGGTGCTTCAAACCTAAATCTCAGGTTTTGGCAAATCTCATTTATTTGCTCTGCTAATTTGATTACATAGCTTTTTTCTTTCGAATAGGATGGGATATAAAGTTGGTTTGCTGTCATGCCAATAGTGTGTAATGATACTAAATTACTTTACGAGCAAACACGAGGAATTCTGCAGATGCTGGAAATTCAAACAACAACACACACAAAATGCTGGTGGAACACAGCAGGCCAGGCAGCATCTATAGGGAGAAGCGCTGTCGACGTTTTGGGCCAAGACCCTTCTTTACCTTACTTTAGGTGGTTTGTACAGGACAAATAGAATGAACAGAAAAAAACAGAAATTGCAAATGTTCTTTGGCAGCGGCACATTCAGAAATACAGATGCTCAAAGCATCCACAGCTACACTAAGTCATTATAAATAATTGAAAAAGATCAATATTCTGAATGGTTTTATACTGATTTGTAAACCAGTGTATGAGTTCCTGAAATGGTTTAAAAGATAAACAGTGTATCCATCTAACAGTCAAGAAAAAATTCAATATTAATAAACAACTTTGACAGAGAGGATAAAATGAAGAGTTATATAAACGCAAGCAATCCTGCAGATGCTGCAAATTCAGAATAATACACACAAAATGCTGGAGGAACTCAGCAGGTCAGGCAGAATCTGTGGAAAGGAATAAAGAGTCAATGCTTCGAGCAGTTGAACTTGAGTGAGGTTCAACCCCAGAACTTCAAGGTAACAAAATCATCAGGGGCTCCCAACTTTTTTTATGCCATGGACTCCTACCATTAACTTTGGATCTGTTGCCCCCAGGTTGGAAACACCTGATTGAGAAATCACCTGATTCAGTTGAGAAACGATTTGCGAAAACATATGGCCAGCACAGTCAATGTTGGCCAAATTCCCAAATTCTAGATTTTGACCATGTCTTAAGAAAGTAGTGAAGGCAGAAACGAAATAAAGAAAAAAGTAACAGACATTGAATCATCACAAGCTTTGATCACATGGTTCTTCATCTCAACGGCATTGTTAGAAGCAATGTGGGAAAAAGTTTCTCATCCCCTCAGCAAGGGACTGGTGTAAGACAGGGTTAGATCACAGGGACAGAGAGGAGAAACCAGATGGACTTTTGAAAATTTGGTTGTAATCAAATATAGCTTCAAAGAAAAGTAAAAGAAGGAAGAAGCAAACAAATTTTCCCCACAGATTGATATCAAAATGATCCAAAAAAGTAGCTGAATTTTAACTGCAAAATGAGAATCTAAAGTAAAAGGTTAGCATTCTCTTTTATTTAATATTTAACTTCTATTGTAATACTACTACAGTGCCAGCAACCCGGGCTCAATTCCTGCTGCTGTCTGTGAGGAGCTTGTACATTCTCCCCTTGACCATGTGGGTTTCCCCGGGTGCTTTGGTTTCATCCTACATTCCAAAGACGTCCGGGTCAGTACCTCCATTGGTCATATGGGTGTAACTGGGCGACATGCGCTCGTTGGGCTGGAAGGACCTATTACTATGCTGTGTCTCTAAATAAGTGAATCAATCAATAAATTCTAATTTTGAGTTTAAGGTAATCAGATTCAGTAGACAATCAACACATCAGTGATATAATCATTGTCAATTCAACAGTGAGACTGATCTTTACCTTATTCGATCGCAGTGACACCCGTCCTCCACACCGAGCACAGAATTTTGTTTGGCAATATGAACAGATGTGGCCACAGCCATCGGCAAACTTGGTCTTGTGACAGATTCCACAGGTGGGTGCATCAGTCGTCTTCTGTTCCTGTTGTTGCTGTGCTTCATCGCCCATCTTCTTTACCTGATCCTTGTACATCTCAAACTGCTGGTGCAATTTCCTGCAGGCGGCAGAAGGACAAAAGAAGTCATTTTGGGAAAAGGAAATTAAAATGGTACTTATCTGTATCTATCTTATCTCACCAGCTGCGTCCAAGAAGTCAGCAGATTTCATAAGGCCCCGTTCACTGACAGTCAAGTGTTAAACAGAGTGCAGTGCTATAACAGCTAGCTGGCATCCCATCAAAAACACTGACAAACATCCCTTTAAGTCTGAGAGTCAGTCAGAATTTAATCAGTATCAGTTCTATTTGAAATTCTTCACATTCGTGTATGGCCTCAATGTTTCTCCAATGTATTGAAACAATTTATGTGAATAAAGAACACTGACAGCCAAATGAAATGAAAACCTGCCCAGCCTTCATCTGATAACCTAATATTATTTTATGCTGTATTTTCACTCATTAGTTTGCAGAAAATGCCGTGCTTGAACAAAGGATGGACATTAAAGAGATGAAGGCAAGCAAAATCTTACTTTCCAAAACTGGATATTGCCAGTTATGTTAGGGCAATGATGTTGCCCTGTGCAAATTATTTCAAAGCAGTGCTTTCAAAATATTATTAATACAGTCAGATTCTGCATAACAAAGATGGGGAGGATAACTATTTTATTCAGCCAGACTTTGTTCAAAAGCAAGCAGGTCAAGCCCAGACTTTTTCCAGTCAGTTAAAATGCATTAAAACAGGAACTTTTTGTGTTGGTTAATGTAATGCTGGCTTTTGCACCGTTACGCTATTTAAATCAATTTAACATGAAGTATACCACATCTGTGACCATTTCCAAGCTAAATCATAAGAACTGTGCAATTTGACCCCGCATGATGTCATTTTCCTTGCAATATTCCTTTTGGGGTAATTTGGATGACACCATTTTGGGTTGTCCTGTGATAATGTAATATTAATCTTACATGCCATCCTGTGATGTAAAATGCTAATCTAATTTCAATTTGCCCCTCCGCCATGTCCCAAGTCCCTTCATTGGGAATCAATGGAGGTATAACTCTATTATGCTCAAGTGAGAACATTAAATCAGGCGTGTCTTCCTTGAGGTGCGGCTGCTTCCAGATTTATCCTGATCCCTCCAGTCTGTTTCATCCTTTCTTAGGCAGTTTGCTGATCCCCATCTTAACCAAATATTCCAATCCCTTTGCTTTCCCCTGCCCAACCAACATCCCAGTCTCAGCTGCCATCTTCATCTACCAATCTCAAGCCCAAGACTTGATTTTTGAGGCAATCTCAGTATTCTGATTTAAATGACACAGTTTACACAATGTTGATCATATACCTAAGAATGAGCTACTACCAGCTTTAGTAAAATTCCTCAGCCTTCCTAATGACCTGTGTTGTAAAGCTCGTTTCTATTCCTGAGTAAGAATATTGGAATGAGATGTTTCTTCCTGGAGGTACATATCCTTTCAGATTTCTTTAGCAAATTTGGGAAATTCAGACATTCACTCTCTGTCATGTGTATTAACCACGCAGTTTGTGAGAATGAGTTACGTTCTTTGTACAATATTGCTGAATTCAATGGAACGAAATTTCACAAGAGGAGCACTAAGTACAGCCACTAGAATGTTGCTAAAATCCTGCTAAGATTGCAATTTTACAGACATTGCAAATTTCAGAATATTCAGCCACTTCTGCAAAATGGCCACTTTGTAGTTGACAGGGTAGCCCACGCACTCTCTGCTCACCGACTTTCTCACACACACAAAAACTCGCTGCTCTGGATGTCTAGCCCAGAAAGGAAAGGGAAAGAAATGGTACAGAAAAGTAGTCTCCATGACCACATTGGCTCGTTCTGGGTGCTCTCTATCCTCCCACATTCCCAAGACACATGGGTTAGTGAGTTGTCGGCAAGCTCTGTTGGTGCCAGAACCCTAGGGGTGGCATTTGTGGGCTGCCCAGCATAATCCAAACTGATTTGCTTTGACACACATGACACATTTTACTGTATATCTTGATATACATGTGACAAATAAGGGTAGTCTTATCTTAAACCTTAAGTGGTCAGCATCTCCTCTTGTCCAATTCATTCCTTTGATCTATGCTGTGCTTTTGTGGTGCCAATATCCACATTAGCATCACATGCAGACATTATGATAAACTTCACACTTCTTCCTCTATTCTTCATAACAAACTCCTCCTGCTCCTTCACTCTCTGTGGCTTAGGTGGCATTTTGTCGGTGGTGAGGCTGGATGAATAAAGACCAACACAAATGCTTCTCTACAATATATGCTCAGTGTCTTGTGTAAAGTGCCCAGTGCACAGAGCGGTCTTGCAAATAGGTGACTAATCTTCATATTCCCACGTCCATCCACCAAAGTCATGGACCCTGCTCCTGCCAGGCTTAGTAATCCTGGTCAATGGTGATAACACAACACGCCGTCACAACACTTTACAGTACCAGCAACCTGTGCTCATTTCCTACTGCTGCCTGTAAAAAGTTGGTACATTCTCCCTGTGATTGAATGAATTTCCTCCGGGTGCTCCGGATTCCTCCCATAGGCCATGGACATACCAGTTGGTAGATTAATTGGTCATTGTAAATTGTCCCACGATAGGCTAGAACTAAATTAGCTGATTGCTGGGTGGTGCAGCTCAGAGGGCCAGAAGGGTCTTTTCGACACTGTATGTCAATCAATCAATCAAATCTCCCAGGGCCGTGATTTGTTCACTTTAGTCTTAGTAGCAAATCATAAACACAAGAGCTTCTGCAAATACTAAAGGTCCTGAGCAACACACACAAAATGCTGCAGGAACTCAGCAAGTCAGGCAGAATCTATGGAGAGGAATAAAGAGTTGATATTTCGGGCCAAAGCCCTTCATCAGGATTGGAAAGGAAGAGGGAGGAAGGCAGACTGGCAGCAAGTGACTGATTGATCAAAGGCATAGAATGTTCAGGAACATTCGGGGCTATGAAATGATGGATAGCATAACTACGGTTGAAATAAAATCAGACCAAGTCTTCAGGAAATAATACCCTTTCAAATTTAACTTCTGACTGATATTGATTGTGTGGCCAGTGAAACCAATCATTCTATTTCTGCCCCACTGGAAGTACCCAGGGAAAATGACTGTTCCTGCTATTAGCACATTGTTAAAGGTGTGGGAGCACTTCAGGCATAGTTCAGGACAGATCTGCTTTGTCTCATATCCATCTGGTTAGTTGTATATTCATGGCGCCTCCTTCAACACTGTAACAAAAGGAAGATATTTTGTGTTTCTGGCTTTTGGAACAGACACCAGTTTTGAATATTCAAAGGAGTGCTGATAGTTGGGATGTGATGCCATTGTAAATATGTAATGTGTTGAAGAAGTATGTGTCTGAAGAGTGAGATTCGGTTAGATTCTCCAGGGCTCTTCCTCCCCGGCAGTTCACTGTGTAAATAAAGGCTCTTATATTTCCAGCTTCCAAGTTACAGCTTCCATGTGGCTGAGTTCCAGTCAGATTCAGATTCATTTATTCACCACATACAGTCAAATGAGTCGTTAGCATTACAACCAACACAACCTAAGGATGGGCTGGAGGCAGCCTCAAGTGTCACCATGTATTCTGTCAACAAAGAGTATGCCCCAAACAACACCAGCAACAACAAGAACAACAACAACGGGGCAACAACAAAACAACAGCACATGGAAAACAACCCCTGTTCCTCCCTTATACCAACCCATCGCATACACATACAGTCAGTCCTTCATCCCCAACACAGACCGCCTCCAGCCTGATCGGACTCACAGACACTGGGCCTTCGGCTTCCACAGTGGACACTAATCATAAGCCCAAGTTCAAGTTCAAGTTTAATGCCATGTGACTGGAGGTCATTATAACCAAACAAATAACATGCCCCCAGAATTACAGTTCACGCACAAAACGTATATCACTCACAGTGCATCAAATAAATATTAGCATAAATACAGTAAGTTAATAAAATATAATTCAAATGCAGGTAGTGCACAGCACAGCTAAACAATAGAGTAAAGAGTAAAGAGCTCACTGTCCTAGTGACGAGACCTCAGTGTTGGCAGGGTATTCATTAGTCTCACAGCCTGGGGGAAGAAGCTGTTACCCAGTCTGTCAGTCCTAGTCCTGATGCTCCTGTACCTCCTTCCTGATGGCATTGGGTCAAAGAGATTGTGACTGGGATCCTCAACAATGCTTTGGCCCTTCATCTGCAGTGCTCTCGGTAAATGGGGGGGATTCCAGTGGTCCTCTCTCTCACTGGTTTTTACTGTGTTGGGTCTTGCAACTTCCGTACCACCTAATGATGCAGCCAGACAGGGTACCCTCAATGGTGCTCCTGTAGAAATTTCTTAGAATGGGGGCAGGGAGCCTCGTCCATCTCAGTCTCTTTAGAAAGTGTACTTACTGTTGTGCCTTCTTAGACAATACGACCATAAGACATTGGAGTAGAATTAGGCCATTCAGCCCATCAAGTCTGCTCCACTATTCCATCATGGCTGAACCTGGATCCCAATCAACCCCATACACCTGCTTTCTCGCCATATTCTTTGATGCCCTGACCAATCAGGAAACTATCAACTTCTGCCTTAAACATACCTACAGACTTGGCCTCCACCGCAGTCTGCGGCAGACCATTCTACTCTCTGGCTTAAAAAAAACCCTCCTTACCTCTATTCTAAAAGGACGCCCCTCAATCTTGAGGCTGTGCCCTCTAGCTCTGGATAACACCACCATAAGAAACATCCTCTCCACATCCAACCTATCTAGTCCTTTCAACATTTGGTAGGTTTCAATGAGATCCCTCTGACTAATGAGGAGATGTTTTAGGTCCAGGTGAGATGGCCTATTATGGAACTTTAAGCTCTTCACTCTCTCTATGGCAGAGCTATTGATGTGCAATAGAGGGAGGTCCACCTGTGCCTTCCTGAAGTCTATAATCATCCCTTTTGTCTTGTCCATGTTGAGAGTCAGGTTATTGTTCTCGCACCTTTTGAAAAGCCTCTCTGTGTTCTGACTCATCATTGTTGCTGATGAGACCAACCACTGCTGTATCATCAGCGAACTTGATGATGAAGTTTGAGCTGGATCTGGCAGTGCAGTCATGAGTCAGCAGTGTGAACAGCAGTGGGTAGAGCACACAATCCTGAAGGGGCACCAGTGCTAAGCATGATGGAGATTGAGATGTTGCTGCCAACTCAGACTGACTGGGGTCTTCCCATCAAGAAGTCCAAAATCCAATTACAGAGAGGGGTGCCGAGTCCCAGTGAGGACAGATTACCCACCAGGCTCGAGGCATGGTCATGTTAAACGCCAAGAGTAAGCCGATGAACAACATCCTGGTGTATGAGGCATTGTTTCTGGGCGGGATAGGATGGAGTGGAGGGCTGAGGCTATGACATCATCAGTGGACCTGTTTGAGTGGTAGGCGAACTGGGAAGGGTCCAATGTAGCTGGAAGGTGTGATTTTATATGATCCATTACCAGGTGCTCAAAGCACTTCATGTTTATTGAAGACAGTGATAGTAGGCAGTAATCGTTTAGGCCGGTTACTGTCGCTCTCTTGAGAACCTGAATGATGGTGGCTGCCTTGAAGCCTGCAGGGACGGTGGACTGTTTCAAAGAGATATTAAAGATGTCCGCTAACCTCTATTAGCTGGGTTGCACAGTCCCTCAGTACATGACCAGATAAGTTGTACAGCCCTACAGCTTTGTGTGGGTTGACCCTGGCTAGGATGCTCCTCACCTCAGCTACGGCAAGACAGGGTGCCCAACCCTCGGGAGAGAGAGTCTTTCCTCGATGTCACGTCATTCAAATAGACTGTTCCAACAGATGCTATACATACAGAGGCCACTGTATTAGGTACCTCCTCTACTTAATAAAGTGGCCATTAAGTGTATGTTCATGGTCTTCTGCCGCTGTAGCCCACAGAACTACCGTTCCCTGGATGTTTCTTGCTTTTTACACCACTCTCTGTAAATGCTAGAGACTGATGGGTTAATTGGCCACTGTAAATTGCCCCTAGATAGTAGAATCTGGGGGAAGTTTAATGGCAATAGGGGATAATAACAGGGGATTACTGTAAATGGATGGCATATGGTGTGAACTCACTTGGGGTATCAAAAGGCCTGTTTGCATGCCTTTCCAGTATTATCACACTGTTAAAGATGTATCCCTGCCACTTAAGGTACAGTTAAGGACAGATATGTTGTCTCTTAATCTTCTGGTCAGTTGTATATTTGTGACGAGAGGTCTAGGCAAGGATGGAAAAGAGCCAAGTGCTGGAGTATCTAAGACTAGAATAGAGACACGATTTTGAGGCTGAGACAAGAACAAGGTTCTTGATTAGATGCTAGATGAGAACCTGACGAGACCAGACAAGAATCCAAATGAGACAGAAGTCCTAAATGCAATTGCAGATTGAACCAAGTTGAGCTGACAATTGAGCATTGAACCTGGCTTCAGGTGCTATTTAATATCCAAATCTTGGTGCCAAAACATGGCCACCAATTGGCAGAGTGGGCCAGAATCTTCAAAGGGACTGTGCCAGCTATCCATACTCTGGAGAATCAGAGCACCTAAACCCCAGAGACTGTACCGTAACAATATTCATGGAGCAATCTTTCAATGCTATAACAAAAGGGGTATATTTTTAGTTTACGGTTTTTTAAACACACACCAATATTGAATATTCAAAGGGATTCTGCTAACTGGGATATGTTGCCACTGTGAAAATCTAATTTTATAAATTTACCCGACTATATTTCAAATGCTTAAGTGTTTATAGCAATTCAAACTATGCCTATTTGTTACTGTTCTTTGTGTTAAAAATGTACTTGTGTTGTTGCTTCATATCAATGCAGGTGACAGGTCAGAATTCTTGAACTGTGAAGTCGATGCTTTCCTCTCTTGATGTGAAGACCCACAAATCAGCCTCGATGCCCTCCATTTCTTTGTCACCAAATCCCACCAGCCCGCTGTATCCGTATTTTTTGCAAATATAAATGGCTGCCTGGTAAAACAGTTCTTTCCATTGGTAAGACCTTTCAGTCCTGTTCCAAGTTTGTCTTTTGGCATGACAATATCCACACTAATGAATTCACAAAAACTGTTTCCAAAATTCTCCACTACTGGCTCCATTTACAGTTAGCCAGGCTGACTGTCAAAGAAAAGGAATTCATGTTTTGCAGCTTGAAAATCTTTGCTTTTCTTTAGTTGCACCCTGGGTACTGCATAGGGCAGGATTTAAAATGAAAAGATGACGAATTTCAAAAGAAAAAAACTCCATAGTGATTTCAGTAGATTGCTATATATTGATGATTCAAAATTAAATGGTAAATATTTCAAATGCATGCTTTCAATTTTCTCATTTGTAGCCACATTACGGTCTTGACTCCTTTTGCAAGATTCCCTCGCAATAGGTTTCACTCATTAAGTTAAAGGAAACCCATGCAACAGATGTTGCAGGAGCAAGGGGGGTGGGGGGTTGCTTGCATGCAGCTCGACATGCTGTATGCTGCAGTTAAATGTGTGGATTGGGTGGGTCAGAATGGGCTTCCAACACAATGTCAATTGCCCCAGTTTCAACATTTACTGCTCCTCCTACTCTAAAATCCATGCTGTCCTTCACAAAAAATGTCATGCTTTGCTGATGAAGCTTACCATATCTTGTGTATCATTGGTTTAATATTCATTGAATTCCTTGTTCTCAAAATTATTTTTTCTGTATTTGCGCAGCTTGTCTTCTTTTGCACAGGGGGGTTGGTTGTTTGTCCATCTGACTAATACTTGTAGTTATAACATTCAGTTTTCTATCTAACTGTTCATAATTTGGCAGAAGAAGATAAACAAAGTAGTAGAATGATAAAGACTGATTGCTACAATTGAACCCATGAAACCTATTCCAGTGGACAGGAGGCACACCCAATACTGGGCAAGAGGCCCTCTTTCTCTGGACTGGCCAAGTTGCAAGTTCCCACTGAGGATACTCAGGCACTCAGTGGCAAAAGGGATGTAATTTTAGGTGACTGTGTTAGGTATCTTTTCAAAAAAAAAAGCTTAAGCAGGAAATAAGCAGTTTGGAATAAGAATGGGCGAGCATTGGACAGTGAGGGCAAATACTCTGACTCAGATGACTCCCCACATTTACCAACTACACCAGTACTCTGATTAGCACCACCCCACGGGGTGCTCAGTTGCCTGTCTTTCTGTCTGAACACTCCCAGATTGGTAGACTCTATAGTTTAAAGATGATCTCTGCTGAAACTGCACACTGCAGCACCAGGAACCAGGTACAAACTCCTGCCCTCTGCTAGCATTCCCAAAAGCAACAACATCTCATGTCTCAGCACAGAAAGAGACGGCCGACGTAAGCTCAGTGATGAGACCCAAAGCTCAGGGCTACTTTCTGGTGTGGATAGTGAAGGTGAGTCATGAATACAGACTGGCAACATCCACAAATGCATTGGCAGACTGCGTGGGCCTACAGTTCCTGCCACTGGCTCCCAGCAGAAGGCTTTCCTTGTTTAGCTGCACAGCTCAGATTTCTATGTGGTAACAAGTTAAATGGCTGGTCTTCCTGTGTTCCCAGATCCAGTTTACTGGGGAATTCAGCAGACTGAGGATGGCCAAGTCCCCTCTTTCCTGCAGTGAAATGTCAAGTGGGTATCCAACATTTGAGAAACTTCAGCACTAAGGGAAGTGTTTTTCTTAACTGCTTTTATGCCCAGTGTTACCTTGAATCAGAATCGGAACCAGAAGTTTAATATCACTGACATATGTTGTTATTTTTATGGTTTTGCAACAGTATTACAGTGCAATACATAAATACACACACACACACACACACACACACACACACACACACACACACACACACACACACACACACACACACACACACACACACACACACCCCCCCCCCCCCCCCCCCCAAGGTAGAAGGAGATGAGTTACTCAGCTCTCGTTACATGCACATGCAGTTCAGCTCTTTGAGTGATTACGCAGAAAGTTTGAAGTTAATAACTCATCTCCTTCTAAAATCCTCTGTCTATAGGCTGAAGGAGGATATCATCTGTACTCGAGAATGGAGCTTCAGCATTGAACAGCAAACTGAGTTGAGGTAGATATCTGCACAATCACTGAGGAATAATTCCAAGGCTAGGAGGCAAAGTGACAAGAACCTTGACATCCATGGCAAAGCTGTCCAGCCATACACGAGGTAGCATTTGGGCACCTGAGGTTACAAATCTAGTGAGAATAGATAACGCAATTAGAGTGTAGCTGCTTTAAACAGTGGTGTTAGGCTCAAAGTTCTAAATAAATTTATTATTAAAGTATAAATATTATACACAGTACAACCTTCAGGTTCATTTTCTTGCAGGCACCCTTAGGAAAATAAAGAAATATAATAGAATCCACAACAAAGATTGACAAGCATCTAGTGTGCAAAAGAGGACAAATCGTACAACTAGAAGGAAGTAAACAAACAACAATGGGAATGTTAGCTGTGGAGTCCCCCAAAGTGAGTCCACAGGCTGCAGATTCAGTTCAACACTCAGGCGAGTGAAGCCCGTCCAGGAGCCGGATAGCTGCAGGGGACAACTGCTCTTGAACCTGTCAGCGTGGCATCCAAGGCTTTTGAAGAGAGGGAGATAGGTCAAATACAGGCAGACAGAATGGGCTTAGGTGGGGGATCTCATCTGGCTAAATACTGGTTCATTGTCCACTCTCGGGCCACAGTGTTTTAATCTGGCTTGAAGACCGCCCCAGTGGTCTCTTCTGGCAATGATGGCCTAACTTCTTCCACTTCAAGGTGCTGTAGAAACATGTTATTCTCCTTCACCATCAGATTTCTAAACAGTCCACGAACACTACCTTGTTATTTATCCTTTGCACTATTTACTTTTGTAATTTTCACTAATTTTTACATCTTGCACCATACTGTTATCACAAATCAGCATAATTCACAATATACATCAGTGATAATAAGCCAGATTCTAGATTTTATTTTTGTTTTGATTTATTTAGAGAAAAACCACAAAAACAAATAAATCCCTTTTACTTCCTTCACCTGCACACTTTCTTCTCCGTCTTCAAAATTCTGCTTAGTTCTTCTTCAAAGTACACATCCTGAAAATGTTCCTAAGCTGAACTCTATTTAACATTTTGACTCAGCCTGTCTATGTCCTGTGCAAAATCTAAACATTCACACCTCCCAATCATTGTGTCATCAGGAACCTGGATACTTACGCTGTTCCCTCCTCTAGGTCATTAACATAGCTGTTAATTGAGGACACTCCTCTGCCTCTATCTTTCCAGTGTGAGACAGACTCATTTATTACAACTCTGTCTTCTGTGCAATAAACTATCTTCAATCCATATTAAAGCACTTCCCACAATATCATGAAATCTTATTTTGTTCACCAACTTTTCAGGTAGTACTTTGTTGAATTCCTTCTGAAAATACAAATACATCTGCAGGTTTCCCTCTATCGCCTCTGCTCATTACATCCTCAAAACTCTCCGACGTATTTGTCAAAGATGATTTAGCTTTCATAAATTAATGCTGACTTGGT
This sequence comes from Hemitrygon akajei, assembly GCF_048418815.1. Classification (NCBI taxonomy): domain Eukaryota; kingdom Metazoa; phylum Chordata; class Chondrichthyes; order Myliobatiformes; family Dasyatidae; genus Hemitrygon; species Hemitrygon akajei. Next base: position 135,484,527 of record NC_133124.1, on the reverse strand, counting down.
TTCATTATATTAATCAGCTCTAATTGACCGGGTACTTCTTCCTCGAATATAGACTCCAGATACTTGCCAAAAAACAGTATCCAATCATATCTTCAGTTTACCAATCTGCTGATACTTTCTTAGCGCTCATTTAAAAAATTGTCTAATATCCGCATTGTCTCTCATCTGCTTCCTTTAAAGCCATTAGTTGTGAACCGATGATACCTAATGACTTGTCTGACTATGGTCTCATTTTTCTTTCCACTACCTTGTCCTTTGTGATATAAATCATTACAAGTTCTTCTATTATGTTTGAACTGAGATTTTCAGATATTTTTTCAATGCTTGATTGTCATCGTGAAAGTGAGGCAAAGAATTGGTTGAACTTGTTTTCCATTTCCTTCTGAACCATTCCCTAGTCTCATTCACTTAAGAATTCACTCTAGCTACCTTCTTCCCTTTCATATATTCATAAAAGTTTTGCTCTTTATTTTGATATTATTTGAAATTTTTCTCTCAAAATCCCATTTCCCTTCTTATTAACCTGTACACTGCTGCTTCTTGTACATTTCCAAGACCGTTTATCACCACTAGCCTTTGCCACTTGTTTGCTCTAGTCTCTGATTTAATATTTTCCTTAATCTTCTTCAATAACCAACAAAATATAATTTTGCTCCTGGAATAACTCTTTCAAAATAGGATATCTTTCTACTGAACATCATGAACTAGATGTTTAAGTACCTGCCCCAGCTCATCCAGACCTCTCCAATAATCTATAAACCCAGTCCAGTCAAGCCATTTTTAACTTCATTTTATTGCCCTTACTTAGATTGAGTATATTGATAATGAATCCTGGGGGTCTGGATCTAAGATAAATCCTCATCTATCTTGGTATCTCAGAAATGGCTGATCACCTGGGATTTTCACGCTCAACAGCGCCTGGAGTTTACAGAGAATTATGCGATAAACAAAAGACATTCAGTGAGCAGCAGTTGTATGGACAAAAATGGCTTGTTAAGGAGATGGGTCAGAGGAGAATGGCCAGACTGGTTTAAGCTGACAGGAAGGCAACAATAACTCAGATAACCACTTATTACAACAGCGGTGTGCAGAAGAGCATCTTTGAATGCACAACATGTCAAATCATGACATAGATGGGCTACATATACATATATGAACATATACTCAGTGGCCACTTTATTAAGAACAGTAGGTACCTAATAAACTGGCCACTGGGCGTATGTCTTTAATGTGTCCCTGGTACAGTCTTTTATCTTGGGTTCTGATTTTAACCCCATTTTATCTTGACTTCAGATGGCAGGGTCTCTATCAAAGGAGGTTAGGGCACTCCTTCCCTCCACTAGCTGGCAAGTCACCCTTGGGCAAGGTGTAGTGCCTGCTTAGCCCCTGATCAGAGTCACAGGAAGCCATGAGAACAGGTCGTATGATTGTATGAGCAGCTGGTGCATATCACAAGTCCAGGTTATGCGACCACTAACGCCAGGTAGACAATCTCTGAAGAGTATTGATAACGGCTGGGATCACCCATCTTGTAAAGACACTGCCAGTAAAAGGCAGTGGCAAACCACTTCTGTAGAAAAATCTGCCGAGAACAATCATGGTCATTGAAAGACCATGATCGCCCACGTCATAATATATGCCACATGACTAACAAATGAAGCTTCAGATCAGATTCATTTCTGTATCTCATGTACATTGAAACATACAGTGAAATGTGTCATCTGCATTAACCACCAACAGAATCTAAGGATGTGCTGGAGGAAGCCTGCTATTATTGCCACGCATTCCAGCTTCAGCATAGCATGTCCACAATGGTTAGCAGAACAACACAAGCAGCAACAACATCAACAGCAAAACAGCAACAATATAACTAGCCCCTTTCCTCCCTGCCACCCACTCGCGCACGTACGGATAGGCCACCTCTGGGCCTCCAACCTGTCCGTGGCCCCAACTCTCGGATATCAAGCCTTCAACTCCTAGACACGCTGACCCAGGGACTTCAGCCCTGGCATCGACTTCCGGGTTTGCCAAATTTATGTCTCAAACTTCATCATTGACCCAGGACTCACCAGTAACGGTTCTTTGAACTCCTGGCCTCACGCCTGACTTGCATGGATCTCCGACCCTGGAACTCACTGACCTGGGAGGGGTCACCAGCCCTCATCCACAGGGTGTGCCAGCCTCTGTTATTGACCATGAGGATTGGCATATGACACCCAAATCAACACAGCAAGCATGCTCACAGGTATAGTTGATCAAATAATAGTTAGGATATTTCTGTTCTCAGAATTAGCCCTGATGATATTAATTTTGGGTGCCTGGGATTCCTGTACGCAGAAGCTTTTAGACCATCTGTGTGAATTACTTTGTCCCAGCAAAGGTGTTTGAACATGCAGGTCTCTCCCACTGTAGATATATAACTCAAAGGGAAGCATTGTCAGAATAAAAGTATGGAATGTGGTTGATCTAAGAACTGGAGCTGGTGAGAAAGAAGCATCATGACAAGCAGGCATTCTCCTGGAGACGAAGAGTCTCCTACCCTCACTGAGTTCACTCCCACTCAGTGTCAGCAAGACCGAGGAGCTGCTTACTGAATTCAGGAGGAGGAAACCGGAGATCCGTGAGCCAGTTCGTATCAAGGGGTCAGAGGTGGAGAGGGTCAGCAACTAAATTTGTCAGTGTTACTATTTCAGGGGACCTGTTGTGCACCCAGCACACAAAAACACAGCACTTCCTTAGGACTTTGTGAAGATCCAGCATGTCATCTAAAACTTCGACAAACTTCTATAGATGTGCGGTGGAGTATATTGACTGGCTGCATCACAAAAAGTAGTGGGTACAGCACAGTCCATCATGAGTAAAACACTTCCAACCATTGAACTCACCTACAAGGTGCACTACTGCAGGAAAGAGGCATCCGTTATCAAGGATCCCTACCATCGAGGACTTGCTCTCTCTTTTTACTGCTGCCATCAGGAAGATGGTACAGGAGCCTCAGGATCCACACCACCAGATTCAGGAACAGTTATTACCTCTCAACCATCAGGCTCTTGAAGCAAAGGGGATAACTTCACTCATTTCACTCGTCCCATCACTGAATTGTTCCCATAACATCTGCATTCACTTTCAAGGACTCTTCATCTCATATTCTCAATATTTATTGCTTATTTATTTAGAATTATTGTTATTATTATTTCTTCTGATTTTCCTTTTGTATTTGCACAGTTTGTTGCCTTTTCTACTTTATTTGTTTGTCCATCCTGCTGCAGGGAATTTTTCATTGATTCCATTGATTTTCTCGTGTTTACTGTGAATGCCCACAAGAGAATGAATCTCAGGGCTTTATGTGGTGACATATATGTAGATAATAAGTTTACTTTGAACTTTGGAATTCCAACATTATTTCGAAAAATTAGCAGCTGAGAACATCATCCAGGCGTTTACATACTGTACATGAATGAAGGTTCCAGCTGCTGATTATTCACTTTGTGCACTTATACAAATTAATCCACTTTAATGCACTGCGGAGTGGCCTTCCCATATGGAAACACTCCTGTTACAGGAAGTAAACCAACATTCAAAGTCACAATCAGAGTAAAATTTATCATCAAAGTACCTATATGTCACCACGTCGTACCTTGAAGTTCATTTTCTTGCAGGCATTTACAGGAAAATAAAGACATTCAATAGAATCCATATCAGCTAAACACAAACAAAGACTGACAAACTGTACAAATAAAAATAGTATTGAATACTTGATTTGTAAAGAGTCCTTTAAAGTGAGACCGTAGCTTGTAGAATCCATTCAGAGTTGTGGTGAGTGAAGTTATCAATGCCATTTAAGGAGCTTGGTGGTTGTAAGATACTAACTGATCCTGCACATGTTGGGAGCAAGGCTGCTGTACCTCCTGCCTGATGGTAACAGTGTGTAGAGAGCATGGCTTGGGTGGTGAGGGTCCTTGATGATGGATGCTGCTTTCTTGTGGTACCACACTATGTAAGTGTGCTCAAGGGCAAGAAAGTTCTGCCTTTCATGGAATGGGTTGTTTCCACTAGTCTCTGTAGACTCTCTGGGCATTGGTATTTCAATTTCAGGACATGTTGCAACCAGTTAGGACATCCTCCACAGTGCATCTATAGACATTTGTCAGTGATTAACTCTGCATACCCTAACATTCACCAAACCATGCTTATTGTGATTATTAGCCTGCAATGGCTCAATCAGGAAAAGCTTGATTTAAGGGCTCACCCTTACTTTCAGTTTTCAGTGCTCTTCCTGGGCTCTTTTCTTTCAGCAGCCCTACAATCTCATGAGATTACCACAATCCGATCCGGATCTCGTACTCAAAAACAGGAAAATCTGCAGATGCTGGAAATCTGAGCGACACACACAAAATGCTGTGATGCAGCCAGTGACAGTGAGTTTAGGAATAGAGTGAGGTGGAGGATAACATGCGTAGCTGATGCTTTGGAGCAGGGGGCAAGGATTCAGATTTCTGGATCATTGGGACCTCTTTTGGGGCAGGAGTGACCTGTTCAAAAAGGACGAGTTGCACTTGAATCCCAGGGGGACCAATATCCTGGCGGGGAGGTTTGCTAAGACTACTGGGGAGAGTTTAAACTAGAATGGCTAAGGGGTGGGAACTGAACTGAAGTGACAGAGGAATAAGTAGTTGGCCCACAAATAGAGAAAGCTTAGAGACAGTGCAAGAGGGAGGATAGGCAGGTGATAGAGAAGGGACGTGCTCAGACCGATGGTTTGAGATGTGTCTATTTTAATGCAAAGAGGATTATGAACAAAGTGGATGAGCTTAGAGTGTGGATCAGTACTTGGAGCTATGATGTTGTGGCCGTGACAGAGACTTGGATGGCTCAGGGGCAGGAATCGTTACTCCGAGTGCCAGGCTTTGGATGTTTCAGAAAGGACAGGGAGGGAGGCAAAAGAGGTGGGGGCGTGGAACTGTTGATCAGAGATAGTGTCACAGCTGCTGCAAAGGAGGAAGACATGGAGGGATTGTCTATCGAGTCTCTGTGGGTGGAAGTTAGGAACAAGTAGGGGTCAATAACTCTACTGGGTGTTTTTTATAGACCACCCAATAGTAACAGGGACATCGAGGAGCAGATAGGAGACAGATTCTGAGAAGGTGTAATAATAGCAGGGTTGTTGTGGTGTGAGATTTTAATTTCCCAAATATTGATTGGCTTCTCCCTAGAGTGAAGGGTTTGGATGGAGTGAAGTTTGTTAGGTGTGTTCAGGAAGGTTTCTTGACACAATATGTAGATAAGCCTACAAGAGGAGAGTCTGTACTTGATCTGGTATTGGGAGATGAACCTGGTCAGGTGTCAGATCTCTCAGTGGAAGAGCATTTTGGAGATAGTGATCACAATTTTATCTCTTTTACTACAGCATTGGAGAGGGAAAGGAACAGACAAGTTAGGGAAATGAGGGGAAATATAGGCTATCAGGAAGGAACTTGGCAGCATAAATTGGAAACAGATGTTCTCAAGGAAATGTACAGAAGAAATGTGGCAAATGTTCAGGGGATATTTGCGTGGAGTTCTGCATAGGTACATTCCAATGAAACAGGGAAAAGATGGTAAGGTACAGGAACTGTGGTGTACAAAGGCTGTTGTAAATCTAGTCAAAAAGAAAAGAAGAGCTTACGAAAGGTTCAAAAAACTAGGCAATGATAGAGATTTAGAAGATTATAAGGCTAGCAGGAAGGAGCTTAAGAAAGAAATTAGGAGAGCCAGAAGGGGCCAGGAGAAGGCCTTGGCTGGCAGAGAACCATAAGGTATTCTACAAGCATGTGAAGAGCAAGAGGATAAGATGTGAGAAATTAGGATCAATCAAGTGTGACAGTGGAAAAGTGTGTATGGAACCAGAGGAGATAGCACAGGTACTTAATGAGTACTTTGCTTCAGTATTCACTACGGTAAAGGATCTTGGCAATTGTAGGGATGACTTACAGTGGACTGAAAAGCTTCAGCATGTAATATGAAGAAAGAGGATTTGCTGGACCTTTTGGAAAGCATCAAGTTGGATAAGTCACCATGACCAGATGAGATGTACTGTGGGAGGCAAGGGATGAGGTTGCTGAGCCTCTGGCGATGATCTTTGCATCATCAATAGGAACAGGAGAGGAAGTTCTGGAGGATTGGAGGGTTGCAGATGTTGTACCATTGTTCAAGAAAGGGAGTAGAAATAGCCCAGGAAATTATAGATCAGAGTCTTATTTCAGTGATTGGTAAGTTGATGGAGAAGATCCTGAGAGGCAGGATTTATGAACATTTGGAGGGGCATAATATGATTAGGAATAGTCAGCATGGCTTTGTAAAAGACACGTCGTGCCTTTCAAATCTGATTGAATTTTTTGAGGATGTGACTAAACACATTGATGAAGGTAGAGCAGTAGATGTCATGTATATGGATTTCAGCAATGCATTTGACAAGGTACCTCATGCAAGTCTTATTGAGAAAGTAAGGAGGCATGGGATCCAAGGGGACATTGCTTTGTGGATCCAGAACTAGCTTGTCTACAGAAGACAAAGTGTGGTTTTAGATGGGTCATATTCCACATGGAGATCGGTGATCAGTGCTGTGCCTTGGGGATCTTTTCTGAGACCCCTACTCTTTGTGATTTTTATAAGTGACCTGGATGAGGAAGTGGATGGTTTGGTTGGTAAATTTGCCAATGACACAAAGGTTGGGGGTGTTGTGGATAGTGTGGAGGGCTGTAGAGGTTACAGCAGGACATTGATAGGATGCAAAACTGGGCTGAGAAGTAGCAGATGGAGTTCAACCCAGATAAATGTGAGGTGGTTCATTTTGGTAGGTCAAATATGATGGCAGAATATAGTATTAATGGTAAGACTCCTGGCAGGGTGCAGGATCAGAGGGACCTTGGGGTCCGAGACCACAGGACACTCAAGGCTGCTGCGCAGGTTGACTCTGTGATTAAGAAAGGATACAGTGCATTGGCCTTCATCAATCATGGGATTGAGTTTAGGAGCCGAGAGGTAATAGTGCAGCTATATAGGATCCTGGTCAGACCCCACTTGGAGTACTGTGCTCAGTTCTGGTCACCTCACTACAGGAAGGATGTGGAAACTATAGAAAAGGTACAGAGGAAATTTACAAGGATGTTGCCTGGATTGGGGAGCATGACTTATGAGAATAGGTTGAGTGAACTTGGCCTTTTTTTCTTGGAGCGTGATGAGAGGATGAGAAGTGACCTGAAAGAAGTGAATAAGATGATGAGAGACATTGATTGTGTGGATAATCAGAAGCTATTTCCAAGGGGTGAAATTACTAGCATGAGAGGGCACAGTTTTAAGGTTCTTGGAAGTAAGTACAGAGGAGATGTCAAGGGTAAGTTTTTTACTCACAGAATGGTGAGTGCGTGGAATGGGCTGCCCGCAACGATGGTGGAGGCGGATACGATAGGGTCGTTTAAGAGACTCCTGGACAGATACATGGAGCTCAGAAAAATAGAGGGCTATGAGTAACCCTAGGTAATTTCTAAGGTAAGGACATGTACAGCACAGCTTCATGGGCCAAAGGGCCTGCATTGTTCTGTAGGTTTTCAATGTTTCTATGAATTCAGAAATCCAGGCAGCATCTATGGCAAAGAGTAAATAGTCAATGTTTTGGATCAAAATAGTCCTGATGAAGGGTCTCAACCTTAAACATCGGCTGTTGATTCTTTTCCATAGATGCTACCTGGCCTGCTGAGTTCCTGCAGCATTTTGTCTATGTTTCTTTGATCTCCTACTGATCCACATGGGGTGTTGGGGGTGGAGATACATCTCTACCAGAGGAGATGTAAGGTACTTCTTCCCTACGTTGGCCTGCAGGTCACCCTTGGGCAAGGTGTAGCACCTGCTTAGTCCTTTCCCCCTTCGATGTGAAGACATGTAAAGGCAGGAGGTGGATGGTGTATGAACAGCTGGTGCATATTACCAGCCCTGGTAATGTGACCACTGACACTAGGCAGATAATCCCTGAATGGTATTAATAATGACTGAGGTCACTCGTCTTGTAAAGACTCTGCCCAGAAAAAGGCAATGGCAAATCACTTCTGTGGAAAAATTTGCCAAGAACAATCATGGTCAAAAGACCATAATTGCCCTTGTCATACAACAGGGCACATAACAACAAACAAAGTCATACACAATTTCCTTGCCTCCATTACTGGCAGTCTTGCCTTATGCTGATCAGGCTCTGAGCTCAGGAATTCCCATCCTAAATATTCCATCCCTTCTCCTCCTCACTTAAGGTATTCTTTAAACCTATCTCATTGGCCAACCATTTGGCTCTCCGATGTAGCACCTTGGTATGCCTTACTATTTTACTGACAATTTATAAATCAAAGCAAAGCCTCTGTTCCGGATGACTGCGATTATACTTTATCGTGTGACATTGAGAGCAATATAATGATTCGCACATGTCGCAGAACTCAAATCTCCATTGCCCACTTGATCAATGAGGGCACCCAAGCGATAACTGAAGTTAATTTTAACTTTAGGAAGGAAGCCATAGGAAAGGGAATATAAGAGAGAATGTCTGCATTCATTTTCCACGGCTCAGCTGGTCAGTGTAGTGTGCTCTATGAGATATATTATAAAATTCCATGGAACTTTTATAATTGTAAAATTACTTTTAAAGTATGTCCAGAGGAGAACGATGTTAAAACATAGAACAGCACAGCACAGGACGTACTGTTCAGTCCATGATATTAAGTCAATCCTTTCACCTACTACAAGATCAATTTATCTCTTACCTCCCTTACAGCCTTCTATTGTTTAATCCATGTGCCTATCTAATGCCAATAAAATATCTGCCTCTACCACCACTCTGACAGCCTGTTCCTACCACTTTGTGTTTAGGTAACCTACTTTTGGCATCCCCCTATACTTTCCTCCAAACAGTTCAAAGTTATAACCCCTCGTAACAGCCATTTCCTTCCTGGGGTGCTGTCTGTACACTCTTATCTATCAATGTAAGCATAATTGTCTATGGTATTAGGCTGGTTAAATACTACTGTGTGACATTTTAGTTTTTTATCAGAAGAACAGCACAATAAATAGTTAAGTGCAAAATGTAGCATTCCAGTCTCAAAAAGGACATCTTCTGACAACTCTGAGCATTTTCATAATCCATTAATATAGAAAAAATGAATCCTTTTTCAATGATTTGTTAAAAACAACATGATAAGCAGTGAAGTGAAAAAAAAAACATAGTATGCTTCTATTAGCCCACACTAGTGAGACTAGTGCCACATCAATAACCAGGTGGAGTTGCTTAAGTACAACAAATTTCACTGGAATTTATATATCAAAATATCTTCATTTACAAAAAAAAAAGCCCTTCGTAATCTGAGACTAAACTCACTTACCAGTTGCAAGTACATACTGAAAACTGAAGTGTGGCATATAGCTGTTGATCTCTTGGTCTACAAGAATAGATCTGTCTTAGCTCCTTCGTATGTTCTGCCATTTTTAAGTTATTTCCCAACTATTTCACTCAAGTTCAAGAATTAGAGCACAGCATATTGTATTCTTTTATACGTAGAAGTGCCCAATCTCACAGCTGTTATCCTACTTGTTTAGCCTACATGCAGATGAAGTTATCCAGCATGATGGACAGGATCAGCACCTAGCTGTAACTGAGCACTGCTAATCATAGCCGACATTAAAAAATCAACTCATCAGCACTTTGCTCGCATATTCATCACATCAGCTGACTTTATCAGATCAGGTATCCAAACTACCATGAAACTGACCTGAAATCAGCACTATTCCAAACGTCATGCCCTGTTATACAATGTCCATGTCAATAAATTCAGCAAAGACCGAGAAAGTTAAATTGCCTTCATCTGAAAGTACTGAGACAAAAAAAATTAAAAAGTTGTTTGAAAGGATGACAAGAATGCTTCTTAAGATATAATTTTATTTCCCCAGTTACTGTTTATGTTTGGGATATCTTTGCCACTCAAATAAAAGTGCTGAATATAATCCTAAAGAATTCCATGCTGTTAAGTTTTAGTTTGATTCACTTACTTGAAATTAGTATGCATAAATAGAATTAAGTAAGTTTCTTCATTTAAGTAATGATTTTACAAGATGATCCTTAAAAAATAAGTCAAGCTCTGACTCACCACAGACAAATGAACTAATCGCCTACTGCCAACAGCTCACCTCATTATCAGCTATACCCTATCAGCAGATAATATCTACTTACTCCTTGTGCTAAACAATTCCTTTAGGAAGATCATAACTCCACAGCCATGCCCTGAATCCCAGGAAAGGATTGGGAAATATAATCAAAAGCATTTGATGTTTTAACTTCTAATATTGTTTCCCAGAGTATCCTGAGTCAGTTTTAAAAAAAGTTGAGAGGTGGCCAGTGTAATCTGCAGTGAAGGGCTTTTGTGAAGCTTACAATTTTGGTAGAATTACTAGACAAACACCACATGTGAAACCAGAGGACGATTCAACCTCAAGTCTTAGCAGAAACTGGAACATCTGAGCAGTATAGGAGGATACCTACTCAGAAATATTAAACATGAATTGGGCTCCAAAATCAGGAATAAGGAGGCACAAAAGATGTGTTTTCACATACATTTTAGGTGATGAGGAACAGGATGAGTATTCTCGTCACAACTCAGGATTTTAATTATGTTCACTCTTCCTAATGGGCCCACCAGTAGTACTCTTCCAAAAGGGTTCCAGGCTCATATTGGTGCAGCTGAATATTTATTTTCCCAGGTTAAAAATAGAAATGTAAGTGTTACATTCTTTATGTTTATTGGTCAATTGCTTCAACTTTAGATAAATCTTCCCTGGCCTATTTATTCTGGAAGGGTTGCAGAAAGGCAAATTTACCAAGAATGAAAGAATCTACCTACATGTGTAAATATAGAATGTACAGTACTAACTTAATCAATAATGACTTCCTCTTTTACACTCACTAATATTAATGAAAATTGCATTTGCCTGTTTAATAGGCAGCTCCTGAGAGAAAAAAAAAGAAGCTCTAAAAGGATTTCAAACTTCTCAGATGAACATCAGGACCTCTCTGTTAATGTGAAGCTTTGCTCTTTGCTAAGGTGAGGCACGTATTTGAGACTACCAACCTGCAGCCTACCTCTGACCTATGCTGATGTCTAACCACTTTATGAACCAGTAGTGGGGCTTCACAAAGTTCAAAGTAAATTTATTATCAAAATATGTATACAATGCCTTGAAAAACTATTCAGCCTCCAACCCTTTGTTCACTTAAATGAAGTAAACTAGGAATTTTGATCAATTCAACTGAGAATTTTTATTTGTGCATCACATGCTCCTTTTTTCACAGTAGAGCCCCAAAGAATAGGAAAATTGTAAAGCAGGAAACACTAAAAATTCAAAACCTGGGTAAGGTAATATACAGTACTGCACCTGAAGAAAGTTGGTAAGGTAATTACAGCCTCACAATTTTGTTTTTTTAATACTTAGTAAATTGTTGACTGGTTTTGAAATGTTTCTTTTGATTTGACATGATGTGCAATATTTTGTAGATTAGCTCAAAATCCTATTTCAATATATTTTAAATTTAGAAAATGAGACAGTAAAATGTGAAACTAGTTGTAGGGACTGAATACTTTTCTGAGGCCCTGTATGTCAACATATACTACCTTGAGATATATTTTCTAGCAGGCATTCGCAGGAGAACAAAGAAATCAATGAAAAACTACACACAAAGACAAACTACCAGTGTTCAAAAGAAAACAAGCTGTGCAAATAAAAATAAAAACAGAAAAAAATACTGAAAACATCATTTGTCGAGTCCTTGAAAGTGAGTCTGTGGGTTCTGGAATCAGTTCAGAGTTGAGGTGAGTGAAGTTGTTCACATTGGTTCAGGAGCCTGATGGCTGTAGGGTAATAACTGTTCCTAAACTTGGTGGATAGAGATCTCAAGATTTACCAGCAGGCAAGAAGTTACACTTAAAGATAACTGAAATGCCTGTAATGGTAGCTCCTGGTTTATGAGAAACCAGAAAATAAATACCGTAGATGATGCAATGTGTCATCCTGTAATCCAGTGCTGATAAACAATGCTGTATATAACACACTGAGGATAACAGCTGCCAGAGTTACGTGTCCACATTTCTCATACCATCTCTGCTCTGCTCAGCACACCAGTTTTAAAAGTATTGTGTTTATCTTTTGCAGATTATATAAAGAATAAATGTCTTACAGTTAAATAATTTACTTTAGCTTACACAGTTCAAACTATTGTTAAAAATTGCTTCTCTAGATTAATGTCTTGTGCTTCACTCTCAGTAGCTGCAGAGTTAGTTCAAGTTTGCTGTAAGTACTAAAACTGCATCAAACTGGTGCTTATTCCACTAGCATGAACTGCCAAAGAGAAATGAGCAGATAGGTGCCAGCGACTGGGGTCGCTTTTCACAAATGTGAAAGACACATCATTCCTGTTCCTAGCTCTTGGCATTCCTTTGCTTATGTTATTCCACACCTCACAAGTTACAGATTCAATTATCTGTTTGGATTTACAGCTCCTTGCAGAACAGGACCAAAGTTCAAAGTAAATTTGTTACCACAGTACATATATACTACACTAAGATTCTTTCTATCACAGGCATTCACAGCAGAACAAAGAAGTACAACAGAACAAACAAAAAACTACACCCAAAGACTGACAAGTAACCAATGTGCAAACGAAAACAGACTATGCAAAAGCAAAATAGTGAAGAATAAGTAAATAGATAGATAGACAGATAACTGCGGAGAACTTCAATTGAAAGAACTTTCTTGAAAGTAAATCCATAAGTTGTGAAATCAGTTTATTGTTGAGATGAGTGAAGCTATCCATACTGTTTCAAGAGCCTGATGACTGATGGGTAATAACTGTTCCTGAACCTCGTGCTGTTGCACCTAAGGCCCCTAAACATTTTTTCTGATAGCACAAGCAAGAAGCATGCATATTTCTTCATATACTACCTAGAGATTCATTTTCTTACAGGCATTTATAGGAAAATAATGAAATACAACAGAATTTATGAAAAACTATAAATAGTGAAGACTGACAAACAGCCATTGTGCAAAAGACAAATCGTGCAAATGGTTCAAAAAGTAAATAAATAATACTGAGTTTAGAGTCCTTGAAGGTGTTTCTTTCAGTTATGGAGTCTATTCAGTACTGGTGTAAGTGAAGTTCTCTATGTTGGTTCAGGAGCCTGATGATTGTAGAGTAATAGCTGTTCCTGAACCTGATGGTGTCAGAAGTAAGTGTTTCTTTTGGAAAAGTGCAATCCATTGAGATTGTTTTATGCACTACAAATGTCAAGCATCAAAATTCATCTGTGAAATATTGACCCTGTTGGTGGCAAATCTCAACCATCGGCAAGGTATGGGCTTGGATGGAAAAGTATATATACTTTAAAGAGAGCTCAATACCTATCAGGTTAAGATTTTAATTCTGAAAAATCTGATTGCATTAGCTAATATTTCGAACAACCTGCTCAAGTTGCATTGCCCTCACTGCCTATTATCAGCTGCACATATTTCACTTACTTTTCTATTTTGAATTATCAGAGAGATATCAACAGATAATGTTAATAACACCTCATTTTTTTCTGTTCCTGGAAAAAACCTGTCACTCAACCAAAATCCAGGATCTATAGCTTCTTAAAACTGCTAGTGTCTGACACTGAAAGAGAATATTCACTGACATCATAGGACCTAGTTCAGAATTAGTTTACTCCACTCCCTTTGCAACATTCATCGGAGTCCTTAATTATTAATTAATGCTATTATTTTACAGCTAGTGTGACTTTTAACTCTATCACTTCTAAAGTAACCCTATCTTCTTGTAGCTGTACAGTTTATGATTAGCCCTGCAAAAGTAGTTCCTGAGTCTCTCCATCTGGCTTCTTGTCTCCTTAGTCTCCAGATCTGACATCAGTGTCACAGTAAATAAGGCTACTTTCACTGTAGTTTTTTATTTATTAATTTGTTCGGAAAGTGTGCATATACTTTCTTGAAGCAGTGTAGTTTCCCAGGTGAAGGTGTTACAAGGTGGGGGGGGGGGCAAGGGTGCTCAAGGAGGACACAAACATGTTTTTCTAAGGTTCAGTAAAATAGAGTTTTACTCTTTACAAGGAGAGCAAAGAGGAAATGGGAATAGGCATAATAAATGGGGGCTCAGGCCCAGGACTAGGCTGGGGGGCCAGGACTTGGAGATCGGGGATCAGAGCCAGGACTCGGAACACAGACCTTGGACTTGGATTCTTGGAACGCCGCAGCCAGGACTTGGACACTTGGAACTTGGATCACCACCGCCAGCACTTGGTACTTCGGACTTGAAACAGCAGGGCCAGGACTTGATACTCAAACACAGGATATGAAACACTGAGCCAGGACTCCGCCTTAAGACACCAGGCATGGAGCCGGGACTCTTTAACACCGGGTCAGGACCCTTCTAGGGTACAGGGCCGGGACCCCTCTTTAGACAGGACGTGGATACGGAGACCACACAACGACAGTCCATTCGAGTAGTGGCAAACGGCCTGCCTACTGAACTGGATACAAGACGACAAGGCAACGGACGGTACTATCACTGGACCCAAGTTTGTTCCGAGCTGTGGGAGCTCTTAACTCACCCCTGGCGGGTTAACCTTTCCCGGACCCACTCTGGCAAGGGAAGGCGAATTGCTGGTATTTGCTGCGGGAGGAGTCTTGGCTTGCTCCAGCAAGAAACTTAGTTGGCTCCGGCTAGATGTCTTTGGCTCGCGGTAGCTACGGTGACTTCGCTAATGCTCCATAACTCTCTCGCGCTGAACAGCTGAAGCTGGAGGCTAATAAACTGCCGGTTCGGTCGAGAGTAGATTGCCGTAATCACCAAGCTCGAGGGACATGGGAAACAGGGAATTAAAGGGGAACAAGGAGTCAACGGTCTGGATCATAACACAACCTAGATAAATTTAAAGGGGACCTGATCCGGACCATGACAGAAGGTACTTTCGCAGGGCAGTGGGGTGGGGGATTTCCATGGTTTAGACTCTGCAAAACTGTATGTATGTCACTGTAATTGAAAGTTAGGATGGTGCGCAACTAAGAAGGGAAGCTGCAAATGGTCCCGAGTGAAAAAAGCCCTTGGCCAACTTTATGAAAGACGGTGTGTGTTTGCCAGGTTTCACTGACATAACTTGGGCTATAATTTCCAAATGCATTGTAGATGGTAGGCAGAATCAGAATCAGTTTTATTATCTTACATGATGTGATGTTTACTGCTCTGAGGCAGCAGTACAGTGGGAAGACAAAGGGTTCATGGACCATTCAAAAATTTGATGGCAGGGGTGAAGAAACCTTTCCTGAATCATTGAATGTGGGAGGTCAGATGGTAGTAATGAGAGGAGAGCATGTCGAAGATGGTGAAGACTCTTAATAATGGATGTCATCTTTTGAGCCACTGCATTTTGAAGGTGTCCTTGATAGTGGGGAGGCTTGTGCCTACGATGGAGCTGGCTGAGTCTGTAGATGTCTGCAGCCTCTAGCGATCCTGTGCGATGGAGCCTTCATACCAGGTGGTGATGCAACAGTCCGAATATTCTCCTCTATACACCTACAGAAATTTGCAAGGGTCTTTGGTGAGTTATCAAATTTCCTCAAATTCCCAAGGAAGTGGAGCCACTAGCATGCCTTCTTCATGATTGTATGAATGTGCTTAGGGGCCAGGACAGATCCTCTGAGATGTTAGCGCCCAGGAACTTGATGTTACTCACCCTATCCACTGGTGATCACTCAAAGAGAACTGGCGTGGGTTCTCTTGACTTTCTCTCCCTGAAATCCTCAATCAATTCCTTGGTCTTGATTTTGTGCACGGCTCCTGCTGCAACTCTACTCAACCAGCAGATCTCCCTCCTGTGTGCCTTTTCATCACTATCTGAGATTCATCTGGGCGGCATCATCCGTGAAATTATAAATGGCTCCCGAGCCGCGCTTAGCCACATAGCCATGGGTGCAGAGAGAGCACACATCCTTGAGTTGCACCTAGGTTGATTGTCCGTGAGCAGGAGATGTCATCACTGGTCTGCACTGACTGTGGTTTCCCATTGACGAAATTGAGGATCCAATTGCACAGGAAAGTACAAAGGCCCAAGCTTAGAAGCTCGATGATTAGTACTGAGGAGATGATGGTGCTGAACACTGAGTTGTAATTGATAAACAACAGCCTGACTTACATTTTGCTGACATCCAGGTGCTGTAGAGGAGGGTGGAGAGCCAGCAAGATTGCATCTGTTGGGACAGTAGACAAATTGCAAAGGGTGCAGGTCCTTGCTCAAAAAGGGCTAATTCTGGTCATGACCAACTGTTCGAAGCACTTCATTACGGTAGATTTGGGTGCTACCAGTCAACAGGCATTGAAGAAACTCGACTTGTTTTTTCAGGCACACTTTCGAAGTAGTGGGAACCTCAGGCTAGCCAGGGAGAGATGGATGATGCCCTTGAACAATCCACCCACTTGGTCAGAACAGAGTTTCAGTATCCAGACAGAGACAGATACAATATCACGGTCTGATGCCTTGAGAGTTCAGCTTTGAAGGATATTCTGAGACAGGTCACAGAGACACCAGATGCTCTGAGGATTCACACATGCAGTGTTATTTTCCATTACAAAGCATGCACAAGAGGTGCCGAGCTCACCGGGGAGTGAATTACTGCCACTGGGCAGTTATGCAGCTAGGAAGTAATGACATGCAAACCCTACACTGCTATTGTGGCATCTGATGGAGGTCCCTAATTTCACATGGGATTGCCATTTTGCTCTCATTGTGTTAGTTAGATCTGGACTTCTTGTAGTGTTGTAGATCATTGGTCTTGAGCACCACCAATCTGGCAATGTGCAACCATGGAGCTCCAGTCGTGGAGGGAATGGAATTGGTGGTGGGTGGTGTGCCAATGAAGAGCTTTATCCTGGATGATGTTGAGTTTCTATGGTTGTTGGAGCTGCATTCATCCAGACAATGAGATAGTATTCCATTAGTATCCTGACTTGTGCTCAGTAAGTGCGATAGGTCCAGTGACACTTATGGTTGGTGGTGATCCTAGAACATGGATGATAAAGGTTATGTAATTCTACTAGTGCCAGATGCCAACAATTCCTGTTTAGACTCTCGCTTCTTGGGAATGGTCATTGTTTGGAACCCTCAGGGTGGAAATGTTACTTGCCAATTAATCAGCAGGTATCTGACTGTTGTCTTTGTCTTTCTGTACTTTGATATGGACTACTTCACTGACTGAGGCTCCGAAAAAGAAACAAAAATTGTGAACTCGGTGAACATCCCCTCTCCTGAACATGGGGCAGTCAATGATGAGGCGGCTGAAGGCTGGGCCAAGGGCACTGGCTTACAGAACTTCAGCAGCATTGTGCTGTGGCTGGATTGACACACATCCAGTTACTATTACCACCTTCATTAATGCAAAATATGCCTTCTTTTAGTGTATTTTCCCCTTTGTGTCCATCAATATTAGTGAAACCCCTTTTTACTGGGTGTCTTTAGGAATGCATCTTGTTGGCCCCTCAGGAACAGTCATCCGATTCACCGGTGAGTAAAGGATCTTTCTTAGACCCAGTATGTCTTGGGTCCCACTAAACTCGTGAGGTCAGGACGTCTCACCCATTCGAAACCTGATTTGAGTGAATATTGTGTAATATGCCTCTCCCATGCAATCGCCTGGCAGCAAGAAATAAGAGACCATACATTGCATACAATTATAAAGAAAGTACATTTATGAATGTTAACCTAACCAAACAGTTATGAAAGAAAAGAAAAAAAGGGCCCATCATAATTGAACAGTCAAATGTGCACATAAGTTGGTGCTCATCTTGAAGTTGTCTTGAACTCACGTGCTGAACCCTTGGTCTGTGTCAAAGCACACACCACCTCCTGAATGTTGCTCGAAATCTATCTCGAATGAACAGGCTCTCCCGTGAGAGTATTGGTCCTTCCCCCTTGAAGCCATTCATCTACACACAACACCTTGTGGAACAAGAATGGCATCATCAGCCATCTTCCCTCCTGGCCTTGCCCAGCTGCCCCCTCAAGAAGTCCTCAACCTACACCAGTGATCGTCACAAAAACCTCTGCACCTAGCGTTCCCCGGAACCTTCTCCCAATTCCACCATCCTAACTGGCTGCCACAACATTCCGAAGTTGAACAACAAAGCCCCTTATCTCAGCTCAAACCCAAACAGGCTGAAGACAGAACAGACCGCTCTTACAGAATTGCTAAAATGAAATACCTATAGGCTAACAGTAAAAATCTTAACCAGGGTGTTACATCAGTTATTACCATTGCTCCTCATACCACACCCATGCTCAGGAATCCTGTTCTTCTGTCCATTCATGACCATATAGGCAAATGAGAAACTCCATCTCTTGCCAATCTTGCCAAATAAAGCACCAAAGAAGACTGCAGTCATCAATGCGGTTGCGGAGAATGAGCAAGTGTTCGGTGCTGTCTACCGGCCTCTCTCTCGCCGCTGCCGGAGAAGGTGGCTGCATATGGCATTCTCGTTTTCTTTCTCCTTCTCGCTTGCTGCTCCCGAGGGAAGGCTCTTGCATTCGAGTGACCTCCCTCTCCCTCGATGCTGTCAGTGAATGGTGCCGAAGCAAGGTTTAACGGACACAGATTGTGGATTTTGACACTAATTCAGTTTATGATCAGAATCAGAATCAGGTTTATTATTATCAGCATGTGACATGAAATTTGTTAATTTAGCAGCAGCAGCTCAATGCAGTACATAATCTAGCAGAGAAAAAAATAACAATAATAAAATTTTAAAAATAATAAATAAACAAGTAAATCAATTACATATATTGAATAGATTTTAAAAACATGCAAAAACAGAAATACTGTATATTAAAAAAAAGTGAGGTAGTGTCCAAAGATTCAATGTCCATTCAGGAATCGGTTGGCAGAGGGGTAGAAGCTGTTCCTGAATCACTGAGTGTGTTCTGGTTTCCAGTTCTAGTTCTGGTTACTAATTTTGCCCAATTTTTGAATCTGCAGATAACATACACTGAACTTAACTGTACCAAAATATGCCTTTTGATTTTGTGTTTTATATTCCGTGTTTCCGCTTGCTTTTTTGTTGCTGTTTGCATGTGGAGGAGAGAGAGCTGGTTTAATTGTTGATGATTTTTGTATGGGTTGGTTCCATGGTTCTTTGCTTTGTGGCTGTCTGTGGGGAAGACAAATTTCAGGGATACATACTTCGATAACAAATGCATTTTGAATCTTTGTGTAGGCCAACTAGTCTGTGAGATCATGGCTAATCTAGCTGTGTGGGCTCAGTTCCACCTTCTTACCTTTTCCGCATAACCCTTAACTTCTCTACTATGCAAACATCTATCAAATTGCGCCTTAAATATATTTACTGATGTCCCTTGCCAAGTCAAAACTGGGCATGAGTGAAGATGCTTTTGGAGAGCAAGGTCAAATTGATGTTCCTGTCAGGGCCATCTTACATCACTTGCTGATGTGTTTAGTTAGGTGGTTATGAGCTGAACTGGTTTTGTCCTGCTTGGTTAAAAGAGAAAGAGGATGCTACCCAGCATGTTTCCCTTTCCTACAAATTCTGATTTTGCAGTTTGAAAACAGTGTTTTTTAATTTTATTTAATGGCAACTCATGTGCACAGTAAAATCTTATTAGCTACATTAAATTTTGCCTTTGTTTAGTCAGTTAAGACATACATATTTCCAAGAATATTTTATAAACATACAGATGTTGCAAATCCAAGGCTGCACACACAAAATGTTGGAGGAACTCAGCAGGTCAAGCTCATCCACCCAACATTCCCCATCACCTGCTTTCACCTATCACCTTCCAACTTGTACTCCAACCTTTCTCACCTTCTTCGAGCTTCTGCCCTTTCCTTCCCAGTCCTGACAAAGGGTCTTGGTCTGAAACATTGACTATTTATTCCTCTCCGTGGCTGCTGCCTGACCTGCTGAGTTCCTCCAGCATCTTGCATGTGTTGCAGCCAGAACACTTTGAAGCTTTTCTGCTGCTAATATCACAGGATCTTTCCCAACTACTGGAAAGTCTCATTTTAACATTGTAACCAAAATTTGATGGCTATTGCACTGCAGCTGCTCTCAATCACCCACTGAAGCATCAGTCAGAATTAGGGGGCACTTGAATTGTTGCTATTGAATACAGGAACATGCCAAGCTGTGAGGAAGTATGTGGTAGGCCACAGAAAGACTGGGATGAATGAGAGAAGTTGGCAGATATGTGGAAAATGCTGACTTTTCAGGCATGTTTTCCTCCCAGCTGTTCATGGCCTGTGTCATTCTCCTTACTATTTCTGACAGCAGAGACGGAATGGGAACAACGGGCTAATGAAAGCAACGAGCCAACTCACTTCAGTTACGAAACAGGTCATAAAGGAGTGTTAAAGCAAACGTATCAGCATATGGACATAGTTATCACCAGAAAGCTATGGTTGCCTGTACATATTAATTATCACAAAGTGCAATTTTCACATTTTGACAAGTGTTGATTCACATAATCGCTTGAATATCACCCTGCTTCCAACCAGCTTATGTGTCAACCTTGACTAAATGTCCTGCAGTCACCCCCCACCCCTTCACTCTCCAGTCCCCAACTCACAGGCACACTCTCTTTGCAGTGGTCATTATTTTAAATCTTTTATTGCTGCTGGTTCTCATATTTATACTATTGCTTGCTTCATTCTAACAGTGCCAGTAACATTATACTGTCTTAGGTAAACATGCATCTTGTAATCTATTTCATCCTGTCAACCTTCAGGCCATGTCATTTAGGGACTTGTGCTAATACAGTATTATTTTGTGACTGTACGGCCTGGATTATTAACTATATGTGCTGTGTGTGACTATATGTATTGTGTTTTGCATCTTGTCCTCAAATGGAACAATCTTTCATTTACCTGTATACTTATTGTTAACATTGTCCTTCAGTGTTATATATTGGTTAGTGAAGTATTTACCGTGTACATTGCATACACAATTATGGAGTGGCACAGCAACACACACAAAATGCTGGAGGAACTCAGCAGGTCAGGCAACATCTATGGCAATGAATAAACAGTCACTGCTTCGGGACAAGACCCTTCTTCAGGACTGAAAAGGAAACGGGAAGGTGTCAGGATAAAAAGGTGGGGGAGGGGAGCTGGAAGTGATAGGTCGGAGGGAAAGGTAAAGAGCAGAGAAGAAGGAATCTGATAGGACAGGAAAGTAGACTTCAGGAGAAAAGGAAGGAGAAGGGGCACCAGAGGCAGGTGAGGAGAGGTAAAAGGCCAGAATGGAGAATAGAAATAGAGGGAAGGGTGAAGCAAAATTACCACTGCTTCACTTGAGATCCCTTTACACTTCACATTTTGCATAAAAAATACAACAGATGCTGGAATGCCGAAATTTTAAAAAAGTCTGGAAACACTTAGCAGATTGAGTAGCATTAGCAGGAAGGGGTAGAGAATTAATAGAACTGAAATGAAGGAAAAGAGAGAATGAAGAGAAAAAAATAAGATTTCTGTTGCAGGGAAGAAGACAAAAAGGAATGAATAATCATGCAAGAGCAAGGTCAGGGTTGTCATGGAGATGAGCATTCACTCTCCTTCTACTACCACCTCTTTAAAAGTCTGCGATGTAGATGTAGATCAAGTCCATTGGGATTTATCAATCCTGAGACTTATTAACTTCTTTGGTAGAGTTTTTGAAGAATACATTTTCTTTACTACTTTATTTACACCTTTTCTTTATTCTCTAGTGTCTCTGAGAGGTTACTTGTCTTCTTCTGTGAAGACAGACACAAAGTAATCACTTAATTCAATATAAAAGATTCAAGATTGTTTATTATCATTCTTCAGTACACCGTGTAAAGGAGAATGAGATGATTGTTACTCTGGATCCAATGCGGCATAAAAATTATAAACACATAAAAAACACAATAACAAAACAATAAAGAACACACAATAAGTATCAATATAAAAACAATCCTATAAAACACAATGTACATTATTCTGCCATTTCTTTGAGCTTTAGAAATTCTCTCATCTCTGTCTGTCTGAAATCATTATTTGCTTTCACTAGTCTTATCCTTTTTACATACAGTATCCACAACAACCCATTAAAATCTGTTGTTTGTGGTTCTCCTAGCTTACATATTCTGTTTTCCCTTGCTTTACAAATACTTTGCTTATCCTTTACTGAATTCTAAAACACTCTCAATTACTTCCATTTCAAGCTTTCTGCATTTTCTGGCAGATTTATCAACTCTTGATTTGATATTGTCTTTCAGTCCTCTTGTAATTCATGTTCAAGGCATTTTTCCAGCTCTGTTTATGTGCTTTAAGGGAACATATATTTGTTGCAAGTCATATCTAATTTCTTTAAGCACATTTTTTGTCCAGCCTTTTCCAAAGCTTCCTAATCTACTGCAGCCAAGCTGTTCTTTGTACTGTCATTGATTTACTTCAAAGCATTGAAAACCCAGGTATCAAGTTCACTAAATCACTTTCAAACAATGTAAAGTTCAGCATATTGTCATTCATTTCCAGGAGCCATTTACAACAGAATTATTGAGAACCATTTCTTATTTTACACAGAGCAAAATCTAAAAAGTCTGATCCCTATTCTGCATGCTGAAGAACCATACTGAGAACAGGTTATTTTATATTAACTGATGCACTATAAAAAAGTTTATTAACAACTTAGTTGTAAAGAGGCCCATGGGAAATAACGAGCAATACTATTGGATTTTACATTGGAGTTTGAAAATAATATACTTCATTTCAAACTATTTTCAAATTCCCTGGTGTATAAGAGAATGAGGGGATATTTGATAGAGGTATGAGGGGTATGGAGAGGGTAAATGCAAGCAGGTTTTTTACACTGTGGTTGGGTGAGACTCAAAATAGAGGCCATTGATTAAGTGTGGAGTGGAACATGAGGGGGAATTTCACTCAAGTGTTGGTGAGAATGTGGAACAAGCTGCCAGCAGAAGTGGTGGTTGCAGGTTTGATGTCAATATTTAAGAGAAGTTTGGATAAGTACATGGATGGGCTATGTATGGTCCAGGTGCAGGACAACTGGGCTAGGCAAAGTAATCGTTCAGGACTAGATGAGCTGAAGGGTCTTTTCTTGTCCTTTAGTGCTCTATGACTCTAAAACTTCTACATCATTTGTACAAATTAGATCTGCTGAAGTGATATGCAACATTCCCCATGTTACATACAACATTAATTTCCTTGTCCGTACAATGCCCTACATCATAATTACCATCTGAATACCTAGGAAAATATTGCTCCAAGATTTTCTATTCACTGCTGCTTCTCAGTTCTACCCAAATTTCAGTTTTATACAATGATCCACGGTAATCAGAAATCCTTCTTAATACTGCATTGTGTGGGTTTTGCTAACTGTGAAGTTCTGAACACAAATGAAAATCTCAATCCCTATCCAATAGAGATAGTTTTGGGTACCCTCACTAAAGTGAGATTATACTGAGGCTACCTACTCTTCAAAGACAAGCCTACTTCCCTGTTCATCCAACTCAGCAAGTTTAGCTGCCAGCACCCACTATTTGAGTGGAGCGTCCCCCTCCCTATGAAGGAGGAGATACTTCCAGCTAACAAAGCTCACAGAGTATTTTTATTTTACAAAAGACTACTAAATTACAAGCAACTTTGAAAACACAAAGGTACAATTCCTATAAGATAAAATGACATACCAACAAGTTGCAGAAGAACAAATCATTTGTTATAAAAATCGAAGACAGAGGATTAGATGCTAGTTCCTTCATCTTTCTGTAATTCTTCATGATACCCTTGGACCATTCCTAAAAAGCCTGACTTATCTTACATGTATACTGTTTTTCTACCACTTTGGTGGCTTAACAGACATGTGATATTTTTTCTGATACAATTTTACAAGCTTCTGGGGACAGAGATTCCCAGATATCCACAATTATTGTTGTGAAGCTGATTCCATGAGTACACAAATCTTCCAACTATTATAAATCAGTTGTTTGATATGCTAAGTGATAATATCAATCTGGTCTGCAAGCTTCCTTGAATTAAGTAAATTAGCCAGCATTGTCTGATTTGACATAACCTCATTGTCTTGCACTGCATCACTTAAGCAGTAAGTTCCTTGCTATTGGCCAGCAGCCCGTGCTCTATAGACAGAGCTGTTTGCTAGCAAAGCTGTTTTTTTAACTTCAGACTGATTATTGCTCGCAATTTACATTAAGAACTGAAGACTGACTCCTATTTCCGACAAGAAGCTGAACAGAGAACATTGGTTAGGCATTTATCTTACTCAAAAACAACTCCTTAATCTCACAGAAGCTCATATCTCTGTTTAGAAAGCTGAACTTGGTGAAAAAGCCCCTCCCCCAACAATGGCGCTGGACAGTGATTATCCATCACAACTGATGACATGTTTCTCCTTGCCTTTTTCCATTGTGCCTGTCCTTCCAAAATGTCAAATACCATGAAATATTTCTCAGCTTTGATCACCCAGCTGCTGTATTTCTGTTCTGGAAATTAGACCATTCACTTTTAAGTCTCTTTGTACCATAAATTCAATCTAGATCATCTAGCTAGTAGCAGATAGGGTATATGTTTAGAAACAGTGCATTTACACAGCCTTTTAACATTTTTCTGTCATCTGGCCTCATATGCTATTTGCCTCTGATTCTCTCACCTAGTTATGTTTCTAACCAAAAAGTAGTGAGATTAGATACGCCTTTAAGTAACAGATGGAAAATATCACATGCACATGCCTAACACTGATAATCAACTTTAAAAGTGTTTAAAATACAACAAAATGCTTCTGATAATAAATTACGAAACATTAAATGTTGGTATTATTGTGATCAAATCAGTGGAAGGTATTTTTATTAGTACAAATGCTTAGAAAGTAAAAAAGTAACAAGAGTCCTTTGATCCTGAAAACTATCCTCACCTACTGTAATTTCACACTTCATCGTTTCATGCTCATATATTCTACACTGTTGCACAAAATCACAGAACTGCCAGTGAAGCAGCAATGGAACCCCCTACTGCTTTATCATAAAACTTCTCCATATTTAATGCAGCTGTAAGAAAGCAAAACATCTTGCTTGAAATTTAACTTTTAGGGCATACAAAATTGCCAGGAGCTGGGAGAGATGTTAATGAATCTAATCTCATGGTAAAGGTAATAAAATGGTGAACAGGTAATCTTTTTACCCCCTCACTTTAACCCTGATTTTTTTGACACAATGATTTGTCATTATACATTTCCCAGTTAGAGTTTCATTTGCCTCAGAAGCAGAATCAGGTTTAATATCACTGGCAGATGTTGTGAAATTTGTTGCTTTGTGGCAGATGTACACTGCAATACATAATAAAAACTATAAATCACAATAAGAAATATATATATTATCAAATACATTAAATAAAAAGGAGAGCAAAAAAAAAAGAAAAATAGTGAGGTAGTGTTCAGGAGTTCATTGTCCGTTCAGAAATTTGATGGCGTGGGAGAAGAAATTGATCCTGAAACCTTGAGTGTGTATATTCAGGCTCCTGTACCTCCACTTTGATGGTAGCAATTAGAACAGGGCTTGACCTGGGTGATGTATTTTTGTAGCAAACCCAGGGATGGGATTTTATTTGGGCCAGGCTTTCTGCTTGTTATGTGCCATTAATTAACTTAGCTTAATTTCAGATGGTCAAGTCAAGAAAAGTCAAGTCACTTCTATTGTCATTTCGACCATAACTGCTGGAACAGTACATGGTAAAAATGAGACAACATTTTTCAGGATCATGGTGTTACATGACACAGTACAAAAACTAGACTGAACTACGTAAAAAAACAACACAGAGAAAGCTACACTAGATTTCAGACCTACACAGGACTGCATAAAGTGCACAAAAACAGTGCAGGCATTACAATAAATAATAAACAGGACAATAGGGCAAAGTGTCAGTCCAGGCTCTGGGTATTGATGAGTCTGGTAGCTTGGGGGAAGAAACTGTTACATAGTCTGGTCGTGAGAGCCCGAATGCTTCGGAGCCTTTTCCCAGACGGCAGGGAGAAGAGATTGTATGAGGGGTGCATGGGGTCCTTCATAATGCTGTTTCCTTTGCGGATGCAGCCTGTAGCGTAAATGTCTGTGATGGCGGGAAGAGAGACCCCGATGATCTTCTCAGCTGACCTCACTATCCGCTGCAGGGTCTTGCAATCCGAGATGGTGCAATTTCCAAACCAGGCAGTGATGCAGCTGCTCAGGATGCTCTCAATACAACCCCTGTAGAATGTGATGAGGATGGGGGTGGAAGATGGACTTTCCTCAGCCTTTGCAGAAAGTAGAGACGCTGCTGGGCTTTCTTTGCTATGCAGCTGGTATTGAGGGACCAGGTGAGATTCTCCGCCAGGTGAACACCAAGGAATTTGGTGCTCTTTAACGATCTCTACCGAGGAGCCATCGATGTTCAGCGGGGAGTGGTCGCTCCGTGCCCTCCTGAAGTCAACAACCATCTCTTTTGTTTTGTTCACATTCAGAGTCAGGTTGTTGGCTCTGCACCAGTCCATTAGCCGCTGCACCTCCTCTCTGTAAGCTGACTCGTCATTCTTGCTGATGAGACCCACCGTGGTTGTGTCATCAGCGAACTTGCTGATGTGGTTCGAGCTGTGTGTTGTAGCACAGTTGTGGGTCAGCAGAGTGAACAGCAGTGGACTGAGCACACAGCCTGGGGGGCCCCGTGCTCAGCGTGATGGTGTTGGAGATTCTGCTTCCGATCCGGACTGACTGAGGTCTCCTAGTCAGGAAGTCTAGGATCCAGTTGCAGATGGAGGTGTTCAGGCCCAGTAGGCTCAGCTTTCCAATCAGTTTCTGAGGGATGATTGTGTTGAATGCTGAACTGAAGTCTATGAACAGCATCCAAATGTATGTGTCTTTTTTGTCCAGGTGGATTAGGGCCAGGTGGAGGGTGACGGCAATGACGTCATCTGTTGAGCGGTTGGGATGGTACACAAATTGCAGGGGGTCCAGTGAGGAGGGCAGCAGGGTCTTGATATGCCTCATGACGAGCCTCTTGAAACACTTCATGATGATGGATGTAAGTGCAATGGGACGGTAGTCATTTAGGCAGGACACTGAAGATTTCTTCGGCACGGGGATGATGGTGGCAGCCTTGAAGCATGTTGGAACTGTGGCACTGCTCAGGGAGATGTTGAAGATGTCAGTGAGATGGTGGGACAATAACATTGGACCACAAAGATTTTGCTTCCTGAATACTTCTGAGTGTACCTTATGGATTTTAGGCTGCTGATCATGAAAATCATCATGAAATTTCCCTATAATGCACCATTTTTTTGAATCGTCTCTATTTGTTATTTCAATTCATAATTCAAGTCAGAATAACTGATTACAAAATTAAGGAAGGCATTTTTGTTGGTCCACAAATTAAACAGGTCATCAATGATAGGCATCTTGAAGAACTTCTAATGGAACCAGAGAAAATTGCATGAAAGGCGTTCAAGGATGTTGTTGAAAATTTTCTTGGCAATTATAGAGCACCAAACTACATGCTGTCAATATGTTTCAAGCATACTAAACCATGAAATGCAACATGTCACTAAAGATTCATTTTCTGCATTCCCATCCTTCCCTGCAAATTTTGGTGCTGTCGGTGATGAGCATGGAGAAAGGTTTCACCAGGGCATTGCGGTCATGGAGAAATGGTATCAGGGCAACTGGCATCCATCAGTGCAAGTTAATTATTGTTGGACACTTAAATGAGAAGTCTCAGACTCTGACTACAAAAGAAAATTATCAACAAAACGTTATTAGCTTAGTTGAACTATTGCAAAGTGTCAGCACCATTTAAACACATTATTCACCTTATATGCAACTAAACACATGATATTCAATAAAAGTTAATTTCTTGTTACTCCAAATTCCTACATGATACCAGTAGTCTAAAATTATATTTGTGTTCAGCTTCAAGAGGTCTATCATAAACAAAAATATTTTCTGAGGAAAGCAACACTTCCAAAAAACCTTGTTTAAGAGGACGTCTTAGAAATTCAGACATAAACGCGGGGAATGAAAGAATTCTCAGCAGGTCAGGTGACGTTTGGGGGAAAAGAAAACAGAGAAAAGAGCTAACATTTTAGGTCACTCACTTTTGATCAGGACATTAAGAATCCTTGAAAACATGTGACTAACACCAGATTCTTCAGGGCGCGGTCATTTTAGATTTTCATATGTGCCCCTAATGCTCAAGTTTGCCCATTTAAGCAGCACCATAACAATTTATTTTGGATAGGAACACAGTCCCGCAACTTCAAAAAGCTGTCAGCTTTGGGAAACCTGGGCCAATAAGTGCCAGGGCCAAGTAGCGATCAATAATTATATCACCACTGCAAATGGAGCACTGCATGAAGGCTTGCTGATGGAATGGTAGAACAGGCAGATATGCAGATGAAGGACGACATCACCCTCATGGTCAAAATGGTAAATGCTTGGAGAAGGGATGTGCATGTTCATGAACTTAGAAAACACTCCTGGACATAATTAAAGAGGGAAGGGGGTAGGTTCATGGCGGGGAAATATATGCAAAAATTGATCTTAAGATGTCCTTAAGATTTCTCATCGTTGTAGTAATATGAACCTTCCTCTTCACCATTTGGAGTCCACGTGCTGAAGATCCTGAAACAGAAGTGGTTTGATACCACCAAAGTATAAACTTCAAAGTAAATTTATTATCAAAGTACATACATGCCACCATATACAACCCTAAGATTCATTTTCTTGTGGGCAAACACAGTAAATAGAAGAAACACATTAGAATGAATGATAGACCCAGCAGGGTGGACAACAGCCAATGTGCAAACAAAAGCAAGATACTGTGCAAATACAAAACAAAAGAAATAATAATAATATAATAAATAATAATAAATATATTGAGAATGTGAGATGAAAAATCCTTGAAAGTGAGTCCAGTTCAGTCGGAACACTTCAGTGGTGGGGTGAGTGAAGATGAGTAAGGTTATCCCCTCTGGTTCAAAAGCATGATAGTTGAGGGGTAATTGTTCTGGTTGTGTTGGTTCTGATGCTCCTGTACCTTCTTTCTGATGGCTGCAGCAGGAAGAGAGCAGAGCCTGGATGGTCGGGGTCCTTGATGCCTCTATCCTGCGATAGTGCTCCGTGTAGATGTGCTCAATGGTGGGGAGTGGTTTGCCCACGATGGACTGGGCCATATCCAACATTTTTGTAGGCTTTTCCATACAAGGGCATTGGGGTTTCCATATCAGGCTGTGATGCAACCAGCCATTATACTCTGCACCACACAACTATATAAGTTTCTCAGCGTTTTAGATAACATGCCGAATCTTTGCAAACTTCTAAGCAGTAGAGACTCTGCTCTACTGAAGACAGAACGGATCCTCTGAAATTATAACACAGAGGAATTTCAAGTTGATGACACTCTCCACCTCTGAGCCCCTGGTGAGGACTGGTTCATGGACCTCCTGTAGTTAATAATCAGCTCTTTGAGTGAAAGGTTGCTGCTGGGGCACCACTCAGCCAGATCTTCAATCTGCTGATTCATCACCACCCTTTGTTTGGCCAGTAACATTGGTGTCATCGACAAACTTAAGTATGGCATTGGAGCTGTGCTAAGCTGCACAGACATAAGCGTAACATGAGTAGAGCAGGGGGCTAAGCACACAGCCTTGCGGTAACCTGTGCTGATGGAGGCTGTGGAGGAGATGTTGACTAGGATCTGGAAATGAGGAAATTGAGGATCCAATTGCACAAGGAGGTAGTGTGGCTTAGGACATGAGGACAAGTGGCTCACTGGGCCACATCATCAGGCTCTTAAAAGTCAACCAAATCTTGATGCATACTTTTACTTGGACCATGTCTTTACTTCTACATTTTTAAGCTGACTTCAAGGTGTTATGAAAACTGCTATATAATTACTGTGATCTACATTCTCTAGGTTATTAAACCAACCTTTATATTACTGTAGATAACCAAGTTCAAAATGGCAAAAGTTAGTTACTGAGCTTACCTACTTGAAAGCATAAAATATAATAGTAAATTATATTAAACATAATAATAAATTAAATTACACTATTGCTGTAAATTAATATTCTTGCATCCTCCAAGGAACTTTCCGATCTACCTACCACCATCCAGCTAGACAGACACATTTCAATAAATAGTTATAGCCAAATATACTTCAACACAATATACCTGAAGCAAGTGCAAAGACCTTTGTATTTTGGTCTACAGCAGTTACAATCTCACGGACTCTCCATTTGGCCTTGGGTTACCTGGACAACAGCAATATCTAGTTCAGATTGCTAATTATGACTACATCTCTGTTCAGCATCATTGTCCCCTCAGTAAAAATCAAAAAGCTTGAAGACCTGGGCTTCGGTACCTCCCTCTGCAACTGATTCATTGACTAGGTCATCAGGAGGCTACAGTCAATGAGATCAGACATAACATCTCTGGTTCAACACATGCACATCTGAAGATTGTGTGCTTAGTCCACTGCTCTACTCTGTCTACACCTAAGACTGTGTGGCTATGCACAGTGCAAATGACGTCTATAAATTTGCCAATGACACAACTATTCTAGGCAGAAACTCAGATGGTGATGAGGAGGCATACAAGAGTGAGGTAGGTCAGCTGATTGAGTGGCACTACAACAACAATCTTGCACTCAACGTCAGTAAGACTAAGGAATTGATTGGGGACTTCAGGAATGCAAAGTCAAGAGAATTCACATCTATCCTCATTGAGAGATCAGTGGAAAGGGTGAGCAGTTTCAAGTTCCTGAGTGTCATCATCTTCGAAGATCAATCCTGAGCCCCAGATCGGAGTATATTCCATGCGAGGAGGAGGCAGAAAGGATAGTCATTTGGTGCGCTTGGGGTTTGAGCTGTGCGAGGTCCAGTTATCGGGAATTTCGGGGGCCCATACCAATGATCGAAGACTGAAAGTCAATCAGAAATCCAGAAGTCGTAGACCGCTTTCTGAAACTTAGATGCCCAGCGGCCCAGATTCCAGTCTTGGAACTGAAGGAGTGTGTGTGTGTGTGTGTGTGTGTGTGTGTGTGTGTGTGTGTGTGTGTGTGTGTGTGTGTGTGTGTGTGTGTGTGTGTGTGTGTGTGTGTGTGTGTGTGTGTGTGTGTGTGTGTGTGTGTGTGTGTGTGTGTGTGTGTGTAAGGGAGGGTGGGAGAGAGGAGAGGGGATTGTTCTGTTGTTGTTGTTGCTGGTTGTGCTTCATTCTGTTGTGTTCTGTGTTATTCTGATGTGTTCAGATACAAGTACATGTGGGCTGCCTTTAGGTATGCTGGGGTGTTAACACAAACAACACATTTCATTTTATATTTCAATGTATATTTGATAAATAAATCTGAAGCCCAACACTCTGGTAACTATATTTTATTAAGAGTCTGAAGAGATTTGGTATGTCACCAAAGACTAGCAGTTTTCATGCAGATGTACCATGGAGAGCTTGCTAACTGGTTGCATCATCATCTGGTATGGAGGGGCCAGTGCACAGGAGCAGGAAATTCTACAGAGGGTTTTCAACTCAGCCAGCTCCATCATGGGCATTAGCCTCGCCAGCACTGAGGACATCTTCAAAAGATGATACCTCAAGAAGGTGGCATCCATCATTAAGGAACCTCACCACCCAGGATATGCCCTCTCCTCACTGCTACCATCAGGGAGGAGGTACAAGAGCCTGAGGACATACACTCAATGTTTTAGAAACACCTTCTTCCTCTCCAGCATCAGATTTCTGAAAGGTCCATGAACACTTCACAATGTTGATTTCTTCTTGCACCACTTTAAAAATATTTCATATTGCATCTTATAATTATTTTATATATAAATTATACATTACTGCTGCAATAAAACCACAAATTTCATAACAATGTCCATGATAATAAACCTGATTCTGATGTGAACTGATTGATTACCTGAACATGAGGCTGAAATAACATAAAATCTGTAACATTTATGTCAAAATAGATTGTGACTATGATTTTTTTCTGTAAATTAAGATGGTTGTTTAATTTACAATCTAGCATTAAAAAGATCTAATCTACATAGAAAATTGAATACAGGTATTTTGTTTGCATTTTAGCCTATCAGACAATCAAAACTCCATTCATAATTATTATTGTGTATATGTGTATAGTATAGGTAATTCTCAGGACCAACTGTGCACTCACTGGAACAAGGAAGAGAATAGCGTGTGTGGCAGATAAGTATGTTTGGTAAGAGGGTAGTGAAAAATGGAAAGGGCAAAAATAGAAGCAGGACAAATAAGATAATCAGATGACCCTAAATTACCTTGATCTCAGCTATACAATGATTGCAAAGAAAAAATATACAATCCATCTGCCATTAGAGATACACTCAAATTTTATTAGTTTTCCAACTGCGTGATTCACTTAACTGTGGAGCAGACCAGTAGAACCTGAGTGTGTTCTGCTAGTTTATGAACATTCTCTAGATTGCGGTCAAACACATTCCAATATTTACTCTGTTTGGTGGAAATTGTTTCAGCTTAATTATATGTCTGCAGCTGTTTAAATGGCAAGCAATACCCCTGTGTCACTTGGGACATGCATAAAAGAATCAAAAGAAATATTAAGTATTTGGAAGAGTTTTCAAAACCCCTTTTAATTTTCTGAAGGAAAATGTCAACATAACACTTGGGCAACACTTGACTCCCAGTGCACAGTAAGGAAAGAACTCACATCAGGCTAAGTAAGACACTCATCTAGCCAATCACAGAAAGACGACCTCACTTACCCTCCAAGGAACGTCATCCATTCTAAAATCTTTGGGACCCAATAGTTCCCATACACTTCCCAACACTCCTCCAATGCTGACCAACACTTACTTGCTCAGGTAATTGTAGAAGCTAGCAAATTAGCAAAACAGAATCAGGAGACAAATCATGTGCTCGTGGACAAAAGCAAAATGGATTTTATAGGGATTCATACTATAAGCACTTTCTCAGAGGAGGTGATAATTGAAACTTGCCAAATAACTTTATGTCAGCTTTATTTGCCATCCATTGCTGGCACGTGCACACCTCAAAGTCAGAATCAATGCAAATTTATTTTCAACGTACAGATATGTTACCATATATGACCATGGGATTTATTGTCTTGCAGGTATTTACAGGAAAATAAACAAATACAATGGAATTTATGAAAAGCTATACATAAACAAAGACTGACAAACAATCAATGTGTAAAAGAAGACAAACTGTGCATATCAAAAATAAATAATACTGGGAACATGAGTTGCAAACAGTCCTTGAAAGTGACTGTAGGTTGTGGAATCAATTCAGAGTTGTGGTGAGTAGTTATCCTCACCAGTTCAGGAGTCTGAACATGTATACACAGGGGTCAATGTATACAAGGTTACACATCCACAAATAACAGCCAGCTTTTTCTGTTAATCCACTGCAACCAAAGGGGAGAACAAATCAAAGGAGAGGAGAGAAAAATTATATATCCTAAATCTTTTCCTTAAATTATTTCACAGTAATGGAGTAAGTCTTCATCGCAGTAGGGAAAACCAGGCCATCTCAGTTGGTCATCTTCTGTGCCAAGGCTTTTCTTCCTCATTATTATTAATTATTTCATGGTCTTCTCTGTCAGGCACCACTCCAAATGGAATGACACCCACCCAGGAGATTTGCAGAACTGTCGTGATAATGAAGAACTACCGCCACTTGAGTGACTGGGCACAGGGAAACTGGGATAGACTGTGATGGGCAAGGATCTGCTCCCTTCCTTAGTTTTTGATCTAAAAACCATAGATCTTGACGTTCCACAACATTCCAAGAGTGGTAGATATATTTTCATAAATTCTATAATCTTTGGAGAGGATTATACATTTTTATATGCATAATTGACAGGGAACAATAACTGCTTAGCATTTTTCACTCATCTTGTTTGATTCACTAGTCCTAAACTCACTGCTGCTACAGTTTCTTCACTGTACGAAGGTTTTATGAAAAATGCAGAAGTTGCCCAGAATGATACTAAAGCTTATGTGAAAATGAGGTGGAATTACAACACAGGACCACATGTATGCTTAATGAGCAAAGAGAGCTCACAACCAGGCTAAACGAGCTGACAGTGAACTGTCTTGATGAAGGGTCCTGGCCCGAAACGTTGACTATTTATTCCTCTCCATAGACGTTGCTCACCTGCTGAGCTCCTCCAGGACTTTGTGTGTGCTGCTCTGGATTTCAAGCATGTGCAAACTATCGTCTGTTTGTGAAGCTGAACTGATCAGAAACCAGCTTTGAAAGCGTTACCACATCTGAATGTGAATGGTTATGGACAGTTAAATAGCTGGTAAGAGGAAATGTGCCAGGAATTTATCAAACTCAATGACAGCAGAACCCAGCACGTAAATAAGGCAGAAATAACTGCTGGTACCTTCAGGCAAAAGAACTCTGTGATACTAATCTTGGCTTTGCTTGTATCCTCCATCCTACAGAAGATATCTTTAGTCAATTAAATTCACTTCAATGTTTAAAGATTTACAAATAAAGATTAGCTGTATTTGTCACATCAAAATATAGAGTGAAATGCTTCGCTTGTGTCAAATCAAATCAGTGCTGGATAACCTGCAACTATATCACCATGCTTCCAGTCCAAACGTAGCTGGCCCACAACTCACTAACCTAATGGTACATTTTTGGAATTTGGGAGGAAACCAGAGGTCCTGGAAGCAGCCAGAGGAAATCCACGTGGTCTCGGGGAGAACCGACAAACTCCATACTGACAATGGCAGGAATTGGAGCACAATCAGTAATTACTGGCACTGTAATAAACTCTCTACTCGGGCATGCTTGCAACTTGACTGTAGAAAATAGTGGACCATAGAAAATGTTCTGAGAACTCTCTCTATAAACATACTATATACTGTAATCTTAGGCTGTCAGTTTATTCTGCATATTTTATTGCTGTGTGACAAAAAATAGAATAAACTTAAAACAGAAAATAAAACCGTTAACACAATTTTATTGTTTCATAAAATATAATATGAAGGTTATATCTGAAAAGCTGTACTGTACTTTCATTTACATCAAATGATGTTAAAGCTTAGGTATACATAATAAAGCTTAAACAAAATATTGGTGCAAGTCCACTTTCAAAGTGTTATAATGCGCAATTAGATTATATCAGAGTTGGCAATATCTATACATCAGCAGCAGACAAGGTTGATTAACTATTACAGTTTGTTCCCAACTAGTTTTCTCTTAGTAGTAGCAGTGCGATCACTCGAGCCAAGTGTAATGTTCTTCAAAGAGGTTGTC
This sequence comes from Hemitrygon akajei, assembly GCF_048418815.1. Classification (NCBI taxonomy): domain Eukaryota; kingdom Metazoa; phylum Chordata; class Chondrichthyes; order Myliobatiformes; family Dasyatidae; genus Hemitrygon; species Hemitrygon akajei. The sequence goes on along the minus strand of NC_133124.1, from coordinate 135,449,104 downwards.
TATTGGTGGGTCTTCAGCTGGTGGTAGAGGCAGATACAGGATCCTCACTAACAGGTAGTTAGGGTGAATTTCCTAATGTAGAACACCTGTTTAATGTGGGAAGGCTGATACATAGGAAGTCACTACATGGTCCTTGGGAGATCAGAGTCAGGGTCCAGTGACATGCAATCTAAGGCAACCGGGGACCCTTCACTGCTGCAGCCTTCTTCTGCTTTCACTGCCATTGTGATGTGTCATCATCTTCCACTAGCTCCACAGGTGAAGACTTGTTTGGATCACTCTTTGTCTGGTTTCTCCTTCTTCACCTTACCGCCATGGGTGACCCTACCAGGAGATAAGTGCCACTTGGGTAGCTCCTGAAGGCATTGCTCTCAGGATCTCGGGAACTCACAAGCCTCCCCACCACAACAAGATGACAATCTTCAGTTGTTCAGTTTTCTCAGCTACTCCTTGATCCACTGTTCCAAGAAGCTTGCTTCATTTAATGTAATTTTCCTTTGTTTGTTTATTAGATTAAAAAATAATTAATTTCTTGCATTGTAATAAGATCCCTTTATTCCAATCTTACAGCTATATTTCTTGTCAGCCAAGAACACATATCAACGGCAATTCTCTTTTCAATCGCCTTCTCTTCTTCACTCCATCTTCTGTGCCAGGACCAACAGGCTCCAGGACAGCTTCTTCCACCAGGCTATCTGACTGCTTAATTCATGCTGACACAACTGTAGTTCTATGTTATTTTGACTATCCTTTTGTACATAATATTTATTGTGAATGACTATAATTGCACATTGCACATTTGAACGGAGACATAACATAAAGATTTTTACTCCTAGTGTATTTGAAGGATGTAAGTAATAAAGTTGATTCAATTCAATTTAATTCTTGTTTCCTCTGTCAGGATATGTAAAGGAGGCATGACGCAAAAGCAGAGAAGCAGACTCAATTTAGCACTAAATGACACTTTACTATTAAACCAGAAAATAACAAACCACGAGAGACCACAAAATAAGATGGATCAGGCATTCAACACTTCAGTCAACATGGTAACTGAAAACTAGGAGCAACTGGCTGAGGCTAGATCGTTCAATGGGTGAACAAGAACCATGGGTGAGAACTGGGTTGAAATAGGCTGCGGGTGATGAGTGAAAATGAAGTGACTCCTACTGGGAGGAGCCTGTATGTACAGGATTGAAATCTTCTCGTTGAACTATCCCCAAAATCTCTTTATCAAAGGATTGATAAACAACTGGCACTTTGTCATCAATATTTATTGATATACCAGAGTGTACTCAGTAAATGAACTTTGTACACACACACACACACACACACACACACACACACACACACACACACACACACACACACACACACACACACACACACACACACACACACACACACACACACACACACACACAAACATTGCCTTGTCATTCTGCTGCCATCCTGCTCAGTGTGGACACTTCAAAGTCTTCCTTGGTATTTTTCTCATAATGGGTGGGCTTTATGGTGTCAGCTCCACCATACATGGGGAAATATACTATTTATTTAGTGCTAAGGATGTGTAAATGTGTATATGTTGTTTGTATACTGGATTTAAGGTAGTTACTTCTGTTTACTTTGTAACATGATTGTAACTACGTTGTGGGGTGTATCATATTCTGATTCATGTGTAGTCTTCTTAACTTTGTGGGTAATTGAAGATGTCATGTCCTGGTGCATAATAAACGGGGATAGTTCATTCTCAGTATTAAAAAGAATGAGATCGACCTGTCACACTGGACAAAGTATAGAGCTATCATTGTGCTTTCTGGTAGATATCTTTTTTGTAAATATTGGCAATTTTTCTTTTGCTAATTTTTGCAAATTTGATTTTTGATGCACCTACTAAACACCCTTGCATGAAGGTGCAATGCAATACAGTCATTTTTTTCCCCCTTTGGGTTGAAATCCACTCCACTAGATTTTGTTCTTTTACACCATTGGTTACTTTATGACACAGAGAGTCCATCATACCTTTAGCGTACACCAGCAATTCTCAGACTTCTGCCCCCACTCAAAAATCTAAATGCACCAAATTTCAAATTATCATTCTCTTCCTCAAACACTAAACTTGGCTACAGTTACTGCCATCCACCCAGTGTACATTTGACAACATTATCCCAGCATGAAGCATGTTACCACATGATATAAATGAGAATAAATTCTTTTATGTATGATGTAACTGGCTTCCCAATATTCATTGCAATGAGCAAACAGTGCATGGACTTGGATCTATATTTACACTTCCATGAACACATTATGCATTGGTCACAGAGTCAAGTCAAAGTACGGTAGTACTGTTAAGAGGTAAATATATTCCGATAAAAAAGTTCTGCTTTGGGTGGGCAGAACAATTACTGAAAAGTGAAGTATTTTACACTCTAGATCAAGGCCAGAGTTGTAGAATGCTCCAACTTCCAGTACAAAATAAATTTTCAAACTACTGAAGATAGTTTCATTGTTATCCACCCTTTTCTGTGGACACTGTAGATAACAGAAAAACATGTTCAGCCTTTTCAAAGACATTTGGGTGCACACTTTTACTGATTAATATGAGATTACACCTATGTGGAGTTTTCGCCATGCCATGCAATTCAAATGGTCTCATCAGTGTTATACACCTGAGATAAATTATCCAATGCCACTAACTGACCAAATTCATCAGCTCTTGATAGAATATGCTCCTAAAACATCTCACCAAACTGCGCACACCACCATTGCATCTAAGTATAAACCACTTTATAACTGCACTATTTATCTGTCTGCTCTTCCAGTTTCCAAGACAAGGTTTTCCAGCATTTATTCTGGGCATTAAAAAAAAACAATAAAAAATGCTCCTTTAAAGTCATAAATATTTTAAGGGGCAATACCACAAAGCATAAGACCATAAGGCACAGAAGCTGAATTAAGCCATTTAGCCCATCAAATCTGTACTACCATTTTATCATGCCTGATCCCAGATCTCACTCAACTCCATACATCTGCCCTCTCGCCAAATCCTTTGATGCCCTGACTGATCAGGAAACAATCAACTTCCGCCTTATATGTATCCACAGACTTGGCTTCCACCACAGTTGGTGGCAAAGCATTTCACAGGTTCACTACTCTCTGGCATAAACAATTCCTCCTTACCTCTGCTCTAAAAGGTTGCCCCTCAATCTTCAGACTGTGCCCTTTAGTTCTGGATACCTCCACCACAGGAAACATCTTCTCCACATCCACCCTATCTAGTCCTTTCAATATTCGGTAGGTTTCAGTGAGATCTTCTTCTAAATTCCAGAGGGTACAGGCCAAAAGCTGCCAAGTGCTCCACATATTTTAACCCCTTCATTCCCAGAATCATCCTTGTGAACCTCCTCTGGACTCCCTCCAAAGACAATATATCTTTTCTGAAACGTGGAGCCCAAAACTGTTGACAATACTCCAAGTGCGGCCTGACTAGTGTCTTAAAAAGGCTCAGCATTATCTCCTTGTTTTTATATTCTATTCTCCTTGAAAGAAACACTAACATTGCATTTGCCTTTTTTTACCACAGACTCAAACTCTAAATTAACTTTCTGGGAGTCTTGCACGAGGACTCCTAAGTCCCTCTGCACCTCTGATGTTTGAACTTTCTCCCCATTTAGATAATAGTCCACACTATTGTTCCTTTTACCATACTGCATTATCATACATTTCCCAACACTGTATTTCATCATCCACTTTTTGCCCATTCTTCCAATTTGTCTAAGTCCTGCTGTAATCGCATTGTTTCCTCAGCACGACCTATCCTGCCACCTATCTTCATATCATCCACAAGTTTTGCCACAAAGCCATCAGTTCCATTATTCAAATCATTGACAAATAATGTGAAAAGTCATCGTCGTCTGAACCCTTAGTGCCTAGGTGGCACATGGGGCCTCAATGTGAAAAGTAGTGGTCCCAATACTGACCCCTGAGGAACACCACTAGTTACTGGCAACCAACTAGAAAAGGCCCCTTTTATTCCCACTCGCTGCCTCCTGTCTGCCAGCCATTCCACTATCCAAGCCAGTATCTTTCCTTTAGCACCTCAGGATTTGATCTTGTTATGCAGCCTCATGTGTGACGCCTTCTGAAAATCCAAGTAATGACATCCACTGCCTCTCCTTTGTCCACCCAGCTTGTTCCTTCCTCGAAGAACTCTAACAGATTTGTCAGGCAAGATTTCCCTTCACAGAAACCACACTGACTTTGACTTATTTTATCATCAGTCTCCAAGTACCTCGAAACCTCATTCTTATTAATAGACTCCAACACTTTCCTAACCACTGAGGTTGGGTTAACTGGCCTATAAATACCTTTCTTTTGCCTTCCTCCTTTCTTAAAGAGTGGAGTGACATTTGCAATCTTGCAGTCCTCCAGGACCATGCCAGAATCAAGTGATTCTTGAAAGATCATGACCAATGCATCTGTTATCTCTTTAGCAACCTCTATCAGGACTCTGTGATGTAATCCATCTGGTCCAGGTGACTTACCCACCTTAAGACCTTTGAGTTTGCCTAGCATTTTTTCCTTTATAAAAGCAATGGCACTTCATCCTGCTCCCTGACGCTCATGGACCTCAGCCACATTGCTTGTGTTTTCCACAGTGAAGACAGATGTAAAGTATCCATTCATCTGCCATTCTTTGTCCCCTATTACTACCTCACTGGCATCTTTTTCCACTGGCCCAATATCAACTCTCACCTCCCTTTTACTATTTATATAACTGAAAAATCTTTTAGTGTCCTGCTTAATATTATTGGCTAGTTTGCCCTCATATTTCATCTTTTCCCTTCTTATTGCTTTTTTTGGTTGCTTTTTGTTGGATTTTAAAAGCCTTCCAATCATCCAATTTCCCACTCACTTTTGCTACCTTATATGCCTTTTCCTTGGCTATAATGCAGTCCTTAACTTTCTTTGTCAGCCACAGTCTGTAATTCCCTTCATTCCATTGTGAAACTGATACACATGACTTATACTTCTCCCTCTGAAATTGCAGTATGAATTCAATCATACTATTATCACTGTCTCCTAAGGGTTCCTTTACATTAAGCTCTCTAATAAGATCTAGGTTATTACACATTACCCAAGCTAAGATAGCCATTCTCCTAGTAGGCTCAAGCACAAGCTGCTCTATAAAGCCATCTCGTTGGCATTCAACAAATTCCCTTTTCTGCAACCTGACACCAACCTGATTTTCCCAATCCCCTTGCGTATCAAAGTCTCCCATTACAATTGTGACATCACCTTTATTATATGTCTTTTCCAGCTCACTTTGCAATCACAACCCCACATGTTGGCTACTAGAGAGCAAAAATAGTGGGGTTGTGTTCATGAGGTCATTGTCTGTTCCGAAATTTCATGCCAGAAGAGAACAAGCTGCTTCTAAAATGTTGAGTGTGTGTCTTCTGCAGACTAACGGCACAAGATTCAAAAGATTCTGGGCCTCTGAGTTTCAGATCCGAGTTTCAAACCATATATGTAAATTTAGAAACTGAAAGCACTGAATTTAGCTAAGGCCAATTGGACCAGACAACGTAGGACCATAAGATACAGGAGCAGAAGTAGGCCATTCAGCCCATCAAGTCGGCTCCGCCATTCAATCATGGGCTGATCCACTTCTTCCAGTCATCTCTGCTCCCCTGCCTTCTTCCCATACCCTTTGATGCCCTGACTAGTCAAGAACCTATCTATCTCTGTCTTAAATGCACCCAATGGCTTGGCCTCCACAGCCACTCGTGGCAACAAATTCCACAGATTTACCACCCTCTGACTAAAGCAATTTCTCCTTATCTTTGTTCTAAAGTCATGCCCCTACCATGGGAAATAACTTTGCCATATCTAATCTGTTCAGGCCTTTTAATATTCAGAATTTTTCTATGAGATTCCCCCTCATTCTCCTGAACTCCAAGGAATACAGCCCAAAAGCTGCCAGACATTCCTCATATAGTAACCCTTTTGTCCCTGGAATCATTCTTAAGAATCTTCTCTGAACCTTCTCCAATGTCAGTATATCCTTTATAAAATAAGGAGCCCAAAACTGCACACAATACTCTGTGTGGTCTCACGAGTGCCCTATAAAGCTTCAATATCACATCCCTGCTCTTATATTCTATACCTCTAGAAATAACTGCCAACATTGCATTCACCTTCTTCACTTCTGTCTCAGCTTAACATCTCAGGAGATGCCTTCCAGAACTTTTCATAACCTTGCTGTGTGATTCCAGTACAGTTACACACCTACCATCCATTCAACAATGTGGAAAATTGCACAGAGGCATGTAGGTTATAAAAAGCAAAACAAATTCAATCCAGCTAATTACTGAATGAATCAGAAATGAGTCAGTGCTATCAAGTGGCACCTACCAATAATTGGCTCACATGCACAAAACTGCTCAACTACACATCTCATTGCAGCCTTGGTAAAGAAAAAATATGGACCTTGGGAACGGATTCTATATGTGAGGTGAGGAGGACCGGCCATGTCAGTAAAGCTTTGACTGAATGTAACATCATCTGGGCCCGAGTAAACAAGGGAAGTCAAGGAGCATCTGGGGAAACACTGATACCTCACACACAGATGGTTGGGGTAGTTGTTTGTTAATTATCCCAATTTTATGTACTCCTCAAGGCAATATCCTTCACCTGATAAGCTTCAACTGTTTTAATAATGACTTTCCATCCATCACCAAGGTCAGAAGAAGAGATGCTTGCTGATGATTTCACAATTTTCACAGCTTTCCAGAAAACCAAATAGTCCATGACAGAGAGTGGGAATAAGATTCAGGCATGAACTGATAAGTGGCATGGCATGTAACACTCATAACATTTAAATTTGACACCTCTGACAGGGTAACTATCATCTCCTGACATCCAAAGTCATTGCTTCACTGGGGCCCATTATCATCATCCTGGGGGTCACCACTGACCGTAAACTCAGCTGGATCAGCTATAGGTCTCACGAGCTAGTCAGAAACTGGGTTTACTCCGCCTCGGCGAGTCTGAAGGCAGAAGCCACTGGGCCAGCTTGTCCAGGGATTGGAGCCCCGATGTTTGCGAGACCTGTGCAGGGACTGGACGATGGAGGCCTGGTGTCTGCGAGTCTCAGAATCAAGCTCCTATCAGGCATCATAGCCAGCAATCTGAAGGAACACGTATGTAAAGTCCTGAGCCCTGCTCAGAGGGGAATTGGTAATGGCACAGAGGCTCCAAGCACCAACTATTGGTAGACAAAGCAGTCATGTGAGACTCCAAGACCAGGCAAACCAACCTCAGCACAGCCTGGATTGAGCACCAGAAAGCATATGACACAATGCCCCACACATGGATCCTGGAATGCCTGCCTCTGAACCAGATCAACAAGCTCGAAGGTCCTTTATCAAGATCTCAATGGGCTTTTGGAGGACAATGCTAGAGTTAACTCAAAGCCAATAGCACCATCAGATGTGGAATATACCAGGGTGATGCACTATTCCCACTGCTGTAGGCTTGAACCCCCTCAGCCAGATCATCTCAAAGAGTGGAATTGGGTACAGATTCAAGAGTGGAGAGACCATCAGCCATCTCCTGTATGTGGATGACATCAGGCTGTATGTCAGAAAGGAAAGGGATATTGACTGACAATCCACCTGACAAAGGTGTACAGCAGAGATGTCAGGACGTCATTTGGACTGGAAAAGTGCAGCTGGATGGTAGTGAAAAGAGGCAAACTCATCCCGACTGAAGGAGTCGAGTTACCTGAAGGCCTCATACCAGATGTACAGGACAGCTACAAATACCTGGGGACCCTACCGGTGCATGGAAGCCATGAATTGGACACAAGGAAGATTGCAACATCCTAATACCTCCAAAGAGTGAGACAGGACCTAAAAAGGCAGCTGAATGGGATAGAACAAGATCAGAGCCATCAACACATTCGCCTTAAAGAAGGTGGGGGGAGGATGGGAAGGAGAAGGCTGGTAGGTACCAGGTGAAAAACCAGTAAGGGTACACGTTCCCAGGTAGCAGTTCTGGGTCAGGATGTGGTCCTACCAGCCTTCTCCCACTTTCTTTATAGGGCCCCTGCCCCCACGCTCTTCAGTCCTGATGAACGGTCTCGGCCTGAAATGTTGACTGTTCGTTTCCACGGATACTGGCCGACCTGCTGGGTTCCTCCAACTTGTTGTGCGTGTTGCTTTGACCCCAGGATCTGCAGAGTAATTTGTGTTTATGATAGTAATACTGAACAAGGAACAGAAGAAAGCAATAGTAATAGTTGTGGCAATCGTGAATGCCAGTAACATCAGAAAAAAAGAATATGAGAAGCTGGAGAAAGACCAGGGCTTGAAAGAGCACATAGAGAGGATGTGGAAGATTAATGCCAGAGCAATCCTGGTGGTAATAGGAGCACTTGAATCTGTGACACCTGGATGGGGAGAGTGGCTCCAACAAATCCCAGGAACAACATCTGAGATTACGGTCCAGAAGAGCACACTGCTGGGAACTGCAAGGATAGTGATGGGGTGCTTAATGATGGATCCCTCCTTCTAGAGGCTCCTCAAAGATATTCTGGATACTACGGAGGCTAGTGCCCATGATGGAGCTGACTAAGTTCACAATTTTCTGTAGCTTATTTTGATCCTGTGCAGTAGCAACCCCCCCCCCCCCACCATACCAGATGGTGATGCAGCCAGTTAGAATGCTGTCCACACTACATCTGTAGAAATTTAATTTAATCTCACAAATTTAATTGTGTTTTTTTTTAAGATGTTGCCTACGTTGGATTTTTGAGCAAGGCTTTTGGCATGGCAGACTGATGCAGAATGTGAGATCTCATGTGATCTAGAATTAGCTAGCCAGTCGGATACAACATTAACTTGGTGAAAGAAGTCAGAGGGTAGCAATGGTGTGTTGCTTCTCCAAAATGAAGTCCAATGACCAGGTGTGGGCCACAAGGATCGGTGCTAGGTTCTCTTGTGTTTGCAATATACAATTAGTGGCCACTTCATTAGGTACACCTGCACAATTGCTCATTAATACAAATATATAATTAGCCAACCATGTTGCAGTAACTCAATTCATAAAAGCATGCAGACATGGTCAAGAGGTTCAGTTGTTGGTCAGACCAAACATCAGAGTGGGGAAGAAACGTGATCTAAGTGATCTTGACTGTGGACTGATTGTTGGTGCCAGTTGGGCTGGTTTGAGTATCTCAGAAACTGCTGATCTCCTGTTAATATCACACACAACATTCTCTAGAATTTACAGAGAATGGTGTGTAAAACAACATCCAGTGAGCGGCAGCTCTGCAGGCAAAAACCCCTTGTTAATAAGAATTGAATTGAATTGAATTGGATTGACTTTATTTCTTAAATCCTTCATATACATGAGGAATCAAAATCTTCACATTACATCTCCATCTAAATGTGCAATGTGCAACTTAGAACATAGAACATAGAAAATCTACAGCATAATACAGGTCCTTCAGCCCACAAAGCTGTGCCAAACATGTCCTTACCTTAGAAATTACCTAGTGTCTCTTAAAAGACCCTATCGTACCCGTTTCCACCACCATCACCAGCAGCCCATTCCACGCACTCACCACTCTCTACATAAAAACTCACCCCTGACATCTTCTCTGTACCTGTTTCCAAACACCTTAAAACTGTGCTCTCTCATGCTAGCCAGTTCAGCCCTGGGAAAAAGCCTCTGACTATCTACACGATCAATTCCTCTCATCATCTTGTACACCTCTATCAGGTCACCTTTCATCCTCCATCGCTCCAAGGAGAAAAGTCCGAGTTCACTCAATTTATTCTCATAAGGCATGTTCTGCAATCCAGGCAACATCCTTATAAATCTCCTCTGATCCCTTTCTATGGTTTCCACATCCTTCCTGTGGTGAGGTGACCAGAACTGAGCACAGCACTCCAAGTGGGATCTGACCAGGGTCCTATATAGCTGCAACATTACCTTTCGGCTCTTAAACTCAATCCCACAATTGGTGAAGGCCAATATACCATATGCCTTCTTAATCACAGGGTCAACCTGCACAGCAGCTTTGAGTGTCATATGGACTCGGACCCCAAGATCTGTCTGATCCTCCACACTGCCAAGAGTCTTACCATTAATACTATATTCTGCCATCATATTTGACCTACCAAAATGAACCACCTCACACTTACACTTATAGTAATTTATAATAAATGTTATGTACAACAGGATAGTCAATATAACATAGAAATACAGTTGTGTCAACATGAATTAAGTAGTTTAATGGTCTGGTGGAAGAAGCTGTCCTGAAGCCTGTTGGCCCTGGCTTTTATACTGCAGTATTGTTTCTCGGCTGGTAGCAGCTGGAACAGTTTGTGGTTGGGGTAACTCAGGTCTCCAATGATCCTTCGGTCCCTTTTTACACACCTGTCTTTGTAAATGTCCTGAATAGTGGGAAGTTCATATTTACAGATCCACTCTCTGCAAAAGTCAAAGGAGAATGGCCAGACTCATTCAAGCTGATAGGAATTTGACATGTGTTTCAACAGTGGTGTGCAGAAGAGCATCTCTGAATCGTCGAATCTTGTAGTGGATGGGTTACAGCAGCAGTAGACCATGAACATACATTGAGTGGCTATTTTATTAAGTATGAGGTAACTAATAAAATGGTCACTGAATGTATAATTAAAAATTTGGATGAACATGTTGATGGCTCAATTTATAAGTTTGCAGGTAACACCAAAATTGGTAGTGTGATGGCCAGTGAAGGTTGCCTAAGGTAACAACAGGATCTGGATCAATTGCCAAAAATGAGCAAAGGAATTGCAGATGGAATGCAACTAGGTTCAGTCTGAAGTCATGCACTTTGGGAAGTTCAACCAGGGCAGAACTTTCATTGGAAAATGACAGGGCATTGTGGAGTATTATAGAACAGAGACACCTAGAGGCAGAACTACATAATTCTCTGAAAGTGGTGTTACAAACAGAGAAGTAGTTGAAGACAAGCTTGCTATATATTGCCTTTATCAGATAGAGCTTCTAGAACAAAGATTGGGACATAATGTTACAACTTTACAGAACATAGGTGAGACTGCACCTGCAATACTGCATGGAATCCTGGTCACTATACAACAGGAAGGATGCGATTCAGATAGTGAAGGCGCAGAAAAACTTCACAAGGATGTTGCCAGGACTGGAGCATTTGAGAGATGAGGAGAGCCTGGATGGGCTGTGGCTATTCAGTCTCTTTGCTGTGATGGAGGCTGAGGAGTGACCGCAGAGGCTTATAAAATCATGAGGGGTTTAGGTAAGGTAAACCTCATCATCTTTTTCCCCCAGGGTAGGAGAGTCTGAAACTAGTGGCCATAAATTTAAGGTAAAAATGGAAAGATTTTAATAGGTTTTTTCCCCACGCAGAGGATGGTGGTATATGGAATGAGCTGTAAGAGTCAGGTGCAATTACTACAAGTGAAAGATATTGGGACAGGCACATGGATGAGATGTTTAGAGGATATGGGTAAGGCGCAGACAAATGATACGAGCTCATTGAAGCACTTTGGACACATGAGTTGAAGGGCTTGGTTCTGTGTGGACTCCATGAAGAAATATGTTGAAATATATATTGTATATATATATTTTTTACTGTAATTTACAGTTTTTTATGTATTGCATTGTACTTCTGCCACAAGTCAACAAATTTCATGACATATGCCAGTGATATCAAACTTGATTCTGATTCTGATTCAGCACTGGCAATTAAATAAACTTGAAGGCATTAACTGTTGTATTGACACTGCAGTGTTTTTCAGAGCAAGTTCTTAAAAATACCTCAAAGCACAAAGATACAAGTTTCCACAAACGTCTGAGCACAATAAAAGACACAATAATGTCATGCATGATGCAAATATTGAGATAAAGTCAGAACTACTTAAAGAGAAGGCATAAAATAAAATATGGGCAGGAGGAGCAATTACATTTTTAACATTTAAGAAAAACTTGGACTGGTACATGGATGAGAGGTGTATGGAGGGATATGGGCCAGGTGCAGGTCACTGGGACTAGGCAGAAAAATGGTTTGGCACAGCCAAGAAGGGCTAAAAGGCCTGTTTCTGTGCTGTAGTGTTCTATGGTTCTATGGTTTCTATCTGGAGACAGATATAAGCAATAGGCTTTGCTGCTTATAACATTAATTGTTTCTGCTGTGAGATCATGTTTTGGGGCTATGCTATATTACTGGAAAACTCACCTTCCGATAGCTTTGCTGAATTCATGAGGATTAAATTTCATACTTTTACTTTGACAAACAATGATAATGCATAATCTTTGCAGCTTGCCTTCATTTTGCGGTTGTGTGCTACCTAACAAATCGTTCATATTCAAGCCATTAAGTATCAGATTACACTCCTTTTCAACATAGATTTACTGCAAAGAACAAAAGGAAATGCCATCTAACCCTGCTAATGTGGCAGGCAGACAACATAGAAAATAAATGCATTCCGAGTGTTGTTAAGAAAAATGGGTGGCAAGGTTAACACGATTGCTTTACAGCACTGTTGATCAGCAATCTGTTTCAATTCCTGCCACTGCCTGTACGTAGATTGTACATTCTCTGCATGGCCACATCTGGACGCTCCAGCTTTCTCTCACATTCCAAAGATGTATGGGTTAAGGTTCGCAAGTTGTGGGCATGCTTTGTCGGTGCCAGAAGCGTGACACACACAATCCTCACTGATTTAATGCAAATGATGGATTTCACCATACCATGTATTTCAATGTGCATTTGACGAATAATGCTAATCTTTAAAATTAAAACTGATTGAATGTTTGAACATTATATCTGGAGTGCAGAGACTGATAGCTTACTGCATATGTAATAAAGTTACATTAATTTTGGGTTACTAACATTTTTATAGTTGTGAAATAAAAAAAAACTTTGATATCTAATTAGCTTATTTCCTACTTTAACATTGGCCATTTTCAAAAGTTTTTTTGTAAAGTTAAGGAGGAAGATGATATAATGGATGTGTTTCTCTTTTCCATCACTTGATACAGTCCTAAATTCTTAATCACTGGCTGCTGTTCTTTCCTTGTCCAGGTTCTTAAGTATGTTCTGCAAACACTATTACATTGCTGAGATGCACAACGAACTGAAGATGTGTGGGGGAGAAAGACAAATATCACATCTGTAAGTAAAAGATCTTTCTTTTTTCCTGCTCTTAATTTGATTAACAGATCAGCAAATGTTACTATAAAAGCAGAACACAGAAATCAGAAAAGGGTGATAACCTTGTTGGGATTATACTTCACGCATTCAAATAATCAGCAGGGTTTGGAAGAACAAATATACAAGCATATAGTAGTAGATTTGAAAAGAAATAGTATGTGATATTAAGCTTCCAAAAAAGCAAATGTGATTGCTTTAGTGTGATGAGCCTAAATGTGGTGGAATTTGTTTAATACTTCCAACAAGGGTGTTAAAGCACCATGTACTCGGGAGGGAGTTGTGCTCAACTTTATTTTAGGGATTGAGGATCAGCAAAAAGTGAAGTTATCTGCAGAGGGAATTTTGCAGTGACCACAGTTTAGTAAGCATTAATTAGTCATGGAAATGGACAAGCTTGGACCTAGAGCTAAGGTCTTGAGTAACAAGGCTCAAGGACAAAGAATCGATGTTTTGGTCTGAGATCCTTCATCAGGATTACCAAGGTCTTAAAATGGGGGAAAGCTGACTTCAGTAGTGTAAGAGAGGGTGGAGAGAATATAGATCAGAGGCAGTAGCTAAAGGGAAAAATAGCATCCGATAAGAGCAAGGCACTTAAAGGTGAACTAGTAAGAGCATAGAGCCAGCATGACCCTGTAAAAGGTAAGAAGCAAAGATTAAGAAATCTTGGTTAACAAACAAAATTAAAAGTTTGATCCAACTGTCAGGTTTAGGAACTTGTTATTAAGTATGTTTTTTGAGATTGATAGAAGATACAAGAAATCTTAAGGAAGCAGTTAAGATGAAAAAGTGGACATGAAATGGCACTTGGCCAACAGAATTAAAGAGCATTTCAAAACCTTTAATGAATTTATTAGAAGCATGGGGATAGCTAGGCAAAGAGTAGGCCCCCTTAGGGAAGAAAAGAGTAGACTTTGTTCAGAGCCAGGAATATTTTCAGTGTCCTTAATCATTACTCTTCACCAGGGAGAAGGATGGGGAGGATGGAGAGGTAGGGGAGGTGCAGAGATTGTATCCTGTATATTAAGAAGGGGTAAGTTTCAGAGAATATTGATGTATATTGAGGTGGGAAAATCCCTAGGGTCATATTAAATCTATCCCAAAGTGTTACAGGAAACGAAAAGGGATTGTTAGGGCTCTGCAGATTTTTGCATCTTCTTTAGCCATAGATAAGGAAGTCTGAAGGCAATTAATATTGTTCCCATATTTAAAGAGGGCAGTAGTGATAGTCAAGAAACTACAGGGCATAAGTCTTACACAAGTAGTAGGAAAATTACTATATTGAAAAATGTTGTTAGGGATAAGATTTCTGATCATGGAAAGGCAGCCATTCACTGGGGAACCAACATTGGTCCTTTGTAAATCCTGACCTGAGTTTGTTTGAGGCTAAGGAGGATACTAAGAAAATCGATGAAAGAAATGTGGTAGATATGATATACATGAACAGTAACAAGGCTTTTGACAAGGTCCAGCATGGAAGGCTTTGTGGTGAACTAGACCCAAAATTGACTTTGTGATCGGAGGCAAAAGGTTGTTTCTCTGACTGAAGGTCTGTAACCTGTGGCATGCCACGGGGATATGTGCTGGGATGTTAATTGTTTGTCAACATACATACCAATGACCTAGATGAGAATGCCTGTGGTCTGCTAGTGACGTAATGATTACCAGGGTTGAAGGTAGCAAAGAGGGTAGCCTAAGGATACAGAGGAACATAGATCAGCTGGAATGTAAGGCAGAGCATGAGCAGGTGGAATTTAATCCAGACAAGTGTGAGATAATGTATTTTGGGTCACTAATTCTGGCCAGACATATGCAGTAAACAGTAGGGACCTTAAGTTAATGCACGGAGTGTCCTTGGGTGCAAGTTTATATCTCCTTGAAAAGTGACAAAGGCGGGCAAGTAAATCGATATATTATTGTCACATGTGCCAAGTTACATGGAAGAACTTGTATGTATATCATTGATACAGATTAATTCAGAAGAACAGTGCATTGAGGCATTGTTCAAGGGAAAACAATAACAGTACAGAGTAAAACATTACAGTTGCAGGGAAGTGCAGAATCTGGCCTCGCAGTCGTGACTGTACAGGGAGTAGAGCAGGGGCTGAGGATGCAATCTTGTGGAGCAACAGTGTTCACAATAGTCATGGTTGAGGTGTTGCTGTCTATCCTTACTGATTGTGATCAGTTGGTCAGGAAGCCAAGGATCCAGTTGCAGAAGGAGGTATTAATTCCCAGGGTCCAGCACTGAAGACAAAGCTGTAGTCAGTAAACAATAGTCTGATGCAGGCAACATGCACAAATTGCTGGAGGAACTCACCAGGCCAGGCAACATCTATGGAAAAGAGTAAACAGTCGGCACTTTGGGCAGGACAGTTCCTCTAGCATTTTGTGTGTGTTGCTTGGATTTCCAGCATCTGTAGATTTCCTCGAGTCTAATGCAGGTATCTTTATTGTCCAAAGGCCCTATAGATGAGTGTAGAGTTGGAGAGATGCTACCCACTGTAGTCTTGCTTCAGTGGTAGGTGAAAAGAGGTTGTCTGGGTGGCTGGAGATGATGTGTGCCATAATCAGTACTTCATAATGGTTGATGTCAGACACTGTGGGTACTAGTCATTAAGGCACATTATCTTGTTTTTTTTTCCTTATGAAGTTGAATGTTAGCAGGTAGAAACCATAGACAGAAGCAAGGAGAGGTTAAAATATTTGCAAAAAACCCCTGCCAGCTGATCTGCACAGGATCTAAGGACACGGCCAAGGACACCTTCCGGCCTAGGTGCTTTCTGCCGTTTCACTCTCAGAAACTGATTTTATGCCTGTGATGGTGACTGTGGGTTCAGGTTCATTGGTGGCTCTCGGGGTGGGTGGTAACATTGCTCATTCGAAACATGCGTAGAATGTGTTAAAATCATCAGGAAGGGATGCTCTATTGTTGATTTTCTGCGATGTTGTTCTGTAGCCCGTTTATCAGTAAATGACTGAACGCTGGTCTAGGACTCTACTTTGTCTCATGCCTTTCCTGATTGAGTTACTGAGGTCATATCTTAATTTCTTGTTAAGGGCAGGGTCACCCAAACTGAACACCACAGTCCTAGACTTCAGTGCAGAGTGGATCTCCCATGGTTTCTGGTTTGGAAACACACAGATTGTCCACTTTGGTGCACTCAACACTCTTGCTGATGAAGTCCATTACAGTGATGCCATACTCCTCCAGGCTGGAAGTTGAGCTCTTTGAACGTGGATCAGTTCACTAACTCAAAGAAGTCACGCAGAAGCTGATGCATTGCTGCAGACCAGCGCTGAATGACTTTCTGAACTGGATCCTTGTGTTTCAGTTCCTGTTTCTATACTGGGAGAAGGAGCACAGACTGGTGGTCCGATTTATTAAAGTGGGGGCTTGGAAATGGCTCTGTAGGCATCTTTGATGGCTATGTAGCAATGGTCAAGGATGATGGGCCCCATTAGGACAGACGACATACTGGTAGTATTTTAGTACACACCCATGAAGTTGGCTGGTTGAAGCCAATGATGAGGGCCTCAGAATATGCAGCTTTTATGCTGTTGACCATGGAGTGTAATCCATTGAGTGCAGGTTTCACACCATCTGAGGTGAGATGTAGACTGCTGAGTGAACTGTTGTGGCAGGTAATATGGGCAACACCTCACTCTTAGTTATTACAAGCTGTACACACAGAAATTCACTAAGACTATCATATCTCTGTACCACAAAGTGCTGATTAGGGAGCAGAACTCTTCGCCTCTAGCTTTGCCTGAGGATGCCATATGTTCCCTCCAGTGAATTGAGAAGCCCTCAGGTTGTATGTGGTCTTCACCTGCAGACATATTGACAATGGGATGTGGCGCAGCTGTACAGGACATTGGTTAGGGCACACCTGGAATATCGTGTGCAGTTCTAGTCATCACACTGACAGAGTGCTGCAAGGAGTGCAAGAGATTCACCAAGGTGTTGCCTGGGATGGAGGGCATTCATTACAAGAAGAAATTGAATAGACTGGAATTGTTCCCACTGGAGCTCAGGCTGAGGAGTGACCTTACAGAGATTTATAACAATTATGAGGGGTTGCAGATAGGATAGGTAGTCACAGTCTTTTTTCAAGGGTATGGGATTCAAAATTTAGAGGTTACTGTATAACAGCCAATTCTAACTAAACCATTTGCCACTGCTGGTGGCCCCCACAGTTTTGTTATACTTGTACGACGCTCCCTCAACTCCAATAATGATTATTCTAAAGTTGTAGATATGTATTTGATTCTTTACTAGCAATTAGCAAATGTGCAATCTTGAAGCAATGAAACTGAGTGAAATTAAGTGTAGTTGAGCGAAGTCAAGCTTAATTGAGCAGTCAACTAAAAATACGACATCCATCAGTCCATAGCTGCACTAAGACGTAATTTACTCTCTTCACTTTTACCGTGCTCCCACTCACGTGACTAGTCACCATTGTAAACATAATACAGGTGCAACACAGAATACTGCGCAGACAGAGAGCCGATGCATGGCTCCTACACACGGGTTTAGGGTGAAAGAAGAAATATTTAGTGGAGATCTACAGGGCAGGTTCTCCCCCCACTGATGGTGGTAATGATGATGTCGACTCAGTCCTGAGAGGCCAGCGTCGTGCACTTACATGCCTTACCAGGCGTGTAACGAAAGACTGTGTGGCGCACCACTCCTCATACAGACGGTGATAGGTATTTGGAAGAAGCTGCCAGAAGAAATGGCAGAGGCAGGTATAATCCCCTCATTTACAAAAAGCACCTGGACAGGTACAGGGATTGAAAAGGAATAGAAAGATAAGAGCCAAAACAGGAAAACAGATAGTGCATTTAGGCATCTCAGTCTGCATGGATGAGCCAGATTAAAGGGCTCGTTTC
This sequence comes from Hemitrygon akajei, assembly GCF_048418815.1. Taxonomy (NCBI): domain Eukaryota; kingdom Metazoa; phylum Chordata; class Chondrichthyes; order Myliobatiformes; family Dasyatidae; genus Hemitrygon; species Hemitrygon akajei. The sequence continues at coordinate 135,430,968 of NC_133124.1, read as the reverse complement.
CAAATGTATGAAGAGACTCCAAGATGCTGTTAAATTGACATTTGTTAATAGCACCCTCTTGAGAGAAAACATATACAGAAACAGAAGCCAGGCAGCTTTAACACTAGTGAAAATGTCTACAATTATATGGAAAGAATAGTCAAGAAAGTGATTTGGTTTGCAATAAAATATTGTGAAGAATTTGGTTTGGATTAGCATGTTCCTCATGCTATAATGTTGATTCACGTGAAGCTCTATGATGTGGCTTACCTATTCCTTTGCTAATTAAGTCTTTTAACATTTAAACACCGTTTAATTCAAAAGAAGGATGAAAGGGAAAGCTATGTTTGCTGAGGACAATTTATTCGACTGCTACACACATCAGGAAAGCAAATGAAATTTTCTGTTTTGTTACTAGAAATTTATCTTCCAAAGTGTTTGTCCATTCATCTGCGAAAGTAATCTCAGGAGAACAAGGATACATTTCCAAATGGGGCAACAGGTTCCATATATAATAACAAAAGAGAAACAGTTAGATAAAGAACTTGATAACAAAAGTGGGAACCAGACTGAATTTTTAAAAAGCCTGGAAGGGGAAATTGAAAAAGGGAAAAAGACCAAAGAGGTGAAATGAGAACTGAGAGATAACACAAAGGACCCAGAAGGTCTTCAACAGGAATATAAATTACCAGCAGACAGTCAGAGGAAAGATAGAGCTGATCAGAGACCTAATTTGTGCCTGTTGCCAGAGGCCATGGCTGGAATACTTAATGAATAGTTGATATCTGCTTTGCCTGGAAGGATGCTGGCACCATTTTTCACAAATGGGAGGTCATGGAGGTAAATAGGCAGGGTGGTAATTGATGATAAGGAGTCCTAGAAAAGCCAGCTTTGTTTAAAGTAGATAACGCAGAGTCCATATCCAGGTTGCACCCTGTATTACCAAGAGGAGTGGGAGCAAAAATTTAAAACAGACTGGCTTTAAACTACTAAAATCCCCTAGACAAAAGGCACAAATGACAGAGGTGAAGTTGGGTGTTCGGGACATGGAGGGAGTGATAAAGGAGAGTAAAGGTGGGGTGATGGTTGCAGCTACAGAATGGTAAATGTTATATCATTGTGCAATGCAAATGGAAAATCAAACCTGGAAAGAGCAGGCCAGTTGGCTTAATTCTGTGTTGCAGATAACGTTTTGAAAATAGGACACGAAAAAAATGGGGTGGAAAAGATATGGGGAGGTGGACATTGGTGTCTCCATGGATCAGTGCTGGTTCTATTGTCATTTTTGATATCTAGCTGTATAATCAAGACATCCCACTTCTGTTCTGTGGATTCTGTCTACAGTTCCCACTGACTTGGTAATGTACCCAACATAAGCAAAGACCCCTACCAACCCCTGATATTCCCTCTTCTCCCCAGTCCCCCATCGTACAGAAGAAACAAATGTCTGAAAACATGGGCCATCAGGCTCAAGTTCAAAGCAAACTTATTATCAAAGTATGGATATGTCACTATATATTACTCTGACATTCATTTTCTTCACAGTAGAACAAAGAAATACAACAGAACCTCTGAAAAACTACGCACAAAAAACTGACAAACGAGCAATGTGAAAAAGAAGACAAAAATAATAAATAAACAAATACAAACATACTGAGAACATGGGTTGAGAATCAGTTCAGAGTTAAGGTGAGTGGAGTTATCCACGCTGGTTTAGGAACTGGATAGTTGTCGAGCAATAACTGTTCCTGAACCCGCTGGTGTGGGACGTACGGTTCCTCTACCTCCTTCCTGTAGCAGCAAGAAGAGAACATGGCCTGGATAGTGGGGTCCTTGACCATGGATGCTGCTCTCTGGTGGCAGCACACCTTGCAGATGTGCTCAATGAAGGAGAGGGCTTTTACTGTGATGGCTATGGCCACTGCTTCTCGAAGGTTTGTTTCCATTCCTGGGCACTGATGTCTGATACCATGCTATGATGCAACCAGTCAGGATACTCTCCATAAATGTTTGTTAAAGTTTTAGATGACATGCCAAATCTGCGCAAACTTCTAAGAAAGTATAAGCACATCTTTGTAATGGCACTTCACTTATTGTGCTGGCCCCAGGACACAACCTCTGAAATGGTAAAACCAAGGAATCTAAACTTACACACCATTTCCACCTCCAGTCCCCGAAGGAGGATGGGCTCATGGGCCTATGGTTTCTTCTGCCTGTAGTCAATTGTCAGTTCTTTGGTTTTGCTGACATTGACTGAGGGGCTGTTGTGGTCTCAGAAGATGTATATCTAGTAGTATTGTGAGCTACCTGCAAAACATTGCTGTGTACTGCCAGTGCCATCTTGAAAGATCTTGAAGGGCAGTTTCTATTCCACAATAAGGTTACAGAATTATTCCCTAATATAATATTCTGGACTCTGCATTACATTTTCTCTATAACTATAATACTCCATTCTGCATTGTTGTTGCTTTACATTGTATTACCTCAAATGCACTTCTGTGAAGAAATGATCTGGATGGATGAAACGTAAAGTAGTTTTCCACTGCACTCCTGGACACGTGGCAGTAACAAACCAATTTACATGACTCTGCACGGTAAAGTTTCAAAATTGATACCAAGTACAAAACTTCGATGTCTACTAAGCAGTGAGCAAAGCAGTAGGAGACTTTGGGAGGACACAGACTGGAAAAGAAAGAGCAACAATTTAAATAAAGAAGTGCAAGGTAATACATTTTAGCAAGAGAAATGAGGCGACAAACCTAAAGGGAGCACAGGAACCACACAATCTGGGTATATTGTAAATAAATCTTTAAATGTAACGAGGGATGTTCTGATTTAATTAGAACATGTGGGAATCTAGATTTCTTAAGGGTATAGATTAAAAAAGGCACTTCTGCTGAAGTTTTATAAAATGTCACTAAGGCCACACGAATAGATTTATCCATTTAATTCTGGTTGCTGTAACTTATGGAGGATGCAAAAGGGCCTACAGAGGATGCAGGAGATATTAACCAAAATAGTTTCAAGGTTGAGGGATTTTAATCATCAAGACAGACGGTAGAATTGTTTGTTTTGCAAAATCATGGTTATTTGGTCAGATGAAACAATCTGTTTCAGCAAAGTCAAAAGAGTCAAAGACCAGAGAGGAAAAATTACAAAATGGAACAGCCTCTTCCCCTCTGCCATCCGATTTCTGAATGGACATTGAACCCATGAACACTACCTCACTACTTTTTAATCTTTATTTTTGTACTGCTTATTTGATTTAACTATTTTATACACATACATACATATACACACACACACACTTATTTATTTACTGTAATTCAGAATGTTTCTTATTATTAAGTATTCCATTGTACTGTTGCCAGAAAGACAACAAATTTCACATGTGCCAGTGATTCTCATTCTGATGATTGACAAAAGTATGTGTGTATGTGTGTGTATATATGTATATATACACACACACACAATATATATTCCCTCTCCCTCTGTCTCTCTTTAGACCTTTCAGAAGGTCATGCCATCACATGGGTCCTGTTCGTGCCATATCAGACTACAAAAGGAACGAGCAGGACTTGGCCGTGCACAATTTGACACAATTGTGCTTCCTTTCCATTTCCATCTACTTGTTCATACCTGCTCAAATGACACTGGTGTTTCATCCTTGGCCCTAGAGGATGATAAGAATATCGACGTGTGCACTTGGGAAGGTTAATGCATGTCTGCATTTCATGTTCCTACACTGGAAAAGTAATTGTGGTCATCATCTCCTAGTATACACACAGCACCAAGTACTTGAAGGGATGGAATGGCAGCATAGCTCTTAGTGCAGTTGTTTCCCAGAGCCAGTGATCATCGATTCCTGCTGCTGCCTGTACCTTCTCTCTCTGTGACCATGTGGGTTTCTTCCCAGGGCTCTGGTTTCCTCCCACATTCCAAAGGTGTACAGGATGATTAAGTTGTGGGCATGCTATGTTGGCACCAGAAGGGTGGCAACACTAAGGTGGCTGCCCAGCACAATCCTCAGACTTACACAAAGCTATGCATTTCACTGTATGTTTCAATGTACATGTGACAAATAAAGCTAATCTTCTTCATCTTCATTTATAATCTGGTGGCATTACATCAGGTCACATTGACATAGACCTGAATATTTACATATTCTATTAGCCCAACCAATCATCCTAAGCAAGCAAAATACCACTGTCAGGCTCCAGCAGTGCAAGTACCTGTGCCAACCAATTGGCAGGAGAGTTCAAGGACATCTTCAATCTCTCACTGCTGCAGTCGCAATTTCCCACCTGTTTCAAAAGGGTATCAATCATACCAGTGCTCAAGAAGAGCAGGGTGATCTGCCTCACATCTGCTTTGAGAGCTTAGTCCTGGCCAGAAACAACGCATACCTGAGCAAGGACCTGGACCCACTGCAATTTGCCTATTGCCACAATAGGTGCACCCTGGTGGCTGCAATCTCATCGGCTCTTCACTCATCCTTAGACCACCTGGATAACAGCATACCTACATTAGCCTGCTGTTTATTGATTTTTGCTCAGCATTCCATACTATCGCCTCCTCAGTACAAATCAACAAATTTCAAAACCCGGCCTCTGAACCTGCCCCTGAAATTGGATCCTCGACTTTCCCACCGGGAGACCACCGTTGCTGTGGATCGGAAATAACATCTCCTCCTCTCTGACAGCACACCTCAAGGATGCGTTCTGAGCCCGCAGCACTACTCTCTAAACCCATGACCACATGGCTATGCACAGCTCAAATACCATCTAGAAATTCGACATTGTTGTTGGTAGGATCTCTTCAAGAGACGTCAAGGACATCTTCAGAAGGTGATATCTCAAAAATGCAGCATCTGTCATTATGGATCCCCTTCATCCTCTTCTCATTGCTATCATCAATGAGGAAGTAGAGAAGCCTGAGGACATGCACTTTATGTTTTAGGTATGGCATCTTTCCCTCTACCACCAGATTTCTGAACGACAATGAACCTATTTTTGACGATAAATCTGATTCTTGATTCTAAAACTCACATGCAACTTTTCCTCTGTGGAAAAAAAAATGGATTTTCAACTGAGTTGAAACTATCTGGCCTGAAACATCAGGTCTTTCTGGCCTAACCCAACTAACTACTGAACGAAAGCTTTTTTTCCAGATGATAAAAAGCTAAGGATTTTGTAGACATTTTGACATTCCATGAAATATTGCATTAATGTATTTGGATGAAGCCAGGATTTGTTTCAAATTTCCATGCACAAATGGATGCTGGAAGCTGAGTTTCAAGCTTGCCATGCTCCAGAAGTTATGAGCTTCAGTAGGAAACAAGAAACCCAAATATACAACATATCTCCATTTGGCGTTCTAAACTGGTGTCCCTGCATTATACTTGATTCCCTAGTAATTGTACAGTTATTAGGAAAGACATTCAGAGAAGCAGATGCTAGAAAACTGTCTTGGCATGTTCAGCATTTAAGGAATGAGTAGATGGGCCTCCTAGCTAACATCTCATAGAATTAAATACCAGTCATGGCACATTACATTTACTCAAAAGGCAAAACATTATTAATATTGGAAATCCAAAATAAAATAAAATAAAATAAGGTGAATCAGTATATACAGAGAGAGAAAAAAGTTAACATTTTAAATTAATGGCCTACTCAGTTCTGACAAAAGTTCATCAGTCAGAAAGTAACTCAGTTTCTCTTTCTCTGCAATTTTCTTATTAATGTTCACTTGATAAATGAAAAGTTAAATACCATAAAGTTCAGATATGCTCGCTATTGCAGAAATTTGAGTTCTCTTCCTCCTTCTTCAAGCCCTTCCCAGGAAATGATGTAGGTCATCAGCACGAGCATTGTGGCATAAACCCTCAGGGTGGAGGAGCAACACTTTATATTCTGTCTGGGTGGCCTCCAGCCTGATGGCACGAATATTGATTTTTCCACCATCTCCTTCTATTCCCCTCTCTGGCCTTTTACCTCTTCTCACCTGCCTATCTCTTCCCCCGGGTCCCCTCCTCCTTTCCTATCTGCTATAGTCCACTCTCCTCTCCTATCAGATTCCTTCTTCTCCAGTCCTCTATCTTTCCCAACCACCTGGCTTCACCTATCACCTTCTAGCTATTCTTCTTCTCCTCCCATCACATTTTTATTCTGGTTTCCTCCCCTTTCCTTTTCAGTCCTGAAGAAGGGTCTTGGCCCGAAATGTTGACTGTTTGTTCATTTCCAAGGACGCTGTCTGACCTGCTGAGTTCCACCAGCATTTTGGCATAAACTGTGCTTGTTACAGATGTTGAGCATAGAGACAGGGTCAGCAGCACAGAGTCAGTTTTGGAAGTACAGGACATTCCAGACTCTACTCAGCAGTATGGAGTCCTTCCAGCATGCAACATAAACCTGCAAGGGAGCTGAAGGAGTCTGCCTCATCATGAGTGCCAGAACTTCATGATGTTGCCTTCACCCAAAGGATAGAGTGGCCACGTGTCAAATCACACAAATCACACAACATGTGCACAGCAAATACCACCATAATTAAGATTAGCACTTCTATGCTCAGTCTTCAAGGGCCATAAGGAATATTTTAATGAGGTGACAGACAGTGGTAGAGCAAACATGGGGGCTGACTTCTAAAGGGTGAAAGCACGCACACCCTCACAAAAATTGATTTTGTGTCTGCATACCTGCTGAGCACTAGTGATGTGGGAGCCACCTTTGCATACTTCAGTTGCCCTATCAAATGATGCACTGCACCTGTGTAAAGCCAGTCAGAGTCATAGACCCAAGTGCCAGCTAGATCTGAATCAACCCATTGCCAGCTTTACAGTGGCTGTTCATTTTCTGCTACAAGTGTGGTCATGAAGTCCTTGTGCCAACAGGTAAAATCCTAACAGGCTAATTCCCAACAGGCTGGAAATAGCTGGCAGTATGCACCATCAAACCCAATGCCTTTTTAGACACTTGTGCTGTCTCGTATAAAGGAACCTCATTGTCCAGTGGTCTCAACCTCCTAAGACTACACCTGTCTACTAATCCTCTTCTCCTTTGGAACTACATCTGAGCAGCAGCAGCAGCTTTGCCAAAAGAAACACTGAATGTTATAAATGCAGATGATCACTCTAAAGTGTGTAATGTCACTTCTAAAATACACCAAATAACCTTTTGATGCAGGTACTATGAACAGGCACAGAAGCAACAAGACACTTCTGGCTCTGAGGACATATTGCACAGCTTCTGTTTCCTGTTTCCATTGTCATCTCAGCTCACGGGAAAGCATTAATCAGTTCAACTGTAAAACCCACATTAAAACTGCTATAACTGAATTATGAATATATTGAAATTTACAAATATTCTTCTGCTGAGAAAGTCACATCCACAAACGTTTGTACAAGTGAAACCACAAGAGATTCTGCAGATGTTGCAAACCCGGAGTAACAGGTACAAAATACTGAAGGAACTCAGCAGGTCCGACAGCATCTATGGAGAGAAATAAAGAGTCAATGTTTCCAGCTAACTAATCCTGATGAAGGGTCACACCCGAAACATTGACTCTTTATTCCTCCCCATAAATGCTGTTTGCCCGACTGAGTTCCTCCTGTGTTCTGAGTGCATTACAACAAACAAAACCCCCTGGGGGTGGACACAGCTTGGTAATCATTGAATAGAAGCCACTTCTGCCTTAAAATGCTATCACACTGGTGAAAAAAGTCTATATTGTCAAATGAGTTCCATCAATGAGATCCCACACATTGAGAAGTTTTGCATTAGGATTTAGGCTAGGAGTTCATTGATTAAACTATAGCCAAAAGCACCATTCCTCTTCTCTCCTGCCCATCACCTTCATCTTGCTCCCCTCCTTCTTTTTCCCCGATGGTCCACTGTCCTCATCTACAAATTCTTTCTTCAGCCCTTTACTGCAGGGCTATTTCCTGAAGTCACACATGTTCTGTTCCAGAAAACCTGAATGGATGCTTTGATGGGGTAAAACTATATGTGAAAACTGATGAGAATGCATATTGATGTGCTAAAACATTGTTCAGCCTGTCCCGAAAGTCATCAATGAGCACAGGAAATGAAACTCCACCCTTACAGAGAAATTGGTGGAAAATCCTGTGCCTATTCTTTATACACAGTAGCTGCAAGCTCCATAACAGCTGTTTGCTTTATGACAGATGCCTTAGTGTGTGCAGTACAGCCAGTGGCCACCCAGCGCTGACTTGGGAGCTCACACCACTGTTGCCAGGCCAGTCCTGTTTACTTTCATTTTGGCCATTTTCTAATGTTACCATGGTTTTCAACGCTCTTCTACAACCTGTTCTGGCCTTGTGATCTGTATCATTGGGCATCTCAAGATGACACCATTGACCCATCCCTTATTATCATTCCACTGATCAGCTGGCCCAGAAAGGTGTCACTTATGGTGAGATTATACATTTGGAAATAAGGCCAACTGGATCCACAGTTGCCTTTGTCACTCTACTTGCTTCTTCCTCAACTTTGAATGAGCGCCATACTTCAGCTTGAAGAAAGCTCTGCCTAGAAACAATAGACTCCACATAAGCATCCAGGAAGAAATAAACAGGCGCAAAGAAAGTGCATAAAGTTGGTTCAGCAAAGAATAATTATCCTGGCAGGGATGAAAAAGAGATCTCAAATGCTTGTTTTCTGCTTTCAGGATTCACTATTCACTCAAACTCTCAATCTGTACCACCCTCCTTCTCCCTAATTTACTTGCACTTTGGAAACAATTTTTCCCCACACGGCATTTGAAGAACAAGCATTAATACGCTAAATTCCTGGGTCCATATTTCATCTGCAAATAGATCTATTCATACTTTTTTGGTTTGTGAATGTAACGAATTCCCAAAAGAATACCAAGCATAGTGGCCAGGAGTTGTTTCCTGATATGGGATATTTTCCTAAGATATTTAGAAATTGACACGAGAACTCACATTGGAGCCAAAAACGTCACATAAAGTTTGGGTTGAGTTGTTCTCTGATCTTGGCAACTTACCTGCAAGTGTTTCCTCACCATGCGAGGAGCATCATCAGGGCACTGGTGATTGTGGTGTGTTCTCTGAATGCTTGGCCTCTCAATCAGCTGATCTGTCATCATTTCGGAAACTCAGTTGTGACGTGCGAAGGAAATCTGGTCACTGGATGGTTGTGTGAAGTGGTCTAGAATTTTGCCCACATCTTTTCAAGAGTAGGATTGAAGTCTGCATCGACATCAACATGACCGACTCTCCCTCCCTAGTCTCTACCCAAGCAGATCAAGAGCGGCACAAATTCCACTGGGTGTCAGTGAAAGTTATGGCACAAGTGAACATGCTGTGACATGCAAGAGAATTCCTAGAAGCATGGGTCTCCGTGAACAATTCTGTAAACAAACATGAAGAACTCGATCCTACTTATGAGCCGATGCGGGCAGAATTCCAGACCACAACACACAAAGTTGACAACACAGCTAATCAGCAACGAGATTCCTTCCCCACTTTACAACTGAGGTTCCAAAATGATGAAAAATTAGCTGATTGACAGGTATATAAAGACCAAGCATTCCGAGAACACACCACAATCAATAGAGCACTCACGATATCTCCTCATATGGTGACGAAACATTTACAATTTGCCAAGATCAGAGTATAACTCAACCCAAACATCAACCACCTGAGTTACACATTTTCTGAATTATTTCCAAACCACATAAAGGTTGCGAACAAAAGACTGAGAAGTCTAATTTGAAATATACCTATTTTATACAGGCACATGCTGGAGAGGTAGGGCCTGTTCTCATCAGCATGCTTTTTCATGCTTTCCAGACATGCATGACACCTGCCAGCCAGTATTGTCCATTTGAAAATCTAGACAGGACACTACAGAATCACTACCAGTGTCCCTGTGTCCATATCCAAATTCGCATTCATTTTGTCCCCTGTGACAGTGTTGACCTCCCTGTAAACTTAAAATAATCAAACCAAACAAAATTAATGACACTTCGCCTGTGAGTCGGCTTGTGTGGTATACTGCGTCCGGTGCTCCTGGTGTGGCCTTTTATATATTGGTGAGACCCGACGCAGACTGGGAGACCGTTTTGCTGAACACCTATGCTCGGTCCGCCAGAAAACCAGGATCTCCCAGTGGCCACACATTTTAATTCCACATCTCATTCCCAGTCTGATATGTCTATCCATGTCCTCCTCTGCTGTCAAGATGAAGCCACACTCAGGTTGGAGGAACAACACCTTATATTCTGTCTGGGTAGCCTCCAACCTGATGGCATGAACATTGACTTCTCTAACCTCTGTTAATGCCCCTCCTCCCCTTCTTACCCCATCCCTAGTATATTTAGTTTTACCCCCTCCTCTTTTTTTCTCTCTCTCTCTCTGCCCATCACTATTTGCCTGTTCTCCATCTCCCTCTGGTGCTCCCCCCCTTTCTTTCTCCTGAGGCCTCCTGTCCCATGATCCTTTCCCTTCTCCAGCTCTGTATCACTTTCGCCTATCACCTTTCCAGCTCTTAGCTTCACCCCACCCCCTCCGGTCTTCTCCTATCATTTCACATTTCCCCCTCTCCCTCCTACTTTCAAATCTCTTACTATCTTTCCTTTCAGTTAGTCCTGACGAAGGGTCTCGGCCCAAAACGTTGATAGTGCTTCTCCCTATAGATGCTGCCTGGCCTGCTGTGTTCCACCAGCATTTTGTGTGTGTTACTTTAAGATACAGACACTTTTCTACCTAAACAAATATGAGCATCATATTAAACACAAAAGAGCTCACAACTACCAGTGAGATGAAGGAATAGTTTGAGGTTTCCTGATGGTTGTTGAGAAGAGGATATCTCACTGAAGTTCTTCAAATAATATGTGGAACTTAAAATATTCACTAAAGCATTTGCTTATTTCATTTAAAAGACAGGATATTCATTGTTAAAGTCCCTCAATGCCACTTTAAAAGTATGGGCTATATTCACAGAAGGGTGATGACCCTCTGACTAATTCAAAGACTCAAAGATTCGAAGTTTATTATCAAAGTATTTTGCCGAGCATTCGGTCCATGATGACAAACAAGGAAAGCTCGTTTATCTCTACTGCCGTTTTTATTGTGACAAGTACAATGACAGACCGAGCACAGAAGAGAACTACTAACAGACGGAAGAGGTGATTATTACACACCCCAGTTAGGTCAGAGTGATCTACAGACACAAAAGCAAATAACTGTATGACCTGAGCCAAAATGTAACAATAACTGAACTTGAACATCCCACCATAATCCCATGAAAACATTTTAACACAAGAACAATAAACAGTGCTGGAATGCTGGGATGTCCTGGAGCACCACAATGCTTCCACCTGAGCCGTCAGCTGTCCAATACAAAGTCCAACACTCCCGGTGGTGGTCAAGGCCACTGCCTGGGGCTTTGGAACCTCCCAGGCCAATGATGCAGGACTCCCCAATGTCAGCTAGCCACACCTCATGCTGCGCTCTGCTTCTCCCCACTGCGACGCATAGCCTCCTCTTCCCTCGCATTGCCGCAGTCGCCGGTGACCGTAGCCAACTGGACCGCCATTGTTGTCCACCCAGGCGGGGATGGTTGGTCCATGTTGGGGAGAACACCGGGACGGGTGGTGGTGATGGTTGACCCCGTGTTCACCAACGCATGGCATTTGATGCCCTCCACCATGCAGTCCACGTGTAAGCCTCACTCTTCACCCAAGCAGCCCACCTGGAGGGGCAGCAATGGAAGGATTGTGCTGGAGGTCTCGGGTGGAGCTTCCCTCATGATGCCACCCGCTCGGTGTTTCCCGATGGCTGCGCTGTGGCGTGGTACTGGAGTGGGGCAGTCCTGGTAGCTGAGATCATTCCGTGGCACATGGTGGAGTGGACACAGCCCTAGTTGGACCTGTCTCCCGGGCTCCTCTTTGTCTGTTTTCTCCTCCGCCTCAGTGTCACAAGCCTGTGGGGGGCTAAAACTGCTTCTGCCCTCTCAACACCTCAGCCAGCAATGATGGTGATTTCAGCCAAACGTGCTTTTGAGGATGCTCCAGCATCAGCACCATGGAGGGCAAGCTCCTCCTGGGCCACGGGAGAGATCTGGGGGTAGCCGTGCCGAGCACAGTGGCGGAGATCTACCACAAGCGTCCCCAGGATTTCTCCCATACGGCGCTGCCCACTGCCCTGTTCTTCCCTCAGTGCTTCCTCCAACGGCCTCTGCTCGAAACTCCACTCCAGAGCCACTACAAAGGCGGTGAAGTCATGCTGCTCAGCAGGGATTAGGTCGAGGAGGGCCCGCAGGGCATCTCCCTCCAGTGCCAGGGCAAGGAGCACCGCTGTCTTGGTACGGCTCCACCCGATGTGGCACGCAGCAAGTTTTTGTTCAGCCAGGTAAGGCTCCAGGTGGCTGGTACTGTTGTATCTGGGGAGCTCCAGGATGGACCCTGTGGCGTCAATTGATGGGGCCTGTTGGTCTTCCTCTCTGTCCAATGGTGTTGGAGGAGTCTGTCACATTGCCCGTCCTCCCATGGCTGCCGTGTCTTGAGTTCCCTGGCGCTAGCCACAAGGCGGGTGATACGCTCCCGTGCGAAGCGGAGCCTGGTTATGCTTCCCTGGGAGGGCCCAATGCTCGGTTCCCAGTTCTCCCTTCGGATCAAAGTCCCGACTTTGCGAGCCTAGCCCGAGGGTGCGGAGGGTCCCTCAACCTATTCCCCGGATCTTAAGACACTCCATCCGATTTCGTAGCTATTCAATTTCACCGTCAATTTCTAATCCCACTCCTGACAATAATGTGGCGAGCATTCAGTCCATGATGACAGATGAGAAAAGCTCACTCATCTCCACTGCTGCTTTCATTGCGAGAAGCCGTATAACACGGAGTGCCGGGGATGACCTGGGAGAGAACTACTCAGCCACATACAGATGGGGAGGTGGCCATCACACACCCCAGTTACAGTCAGGGTGACCCTCAAATACACAAGCTATATAACCCAAGCTAAAATGTAACAATAAATGAATTGGAATACCTCACCATAATTCCCCAAATGCATTGCTCCAGCCCCATCGTCCAACATCACTGAGGGAGAGAGATCATTCAAGTGTAGGGACCTTCCTTCGGGATCCACACAGAAGGGTTTGTATAGTACAGGTCGTTACAGAATTTGGATCTATGTCCATGGTTATCAAAGAAAGTTTCCCACTGCAACACACTTTTATAAAAATAGCCTTAAAATATCCCAGAGAGACATTTTATTGACTGGAACAATTAGGATGAGACTTTAATTTGGCTTTATTACAATTCAAAATTAGCTTATTTAGCTATATCAGTTAAACAGAGAGTTTATCCCGGTTAATGTTTAATACTCTGCAGTTTTCCCCAGACTGAATTACACGCTCTTTACACACTTATGTATTCTATTATTAGCTTGATAGTTTTTCAACATTTTTTAAAATCAGCTATCCACAAAATGAGCTCCAGCGAGAGTAATTCCGTGTTTGCCCCAGATATGGCTCTCCCTTTCTGATGCACAATGTCAGCAAGAGTAAAGTTATATTTCAGCTTAGGGGCATTTTGATTCTCAAGTTTAACCATTGCTATGACTATCGTATCATAACATTAGCTTTATTTGTCACATGAACATCAAAACACACAATGAGCTCCATCAGTGTGTCAAATCCAATCAGCGAAGATTATGCTGGGCAGTGCACAAGTACTGCCATGTTTCTGGTGCCAACATGTCACATCCAAAACTCACTAACCCTAGCCGAGTGTCTTTAAAATATGAGATGAAACTAGAGCACTTGGAGGAAACTCTGCTCTGGTCACAGGGAGAACGTACAAACTCCTTACAAGCAGTGGCGGGAATTGAATCCTGATTGGTGATCGCTAGCGATGTAATATGCTAGCCGCTACACTACCATTCATTTTTGCAGGACTTCATACAGATGATGAATTGGTTCAGGACACTGAAAAAATGCCTATGAATCTAGGAATTCTGCATAAAAGGCAACGGGCAATAATGACTCCCGTGCATCTTCTGGAATTTCCATGGAGTCTAAGAAGAAATGTGCTTAAATTAAATCCTTTTTTTAAGATTATTATCTTCAATCCTTTCACATTGCTTGATTTACATCATGAATATTTTAATTCCTTAAGTTGCAATGTGTCAAATAACATGACACACTTGCATTTATACATAATCAGTTAAGTAACAAAATCACCAAATGTTTCAAAAGAAAGACCACATGGCAGAAACTCATTTTCCTTATTCAGAGAGTATAATTATGATCTTCTTTAGAGCTCCATAAGACCAAAAGATATAGGAGCCGAAGTAGGCCATTCAGCCCATCGGGTCTGCTCCACCATTCAATCATGGGCTGATCCAATTCTTCCAGTCATCCCCACTCCCCTGCCTTCCCCTGGTACGCTTTGTATGGGGCTCCATCTGTATGCTTCAAGACAATTTCTCTGCTTAATTTTAAAGGTACTGCTTTCACCTATATAATGCATAACATAGCCACAAAGGTTTCAAAATGCTACTCTGAAACAAAGAACTGAAGTCAAAATTAGAATCCAGAATGAACAGAGACTATTACTGTGAACCAGTGTGTCTTAACACTGTAGATGAGGGAAAATTTTCAAGAAATTGACAGCTCCAGGATACATCTACTTGACCCCTCTGCAGAGGAGTGATGGTAACCAGGGAACACTGTCTGATCTCAATGCCAGAAACTGAAGATTTTCTTTGTCCACCTATTGCATCCCTAGCCTTGTGTGGAGTGACTCAAGACATTCGTCCCATCACCAGAATGGGGTACTGGCCTGATTCCCTACAAATTTAGAGCCATTCCACTGCACAACCAACAAAGCAAACTTGAGGAGGTGCCACAGGAGCACAGGATTAATTTCACTGAGAATACAAGCAACAAGAAGGGTTTATGAAGTGAGCAGCGCAATATTCCTATACTGCCACTCACTGTCTTGAACAAACCAAGGCATGATACAGCCAATAGTGAAGTAGGAACAAAAATAATCCAACATCTTTCTAAATTATTTGATATCCTAATAAGGGCTATGATTTTTAATTAAATGTACAATATAGAAATAGCCCTCAAACATTTAAAAGGAAATCCAAGGTGGTTTCTCTGATATGTTGGACTTTGAAATTCAGATATATATTCATTGAATTAATAAGAGGAGTAAGTATCAGAGACACAGAAAGATTATTGGACTAGATTAGCTCTGCATCTAGAAAGTCATTTATTAGAAAGAATCCCCGAATGAACTAATCATACTTATAACATGAGCAAATGATAGCCCACCAACATGAATAATGTCATCAAGATCACGCTTTAGCCAAATGCAAACTTACAAAATTATCTATGCTTAATTTCTTCCTCCAAATGCAGAAAATGGCACAAAGTAGGGCATATACAAAGAGCATGTTGGCCAGACAGAAGTAAATGGTAAAACTTGATAAAATATCAAGTTGCAGTTTCAAAAGAAGCACTAATCTGCATGCTTTTGATGAAAAATCTGATAATGATGAAAATGACACAGGACTGATTAGCCTTGAGATTTACAATGTGTAAACCAACAACAGACAAGCAATATGGCTTACAGCAGAAGTGAACGGCAAATTGATTGAAATGAAATTGGACACTGGCTCGACTGGTTCACTTATTCCACAAAATGAGCTTGAACAGCATTTAAAAGATAAAAAACTGAAGCTTGCAGATATCCAGTTAGAACTTATACCAGAGAAAAGATAACTCCCGTGGGAATGACATTTTTAGCTGTGAAATATGAGGGGTGATGGATAAGTTCGTAGCCTAAGGTAGAAGGAGTCAGTTTTAGAAAACCTAGCACATTTATTTTTCAACATAGTGCCCTCCTACATTTACACACTTAGTCCAATGGTTGTGGAGCATACGGATCTTGGATCTCCAGAAAGTGTCCACAGATGGGTGATTGATAAATCCATGGCCTAAGGTAGAAGTAGATGAGTTATACAGTTCTCATTACATGTACATACAGGTCAACTCTTTGAGTGATTATGCAGGAAATTTGAAGTTAATAGCTCATCTCCTTCTACCTTAGGCCACGAACTTATCAATCACGCCTGCTGTGGACACTTTCTGGAGGTGCAAGATCCGTATGCTCCACGACCATTGAACTAAGTGTGTAAGTGTAGGAAGGGACTATGTTGAAAAATAAATGTGCTAGATTTTCTAAAGTTGACTCCTTCTACCTTAGGCCACGAATGTATCAATCACCCCTCGTATAACAAAAAAGCCACATTGGGTTTGTATGTGGTAAAAGCAGGAGGGCCAGCACTGTGGTGACATGAGTGACTAGACTGCAATTTGTTTGGAGATTCACCTACAATTTGCATGCCACATCCCTGTAATAGCATCAACTGAAAGTGAATTAAGAAAGGTACTGGATGATGCCACAGCAGTATTTAAGGATGGCACTGGAAAACTCAAATATGTCGGGGTAAAAAGTGTGAAATGAAAACACCACACCTAAGTTTTACAAAACCCCTCTGTTTCCTTATACCATCCGTGATAAGGTAGCCAGTGAGCTAGACCGCATGGAGGCTGAAGGAATTCTTTCCAAGGTTGAGTAGGGCCCTTGGGCAACACCAGTGGTCCCAGTAGCCAAGAAGAATGGATCTGTCAGGAGCAACACACACACAAAGTGCTGGAGGAACTTAGCAGACCAGGCAGCACATATGGAAAAGAGTAAAAAGTTGAAGGTTTGGGCCAAGACCCTTCACCAGGACAAGAAAGGAAGTGAAGAAATCACAGTAACTTATCTTGTGCTGCTTTGTATTTCCAGCATCTGCCGATTTTCTCAGCTCTGTGGTGATTTAAAGGTCACCATCGGCCCGATACAGAAAGTAGCTCAATATCCTCTGCCCAGGGTAGGGGATATCTTTGGATAGGGGAAACGCAAAATGAAATTATCTGAGGCCTACCATCTACAGATGAAGATGTTTTGTGGCTGCCTGTTAGGAGATGAATCTCAAGGCTGTATAATGTATACATATCTTGATAATAAATGTAATTTTAACTTTGAACTTTGAAGAAGAGTCCAAAGTGTTTCTCACCATAAACACTCACAAAGGGCTGTATCACTATAGTGGGCTTGTTTTAGGAGTAGCATCTACAGAAAGCTATAGACCAAGTGCTGCAATAGTGCCCAGCTACTCAGTGTTACTTGGATGACATCATTGTTACTGGTAAAGATGACAAGGGACATCTCCAAAATCACAAGTCAGTGTTAAAAAGCTAAGGAGATTCCGGGCTTGGAGCACAATGCAGTGAGTGTGAATTCTTTAAACCAAGCATTCACTTACTGTGGTCAAACCATTGACACACTAGCATTGCACCAGTGTGCTGAGAAAATTCAAACAGTGGTGGATGCCCCAAGGCCCAAGGACATGTCACAGTTGCAATCCATTTTTTAGGATTTCTCCATTAGTATAATAGGTTCCTGCCAAACCCAACTACTATTCTCCACCCTTGAACTCATTACTACAGACCAGGAAGGAATGGCAATGGCCAAAGCAGTATGAGGTGGATTTCCAAAAGGCAACGGAAATGGTAATAGCTGACATTATATTCACACATTATGATCCACATTGTCCAGTGAAACTTGCCTGTGATGCCTCGCCTTAGGTGTAGTCATGTCTCATGATATGATTGAAGGAAGTGATCGCCCTATAGCATTTGCATCATGTTCCCTTACCACTGCAGAGAAAAACTACATACAGATTGACAGAGAGGCCTTGAATCTGATTTGGGGTGTAAAATGTTTTAACCAGCACTTGCGTGGGAGAGCGGGAGAGAGTTTACCCTCATTATTGATCATCAACCACTGGTGTCCATTTTCAATCCACAGAAGGATGTTCCACTAACAGCAGCAGCACAAATGCAAAGATGGGCTCTGCTTCTTGGAGGACACAATTTCAAGAACAAATTCCAGTGGACAACAAATCATTGAAATGCAGATAGATTGTCCCTTTTACCCTTGGAAAAGTAAATACCTGAAAAATTTACAAAAAAGACACTCTTCCTGGCATATTCTTCTAACTGCAAATCAGTAGTCTCCTTATTATGACAAAGATGTTCAAAAGGGAACCCATGAAAGACCCCACGCTGTCTTAAGTCTACATGGCAACCCAAAACGGCTGGAATGTGCAGTAGAAACTCCAGTTACCCCATTTTTTATCAGCACTGGGATGAACTTGCCTTTAATGGGGGCTGCCTAATGTAGGGAGTGAGTGTTATTGTATAATCCAATCTGAGAGCTAAAGTGTTGGAGGAGCTACATGCCAATCAACTAGGCATGGTCAAAATTAAAAAGTTGACTCAAAGCTCTCTCTGGTGGCCTGGGATAGATCAGCAGATTGTGTTGCTTTCCAAGCACTGTTTGGGATGCCAAAGTGTCCAGAAGATGCCAAGAGCAGTGCATCTTCATCCCAGGCAATGACCTGGTGGAGAACTAATGTGGATTTTGCAGGACCATTCGTTGGCACAAATTTATTGACAATAGTGGATACAGCTACAAAGTGGCCAGGGGTGTTCCCAATAGCCTCCACTACAGCCTCACACACTGCTGATTTGTTGAGAAGTCTCTTCTCAAGGACTGGAGTTTCATGAACACTTAGTCAGCGACAATGGACCACGGCTTGCTGCGGAACAGTTTCAATCACTCCTGAAAGTTATTGGAATAAGACATATTAGATCTTCACCATACCACCCAGCTAGGCAGAGTCTAAGGACCACACTGCGAGCAATGTCAGTGGAACACAGTACACTGACCTGAATCAGAAGCTCACCAATTTCCTCCTTACATATCTCAATGAAGCACACTCCACAACCAACAACTTGCAAGCTATACCATTACTGGGCTGTCCCTTCAGTCCAAGCTTGAATCTCCTCAAAACCAATTTTTGCAGGAGAAACAGCTGAGACAAATTGAGGGCTCCTTGAACAAGGAGTTTTGATGTTTCACTCCTGGACAAACTGTCTTGGTGAGGGACCACAGAGATGACCAAAAGTGGGTACTTGGAAAGATTAAGGACAGAAGTGGACCACTCTCCCACACAGTGGAAATTGTCTGATGCGATCTGGAGATAAAACAATGATCAGTTGAAGAGAACAGAGTCAATTGTTAGAGAAGAAAGCTAGCCTGATCTGTCAGAACCACTTCCTGCAGACCCAGAGTCAACTCCTACAACAACCATGGAGGCCTCAGATCCTGAGATTGTTTCACAGCCACTAATCTTACATGCCAAGCAGAGTGACTCCCCTTGTCAGGAAATACATTACCCCACAAAAGCAAGAAATGTAATATGACTAGAGAGCAATACATTATGTATTTGAGTTGAGATGCATTCTATATTGAGTCCGAGTTCACAGCTAAGCTGTGTTGTGTATTTAATACTTCAGTAATATTTGAGTGATATTTGTAAATATATTGTTTGATTAAGCATTCTCTATTTAGCTAATTCATTATGGATTACATGTAAGAAGTACATGAATGACATACATCTTTACGCTACCATGTCATATGCGTGTGTCTCACTTAAAGTAAAAACTAAACTAAAACCACACACATTATCCCTGGTCTCCCCATGTTTTTCTGTCAATTAGTTTGATGATCTGTCTTACTGCTCGGGGAAAGTAACTGTTTTTGAGTCTGGTCCAGGCATGGATACTGCGTAGCCTCCTCCATGATGGGAGTGGGGTAAACTGCCCATGAGTGGGGTGTGTGGGATCCTTCACAAAGGCCATGTCAGAATGAATTGTTTGTAAATTTACTTCATCTGCTGTTATCCCTTAACAAGTCAAGTGTCTCAGATATGAGAAACAGAAGATCATGTTGGCAAAACCAAGTGGCACTTTAATGTTTATTGCAAATAAATAAGGTAGTCCCCGAATTACAAACGTCCGACTTACAGACAACTCGTACTTACGAACCAAGGAAAGAGAACGCCGTCTGCCATTTTAAGTTGGATCGCGACACCGTCCGCTATTTTAAGTCATTGCCATTGACACTGTGTTGAGTGTGTAACTTTGTATTTGGCTTAAATTTTTCTTAGCAAGATTCACCCTGAAGCCCTCCCCCACCGTTCCAGTTGGCTGGTGGCACAGTGAGATCAGCACCAGGCTGCAGAACGGAGCTTCCCGAGTTCGATCCAGTGACAGACCGCTCCTGTGCCGTCAATTCAGTGACTCCCGTACCATCTGGGCCGGGTTGATGTCAATTCAGTGACTCCCGTACCATCTGGGCCGGGTTGATGTCAATTCAGTGACTCCCGTACCATCTGGGCCGGGTTGATGTCAATTCAGTGACTCCCGTACCATCGGGGCCGGGTTGATGTCAATTCAGTGACTCCCGTACCATCTGGGCCTGGTTGATGTCAATTCAGTGACTCCCGTACCATCGGGGCCGGGTTGATGTCAATTCAGTGACTCCCGTACCATCTGGGCCGGGTTGATGTCAATTCAGTGACTCCCGTACCATCTGGGCCTGGTTGATGTCAATTCAGTGACTCCCGTACCATCGGGGCCGGGTTGATGTCAATTCAGTGACTCCCGTACCATCGGGGCCGGGTTGATGTCAATTCAGTGACTCCCGTACCATCTGGGCCGGGTTGATGTCAATTCAGTGACTCCCGTACCATCGGGGCCGGGTTGATGTCAATTCAGTGACTCCCGTACCATCGGGGCCGGGTTGATGTCAATTCAGTGACTCCCGTACCATCGGGGCCGGGTTGATGTCAAGCGCACAACTCGACCTCGTAAAAAAACCGCTGCCACCTCCAGTTTAAAATTCCCACGCGGAATATTGTGGATGATCAAACACCCAAACCCAGCACAGCCTCCACTTGTCCCATTTAGCCTGTCTCAGTGTGGTGGTCCTTAGGACCCAGCGGACCTCGGGAGCTGGCGGAGGTCGGGACCTGACGCCCGCAGTGTTTCTGTTCCATTGACGGTGTGCGGTGGTCCTTAGGACCCAGCGGACCTCGGGAACTGGCGGAGGTCGGGACCTGACGCCCGCAGTGTTTCTGTTCCATTGACGGTGTGCGGTGGTCCTTAGGACCCAGCTGACCTCGGGAACTGGCGGAGGTCGGGAACTGATGCCCGCAGTGTTTCTGTTCCATTGACGGGAAGTGATCGCGTTTGAAAATACAGTGGAAATAATAAAGCATGTGGAAATAATAAAGCGTGTGGAAAGAGGTGAAACACCATCAGTCATTGGAAAAGCGTTAGGCTACAGTCGGTCAACGATCGGAACAATTTTAAAGGATAAAGTGAGAATAATGGAGCATGTGAAAGGCCCTGCCCCAGTGAAAGCTAGAATTATTACTAAGCAACGCAGTGGTTTAATTATTGGAATACATACATTTCTTAAATGTTTTATATGCATAGAAAGGTGAAATATATACTATATTCTAAGACAAACGTTTGACTGACTGACGCTAAATAATACCGGATGTACTTGCTCCGACTTACATACAAATCCGACTTAAAGATGGACACAGGAACGAACGAACTCATACGTAACCCAGGGATGTGTGTGTGTGTGTGTGTGTGTGTGTGTGTGTGTGTGTGTGTGTGTGTGTGTGTGTGTGTGTGTGTGTGTGTGTGTGTGTGTGTGTGTGTGTGTGTGTGTGTGTGTGTGTGTGTGTGTGTGTGTAATGAGCAATGTTACATTTTACAGATTGATAAATATAGGGAACAGTAACATCATAATTGATAATAAGGCCATAAGACAGGAGCAGAATTAGGCCATTTAGGCCATCGTGTCTGGCCATCATATCACCATGGCTGATTTATCATCCCTCTCAACTGCGTACTCCTGCCTTCTCTCCTAATAAAGTGTCTAGAACAGGTCCTCTCCTAATAAAGTGTCTAGAACAGGTCCTGCCTTCTCTCCTAATAAAGTGTCGAGAACAGGTCCTGCCTTCTCTCCTAATAAAGTGTCGAGAACAGGTTCTGCCTTCTCTCCTAATAAAGTGTCGAGAACAGGTTCTGCCTTCTCTCCTAATAAGGTGTCTAGAACAGGTCCTGTCTTCTCTCCTAATAAAGTGTCTAGAACAGGTCCTGCCTTCTCTCCTAATAAAGTGTCGAGAACAGGTTCTGCCTTCTCTCCTAATAAAGTGTCTAGAACAGGTCCTGCCTTCTCTCCTAATAAAGTGTCGAGAACAGGTCCTGCCTTCTCTCCTAATAAAGTGTCGAGAACAGGTCCTGCCTTCTCTCCTAATAAAGTGTCGAGAATAGGTTCTGCCTTCTCTCCTAATAAAGTGTCTAGAACAGGACCTGCCTTCTCTCCTAATAAAGTGTCGAGAACAGATCCTGCCTTCTCTCCTAATAAAGTGTCTAGAACAGGTCCTGCCTTCTCTCCTAATAAAGTGTCGAGAACAGGTCCTGCCTTCTCTCCTAATAAAGTGTCTAGAACAGGTCCTGCCTTCTCTCCTAATAAAGTGTCGAGAACAGGTCCTGCCTTCTCTCCTAATAAAGTGTCTAGAACAGATCCTGCCTTCTCTCCTAATAAAGTGTCGAGAACAGGTCCTGCCTTCTCTCCTAATAAAGTGTCGAGAACAGGTCCTGCCTTCTCTCCTAATAAAGTGTCTAGAACAGGTCCTGCCTTCTCTCCTAATAAAGTGTCTAGAACAGGTCCTGCCTTCTCTCCTAATAAAGTGTCTAGAACAGGTCCTGCCTTCTCTCCTAATAAAGTGTCTAGAACAGGTCCTGCCTTCTCTCCTAATAAAGTGTCTAGAACAGATCCTGCCTTCTCTCCTAATAAAGTGTCGAGAACAGGTCCTGCCTTCTCTCCTAATAAAGTGTCGAGAACAGGTCCTGCCTTCTCTCCTAATAAAGTGTCTAGAACAGATCCTGCCTTCTCTCCTAATAAAGTGTCGAGAACAGGTCCTGCCTTCTCTCCTAATAAAGTGTCGAGAACAGGTCCTGCCTTCTCTCCTAATAAAGTGTCTAGAACAGGTCCTGCCTTCTCTCCTAATAAAGTGTCTAGAACAGATCCTGCCTTCTCTCCTAATAAAGTGTCTAGAACAGGTCCTGCCTTCTCTCCTAATAAAGTGTCGAGAACAGGTCCTGCCTTCTCTCCTAATAAAGTGTCGAGAACAGGTCCTGCCTTCTCTCCTAATAAAGTGTCTAGAACAGGTCCTGCCTTCTCTCCTAATAAAGTGTCTAGAACAGGTCCTGTCTTCTCTCCTAATAAAGTGTCTAGAACAGGTCCTGCCTTCTCTCCTAATAAAGTGTCTAGAACAGGTCCTGCCTTCTCTCCTAATAAAGTGTCTAGAACAGGTCCTGCCTTCTCTCCTAATAAAGTGTCGAGAATAGGACTGGAAAGGAAGGGGGCAACAGCTCCAATAACAACCGCACACAGTTTATTGGAAAGGATTTCTATTGAATTCCCCTTATAAACAGCAAACACTAGTGCACAATGCAACTCTGTTTTAACAGCAGATCCTCTCTACTATTTAGATTACCATTTTCATTCCTGTCCTGTTGCAGGAGACTCACCTCTGTCCTTAGCTTAGACTAAGTAATGCTTTTCTATTTTGTTCATAAATAAAGTTTGTCAATTATTTTAAAACCCTCTTCACCCTCATGTCAATATGAACCCTTTCTGCTTGAAGATGTTCATTCCAGTTCAGGTGCAGCCCTCATCCCATTGGCAGAGCTCCCTATGCCATCTTGGTCTTCTAACAACAGGGAGATTGCCTCCGAGCAGGAGTCGTAAGAGGCCAATAGGGCATTCCGAGAATAGACTAATTCTTCAAAACTGCAAGGAAATATTTTCTTCAACATAAGTTGCAAATGCTTTATTAAAAGAAGCATGTGTCAGAAACAGATTACAAGGCAGAAGTCACTAAAGTTTTTATAAAAAGCTAGTTTATTAAATTCATTTTGAATTAATTTTAAAGTAAAATGGATATTTACAGCCCACTTATGTGCTGCTTTACAAAAACACTGAGAAATACTGTGTAACACAGGTCTGTATTTCTGACAAATCTGCTGTAATACTGTTCATTGCATGTCAGAAATTCCCAGATTTGCACAAATATTAAGGCCATATTTTTCCAACTTTTGTCAGTTTTCTCAAGGTACTAAAATTTGGGGTAATGATTCACAAGAACATGATAGCAGGTGCAGGCCACTCTGCCCTTTGCTCTGCTTCTATCATTTAATAAAATCATGGCTGATCCAATTGTAACCTCAACTGCATATCCCTGCTACAAATTGTCACCAATCCCTAATGTTGCTTTGAAGTGTCCTCCCTCTGCCTGAAAAATATTCAGATTGCTTCTACCACCCTTTAGGGAAGTTCAAAAAACTCAAAACACAGAAAATAGAAATGATTCCACTATGTGTTTAATGGGCAACCTTTATTTTTAAACAGCTACCTAGTTAGAGAGAACTTTAGATAATTAAAACTAAAGCATCGAAGTTCGTAGTAAATTTTAATATTAAAGTACATATATGTCACCATATTCATTTTCCTGCGACCTACTCAGCAAACCTCTAGAATAGTAACTATAACAGGATCAATGCAAGATCAGCCAGAGTGCAGAAGACAACAAATGCAAATATCAATAAATTTCACGAAAACAAGATAAAGAACCCTTGAAGTGAGATCATCGGTTGTGTGAACATCGGAATGGATGAGCAAGTGAGTGTAGTTATTCACTTTATTCAAGACCCTGATGGTTGTGGGGTAGTAACTGTTCAACTATTTCACTTGACGCTTCTTTTAAGAATTAAGTGACAGTTTGTAACTACCTCCATAGTACCGATTTTCTGTGCCCCTGTGACACAGGAAATAAAAAAAATTCTGTGTCTCTTCCTTCCAGTTTTCACGTTCTGGTATCTGCTACGGTGAAGACTGATGCAAAATCTGTACTTGTTTTCCATTATTAATTTTGTAGCCTCAGTTTCATTTTCCTACTGGGTAGGGAGTTCCAGATTAACAACAATGGAAAATTCTGATAAGTTTCAAAGTTAAGAAATTAAAATTTTGCCACAGCACTAATATTATGTGGCACATTTGAAATAACTTTAGTGAATTCCTGTAGACAGAGGAAGATTACAAATCTAAAGACTTTCTACCCTGGCTTATTTTACTAAAAATGTGGAAAAAAAAATACAACAGTATATAAACACAATAGATTCTGCAGTTGTTGGAAATCCAGAGTATCACACACAAAATGCTGGAGGAGCTCAGCAGGTTGGGCAGCATCCACAGAGAGGAATAAACAAGCGATGTTTCAGACCAAGACCCTTCATCAGGACGATGCCTCAGTTCATGCAATGGCGTAAATTTTGTAGATGTTGCCACAGTACCACTCGTGGAAACAAATGAAGTGTATCCCATTATATTCCTGTCAACCCTTGTACAGGGTTGAGAAGCCATGACAATTGTGGAGGTGTATCATTCAATACAAAGGTAAATTCATTTTTCCAGTTGTAGCTCGCCAGAAATAGTCGGACAGCTGCCGAAAATTATCTTTTATTTTGAATCCAGTTATTGAAAATGTAACTTGTGAGCTCATCCCTTTCATTCATTCATTACATGTCATGTCATATGACATGGATGATCATGGTCTTTCCATAACCATAATTGTTCTTGGCAAATTTTTCGACTGAAGTAATTTTCCATTGCCTTCTTCTGGGTCAAGTCTTTACAAGACAGGTGACTGCAGCCATTATCAATACTCTTCAGAGATCATCTGCCTGGTGTCAGTGGTAACAGATCCAGGACGTGTGACATGCACCAGCTGTTATTACAGCCATCCACCTCCTGCTGCCATGGCTTCACATGACCCTGATTGGTGGGCAAAGCAGGTGCTACAGCTAGCCCAAGGGTGACCTTCAGGCTAGTGGAGGAGGGATACCTCCTTTAGAAGAGACGTATCTCCACCCAGCTCATCTCCTATCCCTTGTAAATCCATTTCTATGTGACTTGTTGTCTAAGTTGTAAAGTCAAGAAGTCCAGCCCAGTAAGTGAATACTAAACTTACTATTGTCAATCTTTCCAGTTGTAATATATCATCTGCATAGAACCACAGAACATTACAGCACAGTACAGGCCCTTCAGGCCTCCATGTTGTGCCGACCCATATAATCCTTTTAAAAAAAGTACTAAACCCACACTACCCCATAACCCTCCATTTTTCTTTCATCCATGTGCCTGTCCAAGAGGTTCTTAAATACCCCTAATGTTTTAGCCTCCACCACCATCCCTGGCAAGTCATTCCAGGCACTCACAACCCTCTGTGTAAAAAACTTACCTCTGATGTCTCCCTTAAACTTCCCTCCTTTAATTTTGTACATATGCCCTCCGGTGTTTGCTATTGGTGCCCTGGGAAACAGGTACTGACTATCCACCCAGTCTATGCCTCTCATATCTGAGCATTTTCAATTTGAGAATACTCAACCAAGCATTCCATCCCAAATATTCTGTAGATAAAAAACAGTTCTCCACTAATCCATTTCCCAATTGGCTTAAATCTAAGCCCTCAACTGTCACCCCACCACACTGATATTAGCCAGTCCATTTTATCAAAATCTGACTAATGGCTTAATAAGAAAATTTAACAAATTTCATGACATATGTCAGTGATAATAAACCCAATTCTGATTCATAAAATGGCAAGTACCAAACCTGGAGCAATTGTTTTCACACAGGTGATTCTTTCCAGCAACATGGGAAGACTTCACACATTGGACATCTTTGACAAAATGTAAATATAGTGCTCACCACATACTGTAAATAATGTTTTATAAAACTGTACAGTGGATTTAGGTTCATTTCATTCTCCAGTAAGAATCATATTCATACGGAACCTGTCTCAGTAAGTTGTCATGCTTAACCTGGGATCATCAAAGCAATTCTTTCAATAGGCAAAATCAAAGGGGCACATTTGTGCTTTCCTCAAATGGCATTCCCCATGGAGACAACTGATTACAGAACCACAATATATTCTTTATACACTAAGCAGAATTGATACTTCCTTCAACTGCTATTTTCCTTTGCTCATCATTTATTAGTTTTAATATCAATTAAAATATCTGTGACTTTTCAGAACATAAAGCCTACAAGGAATTAACTGTTAAGACAGGAGTATCATTAACTTACATCACTGTATAGAATTAACTTTACAATGCTATAACATGTTCTTCAATCTAAATAGAATAACATGAAGAATTGGAAGAACTAAAATGAGCACTTTATCATGAATTCTGGTGGTCTGACTACATGATCGTGCTGATGTGCCTTCACTTCCTCCCTGTGGGACACATAAAAAATACAGATACCAGAGGGAGCACATCACATAATGTAAACCTGGAATTTTGAAAAATGAGGGTACTCAGTGAAGAATCTCGTTGACAAAAGCATAGATTAACAACCTGCTGACAAATAACATACCTGAATTCTAATTTTCTGATGATTAAAATAAAAATGGTCTTTGCCTCAAAGAAATGTACTTTTAAGTGTTGAAGGTAGCATTTCAGTATTGGCAGAAAACTAATTTAAATTACCCTCTTTGACTGTGCAAGTTAAATTACTGAAACTGAACGTCTGGAAGTTTTTGTTTGCTTTATATTACTGCTATCAATGATCTGAGGAACTCATGGGTACTTGATGATTTGATCAAAATCTTCAACAACTATTCTGTTGACTTCACAGTCCTTATTTTTTAATCTTGCTACAAAACTATAATAAAACTAGCTAATCTAGCAACTTTTGAAACTAGACTTCCTAGATTGTTTAGAAAAGTGTGAAAGCTAGACACTTATTAATACAGTGCAGAATAGGCCCTTCCAGCCCTTCGAGCCACGGCACCCAGTGAACCCCAAATTTAGCCCTAACCTTTTCACAGGACAATTTACAATGTCTAATTGACCTATCAACTGGTACATCTTTAGAGTGTGAGAGAAAACTGCAGCAGACAGCAAAAACCCATGTAGTCACAGGGAGAACATACAAATTTCTTACGGACAGTGGTGGAAATGGACCCAGGTTGCTGGCACTGCAAAGCATTGGTTTGAGGAGGAAACTTTGGAGCTAAAGACAATGTCCATTAATTGTAGATTTGGGTAAAAAGCAGCAATCAGAATTGAAGCAGTGAAGTTTTCTAGGAGGTTTTAGAGCCAGAGGAGATTCCAGAGTAGAGAGGTCATAAAAGGATTCATAAACAGGGCACAATTATTCCTTGATTGAGAGCCTATGTATTACAGTAAACACTGGTATGGTGACTGAATGGGATGGTGGGGGTTAGAGCATGAGAATCAGTTGCAGGTCATCTTTATCTTGTTTCAGAGTGAGACACTTCAATTAGTGATGAACCGAAAATATTAAGTCCAGGTGTACAAATGCATGAATATTGATATGTCTGATGAGACAAGGCAGACAGATAAGACAATTCTACAGAAGTAACAACATGAGCCAAAGTACTAAACTCTCTCATTCACTTTCAGACAGCTGTTAGTGAGATGGATGGAGTTGTTGACCAGTGAACACGGTAGTTATGGGGACTGAAGGCAAAAGCTTTGTTCTTCCCAATACTTTATCACAAATGTTATATCGTTCATAGTGGAAGTCAGCATGAAATCTGACCAGAGACAATGAAATAATCAAGGAGGTTGACAATGGCGTAGGTCTAGGTGTCACTTTAAGATGTTGATACTGACTTTCCTGACAATGTTAGAGGAAGTGACAAAATCCTGATGAGAAATAATAAGGTTAGATCCTAGGGAGGCCTCAGAGGTAATAAAACAAGCAGAGGAATAGAAATCATTCCACATGATTGTGTGTCTACAATCAGGTAGGTGAGGTGGGATCAGACAAGTCTAAATCAGAAAAATGATGTTGAAGCTGAAGCAGAAGATGGTGTAATTAACCATGTCAAAGGCTGTAAGAAGATTGAGGAGGATAAGAAAGAGAGATAAGACTTATCACAATCAAACAGAATGTCATTAATGAATGAAATAGTAATTGAAACAACACTGAACATTCACCAGATTGGAGATACATATAACCCAGCTGCGAAAAGGTATCTATGTTAGTTGCTGGATCAAAGAGTAGGGTCTGAACTTTAACCTGCCATCTCTGTTGATTGAGTTGATTTCCTTAGGATGCTAATACTTCAGGAACTCAAGGGATAATTTAGACTGGTTTCCTTATTCTAATCACAAGCCATCATCAGTCATTCAAGCGTGAGGACAGGAATTGTGTTGACCATGATGCCTCCCACAACCAACTAAGGAATTTACATGCACACAAGCAAGCTGAATAATTTGCATTAAGAAATATACCACAAACTACTGGCAAGGTACCAATTCTTCAGGGGATAAGTAATAGGAAAATATTTCCATTTACAAAACCCCCCGTCAGATTTCTCAGAAACATATCTATTTTCAGAACGCTGCAAGTTCTGATGAGACAGCCAGGGATGAATGCTATGCTCTTAATTTTCTCATTGCTATGTATATATGTCAGGCACAGACTCAATGTATAAAACCTATCACTTCCAGACCTCATAGGTTAGCACAAATCAGATTGTTCATTCACATCCACTGTATTGTCCTAATCGGATTACCAGACACACACAAACTCCAACATAAATCGCACAAACACCAAAAGATTATTAGAGAAAATTAAAAATCCACACAATCAATTGTTAAAAAAACATTTGAAATGACCTACCTTGTAGCAGCAATCACTTTCTGCACAGATACCTGTTAGCATTAGCAAACTCAAAACACAGGTACCACAAATGAGGCTAAAGCTGTACATGCAGACATTTTTTTTCTTTTCAAATGTGGGCAACTATTTTTTAAACTAGTCACATCTATGTCTTACTAGAGTCAACAATAATCTTCCTTCCTTAGTATACAAAATCAATTTAGATTTCCAGTTTGAGGCTCATCACCAGATAAATGGCAACTATCCAAGTGTAATATGGTTTTACTTTTCCAACCTGATACAAAACATCGTTCATTTTGATATGGAGTGCAAGTATGTGTGTCTCAAGTAAGTGTTTCAGTTATAGGTTTGAAACTGCAATGATAAACGTTGCAGAATATCACTTGACCAAGCAGTTTTCACCGTAAACAACTTGATCTAAAGTTAATTTTATAGCACTGATAAATGTATAAAAATTTTGGTGAATATTTTGGAATCATAAACCAGGGAGTGGCATGGATGATAGGGGAGGCATGGTAGCGTAGTGGTTAGCACAATGTTTCACAGTACAGGCAACCTGGGTTCAATTCCTGCTGCTGCTTCTAAGGAGTTTGTATCTTCTCCCGATGACTGCGTGGGTTTCCGCCGGGTATCCCGGTTCCCTCCCGCAATTCAAAGATGCACCAGTTGGTAGGTGAATTGGCCATTGTGAATTGTCCTGTGATTAGGTTCAGATTCAATTAGGGGATCGCTGGGCAGTGCAGCTCAAAGGGTTGGAAGGAGATTATTCCTCAATAAATAAATAAATTATAAACAATAAATAAATGATTTATATGGGTTAGATTCCAAATCAAGAACTTGGAATAGCTATATTAGTGCATTTTTAGAAAATAATTCAATTGATTAGCTGGGTGATGTACAATAAATGTATTGAACACTGACTGGAAAATAATCTTCATTGATCAGCTTTCTCTGGGTTCTGTATTTAGAAAAAAAAGCAGCCTTGCAAAATCCTACTAAAGTAACAGGCTGTCTACATAAAGCAAAAGATACAATAAAAATGTTAACAGCCAGTTGTATAGTTTCTTGACATTGCAAAATATTTAAGTAGTGGACTAATAACTGGTTAACCATTTTCCTATTGATTTTATTAATTACATCTGACTTTATAAAAACTTTAAAGTGTGCATTGAGGGAAACAAAACAAATGATGCAAATATACACAGCAAATGACTCAAATTAAAGTTCAGTAATCATATGTGACCAAGCATGATGTTCCAGTGTCACACATTGTCATTATGAGAGAGAAAGTTAAACTATATTCAGCAGCTTACTTACGCCTGGGGTTCCTTCTCATTTTGTTGTTTTTGCTGTGGCTGAAGAACGTTATTTACCAGTTCAGTGATCCCACTAAAGGGAAACCACCTGTTTAAATAAGCAAATAATGTGACTGAACAATGAAACAAATCACTTAATCGCTGGCCTCAGTGTTTTTGCACCTAAACAACACAGCAAGTTAGAGAAGCCACAGCCAAATGCAAATGAGAGTTGCAATCAGACCCAGCAAGTAACAACGTAGGACGAAGTTATATCAGCTAATGTTTAACCAATCCAGATGCAGGGAGCAATACAAGCTACAACTATTCTGGATGTGGATGATGTAAGAAGCTGACGTAGCTCTCCTACAGCCAATCAGGAAGCAGAATGATGCACTACAGCTGCAGCCAAGAGTAGCTAACACTCAGAAAGTGCAGAAAGCACAGGGACAAAACACTGCAAGGTAACGTTTCCAAGCCCACTACGTTCAGAAAGTATTACTTACTGTGGCTGTTGAGGTTTTTGTTCTTCTTTGACCCTAAAAAACAAGTGCCACAACTCAATGCAGGAGCAAGTAAAAATTAAAATTTTAAATAAAACTATAAAGGCATGGTTTTAGGAAAATACAGTGACAACAAATGTCTTAGCCACACACAGAAAATGCCGGAGGAACTCAGCGGGTCAGGCAGCATCCATGGAAATGAATAACCAGTCAATGCTTTAGGCTGAAACTCTTCGTCAGGACTGCAAAGGAAGGGGGAAGACGCTAGAATATGAAGGCAGCGTGGAGGGGACGGAGGAGAGCTCAAAAGTGATAGGTGAAGCCGGGTGGATTGGACAGATAAAGGGCTGCAGAAGAAGGATTCTTATAGAAGAGAAGAGTGGACCATAGGACAAAGGGAAGGAGGTGGAAACCCAGGGAGAAGTGACAGGCAGGTGAGAAGAGGTAAGGGGCCAGAGTGGGGAATAGAAGAAGAAGGGAAAGAAGGGCTTTTTTTTTAACTGGAAGGAGAAATCAATATTCATGCCATCAGATTGGAGGCTATCCTAATGGAAAATAAGGTGTTGTTCCTCCACCCTACAGGTGACCTTATCTTGGCATAAGAGGAGGCCATGAACTGACATGTCAGGACGGGAATGGGAATGGGAAATAAAATGTTTGGCCACCGGGAATTTCTCCTTTAGGAAGATGTCTTAGAAGATAGTTCTTAACTTGTGTCAATAAAGGGCTCAACTTTCACTTTTTTCCTGTGTTCAACTTCTATTTGCAACTTCAGTCACAATTGGGTACTGTATCCATGCATGTCCAATTAACAAAGACAATTGAGGAAGTTTTCACTCGAGCTCAACTTGAGGGACTGGATCAATTCATGGTCTCTGGGTAAGGTGTATCCCACCAAACACACAGAGGTAAAATCCTTTTAGGTCAGGGCTTATTCATATCCATGGAAAAGTCAATAACAGTTTTGGCAGGTAGAGGGAGGCATCATTTGATAAACTAAAATGAAACTGCCAAACAGAACAAAAACCACTCACAGCTAAACCAACTTACAAATTCAGATTACTAAGCATCTATTACACCTTCTGCCTATATTAAATCTTTTCATAATTTAGATTTTGTTTTATTTGTGCACGCTGATCCATCCCTGCCCAATCTAACACTTGCTGAAGAGAATTAAGTAAATGAGAGATTTTCTGAATAAAGTGTATGATCTAGGAGCTATTTGATATTCACAATGAAGCTGCTTTTCAGAAGCGGCTGACCATGTTCTGTGCATTGCATGTTTAGTGCATGCAAACATATTTGAATATTCAACACCAAGGGATCTATATCTATCCAGCATCATAAAAGGTCTTTTATTTGTAATACAGATAGGTCTTAAAACATCACTCATTCTAAAGCTGACCATTTCTGAGTGAAGCACCTTGTCACTGGTTCTGTGAGCAAACAACCTAAATCCTCAACAATATCTTACTCATACATTATGAAGTTTGTGTTTTGGTGTTGGCCTCAAATTAAATCTTACTTAAAAATCTTTAAAATCAGATATTGGAATCACAGCTTATTTAAATGTCACTTTGCATCTGTAACTTCTGTCACTTCACATTCAAATTTATTTATCACGTGTACATTGAAACATACAATGAAATGCATTGTTTGCGTTAACAACCAACACACACAAGGATGTGTTGGGGGTAGCCCACAAATGTTGCCACTCATTCCAGCATCGACATAGCATGCCCACAATGCTTGGCAGAACAACACAGAACACAGCAAAACAGAAGACAACAAGCAATAAAACAACAACAGTAAAACAAGCCCCTTTCCTCCTTCTCACCCACCCACACACATGGAGAATCCTCCAACCCCAGGACCGGCTTCCAGGCCTGCAGGCTTCAGCCATTAGGCTTCAGACTTCAACGTTTAGACTTCTGATCAACCTTTGGTTTAAGTTCTTCAGTCAGTATCAACACCTGATCTAGCTGATGACAGGATCCGAACTCAAGGCTTGCCAACTGATTGGTCCTAATTCCATCTGCTTTCACAGACATCTGATCCTGGGACCCACTACCATTCGACCTTGGGACCCACTGACATCTGACCCTAGGACCCACAAACATCTGACCCTGGGACCCACTGACATCCGACCCTGGGACCCACGGACATCCATGGCTGTGTTTCATCACCTGTCCATGTTACTGGCCTTCAAAAGTGAAGTAAAACAGCAATGTCCACATCATTGGCCTCCAAGAGCATAAGGAGATCCAGTCTCCTTTGTTACTTCAAGCACAGAGTGGAGGCCTAGATTGAGATGTCCTTCATCACTTATCCACATCACTCAACTTCAAATTCAGAATGCAGAACCAAAGCCTGACCTCTAATTCCTCCATATCCTTGTCCCTAAACTCTAACATCCCTGCCCTTAAATACTAATCTGCCCTATAACTTCTTCACAACCCTATCCTCAACCCTAACCTGACCTACAAACTTAAAAAACAACCAATCTCGATGGAGACTGCAACTCGGCACCATCTTGACCAGAACTACACTTGAGCACACTGCTATAAGGAAAAGGACTCAATGAAAACAGAAAGTTCCAGAAACAGGTCAAGAGGTCGGGCAGAGTCTCTGAAAAGAGAAACAGAGTTAACTTTTCAGGTTGAAAATAGATGTATTCTGAAGAGTGATCTTCAACCTGAAATGTTTACTTTCTTTCCACTTGTTGAGAAGAAGGAATATAATTGGAGAGATGAGTGGACCATGGGACAAAAGGAAAGAGGAAGGGCACCAAGGGGGAGGTGATAGGTAGCTGAGGAGAAGCGAAGGGGTAAGAGAGGAGCCAGAGGCGGGAATGGAAGATGAGGGAATGGGAAGCAAGAAAAATTGCTGGAAGTTAGGGAAATCAAGTTCAGGCCATCAGGTTGAAGGCTAGCCAGGCAGAATATGAGGTGTTGCTCCTCTAACCTGAGAGCACCCTCATCCTGGCAGGAGAAGAGGCCATGGACTAACATGTCAGAATGGGACTGGGAATGGGCAATGGGATTAAAATGGTTTGCCACCAGGAAATGCTGATCTTTGCGGATGGAGTGAAGATGCTTGACAAGATGGTCCCTCAATCTACAATGGGAATCATTAACATACAGAAGGTCACATTGGGAACACCAGATACAATATTATTTATTTAGTCCCTGGCCTTGTATGTCTTTCCTATATACACATTCTGATCTCCACTTGGCAATTTTGTAGGTGTCTAGCTAATGCATTGATAACTTCCTGCAGCCTAGACCATTCTTCCTCGCAATTAATCACAGTGACAACTTGAATAAATTTGCATACTTCTTAATCGCAATCATTCTAAGCAGGTTTAAGTCAAAAAGCAAGGCAACCAGCATTGATTCCCATGGAGCAACACACCATGCAGCCTTCCTTTCAACAAAACTTCCATTCACAATTGCCTTTTCTTTCTCCCATTGAGTCAACTGTTATTCTAACTGGACACTATCCCTTGGTTCCCATGGAATTTTAGCTTCAGAATCTATCTGATATTTCTATCTGAGTTTTGTGTAACACCCTGTGTACATCGCTTGGGCTACCCTCATCCACACTTGTTGGATCTCTTCCATAAATACTACAGTTCATCATACAAGAGCGAGCTGTAAGGTAAGATCGGGGTTCGATTCCCATCACTGCTTGTAAGGAGTTTGTACATTCTCCCAGTGACTGCCAGGGTTTCCTCCACATTCTCCAGTTTCCTCCCACATTTGAAAGATGTATGGATTGGTAAGGATTAGAAAGTTGTGGGCATTCTATGTTGGTACTAGAAGTGTGGTAACACTTGCAGGCTGCCACATAATCCTCACTGATATGATTTGATCCAAACAATGCTTTTTCACTCTATGTTTCATGTGACAAATAAAACTAATCTTTCCTTTAAAAGGAGCTTCTGTCCATTCTCGAATAATTTGTACCTTACTGAATGCTGAATAATGCTGTTCCTCAGAATTATTTCTAATTAATGTATCCACCACCAATGTTAGTCGGAGTGCACTGTAATTATTCAAACTATCCATTCATTTCTAAATAATAAAATTAGCAGTCTTCAAGTCCAGTGGCACCATAATTTTAACCAACAAGGATAAGATGAAATTCAGAAGCTATGCTCTATATCACCAGCTTTTTATTAAGTTAAGGTGAACTTTGGATTTCTAAGGATCCTGGCTCTCTTAAGTTCAGATTTGTCTGTAATATCAGAAATGCTACCTTGCTAATGTTCATTTCCCTATCAGTGTCCACAAAACCTTGACTCAGAACCTTACATGCATTTTACATCCACACTCAAGCTGTCATTTTAGAATTTAAAGAGGACATCACCTTGGCTTTATGATTCACTTGTTAAGGATTATTCTGTTGTTATTAAATTATGGATAGAATAATTATTGACCAATTAATATGAAAAATAATCTTCACAAAGTAAAATGTGTTTACAATTTAACTTCCAACTAATAGCTTGTGGCTAGTGAAACCAATCATTGGACATGGAGCTTTCTAATTCTGTCATATTGAAATGATGCAAGTGTTAAGTGGTCATCTCTTGTATTAAAACATTGTTAAAAACATATTCCTGTCACTTGATGTGCGGTTCAGGGCAGGTCCGTTTTGTCTCTGTATG
Organism: Hemitrygon akajei; assembly: GCF_048418815.1. NCBI lineage: Eukaryota > Metazoa > Chordata > Chondrichthyes > Myliobatiformes > Dasyatidae > Hemitrygon > Hemitrygon akajei. The sequence continues at coordinate 135,394,769 of NC_133124.1, read as the reverse complement.
GTCTGGCTAGTTGTACATGTTTTTAACTCCATAATCAAGTTCGCAGACGACACCACAGTGGTTGGCCTGATCAGAGGGGATGATGAGACGTCCTACAGGGACGAGGTCCAGCACCTGGCTGCGTGGTATGCCGACAACAACCTGGCCTTTAACACCTAGAAGACCAAGGAGATCACTGTGGACTTCAGGCATGCTAGAAGCCACACTCACGTCCCTATCTACATCAACGGAGTTGTAGTGGAGCTTGTATCAAGCTTCAAATTCCTTGGTGTTCACATTTCCAATGACCTCACCTGGTCCCTGAACTCCTCCAACCTGATCAAAAATTTCCTGCAGAGCATCAAGAAAGCTCACCTCTGTCCCAGGATATTGACGGACTTTTACCGCTGTGCCACTGAGAGCATACTCACCAACTGTATCTCAGTGTGGTATGGCAATTGTCCCGTATCGGACTGCAAAGCACTCCAGTGGGTGGTGAAAACTGCCCAGTGGATTATCAGCACCCAATTGCCCACCATTGAGAACATCTACCATAAATGCTGCCTGGGCAGGGCAAAAAGCATTATCAAGGATGCGCCTCACCCTAACCATGGACTTTTTACTCTCCTCCCATCCGGTAGGTGCTACAGGAGCCTCCGCTCCCGCATCAGCAGGCACAGGAAGAGCTTCTTCCCTGAGGCTGTGATCCTGCTGAACCTCACATCACAGCGCTAAGTAGTATTGCACCCATATTGTACTATCTCAGTACTTTTATATTTGTGTGCTGTAGCACTTACTTTTTATTCACCGTTATTTTGTAAATAACACTATTCTTTGCATTTCTGGTTAGATGCTAATTGCATTTCATTTGGCTTTGTATCTGTACTTGGCACAATGACAATAAAGTTGAATCTAATATTCCAGGGAGCTGTCCCTCAGGACTGTAACAAAAGGGTTATATTTTTGCTATTTGTAGTTAGACACAAGCATTGAAAATACTGTTTTCTATCTTGTAAAAAGCATAATTCTGCAAATTTACCTGACTGTATTCAAATTGTTGAAGCTGAGCTGGTGATTATATCCACTGACACTGCAGTTAATAATTTTATATCTTTATGTTTAAAGTGTATAGAAAACTATGTCAGGTGACTGAGATTCTCTTGGTCTCCCTTTCTAGAAGGTTTTCTGTGTGAATAAGGTACAGCTTTAGTGTGACTTAGTTTTAGTTGGACACAACACTCTTTCCTTTCAAATATTGATGAAGAATGTCAGCCTTCTCACTGACGTTCCTTCTCAGAGTATTCTTAAACAATTCTTTCTTACTTTATCCCTGCACCTTCTTTAGGTTTTCAATAATGTTGGCCAATTTTTCCCATTATTTCCTGTTATTGATTTTTCCAACCCTGTATCTTGAGCTGAGATTGAAAGGAATGCACCTTCATTTTATTAAGAACATATTTGTCTGAACCCTCACTAGCTCCTCCTTTGGAGTCACCCACCACCCTGACAGCAATTTCCTTCAAACAACTGTTACAATTCATTAATTAATCATATTGGTGGCATTGCTTGACAATCTCATGTATTGCTAACTCCTGGTGGATGAGGCAGAGGTAAAGATGTAAAGGAAAAACTATTACTGACAGTAATGATGGGAAAGATTTGTAAAATGTTCAAAGTACAAATACAGTTATTATCAAAGTGCATAATGTCACGTTGTATGCATTTACAGGAAAATAAAAATAATACGATAATTTATGAAAAAGATAATTGGCAGGTCAGCTGTTTTCTAACTACACATCTATACTGTAGCATTCAATAGCTAAAACTACAAGGGCTGTAGACTCAGTTGACACTTTCAAATGCCAGCTCAAAAGCTATTTATTTAACATTGATTTCAACTAACATTACTTCATCTTTTGTTGTTATTTTTGCACTTTATCCCATTGTAAGGCATTTTGAACTACATTGTTGATATGAAAATTGCTCTATAAATAAGCGACTATGAATATTATTTTTATTTTTTCTCAGCTCAAGCTGGTAAAAGCTGAGGTACAGATTGAGCAAGCAAACTTATTTTTCAATTGCTAGGAACTTTCAGACTGTTCTCATGGTGTTTAGTATTGTGGCTTTCTGGAGATTTACATAATATTGCTAATTGTTTAATGCTAGTGTGGAGTGACTTTTGGATAATACCAGTTGCAGATATTACTATTGGTCTTTCAATATCCTCTTTCCTCTTTAATTCAGCATACTTCTGGCATTTTGCACTTAATGGATTTTTGTATGTTATGTGTGTTTGGAATGCCTATATCTAAGGTAAGTTGTCCTTGTATGATTATCCTTTAATATTATACCTGGCCAGTTACTATGGATTGTCCTATCTGTAATAATGGATTTCTTGTAATATAATTTGTTGGACTTTAACTTTAAACTTGGATCAGGCTTGTATTTCTAGTAAAGTATAGTGTATTTTATGAATTTGTATATTAAAGCAAGATTTTGATGAATCATGTTTGTCACTTGATTGTGCCCGTGTAAGTAATTAGATTGAGCTAAATTTCTGCAGGATCTTATAATGTGTTGGATTGTTTCTGGTTTTTCTGCATTTATTGTCTTGAATTTGTTGGTCTTTTAGTATGTATTTTTGATCATTTTTGTGTTAACACCTGGTCCTGTATTGCCACAAGGAGCCCTTCTGATTCTGAGAAGAGGCCTCCAACTCTGATCCAGGTGTTTGACACTTCCTTGTCAACAGCTAATCTGCTCAGATCATGAAGGGTCATTCTCTTCCATTGGTTAACCTTTTCTTCTATAGTGATAATTTGTTAATTTTTCTGGGTTGTGCTTTCATTTACATTTAATGGTGCATATGCTCATGTGGAGTGCTGAACCCTGTTTTCATTGATGGTCCTTAGAAGTTTTATCTGACTGATGTGCAATTTTTTTATGTCTGTTATTCCACTTCCTCCTTCTGTTCTAGGTAGTGTTCATCTACATGCTTTTGAGTGTACATAGTGCTTACTAAAATTTGTCACTTCAGATCTTATTTTTCTTTGTAAATTTTCCAGATTGGTTTTGGGCCAAAATATTATGCCAAAAGAATATGTTACTATTTGTACAGTGAAAGTATTTATTGCCTTTGCTATATTTTTACTATTGAGCTCTGTTTGGCTGATTTTCTTAAGCCTTGAAGTAAATTCAGTCAAATTCTACAGAATCTGTTATCAGGTGTTTACATCCTTTCATACCCATTCAGTATCCTTCCTGCTCTTATGTAAGTAAATTGTGGTTACCTCAGTGAGTGGCGATTCGTTGTGGGATACGTGATGTTACAATTTTATATGTATTTTGTGTAAACATGTGATAGGACAATATTTTGCTGGGTCATTTGTGTTTTCTCCTTTAGGTAAGTGATTTGTTTTAACTTCTGTCAAAAATTGGGGCACTATTTGAAGATTTTTAAGAAAATTGTTGAAATGTATTAATAGGTATGGATGGAGGCAAGTAAATTTTTATACCAATAATTCTAGATATTATCACTGTCAGTACTTTTCCAATTGTAGGTACTCTTATAACCCATTTTAGTATATCCTTCGTAACTTCATGTGTTTGTATGACTTCAATTGTTTGACAGTATTCTAATTCCTCCCTAATCCAGCTTGCTTCTTGATTGTGTATTGCCCTGTTTCACCAGATAGTAGACCAAAAGTTCATTTTCTCTGAGTTTGTTGGTAATTCTGTGTTAGGGTATTATTATTATATATTTTTGTTTCAGCTCAAGCTGGTTAAACCTGAATTATTATTATTATTATTATTATAAGGATTGAGAATCAACCAATGTGCAAAAGAAGACAAATTGTACAAATGATGTCCGTGAAAGGGAGTCTGCACATTGTGGAATCAGTTCAATCAGAGCTGAGTGAGGGAAGATAGCTACACCAGTTCAGGAGCTTGATGGCTGTAGAGTAATGGTTCCTGAACCAGGCGGTGTGGGACCAAAGGCTCCTGTATCCCCTTCCCAATGGCAGCAGTCGAAAAAGAGACTGGTCTGGAAGTTGGGGGTCCTTGATGACGGATGCTACTTTCTTGTGGCAGTGCTTCTTGGAGATGTGCTCTGTGGTGAAGAGGGCTTTTCCTGTGATGGACTAGGCTGCATCCATCATTCTCCCATTCCTGAGCATTGGTGATCCCATACCAGGCCATGAGTCAACCAGTCAGGATACTGTGCATCTATAGAAGTTTATCAAAGTTTCAGATGATATGCTGGATCTGCTTAAACGTCTAAGAAAGTTGAGGCGCTGTTGTGCCTTCTTTGTAATGGAACTTACATGCTGGTCCAAGGACAGATCCCCTCATATGATAACACCAAGCAATTTAACCCTTCGATCCACTAAGAAGGACTGATTATGGACCCCTGGTTTATTCCTCCTATGGTCAATAATCAGCTCTTTGGTTTTGCTGCCGTTGTTGTTCTTGAGGCACCATTCAGTCAGTTGTCATTCTCCCTCCAATATATGGATTTTTCACCACCTTTGATTCAGCTTACAGGATCAGTTGCATCATAACTGGTGCTAATGTAGGGCTCTCGGTACCAGTAACTGTGGTGTTAACTGTTCAGGCTAACAAAATGGCTTTTCTGTATTGTTATAATGAAATGGCTTCTCTGTATTGTTATAATGAAATGGCTTCTCTGTAATGTTATTTAATGCTGTAATGAGTTTCGGTGTCTGGAATGTTTGGGTTATGACTGCAGATAAGGGGGGAACTAACCAATGGGGAATTGTTATGCTATCTTGTAGGTGTGAGCTGAGCGGGAGTTTGTGGTCTTTTTCAGGAGGAGAGCGAGGAGGACGGATGTGTGAGGAGTGGACAGCGGTTCCAGGGCGATGGATACTGGACGTTGGCAGTTCGGAAAGTGGCCGAATGCTCGGAAGGTTGTTGTGGATGGAACCGTAGGCGTGAGCTCCAACATATTAAAATGTTATGTGCACAACTGATAAACTTATTGATTTGGCACCTTTAGGTTATCTGTTGTTACTAACCTGTTTCTAATTTATTTCTGTAGTTCTAATAACTATAAAGTTACAATTACTTACTCACTTTTGGTGTATTGTCTGGTATTTGGATTGCGAGCGTGTACTGGGGGGGCATTACACCGTATTTACACCGAGGTATCGCAATAGTGGCGGGCAATGGCGGTTCACCCTAGGCGAATGAGGGTAAATTGGGGGCACGGATGCTACACTAATGTATCAGTTACGACGAAACTGAGTAACTTGTTCAACTAATTTAGAAGACTGTCAAGATAGATTAAGGCTACATCCACACTAGACCGGATAAATCTGTAACCGAAGCTTTTTCTCTTCTTTTTGACCCTCCATCCACACTGAAACAGCGTTTTCCTCCCCCAAAAATGGAGCTTTCTAAAACGCCCTCCAGAGTGTATAAATTTGAAAACGCCGCTTGGGCAGAGCAGTGTGGACAGGGCAACCAGAGATTCCTAGAAACGCTGTCATGACGTGCCGGAACAGATGGCGGCATTTCATTGTTTTATTGAACGCAACCCCCCACACAACCTGACAATTTCAGAACAGACTGCAACTAGACTGAAGCCAGAAGAATTAGAAATGTACTCAGCAAATACTTTGACCCATAAGTTACTGAATAAATAAATATACTCACTTTGCCCTGTTTTCTCACCTTGCTTGTATGAAGCTGGTTTACTTATTTATGCAAGTACTTCTCTGACAATAGATGTATAACAGCCTACTGTAACATTGTTATGGAAATACAAGATAACACTGATACAGACATGTTTTATACATTTAGCAAGGTGCTTTATTAATGCAACAGAGTTAGTCAGTTTTTCAATGTTCGTCGTCAGCCGGGTCAATCTGTCCGTGAACTCCCTGTGGGTTGCCTCCATACACTCCAGTATTTGTTTTTTTTAGCTTTAAGTCCTCCTGCATGAGAGCCAACAGCTGTCCATCGTTTGGCAATTTCCTTTTAAGTTTTTCTAGTCTGTAACTACACAAACGCGCACTTTCACCACGAGATTTGACACCAAACATGTCCCTTGTTTTCTGTAGACGTGTCCTGCGCATGCCCAGTAGGAGGAGATTCACCCAAATACCCATTTTAATGTGGCTGGAAGTATTTTCAAAAATGCTTGGAGTGGACGCCTATCGTTTTTACGCACAACCGGTGTTTTCAAAATTATCCGGTCTAGTGTGGACGTAGCCTAAGAGATGTTACAATGTGTTGGTCAGTGGGGAGGGGCGCGGGGAGATTTGTAGATATGCTCAAAGGTGGAAATTGCTTTACCTGTGATGGACTGTGTCACATCCACTATTTTTTGTAAAATTTTCCACTCAAGGGCATTGGTGTTTCCATGTCAGGCTCTGATGCAACCAATTAATATACTCTCCACCACATGTCTATATAAGATTGTCAAAGTTTTAGATGTCATGCTGAATCTTTGCGAACTTCTAAGTAAGTGGAGGCACTGACATGTTTTCTTCATAATGCTGTTTATGTGCTGAATCCTGGACAGATTCTCTGAAGTGTTAACGCCAAGGAAGTTAAAGTTGCTCATGCTATCCACCTCTGATCCCCTTATGAGGACTGGCTCATGGGCCTCCACTTTCCTCCTCCTAAAGTCTATAATCAGCTCCTTTGTCTTGTTCACACTGAGCGACAGGTTGTTGTTGTGGCACCACTCAGCCCATCATATACACTAATTCATCACCACCTGATGGTGTCATCAGGACACTTAAATAAGGCAATGAAACTGTGCTTAGCCACATAGTCATAAGTATAAAGTGAGTAAAGCAAGCAGGCTAAGCACACGGCCTTGTGGTGCCTCTGTACTGATGGTGTTACCAATCCAATATATGAAGACTATAAATAAGTTATTATTTTTTCTCAGCTCATAAAATATATGCAATAAATATAAATGAAATATACTTCAAGTCAGTGTTTTTCATTAATCTCATTCCCAAACTATTTACCTAGAGATTCAGGAAGTAGCTGCAGTGGGATGTGCTCTACCTCAGAATCAGTTCCATTGACTAATAATTAGGAAAGTTAACAGGTTCATCAAGTAGAATAAAACAAAAAGGGAGGTTGTGCTTTAGTTAGATGGAACATCGGTAAGACCATATCTGAATTGATACATTATACAAATCATCCCCACTATTACTAACTGTCAAAGTTATATTTTTTTCTTTATACCCCTACCTCTCTTTCATCCACTAAGGATTAACAATACATGCAATCATCAATAAGTACAGTATTCATCTTCTTATTTACAAAAGTGTGTTAAACCTGGATAGTTTCTCTGGATTGAGCAGGTGGTGTTATGAAGAAAGGATAGACAGACTAGGCCTGTATTCACTGGAATGTAAAAAGAATAAAAGTGAGTTGATTGATGTATGTGTAAACTTGAAGAATCTTTAAATGTTGATGTGGAGATTATGTTTTCCATTGTGAGAGAATGCAGCAAACTTCAATATTTTAAAAAAAGGAGTTTCCCTTTTATTTCAAGGCAAAATTTTATTTCCCACAAGGTCACGAGTCTTTGAAATTCTTTAAAATACAGTGAAAGTAGTCTTTAATACAGAGGTAGATAAGTTCTTAATAAACAAGATGGTCAAGTATTTCTAGGATCACTGAGTTACATCAGTCAGGATCTTATTGATTGAGTGTGGGAGGGGTTGGTGCTATATGTTATTGGTATGTTTTTACTTAAAATATAGTTAAGATAATTGGCTAAAAATTATGTCAATGTTAAACAGTTTACATTTCAGTTTATCAGCTCTGTACATCAGCTCCTAGAAATATACGTAATTATATAGGTAAACCTAAAACACTGTGTAATATTCTGCAATGTATCCCACCTCGGGTATTTTTGTTTCATTGAAGTCAATGAAATTTGCAGGAGCGCTTGGTGACATATCAAATCTCCTCAAATTCTAATGAAGTAGAACCATTGGTAAGCCTTCTTCTTGACTGCATCAATGTGTTGGGCCCAGATATCACCTGTGACCTTGGCACCCAGGAACTTGAAGCTGCTCATCTTTTTTACTGTTGGCCACTCAGTAAGGACTAGCATGTGTTCTCTAGACTTCCCCTACCTGAAGTCCAAACTCAGTTGCTTGGTCTTACTGATGTGGTGTGACATTGCTGTTGTGAGACCCTCCATCTGAAGATCTACCTCACCTCTGTACACCTCCTTGTCACCATCTGGGATTCTGTCAACAATAGTGGTGTCATCGGTGAATTTATAGATGGTGTTTGAGCCATGTCTATCCTCACAGTCATGAGTGTAGAGAGAGTAGAGCTGTGGGCTAAGCATGCATCCTTAAGGTGCACATTGCTGACTGTCAGCAAGGAGGTGATGTTATTACCAATCTGTACCTATTGAGGCAGTTCACCCAGCTCCTCTTGGGCACCAGTTGATTGATTGATGCCTTTCAAACTAGGTACAGTATGAACCTCCAACTGTACCAGTCAGAGGTTGAAGATGTCCTTGAACCCTCTATACACTTGGTCAGCACAGATTTTCAGTACCCTGCTAATACTCTGATGTAGCCTGAAGCCTTGTCAGTATTCACCACCCCCCCCCAAGGATATTCTAATGTCAGCCTCCAAGACAGAGATCACAGGCTCATCATATGCTGTATGAATTTGCACAGGCTGGTGATGTTATCACTACACTAAAGCATTACTGCCACTTGTGCTCTTAGGCTTGCCTTATAGGAAGTAATGGCAAAGCAAACCCTGCCACTGCTTTGTGTATCCAATTGTGTCTCTAACTTAATGCGGAATTGCCTTCTCCTATGATGGCCTTCCATATGTTGTACCTGGACTTCTTCTAGGGTTCTGAATCACCAGCCTCGAACAGCACAGATATAGCCCTGAGCAGACTACAAATCTCCTGGTTCATCCAGGTCCTCAAGTCTGGAAAAACACACTATGTTCACACACACGTCCACAAAGGTCTTGAGGTCAATGATGGCTATGGTATATCCATTCAGACCCAAAGTTGAATCACTGGATTTGATCCAGTCTACTTATTCACAGAGGTCCTGTAAGGAAGCATTTTTCATTTTTTCAATGTGCATAACTTCAAGCTCTTCCACAGTGAATCCTCGGGTCACCTGAAAATGTCATTGACTGCAGGACTTTATGTGTCCAGGACATTGAAGTAAACTGGAAAAATCATTGCAACACCTTCCACCTAGCAAACTGCCTTTTCCAAAAACTCCTTTTAAAAGTGCTATAGAGGTATTACATTTGTAAAACAAAACTTCATGCCATCTTAAAAGTGTCTTCGCCCAGGCAGTTTATCTGGTCAACCATCCTAGTTAGACCTTCACACCCTCTCTATCTGTTACTTCAGTTACTGCACTGTAATGTTAATACTTTAAATCACTTTTTACAATGTTGTTTGTATTGTAAATACATACTGGTATTTACGTACGTATTTGTGCACATTATCAGGTTCAGGTTCCCGGATCCTCCGGATCAGGTTCCCTTTAAATTTCCTTTGTGTTACGAGTGGGAGCGTTGACTCCTTGTTTCCCTTTAATTCACTGTTTTCCCATTTCCCTTGGGCTTGGTGATTAAAGGAAATTTACTCTCGACTGAACCGGCAGTTTATAAGTCTCCGGCTTTCAGTCGTTCGGCGCGAGACCGTTAAGGAGCATTTTACGAAGTCACCGAAGCCCGTACGAGCCAAAGTCATCTTGCTGGAGCCAACTAAGTTTCTTGCCACAGGAAGCCAAGTCTCCTCCCTGAAGCAAGTGCCAGCAAGCCGCCTTCCTTCACCAGAGCAGGTCCGTCAAAGCTATTCTGCCGGGGTGAGTAAAGAGCTCACCGCTCCTTGGAGCAAGCTTGTGCCCAGATAAAGAACTGTCTATCGTTGTGTGGCCTCCGTCTCCATGTCCTGTGTTGAAAAGGGGTCCCGGCCCTGTGCCCTAGAAGGGTCCTGACCCTGTGTCAAAAAGAGTCCCAACTCCGTCCTGTGTCCAAGGAGGAGCCCTGGCTCAGTGTTTCTTGTCCTCGCCTCCACAGGGTAGGCCCGGCCGTTTGCCGCTACTCTGAGTTGGGAACTGTCTCTTCATGTCCTCTCCTCTGCAGGGTAGGCCCGGCCGTCTGCTGCTACCCTGAGTCGGGAACTGTCTCCTCATGTCCAAGTCCAAGCTCCAAGGCTCAAGTTTCCAGTCCAAGCTCCAAGGCTCAAGTTTCCAGTCCAAGCTCTGAGGTTCAAGTACCAAGTCCATGTCTGGGTCCCGATTTCCAGGTTCCAGTTCCAAGTCAAAGCTTTGTGTTCTTGTCCTGTGCAGGAGTTCCTCATCCAGTCCTGTTGCCTTGCCACATCTTGTCCTCACCTAGATCCGGAGTCTGAGCCCGAGTCAAGACCTAGGTTCCAGGTCCCTGTCCAGGTTCCAAGTTCCTCGTCCTGGACCCGCTTTCCTAGTCTAGTCCTAGCCCAGGCCCTGTAGCCTAGTCTCGTCCAAGGCCTGTGTCTTGTCCAGTGTCATTTCTTCCCCTCTTCCCTTGCTTTCTTGACACACCTAGTCCTGTTCCTAGTCCATTACGCTTCTTTCTGCTTACACTTTGCTCTCTCTCCTTGATTTCTCTCTGTTCTATCCTTGCGTCAGGGCTTTCCTTGTAACTATTAATAAACTCTATTTAATTAACCCTACGAAACGTGTTTGTGTTCTGCATTTGGGTCCACCCTTGCTCCACACTTGTGACAGTTGCATATCTGTGCTTTAACTTCTAAGTTTACTTTTATATATAATTCTTTTTTCTTATAATTGTTGAATGTTTTTTTTGTTGCATGTCATGCCAACACACTGCAGCAAATTCCTGATACCGTACATGTAAATGTACCTGGTGAATAAAGTTGATCCTTGATCATTTCTCCTTGATCCTTCTATCTGCTAACTTTTTGGCCAATTCACAAAAACACTTAAATTCCTTTGTAGTCTCTTTGCATCCAGCTCACAGCTTGTATTCCTAATATTGTTAAGCACCAGGCAATAAACTTGGATTGATCACACTCTGGGACTGGTCGCGGAGCCTTTCAATTTTACCGCAGTCTTTGTGAATGTTCCTCTGGGAAAAAGTGGCTACTGTGTAGCAAGGCCCATCACTGATGGCACCAGTCCTGATGCTGGTGGGCAATTAATGTTCGTAAGGACGCTAGGTATATAGCAATGGATGAAATGCCAGAAAAATTAGATGTAACATCCCACTGTTAAATTCAAAGTCAAAGTCAATTCTACTATCAATTTATATATAGTGTGTTACTGCACGCTGCCCTGGGACTCAGTTTCTTGCAGGTTAATAATAAAGTACAATAGAATTAATGCAAAAATCTACATAACAAAGACTACAAATAATCAATATGTAAAAGACAAATTACAAAATAAAACAGAGAACATGAGTTGTAACAAGTCCTTGAAAGTGAGGCTACGTCCACACTACACTGGATAAATCCGTAACTAAAGCTTTTTCTCTTCATTTTTACCCTTCGTTCACACTAAAACGGAGTCTTTGTCCCCCGAAATTGGAGCTTTTCAGAAACACTCTCCAAAGTGTGTATTTTTGAAAACAGCGGATTGGCCGGAGCAGTGTGGACGGGGTAACAGGAGAAATCTGAAAACGCTGTCAGATGGCAGCACGCTATTTCATTGTTTTCTTGAACGCAACCTAACAATTTCAGAACAGATGGCAATGAGACTGATGCCAGAAGAGTTAGAAATGTACTCACCAAATACTTTGACCCATAACTTACTGAATAAATAAGTATACTCACTTTGCCCTGTTTTCTGTCCTTGCTCGTATGAAGGTGGTTTACCTATTTATGCAAATACTTCTCTGACAATAGATGTGTAACCCCCTAATGTAACATTGTACGGAAATACAAGATAACACTGATGCAGACATGTTTTAAACATTTAGCAAGGTGCTTTAATAATGCAACAGAGTTAGTCAGTTTTTCAATGTTCGTCGTCAGCCGGGTCAATCTGTCCATGAACTCACTGTTGATTGCCTCCGTACGCTCCAGTATTTGTTTTTTTTAACTTTTAAGTTCTCCTACGTGAAAGCCAACAGCTGCCCGTCGTTTTAAGTTTTTCTTGTCTGTAACTACACAAACGCGCACTTTTACAGTAAGATTCGACACCAAACATGGCGCTTGTTTTCGGTAGATGTGTCCTGTGCATGCGCAGGAGGAGGAGATTCGCCGAAATCTCCATTTCAGTGTGGATAGAGATATTATTACAAACGCATAGTGTGGACGCCTATCGTTTTTACGCGAAACCGGCATTTTCAAAATTATCCGGTCTAGTGTGGATGTAGCCTGAGCCTCTAGTTTGTAGAACCAGTTCAGAGTTGTGAATGTAATTATCCATGATGGTTCAAGAGCCTGATGGTTGTAGGGCAATAGGTGTTCCTAAAACTTGGCGGAGCAGACTTGATGGCCCAAATGGCCGAATTCTGCTCCTATATCTTATCTGCTAAACCTGCTGGTGAGGGACCTAAGGCTTCGTACCTCCTGTCCGATGGAAGCTGCAACAATGATCTGCTTTTTGGAGGAGCTCTGGAATACTCAGCACCCCAGACATAAAGACTTATGGTACTTTGGTGTATGGCACCCCACAGACTTGTGAAACCTTGCTATCAATTTGATTACAGCCAGCTAAGTAACATGAGAGTCAAATAGAGAGAGACGGAGTGTAGAAGCAAATGAATATAGGAGACAACCCTCAAAGGCCCTTTCTGTCTGCCCTTGAACAACAAATATTGATAGCAGTGAATACCTCAGTTTCATTTTGAGCAGCATCCCACCTTATCTCTGCATTGCAGCATGATTTAATGACAAAATGAACATTTCAAAACAACTCTACCAACTGAGAAATCATAGTTGAATTGGTAAGTACTCCTATTACACTCTATTCATGATTGTCTCCCTTTTCCCTTTTCTAATGCCACCATTCTGAGAAAGGGCAGCAAATGTGTACTGAACGAACCACTGCCACTCCCCTAAGGAATCCTCAACAATCCAAGGATGCCATGAATTAATAGTTAATTCTTCTGATACAATGGAAGCTGAGACTTATCCATCAGGTCTTGTGCCTTTCTCCAATCTGATAAGCAGTAACTGCGGCCTGACCTGACTGTAGTAGAAGAGCAATTAATTAGCATCCTATTCACTATCTACAACATTACAGCCATCCTCCAAACTGTGGTTGGGTGTTTCCTTTACAAGATACAAGATACATTTAATCCAAATCAGAATCAGGTTTAATATCACTAGCATATGTCTTGAAATTTGTTGTCATTGCGGTTGCAGTACAATGAAATAAGTAATAATAGAGGGGAAAAAAGTGAATTGCAGTAAGTTAAATTAAATAAGTAATGCAAAAGTAGAAATACAAAAAGTACTGAGGTGGTGTTCATGGGTTCAATGTCCATTTAGAAATCAGATAGCAGCAGGAAAGAAGCTGTTCCTGACTTATTGAGTGTGTGCCTTCAGGCTTCTGAACCTCCTTCCTGATGGTAGCAATGAGAAGAAGGCATGATGGGAATCCTTAATGATGGACGGCAGTTTTTTGAGGCATCACTCCTTGAAAGTGTCCTGGATTCTACAGAGGCTAGTGCCCATGACAGAGCTGACTAAGCTAACAACTCTATGCAGTTCATTTTGATCATGGGTAGCAGACATCCCACCTCCCCCCACCCCCCCGCACCCCCTCGCCCATACCAGACAGTGATGCAGCCAGTTAGAAAGCTCTCCATAGTACAACTGTAGAAATTTGCAAGTGTCTTTGGTGACATACCAAGTCTCCTCTAACTCCTAAGGAAATATAACCATCATTGTGTCTTCTTTGTAGCTGCATCGATATGTCGGGTCCAGAATAGATCCTCAGAAATATTGACAGCAAAGAACCTGAAACTACTCCCTCTTTCCACTTCTGATCCCTCTATGAGAACTGGTATGTGTTCCCTTGCCTTACCTTTCCTGAAGTACACAATCAGTTCCTTGGTCTTACTGATGCTGAGTGCAAGGTTTATCCAATATACGTATCTATTGTATATACGGAATATTCAAAGCTTCTTCCACTGTCCTACAAAAGCATGCATTTCCAGTCAGTGTGCATAAGGTGCAGGAACATCTTCATTCCAAACTCCTCTCCAAGGTATATTGCCAGAATCAGTATTTCCAATACCAATACTTTGTTGGTCAATGGAAGTCCTGTGTTTAAACTACATTGTTAGGTGGAGGTATCTTCTGCTTGGTAGAGAGGAGGAAATCTATCATTCAAATGGTGTGTTTTGGCAGCTAAACCTCACTGCAGAGGCTAGACAGGGAAGTAAGCTAGTCAAGACAAGAAGGAGGTACAGGAGCCTTAGGTTCCACATCACCAGGTTCAGGGGCAGTTGTTACCCTATAGCCATCAGATTCCTAACCACTGTGGATGACTTCACTCACCTTAACAGTGAACAGACCTCACAGTCTGTAGACTCACTTTCACAGACTATACAACTCATGTTCTCAGAAGTATTTATTTGCACAGTTTGTCTTTCTTTGCACATTGGCTGTTTGTTAGTTTTTTTACTTATAGTTTTTCATAAATTCCATTTTTTTTTAATTTTCCAGTAAATGCGGACAAGAAAATAAATCTCAAGGTAGTATATGGTAACATAAATGCACTTTGATAATAAATAAATTTACTTTGGGGTAATAATAACTAGCAATTTTTACTGAAGAAACCCTTATTGACTATTTCACACACTGTACTGTGATTCATGTTCGAAGTTCAGAGTTCAAAGTAATTTTTTTATTAGAGCACACACATGTCACCATGTACACCACTCATATTCTTTTTCTGTGGACATACTATAGAACAGTAACTTTAAACAGGATCTGTAAACTGTAAACAAACTGCAAATGCTGATAATGAATAAACAGCGATAAATAACAAGCATGAAATAACAAGGTAAAAGAGTCCTTAAATGAGTGTAGTTATCCCCTTTTGTTCAAGAGCCTGATGATTGAGGGGTAGTAACTGCTCTTGAACCTGGTGGTGTGAGTCCTGAGGCACCTGCACCTTCTACCTGATGGCAGCAGCGAGAAAGGAGCTTTGCCTGGGTGGTGAGGATCTTTGATGATGGATGCTGCTTTTCTACAGCAGCATTTCACGTAGATGTGCTCAATGGTTGTGCGGATTTTACCCATGATGTACTGGGTCAAATCCACTACCCACTCAAAGGCATTGATGTTCCCATACCAGGCCGTAATGCAGCCAATCAGCACACTTTCCACCACACATCGATAGAAGTTTGCCAAGGTTTTTGATGATGTGCCTAATCTCTGCAGACTCCTGAGGAAATAGAGGTGCTGTGTGCATTCTTCACCATTATATTTATATGATGTGTCCAGAACAGGACCTCTGAGATAGTGACACCCAGAAATTTAAAGTAGCTAACCCTCTCCACCTCAGATCCTCTGATGATCCTGCCTCATGATCCTTTCCTGAAGTCTACTATCAGTTGCTGATCTTATTGACATTGAGTGAGAGATTGTTAATGTTACACCACTCAACCAAATTTTCAATCTCCCCCATGTATGCTGATTCATCACCACCTTTGATGCAGCCCACAACAGTGGTGTCATCAGCAAAACTTGCATATGATATTAGAGCAATACTTACCCACACAGTCATAGGTATAAAGTGAGTAGAGCAGGGGGCTAAGTACACATCCCTGCAGTGCCCTTGTGCTTATGGAGATTGTGGAGGAGATGTTTTTGCCAATCCAAACAGACTGGTAATGTATGACCATTAGTCCTTGAACAACACATGTACAATACATGTAGTCCTGATAAAAGTCATTCCCCTTCTATCTACATCCCTCTCTTTCTCAGCAATTTCCTCTACTCTTTATGTCCACTGCATTCACTCTGTAATACTGCATTCCAAGGGAATGGCTTAGTCATGTTTCCTGCCTGTGCACAAAAACTAAAGTCAGGATGAAGTCCAGCATCGCTGCCATACAATTCCTGTTACTTAATGAATTGAAATTACCCTTTCGAGCAACTTAACAGAACTGTAGCAACCATCAACCGTTTATAGAATTATGGCAACATCTAATTGAAATGAATCACAAACCAATCTTAATGTAGTTGACAATTCCTTTAAAATAGCACATTTTTCTTCCTGGCATGTTCACCTGCTGGAGAATCAGGATTAGAATTAGGTTTAATATCATTGGCATAGGTTGTGAAATATTAAAATAATATAATGTCAAAACTATGAATGACAGTAAGTATATTTATATGCACTCAGTGTATATCAATGGCATGGTATGGTAGCATTGTTATGTTATTACAGTCCCAGCTATAAGGTTGGGACTGGATTCCCACCGCTGTCTGTAAGGAGTTTGTATGCTCTCCACATGACCATGTGTGTTTCCTCAGCGTGCTCTGGTTTCCTCCCACTTCTCAAAGATGTACGGGTAAGGACTAGTAAGTCGTGGCCATGCTATGTTGCTGCCGGATATATGGCGATGCTCAGCACAATCCTCACTGATCTGAATTGACACAAACGACACATTTCACTGTATGTTTCGATGTACGTGTGACAAATAAAGCTAATGCTTTCTTTCGACATCAAATCTTCCCAGATTTCACCACTACTGCTGCACACACCAACTCATTAGGCACAATTTATAACAGCCGTTTGGCAGAACAGTCCACAAGTTTTTGGCTTGAGGGAGGAAACACAAGTGCCAAGGGAAAACGCACACAGTCACAGGGAGAACATGCAAACTCCACACAGACATCACTGGAGATCAAAGATTGAACTTTTTGTATTGGAGATGCGAGTATGCAACTCTACTAGCCGTGCCACTCTGCCCCCTGTATGATCTATAAAGCTATAGTGTAAACACTGCACTTCTTCTCTAGGACTTGGCATTTCCAGTTGGATTGATTGAATAAAACAGATTTATCCACTATAGATTTAGCCTTGCGCGTCTGAGTTCAATATAATCCAGTTCCTTCAAGACACAGATGATAAACCCAGTAAAAGTCTGAAATGACCATACAGGAATGAGAAAAGTGACAATTGTTCTACCAAGGCAGAGTAGATGAAGGAGATCCAACTGACTCAGGATGTGTAGATGTTCCACTCAGAATGAATCGTATTGCTTCTAGCTATATATTGATAGTGTCCCCCCACCACCTACCCAGTAAAAATCCTGTGAGGGTTTGCACCCAAGCAAGAAATTATTTGAAATCCAGCCATAGTTGTTTAAAGGAGAAGAGCAAATCATATAAGAGGATATTTTTGCTCTGAAAGAAAAGAAAGTAGAGGTTTCCTGAAAATACATGAGCATTTGTTTGGCTGTTACCAACTGTACTAAAGCAAAAACATAATCTCATAGCAAGACGTTTGGAATAACAACCATAACAAGGGAAATAGTCTGATATTACCTTAAATCTAGAGAGATTTGAGTACAAATTCATTAATATGTTAATTATTACATTATAGGCTTATTTTTAAGAGTACTTTTGAAAATATCAGCTTATTAAAAGCCAACATTAAAGGTGGTGATGAATTGGCATATTGGATGGAGAGAGAGAGCATCTGGTTGAATGGTTCCACACCACCACATTCAGGAACACTTTATTCTTCAACCATTAGGCTCATGAACCACTGTGGATAACTCATCTCAGCACTGAACTGATCACTGAAACAACCTGTGGACTCATTTTCAAGGACCCTACAACTCATGGTCTCAGTATTATTTATTTATTATTTGATTTGTTTGTATTTGCACAGTTTGTCTTGTTTTGTGCATTGCTTGCTTATCAGTCTTTGTGTTCATTGATTCTATTGTATTTTTTGCTCTGCAATGTATACCCGCAAGAAAATGAATCTCAGTATAGTATGTTGTGACCTACACATACATATTTGTACTCTGAAAATATATTTACTTAGAATTCTGAACTACTCACTGTATAAAAATATTAGCTTTAGATTCAAGATTCAAGGTATGTATTTGTCATGTGTACATCGAAGCATACAGTGAAATGTACCATTTGTGTTAAGAACCAACACATCTGAGGGTGTGCTGGCAGCAGCCCAACAAGTGTCACCACACGTACGCTTACAGCTTGGCACCGTCTGGGTTTTTTAGCTTTAAGTTAGTACGGCAGAACTCTTGAGAATGTTTGCAGATAAATATAAATATATCCAGTATTTCTAGAGCTTCATTAAATACTCTAGAATGCAAATTAGGGATTTATTGGCCCTTAGTCCTCACTTTAATTCTCACCTGACACTAGTCCCTTCATAAAACTTTCTTCATTTAGCTCCTCCTGCTCACTAAACCTTAACATTGCTGCCGGGTTGTCATTTTCTACTGTGAGTGGTCAGAATTTCTGGTGGTTACTATTTCAGACAATGCCTGTTCTACTGTGGGTCAATACAGTACCTGCCTTACTGTTGTGGTCAGTATTTCACATGGCGCCTGCCTTGCTGTAAGTAGTCAGTACTTTAGCCTGTACCTGTTTTATTGAAGGTGATTAGTATCTCACATACAGCCTGTCTTATTTCAGACAGTGACTGTTACTCCAAAGGAGGTCAGTATTTTAGGGGTGTCCATTTTATTGAGTTTGGCAGTAGATCAGACATTGCCTGTTTCACTGTGATTGTTCAGCCATTCAAACTCTAGGAAACACTGCACAGACTCTGAGTGAACTCTTCTCTCTGTTATGTCCCTGTTCTCCACGAAAGAAAAAAACAATATGATGCATAAACCTCCCTTATCAAAGAACAGAGAAATGTCCCATGATCAGGCATTCATCCATAAGAAGCAGACGGCTGTTTTACCAGGATTATAGAGTTGACTCCTTGATTGTTGAAAGTAGAGGTCAGAAGTGACACAGCAATGGAGGTGAAAATAATGAAGACTGAATGGAACACTATTGTTCACAAGCGGATTGCACTGTTGCACCAGTGTTTCGGAATATGAGACTGCTGTCACCTCTCAGAGGTCAGACTTGCTCCTCCCACCAGTGGCTTCCAGGAAATACATTTAGCAAAATGCAACAGGTTCAGGACAATCCTTGGGCAGCACGGTAGCATACCAGTTAGTGCAATCGCTTTACAATTCAGCGGTCACCATTTGGGATTCACTTTCTGCCGCCGTCTGTAAGGAGTCTGGACATTCTCCCCGTGACCACATGGGTTTACTCCAGGTGTTCCGGTTTCCTCCCACATTTGAAAGACATAGAGTCAGGATTAGTAAGTTGTGGGCTTGCTCTGTTGGTAGCAGAAGTATAACAACACTTGTATGCTGCTCCCACACAACTCTCGCCGATTTGGTTTGACGCAAATGAAACACTTCACTGTATGTTTTAATGTTTCAATGTACATGTGACAAGGTTCCAAGGTTGTCAAGCTGACGAGTGGTAGTGGGGACAAGCTCCCACAACCTAAAAGTGCTCCTCACGGCGTGCACCTCAAATTCCCTCTGACAACCAAGTCCAAATCTTGGCCTTCTCGTGTGGCTTAGCCTCTAAGCCCGGCGGAACTGTTTCTACAGACAGGAGAAGGGGCGAAGGTGGGTCCTGGTGTCTTAAAACCAGTGCTTTGGGTAGCTGGAGCTCATCAGCCTGGGAAGGCAGTCCATCTAAGAGAGGGAAACCTCTGATTTCAAACCTCCGCTGCCTTGCGGCCATACCCACTCATGGGAAAGGCTTCAGGAGTAAACCCTGAGGACAAATCCAGAGCTGGAGTCCCTGAGGCAGTCTGACATTGTCTTCAACCTCGTTCTGGCAACTCCTGCAATGTCACCGGTGCCAAGCTGTATCGGCCCTTGCCCTTCCCTTGGACAACATCAGTGGCATGGAAAGGGGAGACTTGCTGCTTGGGCAACTGCCGGTCTTCCATATAACCTTGCCCAGGCCTGAGCCCTAGAAACCATTCCAGGCGCAGATCCATGGTCTCACGAGACTAACGGATGCCACCATATGTGACAAATAAAACTGATCCCTTGATGACTATTATCAATTGCACCATCTACCAGTTTGTTTTTCTGTGGGATCCTCATGCTTGCCCATTCAATTCATTCTTTTCGATGCTCATAGACAAAGCCCGTGGAAATTTAATTTCTATTTAGCAACACCAATCTGCAGTATAACCTGACTGTAGCAGCACTTAGGCATCGTCAAATTTGATATTCAGAGGGAATCTAATTATAAACTGTATTTATCTGCCCCTGTAGACATTTGGCATTGTTTTGAAATCCTAAATTACATTTCATCCTCGCTCACCAAGCAGAGTACAGGGAAAATGAGACCTCAAGACATATGAGCAGCATTATGCCATTTGACCCATTGAGTCAGCTCTCCCATTTGATCATGGCTGTTTTACTTTTGTTCTCAACTCCATTCTCCATAATTGTTGACACCCTGACTAATCAAGAACCTATCATCCTCCGCTCTGAATATACAATGACCTGGCCTTCACAGCTGTCTGTGACAATGAATTCCACAGATTCACCGATGTCCAGCTAAAGAAATTCCTCGATACTACAAAATGCTACAGTGTTCAAGAAGTTGATAGAACGCTTTGCAGTAATCGAGTCTTGATGAACTTTGCTATTTTTCCTCCCAAATGGATTAGTATAGATCAAGAACTGCAGGACATGAGTTTAGTAATCAGAACAAGATTGTCTAAATTTCCAAAAATCCTTGCAGAACCTGGATATTTATTAGATGAGTGAAAAATGTGAAATTGTGATTGGGAATGGTCTTCAAACTGATTCTATTGGTGATCACTACACAGTCAGCCACGGTTCACAGGTGCAATCGCCTTGCAATGTAACGCCCTGATATTTGCTTGTACAAAGATGGTCAACCTGTACTCATTGCTACCTTAACAGCTACCTAAGAGCCCATGAAAGTGGAATCTTTTACCTAGGAAACAATGTGCCTTTGATGCTGGTTCCCAAGATCAAAGAAACTGCTTTGAGTTGATCATGATGTTCTTTTACCAATTTTTATTGAAGCACCCTACAAAACATCTTATCCGGATGGCAAAAGCTCTGCCCGTGGTGCAGGAAATTGCAAAGAGGTGTGGATGCTCAGCCCAGCACATCGTGGAAGCCAGCCTCCTGTCTAGACCTCCTGTCCATTAACTGTGTCTAGACCTCTTGCTGCCTCAGTAGTGCAGCCAGTATAATCAAAGGCCCCACCCACCCCATCACAGACATTCCCTCTCCCATCAGCCAAAATATATAAACACCTGAAGCACATACCACCAGGATCAAGAACAGCTTCTACTCCACTGTTACAAGGCTAATGAATGGTTCCCGAGTACAATTAGATGAGCCCTTGATCTTACAACCTACCTGACTATAATCTTATTGTCTACCTACACTTCACTCTCTCTGTAGCTGTTGCAATTTATTCTGCATTCTATTATCGTTTTACCTTGTACTACCTCCGTGCATTGTTGCAATGACTTGATCTATACAAGACAAGCTTTTCACTGTACTTCAGTACATATGACAATAATAAGCAATACTGATTTTTTTTATTTTTTTGGATTTTTTTTATACAGACCTTTTAGCAAAGGCACCTTCATAGTGATGGTCCTAATGTCTTCCATTAATGATACATACATCACCAAACAGGCATTGGTAGGAATTTTTGGGTATCTGATTCCCTAGCATGCAAAATAAGAAAACCTTTCATATTCTTTCACGAGCCAGATTAGAAGATTTGAAGGGTGAACTAGCCATGTCTTGGTATCATTTTAGCTTTGTCCCTTTCCATTGTAAATCATAGGCCGACATACAGTCTGTTGCTCAGCCATATGTGGCCACATTGATATATGTTCCATGAAGTTCTGTGTGGGAATATTGTTGCTTCATCAGTTGAACTTTTTGGCCATTTATTTGACCTTTCCAGCACATTCAGATATCGGCCCGTTATCTTTTCCACCTATCACCATCCCTTCCCCTCTCCCCATAAAACTTATCCTGCTTTCTTCCCCTTTCATGTCCTGTCCTGATGAAGGCTCCTGGCCTGAAACATAAACTGCTTATTCTTTTCTGTATGTGTGGGCTAACCTGCTGAGTTCCTTCAGCATTTTGTATGTGTTACATTCAGATATGTCCCCCCTACTGCGGTAAAGCATTTGATAACTCCACGAACCAGCATTTTTCTGGGGTCACCATCTTCATTCTTCCACTCTTAAAATAGTTCATTTTCTATATGCCTAAGTGCAACACTTTTGGAAGTAACTTTTATATCTATTTCCAGTACTCAAGCTGTGTGTTCCAGATTGTAAGGGTACTTTTTCAATTTGTGCTCTCCGAGGATTGCACTAAAAATACTCATAGACAAATTGAAGACACCAGTTAGGAAATTGTGTACAGACTCTGATATCTGAAGCTGTATTTCCGGTGTGCAATCTCGGCATACAAATGGCTTTGCCTGAAGTGCAAATTTAGAAAATTCACCTTAAAGTGTTTTCCAACGGTTGCCTTAAATTGAACTGTCTGTAGAACTCTGGGTTCATCTCATAAAGGCAATAGTGATGTTAAACATTAACATCATAAAAATGTGAAAAATAAGCACATTTCAACAAGTAATTACATAAATTCATAAATTTTTACAATATTTGTGGTTCATAAGAATATTCCAGCAGAAAACAGAAAGTCTAATGTGTATGTTTTTCTGTCAGCTGTTAACTTTATTCCACTGATCATGGAGGCATGCTTGATATCAAAAAGTAAATGAGAAATGTCCATGCTATCA
This sequence comes from Hemitrygon akajei, assembly GCF_048418815.1. NCBI lineage: Eukaryota > Metazoa > Chordata > Chondrichthyes > Myliobatiformes > Dasyatidae > Hemitrygon > Hemitrygon akajei. The sequence continues at coordinate 135,371,938 of NC_133124.1, read as the reverse complement.
TTGTTAAACAAGAAATCAAAATATAAACAGTGTAACTACTAAACAACTCTTTCTGCCTTCAGGAAAGGTACTCTTAATCACAGTGCTATCGGGACATTACAGTTAACTAACATTTATTAGACAGTTCTTTCAAAGGTTTCTTTCATGCTCTGTTACTCTACAACCTAAAAAATAATCTCATGTCATTATTAAACTGGCAAACATTCTTGATAGATATACTATTTGCAAAGGGGTAACAGCTTTCCCAGTAACACGCACAAAATGCTGGTAGAACGTAGCAGGTCAGGCAGCATCTATAGGGAGAAGCGCTGTCGACGTTTCGGGCCGAGGTCTTGGCCCAAAACGTCAACAGCGCTTCTCCCTATAGATGCTGCCTGACCTGCCGTCCTGACGAAGGGTCTCGGCCCGAAACGTGGACAGCGCTTCTCCCTATAGATGCTGCCTGACCTGCTGCGTTCCACCAGCATTTTGTGTGTGTTGCTTGAATTTCCAGCATCTGCAGATTTTGTCGAGCTTTCCCAGTGATGCTTTCCAATAAACAGAAATCTCAAAAGTAATGTGTCTGTTACTGTCTCATTGTAAGCTATGGCCTGCATTCTATAGTCTGAAATGGTTTCAGTAGTGGCATTTTTAAAAGAAAATATCCTTACAGAAGCTTGCCTTTCAAACTGTTCAGAACAACAATTAAATTGCAGCAGATTCAACTTGTCCATCACCATCAGTGCAGAAAAAGAAAAAACTGCTTGACAAGCTGTCCGAACCTTATGTTGCAGCCCTCAGTTGAATAGAATTATTTGCCAGTAAGCAAAAACCAACAAAAATCAGCGGAATTTCAGAATTCTGTTATTTCATTGAAGAAAAACCCAAGGGCCACAAAATAAGAATGGAAACATATATCAATCCCGTAACATACTTTACCATATTGTTTTGTTCTCTTTTAAGCAGGTTACAATAACCTTGTTCCAAGAAAAGTTAAGTCTATCTTTTTTTTCTTAACTAGGTGGCTCATTCAGTTCTAGTCACAAACCATACATGCACAACTTTAGTTAGAATTCTATAAAGTTCTTAATTTTATTTAAGCAAAACCATATTGAAATTCAGGAAGATTTTCCACAAATATCTCAGTTTAATCCTACCTGGTCCAGATGGGCATGATGCTAAATCAAGTACTTAGATATACAATTTTCACAAAGTAAATTATTACATTGCCATCATAGTATTGCATCTTTAAGTCCAATAATCTCGGCTTTGTTTGTACATCGCTGGGACATTCATATTCTTTCGTGGTTCTCCAAAAATTGCTCTGCCTCTTTTAGTCAGTTGTCTTATTATGAACTTTGTAATAATAACACAATCTGTGACCTTACAACGCAGTGCCCCCTGAGTCTCTGAAACATCCCACAATACACTACAAAGTCACCAAGGTCTCATTTGTTGCATCAACATAATGCCAGGTTTTGTCAGGAGGTAGGTTGCTTGCTGTGGCAATCTTTGTTTGATGCCACGGCAAACTGCTGTGGGTACATATGGCTTGCAAAGGATTGGACAGACTTGCATTCTTCTAGCTCACTATACTGCCATTCCTACTTAAATCTCATGTACACAATACACACACACACACACACACACACACACACACACACACACACACACACACACACACACACTCTTGCTCAATCTCTCTCTCTCACTCTCTCTCCATTTGTTAGGAAGTTTTATGCAAACAAGGATAGCCTTCTTTACTTTAAAAGGAAACATCAGCAAACTCAAATAAATAAGCTTCAGAGAAAATTGAATAGGCCAATTGATCCATTATTTTGTGACCATTCAACGGAGCTGAGGATAGCTCTGAGGAGTATTGTTAATCCAGGGATGAAATGTGTGTATTATACTGGCACTATTATTAATCTGGGCATGTGAATAAACAACGTTATTATTTTTTTAACCTGTGCTGCAAATTAAAATTATACTCTAAGGCTCATAAAGTTTAAGGACAGCATTTATTACCTATAATGTTTCTTTAGTGCTGCTTAGTTAAAACTGGTAAAGTTGTAGTAGGATATTGTAGTACAGTTGCAATCTAAGTTAACGTCAAAGTGAATTTATTATCAAAGTACATAAATGTCACCATATACATCCTGAGATTCATTTTCTTGTGGGCATACTCAATAAATCCAGAATAGAATAATAACTATAACAGAATCAATGAAAGACCACACCAACTTAGGCTTTAACCAGAGTGCAATAGACAACAAACTGCAAACACAAAAGAAAGAAATACTAATAATAAATAAATAAGCAACGAAGATTGAAACATGAGATGAAGAGTCCTTAAATGTAAGTCTATAGTTTGTTGGAACATTTCAATGATGGGGCAAGTGAAGGTGAATGAAGTTATTAGCTTTGGTTCAGGAGCCTGATGGTTGAGGGGTAATAACTGTTCCTGAAATGTTCCTAAATTAATTTGATGTAGAATCAATTCAAACTTCAATAAAAATCATGTGTTGTCCAGCACACATTAATTGGAAGTTATTGGGAGTAAAATTAAATCTGAACACACATTCTATGTGATGTTTTTGTCAGGAAGGAGAGCAGAGCATAATCTCTAGAGAATGTCCAATTTTACAGTAAAGATCTCCAGAGGAAGGAGATACTTTGACTGGATATGAATACCACTTTGTGGCAACCAATATTTCCTTTAAGTATGATTCATGGAACATGGACCAAATTAATTCCTATGTACATTTATTCTGGTTCACTTTAAATCTTTGTATTAATGATTTGAACAATTTCTCACTGTATGAAATCATTGGAGCAGAAGTAGTTTTTAGATGTACATAATATACATAATCTCCATGAAAATTGCTCAAATGAGCTATTCTATCCCAGGCTGATTTGGGCAAACCTGCTCTCTCATCCTGGAAGGCAACCCCCCACAATATCATTTTACTGAAAGACTTCCTCTTTCCCTCAATTGTGAGACACACACTCCTCCTTCTCTTTCTAATCCATGTTGACATTTTTTCTCCCTCTCCTCACCTGACGGGGATTTTGCTTCCCTTTGACCTTCACAGACTCCTCTCCTTTCTCAACCTCGAAGGCAACAATGTTGTTCAGTTGGCAGAGTCAGATGGGAGTGCCAAATCTGAGACACATTGCAGAATAGGAAAAATCGATTAGGATATCAGAAATACTTGGCAACAATGAACACAGCTGTCTATCCAAAGTGAAATAAAAGGAGCAGAAAGTAAGTGCTGTTGATACTGGCCCAGAGCTAATTTGACTGCCCAAGAATGACTTTAGTCCAAACAACTGTCAAAACTAATGACCGTTCCTTCACTTCAGGCATATTTCTGCTCTGCCAATCATCAGAAACTGCATTGCCACGGAAACTTTCATATCAATCATCCCTGCCTTTATAACATTCTACTTACCAGCTCATTTGAATCTTCTAACTCAATCTGGATGCTGTAAACATTCTTTCTGTATTCTCATTTATCAGGCACTGTGATCCTCAAATTATAAGACATTTTTCTGATTGCATATATCAGTGTCAATGAATTATTTCAAATCCCTTCAGAAAATGGATGTCCCTTTTATGGATTTTCCTTTATACCCATAAAGTTAACTTCACTCCATGCCACAGGGGGGAAAAGCTGCTATTTCTCTCCATTAAACCACATTGAATAAAAAAAACATATAGACGTCATCAACTGAATTGGTCTATAACAATGTTTATGCTCCACATATGACTCTATATGCATTCCATAAGACCATAAGATATAGGAGCAGAATTAGGCTTTTTGTCCCATTGAGTCTGCTCTGTCATTTCTCATGACTGATCCATTGTTCCTCTTAGCCCCAATTTCCTGCCTTCTCCCCGTATCCCTTCATGCCTTGACCAACCAAGAACCTATCAACCTCAACCTTAAATCTTCACAAAGATTTGGTCTCCACAGCTGCCTGTGGCAATGAATTCCGCAGATTCAACAGCCTCTTGCTGAAGAAGTTCTTCCTCAGCTCCATTCTACAAGGACACCCCTCTATTCTGAGGCTGCGACTTCCAGTTCTAGTCTCTCCCACTGTAGGAATCATCCTCTCCACATTCAACCTATCAAGGCCCTTCACCATTTGATAGGTTTCAATGAGGTCACCACTCATTCTTCTGAATTCTAGTGAATACAGCCTAGAGCCATCAAGTGCTCTTCATATGCTCTTCAATCCTGGAAATATTTTTGGGAACTTCCTTTGAACCTTCAGCACATCCTTTCTAAGATAAGGGACCTAAAATTGCCACAATACTCCAAATGAGGCATCACTAGTTCTTCAGAAAGTTTCAACATTACACTTCTAGAGCTGTTGAAATGAATGCTAACACTGCAGTTGCCTTTCTCATCACAGACACAACTGCAAATTAACGTTTAGGGAATTAACCACAAGGACTCCCAAGTCCCTTTGTCTCTCAGATTTTTGAATTTTCTCTCCATTTAGAAAACATTCTACCATTTCATTTCTTCTACCAAAGTGCATGACAATACACTTCCCGACACTGTATTTCTTCTATCGCTTCTTTGCCCATTCTCCTAATCTATCTAAGTTGTTCTGTAGCCTCTCTACTTCCTCAAAATTACCTGCCCCTCCATCTATTTTCATATCATCTGCAAACTTTGCAACAAGGTCATAAATTCCATCATCCAAGTCATTGACATTTAATGTGGAACACCACTAGTCACCAGCAGCCAACCAGAAAAAGTTCCTTTTATTCCCACTCTTTGCCTCCTGCCAATCAGCCTCTGCATTAGCCATGGCATCTTTCCTGTAATACCACGGGCTCTTAACTTGCTAAGCAGCCTCATGTGTGGCACCTTGTCAAAGGCCTTCTGAAAATCCAAGTACACCACATCAACCAATTCTTTATTGTCTATCCTGTCAGTTTTTTCTTCAAAGAATTCCAACAGATTTGACTGGCAAGGTTTTCCCTTAAGGAAGCCATACTGACTGCGGCCTATTTTATCATGTGTTTGGAGAATGGAGATGAGGAGGAATTTCTTTAATCAGAGTGTGGTGAACCCTTTAAATTAAATGAAGTGGTTCATAAAGCTTACATTTCTAAACAGAAGCTGTCCAGTTTTTATCCGAATGTTTCTCCACTTTGTGATAAATGCAACTCAGCTGATGACTCTTTAATTCAATGTTTTGGTTTTGCCCTAAAATTGAAAAGTTTTGGCAGGAAGTATTCCATACATTCTCACAACTTTGTAGGGTCCAATTTGACCCAAATCCCCTTACTGCCTTGTTTGGTATTATTGCAAATGAAGATATAACTTTAAATACTCCTAACCTACAGGTTTTAGTTTTTATGTCTCCTTTAGCAAGAAGAGCAATCTTGCTTAAATGGAAGGAGTCTACCCCTACTACACATCTTCAATGGCTACGTGATATTATGTCTTATTTAAATTTAGAGAAGATCCGCTGCTCAGTCTTAAATTCGAAACAATCTTTTTATGGTATCTCGGGACCTTTCCTAAATTACTTTTCCAATTTATAAAGTTTAGCAGTGCACAGACTTTTATGTATATTTTTATCTTCTCTTCTTAGGCGAATATTGTTTTTTTTTACTAATTATTCATTATCATCCATCAGCTTTTTTCTTTGGTAGTTGGTAGGGGGTTGACTTTTTTATATAAAAAATTTCTTTTATGATGTATGACCTATCTTTAAATTTTTGATTACTTTATGTGTTATGCTATAACATTTTGATCAATTTTATTACAATATATGAATGTACACAAGTTATGTTGAGATGTATCTATGTGTTGCACTCTGTAAATCTTGTTTTTTTCTTCTCTATAAAAATATTGTAAAAAGAAAGAAAGAGTGTGGTGAATCTGTGGAACTCTTTGCCACAGGCGATTGTGAAGGCCAAGTCATTGTATGTATTTAAGGCAAAGGTTAATAGGTTTTTGATTAGTCAGGACATGAAAGGTTACAGGGAGAAGGCAGGAGAATGGGGTTGAGAGGGAAATGGATCAGCCATGATGAAATGGCAGAGCAGACTCGATGGGCTGAATGGCCTAATCTGCTCCTATACATATCTTCTGGTCTTGTCTCTGAAATATTCTACAGTTTAGCATCTTGTTTGTTTTGTGAAGGAAATTAAGGGCATCAAAGGCAGAAAAATAAATGTAAAAAAGATGACATTTTTGGAATCAGGTGTATGAATTAAATGCAGCCATCTCAGCACAATGAGATAGAACTTCGTCACTCTTGTAGCATCATGTGACAAAGGTAAACCAAACAAACAAGAACAATTATCCTCTGGGCACATGGAGCACAGGTGAACTGCCAACAGTATTTCTAAATCTTTCATAAAGCAATTCCTGACTTAGATAATTGTCATTCACTTTCAAACAATGAAACAAAAGCTTACTGTTCTCCTTTTGCTGGCTGCACTTAATATAGCACACATTCATGCTTTGTTTGGGTCATCCTCTCTCTCTCAAATGACTTCAGCTTTACCTGCTGTAAGTACAAAAGCATGGTATGAACTCTCCAAGAGATTAACTTACGAGGGCTATACAAAAGATCTTCTTATGAATGCATAATAGAGCCCAAAGTACACACTCAGTGGTCACTTTATTGGGTAATCCTGTACCTAATGAAGAGGCCACTCAGTGTGGGTGTGCTGTCTTTTGCTGTTACAGCCCATCTCTTTCAAGTTTTGATATGTTATGCATTCAGAAATGCTCTTTTGCATATGTCTGTTGTATTGTGTGGTTACTTGAGTTACTGTCACCTTTCCGTTAACTTGAACATGTCTGGCCATTCTCCTCTGATCTCTTTCATTAGCAAGGCACTTTTGCTCACAGAACTGCCACTCACTGACTGTTTTTCCTTTTGTTCTCGCCATTCCCTGTAAACTCTAGAGACTGTTGTGTATGAAAATCCCAGGGAATCAGTAGTTTCTGAGATCCTCAAACCACCCCATCTGGCACCAGCAATCATTCCACAGTTAAAGTCATGTAGATCACATTTCTTCACCATTCTGATGTCTGGTCTGAACAACAACTAAACTTCTTGACCAGGTTTGTATGCTTTTATTCATTGAGATGTGCCACATGATTCGCTGATTAGGTTTTTACAATAATGAGCTGGTGTACAGGTTTATCTAAGAAAGTGCCAGTGAGTGTATATTCCAAGCTCAAAAAGATGAATAGATTTACACCAATATTTACAATGCAAATAAGTGTAGCTATTTTTCTCCAAATAGAGTGGACTTAATTAGATTGGCATATTGATTATTATTGTGATTTCCTTGTGTATGTGTTTTTTAATCTCTGAATGAAGCACCGGCTATGAAGAATGCAAAACTGTGCCGCTATTTATAAGCACAAAGCTTGTCAGCAAACATTTTTTTTTAAAAAGAAATGTGTCCAGAAGCAGATCAGGTAGGTTGAGTGAAAACTCAGCCTTTTCTCCTTGGAGTAACGGTGGATGAGAGGTGACCTGATAGAGGTGTATAAGATAATGAGAGGCATTGATCGTGTGGATAGTCAGAGGCTTTTTCCCAGGGCTGAAATGGCTAGCACAAGAGGGCATAGACGGGTGCTTAGAAGTAGGTACAGAGATGTTAGGGGTTAAGTTTTTTACACAGAGAGTGGTGAGTGCGTGGAATGGGCTGCCAGTGATGGTGGTGGAGGCGGATACGATAGGGTCTTTTAAGAGATTCCTGGACGGGTACACGGAGCTCAGAAAAATAGAGGGCTATGGGTAACCCTAGGTAATTTCTAAGGTAAGGACATGTACAGCACAGCTTCATGGGCCGAAGGGCCTGCATTGTGCTGTGGGTTTTCAATGTTTCTATGTTTCTGGATAGAGATTATCTGCAGAGAGATCGTTCCAACTGAATAGCACACACAAAATGCTGGAGGAACTCAGCAGGTCAGGTAGCATCAATGAAATCAATGTTTCAGGCTGAATCCCTTTACATTTTTCTTTTTCCTAATAATTAATGATGGTCTCACTGGCAAAAACACTGGTGCATTACCAGCCCATTTATTTTTCATTTGTACTTGCTAAGTATTGGGTCCTTCTAATCAAAGTATAGATTTCTCAGTTACCCATCTTGATAGTCAACTGGAGGTCATGGGTTAAGGGTGAAAGGTGAAAAGTTTAAGGGGAACATGAGGGGAAACTTCTTCACTCAGAGAGTCATGAGTATGTGGAACGAGCCACCAACACAAGTGCTGCAAGCTTGATTTCAATATTTAAGAGAAGTTTAGATAGGTACATGGATGGTAGGGATATCAATGGCTATGGTCCCAGTGCAGGTCATTGGGAGTAGGCAGTTTAAATGGTTCATCATGGACTAGATGGGCTGAAGAGCCTGTTTCTGTGCTGTACTTTTCTATGACTAGTTTCTTAAAATTAAAACGCAGTGGAATCTCTAGCTTGAGAGTCAACTGTTAGTTTGTTTTTCTCTGTTCATTTTCTAAACCCTGATACAGACTCCATTTCATGATAATGAAATCAAATAGACAAGTATTACCATGTTTCACAACATTCTGAGTGCTCCCCAGAAGAAAGTCACTGGAAAAATCAATAACTTTGTATCTGGCACACTTTTTGCAAATCGCAGCAGGCCGTTTTGGGATTCTCTATGTGTATGGTGCAATGGTATATAGATGCACATATAAAGATCAGGCCCCTTCCTCAAGATCTGTTTGCACATATGTGAGTCACAGATGGCAGTGACCACTCATGCAGAAACAGACATTTCAGTGGGACTTAAATAAAACTTGGCTAATCAGGTCTGAAATTTTAGAGTCTGCCACTTTGAATCAGCCACAGGAAGCTCCGATTTAAATCCTTGATTTAACCCTTGCTGCTGGTCTCCTTCAAAACTAACATAAGTCTGCTTTTCCCAGATGTGATCACAACTGTAATCTCACCATTTTGGACCCTTCCCCATCAACACTAGCAGCCACAACCTCTCTCCAGTCCAACATCAGTCATGACCACCCACCTCCATGCTGTGCCATGAAAGGCAAATCATAACCCATGTTACCCTACTAATTCAGTTTTAATGGTGGACATCTTTCCACTGCAACTTGTGTCCTTCACCTATTCTATTTTGTGCATTCATAACATGCTTCAGCCTAAAGTATAAAATGTTGGCCCTGGCCAAATTCAATGGCTGTTATGTATGACCTGAAATGGCCCTCACTTTTTCCCTTTGCTGACTTTCCCTAATACACAGCTGAGCAACAGATTCATTTGTAAGTTCTCAAGCTTATTTTGAAATTCTTTCAAAGCCTAACCCCTCCCCATATAACCTTATCCAGCACACCAATCCATGAATTGGTAGCACACAGTAGGCTTATTCAGAAAGTCCTTGGGATCCAGGGAAGTTTGGCCAGGTGGATTCAGAATTGGCTTGCCTGCAGAAAGCAGAGGGTTGTGGTGGAGGGAGTACATTCAGATTGGAGGGTTATGACTGGTGGTGTCCCACAAGGATCGGTTCTGAGATTTCTACTTTTCGTGATTTTTATTAACGACCTGGATGTGGGGGTAGAAGGGTGGGTTGGCAAGTTTGCAGACGACACAAAGTTTGGTGGTGTTGTGGATAGTGTAGAGGATTGTCGAAAATTGCAGAAAGACATTGATAGGATGCAGAAGTCGGCTGAAAAGTGGCAGATAGAGTTCAACCCGGAGAAGTGTGAGGTGGTACACTTTGGAAGGACAAACTCCAAGGCAGAGTACAAAGTAAATGGCAGGATACTTGGTAGTGTGGAGGAGCAGAGGGATCTGGGGGTACAAGTCCACAGATCCCTGAAAGTTGCCTCACAGGTAGATAGGGGAGTTAAGAAAGCTTATGGGGTGTTAGCTTTCATAAGTCGAAGGACAGAGTTTAAGAGTAGCGAGGTAATGATGCAGCTCTATAAAACTCTGGTTAGGCCACACTTGGAGTACTGTGTCCAGTTCTGGTCGCCTCACTATAGGAAGGATGTGGAAGCATTGGAAAGGGTACAGAGGAGATTTACCAGGATGCTGCCTGGTTTAGAGAGTATGGATTATGATCAAAGAATAAAGGAGTTAGGGCTTTACTCTTTGGAGAGAAGGAGGATGAGAGGAGACATGATAGAGGTATACAAGCTATTAAGAGGAATAGATAGAGTGGACAGCCAGCACCTCTTTCTCAGGGCACCGTTGCTCAATACAAGAGGACATGGCTTTAAGGTAAGGGGTGGGAAGTTCAAGGGGGATATTAGAGGAAGGTTTTTTACTCAGAGAGTGGTTGCTGCTTGGAATGCACTGCCTGAGTCAGTGGTAGAGGCAGATACACTAGTGAAATTTAAGAGTCTACTAGACAGGTATATGGAGGAATTTAAGGTGGGGGGTTATATGGGAGGCAGAGTTTAAGTCTCGGCACAACATTGTGGGCCAAAGTGCCTGTAATGTGCTGTACTATTCTATGTTCTATGAATAATTTCCCTTCCTTTGACTTTGACGGTCAGTTCATCTCTGACTTCAGTCGCTCTGCTACTGGAAGCTGTGTATTTATCAGTCTACGACCCAGGCTTTCTGTTTCCTTGTATTTTTCTAATTCACTTTTCAAAAGATACTTCACTGTCCAAGCTTTTAAACCAGGGGTTCCCAACCTTTATATGCCATGGACCCCAGGTTGGGAACCATTGTTTTAGACATTCATTCAATGTCCACTTTATTAAATAAAGGAGTAGAACCCAGTGTGGTTTTCTGCTGCAGTAGCCCGTCCACTTCAAGGTTTGACGTGTGCATTCAGAGATGCTCATCTGCACACCACTGTTGTAACATAAAGTTATTTGAATTACTCTCACCTTCCTGTCAGCTTGAACCAGTCTGGCCATTCTCCTCTGACCTCTCTCATTAACAAGGTGTCTTCTGCCCACAGAATATTTTTTTGCTTATCACACCACTCTCTGTGAACTGTGGAAACTGAAAATCCCAGGAGATCAGCAGTTCCTGAGCTTCACAAACCACCCGATCGTGCACCAACAATCACCACACGATCAACGTCATTTCGATCACATTTCTTTCCCCATTCTGATGTTTGGTCTGAACAACAACTGAACCTCTTGACCATGTCTGCATGCTTTTATCCCTTGATGTGCTGTTGTGTGATTGGCTGATTAGATATTTGCAATAATGAGCAGGTATAGAGGTGTACCTAATAAAGTGGCTTCTGAGGGTATTTGTTAATGAAATTGCTCAGTAGGATTATCTGAATTGAAATGATGAAAAGAATGAAAAATCTCCTTGATCATATTGTAGAAGCTCAGCAAACGTCATTGTAAAGCAACAGATGATTATGTGAAAGCACTTCAAAGTTTCCATTAACGTCTCAATTGGAATAATGAACTGAATTACAAGGTCTCCTTTATTACCCAGTCTTAAAACTGATCTCAAAGTTCACTGCTGTTAACTTAGTGTAACACTTAAGTTATTGTAATACTCCACAGAAATGGGCCTTTTGCAGCTCAAGGTTCCCATCTAAGCTCGTCCCATTTGTCTGTATTTGGCTCATATCCCCCTAAACCAAGGGTTCCCAACCTTTTTTATGCCATGGACCAATACCATTAAGTAAGGGGTCAGTGGATCTCAAGTTGGGAACCTCTGCCCTAAATCTTTCCTGTCCACGTACATATTTTATTTTTATTTTATTGAGATTCAGTGTGGAATAGACCCTTCCAGGCCTTTTGAGTCACGCTGCCCAGCAATCCCCCAGTTTAATCCTAGCCTAATCTCTGGACAATTGATAATGATCAATTAGCTTACTAATTGGCATATCCTTGGACTGTGGGAGGAAACTGGAGCCACTGGAGGAAATCCTTGCGGCCATGGGGAGAACATACAAACTCCTTACAGGCAGTGGCGGGAATTGAACCCAAGTCACTTGTACTGTAAAACGTTGTGCTAACCACCATGCTACTATGTCACCTACTTACCTCACTGCCCAAGCTTTTAGACCAGGGGTTCCCAACCTTTTATATGCCATGTCCAAGTATCTTTTAAATATTGTTAATGTACCTGCCTCAACCATTTCCTCTGGCAGTACATACTGACCATTCTCTAGGTGAAAACATTGTCCTCAAGTTCTTAGTAAATCTCTTCCTTCTCACTTTATGCTCTCTAATTGCTGATTTCCTAACCCTCGGAATCAGACTGTGTGTATTTATCCTATCCACACCCCTCATGATTTTATACACTTCTGAGATCAACCGTTATTCACCTGAGGTCCAATTAAAAAAGTCCCAGGTTGTTCAATCACTCTTCATAACTTTTGAGTTCCTGCAAACATCCTGATAAATCTCCTCGGCACTCTTTCCTAGTACAGTGGCATCATTTCTATAGTACAATACTGAACAAAATATTCCAAATGAAGCCTCATCAACATCTTGTACAAATGCATGATAACATTTCAACATCTATACAGTGTCTTGAATGATGAAGGCCAAAGTGCCAAAATACCTTCTTTACCTTTTTAGCTAGTCATGAAATTATGTGAAGGTGCCAGGAACAACCTAATTGTTTTGTTGCCAATTGGTAAAATTTTATGCTTTAATACAATTTATCTGACTTTCTCAAGTTATATTCTTAATTCTGTTTCAAGGCTCTTTGAGGCCAATTTCTAAAGACTAAGAAATGCAGCTTGAGTTATTTGTAATATCTGAAAATCAAAGTCAAATTTATGATCAAAACAGGTATATGTTAGCATATATCAACATGAGATTCATTTTCTTGCAGGCATTTACAGGAAAATAAAGAAATAAAGTAGAAATTATGTAATAAAAACAAAGACAGACAATTAACCAATGTGCAAAAGGAGACAGAAGTAAGAACTATGCTGACCACACGAGTTAGAAGTCCTTTAAGGTGTTGTGTTAAGTTTTGGTGAGTGAAGTTATCCGCGCTGCTTCAGATTCCTAAGTAGATTCTTCATGTAATGTTGTTACTTCAAATAATAGGTAAATGTTGAAATACAATAGAGTCACATAAAAACTCAACTGGATAAGACTACTATAATATGACAGATCTATCACCAATTTTATTTTCCCAGAGTTGTGCACATTTAACGGGGATAGAAGACATCTTTCTATTTTCCGCTACCCATAGCATCAAGCATATAGACCTCCCAATCCAAGAAACATTTTATGATTTAAAGATTTCAAGTCAAGTCACTTTTTATTGTCATTTCGACCGTAACTGCTGGTACAGTACATAGTAAAAATGAGAGAACATTTTTCAGGACCATGGTGTTACATGATACAGTACAAAAACTAGACTGAACTACGTAAAAAAACAACACAGAAAAAAACTACACTAGACTACGGACCTACCCAGGACTGCATAAAGTGCACAAAACAGTGCAGGCATTACAATAAATAATAAACAAGACAATAGGGCAGTAAGGTGTCAGTCCAGGCTCTGGGTATTGATGAGTCTGGTAGCTTGGGGGAAGAAACTGTTACATAGTCTGGTCATGAGAGCCCGAATGCTTTGGTGCCTTTTCCCAGACGGCAGGAGGGAGAAGAGATTGTATGAGGGGTGCGTGGGGTCCTTCATAATGCTGTTTGCTTTGTGGATGCAGCGTGTAGTGTAAATATCCATAATGACGGGAAGAGAGACCCCGATGATCTTCTCAGCTGACCTCACTACCCGCTGCAGGGTCTTGCAATCCGAGATGGTGCAATTTCCGAACCAGGCAGTGATGCAGCTGCTCAGGATGCTCTCAATACAACCCCTGTAGAATGTGATGAGGATGGGGGTGGGAGATGGACTTTCCTCAGCCTGCGCAAAAAGTAGAGATGCTGCTGGGCTTTCTTTGCTACCAAGTGAGATTTAAGGGCTGATATAAGCAATCAAACTTTCAATTTATTCTGCTTGGTAAAGCAATATACCAATTAAAGAAGTGTATTGCATAGAAATGGGATCTATTGCCATGCTTTCTTGAGAGCAAAAATCTACAAAGCAAAGATCATATTGTGGCGATCATTGTTGACACACAAGTCAGAGTCAAAGACCTGTCCCGAGCCTTTGTGGCTCATCGGGCCGGTGGCACACAATAAGAGCACGTTTATTTCAATGACTGTTTTCATTGCGACAAGCACAGATAACAGAGTACCATCGCTCCGTGAGAACCCCCTCAGACACACACAGATGAGGAAGTGATTAGCACACACCTGAGGGGTCAGCTTTCCCTGGACACCACAGAGACCAAAACAAAGTCTAACATTCCCGGTGCTGGTCGACACTATCACCTGAGGGGGGTGGGGGGGAGGCCGTGTTTGGTGAGGCAGGAGGCAAGACACCTAGTGTGTCACTTCCTTCCGTCAGCCTCGCTGGGTTAGCGGTGGCCACGGGTGGACACGTTGCCAGCCAGTCCCGGTGCAGCACGACTGCTTTCCACTACTCAGGCAATCGCACCCGATATACCACATCGGAGATGCAGTCGAGCACCTCTCCCGACCCCTTCCTGTGGTTTCCCAGCTTGGGGGATCAGAACTGCATTTTCGGTGCCCACTGCCTGTGCTTTGGTTCTGCAGAGCCGCATCAGGCACCTCCTGAGGTGCTGCAACAATTCCAATCTGGCCTCCCGAGGAATCTCCGCTCGGGGAGGCAAACACCAGATCCACCGGCGTATGCAGCTCATGCCCGAACACAAGCACAGTCCTGGTGCTCTCCTGAACCACTGTCTGGATTGCCCACAGTACCAAGGGTAGGTGACGATCCCAGCCTGTTATCGAGGGTGGCCGGCTGCGTAGCCAGGGTACTAGAGCGCTCCACCAGCCCATCACTTTGCGGATGGGGGGGGGGGGGCGTCCGAGTTTTGGCAATACCCAGCCACCTGTAGACATCACCACACGCCTGCGCCTCACAGTTGCACCCCTGATCACTGTGAAGTGTTACGTACCCCGTAACTGGGTGTCTTACCAGCAAAGATAGAAGTATCCGTTGGAGTCTGGTACTATTTTCAAAACAGTATTTATTAGTAAAATATACAAATCAATATCAACAATGCAAATATACAGATAATACACGTTAGCAATACTAAACCTAAAAGTGTGGGTATAATAATAATCAATAATAAACAAGCTCTATCGATGTCTAGGGGATAATGAAGTATCATGGGAAAGTATAAAGTTCAGTTCATACAGGCTGAGGTAGTTGTTGGTCGATGTGTTGTAATTGTTGGAGAGAGAGAGACAGAGAGAGATCAAACAGTGACAGCCCATCAAACCTTCCTTTACATTCTTGATCCGTCGATGTGTTGTTGTGGCCATTCAGGTATCACCGCTCTGTCCTTTAGCTAGACCGTTCTTCTATGGTGGACTCGTCACCCAGGCTGTAAGTTAAAATTGACCGATCCTTCGTTCAGTTTCCAATGCCCCTACACTTTCTCGTGGGTTCCAACACTTAAACAGTGCTCACTAGTGTGTCTCTTGGTGCGTCTGAGGGGTGTCTCCCCAGACCTCACTTTTATCCCTACTCACGGGTTCTCAGGTGTCAATCAGTTTTGAATGGCTTAGTCCATCAAACCAGCCCACTCCGGCTGTCCACTGAGGAATTTTAATGAACAGAATAGTACCAAGTAAACAGCCCTCTCCGGAGCCATGGGTCTTACAGGAGTCATAATATGGTCTCTCTCCCCCGGTGTTATCTCTCCCTTGTCTGAAGCAAATGTTCCAGTCCCAGTATGTTTTTGTTCCATCTCTTCCTCTCTCATTAGCATCCTGGCAACAGTAATGGTTTGTAATTCTCCCAGGGGAGGGGGACATGGGCAACCTGTACCCTTCTGCCCATCAGAGCTGTTCATCCTTCATAACAGAAGTTCCTCAGGTGCGCCTAAGTGGCAGAAGAACTCCTCCACAAGTCTCTAGCTGTGGTGGTGGTGGTCTGGTCCGGGACTGCTACACCTCTGGCCACTTTGTGAAGTAATCCAGGCCACGAGAACATGTGGTTCCTGGTGTCAGTGCGGGGGGAAGGATCCCTAGATGTCCACCCTTATATTGCGGCTGCTCCCAGGTACTGTTGCATTGGCGTCCTAAACTGGCTGCCCCTCCCCTTCTGGGACTTGCCAGCATTGCAGCAGTGCACAAACAGCTCCACATCCTTCCTGCACCCAGGCCAACAGAAGCATTCTCACAGCTTGCCCAATGTCTTTGCAACCCCAAAAAGGCCAGCCCCCAATTACCCGTGCACCAACTGCAGCACTGTGGCACGGAGCCCCCAGGGGACCAGCAGTTGCAGGAGATGTCTGTCGCCATTGGAAACGGCCAGTACAGAGGCAACAACCCATTGCACACCTCCAGCGTGCCCCACTGCAAGTACTGAGACTATAGAGCTTTGGACTCTGGATCCAGGGTGGAGATCTTCCCACACTCAGCATTCTCTCACCTAGGCCAGCGTGGGATCACTCACCTGCTCAGTGCACAACTGCTAGTCAATGGTGGTGAGGTCCACCTCACTGCCAGATCGCACCTGAAGTGCCATTTGTCTGCTGCGTGGTGGGCTGCACTGCCCCGGGCCGCTGTGATACTGGCTGCCTCGCCTGGTCTACTTCCTGGAGCTGCCCTGCTGGAGGGCCACAGCTCAGCACTGAGGTAGAGCGATGCCCCCAACAGCCGCTCCAAGCCAACGACGAAGGAATACCAGATGTTGGCGAGCCACACCTCGTGTCCACTGCGATGCGCAGCCTCCTCTTCCCTCATATCGCCGCAGAGTCACTGGTGACCGTAGCCAACCGGACCGCTGCTGTTGTCCACCCAGGTGGGGATAGCTATTCTGTATTGGGGAGAATACTGGGACGGATGGTAGTGATGGTAGTGATGGTTGACCCCGTGTCCACCAACGCACGGCATCTGATTCCCTCCACCACACAGTCCACGTGTAAGCCTTGCCCTTCACCCAAACAGACCACCCGGAGGGGTGACAACGGAGGGGTTCTGCTGGAGGACTCGGACAATGCTGCCCGCTCGGCGATTCCCGATGGCTGCTCTGGGCTGTGGCGTGGTGCCGGTGGGGGTAGTCCCGGGCCAAATGACCTGCCTCATCGCACCGGGAACAGAGGTCGTTTCGAGGTCTGCGGCGGGGTTGGGCCTGTCTCACAGGCTCCTCCTCACCCTTGAAGACACAAGCCCGGGCTCGCTGGTGCAGGGTAACACTGAAACACCCTGGGGGCTAAATTTGCTCCTGCCCTCTCCGCCTCGTCCAGCGATGATGGCGACGTAGGGCAAATATGCTGCCGAAGGTGTCAGCGCCTTTACAAAGGTGTGGGGGGAAAGCTGTCCCTGGGCCGCGGGAGGGAACCAGGGGTGGCCATGCTGAGCACAGTGGCGGGGATCAGCTGCTAATGCCCCAGGCTTCCTCCCATACGGCACTGTCTGCTGCCCAGTTCTTCCTTCATTGCTTCCGCCAACGGCCTCTGCTCGAAACGCCACTCCAGCGCCACAACGAGGGCCCTGTCGTCACGCAGCTTCGCCGGCATTAAGTCGAGGAGGGCCCACAGGGCATCTCGTTCCAGTGCTGGGGCAAAGTGAACCGCTGTCTCGGTGGGGCTCCATGTGCCATGCGGCAAGTTTGACTTCCACCAGGCAATGCTCCAGGCGGTACCGTTGTATCTGGGGAGCTTCAGGATGGACCTTGGGGCTTTATTTGCTGGGGCCCGTTGGGGGTGCTTGCTATTTTTATTGCGACAAGCACAATAGCAGACAGAGTGCCATCGTTCGGTGAGAACTGCTCAGTCGCATAGAGACGGGGGAGGTGATCATCAGTCAGGGACCCACAAACACACATGCGAATATTTGTTGACCCAAGCTAAAATGTAACAACTCACCAGATTGTTCCCCCCAACACCCCCTACCAGAGTGCCATGATATATTCATTCATCTACAGATGAGAGTAACAAAATAGGGATTCAAAATAGTACATCTGTGTTTCACATAGAATCAGATGTGGATGAAATTACACATTTAAGAATTTGGGACAACACATTTCACCTGCTATTATGTGTGTAACTCTAATACATAAAACTAGTTGAAAGGAAAACACAGGAACCGGAAATAACTCATGCTCATTTAGTTTTACTTTCGTGAGGTACGCACATATGACGCAGTGACGTAATGACGTATGCCATTCACGTGCTTCTTACATATAACCATAATGAATTATGTGAACAAATGAAGAATGCTTAATCAAACAATATAGATACAATATTTCTCATATATTACTGAAATATTAAATATAGTACTCTTCTCCTTGCTTAGCTATAAACACCATTTCAATATAGTAACGTATTGCTCTCTAGTCATATACATACAGTGTACAATACAATACAACTGCTATATAGACATCCACAGCATAATAAATTTTAAATCGTCCTATTCAGGCCTAAAGATTTAATCGCTGTGGAGGATTTCTGACTCCTGTGGGATAATGTCTTTTCTGACAAGGGGAAACACTCTGGCCAGCAGGTGAGACTTGCGACCGTGAAGCAATCTCAGGTTCTGAAGCCTCCTCCGTGGAGGTTGTAGGAGTTGACTCTGGGACTGCAAGTAGTGGTTCTGACAGCTCTGGACTGCTATCTTCTCTAACAATTAACCCTGCTCTTTTCAACTGATCGAAGCGTCATCTCCAGATGACATCAGACATAATGACATCTCCACTGTGTACCAAAGTGGTCCAGTTCTGCCCTTAATCATTCCAAGTCCCCACTTTTCATCACTTCTAGTCCCTCGGCATGACTGCTTGTCCAGGAGTGAAACATCAAACTTTCTTGTTTGAGGAGCCCTCAATCTGTATCAACTGTTTGTCCTGCATAATCCTTCTGATATAGGGTTGGAGGAGATCCAAGCGTGAATGTAAGGGACAACTGTCTGACAGCATAGCTGGTGAATGTGCTGCATTGTGTATTCAGGGAGGCAATTGGCGAGCTTCTGATTCAGGGTTAGTGAAATGTGTTGTGCGGACATTGCTTGCAATGCCTTCTTTAGACTCTGACAGCTGGGTGGTATGGTGTCTTATTCCATTCATTTTCAGGAATGACTGAAACAGTTCCACCACAAGCCGTGTTCTGGAATGCCAGTCATTGAGAAGAGGCTTCTCAACACATCAGCAGTGTGTGAGGCTGTAATGGAGGCAATTGGGAACATTTTGGACCACTCTGGATCTACATCCAGTATTACCCATTACTGTTACTACTGTGTCCATGAATAGTCGGGCAAGATCCATGTGAACCCTCCAGCAGGGTGATGCAGGCCACTCCCCGAGGAGGAGAGGGAGCTCTTGGCATCTTCTGCATGTGTTGACATCCTGAGTGGGCATGGCAAGCTGTTTGATCTGCTGATCTATTCCAGGACACCAGACAAAGCTTTGAGCCAATGCTTTCACTTTGACCACACCTACATGACCAGCATGTAGCTCCTCCGACGCTTTAGCGCTCAGTTTTGATGATACAACAACTCTCAATCTCCACATAATGCAAACCCTATCAGTGGCAAATTCATCCTGGCATTGATAAAAATGGGGGAACTGTAATTTCTGCTGCACATTCCAACCATTTTTTTCTGGCTTAACTTTGGATCATATCTGCCATAATAGGGAAACTTTCATTTTGTGTTAGAGAGAATATGTCAAGAGAAATGTCCTCTTTAGTAAATTTTTCCAGCATTTTGTTAACCCAAACACTGCTTCTACAGAAAGCAATGAAACATTTCCCAGGGTGTTACACATATGACCCATAATTATTTATAGAAACAAACACAAATGCTTAATTAAACAATATATTTACAGTATTACTCAATTATTACTAAGCTATTAAATACACTACACCTACCACCAATGAAAACTGGACTACTGTACCCATTTCTAGAGAATTGCCATATGACTGTCACAAAAGCACAAAGTGCTTTGAGGATCTTTAATGGGATGTGGGTCAATGAGTCCATTCGGACTTCACTTTTCTGCTTGCCTACTTATTGTTTGATCCATCAAGGATTAAATTCTTTATGCATCTCATTGGAAAATGCTATGGTCTCTCTAACAGTAGTACAGAGCTATTCACACACCAAAATCTAGTTGGGATAGATGATCAAACAGAAGCTGGCTACACACACACTCTATCTTATGACAGCACAATCATAGAGCTGCTATCTAGCAGGGCCAAAGGCCAGGATTCAATCTTGACCTCGAGTTCTGCTCTGTGAAGTTTGCATGTTTTTTCTGTGACCATGTAGGTTTACACTGGGTGTCCAGGTTTCCTCCCACATCCCATGATGAATGGATTGGTAGGTTAATTAACCACTGTATATTGCCATTAGGGTGTAGGCAAGCGATGGAGCCAGCTAGAAGTTGATGAGAATAAAACATGGGTTTAATGTAGAATTATTTAAGTGGATGCATCCAGTCAAACTTTTGGATTTGTGTATTTTAAACGTGAGAATGAAGGTACATGAATGAAGATGTGCTGGAGGTTATACAAGCGATGTTGTTTGTCCAGCATTGCAGGCATGCTATGTTGGCACCGAAATGTGAGATAAAACTTACGGACTGCCCCCAGCTCATCCTTTGGTGATTGGGTTGTTAACACATTTCCATGTACATGCGTTAAATATCATGACTGTTTACCATGGGAGTATGAGCAGGCTTTCAAGTTTAATTGGCTTTCTCGTCCTGGAGTTATACACTAATATTGAGAACTCAAAATGTAGCCCCGCTGGATCCTTCATACAATCAGTAGCCTCCTGAATTTTGACACCACAGTACCCTCATCCACATATATGGAAGTTCAGCGTAATCTTATTGTCTAGACATTCCGGTGAATCCAGAATGTTGTATTGGAGTGGCACAAAACATTTGGCCAGCAATCATTTTAGTATCAAAATTCAATTGCAACCATCAGAGAATGTTGGAAGTGTGTTTCAGTACCACAGAGGCCACAATATAGATAAGCAGATGTACAGTAGATACCCTGTAAGCCTCTGAAGCCAATGCCAAGACTTTTAAAGCACATTAATCAAGGAGTGTCCCAAGTCAGTGTGGTCCAAGTTCTCATGTAATATGTCAAAGGGAGCAAAGCTCAGCAAACAAAGCTATCAGATGTATCCCTGGCAAAGGTATTGTGTTGTGGTCACATGGCCGACTCAGACAAGGAAATGCCTGGCTGAATCTTCTGAATGATTGTTTACATTCATGAGAAGATATAAACCTTTGATTGTTGCTACTGAAATAAATTAGGTTATGCAATACAATCCCAGCTATCTCCCTTACTGGATGAGCACAAGATTAACCCTGGCAGGGGCGCTACCAGGACCAGGAACTTATACATGCAGAATAAATTCTCAAACCACATATTACAATCTGTACCACTATGTAAGTCATGAACTGTTCATTTTCAAATATAATGCTGTTAAATGCCTTTTCCTGTCAACTATGCAGCAAAAATAAATCACGGTGTTCCTATAATGGTGCTGATTATGGGTGAATAAATCTCTGATTGAGAATCTCCAGTGAGAAAATATTTATAATTCTCTCCTGTCCTGATGTTATCCGACACCTGCCAGCTTGTCCTGTTCCCCCTACTTTTTGGCTTCTGTTTCCTTCCATTCCAATCCTGATGGAGGGTCTCAGTGTGAAACATCTGTTTATTCCCCTCCATAGATGCTGCCTGAATTATTGAGTTCCACCAGGATTTTGTGTGTTGTTCTGCACCTGCAGAATCTCTTGTGTTTACATTGTCATGTGCTTTTTAATTAACACAGCTTTTTCAAGTATATGAAATGCTGTAAAGCACTTCAGTTGTCTAAGTCAAAGTCAAGGTAAACTTGTTATCAAACTTACTATAAATTGCCATATACTTGAGATACATTTCTTGCAGGCATTTACAGAAAATAATAAAAGTTATGAAGACAATTCATAAATAAGCACTGACAGCCAATGTGCAAAAGAAGACAAATTGTGCAAAGGAAATAATAAATAATATTGAGAACATAAGTGTAAAATCTCCTTGAAAGTCAAGCTTGTAGATTGTGGAATCAATTTTGAGTTGAGGTGAGTGAAGTTATCTATGCCAGTTCAGGAGCAAAATTGTTGTAAGGTACCAAATGTTTCCTAACTTGGTGGTGTGGGACCTAAGGCTCCTATATCTCCTGCCCAAAGGTAGCAGTGAGAAGAGAGCATGGCCTCAAAAACGGGTGTCCTCGATCTTGGATGCCGGTTTCTTGTCAGAGTGTTCTTTGTAAATGTGCTCAGACCATTTACAAGAATGGCGTCAGGCTGTGAATCAAGGGCTGAACAAGTTCATTGTCACAAACGGTAAGACAGATTGCAATGTTTCATCAAGTTTGCAAGTGTTCAGTATTGATTACACCCAGTAGCTACTTCATTAGGTACATCTGTACATCTGCTTGTTAATGCAGATATCTAATCAGCCAATCATGTAGCATCAACACAATGCATAAAATGATGTAGACATTGTCAAGAGGTTCAATTGTTGTTCAGACCAAGCATCAGAATTGGGAAGAAATTTGACCTAAGTGACTTTGACTGGAATGATTGTTGGTGCCGGATGGGAAGGTTTGAGTATCTTAGAAACTGCTGAACTCCAGGGATATTCATGCAATGGTCTCTAGAGTTGGACATCAATTTCTCTAACTTCCAGTAGATTTCCCCTTTCCAGTTCTATCTTGTTCCATTCACCACTCTGACTCCATTCTTACCTCTTCTCTTCTCTTCAGCTGCCTATCACCTCCCCCGTGGAGATCTCTCTCCTTCCTTTTCTCCCATGATCCACTCTTCTTCTGTCAGGTTCCCTATAGTCTCCAGCCCTTTACCTTTTCCACCTATCATCTCCCAGCTTCTTACTTCATTCTCCATACCCGACCCACTAGGCTTCACCTGTCACCTTCCCCTTCTTTTCTTCCCCCCCCAACACCTTCTTCTCTTTCCCCTCCCCCCACCTTCTTATTCTGCCTCTCTCGATAACATGATCCCATCGGACCCAAGGGACACTGACCTTAATATTCATCACTAGACTTCTCGTTCTGAGAATAAGACGTAGGAGCAGACTTAGACAAATCAGTTTATTGAGTCTGCTCCACCATTCAGTTGTGGTTAATTTATTATTTTTCCCAACCCATTCTCCTGCATTCTCCTGGTAACCTTAGATGTCATCACTAATCAAGAACCATTAACCTCTGCTTTAAACATACCCAATGACTTGGCTTCTACAGCTGTCTGTTCATAGATTCACCACCCTCTGGCTATAGAAATCCCTCCTTGTCTCTTTTCCAGTGGGAAGTGCTTTTATTCTTGGGCTGCGCCCTCTGGTCCTAGACACCCCCATTATGAGAAACATCCTTTCCGCATCCACTCTATCTAGGCATTTCAATACTTGATAGATGTTATGTCTTGTAACTCCAAAATATGAAACTAATTGAAAGGAAAACAAGAGAGCTGTGAAGGCGAGTCTAGCTTCACCTTTTCTTTTAGGTGAGGTACATGCATATCATGTGGTGGCATGATGAACTATGCCATTTTTGTATTTCTACTGATAACCCACAGCTGAGCCAGAGTCCTGGTATTCCATTTTAATTTATTTGACAATCATTTCTGGTGTAAGCCATTTGCTTCTGTATTGTTTGTTTTCACATTGTTAATCTCAAGGCTACTCAGTCCTGTGCAACTTCCATCAGATTTTTCATCAACAGCATGCAGAATGGTGCTCTTTTTGAAACTGCAACTTGCAGCATGTATTTTTGTCTTTTCCTCTTCCCTGTGCAGACCATTTTAGTCTGACCAACATGCTCATTGTGTATGTCCTACTTTGTTGCATACTCTGCAAGTTTTGCCTTTAAATCTGCATTGGTCAAAGAGGCTGCATGGTAGCTTACTGGTTGGCACAACACTTTACAGTACAGGTTACCCGGTTCCACTCCCAATGCCGCCTGTAAGGAGTTTCTACGTTCTCCCCGTGACTGTGTGGGTTTCCTCCAGGAGCTCCAGTGTCCTCCCACAGTCCAAAGATGTACCGATTGGTAGGTTAATTGGTTATTATAAATTATCCTGTGATTTGGCTTGGTGGGTTGCTGTGTGGCTCGAAGGGTTTGAAGGGCCTATTCCACACTGTATCTCAAAAAAATAAATACATTTATGCTCCTTTGGAAACTGCAACTTGACTTCTTGCCTTTTTCCCTTCTCTGTGCAGTCCACTGTTCTTTGTAGGTGTCCTACTTTGTTGCATTTTCTCCAAGTTTCAGATTTAAACCTGCATTGGACTGATGTATGTAAGCCCCTGCCACAACTTTAACACAACTTGTTTAGACAGGCAGGGTTCTGTTAAGACACTGCAATTTTGTTTACACTCACTTTCACTCCTGACTACAACTCAGTTGTGTCTCTAAACAAAAAGATGCAGATGCTGTGGTCAAATCAAGACATACAAAAAGGCTGGATGAACCTGGAAGGACTGTTTGGGGCCCTGAATGGTGGTAAGAGAGGAGGTGTAGGGACAGGGGTAGCACTTACACTTGCAGGGATATATATATATAAACAGTCCTTCCAGGTGAGGCAACACTTCATTTGTGAGTCTGTTGGGGTAATCTATTGCATCCGGTGCTCCCGGTGCAGCCTCCTCTACATCAGCGAGACCCGATGCAGATTGGGGGATTGCTTTGTCGAGCACCTACGCTCCGTACGCCACAACAGACAGGATCTCCCGGTTGCCACCCACTTCTCCTTCACATTCCCATTCAGGTATGTCCATACATGGCCTCCTCTACTGCCATGATGAGGCCAAACTTCAGTTGGAGGAACAACATCTCATATACCGCCTGGGTAGTCTCCAGCCCCTTGGTATGAACATCGAATTCTCCAACTTCTGGTAATTCCCTCCCTCTCCCTTCCCCCATCCCACCCTCACTCTGTCTCGTCTTCTAGCTGCCTATCACCTCTCATGACTGCCTTCTTCTACTACCCATAGTGCTTTCCCCTTAGATTCCTTCTTCACCTCTCCTGCCTATCCCCTCCCTGCTTCCCCTCCCCACCCCTTGATTATTGGTTTTCCACCTTCTTTATAGGGCCCCTGCCCCCTCCTTCTTTAGTCCTGATGAAGAGTCTCGACCCAAAACGTTGACTGCTCCTTTCAACGGATGCTGAGTTCATCCAGCTTTTTTGTACGTCTTCAGTTGTGCCTCTGTCTGCTGTTTCCATTGATACATCAATTTAAAATGTTCTGTTCTGTAAATGTGAGTTGTACTTCAACTGGGAGCCATTTTGAATGCTTTTCTGTGAGTGTCCTCAAACTAAACAATCTCTCAGTGCATCATTAAGCCATCGCTGAACTGATAATGCTTAGACAATCTCTTCAATTCAACCGTGTATGCTAAAATGGACTCCATAATTTTGATTACACTTATGAAACCTGAAGCATTCTGCAATCAGCAATGGTTTTGATTCTGAATGATTACTTTCATGATATCAGCAAAACTCAATTCAGCTTGTTTGGTCATTGCAGTTAAAATGCTACGCATACTGTATGCTTTTCCACCCAATGCATGTAGCAAAAGAAGCATTTGTTTTTCATTGGCTATTCCATTTACTTTAAAATACTGCTCAGTATACATATCCCAGTTATCTTTAGTGTAATCAAAAGTGTCTATCTTTCCAATGTAGCCAGCCATTTCTGCACTTCTTTATGATTGTATTCACCCAGTATTCACTGCTTATGAACCTGTGAATTATTCTCCTTTCTGTTTTTTTTAAATTTGATCATCTTTTGTTTTGCAAAGAAAATGTGTTGTTGCAAAGAAAATAAATAGTGCTGGTTTTTTTTTTAACTAGACAGCAGGGGATGGGTTCAACAGATTGGAGAATTATAGATAAAGTGAAAGAGAACAGTGTGGATAAAGATGAAGTAAAAGCAAAAGTTAAAAAAGAGACAAGTAAGGGTGGACTGAAGAAAAGTCAAGTGCATAAGAGATAAAGATTACTAGAGTTTAAAGGCACAGTCAGTGTAAGGACACTTTATCTGAATGCCCATAGTATTTGTAACAAGGTCAGTGAACTTGTGGCACAAATCAGTATATAGGGGTATGATTTAGTGGCCATTACAGAAACATGGTTGCAGGGTGGAGGGAATTGGGAATTAAATAAGCAAGTATATCAGGTAATACCGAAGGATAGGCAAGAAGGTAAGGGAGGAGGTTGGGTAGCACTCTTAATTAAGAATGAACCAACAGAAATCAGAGAGTTGGAATACGTGGATATTTCTCTGGCTGGCAATCAGTGGTGAGTGGTGTGCCACAGGGGAACCGCTTTTCCCAAAGAGTGGTGAATATGTGGAATTCTCTGCCCAATAAAGCAGTGGAGGCTCCCTCAGTAAATATATTTAAGAAAAGGCTGGATAGATTTTTGCATAGTAGGGGAATTAAGGGTTATGGGGAAAAGGCAGGCAGGTGGAGATGAGTCCATGTCCAGATCAGCCATACTGAATGGCGGAGCAGGCTCGATGGGCCGGATGGTCTACTCTTGCTCCTATTTCTTATGTTCTTACATTGACAGTTTCTCGCTGCGCTTTTTGAAAACTTGAACATCTCGCTGTGCCTCAGCAGTCACCTCAGGTCTGTTTAAAACTTGCTTGTCATTGCTGTTAGTCTTGTAACTCCAAAACATAAAAACTAATTGAAAGGAAAACAAGATAGCCAGGAATATGAGTCCAACTTCATCTTTACTTCATCTTTAAGCAAGGCACCTCCATATCACATGGTGGGATGATGGTGTATCTCATTTACTTACTTTTACAGATAAGCCACAATGCATTATGCAAATAACAAAGAATGCTTAATCAAACAATATATTTACAATATTTTTCAAAAATATTAAATACACAACAGTAAGTTTCGATGAGATCACCTCCTCTTTCCTCTAAACCCCGGTGTCTACAAGCCCAGAGCTATTAAATGCTTCTATATGTGAGCCCTTTCATTCCTGGGATCATTCTGAACTTCCTCGGCACCCTCTCCAATGTCAGCTCATACTTTCTTAGATCAGGGGCTTGACATTCCAGGAAAATCAGTATAAACCTCACTGATCTCGCTATCATTTATGTCTTTTGCCTTAGTAAATATTGCTGCAAAGTACTCGGTAGGTTGTCTGATTCCTCTGGCTCCTGGTATAAACACCCTTCATTGCCCTTGAGCAATTCTAACCTC
The DNA here is from genome assembly GCF_048418815.1 of Hemitrygon akajei. Classification (NCBI taxonomy): domain Eukaryota; kingdom Metazoa; phylum Chordata; class Chondrichthyes; order Myliobatiformes; family Dasyatidae; genus Hemitrygon; species Hemitrygon akajei. Next base: position 135,344,693 of record NC_133124.1, on the reverse strand, counting down.
TCCATAGATACCCTATTGTTCATTAGGTACAAAATGCCTTAGGTTTCTCCTCAGTCCTGCTCAACAAGGGCATTTCATAGCCCGTTTTATCCTCCCTGATTCCCTGTTTAATTTCTTTTCTATCTCCTTTATATTCCTCAAAAGCTGTGTCTGATTTTAGCTCCCTAAACCTTACGTATGCTTCTTTTCTATAGGGAGAAGCGCTGTCGACGTTTCGGGACGAGACCCTTCATCAGGACTAGCCGAAAGGAAAGATAGTAAGAGATTTAAAAGTAGTAGGGGGAGGGGGAAATGCGAAATGATAGGAGAAGACCGGAGGGGGTGGGATTAAGCTAAGAGCTGGAAAGGTGATTGGAGAAAGTGATACAGAGCTGGAGAAGGGAAAGGATCATGGGGCGGGAGGCCTCAGCAGAAAGAAAGGAGGGGGGGAAGCACCAGAGGGAGATGGAGAACAGGCAAACAACTAAATATGTCAGGGATGGGGTAAGAAGGGGAGGAGGGGCATTAACGAAAGTTAGAGAAGTCAATGTTTATGCCATCAGGTTGGAGGCTACCCAGCCGGTATATAAGGTGTTGTTCCTCCAACCTGAGTTTGGATTCATTTTGACAATCGAGGAGGCCATGGATAGACATATCAGAATGGGAATGGGACGTGGAATTAAAATGTGTGGTCACTGGGAGATCCTGCTTTTTCTGGCGGACTGAGCGTAGGTGTTCAGTGAAACGGTCTCCCAGTCTGCGTCAGGTCTCACCAATATATGACTTCTCTAACTTCCATTAATGCCCCTCCTCCCCTTCTTACCCCATCCCTGACATATTTAGTTGTTTGCCTGTTCTGTTATGTTTTAAGTTTCTGTAAATCCAGAACTAAAAAGTATTTGTGTAAAATCCATCCCAACATTTGTGGCTACATTGGAAATGAATTTGTAGTGCTTTTTCTGCAAATTCCATAAGACCATAATGGATAGGAGTAGAATTAGGCCATTTGGCCCATTGGGTCTGCTCCACCATTTCATCATGCATGGCTGATCCAATTTTCCTCTCAGCCCCAATCTCCTGCCTTCTCTTTATATCCCTTCATGTACTGACCAATCAAGAATCTATCAACCTCTGCCTTAAATATAGATAAAGACTTGGTCTCCACAGCTGCCTGTGGCAAAGAATTCAAAGAACTGAGCAGTTGATGTAACACTTTACAGCACAAGCTGTAAGAATTCCTGCTGCCTTCTGTAAGGAGTTTGTACCTTCTCCCCATGTCCACATGGGTTTCCTTCAGGTCCTCTGGATTCTTCCCACAGTCCAAAGCCTTATGCATTAGGTTGAGTAAGTTATGGGCATGCTGTGTTGACACCAGAAGTATGGCAATGCTTGCAGGCTGCCCTCAGCATATTCTCTGATGCAAACGTGGTATTTCACTGTTCCAATATACATGTGACAAATAAAACAAACTTTTTCTTTAACTTTTTCAATATCTTTAAAAAGGATTTCTTGGTACCTCAAAATGAAATATGTTCTTCTCTTTTGGTACCACCAACAGCAAATCTATCTCTATGTTCTAACTTACACTGTATAATTGTATAAAGGTGAAATATTAACTGTCAAAGTGTGGTTACATGCCAATTAATTGTTATTATTATAAAATATTAATTCATAGCAATTCAATTACCCACAGTAAGTACCTGAATTGTAAAACCAAGCCTTCAAGCTAGAAATGACCTGATAAAGTTCAAAGTAATTATGTTTGTGCCACAATTCATTAAAAAATCTATTGAATATTTTGAATGCAAACCTCAAAAGGAAATTGGATATAGAAGTGTTTGAAGGAACAGTATAAGATCTGAAAGACAAAGTCCACCTGTAACAGGAAGGAACATTTTTATTCCTCCACAGCTTCTCATTTGAAATATATTTCATAATTTAAAAAACACAATGGTCTACAATAATTGCCTGAAGGATCACCTGGTAGACCTTGGATTTAACCTTCCTCTTTAACTAGCTTATAGCAGCACCAAGTCCAGTCAACAAATTATTACGGAAGGAACTTAAACAGGTGTTTGACTCCACAGACTTGTTTTGTCCAGATTCTTTCATATCACAATTTTCCTGATAAAATGTAATATCCAAAGACAACTAGTTTCCTCAGCAGCAGAATGTGTATTTTTTTAAGGCTTGTAATGAATAAACCTGTGCTGGATGATGGGAATCCCCAGATGAAACAGTAAATCTAATGGGCTTCCCTCTGAATTAATTATCTCATGGTCATTTCAGTCCAATCAAATCAAACATCTTTAAACTGTCTAGTGCCACTGATAAGCCTAAAAATTGCTTCCATGCCTCTGAAACACTGCCTTGACTTCTTCGTGTTCACACCTGAATTCAGGCATGATTCCCATTACCACCTTCCAGCACTGGCAACCTTTGTGTTCCTGCTGATCACCCTCCCAACTACGTCTATACCTGACTCAATCTGCCCACCATTCTCTCCCCTCCTTGGCCCATCAAACACCTCTGGTCCCTGTCTCTCCTTTCCCCCGGCTCCTCTTTACTCTGGCTATCTCCTCTCTCCACTCTTAACCCTGATGCAAGTTTTCCACCCAAGATGTCAATAATTCCATTCCCTCCACAGATGCTGCTTGACTCTAATTATCTGGTACCTTAAAAATTGCTTTTACCATGCAGATAGATTTAGGTAAAGTGTTGTGCTACGATGACCATGTCCGGCTCATTCTGCATCACCCTGGAAATTCAGTTGGGTGTTTCCTGAATGATTCAGCCTTGAGACCCCCAGTAAGGCAGCATAATTACTCATTGTTTGCATCCCTCCACTGCTATTTCCTGTCACACAGAGCAGATCATCCAAGGTTCTTCTGGCACCAACTCTCCCTGACCTCCTGAGTTCCAAGTTTTAATCCTCTAACCATCTGCTGATCCAGATCCACTGATTCTCCAGCCTGCAATATTCCAAGATTTTCTGACCTCCAGTTCCACAATTTCCAAAAGGTTCTCATTCTTCAATTGTCCCAACTCCCCCATGCCCATATGCTCAATGGCTACCCAGTTCCCCATAATCCTCAAAAACCTACCTAGATCACCAACCTCGATCCAAGTCCAATTCTCAGTCTGAGACTGAAGCCTCTACCTTCAAGCTCGTGGGCCTGGGCCTGGGTCTTGGTCATAAGCAACACACTTTCAAAAGGCAAAGTGTAAAGTTCTTCTAATGGTCCGCAGATCCATGGATCTTTACTGTTAAAGGAATTTGCAATAGCTGAGGCACTCGCGAGCACATTGCTGTCACACCGACTGGCATAAACATTTTAGTGCATCAGGATTTCTGGACATTAATGTTAAAGTAAAGGCCAGTCTTTATCAAGAACCATAACCATATACTGGCAGAATTATACATTATAAAGTATTTATACAGCTCAGAATTGTAATGTTCTGAAGATTAAAATGAGAAGAAACTCCAGCAGTCCACAGCTCAAAAATGTACATTCCAAGCACTCATATATAGTCATGTGTAATTCCAGTATAATTTAAGGTGGCACAGTACAATAGCAGATAGTGAAATTGTTTCTCTTTGTCAGCAATCACCAACCGGGGTTTTGTTTTGTTTCTCACTGCTGTCTGCAAGGAGTTCGAACATTTGTCCTGTGACTGCGTGGGTTTCCTCCCACATTCCAAAGATGTATGGTCAGGGTTAGTGAGTTGTGTGCATACTTTGTTGACGTCTGGCTTGCAGCAGCTCCCAGTCCAACCCTTGCTGATTGATTTGACACAAATGATGCATTTCACTGTATGTTTCAATCTACATGTGACAAATAAAGCTAATTTTTCCATCTTTCTTGCAGTTTACGAAAAGAACAGATTCTGAAATTCTATTGAAGTGCTGCATCATAGAATCATTACAACTGAAGAGCAGGCCATTCAGTTATACAGGAATCTGTGCTCCATTCTTCAGGATCCTGTATAACTGAATTCATAGGCCTTAAAATTATTTCTCTCAAATCCCATTCTCAAGTTCTGATTGATTGTTTCTGCCAATCCTCCGAGCACTGAGTTCCAGAGCTACCCTCTCTCTCACTGCTGTCTGCAAGGAATCTGGGCAATCTTCCTGTGGGTGTCCTCCCACATTCCAAAGATGTACGCTCTCTCTCACTAACTTTACATGGGGAATATTTGGAATTTTATTGATTTTTGGATATAAATTATGCACAAATACAAGAATAGATGGTCCATGTTGGAAGCAGTTAAAAAGACAGAGGAAAACAGCCAAACAAATACATAAGATAATATTCTGTCTACACATCTGTAAAGGTAAGTTGCTGTGTCAGTGTTTGCACTTCCCATCAGCCCTTCATCCCAAGTTACATCTATTCCCACCTTCCCCATATACCTTTGTTTCTTTCTCCCTCAGCAAACCAGCTATACAAATGATCTCCAGCTGTAGACACCAGCCATGGCCAGGGAGTTCATTTACCTGTGGGAGTCTGTGGGAAACAGAACCAGATCTTGTATTGATATAAAGATCTCCTAAGATCAAAATGACTTCGGTATCCTTGACTTTGGGGGTCAGTCAGTTGCTTTCAGTCTCCCCAGCAACCCTGTACAACGCTTTACTGTACTAGCAACCCAAGTTTAATGCCCCCCTCTGCCTGTAAAGTGTTTGTACGTTCTCCCCATGACCGCTTGGGATTCCTCCGGGTGCTCCAGTTTCCTCCCACAGTACCAAGACGTTGGTAGGTTAATTGCTTATTGTAAATTGTCCTGTGATTAGGCTAGGGTTAAACCGGGTTTGCTTGGTGGCATGGCTCGAAAGGCTGGAAGGGCCTGTTCCATGTTGTATCTCAATAAATAAATGTCAGAGTCAATGACTGTAAATTGAAAAGCCTGGATATTCTAGTTCAATCACTCGTGCAGATGATTCAACTTAGCTCTGGTGGTCAGTGGGGAGGTGGAGGAAAATCAGAGGGCATCAGCTTGCTGGGGAGAATTTGGGATCAGCAGAAAAAGATAAATTGTGAGTCAAGGGGCAATAGTAAGTGTTCCAGTGTGTTTGGTGTGTGGGCCCCAATGATGTAGGCTGGTACTTTACTTACTTTGCAGACTTCCCAGTGTATCAATGTGGTGTGAAGAACATATTGTCTCAGGAGTGGTTGTGAATAGGGTTTGTATAGACTTGGTGGTCAGCATAGACAGTGTGACCGAAGGGCCTCTCTCTGTGCTGTATGACCCTCTGACTGTGGCTCTAAGACAATGTGCTTCTGGCTCTGTAGTCCAATAGGACTGTTGCAATGCTGGTTCTGCTGTGAAAATTAAATCAGGATCACAATATCGACTGATTACCAGAAGCGCTCAGTTCTACATAACCAGTGATCCATAAACGTTTTCCACTGTGTTTCACTCAGGGAAAAAAATTTGCAATTGCATAATGTTGAGGAAACAACAGAGTGAAATTGAATCTCCGGGCAGTATTTGATCAGAGGGATTTATAAATATATCAGCAAACGCAGAGAGTTAGTGCCTGAAGTCACACCTTGGCTTCTTAAAATCTATTTTCAGTTGTAAATGGAGATCAAAGGTGTCATATTTTTAGCTGGTTATGCACTTGGATGTAGCTATCAGCATGCGTGCCACCTGCCAGCGTGTTTCAGTGTTCTCCCTGTCTTTGAGTTTTCAAGGACAATTGCCTAAGGGTATTAATGGCTGGTGACATCAGCACCATAGGTTTATTTATAATCACCCCACAGTCAACTTCAAGGAACTCTCTGCATACTGTACCTATGTTGTTAAAATTGCAACAAGAATACAAATTCTAATACTTTTATTGTATTTAAAGTGAGCAGATAATTGGGGGAAGTAGCGTTCGATGGATGGAACTGTCCTAGGCATTATATGTCTCGATAATGAACCTCCTACAACTATTTTGCATGCAAATCATATGCTCCTTAGTTCATCAGCTTTCACCTATGACATTTGTAGTCAGTGTTCTGGAACTTAAGTTGACAGCTTTGGCAGAAATCAACCAGTCCCTTAAAACAGTACCCAGAGCATTCCTGGGGGGAAGTGGGTAAAGTGACAAATTCTGAGGTGTTAAGGATGTTTCTGCCTTCTGGCAATGAGTAATTTACACTTCACATGATAAAATAAAATCAGATTTCAAAATTAGGAAACATATTATTTCAGGAACAGTATACTGTATTAGGAACAAGAATAACCACATAGTTTTCTGAGTTAATTCCACTCATCTAACGGGTCATGGTTAATATGTGACTCCTCCACCCACCCTCACTTTTCTTATGTCTCTTAATGCTTTGCTTAAGAAAAGAGATTTCATTCTCAAATTTAAACCTGACGTCCATTGTTAGAAATGAAAAGCCATGAGGAAGTAGTGGATACAGCTCAGTAATCACAGGAAAAGCCCTCCCAAGCATTCAGCCTGTCTACAATGAGCACTCCACAAGAAAGCAGCACCCATCGTCAAGGACCCTCACCCGCCAGGCCATGCTCTCTTCGCACTGCTGCCATTGGGAAGGAGGTACAGGAGCTTTAGGTCCTCCATCACCAGGTTCAGAAACAGTAATTACCCTTCAGCCATCAGGCTTGAATCATGATGAAGTGCAGCCTGGCAGGGACAGACGAGAGTCTGTCCATTCGGGAGCCGGGGTTGGATCAATCTTGTCCTGACATCTTGTCCACAGCTGTTCCTGAGCTGGCATCACGTGATGGAATCTTTGAAGAACACAGTCTCCACATAACGTCAACATGTTGATCCAGGTCATGAAGTTTTGCAAACCTCGACTATGATGAAGACACGGAATGGCACCGTACTGGCACACCAACACCTTCCCCCCTGCAGGGATCTGATCAACAACCCCACCCTGTTCCACCCAGAGTTTACTATAGCTACCAGAAGAGAACTGAGCAGATGCAAATAGACTTAGAAGCAAACACGTCAAAACACCGCAAACACTACAACAATGAGGCGCCCGACAAACCCCAGCTTGTCCCTGTGGTGGCCCAGCCCAGAACATCCTCCCACTGATCCAAGCATGGCCTCTCACCAAGATCCGAGCGGTTTTGCCACGGTCCATTGAGGCGGCGACGAGCTGGGTGAGTGGCTTGACAAAAATCAATTAGAAGTGTGAAGAGAAAAACACCTGCTATACAAAACAACAACCATCAGGCGTGGATACCTCCACTCACCTGAACACCGAACTGAGTTCATTACCTTTCGAGGTCTCCACAACCCATCTTTTCTGTATTACTTGGTTGTTAGTTTATTTATTATTAGTAGTATTTTTTTAAATTTGTCATTCTCTGCTTGTGTACAGCTTTACACTGATTCGATTGCATTTTTTTTGTTCTAAGACTGTGAATGCCTACAAGAAAATGAATCTCAGGGTGGTATATGGCGACATGTACATGATAAGTTTACTTTGACTTTGATTGCCATTTGCAGAAGAGGGTTCCAAATTTCTTTGACGTTCCCGGACTTTATATTTCCCAAACTCATTCTTGAGTTTGGTGCTTCCATTTTCACTGCTTACAATGTTGTCCATCTTTATTTAACTGGCAAACTATGAAAGTAGTTTCCAATGCATCATCTAAGTCACTTATAAATATAGGTGCCCTGACTGCTGAGGGCCAGCATACCAAATGCTTTCGTCACCACCCTGTTGACCTGAATCTTGTGTATCTAACTAAGGTTCTAACCAGTCTGAGGGTCTGTACATGGGTTGGATCCTACCAGAATAGGCCATTTGGACCTTTCAAGTGTGTTTCTGGAATTGGTACTGATGGTGCCATCATTGCCACCACATGCCATCACTGACCTTGAGTCAGTGTTGAGATTAAAATGGTGCCAGGGCTCATTTTGCAGCATTGAGATACTAAACATAAAACACTCTGTGCAGTCTTTCACAGCTAGAAGCTGAGGTGGGGTCTTTGCCAGCCACAGAACCAGAAGAGTATTTTTCATAGTCTTTATGTTCAATGTTCCATCAGGAGATGTTTAGATAGGCTCATGGATGTTAGAAAAATGGCGGGCTAGCGAAGAGATAGATTGGTCTTACAGTAGGTTAATAGATGGGCACAATATCATGTGCCAAAGGGCCTGTACTGTACTGTGCTGTAGTGTTCTATGTCCAACGTTCTGTGTTCATTAACACTCAGAATTTAAAACAGACAAAAATAGAGCTGAATATTTAGAAAAAAATTATTAATTCACTAAATTTTTAAAAAATCATCAAAAGCATTAATGCATTTTTAAATAAAACTGTAAACCAGAAGAAAATGATTGACAAGTATATCAAACTCACTGTTATCTCCTAATCTGCAGGCATAGAATTCCCATTGAACTCCATGTGTATGGAATGAGCACCAAGTCTGACCTGGTGGAGAGGTGGTGATTCTGTAGCATAACGGCTATCTCTCTGCCTTCTATGATGAAGTACAGTGATAGATGCCAATCATCATGTGAAATTCCATGCAGGAGTGTCCAGGCCTTGTAATGATGATGGCTGGCAGTTTCAATTCAAAAAGACTTATCAAAACTCAGTGCGGCCATTCCATGATCCTTACTCTCTGCCTCAGCCTGCTCAGCTAATTCCCCAGCCAGGTCAACAGGTTAATTCCATTTGTTTTTATTTAGTGCATACAGCCTTTTTAGTGATTATCTGGATCTACTATAAAGATGAAAAATCCAATTGTGATAGCTGGAATCCAATTAGACTTCCTGAATCATACAATATAAAAATAACTACATAATTATAGACCACTTCCTAAAATTTAGTTCCATTGAAGTCACCAAATGCAAAAAATTATATGATGATCTCCATATATACTTCATTTTCTATCCATAATAGTATGCTCAAAGTCTTGACTATTACTTCAGATGACAGAAACCACCAAATGTAAATCTCTCCAACATTTCACCTGCACTACTTTACTTTCATGCATTTTGTTTTCATGAATCAGTGATAAATTCAGGCTTCCAACTGACTGAACTTACAAATAAACAACACGAAATAAATGGAAATCTGCACAAAAGTAAACATGAGGACATTCCTATGTAACACTTACCCAACAGGCTGGTATATGTCTAGGGGAAAAGGAGATCCAGCCACTCACCAACCCCACCTCCCGTACACGCAGGTACTGTGAGAATCAAGTTTATGCCGCGTGCACACACACCATATCAAACTCACACCAGATACTGTTATGGAATACACTTTAAAGATTTTACTAAAACTAAAAGAGTACTATGCAATACAGTATATATGAAGGAAAAGAAAATAAAGTAAAAGGCGCCAACTTATCAAAGTTCAGTCAGTTTAGTGCTCATCATTGGAGCTCAACCATCGAACCATTCGACCCCTCGTCACTTTCCTCCAACCTCCACGTCCTTGCACCTGGGACCACCCGGGTGGTCGACCGAGCAGTGCAGCGCACGTCCACCTTCCTCGGCCTCTTCTCCCCGACTCCCCTGAAAAGACCGCGAAACCCCCAAGCTCCCAGCCTCACAAGACAAAATAACATTCCCCATTGGTCAACAAATGAATACAATCCCGATATCAGCAAGTCTAAAGCTAAACAACTGCGAGAGAAAGCACTTATCATACAAAGAAGCATTCCTACTCTTAACAAAACAAAGAAGCCATTTTGATTAACATACACAGTACATTGTACACCTACATGACCAGTTTTAAATAACCACTCAGAAAAAAATAATACGAAAGGAAAAGGTGGATCAATAAAGTCACCCCAAAATATCTTGTGTAAAGTTTGTAGGTACAAGCTCTGAAATTAGAATGCTCAATAGGATGTTTTGTTCTAATGGAGCTGAAATGCCCTCATTCACATCTTTACTGTTATGCTGTATGTATTTCATTTAGCACCTCTGTAAGAGCTGCTGTTCTGCTGTCAGCCTGTTTGGGTTATTGTTGAAGAAAAGGGATGGTGTGGAATGTGTGCCAACCCATTAGCGGGAGGCTTTCTTGGTGAAGGACACTAAGGTTGGGCTTGGGGCTTTTGTTAGAGAGGAGATGAAGAGAAAAGATGCTGGGAGAACCGATCGAACATACGGTGGGAGACCCGTTTGTTCAAGATGGACTGTTATCGACGTTTGGAAGGTAGTGCGTGCTTTCACATTAACGAAGGCCCAGTGCGTGAGTGACAGAGAAGTTCGAGATTAGCTCCAATTTGTGCACATTTGACTGTTTAATTAGAATGGGCCCTTTTCTTTTTGTTATTCTTTACTAACCCTTCCGTTAAGATTCATAAATATAATTCCTTTAATCATATGCAGTTATTTCTTGGCATTGATTTGTAACAGGGTAGCAAATGACACAGCATCCACAAAAAATTGAGTTTTGGGAGGTGGATCAAGCGTGCCTTAATCTCACGAGTTTGGTGGGGCTGGAGGTTGTCTTCCCTAGACTTACGCAGCCAGAGAAACCAGAGTGGTTTCAGAGTGAACAGAATGGATCATTCACCTCACTGAGATGATTCATACTGTAAAACACAAGATCAATTGACTTAAATGTTCAAAGTATATTTACTTTCAAAGTATGTAGAGTATGCATCATATAACCTTGGGATTTTTCTCCCAATGGGCAGCCACAAAGAAGTACAAAAGCGCCCATAACAAAAGAAGACCTTACAAAGAAGCTACTGGCATCATTAAAGAAGGAGGCAGAATCTCTGGGACTGCAATCTTATTAAATTTCAAAAATAAACATTACTTCCTTAAAAAATGAAAATAATTAAAGCAAAGTACATGGCTTTCTTTACAGTCATGGTGTTGCTCAGTTTTATGTTCATAGCGTTTTCAGGTCTATACATTTGTAGTCAGCACATTCTACGTACAAGGCACCATTGCCTCTTATCTGTCTTCCTTAGATGGTACAAACCAAATAGTTCAGAGACTTAGCCCTTTGGTGACCAGTGGCATTGATGTCCTGAGGACTCAAAACAATTCTTCAATTGCCATGGAATTTTTAATTTCCATGATTTACTTCAGATAAAGTTGAATTCTCCATTATTACCACTTAAATATAGACATTTTGTGATCAAAAGTCTAGGCCTAAGGATTAACCAACAGTATTGAAATAAAATAAATTTAATAATTCCTAATCTTCAGGATGGAAATCCCCATTCAATTCAGAGTCTCTGGGCCTATCCTAAAGGCCAGGGCAGTAAGATAAAATGGGTGAGGTAGAGTTTACAATGTGACACTGAACAACCTCAATACCAAATTCTTGTTGAACTTCACATGAAGCCCAGTATCTGTAGATTGCAGACAGTTGAACCAGCATCTGTCATTTAGCACATCCCTTTATCAATAGTAGATCTGTCCATTCCAGGACTTAGCCAGGAGCTAATAAATACCAGTAGTTGCTAAGGAACCATCAGTTACAGTCTGCACTCTAAGACCCAATGTCATGTGATGAACAGGTGAAGCACCACAGTGAAGAAAAAAATTAAGAGAGTGAGAAAAAGTGAGACTAATGACTTGAAAAGAATGGCTGTTCAATTAAACATTTTTATATATGTGACTATGATGATAATTTAGATAAGTGAAAGGTTAAGAAATTTTCCAGGCCTAAATGAAAAGCACTAAAAAAAGTCTGGGCAAAAATACTGCAAATTCATTCCTAGGTTCTCACATTCATAGTGTTTTAGTACCAATTGAATAATAACACACTTTTATTACATTAATATTACAATCTAATATTATTGAAATGGCACAGAGTAACAGCATGGGAAGCCTATGTCAAATCTCGCAATTATCAAACTTTTTCTCTGCCGTGTCACATTAGGCTTGTCCAAATGATTTATGTAAATTGCCTCCCTTTTTACTGCTGATTACTATAGAAATAAAGGTTTTTAATATTTTTAAAATAGGGACTTGGCATTTCTCGAGAGTTCATCCAGACAGAAACTGTTCCGCTCAGTTCATGCCAACCCATTTTAAACTGCCTACTCCCATCGACCTGCACCGAGACTACAGACCCTGAAATCCCTACAATCAATGTACCTATCCAAACTTCTCTTAAATGTTGAAACTGAGCTTGCATGCAACACTTGCGCTGGCAGCTCCTTCCACATCCTCACAACTCTATCAGTGAAGAAGTTTCCTCTCATGTTCCCCTTAAACTTTTCACCATTCACCCTTTACCTAGTTGTAGTCTCAGCCAATCTCAGTGCGAAAAAACCTGCTTGCATTTACCCTATCCATACTCCTCATAATTTTGGCTGGATGGGTGGAAATATTGTCAAGATAGATATTGGAATTGGTGGTTTTTTTAAGAAAAAAAGTCTGCTGAGATGGAGAAGAAAAAGATCCAGAGAGAAGTGTCAGAGATGGTCCAGGTAAACTTGAGGACAGGGTGGAAGTTGACAGTGAAGACAATGAAATTGGTGAGTTGTGTACAAGTGCAGGGATCAGCATCAAAGTACCTGTAGTTGCTAGTTTCACAGATAATGAACTGATGGGAGCTATGCCCCAGTGGGCTTTGAACAAGAACTGTTCCACGCAGGCATAGCTGGGAATCAGGTAGGTGCCCTTGTCTACTCCTTTGGGAGGAAGCGTGAGACAAGTTTCAAAGCAAAAGGACAAACTCTGCCAAGTAGAGGGGAAATACTTGCATCTTCGTTCTCTAAAGAAATAGAAGGCCCCTGAACCTTCCTAATTGGGGAATGGAAGTACAGAGCCTGAACACTCATGTTCACCCCTTCCTTTCTCCAATTGCCCATCACCTCCCTCTGGTGCCCCTCCTCCTCGATCCACTCTCCTCTCCTATCAGATTCCTTCCTCTTCAGCCCTCCACCTATAACCTCCCAGCTTCTTACTTCTTTCCCCACCTAACCCACCCATCCACCTCAACTGATTTCATCTATCAATTGCCAGCATGTATACTCCTTCCCCCCCCCTCCACCTTCTTATTCTGGCTTCTTCCCCCTTCCTCTCCAGTCCTGATGAAGGGTCTCAGCCTGAAACATCAACTCTTTTATTCCTCTCCTGGCCTGCTGAGTTCCTCCAGCATTTTGTGTGTGTTGATCTGGATTTTCGGCACGTACAAAAGGATATCAGCCTAAAATGTCAACTGTTTATTCCTCTCCATAGATAGTGCCAGACCTGCTGAGTTCCTGCAACATTTTATGTCTGTTACCATGGTAAAGGATTGTCATTTGGGGCCCGAGAATTATCAAAGTGGTCTAGTGTATGGAAGATGTCCCCGGTGTTAGTGGGCTGGGATAGGACAATGTTTGGGTGTGAAGTAACAAGTTCAGTAAGGCAAGAGCAGGCAAAAACATTGGAACCACCAGGGCAATCCCACTGACTTCATGTTAATAAGAGAAAGTCTGTAGATGCTGGAAATCAAAGTAACACATACACAATGCTGGAGGAGCTCAGCAGGCCAGGCAGCATCTATGGAAAAGAGTAAACAGTCAACATATCGAGCCGAGATCCTTCATCAGGACTTGTCTGCATGACTTCATGCTAACAATGTGATGGGTGAAGATGGCAGGAGGAAGCCCAAAATCCTAACTTTTCACACCGGATCATCTATAATGCACAGCCAACTGAGACTTCTGATAAAATTTATTGTATCAACTAATCTGACCAGGAAAATAGGTGAAGAACACCACATGCATGAAAATGGACTCCAAGTTCTACATGTATTGACTCAGAGGCCCTGGTGGAGTGACCCTGTATTCATTTATATATAGAGTGGACATGGAGAGGATGTTTCCTATAGTGAGTGAGTCTAAGACCAGAGGGCACAGACTTAAAATAAAACTTCCCTATAGGACAGGGATGCAGAGGAATTTCAATCACCAGAGAGTGATAAATCTGTGGAATTCATTTCCACATACAGCAATGAAGGCTAAGTCATTGGGTATATTTAAAGCACAGGTCAATAGGTTCTTGATTAGTAAGGGCATTAAAAATACTGGGGTAAGGCAGGAGAAGTGGGGTTGAGAGTGAAAATAAATTAGACCATGAGATGTAGGACCAAAATTAGGCCATTTGGTCCATTGTGTTTGCTCCACCATTTTGTCATGGCTGATCCATTATTCCTCCTCATATCCAATCTAAAAGGACACACCTCTATTCTGAGACTGTCTTAGACTCCCCCACAATGGAAACATCCTCTCCACATCCATTGTATCGAGGTCTTTCAGCATTTGATAGGTTGCAATGAAGTCATCCCTCATTCTTCTGATAAATCAGCCATAATGAAATGACAGAGCAGACTCAATGGGCCAAATGGACCAGTTCTGCCCCCATGTCTTATGGACTCATCCACAGTGGGGGTCAGAGAACCCCCCCGTTACCAGCTCAATAGATAGCTGAAGTAGTCAGAAGTCAAGGTCAATGCCACTAATCTAGCTGAGGACCTTGATGAAGTGCCACAATAGGTTTAATGACCTTATCCAACTGAGCAAAGTCAATGAATGCACCATTGGATGCCAAATCACACTGCTTCATTAATCACTTGCCTAATGGCAGAAATGATTCATCAGCTTTCCAACCTAATATTTATACGCTTAACCTCATCTTCACATTCCTAGCACTTTCGCAAACCTTAAGTCCCCATTCAGACAGCCTGTACTAGGCAATGTTTACTTAAGAAGGATGTAACTATCTACCCTTGTTGCCTTAACATTGCACAAGAACACCGTTTCAACCTTAATCATATCCTCCATCACTGGAGTACAACATGGGCATTAACATAGGGAGAAGATCTTTGCTATCAGACAGAAAAGGAGGGAAGCAGATAATTCAGAATTGTTTGTTTAATAATGTTAGTGCATAAACACAAACAGGAATTTAAATTGAGAGCACTGCCCGGTTAGTGTTAAGGTGCTAATGCCAGGAGATGGTCCTGATCACCACAATGACACAACACTGTCACTTCATTCTGCAGCTGTCTCACAGTGCCAAGATTCAGGAGAATGTGTTAGATTATTATACAATAATGAGAAGCATCTGAAGAAAATATTTTTTTAAAACAGTTCAGTTTCAAACTGTAAAAACTTTGTTCGCTCATTGCTCAGAGCCACAAGTTTCTATTTTGCTGGCTACCAACATGATCAATGAGCGATGAGCAATAATTGGCACGGACTTCACCACAGGGTCAGTCTGCCATACTCAGGAGTCTCACAAGCTCATCAGTCATTACTGGGTGGCAGATAGAGCAGCTGGAATCTATCAACGAGGGGCAGATGTCATCAACTGTGATTGGTGTAATTTACACCAGAGAAATCACGGTATCAGCATCTCCTTCCATAATCATCAGGAAGATCATGACTTCACATTACTGGGACTGTGCCAACTATATTCTGCCAAGGGCGCAAATTTTCACTGCAGAATATGCTTGTTGCAGGAACAGTGACTCCATTTACTATAATGGAGAGGAGTGGTTGCAAGGGACCTCGGTAAAAATTAGGTCATTCACATTTCTTTGATGTATTGCCTTTAGATGTTTTCTATTGTTTACGTGCTTTTAAGTATTTTAAGAGACTTATTAAAGTTTTTAATAATACTTTAATTATTATAATTTTTAATGCCAGAGACAATTGGGATCATTCCTTTGAATCTTTGATACTCTTGACATCTGGAAACGTCTTTGGTATGGCTCAACCAACAGCAAAAGATTGTTTTTTTTTCAATATATCCGTGGGCAGAGCTTGTCAGACTCCACTGCATGTGGGACTTACCTCTGGGGATCCCTGCCCACTATAATGTTTAGTCCATAATAATTAGCATGTCTTCTGGAAAAATAACTTCTTGATGGAGGATGTGCACAAAGTACACGTAGGACGCTGGGGAGGTGAGCAGCAAGTAACATCCGGAAAATTTCAGACTGTTATTCTTGTTCACAGTATTTTTCAATAAGAATTAATAGGAGGTAAAAACAGACTTGGTTCATGGTGCTAATGATAAATGCTATCTGGGTAAGATGAGTAGCCCTAAGAGGTTGTGCTAAGCTAGAATCCATTAGGGTAGAGTTAAGAAATAAGGAAGAGAATGGTGTACATTAAAGGTCACTAAACCACGGACCCTACTGCATAATAATACCTGCACTGCACCTTTACAGGTTCGACACATTCTTAAGCTTGCAATCTGCCCTGATTCAAGCCATCTAGGGCCTTTACATGTCCAACAGAACAGGAAGAGAGAGGAGCATCTTTTCTTTAATCAGGGTAGTTTATATTTAAACATTGAGATACAGTGCAGAGTAGACCTTCCAGCCCTTCCGTATGCACCGCCCAGCAACCCCAATTTTTATACTAGCCTAATCACAGGACAATTTACAGTGACCAATTAACCTAATAACTGTTAGGTCTTTGGACTGTGGGAGGAAACCAGAGCACCCAGAGTAAACCCATGCGCTCACAGAGTGAACATACAAACTCCTTACAGACGGCAGCAGGAATTGAACCCCAGTAGCTGGCACTATAAAGCATTGTGCCAACCACCATGCTACCTGGGTTAGTTTTAACACTGCCTGGAGGGTGGCACATCAGAACGTTGCACTAACAAGGAATTAACTGTACTGGTAATAATTAACTCAGTTCTCATAATCCCAAAACAAATATGCTCTTTGTACCTATAGAGAATAAAACCTTTGATGTGCATGAATTCAGTCCTCAGTTTCCATATAAAGAGTGGTTTATCCCTTTCAGCTTGAATTTGATTTTATAATCCTCTACAGTAGTGTAACGATTATTAAGTTCCAGCAGAAGCTGCAATATTTTCAGATTTGTCTGGGTAATTAACTCTAATTAGAAATTAATTAAGTAACTAATTGCCGGTTTAAATATTTGCATGCATAAAGCATAACTAATTGTGAAAGTGTGGCAGGCTGTATTATCATTTGAGAAAGGGAGCAATCATTTCCTATTGATGAGTAATAAACATCAGATAGTTGTTTTAGTTTGCAAAACGTGAGTAAACAAACATCTCCATCAATCATTAAAAATATAATTGGTTTAAAGTAATATGTGGATATCTGCATGTTGAAAGAAAATCAAATCCGACACATAAAACCAGACAAAGCATACTTTTATAGCTGAGCAATTTTGTGATTTGGGTGGCACACTGGTACAGCGGTTAGTGTAACACTATTGCAGCACGAGCGACCAGGAATTCAATTCCACTGCTGTCTGTAAGGAGTTTGTATGTTCTCCCCGTGATGGTGCGTTTCTCTGGGAGCTCCTGTTTCTTCCACATTCCAAAGACATAGGGGTTAGTAATTGGTCAAATGGGTACAATTGGTTGTTGGGCTGGAAGGGTCTGATATCCAACTGTAGCTCTAAATCTAAATCTAACTCTCCACTACAGAAATATTTAAAGTAAAACCCCTAGCATACCTATCCATATTCTTAGCCAAAGCCAAGGGATCATCTCATCACAATCCAATGCCACTAGTTAATTTAACATCAGTCTCTCTCTGCCTCTACCTTGATGCTGCCAGAGGATGGTGCTGGAGTCTCGGGTCTTGGGAAAGATTTATTCAATGTTGTTTTGTGGCTGTCTGTGGGAAGATGGACTGTATACTGCACATATACTTTGATAATAAATGTACTTTGAATGTGTCAGTACTCGTCCTATCATTCTGTCAGAAAGCTGAGGTCTCAATGCTTAGTATGCCATTATAAATATTTTATCTGTAAACTCCCACCTCTTACCCTTGCTTGACACCAATCAACACTCTCAGCACAGTTGCAGCTTTATAAATTGATTTTTTGGCAAATATACCTGCATTGATCTGGCTTAAAACCACAAGCAAAACTCATGGCTCTGCACTAATTCCCACCTTTAAGCTCATAGGAGAATGGAATAGTGTTGTTCAGAAGAAATTGTATCCCTTCCCAACATAATATTTCAACACTGGAAAATTCAGCCCAACAAGGAATTGAACATTTCAATGCACAAAACTGATCAGATTTCAATGTATTTTGAGGTGCAAACAAAAGCATTTGAAAACACACATACACAAAATGCTGGAGAAACTCAGCAAGTCAGGCAGCATCTATAATTAGGTGCTTCATATCAGGACCCCTCATCAGGATTGGAAAGGAAGGAGGCAGAAACCAGAAATGGAGGTGGGGGGAAGAGAAGGAGTACAAACTGGCAGGTGATAGATGAGACCAGATGGATGAAGTAAGAAGCTGGGAGGTGATAGGTGGAAGAAGTAAAGGGCAGAAGAAGAAGGTATCTAATAGGAGAGGTCAGTGGACCATGGAAGAAAGGAAAGGAGGAGGGCAACCAGCAGGAGGAGATGAGGAGAAGAGAAATAGTGAGAGGGGAATGGAAAAAGGGAAAAGGGGGATGGAAGAGTAGTTAACTAAAGTTAGAGAGATCTATGTTCATGCCATCAGGCTGCTCAGACAAATTATAAGGTGGTGCTCTTCCAACCCAGTTTAGGCTTTACCATGGCAGTAGATGAGGCCATGGACCAACATGTCAGAATGGGAATTGGAAGTCAAATTGAAATGGGTAGTCAGCAGGAGATCCTGCCTTTTGTGGCGGACAGAGCAAAGGTACTCAATGAAGTGATCTCTCAATCTGCACTGGGTCTCAACAATTTGCTGGAAATTATTTGAAGGTTGTGTATTTATTCATGAAGGTAGCCTTTCCCCTCTGATCTGCCAGCTTGGTTTGAACTAGCCATTTCCTGCCCACTATATCTCACTCAGAATGATTATGTCAATGTCAAACCATCGGAACTTCCAGGCTGTGACCGCAGAAACTTGGTTCTGGTCTGGTGCAAGTGAGTCTGAACATGAGGCTACCAATGCAGATCCTGGACTTCTTTCAATGTCACAGCATAAAAACAGGCCCTTCGCCCAGCCTGACTATGTTGACTGCATTGCCCAGTGAGCTAGTCCAATCCGCCCACATTGAACCACCACCCTCTAAACTTCGATGTACTTATCTAGATGGCTTTTAAACGTTGCTAATATGCCCACCTTAACCACTATTTTTGGAAGTTTAGTCCAAATAGGTACCACCTTTTGCCCGATGTCCCTTGTCTCTGATCTTATCTCTATGTACTCTTGTATTTTAGCACACCCTCCCTGGGAAAAAGACTGTTCTTTCACCCTGTCTATGCCCCTCATGATCTATATACACTTATCAGGTCACCAGTCAATAGTCTATGTTTCAGAAAATCAAGTCCTAGTCTACACAGCCTCTCCCTGTAACTCAAGTCCCTAAGTCCAGGCAGCATCCTGGTATATTGTTTCTGCGCTCTTTCGAGTTAAGTAATACCTTTCCTGTGATAGGGTGACAGATTTGTACACAATGCTCCAAGTGCTGCCTCACCAATGTCCTATATAACTCACTAAAACTTCCCAACTCCTATACACAGTGCCCTGATAGAAGGTCAGCGTACCATGCACCTTCTTCAACTTCAAGGTGCATTTAATATCAAAGTGTGTATACATCATACAACCTTGAGATTTGTCCCCATACAGGCAGCCACAAAACAAAGAAACCCAAAAGAGCCCATAAAAAAGACCATCAAATACCCAATGTGCAGTGAGGCAAAAAAAAAATTCTGCAAACAATAAAAGTAAGCAAATAGCATTCAGAACAAAAGTGAGTCCAGAGGCCGGAGCAGCTGGAACAGACCACAGCCTCTGCCTCACTTCAGCGCAGAGCCCTCAGACACAGAGCCTGGAGCAGGCTACTGTCTCAGTTCAGTGCAGAGCTGAGTAAACATCGTGGAGAGTAGTGAGCAGAACCGGCCCGACCCTCACCTCTGGTCCCGACACCCTGCCTTTTCAATTTATTTGGCCAGGCATTTAAATCATCCAAATTCCTCACTCTAGGACCCAGGCCCTGTTGCACTGATATGCTTTGTGCCTGGATCCTGCCACCACATTTTGACCTGTACCCGAACCTTCTCGAATCAGCTTGGCACATAGATCAATCAAACCTTGCTCTCGGTTTAGGTATAGGGGGCCTCAAATGTGCTTCTGCTCACCTTATCACCCTATCTTTCTGTGATGCCATTTTTCAGCCAACTGTGCACCTGAATAGCTTGGATAGTGGTATTAAAGGGTGCCTCAGGTTAACTAATCTAATCCAGGGCCAAGTTAGGAATGGGGTATTGTGATATTGCAAAGACACTGGGTAATGCCTGGGGAGATTGGGAGCACAAGAACTCCCTGGTGGGCTTGCAGCATAACAGCAGATACATCAGATCTTGGCACTGAGAAGTTAGTACAGTACAAGATCAAGGATCATGGGGTCTATGTCTATAATTAGGACCAAACTGGTTTAGCCAAGGAAGAAGCTAACTGAAATCTAAAAGGTGATCATATTTTTAATGTGGTTTGGAAGGAGCTTCTGGTCGTTCTACCTGGACACTCATGTAAATCAATTAGCTCCTTCATTGCAGATAATGTGATTGGTTTATGCTGAGCCAGTGAAATTGTGCATGGTATGTAGAAAAATTTAATCTCAAACAATTGTTGGATCATAATATGGTTATGTTAAATACCAAACAACTACCTCAGCCATAGAAAAAAGGATGCACTGTATTTGTCCCTATCACAGTTTATTACTGACAAATCAACCATGGCAAGAAGGTTTCTTTGTCACTGTAATGAGAATGTGGCTAATATGACAAAAGATTTCCTCTGATTCATAGATGTTAGTAACATTTTAAACATTACAGGAAGACTTCCTCAGATAGCTTTCTGATAAAAGAGTAACGCAGCAGGAAGGTTATCCTGTCCAGTATGGCTGCAGCCTCGCTAATGTACCTAAACACACAAGATTCTGCAGATGCGGAAAGTCCAGAGCCCCAGACTCAAAATGCTGGTCAGGCAGCATCAACGGAGAGGAGCAAAGAACCAGCTATAACCAGTCAGGAGATGCTGCCCAACCTGCTGAGTTCCTTCAGCTTTTTATATGATTTCCATTTGTTGCTGCTTTAGGCTGAAGGTGATCAGAACTTGATACAACAGTGGTTGGCCTTGTCGACAACGGCAACAAGAGAAGGTCAAGCGGCTGGTAGAATAGTGTGAGTCCAACAACCTAAAAAAGTGGTCAAGACCAAGGAGATGATTGTGGACTTTAGGAAGCTGCAGACTGACCACTCCTCTCCGCACATAAACGGTTCCTCCATGGAGAGATTTCAGAGCACCAAGTTTCTGGGAGTGTACATAATGGATGATCTCACTGGGTTCCTTAACACCACCTCTTTAGTCAAGAAAGCAAAGCAGCAGCTCCACTTCCCACGGAGATGGAGTCTCACCCCGTGATTCCCCCCTCCCCCACCAACATTCTAACAATTTTTACAGGAGCACCATTGAGAGTGTCCTCACCAGCTGCATCACCATCTGGTATGGGAATTGCAAGGCGTCTGACCGCAAGGCCCTACAAATGCTGAGAGGATCATCGGGGTCTCTCGTCCACATATCCGAGATATTTATCAGAAACACCGTATAAGCAGTGTCAATGATCCCTCCTACCTCCCCAACAATCTCCTTGGCCCCTGCTATCAGCAACACACCCAAAATGCTGGGTTAGCTCAGCGTGTATGGAAATGAACAGTTTCAGACTAAGATCCTTCTTCAGGACTGAGAAGGAAAGGGGAAGATGCCTGAATAAAATGACGAGGTGAGGGGAATGGGGTTAACTGGAAGGTGAAAGGTGAAGCCAGGTGGGTAGGGAAAGCTGGAGTAAAAGGAATCTGATAAGAGAGGAGAGTGGAAATAGGAGAAGGGGAAAGAGGAAGTGACCTGGGGGGGGAAGTAATAGGAAGGTGAGAAGAAGGATCAAAGTCAGGTTAATATCACCGGCATATGTCGTGAAATTTGTTAACGTTGTGGCAGCAGCACAATGCAATAGAGATAATAGAGAGAAAAAAAGAAAACTGTGAATGACAGTAAGAAAATATCTAATATATTAAGTAGCTAAATTAGATAAGTAGTGCAAAAACAAATAGGAAACAAAAAATCTCATGAGGTAGTATTCATGGGTTCAGTGATGAGGTGGCAAAGGGGAAGAAACTGGTCTGGAGTCATTGAGTGTGTGCCTTTTGGGTTATGTACCTCCTTCCTGATGCCAGCGATGAGAAGTTGGGTGCTGGAGGTCCTTAATGATGGATGCCAACTTTCTGCGGTACTCTCCTTGAAGATGATCTGGATACTATGGAGGCCAGTATCCAGGAGCCCATAATGGAGCTGGCTAATTTTACAACTCTCTGGAGCTTATTTTGATTTTGTGCATACCTTCTTGGCATGAGAAGAGGTAGAGCCAGTTGATTAGACTTTCCAATGTGTGGCCGTGAGATAGCATGGTAAGTGCTCTTGATGGTGGTCCAGTCTGTTGGTTCCTCTGGTACCACAAGTAGCTTGCTGGTAATAATTAGTTACGGATTATTAAAAGGTTAGAGTGGGGAATGGAAGTACCATAGCATTAGAACAAGGACTTTAGGATAGGAAGCAGCTTCTAACACCAGGCTGCATATGAGTACTAAACTCCCTGCCACCACCCAGGCCTTATCATGAAGAAAGTGCCAGTAGTGTTACTCTGGGGAATGGAAAAAGAGAGAAGGGAAAGAAATTACTGGAAATTAGAGACATCAATGTTCATGCTGTCAGGTTGGAGGGTACTCAGAGATGTTACACTCCAACTTGAGAGTGGCCTTGTCATGCCAGTAGAGGAGGACATGGACCGACATGCCAGAATGGGAATGGGAAGTCAAATTGAAATGGGGGGCTTCTGGGAAATCCTGCCCTTTGTAGTGGACAGCACGAAGACGTTCGACAAATAATTCCCCAATCTATATCAGGTCTCTCCAACATGGAGGAGGCCCTCTGGGAGCACTGGAAGCAGTAGATGACCCGAACAGACTCACAGGTGAAGTGTCACCTCACCTGGAAGGACTGTTTGGGGCCCTAAATGAGGGAAGAGGTGCAGGGACAGATGTGGTGCAGCACTTGTCCTGCTTGAAGGAAAGTGTTGTTTATGTTGCTCTGGATTTTCAGCCTCTGCAGAATAACTTGTGATTATGAAGAAGAACTATCTAGTTTAATCCCTGCTTTCAACACTTGATCCATGGTTTTATAGATCATGATGCTCCAGGCACTCTCCTAACACCTTTAAAATGAATCAAGTTTCTCCCTTTATTCCAATTTAGGGTAGTGAGATCCAAATCTCTACTATCCCATTGGTAATTTTTCTCTTTCACATTGCCATAACTAGAAATTGTCAAATTCTTCTACTAATCACTTTAAATCAATTCCAACTAGTTTGTTTGACCCTCTCATAGTTTACTCATTATTTTATGCATCTCATCTGACTCTGCCCTCAACTTCATTTATCCAAAGGAAACAATCCCAGCCTTCCTAATCATTTCTTTTTCCTAAAAATTTCTATTTCTGGTGGCATGGTGCATCAGAGAACTTAACATGCCCTGACAAGTTCAACGCTCAAAAGTTCAAAGTAAATTTATTATCTAAATACATATAATTCACTATATACTGCTCTGAGATTAATTTTCTTGCTGGTATTCACAATAGAACAAAGAAATACAACAGGATTACTGACAGGTGGTAAGGATGGGCTCCCTCACCTCTGCCTCTCTGACTCTCAACACAGGTGCCCCCCGGGGTTGTGTTCTGAGTCCCCTCCTTGACTCCTTTAACACCCATGACTGTACTGCCACACACAGCGGATCAAATTCGCAGAAGACACGGCTTTGATCAGCCTTATATCTAGTGGTAATGAGACAGCCTACAGAGGAGAGGTTGACACCCTGACACAGTGGTGCCAAGATAACAACCTCTCCCTCAATCTCCAAAAAACAAAAGAGTTCATTGTGGATTACAGGAGGAAGGGAGACAGGCTTCACCTAATTAACATAAATGGGTCTGCAGCCGAGGGGGTGAGTAGTTTCAGGTTTCTCAGTATACACACCACCGATGATCTCACCCGGGCTGTACACACCAGCTTTGTGGCAAAAAAGCACAACAGCATCTCTTCCACCTCAGGCAGCTGTTTTCAGCATGGACCCCCAAATCCTCAAGACATTCTACAGGGGCACCAATGAGAGCATCCTGACTAGCTGCATCACTGCCTGGTATGGGAACTGCAGCAACCTTGATCGCTGGGCACTGCAGAGAGTGGTACCGACAGCTCAGCGCATCTGTGGATGTGAACTTCCCTCCATTGAGGACGTTTACAGCAGAGGGTGCAGAAAGAAGGCCTGGAAGATCATCGGGGACGCCAGTCACCCCAACCATAAACCGTTTCAACTGCTTCCGTCTGGCAAACGGTACTGCAAAATTAAAGCCAGGACCAACAGGCTATGGGACAGTTTCTTTCTACAAGCCATTAGACTTATAAATTCACAGGTCTGTACACTGGAACTGAGTCATAACGCAAAGATCTTTACTCCCTCATTTTGTGGGATGGATGAAAGATTTAAATAAATTTTAAATTCTAAAGAGTGGAATAAACAAAAAACTACACACAACGACTGACAATCAATGTGCAAAAGGAGACAAGTTGCACAAATACAAAAAATAATAAATTCATAAGTAAATAAACAATACTGAGAAAATGAATTATAGAGTCTCATGAGTTTTAGAGACAAGTGTCTAACCATCACCTGAAATGATCTGGAAGGAGCAGTATTTATAGGAAAGGCATCTCAGGAATTACAGAAACACAAGCAATGCTTTCCCTGTTTACTCAGTTTAACTAATGCAAAAATGACAAACAACACATTGCCTCTGTACAGACACAGTCCTTACGAACATTACTGCTCACTCAAGATGCAGATTATAGAATCATCCTCAATAGATATTAATTTAGAGAGATTATTTAAGTTCAGATTTATTTTGTGCCAGTCCAGGTTCCTGTCATGAGTACATTATTTGCTATTATCACAGTTCAGGCTGTAACTTAAGATTTTAGAATGATGCAGTAATCTAATTACAGGGTGCAGATTTTCCGCTTTGCAATTCATGATAGCGTCTGAATCCCCACAATTAGATCACTGCCTTTATAATCACTTTCAGGTGCCTATTAAAACTGCAAGAAAAGAGTCATTGAACATAATCCTTCCAACAGACACTGTACAATTTGACCTGTCATGCACTTGTCCCAATTTGCTTTATAGCCTGGAACAGGTGAACTGAGGTAAAACTCTAAAATTGCCCGTCATCATCGCTTCAGGGCAACATAACAGTTGAGAAGATTCAATTTTGATGACCTGTATATAATAAAGTAAGTTTTTGTTTTTGGAGCAGGATGTGAATCACACTGCTGAACAAATATTTTATCATCATATCTATACTTAGCCCTTTAATCTTCATTCCCGCTCCTGACTAGGTATTCAACAACCACTATTATTAAGGAATTCATTGATGCAGTTTCAACTGTGTTTGACAGAAGTTGATCTAATCTTGTGGAAGAAATCAAAATCTAAACTAATCCCTGTTGGTAAAAAACCAACCCAACATTTCCTCATATCCACAGTTGTTCAGTCTTGGCAATATCCTCATAAACTTCAAAGCACTCACATCTTTCCTGTAATGTGGTGACCAGAACTGTACAAGATATTCAAGCTATGACATCACAGACACTGTTTCCAATTCTTTGCTCTTACATTTCTTACTTCTTTGATAAAGCAAGGCCTATTGAATTATTGTGTCTGTCCGTCCTGCTACCTTTTGATTATGGAATTCAGGATGGTGTAGGTCGACCATTCTCCATTTCACCTCAATGGCTCTGTCACGGAGAAAGTGAAGAGGACAAACTTCCTTTGTGTGAACATAATGGATGATTTAGCTTGGATCCACAACACCTCCTCATTAGTCAAGACAGCACAGCAGCATCTACACTTTCTGAGGAGATTGAGGTATAAACAGCGCTTTACAGGAGCACCATCGAGAGTGTCCAGTCTGGCTGTATCATTGTGTGGTATGAAAGCTGCAAAGCATCAGACCACAAAGCCCTACAGAGGATAATAAAAGCACTGAGATGACTGGGGCCTCCCTCCCCTCTGATTGTGACATTTACCCGAGTTTTGTTGACAAAAGGCCCAAAGCACTGTTGAAGATCCTTGCCAGTCATCCCACGATCTCTTTGACCCACTACTGTCAAGAAGGAGGTTCAGGAGTATCAGGACGAGGACTGTCAGGCTGGGTGACAGCTACTTCCCTCAAGCTGTGAGACTAATGAATACCCTGCCACCTCTGAGGTCTCTGCACTAGGCTGGCGAGCTGTTTACTGTTTTCCTGTTTACTAATTACTTATGATGCGCATTACATACATTTTGAACTGCACTGGGTAGACTTCCCCATGGCACCATCCTTCCCAATTACACACCATTAATATGCTCTGAAGCCAATAGATATCCTCAACACCAAGCTTTGTATCATCTGTAAGTCTAATTATTAACATATGCATGTATGGAAGCCAGTTCTGAATCATGAAGTTGCCCTTGGCATCGCAGGAACTTAGTTAAAGTCTGGTACTCCTGTTTTGGCCCAATATGTTATCAGATTCAAGTACAACAATAGCTAATATGTACACATGTCAGAATCAGATTTAATACCACCAGTATATGTTGTGAAATTTGTCTTTGCAGTAGCAGTACAAAGCAATACATAATAATAGAAAAAAATTTGAATTATAATAAGTATATATATATGGCCACGGGTTCAATGTCCAGTTGGAAATCAGATAAGCACATTTTCATTAATTTATTTTTCAAAATGATTACACATGGTTCAGCAGATTTACCTTGATCTATGATTGTAAAATTGTTTCTATTTTCATTCCTCTTATTTGAGTTGTTTTGTTTAGGTCTCCCTACTCTACTCTGACTGCGAGGCCAGATTCTGCTGTAACTCCATGTACAAGTTTACAGATTGTACCACCGTAGTAGGCTGACAACAACCTTTCCCTCAATGTCAACAAAACAAAATTGCTGCTCATTGATTTCAGAAAGGGGGGGGAGGGATCTGGGGGTGTTCACATGCTCCTCTCAACATCGACAGTTTGAGGTTGAGCGGGTTGGAGCTTCAAGATCCGATGAGTGAGATGAGATGGTCTGTCATTATCCAACCATGTTGATCTCAGGGTCAGGAAAGCTCACAAATGCCTCTATTTCTTCAGGAAGCTGAAAAAATTTGGTACATCCCATCAACTTTTACCAATTTTTATGAAAGCATCATAGAAAGTATCCTGACTGAATGCATAACAGTTTGGTGTGGCAACTACTCTGCACGTGACCACAACAAACTTCAGAGAGCTGTGGGCACATCAGAGAAACCAGCCTCTCCTTTATGGATACTGTCTATTCTTCTTGCTGCCTCAGTAAAGCAGCCAGCATAATCAACCCATCCATTCTGGATATTCTCATTTCTCACCTCTCCCATCAGGCAGAAGATACAAAAGCCTGGAAGCTCGTCCCACCAGGCTCCTACCTCACTACTGTAAGACTCTTGAATGGATCTCTTGTAAGATAAGACGGACTCTTGGCCGCACAATCTATCTTGTTGTGCTCTTGCACTTTAGAGTTTACCCACACTGCACTTTTTTGGTAGCTTTTAAAGTTTAGTCAGCATTGTTATTGTTTTAATTTATTCTAGCTCAATGAACTGTGTAATGATTTGATTTGTAAGAAAAGATAAGCTTTTCACTCTATCCTGAAACATGTGACAATAATAGACCAACACCAATACTGATAACAAAACCACCCATGACTCCTTGGCCCAGTGGCAAGTAACATCTGTGCCACACAAGAGGTGAGCAATGATGATATTCAAGAGAATCCACCTATCACCCCTTGATATTCAACCTTCACTACCATTATCATAGAAACATAGAAAATAGCACATTACAAGCCCTTTGGCCCACAATGATGTGCCGACCAGGTAACTTACTCTAGAAGCTGCCTAGAATTTCCTTACCACATAGCCCACTATTTTTCTAAGCTCCATGTACCTATCTAAGAGTCTCCTAAAAGACTCTATTGTATCCGCCTCTACCGCCTTTGCTGGCAGTGCATTCCACGCACCCACCACTCTGTGTGCAGAACTTACCTCTGACATCCCCCTTGTACCTACTTCCCAGCACCTTAAAACTATGCCCCCTCATGATAGCCATTTCAGCCCTGGGAAAAAGCATCTAGCCATCCACACAATCAATGCCTTTATTCATCTTATACACCTCTATCAGGTCACCTCTCATCCTCCATCACTCCAAGGAGAAAATGCCACGTTCACTCAACCAATTCTCATAAGGCATGCTCCTTGTAAATCACCTCTGCACTGTCTCTGAAGTATCCACATCCTTTCTCAGTGAGGTGACCAGAACTGAACACAATACTCCAAGTGGAGTCTAACTAAAGTCTTGCATAGCTGTAACAATACCTCATGGCTCTTGAACTCAGTCCCATGGTTGATGAAGGCCAACACACCATACACCTTCTAAGCAACACTGTCAACCTACACAGCAGCTTTGAGTGTCCTATGGACATGGACCCCAAGATCCTTCTGATCCTGCACACTGCCAAGAGTCTTACCATTAATATTATATTCTGTCTTCAAATTTGGCCTACCGAAATGAACCATTTCACACTTGTCTGGGTTCAACTCCATCTTCCACTTCTCAGCCAAGTTCTGCATCCTAATCAAAGTCCCGCTGTAACCTTTGACAACCCTCCAGACTATCCATAACACCCCCAAATTTGTGTCATCAGCAAACTTACTAATCCACCCTTCTACTTCCTTATCCAGGTCATTTATAAAAATTACAAAGAGGAGGATCCCAGAACAGATCCCTGCGGAACACCACCGGTTACTGTCCTCCATGCAGAATATGAACCATCTACAATATGAATATGAACCTTTGCCTTCTGTGGTCAAGCCAATTCTGGATCCACAAAGCAAGGTCTCCTTGGATCCCATGCCTCATTACTTTCTGAATGAGCCTTACATAGGGAACCTTATCAAATGCCTTACTGAAATCCATATACACTACATCCACTTCTCCACCTCCATCAATGTGTTTTGTTATATCTTCAAAGAATTTAATGGTGTTCATAAGGCACAACCTGCCCTTGACAAAACCATGCTGACAATCCCTAATCAGATTATGTCTCTCTAAATGTTCATAAATCCTGCCTCTCTTCTCCAACAACTTGCCACCACTGAAATAAGACTCACTGCTCTAAAATTTCCTGGGTTATCTCTACTCTCTTTTTTGAACGAGGAAACAACATTTGCAAACTTCCAATCCTTTGGAACTTCTCCCGTTCCAATTGATGATGCAAAGGTCATTACTAGAGGCTCAGCAATCTCCTCCCTCACTTCCCACAGTAGCCTGGGGTATACCTCATCTGGTTCCAGTGACATATCTAATTTAATACCTTTCTAAAGCTCCAGCACATCCTCTTTCATAATGTCTATACGCTCAAGCGTTTCAGTCCGTTTTAAGTAATTCCCGCAATTGCCAAGGTCCTGAAGCAAAGTTTTCATTAAGTACCTCCGCTACCTCCCTTATAACTCCACCTCCAGCTCCTTAATGCAGTCTTTCATGAGCTGGAGTTGGCTGCACTTCCCGCAGATGTAGTCATCAGGGAGACTATCAGGTTCCATGAATTCCCTCAACCTACAGGAGGAGCATTCCACTGCCATATCTGTCATCCTGCCTGCACTGTACAATGGGCAACCAAGACCAAATCTTCCAACCTGTTTCTTTGGCCACAGCCTCTTCCCGTCGAAGCCTTTGGGGTCAAAGCCTGACGCACCTACTCTCACCACTGGCCTTCTCCCAACAATGGCTGCCCCGCTTACCCCTTCCGTACGTTTAATTAATTTGCAGTGCTCTGTTCCCAACGCTGATTAGACCTCTGGAATATCAGAATGCCTGTGAAGCTCTCCTTTTATACTAGCTTCATCGACCTATGAGTAGTAACCTCTTCGACATGCTCTGCTCCCAACACTGATCGGATCTCTGGAATTTGAGCTGGAATAGGGGTTACCATTGGTCTAGAGTAGCTATATACACACTGTGGCCATAAGAACAGGTCAGAAGCTAGAAATCCTGCAGAAAATGACACACCTCCTGACCCTCTAAAGTCTGATACCCATCTACAAGACTCAAGTCGGGACTGAGAAGGAATACACTCCCCTTGACGGGATAGATGGCAGCTTCAACAACAATCAGCACCATACAGGACATAAAAGGCCACTTCTGGCTTTTCCCCTCTCCTTCCCAGTCCTGATGAAGAGTTTCAGCCTGAAACATCAACTGTTCGTTCCTCTCCATAGATGTCCTGCTCCCGACTGGCTATCCCCCATCTCACTCATACCTCCTTGATGGTGCCTTAATTCCTGTCATCTGATTCCCTTTGGCTGCTAGGTCAATTAATTACAGCACATCTGGTTCCCATTAGAGAATATAGGATAAGAACTCTGCTGGCACAGTCATGGGTCGCCAGTTCGTTGGTCGATTCTAGTGTGTGTAAAGCTTGTTTCCTGATCCCGTAGGACTGTTAGTTCTAAGCTCTACTCCATTCCCTGGATATTCTACGTAAACCTTGTCTCCAAGTCAAGATTCCCGGGTTACCTGTTCCATGTCCGCGACTGTGCTAGCGCCTCTCAACCCTGCTTCCGTGCCTGTGTCCTGCACTTGGGTCCGTCCCCAGTCACTCCCTTGCAACAATAGATGCTGCCTGACCTGCTGGGTTCCTTCAGCTTTTTGTGTGTGTTACTCACGACCCAGCAGCCCACTTGATGGGCAATCTGTACACATCATTCACTCATTTCTGATGCAAAGTTGTAGCATTTTGTACCATCTAAAGCAACTCACTTAGAATCCTTACAAAGCGCTTTCCAAAGCAATAATCTCCAGCAGCTAGAATGACAAAGGCAGCAAAATCACCTGACCACTGCAAGATGGAATGTGCCCTCCATGCCATACACTATCTTGGCTTGGAAATATATCAGATCTTCTTCACCATTATTGGGTCAAGTTCCTGGAGCTCACTCCCTAATAACATTGTAGTGGCAAAACCAAGCCAAAACCAAAACGATTGCCACCGCCTGCGACCCTACAGATTTGCAATACTTGCATGACATGCCCTCTCTCCAATAGTGATTACTCCAAAGGTTGAGTTCTTTATTAGCAATTAGCAAACATAAAATCTTGAAGCGATGAAACTTAAATGTATCCGAGTGTAAGCTAAGTGTAATTGAGTATTATTGATCATCAGTAAAAGATATGACATCCGCCGGTCCCCAGCTACTACAAAACTGCCCAGAACAAAGCATGAAGATATAACCTACTCCCTCTGCTTTTACCACACCCTCACTCATGTGACTTGTTACCTTAATATATATAATAAACGCACAATAGAGAGTTAAATGTAGATAGAGCGATGCTCAATCAGCCATTGTGGGTATCCCTCCATCTTCAAGAACTACAGAGGTTCAAGAAGGCAGCTCACTATCTCCTTCTCAAGGACAATTAAATGCTAGCATGAATGCATAAAAGGAAACTCTGGGATATATGCTGCAGGCTTCGTTGTGTTTCTGTGATGAAGATAGTGGCACTATTTTCATTGCCAGCTTAAAGTGCGAGACAAACTTCACAAATATATAGCAAGGAGTTTTGCTCATATTTTCATTCACTGTAGTATGAATAGTCCTGATGCCCTACCTAATACATCAACTGTTAACTCACATCCATAGATGCTGCCTGATCTGTTGAGTTCCTTCAGTATTTGTGTTTGTTACTCTGGATTTTCAGCATCTGCAGAATCTCAGCGTTTATCAGTAGTGTATAGTCTGTTACCAAAGTCAACTTCAAGATCTCACATTTTGGTGAGAATTTTTACACCGATTATTATTCTCAAGAACCAAGCAAAATTCTTGCCAGTAAGCCCACCTTTTGCAGACAATATCTCACAGGTAGTCATCTTAAAGTTCTTCTTGTTACCAGGACTTATGACTCAACTGTTTCGGTGACTCAGAGTTCATCTTGGAAAGAGCAAAATGCTTTAAATATCCCCTGTTTGATTAGAAGGAATCACATGCTCTTTCAATTTGTGACATGTAAAGCAGCCAGCCCTCACCATTACATTTATTCAAACTGTGAAGCACAACCAGGGCCCCTCAACTCAAAGTCAATCATTTTCCAAGATTTAAATAACTATAAGATACAGTCACGAGTTCCTAACCAATGTTTAACGCCTGTGAAAGTGGAAATGGGCTAGCGAGAATTCCAGATTTATATTTCAAAACCACAAACCACTTTGTTAGGTACAGGAGATGCCTAATAAAGCAGCCACTGTGTGAGTGTCCATGGTGTTCTGTTGTTGTAGCCCATCCGCTCCAGTGTGTTCAGAGCTGCCCTTCTACACACCTGTTGTAACTCATGGTTATTAGAGTGACGCCCTTCCCCTTGTCAGCTTGAACCAATCTGGCCATTCTCCTCTGACCTCTCTCATTAACAAGGCATTTTCAGCCACACAACTGCCACTTACTGAATGATGCTTTTTTTTGTATTTCGCACCATTATATGTAAACGCTGGAGGCTGTTGTGTGTGAAAATCCCGGGAGATCAGTAGTCTCTGAGATAGTCAAACCACCCATCTGGCTTCAGCAATCATTCCACAGTCAGAGTCACTTTGATCACATTTCTTCCCCATTCCCCAATCATATGCCAGCAACACAATGCATAAAAGAATGCTGACAAGGTCAAAAAGTTCAGATGTTGTTCAGACTAAACATCAGAATGGGGAAGAAATGTGACCTAAGTGACTTTGACCGTGGATTGATTGTTGGTGCCAGATGGGGTGGTTTCAGTATCTGAGAAAATGCTGTTCTCTTGGGATTTCCACACATAACAGTCTCTAGAGTTTCAAGAGAAGGGTGTGAAAAACATCCAGTTATCAGCAGTTCTGTGGGCAAAAACATAGAGGTCAGAGGAGAATGGCCAGACCGGTTCAAGGTGACAGTAACTCAAATAACCACACTTACAACAGCAGTGTGCAGAAGAGCATCTCTGAATGTACAACATGTCTAACATTGAAGCAAGTGGGCTACAGCAGCAAAAGACCATGAGGCTGAACATACACAGTCTACATAATTGTCTACTTTATTAGGTACAGGAGGTATCTTATAAAATAGCCACTGAGTGTAGGGTCTGACATGGCTGCACAATCATCCAAGTGTCTTTATTTTTGTCTGCAAGTAAGAAAGACACATTTTCATCTACCATGATTTCTAAATCAAATTCAGGTCAACAATGAGTGAACATAGTGATAGAAAATCTAAGTGTTTCAGTGCAGCAGGATTAAAGTAAGAGTAGACTATACTTTGCTATGGCTTATGTGTACTACAAATGTGATAATAGAATGTTTATAGAAGTAATGTCACATCACTAATGCACCTGCAGGCACCATGTAGAAGTAAAACAATATCATTGTTCACACTGGCTCACACCATTTTTCTGCAGCTCTGCACACTGAGGTTTACAAACAGGAGTCATGCCAAACAGTTTGCTGGCACATTCTTTCTTCTGGAAAGTTGTTAATTCAATTGACATTCCATCTGCTGCTCATTCACTTGTGTCATTCTGGCATTATGTGTGAGCTACTAGCAATTCTTAGGCCACACAGCAACAGCTCACCAGTGGATCTGCTCATTTGTGGGAGCTTAAGTTTACACATTTGAACAGTTACATACAAGTATATCAATGAATGAACCTTTGAAAGTAAATGAAAGAAGGATTCCAAGATTCACGACCCTGAGATTCATCTTCCCACAGACAGCACGAGACAAAGAAACACCATGAGACCCGTTCAAAGAAAAATATCAAACCCCAACATACAAAAAAAGAGCAAATCACGTAAACGGCAATTAAGAGTGAGAAAACACAGAATACAAAAACATCAAACCACAAAGCAATTGTCAGGAACCTCACTGTTATGAGTAATTGCAGCGTGATGCTAAATGTCTAACAGAGGCGAAAGTGTGTTGGCCTCATGAACTGCTACAAAGGATAGTATTTATGTTGACATATAATAAATAAAAGGAACTGGTTCTGTGAAAGAGCTTTGAGATTTGCAATCCACTCAACTGCAAACACTGCCAGCATTGTGCATTCAGACCTCTTTGCTATCCCATATGAATGATTTCTAAGGACAGTTCCTGGATGAAGGACCAGATTTTCAGATTTTTGGAAAAACTTTAATCAATAAACTGCAAACTACTTCTAAACAGTCAGACTATGCCAAAACAGGGTGAATCAGATCAGATTTTGTCCATTACATGAGGTTTTGGGGGTTTCTTGAGAACACAGTACTTCATCTAGAACTTCATCTTGAGTCATAAAACACTACAGCACAGAACAGGCCCTTCAGCCCATTATGTTCGAGCCAAACCATGAATGCACCTTTTCCCATCGATCTGGACCCAGACCATGCCACTTTATACCACTCCCATCCATGCATAGATCCAAACTTCTCTTAAATATCGAAATCAAGCTCGTTCCACACTCTCACCACCCTCTGAATGAAGAAGTTCTCCTTAATACATTTCACCTTTCACCTTTAACCCAAGCCTCCAGTTCCAGTCTCACCCAACCTTATTGGAAAAGGCCTGCTTGCATTTATCCTGTCTATACCCCTCGTAATGATACCTGATAAAAGGAAATTTATGGTCACTCCAGTGATAGCTTTACTGCCAGTGGCAATCTTCTATTTATATGCACAGCTGCCTGGTTCCAGATGGTATCTGCATTTTATTGCATGGCAAATGGTAAAAATGTGACAGCTTGTCTCAACAAGCTCATATAATGGAACCAGGTCTTCAGGTATGTGTACGAAAACTTGTGAGTTTTGACTCAGTAGTCTCGAACACAAAGAAACCAAAACATTTTGGAAGTTTCAAAGAAACCCTACATTGTTAAATAGTTGATAAATACAAAGCAACCAAAAATAATCAGAAATGGCACTGGCAGAACAAAATAAACAAAGCACCAAACACAGTGAGAGAACTTCTATCGGTGGTCAGGCTTTATAAAGCAGCAACAACCTTGCACTCAACATCAGTATGACCAAAGAGCTGATTGTGGACTTCAGAAAGGGTAAGATGAGGGAACACAAGCCAATCCTCATAGAGGGATCAGAAGTGGAAAGAGTGAGCAGGTTGAAGTTCCTGGATGTCAATATCTTTGAGGATCTATCCTGGGCCCAAGATATAGATGCAGTTATTAAGAAGGCACGACAATGGCTATATTTCATTAGGAGTTTGAGGAGATTTGGTATGTCAGCAAAGTCACTTGCAAATTTCTACAGATGTACCATGGAGAGTATTCTAACTGGCTGCATCATCGTCTTGGAAGGGGTTGGGGGGTGTTACTGCACAAGATCGAAATAAGCTGCATAGAGTCGTTTACTTAGTCAGTTCCATTGTGAGCACTAGCCTCCACAGTATCCAGGACATCTTCAAGAAGCAACGTACACAAAATGCTGGTGGAACACAGCAGGCCAGGCAGCATCGATAAGGAGAAGCACTGTCGATGTTTCGGGTCGAGACCCTTCGTCAGGACGAACTGAAAGGAAAGATACTAAGAGATTTGAAAGTAGGAGGGGGAGGGGGACATGCGAAATGATAGGAGAAGACCGGAGGGAGTGGGGTGAAGCTAAGAGCTGGAAAGGTGATTGGCGAAAGTGATACAGAGCTGGAGAAGGGAAAGGATCATGGGACGGGAGGCCTAGGGAGAAAGAAGGGGGAGGGCAGCACCAGAAGGAGATGGAGAACAGGCAGAGTGATGGGCAGAGAGAGAGAAAAAAACAAACAACTAAATATGTCAGGGATGGGGTAAGATGGGGAGGAAGGGCATTAACGGAAGTTAGAGAAGTCAATGTTCATGCCTTCAGGTTGGAGGCTACCCAGCCGGTATATAAGGTGTTGTTCCTCCAACCTGAGTGTGGCTTCATCTTGACAGTAGAGGAGGCCATGGATAGACGTATCAGAATGGGAATGGGACGTGGAATTAAAATGTGTGGCCACTGAGAGATCCTGCTTTCTCTGGTGGACCGAGCGTAGGTGTTCAGCAAAACAGTCTCCCAGTCTGCGTCGGGTCTCACCAATATATAAAAGGTCACACCGGGAGCACCGGACGCAGTATACCACACCAGCCGACTCACAGGTGAAGTGTCGCCTCACCTGGAAGGACTGTCTGGGGCTCTGAATGGTGGTGAGGGAGGAAGTGTAAGGGCAGGTGTAGCACTTGTTCCGTTTACAAGGATAAGTGCCAGGAGGGAGATCGGTGGGAAGGGATGGGGGGGGGG
The DNA here is from genome assembly GCF_048418815.1 of Hemitrygon akajei. NCBI lineage: Eukaryota > Metazoa > Chordata > Chondrichthyes > Myliobatiformes > Dasyatidae > Hemitrygon > Hemitrygon akajei. The sequence continues at coordinate 135,308,337 of NC_133124.1, read as the reverse complement.
ACAAGGGAGTCATCTTCAAGAAGCGATGCCTTGAAAAGATGGCATCCAACATTAAGGATCCCCATCACTCAGGTCATGCCCTGTTCTCATTACTATCACCAGAAAGGAGGAAAAGATTCAGGAACAACTTCTCCCCCCCTCCATCTGATTTCCGAATGGGCATTCAACTCATGAACACTACCTCACTACTTTTTCTAATTTTTATTTTTGAACTACTTATTTAATGATTTAAGATATATATATACTTACTGTATCACAGTTTTTTCTCTCTATTATTATGTATTGCATTGTACTGCTACAGCAAGGACAATAAATTTCATGACATATGCCGGTGATATTAAATCTGATGCTGATTCTCACTTTAGAAATTATGATGCATCTATTTCATGGGACAATTGTCCTGCCATTCGGCCCAGTCAGCTAGACGCTACCACACTACTTGTCCTTTGTGGAAAGGTTCTTCCAGACCAACACCTTTCACCACAAATCCATCAGGCAGAGGTCAGCATGGAAGGTTCGGCAGACACTCCAGGAGAAGAATTGAATGGACACATTGGGATGGTTCCCTGAGCAGACAATCTGACAGAATTCCTCATCACCAGACCTCACCAACAGCCAGCAAGGCCGTGAGAGCCTTTCCAGTCTGATCCTTCCCACAAGCCTGGACAATCACTCTCATGGGATGATTGTAGTGGGGTCAAGGTGGTTGCTCACTTCTTTGTGAAACGTGGGTTTGTGATGAGGGTGTGGGGAAAGATGCCATGACTCTCTGATCTACAAGCTGTAGCCAGGGACACACACACAGCTCAACATCAAAAGCTGCTGGCAGATCATCAACTTGGTGAAAGATGGCCTTTAGTCTTCCTTAAACTTGTTGTTGTGCCAGAACATTGAGATGTCCATAGAGGAATGATGCTGACTGGCATATTCCACACTGCAAGAATAGGTGCTGAGGAGCGCACTGAAGCTTGGTGAAGCCACCTCAAGGACTTGGTGGAAAAGGTCTACAGTATAGGGTTCTGAGACTGGAGAGTGTGCGGCCGGGATGGATGGGGAAGCCCCACAGTTATTGTAGTCGTGTAACACCCCAAATGGCTACATGAGTGGCAACAATATTATTGCAATCGAACACAACTTAAAGCATTGACAATGGACGTAAGAATGGAAAGACATTGCACAGTTTATTTTTGTAAACTCTCTCATTACAAATAAAGTTTATTCTGATATTAAAAAGTTTTTTTGCTTTTGTTTTTTTGCAATAATGCCAGGGAATGGGCTGACTGCGGGGCACTTTCAATCCTTATCAGTTTGCAACATCTTCATGACTTATCCTCATGTGGATTGAAGGTATGATTCCTTGGAAAATTATTTCTCATAGCCCTTTGTCTGTGGTCAAAGTCTGTGCACAATTTGTGCTACTCTCATCAGTAAATCAAGAAATTACATCCAGTATTTATGTGGTTTGAATCAGACTATGCCACATGCATCTGTCCACAAATCTTTATGTACATTAAGTAAACACCTCTACAAATACACTTAAGAGTGATGCTGACAGATACTGTAACTTCATTTAATCCACAAAAACAATGGGAAGATGAATACCATTTCTTACAGCTTACTGCTGACACACTACAAGACTTTGAAAATTTATGCTTATAATTCCGTGAGAAACTATTTTCCGAGGAGTCATATTTTCAGGCATTGAACTCAATTCACTGCAAAATATTGCAGAATTGATTTTTATGTACATTTTATTTCTACATATTTACCCGTATGACAGTATTCACATTCCACAATGGCCTTCATCTTCCTCTTTTTCAAAAACATCACTTATAATGCGGATTCTTTGTGAGAAGAAGTTGCTGAAATTGCATACAGAGTAAAACAGAAAGCGTACTCTCCAGATGTGCTCACGGTGATTGATTTTCTAGCCATCCCCTGACAAAAAGACAATAGAAGTTGTCAGATTGTATACTTAAAAAGCCCATCAAAGCAGTGGGGTTGCTAGTAATCCTCACCCAAATATAACCAAATTCCATCTGCTTGTACAGATCATCTGCCAAGTTAAAATTCAAAACATTGATATTTTCTTGAGGAGTGACATGGCTTTCAACCAGCTACAGGGTATCACATAGAGAACCTATGGGATGACAATATCTACAAGCCAATGAAAGACTTCCATACCTCTAAAGGATTAAGAACTGCCACAAAATTGATATCTTTGGCCTCCAAGGCTCTTCTTAAAAAACTTGTATCTTGTTATAGATGGAATTACGATATAGATTTTCCAGTTTCTGAGATGATTATCATGTTACTGGTGAATTTCAGTCTGGCTGGAACCTGTCAGTTGCTTAATAACGCTTGTGCTCCACTTGTTATCCATATCACTGTATGACAACCCCAAAAGAAATGCAGGCAGCAGCCAATCACCAGGCATGGCAATTTTTAACCCCAGTGAAGTTTTTACCTAAATCTACCAGGAGGGTCTGTGGAGGCGTCCCCTCAAAGTTGGTTGTACATAGATGTTCACCTTTGTCTTACATTTGCTTCATGATGGCAACTAAAGAGTTAACAATACCGTCACGCTCATATCTTTGATGTGAAATATTAACTCAGTTTCTCTTTCCACTGATACTGTCTCATCTGCTGGGTATTCAGTTTTTAACCCAATCGCAGGGAAGGTAAGTGTCAATTAAGATGTGTATTTGTCCCAGCACATTTTCAAAGTTCACTATAAATTTATTATCAAACTGCATATTGTCACCATATGCTATCATGTTTTCTTGTAGGCATTTACAGGAAAGTAAAAAAAATACAATAGAACTTATGAAAAATTGTGCATAACCAAGACTGATGTGTATACAGGGACAAATCGTGCAAAAAAATAACTTTTTTTAAAAAAAGTAAATAAATAATACTGAGAAAATTTATCGAGTTTTTGAAAGTGAGTTTATGGATTGTGAAATCACTTCAGCATTGAGGTGAGAAGAGTTATCCACACTGGTTCAGGAGGCTGATGCTAAAAGGATAATAACTGTTTCTGAACCTGGTGGTGTGGGACCTAACACTCCTGTACCTCCTGCCCAGTTGTAGTAGCGAGTGGCTTGAATATTGGGGGTGCCTTGATGATGGATATTGCTTTCTTGTGGCAGCGCTCCTTGCAAATGTGCTCAATGGTAGGGAGGGATTTGCCTGTGATGTCTGGACTGCATCCACCACTTTTCCATTCCTGGGCTCTGGTGTTTCCATACCAGTCCATGATGCAACCCAACAGGATACTCGACCTTCCTTACTGCAGGACTGCACCTCACCTCCAGAAAACTTCTCCTTGCAGTGAAATTATCTTTGGAACTGGCAGGAAAAATATTCAGCTACAGCAAAAACAATTCAGAAACAAGGTCACCTGAACCTCAGTGACCAAGCTGCAGTGTTCAGACAAGGCCTGTGTGTGCCAACTCAGAATCCATGCTCCAAGATTAGAGAGAGTACAGAAGAGATTTACTAGACTGTTACCTGGGTTTTAGCACCTAAGTTACAGAGAAAGGTTGAACAAGTTAGATCTTTATTCTTTGAAGGTTGAGGGGGGTCTTGATAGATGTATTTAAAATTATGAGGGGGATAGATAGTGTTGACATAGATAGGCTTTTTCCATTGAGAGTAGGGGAGATTCAAACAAGAGGACATGAGTTGAGAGTTAGGGGGCAAAAGTTTAGGGGTAACACGAGGAGAAACTTCTTTACTCAGAGAGTGGTAGCTGTGTGGAATAAGCTTCCAGTAGAAGTGGTAGAGGCGGGTTCGATATTGTCATTTAAAAAAAAATTAATAGGTATATGGACAGGAAAGGAATGGAGGGCTATGGGCTGAGTGCAGGTCAGTGGGACTAGGTGAGAGTAAGTGTTCAGCACCGAGATGGCCTGTTTCTGTGCTGTAATTTTTATATGGTTATATGATGCTTTCACTTAAGCATACAAGAAATCGGCCTAAAGTTCAAAGTAAAATTTATTGTCAGAGTACATACATGTCACCACATACAACCCTGAGATTCTTTTTCCGCGGGAATACTTAGCAAATCTATAGAGGAGTAATTGTAAACTGTAAACATCAGAGACTCTTAACAATAAACAAACTGTGCAAATGCAGATATAAGTAAATAGCCAGGAATAACAAACATGCAATAACAGTATAACAGAGTCCTTAAATGAGTGTAGTTATTCCTTTTTGTTCAAGAGCCTGATGGCTGAGGGGTAGTAACTGTTCTTGAACCTGGTGGTGCAAGTCCTGAGGCTCCTGTACCTTCTACCTGATGGCAGCAGTGAGAAAGGAGCATGAAACCTAACGTACCCATAGTTTTCAAGTAATGTCATTGTTTTTATGAACTTCACAAGACTTTTTATTCCAAAACCATTTTGCATCTATTCCTGTCCTTCAAAGCTCACCAAAAATAACTGGTCAACAACTGAGAATGAAGAACTCATTCTGCTTGATAAAAACTACAACAGTTTATTATAAATATTCAACATACTTCAGCCTCCTGAATTTTTAGGTTTAAATGAATATCGACCTACTTGAAAAAAAGACCAATCGACATATTTAGAGTCATAGAAAAGTGCAGCACAGAAACAGGCTCTTCTGCCCATCTAGTCCATGCTGAACCATTTAAACTGCCCACTCCCATTGATCTGCAGCAGGACCATAGCCCTCCATACCCCTACTATCCAAGTACCTATCTAAACTTCTCTTAAACATTGAAATTGAGCTGGCATCCACCACTTGTGCTGGCAGATCATTCCACACTCTCACCACCCTCTGAGTGACGAAGTCTCCCCTCATATTCCCCTTAAACTTTTCACCTTTCAGCCTTCATCCATGACCTCTAGCTGTAGTCCCATCCAACCTTAGTGGAAAAAGCTTGCTTGCATTTACCCAATCTATATCCCTCTTTATTTTGTATACCTCTATCAAATCCCCTCTCAAACTTCTACATTACAAGGAATAAAGTCCTAAACTATTCAATCTTTCCTTATAACTCAGGTCCTCCAGAACCATCAACATGCTTGTAAATTTTCTCTGCATTCTTTCAACATTATTTTTAACAATTAAGAACAAAAATGTTTGAAACTGCTCAGCAGATGCAGCAGCATCTATTGTCACAGACGCTCCCTAACTTGAAGAGTACCTGTTTTCATGTCAAGTTTTGCTTCTCTGTTAAATGTTAACACTGTTGAAATTTTGCTGACGTGACTTTGAGCTGGATGAAAATGGGTGACTTAATTAAAGATTAGTTTTATTTGTTATATGTGCATCAAAAGACTGTGAAATGCATCATTTTGCATAAAATCAAATCAGCAAGGATTGTGCTGGGCAGGCTGCAGGTGTCACCACGCTTCTGGCACCAACAGGGCATGGCCACAACTCCCTAATCTGAACACATATGTGTTATTATTTAACACATTGTTAACTTGGTGAACAAACTCCTACTCCTTGGTCTAGATACACTTCTGTGCAACTGGTTGTTAGACTTCCTAGCCAAAAGACCTCAGGTATTCAGGGTGAACAAGCCCTCCTCCCTCCCCGTCATCCTCAACACAGTTGCCCCCCTCCCCCGGGGCTGTGTGCTGAGCCCACTGCTGTACGCTCTGCTCGCACGTAACTGCATGGCCACGGCCAAACACCCGAGTAATCACATTGTTACATTCACTGATGGGACTCATCACCAACAATGACGAGATGGCCTACAGAAAGGAGATGGAAGAGTTCAGAGCCTAGTACCAGGCAAATAACCTCTTCCTCAATGTCAACAAGACAAAGGAGATGGTTATCGCCTTGGGGAGAACTCACAACCCTCAGCGGCACGGCAGTGGTAACCACGAGCAGTTTCAGACTCTTGGGAGTGTTCATCACACACTCATGGCCCCAGAACACATCCTACACAGTCAAGAAAGCTAGCCAACATTTTTAACTTCAGAGGAGGCTGAAGAGAGCTGGTCTATGCACATTAATACTCCGGTCCTTCTACGGATGTGCAGTAGAAAGCATCTTCATATTGCTGCATTACTGCATGGTACAGAAACGGCAATCAAACCATTCCCTCCATTATAGTCAACACGAGTGAATCTGCAGATGCTGGAAATAAATAAAAACACAAAAATGCTGGCAGAACTCAGCAGGCCAGACAGCATCTATGGGAGGAGGTAGTGACGACGTTTCAGGCCGAAACCCTTCATCAGGAGTGAAGTAACATGGGATGGTCGAGGGGGGATAAGAAGTGGGGGGAGGGATGAAGTAGAGAGCTAGGAAGTGATAGGCTGGAGGGAAATGGGCTAGGGGGAAGGTGGGGAATTATGGGAAATAAAACAGAAAGAAAGGTAGGGCTGGGGGGAGATTATAGTGAGGGGGGAAAAAAGAGAAAGAGAACCAGACTAAAATAATAGATAGGGATGGGGGTAAGGGGGGGCAGGGGTATCAACAGAGGTCTGTGAGTTGGATGTTCATGCCGGCAGGTAGGAGGCTACCTAGGCGGGAGATAAGGTATTGCTCCATTGACCTGCGTGTACCAAGCCTACACCGGAATCTGTCCTCCTCTTTTCTTGCGTTATATTGACAACTGCATCGGCGCTGTTTCCTGCACACATGCTGAGCTCTTCAACTTCATTAATTTCGCCTCCAACTTTCATCCCGCCCTCAAATTCACCTGGTCTATTTCTGACACCTCCCTCCCCTTTCTAGATCTTTCTGTTTCTATCTCTGGAGACAGCCTATCCACCGACGTCTACTACAAACTACTAACTCCTACAGCTACCTAGACTATTCCTCCTCCCACCCTGTCTCCTGCAAAAATGCTATCCCTTTCTCTCAATTTCTCCGCCTCCGCCGCATCTGCTCTCAGGATGAGGCCTTTCATTCTAGGACAAAGGGTATGTCTTCCTTTTTTAAAGAAAGGGGCTTTCCTTCATCCACTATCAACTCTGCCCTCCATCGCGTCTCCCGTATTTCACGCACCTCTGCCCTCACCCCATCCCCCCAGCCAGCCCACCAGGGATAGAGTGCCCCTGGTCCTCACCTATCACCCTACCAGCCTACAGATCCAACGTATAATCCTCCGTAACTTCCGCCACCTCCTACGTGATCCCACCACCAGCCACATCTTCCCCTCCCCCCCACTCTCGGCTTTCCACAAGGATCGCTCCCTACGTGACTCCCTTGTCCATTCATCCCCCCCATCCCTCCCCACAGACCTCCCTCCGGGTACTCAACCCTGCAAACGGAAGAAGTGCTACACCTGTCCCCACACTTCTTCCCTCACCACCATCCCAGGCCCCAGACAGTCTTTTCAGGTGAGGCACCACTTCACCTGCAAGTCAACTGGGGAGATATACTGTATCCGGTGCTCCCGATGTGGCCATTTATACATTGGGGAGACCCGCCGCAGACTGGGAGACCGTTTCGCCGAACACCGGCGCTCAGTCCTCCAGCAGTGGCGGGATCTCCCTGTGGCCACACACTTCAATTCCACAGACCACTCCCACTCCGATATGTCTGTCCATGGCCTCCTCTACCGTCAAGATGAGGCCACACGCAGGTCGATGGAGCAATATCTTATCTCCCGCCTAGGTAGCCTCCTTCCTGCCGGCATGAACATCCAACTCACAGACCTCCGTTGATACCCCTGCCCCCCCCCCTTACCCCCAACCCAATCTATTATTTTAGTCTGGTTCTCTTTCTCTCTCTTTTCTCCCCCCAGCCCTACCTTTCTTTCTCTTTTAAGGCATTTCCCTCCAGCCTATCACTTCCTAGCTCTCTACTTTATCCCTCCCCCCACTTCTTATCCCCCCTCGACCATCCCATGTTACTTCACTCCTGGTGAAGGGTTTCGGCCTGAAACGTCATCACTACCTCCTCCCATAGATGCTGTCTGGCCTGCTGAGTTCTGCCAGCATTTTGTGTTTTTATTTCTCCATTATAGTCCTTCATTTTTCTATCATCCATGTGCCCATCTGAAAGTTTCTTAAATGTCCCTAATATATCTACCTCTACCATCTCACCGGGCAGTGCGTTCCACACTCACCAGTCTGTGTAAAAGACTTACCTTGGACATCCCCCCATACTTTAATCATCTAAAATTATGCCCCTTGCATTAGTAGTAAGGTTACACCTCAGTCTTCTAAACTCCAAGGAGCTCAGACCCAAACTGTCTAGACTTTCTTGATGGACAAGACTCTCATCCCCGGAACTAGCTTCTCTCCTGGCTTCAAGGCCTATTATGAAAATGTACAGTGTATACAGTGACAAATTAGATTTTCCAGGTTCTTTCAGCCATATTCAGAACTAACCTTTTTTAACAATAAACAAACTATTTCAACATGAAATCAGAAGTTGAAGTATTTCACCTGAGTAGTTTGCTGTGGGAATAGAGGAGGGCGGAAGGTATTTGCAGCAAGTTGAAGTGTCATGAGCTGGGATAGTGAAGTTGGGTTGGTCTACCTGATGTAAGAAGTGTATAGGGTGCCCAGGGAGGGGTAGAACCTCAGGTGAAGGGGCCCGTCTGTCCATAAGGCAGCTGACTCACCTCTGGTCCCCACCAGACACTCAGCTGTCATCTGTGGCTCCAAGTAGCTGTCTGCATATGTCAGCAGTCACACGTTGACAGGCAGGCTAAACCAGGTGAGCATAGCCAGCGTAGTACATTCTGCAGAGAGATGGTGACATACCTGCCCTATGCATGCAAAGTCATCTCTGGCAGGCTTGCCTTATGAGATCCAACAGCCAGGACGGCAATTCTGCAGCACTTTGTGGAGAACAAAGGGTACAACAAGGCACAGAGGATATCATGGTCGTCCACTGCAACCAAGGAAGACCCAGTTGTAACAACTAACCTTACCACTGTACTCCAACTCTAACGCTTTCCTCTCCCCACCTCCCCTCACCGTTTAATTCAGGCTAACCATGCCAAATTTCTGAGCTCAAGTGGAACTGTAGGATCCAGCCGGAGCTAACCTATGAGCACTGAAAAGAAGTTGTTACTGAAGAGGTTTATTTGAAGATAGGCAAAGAAGAATACTTCGTAGATTCATCTACAGTGGGCTGGTTCTTCCCTCAACTAATAACTTGGTGATAAAAAAGCTAAGAATTGAAACTATTCATCAAAATAAATGGTGCATAATTTCATGTTTACTGCTATTTTACATAATGAAAAATATGGAGATTAAAATCACCCAGAATAAGTGGTGAAACAAACTCCAAATCATGAGAATTTGCCACAGTCCAACTATAATATGACACGCCATCTCGAGAGAAAAAAACTGCCAACTTGTCTCAGATCTACCATCAATCAATCATACGACAGTAGTGTTGTCAGTTGCAAAGTGTTCTATGAGCAGAGGCTCTTCTGAACCTGACAGTGGGGTGCCAGTGCCAAGACTACTAGAATTTCTCCAGAAGGATGGCCAAGGGAGGGAAAAGAATACTCGGTTAAATTGAAATTATTTCAATACATGGGGATTAACAGGTAAAACAGAGCATGGATTCACTCTGGGGGACTGGTATATCATAGCCATTACAGGGATATGGCTGAGAGTAGATTAGCACTGGCAGCTCAGTGTTCCAGGATACAGTTATTAAGTCACGACAGATGAGCAGGTAAGCGAGGAGGGAGTGTTGCGCAAAGCACACAAGATGCTGGAGGAACTCAGCAAGTCAGGCAGCATCTATGGAGGGGAATAAACAGCTCACATTTCAGGTCTAGACCCCTCATCAGGACTGGAAAGGCAAGCAGGCAGAAACCAGAATTAGAAGGTGGAGAGAGTGGGAAGAGTACAAGCTAGCAGGAGAGCCTCTTGAGGGGGAAGGCTTGTGGGTTGGGGGAGGGGGAATGAAGTAAGAAGCTGGGAGGAAAGAGAAGCCCCTTCTTCTTCAGCCCTTTACCTCTTCCACCTATCCCTTCCCAGCGTCTTACTTCATCAGCCTCCCCTACTCACCCACCTACTTTTCCCCTCACCTGGCCTCCCCCATCACCTGCCAACTTGTACTCTGTCCCCTCCCCTATCTTTTTATTCTGGCTTCTGTCCCCTGTTCCAGTCCTGAGGAAGGGTCTTGGCCGGAACACCAATTGTTTATCCCCCTCCATAGATGTCACCTGACCTGCTGAGTCCCTCCAGCATTCAATGTGTGTTGCTCTGGATTTCCAGCATCTGCAGATTCTCTTGAGCTTGTAAGGAGTGGCTGCTGCCATTTTGACAAGAAAGAATGCAGCAGCAATGATTAGAAATGACATCCTTGCGGGTGTGTCCAGTACAGACATGAATAGAATTTAGGAAGAAGAAGTGGAGGCTGTGTTATGGATACTCCCACATGAGGTAACAGCAACTTGAGGAAGAGGCATGCAGTGGAATTGTTCTGTGTTGTAAGAATAACAGGGTGGTATTAATTGGAGATGTTAACTTCCCTGGCATTGACTGGGTCACCCAAAGTATTAAGAGCCTGGGCAGAGTAGAATTTGTGCAATGTCCCCTGGAATGTTTCCTGAGCCAAGTTTATAGAGGGCCCTACATGGGAGGGTGCAACATTGTACGTCCTCCTGGGACATAAAGCAGGGTGCATAACAGAGTTTCCAATCATGGAGCACTTTGACTCTAGTGACCATAATTCTATTAGTTTTAAGAATAGGACAGGTTCACAGATTAGGGTCCTAAACTGGAGCAGGGTTAATTTTGAGGGAATTGGGCAGGATGTAATCAGGTTCTAATCTGCCAGGGTGATGAATGCAGGATTGATGGTATTATATTTGAATGCACTCAATATACGGAATAAGGTAGATGATCTTGTTGCACAGCGAGAGATTGGCAAGTATGATGTTGTGGGAATCACTGAATCATGGCTGAGAGAAGATCATAGATGAGTGCTTAACATCCAAGGATACACATTGTATCGAAAGGATAGGCAGGTAGGCAGAGGAGGTGAGGTAGCTCTGTTGGTAAAAAATGAAATCAAATCCTTAGAAAGAGGTGACATAGGACCAGAAAAGGGAGAATCCTTCTAGCGTAATGAAACTACAAGGGTAAAAAGACCTTGATGGAAATTACAGTACTTTGTAAAGATATTCATCCCCAACCCTTTGTTCACATAACTAAGTATTACAACCAGGGATTTTGATCAATTTAACTGAGAATTTTTATTTGTAAATCACTAGTTCCTTTTTTCACAGTAGAGTCCAAAAAAACTGGGAAAATTGTAAAGCATAAAAAACTAAAAATTCAGAAACTGAGATTTCAGCACTTCAGAAGTATTCATTCCCCTTTACTCAGTATTTAGTTGAATCACCCCTCACAAATATTACAGCCAGTAGTCTTTTTGGATTGGCTTAGTACAATCTGGTGGAGCAAGATTTGGCCATTCCTCCCGGCAAAATGGCTCAAGCTGTGCCTGGTTAGTTGAGGAGCGAAGGTAGACTAAAATCTTGAGGTCTTGCCACAGACGTTCGATCAGGTTAAGGTCAGGGTACTGACTGGACCACTCAAGGACATAAATTTTCTTCATCTGGAGTCACTATAGTTTCTCTGGCAGTGTGTTTTGTGACTAAAAGGCAAACTTCCTCCCCAGTTTAAGCTTTCTGGCAGAGGCTAGCATTCATCTTCCCATCAATCCTGACCAAATTTCCAGTCCCTGCTGCTGAAAAGCATCCCCATAGCAGGATGCTACCCCCACCACACTTTACAGTAGGGATAGTATTACCTGACTGATGCACAGTTGTAGATTTATAGCACATGTACCACTTAGTATTGAGGTCAAAAAGTTACACAGTAGTCTCATCCAACCACAAGACCTTCTTCCACATCTTTATAGTATCTTCTAAGTAACACTTTGCAAAGTCTTTATGGGCAAGGATATGATATTTTTTTCTAGCTAAGGCTTCTTCTTTGCCATTCTTCCATAAATACCCTTTTTGTGCAAGGCCTTAGAGATTATGGAGCCATGAACTTCATCTCCATTTGCTGCCAGTGACTTCTGTAGATCACTCAGAGTGACTGCTGGCATCCTAGAGAACTCTGTTATAAGAGTCATTCTTCTCTGGCAACTAAGATTAGAGAGATGGCCTGGCCTCCGCAGGGTGGCTGCGATTTCATATTTTTTCCACTTTTTCATGATGGACTCCACTGAGCTCCAAAGTGTGTTCAGTGCCTTTGAAATAGACCTGTACTCTTCCCCAGATTCGTGCTTCTCTAATATCATTTTCCTGACTTCCCTGGAATTCTCTTTTGTCTTCATTTTGGTTTGGTCCGTTGAAAATTTACCAGAAAGAGGGGTATTTATTCCTATGAATTCCTTGAAAACAGGTGATCATCCAACTTTGTACATCAACAAATTGGGTGAGTTGTAATAGAAAGTAATACACAGAGTTGCACCTGCAGGAAGTTAGCTTAGCAGTTACAAAGGTGATGAACACTTTTCCAGCCTCACAATTTTGGTTTGTAATTTTAAGTAAAAATTGTTGATAGGTTCTGAAATGTTTCTTTTGATTTGACATGATGCAAAATGTTTTGTAGATTATCTCAAAAAAAACCCTACTTCAATATACTTTAAATTTATAAAATGAGACAGCAAAATGTGAAAATAGTTGTGGGGGTTGAACACTTTTTCAAAGCACTCTATGTACAGGTTTTGGAACAGTTGTCAGGATATGGGCTAAAAATTACAACAGGAGATAGAAAAGGCTCGTAAAAAGAGCAATGTTGCAATAGTTATGGTGGATTTCAAAGTTCAAATTTCTAAGTGTATTTATTATCAAAATACATATACATCACTATATACAACCCTGAAATTCATTTTCTTGAGGGCATACCCAGTAAATTCAGGAACCATAACAGAATCAATGAAAGTCTATGTTCATACTGACAGCCAAACAGCCAATGTGCAAAAGACAGCAAATGGTGCAAATAAAAAAGAAAATAAAGAAAGAATACTGTAAGCAATAAGCAATAAATATCAACATGCAGGTAGATTGGAAAATCAGGTTGGTGCTGAATCCCAGGAGAGGAAAATCAGAGGATGCCTACAAAAATTACTTTTTGGAGCAGCGCATGGTTGAGCAACAGGGGAACAGCAACTCTGAATTGGGTGTTATGTAATGACCCAGATTTGATCAGAAGGCTTAAGGTAAAGGAACCCTAAGGAGGAAGTGATCATCATTTGATAGAATTCACCCCCCCCCCCCCAATATGAGAAAGGGAAGCTAAAATTCATTGTATCAGTATTACAGTGAAGTAAAGGGAATTACAGAGGCATGAGAGAGGAGCTGGTCAAGTTGATTGACACTAGCAGGAATGATGAGAGAAGAGCAATGGCTGGAGTTTCTGGGGGCAATTTAGAAGGTGCAGGAAAGATACATCCCAAAAATGAAGAAGTATTCTAAAGGCAGGATGAGGCAACTGTTGCCAACAAAAGAAGTCAAAGAGAGCATACAAGCAAAAGACGAGGGCATATAATAAAGCAAAAATTAGGAGGATGTCAGAGAATTGGGAATCTTATAAAATCCAATAGAAGGCAACTAAAAAAGCCATAAAGAGAAAAAAGATGACATTTGAAGTAAGTTACCCAAGAATATAAAAGAAGACACAAAAAGTATCTTACAAATTTAAAAAGAGTAAAAGAGAGGAAAGAGTGAATATCAAACCACTGGAAAATGTTGCTGGAGAGGACAAAAGAAATGGCAGACAAACTTAAGTATTTTGTGTCAGTCTTCACTGAGGAAGACACTAGCAGAACGCCAGAAATATGAGAGTGTCACAGGGCAGAAATGAGTGTGATTGCTATTACCAAGCTGAAAAGTCTGAAGATAGTTAAGTCACCTGGACCAGATGGACTACACTCCAGGGTTCTGAAAGAGGTAGCTGAAGAGATTGGGGATGCATTAGTAATGATCTTTCAAGGATCACTAGACTCTGGAATGTTTCCAGAGGACTGGAAAATTACAAATGTCACTCCACTCTTTAAAAGAGGGAGGCAGAAGAAAGGAAATTGTAGGCCAGTTAGCCTAACTTCGGAGTTTGGAAAAATGTTGGCGGTTTCATGGTACTTGGAGGACAAAGATTTCGTTAAGAGGAAATCTTGCCTGACAAATCAGTTGGAATTCTTTGAGGAAATTACCAGCAGGATAGACCAAGGACAGTCAATGGATGGTGTTTATTTAGTATCAATAACTCCAAAAGACTGGAAGAAGAGTAAGTACTGAAAGGCTTTTATTAGCAGTAAAACAGAGCACGTCCATGCCGGATGACTGCCCTGGACTGTGGGAGGAGCAGTGACACAATCACCTTTATCCAGGGGTCTCTGGGAGGAGCCACAGGAGCAGTCAGCAGAGGGGTGTGTCCGGACAGATATACATGGTTTATCACATTTAGATTTTCAGATGACCTTTGACAAGGTGCTTAACAAGATAAGAGCAGATGGTATTACAGGAAAGACACTATCATGGATAGAAGATTGGCTGACTGGCAGGAGGCAAAAAGTAGGAGTAAAAGGGGCCTTTTCTGGTTTACTGTTGGTGACTAGTGGTGTGTTGCAAGGGTCAGTGTTGGGACCGCTTCTTTCCACGTTATATGTCAATAATTTGGATGAAGGAATTGATAGACTTTGGCCAAGGTTGTGGATAATGCAAATATAGTTGGAGGGGAAGGAAGTGTTGAGGAAGCAGAAAGACTAACACAGATTGGAAAAATGGGCAAAGATGGGCAAAGCGCAGGAAGAGCATTATTATACACTTTATAGAAGTTTTCTGGGGAGAAAATTTTAAAAACTGAGGTGCAAAAAGACCTGGGAGTCCTTGTGCAGGATTCCATAAAGGTTAGTTTTCAAGTTGAGCCTGAGGTAAAGAAGGGAAATGTAACGTTAGTATTCATTTCAAGAGAGCTAGGATACAAGAGCAAACATGCAATGTTAAAGCTTTATTAGGTACTTAGAATACCATGAGCACTTTTGGGCCCCTTATCTAAAAAAAAGATGTGCTGACATTGGAGAGGGTCTAGAGGAGATTCACGAGAATGATCTAGGAATGAAGGTGTTAACATATGAGAATTTGATGCCTCTGAGCCTGTACTTGCTGAAGTGTAGAAGAATGAGGAGGGATCTCTCTGAAGCCTATTAAAAGGCCTAGATAGAGTGGCTGAGGGGAGCATGTTTCTTGTAGTGGGGAAGTCTAGGACAGGGGACACAGCCTCAGAATAGAGGTGCACTAATTTAGAACTGAGATGAGGAAAAATTTAGTTAGACAGAGGATGGTCAATCTGTTGAATTCATTGCCATGACAGCTGTGCAACCCAAGTCATTGGGCGTAAGGCAGAAGTTGATAAGTTCTTGATTAATCAGAGTGTCATAGGTTGTGGGGAGAAGGCAGGACAATGGGGTTGAAAGAGATAGTAAATCTGCCATGATGGAATGGCAGAGCAGACTCAATGGGTTGAATGGCCTAATTCTGCTCCTATGTCTTATGGTTTTATCTAGCAGAAGTTGATTGTGTGATTATATTTGATGGGAAAGGAACAAATGACAAGTGGGGGCTTTTAAAGGTAAGTTACTAATAGTCCAGAGGCAGAATATTCCTGTTAGGGGGAAGGATAAACCCAGAAAGCTTAGGAAACCCTGGCTGATGAGAGATATCGAGACCAGTCAAATATAAAAGGATGCATGTATTGGGCTTATGAGGTTGTAGATGAGTGAATCCGTCAGTAACTATAAAATGATTCAGAATACATTTAAGACGGAAGTTAGGAAGGCAAGGTGAGGGTATGAGATGGATATGGCAGGCAAGGTTAAGGAAAATTTCATGAGGCTCTATATATAGTATATGGATAACTTGTTCTGTACCCTACAATATTTAATTTATGCATTTTACTTTGTTTATCCATGCATAGTTCATTTGTAGATTTAATTCTTACTTTTCTATGTGTGTTATGTTTTCTACCGTGCTTTACATCCTGGTCCAGATGAACGTTTTCTCATTTGACGGTATAAATGTATATTGTTAAATGACAATAAGCTTACTTGACTTGATATATTAAGAACAAAAGGGTGGCTAGGGAGATACTTCCATTTAGAGATGAATACTGGGGATGGGTGGGATTTTTAATGCATTGTTTACCAAGAAGAAAATAGTGGTTGCTCAGGAGATGAGAGAAACAAATGATGGTTTTGGAGGACACTCCTATTGCTATGGCGGAGGTATTTGCAATCTTACAGTGCATTAGGTGGATAAATCGCCAGTTCCTACCTAAGTACATCCTTAGACTTGTGAGAGGCTAGACTGGAAGTTGTGGAGGCCCTTGCAGAGATACCTGCTTCGTCGCTCGTTGCTGAACATCCCAAAGACTGGAATAACTGATATTCCTTTGTTTAAGAAGGGTAACAAGGACAAACCAAGAAAGTACAGGCCATTCTACCTGACATTAATAATGGGGAAGTTACTGAAGGGAATTCTGAGGGACAGGATTTACCAGCACTTACATCAGGAGGCGTTGTGCATGTTAAGTTGTATTTGATGAACCTCTAAGAGTTTTCAAAAGAGGCAACCAAAAGGGTAGTGGATACTTTCTATTTGGATTTCAGCAAAATCTTCAACAAGATCCAACAAGGCAGACTGGTCTGGAAGGTTGGTCCCACGCAATCCAGGGAGAGTGAGTTAGGTAGACCCAGAGTTAGGAAGCTGAGAGTGATGGTTGAAGTCTGTTTCTCGGAATGGTGACTGTGTGTTGCAGGGGGTTGGTGTTGAGACCCATGTTTGTCATCATCTATACAAATGATTTGGCTTCATCAGTAAGTTTACAGATGATATTAAATGAGATGTTGTTGATAGTGAAAAAGGTTATTGTAGATAACAAGACAATCTTGATCCGTTACGTGGGCTGAGGAGTGTCAAATAGATGCCAATATGGAAAAACTTGAGGAGATGCATCTAAGAAAATCAGGCCAGAGTAGAGGTTTAGTATCAATGGTCAAGACTAGGAAGTGTAATAGAACAAAGGGACCCAGTGCATAGTTCAGTGAAAGCAGTGCAACAGGTAGACAGGGCATTGAGTATAGGAGTGGGGCATTATGTTACAGGTGAACAAGTCACTGAGGGATGGGGGAGTCCAGGACTGGATGTCCTGCTTACTTAAGGAAGGTGACATGTCTTCCATAGCCTCTCCTTTCTAGGTGTAGTTTTCACAGTAGGGCCACTGATTGGCTTGCCAGGCAGGAAGTCGCTCACATACAGCCTCTCCTCCTGTCCTGAAAGGGGCGCTTTCATGTGGCGTCCCTGGTCTTACTGAGTTTGCTATGTCACAGCGCGACCGAGTGTTCAGCGGTATAACTGGGCGGGCAGGCTGGGCTCATCAGCCTGGGTTGGCAGCCAGCCTAGGAGAAAGACAACTCCGATTCCAAACCCAGGTAGATGGGATTGCCAGGGGCAGTCTGTCTAGGAGAAGGAAAACTCCGATACTCAATCTATAGCCTCGCAGTTGCCAAAGTCATTGCAGCTTGCTGTGCCATTGCGGAATGTCCCCCGGCCTAAAGAGTGGAATCAGTGCACATACACCAATCCTCACTATAAACCTATGCAGTGCAGACAAAAAGAAATGACTTTCTTCCCTCCTGATCTTCGCAAGTGAAGAGCCCTGCATTATCATTATTAACAAAAGTCACTGGTGAGTCCGCACTTGGTGTATGGTGTATGGTTTTGGTCACATTGTTATTGGAAAAATGTGGGGAAATGCAAAAGAGTACAGAAAAGGTTTATCAGGATGTTCGCAGGACTAGAGAGCCAGAGTAAAAGAAAAAGGTTTGCCAAAGTAGATCGTTACTCCTTGGAACGTATGAAAGGCATAGGTAAGGTGGGTGGTAAGAGTGTTTTCACCAGGGTAGGGAGTCTAAAACTAGGGGTCATGGATTTAGGATGAGAGGGAAATGAGGAAATTTTCACATAGTCAGATGGTGAGTATATGGAACAAGCTGCCACAGGAAGTGGTTGAGGTATGTACAATAATGTGATTTAAGAAGACTTGGATAGGTACATGCAAGGGAGGGTCCTGGAGGGATTTGGACTGAATGCAGGAAGTTAGGACTACTGGGAGGACAATGTGATCCACCAAAGAGTTTGTAACCATGCTGTATGCTCTGTGTTTAAAAACTTAATTTCAAACAATATATTTCAGGAACATTTTTTTAATCATAATAGTAAAGCCTCACCTACTAGCGGTTAAAATTACAAGGTAATTCACAATTTATACTGCAAATAGTTTTTACATTTAGTTTAAAGTGTGAACTGTCAGCTGAGTTTGCTATGTCCAACATCGCGGTTCAAAGATCAAAGTAAATTTATTATCTAAGTACATATATGTCAACCAATACTACCCTGAGACTCATTTTCTTGCAGGCATTCACAGTCAATACAAAGAAGCACAATAGAATCATTGAGAAAGTACACACAAGATGGGCAAACAACCAACATACAAAAGGCAACAAACTCTGCAAATACAAAGAACAAAATAGTAATAATTGATAAATAAACAATAAATATTGAGAATATGAGATGAACAGTCCTTGAAAGTGAGTCCATGGATTGTGGGAACAGTTCAGTGTTGGGCTGAGTGAAGTTGAGTGTAGTTATCCCCTCTGATTCAAGAGCCTGATGGCTGAGGGGCAATAACCTGTTGATGGTGGTGGTATCATATACTTGACAGGAAGGACTCATAAACAGCTATCCGATTGCTCAGAAATCACAATGGTTCAGTATCTGCCTCACCAAGTACTGACTACACATTGGTAACCCCAGTTCCCCCATTCCATAGAACGCATCAGGACCCCGTTTGCCTTGCTGCATTTAAATTCACCAGGGTCCTGTGTTGGATCCTGATGCTTTTGCAATTCAAAAGTTCTTTTCGAAGTCGAGAATGAGGCATAAACTTGATGCTTACGGCCATTTTATTAAATGTTCCAGCAACAAAAAACAAATAGCAGTTGTGGTTGTTTCATACTCAGACGAGAGACAACAAAAAATTCTAGTGATAACATTGAACCCATAAAATAGCCAGATTCAAGTAGCATGACCCTGCTACTGAAATTTGAGTTTCTGGAGAAATACAGAAGCACTAATTAATGGAAAATTCACTAAACAATTACATATATATACAAATGTGTTTGTATATAGGGCTTTATAAAAAAAATACAAGCAAGCATAGGGAAGTTAAACTACAAGCAAAATAATAACTTTGCACCCCAATCCAACACTTAGCTTCCAGACTCCTTTTGAAATTACCTGGGCTGTTTTATGTGCTACCTTGATACTTAACCGGTTTACTAAAAAATTGATATAATTGTACTGTGCGACATACAGTGTATAACAAAAGATAAAAAGTTGTTGAAATATTAATTAGAATAATAATATAATTGTACTTCAAATCTGCCAGTCTAGCATCAAAGTCTCCAGTGAGTTGGATTAATGGAGTTTTACTACACATCTTCTCCAGTCATTATCTTCATCTTCTTTGCATTATAACAAAATTACCAGGAAATAGAGCTTAGAAATTCTTTTCCTAGTATTTGGCAACATTAAAATAATGCCAGTGCACTGCACAATGCTGCTTTAATGATTTTCAATTATTTAATGATTCTCAAATGACTCAGTTTGGTTCAGAATGCTGTTGTTTGCTTCTGTTGTTTGGATGATATGTGAGTGGGGTTTTTTTTCCCTCTCTCTGCACAGTGGTTCTGGTCTTTCTTTTTTTTAATTGGGTTCTTCAGGTTTCTTGCTTTGTGGCTACCTGTGAGCAAACAAATATCAAGGTGTATAATTTATACATTCTGTGATAATAACTGTAATTTGAATCTCGAATCTTTGAACAGAGGAAAGTTGTAATCTTCTTTCACTATCCTCATGTAAAACATTCCAGGCAATTGTATCCCTCAGTATACTGCCTTACGCAGTTGCACAATATTTTTAAAATGCTTCAAGATCCTGCATAACTGATATCATTTAGCCACAAACCTAAAATCAGGGCCACTATTTCTTCAAAGTTCAAAGTACATTTATTATTAAGGTATCTATATATTATTCAACCTTGAGATTCGTCTCCTAACAGGCAGCCACAAAACAAAGAAATCCAAAAGACCATTGAGCACCCCAATGATCAGAGAAAAGAAAAAAAAAACTAATCTTGCAAACAGTAACCGCTAGCAGATAGTATTCTGAACTGTAGTCCACAGACAGAGTCTGAGACCCATAGTTCAGTGCACAGCCGAGTAAACGTTGTGGAGCAACAAACTGAACTGGCCCATACCATACCTTTTCAATCTGGCCAGTGCTTAAATCACCATCCAAAAGGGACAGGGGCCACACTTAGAGAAGTACCATTTCTCTAAAGTGGTGCTGTGTGCAGAATGGCTGGCAAAGAGGCAGGAGAATGGAGGGAGCATGCACCAAGTGTTGTGAATGGGAACCTGGAAATAATGGAAGGTTAATCACAGACCATAAGACATTGATGCAGAATTAGATCATTCAGCCCATCGAGTCTGCTCCATCATTCCATCATAGCTGATTTACTATCCCTCGCCACCACATCCTCCTGCCATCTCCCCATAACCTTTGAAACCCTTACTAATCCAGAACCTAACAAACTCCACTTTAAATAAACCCTTTGACTTGGCTTCCACAGCCGTCTGCACAATGAATTCCACAGATTCATCACCCTCTGACTACAAAAATTCCTCTCCATCTCTGTTCTAAAGGGTTGTCCTTCTAGTCGGAGGCCCTCTGGTCCTAGACTACCCACTGTAGGAAACTATAGCTCAGTGTCTACTCTACCTTGGCCTTTCAATGTTGAATAAGTTTCAATAAAGTCCATCCCCCCACCCCCATGGAAGAAAGCTCCTGCACTCCAAGGGCCAAAGGAAGTCACTCAGAGTACTGCCAGTGGGAATAGAGTGAGACTGTGTGAGCAACATCAAGCAACATGGAGTGGCTTCAGTAGGGCTTCCTCACAAGAGGTCAGACTTCTACTTTAATACTTTGACCACTCTCTCAGTCATTCATCCCTCCCTCTCCTCCAACACACTCACTTCTGATTGCCTTTTTCCCCATCCCAAAGATTCAAATTTGCATACACTGTACGAATAAATGCAAACAGATACTGCATGGACCTCACAATTAAGGCCATAAGACCTTAAGAACTAGGAACAAGGATGAGTTAGTATGAAACAGAAATAAGGCTTGTCAGATGAATAGCTTCAGATTCATGATGAATGCAGAGAGGATTGTAGCATTATTGCATTATAACACAATTGCAGTTGATTTAATGAATGAATTTTGAGAAACAAGAAGAAGTATAGCGTATTTAAGTGAAAGACACGATAACAAAAGTTCTGGAACAATGACGGGAGATCTCGTTGAAACCTATCAAATGCTGGAAGGATTTGATAGAGTGGATGTGGAGAGGATGTTTCCTATGGTCTGAATTCTAGTAAGTACAGGCCTAGAGCCATCAAACGCTCTTCGTATGATAAGCCTTTCAATCCCGGAATCATTTTCATGAACCTCCTTTGAGTTCTCTCTAATGTCAACACATCCTTCCTTAGATAAGGGGCCACATATTGCTCAAAGATTTTTTTTTAAATAGTTTGTATGCCAGAACTTTTGCTATCAAACTGAATCATTAATTTCTTTAATGACACCACAGTGGCTGGCCTCATCAAGGGCAACAATGAGATGGCATAAAGAGAGGAGGTAGAGTGGCTGGTAGAATGGTGAGAACAACACCTTGAGTTTCAATGTGGACAAGACCAAAGAGGTGACTGTGGACTTTAGGAAGGTGCGGGCTGGCCATGCCTCATTACACATAAATGGCTCCTCCATGGAGAGAGTTCAGAGCACCAAGTTCCTGGGAGTACACATAATGGATGACCTCACCTGGTCCCACAACACCTCTTTAGTCAAGAAAGCTCAGCAGAGTCTCCATTTCTTGAGGAGATTGAGGCAAGCGAGGCTCCACATCCCATCACTTGAACAAATTTTTGCAGGAACACCTTTGAGAGTATTCTGACCAGCGGCATCACCATCTGGTAAGGGAATTGCAAGGCATCTGACTGCAAGTCCCTACAAAGAATGCAAGGATTCTGTGACAATCATCAGGGTCTCTGTTTCATTCATCAGAGGTACTTAATGGGAGCGTTTTATATCAGGGTCTCCCATCTGTCCAACAATCTCTTGAACCCTCTCCCATCAACCAGGAGGTACTGTAGCATTAGGTCAAGAGCTGTTAGGATTGCAAACAGCTTTTTCCTCCAGGCCGTATACGGCGACTGAACTCCCTGCCCCCACCCTGGTCTCATCATGTATGAGTTGGCAGTAGCGTTAAAATGGTTACTTGTATGTTTGGTGGTATACATGTGTATGGTTGAATGGCAATGTACTGAACTTGAACATGAACTTGAGTTCCTGTGCATTGGAGTTTCCTTATAATTCATCTTAAAGGATCCATACTGTCTGCTTTTATCAGCCCAATCTGTACTGTATGTGTGCTACCTCTAAAAATTATCTTAAGATGAAATGTTTATGGTTACTTGGTGCTTTCCTATTTTTTTGTTATCAAAGAAGTGATACTGCAGTCCAGTATCACTTAAATGGCTTTAAGTATGGCATTGGAAGATCATAGTTATTGATGGCATAATTTCCAGGCAGGTCTCTTAGCAGAGCCAGAAATACATTTCATAGGTCACTGACATATCATACAATCCCATCTCAATGATCTATAATAGGAAAGATATCCTGACATTACTTGGCACCATTAGAGGTTTGCTATGAAATTCAATGATAGTCATTGATTGCAAATACCAACAGTGTCTCATATAGCTTCATCCCTCTTCATTTCACTTTGCTAATTGTACATCCACAGTACCCACCACTCAAAGCTTTCTGGAATATCATATTATGTGAGCTACTTACAAAATCCCCTACTGCTACATAAAGATATTTCCTGCAATAAATCATTTCCATCTGACTTTGGAAATAGATACAAGAGATTCTGCAGATGCTGGAAATCCTGAGCAGCACCTACAAAATGCTCAGATAGTGTCTACAGAGGTGAATAAACAGTTGATGTTTCAGGGTGAGACCCCTCATCAGGACTGGAAAGGAAGGGAGCAGAAGCCAGACTAAGGAAGGGAGGGATAGGGGAAGGACTACAAGCTGGTAGGTGATAGATGAAACCAGCTGAGGAGAAGGAGGATGGGTCTGTCAGGGAGAGATGATGAAGTAAGAAGCTGGAAGGTGATAGGTGGAAGGGCTGAAGAAGAAGTAAACTGATAGGAGAGGACAGTAGAACATGGAAGAAAGAGAGGGGAGGAAGGGCACAAGAGGGAGGTGATGGGCAGGTAAAGAAAAGTGAGTAACCAGATTGGGGCATTGGAAAAGAAAGAAGTGGGGGGGAGGGAATCAACGTTTATACCCCTGCTTTGATGCTGCATGACCTGTTGAGTTTCTCCTGCACTTTGTACAGTATGTGTTGGAAATAGATATGAAAGATGGGTGATGTTTTCCTTTCTACTATTGGGACTCTTCATTGCTGATAAATGTTTGATGCTTGGCATAACTGTGTAATGTTAGGCAGAATGATGTTTGTTGCCTCTGACTCTTTCCACTGGGATTTTTCTATACAAATGCATTAAAGTGGAGAAGCAGATTCCTGTCCTGGTATGTTGTCTATGTTCTAATATAAGATCATAAGATATAGGAGAAGAATTAGACCATTTCCTACTGAGTCTGCTCCCACCATTTCACCATGGCTGATCCATTTGTCTCTCAGCCAAAATCTCCTGCCTTCTCCCTACATCCCTTCGAGCCCTGACTAATCAAGAATCGATCAACTTCTGCCTTAAATAGATAGATAGATAGATAGATACTTTATTCATCCCCATGGGAAAATTCAACTTTTTTTCCAATGTCCCATACACTTGTTGTAGCAAAACTAATTACATACAATACTTAACTCAGTAAAAAAAATATGATATGCATCTAAATCACTATCTCAAAAAGCATTAATAATAGCTTTTAAAAAGTTCTTAAGTCCTGGCGGTAGAATTGTAAAGCCTAATGGCATTGGGGAGTATTGACCTCTTCATCCTGTCTGAGGAGCATTGCATCGATAGTAACCTGTCGCTGAAACTGCTTCTCTGTCTCTGGATGGTGCTATGTAGAGGATGTTCAGAGTTATCCATAATTGACCGTAGCCTACACAGCGCCCTTCGCTCAGCTACCGATGTTAAACTCTCCAGTACTTTGCCCACGACAGAGCCCGCCTTCCTTACCAGCTTATTAAGACGTGAGGCGTCCCTCTTCTTAATGCTTCCTCCCCAACACACCACCACAAAGAAGAGGGCGCTCTCCACAACTGACCTATAGAACATCTTCAGCATCTCACTACAGACATTGAATGACGCCAACCTTCTTAGGAAGTACAGTCGACTCTGTGCCTTCCTGCACAAGGCATCTGTGTTGGCAGTCCAGTCTAGCTTCTCGTCTAACTGTACTCCCAGATACTTGTAGGTCTTAACCTGCTCCACACATTCTCCATTAATGATCACTGGCTCCATATGAGGCCTAGATCTCCTAAAGTCCACCACCATCTCCTTGGTCTTGGTGATATTGAGACACAGGTAGTTTGAGTTGCACCATATCACAAAGTCCTGTAACAGTTTCCTATACTCCTCCTCCTGTCCATTCCTGACACACCCCACTATGGCCGTGTCATCAGCGAACTTCTGCACATGGCAGGACTCCGAGTTATATTGGAAGTCTGATGTGTACAGGGTGAACAGGACCGGAGAGAGTACGGTTCCCTGCGGCGCCCCTGTGCTGCTGACCACCGTGTCAGACCTACAGTCTCCCAACCGCACATACTGAGGTCTATCTGTCAAGTAGTCCACTATCCAATCCACCATGTGAGAGTCTACTCCCATCTCCGTTAGTTTGTGCCTCTAATAGTTGTGTATACTAACGACATGGCCTCCACAGTCACCTGTGGCATGAATTCTACAGATTCACCACTCTCTAACAAAAGAAATCCCTCCTCATTTCCATTCCAAATGGATGCCCCTCTATTCTGAGGCTTTCTTGACTGAAGAGATGCTGTTGTGGGACCAGGTGAGATCATCCATTATGTGCAACCCCAGAAACTTGGTGATTCAAGATGTGCGATGTGGGATCATGTGGTTTGTCGTGGGATCACAGTGCATCAGGCAGAAATTCTGAAGAATTCACAAGAGGAAAGAGGGACACCCATTTTCTGAAAAAGCAGAACATTTCTCTGCAGTCAAAAAGAAGAGTTATATTGTTGTGTGCTGAAGCACTGCCTGAAATGGAAGTTCAGTCATCTGGTCTCTATATACTCAAAACATCTTTTCATGAGCAGTGAGGCACCATAATCTGCACGGCATCTGATCTGACGCTAAGAAGTTGGGGCTAAGATCTCCACTGTTTCCATCATTGTGATGATGGGTCATTGACGCTCCTTGTATTCATGTTTATAATTCAATGATATTCAAATGATGATATGGCACTTCAGAAGTAGAAATGTGCATTTTTCTGAAAAACTGTGTCATTTCCGTAGGACTCCTGCCAGTCTCTGTTTACAATAAACCGGTAGCTGAATTACTGTCAACTGGTCATTAGTTTAATAAATGATAATAATAGGGATTCCTTGTTCAGCAGTAAAATATCTTCACTTGGTTTAGAGATTACATTTATTATAATGTATCATCTGCTACTGGAATACCCTTCCTTTTCTTTATCCCTCTATGCTTTGAGCTGAGCCGTGCATTTACTTACAACCAGTCAGGTGTCCGACTGACTGAAAATAATTCATGACTCTGGTGCCTGAACAGGTTACTCTTCCCTAATGCAGTCCTCGTTCACCTCCTAACATGTCCCAGTGACCGACGAGGTCACCCTTTCAGACTGCGGTTCCTCTGGCAGTTTGGTGGTCTTCATTATGAAGGAAATCCTCACTTGCCATAGACAATTGACACTGCTACTTCTCCTTTGTTCTGAGACAAAGGTTCACCCCTTCCTTCTCACCTGGCTTCTGCAGTTGATCTCCAGTGAGTGCATGCTAAAATCTGCAACTGAGAGTCTACAACTTCTCTGAGGGAGTATGTAGGCGTACTGGAAGGTGTTCGCTTTAGTTGGTGGGGCTCGAGAAATTGCAGATCATGATAAATCCTCATATATTGTCTAACCAGTCCCATGAAACTCCTCAAGGAAACATGGCAGCAAAAAGGTCTGTTATCTATTCAGATATTTCCTTCAGTCACTGATTCGCAGAAAGGCCTTTACCAGTCCCCACAGCCAATTAGCCCACATCACAGACACTCCTCCTCACTCTTCCAGGGCAGGAGCTAATTATGTATATCCACCAATGATATCAACTTCCTCCCACCTGGAAGAAAAGTAGCTCACCTTTCAGTGGACAATTTTCTGATATAATGATATTACGGTTTGGTCTAACATGAAAGATCGTGATAGGGAATGATTCTGATCATGGTTAAAGAGGTAATGAGCTCTGTGGAAGTCAGAAGAATGCACTTGACCTACCCCATCACCGCACAAACCGCTAAATCCATGGTTGGGACTGTAACATAGTAGTTAGCATAATGTTATCCTAATGCCAGCAACCCTGTTCAATTCCCAACACCGTCTGTAAGGAGCTTGCGCATTCTCCCCATGACCGTGCTTTGGCTTCCTCCTACATTCCAAAGATGTACGGGTCAGTAGGTCAATTGGTCATATGGGCGTAATTGGCATAGGCATGTTGGGTAGGAAGGACTTGTTACCATGTTGTATATCTAAAATTGTAGTTGGCTGAGGGTCCGGAAGAATTTTGCATTCAGCCCCTCAGCTTTATATCAGACATGGCTGCTATATAAGTGGTGATTCCTCAATTGGGAGTCATTGAACTTTACTATAACACTACCCTCAGGTTAAGTTTTCTTTATATTTATATTTTTATTACTCACCTGTAGTTTCATGTATCTTTACATAACATTTATTATGTTTATCTTCAATCATTCTATGATTTTTTAAAAGATATTGAACTTTGTCTAAATGTTGCAAAGAATGGGTGAACCCAAACAAAGGACGCTGGCACAGAGATAGAGTTGGGATGCATGGCTGGGGCTGAACGGCAAATAGGACAATGAGCAGAAAGGCAGGCGGCAAGCAAAACTTCTCTTGACATAGACCGCCAGAGTTACACAGGCAAACCTCAGCACTGAAACAAAACTTAGAATACACAATCCTAAGCAGCCGGGAACGTGAATTACCACACTGGCTGAAACAATGATCTGGCGATGAGTGGATGCAAAGCCAGGGTTTTTATGCTGCAGGTTTAGATGAGAATCAGGTGTTAGATGAGAATCAGGTTTAGATGAGAATCAGGTTTAGATGAGAATCAGGTGTTAGATGAGAATCAGGTGTTAGATGAGAATCAGGTTTAGATGAGAATCAGGTGTTAGATGAGAATCAGGTGTTAGATGAGAATCAGGTTTAGATGAGAATCAGGTGTTAGATGAGAATCAGATGTTAGATGAGAATCAGGTTTAGATGAGAATCAGGTGTTAGATGAGAATCAGGTTTAGATGAGAATCAGGTGTTAGATGAGAATCAGGTGTTAGATGAGAATCAGGTTTAGATGAGAATCAGGTGTTAGATGAGAATCAGGTGTTAGATGAGAATCAGGTTTAGATGAGAATCAGGTGTTAGATGAGAATCAGGTGTTAGATGAGAATCAGGTTTAGATGAGAATCAGGTGTTAGATGAGAATCAGGTTTAGATGAGAATCAGGTGTTAGATGAGAATCAGGTGTTAGATGAGAATCAGGTTTAGATGAGAATCAGGTGTGCCACAATCAAGGCACCCAGAAGAACACGGGGAAAAGGGAATTAGGAGAATATGAGGAATTAACGGTCGGGACCGTGACACTAAACTGTTTGGAATGTGTGAATAATGCTCCTACAATGCTTGCAATGTCTTCCTTCAGGAATAGACTGTTCAAGGTTAAAGGAAGTACAATTCAATATATTGTTGCTAAATGGATACTCACATATCATTAATATCAAAGCACAAATTATTTGAAAATGAAGCTAATTATTGTAAGGGAATTAAAGTTGGACCAAACTAGCAGGGCCTTTTCCATTATAAGAAGATGGCTAATCAGATGTAACCATAATCTTCAATAGTACATGACATACCAACGCTATGTAAATCCTGTCCTTATTGCTTCTCCTTAGAAAAAAATTGAACACTCAGATGTCACTTTTGGTAGATCCTTTATTTTAATGATATGTTTCTTTAAGCACATCCTAAGTCAACAAAAGAGCATCTTAATTCCCCTGTGACTGGCTCCTTGAACAATCTTATTTGTGCATCTGTTTGGCTCTCTGTTCCAGTGTACACAAATTTAATTCTGTTATAATGTAGAAAATAAAAAAAACAATTAACTTGAACCTGTACACCTACCCTCCACATCCACATGATCCCTTATTATCAATGAGTTCAGTACTATGACATCAAAGGGATCAACATTTGCCCATGTCTCAGCACAGTGCTGCTTTGAGATACAAATTTTCAGAGGCCCTAAATCATATTGCAATGGACAGCCCTGCACTCGCAGATATCTCAGGACAAAAGATCAATGAAGGAAATTGACTGGAAGGAGCTTAAGTGGACCACTTGATCTCCATCTGGAAGGCTAGTTAATGAGAAGAAATTAATTATACCATCAGCAGGTGGTTCCATCCAGTGTGATATGAATACAATCCAGCATTTCAAATTGTTACATTAGAGTGGTTATAATGGATTAAGGTCAAACTAGGAAACTTGGGCAATCCTTGACAAATGTCTGATTTCTTTTCTCCCTGTTTCTAAAACAGAAGCACCATTCTTGAAAAAAAAACTCTGCATTCAGGGTACTCTAAGTATTGAGGATCAATTTAATTTGCCAAATGTATTTACATGTATTAGAAATTTGCTGTGGTGTGTTGGTCAGGGCAAAAAAATAACATTCAACAATTATAAAGATGAAGTAATTATATAAAAATAAAGTTAGGGGTTAATACAAGAGATTATGCAAATACTGGAAATCCAGAATGATACATAGAAAATGCTGGAGGAACTCAGCAGGTTAGACAGCATCTATAGAGAAGAATAAAAAGTCAACATTTCTGGTCCAGACCCCTCAATCTGATGTCAACGCTTCATTGCTCTCCATAGACGCTGCCTAGTCTGCTGAGTTTCTCCAGCATTGTGTGTGTTAAGTTAGAGGTTAAAGTAAAGTAACTCTGAAGTGTGCCAATTGGAGATGGTTGGTGTCAAATTAGATGCCAATGAGTGACCATAAGAAATGTTTAAATAGACCATTAGAAGTAGGCCATTTGGCAATGTGTGCTGCACTGTCATTCAACACAATCACAAGTGATCTTTCATGTAGGTCATTTGTCCATATCACTGTACTTCCTTAACAACTGTCAGGAACAAAGCCTCAACAGTCATTTCAGAAAGAGATTTCCCAAGATGACAAACCTCTGGTGGAGCAAATTTCTTTTCCACTTCCTTAGCCAAATCCTTCTTTTGCACTATGCCTTCTGAGGTCTAGTCATGTCATCCAGGTCAAACATCATCCTGCCAACTCTACCCTGGCCAGTCTGGCATGAATTTTGCACGTTCCAATTTGATTACCTCCCCTTCTCATTCACTCATGAGAGTACAAGTCTATGCGATGACCAATATTTGAGAACATTCCACTATTCCTCTCAGCTAAGGTGTTAGTGAGGTCAAAGGAGGTCATAGGCAGATTGTAGGTGATACAAGCAACATTATGGTCCTTCATTTAGAAGATCTTACAAACCAGCAAGCAGTGTTCGTGGACTCTTGGATGGATGGCACTGCCATGATGTCTCCTCTTTGTCCCTTTGACAGAATCAGGCATTTGTTTTGACAGGATTTGTCAGGGAAAGACCTGTGTGGGATTCAGTCTTCCCTGTTCATTCCTTGCTAATTCCTTGCCAGAGAGTTGCAGCCCCTTCCTGCAGGAGGATCTGCTTGTTCACTTTGGGACGTGGTTGAGGATTTTCTCAAATAAGAGTCCTGATTAAGGATTTCAGCCCAAAGCATCGACTGTTTACTCTTTTCCATAGATGCTGCCTGGCCTGCTGAGTTTCTCCAGCATTCTGTATGTATTATCAGGAATTTTTCAAGGTTGAAGTGAGATCCTCTTTGGTCTCTCCTGAAATTTCCAGGTTTGATGCGTATGTGCTAATGCCATTTGCATGTTGGTGCTGCAAAGTGTCTGATACTTCTGTTGGGAAAGTTGTTGATTATTGATGAAACGAGGAAGAAACCAAAGGTCCACGAGCCACTCCTCCTTAGGTGATCAGAGCTGGAGAGGGTCAGTAACTTTAAATTCCTTGCTGTTATCATTTCCAAGTATTTGTCCCGGGACCAGTGCTTAAGTGCAATTACAAAGAAGGCCTGACACCATCTCTATTTTCTCAGAAGTTTGACAAAATTTTGACGAACTTCTACAGTTGCACAGAGGAGAGTTTCCTAACTGGCTGTAATATGGCCTGGTATGGAAACACCAATGTCCATGAACTGAAAAACCTATAAAATGTGGTGGATATAGCCTAAGCCATCACAGAAAAAGCCCTTCCTACCATTGAGCATATATACAAGGAGCACTGCCACTAGAAAACAGCATTCATCATCAACAACCCCCACCATCCAGGCCATGCTCTGTTCCTGCGTCTGCTATCGGGAAAGAGGGACAGGTGAGGTACAGGAGCCTTAGGTTTAGAACAGTTATTACCATTCAACCTGAACTAGTGTGATTAACTTCGCCAAGCTCAGTTCTAAATTGATCCCATAATCTATGGACTCACTTTCAAGGACTCTACATCTCATGTTCTGAGCATTATTTACTTATTTTAAATTTCAAAGTAAATTTTATTATCAAAGTTTATACTGTGTATGGCACAATATACAACTCTGAGATCCATTTTCTTGTGGGCATACTCATCAAATTTATAGAATACTAACTATAGCAGGATCAGTGAAAGACTGCCCAACTAGGGTGTTCAACCAGAGTGTAGAAGACAACAAACTGTGTAAATGCAAAAAAAGAAACAACAATAATAAATAAATAAGCAATAAATATCGAGAACATGAGATGAACTGTCCTTGAAAGTGAGTCCATTGGTTGTGGGAACATTCCAATGATGCGGCAAGTGAAGTTGAGTGGGGTTATCCCCTTTAGTTCAAGAGCCTGATGGTTGAGGGGTAGTAACTCTTCCTGAGCCTGTGGTGTGAGCCCTGAAGCTCTTGTACCTTCTTCCTGATGGCAGCAGTGAAAAGAGTGCAAGACCAGAGTGGTGGGGGTCCCAGATGATGGATACTGCTTTCCTGCAACAGCGTTTCATGTAGATTTTTGTTGGATTTCTGTTCAAGGTTTAGTGTCTCCATACCAGGCTGTGATGCAGTCAGTCAATAAACTCCCCACTACACATCTATAGAAGTTATTCAAAGTTTTAGATGTTGTGCCGAATCTCCACAAACTCCGAAGAAAGTGTAAGTTCTGCTGTGCTTTCTTCATAGTTGCACTAATGTGCTGGGCCCAGGACAGTTCCTATGAAATAATACAACCTAGGAAATTAAAGCTCCAAACCCCTCCACCTCTGATCCATCCTTCTCCTAAAGTCTATAATCAGCTCCCTGGTCTGACACAAAGCAATCCATAGCCACTCCTCTGCCTCCCACGAGCACCTATTTGTTGTCCTAACTTCTAGAGCCTTGCTCTTTAGCTTCTGTCTGTATGCAGGTAGGAGAAGGGCAGCCAAGTGATCAGATGTACTGAAAGTGGTCTAGGCATGGAAGGCAGGGATTCCTTATCTTAGCATAACAGTGGTCTAGTATGTTGGGTCCTTATATTTTGTTTATTTGTTGTTGTTTTATTATCTTTTTTATTTGCACGGTTTTTCTGTTTACACATTGGTTATTTTTCAGTCTTTGTGTGTTTTTTTTAATTGATTCTGTTGTAATTCTTTGTTCTACTGTAAATGCCTGCAAGAAAATGAATCTCAGGGTAGTATTATATACAGTGACATATACATACTTTGATAATAAATTTACTTTGAACTTTGAGGTCTACTCGTTCAATCTTGACGGCAAAGCTTATTCAATGAGGAAGGTAACCTCTGAATCAGGGTTTCTCAATCAGAAACCCTGTCCCTGCTCTGCGGAAGCCTTGGGTTCTGCAAGCGGCTGCTAGGAGTTCTTCGAAAGATCGTGATTAAAAAAAATAAACATCATTTTTTGAACGTCATGCAACACACGATACTAGCGCTCGCAGTGGTGGGAAGTGACCGAGCAGCCTCATTAGCAATCCTGTTACAAGTCTCTCAGCCCAGTATGCAGTGTGCAGCTGTGACGTTGGCCTCTCCCTGTGTAAAATACACACAGGCATTTTATTAACCCCTGTATTTTACAGGCATGTCTGACAGTCCCATGTGGTGATTTTTGAAGCAGAGGTGTGAAATGCAAGAGGAGGATTCCAGGCCAAGGCCGACAGGTTAATGGTGAAGTATTACAATCTTCTGAGTCATTTCACTGCACTAGTGAAACAACGGACACAAAAAAGTCCGTCTTTACAATGAAAGCTACTTATCAATGGGCTTTACATGGACTGGTGATACAAGTTGTCCTATTCCATTGTGCCTGGTCCTGTGGCAAATAACTTACCAATGCAGCAATGGTTGCAACAAAACTGAAAAGACACTTAACTACAAATCACAGCCATATGACTCATAAGGTGCTGATTAATTTAAACAGGTATTGGAATCTTAAAACAAACAGATTAAAGCTTTTGTTAATAAAGTCGCAGTCAATAAAAGAACTCAGGAAGCAAGTTATTTAGAATAAGAACTTATTATCCAGAAAAGGAAATGTCACACAGTTGGTGAGAAGGTAATAATGCCAGCATGTAAAGTTATAGTAGGTAAAATGCTAGGACGAGGTGCAGTATGAAAAATTGAAAAGGTTCTATTCTCAGAATCAGAATCGGAATCAGGTTTATTCTCACCAGCATGTGACATGAAATTTGTTAACATAGCAGCAGCAGTTCAATGCAATACATAATCTAACAGAAAAAAAAAATAAACAAAACAATAATAATAATAAATAAGCAAGTAAATCAATTACATATATTGACTAGATTTTAAAAAGTGCAAAAACAGAAATACTGTATATTAAAAAAGTGAGGTAGTGTCCAAAGATTCAATGTCCATTTCGGAATCGGATGGCAGAGGGGAAGAAGCTGTTCCTGAGTTGCTGAGTGAGTGCCTCCTACCTGATGGTAACAGTGAGAAAGGGTCATGTCCTGGTACTAGAAGTCCTTAATAACGAACATTGCCTTTCTGAGACTGAAGATGTCCTGGTACTTTGTAGGCTAGTACCTAAGATGGAGTAGCCTACAAACAATATGATAAGTGGACATATTGATAATATGTCACATGATGCTGAAGAGGTTTTGTGCCGTAAGCTGAAAAACAACAGCTTCTCTACCCAAGTTGAAGAGCCGACATATTTCACCAATAAATGTCATTTTGTAGCATTTGCAAATTAAGAAAACTCTTTCTGTTGCAAAGAGCTGCCCATAAGCAAGCAAACACTGAGATTTATTTAATGCTGTGTCTTCATATCTGGAAACAAAACGCCTATTTTGGAGAAACTCTGTTGGACTCTGGACTGACGGTGCCCCGTCAACAGTTGGCTCCATGAGAAATCTAATTTCTTGTGTGAAAAAATGAAAATCCTGACATTGTCAGAACACTCTTCTTTCTTCACAGAGAGGTGCTGATGTCAAAAACGCTTGGAGATGAAATGAAAAAAAATCTGGATGATGCTACTTTATTAAACAAAGACCAGTTCACTTGAGAATGTTTTAAAAGCTGTGTGAAAACCTGGACAAAGAGCGCACCAGTCTCCTGCTACACACAGAAATCCAGTGGCTTAGCAGAGGAAGAGTTCTCAAGAGGGTGTTTGAGTTGAAAGGTATATTGCAGGAGTACTTTCAAGAAAATAGTAGGCCAGATTTCACTAATTGCTTCAAAGATGATGAACGGCTGCAGAAACTAGCCTGCTTAGCACATATATTTCATCATATGAACCAGTTGAACAAGGTGTTTGGACTAAAATTCTTGGATTAAAAGGAAACCGAATCTTTGGAAAATTTATGTTGCAAAAGGAAATCTTGAAATGTTTCCACTGCTGCTTGGGCTTGAGGATGAAGGAGGATATCAGAAAGCCACGAGTCTTATGAAAACCACCTGGAAGAACTGCAGAACAAAATTGAACAATATTTTTCCTCCCTTTCAACATGAGTGTATGAATGGGTGTGGGACCCTTTCTCTGAATCTTCTGCTCAGCCTGAGAACTTGACTTTGAGAGAAGAGGAAGAACTTTGTGAGCTGCACTCTGATCATGCACTCAGGATGAGATTTGCTGGTCTGCCCCTGGACAAGTTCTGGATTTCTGTGAAAGACGAGTATCCTGCCAATCATAGGAAAGCAATGAACATTTGGCTGAAGTTTTAAACTTCTTACACATGTGAGCAAGCTTTTTCTTGTTTAACAAGCATCAAGAACAAGGATAGAAATCGTCTCATTTCAGTTGAAGGTGTAATCTGTGTGGTGCTCATCTCAAGTTGGACCCAGAATTGAGTATTGGCACAACAAAAAACAAGCACAAGTTTCACACACTGGGCCTGATCATGTCACTTAGTAAGAAAATATTCTTTCATAGCCTTGTATAAAATTGTGTCTTAGGCTACATTTTTATTCATTTTGCTTTGGCTTATGGTTTTTAATAAATTTTACTATTCAACATTGTCAATAAATTTTCATTAATTAAATTCAATTTACAACCTTCATTTAAATTAAATCTACTAAGACTATCTTTAGAAAAATTAAATCCCATTCTAGTTTAAGCCAGTTATTTAACAGAAATTTATTATGTTTGCTTTATGAGTTTTTTAAAATTTATGAAAGAGAAAGAAAGAGATTCATTTCAAGAAAATTAAAGTAAGCTTAATTACTTGTTTTATTTTCAAGAAAGGTTGGCTAAAAGTTCATTCTTTCTTCAAAAGAGCATTGACAATTATTTTTGAATGGTTTTATCTCCAACTTACTGATCACGAGAATGTACCGTGAGCTGTAGATATAATGATTTTTACACAGGTGTTCCCTGAGACCTGAAAATTATTTGAAGGGTTCCTCCAGGGCAAAAGGTTGAGAAAGGCTACTCTAGATTGTGTACCCACTAGATGCCTTCTTTAAATTAGCTATTTACTGCCAGCCTTGCCCAGCTCAGTGCAACGAAAGCGATTTTGAACTTTTGAGTTCACAAGCTATGAGAACAGACTAGACTCCAGGTCTGGCACTGTTAGGATTGTCCATGAAGTTCATGACATTCCACGTCCCAAACTTCACATTGTGGTGGAAATTGCCTGTAAGTTTTTTTCTGTGAATATGGATTAGGTGTTGTTCAGCAACTACCACATGGACGTCAGTGAGCAAGGTTTTGATCTAGTGGCGATAGAGACCAAAACAACTGGAGACAAGATTCTGCTCTGTTGTCAGTAATGGTCAATCATAAATGGTGGGCATGCACACAAATACCACCCACATGTGTGCACTTATTCACTCACAAATGCACACACACTCCTAATAAGTGCTCCACATTCCAGATCCTCAGTTCAGGCTGCAGAAGTGGTCCAAATTCCTGAAGGCACCGCATTGATTGGCCAATAAGTAACCAATGTCAGCATTGTTTGTGATTCTATTTCCAATGCTGCAACACTGTAAAATAGTTTTGAATGTTTTGAAAGTTTTGGATTACTATGGGTTTGAGAAGGATAATAAATCAGCCATGATGAAACAGTGAGCAGATCCAATGAGCCAAATGGCTTAATTCTGCTTCTCTGTATTATGGTCTAATACAGGAGTTCCCAACCTCTCTTACATCATAGACCTGTATCATTAACTGTTGACCCCAGGTTGGGAACCACTGGTCTAATGCACTCATACAAGTGTAACTCCTAACATGTTATATTATCCAGTAAAGAACAATGACACTGCTTGAGTAAACATTAAACCGACAACTGATGAAGGATCTTGGCCTGAAATATCAACTATTCATTCCCCTCCATAGATGCTACCTGACCTTGTGAGTTCCTCCTGCATTTTGTGCATGTTGCTCTGGATTTCCAGCATCTGTAGAATCCCTTGTGGTTATGGAAACTGACAATTGTAATATCTAACAAACATGTTGTGGAAGATGCCAAGTCATTAGGTATACTTAAAGCAGAGGTTAATAGGTTATTGATTAGTAGGGGCATCAAAGGAGAGAAGACAGGAGAATGGAGTTGAGAAGGATAATAGATCAGCCGTGACGGAATGCCGGAGCAGACTCAACAGGCCAAATGATCTAATTCTGCTCTTATGTCTTATAGTTTGATGGTATTATCTACTCAGTCATCTATTGTTTCAAATAGAAAGCCTATTACTGGGAAAATGACTGAATACCCCACGATCAGCTAAATCATTCATGACAGTTAACATAATCTAAGCAACCAAATAATACCTTACCATTGGGAACTCCAGCCTACAAATAAATTAAAAATGGAAAAAGGGCGCCAATAATTTATTTTTCCTTTACTGAGTTTATCTTCTATCGTAAATTGTATAGTAAGGTTCTCTTTAAAAAAATTCAACAACATTTGAATAATTCTCTTTTTGATCATCCTTATACAGCTTGTGAGGAGGGGGATCAAATATGAACTGCTTCCAATACAGATCTGTCTATTCTGATTTGGCTTCTGAGGCCTATATGGGGCTCTCAACAGTTTAGAGGCACAAGAGGCCTGGTGGGATCAGTGGGTTGCGAGATTGGGAGGCTCTACACTCCCTCTGCTATTTTCATATGGACTCCACATGCCACCTTTGACAAAATTCAGGGTTCTGAGCTTATATTATTCCCCACATTGAATGGTGATGGACAAGAGATTCCTAAGAGTTGATAAGGATATATTGCATTTTATCAAGGAAACTTACATTTGCCCCTGTTGTCATCTCTTGGAATGACTGAGATCAGTTTAATGAGCCTATTAGTGTGGTCTCCTTTCCTCATGGAATGGAAGATCTTGTAGAGTCAGGTGTACTTGTCCAACGCTTTAAGTTCTTGATCTGTGAACACATTTTTCCTGCTATCTGTTTTCACTAAGGGATCCACAACAACACACACACAATGCTGGAGGAACTCAGCAGGACATGCAGCATCTATAGAAGGGAATAAACATTCAATGCTTCAGGCTGACACCCTTCATTAGGACTCGAAATGAAGGTGGGGGGGGGGAAGCCAGAATAATAAGGTGGGGGGAGAGGAAGGAGTACAGGCTGAAAGGCGATACTCACTGAGAGGTGACTCCTGAGATGTGAAACAAGATTAACAGTCTTGTTGTGGACTATTATTGTTGAGCAGCCAGTCTTGCACAGCAGGAACATTTCTCTTACAGATGTTCAGCACAAAACCCTTTCTTCCTTAGGTTTTAGTAAGTAAGTCAATAATTTGGAGCATGGCCTCCAAGTTGTCAAGTACTTATATGATGGCATAGCTTGATGTTTAAGGTTGGAGCGACTTTGGTTCTGCAGCGAAGGTAATGAAGACCCCTCAGTTTATATATGACAAGGTGAACAGGTGCAAACCTTCAACCACCAGGCCCCTGAACCAGCATTTATAACTTCACTCACCTCAACTCCAAACTGTTTCTACAACCAATGGACTCACTTTCAGAAACTCTACAACTCATGTTCTCAGTACTATTTCTTCATTATTATCATTATTGTATTTTTATTTTTTTCTCAGCTCAAGCTGGTAAAACCTGAGCTAAAGGCATAGCCAAGCACTCTCATTTCTTTATTGCTAGGAACTTTAGGACTGTTCTACGTGTTTAGCATTGTGGCTTTCTGAAGATTTATATGAATATTTCTGTGTAAGCCTAATTGTTTCATGCTATTGTCTAATAACTTTGGGATAATACCAGTTGTAGATATCACTATCAGGACAATGTATACCCTGTTCATGGTGCATAGTCTTTCCATTTCCTCTTTTAATTCAGCATATTTCTGGTGTTTTTCACTTATTGATTTCTGTAAGTTATGTGTGTTTGGAATGGCCATACCAATTGAGGAAGTTGTTCTTGCTTGCTTATCCTATATTGTTATATGCAGATAGTTATTTTGGATTGTCCGATCTGTAATAATGGATCGGTTGTAATGTAATCTGTGGGACTCAGACTCTAAAACTGGATCATTCTTGCATTTATAGCAAGGTATGGTGTCTTTTTTCAGTTTGTATTTTTTTTAAAAAATGGTGAATGACGTTTGCCACTTGATTGTCCATGTGTAAGTAATTATTATTGCATTTGTCCAGATTGTCTTCTTTTGCACATTGGTTGTTTGTCAGTCTGTGTGTGCAGTTTTTCATTGAATATATTGTATTTCTTTCTTCAATTGTGAATGCCTGCAAGAAAATGTATCTCCATATAATATATGGCAGCAAATGCGTACTTTGATAATAAATTTACTTTGAACTTTGAACAATATTTGCGGAATGCTGCAAATATAACATGCATTAAATTGAACAGTCTGTTATGCATAGAAACTAAGTTGTAGTCTGTTGGCATATAAAATTTTTCCTCTACATTGGAGGTTTCCATCTAGTACATGAGAAATTAATTACAATTCTGAGCTGAAGTTTACAGATATTACCTCAAGGAATTGAACACACAGTACTAAAATGGCCAGAATCAATCAACAGTCTTCTTCGATATTACTCCTAACAGAGTCAAGAAAGTAATGTGTCAAAATTCAATGAGTTCAGGTAGTTAAGGTCAAAATGTGTAAAATTTTAAAGATTTATAGTTGTTACGGTGTTCAATTGTATGGCAGAAACCCTAATTCCAAATGTTCATTAAAGCATTCATCTGGATTTCCATTTCCAGAAACTTCCATTTTCACCATAACTAGCATATAAGAGAAATTTGCTAATAAGAACATTAGAGGAAAAAATTCTCCTTTGGTTACAAGTTAACAGACATGATAGTACCATGCACTCTCCCCCACTGTAATATTTCAATCAGTTGCCTTCAACGTGATTGACATTTCCCTTTGAATGGATAACTGCAGCTCAAAATAAAACAATGAATTGATACGACCCCATCTGTTTAACAGCTTATTCATCACTGATTCACTCTCCTATTCTAACTACAGGATTCATGGCAGCAAATCATCTAGACCATCTCAGCATTACCTGGAAGACCTAGTGTCCACCATCACATGCTCTCCTTACTTGGAAGCATACGTTAGCTGTTGAATCAAAACCCTCCCCACGGTACTAAAGAAGGGAGCTCTTCTCTATCTCAATAAGAACAAATGAAGTCATAGAGGACTACAGCACAGAAACAGGTCCTTCAGCCTATTTAGTCCATGCCAAAATATTATTCTGCCTAGTCCCACTGACCTCCACACTTAGCCCGCCATACCCCTCCCATCCATGTACTTATCCAAACTTCTCTTAACTGTTGAAATTGAACTCACATCCACTCTTCTGCTGGCAATTCATTCCACTCTTTCACCAACATCTAAGTGAAGAAGTTCCCCTCATGTTCCCCTTAAGTATGCTTTTCACCCTTTACCTACGACCTCTAGTTCTAGTCTCACCTGACCTCAGTGGTAAAAGTCTGCTTGCATTTACCCTATATATACTCTTCAAAATGTTGTATACCTTTATCAAATCTCTCTTCATTCTCCTATCCTCTTCAGCCTTTCCCTATAACTTGGGTCCTCAAATCCCGGTAACATTCTGTTGATGTCACTTGATGAATACTGACTTGCTGGTGATGCCCACATCCTTTCAGTAAATTAAAAATAAATAACTATTCCTCTCTGTTCCTGAAAACCTTGCATCCACTTGATCACAGATCATGAATATGATCCACTTATCATTCAAAGCATTAACCACCCATCCAATTTAGTATAAAGCCTCACAGCTGATGACTAGACAAGTTTAATTGCTTGTGTGTCACGCCACCCTGGAAGTTCTTCAAACACTGGTGACAGCAGTCTGATCTCTGATCTTCTGGTGCTCTCCTTTGCATCGTATTTGTACCTGAGCTCCCACCCACCTGAAGCTGCATGATGTTTGGATTGAGATTTGGATTCAAACAAACTGCTCATATGTTCTGTGCTGGAAAGGATAGACTACAGGTTTGGGCTAGGCTCCCTTTTGAAATCTTTGACCTTTTATATAGGCGTAACCATTGTCCCAATTCTAGGTGCTGTGCTTATTCATAAACATTCAGATATGGACTGCTCCATTGAAGCCCTCATCTGAACTCATTGATATAGAACTTACCCTTCAACAAGTTGGTACCTGGATTAACCCCACTCCTGGCTCTATGTCTGAACTGTAGATTCTACAATTAAGCTTCCCTTCATAAAAAAGAAAATACTCACTAGTGGTTGTGAGAAGCACTTCAAGTCATGGTGCGCCTCTTCAAAGGATAAGAATGTAAGAAATGGGGACAAGTATGACCCTTGAGTTTTCTCCACCAGTTGATAAACTCTAGCTGCAACACTTGTTTTCCCAATTCTCATAATGCCATAGTGCAAAAGTTTATTTATTTCAATTTTCAATATA
This sequence comes from Hemitrygon akajei, assembly GCF_048418815.1. Taxonomy (NCBI): domain Eukaryota; kingdom Metazoa; phylum Chordata; class Chondrichthyes; order Myliobatiformes; family Dasyatidae; genus Hemitrygon; species Hemitrygon akajei. Next base: position 135,267,515 of record NC_133124.1, on the reverse strand, counting down.
TAAAATAACTTACCACCCATTGCTCTCCTGGACAAAAAATTCAGAAGACTCACAATCAAAATTTCCCCCTTTATTCAACATGTAGTTAATCCTGTATCCTCAGAGCATGTTATTATTTCTGGATTTCATCACCAAAGGAATCATCCTAACATCCTAACCCTGTCAACTCCCCTTAAGATCTGTTATATTCGAAATTCCTGAGAGTATAGTTTAGAATTTGGCCATTTTCAATGTGCAAGATGCACATAAATGCAATTTTACCCTTTCTAACTTCATTTCTGTGGCAAATCTCAGCTGTAGGAATATTATTACAACCATTTCCGATGCATCCCTGAGCATGGATAATACCTTCCCATCGCTTACTGAGTAAACAACAATGTCACTGCTAGTGTGCCTTGTGATCACACTTCCCTACATAAACAGAAGCTTTAGGTGTAACTTGCAACCTTCTTTGAGCATTCATACAAAGCCTAGGAGTCCATAGTGCTGAGATTGGCAAAAATTGCCAATTAACAGATTGGCACTACATCACCAATTTCTTGCATCAAGCATCTTTCTGTCTCCGTATTCAATACTTAGAATACTCAGCTTCTGAGGGAAGGTCCTACTGCAGCACATGATTCTCTGTACAATGTTGTTGAGCCATTACACAACTGATTGGGAAAATGCATTTGGATAGGTATAGATGCCAAAAAAAAAGGTGAAATCCAATTTCTTGGCATATAACCTCAATCTCTCTGGACATAACAGGGGTCCCGTTCCAGAAAATCATTCTGTGCACCTTCATTGCACCATATCCAAACTAAGCCTGCCTTTCCTTAAGCAAGAATGCTAAGACTGTATTCAGCATTTCTGAAATAGCACTGCACAGTTCTGACCATCCTTTCTTACTTTTGTACTTCTTTCTCTTTCAATATAGTCAACATTCCATTTACCTTTTAATTATTTGTTCTAACTGCATAAAAACTTTGTATTTCTTATACATGGATATTCAGATAATTTAGAATTAAAATAATTTAATTTAATTTCTGGAATTTAGAAGGATGAGAGGGGATCTGATTGAAACATATAAGATTATTAAGGGATTGGACATGCTAGAGGCAGGAAACATGTTCCCGATGTTGGGGGAGTTCAGAACCAGAGGCCACAGTTTAAGAATAAGGAGTAGGCCATTTAGAACAGAGTTCAGGAAAAACCTTTTCACCCAGAGGGTTGTGGATCTGTGGAATGCGCTGCCTCAGAAAGCAGTGGAGGCCAATTCTCTGGATGCTTTCAAGAAAGAGTTAGATAGAGCTCTTAAAGATAGCATAGTCAAAGGATACGGGGAGAAGGCAGGAACGGGGTACTGATTGTGGATGATCACATTGAATGGTGGTGCTGGCTCGAAGGGCCAAATGGCCTACCCCTGCACCTATTGTCTATTAATTTAAGTAATATTTTCTTTTGTATTCTTCCTATCAAACTGGATAACTTTATGTATTTCATTGTAATCCAGCATCCTTATTTTGCCCACTCACTTCACTAATGCACCTCCCTTTGCAGACACATTACTTCACAAATATTCTCCCATGCATCTTGTTTATGTATAGTCTTTGATTATGTGCAGTTTTTTAAATAAATTCTAATATATCTCTTTGCTTTCTCGTATCTGCCTGCCTGCAAGAAAATGAACCTCAAGGCAGTATATGATAGCATTTGATACTTAGATAATAAATTTTACTTTGACTTTGGATAAACTGTGCTTACTCTGACTGCTCCTGCACTCGCCCTGCAGCCACACGAACATCTTGTGACTGGGTAGCTACTGTGAACTTGAATTGCCAAAGGCCTTTTTCATTATTCTTGTGTGCTTGATAATCAGAGACATTGACTTTTAAATGCACGCTGTATTCTTTAGAAATTCAAATTAACAAATTTATTTAAAGAGATGAATTAATAAAATAAATATAAAGCAAAATAAAGAGGAATTTAAAGGAATTGCTGAACTTAGCTTTTAGTGAGGTTAGTGATCTCATCCAAACAAACAATTCACTTCTTATGGCTGTTACAAAGCTGAGCCACCAGATAGTAATGGTGATCAAACATCCAGACCAATCTATAAAGACTAATGTCCTTCAGTGAGTAGGTACAGAAATCTAGAATGTAAAGCACTTTATCACATTCAGTTCCTTAATTCATCAATAGCATAAATACAAACATAGTTGAGGCCTAGCAACGATTCCAAAGTCAACCAATCTGTTACAATGTTCCATGTTGAAGATATTCATCTATTTATTATACTCTACCTCCCTGGTCTTTACCAATAATTGTAATCTTTTATGTGGCCTCGCCACGATCTGGTTGCTCAACATTGGTATATCATCAATACTTTATCCTGCTCCACAGAGATTCATGACCAAGAAAGCACACCGATGCCTTTATTTTCTAACGATATTTGACATGTCCCCATTGACCCTATTTACAGATGCACCATTGAAAGTATCCTATCCAGATGCATTACAGCTTGGAATGGCACCTGCACTGCCCAGCACTGTAAGAAATTCCAGAGAGTTGAGGACACAACCCAGTCCATCGTGGAAACCAGCCACCCCTCCGTGGATTCTGTCTACTTTCTCGCTGCCTTGGGAAAGTAGCCAGGATAATCCAAAACCCTGCCTATCGTGCATTTTCTCCTCTCACCCAATTCCATCAAGCAGGAGATACAAGAGCTGGAAAATTGTGCCACCAGACTCAAGGACAGCTTCTATCCCACTGTTGCAGGACTCTTGAATGGATCTCTTGTCTGTTAAAGATAAACTCTTGATCTCAAAATCTACCTGTCCATGGCCCTTGCAACTTTTGTCTATGTGCACTGCACTTTCTCTGTAACTGTAACACAATATTCTGCTCTCTGTTATTGCTTTTCTCTTTGTACTTTCTCACTGTATTTATCATAATGAGGTGTGAAATGATCTGTGTGAATGGCATGTACAACAATGTTTCCCTCTTGCCTTAATGCATTTAACAATAATAAACCAATACCAATAGTGAGAGAATTGGCTATCTACCGCAAAGCAGTTAGTGTAGAAGTAATGGTGAGGGAGAAGATTAGTAAGAGCTGAATCGTCACATCATCTACAGCTCATGAATAACACCCCATTATGGTTTGTGGGTAGGTTTAAGCCTCAGCACTCTCTGCACAGTTGTCAGTCACTGAATCCCCGGCAGCACACCAACAATGGATCCTACAAGTCACAGATCTGATGGATATGCTATTGATTTTGAAAGGAAAGCATATTGGTGAACTTGCTGCAACACATTTGGTTGCTGTGGTTGCAAGAGTTGGGACTGTGGAAGCTGCAAGATGAGGACAGGAAGGGCTTGGAGCACTGAACGGATGAGAATGTGCTGAATCATAGGATTATCAGCTAAAAATCATAATTGACGGAGATTGTTAAGTAAGCAAAAGAGAAGTGTTGCATTGTGCATTGCTTGAGCTTTGGCACAGACTTTACTAGATGTAATTTGATTTTGTTCTCGCTGATGGATGAAATCACCGCGATTCAAACTGCATATCCGCGTTCTTGGTGCTTAATCCCAGTATTACAGAAAATGCAGGGTTTTCCCCCCACTTCCACTTGACTATCGATCTTTATCTCACTCACCAATATGTCCCATGCTGTGTCTGAAACATGAGCGTCCATTTTTGTCTGTGATTATTCATGGTGTCGTCAGTTGCAGGAAAGCAGTTTTTTGAAGTGCCTTGACAGCTTCACTTGCTTCAGACCATGTCAGCCACTTACATAGATATCTGCTGAGGCTCTAACATTGGACAGAGGTGCTGTCATAAGACTATAAAACCAAAAACTAAAAAACTACCGGTCATCAAGGACATATATACAGAAAGATGCCGGAAAAATACCAGCAATATCAGAGGATCCCACCCACCCTGCTCATAGACTGTTTGTGCCACTCCCATGCCAGGATCACCAGACTGAAAAACAGATCCTTTTCCCAAGCAGTAATACTGATCAGCACCTCCACCCAGTAATCCACCCCACCACTCTACATTATCACTGCCTGACAGTCATCTCATGTATCGTTGTCTGTATCTTTCGTCACTTTACATACATAAGATCAATCTAATGTATATCAGCTATCTATGTACATATTGTATTTTTTTTGTTCTTTATCTTATGGTGTGTATTTTTGTGCTGCATCAGATCCAGAGTAACAATGATTTCACTCTCCTTTACACTCATGTATTGGAAGTAACATTAAAAAATCTTTAATTGAGGATACGACCATAAGACATAAGAGCAGAATTAGACCATTCAGCCCATCAAATCTGTTCCACCAATCCATCATGGCTGATTTATTATCCCTCTCAACCTTATTTTCCTGTCTTATCCCTGTAATCATTGACACCATTACTAATCAAGAGCCTCTGCTTTAAAGATACCCAATGACTTGATCTCCACAGCCATCTGTGAAAATGAATTTGATACACCACCCTCTGTCTAAAGAAATTCCTCCTCTGTGCCCTCTGGTCCCAGATCCCCAGTATCAGAAACACCCTTCCACGTCCACTCTATCTAGGCATAAATAATGAGGTGGGAACACAAATATTATGTGGAACCTGAACTAGGATCAAAGACTTTTTAATCGAATACTGCAATGCCATGCTATCCAATTTTCCAATACAATCTCATTTTGCCCTAGATTGTTAGCTAATCTCAATCAGACAGTTGGAAGGTGCTTCCTCTGAAGGGAAAATTAACTTCTACAGATGTACCATGCAGCTGGATGTACTAGCTTCCGTAATATCCAAGACATCTTCAAGGAGTGGTGCCTCAGGAAGGCAGTGTCCACCATTAAGGACCCCTCCACCCAGGGTATGCCTTCTTTTCATTGTTACTGTAAGGAAGGAGGTACAGGAAACTGAAGGTACACCCTCAGTGATTCAGAACAGCTTCTTCCCCTCTGCCATCCAATTTCTAAATGGATATTGAACCCATGAACACCACCTCACTACTTCTTTCTTGTTTATTTCTGTCTTTGTGATACTTATTTTAACTTAACTATTAAATATACATATATATAGGCTGGAATTCAGTTTTTTCTTTATTTAACATGTATTGCACTGTACTGCTGCTGCAAAGTTAACAAATTTCACAACATATTCAACCTGAGGCTGATTCGGACTTGCCAGAGTTGCATGTTTGCATGGCGAGAAGTAGGTTTATCTGTGATGCCCCTGTCTAAATGACCATCACCGCTGATCATCAGACTAACAAGCCAGAGTCAATTGGGCAGAATTTCTGGTACCCAAGCACCAGAATGAAATCAGCTTGAAAAGGAAAGGAGCAGAGAACTGAGAGTCAAGAAAAGAAAACTTTAACAATATCAAACATGAATCCATCCCCTTAAAAGTGACCACTAGATGGAGTCTGCATACTAACTTTTCAGAGATTTCTCAGAAAACGGTATTAATAGTTGCTAAACTCTGTGACAATAATATTGATGCAAAATAAGTCATTAAATATAATATGTCCATCAATATTATGAATTTCTACATTATTAATTTCAGAAACAAATTAGATATCAGGTGACCCAATCAGCCCATATTTTGCCAGACTGCACTAATCCATATATTTTCTATAAAAAAGTGGGCCTTCACATGCATTGGGAGTATGTACTGAGTTGCTAAAGTCCACAGATGATGACTCCATCAAGGAGATGGTTGCACTATCACACCAGACTTACAGCTTTCATTCACCAAAACTGATACTTCAGTGGGTTCAGCTTGGTGGAGAGATAGAGTCTCACTTAGTGGCTTAGCTCGTAAGTGATAAGCAGCACCCAATGGTGGCAGGAACAGCTACATCAGGGGACACAACAGCTGTCAATGAATGTGAAGCCTCAACTCAAGCCCTCTCCACCATTGAGCATATTGACAAGAAGGGCTGCCACGAGGAAGCAGCACCCATCGCCAATGACCCCCACCATCCAGACAATGCTCTCTTCTTGCTGCACTCTCTCAGGAAAGGGGAACGGGGGTCTTAGGTGCCACACCACCAGATTCAGGAACATTTATTACCCTAAACACAAAGTACACTGCAGATGCTGTGGTCAAATCAACATGTATAAACAAGCTGGATGAACTCAGCAGGTCGGGCAGCATCCGTTGAAATAAGTGTTCAACGTTTCAACAGATACTGCCCGACCTGCTGAGTTCCTCCAGCTTGTTGGTACACACTTATTACCCTACAGCCTGCAGGCTTCTGAACTTCACTCACCTCAACTCTGAACTGATTCCACAACTAAAGGACTCACTTTCAAGGCCTCTACAACTCATGTTCTCAGTGTTATTTATTTACTTTTTTATTTGCATAGTTTGTCCTCTTTTTCATAATGGTTGTTTGTCAGACTTTGTTAAGTGTAGTTAATTGATTCTATTGCATTTCTTTATTTTCCTGTGAAAGCCCGCAAGAAAATGCATCTCAAGGCAGTATATGGTGACATATACGTACTTCGATAATAAACTCACTTTGAACTTTGAATAGAAGTTCTGCAACACAAAGAAGGACAAGAGAAGATCTGCGGCATACTGGCGGGCATCGAGACACACTGCCCAGAGGTGCAGAAACAAAAGTTGTGGTTGGTGTAAAGCCATAGACTTTGAGGCAAAGTTCATCCAGCTCTGTGCACCCGTGCTTTGCACTGATCTTATTTAGATATGCTGGAGCAGAAGTCAGAGACTAGCTGACCTGTGAGGAGACTTTCACTGTAAGTTCTTCATGGAACTGTCGGCCACAAGCAGTATATCTTCACCCAATATCATTTGGCATTCTTCTGCAGCTCGAATGAGAGAAACAGCATCCTGCTTTAAACCACACATGTTCTCAGCACACTGGATGACTTGGGTGTACTCAAAATCAAATGCTTAGTTTTTATCTACTGTTAACAGCTGTGCAGTTCATGCACGGTAGTACTATGATAAACGTTAATGTTATAATAAATTCTCCCAGTAAAAGCTTTATGACTTCAGTATTAATATTTATGTGTCACATCAAGCGTCTGAAATGTAAATTGACATCATACAAAATGTAAATACTGATGATACATGGAACCAGGAAATTCAATGCTGAAGCTTAGAATCTTACAGTGCATTAACAGGGACTTTGGCCCATCAAATCCATACTGATCATCAAGCACAATTACATTATCATTCCCTATACATTACCACTCCCCAACACAACAGGTACAATTTACAGTTGCTTATTAATTTACATTTTGAGATATTCATTTATTTAGATACAGAAGGGAAAAGGCCCTTCTGGCACTTTGAGCTACGCCACCCGTCAGTCCCCCGATTTAATCCTAGCCTAATCACAGGCCAATTTGCACTGAGCAATTAAGCTACCAACTGGTACGTCTTTGGACTGTAGTAGGAATCCAGAGCACCCGATTACAGGCAGCGGCAGGAATTGAACCTGGGTCGCGTGCACTGCAAAGCACTGTGCTAACCACTACGCTATCATGCCACCCTGCCGGATGGTGAAGGAAACTGGAATACCCAGGGGCCAACACACATGGTCATAGGGAGAATATGCAAATTCCACACAGGCAACAGCAGAGATCAAGATTGAATCCAGATCTGGAACTGGGAGGCAGTACTTTCACTAGATGCGCCATGGTGCAGGGACAGTCAACTATAATCCATCTCCATCAATGATCCTATAAATCCCAGTCTATGCAAAAACCTGATTGCCCAACAATCCTAAATATAACCTGCCTTCTTTGCTATGAACATAAGTAGTTACTGAACGTACATATTTTATTCAAATTTAACATCAAATTTAAATTAAACAAATGTAATTTAATTTTATTACTGCCCAACCTTAAAACATGTAAGGTACACACAACTTGCTCTTTATCAGAATTCATAGGATGCCAAGTACTTTCAAGGATGATTAAATGTAAATTCTTTACAATTTTGGCATTATAGTTAGACAATAAATACCCATCACATCTTTATCTATTTTTCTCCATTACTTAAGAAGTTTTATATTTCAGACACTAAACTGCGAGGGAGGAAGTATTTCCTGTAATTATGAACACATGCAACAATGTACCCAGTCTATCCATTCTGGGAAAAGCCCTTTCAAAAATTGTCTCAGCAGTCACAGAGTCATAGAAAAGTACATCACAGAAACAGGCCCTTCAGCCCATCTAGTCCCTGCTGAACCATTTAAACTGCCTACTCCCATCAACCTGCACTGGGATCCTAGCCCTCCATACCCTTCCCATCCATGTACCTATCCAAACTTCTCTTAGTTGTTGAAATTGAACAGGGATACACCATTTGCATTAAAAGCTCATTTCACACTCTCACCACTCTCTGAGCGAAGAAGTTTTTCCTCATGTTTCTTGAACCATTTCACTGTTCACCCTTAACTGATGACCTCTAGTTGTAGTCCCACTCAGTGTAAAAAGCCTGCCTGCATTTACCCTATCTATACCCCTCATCATTGTGTATACCTCTATCAAACCTCCTCTCAAGCTTCTACCTTCCAAGGAATAAAGTCCTAACCTATTCAGTTTTCCCCTATAACTCGGGTCCTCCAGACCTGGGAATATCCTTGTAAATTTTCTCAGTACTCATTCAACCTCACTTACATCTTTCCTATAGGTAGTTGACCAAAACCGTACAGAATACTCCAGATTAAGCCTCACCAGTGTCTTTAACAACTTCAGCATAACATCCCATATTCAATACTTTGATTGATTAGGGCCAACGTGCCAAAATCGATCTACCTGTGATGCCACTTTCAACAAATTACGGAACTGTATTCCCAGATTCCTTTGTTCCACCACACTCCTCAGTGTCCTACTGTTCACTGCGTAAGTCCTTCCAAAGTGCAACACCTCACACTTGTCTGCATTAAATTACATCTGCTATTTATCAGCCAATTTATCCAGCTGGTACGGATCCTGTTGCAAGCCAGGACAGTCTTCTTCACTGTCCACTACACCCCCAAACTCAGTGTTATCCACAAACTTTTTGATCCAGTTAACCACATTATCATTCAGATCATTGATACAGTTGACAAGAAACAATGGTCGCAGTAATGATCCCTTCAGCACTTCACTAGTCATAGGCCTCCTGTCAGAGAGGCAACCATTCACAACCACTCTCTGGCTTCTTCCACAAAGCCAATGTCTAATCCAATTTACTTCCTCATCTTGACTGCTAAGCAACTGAACCTTCTTGTCCCATGAGGGACCTCATCAAATACCTTACTAAAGTCCATGTAGATAACATCTGCTGCCTTGCCTTCATCAGCTTTCCTGGTAGCTTCCCTGAAAAACTGTATAAGACTGGTTAGACATGACCTACCATGTATGAAGCCATGTTGACTATCCTTCATCAGTCCAGGCACTTCCTTGTTTTTCTTAACTTCAGCCTGAATATCTTTTGAACACAAAGGTTTTGTACACCTGTTTTCTTTAGCTTTTATTCTGACAGGCATATACATGCTTTGTACTCTCAAAATTTCACTTTTGAAGATCTTCCACTTACGAAGTACACCTTTGCTAGGTGTCCCAATCCACACTTACCAGATCCTTTCGGATGCCATCAAAATTGGCCTTTCTCCAATTTAGAATCTCACCTACAGGTGAGACCTATCTTTTTGCATATTTTCTTTGAAACTACTGGAATTGTGATCACTGGATCCCCAGGTCCAGATGGTCTGCACCCTAGGGTACTAAAGGAGGTGGCCCTGGAAATTGCGGATGTATTGGTAATCATTTTCCAATGTTCCTTAGATTCAGGATCAGTTCCTGAGGATTGGAGAATGGCTAATGTTATCCCACTTTTTAAGAAAGGAGGGAGGGAGAAAACAGAAAACTATCGACCTGTCAGCCTGACATCGGTGGTGGGAAAGATGCTAGAATCCATTATTAAGGATGAAATAGTGGCATATCTAGATAGCAGTGATAGGATTGGGCCGAGCCAGCATGGATTTACCAAGGGTTAATCATGCTTGACTAATCTGTTGGAGTTTTTCGAGGATGTAACCAGGAAGTTAGACGGGGGAGATCCAGTGGATGTAGTGTACCTCGATTTTCAGAAGGCATTTGATAAGGTCCCACATAGAAGATTGGTGGGTAAAATCAAAGCTCAGGGCATCGGGGGGAAGGCATTGACATAGATAGAAAACTGGTTGGCAGATAGAAAGCAAAGGGTAGCGGTGAATGGGTGTTTCTCGGAATGGCAGGTGGTGACTAGTGGGGTGCCACAGGGCTCGGTATTGGGACCACAGCTGTTTACCATTTACGTTAACGATTTGGATGAAGGCATAGAAAATAACATCAGCAAATTTGCTGATGATACTAAGCTGGGTGGCAGTGTGACATGTGATGAGGATGTTAGGAGAATTCAGGGTGACTTGGATAGGCTGGGTGACTGGGCAGATACTTGGCAGATGGCGTTTAATGTGAATAAATCTGAGGTTATCCACTTTGGGAGTAAGAACAGGAAGGCAGATTATTATCTGAACGGTATAGAGTTGGGTAAGGGAGTAATACAAAGAGATCTCGGAGTCCTTGTTCATCAGTCACTGAAGGTGAATGAGCAAGTGCAGCAGGCAGTGAAGAAGGCTAATGGAATGTTGGCCTTTATTACAAAGGGAATTGAGTACAAGAGCAAGGAAATCCTCTTGCATTTGTACAGAGCCCTGGTGAGACCACACCTGGAGTATTGTGTACAGTTTTGGTCTCCAGGGTTAAGGAAGGACATCCTGGCTGTAGAGGAAGTGCAGCGTAGATTCACGAGGTTAATTCCTGGGATGTCTGGACTGTCTTACGTAGAGAGGTTAGAGAGACTGGGCTTGTACACACTGGAATTAAGGAGATTGAGAGGGGATCTGATTGAAACATATAAGATTATTAAGGGATTGGACAAGATAGAGGCAGGAAATATGTTCCAGATGCTGGGAGAGTCCAGTACCAGAGGGCATGGTTTGAGAATAAGGGGTAGGTCATTTAGGACAGAGTTACGGAAAAACTTCTTCTCCCAGAGAGTTGTGGGGTTGTGGAATGCACTGCCTCGGAAGGCAGTGGAGGCCAATTCTCTGGATGCTTTCAAGAAGGAGCTAGATAGGTATCTTATGGATAGGGGAATCAAGGGATATGGGGACAAGGCAGGAACCGGGTATTGATAGTAATTGATCAGCCATGATCTCAAAATGGCGGTGCAGGCTCGAAGGGCCGAATGGTCTACTTCTGCACCTATTGTCTATTGTCTATTGGATGCAAAATGTTCCCCGATACAAACTTCAGTCACCTGCTCTGTCTCATTTCCTAATAGCAGATCAAGTACTGCACACTCTCTTATTAGGACTTCTACATACTGATTAAGGAAACTTTCCTGAACACATTTGACAAACTTCATCCTATCCAGTCCATTTACAGTATAGGAGTCCCAGAGAATATATGGGAAGTTAAAATCACCTACTATGACAACCTTACATTGCTTGCAACAGTCTGCAATCTCTCTACAAATTTGTTCCTCTTAATCCCTTAGACTTTCGGGTGGTCTGTAATATAACTCCATTAATATGGTCACACCTTTTTTAATAATCAGTTCCACTCATAACACCAGACTAGATGAGTTCCCCAATCTGCCCTGACTGAGCACTGCCATGACATTTTCCTTGACTAGAAACACCATCCCTCCTGCTCTGTCACATCTAAAACAACGGAACCCTGGGATACTGAGCTGCAAATCCTGCCCCTCCTGCAACCAAGACTTAATATCCTAATTCCAGGTGTTGATCCATGCCCTGAGCTCCTTGCCTTTCCAATGATTCTTGCATTGAAATATACACAGCTCAATACATTAGCTGCATCATGCTCATGTATTGGACAGGACAGGAGGAGGAGTATAGGAAACTGATACAGGACTTTGTGATATGGTGCAACTCAAACTACCTGCGTCTCAATATCACCAAGACCAAGGAGATGGTGGTGGACTTTAGGAGATCTAGGCCTCATATGGAGCCAGTGATCATTAATGGAGAATGTGTGGAGCAGGCTAAGACCTACAAGTATCTGGGAGTACAGTTAGACGAGAAGCTAGACTGGACTGCCAACACAGATGCCTTGTGCAGGAAGGCACAGAGTCGACTGTACTTCCTAAGAAGGTTGGCGTCATTCAATGTCTGTAGTGAGATGCTGAAGATGTTCTATAGGTCAGTTGTGGAGAGCGCCCTCTTCTTTGTGGTGGCGTGTTGGGGAGGAAGCATTAAGAAGAGGGACGCCTCACGTCTTAATAAGCTGGTAAGGAAGGCGGGCTCTGTCGTGGGCAAAGTACTGGAGAGTTTAACATCGGTAGCTGAGCGAAGGGCACTGAGTAGGCTACGGTCAATTATGGATAACTCTGAACATCCTCTACATAGCACCATCCAGAGACAGAGAAGCAGTTTCAGCGACAGGTTACTATCGATGCAATGCTCCTCAGACAGGTTGAAGAGGTCAATACTCCCCAATGCCATTAGGCTTTACAATTCTACCGCCAGGACTTAAGAACTTTTTAAAAGCTATTATTAATGCTTTTTGAGATAGTGATTTAGATGCATATCATATTTTTTACTGAGTTAAGTATTGTATGTAATTAGTTTTGCTACAACAAGTGTATGGGACATTGGAAAAAAGTTGAATTTCCCCATGTGGATGAATAAAGTATCTATCTATCTATCTATCTATCTATCAACCCTTTGATTCCTGACTTTGTCTGAGCTCCTAACAAGATCTGTCTCCACAACCTCACTACTATCTGCTTTGGCACTCCAGTTCCCATCCCCCTACAACTCTAGTTGTAGCACTAGCAGACCTTCCCACTAGGATATTGGTCCCTTCCCAGTTCAGGTGCAAATGGTCTCTTCTGTGCAAGTCCCCCCTTCCCTGGAAGAGAGCCCAGTGATCCAAAACTCTGATGCCCTCCCTCCTACACCAACTCATGTTAACCTGTATAACATTACTACTTCTAGACTCACTAGTAGGTGGCATGCATAGCAATCTTGAGATCAGAACCCTGGAGGTACTGTTCTTTAACCTAGCACCTAACTCCCTGTACTCACTTTTAGCAAACCTTGTCACTCTTCCATCTATGTCATTAGTACCTATATAGACCACAGCCTCTGACTGTTCCCCTTCTCACTTAAGAATGCTGAGGCCTCGATCTGAGATGTTTCAGACCCTGGCACCCAGGAAGCTACCTACCATCTGGGAATCCCGTTCTCGTCCACGGAGACCTGATAAATGATCACACCCTTGTAACTCCTTCCCCAGTAAAAACTGTAGTTTTTTTTCTTTGCTAATTTTGTATTTTTTTCCATTTTATCTATATTATCACGAAGTTAATATCCTGGAATTCCTTATTTAACACAACAATCACTTTATGATTCAGTGTAAATACAGAAGCTGTATCTCAGGCCAATTAAGGTTAGAACAGGGAAAGACTGAATAGGTTAAGACATTATTCCCTGACGCGTTGGAGAATTGCTTGGGGTATAAAAAATTATGAGGGGTATAAAAACAGGGTAAATGCAAGGAGGTTTTTTCCACTGAGATTGGCTGTGACTAGAACTAGATGTCATAGGTTAGGGGTGAAAGGTGATATACTTAAGTTGAATCTGAGGGGGAGCTTCAGATTGTCATGTTAGTGTAGGTTTGATAACAACATTTAAGAGAAGTTTGGATTGGTACATGGTTGGGAGGGGTATGGAGGGCTATTGCCCAGGTGTGTCGATAGGATGAAGCCGAATAATAGTTTGGTATGGGCTAAATGGGCTGAAGGGCCTGTTTCTGTGCTGTAGTGTTCCATGATAACCTCAGTCTATCCAGTGTCTATGGCATTAGAGTTAGCCAGTTACTCAGTTGGGCCAAAGGTCATACATTCAGAAGACAGCTTTATTTGCCTAGCAACAGTCCCTGGCATGTTTGCTCTTCAAATTCTTCAAATGTGGCACAATGAGAACATAATTACAGTACAAAAGTCAATGACGTACACAATCTATAATTAGATAGCACTTGTGGTAATTGTATGGAAGTTCTGATGAAAGATCATTGGATGCAAATTATATTATTTTTACCCAGATGCACTCTGGCCTGATGGGTATTTCCAGATTTTCGCTGCTATGTCAGATTACCAACATGTACAGTATTTTTGCTTTGGGATTATGTATGAAAATGCCTGTCTGTTTGTTTCAAATGGAGCTGATTTTGCTTTTCAAAACTGAAATGAGGAAGGCATTTCTCCTTGCCAGCATTTTGCTTAACACTTCCTGGATGTGTGAACTAAAGACACTGGATGTCGAACTTTAGGAACTGACAACACAAAGGTTCAATCACACAAAGTGCCATCTTGATTCTGATCTTTTTGAAGCATCTTACTGCAGATACACCAACAACACGATGGTCTTTCTTGTGAGATAGGAGTGTGTTAATCTACAAGAATACATGAAAAGATCTCTACATTCTGCTTTTGGGACAGTGATCCCAAAAAGCACTACCAGAAGAAAGCAGCATCCATCATCAAGGACCCCCAGCATTGAGGCCGTGCTCTCCTCTCGTTGTTGCCATCAGGAAGGAGGTACAGGAGCCTTAGATCCCACAGCCCAGCTTCAGGAACAGTTATCTTTCATTCACCAGCCTCTTGGACCAGTTTGTGTAACTTCACTCAACTGAATACTGAACTGATTTCACCACCTGTGGACTCACTTATAAGGATTCTCCAACTCAGTACTATTTACTTATTAATGTATTTATCTATCTATCTATCTATCTATTTATTTATTTATTTGCATAATTTGCTTTTTGCACATTTGTTCTTTGCCTTCCTCTGTGGGTCGTTTTTATAGATTAAATTGTATTTCTTTACTCTTTTCTGAACACATGCAAGAAAATGAATCTCAGGGTAGTATATGATGACATATATGTACTTAGATAATAAATTTACTTTGAAATTTGAACCTCAAATGATTCAGGATGCAAGCTTATAATCATCCTAATAGGAAATGAGAAGATATTTTGGAACAGTACTGTCACTCATATGGAAGTTAATCTGTACAATCCATCATTAGTCTTCCCATAATCACTATCTAACTAACTCTAAACAGTAAAAAGGCAATGAGATGAAAATACACATCCTCAGCCATTCATTTTTTCTTAAATTTATGCTTAGAAGAATGAATTTTCAAATTGGCACATCCTTAGAGAAAATACCCACAGTTTTTATTTCACTTGATGGCAATGGAAAGAAAAATAAAGTTGTTTCTTCTCTCTTTCATACCACCTTAATGAACAATAGGTTGAAAACCACCCCAAAGATATCTAAAGAAATAAATGGAAAGCATCCAGTCTTCTCTTGCATGGGTTAGATTCATTGGTTCATTTTATTGTCAGAATATGCATGTACAATACAACTCTGACACTTGTCTACTCCAGATAGCCAGTAAATACAGAAAGACCATAGGTGCTGATGTAAGAAAAATCATCAACTCCCCCCTTCAACATGAAAAAGAAAAGAAATAAAGCTTGCAGACCCCAAAATCCCCCTCCCCTGCAGCAAAATACAACCATAATAACAATCACTGACCCTCCCATTCACAGAAAAGAACAGTGACAGTTGCACCAAATCCCCAACACCACCCTCACACACAAAAATTAACAGATCAACCACCTGCCAAGCATCCACAAGAAAGAAAACACAGAGAAACGAAAGAAAGCTAAGATAAAGAACAGTCCAACAGAATAGGGGAAACGTGTTTTCGTCAGCTTACGATGAGAGCAGCTGCACAAACTCAGTCCTTCCATAAAGAGTGTCCTCTGACCAGGGTCCGAACATTGCCTATCTGGGGCTGCCCACACCAAACTGGATTCAAGTGCTACCGACCCAAGTCCGAACACATTAATCCTGCTGCTGACCATCTCTGTTGGGAGCCGTCACTGACCCCATCTGCATTCACCGGGATGCTTCAACCTTCCTTGCCACTTTGAGATGGAGTCGTTCATGACCCCACGCTTCACCTCTAGTCTTTTCCATGAGCCAGACATTTTCCATTCCCCCTTCTCTGATTTTCATGAGGCAACTCTCTGGACACAGCAGAGCACTGGACCCATCAATCGAGTTCCAAACTGTACGTCACAGGCTCCAACTCATTTTCCGCAACTCAAACAAGACAAAAAGAGCAAGCAGAAGTTGTAGAAAAAGTGAAATAATTGGACTGATTTGGCTATTTGAAAGATGTCGCCTGAGGAATCGTTGTCCACTAACACCATCTTATGTTAGATAGTAGAGTTCTCATTCAAATTCAGAAAAAAATACAATGACTTCAGATTCTGAAGCACTGATTCTGGCACCTACAAATGTAATGTATAGTTTGAATTAGGGAAAACAACACACAGAAATCAGGTTACATTTAAAAGCTTTATGTCTGACCTGATTTCTAGAAAGCCACCCAAGTCTACTATAAAAGGTTAAAATCACTTCTGTTGGAATGGATTCCCTCCAGATTCAATGATGGGCACTAGAATGACAGCACACTTAGAGGAATAACATTATTTAAAAGGAATGTACAAAGAATAGAATGAACGAGCAAATAAGGTAAGGGGTAATAAAAAGAATCAAAATGGAGATACCATTAGAATCTAAAATTTTATTCAATAAGTAGTTAAACATTCACTACTTCCAACATAGTTCCACTAAAAATAAACTCCATTTTATTATAGTTTTACAATCATGCTGCTAATTCTTAATGAGGTATTTCTCCCAATGGTCTATCAACAATTCTTTTCAGAACCAGTCACATTTCCAGGTATTTCTGATTGGAAGACAGGAAAGTTTAATTAAGTGCTTATTTTTTCCTTCTTCTTCTGATTGGCCTCCCATTTGTCCATGGATCCTAAATAAGTCAGTTGAGCCGATGACATCCTCCACTGCCAATCTGAATCGGCACACCCACACTTCTGGAGTTGTACAGCAAGTGACACAACCCAATTGAAATGACTCAGTGAGGTTTGCTCATGACTTCACACAGTGGCTCTTTATAAGCAAAAAAAAGCAATTATAATGAGCTCTATAAAGAATGAGCAATAGAACCCTATTTATTACTCGATCATATTCAAGACATTTCCCTGTGTGATCCCAATGTCATCCATAAGTTGTTTCCTGTACAAGTACAAAATGCTAAAATTTGTTCAAATTAGGATCTACTGTACAATCTATTAAGCTCCATTCCACACTACCCAATTATTCTTTTCAAGGATATTTGGACAGCGCCAACCTGTAAGGCTACAAAACTAATTTGAGAAGATGGAATTAAGCTGGTTAGTTCTTTCCCGCCTGTCAGATCCATAATTTGGGCATGATTCCATGAAATCCCACACAGTGGAAGTCAGTCTAGATGTGTGTGCCTATCCTAATGAGATGCTTGAATTGAATCACTTAGCAATAGTTGCTTCTTGAATAGCCAATGCACTGTATGTTGAGGGAGATCCTTGAAATATCATACCCAAGGAATAATCCAAACTGCTTGCTACCTGCTCCTGGTACCATACTAGTCATTGGATGTTAGGGCCTGAGAATTATGTGACCCTTGGCTTGTTCTTTTTTATTTCCCGGGGGGGGGGTGTGGGGTGGGGGGGGGGGGAGAGAGAGAGAGAGAGAGAGAGAGAGAGAGAGAGAGAGAGAGAGAGAGAGAGAGAGAGAGAGAGAGAGAGAGAGAGAATGTGTGTGTGTGTGTGTGTGTGTTTTACCAAAGCTGACCACCTCATTCTTATCAATTTAGAACTGCATGCATGTTTTACATCCCATGTTCTAAGTTTACTGACACCTTCTTAGATGTTGGATCACTATTTTCTTCTTAGTTAAGAAAATGGTTGCCATTTAGTTATTCAAAAATGTGCTTCAGTTCTCTGAGTTCAAGTCTTGCTTGTCCCTGTAGTAGGTCTCCGCATAATATCACTTCCTCTCTCTATCAAAATGTAATTACTCTTAATTTTCTTTCTCAGCTGTGGCTATGATTTGTAACATGTCTTCTGACTTCATACAGTTAGTCACAATGAGTAAACTTTATCAAAGATTTCAAAATCCAGGTATATTACATCTACTACATTACCCTTTTCAATGTTTTCATTATTTTATGGAAGGATTGAATCAATTTAGCTAGATATACTCTTCTTTGGAATTCCACGTTTTCTATTCTTAACATCTTTTCCAATTTATTTACATTTATATTTGATTAAACATTCTACTACTTTCTACACTGCTGCATTTAACGAATTGCACTGTAATTCTCTGAATTTATTCAATAACTCTTTTCAAGTCAGTGAATAACATTGAGACTTCTAATACTAAACATTTTTCCAGTGATAAACTTGATAACATGCAGTTACCTCTTTTAGTGTATATATTGCATAACCTTTCAAGACCATGGGTTTCACCTTACTGATGACATACAAGGAGGCTATCAAGTTTATGCCAGTTCTCAGAGAAGTCCCATCACCCGCACTATTTTTTACCCAGAAACTATCCTCCCCATACTCCCACAAATCTCTTCAGATTTTGCCATTCGCCTTCTGTATAGACTAGGAGTATTTTCAATGACAAATTAACCAATCGAGATGTATGCCTTTGCAATGTGCAGGGAAATGGGTACCCAGAGGAAATCTCTGCAATCAGATGAAGAAATTCAAACTCCACACAGACAGCACTGGACTTCAGGATTTAACCCAGGCCACTGTGCTGCCCAACAGAAGACAGTTTACAAGGGATACAGATCTTTGGGACTGGCAGCAACGTGGAGTTGAGATTACAATCAGATCAGTTCTGATATCGTTAAATGGGGGAAGGCTCAAGTGACAAAATGGCTCTTAATTAGTATATCTGTCTGTACCTCAAGGAATTTCCTTACTTCAAGTTCAAGTTGAATTGTCATTAAACCACACACAGGTATACAGCTAAATTAAACAATGTTCCTCCGGACCAAGGTGGAAAACACAGTACACACAGCACATATAGGTACAATAGCACATGCAGTCACAAAATAAGATTAGCCCAAGTCCCTGAGCAGCATGGCCTGAAGATTGACAGGGCATGGGATTTTGCCCTGGAGTCAAGTTTCTGTAAGAACAAGTACGCAGCAGTTCCACATCTCATGCTGGGTCAGCCATACGTGAACACAATCTAGCTTGTCTTCCACGGAGCGAACACTGGAGAGCAGCACTGACAGGAGAGCTGGCCTGCAGGCGCCAGCCGGTCCTCAACCCAGCAAGGATTCCAATGCCCCCACCGCATCTCCGTTCTCTCCCACACCACCTTCCTTGGGTGTTCAGCACCTGTATGAGCAATAAGCCTGTCACAATGCTACTGAAGTCTGTTTACACTCTCATGACACAGCCAGAGTCATTCAGGGACTTAGAGGGGGGTTGTGGGTGGACCAGAGGTGGAGATTGTGCCTAAACCCTGCAACATCTCTGCAATCACACCTCACCAATCACCAGAGAAAAACAGAGTTCATGGAGATGAGGCTGGTTTCCATGATGAGATGAACTGTGTCCACAACCCTCTGCGGTGTTATGGAACAGAGGGCTGTCGTTATAAGGAGAGATTAGATAGGCTGGGTTTTCTCTCCCTGGAATGGAGGGGGCTAAGCGGTGACTTTATGGAGATCTCTAAAATCATGTGGGGCAAAGAAAGTATAGCTAGTGAGAGCCTTTTTTTCGGGGGCAAGGGAGAAAGGGAATAGATTTTGGTGAGAAGGGAGAAATTAAATGAAAAGAGAGATAGTTTTTTTTAAACAAAGAGGGTGATGGTTTTTTACAATGAGCTACCAGAGAGGTGGTGGAGAATGAAAGAATGACAATGTTTAAAAGGTATTTGCAGAGGCACTTACATAGGAGAGGCATTAAGGAATATGGACATAGCGCAGGCAAATGGGATTGCCATAGGTAGACATCACAGTTGCTGTGGACATGGTGAACTATGGGGCTAATGTCTTTGCTATACAATTATAAAACTATGACAATATTTCAAGTATAGTCTAACTTACATAATTGAACTAAGGTTTCTTTACTCTTTCATAGTAAGGCTAACATTCAAAGGTTCAAAGTACTGTAGCGCTTGGAGGTGGGGGGGGGGGGGGGCGGGGGGGGTTCGTGGTCGACAGCCCATTAGCATTCCTAGTGGCCAGCACTATTTAAAATGCTTTCATGGGATTATGGTGGGATTCATTCATTGTTACATTTTAGCGTGGGTATACAAGTGCCCGGTCTGTTTTTGGGTTTATCGCAATAAACATGGCTGTTGAGTTAAATCGGCTTTTCTCATCTGTCACCATGGACCGAATGCTCGCCACATTGGTGTCAAGAGTGAGTAGAAATTGATGGCGAGATTGAAGAGCCACAACGTCGGATGAAGCACTTTAAGACTCAGCAAATAAGTCGAGGGTCAAAGCATCCGTGGGTTGGGCTCTCGGAGATGGGACGCCATCCTGGAGGGAAGACCCGGGACCCGAGTATTGTGCATTCCCAGGGAACCCCGACGGGATGAGTGTTCTCAGGTTCCCCAACCCAGGGGTCATGGCAGAGCACATCAGCCACCTCCATCGTGGCCCGCACTAAGAACCCAAGATACCACAGCCGTGGGAGGACGGGCAATGTGGCAGACACCACCAATCCTGCCAGAGCAAGATGAAGATGAACAGGTCTTAGCAATTCATGCTACAAGCGAGCCCAGACTTGTGCCACCAAGGCAAAGCCCATCAAACAGGCCTGACCAACACCGTGTCAGCCCCATGGTATGTCACAGAGCGATTTCTGCAATGCAAGCATCGTGGCCCGGGACAGCCATGCCAAACCCAGTGGAGCCATTGGAAATGGTGAGCAGGCAGCACCACCCAAGACCTCCAGCAGAATCCCTCCATTGTTGCCTATCCAGGTGGCCGCTGGGTGAAGATCATGGCTTATTCGTGGACTGCAAGGTTGAGGGCATCAGATGCCGTGTATTGGAGGGCACAGGGTCAACCATCACCATCATCCATATGGGTGTTCACCAACACAGACCAGCCGTCCCCACCTGGATGAACAAAGATGGCAGTCCAGCTGGCTAAGGTCACAACACAGACCAGCCATCCCCACCTGGATGAACAAAGATGGCAGTCCAGTTGACTAAGGTCACAACACAGACCAGCCATCCCCATCTGGATGGACAAAGATGGCAGTCCAGCTGGCTAAGGTCACAACACAGACCAGCCATCCCCATCTGGATGGACAAAGATGGCAGTCCAGTTGGCTTAGGTCACAACACAGACCAGCCATCCCCATTTGGATGGACAGAGATGGCAGTCCAGTTGGCTTAGGTCACAACACAGACCAGCCATCCCCATCTGGATGGACAAAGATGGCAGTCCAGTTGGCTTAGGTCACAACACAGACCAGCCATCCCCATCTGGATGGACAAAGATGGCAGTCCAGTTGGCTTAGGTCATAACACAGACCAGCCATCCCCATCTGGATGGACAAAGATGGCAGTCCAGCTGGCTAAGGTCACTGAGAGAGGTGTTTGCGCATCGCAGCAGCGCACGAGGTGTGGCTCGCTGACACCCGAGAGTCCTGCATCATTGGTCTGGATGTGCTGTCCCGCTGGGGAGGTCAAGGTGGATGTGCCGAGGGCAACACTCTACCTCGGTGCTGAAGCCGTGGCTTTCTGGCAGGGAAGCTCCGGGAAGCGAACCCAGCGGGGCAGCAACAACCACCACCGACCGCACAGCGGCCCGCAGCCGAACAGCGCACCTAGCAGCAGCCCAACACAACATAGCGGAACCAGGGTGGCAGTGCTTCAGGTGGTAGTTGGTGGTGAAGTAGACCTCCCCACCATTGAGCAGGCGAGCATCCCGTGCTGGTTCGGGTAAGGGAATGGCTGAGCGAGGGATGGCAGCCACAGTGGGCAACTCCGGATCTGTAGACCAAAGCCCTATACTCACAGCGGGGTGCGCTGGAGATGCGCGATGGGTTGCTTTTCCAGTGGTGGCCATTTTCCGACACCAACAGACATCTACAGCCAGTGGTCCCCTGGGGGCTCTGAACCATGGTGCTCTGATGGATGCCGACCATTTTGGGGTGGCAAAGACGTCGGGCAGGCTGCATAAACGCTTCTCTTGACCTGGGTACAGGCAGGACGTGGAGCTGTTCGTGCACTGCCGCGACGCTTGCTTGTCCCAGAAGGGTTGCGCCGCCAGTCTAGGGTGCCAAGGCAGCAGTATCCGCTAGGGGCCCCAGTATGGGTCTACTGCCCAACCAGAGGAAGGGACTATCTCCCAAGCTTGGAAGCCGTTGAAAGGGACCGGAAGAGGTGCGTGACAGCATCTCTGATGTGGTATTCAGTGTCCGATGGAACACAATCATGCTGCACTGGGACCCATTGGTCTCCTATCAGCCCTCACCAACCATCCACCCAGCAAGGCTGAAGATAGCAAGTGACACTGGACGCCCTAGCTCTTGCTTCACCAAACATTGCCTCCTTTTGGGGTGGGACTTTTTGCAGGCAGCAGCATTGACCATCTCTGGGACTTTTGGACTTTGTTGTGGACTGTGGGGTTGCTGGGGATGGCTGACCACTGAGGGGCAGGCCAGGGAGTGGTCGCTGCCCACTCCAGCATTCCTAGTGGCCAGCACTGTTTATTTCTCTTGTGGGATTATGGTGGGATGGTCAAATTCATTTATTGTTACATTTTAGCTTGGGTTATACAACTATTTGCTTGTGTACTTGTGGGTCACCATGACTGTAACTGGGATGTGTAATAATCACCTCCCCCATCTGTGTGTGACTGAGTGGGTTTTCTCTCTGGGTCTGAGTGCCAGTCTGTGTTTGCGCTTGTCCCAATAAAACCGGCCGCTGAGCTAAATGAGCTTTTCTCTTCTATCATTGAGGAATGCTCGCTACAGTACATTTATTATCAAAGTATGTACGCAGTATTAAACCCTGAAAACAGGAACAAAAACAGAAAATAATGTGGAATAAAAGGCATATTTCAGTTCAGTTCAGACCAGTATTCATTATTTGCAGGTCACCCAATTTGAAGATCTCCCAAAAGTAGTAACATCTCATTTGTTTTTCCAATTGCTTGTTACATTTGTACGTTAGCTTTCAGTAACTTCCATAAAGCACACTTAAACCCCCAAGATCATCAACATTTCTCAAGATCTCACCATCTTGCTTTTCTTTATGTGCAGCAAAGTGGATGACATCACATTTTTCCATCTACCATGTTTTGATTCACATACTCAACTTGTATATAATTGCCTCTTCTCACGTATCACCAAAGCCTCTTTACATTTTTTGTACTCATAATTCCACCTAGCTTAGTGTCATAGCAAACTTCCAAATATGGCATTTGAGAAAGATTGCAAGTAGGTGGGACTCAAGCACCAGTCCCAGCAGTATACCTGCCCTGCAAGCTCCCATCATAAACTCTCCAGTCTTTGTGTAGAAGTGACCCGCATTTGCCCTCACTAACCCTTACCATTTCATACAGCAAATGGATTTTTTACAGAATCTGTCTTGTCATCGACTGTCATGTTCCACCTTCCATTTTTAATCATTTTTTGATCCTCCTTTATCAAGTTCTAAAATGCTTCCAATTTTCAGGCCTAAACTATTTCTAGCGATTTATAAGCCTCTGATTTAATGCTATATATAATTTTTCTTGTCAGCCACAAATGAGTCACTTTTCCTTTTGTATTTTTCTGTCTTAAGGGATTTTCCTTTGCCATTTCTGCATTATTTCTTCAAATGCTAAACACCGCCTAAGCACCTTCACACCTCTCATTTCCCACTCTACCAAAGCTAACACTTGATTCTTTATAATTACATTTTCCCCTGCTTTTAGACTGAATCACTCTTTCAAATTCAATGCAAATCCTAGCAAAAATGTTTCTTCAATTATTATCATTACCTTTCATATTTGTTAACAAAACAGTTTTGTAGTTCCTCTTCTTTCCAATGGTTTTATATACACTTTATTAGGTACCTCCAGTACATTTTTTCGGCCACAGAACTACAACTTACTGGAATTTTTTTTTTTTTTTTTTTGCTTTTGTTTTGGCACCATTCTCTGTAAACTCTGAAGACTGTGTTGTGCATGGAAATTCCAGGACATCAGCAGTTTCTGAGATACTCAGACCACCCCATCTGGCACCAACAAGCATTCCACAGTCAAGGTCACTTAGATCACACTTTTTCGCATTCTAATGTTTGATCTGAACAACAACTGAGCCTCTTGATCGTGTCTGCATGCTTTTGTGCATTGAGTTGCTGCCACATGACTGATTTTCATTAATAAGCAGTTGTACAGGTATCACTAATAAAGCGCTCACTAAGGATAGATGCTCATATTCAAAAATAGGCTCTAGTGAATTTATAAGCCTGTCAGTACTGACATATGTTTCTAATAGAGTTGTTGTCTTGAAGCTTACCTGTTTCTTCCTCCAAAGACTCTGCCTGACTCTTTTTTCATATTTCCAGCAATTGCTGTTTTATTTCACGATCCAACATCCACTAGCAAAGCCAGCATGGTAGACGGAGGAGGATGGTGGATCCATTGTCACTCTGGGATGAGCAAACTAAGAGCCCTGTTGTCACAGTGAGCCTTCTGAATAAAATCCTCTTCCCCATCTGAACTCCCATCCCCCAGCCTGCGAAGTTAGCTGCATCACTGCCAATGTTTGTTGTATTTTGTCTTTGGAAATAATTAATGTTAATTCAGATTTTAAATGAACTATCGAATACAACAGAGTAACATTAAAAATAAGGCCAAGGTGATGTACAATAAATTGAAACGTGTTGGTGAGCAGAATATCTGATAGTAGAGATGTTTATTTATTTCAGCAATCTGTATGCAAATACAGATGACAGAATAAATAATATTCTAATTGAAAATGAGCAAATACAGACTTGCTAAACGTAGGCCCTGCATCAATCAGGGGTGGCCATGGATGCTACACCTTCGCTGTCTTTGCAAGCCCGGGCAGTACAATATGGAGAGTGAACTGTTGTTCACGTAGCCGGCTCCTCCTCTCCGTGTAGCTGATGAATCCAAAGGAATGGCAGAGACCAGTTTGGCACCAGTGGCTTTACAGGAGTTGCCAGTCAGCGTTGAACTCAACGTAGGACTGCCTTAGGACTCCAGCTCTGGATTTTTCCCTCAGCATTTACTCTCGAAGCCTTCCCCATGAATGGGTATAGCCACAAGGAAGCAGAGGTTTGAGATCAGAGTCTTCCTTCTCCAAGATGAGCTGTCAGTCATGAGCTGCCCGAAGTGACTGGTTTTCAGGTGCCAGTAACCTGCCTTTGCCCCTTCTCCTGTCAGTAGACACTGGGTTTAGTAGCTAAGCCACAAGTAAAGACCGGGAGCTGGACTTGGTTGTCAGGGGCTATTTGAGATGCATGACATTGAGAGCATTAAATAGGTAGTGGGAGCTTATTCCCACTTATCCCACCCCTCCCCCCCACCGGCTATGACAACCTCAAGCAACCAAGTCTGCTAATAAAACAAATTATTGGTTCATGCTATAGGAGAACTAAGAACATATGAAACAGAAGCAACGATTGGTATTCGATCCCAAATACCTTGTCCACAATTCAGTAAAATCACACCAATCCTTTATCTCAATCTAACCTAACCATAGGTGCCTTGATTTCCTTATTACCTACGGAACAAGAACACGAAATAAATAAAGTATTCTAAGAAATATAAAATTAACTCCACAAGGGAAACCAACTAGATTCAGCATCTGTGAAAGAGTATTAATTGTCATAAGAGTGAAGACTGCCAACTTATCAGGATTTTTATTTATTTATTGAGCTACAATATGAAGTAGGCCCTTCCAACCCTCCAATCCATGCCACCCTGCAATCCCCTGATTTAACCCTAACCTAATCACGGGGCAATTTACAATGACCTATTAACCTACCAACCAGTATGTCCTTGGACTGTGGGAGCAAACTCCTTACAGGCAGTGGTGGGAATTGAACCCGGGTCACCTGTACTGTAAAGCGTTGGGCTAACACTATGCTACCCTGCCGCCCACATATTTGTATCTAATCAGACCTATGTACATAAATAGGTGATTAAATAGAAGTAATTGTTCTAGACGTTGGGATTACAAACTTCTCTTCATTCATCTTTTTATATTTCATTTACATGGACTTCCATAAACCATTTGATAAATTTTAGCAAAAAAGATGAAAATACATAAAATTGGTGACAACGGTTTAACAATGCTTATAACATAGAAGTGAAAGTAAAAACACGTTCGTCTTGGCATGATGCAACTTTTGAACTCTTCCAATTCACTATATTTATAATAATTTAAATTAAGATATGAAGGTTCACTCATCGAAGCTTAATGAAAAAAGTCACACACACAAAATGCTGGAGGAACTCAGCAGGTCAGGCAACATCTGTGGAAATGAATAAACAGCTGACGTTTTGGGCCAAGACCCTTCATCAGCGGAAAAAAAATTAGCTGTTTTAAAAGTAAAGCAGATGGGAATATACACTTGCAAGGGTTATTTTCTCTGGAGTTGTGGAGACTGGGTGGAGATCTGATAGAGGTTTATAAGATCATGATTGGTATAGAGTAGGCAGACAGTAACTATTTCCCAGGATTGAGGTGACTAATACCAGAGGGCAGCATTAAGGTGACAAGGATTAATTTTGAAGGGGATGTTGGAGGTAAGTTTTCTTACACAGGGAGTGGGGTGCCTGTAATGTGCAGCCTGGGGTGGCGGTACAGGCAGGTACATTAAGGACTTTTAGGAGATGTTTAGATTAGCACAGGAATGTGAGGAAAATAGAACGATATGAATACTGTTAGCCAATAAGGAATTAGTTTAGTTGGCCATTTGAAAATTAATTTAATTGATTCATTACAACATTGAGGACCCAAGGGCCTGATCCTGGTTGTACTGTTCTTTGTTCAAAGTTCTAAAGAAAAGCACGGTTTAAGTGCTTGCGTAAAACTATCAGGTTGAAGTCAAAGTCAGGAAATACAAGATCACTCACTTTTGATCTGAGCTCAGAGTATTATCTCCCTGCAGAGATATTAAGAACTCTTGAGGAATGGATAAATACAGTGCCTATAAGAAGTATTCACCACCCTTGGAAGTTTTCATGTTTTATGCTGGAGGAACATTGAATCACAATGGATTTAGTTTGGCTTTTTTTTTTACACACTGATCAACAGAAAAAGACTCTATGTGTCAAAGCGATCTAAAGTAATTACACATGTAAACCACAAAGTAATTGATTGCATAAGTACTCATCCCCCTTTAGGTCGGTATTTAGTAGATGCACCAGTGTCAGCAATTACAGCCTTGAGTCTGTATGGATAGGTCTCTATCAGCTTTGCACATCTGGACACTGCAATTTTCCCCCATTCATCTTTACAAAACTGCTCAAGCTTTGTCAGATCATGAGTGAGCAACCCTTTTCAAGTCCAGCCACAAATTTTCAATTGGATTGAGGTCTGGACTCTGACTCCAGGACATTAACTCTGCTGTTTTTGAGACATTCCTGTGTAGTTTTGGCTTTATGTTGGGGTCATTGTCTTGCTGGAAAACTAATCTTCTCCCAAGTGACAGATTCTGCCAATAATAGTTGTATCATCAGCAAATTTATAGATGGTGTTTGATCTATGCCTGGGTGTAGAGAGAGTAGAGCAGTGAACTAAGTGCATATTTCTGAGGTGCACCAGTGTTGATCGTCAGCGAGGAGGAGATATTATCACCAATCTGCACAGATTGTGGCCTTCCAGTTAGGAAGTTGAGGATCCAGTTACAGAGGGAGGTGCAGAGGCCCAGGTTCTGTAGATTATCAGTCAGGGCTGTGGGAATGATAGTGTTAAACGCTGAATGATGAACAGCATCCTGATGTAGGTGTTTGAATTATCCAGGTGATCTAAGGCCGTGTGAAGAGCCACTGGGACTGTGCCTGCCGTGACCTGTTGTGGTAATAGTCAAACTGCAGTGGGTACAAGTCCCTCCTGAGGCAGGAGTTCATTCTAGCCATGACCAACCTCTCAAAGCTTTCATCACAGTAGACGTAAGTGCTCCTGGATGATGGTCTTTAAGGCAGCTCACACTATCCTTCTTGGCCACTGATATAATTGTTGCCCTTTGAAGCTGACTATAGCAGTGAGAGGTCGAAAATGGCCTTGATTACTCCCAACAGTTGGTTGGCACAAGCTTTCAGAGCCTTACCTGGTACTCCATCGGGGCCTGTCGCCTTGCGAGGTTTCACCCTCCTGAAAGTTAACCTGACATGGCCTCTGAGACAGAGATCACAGTGTCACTGGGTGCAGCAGGGATCTTCACAGCTCTAGTTATGTTCTCCCTTTCAAAGCAAGTATAGAAGGTGTTGAGCTCATCTGGTAGAGAAGTATCACTGCCATTCATGCTATTGAGTTTCATTTTGTAGCAAGTAATGCTGTGCACTCTTTGCTAGATTTGACATTTATCCAATGACACCTCCATCCTTGCTCAGAATTGTTTTCTCAATCTTGAAATAGCCCTCCACAAGTCAAATGTAGTTTTCTTGTACAAACCTGGGTCACCAGACTTAAATGCCAGAGACCTAGACCTCAGCAGTCAACAAACCTCCTGGTTCATCCACGGCTTTTGGCTTAGGAATGTACAGCAAGTTTTCGTAGACACACACTCATCCACACGGGTTTTAATGAAGTCGGTAACAACTGCGGCATACTCATCCAGATTTGAAGATGAATCCCTGAATACAGTCCAGTCTACCAACTCAAAGCAGTCCTATACGCACTCCTGTGCTTCTCTTCACCACACCTTCTTGGTCGTCACTATGTTAGTGTAAAGCTAACTGGAACTCAAATATACTCTTGAAACTACTTGTCTTTGTTAGATCCATTCCCGTATGTTCAGATGGCCACAAGTTGAAATGGTTGAGGTGCATTACAATGATTTATTTTACTTAGGTGGGGTAGGGGAATAGATTCAGATTCAGTTTATTGTCATTTAGAAACCACAAATGCAATGCAGTTAAAAAATGAGACAACGTTCCCCCAGAAAGATATCACAAAAGCATATGACCAAACAGACTACACCAGAAAATCCACGTCATGTTTGGCAATCCCCAATCCAGAGTCCGGAGAGGCTGCTGCATATTAATATCGCGCTACCGTCTTAGCGCGTTCCCCGGAAAGGAGCTCCAAATCCACCAGACAAAAACAAGACCAAAAACTAAAGCTACAAGACCTGCACAAAACCACATAGTTACAACAGTGCAAACAATAGCATAATTGATTTAAAAAAACAGACTATGGGCACAGTAAAAATAGTCCAAGATGTTAAAGGACTATAAGTTCAAAAGAAATCACCACAGTTTCCACAAGTCCCCAGGGTCCCGACAGACTCACCATCCCACGCTGGCAGCAGAAGGGAGTACCCCTGCTATGGAAACCAGCCTCGCAGATGCAGCACACACCAAAAGCGACCTGAGTCTGTCGAAAGGACTCCGAGTCCATCGAACCTTCGAGCCGACGACCATCCCCTCCGTCACAGCTTCTCCGAGCACCATCCTCTGCCGAGCGTATTAAGACGGCCCCGCCAATGGCCATCAGCAATGCAACCTCAAGGACTGGGGGCCTGTTCTTCCCAGCAGAGACCCGGACATCACAGCAGCAGCAGCAACGAAGAAGGTCCTCCTGGAATTTCCCGATGTTTCTCCATGCTTCCACGTCCGTTTTCAATCAATTATGATTGCACATGGCACCCCACTTCACAAATAACAGATAATCAGTTCCGGAGTGGCCGCTGCAAGCTGCGTCACGCCGCCATCTTGGATAGCAGTTTCTCAGTGTATGCCCATAACGTATTAGGTAAATGAGAATCGCGTTCTCACTTTTCAGTCCAGTGTTAAAGTGCAATGAAATCTTGTACCATCATCTGGAAAGGAGCAGATCAGCCTAGGTTTCAGCTTGTCCAGCTCATTCTCGTGTTGAATCACTCAGTCTTTACTGTCCCTTTTAATATTGATCCACATACAGTATTAACTTAGTTGATGAGAACATTTATAGCCTTCCCTTTATGCAATAAGTTCTAATCCATTTTTTCACCTAATTAAATTAGTGATTCACTGATCAGTCTAAATAATCTCATTATTTATCCTTTCAGCCACTTTCATAATTTCAATATTTCTTAAATCTTTTTGCACTTTTTTTGATAATTCTGTATTTTACTGGTGAATTTCCAAATGTCACTTCAGTGTTAAATGTCTGGTCTAAAAATCGCAGCTGTTTACGTGACAGCCTTGCTTCCCAAAACTTAGAGAAGCTCGGGATTTTTAATAATTTCACTAATTTAATTAAAGAAAGCAAAGGTTTTGGTGTAATTTTTTTTGCTTTAATAGAGAATTGAGCTCTTTTTTTAAAAAAAAGAATCAACTGATTTCTAAAGCCACAGCTTATTTCTCATAACCAAGAGCACAAAATATTCAGACAAACAACAAATTGCGGAATTACAACATTCCTGTTCTCAGGGGCCATCTCAACTTGACGGAGCATTCAACATGTCACAATGATGTCAAGTCTTACTACAAAGAACCAATGAGAAATGTTTTGCAGTGAGTGTTTTGTCGAATTGAATATTCATCTGAACATATGAAATGTCACTGCTTTGGGCACTGGGGAGTAGTAGAATGATACAGCTTAGTACCCTGACAGATGTACGACCTTGGGCTTTTCTTTTGGTCGCTGAAGGAGTTTTTCCCAGGTAGACCATAAGTTCAGAGTACTGCCTTCATTGCCTTCAAGACGTGTGCAAAGGCTTTGATGGTGGCACAAAACTGCAGAAATCTATGCTTCAAAATTCGACAATGTTAGTGAGAAGCTGAGGATGGCAGTGGCACACATATTGCTGTCATTTCTCGAGATGGAAGTATTTGTGATCCTACAACAGTGATGCACTGTTATCCCTGCCATTGGCCCTGGCTGCTGCCACTCACCATGACACTATGGAGTCTGAAGCCAGGCATTGCAGACCCAAAATGCCTCAGAGTTGACTGCAGCTGCCATCGGAGAATCTCTCATTTAGTTAGAGCACAATAAGAATCAACAGAAAAATAAATGACCAGCAAACAGGGAGTACAGACAGTCACACTTGCTAAATTTTGTTTTGTTTGTTATGGCAGATGATATGCTCAGTGGCCCTTGAGTGTATATTCATGGTCTCCTGCTGCTGTAGCACATCCACTACAAGTTTGACAAGTTGTGCATTCGGAGATGCTCATCTGCTCGCTTGTCTGCTCACTCGTCTGGTAGCAGAGTGATTGAAGTTCTGGCCCACAAGTCCAGTGAACTGGAGAGGGGTTCAAATTTCACAGGGAGTCCAGTTTTATTCAATTAACTGAATTTATATGAGTTAATAATTACCGTAACTATTTTAAATTTACTTAACTGACTAAATCTATAAACATATTCAAGTAACAGCAACAATATGAATTAAACTGCTGGATTACAATGACTTTCACTGATATCCTTTATTGGGAGGGACTGACCATCCTTACAAGTCCTGGTGGTTCCCGATACGCAACAATATGTTTGTCTCCTAACAATCCACAAGCCGCTCAATTGTATCAAACCTTTACAAAAAATATGATTAAAAAGTAAAAGTGAACACACCTCAAAAGAAAATACTAAGCACTAAGTCTGACAAAGACGTACACATTCCACCTGATCCTGCAAAGCCCTTCCATGGTTATCTGGTGTGGAGTGAGTGGAAGATGGGTGTTATTGTTGCGGGGTGCTACGTGCAGCGCTGAAATTACGACACGGAGTCGATAAACTGCAACCACAGAATAAGTTTATTTCAAAAACACAGTATTGCTTTAAAGCCTGTCTCCCCCACTCGATACTTCGAGAGGCACGTAACTGAAACTCCTTGAGGCTATCTACCTTTGTCTCTGGCTCTGGCTAATTGTCAGCCGGTTCGAGTGTGCTAGTGATTGGGTCGCCACATTATCACTAAATTGGGCAGCTGTGTAAGAAACAAATCCAGAAATTGCCTTAAATAATCATGTATAGAAAACCATCCAGACCCCTCCATCATATTCCCTGAGTCTAATGTAATCAACCAGCAGGACTGACCCACCAGACTTGTTATAAGGTAAAGAGTGAGTCACACTGCGATTTCTCTGAACACCATTAATTCCCATGGCACTAGGTCAAGCATGAGCAAGGAAACTTGCTGACGACCACTTACACTTCCTTCAGTTGATGAACATAAGAAATAGGAGCAGGAGTAGGCCATCTGGCCTGTCGAGTCTGCTCTGCCATTCAATAAGATCATGGCTGATCTGGTTATGGACTCATCTCCACCTACCTGCTTTTTTCCCATAACCCTTAATTCCCCTACAATGCAAAAATCTATCCAACCTTGTCTTAAATATATTTACTGAGGTAACCTCCATTGCTTCATTGGGCAGAAAATTCTACAAATTCAATACCCTCTGGGAAAAGCAGTTTCTCTTCATCTCTGTCCTAAATTTACTTCCCCAAATCTTTAGGCTATGTCCCCTCCTTCTAGTCTCACCTATCAGTGGAAACAAATTTCCTGCCTCTATCTTATCTATCCCTTTCATAATTTTATATGTTTCTATAAGATCTCCTCTCATTCTTCTGAATTCCAGTGAGTACAGTCCCAGGTGACTCAATCTCTCCTCACAGTCTAACACCCCTCATCTCTGGAATTAACCTAGTGAACCTCCTCTGCACCACCTCCAAAGCCAGTATGTCATTCCTCAAGTAAGGAGACCAGAACTGCATGCAGTACTCCCGATGCGGCCTCACCAGTACTCTGTACAGTTGCAGCATAACCTCTCTGCTCTTAACTTCAATCCCTCTAGCAATGAAGGCCAACATCACTACTCTATTATACTGCTTGCTCGTTGGAAGAAGGTTTGAGGTTATGAAGAACACCACATGTACACCAGAGGTGGGGAGCTTCAGCTTACAGCTCAAACACATTGCTATGCACATCAAAAGCATGTCCAAAAGAACAAATTTGCTATACAGGATGTGGTGATGGTCAAAAAACTAGCACAGGAAAAACCACCACTTGAGCTCATCTTCATCAGTGTCACATTACTGGTTTGTAAAATAATCCCCTTGTGGAGACAAAGTCACATTTGTAGACTATCGACCATAAGATAGAGGAGCAGAATTAGGCCATTTGGTCCATCAAGTCTGATCCACTACTCCAGCATGGCTGATTTATTATCCCTCTCAACCACATTCTCCTGCCTCCATCCCTTAATCTTTAGTGCCCATACTAATCAAGAATCTATCACCCTCCATTTTAAATATACCCAATGACTTGGCTTCCACAGCCATCTATGGCAACTAATTCCACAGATTCACCATCCTGTGATTGAAGAAACTCCTCATCTCTGTTCTAAAGGGACATTCTTTAGGCTAAAGGCACTTTCTTTCAAATTATATGGAACTATTAAATTGCTCGAAAGGAAGAATGCAGATTTAGCAGCTCACAGCTGGATCTCCTTGAGGACCTGGGGAATATCTACAAAAGCAGAATTATTACTACACAACAGTCTAATGTCATGGCCACCAGAGCCAACCATGTCAGAAAATAACTCAACTTCTCCTAGTCATCTAGAAAATCATATCAGAAATGACTGCAAACCCCAAAAAACCAACTTCAGGGTAAGTGTGCTAATCAACAAAAATAACATGCAATAGAGAGCAAATAAATTCCTAGAACAAAAAAAATCACATCAAAGCTTTTCAGTCTTGATGTATCCTGCATTGAATGGGCATTGACAACTGAGCAACTACTTAGGGTAGATGGATCTATAACTATCCTCATCCACTATCATAATACAATCCAACACATTTGGCTAAAGGGCAAAACTGAATTATTTGTTACCCCAAGATGTGCTGAAAAGAAAAAAATATCTATCTCAGACCACCCTTGAGTTCTACATCATAGAAGATGCTATCAATATCAGTAATTTCCAGACCTTATAGATTTAGTTCATTGATTTAAATTATATCTTCTTCATTGAAACTGCAATCTAAATCATGTTTACAACAAACACAAAATGCTGGAGGAACTCAGCTAGTAACTCAGCATTTACGGGAGGAAATAAACAGTCAAGATATTTCAGGCTTCTGAAATGTCAATAGTTTATTCCCAACTGCAGATGCTGCCTGACCTGCTGAGTTTCTCCAACACATTATGTGCATTTGTCAAGTTTTCCAGCATCTGCAGAATCTCTGTGTCTCTACATTCTGTTTACTTTGCATGGTGTGCAGTTGAATATTGACTACTTTAATTGTTTAATATACATTTGTTTAACAATATCTCACAGGTATTTCAATGTCATTAAAATGTTCAGAAATTACAAGTTAGATAAGTCTACCATTTTTTTTTACATTATATGTGGCCATTTTCACCATGATTATTTGATGAAATTCCACTAAGGAGGGATGCTAGAAAAACTTTCAATGTGGCCTCTGTATTAACTGGTGCAAAACAGCACAAGTTGAAGGCCACTTTTTTAAAAAGCAATGTATCACTTACTGGATCATAACAGCTTAGCATCAATTAACAGAAAATAAATCAAGTTCAAAACTACAAAGGCCATGTTTATGTAAAGGATCACTGTTGTTCACTGAACTGTCTTGTATTTTATATATGGGAAGAAGAGAAACCAAGTTAATAATTTATCAGCAATAACTTACCAACAAATCTGGCTCCCATTGTTCACTGCAGACTATGTTAAATTCAGTAATCAGGCTCTTTTTAAGACTATTTCCTGTATTTATATTGTTATTATAGAGTTAACACCAATATTATTTGAAAACCCACATTCTCGTTGCTTTCATCTGAGAAGAGAGGGCCATGCCAGAGAAACTTAGTGAAAATAAACTTCTGATCATATTCCAGACAGGAGACAAATCTGACTGTAGTAACTACAGAGAACCCTCCCTGTTGTCTGCCACAACAGAAGTCAATGCCAGGGTCCTCCTCAGTTGCCTCCTCCCAGGACTAAAGGGCTATTCCCTGAATCAAAATATGGTTTCTTCCACAGTAATCATGATCCTTGCCTATTCAACCTTTCCCTATAACTCATGTCCTCAAATCCTGGCAACATCCTGGCAAATTTATCTCCAGTCCTTCAATCTGATTGACACCTTTCCTGTAGGTAGATGGCCAAAACTGCACACAATACTCCAAATTAGGTCTCACCAATATCTTGCACAACTTCAACATAACATCCCAACTACTTTGAATTATGAAGGTCAATGTGACAAAAGCTCCCTCTACAACCCTGTCTCTCTCTGACACCACTTTCAAGGAATCATGGATCTGTATTCTCAGACCCCTCTGTTCTACTACACTTTTCAATGCTGTATTGTTCACCA
Source organism: Hemitrygon akajei (assembly GCF_048418815.1). Taxonomy (NCBI): domain Eukaryota; kingdom Metazoa; phylum Chordata; class Chondrichthyes; order Myliobatiformes; family Dasyatidae; genus Hemitrygon; species Hemitrygon akajei. Next base: position 135,231,995 of record NC_133124.1, on the reverse strand, counting down.
TGTGATGGCACTGTTGGCATTTGCCATGAGATTGGTTTTCTTGGCACTTATTTCCATTCCAAACTTTGTGGAGGCTCTGTCAAGATGGCTGACCAGGTTGGTCAGTTCATCCTCTTTTCCCGCAAGTCCATCAATGTCGTCAGCAAATCTTAGGTTTGTGATGTTCCTCTCTCTGATGCTGTCTATGCCCACATGATCTTCAAGGGCAACACTCATGATCCATTCCAGGAAGACATTGAAGAGAGTGGGGGAAAGGAGGCAGCCCTGACAGACTCCTACAGAGGTATGGAACCACTCCCTGATGGTGCCCTGAGCGAGTACTGCACTGGTTGCCTTGGCGTAAAGCTGATGGATTGTCCATGGTCAGAAACTTGAGACAGTGCAGCAGTTCAAATATCTGGGGGCAATCATCAGTGATGAAGGATCAAGACCGGAAGTCCTGGCAAGAACCGCACAGAGAATGACTGCACTATCCAAACTCAAGACAATATGGAGGGACAACAACATCACCATGAAATACAAGGTCAGACTCCTGTGTGCATTGGTATTCTCCATCTTCCTGTACACATGCGAGACATGGACCCTCACAGCAGAGCTACAGAGGAAGATACAGGCATTGGAAATGAGATGCTATCGCAACATCTTGGGCATCTCATATTTGGACCACATCACAAACAAACAGGTCTGCAGGATCATCTAGCACCACATTGGCCCCCATGACGACCTTCTCACAATGGTGAAGAAAAGAAAGCTGAGATGGTACGGCCACGTAACAAGATCCAGTGGCCTTGCAAAGACCATTCTACAAGGAACTGTGGAGGGGAAAAGAAGGAGAAGCAGGCAGAGGAAAAGACAGACGGACAACATTAAAGAATGGACAGGGAAGACATTTGCGGTGACCCAGGCCCTGGCACACAACCACAATAGATAGAACAGACTGGTGTAAAGCATGTCATGATGGCACCCTGACGACTCCACCGGGATTTAGGGGTGCAAGGCAAGGCATTGTTCACTATGCAAGTCCTATCCTGGCTTGCCCTCCCAAAATGCAACATCTCACAATAGCTTGCATTAAATTCCACCTGGCATTTCTCAGCCCATTTTTCCAGCTGATCTAGATCCAGCTGCAAGCTGTCCGCCTTACCCCCAATCTAGGTGTCATCTGCAAATCTGCTGATCCAGTTAACCACATTATCTTCCAGACTGTTGATATAGATGACAAACAACAATGCACCCAGCACCCATCCCTGCAGCACTCCACTACTCACAGGCAACCATTTCTTCCGCGAAACCTATGTCCAACCTAGTTCACTACCTCATCTTGAACGTTAAGCGACTTAACCTTCTTGACCAACCTCCCTTGCAAGACTTTGTCAACTACATGTTTGTCAAATCCATGTAAACTACAGTCACTACCTTGTCTTCATCAACTTTCCTGGTAAATTCCTCAAAAAACTCTATAAGATTTGTTGGACACACATTGCTGACTGTCCTTAAACAGTCTATGTCTATCCAAGTATACCTTCCAATACCTACCTAAGAATACCTTCCAATAATTTTCCCACTACTGATGCAGGTGCACCGGCCTATAATCTCCTGGCTTATACTTAGAGCCTTTCTTAAACAACAAAACAACATTAGCTATCCTCCAATCCTCTGGCATGCCAATCGTGGCTTAGGATGTTTTAAATGCTTGGTCCTCCACAATTTCTACTCTAGCCTCCACAGGATCTGAGGGAACACCTTGTCAGTCCCTGAGGATTTACCCATCCTAATTTGCCTCAAGATAGCAATCACCTTCCTCTCTGTAATTTGTGTAGGGTCCTCGACCTCACTGTTGCTTTGCCTCACTTCTATAGACTCTGTGTCCATCTGACGACTGAATATAGATACAAAACTTAATTTAAGAATTTACTAATTTCTTTCAGCTCCATGCATAAATGACCACTTCCAGAGGATGAATTTTGTTTCTTGCTACCTTTTTACTCTTAATATATCTGAAGAAGCCCTAGGGATTCACATTGCCTGCTAGAGCAATCTTATGCCTTCTTTTAGCCTTCTTGAATTCCTTCTTGTGTTTTCTTGTGTTTCTTGTAGTCCTCAAGTCCCTCCTTGCAACTTTCCTTCACCTGCTGTGCACCTTCTGTTTCTTAACAAGTGTCTCAATATCTCTGCAAAATAAAGATCCCTAAACCTGTTATTCTTGCCTTTTATTCTGACAGGAACATACAAACTGTTCTGCCAAAACAGCACTTTTGACAGCCTTCCATTTACCAAATACAGTATACCTTTGCTAGAAAGCAGCCTGCCCCAATTCAGACTTGCCAGATCCTTTCTGATACCATCAAAATTGTTGTTTGTCCATTTTAGAAACTCAATCCGACAACTAGACCTATCCTTCTTCGTAGTTTTCTTGAAACTAATGGTATGATTACTGGATGCAAAGTGTTCCCCAACACAAACTTCTGTCACCTGCTCTGTCTCATTCCCTAAAGGAGATTTAGTATCACACTCTCAGTAGTTGGGACTTTTAATGTACTGATTATGGAAACTTTCCCGAATGCATTTGACAAACTCTATCCCATCCAGCCCTTTGACGGTATTGGAGTCCCAGTCAATATGTGGGAAATTAAAATCACCTTTTATCACAACCTTAGGTTTCTTGGAATAGTCTGCAATTGCTCTACAAATTTGCTTCTCCAAATCCTATGGACTGTTGGGTGGTCTGTAATGTAATCCCATTCATGTGGTTTTTCCATTCATTTTCCTTTGATCCACCCCTATAGCCCCACGAGACAAGCTCTCCAGTCTGTCCTGACTGAGCACTGCCGTGACATTTTCCCTAATTAGTCATGCTACCCTTCCCCCTTTAATCCCTCCCATTCTATCACGTCTAAAACAATGGACCTGAAACATTGAGCTGTCAGTTCTGTCCCTTCTGCAACCAAGTCTCACTAATGTCATATTTCTACATGGCCTGTAACTGTTGAAATTGAAGGAGCACTCCAGTTAGTACTGAGAAGCTCAAGTCGAGGTAAAGAGCAAACAGAAACCCAGTGAAACAACTCCCAAATTAACCACCACAAGTACCTAAAGCAAACTGGAAAAGAAGCAGGAATCCTCATGAAGCAAGGAGAAGTAAGGAGACCGTCAGATTCCCAATTTGAATTTATTGGAGCAAACCTTTACAAGTATTTTTGAATTATTATTTATTGAGATATACTGTAACACTGAATAAGCCCTTCTGGTCTTTCAAGGTACGCAATCCAACAACCACCAATTTAACCTTGGCTGAATCACAGGATCATTTACAATAACCAATTAGCCTACCAACCGGTACATCTTTGGACTGTGGGAGGAAAGTGGAGCCATCCAGAGGAAACCCAGTTGGTCACGTGGAGGATGTACAAACTCCTTACAGGCAGCGGCAGGAATTGAACCCGGGTCACTGGTACTGTAGAGCATTTTGCTAACACTACACTACCGTAACATCAAGTTTATTGTCAAATGCACAAATACATGTTGTTACGTACCCATGACCCGTGACAGTGGTGTACTTGTCACGTGACAGGTGCTGAAGCTATACTGGACTTGAGGTAATGGTCTTGTGATGGTGGAGTGACGTCATTTTCCCGCCAGTAGAGTTTCATGTGGCAGATTTTTTTTTACAAGGTATAAAAGGAGGACCCCTCCCTGTGAGGAGGGGCAGTTCGTGGCTGGATTTGCCATGTTGACTTCATGCCACTGCGTGATTTGATGTTATGACGCAGTTTAGTTGAAAGATGAAGTTTTATCTAATGCCTAAAGTTTAAAAGGTCATTGCCAGCAGTTTCTTTATAACACTGCTAGTTGAGAATCAGTGGAGAGTGAAGATTGGAGTTCGGGAGTTAAAAGATCGAAGAAAGTCGATTTCGATGGTGAAACAGGTTCGACCTTGTTTGATCCTCATTCGGAAGGAATTTGTTGACTGTTCTCATGTTAATCCCTGTGAATAGCAGAAAGGATTGGGAACAGTTTTGTAAAGGAAAGGTCAGTGCCTTTAAGCCATTTCATTTGTCCATCTCCGTAAATCCTTCATGGGAAAAGTTCGATTTGGGAACCGAAACAACACGACGTGAAAGAGAATTTAAATCGTCTTAAAAAGTCTTTCCCTTAAATGGACTGTGAGCATTTTGAACTTTTGCAATACTACCTTGAAGAACTGTTTTTGCAACATCGCTTTAAGAACTGTTTAAGCTTCCTTGCTTTAAGAACTGTTTAAACTGCCGCACAGCAGCTGATTTCCGGTTACGTTAGTGATTTGTTTACTTTTGGGGGGGGTTGTTTTCAATGTTTAATAAACGTGTTATTTGTTATAAAAACCCCTGCCTCACTCATATATTTATTGTTGCTTGAATCCGTAACAATGTTTGCACAGGTGCAATGTAAAGCACACTTGCTGCAGCATCCGAGGTACATATATCCAGTGGCCACTTTATTAGGTACACTCTTTAATGCAAACTAATCAGGCAATCATCTGGCAGCAAGTCAATGCACAAAGCCATGTAGACATGGTCAAGAGGTTTATTTATTGTTCAGAGCGAACATCAGAATGGGAAAGAAATGTGATCTAAGTGACATTGACTGTGTAATAATTGTTGGTGCCAGACAGGGTGGTTTGAGTATCTCAGAAATTGCTGATCCCTTTAGATTTTCACACACAACAGTCTCTAGAGAGTTTACAGAGAATGGTGCAAAAATATATTTTAAAAAAACATACAGTGAGTGGCAGACCAGTGGGCAAAAACATCTTGTTAATGAGAGAGGTCAGAAGAGAAAATCCAGCCTGGTTCAAGCTGACAGGAAGGCAACAGTAACTCAAATAACCATGCGTTACAACACTGGTGTTCAGAAGAGCATCTCTGAATGCACCTTCATTGAACCTTGAAGTAGATGGGCTACAGGAGCAGAAGACCACGAACATACATTCAGTGGCCACTTTATAAGGAACTGGACACTCCTAATAAAGTGGCCACTGGGTGTAGCAGCATTCAAAAGAAAAACATAAACATATAATATACACAAAACAATCCCAGAGACCAACTCAAACGATGGCTCCATTTTCTTTCAAATCTTTTAAAGAGAAAAATAATGATAAAAATTACAAGGGAAACAGAGAACTGTGTTATGTGCCATTTTCCCCCACAGTGTCATGGGTGCAGATCGACTTCAATTGACAGGAGCTTGTGGATGGCACAGTAGCACAGCGGTTAGTGTAATCGTTTTGCAGTGCCAGTAATCACCAACTGGGGTTCGGTTCCTGCCGCTGTCTGGAAGGAGTTTGCTCATTCTTCCTGTGACCACATGGGTCTTCTCCTGTTGCTCCAGTTTCCTCCCAGACTCCAAAGGTGTACAAGTTAGGGTTAGTGAGTCATGGGCATGCTACGCAGGCACTGGAAGCATGGTGACACTTACTGCTCCAAGCAGAATCCTCGGATTGTGTTGGCCATTGCACAAAATAATGCATTTCACTGTATGTTTCAGTGCTTCGATTAATACTATTACATGACTTTTACTCTTCTGCAACTTTAGTTTGCTACAGCAGGTGTCAAATCTGTACTCTAGTTTTATGCAGAGCAAGCTGCAAGCGGGGTCAATTGATAGCCCTTCCGAATCATGCCACAAATGTGTGATCATATCTTAGTAATCTGGGCTTAATACGAGGAGGAACTCCCCCACCTGTGCTATCTAGAAACTACTTCTTTCACTTATTACATCTTCTTTTTGTGTCAAATGTGGTTCTGCTACTGTTAGAACCTGCGATGGTGTGTTTTCCAGGCTGATTGAGCAATCTGGCATTTTGCTGTCTCCGAGAGTGTTTCAAGCAAAGCTTGCAGCTTCGAGGCAAAGAAGCTGGAGAAGGGGACCGAGCCCACGATCGATGCCATTTCTTGCTGATCTTGCCGAATAAAGTGTGGAAGAAGATTGAAATCATCGAGGCGAATGTGGATGGTGTTCAGCACCGAATACCAGCCTCTCACTGACTGCTGCCGGAGGAAGGTGTCTGCATATGACAGTCTCTCTCCTAGGTACTGGAGTCCTGGGTCATGGGAAAAGTTTGATCCACACACTTTGTGGATTGGACTCTGTAGTTCACTTTACAATGTGTTTTTGGTCACTCCTATTTTGCGCGACTTTGAACTGGGGTGACTTGTAAACAACACTGAGCTGAACTGAATATGCCTGGACTCTTTTAAATTTACGTTCTGTGTTTTTTGCTCTTTTTTTGTTACCTTCTATGTGTTTTGTGTTGTTTGCGTGTGGGAAGTGTTGATATTTTTCTTTGAACAGGTTCCATGGTTTTCTTTGTTTTGTGGCTGCCTGTGGGAAGAATCTCAGGGTTGTATACTGCATACATACTTTGATAATAAATGTTCTTTGAACTTTGATTTAGATTATTAATGACTTATATATTCCATCAGTATTTTGTGCATGTTGCTTGAGATTTCCAGTACCTGCAGAACCTCTTCGGAGTCAGCCTTCGCCCTCTGGTGCGAAGGAGGGTGGGGGTGGGAGGTGACTTGATACAGGTGTACAAGATGATGAGGCATAGATAGAGTGGATAGCCAGAGACTTTTCCCAGAGTGGAAATGGATAATACCAGGAGGTATCATTTTAAGGGGATTGGAGGAAAGTATAAAGAAGATGCCAGAAGTGTGTTTTTCACGCAGAGATTAGCGAGTGCGTGGAATGCCCCACCTAGTGTGATGGTAGTGGTCGATCCATTAGGGGCATTTAGAAACTTAGATAGGCACTGGATATTAGAAAAATGGAAGGCTATGTTAGATTGATCTTAGAGTAGGTTAAATGGCTGGCACAACATCATGGGCTGAAGGCTGTAATGGGTTGTTCTATGCTATTTTGGAACATGCAAATCATTGTCTTTTAAATTTAACTGGGAATCTTTAAGTTTAAGATGTGACTATGTTGAAAGACTGTCTTCCATTGATGGTCTGCCCTCTCTTTCTAGATGGTTGAGCTAATGGAAGTAAAATTAGCCACAGTCTGCTGCCATTGATTACAAATGAATATCACTATTTTCTTCAACGGCATTGAAAATGTGTGAATGATTGTGTAATAGTTACCTGGACAATGACCCTGCCAGGACAGATAAACTAGCAGCAACATGTTAGCTGAAAGGTGCTGTGTAATTATTGACATTGTGGTAAGTCTGTGAATACTAGTAAGTGGCTGAGCACATGAACTTTAGATCAAATTCAGGACTGACAGGTTGTTGCTTGGTAACCTTTGTGGGTGTGTAACAAAAACCAATATGTCAGTTGTTGGGAGGTGGGATTGCTTGACATATTCACTGCCTTTCACCTGACCTTGGATGCATCCCTGCCTTTGCACTGAACTTTACAGAGACCCCTTGCCACTCATATCTTAATCAACTTGAATGGTCTCTTGGGTTTCAAGTATAAACAATCTCCTCTACTACTTTTAACCAAGGTATCCAAACTCCCATCTGAAAATCATGTGACTATTCTCTGCCCTTCCTCTGCTACAACTTGGAAGAATGTCCCAGGGAGAGGTTGGACCCAATGAGCACTTCCCCTTAAAGAGATGCGGCCATGACTGGAATCCACCATCTGATGCATATTCACTTTCCAGGGTCTGAGAGGCTTATTACTAACCTCAGCTTTCTAATTCAGGAGTATGACCTTTCTAAAGGGTCAGAGTTGTTTCTGATAAAGTTAAATTTCTAACCAATATTATTCCTTGCTTAACTACTTCTTGTAAACAAGAACCAGTCTTCAGTTTTTAATGTAAACTGCAAGTGGTAACCTGTTTGAAGTTAAAAGGACACCTGGGCTGGCTGTTAAGAGATGTGGTTCACGGAGTGAAGAGACCATTATAATTGTTGTCTGCATTAGCCAAACACAAGACCACGGGGCTATGTTAATGGGCCCACATTAACCCAGGCAACTATAGTTAAGTAATTTATATCATTGTCTTCAGAAGCCTTTAGACCATCTGTGTAAATTACTTTGTCCAACAAAGGTATCTGGAAAACTTCACATGCAGATGATGTCATCAAGTAGCAAACAGTATAAATATAAGGAAGCATAGAATAACAGTGAGAATGACAGGAAGGTGGGATGACAGAATTCATTCTTCAACCTTTTGTTTCGATGACGGAGGACTCAGCTGTCTGCAACTCATTGGTATATTCTTTTAGTTGGAGCCAGTGATCATTAATGGAGAATGTGTGGAGCAGGTTAAGACCTACAAGTATCTGGGAGTACAGTTAGATGAGAAGCTAGACTGGACTGCCAACACAGATGCCTTGTGCAGGAAGGCACAGAGTCGACTGTACTTCCTTAGAAGGTTGGCGTCATTCAATGTCTGTAGTGAGATGCTGAAGATGTTCTATAGGTCAGTTGTGGAGAGCGCCCTCTTCTTTGTGGTGGTGTGTTGGGGAGGAAGCATTAAGAAGAGGGACGCCTCACGTCTTAATAAGCTGGTAAGGAAGGCGGGCTCTGTCGTGGGCAAAGTACTGGAGAGTTTAACATCGGTAGCTGAGCGAAGGGCGCTGAGTAGGCTATGGTCAATTATGGATAACTCTGAATATCCTCTACATAGCACCATCCAGAGACAGAGAAACAGTTTCAGCGACAGGTTACTATCGATGCAATGCTCCTCAGACAGGATGAAGAGGTCAATACTCCCCAATGCCATTAGGCTTTACAATTCTACCGCCAGGACTTAAGAACTTTTTAAAAGCTATTATTAATGCTTTTTGAGATAGTGATTTAGATGCATATCATATTTTTTACTGAGTTAAGTATTGTATGTAATTAGTTTTGCTACAACAAGTGTATGGGACATTGGAAAAAAGTTGAATTTCCCCATGGGGATGAATAAAGTATCTATCTATCTATCTATCTATCTAATTCAGGAATCTATTACAATTCATAAACCTTTTGAGTGTTAAATGTGTGTTAAGGACTATTTATCTAAATTTGAATATGTATCCTTAAAGTAAAATAAACTGTGTGTGAGCTCCTTCATTAGGAGGAAGTATCTCCTCCTTGTTAGGGTAGGGGGACACACCACTCAAGCAGTAGGTACTGGCACTGAGACCTCACCACAGATGCTAGGCAGGGAAGTAAGCTTGTCCTTGAAGGGTAGGTGGATATAGTATAACTCCCTATAGTGAGGGTACTGTAGATATCTGTATTGGATGGGGCTTGAAATCTTATTTTGAGTTTAGGGCTTTATACATCAACAATGAACAGTCCTTTCCTCTGCAGCTCAGGTTCATGGGGATACCCTGGAAAACATGAAATGTTCTCAGAGCCTGAAATCTCACGCACACAGTTCTCACCCACAAAGATGCTCAACATTGCCTCAGTGTGAAGGTGCAGCCTTTGAGATCAGAGGAAGAATGGTTGTTGATTGCATCAGTCGCTCTACTATCGAGCTGATAATATATTGGTCTGGCGTGACCATTGCCTCAGTGTCTGCAGCTGATTATATGCTCAGCACATAAGAAGCACTTTGAAATCCTGTTAAGTATGATCAAACACTATCGACTAAAAGTTGTACGTGTATATTCAGAAGAATACACACACACACGCACTACACAGGTCTGTCTTGATGGATTGCAAGGATTTCAACACTTCAAGCCATACAGCAGAACAGAAAGGCACCCAGGCTAGTAAGTGTCTGCTGAGCAGCCAGCCCATGACACAGCCCACCTACCTGCTTAAAAGTATGTGTCGCTGGTACAGCTGAACCAGCAAATACCAGAGCGGCCTCATCAGACATCTTCAAATCTACCGACAAAATGACCCTAGAAGATACCGTTCCTGACTCTACAAAACTTGCAAAAATGTACTGTAAATGGATCTCCCCTGGTGTTGCATCGATTTTGTTTATTTACAAAATATACATGCAGTTTTAAACAGTGCCTTGTACAAGCATATGTTTGGGATGTCAGAATGATTTGAGATCCTTCAAGTATTTTCCCTCTTCAGTGAGGAGGCGTTCCTGTAAAGATAACAGTCCTTTAAAGCAGAGGTTGATAGGTTCAGGATTAATAAGGGTGTCAAAGGTTACAGGGAGAAGGCAGAAGGATGGGGTTGAGAGGGTTAACAGATCCGCCATGACGGAATGGCAGAACAGACTTGATGGGCTGAATAGCCTAATTCTACTCCTGTGTCAAATGTTTTTTTGGTCTTAAAATTATGGTCACAGCAGTCTCTGTAGCTGACTTTTATCCAAAAGGGTAAGAATTATTATTACTCTCAGTTTGCAAACAAAAGTTGAATCAAGAAAGCTAAGGGATATAATTTCAGAATTAAATTGTAGAATAAACATGTAAACCACACTATTTCAATTTTGCAAAATAATAACAAGGATTATTGTGTTTAAAAACAACACAGGATTTAATACAACTTTCCTCCTTTTGTTAACACGTTCATAATTCTGAAAAAGTATCTCAAAAATGACAGCTTGTTATCTGTTTTATACCATTTCTCCCAGAAAATTGTCATGATGATTATGTCTGCAAAGTGTGTTTCAGTCTGTAATTATTTCTCTACTGGCTTTGAAGCTTTCCCTAGACTGTGAAGTGATTTAAAATAAAACTTTCACTGTCATTATTACACCAGCTGTGGAACATAAGGTTGTGCCAAGTTGCTACTGGGATCAAGGCCAATAAGAATAGCAGCAATCCTTAACAAAGAACCATCCTTAAGACCAGCAAAATGTTAGTTGCTGGTATTGTATCGATATTGAACTTGTTGATAATCCTCAAAGTAACACAGTGGCATATGTGTTTTCCAAAAGTGAGCTATAAGTATAATTGACACGGGGGATTCCAGTTAATTGGACTATTAGTTAATCAGGGCAACTGCTTATTTGGGACAACTCTTAAAGAACAAAAACTAATCTAGAAAATTGCTGGGGTTCCCCTCGTTTATTTGGGACACTATGCCGTTTAATTGGGACGGGGACAGTTGCCCAACAGTTTCTAATTAGTTTTCGTCACAAGCACTTGCGTAGCCATTAGACCCGACACCATGCTTACAGGGAACAGATTTTAAATAGCATCAGTTGCATGTGTTTGTGTTCAGAAAGCAGTTATTTTTGTCACTGATAGTTAGTGAGAAATAAGCGGTAAGATAATTCAAAACTGTTATGCTCACTGTGGTTTCAAGCATTCAAGTTTGAAAATGCCAGAAACAGCTGGGAGAGAAAATGAAACAATTTCACTACTTCAACAGGTGAAGAAACTACAAAGAGTTTTAAAAAATTGACAATCATCTTGAATGTTATGATGAAAATGGAGATCCGGAGGATGCAATCGCTGAAAATACTTTATAAAGGGAGGGGTTAAGGTACTTAAAAGTAACTTATATGATCATAGCCTGTAACCATTCAATGCATCATGTGTGCTGTAATTACTTTCAATGCATTTTTGTCACTATTATGAAATAAGTGCAGAAAGCTTGCATCAGCATGCACTTCAATTGGTGTCTCATTCTTTGATCAAGCTGTCGCCCAGTCATTTGAGACTCAGAAATCCTGACACTGATTTTTGGAATAAAATCTGTAAACAGTGAGGAATGCCTTGTGGAAACACATGTATGTGATGCCAGAATTATTTGAGGTTCTTCCAAATATTTTTCTCTCTTCAGTGGGGTTTTCTCACTTTCCTATGAAGATATTGTTCCTTTAAAGATGTAATCACTACTGTTTCCAGCTGCCCTTTAATTGGTCTCAATAGCATTCACAAATAGCTGCACCAATTCATAAGTGCCATTACAAAGAAGGCGCAACAGTGCCTCTATTTTCTTGACGTTTGCATAGATCTGGCATGCCCTCTAAAACTTGGACACACTTCTGTAGATGACAATGGAGAGCATCCTGACTGGTATGCATTACCACTTGGGTTGGAAACACCAATTGCCCAGGAATGGAGGAGCCTAATAAAAGTGGTGGATGCAGCCCAGTCCATAACAGGCAAAGCCTTCCCCATCACTGAGCAAATCTACATAGATCACTGCTGGAAGAAAGCAACATCCATCATCAAGGAAACCCTTCATCTAGGTCATGACCTCTTCTCACTACAACAATCAGGTAGGAGATATAGAAGCCTTATGTCCCACACCACCAAGTTCAGGAAAAGTTATTACCCTGCAATGATCAGGCTCCTGAACCAGCGTGGATATCTTCACTCTCCTCAATGCTAAACTGACTGCTCAACCTATAGACTCACTTTCTAGGACTCTACAACTCATGCTGTCAGTATTATTTATTTACTTCTTTATTATTTGCACAGTTTGTCTTCTTTAGCACATTGACTGCTTGTCAGTCTTTGTGTGTAATTTCCATTGACTTTATTGTGTTTCTTTATTTTCCTGTAAATGCCTGCAAGAAAATGAACCTCAAGGTTATATGTTGACATCCACCACACATACGTTGATAATAATTCATTTGAAGTTTGAACTTGAAACTTATCCATACTAATTCCTCTATGAGCCAGAACAGTATATCTAAAGGAAGTGTGCAGGTCATTAACTATGCCTTTCAAGCAGATTTCATACATCCCACTAACAATAACATGAAGAACATAAAAAAATGCCTTAAAAAGATACAAACCAAATGAGTCAGGAGCATAGGTGCATTTTAGTAAAATATTATTGATTGGGTGACATCAAAATCCCATCCATATTTATAATCCAAAAACAGTGTTAAATTTGGTCACACTGAAAAGTTGTATGGAGTTTGCAGCAATGAATCAATACCCACCCATGAAACAGAATTATAATCACTAGCAAAGATTATGTCATGAAATGTGTTGCTTTGTGGCAGCAGTACATTGCAATGCATAACAAATACTATAAGGTACAATAAGAAACATAAAAAAATAAGGAAATGGTACAAAGTTGCACTCCATGGCGAAAGTGAAAGAACTGTTCTACAATTATCCAACTGAAAAAAAACTTCTGAAGAAGGGTCTCAGCCCGAAACGTTGACTGTTTAACCATTTCCATAGATCCTGCCTGACTTGCTGAATTCCTCCAGTGTTTATGTGTGTTGTCTTGAGATCAGACTGTTTTTACTAAAAGTAAATCAGACCTGGAGCCATTGGAGAATCATACAACATAGGGTTTGAAACAGTAATGGTGCATCATCGGAAGAAATGATGGAATCAGGGCAAAGCAGATGAGATATCCTTCAATCTGCACAATAATCAGCCATGTTAGAATTTGTGCTGTTGCATAATTTTCTTTATATGCTGTTGCACACTAAATTCATGATCCAAGTCATCAGCTGATCTTGGGAGTAGGGATCCTGGGCCACATTTGCTCTTGGGGCTCAAATTCAGCTGTTAAAGACTGTACCATGCATGACATCTGCAAAGGTACCAGGTGCTAAATGTCATGATCTGTTGCCTTTGGTTATTTGAGAGGATGGGATCCTATCCTATTTCAGATTCAAGTGTGGATTGCAAAGGGCACCTATAAGGTGACACATGAACAGCCGAAGGCCATCCTAAGCAAGCAGTGAGCAAGACAATAACAACAGAGAGTACAGGATAAGGTGAGATGAGCTAAGTTTAAAAGATGGGCAGGGCAAGATTTCATTTTACACAGGGTGTCTAGAATGTGCTACCAGGAATAGTGATAAAGGTAGATAAGACAGAGGGTTTCATGATGCTCTTAGATGAGGCACATGGATAGGCAGAGAACGGTGGGATATAAACCATGTGCAGGTAGACAGGATTAGTGTAATTAAGCATCATTTCATTAATTAGTATAGCTCAATATTATGGGTCTATGGACCTATGTTCCTGTGCTGTGCTACTCTATGTTCTGTATACTAGATAACAAAGATTTCACTTCCTGAACACATCTGGGTGTATCTTATGAATTTTGAGCTACTGATCATGAAAATCAACAACGAAATATCCCTGTCAGGCACCACTTTTAAGAATTTCCTTCATTTGTTATTTCAATTCATTATTCAAGTCAATTAAAATGTTGCCCATGGTGCAAGAGGTGGAGAGCTTCTTAAATGCATCTATTTTAATGCTAGGAGCATTGTAAGAAAGGTAGATGAGCTTAGAGCATGGATTGATTCCTGGAAATATGATGTTGTAGCTATTAATGAAACATGGTTGCAGGAGGGGTGTGATTGGTAACTAAATATTCCTGGATTTTGTTGCTTCAGGTGTGATAGAATTAGAGGGCAAGAGGGGGAAGTGCTGCATTGCTTGTCAGAGAAAATATTACAGTGGTTTTTTGGCAGTATAGATTAGAGGGCTTGGCTAGGGAGACTATTTGGGTGGAATTGAGGAATGGGAAAGGTGTAGTAACACTTGTAGGGGTGTACTATATACCACCTAATGGGGACCGAGAATTGGAGGAGCAAATTTATAAGGAGATAGCAGATATTTGTAGTAAGCACAGGGTTGTGATTGTGGGAGATTTTAATTTTCCACACATAGACTGGGAACCCCATTCTGTAAAAGGGCTGGATGGTTTGGAATTTGTAAACTGTGTGCAGAATAGTTTTTTGCAACAATACATAGAGGTACCAACTAGAGAAGGGGCAGTGTTGGATCTCCTGTTAGGGAATGAGATAGGTCTGGTGACGGAGGTATGTGTTGGGGAGCACTTCGGGTCCAGTGATCACAATGCCATTAGTTTCAATATAATTATGGAGAAGGATAGAACTGGACCCAGGGTAGAGATTTTTGATTGGAGAAAGGCTAACTTTGAGGAGATGCAAAAGGATTTAGAAGGAGTGGATTGGGACAATTTGTTTTATGGGAAGGATGTAATAGAGAAATGGAGGTCATTTAAGGGTGAAATTTTGAGGGTACAGAATCTTTATGTTCCTGTTAGGTTGAAAGGAAAGGTTAAAAGTTTAAGAGAGCCATGGTTTTCAAGGAATATTGGAAATTTGGTTTGGAAAAAGAGAAAGATCTAGAATAAATATAGGCAGCATGGAGTAAATGAGGTGCTCAAGGAATATAAAGAATGTAAAAAGAATCTTAAGAAAGAAATTAGAAAAGCTAAAAGAAGATATGAGGTTGCTTTGGAAAATAAGGTGAAAATAAATCCAAAGGCTTTCTACAGTTATATTAATAGCAAAAGGATAGTGAGGGATAAAATTGGTCGCTTAGAGAATCAGAGTGGACAGCTATGTGTGGAGCCAAAGGAGATGGGGGAGATTTTGAAAAATTTCTTTTTTTCAGTATTAACTAAGGAACAGGATATTGAATTGTGTAAGGTAAGGGAAACAAGTAGGGTAGTTATGCAAACTATGATGATTAAAGAAGAGGAAGTACTGGCACTTTTGAGGAATATAAAAGTGGATAAGTCTCCAGGTCCTGACAGGATATTCCCTAGGAACTTGAGGGAAGTTAGTATAGAAATAGCAGGGGCTCTGACAGACATATTTCAAATGTCATTAGAAATGGGGATGGTGCCGGAGGATTGACGTATTGCTCGTGTGGTTCCATTGTTTAAAAAGGGTTCTAAGAGTAAGCCTAGCAATTATCGGCCTGTAAGTTTGACTTCAGTGGTGGGTAAATTAATGGAAAGTATTTGTAGAGATGGTACAGGTTTCCCCCCCAATCCGAAGATAGAGCGTTCCTATGAAACCATTTGTAAACCAAAATGTTGTAAAGCGAAGAAGCAATTACCATTAATTTATATGGGAAAAATTTTTGAGCGTTCCCAGACCCAAAAAAATAACCTACCAAATCAAACCAAATAACACATAAAACCTAAAATAACACCAACATATACACTGTAAAATCAGGAGTGATATGATAAATATACACCCTATATAAAGTAGAAATATTGTATGTACGGTATAGTTATCAAAAAAGGTATCAAAATCAGGAAGACAGCGAGCCAAAATCAATTTGGAGAAAAAAATTGGCACAAACGCATATGTGCACGTACACGCATACATACGCACATAGATAGATAGATAGATAGATACTTTATTCATCCCCATGGGGAAATTCAACTTTTTTCCAATGTCCCATACACTTGTTGTAGCAAAACTAATTACATACAATACTTAACTCAGTAAAAAAAATCTGATATGTATCTAAATCACTATCTCAAAAAGCATTAATAATATCTTTTAAAAAGTTCTTAAGTCCTGGCGGTTGAATTGTAAAGCCTAATGGCATTGGGGAGTATTGACCTCTTCATCCTGTCTGAGGAGCATTGCATCGATAGTAACCTGTCGCTGAAACTGCTTCTCTGTCTCTGGATGGTGCTATGTAGAGGATGTTCAGAGTTTTCCATAATTGACTTGGATGCACACGTACACGCATGCGCAAACAACTGACCGCACAAGGTTTCTCGGTCATTGTAGTCTTTCTCGGTGTAAACACACATATAAAGCGGGAGTCTTTTTTTCATAAAAGCGAAAGTCCTCTTTGGTTAGTGAAAACAGGTACTAATGTAGGTCTTTCATAACAACGAGTTGTCGTAAAGCAAACATTCGAAAAAAGGGGAACATCTGTATATATAATTATCTGGATAGAGAAGGTCTGATTAGGAACAATCAACATGGATTTGTGTGTGGAAGATCATGTTTAACAAATCTTATTGAATTTTTTGAAGAGGTTACTAAGAAAGTTGACGAGGGTAAAGCAGTGTAAGTTGTCTATATGGACTTCAGTAAGGCCTTTGACAAAGTTCCACACGGAAGGTTAGTTAGGAAGGTTCAATCGTTAGGTATTAATATTGAAGTAGTAAAATGGATTCAACAGTGGCTGGATGGGAGATGCCAGAGAGTAGTGGTTGATAACTTTGTCAGGTTGGAGTCCGGTGACTAGTGATGTGCCTCAGGGATCTGTACTGGGTTCAATGTTGTTTGTCATATACATTAATGATCTGGATGATGGGGTGGTAAATTGGATTAGTACACAGATGATACTAAGATAGGTGGCGTTGTGGATAATGAAGTAGGTTTTCAAAGCTTGCAGAGAGATTTAGGCCAGTTAGAAGAGTGGGCTGAAAGATGGCAGATAGAGTTTAATGCTGATAAGTGTGAGGTGCTACATTTCGGTAGGTCTAATCCAAATAGGACATACATGGTAAATGGTAGGGCATTGAGGAATGCAGTAGAACAGAGTGATCCAGGAATAATGGTGCATAGTTCCCTGAAGGTAGAATCTCATGTGGATAGGGCGGTGAAGAAAGCTTTTGGTATGCTGGCCTTTATAAATCAGAGCATTGAGTATAGGAGTTGAGATGTAATGTTAAAATTGTACAAGGCATTGGTGAGGCCAAATCTGGAGTATTATGTACAGTTCTGGTCACCGAATTATAGGAAAGATGTCAACAAAATAGAGAGAGTACAAAGGAGATTTACTAGAATGTTACCTGGGTTTCAGCATCTAAGTTACAGAGAAAGGTTGAACAAGTTAGGTCTTTATTCTTTGGAGCATAGAAGGTTGAGGGGGGACTTGATAGAGTTATTTAAAATTATGAGGGGGATAGACAGAGATGACGTGGATAGGCTTTTTCCATTGAGAGTAGGGGAGACTCAAACAAGAGGACATGAGTTGAGAGTTAAGGGGCAAAAGTTTAGGAATAACACGAGGGGGAACTTCTTTACTCAGAGAGTGGTAGCTGTATGGAACGAGCTTCTGGTAGAAGTGGTAGAGGCAGGTTCGATTTTGTCGTTTAAAAAAACTGGATAGGTATATAGAAAGGAAAGGAATGGAGGGTTATGGGCTGAGTGCAGGTAGGTGAGAGAAGCGTTTGGCACGGACTAGAAGGGCCGAGGTGGCCGGTTTCTGTGCTGTAATTGTATAGCAGGACAGGTTTTAGAAAGGCTATAAATTTCTGTGAAGAATTTCAATACACGAGACAGAAGTTTCCCAGAATAATTGATGCCAAGATTAAGGAAGACATTTTTGTTGGTCCACAAATTAAACAGATCATCAATGACAGGCAATTTGAGCAACTTCTAGTGGGAGAAAATCGCATGGAAGGTATTCAAGGATGCCGCTGAAAATTTTCATAACAAATACAGAGCACCATCTACATGCAACTGGTTAACAACATGCTTCAAGCATACAAAGCCCATGAAGTTCCAAATGTCATTAAAGATTCATTTTCTGCATTCCCATTTGGATTTCTTCCCTGCAAATCTTGCTGCTATCAGTGATGAGCACGGTGAAAGTCTTCACCAGGACATTATGGCCATTGATAAGTGTTATCAGGGTAACTGGAATCCATCAATGCTGGCTGATTATTGTTGGACACTTAAGCAAGAAGCCTCAGACACTGAGTGCAACTGAAAATAATCAGCAAAACATTTTAGCTTAGTTGAACTATTGCAAAGCATCAGCACCATTATGCATTAAATGCATTATATTCAATAAACGGTAACTTCTAGTTTCTCCAAATTCACTCGTGATACCAGTAGTCTGAAATTATATTTGTATTCAGCTTCAAGTGGTCTATCATGAACAAAATAAAATTCTGAGAAAGCAACACTTTCAAAAAATTTGTTGTCCTGTGTAACCACAGTGGTCTGCCTATGGAATTTTTTTTAAATGTTTAGGCTGTGGATATGGATGACCTGGTAAGTCTAGCAATTATTGTTCACAAGAAAAAAAAAAGCAGAGAGCATTTTTTTTCTGATTAACGTACATTTAGTGGTATCATTGCTAAGGACATCCAGGTCCAGCTCCAGTTTGTTGAGCTGGTCAGTTAGGAGTTGAAATTGGGTGCACTACCCACAGATGTAGTCACCAAGGTACCCTGAAATCCCACATCTTACAGCAGGAGTATTCCACTGCCTTAACTAACATCCTACTAATACTGAATTAAGGGCTAAGGATTTACAGACATACAAAACTTGCCTGTTCTTGAAAGAATGGGCAAAGAAATTGCAGATAGAATAGAGTGTCATAGTGTATGGCCGCGCACTTTAGTAGAAAAAATGAAAGGGTTCACTACTTTCTAAATGGAGAGAAAATACAAAAATCAGAGGTGCAAAGGGACTTGGGAGTCCTTGTGCAGGATTCCCGAAAGGTTAATTTGCAGGTTGAGTCTCTGGTGAGGAAAGCAAATGCGATGTTAGCATTCATTTCAAGAGGACTAGAATATAAAAGCAAGAATGGATGGATGCTTAGGATTTATAAGGCACTAGTGAGGCCTCACTTGGAGTATGGTGAGCAGTTTTGGCCCCTTATTAATGAAAAGTTTGCTGACGTTGCAGAGGGTCCAGAGGTGGTTCATAGAAATAATTCAAAGCATGTAAGGGTCAATCTATGAAGAGCATTTGATGGTTTTGGGCCTGTACTCACTGGAATTTAGAAGAAGGAGGGAAGATTTCATTGAACAAATGATACATTGAAAGGCCTGGATAGAGTGGATGTGGAGAGGATGTTTCTGTTCGTGGGGGAGTCTAGGACAAGAAAGCACAACCGCAAAATACAGGGAAGGCCCTTTAGAACAAGAATGAAGAATTTATTTAGCCGGAGGGTGGTTAATTGTGCAAGTCTGTTACCACAGACGGCCATGGAGGCTAAGTCACTGTATATCTTCCTTCACTAGATCCTTTTTCACTGAATATATTTAAGCAGAGGTTAATAGGTTCTTGATTAGAAGGGTGTCAAAGGTTATGCAGAGAAGGCAGAAGAATGGAGTTGAGAAGGATATTAATCTGCCATGATGGAATGGCAGAGCAGACTTGATGGGCTGAATGGCCTAATCCTGCTCTTATGTCTTATGGTCTTTTGAGCATCATGCGTTGTGTTGTTTTTAGGGAGCAGGTTATTAGCATATTTTTGACCTCTACAGTTAATGATATATCAGGCGTAGGAGCCCTTTCTCAGTTGGATAAGTTGCAGATCTGTTGTTCTTTCACTTTTGCAATAAAATACCTCATTCCCAAGTGATGCCCAGCACAGCCACTTGAGTGATAGAACAAAGTTCAGTGATAAGCATTCTGAGGGCTCAACTAATTTCCTGGGAACAATTGACCCAATTATTTCCAATTAGGAAGAAAATTATGTCCAAGTGTTGTTACTTGCTTACTCTATCCAAAATGACCTAACATAAAACTATACTCCAAACATTTATAAGTGCTGTGTCCCTATAAAAATATAGTTGGTACTTTTGGTTAAAAAAGATCTACAAAAGGTAATTAGGAAGATTTACATTTCTGAGGTTCAAACGAGCAAGTATTTCTAACAGTCAAAGTTTCAGGCTGAGACCTTTCACGTCCTGATGAAGGGTCTCAGCCCAAAACGCTGCCTGTTTGTTCCCCTCCATGGGTGCTGCCTGACACACTGACTTCCTCCAGGGCTTTTATTTGTTTTCTAATTTATTTATTCAGATGCAGCTCAGAATAGGCTGTTCTAGCCCTTTGAGCCATGCCGCCCAGCAACCCCCGATTTAATCCTAGCATAATCACAGGACAATTTACAATGAGCAAACAACCTACCCACCGTGGGAGGAAACTGGAA
This sequence comes from Hemitrygon akajei, assembly GCF_048418815.1. Classification (NCBI taxonomy): domain Eukaryota; kingdom Metazoa; phylum Chordata; class Chondrichthyes; order Myliobatiformes; family Dasyatidae; genus Hemitrygon; species Hemitrygon akajei. The sequence goes on along the minus strand of NC_133124.1, from coordinate 135,211,483 downwards.
GAAACCCACGTGTTCACACGGAGAACGTACAGTACAAACTCCAGGACAGCAGCAACAAGAATGCAACCCGGGTCACTGGTACAGTAAAGCTTTGCACTAACCACTCTGCTACCGTTATCTATGATTTCCAGCTTCTGAAAAGTCTCGTGTTTATCAATAATTCTAACACTAACTTTCATTTCTATTTATCTTGTGTCCACAGCTAAAGTTCAATCAGACATAATCAAACAAATGATAAAGAAAGTTTGAAAATAGGTACAATTTGCATTGAATTCTAGAACAATATGCACCCCCAATGCATCACAGTTGGAGTGCATATGCTAGACAACATTTAGGCACTTTATGCAAACACCAATACTTTGTTTGGTCACAACCACATTGCCATTTGAGACATCTTGAAGTCTGTAAACTGGTGAATGCATGACTACCATTATGACATCAACACTAGGTATGTGTTGCAATTGTTAAAGGCAACATATAAATAGAAGACATTCTTATTTTAATCTTGTTATAAAATACTTTCAAGGTATGTCAAAAAATTCAGTTTCTCATTACATTCTTAAAAATTCCTTTAATTTGCCACACAGGTTCTGCTGACACATCATAATAATAAAGGACACTCCAAACATGAGTGATTTGATCATATGTTGGTATATGAAATTACTGTTCGAAGTCATTAATTTCAAAATACACAGAAGTTAATTCCACAATTGACTGCTGATAGCACAAGAAGTGCAATATGCAAATAAGAAAATCATTTATATCTAAATGGCAATCTCTCTTCCATCAAAACTGCTCCTCCAGACACTTACAGAAAGATAAAATCAATCATTACAACCAAGAACCTATGAACTTACCGATGAACTCATCCATATCTGAATTAGAAGCAAAAGTAAACCATTCATTTGTTCAAGTCAGCTCAGTCATTTTCACAGGGTTGTAGCTGATCTAATTGTGATGTGATAGCCTTCCTTGCTGATCAAGTATCTATTGACCTTTGCCTTAATGACCTTGGAGACATTGACTTTATCTCTTTTTGTTGGGAGAATTTCAGATAGTGACGAAAGGGCATACAGGAGCGAGATATACCAGCTAGTTAAGTGGTGTTGCAGCAAAAACCTTACACTCAACATTAGCAAGACCAAAGAGCTGATTGTGGACTTCAGGAAGGGTAAGATGAGGGAACACAAACCAATAGAGGGATCAGAAGTAGAGAGAGTGAGCAATTTCATGTTCCTTTGTGTTACGATCTCTGAGCATCTAACCTGGATGCCACATATTGATGCAGCTAGAAAGAAGGCAAGACAATGGCTATACTTCATTAGGAGTTTGAGGGGATTTGGTTTATCAACTAAAACACTTGAAAACTTCTACAAATGTACCATGGAGGGCATTCTGAATAGCTGCATCACCATCTGGTAAGTAGGGGCGGGTGGGGTGGGGGTGCTACTGTGTAAGATTAAAGTCAGCTGCAAAAACCTGTAGAATTAGTCAGCTCCATCATGGGTAGCCTCCATAGTATCCGAGTCATCTTCAAGGAGTGGTGCCTTAGAAAGGCAGTGTTCCTTAGGACCCCTATCATCCAGGACATGCTGTTGGGAAGGAGGTACAGAAGCCTGAAGGCACACGCTCAGTGATTCAGGAACAGCTTCTTCCTCCCTGCCATCCGATTTCTAAATGGATATTGAACCCATGAACTCCACCTCACTACATTTTAATTTCTGTTATTTTGCACTTCTTACTTTAACTTCACTATTTAATAAACATATACATATGTACCAAATGTAACTCAGTTTTTTCTCTATATTTGTTTATCATGTATTTCATTGTACTGCTGCAGTAAAGTTAACAAATTTCGAAACATGTACCAGTGATATTAAACCTGATTCTGACTCTGACTCTTTATGGAAGAGAATTCCAAAGAGTCACAGCCCTTGAAGAGAAAAAAAAGTTTTGTTTCATCGGTGAAAGGTTACCAAATTACAGGCAACTTGAAATGGGTATAAATTAAGCAAGTAGATGAGTTTCATCAAAAAGCAAATTTATTAAGCAATCTTCTTTCACATGGGAGGATCTAACGTCTGACTTAAGCAGAGTAATGCTGCAAATAAGAATTCAAAGGACAGATCATTAAATGTATTTCCTGTTCTTTTTACAATTCACTCAGATTTTCTTTTCTAAATCAATATGCTGTTACACTAAATACCATGGAAAGATGTCAACTGAAGGAAATGACCTACAGCTACTGCTGTTTATCTGATAGCCCACTTCCTGAGGAGGAACCATCCCTCTCTCAGTTCTCAACTCTGCTCACGACAGTAAAGGTACCAAGATAGGACAAGTATCAAATACAGAAAATTAAACAGGCAGAGTACTGCACCTAACCCATGATGTTAAACTTGTGCCAAGATGTAAAGTGACTACGTATACAAAAATAAACACATTCTGCAAACAAAAGTAGGTGGTTTTCATGGATCATTCAGAATTCTGATGGTGGAAGGGAAGAAACTATTTCATAATAATTGAGAGTTGGTCTTTAGGCTCCTGTACCTCCTCTCTGATGGTAGTAACAAGAAGAGGGCATGTTCCAGATGGTCAGATTCCTTCGAGTTGGATGCTGGCTTTTTGAGGCACCAACCTTCAAGGTTAATATATTATCAGAGTATGTTATACATTATACAACCTTCAGGTTTGTCTCCTTACAGCAGGCATAAAACAAAGAAGATCCCATTAAAAAAGACTGTCAAACACTGAATGTGCAGAGAAAAAGAATCATACAAACAATAAACACAAGAAAATTGCATTCAGTTCCGAAGTCCACAGACCCTTAGTTCAGTGCAGAGCTGAGAAAGCTTCGTGGAACAGCAAGCTGAACTGGCCCACCCCTCGCCTTGGGTCTCAATACCCTGACCTTTTCGATCTGGCTCGGCGCTTAATTTATCCAAACATCGGGTTCAGTTGCTTCGATACGCTCTGGGACCTGGACCCTGCTGCCTCATTTCAGCTTGCACCAAATCTTGAAGATGTCTTTAATGGTGGAGAGGGTTAGGTCCACAATGGAGCTCAATGGCTCTATCACTCTCTGTAGCCTCCTGCAATCTGCAGATCAAAGCTCCCATACCAGGTTGTGATGTCCACCAGACACCTATAGAAATTTGGAGAGTCTTTTGTACATACCAAATCTTTTACAACTACCAAAAAAGTAGAGCTACTGATGTGCTTTGTTCATGATTGCATCGAAGAGTTAGGTGAAGAATAGATCTTCAGAGATGTTGACAGAAACTTGAAGCCGCTCACCCTTTCCACCACTGACCCCTCAATGAGTACTGGAGTATGTTCTCTTGATTTTCACTTCCTGACGCCCACAATCAATTCCTTGCTGATGTTGAGTGAAGGATTGCTGTTGCGTCACCACTTGTCCAGCTGACCTCTCTCACTCCTTTGTATCTCCTCATCACCACCAGCCAACAACAATGGTGTCAACAGCAAACTTAGAGATGGCATTTAAGCTGTGCTTGGCTACACAATCACGGAAGTAGAGACAATAGAGCAGTGAGCTAAACATGCATTCTTGAGGTACATCTGTGTTGACTGTCAGTGGGGAATCCACACGGACTGTGCTCTCCCAATGAGGAGGTCAGATCCAGTTGCAGGGAGAGCATTTATGCTGTATATTACTTCTCTATACCAAAGAGCTATTTATTAATCTAATTTTTTTACTTTACTTTCTTTTGTAAACTCAAAATGTTCCTCCTTAACAATGCAATCAATCTGTCTTTACAGCTGACATACAAAAAATTTGTGGGAGAAACACAGGTCTCGCAATTATATATGACAAAGAATAGAGCATTCAAATTTTCCCACTGAAATTCTACATTCAAAACCCTAAACCCAGATAAATACCTGCAACCTGAGGGTATTTATGCATGGACTTTTATATTGAATTCAAGAAATTTGCTTTGTGCAAACAGACAAGGGTAAAATTAAAATTAGTGACCAGACAAAAAAAATTCTGTTATGTATTTTAGACTCTGCAATCTGAAACAGTAGGATGATTCTCAATTATTTATTTTATTTATTGAGATATGGCATGGAAAAGGCCCTTCAGCCCTTCAAGCCATGTTGACCACCAAACCTCGATTTAACCCTAGCCTAATCTCTGGACAATTTACAATGACCTACTAACTGGTACACCATTGGAATGTGGGAGGAAACCAGAGCACCCTGAGGAAACCCATGCGGTCACGAGGAGAACATACAAACTTCTTATAGGCAGCAGCAGAAATTGAACCCAGGTCACTGGTACTGTAAAGCATTGTGTTAACCACTGCACTAGTGTCCTAAGTTATTAAGCCAGAATGACTCAGAGTTAAGGAGAAATTTCAGAGCTTAGAAACTAAAACATTCCCAATTAGGAGATTTTACAACCAGCATGATAAAAACTTAAATCAATCCACAGAGACATCTGTTAAAGATTTTGTTTTAATGTTCTAATTTAAAATGGAGATTACCCATATTCAGCAAAACCCAGCACTGCCAACAGTTTAGTAACTAATCTTAGTATCTGAAGATAACGTGCAGGCTGCCTTCGAGAGCAAATCCAAGGAAAGCATCGAGCCCAGATGGAATACCTGGCTGAGTACTGAAGACTTCTGCCAACCAACTAGCTGGTGTATTCACGGATATCTTCAACCTCTCACTCCAGCAGTGTGTGGTACCCATTTGCTTCAAGCAGGCTTCAATTGTACCAGTGCACAAGAAGAGTATGGTGACCTTTCTAGATGACTATTGCCCAGTGGCACTTACTTCCTCAGAGATGAAGTTGTTTGAGAGGCTGGTGTTGAAGCACATCAGCTCCTGTCTGAATGGCGACTTGGATGCGCTCCAATTTGCCTACCACAGCAACAGGTCTACAGCAGATGCTATCTTGTTGGCTCTTCACACAATGCTGGAGCATCTGGACAGCAAAGAGTCATACATCAGGATGTTCTTTATCGATTACAGCTCGGCATTGAGCACTAAAATCCCTTCAAAACTAATCAGCAAACTCCAAGACCAGGACCTCAATATCCCCTTGTGCAATTGGATCTTGGGTTTCCTCACTTGTAGACCCCAGTCAGTTTGGATTGGCAACAACATCTCCTCCACAAGCTCCATCAGTACAAGAGCACCACAGGGATGTGTACTCAGCCCCCCTGCCCTACTCGCTTTACACCAGTGACTGTGTGGCTAAGTACAGCTCCAACACCATATACAAGTTTGCTGATGGCTCCACTGTTCTGGACTGTATCAAAGATGGTGATGATTCAGCATACAGGAGGGAGACTACAAACTTGGCTGAGTGGTGTCGTAACAACAACCTCTCACTCAATGTCAATAAGTCCAAGGAACTGACTGTGGACATCAGGAGAGGGAAACCAGAGATCCATGATCCAGTAATCATCGGAGGATCAGAAGTGGAGAGGGTTAGTAACTTTATATTTCTGGGTTTCACCATCTCAGAGGACTTGTCCTAGACCCATTATATAAATATTATTGTGAAGAGAGCACAACAGTGTCTCTACTTCCTCGGGAGTCTGCGGCGGTTTGGCATGTCACCAAAAACCTTGGCAAACTTCTATAGATGTGTGGTGACTGGCTGAATTTCGGCCTGGTACGGAAACACCAATCCTTTTGAGCGGAAAATCCTACAAAAGATAGTGGATTTGGCACAGTACATCACAGATAAAACCCAGCCAACCATTGAGCACATCTACGTAAAATGTTGCCATAGAAATGCAGCATCAATAATCAAAGATCACCACACAGGCCATGCTCTTTTCTCACTGCTGCCATCAAGTCAAAGGTACAGGTGCCTCAGGATTTGCACTACCAGGTTCAAGAACAGCTACTACCCCTCAACCATCAGGCCTCTGAACAAAAGGGGGTAGCTATATTCATTTAAGGACTCTGTTATATTGTTATATCATGCTTATTAATTATTGTTACATTTGCACAGTTTGCTTACAGTTTATAGTTCCTGATGGTTATAGTTTATACTTCCTACTCTATAGATTTGTTAAGTATGCCCACAAAAAAAGATTCTCAGGATTGTATGTGGTGACATGTATGTATTCTGAGAATTTTACTTTGAACTTTGAGCTTCTGAGGATCATAGACATTTGTGTTTTTGACTGGTTAATGTTCACCAGGGTAACCGTATCATTAATTTTGTCGTTCCTCAGTACTATGTAAGCATACCACATGATTTGGTCTATAAACAAACAGGAAGCAGTTCATGATAATCATACTCTGTGGGAAGTTTAATGCTTTGCTAATATTTGCCTGAATGACGGAATGAGTCAGTACTCCGTGCTAAGCAAAATTGTTAACTCCCATGTAGAACAAACAATGAAACCTGTGTTTCTCGTCAACTTGGATTCTTCAACGGGCATTATTTTGCTTAGCAATTTGACAAAAAGATGTCAATTGTTCAACCAGCCTTATTAAATTTTGCCATAGCATCAAATAAAAATGGCTATTTATTGGTAATCAAACCTGCATATGTGCAAATCTCCACTAGAAGGATCAAAAAGGTGCAGAAAATATGTTGTCAGCTGCCTGCAAAACATCACCATACATCATTAGTGCCCGCCTGACTGAATTCATCCAACACAGGAAAAGCCTTCCCCACCATTGAGCCCATCTACAAGAAGCACTGCCACATCAATCATCAAGAACCCCACCATTCAGGCCATGCTCTCTCCTCACTGCTGCCATCAGGAAGCAGGTACAGGAGCCTTATGTCCCACACCACCAGGGAAAGTTATTACCTTTCAACCATCCAGCATGGATAACTTCACTCACCTCAACTGATCACTGAACACAACCTATGGACTCATTTTCAAAGACTCTACAACTCACGTTCTCATTTTGCACATAAGTTGCTTGTCAGTTTCCCTTTGTGCGTAGCTGTTTTAATGATTCTACTGTATTTCTTTGTTCTACTGGTGAATGCCTGCAAGAAATTGAATTGTAAGGTAGTATATGGTGACATATACATACTTCAATTATAAATTTAACTTGAACTTTGAAAGTACATTGAGAAAAGAGACAATGAACTGGGTAGTAGCTAAGGGAAAAACCCAATCCAGTCCCATTTGAGAGGATCAAAACCGCAGTGAAGAACTAAGATGTTAAATTTTAAAGAGGGAGGTAATCAGTAGCTGACAATGTGTTACTGGGTACAGGCAGATAATCATGGCCTCCTTACCAATCCAAACAAGTGCTTAGTATAGTTATACATGAAGTACCAATTCAACAGGAATCACGGAACTAAAGCAGGCCTTTAGTCCAATAGATTGACGGTCTCTTTTCCTCTCGTGTGATGACATCAAAAATACCTTTTCTCAGTCATACCCAGAATAAAAAAAACTTCTATTCTACTCATACCTCAGTCAAACTACAACTTTATTTATTATATATTTAATAAGGCTACCATCAACTTCAGTAAGAGCACCAGCAGCCTAACTTAAAAATACTCCAACTACCTGCGTCTCAATATCACCAAGACCAAGGAGATGGTGGTGGACTTTAGGAGATCTAGGCCTCATATGGAGCCAGTGATCATTAATGGAGAATGTGTGGAGCAGGTTAAGACCTACAAGTATCTGGGAGTACAGTTAGATGAGAAGCTAGACTGGACTGCCAACACAGATGCCTTGTGCAGGAAGGCACAGAGTCGACTGTACTTCCTAAGAAGGTTGGCGTCATTCAATGTCTGTAGTGAGATGCTGAAGATGTTCTATAGGTCAGTTGTGGAGAGCGCCCTCTTCTTTGTGGTGGCGTGTTGGGGAGGAAGCATTAAGAAGAGGGACGCCTCACGTCTTAATAAGCTGGTAAGGAAGGCGGGCTCTGTCGTGGGCAAAGTACTGGAGAGTTTAACATCGGTAGCTGAGCGAAGGGCGCTGAGTAGGCTACGGTCAATTATGGATAACTCTGAACATCCTCTACATAGCACCATCCAGAGACAGAAAAGCAGTTTCAGCGACAGGTTACTATCGATGCAATGCTCCTCAGACAGGATGAAGAGGTCAACACTCCCCAATGCCATTAGGCTTTACAATTCTACTGCCAGGACTTAAGAACTTTTTAAAAGCTATTATTAATGCTTTTTGAGATAGTGATTTAGATACATATCAGATTTTTTTTACTGAGTTAAGTATTGTATGTAATTAGTTTTGCTACAACAAGTGTATGGGACATTGGAAAAAAAGTTGAATTTCCCCATGGGGATGAATAAAGTATCTATCTATCTATCTTGAGGCTGGTAGGCTTTGGTTATTCAGTGGATGGTGGAATAAGAAGCATCACCCATTGTCCAATTTTTCTGCTTCCACAGTGAGCCAATGAATGAAAATTGTCCCCATGAATCTCATCACCCTCGTAACAAAATTGTGTCAGATCTATGTCTGCACCTGGCATTGGAATGACCCCGGGAATTGAATGGTTGCCAGATGAGATGTGTTTGATGGTTCTGGGCCTTTACTTGCTGAAGTTTAGAAGAATGGGGGGGGGGGGGGAGATGATCTCATTGAAACCTACAGAATATTGAAAGGACTAGAGAGAGAGGAAGTGGAGAGGATGCTTTGAATAGTGGAGAGTGTAGAACCAGAAGGCACAGCTTCAGAACAGAAAGTTGTCCCTTTAGAACAGAGATGAGGAGGAATTCTTTTAGCAGAATATGGTGAATATGTGGAATTAATTGCCACAGACAGCTGCGGGGGCCAGGTCATAGGGTATATTTAAAGCAGAGCTTGATAGGTTCTAGTATAGTAAGGGTATCAAAGGTTACGGGGAGAAGACAGAAGAATAGGGTTGAGAAGGAAAATAAATCAGCCATGAGGAAATGATGGAGGAGACTCGATGGGCCGAATGGTCTGATTATGCTCCTCTGAGCTGCACATACACACTCAAGAATAAAAATCCAATCTTTAATCTCATTACGAGCAAGTAGGTTTGGTCAATTTCACCATAGATGAATACAGGCAAATGAAACACAATTCCTCCGGATCCAAGGTGTAAAACACATTACCACCACCACACAGCACATAGCACATATAGCACATATGGTTATAATAACAGAAACATATGCAGTTACAAATAAATATATAGCCCAAGTCCCTGAGTGGCATGGCCTGTAGATGGATAGTGTAAGGAATGTTGTCCCGGTCCAGCTCGTTCTACCAAGCGAACACTGGAGGACTGTACTGATGGGACACCTCAGCCTCCAACACGGTACAAATTCCAGCATATGCACAGAGGCCTCAGCTCCCTCGACACCAGCTCCAACATCTCCTCCCCTGGACAGATGCAACTGGTGACACTGTGACGTGAGATCTTAGTCTGCACCTCATCAAGGCAACGCAGTTCCGCCACTGTCAGTTTCACCAATGAACCATTGAACCAAACTTGCAGTATTCTACATTACCAATGTCCAACAGGGTTTTGTAATCACAAGAAAAAAGTCCAAGACAATCATTTGCTCTGCCTGTTGGATCGCGCGCTGCCTCAGCACAACAATGATATGCAACAAGTCCAGGTGACAAGACAAAAACAGTACGCAGTAAGTCCAGCTCCATCACCATCGAGCAACTTGCTGATAGCATAGACCCACAGTATTTAATATCCAGCAGTGTCTTGTGATCGTAAAACAGAAGTAAAAGACAAACAATTACACTTTTGTTTGGACCCTGAAAAGCCACTGCATCTGAATGCATCTGAAGCTTATTGTAAAAAGGAAAATAACTGAATTTTATTATTAATAAACTTAAAAACAATTCACATTAGGTTAAGCTAAAGTACTCAGTGATTGCATACACAAATTGGTGCCACAAATCATAGATAAACAAAGCACCCATAGCAAAAACAAAATAGATTACAAAAAGACAAAATGTACATTAAAGAATCTTCACAGCAAAACCCAGGTAATCTGCAGATGCTGGAAATTCAAACAACACACACAAAATGCTGGTGGAACACAGCAGGCCAGGTCAGGACGAAGGGTCTTGGCCCGAAACGTCGACAGTACTTCTCCTTATAGATGCTGCCTGGCCTGCTGTGTTCCACCAGCATTTTGTGTGTGTTGATTAAAGAACCTTATCAACAATTCTAAGTTTTTCTATTACAAACAGGCAGTGATAATGAAACTTTAATGCTCAGTTTTATATACCAGCTTAATAATAGTGTTGTTATAAAAGATATATGTGACATTTACTCTTAAAAGCCTTATTTTCAATATTAGAAACAGATGAAATGATTTCCTGCCTAAGTGCATCAAGGTAACACCTGTACCTAATAAAGTGGTCACTTGGTGTGTTTGCAGTCTTCTGCTGTTGTAGCCCATCTGCTTTAAAATTTGATGTGTTGTGCATTCAGAAATGTTCTTCTACATACCACTATTGTAATAATACATGGTTATTTCAGTTACTGTTGCCTTCCTGTCAGCTTGAACCAGTCTGGCCATTCTCCTCTGACCTCTCTCATTAACAAGGTGTTTTTACCCACAGAACTGCCGTCCACTGGATTTTTTTTTTTGTTTTTAGCACTATTCTCTGTAAATGCTCGAGACTGTTGGGTGTGAAAGTCCCAGGAGAACAGCAGTTTCTGAGACACTCAGAACACCCATCTAGCACCAACAATCATTCCACAGTCAAAGTCACTTAGATCACATTTCATCCCCATTCTGATGTTTAGTCTGAAGAGCGACTCAACCTCTTGACCATGTCTGCATGCTTTTATGCATGGAGTTGGTGCCACATGATTGGCTAATTAGATATTTGCATTAATGAGCAGATGTAGAAAAGATGGCCAATAAATTCATGTTATTTAAAGGTGTAACCAGCTCCATACATTTGATTACTTATTTTCTAATGGTTTTGGCAACAAATTGCAGGAAGTTTACCTCACCACTCATTTTGTTTGCTTTGTACAATCTGCACTTTTGCTCTTTCCTGAATATCTAATTTTAATCTGCTAAGTGCAGATCTGAAGCATGTGTTTAGTTGGCAATGCACCAATGTAGAACACCAATCTGTGAAAAACAAAATGCTTGCTGGAAGCAATGTTTTCAATATATTACTCACAAATCTCATGGTGTTGCACGCAATGTATTATATTGTATGGGGTACAGAAAGAGAGTGGTGTATGGTTCCAAAGAAATCTGTACATTCACCATTAAACCCAACTTTCAAACCCCTTCCAGTATCTAGATGTCAAAAATCAAAAGTGCAATAAAATATTTGGCTGGATGAGTGCAGTTCCAAACAACATTACAGAAACTCAACATCAACACAACAGTCCATTTGATTGAGATTCCTTACGCCACATTAAACATTCACTTCCTGTATTACTGATGAGCTATAGTGCCTGGTAATAGTAATCCAGGCAAAATTCTATTAGAACAGAACTTTCTGAATCAAGCCAACACCTTGAGAAATTGAATCTACTTTTATACCTGCCCTCACAGTAAATGCAATGAGTTAAGACCAGTAGACATGGGAAAAGAAATGGGCCATTTGGCCCATCAATTCTGCTTCGCCATTTCATGATGGCAGATCAATTCCCCTTTCAATCCCATCCTCCTTTCCTCTCTCTTCATAATCGTGCTATTAGTTGAGAATGTCACATTGGGAACACAGCACACACCCACTCCACCCAGCTACTGCAGGCAACTTGTATATGTCCATGTTTTCATGTAGGTCCTCATGCAAAATCTTCAAACCTGCTTTCTTCTCCCTCTGCTATTCCAATCAGTTGCCTGCTGTCCATCCCAAAGATCTCCTGAGTTCAAGTGATCACTCCTTTGCTCTCTTCTTTCAGCTACGTTTGTTCCAATTGCCTGATAGGTGCTTGAAAGAAACTACCTGACAATAAGGCACCATGGCAACTAGTGTCTAGTGTCAACCGGAGCCTGAGGACACATTGCTCACTACAAAATTGAATCAAGAAGCCAGGTTCTACTTGGTATCGCTTCTTTGAATGATACCATCTCCAGGATACACACTAGTGAATTGTAAAAGGATCGTTCAACACAAGGAAGTCTGCAGATGCTTGAAATCCAAAGCAATACCCACAAAATGCTGGAGGAACTCAGAAGGTCAGGCAGCATCTACATAGATAAATAGATAGTCAACATTTTGGGTCAAGACTCTTCAGTTTAACTCAAATCAACATATTTACCATCAAAAATGGTAAGTTTCCCTTCATGTCATATACTATCAAAACCTGGAAATATATTGCTGAATGTTGAGTCAAGATCCTGGAAACTCTCACTTAGTATCAGTGTGCAGGAACCTTCAGCACCTGGACTGAAGAGGTCCAAACAAAAGGCAACTCAGCATGGCCTTCACAGGGGCTATTACAATTGGCAGTAAGTGCTAATCTTTACACCATTGGCCAGCATTGCTCACTAACATAAACACAGTGGAACAATGTAAGTATTTTATTTTGTCTGACTCTTGGAAGTACAAACCATCAGCATCAGGGGTAAATCATTAAGGATCCCTCAATTCTACCTAAACTCAGAGAATACTTCCCTTGTCCTAGATTGATATTTTTCCTTATTTTCTTCTTTATGTCCTGAGACTGAGATTCCCAATTGGTACTGAACTGGAGGAAGGAGCTGATGGCCACTAAGGTTAGTAATGCTTATGCAAATTCCACGTGGGTGCATCACAGCCGGTAAACAAGAAGCATTTGTTCTATCAACCTGTATCTAACTTGTAGCCATTTCACAAATGTCAGTGTTATACCTACCACAATGCCAACAAGATGTCAAAAACAGTCCTGCCAAAGTTCTACCAGCATGTCAACTTCACAAATAGAGGAGAGAATATATTAGACTTGGTTTATACCAATGCCTCACATATTCAGACCACATATTCATTTTGATAATCCCTGCCTACAGACTACTACCGGTAGTTAAACCAGTCAAAGCAGTTCTCAGGGAGATCAGCATTTAGCCAGAACGTGCTGCAGGGCTGCTTCCAAAGCACGGACTGGAGTATATTCAGGGAAGTGGCTACTTGTGATCATCATTGATGAATATGCTGGATCAGTGACAGGCTGCATAGGAAAATGCACTGAGGACGTTACCGTGGTTAAACATTACACTGCCAGGGAAAAGCAGAAACCTTGGCTGACTGCAGAGGTTCGTGCACTGCTTAGTGAGCTTAATTGCCTTCAGATGGGGGGACAGGACGACTCTGAGGTCAGCAAGAGCCGCTCTCTCCCTGACATCAGGAAGGCAAAGTGTGAACACACACAAAATCCACATCTCTTCCTGAGAAACGGGCACCCTGTTTGGCCGCAGCTACGGTGAGGAGGGCAAACCCACGCAAAGCTGCAGGGCTGGACAACATACCTGGTCAGGCGGTGAGGCTGCGTGGTACAGCTAACAGAGGTCTTAACAGACAGCTTTAATATCTCTCTGAAACAAACCATTATCCCTGCAGCCTTCACTCTGGTGCCCAAGAGAGCAGCGGTAAATGGCCTAAACTATTACCACCCAGTAGCATTGACTTCAACAATCGGGAAGTGCTTTGAGCGGCTGGTAAAGGATCATATAAAATGTAATGTGGGTGCACCATGGTCTGGAGGGATGTTGTTTCATTTGATTGTATACTATGATGTACAGTCAGATGGCATTAAACTTGAACTTAAGATTTATATTTTTTTTCTATTTTTAATAAGTAGGGGAGAAAGAGAGGAAAAATTACTGAGGTAGTGTTCAATATCCATGATGGGGAAGAAGCTGTTCCTGAATCACTGAGTGTGTGCCTTCAGGCTTCTGTACCTCCTCCCTGATGGTAGCAATGAGAAGAGGGCATGTCCTGGGTGATGGGTGTTCTTAATGATGGATGACACATTTTTGAGGCATTGCCTTTTGATGTCTTGGTTGCTGGGGAGGCTAATGCTCATGATTTGCACAGGTGTGCTTTTATTCTCCCTTTCAAAGCAACCATAAAAGGCACTGAGCTCATCCGGGAGTGAAGCATCACAGCCGTTCATGATGTTAGGTTTCAGTTTGTGGGAAGTAATTGTCATCAGGTTCAGATATGGCCCAAGTGCAGAGTGAGAGACACTGAAGAGGGTCGATAGTTCACAGACCTTAATGCAAAAAGTGTTAAAGGAGAAAGAAAGCAATAAACGCTAGGCCAAACAAGTCCACTAACTAAACAATCAAACGGAAAAGTGAACCTTACACTGAGGCTGAAACGGGCAGCGAAGCGTTGATGTGCTCTGTCCAAATCTCATTTAGCACTACGATGACAAGTATGGAGTTAAATACTATCAATAATTAGCTGATATGTGCAAATTCACAAGCACAATTGCCGTATCTACTGCGCTGTCGAATCTGTGGTTGTGACAGTAATGGCCTGCAAACCCTGCCAGTGCTGACATGCATCCAATTCTGTCTCTAATCTCAATTGGAATTGTTTTCTCACTCTTAAAATAGCCCGCAGTGCAGTACATAAAATAAATATTATATATATATGAAATATAATACATATTATTATACGTATGTGCAAAAAGAGAATAAAAATAGAGAGGTAATGCTCATGGGTTGATTGTCTGTTCACTAATCTGATTGTAGAGGGGAAATGATGAGTGTCTGTCTTCAGGCAACTTTACCACCTTCCTGATGGTATTAATTGAGAAGAGGGCATGTCCTTGGTGGTCAGGGTCCTTAATAATGGATGCCGCCTTTTTGAGACATCACCTTTTGAAGATGTCCTTGACTATGGGGCCAGTAACCATGGAGATAGCTTAGTTTACAACCCTCTTCAGCTTTTTCCTATCCTGTGCAGAGGCCCTCCATACTAGACAGTGATACAGCCAGTTCGAATGCTCTCCACAGTACATCTGTAGAAATTTGCTACAGCCTTTGGTAACATAACAAATCACCTCAAACTCCTAATGAAATACAGTACGGTCTCTTTGAAACAATAACATATTTCAAAATGATATTCAAGTTATTAATACCTTCAGGAGTTTAAGAGCACTGTAAGGGTTAGGAAATACAGAACAAATGTTCATCTTCATTTAAGTGCTTAGAAAATTTAACAAGGTAGAAATTCAAGTTCTGCCAACAAATAGTCATTACGATTTTGGACAGCTGGGGCAACCATATCTTGGGAGGGAAGTATAAAAAAGTGAAGTAGTACCTGTTAAGTAAAATTGTTGACTCCTACATCAGTTAAGTGTTCACAGACAAGGGTGAATTCCTACTCCAGTATATTAACAGTATCCTTTAAACAAGAAAATTGGTGCAAAGACAAAGATAAATGTAATCATTTGAATTTTGAACCAGCTTCATTGAGCCTCTCAGAAATATTTCAAAACTCATCATTTGTAAGGGATTAGTCAGAGCGACAGGCCTATGATTTAAAATAAGATCATGGCTGCTCTTCCATCACAAATGGCTTTTTCCTGACTAGAATTTCCAAGTCAAACCTACAGCAACATTATGACCAAAGGCTACTTCTAAGCCTCTGATTCCCAAAACAATTTGACAGGTTGACCTCAGAAAACACAAGTAACATTGGCTCTCGCCTATATTACTTTAGTTTTCTTACTTCCTTGTCTTTACATATATTCCTTATGCATTATCAATATATAATCTGTCAGCATCCAGTATTGCCTCCTATTCAAGAGTTCACGAATAGCCAGTGCCAATATATTTGTAATATAACTCAGTTGTTTGCCCTTGGGCAGATACCATCCCTTTTAATGCAAATAGAAGGCCATCTTTCAGATCATTATTTCCACTGAAAATCATCCGTTGCTTTTGCACAAGTCTGGATTGCTCTATTGATTAAATGCTACTAATACCACTATCGTTTTTTGCCCTTAGGAGACATTTCAAAGGGATGTTAGATACCAGTTCCTTAGTGAGCTTAATAATGTATTCACACAGAATGTTTCCTCCAAGAGGATCACAACCTTCTCGTAGGGTTTGGAGGTTTGCATGCCTCAGTGATCCCAAGAACTATGTTGGCTGGAGTCAGGGCCTTATGCTTTGGCTCTTGGTAAGGTCACCCATGCCACAGAGGTCAAAGAGTAGAGGCTGGTCCACCAGTCCTTCCGGTCTGAGTGTTTAGCTCAAATCTAACAATCCAGACCGGTCAATAAAAACTTGTTACAGAAACAGCAGTGAAGAATCTTCCTTGTATGGCCAAGGACAGACAGAGATGGAGGCCCTTCATTGCTGCCCTAAACACCAGCAAGTGTCATGGCGGTAACCAACAGAATGTTTCCCCTGCTAAGGAGTCTAAAAACGTGGCTCAAGTTTCAAAGTAAGCGTAGAACTAAAGTGAGAAATACCTTCATCAAAAGGATGATGAATCTTTGGGATTCTCTATTCTGGAGGGTTGTAGAGGTCAAATCATTACTGTATCCAAAACAGAGATCATTAGATTTTTGAATATTGGAAGAATCAAAGCACTTGGGGTTATGGCAGTAAAATGGTGTTGAGATAGAAGTTTAACCATGATCTTTAAAGATTAACTTTATTTGTCACATGCACATCGAAACATATAGTGAAATGTGTCACTCTGCATCAACAACCAACACGGTCTGAGGATTGTGTGGAGGTCGGCCTGCAAGTGTCGCCACACTGCCGATGCCCACAGCTCAATGAACCTAACCATATATCTTTGGAATCTGGGGGGGAAACAGGAGCACCTGGAGAAACCTATCTGGTCACGGGGAAGAGGGCAGAAACTGTTTTCACAGATGGCACTGGGAATCAAATTGCAATCAGTGATCACTGGCTCAGTGGCACTAAAGGGTCTATGGCCTACCTACACTCCTATTTCTTGCATTCTTACAACTTCAGCTCAGTCCACAGGTGGCCGTTCGGCTTCTTTGAGTAGAAATACCATCAGATAATAGAGATCATGTAGTTTAATAAATCTGCCATAAATTGATGTTATTCACAATTAACGGAGGCATTCACTTATGCTTGAAATAAAGGATCTCGTGCTTATTTTTGAAGACCCCACTGCATTATTGGTGAATCAAACTTTTGACTCATTTGCATTTGGAATGAGTGAGAGTGAGAATGAGTGGAATGAGCAAGAGTGAGGTTATGGGTCTCAGGCTAACGTCTGCTCCGGTCTTGCTTGCAATCATAACCCGAGATCTCCAAACACACTCTCCTTTTTTCGCCCTGGGTCTCCCAGTCTCCTCTCTCAAGCCTAGGTCACCATGTACTCCTTCTCCTCCCTCCTCCCTTGACTTTGTGACCCAGTTTCCAAAGCACAGTCCCACTTGTTTGAGTATATCTGAATTCGCTCACTTCTTTGTTTAGCAGGCTCCAATATTGTGTCATCATAAAGCTCAGAGTCCTACATCTGGAAAGCTCCAAATTCAGATACAGGGAGTGTGCACCCAAACTTCTGCAACTTAAATAAATCAAGTCTGATTCAAGTTTCAAAGGTTCATGAAGATTCATGTGCTAATAAGGGAGTTTAGAATGCATCCAAACTGGGGAAGATCAGCAGTAGCAGGAATAGATGTGAGAGCCCATTTGTCTGCTCTAGGACTGGCCATGACCACACGATAGATGGGTATCTCATTCTCTCTCAGTTTGATATTGTAAAACAGATACTGTTTACTATTCCTACACCCCCATTGTTAGTTCTAAAGCAAGAGGCTGGCATTTAGTGAGGCTCTCTTTTTCACAACCTCCCCATATTACCATCAGCCAAGAGGAATATCTCTGGCAGATATCCCAGTAAAAATGCACAAACTGCTTAGATTGGAAAATCCAGCAAGTCAGGCTCCAAGGGCCGCAGCAACACACACAACATTTGCTGGAGGAACTCAGCAGGTTAGGCAGCGTCTATGAAAATGAATAAACAGTCGATGTTTCAGGCCAAGACCCTTCCTCGGGACAATGGAAGCTTGTCCCCCTGCACACAGGAAGCATTTTTGTCACAGTTGTTAAGGTGAAGTGAGATCATAGGTTTCCAGGCTTATGGTCTTAAATGTCCGTCCAGAGTTACAAATGAGAATTCAAAGAACCAAGCACTCAACAGTGCAATAAGGTGCTAATAAAGCACTGGAATACCCACTTCCAGTTTGAGTTTAATTCAGAGAACAATTCTCTCTTTCTAAATTGATACCCAGCCAATACTTCAGAAAAAGGTGATGAACAAAATATTGCATATAACAGAAATGGAAATGGCATAACAAAGCACTATGCCTGAAAGTGACCTTATTTTTATTATTAATATAAGATTAACAATTAGCAGTACAGAATATTCTTAATTTTATTCATTATTTTAATCATATACACATTTTATTGTAAACCAGAAACAATTACTATTAAACTATTTTAACTATAGAATTATGACCAAAAAAATCTTACTAAGACAATAGAAAATTATATTGCTTTTAAAAGAACTTAGTAACCTGGTTCTACTGATACATGCATAATTCAAAAATAACACATTTGAAATAAGTGCACAATACTCTAGGCTCTGAATGCACCCATAGAAACCTATAAACAAGATTACTAGGTGGTCAAACAAAGCTATCAATACCAGGGAAACTTCACATCTTCAATCTTTCCTTTTTGCATTTACTGTACTTTATTTACTTGCTAATTCCTTGCATATTTTTTCTTCTTACACTTTCCCTTGTACTCTTTTTCCCTTTTTTGGTTCAATTTGTTCTGATTCCACCACCTTGATGCCTAATTTTGAGCAATGTAACGTTCTTGTGCTGCGGCACAGTAGAACAAAAAGCATGTGCTGGTGAAGTACTGGGATAAAAGTCCACTGTCATATATGTATGATATCAAAACATTAAAGGAGAACATTTAGGACTGCTTTCGATTCTGGGGAAATCAGTACTACAAGGCATTCTCATAATTTAAATTGACCTCCACCAATGCTGAAATTTTTCAGTGTAATGGAGACGTGATTTGAATTGTTGAGTCTCACACAATTATTCCCATTCAGCCTCTGTTTAAGGCACAGTCCAGGCTCACTTTGCATCATAGTTCCTTGGGCTCTAAGGCGACTGAAGTTCCACATCGCTACCATCAGGAAGGAGATACAGGACCCTCACGACCCACACCACCAGGTTCAGGAGCAGTTATTACCCCTCAACCATCAGGCTCTTGAACCAGAGGGGATAACTTCACTCAACTTCACTCAGCCCCAAAACTGGCCTGTTCCCATAACCTATGGACTCACTTTTAAGGACTTTTCATCTCATATTTTCAAATGTCATTGTTGAAAGATCAAAGTAAATATATTATCAAAGTACATATATATCACCATATACAACTGGAGATTCATTTTCTTGCAGGCATACTCATTAAATCCAATAACCATAATAGAATCACTGGAAGACCTCACCAACTTGAGTGTTCAACCAGTTTGCAAAAGACAACAAACTGTGCGAATAAAAAAGAAAGAATAATAATAAATAAATAAGCAATAAAAATCAAAAATATGAGATGAAGCGTCCTTGAAAGTGAGTCCATAGGTTGGTTATTTTTGTATTTGCACTGTTTGTTGTCTTTTGCACATTGGTTGTTTGTGTGTCCTGTATGCAGTTTCTAATTGATTGTATTGTATTTACTGTGAATGCCATCTGAAAATATGTATAGCACTTTGATAATGAATGAACATGTGTGGGATCAGCAGACTCTGCCACAGGTGGGACAAGTGGAGCTTGGGTCGGGTTGATTGAATTATTATGGACTCCTTACACTGTTCACAATTTGCCTTGATGTACTCCCAGAGACTCAAATTGCGTTGGACTTCCTAGATACCTCACCATCAGTTAGAGCAATTTACAGGCAGGGATTCCTACAAGATGCCAAGAGTTAAAGGTTGCCATCTAGGCATTTTCTCTGTCCTCACATGAGGAAGCACAGAGTCGTATGAGCATCTGTTTCAGTAGCGTGAGCCCTGCCCTCCAGAGCTGACTCAGCATAATCATTGCTTTATTGCTGAGCATTTCGGCCTGAGAAAGGACACTGACTTAGTTCACCTATTCCCACAGTGGATCTGGAGGATTTCCGTCGGCAGTGTTAATACGTCTCTAGTTTCTGATGTAACCAGCCAATTCTTCAGGAAAAGGTGATGAGCAAAATATTGCGTATAGCGGAAATGGAAATGGCAAAACTGTGAACCATCCTTGAAAATTACCCGATCTGAAGAGCCCAATCAATCAATTAGTCTATACTTTCTGGTAGTGGAGATTATGACTCATATTCAGTCCATCAAACAGATGTAAGTTGTCCAAGTCTGACACAGAAAAAAAGAGCTTGGATCGCTGCTGATCACTGCCAAGTTCAGGTCCTGGTTATTCCCTCAGATGGACTGAAGCCATGCTGGAGAATAGTGGTGAATTTTATCATTGACATCCGCGTTCACTGACAAGAATATACAAAGGCAAGGCAATGCAAGTTTATTTGTGTAGCACTTTTCAAACACAAGGCAGTTCCAAGTGCTTGACATAGAACAAGATATAAAAATCAAACATCAAATTTCAGACAATATAAAAGAGAATAAAATCACGAAAAAAAAATGATAAATCGATTTAAAAAGGAATAAAAGTTACAGTGCAGGATATTCTAATTAAAAGCTGCAGTGAAAAGAGAAGTTTTAAGCCTCGATTTAAAAGAGCTTAAAGTTGGGACAGACTTCAGATCCTCAGGAAGGTTATTACAGATATGTGGAGCACAGTAACTAAAAGCAGCTTCACCATGTTTAGTTTGGACCCTGGGGATGGTAAGCAGACCCACCCCAGAAGACCTTGCGAGCTTGGGAAGGTTTGTGATGCAACAAGAGATCAGAGATATATTTTGGCCCTAGACAATTCAGTATTTGATAAACCAGTAGTAATATTTTAAGCTCAATCCTCTGATGGACAGGAAGCCAGTGTAGCGATCGGAGAACTGGAGTGATATGTTCTACTTTCTTCGTCTTGGTGAGGACTCTAGCAGCATGTTCTGAATGAGCTGCAGCTGTCTGGTGGGATATTTTTTTACAGTCGTCAAGCCTACTAAAAATAAATGCATTGACGAGTTTTTCTAGATCTTGCTGAGACAGAAGCCCTTTAGCTCTCGCTAGATTTTTTAAGATGGTAGTAGACTGATTTAATGTGGCTGTTAGAATTTAGGTCGGGGTCCATCACAACACCAAGGTTTCTAGCTTGGTTTGTGATCTGTAACGACAGACATTCTAAGTCTTTTAATCATATTTTTTTGGCATCAAAAGCAATTATCAACACTGCCCTCAACTGCATCTCTTCCACTTTGCACACGTCTGCTCTCGCCCCATCCTCCCGCTGCTCTACCAGGGATAGGGTTCCTCTTGTCTTCACCTACCACCCCACCAGCCTCCGTGCCCAGCACATAATTCCCTGCAACTTCCGTCATCTCCAATGGGATCCCACCACCAAGCACATCTTCCCCCCCACCACCACTTTCCGCTTTCCACAGGGATCGTCCTCTATGCGACTCCCTAGTCCATTCATCCCTCCCCACTGACCTCCCTCCTGGCACTTATCCTTAGAAGTGGAACAAGTGTTACACCTGCCCCTATACCTTCTCCCTCACTACTATTCAGGGCCCCAAACAGTCTTTCCAGGTGAGGTGACACTTCACCTGTGAGTCTATTGGGGTCATCTACTGTATCCAGTGCTCCCGGTGTGGCCTCCTGTATATCGGTGAGATCGGATGTAGAAAGTGAGACCACTTCACTGAGCACTTACCTCTGTCCGCAAAAATATGCAGGATCTCCCAGTGGCCACCCATTTTTATTCCACTTCCCATTCCCATTCTGATTTGCTTATCCACGCCCGCCTCGACTGTCATGATGAGGCCACACTCAGGTTGGAGGAGCAAAACCTTATATTCTGTCTGGGTAGCCCCCAACCTGATGGCATGAGCATCAATATCTCAAACTTCTGGTAACTGCCCCTGCTCCACCCTGACACCCCCCACCTCACCAGACCCCATCTCCTTTTCCCTCTTTCACCTCATCTCCTTGTCCGCCCATCTCTCATGCTTCTCCCCCTTTTCTTTCTTCCATGACCTTCAGTCCTCTCCTGTTAGATACCCCCTTCTCCAGTGCTGTATCTCTTCCACAACCAATTTCCCAGCTCTTTACTTCACCCTCCCCCTCCGGATTTCACCTATCACCTTGTACTTCTCCCTTCCCTCCCTCCTCCTTTTAACTCTACTCATCTTTCTTTCTCTCCAGTCCTGCTGAAGGGTCTTGGCCGGAAGCTTCAACTGTACTCTTTTCCAAAGACGCTGCCTGGCCTGGGAGCTCCTCCAGCATTTTGTTTGCGCTGCTTAGATTTTCAGCATCTGCAGACTTTCTCTTGTTTATCTCCGTTTTCTCTTCGTTTAACTGGAGGAAATGTTGGCTCATCCGATCGGTGATTTGTTCTATACTGTTTTTTAGTGATTGTATGGGACCATGGTCACTTGATGGCACTGTTATATAAATCTGAGTGTCATCCGCAAAATTAAGTGAAGGTATTTTGTTGCTTATCATGATTTGAGCTAGAGGGAGCATGTATGTGTTAAACAGAAGAGGGTGCTTGCGGTACTCTGCATGATGTAAAAAGTAACCAACGTTGACTGGAGCTTTGTAACAGAACTTGGTCATCAAGCAGAGTAGGGAGAGAGTGATACTGCGTAGCAGGAGAGGTTGTGCTGAAAGGCTTTTGTCTTTTAGATGTTTGGAATAAGGCCCATTCTCTTGTATGCCTGGCTGACAAAATAAACAATGATTTGGAGCCGTCCCTGAATGTACACACACACACACACAAGCATGAAATGAAAGAGAGTTGGTAAGCATGACAATATAAGGTCACTTCAAATAGGTTTAGTCTAACACGCAAAGCAAACATCCCTCAGAAGAAGTAGGGGAGCACTCGTGGTTAAAAAAAGCTCTTTAAGATATGAAAAAATATGTTAAAACTGTAAGGTATAAATATTATAAAGACTCCGAGCTGTCGTAAATCAAGAGACAGTGGTAAAAATCTTTTCATTGTATTTGAAATGTGTACGTCCTGCATGATGATGAAGTGCCTGGAGAGGATGGTGATGAAACCTATCAACTCCTGCCTGAGGAGAGACTTGGATCTGCTCCAATCTGCCTACCGGAGCAACAGGTCCACAGCAAATGACATTTCATTGGCTCTTCACTCAACCCCTGGAACATCTGGACAGTGAAGATACATACATCAGGATGCTCTTCATTGACTACAGCTCTGCATTCAATACCATCATCCTCTCAAAACTAATCAATAAGCTTCAAGACCTTGACCTCAATACCTCCTTGTGCAATCGGTTCCTGAATTTCCTCACTTGCAGACCCCAGTCAATTCAGATTGGCAACAACATCTACTCCACAATCTCCATCAGCACAGTTGCACTACAAGACTGTGTTTATCCTTTTGCTCTACTCACTTTATACTTATGACTGTGAGGCTAAGTACAGCTCCAATGCCATATTTAAGTTTACTGATGACACCATTGTTGTTAGCAGAAACAAAGCTGGTGACAGATCTTCATATAGGATGGAGATTGAAAATCTGACTGAGTGGTGCCACAACAGCAAACTCTCACTCAACGTCAGCAAAACCAAAGATTATTTACTACAGAGGAGGATACCAGGAGTCTATGAGCTAGTTCTCATCACAGAATCGGAAATGGAGAAGGTCAACAACTTTAAATTCCTTAACATTATAATTTCAGAGAATCGGTCCTGGATCCAGGATGAAGGTGCCTTTGCAAAGAAAGCATGGCACTTAAAAGTACGCAAAGATCTGGCATGTCATCTAAAACTTAGACAAACTTCTATAGATACAGGGTGGAAAGTTGTATCACAGCCTGACATCAAAACACCAATGTCCTTTACTGGAAAAGCCTACAAATAGTAGATACAACCCAGTCTATCACAGGTAAAGCCCTCCCCACCACTGAGTACATCTCCAAGGAGCACTGTCACAGGAAAGCAGCATCCATCATCAAGGACATCCCCCTCCCCCCACCATTCTGACCATGTTCTCTTCTCACTGCTGCCATCAGGAAGGACGTATAGAAGCCTCAGCTCCCACACCAGCAAGTTTGGGAACAGATATTACCCTTCAACCAGAGGGGATAACTTCCCTCAGCCCAACATTGAACTGATCACTGAACACAACCGATAGACTCACTTTCAAAGACTTCATAAACTCATGTCCTTGATACTTCTTATTTATTTATTATTGTTATTTTGGTCTTTTTTCTCCTTTTTTGTTTTTGCACAAGTTGGCTTCTGCACATTGGTTGTTTGTCCGTCTTTGTTGTGTGCAATTTTTCATTGATTCTATTGTGTTTCTTTGTACTTACTGCCAACCAACATACTGCCCTAGATTATTACTGCCCTAGATTATACTGCCCTTGTTGATTATTTATTGTAATACCTGCACTGTTTTGTGCACTTTTTGCAGTCCTGGGTAGGTCTGTAGTCTAGTGTAGTTTTTTTCTGTATTGTTTTTACGTAGTTCAGTGTAGTTTTTGTACTCTTTCATGTAGCACCATGGTCCTGAAAAACATTGTCTCGTTTTCACTGTGTACTGTACCAGCAGTTATGGTCGAAATGACAATAAGAAGTGATTTGACCTGACCTGACGACTTGAATGCCCAGAGGAAAATGATTCTCAGGGTAGTATGTGGTGACTCATATGTGCTTAGACAATAAGTGTACTTTGACAATAAGTTTACTTTGAACTTTGGTATTATTGCTACAAACCAGCAACGCTAACATTGCAGGAAACCTCGAACTGAGGCCTGGCTTTTGATCTAGAACTAAGTGTTCAGAACCCCTGAAGATTACAACACTGGTGTAACCCCCACATGGAATAAAACTCAAGACTACTATCATTCCAACTTAGAAAATTATGCCTGGGTATTGTGTATTTAATATTTCAATAATATTCCAGTAGTCTTGTGTGTGTATGTATATATATATATATATATATAGTTTGATTAAGCTTTTTTTTCAATTTCTGTTTCAATATTTAATTACAGGCTATATGTACAAATACATTAATTGCATACGTGATATGTGCATGCCTCGCTTAAAGTAAAGATGAATTTACACCAGCATTTCAGACTCTGTGTCTTTCTTTGAATTAGTTTAATGTTTTGAAGTTACATAATACCCTAGAACTATTTCAAATATTTAGAGTACTGAGGCACTCCTGACCACAGGAAATGCACTACAATGGAGAACACAGTATTATTTAAAGATTTAGTAATCCAAGTGCAACTGCTGTTTGCAACCATTACAATGTTTTAGTTCTGATTTAAAATTAAAACTCACAGCAACTACCATCACTAAAATTACTTAACATCAAATACAGTATCTGTAGGGTATAATTTATGCCCTGGTTCTGTGGCTTACCATAAGACACTTCTGGCTTGTGCCATGATTTATCAGACCAGCCACTTAATGCATTGCAAATTCTAACTGATGGCTCCTCACAATGAAAGCCTGATTGCATTGTTCAGTTTCTGAAATTAAGTGAAATAGATGGTAGCAATGCATTACTGTAAATGTCAATAGCTTTGTCAAATGTGAAATTAATTTTCTGCATGGAACTACTGCACCCAGTTCTGGCTTTGCCACTTTAGGAAGGATTTCAAGGCCTAGGAATGGGTGCAGAGGAAATGTACTGGAATAAAACCAGGGCAAATGAACTTTGGATATCTTGAGAAACTGGAGAAGCTAGAAGTGGGTCAGAAAGTTTAAAAGACAACAGAGTAATGGTTAACAAAGCTACAAGTGGATTTGATGGAGTGAATTATGAGATACAGTTTCCATTAGCAGAAAGTATAGATTGACAAAGGAATCAAACTGATTGACTGACTGGGCATTGCACGTTTTCATTTTCCTGCTACCCCCTTGCTTTGAAAATTGTTTGGGTCAGTATAATACAAATAATTTTAAGGCATGCTCTCCCCTAACCCCAACCACCACCATCATGGACTGAAAAGGGATGAATGGCTGCAATGTTCCCAAACTACACCAGTCCTTTGCCTTTCTGATGACATTTTGTAGAAATTAGAGGAGAGGAAAGAGAGTGAAATTAAATGAACTTTTTCCACCTCAGTCAGGGACAAAACAGTTCCGTGAAGTATAAACACGAGAAAGCCTGCTGATGCTGGAAATCCAAAGCAACACACACACTCAGCAGGTCAGGCAGCCTCTATGGAAATGAATAAACAGTCAACATTTCAGGCCGAGACTCTTCTTCAGGACTGGAAAGGAAGGATGAAGAAGTCAGAATAAAAAGGTAGGAGGACCGGAAGGAAGCTTGCTAGAAGATGATAGGTGAAGCCAGGTGGGTGGGAAAAATAATGGGCTGGAGAGGAAGGAATCTGGTAGGAGAAGAGAATGGACCATAAAAGACAGGGAAGGAGGGTCCAAGGGGCAAGTGATAGGAGGATGAGAAGAAGTTAAAGGTCAGAGTGGGGTATAGAGGAGTGGGGGAGGAGGAATTTTTTTTACTGGAAGGAGAAATCGATATTCATGCCATCAGATTGGAGGCTCCCCAGACAGAATATAAGACATAAATCCTCCACCCTGAAGGTGGCTTCATCTTGGCACAAGAGGAGGACATGGACTGACACATCGGAAGGGGAACAGGAATGGGAATTAAAATGTTTGTCCACTGGGAAGTTCTGTTTTTGGCAGATGGAGCAGAGGTGCTCGACGAAGAGGGTTACGTGAAGTACATTCAGAACCCTATATCAGCAACAGTATTTTACATTATATAAAACAGAGTGCCATAAGTATTCCCTTGTGCATCATTGTGATTCTAAATGAAGTTTACAATGTTTTTGTGAAATTGCATATTTAGAACAATAAGTATGGAATTGTTTTCTATTGAGGACCCACCGAGACTATTGAGTATACAATATTTCATTAGTCTAGTCTGATCTAAAGCTAGTATTTACACGAATGAAGCTATCCTCCTGAACTCTTCAAGTTCTTCTGTCAGAATGGAATCAGATTTAATATCACCAGTGTGTGTTGTGAAATTTGTTGTCTTTATGGCAGCAGTACAATGTTATACATAATAGAAAAAACATAAATTACAGTAAATATATATATTTATACATATTTATATATATTTATTAAGTATATATTTATAAATAGTACAAAAATAGAAATAAAAAAGTAGTGAGGTAGTGTTCATGGGTTCAATGTCCATTCAGAAATCAGATGGCAGAGGGGAAGAAGCTGTTCCTGAATCATTGAGTGTGTGCCTTCAGGCTTCTGTACCTCCTTTCTGATAGTAGCAATGAGAAGAGGGCTGTACTGGGTAGTGGGGTCCTTAATGATGGACACCACCTATTACATTTGTAATCAAACCTCTTGGTGGACACAAAATTCTCTATAATACTGATTTTCAATCAGTAATTTAATACAGAAACCACAAAATAATGAGAATGTGCAATGCAATGGGATATTCCTGCTTCAGCAGCAGTGTCAGTTGTTCTCATCGATGACCAGATGTTAACCACACTTCTCTCTCCACATGTGCCTGAGTTCACATTCATAGTCAGATTTATCCACCACATGTCCACTGAAACATACAACCAACACACCTGAGGCAGCCAGCAAGTGTCATCACACATTCCGGCACCAGCATAGCATACCCACAGCATTCAGTAGAACAACACAAGCAGCTGCAACTAAACAAAACAAGAAAACAACAACAAAAGCAAATGCCCTTTTCACACTCCCTTTCACACACAGACTCAGACAGGCTCCAACCCAGTACAGGCTGCCTCTAGTCCGTGGCTCCGTCCTCTCAGCCCCGCAGATATCAGGCCTCTGACTTTGGACCTTGCCCCAAGACTCGATGATCGCGGGTTTGAAATCTGGCCCTCAAATTCCGGATTCACATGGATCTCCAAACCCCATGACCCAGGCCCTCGTGATCCCTTTAAGCCTCTAATTAAGTCTTTGACCTTCAGCTTTGCTCATGGACCTTGCTGACCATACAACCATATAACAATTACAGCACGGAAACAGGCCATCTCGGCCCTTCTAGTCCATGCCGAACGCTTACTCTCACCTAGTCCCACCTACCTGCACTCAGCCCATAACCCTCCATTCCTTTCCTTTCTATATACCTATCCAGTTTTTTTAAACGACAAAATCGAACCTGCCTCTACCACTTCTACTGGAAACTCGTTCCACACAGCTACCACTCTCTGAGTAAAGAAATTCCCTCTTGTGTTATCCCTAAACTTTTGCCCCTTAACTCTCAACTCATATCCTCTTGTTTGAATCTCCCCTGCTCTCAATGGAAAAAAGCCTATCCACGTCAACTCTATCTATCCCCCTCATAATTTTAAATACCTCTATCAAGTCCCCCCTCAAGCTTCTACGCTCCAAAGAATAAAGACCTAACTTGTTCAATCTTTCCCTGTAACTTAGATGCTGAAACCCAGGTAACATTCTAGTAAATCTTCTCTGTACTCTCTCTATTTTGTTGACATCTTTCCTATAATTTGGTGATGACTGTGTATCAACCACAGGATTCTCCGATTATGCGCTTGATGTTTGGGCCTCGATTCCCAGATTCGTATGGAGCTCGTTTGACCTTCGGGTCTTAATTTCCAGACTTACATGGATGGACTCACTAAATGGTTCCTGTATTTTCTATCTTCATTTCATATTTCTGGCGTCCACAACTTTAAAATCAAATGTCAAGAATCTGCCTTTGCTCCACACATAGTTACTTACTATAACTGGGTAGAACATATCTAATTTTATCTCTGGGTGCCTTTATTTACAACAGAATTGCCCCATCATACGTCTCATCATTAACATCACAATACTTTTCCTCATGATTGCAGAGGTAATAAAGTGGGCATTTAAAGTAAATCAAACTATTTGAGAACCTAAACTATCTGAATTAGCATTTATTAAGTAAAACATCTCACCCCACTTAATACAAATCAGAAGTTTAGGGAAAGTTAAGGTTCATCTTAAAAGGTAAACCTTTGAAAAGATTAAGTCGTTGCTTCAATTGCAGAAACCAGAGAAAGTTAGAATACAGCACGGAGCAGGCTTTTCTAGCCAAACAATTTGCCCATTCTGCCCAGCAACCTGTCTGGTTTAATCACAGGACAATTTACAACGACCAATTAACTTACTAACCATATAACTACGGACTCTGGGAAAAAACCAAAGCACCCGGAGGAAACCCATGCAGTCACGGGGAGAATGGAGGAGCTCCTTACAGACGGCACTGGAATTCACCTCTAAACTCCGCTGTAACAGCACTGCACTAGCTGCGATGCTACCATGGTGAGCTGTTCCTCTTTCTCTATGTAGATGTCACCATCTGTACTGATAGGAGAGTATTTCATGTTCTTCTACTCCAACTTACAATGATTCAGATGTTGCTAACCGGATGAAAGCTGATTCCTGACAAAATTAATTTGTAAGAAGCAAGTATGCAATCTCCAGTAAACAATGTGTGCACGAATGAGTTCCAACTGCGCACTCAGTGACACCACTCAGTGGAGATGGTGGAAGGATTAAGGCAGTTTACTCTGTCCAAAGAATACTGGGGAAAGTGTACTTGTACATTTTAATGAAATATACCTAATTTACAACAGAGCCACTCCAGAATGATTCCCTTAATTAACATCACTGTAATACCTTTCCTCCAGATCATTGCGGTAATAACCTGAATATTTAATATAAGTCATATTTAAGAATCTAAACCATCGGAAATGTATTTTGGAAAATTTAAAAAAGTACTTTTGCTTCATCTTGCAAGATTGAACCTGAATGTGGGACATTTGGTGTAATGTAAATAGGAAAATGTAAACTGAATTAACACATGGATAATTTTGTTTGAACCAGGAACAATAATTATTTACTCAGTCTTTTTGGTGCAGTGTCTAATAATGCACAGAATAAAGGGCAAAAGAATATTCTTCCACTTTCAAAGTTCAAGTTCAAAGTACATATGTGTCATCAAATACAACCTTGAGATTCGCTTTCTTGCAGACATTCGTAGTAGAACAAAGAAATACAATAGAATCAATGAAAAACTACACACAAAACAGACATATATGCAAATTACTACTGTACAAATACAATAAATAAATAAATAAATAAATAAATAAACAGTAAATATCAAGAATATGAAATGAAGAGTCCTTGAAAGCAAGTCTATAGGTTGTGGGAACACTTCAGTGTTGGGAGTGAGTGAAGCTGAGTGATGTTATCCCCTCTGGTTGAGGGACAATAACTGTCCCTGAATCTGGTGGTATGGGTCCTAAGGCTCCTGTACCTCCTTCCTGATGGCAGCAGCAAGAAGACGGCATGGCCTGGATGGTCAAGATGATGAATGCTCCTATGACACCGATCCTTGTAGATGTGCTCAATGGTGGGAAGCTTTGCCCATGATGGACTGGGCTGCATCCATTACTTTTTGTAGGGTTTTTCATTCAATGGCGTTGGCATTTACAAACCAGGCTGTAATGCAACCAGTCAGTATACTCTGGACTGCACATCTAAAGAAGTTTGTTAAAGTTTTAGATGAAGTGCTGAATCTACGCAAACTTCTAAGAAAGTAAACGTACTGAAGTGCATTCTTTGTAATGGCACTTTGTAATTGGGTTTAGCACACATCTTCTGAAGTGATTACACTGAGGAATTTCAAGTTGCTGACCCTCTCCACCTCTGATCTCCCATTGAGGACTGGCTCCTGGATCTCCTATTTCCTCCTCCTGAACTGAATAATCATCTCCGTGGTCTTGCTGACAGATTGCTACTTTGGTATCACTCAGCCAGATTTTTCAATCTCCCTCCTCTATGCTGATTCCTCACTATCGTTGATCAGCCAACAACAGTGGTGACATCAGCAAACTTAAATATGGCATTGGAGTCGTGCTTATCCTCACAGTTATAAGTGTAAAGTAAATAGAGCAGGGGGCTAAGCACACAGCCTTGTGGTGCACTTGTGTTGGTGGTGATTGTGGAGGAGATGTTGTTGCCAATCTGAACTGACTGGGGTCCGCAAGTGAGGAAATAGAGGACCTAGTTGCACAAGGAACTATCGAGGACTAGGGCTCGGAGTTCTTTGGCTAGTTTTCAGATGATGATAATATTGAATTCAGAGCTGTAGTCAACAAAGAGCATCCTGATGTATGTATCTTCACTATCCAAATGCTCCAGGGTTGAGTGAAGAGCTAATGAAATAGTATCTACTGTTGATCTGTTGTGATGGTAAACATGTTGGAATGGATCCAAGTCGCTTCTCAGTCAGGAGTTGATATGTTTCATCACCAACCTCTCAAAGTAGCTCATAACACTAGATATAAGTGCTACTGGATGGTAGTACTGAGGCAGGTTACCACATTCTTAGGCACCGGAATAATTGAAACCTGCCTGAAGCAGGTGGGTATCACAGACTGCCAAAGCAAGAGTTTAAAGGTATTAGTGAACACTACAGTCAGTTCATTAACACAAGTCTTCAGTACTTGGCCAGGTACCCTTTCTGGGCCATATGATTTCCATGGGTTCACCCTCCTGAAGGATGCTCTCAAGTCAGCCTCAGAGACTGAAATCACAGAGTCATCGCGTCTGTGGGAGTTTGTGAGGGTGCCGGCATGTTGTGTCGGTCAAAGCGAGCGTAAAAGGCATTGAGCTCATCTGGGAGTGAAACTATTCTGCTTGGTTTAACTTCGTAGGAGGTGATACCATTCAAGCCATGCCACCACTGTTGGGTGTCCTTCTGTGACCAGAATTTGGTCAAGGATTGCCACTTTGCATGTGAGATGGCTTTCCAGAGGTTGCACCTGGAATACTTGTGCTTTACTTGGTTGTCAGACCTGAATATCACTGATCTGACCCTCAGCAGATTGCAGGTCTCTTGGTTCATCCAGCGCTTCCATTCGGGGGAAAACCCAAAATAATTTTGTGGGGACACACTCATCCACACTCACCCTAACAGCACTGTAACTTAATTAATTACCTAATTAAGAGGTACACGGTTCAAAATAATGACAACGTATTCAAACCAAGAGTGCCTGAGAACTAGAGCAAGAAAAACTTGCTCTTTGATATTCCTCATATTAATCACCTTAAGGCCATTCTGAAAGAAGATAGTTAACTGATATCTTATTGGGACAGATTTCACTGAGTGCTGAGCAAGAACCATCAATGTTTATTAGACACGTACCTGCTCATAGATAGTTCAGGGAAATTTGTACTGGAGGTTTTTGTCAGCCAGCCACTCACACAATGAACTAAAATTGTTCCTGGCTATAAAGAAGCATGCAGGTTCTAAATGGCATTCAGTTCCCAAAAGGGTTAACCTACACCACTTTTTTAAAATGTGTAGTATTAGTGCAATCATTCAATCGAGTATGATGTTCTCCTAAGGGATTGCCAGTGGATTCCCTTAATGGAGAATACTTGTACATGACTTTATTTAATGAGAGGAGGCTGATGCATGGGCAGCCACACATGGTCCCTGACAGACCGGGCTCAGGGTCCAGTGACATGGAAATACAAGACAACTGGGAACTTTTCACTGCTGCAGCCTTCGTCCACCTTCAGTGCCATCATCTTCTGTCAGCTCCAGCACTGAGGACTTGGTTGGATCACTCTGTCTAAAACAGTGCTCCTGATCTTTCTTCCATGGGTCACTCTACCAGGAGCCAAGCACCAGATGGCTAAACTCCAGAACTTATCGCTCTTGGGATCTCAGGAACTCACAAGCCTCTCCACCATGACAAGCTGATGATCTTTGGAGACCACGGTATGTGAGAATAATAAAGTACTTCTAGTTCAAAATACAGTAGTGATATGATTAGCTGACTTTGAATATACTGCCTTTTGAAAATCTGATTGCCGTTAGCAAGAAGCCACGCTTGCATGACTTCCCTTTTTCAGTCACTTTAAATTCTAATCAAGGGATAAATGGACATCAAGAAAGAAATTCAGGAGGAAGAAACCAGAGGTTGACAAGTCAGTCCTCATTAGGGGATCAGAGGTGGAAAGGGTCAGTAACTTTAAATTTCTTGGTGTTATCATATCAGAGTATACTTCCCTGGGACCAGCACGTAAGTGCCATTGTCAGTCTTTGTGTGTATTTTTTCATAGATTCTATTGTATTTGTTTGCTGTAATGTAAATGCCTGCAAGAAAATGAATCTCAGGGTCGTATTCATGTGGTATCGAAGAAGAATGTTGTAATCTGTCTCAATGACTATTGTCCAGTAGTACTTACATCCACTGTGATGAAATGCTTTGAGATGTTGGTGTTGAAGCATATCAACTCCTGACTGAGACCCATTTTGGATCCACTCCAATTTGCCTACCAGCACAACAGGTCAACAGCAGATACCATTTCATTGGTTCTTCACTCAACCCTGGAACATCTGGACAGTGAAGATACACACATCAGGATGCTCTTCATTTACTACAGCTCTGCATTCAATAACATCATCCCCTCAAAATTGATCAACAACCTTCAATACCTTGGCCTCAATATCTCCTTGTAGAATTCGATCTTCATTTTCCTCGCTTACAGACCACAATCAATTCAGATTAGCAACAACATCTCCTCCACAATCTCCATCAGCACAGGTGCTCCACAAGGCTGTGTGCTTAGCCCCCTGTTCTACATGCTTTATACTTATGACTGTGATGCTAAGTACAACGAAAATACCATATTTAAGTTTGCTAATGACACCACCGATCTTGGCCAAATCAGAGGTAGTGATGAATCAGCATATAGAAGAGAGATTGAGAATCTGACTGAGTGGTGCCACAACAACAGCCTCTCACTCAATGTCAGCAAGAGCACGGAACTGATTATTGACTTCAGGAGGAGGAAGCTGGAGGTCCATGAGCCAGTCCTCATCGGAGGATCAGAGGTAGAGAATTCCTCAGAGGATTTGTCCTGGTCTCAGCTCCTAACTGCAATTATGAAGAAAGCACGGCAGGTCTCTGCTTCCTTAGAAGCTTGCGAAGGTTCGGCATGACATCTAAAACTTTGGCAAACTTCTATAGATGTGTGTTGGAGAGTATATTGATAGGTTGCATCATGGCCTGGTATGGAAATACCAATGCCCTTCAACAGAAAAGCCTACAAATAGTAATGGATATGGCCCAGTCCATCATGGGTAAAGATCTTCCCACTATCGAGCACATCTACACGGAGCGTTGTCACAGCAAAGCAGCATCCATCACCAGGGACCCTCACCATCCAGGGCAGGCTCTCTTTTTCCTGCTCCTGGAGGTACTGAAGGTACTGGAGCCTCAGGGATCACACCACCAGGTTTGGGAATAGTTATTACCCCTCAACTTCACTCAACATCACTTGTCCCATCACTGAATAGTTCCCACAACTTATGGACTCACTTTTAAGAACTCTTTATCTCATGTTCTCAATATTTATTGTTTATTTATTTATTTATTTATGTTATTTTGTTTCTTTGGTATTTGCACAGTTTGTCATCTTTTGCACATTGGGTGTGGTCTTTCTATTATGTTTCTTGGAGTTACAGTGTATGCCTACAAAAAAACTAATCTCAGGGTTTTATTTCGTACTATTCATGTACTTTGTTCTTTTTAGTTTAGTATTTTTTGCCCTGTTAATGACAACTGAACTTCTCCAGAAAATAAGAATGGGGAGATTCAGATTTATTTATCAAAGTTCAAAGTAGATTTATTATCAAAGTATGTATACTTGGTAGAACCTTGAGATTCGTCTCCTTTCAGGCGGCCACTAAATAAAGAACCCCAATAGAACCCTTGGAAAACAAAAGAGGACCATCAAACACCCAGTGTGCACGGAGAGGGAAAAACATGTACAAACATTAAAGCAAGCAAAGAGCACTCAGAACTGAAGGTCACCTCACAGACATCACTGCACCCGATTCAGAAGTCCACAAAAGCCTACTCAGAAGGCCTCAGTCTAGCACAGAGTCGAGCAAACCCTGCAGAGCTGCAAAAGCTGAATCTCTCGCCTCTGACCCCAACACACTGACCATTTCAATCTGGCTCGACACTTAACTCATTCAAACGTCAGGTTGTTCCTCACCCTCAAGCTCAGGCTCCATTGCCTCGATACGGCCCATACCTGACCTTTCCAATTCAGCCTGTCTCCAAAATCGATCAAACCTCGGATCTTTCCTCGCCTCTCCTTGGCTCCACTGCACAGAATTACCCGACCTGAATTATCACATGTACATTGAAACATACAGGGAAGTGCATAATTTGCATTAGCAACTAACATATCCAAGGATGTGCTGTAGCCTAACAGTCTTCTATCCCCAGAACAGGCTTTCTTTGGCCTCCAGCTTCCAGTGGACCATGAATTGACAGATATTAAACTCATCAAAAAGGTGGATCCATCCTTGGCTACAACCTGGACTCTTCTGCGTTAGTGGTGGAAAGGAGGTCACTAAACAAACAGTTATCCATTATGGACAATCAGGCACATCCTCTCCATGACCTACAGAATAAGCAGTGGAGCACCTTTTTAAGCAGGTTCGTTCAGCTCCGCTGTCAGAAGGATCGTTACAGATAATCTCTCCTCCCAAATGCAATAAGCATATACAACAGTTCTTCTCTGTGTGACAGGAGAACACACATCATAGTACAATAGTCTCTGTTTTATTATTTTATACATTATTATTGCAAATTGGTAAATTATTATTGTGTATATTATTATTCTGTACTTTATTATTAGTTAATATTATTATATTTATTATTTTTAATTATTATTGCTAAGTGTGTATTTAAATGTTGTTGCTGTAATGAAATAATTTCCCACTCGGGATCAATAAAGTACTTATTATTGTTATATTGGGCCTTTGCCTTCCCCAGTGTACTCGCAGAGATCTGCGGACTCAATGCCCCATCCACTGGGCTTTGACTTCTGAACCTCCGACTGAATCAACACAGAACATGTCGATGACAACAAATGTGGTCCCTGGATGAGGAACCGAACTCTCGGCCTCACTGATGATGCGACCCAAACATGCTCACTGGTCTGCTAGACTGTAATCCGACCACGCCCACATCACTGCCATTTCAGCATGCAGCCTGTCCTCTAATTCCCCCATGTCTCTGTATTTTTGATTTTGCTGGCAGAAAAGCTCAGAAATCCAATGGGTAGTTTTTGACTAAGTAAGAGAATGGAAACTCAGCAATATTATGGATTAGTTCAAGCATTCCCTTGATTACTTTCTTGGAAAAATCATTATTGTCTCTAAAATATGCAGGTGAACCATTTGTTTTTAGTCCCATTTCACTCTTTCAACCTTTTCATCCACACCATTAGAAAGTGACATGCAGCATTCTGAAACCAAACCTAAATACTGCACAGTTGATGTTTATTGCTGACATGGTGTTTTATTGATGAAGAAATCACTCTTTTTTTTGGTCAGGCACTTGTTGACATCCAACAGGTAAAAGTGAAAAATTCAAGCCCTTCAATTCAAAGAAAGATTGGATGGGGAGGGATGCAGAAATAAAGTGAAAGAAAATGTTTATTCAAGTTGCTTACTGATTTTAAATTAGCAACAATATTTAAAATCTAGAGGAATGAGGCCTCACATTTGAGTGGTAATTTTCCGTGCCTCAGAGGTTGTTGACACCATTTAAGACTTATATCCATCATTGAAAAGAACATGTCCTGATGTTTCATGATGAATGCAACCTGTATCCATCAGGTTTACTAAAGCAATATCATGTCATTCAAACTATTTAAATGATGAGCATGTCTTTGAAATGTAGTTCTCAAGAAGGATCAACACATGAGCAACAAATTTACTATTTTCATATTTAAATGTGTTTATGTGATTGGACAGAGTTGTTGAGTAAATTGCAGATTGATAACAGAATAACACTACTTTTAGAGAAAAATTGTGGGAAACTTTATGTTGTGGACTCAGGTTTCTATAATTCAAGTTTATTGTATACTATATATTAATGGTATACAATACAATATAATACAATATGTTGCTATATACATATATATAAAAAGTAAAGGTTCTTCTAGTCAATATGAGTGTTCAAACTCATTTCACTATCCCACCAACACACACAAAATGCTGGTGGAACACAGCAGGCCAGGCAACGTCTATAGGAAGAAGCACAGTCGACGTTTCGGGCCGAGACATCGACAGTGCTTCTCCCTATAGATGCTGCCTGGCCTGCTGTGTTCCACCAGCATTTTGTGTGTGTTGTCTGAATTTCCAGCATCTGCAGATTTCCTCGTGTTCACTATCCCGCCACCTGTTCAGTTATCAGTGTGTTTCATTATTCTTTATTCCAGAACATACTGTAACATCCTATCCAGCTACTGCATGTACATGCAAACACTCGAAGACAACTTCAGCAAGCTATTGAAACACAGACATCAGAACATTTCAGATGTTGTCCTCACCTGATATTTGCACTTATATATTTTCAGTCAAGGCCACTTGATAAAGATCTACTGGGAACTCTCTTTCACTCTCTTTAGGAACTTTCAGTTCTTTGGCCCTGACCACCTTATTTTCAGCATAAATGTCCAATCTCTATTCACTTCTATCCCCCATCAATAAGACCTCAAGGCTCTCCGCTTCTTTCTCAATAAAAGAACCAACCCGCTAACTTGTTCCGCTCCACCACAAACCACCTCTATCTGGCAGAACAGATCCTCACCCTCAACAATTTATCCTTCAGGCCCTTCCGCTTTGTGCAGGCTCGAGGGGTAGCCATGGTCAACCATATAGGCCTCAGCTTTGCCCGGCTTTTCATTAGATACGTAGAACAGTCCATTTTCCAAGCTTTCCCTGGTAATTCTCCCCAACTCTTCTTCTGTTACATTGACAACTGCATTGGTGCTGCTTCATGCACCCAGGCTTAGCTCATCAATTTCATCAACTTTGCCTCAAACTTCCACCCTGTCCTGAAATTCACTTGGTCCATTTCTGATACCTCCCTCCCCTTTCTTGATCTCTCTGCCTCCATCTCTGGAGACAAACTGTTGATCAACATCTTTTATAAACCTACCAATTCCACCGGTTATCTTGACTATACCTCTCCCCACACTACCTCCTGTGAAAATGCTATTCCCCTTTCTCAGTTTCTTTGTCTTAGCCACATCTGTTCCCAGAATGAAGCTTTCCTCACCAGAACATCAGAGATGTCCTCCTTCTTCAAAGAATGAAGTTTTCCTTCCTCGATCATTGATGATGCCCTCACCCACATCTCCTCAATTTCCTGTACATTTGCACTCACCACAGCTTCCCACCACCTCAACAGTGATAGTCTTCCTCTTGTCCTTACCTACCACCCCATGAGCCTCCTCATCCAGCACATTATTTTCTGCAACTTCCACCGTCTCCAAAGGGATTCTACAACCAACCACATCTTTACCTCCCCTCACACCCCCACATTCCATTTTCCTCACGAATCACTATCTCCATGATTCCCTTGTTCGTTCATCCCTCCCCACTAATCTCCCTCCCGGCACTTATCCCGGCAAGTGGCCAAAATGCTACACCTGTCCATTCACCTCTTCCCAAACCTCCATTCAGGGCCCCAAACTGTCCTTCCAGCTGAGGCAACACTTCACCTGTGAATCTGCTGGGGTCGTCTATTGTGGCCGGTGCTCCTGAAGCAGCCTCCTCTACACTGGTGAGATCCACCATAAATTGGGGAAGTGCGTCATCCAGCACCTCCACTCTCTCTGCCAAAGCCGAACTTCCTGGTGGCCAAAGGTTTTAATTCTGATTCCCGTTCTCATTCTGACACATTGGTCCATAATCTCCTCTTGTGCCACGATGAGGCTACTCAGGGAGGAGAAGCAACACCCTATATTTTATCTGGGTAGCCTCCATTCTGATGGAATGAATATTGATTTCTCATTTTGGTTAAAAAATAAATTCCCTCTCCTTCCCCTCTTCTTCTGTTCACCACCCTGGCCTCTTAGCTATTCTCACCTGCACATCACCTCCCCCTGGTACCCCTCCTCATTCCCTTTTTCCTCTGGTCCACACTCCTCTCCTGTCACTTTATCATTCCCACCTGCCTGGCTTCACCTGTCACTTACTAGCTCTCCTCCTTCCCCTCCCCCCCATCTTTTTGTTCTGGCTTTCTCCCCCTTACTTTCCAGTCCTGAAGAAAGGTATTAGTGTG
The DNA here is from genome assembly GCF_048418815.1 of Hemitrygon akajei. Lineage (NCBI taxonomy): Eukaryota > Metazoa > Chordata > Chondrichthyes > Myliobatiformes > Dasyatidae > Hemitrygon > Hemitrygon akajei. The sequence continues at coordinate 135,172,236 of NC_133124.1, read as the reverse complement.
AAACTTTGACGGTCTGTTCATTTCCATAGATGCGGCCTGACCTGCTGAGTTGCTCCAGCATTTTATATTTGCTGTTTTCACTGGGAACTCTGTCTAATTCTCCTTTCTTGTCAGAATGACCAAGTGTATCACCTTTAACACCAGCTAAGAGTAGGTAACTCAGCACAGTTCAGGCACCAAATGTGTGATCTCTGCACTCCTCAAGGCCCACAGCTTATTGGATAACCTCAGAGCTATTGATTTAGGGTCACAAAGTCAAAGAAACAGGTCCATCTATTTCACATCAGCCTGGTTTTCTGCCCAGTCCCATCTACCTGCACGTCAGCCATGTCACTCCATACCTCTCGCATTCATGTACCTATCCAAACTCCTCTTAAATGTTACAATTAAATCTGTATTTATCACCTCTGCTAGTAGCTCATTCCACACTTACTCCACCCTCTAAGTGAAGTAGCTCTCCTCTCAGATTCTCCTTAAATATTTCACCTTTCACCCTATACCTGTGACCTCTAGTTCCAGTCCCACCAATTCTGAGGGGGAAAAGCATGTCTGCATTCACCCTGTCTATACCCTTATAACTTTGTATTCTTCCGTTAAGATCTTCCCTCATCCTCCTGTGTCACCAGAGTAAAGTCCTACCTGTTCAACTCATCCCTGTAACTCAGTTCCTCAAGTTACAGTAACATACATGTCAATTTTCTCTAACCTCCTTCAGGCTTATTTCCTGAAGGTAGGTGACCAGAACTGCATACAATATTAAAATTGACCTCACCCACACCTTATACAACTTCAACATAACATCCAATCTCCTGTACTCAGCACCCTGATTTATGAAGGTTAATGGGCCAAGACTTCTCTTTATGACCCTATCTACCTGTGATGCCACTTTGCACGAATTATGAATGGGCATGCTCAGATCCCTTGGTCTACCATACACCCCAGAACCCTACTGTTTAAATCCAGAAATCTAGATGGTTTACAAATAATTCTAACTGCACTCATCCTCCTGATAGAAGTGTACAGGATAATAAGAGGATTGTGTGGATAGTCAGAGGCTTTTTCCCAAGGCTGTAATGGCTAGCATGAGAGGGCAGTTTTAAAGTGCTTGGATGTAGGTGCAGAGGAGATGTCAGGGGTAAGTTTTTTTACACAGAGAGTGGTGAGTGTGTGGAATGGGCTGCTGATGGCGGTGGTGGAGGCAGAAACAATAGGGTATTTTAAGAGACTCCTGAATGGATACATAGAGCTTAGAAAAATAGAGGGCTATGGGTAAGCCTAGGTAGTTCTAAGTTAGGGACATGTTCAGCACAGCTTTGTGGGCCGAAGGGCCTGTATTGTGCTGTAGGTTTTCTATGTTTCTGTGCACTCCTATAACCCTGGTATCTTAATTCCTCCTCCATTAGCTATTCCGTTAAAAGAAAGTATGGCTGAATAAGGACCTAAGTGTAAATTCTATCAAAAAATGATGAGCAAGTTGAGAAGAGAAGGAAAAAGAATACACAATGTTATCTGTGCATTGTAGTTGATTGATCTTATTCCCATTCCCTGTTTAAAATTCTATACATTTGAATTAATGTTTGATTATAGTGATTCTGTAAATACATAGGGCACGATATTTGAAATATGATAGTCATAATTCTCAATGAAGCAGAAAAGGGATGAAGATTATTAAAGTGCATTCTACATGGCAAAAGAAGATACTTAAAATGCTGGAGGAACTCAGCAGCCCAGGCAGTATCTAGGGAAAAGAGTACAGTCAACATATCAGGCCAAGACCCTTCATCAGGACCCTTCTCGGTCGGAAATGTGGACTGTACCCTTTTCCATAGATGCTGCCTGGCCTGCTGTGTTCCTCCAGCATTTTGTGTGTATTGCTTAGACTTCCCGCATCTGCACAGTTTCTCTTGTTTGAGAAGAGAAGTTACATTATTGGCAGAAAACTATTTACAGAATAACAGATATCCAGAGTGATTACATAGCAGTAATCCCATCAAGTGGTTCGGTTGACAGTGTAACCTATGAGAATAAGGCATGAGCTGTTTGAGCTGTTTATAAATCATCTAAACCAAAAGATGAAATTACAGTCATGAAGTCACCCTCATAAATGTTATTTTTTCTTCATATATCAATTGAAACCTATGAGGTTGTATTGCTGATTTTTTTTTGCAAGAACAGCAAACGCCATCATACAGCAAATGTCAATGAGTTCTACATCATTGATTTACCATTATGTCTGCCTTAAAGGATTAATAACTGGAGTTTAATATGGGTAAAATTATTGAAATTTTGATCAGACTACCTACAAACAAGAGATTGTCAACAAATTTTATTGCATTTATGAAAAAATACACTTTACTCTACTCTGAATAGTTTTAAAATGCCAATAAGCATTCTCTCCTAAGCATATCTGCTTTCAAAGTATATTCTTAAGACAGTGAATATTAGCCAATGAGATTAATTTGATCAAAAATGACTAATATTAATAAATGAATATATAATTCATTTCATTCCATATTTAAGCCATGCATCTGCCTCCTTTCTCTTTAAAGCCTGTGCAGGGGATTTAGCTACAGCTGACTAGCTTGTATTTCTCAAACAACAGTAATTAAAGTGCAGGCCATGGCATAGACTTCCACATCAAATCACTTCAAAAACACATTGTGATCAGCCTGCTGAAAAAGCACATGCTTTTATGCCCATATCTGGAATTAATGTTTAAATAAAAATGCAGGCTGCATATGCAAGTATATACAACTCACACGCCCCTGTAGTTCTAGACAATGACCAATGCACCATCCATGAATTTGAACTTATAAATCCAACTTTGGTGACACAGGTTTAACACACCAAGTCATCCTCGAGTGCTTTATTTTTAGTATACTGTACCTTCCATCATAAATGTTGATAAAATGTGAACATGCTGACAGGGAAACACAAGGCATACATGTTGTAAAATTCTTTACTGTGCTAACAGCAGAACTGTGTGTGTCACTATATAGAATGGTAATTCCCACAAATAATGTTCCACACCAATTTTATCCCCCCTTCATGTACTAAATATACAGAAATTACAAGATTCTTGATAACTTTCAGAACTAATATCCTGTTTCGAAATGTGTTCTTTTCCAGGAGGCGGAAGCTGTATCTTTTGTTACCTTGTTTTCTTTTAATCTGATGATTCACGATTAATTTCTATCAAGTGTCAACAGCTAATGCATTCTGCTAAGGTGTACCAAGCAACACAGACGTGACATAAGATAATCAAAACATGAAACACATAGCAAAACAGAAGCCTGACCTCTTTTGAGAATCTCAGAATGCTTAGATCGAAATGAACCTCTCTCTTAGTTTCTTTGTTTCTTTCAGAAATAAGACCCAATTAAAATCTGTATAAATATTTCAACCTGCCGCCCCACTTTACACAAAACCGGAAGTGAATGTCTTCAGCACAGCACATATAAAACACTAATGTACCGCTTTCAATATGATTCTGCAACTCAAACAAGGAAGATCACACAACAAGCCATGCCCTTAAAGGGCCATGAACAGGAACGCAGGTAGTATTGTCACAAACTGCTCATATTCTATTGTATTTCCTGAATATACAACCGAAATAATTACATTGGAAACAGCAATTTAAGAGAAAACACCACGACAAACAATCCACTTACCACAATGAAACAATAATGATAATATGAATGTGCGAGCAAATATAAAGGCACTACGTTACTAAACAACAAACAGGAAGACGGCAGCTTTTAAGTATGCGAATTAATTTAAAAATTATACGCTGCAACGGTTCAGCGGAGAATGAAACTAACACCATTCAGCCAGCAACCGCAGGTGACTTTATATTGTATTCCATTTGAGTTTCAGTTTACTTTCATAATGATATAACCAGTAATAGAAACATTTAGCTTGATTAAGGTTCAAATGACTTTTGATACCCTTCTACACTTTCTGACACGTTCCCTTCTGCTCTGTGGCCTGCATTTCTAGATTAGTCTTTCCCTCTCAACCCTCTCTCAATGGGCAAGATTTGTTGTCAAGTCTCAGGGTTAATTTCTTTTTATAATTTGAGCCAGGGATCTAGGACTGCCTCGGATTTTGCCACATTGCTCGGTGATGGCCTGCTCGGGCTCCGGCATCACCTTGTGTAGTAATAGAGCCTGCCAAGCGGCCGGCTGCTAGGCGCTGTCCAGGGGTTTGTGGTGCTGAAACTCACGCGCCGCGCACCCCGCCCCCACCCCCACCAACAACCTCGCCGCCGTAACTGGATTTGGCTCACCACTCCAGCATGGCTGGAGCTCGGCACTGTCGGTGTGTTAAGCACCGGGGTCAAGTGCTAGCGCTCTTGCAAGCAGGAAGGGGAAAGAGAGGAAGAGAGCAAAGGAGAGAGAGCTAAGAAACACTATTCCCAAAGACGCATCCCTGAAAACCTGACACAAAACACTCAAGGACTCAAACCCCAGGCAGTTTCACTTGGAAATCCTTGTTACAAAATGAAACAACTCAAAGCTCAGAGCATAAGTCTTCGTGCTGAAATGTCAGGCGGAAGATGGCGGCCGGGAAAACCCAGCCCACCGCTCCTAGGTAAAACATTACAACTAAAAACAGCTTCTACAAGGCCACCTCTTTGGGACTGTTGACTGCAGGCTTGACCTTTCCTTACACCTTTTTTTCATTCCGCTGTAGCAATAGTTTTGTATTTAGTTTGAACAATACAGTAGGGGTGCCGGTGTTCTTACCTGAGCATTGACTGTTCCTTCTCTTCCTCCTGGCGCTGTCTGTCCATTACGGCCAGAATTATCTTCCTCTCCTCCTCGGTGAGGTGGCTGAGGTCCGGCATCCCGGGCATGTCGGCAGAAGGAGGAGCCGGTGAGGCAAGAATAGGCGGATGAGGATGAGGAGAAACAGGGCCAGGCTGGCGAGGGCCCCGAGGCCCGAGTGGCGCCGACATCTTTAATGAGAATGTATCAACAACAACAACAAAAAAACTCGCACACACAGCAAGGATTACAGGAGCGGGTCGGAGGGAAAGAGCGGGACGCCGGCGGGGTTGGTGTGCTGCCTTAGGGAAACTCCCGGACCCGGGCGCTGAGGGTGGCGGTGGCGACAGCGATGGGAAGGCGAGAAAGCTGCTCCAGTCACATCCAAATTATTTCCACGGCTCGCTGCAATTCGCTTCATAATTCTCTCTCTCCATTTATGCATATGCACTTTGCAGGATGGGATGCGCCAGGAGGGAGGGGGAATCCGCAAAAAAAAAAACCCCTCTGAGTTAGGAAATGCGATGCATGGTCTCTTGTTGCCCGTCTTTCTCTCTCCTCTCTCGCTGTCTGCTAACCCTTCCTAACATGATTAGCGAGCACGTTACTGTTGTATCCAGCCCATCGCCTCTCTCTCGGCTTGTGCAGAAAAGAAAAGACGTCAAAAAAGTTCAATTAAAAAAAGATTTTTTAAAAAGGCTGAGTCTAAGTCCTGGACGTAGGTCAGACACACGTACACACATACAGTTAAAATGATATATTGACTGAAAGAGTGAAGGGGGGTAAGAGAGCCAGGGCGCGCGTTCGTTGACAGCGAACTCCCTGCAAACTGTGGAGCGGATCATTGATCAGGACCTGGAGCGCTGCCAAATTGGACTCTGCTCAACCCCCGCACCAGACCATCCAATTCTGCCTAATCCAAGGAAAAGGAGAAATCAAATTCGATTTAGTATTACTGTGGTGCAATTTAATTAAGAACGGTTCTATCTGCCGTTATTAAAACGTGTGCTTATTTTATGGAAGATACTATTGAGTTGTATCACAGCATAAACTTAGTAATTATTTTTACCATTAAGATTCAGATCCGTTCATCCCCACTCGCCGTGAGAGGAGAAGTGCATTTATTTTTGCAGCTTCATCAGGCTTTTCGGCAATTTTATTGAGATGACGTGTGTAATTTTCTGCCGCACGTCTTTGGACTGCGTGGCAAGCAAATTATTTGTTGGTAATGAACAACTGGTAATTGACCAACAAAAATAAGTCGACGTTTCAGAGACTCAGTTTAGTGTCGCGCATATGTGCCGAGGTTCCGACCCATTCAAACGGCGGCGTAAAACTGCAGTCCAAGGATCAAAAGTAAGATCGACTTAAATATACCGAAAGAAATTAAACTGTTGTTTTCTTTTTGGCATTTTGAAGTCTTTAATTTTTGATCCGCTTCCCCGATTCCTTGGTCTGGTGTGTAGTTCCCGAATACAGCACCTCGGACAGTAACCAGCGTGATTGCCTTCTCTCTCTTCCCAGCGCGGTCGGTGTACGTCATCTGTTCCAGCTGCTTGTGTTATCCGGATCTTAAGCTTCGTGAAAAAGAAACTTGACAGGATGCATACCTGAATCGACAACTACGAAAAACAAAAAAATTAAAAACAAATATTGTCCAGACAGTGACGATCATTAATCTGGGATATTTCTATTCAGGGTTAACAGCACGGGAAAGGAAAAGTTTTCAACTATTGAAATGCCTCACAGAGTTCTTTAACCACAGGGGCAGTCAGGAACAAATTACGTTGAGGCGCACGAATTGTTGTGAGCTGTTTTTCTTTGAGTCTATTGTGTTTCTTTCTATTCACGGTGAGCGCCCGCAAGAAAATGAATCTCAGGATAGTATATGGTGACATATATGTACTTTGATAATAAATTTAATTTCTACTTTGAACTTTGATTGTAATTTCCATGGTGGGATGTCATCTCAATATGCAATTGTGCATAAGCTCGAGGAGTTTCCAAAGAACTGATAATCAGTGAAATCCTTTCATCTTCGAACTTGGCGAAACCAACCCTTTGCAACCAACTCTCACAAATATATTTGATACACAATATTACCTCCGTTATACTGAGATAGGCGAATGAAGTCAAGACCTTCATGTAAAATTCTACCTGTATGTCGTGCTTAGCAAGTGATAACACAAAACAATATAGTTGCTCTATTGTATCACTCTTAGAAGATAAAGAGTCCCAACCTACAAAAGTGATATTAATCGGCATTCTCATCGCCTAGAAACGAATAAGACCACTCACGCTGCTATTTTCATTTGGATATAAAATTAAATTGATTAGTCGGGTGATTTCTCCACGATATACTGTATTCAACCAACAGTTATACCAGCCAATGACAGAAAACACTAACTGGGTTTGCTGTAAAGATGGAGAGTAAAAAGCAAACTGTGAACACTGGAATAGTTATGAGTTAAACAGAAGAGAAACAGGCCCTTCGGCCCAACTCATCCAAGCCAACTAAGATGTCTGAGCTAGGGCTAGTTGTCTCTGTTTGGCCCATATCCTATTTTGTTTTAAAATAGTAGAAGCACGCAACATTGGAAAAGGCATAAGGTAGTTTACTGTCCTTGCTTTTCTCTTCATGGGCCTACTCCTATAACATGACCTCAGTACAGATCCCACTGTCTGTTTCCAGTCATTCATTTTATGCATAAAACACTTCTACTGCACATGCAAACACCTTTTAAATGTTTACATTCTCAAAGCAATAATTCATGGACTATCATCCAATGCCCGGAATAATATCCTGTTCAGGAAGGGAACATCTTCACTTCCATCATCAGATTTCTGAATGGTCCATGAACCCATGAACACTGACTCACTATTTTGCACTACTTATCTTTTTGGTAACATAGCAATTTTTATGTATAGTGCTGCACTATTGTAGCTTCCAAGCAAGTGAAACGACAATGATGTTTCTCTTTTTTTTGATTATCCAAAGTTCAACAAGTTGTATAGTCATGTTTTATTACACAGTTCTAAATAGATAAAAAGAAATTATTCCTGAGGCCAAAAGGTTTGATATTGTGGCTCTTCAACCATTGAAAATTGATCACCAATTTGCACAGATTGCATACCACCTAAGTTCTTCAGAAAAATGCATTCCTAGCCATTTATCATATTGGATGAGAGTTGCTAAGGGAAATCGATTTCAGTAGTGAAACCTCCATTCAGAATACCTAAACATCAGAAATTGAAAAATAATAAAATAACTTTGGGGGTTGTGGAGGGAACAGCAACAGCACAGTAGTGTAGCAGTGTTAGTGTAACACTATTATAGTACCAGCACCTGGGTTCAGATCTGCAACTGTCTGTAAAGAATTTGTAGAGTGAATTCTCCAAATTACCACGAGCACCATCTGGGTGTTCAGGTTCCCTCCCACATCTCAAAGACATATGGATTAGTAGGTCAATAGTCACATTGGTTCTTAGGCCAGAAGGGCCTGTTATCATGCTACATCTCTAAATAAAAATAAAATATGTAATTAGGTTGACGGGTAATATCTGCACAGTGTAAATCCTACTGTTTGACTGTAAAAATGCATGAACATTTAAATTTCATAAAAATCTTGGAAGGAAAAGAAATAAAAGTGAACAGAAGTTATCACAACTTCGATACCTGAATTTATTAAAGAACTTTCCAATGGGACATTGTGCTATCATGTGATACATCCATGCTATTCGCTATAGTTTAGCATCAACATTTCATGCTTTTCACTTATGATCTACAATATATTAATACACTAAAGTAATTTTTCATTTCAAAGAATTGAAGGCACAATTTTCAAAGAACCATTGGAAGAAGGCATTCTCACATTTAAAGTTTTGTATTATTATTTATCTACAAATCCCCTTTCTTCAATTATCTACTGATGGGATTAACACAGGCTAAAATTAAATAAATAGATTTGGTAAGATGCCATTCTTTATGTTTGAATGTAGTAAATTACATCAACCGCAGAGACAGTTAACAGGTGAAGGGGTAATCAGAGTAAGGTCTGATGGTGGCTTCATTTATTATTCACAACTGTTTACTTTCTAGCAAAGCCAGCTATTTATTTACTAGCAATTATTTTTTAAGAGTCCCCTCTAATCCTGATTTCACAGGTGACGAGAGCAACACCTGCATTGGCACCTGCCTTGAGAATAACATGACCTGAGAATAATCAGCACTAATGGAGAGGACTTCTCAAGGTGGTTAGCTGTACCATTGCACAAAGGGGGCAGATTTTACTAATAAGGCAAGGCAATACTAATTGATGCTGGTTTTTAATTATGCCTGATTTACACACTGATAGACCATGTTGTATCTCAAAAAAAATACCCTTCTATTCATACTTTGCCCTTCTGCCATTAGCTTTCCAAAAATAACATCTTGTGGTTTGCTTACTGTTGCTATTCATTGAAGGGGTAAAACCGTACAATAAGAAATAGCTCATCTGGCTACAGGTAATGAAGTCTTCTCCCTTTGAATCAAAGTACCCTATTAATATTGCAATAAATAACAACCAATCAATACTCCTGGCACCAAAAAATATTCATTGTTGGATATTTTAGGAAATTATTTTAAAGTACTTTTTCCTTCCATCTTTTTTCTCATTTTTAATCCAATTTTTATTTCTTCTTTGTTTCCTTTCCTGCCTCTGATATGAATTCAAATTCAGAATTTTTATACTTCCTTCTCAGTCAGTGCAATAGTAATGGCACCAGGCTTCAGTCTGATTGATTAGTGGAATGCCCATTTCACTCACAATCCAGATGTATCACTTCCAGTTGTGCACTTTAACAGCTCATGCTTATAGCCAATTGCCACACAAAAAATATTCATATACAAAGCTAGTTCTAGCTACCTTCAGGCATTGTCTTTATTCTTGGGCAAAGTAATGTCCAAATTATCACATTTTAAATTTACTGTAAATTTGTCTTGCATCAAGAAATATAGGGTAGGCTTGATCCAAAAGCAGAACAGCGGAGATGATTCAGCAATGGACTGCAAATTAACAAGCTTTGAGGGGCCACAACGCAACAGACAACAGATACTAAAACCCACAGGCAATAAGGTAACCGAAGGCTATGAGCAACTACTTGAAGCTGTCCGGTTCGATGGCTGAAACAAGGACTGTGGATGAGAGCTGGGTTTAACTAGGCTGCAGGTGATGAGTTGGAAACAAGGAGCAGGTGACTCCTCTTAGCTGTGTAGTGACTGGGAGGTGTCTGCCTATGTAGGCCTGACAGCCTGTGTTGATTTAAATTAAACTCGATGAGGAAAATAAAGCAGCATTTCCACATAATTAAATTTATTATAATGTTTAAAAATAATTGGGTAAATGACTTGCCAAAAAGATCCCAGCAATCTTTTTTAGCTTTTAGATTATTATTTGAAAATTGAAATGATGATCAATGAAATAGAAATATTGGTGACAGAAAACATAAAATATTATTCTCACTGTATGGTGGTGGTGGTGGTGTGTGTGTGTGTGTGTGTGTGTGTGTGTGTGTGTGTGTGTGTGTGTGTGTGTGTGTGTGTGTGTGTGTGTGTGTGTGTGTGTGTGTGTGTGTGTGTGTGTGTGTGTGTGTGTCGTTTCATCATGTAGATTTTTAAATCATAATACCTGGTTCTGGATATTAATTACCCTACAACCAAGAATATCAATTAGGTTCAACCACAAGAAAATCTGCACATGCTGGAAATCCAACCAGCACACGCAAAATGCTGGAGAGACTCAGCAGGCCAGACAGCATCTATGGAAAAGAGTAAACAACTGGCATTTCGGGCCAAGTCCTTTTATCAGGACTGGAAAAGAAGACGAGAAATCAGAGCAATAAGATGGGAGGGAGGGGTTTTGGCCAGAAATGTTGATTGTTTGCTCTTTTCCATAGATGCTGCCTGGCCTCTAAATTCCTCCAGCATTTTGTGTAATGGTATATCAATAAGGTTACTCGTTTGCCAATTTATTGTATATGTATTTCAGAAATAATGTAAGGTGTTAATTCTGTCAACATTCAAGGTTGTTTTATTGCTCTCCCTGTCTTAAGAAGTTTATTGGGTTTAGTTTACATTTGTGAGGGATTAAATATAGAACTGAATCAATTTATAATATGGAAAGTTCAACAGTAGAAAATATCAAATCAATTTCTTGGCAATAAATTAAACATGCCTGCCTCTCCTTTACCCGAATAAACTACAAACAGATTATTTTTAAAATATAAATGTAATAAGATCCTCCTTGTCTAAATTTCAAATGGTAAACATTACTCTGGCAAAAAGAAAATGATATGTTCCATCCAAATGCGATACCTAGAGCTAATTGTATCAACAAAGAAACTAGATTTCCAAAGTTAACTATAAATAGGGATTAAGTATTTCCAAATTATTGTACGTTCTGGTTAAGCCATTTTAAACTCTCTTTTCTCTTTGGAATTTTCAATGGAATAATAATTTACCTAAAAAAACCAAGATGATAGCTTTTACCTCTAATCTGCACTTTTGCAGCTCCAAGCTTGACTATTCCCGTTCTCTCCTACCCAGTGTTACATCTTCCATAATCTATTCCCAACATACTGTATACTGTACTGTCCAAGGGATTGTCAGAGATCATCACATATCAAACCTGTTACACTGACCTACAATTAGGCTATTGAGCTATTTAATCTATAGGAAATTAGGTTGCAAGTGAATCAATATTTTCAGCCTGTATTTTAACTTGTTAAGCATTTATGTGATGTGCTAATTAATATAATTATTATCAAAAACATTAATCAGAATGAACTTATTCATAGATGGTTTGAAGTCGTATTGGCCTTCTATAAAGTAACAATAATCAGTAATAAGCCACAGAGGGGGAAATAGAGAATGCAGGTTTTCAGCATAATGGCTGTTGTCAGCAAAACTCCTGCAGGTGGATCCAGCTGTATTTCTGTGAAACTACACTCAGTGGCACTTTATTTGGTACACCCATACACCTGCATGTTAATACCAATCATGTGGCAACAACTCAATGCATTAAAGCCTGCAGACATGGTCAAGAGGTTCAGTTGTTGTTCAGACCAAACATCAGAATGGGGGAGAAATGTGATCTAAGTGACTTTGACCATGGAATGATTGTTGATGCCAGACATGGTGGCTTGAGTATCTCTGAAACTGCTGATCTCCTGGAAATTTCATGCACAGCAGTCCCTACAGCTTACAGAGAGTAGTGCAAGAAAGAAACAGCGGAATTTCTGTGAGCAAAAATAAAACACCTTGTTAGTGAGAGAGGTCAGAGGAGAATGGCCAGACTGGTTCGAGTTGACAGGAAGGCGACATTAACACAAGTAACCAAGCATTTCATTCTGTCATGTGCAGGAGAGCATCTCTAAATGCACAACACACTGAACCTTGAAGTGGATGGGCTACAGCAGCAGAAGATCACACCGGGTTCCACTCCTGTGGCCGCTTTACGAGGTCCACTCCTGCATCGAATAATGTGGCCACTGAGTATGTGTGAAGTATAGTTCTCATGTAGGATCTTTGACCTGAAATTGAAGTGTTTCTCTCTTTGCACAGATGCAGCTGGCCTGCATTTTCTGTTTGCATTTCCGTGAACTACTTCCTACGAGCAAGTTAATATATCTTTTTAAAAGAGCATGCAATACACTTAATCACAGAAACTCCAGCTCCAAAATTAATCTGAATTTCCACAAGCTAATGTGATCCTTGGTCAGTTGACCCAATTTATTAAAGGGTCATGATATCTGGCTTCTTCCACCTTCCTTTCCAGTCCTGATGACAGATTCCACCGAAAACCGCAAGTGTTTATTCCTCTCCATTGACGCTGCCTGACTTGCTTAATTCCTCCAGCACGTTGGGTGTGTTACTATTTCAGAAAGACATCCTAGGTTTGGAAACAAGGTAAGATTTGGCAGAATACAGCTAGGACCTAGTAAATTGGGTAATCAGTTAAAATGCATTGAACTGTTCAGCAGAAGAATGCTGTAATACTGAAGCTAACAAGTTTTTTCCTGTTTAGAATATGAAATAGGTAAGTATATAAAAATAGGTGCTTCACATGCCCATCAATTTCACCCCCTCCCAATTATTCCTCCGCCAACCTACGCAAGGTGCAAATTAATTTTTATCAGTCTGCCCATTCCTCCCACCAATTCTCTTCCTCAACTCATCCCCTTTATTCCATGGTCAGCTGTCATCTTCTATCAGATTCCATCTTCTTCAGCCCTTTGTCACATCCCATCTCCTACCATCTCCTGCTTCATTCCCATTCTCCCCCTCCCTCACCTGCCTATCACCCTCTTTTCACCAGGATCTACCTATCACCCATCTGCTCTTGTTCCACCCTACCCCACCAAACATCTTTCCCTATCTAGTTTTCCAGTCCTGATGAAGGGTCTCAACACAAAAAGTTCAATGTCCATGTCCCTCCATAGATGCTGCCTTACCCTCTGAGTTCCTCCCATATTCTGTGTGTTGCTCCGGATATTTGGCATCTGCATTCTCTCTTGTGTCTGTATGATTTCATGTCAAGATTGTAAATTCAATAAAAAATCTCTAGATAATAGCATCAGCTGGTAATAACATTGTGAACCATGGGTAATTACCATTAAAACATAATGCAACAATAATGTAGTTAATAATGGTACATTAAACAGTCATGTGGAAGTAACTTGTTCTGCTGACTTCTACATCTTACCAGTAGAAGTCAGATTCAGAGATGTTTATTTACCACATGTACATCGGAACATACAGTGACATGTATCATATGCCTAAATAAACAACACAACCTAACGATGTGCTGGGGTCTGCCCGCAGAGGTCCTCACATATTCCGGCTCCATCACAGCACATCCGCCATGTTCAGCACAACAACACAAGCAACGACAACAGCAAAGCAAGAGCGACTAAGCAACAACAGCAAAACAAGCCCCTTAACTCCCTCCTACCCACCCGGCATGCACACACAGTCCTCAAACCGCAGAACAAGCTGACTCCAGGCCACCAGCCCCCAGTGGACATTCATTTGCAGACACTGGGCCTTTGAGTTCCCCAGAGGACTTCCAGACTTGCTGATAATGAAGAACAAATAGTAAATAGAAATTTATAGCCAAAGCTGGACCCAGAATTTACTGTTCATGGAAATCAATGCAAAGAAGATCATCGATCATTTCCATAACCATTTATCCAAGATTACATTTTAACATTTATACTGGATATTCCTAATATTGTACAACAGGTCACCTTTATTTATTTATTGAGATACAATCCAGCCCTTCGATCCATGCCACCCAGCAAACTCAATTGAACCCTAGCCTAATCATAAGGCTATTCATATTGACCAATTAATTTACCAACAAGTACATCTTTGGACTATGGGAGGGAACTTGGGCACCCGAAGGAAATCCATGTGGTTACAGGGAGAATATACAAATTCCTTACAGACAGTGCAGGAATTGAACCCAGGTCACTGGTACAGTAAAGCATTGTGCTAACCATTATGCTTCCTATGTAAAAATGGGAAGAGAGTGTTGCTTAAATTGAATTGCAATTCTTATTCTAAAGCAGTTCTTTGGAATCAATGCCTTAATCCTTTCCATTCTAGGTTTGTGGGTTCTACATTGTAGGTTTTTCCACAGATGAAGCAGGTGATGGTTTATGGGGTAACACACACAAAATGCTGGAGGATCTCAGTAGGTAAGGCAGCATCTATAAAGAGAAATAAACAGTCGATGTTTTTCCATTCCCCATTCTGGCTGGCTTCTTAACCCTTCTCTATTCCTCATCTTCCTAACAACTCCCTCTGGTGCCCCTCCCCCTTCCCTTTCTACCATAGTCCACTGTCCTCTCCTATCAGACTCCTTTTCATCAGCCTTTACCTTTTCCACCCATCATCTTTCAGCTTCTCCCCCACCCACCTGACTTCAGTTATCACCTGCCAGCTTGTACTCCTTCCCCTCCCCAAACTTCGTGTTCTGGCTAGTTTCCCTTTCCTTTCTAGTCCTGATGAAGGGTCTCTGTCCAAAACGATGACTGTTTATTCCTCTCCATGGCTGCTGCCTGGCCTGCTGAGTTCCTCCAACACTTTGTGTGTGTTGCTCTGGGTATCCAGCTTCTGCAGAATCTCTCACGTTTGAGGTGGTTTGTGGGACAGACAAGCAGGAAGTTTGTGAGTTGGTGTCCCTCTTCCCTTGCTTAATATGCATGTCTCCATGTTCCTGATGAATGTAGTCAGGGTTCCATCCTGAATGCTCTTTCTCGGCTCAGAGCAGTGATGGGAATGTTGCATATCTTTAAGAAGGCTTTCAAAACTTTCAGACAGTTCCTCTGAAACTCTTGGAACTCATGGAACTCTTCCCAGGAGAGAGTTTTTCTCTGTTACTCTCATTGTTTACCATATTTATAAGCATTGGATCATCTGCAGTACTTAAGAACAGGTCATACATAACAAAGCTAGGTGATTAATACAAAATTTATTAAAAATGCCCTGATCATTATACCAGCTCTTGGGGTGGGAAGGATAGGGAGGTGGCTCTGAATGGACTTAAGTAGCCAAACTTGTATCCACATTTCCACAATCCTTTGGGTTACACTCAGTGGCCACTTTACTAAGTAGAGGAGTGGAACCCGGTGTAGTCTTTTTCTGCTGTAGCCCGCCCACTTCAAGGTTCGATGTGTTGTGCATTCAGAGATGCTCTTCTGCACATCTCTGTTGTAACACGAGTTTATTTGAGTTACTGTTGCCTTCGTGTCAGCTTGAACTAGTCTAGCCATTCTTCTCTGACCTTGCTCATTAACGAGGTGTTTTTGCCTACACAGCTGGATGTTTCTTTCTTCTTTAGTTTTTTTTACCACCCTCTATAAACTCTAGAGACTGGTGTGAGTGAAAATCCCAGGAGATCATAAAGACGAGGAAGTCCGCAGATGCTGGAAATACAGAGCAGCACCTAGCAACCCCACTCACCTCACCTTCCCGCTGCCTTAACAGTGATAGAGTTCCTCTTGTCCTTACCTACCATCACGTGAGCTTCTGTATCCAACATGTCATCCTCCACAAGTTCCGCCATCTCCAACGGGATCCTTCAACCAACATATTTTACCTTCCTGCCCCCTGTCTCCGCTTTCTGCAGGGATCGCTCCTTCAGTAATTCCCTTATCTGTTCATCCCTCCCCACTAATCTCCCTCCAGGTACTCATTCCTGCAAGTGGTCAAAGTGCTACACCTATCTATTCACCTCCATTCAAGGCCCCAAACAATCATTCCAAGTGAGGCAAACCTTCATCTGTGAAACTGCTGGGGCTGTCCTTTGTGTCTGGTGCTCCCAATGTGGCCTCCACTACATCGGTGAGACCTATTGTAAATTGGCGGACTGCTTTGTTGAGCACCTCTGCTCCTCCTACCAAAAGTAGAACTTCTTGGAGTCCAAGCATGTTAATTCTGATTCCCGTTTCCATTCTGACATGTTGGTTTATGGCCTCCTCTTGTACCAAGAGGCACACTCAGGGTGAAGGAGCAACACCTTATATTCCATCTGGGTAGCCTCCAACCTGATGGCATGAATATCGATTTCTCCCATCAGTAGGAGAAATTTCCCTCCCCCTCCACTCTTCTTCTATTCTCCCCAATAGCCTCTTAAATCTTCTCACTTGCCTATCACTTCCATCTGGGTCCCTCCCCTTTTCCTTTCTCCTATAGTCCACTCTCTTCTCCTATTAGATTCCTACCTCTCCAGACCTTTGCCTTTTCCACCCACCTGGCATCACCTATCATCTTCTAGCTATCTTCCTTCCCCTCCCCTTACCTTTTTAATTTGGAATCTTCCCCTCCTTTTCCGGTCCTGAAGAATGATCTCTACCCAAAACATTGACTGTTTATTCATTTCCATTCATGCTGCATGACCTGCTGAGTTTCTCCAGCATTTTGTTTGTGTCCCAGAAGATCAGCAGTTTCTGAGATACCCAAACTACCCTGTCTGGCACCAACAACTTCTCCATGGTCAAAGTCACTTAGATCTAATTTCATCCCCATTCTAATGTTTGGTGTGATCAACAACTGAACCTCTTGTGTGCTTTTATGCATTGAGTTGCTGCCACAGGATTGTCTGAATAGATATTTGCATTACATGAGCAGCTGTACAGATATATTTCACATTTTATTGTTCCAATATCAAGAGGTGTGACTCATATGCAATGCACTTATATATTCTAAATTGCCAATAGGTTAATATAAATGTGGCAAGGATGGAAGCTGATTCTAAATGCAGTGGATTCTGATTAATCGTGTATCGGTTAATCAGAGCAGCTGTTTATTTGGAACAACACTAAAAGAACAAAAGCTAATTGATAAAATTGCCAGGTTTCTCTACATTGATCTCGGACACTATACCACTTAATTCGGGCAGGAAACTGTTGCCAAACAGGATCTGACTAGCATCAATTGCACACACCTGTGTGGCCGTTAGATGCTACACCAAGCTTAGAGCAAATAGCTTTTAAATAGTGTCAGTTGTGTGTGCCTGTTTTCAAAAAGCAGTGATTTTCTCACTGATAGTTGGTGAGAAATAAACAATGAGACAATTCAGAACTGTTTTATTCACTTCAGTTTCATGTGTACAGGCTTGGTAATGTCAGAAACGGCCGGGTGTGAAAATGCAACCATTTCACTACTTCAACTACTTGAAGGGATGGACAATCACCTTGAACGTTACAATGAAAATGAAGATTTGGAACGAGACAATAATCAATAACATTGTATGAAGGTAGTCCAACATCTGCTTTAGGTGTCTGTGCTGAATTTGTTCATTGTCTACACTGGATGAATTAGAAGCTAACATGCAGTTTTATAGTACTGCAGTACAATTGGTAGTGTTCTAATTAGTTCTGTATTTCATTAAAATACATAACTTGATACTTAGTTTGTCTTTTTTATACTTTTCTAACTATTTCCATGGAACTTCAGCTAATTGGGACAGTCGCTTAATTTGGCCAAAATGTACTGGTCTCGATGTGTCCTAATTAATCAGAATTGACTGTGTATTGTAAAAGGGGCTAGGTAAAATAAAATCATTAGTTATACTGTATGTAATGTTACTGTTAAATATGTTGGCCTAGTACAGTATGGTAAGAGTGGCACAATAGCATAGCAGTTAGTGTAATGCTAATACATCACCAGCTCTAAGTCTGGGGTTCAACTCCTGCCATTGCCTGTAAAGAGTTTGTATTTCCTCCCTGTGACTGTGTGGGGTTCCTCCAGATGCTCGGGTTTCCTTCTACATTCCAAGGACATAAAGTTAAGGTTAGTAAGTCTGGGCATGCTATGTTGCTGCATGAAGTGTGGCAACATTTGCGGGCTACCCAGCGTAATCCTCGCTGATTTAGTTTGATTTTATGCATTTCACTATATATTTCAATTTACATGTGGCAAATAAAGACCATAGATATGGGAGCAGAAGTAGGCCATTCGGCCCATCGAGTCTGCTCCACCATTCAGTCACGGGCAGCCAATTCTTCCAGTCATCACCACTCCCCTGCCTTCTCCCCATACCCTTTATTGCCCTAGCTAATCAAGAACCTATCTATCTTTACCTTAAATACACCCAGTGACTTGGCCTCCACAGCCGCTCATGACAACAAATTCCACAGATTTACCATCCTCTGACTAAAGTAATTTCTCTGCATCTCTGTTCTAAATGGACGTCCTTCAATCCTGAAGTCGTGCCCTCTTGTCCGAGACTCTACTGCCATGGGAAATAACTTTGCCATATCTAATCTGTTCAGGCCTTTTAACATTCTGAATGCTTCTATGAGATCCCCTCCTCATTATCTTGAACTCCAGGGAATACAGCTCAAGAGCTGCCAGACATTCCTCATACAGTAACCCTTTCATTTCTGGAATCGTTCTCGTGAATCGTCTATGAACCCTCTCCAATGTCAGTAATGTCAGATTCCTCCTCTCTTCAGCTCTTTACCTCTCCACCTATCACCTCCCTGCTTCTCACTTGATACCCTCTGCCCATCCACCCACCTTCCCCATCATCTGGCTTCACCTATCACCTGCCAGATTGTACTCCTTCCCCTTCTCCCCCCCCCTTTCTTATTCTTCTTCCAATCCTCCTTTCTTATTCATCTTCCTCCTTCTTTTCCAGTTCTGATAAAGGATCTTGGCCCAAACTATCAGCTGTTTATTCCTCTCCATAGATGCTGCCTGACTTGCTGAGTTCCTCCAGCTTTTTGTGCTTGTTACCCTGAGAAATGGAAGGATTTTAAATGATACAATGCAGAAACCCTGTCCTAGCAACTCCACTGACAGATTTGATAGTTGGCAGAAGCTTACCCTCTGCTTAATCTCTTTTAATGGTTCCAGGGGTTTTCAAACACAATACAGAATTTTAAAAGATTCAAAATTATTAAAGCAGAAAACATGGCAACCATTTTGAATCAAGGATTAACTCGTGACCAAGTAATCTATTTATAGTAATGCATTCTGTGGGAGGAGGCTGTCCAGAACATTTAACAGACTTTTTATTCTTCCTTCCAGGAATGGGATGAGATCCTTACAGCATACGGTCAAACCAGATAAACAAGACTTTAAATTAACATTCCATCCAGAGGATGGCACCATAGATGCAGTCAAAGCCAATCAAGATTATATCTTTATGCCCTGCTTGCAACTCAGAACTCAGGGGCAAGAGCATATTCAAATGAACCACAATGACATTTAATTCACTATAGAAAATATTAGTGTTTCTTATATAAAATCAGGTTTAAGTGTACAAACCAGAAAACAACGTTTAATTCTATTTTAACTATCAGTGTGTGCTGGGTTGAGCAGATAAAGGAGCTGAAAATAGAAATCTGATTTATGTCGACTATGTCTAAATTCTACGACTTACGTACACCATTGTAGATGTTATGCATTACATCAAAGGAAATGTGGATTTGCCAGATTTAGCTCCAAAGTAATTATGCTAAATACTTTAAAGTAAAGGAAAGATTTCATATCTGCTAAAATGGCAGTCTCAGATCACTTGAACTCTCTGTCCCGTTCCCACTGTGAGCTCTGTCTTTGGCATCTGTCATCGATGCAATACAGACCAATGTTAGCTAAAGTAAATTAATCTAATTTCTTAGTATTGATATATTATTGGGTTCCAAGTACTGTAATGAATTTAACAGAAAATAAACTGCTGGAGGAACTGAGCAGGTCCTTTGGACTGGGAGGGATATTAGACTGAAACATCAACTATAAATTTCCCTCCACAGATGCTGCCTGACCCATTGAGTTCTTCCAGAAGCTTCTTCTTTGCTTCATATACCAATATCCTTAATCTCTTGTGTAGCCATTGAACTTAAGTTTAGCTAACCAGGTTTTGTTAGCCCTAATATAAGGTTTCTCTCTCCATAGATAATACCTACCCACTGGATATTTAAATTTCACATTTCCAGCAACTGCTGTCTTCTAACTGTTACTGCTCCATAATGTATATTTCTGATTTTTTTCTCCATCATCTATTTGCCCTCTGCTGGATCTGGAGATGCTGTTGTCTAAAGGTTCTTCAAAAGTCATGAATGAGGCAAGTCAGAGGGGAGGGTGAAAGAAAGAGAGAGACATTAAGGAAGGGGGGGGGGGAGAGAGAGAGAGAGAAAGAGAGAGATAGACTATTCCTCAAAGACTGAGTCATTATGGTAAAAGGACTATTATCTAAATGGAGAGAAAATTCAAACATCAGAGGTGCAGAGGGATTCAGGAGTCCTTGTGTAAGATTCCCAGAAGGTTAATTTACAGGTTGAGTCTGCGGTTAAAAAAAAGCAAATGCAATTTTGGCATTCATTTCAAAGGGAATAGAATATAAAAGCAAGGACATGAGCCTTTATAAGACACTAGTCAGGCATTTCTTGGAGTATTGTCAACAGTTTTGGGCTCCATGTCTCAGAAAGGACATGTTGTCATTGGAGAGAGTTCAGAGGAGATTCATGAGGCTGAATCTGGGAATGAAAGGGTTAACATATCAGGAGCATTTGGCTGCTTTGGGCCTATACCTACTGGAATTTAGAAAAATGTGGGGTGACCTCATTGAAATCTACTGAAAGTTGAAAGGACTAGATAAGATAGATGTGGAAAGGATGTTTTTTGTAGTGGGGGTATCCAGAACTAAAGGGCACAGCCTCAAAATTCAGATCAGAGGCAAGGAGGAATATTTTTACCCAGAGGGTGGTGAATCTGTGGAATGCTCTGCCACAGACTGTGATGGACGGCAAGTCCGTAGATATATTTAAAGCGAAAGTTGAGATTTCCTGATTGGTCAGGGCATCAAAGGATATGGTGAGAAGGCAGGTGTATAGGGTTGAGTGGGGTCCAGGATCAGGAATGATGGAATGGCAGAGCAGATTCAATGGGTTGAAGAGCCTAATTCTGCTCCTAGGTCTTTATGGCCTCATGGACAGTGAGAGAGAGGGGGAGAGGGAGAGAAAGAGAGTGAGAGAGGGGGGAAGGAGAGAGAGGGGGAGACAAAGAGAGAGACAGTGAGGGAGGGGGAAGGAAGAGGGAGAGCAAGAGAAAGAATGAGTGAGGAGAGAGAGAGAGAAAGAGAGAGGTGGACGGAAAGAGAGAGGGGGAGAGAGGCAAGTAAAGTGTATGGACAAAAAAAGACTGGAGAGCTTCTGATCCTCTTTATACTGCAGACTAGTTCAGGCTGAACAGATAATTGATAATGAGAATAGTCTGTGAAACAACAAGGACAGTCTTGATTTATGCTGTCATGACATCTCAGGCTCACAGACAAAGAATCTACACAAGTACAGAACCAACCAAACTACAGATAACTGAAATTCTATCAAAATAATTATAAGCAGGTGATAATATACCGTAAATGCATAAGCAAACATTGCATTAGGGTCTAAATTGCTATTTCGATTGCTAGAAATAATAGCAATGGAAATAGCAATTTAGACCCTAATCCAGTAACCCCTTCCAGACAGATCACTTACAAAAAGCAAGTGTTTACCACTCTCTCAACCTTCACCAACAGATTGTGTTCATCCAGTCCATTTGTTCCCTCCCTCCCTTCCACTCTCTGTCTGTCTTTCAAATTTTCTGATGAAGCTTCATCTAGTACTTGTGCAAAACACTAGATACTATCACTTGTCATATCTTATCTCTTTATACTCATTTATAATGTCTGAGGTTACCTTACTGAATTGTCATCATGTAATTACAACAGTAATTATTTTCAGTTGATAATACATCTGATCTAAAAGTCAGCAAAATCTGTTTTAGTTATTCTTGGTGGTGTTACATGTCTCATTTGGAATGTGTTTTTTTTTTCCCTTTGGACCGATGGTAAACAGTATCTCTCAAGTCTTTCTCTGAATCACATTGGCTATAAATCAAGGTAAAATAGCAATCAGTTTTACAAGTGATTGAAACAGCAAACTAATATTTAAAGATCATCCTAAGTGGATGGATGGAAAGTTGTTACAAAATTCTGCATTGCTTTTTAGCTAAATTCATTCTCCATGTTACATAACTGTTTGAGTGTTAATTGCAATTAGATAAAAAACATTATTTTCCAACTAAAGTACTTTATGCTGCCAACTCAAAAGACTTTCAGTCTGCAAAATTTATGTTGAGTATCCATTCTTTAAAAAAGTTCAGATGCTTCAACTATACATCGACAACAGACGCCACACTCTACATTATAAGAAATTCCCCTAGAAGTGGGTGTGTACCTATAGAAGCAAGGGTGATTTA
Organism: Hemitrygon akajei; assembly: GCF_048418815.1. Lineage (NCBI taxonomy): Eukaryota > Metazoa > Chordata > Chondrichthyes > Myliobatiformes > Dasyatidae > Hemitrygon > Hemitrygon akajei. Next base: position 135,149,673 of record NC_133124.1, on the reverse strand, counting down.
TAATACTCACAATTATTCTTATTTTTTCATAAATTATTTTTGTTTCTATTTAGGATTCTGTGCTATTGACTATTTTTTCCTTTTGCATGTTATTTTAGTCAATGGAATGATCTTACAGTGACTGTGAAATTGATTTGACAACATAAACCTCATAGATTTGATTTGACACTAACAATTAATTACACTCTTTGTTTTGATGCTATTGTTGTTCCTTTCTGCGCCATGTGGTGCATCGGGCAGCAACCTTGCCATTTCTTTAGCATTTTGTCCGGTATTTTACGAAGCTGACTTGCGAGTTTGATGCACAACTCAGCACGGGTGGAAAGCGTGCAAGAAGCTGCCTGGATTCAAACCCAGGACCACTTGCCTTGAAGTTCAGTGTGGATGCCACTACACCACCAACCAGCTATGACTTAATGTATATGTGACAAATAAAGCTAATCTTTATTATATATCTTTTTACCTTTACCATTTTTGAAGTTTGTTTAGCTGTACAACTGTGAAGCATTTGGTAATGTGTACGATAATCACCTAAAGATTTTTGTGATCACATATAATCTGTGCTGATTAGTAAGAAATATAACAGGTCATTTATAAGGCAGTAGTTCAACAAACTGATGACAGTCCCTAAATTTCTCAAACAAATTGCTGAGATTCTATAGAAACTGATCTGTAGCATGTGCCAAGCAAAAAAAAAACCCTTCTTCAGATTTACAATCTAATGCCTCCATTATTTGGGTGTATTCCTGTTATCTAAGTCAAGTCAAGTTTATTGTCATTTAACTATATACACATGTATAACGAGAGAATCTTTCTCCAAACCTGGGTGTAAAACACAGTCGTACACATAACACACAATAACTTATAAAGTAAAAGATAAAATCTACAGATGAATCATGCATAAATAACAAACTAAAATGTATAAATTAAAATATTGCAAGGTATGGAACAGATTAACCAATGTAGCTAACATAGCACTTTTGCAATGAGTATGAAACATTTATTTCTATCGTCATCATTCTTATCTGTGTCATTCTTGCAATCTTCATGAGCATCAATCGTTTCATTGAGGTCAATCTATTAGGTGATTTAAATTAATTTATAGGCCATTGGAGTCATGCTCAAGGCCACTATCTATTTTCCAGTCCTTGGGGAAATGATGGGGAGCCATCTTCTTTACTCAAAAAGAAATTAAAGAGAGAATAGCATTATTTGTCACAGGTACATCGAAACATGCAGAGAAATGCATCATTTTGCATCAACAGTGAACACAGTCTGAGGATTGCACTAGGGGCAGCCCGCAAGTGTTGCCATGCTTCCAGAGCCAACATAGTACGCCTACAACTCATTAATCTTAACCATACACCTTTGGAATGTGGATGGAAACTGGAGCACCCAAAGGAACTCACACAATCACGGGGAGGTTGTACAAACTCCTTACAGGCAGCAGGGCAGTTAAACCTGATCAGTGACTTCTGATGCTGTAAAATAATTGGGCTAACTGCTACACTACCAGGCTACCCGTGATTTGTTGTTGTTGTTGCGAGTTAATCTTCATAATATTCCTGACTTGCACTCTGCAAATGGTGGAAGGACTTCAGAGAATCAAGCGAGTCACCTGCCATATGATACCCAATCTTTGATCAGCTCTTTTAGCCATAGTATTCATGTGGCCAGTCAATTTTCATGTCAGATTTCTGGTCAGTAACTACCAGATGTTGACGAAAAGGTACTTGGTGATGAAATGGCCATTCAATGCCAAGGGTGGGTGCTTAGATCTTATTGGTGATGGTTATTCACACTGTTTGTGGTGAAAGTACCATTTGCTACTTAATAGCCTAAGCTTACATTTTGTTGCATATGCCAAGGATAGCTTTATTTTCTGTTGAGTTGTGACTAATACTGGACTTTGCTAAAATAGCCAGCCAGTGACACTGCCCAGGGAAATCCAGCAGCATTGTTCTGGGACTTTTGAAGATGTCAGCGATGCTGAAGAGAATAGTGCCCATGATGGAGCTGGATGGGTTTGTAAACTCCTGCAACTTTTTCCAATCCTGTACAGTGACTCCTCCATACCAGATGGTGATGCAACCTGTTAGAATGTTTTCCACAGTACATCATAGAAGTTTGCAAGAGTTTTGGTGGCATCCCAGATCTCCTCAAACTCCTGATGAAATATAGCCACTGTTGAGCTTTCTTTGTAATTGCGTCAATATGTTGGACCAAGGACCAAAGATCTATCGATTTTCAGAGATCTTGAAACTTGAAATTGTTCACCCTTTCCACTGCTGATCCCTCAATGATCATGTGTGATCAGGTGTGTTTTCCTGTGACTTCTCCTTCCTGAAATCCACATTCAATTCTTTTGTTTTTCTGATGTGAGTGCAGGTAGCTGTAGTGAGACCACTCAACCAGCTGATCCAGTACAAATTTTCACCATCTGAAATTCTGCCAACCCAAAGTTGTGTCATTGGCAAATGTATAGATGCTGTTTGAGCTGTGCCTGGCTACACAATTGTTCATGTAGTGTGTAGAGCAGTGGGCTAAGCACACATCTTTGAGTGTGCCAGTGTTGATTGTCAGCGAGGAGGAGATGTTATTTCCAATCTGCACTGATTGTGGTCTTCCAATGAAGAACTGAAGTTTCCAGTTGCACAGGGAGGTAGAGGCTCAGGCTTTGGAGTTTGAGGGTATGATGGTGTTCAGTGCTGAGCTGTGATCAATGAAAAACAGTCTGACATACTTTAAGTCTTGCTATTGTCCACATGATCCAAGTTCAAATGGTACTTAATAAAGTGGCCACTGAGTGTATGTTTATGGTCTTCTGCTGCTGTAGCTCCATTCACTTCAAGGTTCAACATATTGTGCATCCAGAGATGCTCTTCTGCACAGCACTGTTATAAGGCATGGCTATTTGAGTTACTGTTGCCTTTCTGTCAGCTTGGACCAGTCTGGCCAATCTCCTCTAAACTCTCTCATTAGCATTTTCACCTACAAAACTACCACTCATGGGATATTTTTTGTTTCTTGCACCATTCTCTGTAAACTCTAGAGATTGTTGTGCGTGAAAATCTCAGGAAGTCAGCAGCTTCTGAGAGTCAAACCACTCCATCTGGCACCAACTGTCATTCCACGGCATGATGTTTGGTCAAAGCAACATGTCTGCATGCTTTTAAGCATCGAGTTGTTGTCACATGATTGACTGATTAGATATTTGTATTAACAAGTACCTAATAACGTGTTGATTTGAGTGTAGGTTGCTAGCAAATAATTGCTGCTGAACTATTTTTCTAGTCATCAGCAGAGTCTGGAGAGCAAAGCCAAAGGTCGAATTCCCAAGATACAGTCGAAGCCTGAAAGTTGCAGACTGAATGTAGAGGTCCGAAGCAGTGACAAAGGCCCCGGTCACCAGGATCAGAGTTAAGACCAGAAAGTCAAACCCATGATTGGCAAATCCTGTGGCAAAGTTGTTGGAGGCTCAAGTCTGTGAACCTGAAAACCCCAGGCCAAGGACTGGAGGCCCGGAGATGGCCTGTCTGGGAGATGGAGGCCAATCTATGTTTATCTGTCTGTGGGAGTGGGTGGGTGGGAGAGAGGGAGTGTAGGAAAGGGCTTTGCGGATAACTGGAGAAATCGGTTTCTGTTGTTTTCTCGGTTGTTTTGCTGAACATTCTGGGCATGCTATCTTGGCACCAGAATGTGTGGCCACATTTGTGAGCTGTCCCCAGCACATCCTTGGGTATGTTGGTTATTAATGCAAATGACACACTTCACTGTATGTTTTGATGTACACTTGATAAATAAACATGAATCCGAATCTGCAGGGCACTCTGGAGCGAGGTGTCAGGCTCCATAATCTGTGCCTCACTATTGCTCATTGACCATGCAGCCATAGGGTGACCTTGATGTACGGCTGCTCTTGCACAATTTGACCTATTAGTGCCTCATTTTTAAATGAGGTTATGCCCCAGTATGGTCTGATGGATTTACACCTGCAGATTAATAGCAATTATGAGGATAATGAAATATTCAAGGGCTGTGATGAATTTTTCTGTCATTTTGAAAGACGATTAGTAGATTTAAAGTCTTGAGAACCAAGACTTTAAAGACATTAAAGGCTTTAGACACAAATTCTAATTGTTTCGATCTAACAAAACAAATCACTACTAGAAATCTTCATTATTATTAAACAATTGATGAACATGTCAATCAAAATGGACATGCCTACCATTACTGATTCAGTTGAATTTTTGCTGTTAAGGAAGAGCTTTAATTAAAAATTAAATTATTTAGTTACATTACATATTTTGCTATAGATGACAAGTGCTGGAGATTGTAGAGGCATTAGAAGACCATGGTAATACAGGTAAGCTACCAGCAGGGATAGATGATTAGCTAACAAGCAGAAGGCAAAGAGTAGGAACTAAGGTGGCCTTTTCAGGTTGAATACTGGTGTTTAGTGTTCTGTAGGTATTGGTTTAGGGTCTGCCACTTTTCATATTCTATGTTAGTGATCTGGATGATGGAACCAATAGCTTTGTAGACAGGTTTGTGGATAACACAAACATAGGTCAAGGGGCAGGTAGTGTTGATGAAGCAGGGATTCTGCAGAAGGAATTGGGAGAATGGCCAAAGAATTGGCAGGTGGAAGGCAGTGCAGCGATGTGTATCATCATGCACCTTGATCAACAAAATGAGGAGAGAATTCAGAAACTGGAAATGCAAAGGGATTTAAGAGAACTAGTGCAGGACTGATTAAAGGTTAACTTGTAAGATGAGTTGGTAGTACGGAAGACAAAAGCAAAAAACTTGGAGCAGACTCATTGCTCCTATGTTTTATGGTGTTGAGATAATTTTCAAAAGTACTGCTTTGTAACATATTCATTCAACTGAAGGAAGTCATTGAATCTGTAGTAACTTGAGTTAAAATACTTTGAAACTGCCTTGCCATCAAGCCTCTGAATATCTGTTAGTAGGACTGGTTAACACACACCAGTCCTCATAGAGGGATCCAAAGTGTAAAGTGTGAGCAATTTCAAGTTCCTGGGTATTTATATCTCTGAGGATCTATCCAAGGACCAACATATCAATGCAGCTCCAAGAAGGTACGACAGCACTGTATTTCATAAGGAGTTTGAGGAGATTTAGTACGTCATCAAAAACATTTGCAAATTTCTGTAGATGTACCGTGGAGAGCATTCTAACTGGCTGCATCACTGTCCGGTTGTCACTGCACCACTGTTGGGGAAGGTGCTTCTGCACAGGATTGAAATAAGCTACAGAGAGTTGAAAACTTAGTCAACTCCACTATGGGCACTAGCCTCCATAGTTTCCAAGACATCTTCAAAGACGTTGTACCTGGAGCTCTTGTAACTTTTTTGGTTGCCAGATTTGAATGCCTCTGATCTGGCCCTCTGCAGATTTTAGATCTCATGGTTCATCCAGGCTTTTGGTTGGGGAAGACTCTGAATGATTTTGTGGGGGTACACTTGTCTACAACTGTTAGATTTATATACTTTCTTTAACATTACACTTGATTAATTTGGAAGGACAATAGAAGGGAAGCATCCAAAAGATTAACAGAGAAGGTCTGCCTAGGATTCATTTACTTGTCTTTGCTAAGTGAACAAGTGTAGAAATTATGCAGGGCTAGTAGCAACAGCGTTTTTAAAATTAAAGGCAACATAATCAACAATCTCATTAACAGATCCTTTATTTTTGCTAATGACTGCAATTCATGATGATCACATGGCTGGATGATCAATTTATTAAAATACAATGAGAATAAGAAACATAGATATTTAAATGTGTTCATTCATCTTTACTCTTGACTCATGAAAATAAACCACCTGTCTCATCCAGATTGCAGAAACATATGTTTTCACAATTTCATTTTGGAATACCAACATTATCTTCAAAACAACTTGACACCCTAGTTCCATATTTTCATCACTGAAGCCTGGGATTAGTACTAAATGAGTTTACTGCTCATGAAAGCTGTAAATGTTTATCTGACATTAGATTGGTAACAATTTTTTTTTCATGTAATATGTATTGCTATAATGAATTATTTCCAGATAAGTTATGTAAACAATACAAAATGTTAATTCTGAAATATTGTCCAATAATTATTATACAATGCAGTAACACAACAGCTATTTCACCACAGCCACAATATGCTTCTTCCTCTCAGCAACAAATGGTACAGATCCTGGTTTGCTGTGCTTGCGAAGATTCAGTTGTCTAAAAGAAAAATTAATTTAGAATGAGATATTTTTACTTGGTAAGCGATTGCTCAAACATACACTTGTGTATTTTTCTATTACTATTATCTTTCCCCAAACATTCTACACAAGCCTTACCAAGCATTTTTGGTGCTAAGTAGCCAATCTGCCTATTCAATTTACTTTATCAGTTTCTATATTAGGTTCTCCTATAATAATTCAGAGTAAACAGCATAAATTCAATATTAGATTTCCTTTGGGTTTATAAAACTAACTGATTAATATCAAACCAGCTGTCACACAAGGGAAAAGAAGCATCACTGCTTGATAACTTTAATTTCCTTGCAATTAGTTTTTCCATATGCACATCATAAACAATGATACATATTATGTATATTAATACATAATTCATGATATATGAATAAATATTTGAATTATGTATTGATACAGATGCAAGTTTGGACTTTGGCAGTTTAAAAGATTAACTTAAAAACATCATTTTTCTACATCCCTTTTGCATTTTAAATTGAAGATGGACATATTGACATTGACTAATAACATGAATACAATTCAAATGATCTAATGAAATAAAAGCTAGGATGAACTCTACAACTGAGCAGCGAGACAGTTATGAAGTTTTCTGTTTTAATCAGAACTAATAATCAAACAAAGTTAGTAAATTAAGGAAATGTAACCAAGACAAAGTTATAAGGATACTATACTTCATAAAATAATGTGGCTTGGTGTTATGCATGTGGCAACAAACACAATCTTCTATTCAGAATTGTTATTACTTTATGATTACAAAGCCACTCCCTGTACTCAAAAAGGATACAACTTTGTGGAAGACCAAGCCAGACTTATTACAAAATATTTAGTATTATAATCTTCATTGATAATTATAGCTTTTATCATTACCAAAATTGTAATTCTTAATTAATTCAATCCAAACCCTCTCCGATTGAAGAATTATGTGAGTATCATGTAAACTTTGGCCCGTCCCAGTACTGCACAGCTGAAATTTTAAATCTTGAGCTCAAGGCATGTTTGTTATAAAACAAAATGTTAACCTGTACCCGATTATAATAAATATGCTCAAATCAGTCAATTTATATCTGAGCTGACCAACTGTAGAACATTGTACTGAGGCCAGATTTCAGGTTGATCATGAAGCATTTAGAAGCAGATACACAAAATTGCTGTTCTGTTCTTCACTTACATATGCCTAAATAGCATAATCCAGGATTAGTTCCCTGGAACTTGACATGTCATCCATGGCTTCCTCTTTTGTCACGATGAAGCCACTCTCAGATTGGAGGAGCAATGCCTCATATTCCATCTAGGCAGCCTCCAACCTGATGACCTGAATATTGATTTCTCCTTCCAGTAATTTTTTCCCCTCCCCTCTTCTTCTATTCCCCAACTCTAGCCTCTTCTCCTCACCTGCCTATCACCTCCCTCTGCTGTCCCTCCTTCCAGGGTCCACTCTCCTCTTTGATCCATTTGTTTTTCTCCAGCCACCTTTCCCACCCACCTAGCTAGTCCTGCTACCCCTCATCCCACCTTTTTTATTCTGGCATCTTTCCCCTTCCTTTCCAATCCTGAAGAAGGGCCTCATCCCAAAAATGTCCACTGTTCATTCATTTCTATAGATGATGCCTGACTTGCTGAGTTCCTCCAGCATTGTGTGTGTTGCTGCTCTGGATTTCCAGCATCTGCAGAATCTCTTGTGCTTATTAGTCACAAGATATGGTTTACCTCATCACTTCCTTTCAGGCATTGGAACAGGACTGTGATTATCGGCTTAACCTAACCTTCTACCCTTTTGCAGCAAAGTGCTTCAAAAAAAATACTATGATTTGACTGAAAAACAAATTCATAACCAATCAGCCTAATAATTGAGAAGCAGCCTTATATATTAAACAGCATTTCAGATGTTGAATAAAGTATGATGTTATAAAAGGAAACAATGTAATGAGGAAGATGTAGTTCCACAGGATGGAACTATTTGAAACATACTTTTTACGTTGTGCTTCCTTCATAATACGGAGTTCCTTAGCCTGATTATAAATCATTTTAGGCAAATGCCGGTGCCGAGCTATCCGTCTGATCTGAGGATGATGCTGGAATTTTTCTTTAAGCTTTTGGTTGTAATTCAAAGCAGCTTTCTCTCTTGGCATAAGCTAAAGTAAACAAAAGATTTATTCAAACAAAGTTTAGAAACAGATTTTCAAATTTCTTTTAAAGTATTTACCATTTTTTAGTATTCTGAGCAGCTAATATTTTTCAACATTATTCATCCTTGCAATATAACTGCTAATATTTGTTAAAATATTAATTACTTAGGCAAGTTGAAAGTACACATTTTCATCAAAATCTTGCATTTTAATTATTTGTTCTTTTCATGTGAGGGAATAAAAGTAAAAGCAAACCTTAACAGAAAAGTTGCATTCAAAGCTAAATTACAAAAATAAACTCAATTATCCCCTCTTCTAATTGTAAGAGTGTTTAACTAAAGTCAAACATTAATTTTGTGTAATTACAAGAGGCCATTGTCAAATAGAGTCAGTATTATCTCTAGGTCTTTCCAATGAACAATTTTGTAAAAGCCCATTAAAAGGGTGAAATGTAGTGCCAGGCCAGTACTTCAAAGAGACTGGACCTTACAGACAAAACAAAGTAAGTAATCCATTTTAAAAACCTGCCTAAGTTAAACAAAGGTATATAACTTAAGTTTTCATGTTTTAATGAAAGAAAATCATTTAAAAGGAATTCTTTGGGTTTTCTGTCATGTGTGGGAAATTTTAAGTACTGATAAAATTTTTAAGTGGTAGTGATAATCAGATGTACAGTGGATTCTGGTTAATTGGCCCATTGGTTAATTAAGGCAGCCATTTATTTGGGACACTATGCTGCTTAATTGGGGCAGAAGACTGGTGCTGGACAGTTTTTGAACGAGAATCAGTTGCATGCACATGTGGCTGTTAAACTGTGCTTAGCAGGACCAATTTCTAACTAGTGTCAGTTGTTTGCATTTGTGTTTAAAAAGCCATGATTTTTGTGACTGACAGTTGGCAAGAAATAAACAGTAGGACAATTCAGAACGATTTTGTTCACTGCGGTTTCAAGCATTCAGGCTTGGGGATGCCAGAAACAGCTGGGAGTGAAAAAGGATGTTACAATTAAAATGAAGATCTGGAGGATGCAATTGTCTAAAACACTGTATCAAGGCAGTCCATTATCTGTACTAGATGCCTGCACTGAGTTTGCACATTTACAGCCAATCATTGGCAGATAAATTCCTCTGACGATAACTATCAGGGACTAATACACAATTTTATAATACTGTAGAGATATCGGTAGTGTTCTAATTTGTTCTGTATTTTATTTAATACATAAATTGTCATAGTTAAACAGTAGTTTGTCTTATTTATACTTTTTAACTATTTCCATGAAACTTCAGCCTATTGGGGAAGCCGCTTAACTGGGCCAAAATATACTGGTCCTGATGTGTCTCAATGAACTGCAATTCACAGTATTTACAAACAGTTGAAATTGTAGCAAGAAATTTATTAACCGAAGGCTCTGTCAATAAAAGGCTATGGTGGAGAATTGAAAAGACCAAAAAGAAACATGTTGTACAGAAGTTTCAAATGTTTTCCAGGAAGACAAAGGAAGAATTAGATGGCCATGTACATTCTCAGATGAATAAAGCTAATGAAGTCTTGGTAAGCAAAACTTATGCCCTAACTGCTGTTGAATTTTGCATTGCACTAATTGGTTCCTTAAGGTTGTTATAGCTGGGGATGGTAATGGTGACAAGCTCCCACTGCCTATTAAATGCTCCCAACGGCGTGCGCCTCAAATAGCCTCTGACAACCAAGTCCAGCTCCTGGCCGTCATGTGTGGCTTAGCTACTAAGCCCAGTAGAACTGTTTCTATTGACAGAAGGGGCAAAGGTGGGTTACTGGCTCCTTAAAAGAAGTCGCTTTGGACATATGAAGCTCGTCAGCTGTGGTTGGGAGTACATCCAGGAGGAGGAAAATTCTTATCTCAAACATCCACTGCCTTGCAGCTATACCCACTCACAGAGAAGACCTTGGGAATAAACCTAGAGGGAAAAATCCAGAGCTGGAGTCCGCAAGGCACTCTTATATTGAGCTCAATATTGACTGGCAACTCCCGCGATGCTGTTGGTACCAAATTGTATCAGTCCCTGCCATTCCTTTGGGTTCATCAGATACATGGGCAACAGCTTATTCTCCATATTGTACTGCCCAGGCTTGCATATTTAGACAGCTAGAACACAACATCCATGGCCAACTCTGGCCGACGGAGGCCTCACCTCACCTCAATTAGTTTTCATATTCTAGAACTTTCTCTGGGTTTATGCTTGCAAGAGAAGTCCATACTGTAGGGATCCCAGATAACATTAGTTCAGAAGATATGAAGCAATGCTAATGAAAAACCAGGAGGACAAAGCAGTTCCTTCTGAATTAAAATATTTTCAAATTACAAATACAAATCTATAATTAATTCAATGAAATTAATGTTATGTTTAGGTAGTGTATGTTCTCACTTTCAAATTCATCTTTCAAATGTTTTTAGCAGCTTAGTCCTTAAATACTACCAACTGCACAAAGATAACAAAGTATTAGGTTCAATGCAATCAAGGTAATTTAAAAATGCCAAGCATAAAGGCAAATCATTTTACCCTAATTAAATTGTGGTCTTCACTTTTACACCTCAATCAATGAGTGCCAACTTCCATTACCAGTTAAATAAATGCATCAAGCTCCATCCACTCAAGCTCATTTTCCTAAGCCTGCCTAAATAGCTGCTTCTGTGTTAATAAATCCCTGTCTCATTTGTTTCACTGAAAATTGTTAAGGCAATCCAAACTGTAAAGGCTTTTATTATAATTAAAAGCAATGATTTTCTTTGGTTCAATTTATTTAATAAGTGCAAATTGCTGATCTAGTTCAACTGCAATGCTTCTCTAGACAAAAAAAAAAGTATCAGTTAAGTAATTTATGAATACCTTTAAAATATGGGCAACCAAACAAGAATTTTCATTAGATAATCTGCAGATTCAGGCTGAAAATATAGAAAGGGATATCGTACTCATATACCTTCTTCTGTAATTTAATTTACTGTGTTTCAAAAATCCCAGTTATGATCTTAAGGGTTTAGCCATCACATTCAGAGAAACTGCATCTCATTGAGTATCTAAAAGCAAATTTGATAAAAACACTGCAAATGTAGAACCCCAGATGTCAATAAGAAATTTAAGCAACCTTAAGTTGCACAGCACTTTACGGAGGTAATAAGCATAAGGTGGGAAACAAATAAAATGATTTCAAGATGAAGAGAATTTTTAAAAATAAATTCTATGGTTATAAATGCCCCTGTATGTGGTTCATATTCAACAGTCTGTTTTCTGGGCCAACATGGCAGTTGGCCTTGGTAAACAACTTATAATAATATTGTAATGTTGCTAACATTTTACTAATGGCCTCCAACTTTCTGCAGTGAGTTTTATGGACAAATTATATGCAAGTCCAGTCAATTTTGAAAAGGAACTGGGAAATGTAGGGCAAGAAGCTTTTTGTGATAAGCAAACAATGAACTAATGTAAATTACCCATGAAGTCCAGAATTTTGTAATTCATTGCATTCCTCCTCTTCTCCTAATCTCTTGACTGATTTGCACTTCAATGATGTGCGTGGGAACTGGTTAATATTTATTTGGGATGAAGTGGCTTCCTCTCTATCCGTACTACCATAGTCTTGTATTCTATTATGTCAACAATACGAACACTTTAGATACAAATAAATTCTGTGAAAGTACTTTACTATGGTTAACTGTTTCACTAAAAGTTATAAAGTAATAGCTAGTAAATACTTAATGAGGTATACAGCAGTAAATTTTTCTATGCATATTTTACATGAAAAATTGTTTGAGTATTTGATACACCATTAGGCTTCTGAAATCCCTGCCACATCAAATTCAAATTAGAAACATTGAAAACCTACAGCACAATACAGGCCCTTCGGCCCACAAAGTTGTGCCGACCACGTCCCTACCTCAGAAATTACCAGGCTTACCTATAGCCCTCTATTTTACTAAGCTCCACATACCTATCCAGGAGTCTCTTAAAAGACCCTATTGTTTCCACCATGGTTGCCGGCAGCCGATTTCCACGCACTCACCACTCTCTGCGTAAAAAACTTACCCCTGACATCTCCTCTGTACCTACTTCCAAGCACCTTAAAACTATGCCCTCTCATGCTAGCCATTTCAGCCCTGGGAAAAAGCCTCTGACAATCCACATGATCAATGCCTCTCATTATCTTGCACACTTCCATCAGGTCACCTCTCATCCTCCGTTGCTCAAAGGAGAAAAGGCCGAGTTCACTCAACGTATTCGCATAAGGCATGCTCTCCAAACCAGGCAACGTCCTTGTAAATCTCCTCTGCACACTTCCTATGGTTTCCACATCCTTCCTGTAGTGAGGCGACCAAAATTGAGCACGGTACTCCAACTAGGGTCCAATCAGGGTCCTAAATAGTTGCAAAATTACCTCTCGGCTCTTAAACTCTAATCCGATGGTTGATGGAAGGCCAATGCACCATATGCCTTCTTAACCACAGAGTCAACCTGCGTAGCAGCTTTGAGTGTCCTATGGACTTAGACCCCAAGATCCCTCTGATCCTCCACAATGCCAAGAGTCTTACCATTAATGCTATATTCTGCCATATTTGACCTACCAAAATGAACCACCTCACACTTATCTGGGTTGAACTCCATCTGCCACTTCTCAGCCCAGTTACGCATCCTATCAATGTCCCGTTGTAACCTCTGACAGCCCTCCACACTATCCACAACACCCCTAACCTTTGTGTCATCAGCAAATTTACTAACCCATCCCTCCACTTCCTCATCCAGGTCACTTATAAAAATCACAAAGAGTAGGGGTCCCAGAACAGATCCCTGAGGCACACCACTGGTGACCGACCTCCATGCAGAATATGACCCGTCTACAATCACTCTTTGCCTTCTGTGGGTAAGCCAGTTCTGGATCCACAAAGCAATGTCCTCTTGGATCCCAAGCCTCCTTACTTTCTCAATAAGCCTTGCATGGGGTACCTTTCAAATGCCTTGCTGAAATCCATATACACTACATCTAATGCTCTTCCTTCATCAATGTGTTTAGTCACACCCTCAAAACTTAAATCGCCTTTGACAAAGCCATGCTGACTACTCCTAATCATATTATGCCTCTCCAAATGTTCATAAATCCTGCCTCTCAGGAAATTCTCCATCAACTTACCAACCACTGAAGTAAGACTTACTGGTCAATAATTTCCTGGGCAATCTCTACTCCCTTTCTTGAATAAGGGAACAACATCTGCAACCCTCCAATCCTCTGGAAACTTTCCATTCCCATTGATGATGTAAAGAACATCGCCAGAGACTTAGCAATCTCCACCCTCGCTTCCCACAGAAGCCTGGGTACATCCCGTCTGGTCCTGGTAACTTATCCAACTCGATGCTTTCCAAAAGCCCCTTAATATCTTCCTTAATATCTACATGCTCAAGCTTTCCAGTCTGCTGCAAGTCATCACTACAATCACCAAGATCCGTTTCCTTACTGAATACTGAAGCAAAGTATTCATTAAGTACCTCAGTGAATACTGAAGCAAAGCATTCATTAAGTTTGTGAGGAGATGTGTTATTACCGATCCATACTGACTGTGATCTCCCGATGAGGAAATCATTGTGGGGTAGGGGGCTGGGAGGAGGGGATTGTCGTGGTGAGTGGAGGGTTTGAAGCTTGTTAACGAGAACTGAGGGGATGATGGTGTTGAATGCTGAACTATAGTCAATAAACAGCAGCCTAATGTAAGTACTGCTGTAGTCCAGGTAGTCCAAGATTGAGTGGTCTGCAACTGAGCTTGCATCCACCGTAGATCTATTGTCATAGGTGTCCTGAAGTTAGAAATTGTGTCTTCTAACTTCATATGGAATTGCCTTTTTGCTCTTATGATTATTTAAGAGTTGTTTCAAAGCTCTGACAGAAGGCGAGACTACCTCCAGTTGGGCTTCCTGCACAAGTCTCTTGTGTTGGGGCATTCTGGGAGGGCTTTGCAAACTGTCACCTGAAACCTACTCCCTCTTGAGAATTAATGGACTTAGAAGGTTGTCTCATTTGGTCTACTGCATGAGCCCAAGTGAGGGCAGTGTACTGAATCCAGCATGATCTGACTCAATTATTTTGTTCAGTATTTAACCAGATCAAAGACAATGGTATTGAAACAACTAAAAGATCTTAAAGTAGCTAATCTAAAGAGGGAAGATAGACACTGAATCCATATATATATATATCTATATATATATATATATATAGATATATATATATGGTTTTTTTTTAGGTATAGTTGGCTAAGGCACTGTTACAATTTAATAACAATACATAAGAAACCTGAAAAATGCTTCTGGCTGATGAACAATTAACAATATTAGATTATTTCAGTGATGATGATATAGAGGATCCTAAATAGGAAGAAGAGATTGGCAAGACATAATAACCCTAATATTCACAAGGATACCAGATTTGTCATCAAAGCATTAGGGCTCATTTCAAGAAAAATAATTGAAAACCACGAAAATTATGCTGAACTTTTATATTGTGAGACAAACTTGGGTGTTACTTTGTAAAGATTTGATCTCCATATAACTAAATGATAGAAAGATAGAAGATGGTATAAGATTTAAATAGAAGACAATAGCAGTGGCCATCTGGAAAAAGAGTATTCAAGCCCTATCATTGAATTAGTAAATTTTTTCTTCAAGCTAAATATTGGATAAACTGAAATCAAAGTCTGCAGTGACTACTGTAATTTTTGTTCCCATAATCTATCCTATAAAACCAAGTAGTACATACATACATGAGAAAATCTGCAGATGCTGGAAATCTAAAGCAATCATGATTAAGGGTCTTGGCCCAAGATGTCAACTGTTTACTCTTTTCAATAGATACTGCCTGTCCGACTGAGTTGTTCCAGCATTTTGCATATGTTGTACTTCAAGCATACTCTTTGGGCTACAGAGTGCTTTGAAACAATATTTAATCATGAAAGGCACTATGTACATGCAAGTTCATTCATTCCATTTTTAAAATAGTTTTGAATAAATACCTGCTGTCGCAGAAAAGATTGGTTCAGTTTCATTTAACCTATATGTCCTTGCAGCAGCGACCTTAATAACTGCAACTGCATGCTATGAAACATTATGAAACTATCCTGCTGTTGCAAACCATCAAATTTCATGTAATATATGACAGTGGTAATAAATCCAATTCTGACTTTGTAACCAGCCTTGTGGTGCTGTGCTGGTGTCTTGTTACTGTATCCAGCTGCAATCACTAAAACACCTGTGATATCACTAAGATACTGTGTAAGGCAAACTGTGTAAGTTAAGAATAGAACAAGCTAGCACTAACTTCATGAAATCTAGCAAACAATGTAGTTAACAAAATGTAGAAAATAATTTTTGATTTAAGTTAAAAAAGAACTGGATACTGAAATATAGAAAGCATGTGAAGTGAGAAGGACTGGTGGAAGTGAGGACGAAGATGGGTCAAATGATCATCTGTGAAATTACCTTATCATTGAATACACAATTTCATTTCACCTACAACATAATCCTTTCTTGATTCTAGCAAGTGATGGACCTGCTGTCACAGAGAAGATTGGCTCACTTAGTTTTTCCAAATTTACAATTCTATGTTATTACTAAATAACTGACAAAAATCTAGTAAACACACAAGTATAATTTGTGATTCTCAAATAAAAAGTGGTTTGCTTCACCAATCAGAATCAGTAAAATGTCAGCCATATAGGTGAATCTGGCAAGACTGGGTAAGGATGTCAATTGTATCTCTCAGAAAGAAATTAGTAAACTAAGTAAGTTTTTAATCAGAGTTGGATAATTTCACCGTTGCCGTTAAAAACTCAGCTTTTTATGTATTTTATGCAATTTAAGGTATCAAACTGCCCTGGTGGGTTTCAAATATAGAGCCCTGGATTGATAGCCAATCAATCAATCGCTATCCTTCTACACCCCAGCCAAACATGTTCATAGCAGAAAGAGAAATCTTAACAGGAATAAAATCACTTACCACACCAAGCTTTTCAGAAGCATTAGCTTTCCACAAACGGATATTCATTTCATCAGAACCACAAAGTATGTATTTATTGTCAGCAGACCACTTTACACACATCACATGTTGCATTCGTTTTGTATGGTACACCTCCCTAGAAAATAAAACAATTACATTAATAACAAAGATACTTTACAACAACATTAATTGATACAGAAGCCACAAATGGAAAAATAGAAACACACAAAATGAACCAAGTAGTATTACAATTAACAAATAAATAGAAATTCATTTCAATCCACATACAGTAATATCATTCCTGTAAACAATTATTTATTATCACTTCCTACACAATTTTCTACAGCACCAATCACTTTTGCAGAGGAATGACTGACCCTGGTTAGTATGCAATTCAAGATATTTACATTACAGTAAGTATTCAACAGTAAATGATGTATACAAAAACACACATACACTTCTGATGTGCTGATTGAAAACGAAAAAGGGACTTTTTTTTCCTATTGCCATTACATATGTATCCCGTATTGAAATAAGATGAGTTCTAATCAGTTAAAATAGGAAAAGCATCATTATTTAACATACACAAAACGCTGGAGGAACTCAGCAGCCCAGACAGCATCTATGGATAAAGTACAGTCGATGTTTCAGGCCAAAACCCTTCAGCAGAATTGGAAAAGAGACTTTGAAGAGTAGTAATCAAATTACAAATAAAGAAACAAAGTATTTTTCTGCAGATTTGCTCTTGTTTGTGATTATCTAATCTACACAGAAATGATCAAAATATTTTAATAGTATCTTGCCATTCTATATTTTGAAAGTATAAAATGTTTTTTCTTGATGTATTTACCAGAAGTCCACTTGTTCAAAATCAAAATTAAATACTTTATTAGGGTGTCTGTTTTTAATTACTGAATTTATGGTAAATATCACATTTCATTTTAAATGAATAAAGCAAATTAGAACTGTACAATCCAGTTACAGGCCTTTCATTGTTATATTCCATTGACATATACTAGAAAGGTGTAATGTGGAAAATATTACACCTGATCATAATGAGCTCAGTTTCAATCATTTTGTTCTCTTTTGGCACTACTTATTTGATTAAATTTTGTTATATATACTGAGAATTGTAATTTATGAGACTACGATGGTCAAGGTTGAGCATGGATGCTGTGTTCTCTCCATGTGTTACACAAGTCAGGGTAATAGAATATGGAGAGCAAACTCCCCCTCTCCACGCAGCTGATAAATCCACAGGAACAACAGAGACCAATACAGTTCAACACAAGTGACATAACAGGAGTTGCCAGTCAGCTTTGAACTCAATGTAGGACTGCCTTAGGGACCCCAGCTCCAGAACTTTCCCCAGAATTTACTCCCAAAGCCTTCTCCATGAGTCAATATAGCAGCAAAGCAGTGGAGGTTTGAAATCAGAATCTTCATTCTCCTAGATGAGTTGCCAACCATGGCTGACGAGCTAATTTGCCCAAAGCGACAGGTTTTAAGGTGCCAGTAACCCACCTTTGCCCCTTCATCTATCAGTAGAAATGGTTCCACTGGGCTTAATAACTAAGCCGCATGTGAAGGCTAGGAACTAGAATTGGTTGTCAGAGTCTATTTGCGATGCTCACCATTGGGAGCAATGCCACCCCCCCCCCCCAAGCTATGACAATCTTAAAGAACCCGTAATTTATAACTTTTTTTATCTTATATATTGCATTGTACTGCTGCTATAAAACAACAAATTTCACAACATATGATAGTGATATTAAACTTAATTCTGATTCTAATGGAAATAAAAATCAACCATTACAATAATAAATTTAAGAATGGTGAGTTTGGTGAAATATTTCTGTTCAAACTTGCAATACACTGCTCCTGGTTACGCTGAGTATTGAAAGGTATATTCATTATACTCAGTGAATTGTACTTTTTTGGTTAAAAGCTTTTAGATGCAGTGTTAAAAATCAATAATTGATTTCATTGATTAATCCTGTAAGTAATTATTTTTGATTCAGATTTTTAGTATTAGCACTGTTAAATTTCTATCTACAAAAAAAGACCATCATTATTTCACATAAGATTGAGGAATGAAAGATATGACTACTATTGGTCTTTCCTCTAAAAAGTTATTTCTACTGAATAAATCTACATTCCGAACTCTACAACTAAACATTATTTTCTAAAGATAAAATTACAATAGAGTTGTGAAAAGGACTGAAATCTGATATAAACTAACTTGTGTTCTTTAATATAAACTCACCAAAATAGAGTATCCATGATCCTTAAGATTTCTATTTAATGAACAAAACATAAAAAATTCTATCCACAAATGCCCCCCAAAATCCACCTACTTCAGTTTGATTTGTTAAAATCAATCAACAGATTAAACACCATATCATTAAAAATTTGAAATAAGTAACAAGACAAACTTACCTACCTATACACCTACCCTTCAATTTCAAGGTCAGGAATCCCAATTTAAATTGTTTTGTAACTCCAATACTAAGCTTAGAACAGCTGGCAAAGGACCAGTAAACCGGACTCTCCAGCATAACAGCTGGAATTCTAGTCTGCCTAGAATATGTCAATGGACTGCATGTGGATTATGAACTTGTCTCCATGTCAATTAGTCCATCTTTGGATTACAAGTTAGCAACCCAAATGATCTCATGTTAATTGTTATAATACCTATACTGTATATCAATAGACAACAGGAAAATATACATTAGGATTAGGCTACTGTTTAATAATTACAGCTTGGTGTTCAATACCATCATTTCCTCAGTACTAATCAACAAGCTACCAAACCCGAGTCTCTGTATCTCCCTGTTAGATTGGGTCTGTAGAAATATTATTTTCTTGCCACCTTAGGAACAACAGAGTTCCTCTTGTCCTTGTGTACCACCCCACAAGCCACTGCATCCAACACATCATTCTCTACAGCTTCTGCTATCTCCAAAGTGATCCTATGACCAAACATCTTTATCTCCCTTCGCCTCTCCACTTTCCACAGGAATTTCTCTTTCTGTGATTCCTTTGTTCATTCATTCCCCCTCCCCACTAATCTTTCTCCAGGCACTTATCCCTGCAAGCGGCTAAATTCACCTCCTCCCTCAACTCTATTCACAGCCCCAAACAGTCCATCCAGGTGAGGCAACACGTCACCTGTGAATCTTCTGGGTCCTCTATTGAATTGACTTTATTACTTACATCCTTCGTATACATGAGGAATAAAACTCTTTACGTCTCCGTCTAAATGTGCAATGAGCAATTTATAGTAATTTGTAATAAATAGTAGTACAACAGGACAGTCAACATAACGTAGAAATACAGTTGTGTCAGCATGAATTAATCAGTCTGATGGCCCGGTGGAAGAAGCTGTCCTGGAGCCTGTTGGTCCTGGCTTTTATGCTGCGGTACCGTTTCCCGGATGGTAGCAGCTGGAACAGATTGTGGTTGGGGTGACTCAGGTCCCTAATGATCCTTCAGGTCCTTTTCACACACCTGTCTTTGTAGATGTCCTGAATAGTGGGAAGTTCACATCTACAGATGCACTGGGCTGTCTGCACCACTCTCTGCAGAATCCTGCGATTGAGGGAAGTACAGTTCCTATACCAGGCAGTGATGTAGTCAGCGTATCCGGTGCTCTCAATGTGGCCTCCTCTACATTGGTGAGATGAGACCCGTCGTAAATTGAAGGACAGCTTCGTCAAGCACCTCTGCTCCATCCACCAAAAGTGGAACTTCCTGGTGGCCAAATATTTTAATTCTGATTCCCGTTCTGGCATGTTCATCCACAGCCTCCTCTTGCACCCAAGATGAGACCACCCTTACAGTGGATGAACAAAACCTTACATTACGTGATGGGGTAGCCTCCAACCTGATGGCAAAAATATTGATTTCTCCTTCTGGTAAAGGAAGTTCCCTCTCCCTCCCACCTTCATGTATTCCCCACTCTGGACTCTTACCTCTTCTTGCCTGCCCATTACCTCCTCTTGGCTCCCTTCCTCCTTCTGTCTCTCCTATCCCTATCAGATTCCTTCCTCTCCAGCCCTTTATTTTTGGCTTCACTTATCATCTTCTAGCCATCTTGTTCCCTTACCCCCCCAACCTTTTTATTCTGGTATCTTCCCTCTTCCTTTCCAGTCCTGAGGAAGGGTCTCGGCCCGAAACGTCGACTGTTTATTCATTTCCACAGATGCAGAGTTCATCCAGCATTCTGTGTGTGCCACTTTGGATTTCCAGCATCTTTCTTGTCTTTGTTATTTTTCTTATGCTTATTTATATTTTATATAATTACTTATACACATGTAATTGTTTTGGGGATTTTTATTGGTTGCATCTTTCTGGCAGGTATCACATTACTTGAATAAGGGCTGACTTCCATTGGTTAATTCAAGCAATGGAATTTATAGTTCTCAGCAATCTGGATCAAACCATGTTAGACCGCTCGCTTATTGTCTTCCTTTTTGTCCTTCCCCTAATTTTGCTTTTGCTCTTCATTATCACCCTTTTTTCATTTCTTTGTTCTTTTAGCACTTAATAAAAATGGCTGGAAGAAGAAAGTTAATGCCTCATTCTTGACTTCCAAAGTTTTTCAGATGAAAACCATCAGGATCCAACATCGAGGAAATCTGCAGATGCTGGAAATTCAAGCAACACACACAAAATGCTGGTGGAACGCAGCAGGCCAGGCAGCATCTATAGGAAGAAGCACAGTTGATGTTTCGGACCGAGACCCTTTGTCAGGACTAACTGAAAGAAGAGATAGTAAGAGATTTGAAAGTAGGAGGGGGAGATCTGAAACGATAGGAGAAGACAGGAGGGGGTGGGGTGAAGCTAAGAGCTGGAAAGTTGTTTGGCAAATGGATACAGAGCTGGAGAAGGGAAAGGATCATGGGACGGGAGGTATCCCTCTACAACTGGCTCCTTGACTTTCCTATCAGAACAGTCTGTGTAGATGGGTAATAACATCTCTTCCTCACAAAGGACCAACACAGGCACATCTCAAGGATGCACTTAGCCCTACTGATTTTCTCTACATGACTGTGTGACTAAACACAGCTAAAACACTATCTAACTCCACCAAAGACACCAACGTTGTTGGCAGAATCTCAGATGCATCAAGGAGCTGTACAGGAGTGAGGTGCATCAGTTGCGCAACAAGAAACTCACACTCAATGTCAGGAAGGGGAACTTTTACTTGTGACATGCTCATGAATGTAAAAGATACAGTGTCATTTGATTTACTTCCTGTGTTTGTCTGCAATATCTAGGATTTACCACCAAAGCTTCTTCCGACTCAGAGCAATGATGCAGGCCAGAAAATGAGTCACCAGGAGCTATAGAGGTAATTGGGTGGACACTCTGGTAAAATGGAGGCTCAGAGGCTTCCGTATTGCTCTCCCGGCAATCTGCCTGTCTAATTTCTGGGCAAGTGAGGGACATTCATCAGGACTAACAAGGATTACGCCGGTATTTCTGCCTTTTGTCTTGTTGAAATGTGGCTTAACTTGGACATACCAGACAAACTTGTTCAAGTGCGAGCGGATCATAATAGTGCACTATGTCGCAAGTCAATTGATGGTGGCTTGTGCATGTTTAGAAATAACAGATGATGCAGACGTATCTGTCATTCTTTCCATTTCCTCAACTGACTTAGAGGCCCTTTTCATTCAATGTAAACCATCCCACCTAACCAGGGAACATTACTGTGTTAAACAAGGGAGATGCTACAAGTCCATCACCACTAGGACTACACGGCATCTCCAAACCTTTCTTGTAGCTAACCAGCTACAGAACTCATTCAGGTGTAATCTCCCGTGTCTGCACAACTTTTGTTAAATGGTCTTTCCAGCTCTTCTTGTTTGTTGATAATTATTTAGTTTGTTCATATGTTCACATTTATTTGATTATTGACGGTTGCACTAATTGTTGATGAATCAAGGCTGTACACACTATTGTCTTATAAATTGTTGGTTACTACTGTGTTGTCTGTTATGGTATTGTCCTAGGTTTAATGCTTGGCATTGAACACCAATCAGTTCTGGTATATTTCACATACTGGCAATAAGGTGATTCTGATTCATATACTGGTGCTAATAAATCCAGTTATGACTTTTCACTCAGTATCTCTAACTGCCGTTGGGGTCTTCAGTTATCCTATAGTAACATTCTTCGACTCAGGACTTCCATATTGAAGCACATTGTTCATCTCTGCCTGAATATCTATGTTCGGCCGCTTTGCAGCTCTGCAATAAGTTAGCATTTTGAACCTTCGATAAATGTTGTACACAATAAAATACCTGGAAAAATACAGCCCATTTTTTTTCACACAAGCTGGAGGAAATACAATTTGATTCTGGAGCATCATCACTCAGTTGAAAATGCAATTTATTTATATCTTCATTACATTCTTCAACATTTGGACTGCCCCAACACCTTGAGGATCTTCTTTGTGGATTTTAGCTCGGCCTTCAACACTATTGCTCTGGAGTTGCTCCACTGCAAGCTAACCCAGTTAGTTGTACCTTACAGTATCTGTCAGTGGATTACAAACCTCCTGACAGGAAGAAACAGAAATTTGGAAGAAACAGAAATGTAAGTGCAAATACTCATACCTGGTAATATGAAAAATGTATTAGCACTGAAAATCAATCCAAAGCACACAAGTATTAACAATGAATCAAAGTCACACATTTCATTAACGTAACTTAGTTAAGTAACAAAATTATGAAGATTGTAAGCCACGAACCTGCTATGTCCTTTGTCTGCAGGAAAAATGCGAATAGATTTATCAAAACTGGCCGAAACAAACTCTCTTCCTGTTGGAGAGTAATCAACATCCAGCACTGCTGACACATGATCCTTATGCACCATCAAGGATGAATCAAGATTGCGCATGTCAAAAGTGTATAAGCTGCATAAAGATTAAACAAAATATATAAATTATCACAAGCTAAAACAAATGAATCAGAGGTAGCTTAATTTATAAAAATAGGAAAAATCCTATTCTGTTCACTTAGACTCTTTGAAGAGGAAGCAGATTTAACATTCAGTTATAATGTACACTTGTAGTTTAACATTTGAGTTATTCATCTCTGTCGTTAAGTGCATCTAACATTTCATCAAACACACTTTCTGTTACTTTGAACGTGCTTCAGCCTCATCAATATGAAGATTTCTAACAGAGGACTTCTCCCTTCTGAAGTTTTGCCTCTAACTTTGTCTAATTTTATTTAAAGTGCCTGGATTTTATCAAGAAAACAAACTATGGCTGGTTTTAATGAGATTGCTTTAATATACTATTGCTTAAAAGGTCATGACTATACAATAATATTTAGGATCACAATGGCAGATGGACAGTTTCACATTCCGGACATGAGCAACTTTTCTCCAAAATGCCATCTTTTACAATTACAACGAAGAACTATCCAACCTACTGGACTCAGATTTATAAGTGTACAGGAAACCTGTGCTGGCACTTTGGCCCCACAGTTTAGCCTTTTCTGGGTAAGTGCAAATGAGTCTTCTTTGGCTCATCCAATGCCTTTTATTGGTTCCTGGGGAATCCATTAACCTTTCAGTTAATGACTTCCAAAACCAAGTCATCATCTGTACAGAGAAAGGCCTCATTTGACCAGTCAATAATTTTATACCTATGACCTTGTTTTTCCATTCAGAGGATAACTTTACCTCTCCATTAAAAATATACACAATTTTGAATACCTCTAACAGGCATTCATTTAACTTTCTAAAAAAAATAATCCCAGTTCTTTTACTCCATATACCAAACCTCTTCAGTGCCCTTTCCAAAATTTTAATACATTTCACAAAAAATATCTAGAATTTTACAAAATACTCTAGCTGATGTCTAAGCATAGCTGGAGTCATAGAGAAATACAAGAGTAATGTAGGCTCTTCAGCCCACTGAGTCCATGCTGACCATGGTGGCCAGAAGGCATGTGGGAGACTCTAAAGTCAGCTGGAAGAAGGTTGCTGTGGCTTTCTCTTTGTCACTCTCCCATCTCAGCCACTGAAGCTTGTAACTCCTCCAGAGTGGTCACAGGTATCTTGGTGAGCTCGTTCACTAATCCCCTTCTTGCATAGTCACTCAGTTTTTGAGAACAGCCTTCACAAGGCAGATTTACAGCTGTGCCATATTCTTTCCATTTCTTGATGATTGACTTAACTGTATTCCCAAGGGACATTCAGTGACTTGGAAATTTTCTTGTATCCATCTCCTGACGTACTTTTCAATAATCTTTTCACGGAGTTGCTTGGAGTGTTCTTTTGTCTTCATGATTTAGTTTTTGCCAGAATACTGACTCACCAGCACTTGGACCTTCCAGATTCATCAACTGAAACACCTTGACTGTACACAGATCTCTGTTTAACTAATTAGGTGACTTCTAAAATCAATTGGTTGCACCAGTAATGATTTGGTGTGTCATATTAAGGGGGGGGGGTAAATACTTATGCAATTATTTTGTGTTTTGCATTTGTAATTAATTTAGATCACTTTGCATAGATATGTTTTCACTTTGACAAGAAAAAGACTTTTTCTGTTGATCGGTGTCAAAAAAAGCAAATTAAATCCACTGTGACTCAATATTGTAAAACAATAAAACATGAAAAATTCCAAGGGGGGTGAATACTTTTTATAGGCACTGCATATACCCTTGCAGGTAGGGTAGTATTTGAAGAGAAAAGAAATAGGAGGAAAAGCAAATAACATTCCAAAACAGGGTGGAGACAGAAAGGAAATAGTGAAAGTGTTTGTTTACAAGCAAACTAAAATTGCTTTCTCCTGAATAAGTTATTGAAAGTTAGTGGATAAAATATCTTCATTACTCTTAAACAACACACTGACCACGGATCAACTCAACTTTGGTAGCAAATATAATCATATTCATGAATCCCTGTGATTTCATTATGCAGCAAAATACTAGCAATTAAATTAAAACTTTAAACATTCCCTGACAAGCAATATATTCACAATAAATTCCCATCAACTACTTTGAAAGAAATCAATGAGTCTCTTCAAGATTACAACTGTGAACATACAGAAAATTAAATTTAGTGCAGTTTTAGCAGAAACAGCACAATGAGATTTGGCTACAACTTTGTACAGTAAGCACTAAACACATGACAAAGTACAACAAAAACACAAGAAAGTCTGCAGATGCTGGAAATCCAAAGCAACACACAAAAAGTGCTGGAGGAACTCAGCAAGGTCAGGCAACATCTATGGAAATTTCAGGCTGAGACCCTTCTTCAGGGCTGAGGAGAAAGAGGGAAAAGATACCAGAATAAAAAGTTGGGGCTGAAGGGAAAGAGGCTTGCTGGAACCAGATGAGTGGAAGATGTCAAGAGCTGGAGAAGAACAAATTTGATGAGAGGAGAATGGACAAGAGGAGAAAGGGAGAAGGAGGGATCCTGGGGGAAGTAATAGGCAGGTGAAAAAAGGTAAAAGGCCAGAGTGGGAAAAGGGGGAGAGTGGGGGGGGGGTGGGTTGGAGAATTTGTTTACTGGTATGCGAAATTGATATTTTTGTCATCAGGTTGGA
This sequence comes from Hemitrygon akajei, assembly GCF_048418815.1. Lineage (NCBI taxonomy): Eukaryota > Metazoa > Chordata > Chondrichthyes > Myliobatiformes > Dasyatidae > Hemitrygon > Hemitrygon akajei. The sequence continues at coordinate 135,123,691 of NC_133124.1, read as the reverse complement.
AGCTACCCAGATGGAATATAAGGAGTTGTTCCTCCACCCTGAGGGTGGCCTCAACTTGGCACAAGAGGCTGTGGACCGACATGTTGGAACAGGAAAGGGTATCAGAATTATAATGTTTGGCCACTAGGAAGTCCTGCTTTTGGGGGATGGAGTGGAGGTGCTCGGCAAAGCGGTTGCCTAATTTATGACGGGTCTCACCAATGTAGAGGAGACCAGACACAACAGATTTGCAGGTGAAGTGTTGCCTCGCCTGGAAGAATAGCCAGAGGCCCCGAATAGAGGTGAAGGAGGTGGTTTATGGGCCGTTATAGCACTTAGGCTGCTTACAGAGCTAAGTGCCGAGTGGGAGATTAGTGGGGAGGTACAAATGGACACGGGAATCGCAGAGGGAAATCCCTCTGTAAAGTGGGGAGGTAAAGATATGTTTAATTTCTTTGGTACAACAGTCTTCCAGCTAAAATGTAAATGATGCCTAAAGGCAGACATGTTCTCTTCAAATTGGTAACATCAAGGAGGTAGTACAGGAGCCAGAAGACTCCTATATTTTTGACACTCTATATTTTTGAACAGCTTCTTCCCCTCCTCAATCAGATTTCAGAATGGACAATGAACCCACGTACACTACCTCACTATTTTTCCCTCTCTTTTTGCACTACCCATAATTTATACGGTATTTTTTATTGTAATTTGTGGTTTTTAAATTATGGATTGCACTGTACTGCTGCCACAAAACCAGAAATTTCACGACACGTGCCAGTGATATTAAAATCAATTCTGATTCTACCCCTGTAGCCTGAGTTCAAAATATTATTGTTTACGATTACAGTTACACCATTGAAAATTATGGTAACACACACAAAATGCTGCAGGCCAGGCAGCATCTACTGAAAAGGCTACAGTTGACGTTTTGAGCCAAGGCCCTTCAACAGGACTCTAATTCTAGGCACCCACTGACATCAATTTATTTTGCGGTTAAAACCATTATTTTCTTATAACATCTAAAAAGCACAAATTGCTGTTTTTAGATAGTGGTTCAAAGCTTCTACAATTCATGGAAAATTTTATGATGGTTTCTTCCAAAATAGCCTCACATTCTTAATAATTGTGTTCTAGTTTCTAAACAAGTACAAACCAGGATAGATGACCTAACATAAAATGTTATTTTATAGTGCAGGTAGTTAAAAGTAGTTCCAAGGATTTTAAGTCCTTTGTTGATGTCAAATACACTAAGTAACATATGCACATTCTGAAAAATATTGGTAATTGAGTTGGAACTGTAATAAGTTTGAAACAAGTATATTACATAGAGTGAATATAAGGCACCAGGGTATTAGAGCTTGGGGCATTCCAGAGTTTGGAGTTCAATTCTGATGCCATTCTATAAAGGAGTTGGTACGTCCTCCCATGGAATGCCTGGATTTTCCACAGGTGCTCTGGATTCTGCCCATAGTCCAAAGATGTAACAGGTAGGTTAATTGGTCATTGTAAATTGTCCCATGATTTAAGTTTGGGTTAATTGGGGTTGTGGGGTTGATGGAGCCGCATGGCTCAAAGGACTGGAGGGGCCAACTCCACACTGTATTGCTAAATAAATAAATAAGCACTTTATGGACAATTCTATTGGACACAATTGTTTTATAATTTCTATTTGTTTTAGATGAAGTTCATTTCCTCCACCACCTCCCTTCCCAGTGTTTGTTGACTTACAATAAAACATTTAACTCTATTTAACCAGCAGCGGTCTAGACAGCAGGGGCTGCTACCAGTTAAGTAGATATTAATGATAAGAAAAATAATCAACTGTAAGACCCTAGTTATTTATTGAATCTTTTCAGTAAAGATAATAGAGAAATGGCTTACATTCTTAGAAGTGTATCTTATCTACATTCATAAATTATCTATATTCAGCTTAAAATTGAGATAGCTGGAACTACCGGAACAGTCCCTTTCAAAGTTCTCTCTCCAGCACTTGTTGTTTGATCATGTACAGACTTTTTTCTTGTCATTATTCCCTAAACAATACAATATAACAATTACTTACATAGCATTTACAGTGTATTAGGTATTATAAGTAATCTAGAGATGATTTAAAGTATAAGGGAGGATGTGCATACGTTACCGCGGATCAGGAATTTTAAAAAACCAGAAGTTCTCTAAGTCGGAACAGGTACATCCAGGATTATTTAACATCAGTTAGTGAAATGTTTGTCTTAGTATATTTTACCTTTCTATGCAGATAAAACACTTAAGAAATGTATGTATTTCAATAATTAAACCACTGCGTTGCTTAGTAATAATCGTAGCTTTCATCAGCGCAGGGCCTTCACATGCTCCATTATTCTCACTTTATCCTTTAAAATTGTTCCGATCGTTGACCCTAATGCTTTTCCAATGACTGATGGTGTTTTCTCTCTTTCCAATCGCTTTATTATTTCCACTTTATTTTCAACTGTGATCGTTTTCTGGAACAGAAACACTGTGGGCAGTGGGTCCCGAGCTCTGCCGGGTCCTAAGGTCCACCACACTGAGACAGGTTAAATAAGCTCCGCTGGGTCCTAAAGTCCACCGCACTGAGACAGGTCAAATAAGCTCCGGAGCTCCGCTGGGTCCTAAAGTCCACTGACTTGAGCATCCGCTGGGGTCCCGGAACCAATCTCCCACGGATAAGGAGGGCCAACTGTATACATTGTATACAATGTATACCTAGGCCTCTGTACCTCCCTCTGCAATTGGATCCTCAACTTCCTAACCGGATGACCACAATATGTGAGGATTGGTGATAACATTTCCTCCTCACTGACAATCAACACTGGTGTACCTCAGGGGTGTGTGCTTCACCTACTGCTCTACCCTGTACATACCCATGACTGTGTGGCTAGGCATAGCTCAAATACCATCTATAAATTTGCTGACGGTACAACCATTGTTGGTAGAATCTCAGGTAGTGACGAGAGGGCATACAGGAATGAGATATGCCAACTAGTAGAGTAGTGCCGCAGCAACAACCTGGCACTCAACATCATAAGGGGTAAAACTAAGGAACACATACCAATCTTCAGAGGGATCAGAAGTGGAGAGAGTGAGCAGTTTCAAGCTCCTGGGTGTCAAGATCTCTGAGGATCTAACCTGGTCCCAACATATCAATGCAGTTATAAAAAAGACAAGACAGTGGCTATACTTTACTAGGAGTTTGAAGAGATTTGGTATGTCAACACACTCAAAAACTTTCTATAGATGTACCGTGGAGAGCATTCTGACAGGCTGCATCACTGTCTGGTATGGGGGGGGGGGGGGGTTGCTATTGCACAGGACCAAAAGATGCTGCAGAGGGTTGGAAATTTAGTGCTCCATATTGGGTGCTAGACTACAAAGTACCCAGGACATCTTTAAAAGAGCGGTGTCTCAGAAATACAGCATCCATTATTAAGGACCTCCAACACCCAAAGAATGCCCTTTTCTCACTGTTAACAATGTACAGAAGCCTGAAGGTACACACTCAGCAATTCAGGAAGAGCTTCTTCACCTCTGCCATCCGATTCCTAAATGGACATTGAACACGTGAGCACTACCACACTTCTTAAAAAAATATATAGTATTTGTTTTTTGCACAATTTTTAATCTATTCAATATACATATACTGTATAAAGTATACTGAATAAGATTGAATTATTATTATTATAATTTTTTCCTATATTATATATTGCATTGAACTGCTGCTACTAAGTTAACAAATTTCACGTCACATGCCGGTGATAATAAACCTGATTCTGATTCAGTATACAACCCCGAGATTCACCTTCCCGCAGGCAGCCATAAAACAAAGAAATACCACAGAACTTGCTTAGAGAAAAACACCACACAACAAAGACCAAACATCCATCATGCGAGAAAAAGAACAAATTGCACAAACAGCCAAAAACAAATAACACATAGATCAAACCGCAGATTCTCCAAAACAATCCAGAAACTACAGCTACTGAGTCAGTCCGTTTACTGCTGTTTTGATGGCTGCAGGCATGCAGACCCACTTCTACACTGAAGCACCTTGATCAAATCTTGCAAATAGTAAAGTAAGTTAAACAAAAACATATGGAATATGAACTGCAGTGTCTACAGTTGAAGAGCATGTTCAGCTCTGAGGACATTAAGTGTCAAACTGCAGATGCTCCCGAAAATGAGTCCACAACCATGAGCCACCAAGACAATTATTCCTTGCAGTGTGGGACGCAAGACTTCTGCAGCTACTGCTGACAGCAGCAAGAGGGCGTTTTGTTAAACACAGGCAGATGGTGCTGAACACCTGTTCGTTTTCTACTCTTGGCGTTATCAATTTTAACCTCGCTCGACACTTTAATTGGTGCACAATCATGAAACTGAATGTGGGTTTGCGTTCCACCATTAGGGATTGATGGCTGCCCCTGCACACCCTGCTCTTAACCTTGCCAGGAGATCGCAAAAGCACCAAATCATTACTCGACTCAAAACTACATCCTTAAAATGAAAATTACAGGCTGCAATCAATTGTAGTGTAGGAGAAGTATGTTTAAAAGAAAAAGATTATTTAGTAGTTTTGTGAGCTGTTTGTAAGATGTCGTGGTCATTGGTGCCATTTGGCAACACCTTCAGTTTTTAAGTAACTAAATTAAATGTTCCTGGTTGGCCCCAAATTGGAAGCCATTCACTGCATATTCACACAAAACAGTTTTCCTAAATACAAACGTTTGTACATTACTTGTAATCCTCATTTGCTCCAGTAAAAATGAAAGCTTCCAAGGGATTCCAACATACAGCATTAGTCCGCAGGTCCATGATAACCTGTCAAAATGTAATTTAAATAAAAAAGTAAACAAGTACATCCAGTTTTAATTATACTCAATTTAACACAAATGTACGACCAATGACCATACCTTTTTCAAAGGAGTCGCCTGCCTCATATCATACAAGACAATATTTCTATCAGAAGCACAGCTGGCAAGGAGGTTTGTCTGGAATGGAATATTACATTTATCAGTATCAGAGAAACTAAAATCAACTATGAGGTTAATGGACATGGGTCATGGACTTTCTCACAGACCAACTACAGCAAGTCAGAATTGGTAAGCACACCTCCACCACCCTCATCTTAAAAACAGGCACCCTGCAGGCGGCTGAGTGATGAGCCCTATGCTCTCCACACATGACTGCACCCCCATCTACACCTCCAACTCCATAATTAAATTTGCGGATGATACCACAGTGGTTGGCCTGATCTCGGACGAGGATGAAACAGCCTACAGGTTCAAGGTGGATCATCTGATGGAGTGGTGTAACGACAACAAACTGGTCCTTAACACTTCTAAAACAAAAGAGATGATCATTGACTTCAGGAGATCAAAGGACAGAGTACACCCCCCCTCCCTCCATATGCATGGAGAGGTAGTGGAAAGTGTGGAAAACCTAAAGTTCCTTGGAGTTATGTTGTCAAAACAGCTGACATAGACCACTAACACCTCGCTGCTTGTAAAAAAAAAAAGCACAACAAAGATTCTTCTTCCTCAGAAAGTTGAAACAGGCCAAATTCCCACAAAAGTTGTTGCTTAACTTCTACAGAAGCACAATTGAAACCATCCTGACCAACAGCGCCACACTGTGGTATGCCAGCTGCACAGCCGCTGAGTGACAAGACCTGCATTGTGTGGTGAAGGCAGCCCAGCCAACTGTCAGGATGGAACTCCCAGTACTGGACACCATCTATTCCAGCAGACTCAGGAGGACAGCAATCAGCATAACCAGAGACACCACACACCCTGGACACTCCCTGTTTGACCCGCTGCGTCCAGCAAAAGGTTCAGGACACTAAAAGCCAGAACAAAGAGATTGAGGAACAGCTTCTACCCCAGAGCTGTGGCCTCCATCACACCACTCCCACAGAGCAATAATTGAAACTGTGAGCACATACATGCATACACAAGAACTCAAATACTTGCACTAACAGCACTTTGTGCATTACTATGATATTCTGGTGCTGCAGCAACTTATTTTCTGCTACTTATCTATTTAATACAACTTTTTTATTGTTACTGTCTTGTTTTTATCTACCGCTTTATTTAATTGCCTGAGAGGAAGCTAAACAGAGTTTCATTGTACCTATGTATAATGACAATAAAGATCATTCAATTCAATGAACAAAAATAGATATGACAAAAGCTTGTATGTAAAGTAGTGGAACGGACAGAGGAATGATTAATAGACAGAAGTCACCAAGTAGATGAAAAGACAGTTCTTCACCCACATTTTAGTTATTTTTTTGGAATTCTCTGTCCAAGACAGCTGTGAAAGGATTAACTACATTCAAGAAAATAAAGGGACAATGTTCCTCGATTCCTTCCTTTCGTAAAGATTCCATTAATTTTACTACCACTTCCAGCTATAGTAAATTGTTGCCACTGAATAGATGGCTGCTGCAATTTTGGGATAGGTGTGCAAATACTCCCACGAAACCAGGAAACCTGGACAGACTGCCAAGAAAGTCCCAATAGGGGGCTTGTTCTTTGTGCAAGAAAGCCAGAAATGCAGAGCTTAACTCTGAATGTTAATATCAACATGAGTTACGTCACTGGGTATTTTGTCTGAAAAAAAAAATACAGTTTAAGCCGTAATTCTAAAGGAATCTTCATAATCTAGAATTAGTTTGTGAACTATTTTGGATAGTATATTTGATGTAATCTTTCTGGAATTGAATAATACATTTAACAGGACTCCACATGGTAGATTGAAAATAAAAGGCTATGGAATCCAAGATCTAAATGAGGCAAGTATAATTCAATCAAGAAGAATGATGAAGGAAAAAAAAATGCAAGGGAAGACTGCAAATAGAGATTGAGAATAGAGGAACAGTGGGATTTAAGAATTCTTACACAAACACCTATAGATAGCAGTATAAGAGTCTTCATAATTGCATCATATACAAAGAAACATTTACTTATCAACACAAATATAAAAGTTCAATCAAGAATAAATACATTGGGCTCCCGTGGGATTGCCTTATCTTGTGGGTGTACAGGCCAAAAGACTCATGATGCTCATCGCCTGGTGTGTGGTAGATCACTTATTGCTGAAAACATTAACATAATCTTATTACTAGACTAATGGAGGAAGGCCTAAGATGGTAACAGCAGGATCCCTTAAGGGCATCATCCTGAGCCCAACCAACTTCAACAAAAATGAAAATACTGGAATAATCCAGCAGGTCAAGCAGCATTTATGGAAAGAAAACTTTCTCTGCAATTTAAATCAACTTGTTTTCCTTCTTTCTCAGTTGTCATTTGAAAGATTAACAAGAAACTCTAATTGACCAGCCACATAGTGTGTCAAATGAGGGGTATTCTCCATTTGGTGACAGACACATCACCTTCCAAGAAAGGCTAACATCCAAGTCTCTCTAAATTTAAACTCATACGAGGACTGCAGCCCATTTCCAAACTTGAATTTCTCCATCCCTCACCAAGTGTTCATTTGACTCGAACTATTCTTAATTTTTTTTTTATTATAGTTTGATTTAAAATCATCATAGTCATGTTGGAATACCTCCATAACCTTAATCTTCTCCAACACTGCTATCACAGTCCACTGGCATCTTGCACAAGCCAACTCTAGCATTTCATCCAGCTATTACTGTGTATTCGGTTGGTTAGGCATGAAGCCTTGCAATTCCATCACTGTCACTTTCAAGATGTTTATCCAATCCTACTCTTTACCTGAACCAGCATTTTGTATTCATTTTTGCAGATAATTTTCCCTCCACACCAGAAGTATCTCAGGGCATTTCACTGCAATGAAGGTATACTGGTGATTCAAGTCTTGACCCAAAATATCAACTGTCCATTTCCCTCAACAGATGCTGTCTGACCAGCTAAGTCTCTCAAGCAGCTTATTTCTTGCCCCATTAGTCAATATAAAGAATTTTAGAAACAACAGTTTTGCTAGAACTTTACCTCTATTGGATTGAACTTAACACTGCTGATACTGTCCACGCTCCATGTAAATGAGCGAATTGGGCTGGTCCTCTGCTCATCCCAGATGTCCACCTGCTGTCCACATGTGGCAAACACACCATCTCTCCAATGGTGATCAATTCCTGTATAAACAGTCTAAGCATTACATGGATTATTACATTTGTTCAGAGTACCAGGCAAACATGCAATACTAAAATACGTGCAGCAATATTGGGATAAAATAAAATGAACTCTCCAGAAATGAAAATAATTCAGTAAACCAGAAGAGTGAAAGTGTTAATCTGGCATTCATTCAAGCTGATTTATAAAGCTAAAAGGCATATTAAAGAGAGATAATGCTGATAAATTAACTAGATAATTTCCTATAAAAGTAAATTGTAGTTAAATTTCCATATTTGCTGTAACAGCCCTGCGACTGTTCTGCAAACTAACAGACAAATAAGCCATCACATCTGTTTCTTGACCTGACACACAAGGTCAACTGGGTGAGTTAAATCATCTAGCGAATTTTAAGAACTCCCAGTTTTACTGTCACTTTCCCTTTATCATTTAATCTCTCCTCCCTTCCATCGTAAAGATTTTCTTAATATTTTTTGCTCTGCTTCCTCCTTGCATTTAAAACTCATCAACTCCAAGGTATATATGAGCTGTGATAAAAAGCCATTGTTGTGTCATTCTGTCTCGATGCCGCTCAGTGCAGATATTATATTCTGTATCTCTTTATTTGATTTTTTTTCCATTTATGGTTTTCTCCAACATGGATGGAAGGAAAATTTAAAAAAAAACTGTTTCCTTGGCCAACTGAGAATATTCATAATCTGTCTCCAAGTCTTTCTTGGCTTTAGAGTCTACATCAGAGCAACTGAACTCTGTTAGAGCTACGAGTAGTACTAGGTGAGCATGTGTGATGCATCTATACAAGATCAAGTTAGCTGACTATAAAATTATGCTGTTTCCCACAATTTAGAATGGGATTGACACCATTGTACTTCTGAAAGCAGAGCAAGAGACTCTGCAATATGGTATTTAGGTCAAAAGAAATTTTCTGATATCCAGTAGCATTTATGGCCTCAGCATGTACTAAGATAGATGTGCAAGATATTTAAGTCTGACAGCACAACTGTCTTTTTGTTTAAAGTAATGGTTTCTGCCACCATTTTTTAAATCAAGTATTACACAAAACATTCCATACCTTCCCTAGTATTGTGTGCATTGGCTCTTCTTCCTCATCAAATGCAGGACCCTCCATTTTCCATTGTTTGATTGTCTTATCATCACCAACCTTCAACAAAACACTGCAAATAAGCAAAGCTATTTCCTTTTTACCGACAATTTTATCAGTATAATACAAGTTCACATCATAATAATAATTGGGAACAACCATGGCCCATGTGATGTAATTAAATTGTTACCAATAAAGGGAGGGGCTCAAGTGTATTATGGGCAGCACATAGTGGTGAGCACGTTGTAAGTTGTCCTGTGATTCTGCTAGAATAACATTGGAGACTGCTGGGCAGTGCGGCTCAAAGGGCCAGAATGGCCTGTTCCGCACTCTATCACAATAACTAAATAAAAATATAAATTTTCAAATATTGGCTTGAATTTTCTTCATATTACTAACATACCTCACAACCTTTTATTTGAGTAGCTTAACAAATGCACCTTTACATAGCTATGATAGAAACTTGAAAAAGGAGTACTATTTTGTAAAAGATGTACCACTCTTAATAAAATGCACCTTTACAAAGCTATGATAGAAACCTGAAAAAGTAGTACTATTTTGTAAAAGATGTACTACTCTTAACATAAAAACCATAAGGGTTAAGCTTTTAATTCTGATAGTTTAATGGCTTGGGTTATACACTTTCAAATTGGTTTGGAAATAAATCTTCAGGTCTTCAGTTAGCCTTTTCTTTTCCCACTAATTCCATTAAACTTAATTACCAGCAATAAAGATGAAGTACCAAAAGTACTTGAGTTCTTTAAATGCAGCTGATCATTCAGAGACCACTGCTCAAGGATGTGGAAACTTCTTCTGCTCAGACAAAAACCACCAATCTCCTAACTATCTAATTATAATTACAAATATTCTTATGTTGCAGCACTATTAACTCCATAATCTTACAAGCATCTATCCTTAATCCATCCTAATGCCCATTTACACAATAGGCCATGGCAATATCACTCAAAAGGGCAACTTCAGGTTATGTCAGTAAGCCCATGAAAATCAGGCCATCTCTGAAGCATTTCATGTGTCTTTTCACAGTCCCTCATTTCTCGCATTGTATATTATTTATAATACACATACATATTCCCAATGTACACTGAAATCTCAAAACTATTGTCACATGTGTAGACATTCATCACTCTAAGTAAACTTGTGCTCACCCAAAATAAAAACAGAAAATTCTGGAAATACTCTGTGGGTCATCCCACTACCACACGCTCTTTTAGGAAGTGGACTCCTGAAGCTGAACAGGCCCTGAGAGACTGCTTCGGTACTACTAACTGGGATGTACTGCAAGGGCTCTGTGGGGGCGTTGAGGAGGTCACTGAATGCACAACGGACTATATTAACTTTTGTGTGGATGCAGTTGTCCCTGTTAGAACTGTTCACTGCTATCCCAATAATAAACCCTGGATCACTAGTCACATCAAAGGCCTCCTAAACCAGAAGAAGAGGGCCTTTAAAGATGGTGATCGGTTGGAGCTTAAAAGAGTTCAGAAGGAACTCAGAGTACAGATAAGGGGGGCAAAGGAGCAGTATAGGAGGAAGCTAGAACAAAAGCTGCAGAAAAAAAGCATGAAGGAGGTGTGGGATGGGATGAAGATCATCACCGGATGCGGTGCAAAGCGGGGGGCGAACATAAGTGGAGATGTGGAGAAAGCGAACCAGCTGAACAACTTCTTCAACAGGTTCGACAGCTCAATCTCATCCTCACCGCAGGAATCCACACCAGTCTTACTTCCCTCACAGGAAAATAGCCACTCACAGGAGACCTTGCCCACGACCAGGATTACGGCTGCACAGGTGGAAGGTCAACTGAGGAAGATCTGTACCAGCAAGGCGGCTGGACCGGATGGAGTTTCCCCACGATTACTGAGGACCTGTGCGACTGAGCTGGGAGAACCACTACAGCGCATCTTCAACATGAGCCTGGAGCAGAGAAGAGTACCCAGACAGTGGAAAACATCCTGTATTGTCCCGGTACTGAAGAAACCACAACCAAAGGAGTTGAATGACTTCAGACCTGTTGCCTTGACGTCGCACGTGATGAAGACCATGGAGCGGCTGATAATACAGAATCTGAGGCCACAAACCAGGCACGCCCAGGATCCTCTTCAGTTTGCGTATAAGGAGAAGGTGGGAGTGGAGGATGCTATCACGTATTTGCTGCACAAATCACTCGCTCACCTAGAGGGGGTCAGTTGTGCTGTGAGGATTACATTCCTTGACTTCTCTAGTGCCTTTAACACCATCCAGCCCAAGATCTTAAGGCACAAACTAACGGAGATGGGAGTAGACTCTCACATGTTGGATTGGATAGTGGACTACTTGACAGATAGACCTCAGTATGTGCGGTTGGGAGACTGTAGGTCTGACACGGTGGTCAGCAGCACAGGGGCGCCGCAGGGAACCGTACTCTCTCCGGTCCTGTTCACCCTGTACACATCAGACTTCCAATATAACTCAGAGTCCTGCCATGTGCAGAAGTTCGCTGATGACACGGCCATAGTGGGGTGTGTCAGGAATGGACAGGAGGAGGAGTATAGGAAACTGATACAGGACTTTGTGATATGGTGCAACTCAAACTACCTGCGTCTCAATATCACCAAGACCAAGGAGATGGTGGTGGACTTTAGGAGATCTAGGCCTCATATGGAGCCAGTGATCATTAATGGAGAATGTGTGGAGCAGGTTAAGACCTACAAGTATCTGGGAGTACAGTTAGACGAGAAGCTAGACTGGACTGCCAACACAGATGCCTTGTGCAGGAAGGCAAAGAGGCGACTGTACTTCCTAAGAAGGTTGGCGTCATTCAATGTCTGTGGTGAGATGCTGAAGATGTTCTATAGGTCAGTTGTGGAGAGCGCCCTCTTCTTTGTGGTGGCGTGTTGGGGAGGAAGCATTAAGAAGAGGGACGCCTCACGTCTTAATAAGCTGGTAAGGAAGGCGGGCTCTGTCGTGGGCAAAGTACTGGAGAGTTTAACATCGGTAGCTGAGCAAAGGGCGCTAAGTAGGCTACGGTCAATTATGGATAACTCTGAACATCCTCTACATAGCACCATCCAGAGACAGAGAAGCAGTTTCAGCAACAGGTTACTATCGATGCAATGCTCCTCAGACAGGATGAAGAGATCAATACTCCCCAATGCCATTTGGCTTTACAATTCTACCGCCAGGACTTAAGAACTTTTTAAAAGCTATTATTAATGCTTTTGAGATAGTGATTTAGATGCATATCATATTTTTTTACTGAGTTAAGTATTGTATGTAATTAGTTTTGCTACAACAAGTGTATGGGACATTGGAAAAAAGTTGGAATTTCCCCATGGGGATGAATAAAGTATCTATCTATCTATCTATCTATCATCTGTAAGAACAGGAAACTGTATTTAAAACACTCCATTTTTATTTTTGATTTCCAACATCTGTAGTTTTTTGATTTATGCTCATTCAAATTTCTGTAGTCACATAATTAACTCTTATTAGCTAATCGCGCCTGTGCTGCTGCCTAATCTGGCCCCGTGAATAGCTATCATTTCCTTTGTTCCATTTCGCAAATTTTACCTACTGCACTAAACCTCTGCCTTCCTGTTCAGTTTTATGCTTAAGAAATTCCTTAAAACCTACCTCTCTGGCACTACTCTCCACATCTTTTCAACGATTCATTCCACAAAAAAAAATCCTCATTTAACCTTCTGAAATTCATTACCTTTTCTAACAGCTTAAATCAATTTTATTCTTCTACGATCAAGGTAAAAAGCCTTCATAGTGTTATCTTTTATACCAATTTGATTTTAGAATAAGAATTAATTTTCCTAAGACTTTACAAGAAAAACATTGAAACAGAACAGAAGTATCTTATATCATGATATACTATAAGTGCAGAAATTGTTCTGATGTATCGATAACTTTATTTGACATTAACAGTCATTGACAACAAAAGGAAGAAAGTATAATGAGGGTCCAAGAGTCCTGATACATGTCAAGTTTCCAAACTTAACCTTACCATACAATCACTTCAGATATGCCAACTGCCTGTATATCCTTAACAGCCTACACACTTCATTTTATTCCCTTAAAATACTAGCGATATTTTTATTTATCATTTCAAAATAATCCTCTAAACTGACCCTATTTGTTCAAATGTTCTCCTATAAAAAGTGAGTTAGTTATATTTTTAAAATGTTAACATTAATCATTGATGATCGCATTTATTGCCCTGCCTATCCATCTGGCTATCTCCCCAATTTATAGTCATACAGCTTGCTGTCCACATCGTACTACCCGGTCTGTGTATCGCAGATAGCTGGGATGCAATATCCATGGTCGACCCCAACCAAAGCAGGGCTTCAAAATGGTCATATAATCATCTTCACCCATTTAAAAGAAATCATTGATTAATAGGATTTACAGTTAAAGATTAATTCATGTTTTTTTCTAATTTTCACCGCATTGTTTTCTTTTAGTTGTAATGCATAACATATCAGTAGGGAGGGAGCGAGCACAAACATGGCACAGGGCTTGATCTCTGGAATAGTTTTTCTTGTTTAATTTCTAATCTGAGAAGTTTACTGGAAACAGCCTGATGCATTTCTTCAGAATTCATCTTTACTTCATGGGTATTACACATCCTTGCCTACCACTGCCTGTGGTATAATACCAGAGTCTGAAATATATAGAAGGTGGACCTAAATTCACAAAGGCTTACACTTAATGAGTAAACTAATCATAAAAACATCCACTACTTGCTTGACATTACTAAGGATTTGGTAAAAAAAAAAGAACATTTTGATAACAGCCATAATTATTACATGAAATTGCTTCACTGTAAACACAAAGAAACACACGGTACTCACTGAAAAAAATGATGTACCACAAAATCTGGAACTGATACCTCTGACAAAACCTGTGTGTGCTGGTATAGTACGGACGCATTCACGTTTCATCAAGTTCCAAACTTTGATCTACACAAAAATAAATCAAAAGTCACATTATCTCAAGAAATGTAGAAATTCTGTCTTTACAAAAGTATGATAAATAATGAGTGTCATACTTCAAACTGACTTTATTTCAACTAGTCAGAAATTTCAAGGAACTTTAAATCAGGGATTCAATTTATACAGATGCATGGAAGATAAGAATTGATGTTACATTAAACTAAATTTAATTTTGCAGGTGATGAAGTATTATTATTGATAATAGGAAAATTTTTGTTTCCCTTGCACCCAAGAATGAGAATCCCGTCCTTTTGGCATGCATTTAGCAGTGAGACACAATATTGGTTCCTCTTGAATTTGCATTCAGAACAAGGAAAAGATTTTAACAGCAAAATAAAATACAACTTGCTTACTGATTGCAAAGTATGCCAGCTGAGAAGTTCTTTCATAAATGTAATAAAAGAAATGAACTAGACAAAGGGTGATTAGATGAAAGGTCTAACAGGATGTCACCTTTTTCTTTTCGATTGTATGGTGTGGAAACAAACCAAAAAAATCCCTCTTAACAATATTTTAAAAATTTAATTTGACTTCTTGATAGGATGGAATGATTCATAGCTGCCAACAGCCATAGTGACTGTTCCTGTATTAAACAAGATATGGATCATTTACCATTTAATGAAACAGTGAGTCACATAAAATAGAGCACTTGTACACACAGCAATGTACATTCACAAGCAATTTCCAGAAGGCAGAACATGTTATCTCACTGCCAACAAAATAAAGTTGAAATGAAAAATACAAAAAAATATCAGATGCTAGAAAGTGGAACTAAACAAAAACAGAAAATGCTAGAAGCACTTGTGTCAGGCAACATTTGTGGAAAGACAAACAAAGCCTTTGTAGGAAATGGGAAAAAGAGAAAACAAGTTGTTTTATGTTGCAGAGAGGGTGAGGGACCGATAGATAAGACAAAGGTATATCCTTCATAAGTCAGTCCAAGGTTTCTGTGGAGATAAACTGTTAGAAGGCAGGATACTGTTGAACAGAAGAATTAAAACTATGGACTGAGATTAGTTAAAAATGAGAACACAAACAAAGAAATGTTAAAAAAAAAGGTTGCAGAATACTGAAGAGAATATTTTAATGGACAGGGAAACATGGAACCAGTGTCACAGGTTGGCAGGCAATTTAGATACAAACACAGAAGCTTGTAGAATTCAGTATTGATTCCAGACTGTAAAGTGCTCAGATAAAAGATGAGGCATTGTTCCTAAAGCTTGTTGTGTTACATTACAGTGGTGCAGGAGGACACAAATACAGTGGGAGACAAGTCAGAAGGCGAAAGTGAGTGGAGAATTTACGTGGCAGGCAACAGAAAACTCAAGATTTAAATGGTCTAAACACAGGTTCTCTGCAAAATGGTCATCCAATCTGTAATTGGATTCTCCAATGTAATGAACACACATGTAGTACAGGTCATCCCCAGTTCATGGTAAGGATCCACCTTCGTGAATTGTTTGAAATCTGGACAATTACAAGTTGGAACTAAGTTCGCAGGTGGGAGAAGGTGCTTGCAGCATCTTGCAAATACATTCTACTGGTCTCCCAAATGTTCAGATGTACAGGATATAGATAAGCTGGGCTTTCAATACCTGGGGAAAACTATACATGAGATTGGAGGAACTCACCATACAGTATTAACTGGACCAAAGATTTGGCTCATTCAACATTATATCACAAGATGAAGAGCACTTTCACACCATGCCATCAGTCAAGTAGACAGTTGAGGAAGATGAGAATGAGAGACAGATTTAGATGAGGAAAGATAGAAAAAAATTCCAAGTCAAACATAAACTCCACCATGAACTAATTGGGTCAAAATTACAATTTTCTGTGCTGTATACTTCATATTCTTTTGTAGTGTTAGCCTTCAAGTAAGTATTTTAACAGCAGATATAATACATGGAAGTGCCCTGTTATATCCGGATTTGATAAGAGCAAGCTAAATAGATAAAAATGTCATTTATCATTATCAGTGTCCTGAAGTAGGGTCTTGGCATGAAACATTTTGACTGTTGTCCTGAAGAAGAATCTTGACCCAAAACGTCAACTGTTTGTTCACTTTCATAGATGCTGCTGGACCTGCTAAGTTCCTCCAACATTTTGTGTGTATTGCTTTGGATTTCCAGCATCTGCAGAATTTTGTGTTTTTGATAAGATATGTTCTTTGCCTATAACATGAATCCTATGTTTTAACAAACTTGTTTTGTCTCAGTTTAAGAAATATAGAATAACAATTTCCTTTGGAAAAGTGAGCAAAGTGGTTGAAAAATATAACAGTCAAAAACAGAGAAAAGTGCTTCTGTGATTTGCAGTTAAAGCATGTTGCTGCAAAACAACACAAGTAGTTTCACAATATATTCAACTGAAGTGACTGAAGTATGTATCAATCTCTGGCAATGACAAGCATCATCTTGCTGACACTAACATTTAAAGCACAAGGCATATCTTCAAAAAACAGAACCACATGAACATCATCATGCAACAGAAGCATTGGCATCAACATATAGCCAAGACTGGGCTATCCTTTTAAAATGACACTGTATAAATTCCTACAAAACAGCTGGATATGAAGGTCAATTAAAAACCAATAACAAACTTGTACATTTTAACCAATGACTTCCATTACACCCTAAAATACACTGGTTAATGGTGAAAAAGTTTTCAGGTGTTATTGCAGTCAACATAGCTTCTGGCCACTCTTGTAATCTCTATATGGGCAATCAAGTTCAGTTTCTGCTCCACGGTGACCATTAGCAATTCAGAAGAATGCCAAGGAGAGGTGGACATACTATAACGTGAGGCAGATCATCATTGGAAACAACTTTAAATATGGTAGGTCACCAGCAAATATTTGTACTTCAAACCCCGTGATGCAGGACAGTCATTGATATGCTAACTGCAGTTGGTTGGGCCTACTACCCTGTCCTGAGAAATTTCTGTAGCTAAGTCCATGGTCTATGGTGATCAATTTCCAATTCTCTGAATTATCTTCGTTAGCAGAGTAGAAGTCCACTCAGTGCAGCGATCACCTTTGATTGGAAATCTACAGAAACTGGGCCTCTGTACCTCCCTCTGCAATTGGAACCTCAACTTCCTAAAAGGAAGACCATAATCTGTGTGGACTGGTAATAACACCTCCTCCTCGCTGAAGATCAACACTGGTACACATCAGGGAGGTGTGCTTAGCCCACTTCTCTACTCTCTCTATATCCAGGACTGTGTGGCTAGGCATATCTCAAATATCATCTATAAATTTGCTGATGATACAACCATTGTTGGCAGAATCTCAGATGGAGATGAGAAGGTGTACAGGAGTGGGATAAAACAGCTAGTTGAGTGGTGTCACAGCAACAACCTTACATTCAACGTCAATAAGACTAAGAGCTGATTGCGGACTTCAGAAAGGGCAAGATGAGGGAACACAAACCAATCCTCATAAAGGGATCAGAAGTGGAGAGAGTGAGAGATTTCAAGTTCCTGGGTGCCAATATCTCTGAAGATCTGACCTAGTCCCAACATATAGATGAAGTTATTAAGAAGGCAAGACAGCAGCTATAATTTGTTAGGAGTTTGAGGAAACTTGGTTTGTCACATAAAACACTCGAAAACTTCTACAGATGTACCATGGAAAGCATTCTGACAGGTTGCATCACTGTCTGGTATGGTTTGTGGTGGGGCTATTGCACAGGATTGTAAGAAGCCACAGAAAGTTGTAAAGCTCCATTATGGGTATCAGCCTCCGTAGTATCCAAGACATCTTCAAAGAGCGGTGCCTTATAAAGTCAGCATCCATTGTTAAGGACCCGCATCACCCAGAACATGCCCTCTTCTCATTGTCATCAGAAAGGAGATACAGAAGCCTGAAGGCACACACTCAGTGATTGAGGAACAGCCATCCCCTCTGCCATCCAATTTCTAAATGTACATTGAACCCATGAACATTACCTCACTTTTTTTGTTTTTGCACCATTTTAAATTTAACCATTTAATATACATACATATAGTAACTGTTATTTATTTATTCTATATTTATCATGTATTGCATTGTACTGATGCTAAGTTAACAAATTTCATGACATATGCCAGTGATATTAAACTTGATTACGATCCTGATATCCTGCATTTTTGCCATTGATCCCACACTATCAAATTCTATCTGTTTCAAACTATCTAGGCTCTAAGAATGCATGTATACATGGAGAAAATTAGGCAATATGTGGGTTGAGATGAGATAGGAGATATGTACACAATATACGCACATTGGCCACTTTATTAGGCACAACTGCTCGTTGATGCAAATATCTAGCCAGATAATCATGAGGCAGCAACTCAATGCATAAAAGAATGCAGATATAGTCAAGAGGTTCAGGTATTGGTCAGAACAAACATCAGAATGGGGAAGAAATGTGACTTTGACCACTGGTACCAGATGGGGTCATTTTAGTATCTCAGAAACTGCTGATCTCCTGGTTTTTTCAACACTAACCTTTGCAAAGAATGGTATGAAAAAAAATCTACTAAGTGCAATTTTGTGAGCGAAAATGCCTTGGTGATGAGATTGATGAGAGAGGTCAGTGGAGAATGGCCAGACTAGTTCAAGCTGAGGGGAAGGCAATGGTAATTCAAATAACCACATGTTAAAAAGAGCATGTCTGAACGTGCAACACACTGAACCTTGAAGTGGATGGGCTACAACAGCAGAAAACAACACTGGGTTCCACTCTTGTACCTAATAAAGTGGCCACAGTAAATACCAGCAAAAGCACAACTGAAAAGTAACAGTAAATTGAGTAAAATATTCTCATGAACTGAGTATTAGTCCATGTTATATATTTCAAACTCAACAAGGCAGAAACTCTTGCACAGTAGGTTACTGGAGCTACTCAAACATAAATTCTTGTCCAAGTTTTAGGTCACTGTGAAATATTCCTTTAGATTTTTAACCTGATCTTGAATAGTAGAAGTTGTGGTTACTTAAATTAGAATTGCAACTGATTTATTTTAGTAAAATTGTTGGCTGTACTTGCTTTCCAAAATAAAACATAATTGACAATTTTGGGTTATAATGTAGGAATTGTCATATCAACTAATTAATTTGTACTTTGGCAGACATGAAAAGAGACAGCACAGAATTTGAGTTATTTATGGGAAAGATAAAAATAAAGGCAAAGATTCTAATAGTCTAGCAGCATTAGATTAGAGGCAACAATTCATCTTATTTTGGAGGACAAGAGTATCAACGATCTGAGGACGGCTGAGATGGGGAAGGTATTTCTAACCACACCAATAAGATTAGATACTTTACAGTATGACACAGCAAAAGCTAAAGAGTGAATAGTTGAGGGGAAAAAATACAGATGTGACATGGAAATAATCGAACACTAAAATGAGAACTATTGGACTAGTAATTGAAAAGAATATAAGGCTATCTACATTGTTTCTATTTACATGCTTTATAATTCATCTACACAATTGGAACAAATCCTTCTTCCTGTCAAAGTTAAGCAGAATTTGTCTCCCCCTACCGTAACACATTTTAATAACATTGACCAAGAACTTATCAGCATAGATTTTGTTTTTAGGAGGGAATGGAAATGCTTCAACATGTATTGTGACAGTAGACCTTTGATTTGGCTCCAGACTGAGAAACTGATACACCACAGCATACATGTAAGATATAATTTACAAAGATACTACACTGGATCATGTAAAATGGATTTTATCTACAATGTCCTTGTCATGGCAGAGCATGGAGCGGGAAGAGGAGGAAAAGAGATTGGATGAACGGTGAAATATAGCAAGATGATAAGAACACATGAGAACACAGTGCCTTGTAAAAGTATTCAGTCCCCATACCTTTGTTCAAATAAACGAGTATTACAACAATTTAACTGAGGATTAACATTAATCAATTTAACTGAGGATTTTTATTATGAATTGCATGCTCCTTTTTTACAATACAACTCAGAAATACAGGGAAAAGCATGAAAAACTAAAAATGAAAAAAAACTGAAATGTCAATAATTGCGAAGTATTCATCCCCCTTTGCTCAGTACTCAGTTAAGCCTCCTCATGCATCTATTATCTTTTTGGTTAAGTCCCTATTAGCTTTGCACAATGTGATGGAGCAAGATTTGCTCATTCCTCCTTACAAAATTGCTCAAGCTGTGCCAGGTTAATCGGGGAATGGCGGTGGACAGCAATCTTGAGGTCTTACCAGAGATGTTTGATTGAGTTAAGGTCAGGACTCTAGGCCACTCAAGGACATCAATTTCCTTCATTTGAATCTATTTCATGGTTGTTCTGGCAGTGTGCTTTGAGTAGTTGTCCTGCTGAATGATTAACTTCCTTCCCAGTTTAAGCTTTCTGGCAGAGACTAGCACATTTCTATCCAGGATCTCTCTGTATTTAGCAGCATTCATCTTCCCATCAATCTTGACTAGATTTCCAGTCCTTGCTGCTGAAAAGCATCCTACCTCCACCATATTTTATAGTAGGGATGGTATTAGCTGGCTGATGCGCAGTATTAGATTTACGCCACACATACTGCTTAGTTTTGAGGCCAAAAAGTTCTACTTTAGTCTCATCCAACTGCAAGACTTTCTTCCACATCTTTACAGTATCTTCTAAGTGACACTTTGCAAGTTCTTTATGGGCAAGGATATGTTATTTTATTAGCCAGGGCTTCTTCCTTGCCACTCTTCCATGAATATCCTTTTTATGCAAGGCCTTAAAGGACTGAAGCCGTGATCTTCATCTCCAGTTGCAGTCACTGACTTCTGCAGCTCACTCAGAGTGACTAGGTGTCACAATATACTTTCTTACTAGTCCATTCTTCTCTGGTGACCAAGTTTAGAGGGTTGGCCTGACCTAGGCGGTATGGCTGTGGTTTCATACTTTGTCCAGTTTTTCACAATGGAATCCACTGTGAGTTCTAAGGTATATTCATTACTTTTGATATAGTCTTGTACCCTTCCCTAGATTTAAGCTTCTCTATTATCATTTCGCTGACTTTACTTGAATGCTCTTTTGTCTTCATTTTGGTTTGGTCTGTTGAAAATCTACTAGACTGTTGGACCTTACAGAGAGAGGGATTATTTATTCTTATCATTTCATTGAAAATAGGTGATCCTCCCAATTCTCTACATCAACAAATTAGGTGACTTGGTCAAGTAATATAAAGTATTTCACCTGAGGAAAGTTAGTGTTGTGATTACAAAGACAATGTATACTTCTTCAGCCTCAGAATTTTGCTACAACGTTTCGTAGGTTAACCAAAAAAAATCCTACTTTAATACATTTTAAATTTAGAAAATTGAGACAGTAAAATGTGAAAATAGTTGTGGGGGCTGAATATTTTTTCAAGGCACTGTATGTACAAAGGAACACTAAGATCAACACTCCAAACTTCCTGCCAACAGCCCAAGCAGAAATACACCTAGTAACTAATGCTGGAACAGATCTCACTCCCTTATGGACCATGCACTTACATGGCTTCAAGTGAAAAAGGCCACTCAAAGTTTTATAAACTGCATTCTGTTACGAATGAGGAGCAAATCTGATGGACAGAAGGGTCCAGAATCGCCAATGCCTGCCCCCCCCCCCTTTGAGAATCGCAAGATCGCTATTATTTCGGGTCTGAGACCCAGGAAATGAGAGAGATACACAGCATGTCAGTAATGAGAGAGACACAGGAACAGCAAAGGCAGTTGTTATAGACACCGCAGAATACACAAGGTTTGGAATGTCTCCTGACACAAGCAGAATGGAACCACTGATTACTGCTATTGTCTCTTGGAGAAGGAATTGTGTATTGAGTACTGTACTATTCATTGAAACCCCTCAGGGGACAACCAGAGTAGTCTGGTTGAGGGATTGCATCATCCCAACCTGATCGACATCTGAGACCCCGTGAGTGAGGATAAAAGACGGGTCTGGGGAACACCCCTTAGACGCACCAGGAGAAACGCTAGAAATCCAGTGACAGCGTTTTATAGCGAAAGCCAGTGGGAGCTCGTGTGCGTCCTTCCTTGCCTGGGTGGTGGGCTCATCACGGAAGAACGGTTTAGCTAAAGGAGAGGTCATACTTGAATGGCCACAACAACGAGACACCGATGGATTGAAATCATAAAGGAAGGTTGGCAAAAGCAATAGCGGTAACTGTTCCCATTCCTCTATCTCTCTCTCTCTCTTCAACAATTGCAACACAGCGACAAACAAATGACGGCAGCCTGTATGAACTGAAATGAACTTTAGATTTACATCGGACAATTCATTATCCCCTAGACAACGATAGAGCTTGTTTCTTATTGATTATTATTATACCCGCACTTTTAGGTTTAGTATTGATGACGTATATTATCTGTATATTTGCATTGATATTATTTTTGTGTATTTTTACTAATAAATACTGTTAAAAGTAGTATCACCAGACTCCAACGGACGTCTCTATCTTTGCTGGTAAGTAACCCAGTTACGGGGTTCGTACCAATACTGACTAGGTGCTCATTAGCAACTGTTAGTTCAATTTGAAGCACATTGAATTAAAGACCAAATATTGAATCGGATGGGTGTTTAAGGAGTTAAAGCATGAAGAAACTTGCAGCTTGTGTTCAGAATTATCCCGACAAGATTTATTTTGGGGAACAAGATTTCACATTAGCTTCAAGACACAAACCTCAAGGAATATGCATCTATCTATCACCACCTACACTTGTAGGTGGTGATAAATGTTGGTACCTCACCTCTCATCCCAGCCAGAAGCCCTAGCTAGACACAAAAGTGTGCTCCCTTCTAAAAGCCCAGGATATTGCCTTCAAGTCTGGAGATGGAACAACTCTCAGTGCAGCAAAAAGAAACCTCATCTTAGGCATCAAGAGAGCAAAGACTGCCTGTGCACAAAAATTCAGGAACACCTGTCCAATAACGATCCACTGTGATTGTGACTGGGCATCAAAGGCATTATTAAGTACACAAGGAAAAACAGTGTTGACTGTAGCAGTGACGTTTCACGGACACCCTAAAACAACTTTTATGCACACTTTGAGGCATGCAACATGACATCATCCACAAAATCTATCCTCCTTCCAGGTGAGCAGCCACTGTCTGAAACAGAAGCAGGTATAAGAGGGACTCTGCTGAGAGTCAACTCCCTTAAGGCAACAGGGCCAGACAACATCCCAGGTCAAGTAGTCCGGGAGTATGCATACCAGCTCACTGACCTCTTCACAGATA
Organism: Hemitrygon akajei; assembly: GCF_048418815.1. NCBI lineage: Eukaryota > Metazoa > Chordata > Chondrichthyes > Myliobatiformes > Dasyatidae > Hemitrygon > Hemitrygon akajei. The sequence continues at coordinate 135,100,232 of NC_133124.1, read as the reverse complement.
TCTTTAATACTTCACTCATCCAGGTTGCTGTCCCTACAATCAGCCACTATTATCCCTGTATCAAAGTCTACACCTTCAGAACTAAATGACTACCATTCAGTGGAACTGAGGCCAATCATTAAGTGCTTTGAACAGCTGGTAATGGCACATAATCAAAAACTCCATTCCTGCCACACTGCTCACTCATTAATATGCTTACTGAGATGCTACAGCATCTGTCATGCATGTGGTCTTGACACACCTATAACAAGGACAGATGTCAGAATGCTGAGGCTTTATAAGGCACTAGTAGGGCCACACTTAAGAGTATTGTGAGCAGTTTTGTGCTCCTTATTTAAGAAAGGATGTGCTGAAATTGGAAAAGGTTCAGAAGGAGATTCATGGGAATGATTCCAGGAATGAAAGGATTATCATATGAGGAACAACTGATGGCTCTGGGCTTGTACTCGCTGGGATTTAGAAGAAAGAAGGGATATCTTATTGCAGTGGTCACCAACCTTTTTAAGCCCAAAATCCACTACCTCGGCCTTAGTGAAAGGCGAGATCGACCCCAAATCGATTAGTTACATGCATGCGCATGTAAAGACCCGAAGTAGAAATAATATATAAACGGGTACCCACCCCTTTTTTTGCATCGCGGACCGGTTTAATATTGACAATATTCTTGCGGACTGGCTGACGGGGAGGGGGCGTTAAACATGACAGGAATACAGTGATACTCGAAGGGGGTTCCTTATGTCCAGTCTATTCTGCAATTTAGCTTTCACGGCTCTCGGCACTTAGCTGCTGTCCCACGCAGCTCATGTTTTTTCTGCTGAAAAAACTCAGTAGGTTTGTCTTTAAGTGCGGGGTGCTTGGACCCAGGGTACCGAAGCAGTTTTGAGGGCTTCATTGCCTCATTAGACAGCCTCCGGGTCCGCACTCCAGACTCCCACCCGCCCGCTGCCAGATGCCTTGGCCAGGTGTGGCTGGTCGTGGGTGGGGTGAGAGGACAAGGTCAGGGCTGGAGGTCCCTGTGCCAGGGCCACGGTGGTCGCAGTCCAGAGAGAACGACTGAGCGAGCGAGGAGAGCGACAGGCCCTTGCCGCCCCCTTGTAGGATCTATCGGCCGACAGAAGTTTGTTTCAGTAGATCGCAGCGCGGTAGCTGCTCTGCTACTTACGAAACCCTGAGCCCGAATTAGGTCGTCTGCGAATATTTTAGCACCGGGTTCCCCACGAATATTCGGTGTACGAAACAAGTTTAGAGGCGGCGCCCATCTGTCTGTGCTCCAGGCCGGTAGCAATGGCACTTCCCGCCGGCCGCGTGAGGGTATCACTGCGTTTAGGCAACTGATGACCTCGTGTGGCTCAAGTTCAACAGTGGGCTGACAGGGAATGAGGAAAGGTGCAGCTGACTCATATTGTTTCCTCATGGGCCAGTGGTTGGGGACCAATGAAGTACACCGTGTAGTGTGTGGGGGGGGGGGGGGAGCTACACGCATGGGCACTGGGCAGAAAGAACGGAACCGAAACCCCGCAACCCAGAAACAATCTTTCAACAGTATTTGTGTATTTATTTTTCTTTTTTCAGGATCTACTGGGAAAGTCTCAAAGATCGACCAGTTGATCGTTATCGACGGGTTGACGACCACTATCTTATTGAAACCTATTGAATATTGAAAGGCCTAAATAGAGTGAATGTAGAGAGGATGTTTCCTATAGTGAGGAAGTCTAGGACCAGAAGGCACAGTCTCAGTATTGAGGGATGTCCACTTAGAATTTAAGGCGGAGGTTGATAGGGCTTGAAAGGTTATGGGAAGAAGGCAGGAGAACGGGGTTGAGGGGGAAGTGGATCAGCCATGATGAAATCCTGCAGCAGATACAATGGGCCGAATGGCCTAATTCTGCACCTACATCTTATGGTCAGAATGCCGTTTCTGGCCTTCAGTTCAGCATTCACGATTACTGTCCCACAAACCTTGGTGAATGAACTCCTACTCCTCAGTCTAAATACACCACATGCAACTAGGTGTTGAGACTTCCTCATCAACGGACCTCGGACAGTCAGGATGCACAACCACACCTCTCTCCCCATCATTCTCAACATGGGTTCCCCCCACCCCCAGGGCTGTACGCTCAGCCAACTGCTGTATACTCTGCTTACACATGACTGATGGCCAAACACTCGAGTAATCGCATTGTCAAATGCACTGATGATACAACAATGATGGAGCTCATCACCAACAATGATGATATGGCCTACATGGAGGATGTAGAAAAGTTCGAAGCCTGGTGCTATGCAAATAACCTCTTCCTTAATGTCATCAATACAAACAGGATGGTTATCAACTTCAGAAGAACTCACATTACTTACACACTTGGCAGCACAGCAGCAGTTTCAAGCTCCTCAGAGTACACATCTCACACAAACTCTCATGGTCTCAGAACACATGCTACACAATCAAGAAAGCTAACTAATGCCTAAGGGACCTGAACTATGCACATCCATACATCCTTCTACAGATGCACAGCTGAGAACATCCTAACATGCTGCATCACTTCATGGTATGGAAAATGCACTGTGGCAGACATAGATAAATTTATTTATATTTATTGTGTTCTTTATCGTGATCTTTTCATGATGCATCAGATCCAGAGTAACAATTATTTTGTTGTCCTTTACCCTTGTGTACTGGAAACAACAAACAAATTTGAGTTTTGAAATTATCTTTATGATGGGATATACATAAAGCAAAAGCTGTGAAAATGTAGACATGTCAGGCAACATTTCAGAGTTCAAAGTAAACGTTATCATCAAAGTTTCTATACAGCTGCAAGAAAAAGTTTGTGAACCCTCTGCAACTGTTTTCTCGCATTAATTACTCATAAAATGTGGTCTGCTCTTCATCTAGGTCACAATAATAAGACTATCTGTCCAAATTAAGAACACAAACAATTGTACTTTTGATGTCTTTATTGAACATACTGTTTACTTGTTCACAATCCAGGTTAGAAATACTATGTGAACCCTTGAATTTAATAACTGGGTAGAACCTCCTTTAACAGCAATAAAATCCAACAAACATTTTCAGTAGCTGCTGATCAGACTTGCACAACAGCAAGGAGGAATTTTAGACCATTTCTCCAGACAAAACTTTCTCCAGTATATCAATATTTCTGGGATATTTTGCATGAACGGCCCTCTTCAGGTCATGCCACAGCATCTCAATTGGGTTTAGGTCTGGACTCTGACTTTGCAATTCCAAAACATGAATTTTCTTCTTTTTAAACTATTCTGTTGCTGATTTACTCATGTTTCAGATCATTATGTTTTGCATCATCCAACTTCTATTAAGCTTCAGTTGACAGGCCACTACACTGGCTTTCACTTGTAAAATGTCTTGATACAATTTTGAATTCATTGTTCCCTCAACAATTGCAAGCTATCCAGGCCCTGAGGCAGCAAAGCAGCCGCAAACCAAGCTTCACAGTTGGGATGAGGTTTTGGTGTTGATGTCCAAACATAGCAGTGTGCATTTCTGCCAAAAAGTTCAACTTTTGTCTCATCTGTGTTGTAGAACATCCAGGTGGTCTTTCATAAACTTGAGACGCACAGCAATTTTTTTTTGGAGAGCAGTGGTTTCCTTTGTGGTGTCCTTCCAAGACCATTCTTGTACAGTGTTTTTCTAATAGTGGACACATGAACAGAGACTTTAGCACGTCCTAGAGATTTCTGCAGGCCTTTTGCTGTTATCCTTAGGTTTTCATCTCCTTCAGCATTGCATGTTGTGCTCTTGGTGTGATCTTTGTAGTACCAAGGAGAGTAGCAACAGTACTGGATTTCTTCCATTTGTAGATAATTTCTCTTACTGTGGACTAATGAACATAGGTTTATAGAAATGCTTTTGTAGCCTTTTCAGCTTCGTGCATCTCTACAATTCTTTTTCTTAGGTCCTCTGAAAGTTGATTTGATTGAGGCATGTTGCACATCAAGCTTATTATTAACCTCATTACTTCAACATAGCACTTAATCGTAGTCAAACAAGTAAACCCATGCTGATTTCATTTAGCCAGTTGATGATTTTCTAACTTCTAATTATAGATATGTGTTTAAATAAAAAAGCATGTTGCATAATTACCTTTTAGCAACATTATTTTAGTTTTCATTATGCATTATTGCTTGTTACCTTGGATTTGCACTTACAACCTCAGAAATTTATTTCACTTTCACCAGCATTATTTCTATTGAATCAACATGACCCAAAACAATTAGCTTATTTTTAGCCACAAATAATAAGCAAGCTAATATATTTTAGGAAAATGTATATAATTTATCAAGAAGTTAAGCAAAATGATTTAAAAACACAAGCCTTCCCCTTATTGAAATCTGCTGTTTTATTTGATGTACAAGTCACTCATCCATTGAGGATTATACACCAACCAGAACAGTGCATTTGTACTTCTCCATTACTAGATTAGAAAAATCTTTACAAAACTGCGACTTACATACTTACTAACCAGAATTATGCTTTATTATTCACATTATTCACATGAGACCATCCATAATATATCTTGAGATATTTATTTCACTACATTACTGAGTATAACACAGCAATTTGTCAAAAAACTGGCTGTCCTCTAGCACCAATTCAAGCTGGATGTTTTTCTATTTTACTCAAGTGGTATCCCTCACATTTTGCATAATAAAAAAAAATGCATTCCTTACCTCACCATTGCAAGCCCCAGAGATTATTGTGGATAAACTCTTAAAGTGCTTAGCCATACAGTGCACGCCATCTCTGTGCCCATCAAGTGATGCTATAAATGGCTTTGCAAAGACTCGTTCCAGTTTGGTTGCATTCAGGGCTCTGGTGTATTCCCGAGGTACCTCAAACGGATGCAATGTAGGATCATAATTCCTAGGAACTGAAAACAGAAATTATGCCAACGCCAGTTATTCTGCAATTAATTTCTCAATTAAGTAAGCACAGACCAGCACAGGCCCAGACTAACATAAACAGTTTTCTTTCTCCATGATACCATCTCCTCTCTATTTCTTATTACTAAGATAATGTGACTTGAAACCAACTAATAGCTTCCATATTACTAGCCCAGTAAAACTTTGATAATCAGGTATCCAACTGCACCTTACTCAACAGCTGATGTTTCACGTGCTTCCTTTAAAAACACCAAGCCCCTCATTTCCACCCACCAAGTCCGCTGGAAAGTTTTTATTATAATACCGAGTAACATCTTAAAAAAAATATCTGAAAGTGTGTCAAGAGTATTCATGAAAACAACATTGAATAGCATGGAAGATCTGCTAGTACTAAAGACCCAATCAAGTACTTCAGATTTTTAATGTATTGTGTTTGCATTAATATCTCACACTATTTGATTCCTGTTTGTTAAAATATGTACAAAACTCTTGTCATGAGAAGGAATAAGGTAGATTGCTATCTGCAGACTTAGCTTACTGCAAAAGGTGAGCTTAATCAAGCAAGAACCAGGCTAATAACAATAAATTCAGAGAATAAATGAAGAGGAATATCAAACTGGCAATCAAAATAAAAATGTATTTCGATTTAGGTTCCCTAAAATGTTTACCAAATAGAAAGTGTTCAATGTATGCAGGGGTAACAAAGGAAATGGTATTTGTCTAGATGAAGGGGAAGATTAGAATAAGAGCATAAGTTAACCTTTAAGGAATCCTACACAAGGGACCTTCAAGTCCCTTTGTATATACTCCCCATTTAGAAAATGGTCTTTGCCATTATTCTTTCTCCCAAAGTACATGACCATACACTTCCCTACATTGTAGTCCATCTGCCATTTTTTTCATCTGTCCAAGTCTTTCTGCCAAGTCCTCTTGCTTCCTCAGCACTGCCTGCCCTTCAAACTATCTTTGAATCATCTGCAAACTCGGCCACAAAGCCACCAATTCCAACATCCAGATCACTGACATATAATGTGAAGTGACCCCAACACCAACCCGAGGAACAAAACTCATTACCGGCAGTCAACCAAAAAAGGCCTCCTTTATTCCCACTTTTCTTTCTGTCAGTCAGCCAATCTTCTAACCATGCTAATATCTTCTCATGGGCTCTTATCTTGTTTTTCAGCCTCGTGTGACACCTTGTCAAAGGCCTTCTGAAAATCCGAGTATACATCCACTGACTCTACTTTGTCTATCCTTTGTTACTTCCTCAAAAGAATTCCAACAGTCTTGTCAGATAAGATTCCCCTCAAGGAAACTATGCTTACGTTGGCCTATTTTATCATATTCGTCCAAGTACTGTAAAACCTCATCCTTAATAATAGACTCCAACACCTTACCAAAATATTATTGGAATTCATCGAGAATACTTAAGTAAACACGAGGAAATCTGCAGATGCGGGAAATTCAAGCAACACACACAAAATGCTGGTGGAACACAGCAGGCCAGGCAGCATCTATAGGGAGAAGCACTGTCGACGTTTCCGGCCGAGACCCTTCGTCAGGACTAACTGAAAGGAAAGATAGTAAGAGATTTGAAAGTAGGAGGGGGGGGGGGGGGTGAAGCTGAGAACCAGACAGGTGATTGGCAAAAGGGATACAGAGCTAGAGAAGGGAAAGGATCATGGGACGGGAGGCCTAAGGAGAAAGAAAGGGGGAGGGAAGCACCAGAGGGAGATGGAGAACAGGCAGAGTGATGGGCAGAGAGAGAAAAAAAACACTAAATATATCAGGGATGGGGTAAGAAGGGGAGGGGCATTAACGGAAGTTAGAGAATTGAACGTTCACGCCATCAGGTTGGAGGCTACCCAGCCGGTATATAACCTGATGGCATGAACAACACCTTATATACCGGCTGGGTAGCCTCCAACCTGATGGCGTGAACGTTGACTTCTCTAACTTCCGTTAATGCCCCTCCCCTTCTTACCCCATCCCTGATATATTTAGTGGGTTTTTTTTCTCTCTCTGCCCATCACTCTGCCTGTTCTCCATCTCCCTCTGGTGCTCCTCTCCCCCTTTCTTTCTCCCTAGGCCTCCCGTCCCATGATCCTTTCCCTTCTCTAGCTGTGTAACCCTTTTGCCAATCACCTGTTGGCTCTCAGCTTCACCCCACCCCCTCCGGTCTTATCCTATCATTTTGCATTTCCCTTCCCCCTCTTACTTTCAAATCTCTTACTATCTTTCCTTTCAGTTAGTCCTGACGAAGGGTGTCGGCCCAAAACATCGACAGCGCTTCTCCCTATAGAATACTTAAGTACTTTGTTTCAAAAGTTCTAAGTACATTTATTATCAAAGTGTTATCAGTCTTTGCTAAAAAGTGGTGGGAGACATCAGTAAAAGTGGAATTTGTAAAAATGATTGATGGGGTGGTAATAAACATATGGATACCGTGTGGGTAAGCAGTCTGGGTCAGGTTTCTTTGGAAATTTTGGGTGGGAGTTATGAAGATAGAGGTGCTCTGCAGAATTGCTAATTTTCTCTAATAGATGCCAGAAGATTGGAAAGTGATAAATGTGACACACTTACTCAAGAATAGGTGACTATGGACTAAACATTTTAACAATGCTGGTGGCTGAGATTCTAGAAATAATAACCAAGGAAAATGTTACCGGGTATTTGGAGTAGTTTACATTTTAGTAGAAATGTTGTTTCACTCTTTCTTCCAACAAGTGTTTTTCGGGGGACATCACGTGATGACGTAGGATCGAGACGCAGGGACCCAGCTCTCCCGTAAAAAGTTAATAAATTAATGTTTAAATGAAGAAAAGTTAGTCAATACTCTCTAAAAGTTGCTTATAAATGACTCCGGACTGTGTCAAGCTATGCCTCAAGGAAAGAAGATGAAGAAAACTAATACCGGGAAGACTACGCAAGTTGGAACAAGAGCGAGGCCCACGTCTACCGAGGAGCCGCGATCTCAGGTACATTGTATCGCCGGTGATACTGAACAGGAGATGGTGGCAACGCTTGCCACTTCCAAAGGAAAAAACCACCGTGAACTGCGTAAACGCGAAGGATGGAGCATGCGCAAACAGGAACAAAAAGAACTACAAAGCCCAGCTACCACTGCAACTGAAAGTGATAGCGAATCGGAGGGAGAATCAAATCTCTCGGAAGGATCAGCTGAAGGAGGTAAAAGTCCTTCTAGAAATATAGAAAAGACTTTGAGGCAAATAATGCGTAAATTAGACACATTAAAAGTAATTAAAAATAACCAAAAAAAACTCGAAAAAAAAATGACCAATATGGAGACTATGCTTGATAAAATGACAAAGAGACAGGAAAAAATGGAAAAAAGAATTACGGACTTGGAAACTACAACGGAAGACATGGTTGAAAGAATGGACAAAATGGAAAAGGAAAATACTGCTTGGACATCAGAAAGAAAACAATTTATGGAAAAAATTGATAAGCTTGAAAATCTCAGTAGACGAAATAATATTAAAATTGTTGGACTTAAAGAAGATATAGAAGGAGAAGATCCAATAAATTTTTTTCAAAAATGGATCCCTAAAAAATTGAAAATGGAAAGAGAAACTCCAATTGAGATTGAATGGGCGCATAGATCTTTAAGGTCAAGACCTCGAGCTGACCAAAACCCACGATCAATTTTGATAAAATGCTTACGATACCAAGACAAAGAAAAGATCCTGAAGGCCGCTGCCCAAAGTGCCAAAAATAGAAACGGGCCACTGATGATAGCAGGGAAACCAATTCTTTTTTATCCTGATATAAGTTACAACCTGTTGAAGAGAAGGAAGGAATTTAACCCAGCGAAAAAAGCCTTATGGGAAAAGGGTTATAAATTTACAATGCGTCATCCAGCAACACTGATAATTTTTTTGGAGGACGGAAAATTTTTTTTTTCCGACTATCGAAAAGCGGAGGAGTTTGTACAAGAACTTCCATCTATTCGCTAACTACACATAGAGGCTTCCAAACGTAATGGATTAAAGATGAAGATAGACCCAAGGAATAGAAGTGATGGACATTTATGGATATTACAGAAGAGAAAAGCAAAATTTTAGAAATACTAAATGAGAATAGTATTTTTTTTTCTCTTCTTATACATATACTTTTTTATGTTGCGGGGGAGCTGGGAGGCTGTGGATCGGTTACTGCGGGATTCACGTGTGTAATCATGGCGGTTGCCATGACCCGTACAGCAGAGGGGGGTAATGTTGTGTCTTTTTTCCACAACATTAGTAGGGGGGTATTTTTTTTTTCCTTTATATTTTAATTTTTTTCTATCTTTTTGCCTGGATGAATGGTGGGGACACACATAGCAACATGGAGACTTTTATAAAGATTTCCCAGGATACCACGAAAGTGGAAAGATTAGGTATTATTATAGATTGAAAAGAAAAAGAACTTTAACATATATTTAAAAAAAAATGAGAACTCCGTGGAGCATGTGGGGATCTTCCAACATCCAGGCATTTCCTTTTTTTTTCTCTTTCTTATTTTCTTAATAGGGATGTTAGGGGGGAGGGGTTAAGGGGAGGGGGCTGGGTAACACTTTTTTTTTCATGCACATTTATTCTGTAACAATTTGAAAACAATAAAAAAAGTTTATAAAAAAAAAAACAAGTGTTTTTCATTTTATATTTTCCAATTTTCTGGCACCTCCCTGCATCAAGAGAAGAGTGGACATTATGTCAAGTTCTCCATAATCACCACACCCCTCACTCTAAACTCAATAATCACCCAGGATTCAAGCTAACTGATCCAGGGAATTCATGTACTTCAGCAAAGTTTTGTTAAAGGGTAGATTACATCTAACTAATCTAATTGTCTCTTTTGATGAAATAACAGACTATTGAAAGGACCATATGCTGTCAGTATGGAGAAACGTAGAGAGCTTGGCTAACTCTTTATAAAACTCAGATCAGGCCACAATTAGAGTGCTGCACGAGCCACAAATGGTACATTTTAGTAAGAATGTCAATGTCTTGAGACAGTAAATGAAATTTACAAGTGTTGCCAAAATGTTACAAGAATTATGGATTTTTATTACAAGGTTACGTTGAAACAACTGGGGTCATTCTTGAAGAGGGTTGGGGGATAATCTGAGACATTTATAAAAATAACAATAGTCCAAGTAAGGTAGAAAAAGAAAACTACCGTAGATTCCGGATTATAAGCCGCTACTTTTTCCCCACATTTTGAACAGCTTTGAACTCTGCGGCCTTTAATCCAGAGCGGCTAATACATGGTTTTTTTTCATGCCGCCTCGTAAACATTTTGCCTCGTAACAGTAGACCAATAAAATTGATGAGTAGTTCACAGAGGTCCAATGAAATTGTACGATAAATCAAGCGCACTTTCACAATTAAATTATTGTAAATCAGTCATTTGTACTCACCCTCATCAACATGTTAAACACTCGAAGAACAGCATTGTGCTGCCTTTATGGCAGTTACTTAGTTTATATTATTTTCGCTTAGTAATTCATTTGTTAGTTAAAGTTAGAAGTGTTTTAACTATATTTGTTTTCTGTACTACATCCCGGGATGCTATGACATCACACCCGGTTTCGCCGCGTCTTGTGGGATACCGGTTTGCGATAAACGGGAAGGTGGGGGCATTACGCGAGCTCATCAGACCCGAGCACATCAGACCCGAGCACATTAGACCCGATTAGACCCGATCGCGTTACGCGAGCTCATCAGACCCGATTAGACCCGATCGCGTTACGCGAGCTCATCAGACCCGAGCACATCAGACCCGATCGCGTTACGCGAGCTCATTAGACCCGATTAGACCCGATCGCGTTACGCGAGCTCATCAGACCCGAGCACATTAGACCCAATTAGACCCGATCGCGTTACGCGAGCTCATCAGACCCGAGCACATCAGACCTGAGCACATTAGACCCGATTAGACCCGATCGCGTTACGCGAGCTCATCAGACCCGAGCACATCAGACCCAAGCACATTAGACCTGATTAGACCCGATCGCGTTACGCGAGCTCATTAGACCCGATCGCGTTACGCGAGCTCATTAGACCCGAGCACATCAGACCCGAGCGAAAACGCTGCTTTTAAGTTAAAGGCGATCAATAACTTTTCCTGGTAGGCTGCAGTATATATATTTTTACCAGTCGCTAGGAGATATTGGAATGTTGTTCGTGCTGTTCAGTAAAAAAGTATATGCAACGTAATTTGTGTTACCGATACGTATGTATATTTAAAAGTAGCCGTATTACAGGCACGGTTCGAAAAAAAGCATTTGCAATATACATTTGTTTGTTACCATATGGATTTAATTAAAAGTTAAAAAATCCTCACGTGTAATATCTTTCTGTGTAAATATCTCATATTACAACGTGGGACACCTGCGGCCGAAAATCCGGTGCGGCCTGTACAAGTAAAAAATTGATTTTATTTCTAAAATTAGAGCCAGCGGCTTTTAATCAGGTGCGCTCTGTAGTCCGGAATCTACGGTAGCTACCATTTGCTAACACATCAAGAATTTAAGTTTCAAGTTTGAAGCAAGAAACAGAGGGAATGTGAGAGAGGATTTTTCTAACGCAACTAAAGTTTGGAATTTGCTCTACGTAGAACATAGAAATGTTACGCCAACCATGTAACCTACTCTGCAAACTGCCTAGAACTACCCTACCATATAGCCCTCTATTTTTCTAAGCTCCATGTACCTAAGAGTCTCTTAAAATACCCTATTGTATCTGCTTCCAGCACTGTTGCCAGCTGTGCATTCCATGCATTCACCCATTGTCCGTGTGAAAAACTTACCCCGGACATCCCCTCTGTACCTATCTCCAAGCACATTAAAACTTTGGCCCCTCATGTTAGCCTTTTCAGCTCTGGGAAAAAAGCCTCTGGCTATCCTCATGATCACTGCCTCATCATCCATCACCCCAAGGAGAAAAAGCCAAGTTCACTCAACCTATTCAGTTAAAGCACTCTCCAATTCAGGCAACGTCCTTGTAAATCACCTCTGCACACTCTCTATAGTATCCACATCCTTCCTGTAGTGAGGTAATCAGAACTGAAAACAGTATTCCAAGAAGTGGGGTCTGACCAAGTTCTATATATAGCTGTGTTACGCCTGCACCCCAACTCTTGAGGGGCCGATGGGTATAAAGTAGCCCCCTCCTTTTTGAGAATCGCAAGATCGCTATTAATTCAGGTCAGGAGACCCAGGAAATGAGAGAGAGAGACGCAGAATCCACAGGGGGTTTGGAATGTCCTGGCCCCTCAACGATACAAAGCCACGGGAAACGGCCATTGTCTCTTGGAGAGGGTATTGTGTATTGAGCACTATGCTATTCATCGATGTCCTCAAGGAATGAGCAACATGGGCTGGTTGGGGGGATGGCATCCTCCCAACCTGATTGACATCTGAGACCCCATGAGTAAGGATAAAAGAGGGTCTGGGGAACAACCTCTTTCAGACGCACCAGAGAAACGCTAGAAGTCCCGTGACAGCGTAATAGCAAAAGCCGGTGGAAAGCCCACGTGCGTCCTTTTCCATTTGCCTCGGAATTGGTGGGACTGACCACGGAAGACGGCTTAGCTAAAAGGAAACGGACACCGACGACATTTCGAAGGATCGACATCATAAAAAGGAAAACGGGCAAGTTCTAAAACAAAAATCCGTCTCTCTCGACTCCAACCAAAGGCTGCAGCCTAAATGAACTAAAGTGACTTTTATATTTCCATCAGACAATACATTATCCCCTAGACAACGATAGAGCTATTTCTTATTGATTATTATTATACCCGCGCTTTTAGATTTAGTATTGACGACGTATATTATCTGTATGTTTGCATTGATATTATTTTTGTGTATTTTTATCAATAAATACTGTTAAAAATAGTACCATCAGACTTCAACAGACCTCTCTATCTTTGCTGGTAAGTGACCCAGTTACGGGGTACGTAACAGCTGTAACATTGCCTCATGGCTCTTGATGAATGCCAACACATCATACGCCTTCTTAACAACAGTGTCAACCTGCTGCAGCAGCTTTGAGTGTCTTAAAGACACGGACCCAAAGATCTCTCTGATCCTCCACACTGCTTATTCTTACCATTAATACAATATTCTGTCTTCAAATTTGCCCTATCAAAATGAACCACTTCACACTTATCTTGGTTGAACTCCATCTGTCACTTCTCAGCCCAGTTCTGCATCCTATCAATGTTTCACTGTAACCTCTGACAGCCCTCCACACTATCACAACACCTCCAACCTTTGTGTCATCAGCAAATTTACTCACCCACCCTTCTACTTCTTCATCCAGGTCATTTATAAAAATCACAAAGTGGGGTCCCTGAACTGATCCCTGTGGAACACCACTGGTCACCAACCTCCATGCAGAATACAAACCATCTACAACCACCCTTTGCCTTCTGTGAGCAAGCCAATTCTGGATCCTCAAAGCAAGGTCTCCTTGGATCCCATGCCTCCTTACTTTCTGACATGGGGAATCTATCCAATGCCTTACTGAAATCCATATACATTATTTCCATTGCTCTAACTCCAATGTGTTTTGTTACATCCTTAAAGAATTCAATCAGGCTCATAAAGCACGACCTGCCTTGACAAAGCCATGTGGACTATCCCTAATCAGATTATGTCTCTCAGGATCTTCTCCAACAACTTGCCCAGCACTAAGCTAAGACTCACTGATCTATAATCTGTACTCCCTTTCTTGAACAAGGGAACAATATTTGCAACCCTCCAATCCTCCAGTACTCCCGTCCCTATTGATGATGCAACAATCATCACCAGAGGCTCAGCAATCTCCTCCCTCGCATCCCACAGTAGCCTGGGGTATATCTAGCCCGGTCCTGGCAATTTATTTAACCTAATGAAATTTTAAAAGCTCCAGCACATCCTCTTTCCTAATCTCTATATGCACAAGTATTTCAGTCAGCTGTAAGTCATTCCCACAATTGCCAAGGTCCGTTTCCCTGGTGAATAATGAATCAAAGTATTCATTAAGTACCTCCGCTACCTCCTCCAACTCCACTATCACATCTTATTGGTCCTAATCTCACATGACTCATCCTCTTTCTCTTCACATACTTGTAGAATGCCTTGGGGCTTTCCTTAATACTGCTCACCAAGGCCTCCTCATGGCCCCTTTTAGCCTTCCTAATTTAATTTTTAAGCTCCTTCCTGGCAACCTTGTAATTTTCTAGAACCCTATCAGTACCTATCTTTTGCAAGGATATTGGAAGAGGCAATTGATTTCAGATTTTAAAAATGGTATATGGTATAGGAATATATAGACAGAGCAGTAGAATGGACCTGACTGGATTATTCTAAAGAAAGCTGCATGGTTTCCTCCTGTGCCATTAATACCTTCATGTCTATCACCAAATGATAGCAAGGAAAACAATATAACTCTTTGATATGGATAGTTGAAAGCTGTCTAGGTAGCAGACATAAAACAGTAATATAAAAAATTCAAATGCTATTCTTAAGCTATTTAAAAATTCAGAGTTTTGTAGTATTTGAGGGAATGACAATATTGTAGCGGTGTGCTACACGCAGCGCTAAAATAACGACACGGAGTCGGTAAACTGCAGTTAAAGAAGATTTTATTCGAACTTCACAGCCTTGCTTTAAAGCCTCCTTGATCCCGCCCTCCCCGGGCGCGGATGCTGTAGGGGCACGTACTCACAATCCCCCGCGGGCTTTTCCCTTTGTTGGTGAAGCAGACCTGGCGCCCCTTTTGGGACTGGCCTTTGTGCCGGCACACTGGCTATTTGTGAGCCGGTTCGAGTGCGCTAGGAAGTGGGTCGCCACAATATTTCATTTAGAAATAAAGTGCAGAACAGTCCATTCTAGTCCAATGAGCTCCACCACCCAGCATCCCACCTATTTATCCTCAGATGAATCACTGGACAATTTACAAAGACCAATTAACCTACTAAACAGTACACCTTTGAAATGTGGGAGAAAACCAGATCAGAGAGCTTAGTGTCATTTAAAAATTGCACTCATCTCTTTGCATATTTAAAGGAAACAAATTAAATAAAATTGTTCACAAACAGCTCATGTTCACTGATTTTAGAAGATTACAAAGGTTTTTTTTACACAGTAATGCACCCTGCAGTAAGCACCATTATAGACATTGCTAGATATTCAAAGGATTTCTATGAACATTTTATTTTAACACAGACCTGTGATGGGCCTGATAGTTTATCACTAAAAATGTGTGCCACTGACACCAGGTGAGCTGACAAAATATAGTAATGAAGTCAATAAAGTAAATTTTGAGATTATCTTCTTTGAGTGCAAAAGCAAGTCAGAGTATTTTCTAAATTGCGAAAAGCTTGGAAATTTCAATGTCCAAATACAGATGTAGCTTAACTAGTATATTTAACACTTATTAAACCTTTACATTAAAAGGTATAAAGACCTTTGATTAGATCCCATCTCAGTAGACGATGAAATTCTTGATACTTTCAGAACAAACCGATTATTATATTGTTCCCACAGTTGAAAGTCTAATACCAGGGAGTATGCATTTCGGGTGAGTGGCCTACACATCAAAGGAGATTAGCATGGCAAGTTATTTATTTAACACACACAGAATGGTGGGTGTCTAGAATGTGCTGGTCTTGGTGTGCAGTTTTTCATTGATTCTATAGTACTTTTTTCTTCTACAGTAAATGCCTGCAAGAAAATGAATCTCAGGGTAACATTTGGTGACACATACATACTATGATAATAAGTTTACTTTGAACTTTATTTCTATGTTCTAGAGTAGTGGTCGCCAACCCGTCGATCGCGATTGACTGGTCGATCTTTGAGACTTTCCCAGTAGATCCCGAAAAAAAGAAAAAGAAATACACAAATACTGTTGAGGGATTGCTTCCGGGTTGTGGGGTTTTAGTTCCGTTCTTTCTGCCCAGTGCGCATGCGTGTAGCTCCCCCACCCCCCCCCCCCCCCCACGCACTACAGAGTGTCCCCAACCACTGAAACAATATGTTTTGGCGATATGAAATGATATGAGTCAGCTGCACCTTTCCTCATTCCCTGTTAGCCCACTGTTGAACTTGAACCCACGCGAGGTCATCAGTCGCCTGAACGTAGCGACACCCTGTGCCAGGGGTCACTGGTTGGCCTCGTGTGGCTGGCGGGAAGTGCCGATGCTACTGGCCTGAAGCACAGACAGATGGGCTCCACTGCTAAACCTGTTTACCACACCGAATGTTCGTGGGGAACCCGGTGCTAAAATATTCGCAGACGACCTAATTTGGGATCAGGGTTTCGTAAATAGCAGAGCAGCTACCTCACAGCAATCTACTGAAAGTCATCCCTCCAGCCAAACTTTTGTTGGCCAATTGATCCTACTTTGGGGGGGGGGGGGGCAGGCACGCGCCCTGTCGCACTCCTTGCTTGATCGGTTGCTCTCTCCGGACTGCGACCACCGCGGCCCCGGTACGGGGACCTCCAGCCCTTACCTCATTCTCTCACCCCACCCACAACCAACCACACCTGGCCAAGGTGTCTGCCAGGCGGGAAGCTGGAGTTCAGGCCCGGAGGTTGTCTAATGAGGCAATGAAGCCCTCAAAACTGCTTCAGTACCTCAAGTCCAAGCACCCTGCATTTAAAAACAAACCCGTTTGAGTTTTTTTTCCAGTGGAAAAAACGTGAGCCAGCAGGACAGAAGCTAAGTGCTGAAAGTCACGAAAACTAAATTGCAGAATAGACTGGACATAAGGAACCCCCTTCGAGTATTGCTGTATTCCGGTCATGTTTAACCCCCCCACCCCGTCAGCCGGTCCGCAAGAATATTGTCAACATTAAACCGGTCCGCGGTGCAAAAAAGGTTGATGACCTCTGGTGTCCATACATTAATTCTACAACCCAGAGGTTGTAGGGGATCTTGGGCTTAAAAAGGTTGGTGACCACTATTCTAGAGAGATATATATATCGAATCACCAGAATGAAACAAGGGGCAAAAGCATTGAGAAGACAAGTTGCATAGACATGGATAAAGTAAATGTTAAAGCCGAAAAAGTCTGTTGCTGCACAAACAGAGAAATTATTTTTCCTAATGGAGAATCCAGAAAGACTGAGTATACACAACTTTCAGATTTGTGCTAGGTCACTTCAATGTGGTCTTAAAGTGCCTCTTCACAAATGACACTGGGAGCAACTACACATGATTTGCTATGTTTTGCAGTAGCTAGACATATTTTCTCCTGAAGTCCCACCTCTGCAAAAATTAAGCCTAGGTACTTCCTGATTGAGTTCAAGTTTATTATCATCTGACTGTACATATATACAACCAGACAAAACAATGTTCCTCTGGACCACAGTGCACCCACAAAACAAATAACACACACAGCACAAAAAACAAAATATTGCCACAAATAAGATAACTCAAAGTTATGAAATGCAAAGCACAGGTTAAGAGTAAACAGTACAGGTAGTCCCTGAGTTATGAACATCCGACTTATGGACAACTTGTACTTACGAACCGAGGAAGGAGAACGCCGTCCACAATCTTAAGTGGGATCCCGACACTGTCCGCCATTTTAAGTTGTTGCTGTTGACACTGTGTTGAGTGTTTAACTTTGTATTTGGCTTGAATTTTTCTTAGTAAGATTCACCCTGACCCCCCCCCCCCCATTCCGGTTGGCTGGTCGCGCAATGAGATCAGCACCAGACTGGAGAACAGAGGTTTCCCAGTTCAATCCAGTGACAGACCGCTCCTGTGCCAGGTTGATGTCGATCCAGTGACTCCCGTAAAATCCGTGCTGGGTTGATGTTGAGCTCGCAACTCGACCTCGTAAAAAAAGCACTGCCACCTCCAGTTCAAATTCCCACGTAGAATATTGTGGATGATCAAATACCCAAACCCAGCACAGCCTCCACTTGTCCCACTTAGCCTGTCTCAGTGCGGTGGTCCTTAGGACCCAGCGGACCTTGGGAGCTGGCGAAGCTCGGGACCCGCTGCCCGCAGTGTTTCTGTTCCATTGACGGGAAGCGATCGCGATTGAAAATAAAGTGGAAATAATAGTGTTCGGAAAAAGGTGAAACACCATCGGTCATTGGAAAAGCATTATGCTACAGTCGGTCAAAGATCGGAACAATTTTAAAGGATAAAGTGAGAATAATGGAGCAAGTGAAAGCCCCTGCCCCAATGAAAGCTACAACTATTACTAAGCAACGCAGTGGTTTAATTATTGGAATACATACATTTCTTATGTTTTATATGCATAGAAAAGTAAAATATATACTATATACTAAGACAAACATTTGACTAACTGATGCTAAATAATACCGGATGTATTTGTTCCGACTTAAGTACAAATCCGACTTAAAGACGGATTCAAGAACGGAACTCGTACGTAACCCGGGGACTGCCTGTTCAGTAAACAACTCTCTGTCCTAGTGATGAGACCTTGATGGTGGCTAGGTCTCACATTAGTCTCACAGCCCGAGGGAAGAAGCTGTTAACTAGACTGGCAGTTTTAGTCCTGATGCTCTGTACCTCCTTCCTGACGTAATGGGTCAAAGATATCGTGGGATGCATAGTCGGGATCCTCAACAATGCTTTGGGCCCTTCGTATATAATGCTCCCGGTAAATGTCAAAATAAGGGGAGGGGAGACCCCAGTGATACCCTCAGTGGTTTTTACCATCCTCTATAGGGTCTTGCAGTTTGATGCCTTGTAGCTTCCATACCACACAATGAAGGAGCCAGACAGGATGATTCTGTACAACATTTCTAGAATGGGGCGGTGAACCTTGCACATTCCTATCTTCTCAGTTATTATTTATCTTAATATTGATTTACAGCCGAATTTTTTCAGCTGCAATGACATTATCAATGTGTGATATTTGTTTAACATTGAAAATAGGATCAGAAAATAATATGTTGTAGCCCCCATAATCTCTTGATAACTATGAGTACACACTACTAAAAATCATGAAACCTGCACGCTTTAAAATCTCCATGAAATTCTCCAAGTTCATTGCTAGGTAAAAACAAACTCCGTATCTCTTCCAGCACAATATTCCCAATATCAAGACCCTAGCTATTTGATAATGTGCGAATCGACCCAAGACTACATAGATCTGACGAGTTGAATTTATTTAGATGACCAACTGCGCTCACAAGATGCCAATCACTGCCCCACTCCGTTTTGTTTAGGACACCAGCGAAATATTTTGAACAGATAGACAGAAGACAGCAGATAGTGGAATCTAGACCAACACAAAACACTGACGAAACTCAGGGTCAGGCAGCATCTGCAAAACGAAATGGACAGCCGACATCTCCGACTGAAAATTTTCATCTCGACTCAAAGACAGAGGGCTACTGTTATGATGTGAGTTTCTCCAGCTTCCGGTTCGTTGAACTATTCCGAACGTTTGAATGCAGACCTGTCATTTTATAGAAGATCTTTTGTGCGCTTCTTACAACTTCCCTTTCCAATGTGAACATGGCTCTGTGTGGGAATTAATTAACTAACTGCCCCAACCGGATAATCCTATAGCTCAGGCCACCTATTCAGGCGTATCACCAAACACACTACACGTGGTCTCTGTATGGCCAGGCCCAGGTTCAGGTAACCTCCTGCGTAACCACTCACCTCGGTGAATATCTATTTTTGTTTCTCTAACGTAATCATCCGGATTTCTAGACAGGAGCTTCACTTTCATTTTAAAATCCCATCCGACTCCACCGACGCCTAAATCGGACCGTTTTTTTCGCGATCGCCACTTGTCTCCTCAGCAACCCAGCGGCAGCGTTTCTGGGTCACGTGACCAGGGAACGGAACGGTGATGTCACGGCGTACGGGAGGCGTGGATAGGATGTCGACGAAATGAGTGCTGCGTCATGGCGTTGCTGACGGCGTTCTTAGGGTTGCGCGTGCGCGGAGGCTGGAGTGCCGTGCTGGTGTGGTTCGGGCTCTGTTTCTGTGGCATTCCTGTTCTCCCCGCCCTCGGACATCGCGCTCTGCGGGCGAGAGGATGTCACCGGGAGCCGACCCGGCCCCGGAGCCCGATGTCACCTGGACGGCGGCATTCCTGCGCTTTGTCAGTCTGGTGAAGTACGAGAACCTGGTGGCCGGCATCAGCGGCGGAGTGGTGTCGACCCTGGTGCTGCACCCGCTCGATCTCGTCAAGATCAGGTTCGCAGGTAAACAGCTCCCGGTTCCCTTAGCAGGGTCAACGAAACCGCGTGTAAGTTGGGCGCCAGTGGCCGAAAGTACAAGCCACGTGTCTGTGAGCCGGGGTCGCCGCATTTCCGAGCGACATACACGGTACCCAGTGCATGTCGACTGATACAGCAAATCAGTAAACCCCCACCCGCCCAGTATTTACCCCGTGCTTTATCCTTACCATACACACCCTCCTATTCTACCTCTCACAAGGAGCAGTTTTAACTGGCCAACTAACCCACCAACCACGCTTCTTTTAGGCTGTGGGCGTTAATCGGTGCACCCGGCGGAAACACCGCGGTTAAAAGGCGAAGGTCCAAATTCTAGTCGTCGCCCGGAGTTCCAGGTTGAATCCAGGGACCTGCTTTGTTATCTGTGCTGCTGTGAGTGTAAAGTGCACGGTTGGGAGTGTGGATCTTGGGGTCAACCAAACACGAGAAATTCTGCGGATGCTGGAAATCCAGAGCGACACACAACATGTTGGAGGGACTCAACATTTGCGAGGTGGATTGTGAGAGTTATGCTTTTATTCAAACAAAACCTTTTTTATTTGCAGAATTGGAAAGTTATTAAAATGTTGTCTCCTTAATTAGCGGAGGTCACAATCAATCAGGCGACAATTCAGCTCCATTTATGGTTGACTAAAATCTTTAGTGTCTGATGTATTGGCGTCGCAAGTTCAGGTCATGATAGGTGTGGTAAGAGACACCTTTTCAACCAAACCTTATCCCTGTGAAACCTAGTTAGAGTGATTAAGCATAACAATGGAGATTGAGTGCTTTAATGGAGTGCGAATGTTAAATTCAGGATGTGTGTCCTTTTTTTGTATTACTAGAAGCAGAACGTGTGAATGGTACAGGAGTGTTGCTGGCTCACAGCTCCTGAGATTTAGGTTCTGTCCTGAACATGGCTGTGTCCCGTTTGCAGTTTGCACGTTCTCCATGTGTCTGTGACTTTCCCTGGGCTACTTCTCTTCCCTTCCGCTGTTCAGTAAGTTAATTGGATACTGTAAGGTACCCCTAGTTGAAGGTAAAGGAATCTGGATAGGCATGTGAGAGAAAGTCGGCATAGACGTCATGGGTTGAGGCCTCCGTTATCATCATTATGTGCCGTGCCATTTTGTATGACGTGGTGATCATCGTCTTGAGCATGATTGTTCATGGCAACTTTTTCTTACTGAAATGGTCTGCCGTTGCTGCCTTCTGGGCGGTGTCTTTACAAGATGGGTGATTCCAGCCATTATCAAAGATTCAAAAATGTCTGCCTGGCATCAGTGGTTTATAACCAGGACTTGTGATTTGTACTAGCTACTCCTATGACCATCCACCACTTGCTCCCGTGGCTTCACGTGACCCTGATCTGCGGGGAGGGGGGGATTGCTACTCCTTACCCAAGGGTGACCTGCAGTCCAGTGGAGGGAAGGAGCACCTTGCATCTCCTCTGGTAAACACCTCCATCTTTTCCATTAGAAGTATGTGTGTTTGGGGGGGGGGGGGGCATCATTCATACATCATCACGCAGGACGAAAGCTATGAATTGTGTGGCTTGAATTTTTTATATCAAGATAAAGTTCAGAACTGTCCCTTCCAGCCTAATGAGCCACACTGCCCAGCAGCCCACCCATTTAACCCTAGCCTAATCACAGGACAACTTACAGTGGCCAATTAACCCACTAACAGGTACATATTTGGACTGTGGGAGGAAACCAGAGCACCTGAAGGTCACAAGGAGAACATAGAAGCTCCTTACAGATGCCGCTGGACTTGAACCCCAAACTGTGATTTGTATTAGCATCGTGTTAACTGCAACACTACTGTGGCACCCGTGAAGTGTAATCTACCTGCCTGCAGCTTTGAGAAAAAGCGTTATGGCATTTACTACACATTCATTCCATAGTTTTACTAAAGGCTAACCAAAACTGGATCTTGAGAAGATTTTTGATTTGATCTTTAAATTTTTTTGTTTTTTTTTGCTGTGCAGTGAGTGATGGCTTGCAGGTAAGACCCAAATACAATGGAATTCTACATTGCATCAAAAGCATCTGGAAGGCTGATGGAATTCAAGGGCTGTACCAAGGAGTAACCCCCAATGTCTGGGGTGCAGGATTGTCTTGGGGATTATATTTCTTTTTGTAAGTATAACAAATATTTTTTGTAAGTTAGAAATTCCTTGTTAGTGGGCTGAATTGTGTTGAACCAGGCCTGCTGTCCAGAATCACTGCCTAAAATCTTCACAGTAACACGGGATGGCCCGTGACGATCCAGAGTGCAGCAGCATGATATGGAAAGCAAACTGTTTGCTAAGCTTCTCTGATTTGTATATTCTTTATTGGAAAATCAATAAAAAGATTGAAACATGAAATGAAATGGAAAGCAAATGTCACCAGGCAGTGAATTGCAAACTTCATGCCTTGAGACACTTGCCAGATGACAAAGCGAGGGCTGCAGATTTGTTCACTAAGACTGGTGTAATTCATTTTAATAATCTTTAAATCTTTGGCATTTGAAGCGTAGGTTTTTGAAGTAAACTTTAATCAGCAAATATATGAATTATTAATTTGTATCCAAGACAGAAGAGATACTGCTGATGTTGGAACTCTTAATAGAGAAAATCAGCAGGTCAGGCAGCTGTGGAGGGGAATAAACAGTCGATGTTTCGGGCTGAGACCCTTCATCGGGACAGTGTGTATTTGCTGGCCAGTTAAAATCAGATTCTTTATAGCAATGTCTCCTTGACTCAGATTTTGCTGAGAGTAGCTCAGAGTTCCTCAGAGAACTCTTGGCGTTCCTCAGCATTTGTGCTGATGGGTTTTGAGGCTCCCATACAAGGGCCAAAAGCCTAAACTTAAAGATTAGGTCGAGCTTTTGCTGGGGAATCTTTCTCCGGTCTGGGAGGGAAGAAGAAAGTAAGACAGAAACAGAATACTGCAAGTGCTCAGCAATGCAAACAGCTTCAGTTGGCAGATATTAGACACCACACTATCAGAAGGTCACAGAGGTTTTGGCAAGGCTGCAGAAGAAATTCACCAAGATGTCGCTTTTATTGGACTGTACTATCTATAAGGAGAGGTTTTCTCTGGAGGCTGAGGGCCAACCTGACAGGTATATAAAGTTGTGAGGGACATAAATTGGGTGCGTGGGTCAGCGTCCTTTTGCCAGGGTGTAAGTAATAAGAGCTTTAAGGTAAGATGGGGAAATTTAAAGGGAAAGTGTGGGGGAAATTTTAAGTGTTGCAGGTACTTGGAAGGTGGTAGAACCAGATACAATAGTAATGTTTAAAGTCATTCCGACAGACACACGAGCATGGAAGGATGGAGACTATGTGCAGGCATTTTTGATTACTTTAGATAAGGGCCTCTTCTGTTCTCTTAATCAAGCTGAAAAAGTAAAAATTGAGCATGTTTTAAGTTGCAAAGAAGGTGATTTGGGGAATGGTGAGTCTTTCTTCACCCCCTCACCATCCAGAAGTGCTGCATTTGCAGAGCTCTCAGCATTGTCATTGAACCTTCCCATGCGTCAGAAGGTACCACAGTATAAGAGCAAGGACTGCTGGGCTGGATAACCACTACTTTCCCCAGGCTGTGTACCACCCTGCTACCAGTTCACATTATTTATGACAGCACTGGTAGCATTATACTATTTTATATTTAAATACATGTCATATATGCATATATGTTTTACAGAATTTTATATCTGTTAATATTTTATGTGCTGTATGTTATACATGTGATTTGCACCGTGGAATGTGTTCCTCCAACCCCGATATGTTCATGTCTCTTGTAAATGCCTCTGAAGCATTGCAATTGCATCTGTTTCTACCATCTTTCATGGCTTATAAAAGGTGTTTTTTCTTCTCCATTTTGATTGTTCCTTATCACATTTGGCAGTAGAAATTAGGTACATCCAGGTAAGTATGATATTTGAAGATTAAAGGCATTACTATAAACAAACTTTAACAAATTTTGATCCTTTGACAAAAAAATTATTAAACTTATTTCATCTTAAATCATTTATCCCCATCCTCCAACTACCTGCCTTCTCACCTGGTTTCACCTATCACTTGCCAGCTTCTACTCCATTCCCCCACCACCATCTTATTATGGCTTCTTGGCCCTTACTTTCCAGTCCTTATGAAGGGTCTCAGCCCAATACATCAACTGTTTATTCATTTCCATAGCTGTTGCCTGACCTGTTGAGTTTCTCCAGCATTTTGTGTGTTGCTTTGGATGTCTAGCATCTGCAGAATCTCATGTGTTAATGGGAGCATGGTGTTTTGATTTGATGTTATTGTTGGTGGTGTTCTGCTGAACATTGTGGGTGTGCTATGTTAGTACTGAGATGTGTGGTGATACTTGTGGACTGTCCCCAGCACATTCTGGCAAGTGCTGATTTTTTTAATGCAAAGTAACATATTTCTCTCTATATTTCAATGCGCATGTCATGAATAATTTTGAAGTGAACCATGCCTTCTTGTATGAATATATATGAATAATCCTTTATTATTTCAATGTGGATAGCTAGTCATGGGAACGTGACAAGTAAAGCTCAAAAGCCACATGGGATCTGTTGCTTTGCTGTACCCAGTGCTGTGTGTGAACAAATAATTAATGTTTCCTTAAATTAATGGCTTTTATTTGTGCAGCCCAACTGAAAATATTCAAGTGTGAAAAAACTAACTAGTTTCTTGCTACGAAAAGAGGTTTTTTTAAAAATAGTTGATATAGTTCGAAGATGTGTAAGAATAGAGAATATCTTTGGTGTCGCCAGTCATTGTTAAATGTTAAATGTATGCTACTTACAGTTATAACGCTATCAAGGCTTACAAGCAGGATGGGTTTCCAACACAGCTTAGCGCTACTCAGCACCTCATCTCAGCTGCTGAAGCTGGTAAGTATTTGGAAAATTTGCTTGACTTGACGATGCGTTATTAATACTTTATATTTTAATCGTATTGGTGTTACCCTCCAGAACGCTTTTGTTCATTACTGTAATTGATAGTTTTATTTTGTTATTATAATTCTGACTTCACCAGGGAAGTGACAACTTACAGTGTACAGATTATAGCAAACTTTTAGCAAAAAAGGTCATTTCCATATTTGCATTTTCATTTTTCTGTCTGTTCTCAATAAGTACAGTTGCAAGAAAAAGTTTGTGAACTCTTTGCAACTACCTGGTTTTCTACATCAATTACTCAGTGTAGTCTGATCTTCATCTAAGTCACAATAATAGACAAATATAATCTGCCTAAACTAATAACATACAATTGTACTCATCAATACTGAGTACACCATTTTAACAATCAGTCTAGGTTCAAAAAAAGTATGTGAACCTCTGGGGTAATGTCTTCTAATAAAGTCATTTGGAGTCAGGTGTTCCAGTCAATGAGATAAGATTGGAGGTGTAGACGTGCTCTGCTCTATAAAAAGAGACATACAAGATCAAGCTGCTGACAGAGCCTACTCTTCTCAAAGTTCCATTTATGTGCACCAAGCCTCATTCAAAACAACTTTTAGGGGATGTTAGAAGAATTGTGGAGATGCATGAAGCTGGAAAAGACTACAAAAGCATTTCTAAAGACCTGAGTGTTCATCAGTAAGAGAAATTGTCTACAAATGGAGGAAATTCAGTTTTGTTGCTACTCTCCCTAGGAGTGGGCATCTTGCAAAGATCACGCCAAGAGCACAATATTTAAAGCTGAAGGAGGTGAAAAAGAGCCCAAGTGTGACAGCAAAAGACTTGCAGATATCTCTAGAACTTGCTAGAGATATCTACAGGTTCATGTGTCAACTATAAGAAAAACACTGAATGACAGTGGTGCTCATGGAAGGACCCGATTGAGACAACGACTGCTCTCAAAAAAAAATTGCTGCACATCACTTGTTTGCAAAGGACCACTGGATGTTCCACAACACTTCTGGAACAATGTTCTGTGGACAGAACTTTTTGGCAGAAATGCACAATGCTGTGTTTGGAAGATAAAGGGCACCGCTCAGCACACCAAATCCTCATCCCAACTGTGAAGTGTGGTAAAAGGTGCATCATGGTTTGGAGCTGCTTTGTTGCCTCAGGGACTTGTTATGAAGGATGAACAACTCTGATGGGCAGAAGAGTACAGAGTTGCCCATATTCCCCCCCCCCCCCCCCCCCGAGAGAATCACAGACTGCTACTGTTACCACGCTGCTAATGAGAGAGAAAGGGAAAACATACTGGGACTGGAACATTTGCTTCAGATAAGGGAGAGATAACACCGGGGGAGAGAGAGACTTGTTGACCCACCATATTATGACTCCTGAAAGACTTATGGCTCCGGAGAGGGCTGTTTCCTTGGTACCATTCTGTTCATTAAAATTCCTCAGTGGACAGCCGGAGTGGGCTGGTTTGATGGGCTAAGCCATTCAAAACTGATTGACACCTGAGTAGGGATAAAAGTGAGGTCTGGGGAGACACCCCTCAGACACACCAGGAGACACACTAGTGAGCACTGCTTGAGTGTTGGAACCCACGAGAAGGTGTGGGGCATCGGGGACTGAACAAAGGATCGGTCAGTTTAACTCAGTGTTATAGCAGGGCCGGTGGGGGCTTGTGTGTGTGTGTGTCCACCCTTGCCTGGGTGACGAGTCCACCACAGAAGAACGGTCTAGCTGAAGGACAGAGGGGTCATACCTGAATGGCCACAACACATCGACGGATCAAGAACGTAAAGGAAGGTTTGACTGACTGTAGCTGTCACTGTTTGCTCGCTTTCTCTCTCTCTCTCTCTCCCCCCAACGATTAAAACACAAGAACCAACAATTACCTCGGCACGTATGAACTGAACTGAACTTTATATTCACATATGACAATTCATTATCCCCTAGACATCGATAGAGCTTGTTTATTATTGATTATTATTATACCCACACTTTTAGGTTTAGTATTGCTAACGTGTATTATCTATATATTTGCATTGTTGATATTGATTTGTATATTTTACTAATAAACACTGTGAAAATAGTACCACCAGACTCCAACGGATTCTTCTATCTTTGCTGGTCAGACACCCAGTTACGGGGTACGTAACAGACTGGACAGCTTGCAATTGTTGGGGGAACAATGAATTCAAAAGTATATCAAGATGTTTTACAGGAGAATATAAGGGTAGCAGTCACCTAAAGCTTATTAGAAGTTGGGTGACGCACAAGACAAGACCCGAAAGACAAGTAAATCAACAACTGAATGGCTTAAAAAGAAGAAATTTTGTGGTTTGGAATGGCCAAATCAGTGTCCAGACCTTAACTGAGGAGGGCTGTTCATACAAAGTATTCCAGAAATATTGATGAACTGAAACATCTTTCTTTGGAGGAATGGTCTAAAATTCCTCCTCACAGTTGTGCAATTCTGATCAGCAGCTACAGGTTGTGTGTGTGTGTCCATTTGTTGGGGTTGAGCATGGATGTTATATTTCCCATTTATATCTCTTGTATTTGTGTCTGGTTATAAAACAAGCACACTTGGCCAGTGTTGTCTGTGTTGGCTTTCAGAGTTTTCCATAGGTCTCATTTCCCCACTTGGTTTGTGTGTATATTTGTAAAACAAACTTTCTGAATGATCATAACAAAGATGGAATCCATCTTTTAATGTCCGTGGATTGTAATATTTATGTTTGGACAGCCTCTAAACTGTTTGGTTTTGACAAAAATAGTACACAGTGTTTTCAAATCTGATTAGAGTGAATGCTGATTCATTCTGTGTATTGTAGGAATCACCTTTTTAGAATATTAACTGAGAATTTTATTAAAATAGTACTCTAGCATTTGAAATAGCTTAATGCTCTTTATTTCTGTGCTTTATGAGAGAGGATCCCTTTCCAAAATGAAAATCAGAAGTGGCCATTTCTAGATTTCATGCCTCTTCTGAATATCTACATGTTATTTCTTTATTGAGATAAATCAACAGGTACTCTTTTGACTGTGGAAGGAAACCAGAGCACCTGGAAGAAACGCACATGGTCACAGGGACAGCATATAAATTCCTTACATGCAGTGCTGGGAATTGAACCCGGGTCACTGGTACTGCAAAGCAATGTGCTAACCACTACGCTGCTGTGCTGCCCCTAGCTTGAGAAGTATGACTAGTGTTCTTGTGCAATGTGTAGAAACTCTGAACTAAACACCAAGTTAAACCGTAGCCAATGAGGACAGGATCGCAGTAAGATTAACCGTTTGTTGTTCACTCTTCCACATTAACGTATGGTGAAAATGTTGATAAAACAATGCAAGATATATACTGTGTGTGTATGTATGTATATTTTTGTGTATATATACACACATACACACTTGGCATCACATCTGCATCATAAATACTGTAAAAGTAAAACTACAACAAACTATATTACATAAAGTCTCATTAAATTACAACATAGTCAGAATCTACCTAAGCCATCAACAGCTTTAAATACACTTCAACACAAACTTTCTAGCAACACTTTTAATAGCACAAGAAAATAAACTTTATCAACCGTCATTTCTTTTAACAGAATCAGCGTTAGCGTTTTTGCTTCAACATATCGATTGTCATATGAACTTATGGCATTGCTTCTATGATGTTTCTTAGTGCGTAGAAATGGAACTTTTCTCGCGCTGATCCTGCACACACAAGCCCCCGTCTTCGTTTCTCCAAACCAGTATTTACCCACAAGACACTGCAAAACTGGGTGTGACGTCATCACACGATAATGAATTTACCTTCAACAACTGCAACGTAGTTATCAACCGTAACTTTAACTAGAAAATAATTACAAATTACTAAAGCGCCAATGTAATAAAGCTAAATGCCTTAAGGACAACACAATGACCAGCCATATCATTTACTGTGCAACACTTGTTGGGTGATAAAGCTATATACCTGTCATTGTAAGCTGATAAAGGTTTGATAACACAAATTGTTCTGCAGCTGGGCAGTTTGAAACATAAATCAGACTTTCGCATATGATGTCTATAGTCCGTTGCAGAGCAGTGTGAAGACTACATGCTCATTCTAATGCTTACTCGTAACCATTACTAAAACTTTACTGAGCTCCTCTGCCACCTAAGAATGTGGGGGCTTCTTAAGGTGGGTATGTGTTCGTTGATTCCCTTGGTCTTGCTGGAAGACAGAACTGGAGCTGGTGCTTGGAAGGAGATCACTGTAGCAGACTATGCAACACCCCCCCCCAAAAAAAAAAAGTCATCTTCCTCACTGCAAAGACTATAGGGAACTACACTCCTATTTCACCACTCTAAGGTTAACCAACTTACTGTTTAGTCTCAGGCCCACAACTCTGCCAGTCAAAGAAGTGTACAGGTGGTTTTGTCTGATTAGTACCATACTTCATAGTTTGCTGTGCAATACACTACTGCAAGATAATGAAGTGGGTGACAGATGACACATATTGATACAGGCCATGCTCTCTTCTCACTTCTGCCATCAGGAAGAAGGTACAGGAGTCTTATCACCAGGTTCAGGAACAGCTATTACCCCTCAGCCATCAGGCTCTTG
The DNA here is from genome assembly GCF_048418815.1 of Hemitrygon akajei. Lineage (NCBI taxonomy): Eukaryota > Metazoa > Chordata > Chondrichthyes > Myliobatiformes > Dasyatidae > Hemitrygon > Hemitrygon akajei. The sequence continues at coordinate 135,070,574 of NC_133124.1, read as the reverse complement.
AACCAATTGGGATAACTTCATTCACCCCATCTCTGAACTGTTCCCTCAAACTATGGACTCTTTTGAGGACTCCTTATCTCACATTCTCAATATTTGTTACTTGCTTGTTAAGTTTTATTTATTTTTCCTTTGCACTTCCACAGTTTGTTGTCGTTTGCAGATTGGTTGTTTGTCCTGTTGGGTGCAGTCTTTCATTGATTCTGTTATTTCTTGGTGATAACTTCACTCAACTTCACTTGTCCTATCACTGAAATGTCCCCACAACCCATGGACTCACTTTCAAGAACTCTTCGTCTCAATTTCTTGATATTTAGTGATGGGGTAGTCTTCCTGCGTATTATAAGACTACAAGTATTTAACTAGCCTTCTGCTGTGTGGTCCTTTTATGATGCAACCAATATACTGTGTGATACAAGATTCTGGTAAATCAACTGAATAGATTTATTCATTTTCTAGCTGATTATTGTGTGTAGTGACTCCAAAGTCAAGTTGTAGAGTAGTGTTTGGGGTGATAGATTCATTGTCTTCTGATGGCTCCTCCTCTCTACGTGAATCTTTGGTGCTGGTGAAACATAGTCATATATAAAAAAAAAATTACTCCCAACAAATCAAGGTACATTTTTATCTGGTGAACCTGCAAATTTCAGGATAGCAATAGAACCAGTAAAGGAATTGTGTAAGCATCCTTGTGTACAAATGCCAAATCTAAAATTTTCAATACTGGAGTGCATGATGTGGAGGAACCATGAGATGCTTGTGTACCACAAAGGTTACTGCTTGGTCCTGTGGACTGTGAGCTATAAATCATGGCTCGTCTAATGCACATCAGGGGCCGGGGGGGGGGGGGGTGGTTGCTGGGGGCGCTTTTCCTCCAGGTAGATTAGTCTCTGACTGAGAGAGCTCCCTTACTGCTAGGAGTAAGATTTCTTGTAATGTACCGTACAATATAGAGGCTTATTAATTAGGTGTATCATGGGCATTGTTCACTGATTTAATATTTCTGGCTCTGATTTAATGAGTGACTGGGGATGGCTATCTTTCTGGTTATTGAATTTGTGGGAGTGCGATCTAATCCCATTGTGCTTAGAATATTGCTACTTGAGCAGTACATCCCAGTAGCCAAAGCTTTCAGATTACACGCATCTTCTTTCCACATTCAGATTCAGATTCAGTTCATTGTCATTTAGAAACCACAAATGCAATGCAGTTTAAAAAATGAGACAACTTTCCTCCAGAATGATATCACAAAAGCGTATGACAAAACAGACTACGCCAGAAAATCCACATAACGTCTGGCAATCCCCAATCCAGAGTCCGGAGAGGCTGCTGCGTATTAATATCGTGCTACCTTCTTAGTGCGTTCCCCGGAAAGGAGCTCCAAATCCATCAGACAAACAAAACCAAAAACTAAAGCTACAAGACGTGCACAAAACCACATAGTAACAACATATAGTTACAACAGTGCAAACAATAGCGTAATTGATAAAAAACAGACCATGGGAACAGTAAAAATAGTCCAAGGATGTTAAAGGACTACAAGTTCAAAAGAAATCACCACACAGTTTCCACAAGTCCACATGACTCCATATTTTGGCTTGTTTCAGTTTTGGAGGTTGGTTCCACAGCCATCTGTTCATTGTTGCTCTCTATGGTCTAATACCCTGCCCTTACAACAAAGGACCCGTCTCTCCTACGAATATCCACTGTAAAGTTTTGAGGTCTCCCTCAAATAAGTGGAATATTGTTTTTTTTTGCCTCCATTTTTTTCTGTATTACACACACATTAATGGTGTATATCTTTGTTTAGTTCCTTTAGAGCTGAAGGCTGTGTTGCCATTGTAATGGCATGTGCAAATGTCAATTGGAATTTTTAATGGGTCACATAAAAGAAATCAGTTGAAAGAAGAACAACTGCGCTATTCGAAAGAGTACATAAAGAACATGGAGCGTTGTTCTAATGCTCCTATTTCAGAGCATATTATTTCTAAATCAGCTTTTAAAAAGCTGTTTGGTTTGATATTAAGCTGTATTTGATTTATTTTAATATTAAATTGTACTGTTACTTAAGTTAAGTATTTCAAGTAATAAAGTAAATTCATCGGTTTCTGTTTAGGTGCAATGACTCTTTGCATTACAAATCCAATTTGGGTGACAAAGACACGATTGGTTCTGCAGTACGAAGCAACTGCCGACCCATCAAAGAGAATGTACAAAGGCATGTTTCAAGCCCTTTTCAAAATATATCAGAATGAAGGTATTCATGGACTTTACAAGGTGAGATAATGGCAGCAGGAAGTTGCAAAGTATTTAATAAGAAAAAAAATTGTAATAGAAAATTGGTTGTGACTTGTGTGACATCCATACACATCATTTCATTACATCAGTACACTGAACTGCAGCTCCAAAATTCCTAAATCCAAAAATTGTTTTTGAGGGCTGACATGACAATACAAATGGAAAATTCCACAAGGTGCTGAGAAGGTTCCCAGGCAATGCACAGGTTTCTGTGAACCACAGACAGTTCTGAGAAGTGATCTCACACATGTAATGAATGGAAGTTAATGAAAAATAGAAAAACACAAAAATGAAAAGCAAAAGATGTAGATCTCAATCATGTACCATCAGAGTTGGAGTCAACATATGCCACTTAACAGTATGATGATGGTGAAACAAGCAAAAATCTATCACAACAAACTGAAAATTGAAGGTTACTGAATATTCAGCAGGGTGGTTGCAGAAATTTAAGAAAAGACATAGCATTAAATTTTTAAAGCGTCTGCTGATCACAAAAATCTTAACACCAGAACACGACTACAATGTTGATTATTTTTATACCTTACATAAAACCTTAATAAAATGGTAAAATGCAAATACAGTGCACTGTAACCTTTTAATCAAAACACGGCATCGCAGGTGGAGGCTGGAAGCCTGGTGTTTATTGTTATTCAACAGCGATTCAGGTTTTATCCTGATGCTGCTGTGTTGCTTTTGTTGCCCTGCACACACTATATTTTCATTATATTAATGGTATGTAATAATTTTTACTGTGTGATGAACAAGTGTAAGACAAAGACGCTTACTGGTAGCACATCAATTCAGAGTTGGAAATGATGTTGATCTAATGCTAATTCATTATACATTCCAAAATCTGAAACACTTCTGGCCCTCAGCATTTTGGATAAGGGGTACTCGAACTGTAGTGCAAGGGAAAAGCAGTAATAGAATGCAAAATAAAGTGTTACGGAGAATTTTTATTGTGAGGTGATTGTGCTTACTGTTATTAGTTGCATAGTAATAAATGGTGAGGTGATCATGCTCATCACTATTACAATATAGAAGCTGGAATAAGCTAGTGAGCCACTAGAGCCTTCTCTGCCAAGAAAAAAAATCATGGCAGAGAAATGAAATAATAAAACACCTTTCCTGCCTCAATGCTATTTTTGCCTCTATTCCCATATCCCTGGTTCCTCTAATAAACAAAGCATGTTTAAGAATTCTGCCAATTTTTTGATTCAGTACATTTTATGATAAACTGAGTATGAAACTAAAATGGATTACATAGGGAATAACAGTGGAAAGAAAGTTCCGGTGGGATTAGTCTCTAGGCCCTGTGAGTATTGCCTCTTGACAGGCCAACACTTAAATATAACAAATAATCTGCTGGTGGAGCTCAGTGAATAGAGTAGCATTTTCTGATGGGGGCGGGGGAGAAGAATTTGTTGACATTTTCTGTTGAAATCATGCACCACAGTATTGCAGCATACATTTGTCTTCAGAGTTAAAAGTAAATGCATTATCAAAAGTTCATATATGTCACCGTACACAACCCTGAGATTTGTTTTCTTGCGGACATACACAGTAAATCCGAGAAGCATAATAGAATCAATGAAAGACCACACCCAACAAGGTGGACAGTCAACCAACGTGCAAAAACCTGACGAACTGTGCAAATACAGTAGAGAAAATATAATAAATAAGCAATAAATATCGGGAACATGCGATTGAGTCCTTGAAAGTGAGTCCATTGCATAAATGTATTCAGACAAAGGATTAATAGGAGATCAGGAGCAGAATCATGTTTAATATCACTGGCATATGTCATGAAATATGTTATTTTGCATATCTTAGCCAGCTATACGAGGGGTAATTTACAGCATCTAGTTAAGGTAACATATGACTCTGCTCTGTGAGAGGGATCCAGAAGAGCCAGTGGAAATCCACAAGGTCATAAGGAAAATGTGCAAACTCTGAAGGTCAGAATTGAACATGGGTTGCTGGAGCTTCGAGACAGCTGTACTGGTTGCAACACCACTACTGCCCACTGCAAACAGCATCAGATAAATCTGGCATCTGTGAAGTCAGGATTGCATTCCTGTCAGTAACGACGATTTATCAGTGCCAAAGAGATTTCTTAAATAAACTCTAATACAAAGTTAACTTATGAGTTTAATATATTGTACATACTGTGTAACATTAAGTCACTTGACTGGCACTTAAAGAATCCTGAATGCCCTGCCTTTGACGTTCAGCCAACATGATAGTGCAGTGTGATCTTGCCTCCATGTTTCCCAGTCAAGGTCTTGGCTTTCTTTGCTAATAATTGCATGCTAGACAAAGTAGAAAAGAGAGCTTGCCAGTAAGTTATGGTGATAATCATTAGAAAAATCAAATAGATAAGGGCAGGTGAAGACAGGAGCTTGTAAAATCTTTTTGAAATAGTGTTTAAACTGGCACATCCTATGATCCCACTTTGGAGAGATATCAAATGATCATTATATTGAACTATTGCATTTATATTAAGAGAAAGAAGAACTCAAATAAGAGCCAATATGAGGGCATAGATGCAGAGCTAACTAAAGTGATCTGGTAAATTAGGATAAAGTGTCCTTTGAGATGGAAAGTCATATATTTAAGGGAATCTTTAAGGATTCAATTCAAGTTCAAGTACATTTGTTATCAATGTGTGAATAAACTATACAACCTTGAGATTTGTCTGCATACATGCAGCCACAGAGCAAGAAACTTTTCAAAAGAAATAAAGACCGACACTCAATGCTCAGAGAAAGAGGGAGAAAAAACATGCAAACAGTAGACGCGAGCACAGCGTTCCGAACCAAACTGATTTACATATACATAGAATGGATACAATCCAGCAAGAAAGCAAAATTCCACTTGCCGTGAGTCAGAGTTGTATAGCACAGAAACTAGCTCTTTGGATTTGTCCCCTTTGATTGCGCATTTTTCTGTGCCTTACCTATTTAAGTGCCTGTTCAAACACCTGAAACACAATTGTGTCAAATTCTGATACACTTTGGCCACAAGTTTCAGATAAACCACTTTTTGTGATGAGGTTTTTTTTTAACTTAAACTTTCCCCTCAAACCCCTTTAAAAGTCCTTAATCACAGCTTAAACCTATGTTGTTTTTGGTGCTCCTAAGAAAGAAATTCAGACCTATCCTATCTATGTTTCTTTTTAGTCCACAATTTGGCTTCCTTTTAGCTCCAGTGAAAACAAACTCAGTTTATCAAATCTCTCCCCTTAACTAAATTCCTGAAACCCAGGCAACAGCCTGATTAATCTCCCCTTTGCTTTCTCCAGTGCAGCCACGTTTTACCTATTGTGTACAACAAGAACTGAACACAGTACTCCAAGTCTAAACAATGTTTTGCAAAGTAGTAATGTAACATGCCAATTTTTATATTCTGTGAATTGATCTATGAAGGCAAGTATGCCACATGCTACCTTCACCACCCTATCTACCTGTGTTACCACTTTCTAGGAACTATGGACTTAAAACCCCAAGGTCCTTCAGTTCATTCATAGTGGACTATCAGTTATTGTATATATATATTCCATGCCTGTCTGATTTCCCAAAATGCACTTTTTGGGATTACATGCTATCTGTCAACAGTCTGCCAGTTCTCCATTTGATCTAAGCCCTGCTGTAGTCTGGGATATCTAGCTCACTATACAGCACACCGCCAAATGTTATGTCATCCTCAAACTTAGTAAAAATAAATACAGCAGCAGCCGCGGGTGGAGGGTCGCTCTGGGTGCTAAAGTCCACCCACACTGAGACAGGTTAAATGGGACAAGTGGGGGCGGCGCTGACTGGAAAAGTGGGGGGGGGAGGTCAGGGTGAATCTTGCTGAGAAATATTTAAGCCAAGTACAAAGTTACACACTCAACAGTGTTAACGGTAACGACTTAAAATGGCAGGCGGCGTCATAATCCGACTTAAAATGGTGGACGGTGTCCTCCTCCCTCCGTTCATAAGTACGAGTTGTCTGTAAGTCAGGCGTTCGTAACTCGGGGACTGGGTATAATTGATTATAAGGTTATTAAAGAAGGTGTCGCATTTTGATCAGTCAAACAGGGTAAACTGGAGTGCATTACAGATCAGAAACCTAGAGTTGCAAGTGCATGTTTCCTTGAAAGTGATGACAGGTAGATAGTGAAGCAGTCTGCTTGCCTTCATATTGGGGGCATTGAGTATAGGAGACAATATGTAATACTACAACTATAGAAGTCATTGGTGATACACTTGTGTTCATTTCTAATCACCCAACTATAAGGAAGGATGTCAGTAAGCTGGAAAGAGTACAGAAAAGATTCATAAGAATGTTGCCAGACTTGTAGTGCTATTTTTTTAAATCTTTTTTTAAAAATCCAGTTCATGGTACTTAATTGAATTACTGTACATCCACAGAAAAATTTAATGCCGGTGATGTATACTTATCTCTTGTTGTATCTGCATTTGTGTAGGGATTTGTACCTGGGCTTTTTGGTACATCGCACGGTGCTCTCCAGTTCATGGCTTATGAGGAGCTGAAGAAAGAATACAATAATTACAAGAATCGGGCAGCAAGTGCAAAACTAGTGAGTTTGTTTTTCACGGCATGGTTGAAACTAATAAAACACTTAGAGTGCCTTTCTAACCAATAATTTGTCTTTGTTTCTAAATGGAGATTTTATTTGTATCGAGTTATGATCTGCTTTTTCCTGAAGCAGTTGTACGTTAATGCTGTTCTCTTATATTCATTGTGCCCAATGTACTTGACTAGGCACAAGAGGTCCTGTCTGTAGATTCCTGTTCTTTTTTAATTTGGGAGAGAACTTTCAGATAACCATTTGAAATATTTACTCTTACTGGTAGTTACTGATACATCAAAATAATAAGTGCAATTTCTGTCTAGGTCCATAACGAAAATGCTCTACATGAATTGTGAAGTTGCTCCAGGTAGCACCTAGGGTTAGCTAAAACTGCAGTACAGTCAGCCCTCCTTATTCATGGGGGATTGGTTCTGGGACCCCTCGCGAATACCAAAATTTGTGGATGCTCAAGTCCCTTATTCAACCTGTCTCAATGCGGCGAATCTTAGGACCCAGTGGAACCCCAGACCTTATTTAACCTGCCTCAGTGCGGTGGACATTAGGACCCAGCGTCAGAGATCTGAATCCGCAGTGTTTCTGTTCACGAAAATAATCACGATCACAACTGAAAATAAAGTGAAAATAATAAAGCAATCGGAAAGAGGTGAAACGCTATCGGTCAATGGAAAAGCGTTAGGCTATAGTCGGTCAACGATCGGAACAATTTTAATGGAACATTTGAAAGGCCCTGCCCTGATGAAAGCTACAATTATTACTAAGCAACGCGGTGGTTTAATTATTGGGTTTTGGGTTTTTGATTCTCACATCAACCCGGCACGGTGGAGAGTGCACTTGATAGCAGTCTGTCACTGGATCGAACTCGGGAAGAAGTTCCTGAGCCCAGCACTGAAACATATGTTCTTAAGTGTTTTATATGCATAGAAAGGTAAAATATATACTATATACTAAGACAAACGTTTGACTAACTGACGCTAAATAATACCGGATGTACCTGTTCCGACTTACTGAGTGAGAGAACTTCCGATTTTTTTCGATACTGATCCATGATAACCCAAGCACATCCTCCCGTATACTTTAAATCATCTCTAGATTACTTATAATACAATGTAAATGCTATGTAAAATAGTTGTTATACTGCATTGTTTAGGGAATGCGATTCGCAGTTGGTTGAATTCGCGGATAAGGAGGGCCGACTGTATTATTCTTCCTCTGTCAATATGGCATGCCATCATTTTCTCTAAGTTTCTCCTGAAGTTTTTTTTTTGTCTGGCATCTGGAAAATCTATCCGTGTGCTTTTCTCTAATTAATGTAACTACCTTTATATTTGCTCCCTCTTTCCTTTACTTTCTACTTAGACAATGCTAATCCACTGTTTTTCAGGAAGGAGAACAGATGAAATTGGTTATAAAACAATAGCCTTTCATCAGACTGAGCAGTATATATGAACATCCTTCAGTTTTCCCCTTAAGAAGGCTATGATAACTTGTGCATTTATGCCATGGTCTCTATTGTTTTAGATGCATCTTTATGCATATTAAGCACCCAAATCTGATTTATTGGAAACTAAAGCTTACTATGTTTATATATTCATAAAATGTTAATAGTATTGAATAGAAAGTCATTCTCTAGTTCCCTCAAGTGCCCATTTAGACAGTCTTTTGAATATAGTTATGTTCCTACATGCAATTCCTCTTTGAGCATTTTTTCCACTTGTTGAATGAAATCTTCATTAGGATTCAGTGACTTGCTTTCTCTCTCATTTTGTGGCTTGACTGATAGCAAATGAGGCCAGTGTGTAGACTTCCACAGAAAGGGCTGAAGGCGTCCCACTAGAACATAGAACATAGAAATGTACAGCACATTACAGGTCCTTCAGCCCACAATGTTGTGCCGATCATGTAACCTACTCTAGGGACTGCCTAGAATTTCCCTAGCACATAGCCCTCTATTTTTCTAAGCCCCACGTACCTATCTAAGAGGCTCTTAAAAGACCCTATTGTATCTGCTTCCACCACCATTGCCAGCTGTGCATTCCATGCACACATCACTCTCTGTGTGGAAAAACTTACCCCTGACATCCCCTTGGTACCCATTTCCAAGCACCTTAAAACTATGCCCCCTCATGTTAGCCATTTCAGCCCTGGGAAAAAGCCTCTGGCTATCCACATGATCAATGGCCCTCATCGTCTTATACACCTCTATCAGGTCACCTCTCATCCTCCATTGCTCCAAGGAGAAAAGGCCAAGTACACTCAACCTATTCTCATACGGCATGCTCCCCAATCTAGGCAACATCCTTGTCAATCTGCTCTGCACTCTCTCTATAGTATCCACATTCTTCCTCTAGTGAGGTGACCGGAACTGAATAGTACTTCAAGTGGTGTCTGACCAGGGTCTTATATAGCTGTAACACTGCCTCATGACTCTTGAAACTCAATCCCATGGTTGATGAAGGCCAACACACCATATGCCTTCTTAACAACACTGTCAACCTGGGCAGCAGCTTTGGGTGTCCTATCCATACGGATCTCTCAGATCCTCCACGCTGCCTAGGGTCTTACCATTTATATTATATCCTGTCTTCAAATGGACCTACCAAAATGAACCACTTCACACTTATCTGGGTTGAAGTCCATCTGCCACTTCTCAGCCCAGTTTTGCATCCTATCGATGTCACACTATAACCTCTGACAACCCTCCAGACTATTCACAACACCCCCAACCTTTGTGTCATCAGCAACCTTACTAACCCAACCTTTACTTCTTCATCCAGGTCATTTATAAAAATCACAAAGTAGAGCGGTCCCAAAACAGTTCCTTGTGGAACACCACTGGTCACCAACCTCCATGTAGTTTCCCTTAAACATTTCACCAGTAACCCATGACCTCAAGCACTAGTTCCACCCAACTTCAATGGAAAAAGCCAGCAGCATTTACACTATCTGTACCCCTCAATTTTGTATACCTCTATCAAATCTATCCTCATTCTCCTATGCTGTAGGGAATAAAGTCCTAACCAATTTAACATTTCCCTATTGCAAGGGTCTCAATTCCAGTCAACATCCTTGTAAATTTTCTCTGCGCTCTTTCAATCTTATTGTTACCTTTCCCATAGATAAGTGGCCAGATCAGGTGATAATTCTCAAAATTAGGACTCTCAACATCTTCTATAACTCCTGTACTCAACACTTTGATGTATGAAGGCCCACGTACCAAGACCTTTCTTTACAACCCTATCAGGGAATTATGGATCTATATTCCCATATTGCTCTATTCTACCACATTCCTCAGTGCCCTACTATCACTGCAAATCCTGCCCTGGTGTAGCACCTCACATTTATCTGCATTAAATTCCATCTGCCATTTTTAGCCCATTTTTCCAGATGGTCCAGATCCCACTTCAAGCTTTGATGGTCTTCCTTGCTGTCCACTACACACCCAATCTTGGAGTCACCTGCAGATTTGCTGATCCCGTTTGCCATATTATAATCCAGATATTGCTATAGATGAGAAACAGCAATTGACCCTGCACTGATCTCTCCGGCATACCACCCAGTCACGTTCCTCCATTCAGAGAGGCAACCCTCTGCTATTACTCCTGGCTTCTCTCATGAAGCCATGTATAATCTAAGTTCCAACCTCATCTCGAATGCCAAATCACTGAACCTTCTTTACCAACCTCCCATATAGCTCCTTATCAAAAGCCTTGCTAAATTCCACGTAGTCAACATTCACTGCCTTGCCTTCATCAACTTCCCTGGTAATTTCCTTGATAAACTCTTAAAATTGGTAGACATAACCGACTGCACACAAAGCCACATTGACCATCCCTAATCAGTCCCTGTCTACCCAAATACTTATACATTTGGTTCCTTAGAATACCTTCCAACAACTTACCTGCTACTGATGTTAAGCTCACTGATCCATAATTTCCTGGCTTATTGTTGGAGCCTTTCATAACTAATGAACAACATTAGCTATCCTTCAATCTTCGGGCTCCTCAACCATGACTAAGGATGCTTTAAATATCTCTGCTAGTGCCCTTGCAGTTTCTGCACTAGCCTCCCAAAGAGTGGAAGGGAACATCTTGTCAAGACCTGGGAACGTATCCACCCTGATTCCTCTCTAACACATTTTCTGTGATCTGTATAAGGTCCATGACCTCACTGCTGCTTTGCCTCACTTCAGGAGACTCCCTGTCCATCTCCTGAGTAAATATGCAAAAAAATATCATTTAAAATCTGATTTCTTTTTGTTCCATGACCACTCCGATATTTGCTCTCCTTTCCCTCTTAATATATCTGTAGAAGCTGTTGGTGTTCTTCACCTTGTCTGCTAGAGCAACCTCGTCTTTTAATCCCCTTGATTTCTTTCTTAAGTGTTCTCTTGTATTTCTTGTACTCAATAACTTCATTTGCTACTTTCTGCCTATACTTGCTATTCACCTTCTTCTTAACCGTGGCCTCAAGATATCTTCACCACCAAGGATCCTTAAACATATTATCCTTGCCTTTTATTCTGACGAGAACATAAACTCTATGCTCTCAAACTTTCACTTTTGAAAGCCTCTCACTTACCAAGTACACTTTTGCCAGAAAACAACCTGTCCCAATCCACACTTTCCAAATCCTTTCTGATATTATTAAAATGGCCTTTCACCAATTTAGTATCTCAACTCAAAGACCAGACCTATCCTTCTCCATGACTATCTTGAAACTAATGGCATGATGATCACTAGATGCAAAGTATTCCCCCACACAAAGTTCTGACACCTGCCCCACCTCATTTCCTAAATAGAAGATCTAGTGTCACACTTTCTGGTTGGGACCTCCATGTACTGGTTAAGGAAACTTTCCTGAGTACATTTGACAAACTCTGTCCCATCCTGTCCATTTACAACATGAGAGTCCCAGTTAATATGGGGGAAGTTAAAATCTCTTACTATCACAACCTTATATTCCTTGCAACTGTCTTGCAGTCTCTACAAATTTGCTGCTCTAAATCCTGCGGACTGTTTGGTGGTCTATAGTATAATCCCACTAACGTTGTCATCCCTTTCTCATTCCTCATTTCTACCCATATAACCTCAGTAGACAAGTTCTCCAGTCTGTCCTGTTGGAGCACTGCCGTGACATTTCCCTGACTCGATATGCCACCATTCCCCTCTTTAATCTCTCCCATTCTATCATGTCTAAAGAACAGAACCCTAGAACATTGAATCCTGCCCCTCCTGCAAACAAGTCTTACTAATGACTACAATGTCACAATTCCACGTGCTGATCCATACCTTAAGCTCATCCACCTTTCCTACAATGTTCCTTGCATTGAAATATACACAACTCAGAACATTGGTCCCAACATGCTCAATCTTTCATTGTTTACTTTGTAAGTAGGCTTAGCAACATCTTTCCCCAAACTACCCCACTATCAGCTCTGGCGCTCTGGTTCCCATCCCTTGAAACTCTAGTTTAACCTTCCTCTGTGCAGCACTAGCAAACCTTCCATAAGGAAAGCAGCAACAGCAAGATGGTGACATTTTGTAGGCAGCAAACAAAACTACCAACTATTCTATTATTTATACTACATAATTATTTTCTAAACTTCAATCACTGCAATCCACAGACTGCAATTTCCATTTGGGAGTTGTGTTTTTGAACCATCTATACAACTTGCTGTTTTTGTGGCATTCTGAAGGATTCAGTGATTAGACTCGTTAGAATGCAGGTACAGCCACAGTGGCCATTGCTGGAGTGGATTTGGGTATGAATTGAAATGGTGGAGCCCAGGCCCAAGAGAAGAAAACAAACCAATATTTAGCTGACTTAAGCACTGAGCCAGATTTTTTAAAAATCACAGGGTTGAGGCAGAGGTCTTCAGCTCAGTAATCCAAGAGGCTTTATTCACTTCAGTACTGAACTGGGTCCGTGGCTGTGGCCTGCAACCATCAGGCTCCTAGACCACCTGTGGCACTGAAATCGCTTTGCAGCTATGTACTGCATGGCTGCATAATTCATGAGGTGCTTACACAAGGCCTGAGTGTGCACCTTGAGGTTGTTCATTCCATCCCGAATAAGGCTCCTGCGCATTGAGTTGGTGGAAATGTTGACGTTATTCAAGAATGTTTTGAGCCTGTCCTTGAATCTGTTCTTTGTATGCCTGGTATCTGATGGAGCTTAAAATAATGCGTCTATTTCAGAGTCTGGTATAGGGCATCTGAACATTGTAGTCTGCTCAACAATGCCATATAGTCCTTGATGCTGCCTTGGAGGGAATACTTGGCCTTCAAATGCACTTCATGGATTTTGTAAAGATAGTATTGGTGTATTTTTTCAATTCCTGGAGATGCTTGCAATTGGTAATCTAGATCTAGAAGCACGTGGAAGGATTTCTGCTGCCCATTACAGCATGAGTTTTGCACTTGGTCTGAGGTCTTGGCCTTCAAATACCTTTCTCAACTGACCAAAGACTGTGCTAGCACAATGAAGGAGGTAGTGATTTTCAGCACTTATGGCTACTTTTGCCAAGAGAAAGCTGCAGAAAAGTGGCCCATGTTTTACAAGGTCTTATTGTTGTTGCTGTTGTTGGAGGGCGGTGTGGTGCAGCAGAAGAGCTGGTGTCTAGAAGACCTTGCTCTTCTGAACGGTAAGCATGAGACCCATTCTTTTATGAATGGTGAGCCAATTGCTAATATCTTGGGCTTTAAGCATGCAGAAATGCCTGCATCATCTGCATTCTCCAGCTAAACCACTGACTGAGGTTCATGTGACCTTCATCCATGGATTGAACAGCTTTGCATTTGAAAAGCTAGCTTTTATCTCATGGAGAAATTCTTTGTAGGAGGCACTTTTTTTTAGAAGATTCACAGTGCAGTAACAGGCCCTTCTAGTCCAGTGATCTCACTCTGCCCAACCACAGCCTTGTGGCCAATTAACCTACAAAACCATATGAATTTGGAATGTGGGAGGAAATCCACATAGTCATGGGGAGAACATCCTTCCAGGCGGTGGCGGGAATTGAACCCTTGTCGCTGACACTGTAATAGCATAATGCTAACCTCTATGCGACTGTGCTGCCCCCTGTCCAGAAGGATTAAGTGAAGTGTTCGGGCAATGGCTTTGTTCGACACCAGTCTTCATTGAGAGAGGTTCTGTTGTGGACTCGGAGTATCAGGAATCATTGTCTTGAATACATTTCAACAAATTTTTTACTATCATATTGTTGCAAAACACAAAATTTTTCAAGCATTTAGCAACTAAAACACCATTATTGAGGCTATTCCAGTCCACGGTGATGCCGCTCGACATGGCACGTCCTCAGAGCATTTTCTGGTTTTGGATATCTAGCATTTGTAATTTTTGTTACTTCCTATTGTAACAATCTTCTGTTTTAATTATTAGAATTTCACTGGATGAGCTTGGTATATGATTGAGAAGGTCAGATTGACTTCTGTAATTGCAAGCAAAAGCAATTTAGGAGCAACGTTTGATCTAATAACAAGTGAAAGTTCTGGTTTCCTTGCTCATGTAAGTAAAGCTTACAGAGCAAATTTACTTAGTGGTTTGAGAGGTCATCTTTGCAATTCCAGTGTTCAAAATTATTTACCTTTGCAAGGAAGGTGTCCAAACTCCATGTATCTGTGGAAATTATATATCTGAAAATTATGATTCACACACCTCTAAGTGCTTTCACAGGCTTAATAACCTTTAAGAAAAGACATTAATGGCTTACCCTCACAACGTTATGGCAGCAGGGAAAATTGAATGTGGTCTTATTTCTCAAAATTAGCAATTCTGAATTCCATTTTGATTTAAGACGCATTAATCATCTCTTTGTTAATGTTACTGTCGGCCTTTATGGATGTTGACTTGTTTCAAGGAAGACTAAAAACATCCACTGGATAAAAACTTTTAATTAGAATTGCCATAGTTACTTAATCCAACAAAGCAGTTTTATGAGTTTGCGGCAATTATTTTTGTCTTGTGTTCAAAATTGAACTAGCACTTTTTCCATATAAAAGCCACTGAAGCTCCATGTGTAATAAGCGAGTTTGGTGTACCTCTTAATCCTTTAATTAAGTAAAACATCTTTTGCTATTTGATTAACTTACTGAGAGTAAAGTACAAAAGTGTAGTTTGTGGATTTTTAGGGATTTTTTTTTTCCCTGCACATCTTTTGATAGTCAGGCAGTGAAATACTATACATTCAGGAGATGTATTTCTTTCAACTGTTCTTTAGGTCACCATTAGCGATGACCTACTTGCTGAACACCAATGTTAAATATTCATTGAGGATCTTGCACTGGCTCTGTGCATAAATCCTCTCTTTCGTTCTTGAATGGACCTATTTTTTCCTCCAGCCACACTCTCTTGCTCCAATGTGTGTATAAAATGCCTTTGGTTTCTCCCAAATCCTACTTGCCAAGGATGGCTCATGATCCTTTTTAGCTCTCCTAATTTCTCACTGAAATTCTTTCCTGGTTCCTTTACATTGGTCAAGAGGCTTGTCTGATTTTAGTTTCTTAAACCTTGCATATGTTTCCTTTTCCTTTTGGGCTAAATTTACAGTGTTATTTATCACTGGCATGTACTGCTCCTGAGTTCTAATCACCTGGCCTCTTGGTGCAGCAGAGCATCTGGTTGGATGCAAGAACAAAGATCCCAGGAGTGGTTGCATTAGTGACCTTCTGAAATGTGGGGTTGGTCAGTTCCAGTCGAGACCCGATATGACTAGATCAGCAATTTCTATAGTCTCACAATTTAAGTAGAGTACTATTTGCATCGTAATTCTTGTTCACAGAATTGGTACTTAAGATCAAGTAAGTGGTTTTGCATAAATAACTGGCAGCAAAGACATCTTAATGGATCCATTGATTTTTTTTTTGTGAAGTGTTGCTGACCTATTATTCAATACAGAGGAAGCTTCAAAACCTGATTAATGGTGAACATGCAAAATTGGCATTATATCATTGAATTACTGGGCATACATATTGCCCCTGTGAACAAATCCCCCAAATATTTTGAAAATATGTTAATTGAGATAATGTAAATAATAAAGGCGTTGGATACTGGTGTTTAAATCCAAGGTACTTTTAGAAGTCAGAAACGAGGCATAAAACTTATTGCTTCATGATCATTTTATTAAGAATTGATCAAACAATGAGAACACAAACAAACAGGCAGACTTACTAGTTATGAAGAGGATCTAAAGATGGCACCTAGCATAAACAGCTACTTTTACCCAAAAGATAAGAAAATTCCATAGATAACAATAGTCCAATTAGGAAATACTATTTAATACTGTAGTAAAATTAACCAAGGAGAAAACACTAATAAAAAAAATTCCAAGAAGCTAAGAAGGTTCTAGAATTATACTTTATATAGACACTAGACATATATTCAATTTTTATTATGTATATAAAGGCTACTTAAAATACTATATCAGATAACTAATTGTTAAACTACATAGAAAATGAGAATTGAAATTAAACAGTCAGATACAACAATTTCAATTTTCTCTCCCCCCCCAACCCGATTCTAATTCACATGTTTAGAATCATTACAACTGAAAATTCAGAGGGAGAAAAGATTTGTGCCATCTACGTTACATGTAAAAATCTACTTGGGTTATAAAATATCAAAGAATATATATTCTTCAAAGTATTCATAAGATTATGTCATGGTTAGGAACACTGAAGCAAGTTTGAACTATTCTGGTAATGATCACCTTCAAGTGGTAAAACTCTGTAAATTATGATAATGCATATTAGCATGAATAATATGATTCATAATATTAAACAACCCCAGCTTCTGAGACTTGGATGAATATGATCAGTCAAATTAGTTATGTCTTCAGATTCATGGTAAGTACAACACTCTTTCCTTATTACTACATGTTTCCCCCCACCTCCAAATGCTGAGAGAAGATCCAACTTCTTACGATTTTGTAGAATCACTTACGCATGGCAACCATTTCTTTTGTTATTTTTCCTAAGGCTTCAGCAGTGTCATTGATTACTCTTTATAAGGCTGCAGCAACATTTTTAATCTCTCTTGTACTCCTTGCAACACCATAAAATAGGAATAAAATTGATGCAAAATGATCGCCTTCTGAAATGTCTCATTTACTTTTAGATTCAGAAGGTTAAGTGTGTATGTCTCCTGGCAGGAAAATCATATCCTAAGATCCTAACCAATTGCTTGGAAGACAGGTGAAAGCTCCATTTCCATATTGTTCCATGAAAATTCTAAATCTTCACAATCGTCCTAGCTCTCTATTGTTGGATTTATTTAGAAGTCAGGAATGAAGCATAAAACTTCACAATCATTTTATTAAGAGTTGATCAAGCAAAGGGAACAGAACAGTGACAAGAGGTCTTGGTAGTTGATGAAGAGGATCTAAAGATAGCACCTAGCATAAAACAGCTACTTTTATGCCCCAAAAATAAGAACATTCAATAGATAATAATCCAATTAAAAATACTTATTTAATACTGTAGTAAAATTAACCAAGGAGAAAATACTAGCCATTTAATGAAAGAACAAGAAGCATCTTGAATTATACTCTGTTTAGCATCTAGAGGCATATTAAACTGTTAAGTATATAAAGGCTACTTAAAATACAAGCAGATAATTGATTGTTAAACTGCAAAGAAAATTAAAATTAAACGTTGGATCCAACAAAGGTCGATCAGAATATTAATGATTATTTTTTGTTTCTCTTCTATATTAGAATACCTTAGAATACATAACGATGGCAGCAATGTCCAAAGTATTTGCTGTATCAGCAACATATCCATATCAAGTGATACGTGCTCGGCTGCAGGATCAACATACCCAGTACTCAGGAGTAATGAATGCCATATGGAGAACATTCAGGTAAGATTTTTAAAAAAGGACTTTAAACGAGGTTAAATCACTGCTGCACCATTTAACAGTAACATTGCAGATCTGAATATAACCATACCTTCACATTGCTTTTGTATCTTGCAGTGACCTTTGACACCTTTCTTATTAAGAATCTATTTGCCTCTGCCTTAAAAGTATTCATAGGTGGCTAAGGAGTAGGTTAATTGGTATTGTAAATTATCCTGTAATTAGGCTAGGGTTAAATAGGTGGGCTGTGCTGCTGTTTGGGCCAGAAAGACCTGTTCTGCTTTTTCTCGCTAAATAAAATAAATAAAAAGAGAGTTCTAATGACTCATGACCCTCTGAGACAGGGGTTCACTACTGGGGTCCAAGGACCCCTTCCTTAATGGTATTGGTCCATGGCATAAAAAAGGTTAGGAACCCCAGCTCTGAGAGAGGTAATTTTTGTTCCTCTCTCTTAAGTGGGCGACTTCTTATTTTTAAACTAACGCGTAGTTCTCGTTAAGAAGAAGTAGCCTTTCTCTGACCTGCAGACTCTTTATACACTTTAATCAAGCCTCATTTTTCTAAGCTCGGGCAGATACAAGCCTAGCTGATCCAACCTTTCCTTGTAAGACAACCAAAGGGAGGCACATTGATGCAGCAGATGGAGTTATTTCCTTACAACGCCAATGACTTGGGTTCATTCCTGACCTGCAGTGGGGGGGAATGTGTGTTTGGAGTTTGCATTTTCTCTATTTGGGTTTTCTCCAGATATTTCAGTTTCCACTGGATTATTAGGTTAATTGTCCCTAATGTGCAGTTAAGTGTTTGGATCCAGAGATAAAAGAAGAATTACCGTAGATTCCGGACTACAGAGCGCACCTGATTAAAAGCCGCAGGCTCTAATTTTAGAAATAAAATCAATTTTTTAATTGTAAAGGCCGCACCGGATTTTAGGCCGCACCGCTACTTTTAAATATACATACGTATCAGTAACACAAATTACGTTGCATATACTTTTTTACTGAACAGCACGAACAACATTCCAATATCTCCTAGCGACTGGTAAAAATATATATACTGCAGCCTACCAGGAAAAGTTATTGATCGACTTTAACTTAAAAGCAGCGTTTTCGCTCGGGTCTAATCGGGTCTGACGCGCTTGCGCAATGCGATCGGGTCTAATCGGGTCTGACGCGCTTGCGCATTGCGATCGGGTCTAATCGGGTCTGACGCGCTTGCGCAATGCGATCGGGTCTAATCGGGTCTGACGCGCTTGCGCATTGCGATCGGGTCTAATCGGGTCTGACGCGCTTGCGCAATGCGATCGGGTCTAATCGGGTCTGACGCGCTTGCGCATTGCGATCGGGTCTAATCGGGTCTGACGCGCTTGCGCAATGCGATCGGGTCTAATCGGGTCTGACGCGCTTGCGCATTGCGATCGGGTCTAATCGGGTCTGACGCGCTTGCGCAATGCGATTGGGTCTAATCGGGTCTGACGCGCTTGCGCAATGCGATCGGGTCTAATCGGGTCTGACGCGCTCGGGTCTTGCTTTTCTTCGAGTATTTTCCATGTTGATGAGGGTGAGTACAAATGACTGATTTACAATAATTTAATTGTGAAAGTGCGCTTGATTTATCGTACAATTTCATTGGACCTCTGTGAACTACTCATCAATTTTATTGGTCTACTGTTACGAGGCAAAATGTTTACGAGGCGGCATGAAAAAAAACCATGTATTAGCCGCTCTGGATTATAGGCCGCAGAGTTCAAAGCTGTTCAAAATGTGGGGAAAAAGTAGCGGCTTATAATCCGGAATCTACGGTAGTGTAAATGGGTGCTTAAAATGATCTTGGTGAGCCACGTTCCATGTTGTGTCTCTATGTGACTATCCATCCACACCAGGCTGGTGATCTAGAATTCTTTGTCACGTACATGGAATTTAACAATGTCTTCTGCTATAAATCTTCAGTACATTGAATGATTCTGTCTTCCTCTTGTGATCTCTTGTGTAGCAGTCGTACGTTCTGGAATTCTCCTACCTATTAACTCCACCTGTAATACACTGACTTCTCCCAGCATCTTTAGCTGACCACACTTCTCTGAACTGTATTGGAATACTTTTAAATTTTGATGATGCTTTATATGTAAATTGTGCCAATTGAAGGGGTCTTTGGATATTTTAATTGTTGCTAGTCTTGTACTAAGTATGCTGATCTAGGTGAAGATGTTTATTTTTTTACCCTGGTGACATTTCTATTACTCCCAATGCTTTACTTAGTTCTTCTGACACAAAAGGTAGAAAGTTCAAACAGCACTCTATTTGAACCATACCATAGAACATTACAGCACAGAAACAGGCCTTTTGGCCCTTCTTGGCTGTGCCGAACCTTTTTTCTGCCTAGTCCCACTGACCTGCACCTGGGCCATATCCCTCCAAACCCCTCTCATCCATATTCCTGTTCAAGTTTTTCTTGAATGTCAGAAGTGAGCCCACATTCACCACTTCATCTGGCAGCTCATTGCACACTCCCACCACTCTGCGTGAAGAAGCCCCCCCCCATGTTCCCTTTAAACTTTTCCCCCTTCACCCTTAATCCATGTCTTCTGGTTTTTCTCTCTCCTAGCCTCAGTGGAAAAAGCCTGCTTGCATTCACTGTATCTATACCCATCATAATTTTATACACCTCTATCAAATCACCCCTCATTCTCCTACGCTCCAGGGAATAAAGTCCTAACCTATTCAACCTTTCTCTGTAACTCAGTTTCTTAAGTCCCGGCAACATCCTTGTAAACCTTCTCTGCACTCTTTCAACCTTATTAATATCCTTCCTGTAATTCGGTGACCAAAACTGCACACAATACTCCAAGTTCGGTCTCACCAATGTCTTGTACAACCTCACCATTACATTCCAACTCCTATACTCAATACTTTGATTTATAAAGGCCAATGTACCAAAAGCTCTCTTTACAACCCTATCTACTTGTGACGCCACTTTTAGGGAATTATGTATCAAACTAGCAACAGAGGAGCTGAAGGCAGTGTGGACAGGGCCAACGAACTTAACCTGTTCTTCAACAGATTTGACACTGTGGCCCCTGCCCATCCCCCACATGATTCATCTGTTGTCAGCCCCCAACCAACACATACTCCACTCTCCCCTCCTACCCCTCCTCACAGCCCCCCACCCTGCTCTCATGACTACACCCCTCCCCCACCTGAAACCACCACGGTGGGCTTCACAGCTGAACAGGTGAGAAGACAGCTGAAACGTCTCCACCCAAGCAAGGCTGCAGGCCTGGATGGTGTCAGCCCCAGGGTGCTCAAAGCCTGTGCCCCCCCAGCTATGTGGAGTACTTCACCATATTTTCAACCTGAGCCTGAGTCTCCAAAGGGTTCCTGTGCTGTGGAAGACATCCTGCCTCGTTCCTGTACTGAAGACGCTGCACCCCAGTGGCTCCAATGACTACAGACCGGTGGCATTGACCTCCCACATCATGAAGACCCTGGAGAGACTTGTTCTAGAGCAGCTCCGGCCTATGGTTAGGCCACGCTTAGACCCCCTCCAGTTCGCCTACCAGCCCCAACTAGGAGTTGAGGATGCCATCGTCTACCTGCTGAACAGTGTCTACGCCCACCTGGACAAACCGACGAGCACTATGAGGGTCATGTTTTTTGACTTCTCCAGTGCGTTCAACACCATCCGCCCTGCTCTGCTGGGTGAGAAGCTGACAGTGATGCAGGTGATGCTTCCCTGGTATTATGGATTATTGATTACCTGACTGGCAGACCACAGTACGTGTGCTTGCAACACTGTGTGTCAGACAGAGTGGTCAGCAGCACTGGGGCTCCACAGGGGACTGTCCTGTCTCCCTTTCTCTTCACCATCTACACCTCGGACTTCAACTACTGCACAGAGTCTTGCCATCTTCAGAAGTTTTCTGATGACTCTGCCATAGTTGGATGCATCAGTAAGGGAGATGAGGCTGATGAGGCTGAGTACAGGGCTACGGTGGGAAACTTTGTCACATGGTGTGAGCAGAATCATCTGCAGCTTAATGTGAAAAAGACTAAGGAGCTGGTGGTGGACCTGAGGAGGGCTAAGGCACCGGTGACCCCTCTTTCCATCCAAGGGAT
Organism: Hemitrygon akajei; assembly: GCF_048418815.1. Taxonomy (NCBI): domain Eukaryota; kingdom Metazoa; phylum Chordata; class Chondrichthyes; order Myliobatiformes; family Dasyatidae; genus Hemitrygon; species Hemitrygon akajei. The sequence goes on along the minus strand of NC_133124.1, from coordinate 135,048,692 downwards.
CAGTATGGACATGATGGAGGATTACAAATACCTGGGGATATGAATTGACCATAAACTGGACAGGTCAAAGAGCACTGAGGTTGTCTATAAGAAGGGTCAGAGCCGTCTCTATTTCCTGAGGAGACTAAGATCGTTTAACATCTGCCGGATTATGCTGAGGATGTTCTCCGAGTCTGTGGTGGCCAGTGCTATCATGTTTGCTGTTGTGTGATGGGGCAGCAGGCTGAGGGTTGCAGACACCAACAGAATCAACAAACTCATTTGTAAGGCCAATGATGTTGTGGGGGTGGAACTGGACTCTTGATGGTGGTGTCTGAAAAGAGGATGCTGTCCAAGTTGCATGCCATCTTGGACAATGTCTCCCATCCACTCCATAATGTACTGGTTAGGCACAGGAGTACATTCAGCCAGAGACTCATTCCACAGAGATGCAACACTGAGCATCGTAGGAAGTCATTCCTACCTGTGGCCATCAAACTTTACAACTCCTCCCTCGGAGTGTCAGACACTCTGAGCAAATAGGCTGGTCCTGGACTTATTTCCGCTTGGCGTAATTTACTTATTATTATTTAATTATTTAAGGTTTTTTGGTTTATGGTTTTTATATTGTTATATTTCTACAGTATTCTTGGTTGGTGCGACTGTAATGAAACCCAGTTTCCCTCGGAATCAATAAAGTATGTCTGTCTGTCTGTACTCCCAGATCCCTCTGTTCTACTGCACTCCTCGGTGTCCTACCATTTAGCTTGTATGTTCTACCTTGGTTTGACCTTCCGAAGTTCAATACCTCTCACTTGTCCACATTAAACTCCATCTGCCATTTTTCTGCCACTCCTCCAACTGGTCCAAATCCCTCTGCAAGCTTTGAAAACCTTCCTTACTGTCCACTACACCTCCAATCTTTGTATCATCAGCAAATTTGCTGATCCAATTTGCCACATTATCATCCAAATCATTGATATAGACTGACTTGGTGTAACCAAGCAGAGTCCACTGCCAAGAAGGCCCACCAACGCTTTACTTCCTGAGAAAGCTGAAGAAATTTGGCCTGTCCCCTAAAACCCTCACTAATTTTTATAGGTGCACCGTAGAAAGCATTCTTCTAGGGTGCGTCACAACCTGGTATGGGAGTTGTCCTGTCCAAGACCGGAAGAAGCTGCAGAAAATGGTGAACATAGCCCAGCACATCACACAAACCAATCTTCCATCCTTGGACTCACTTTACACCACACGCTGTCGGAGCAGTGCTGCCAGGATAATCAAGGATAAGACCCACCCAGCCAACACACTTTTTGCCCCTCTTTCCTCCAGGAGAAGGTTCAGGAGCATGAAGATTTGTACGGCCAGATTTGGGAACAGCTTCTTTCCAACTGTGATAAGACTGCTGAACAGATCCTGACCTGGATCTGGGCCGTACCTTCCAAATATCTGGACCTGACTTGCACTACCTTACTTTCCCTTTTCTATTTTCTAATTATGATTTGTAATTTAAATTTTTATTATATTTACTTCGATTTGTACTTCAGGGAGCGTGAAGCGCAGAAACAAATATCACTGTGATGATTGTACGATCTAGTATCAATTGTTTGGTGACAATAAAGTTAAAGTGTTAAAATTATAGATGACAAATAACAATGGACCGAACACTGATCCCTGTGGCACACCACTGGTCACAGGCCTCCACTCAGAGTAGCAATCCTCCACTACCACTCTCTGACTTCTCCCACTGAGCCAATGTCTAATCCAATTTACTACCTCACCATGTATACCTAGCGACTGAATCTTCCTAACTAACCTCCCATGCGGGACCTTGTCAAAGGCCTTACATCCACTGCCTTCCCTTCATCCACTTTCCTGATAACTTCCTCGAAAAACTCTAATAGATTGGTTAAACATGGCCTACCACGCACAAAGCCAAGCTGACTGTTTCTAATAAGTCCCTGTCTATCCAAATACTTGTAGATCCTATCTCATAGTAATCCTACCAATAATTTTCCTACTACTGATGTCAAACTTACCGGCCTATAATTTCCCGGCTTACTTTTTGAGCCTTTTTTAAACAATGGAACTACATGAGCTATCCTCCAATCCTCCGGCACCTGACCCGTGGATATCTACATTTTAAATATTTCTGCCAGGGCCCCTGCAATTTCAACACTAGTCTCCTTCAAGGTCCGAGGGAATATCCTGTCAGGTCCTGTGGATTTATCTGCTCTGATTTGCCTCAAGACAGCAAGCACCTCCTCCTCCTCTTTAATCTGTATAAGTTCCATGACCTCCCTACTTGTTTGCCTTGTTTCCGTAGACTCCATTCCAGTTTCCTTAGTAAATACAGATACAAAAAAAAACATTTAATATCTCTCCCATTTCTTATGGTTCCATACATAGCCGACCACACTGATCTTCAAGAGGACCAATTATATCCCTTACTATCCTTTTGCTCTTAACATACCTGTAGAAGCTCTTAGGATTATCCTTCAACCTGACTGCCAAAGCAACCTCATGTCTTTTTTGCCCTCCTGAGTTCTTTCTTAAGTATTTTCTTACTCTTTTTATACTCAAGTATACTCCTCTTATTTCCTCCTTGTTCTGCCCCTCCTGTAGCCAAGTTTCACTAATGGCTGTGATGTCATAATTCCACGTATCAATCCAGGCGCTCAACTCATCTGCCTTTCCCACAATACTCCTTGCATTGAAATATACACACCTCAGAAGATTGTTACCACCACACACAACCTTACTATTTGTGACTTTGCCTGAACTACTAACATCATTTATTTTTACCCCCGTTCCACTATCTGCTCTGGCACTCTGGTTCCCATCCCCCTGTAGGTCTAGTTTAAACCCTCCCCAATAACACTAGCAAACCTCCCTGCAAGTATATTGGTCCCCTTGTAGTTCAGGTGTAACCCGTCTCTCTTGTACAGGTCCCACCTGCCCCAGAAGAGGTCCCAATGATCTAGAAATCTGAAACCCTGCCCTCTACACCAGTTTCTCAGCCACGTGTTCATCTGCCAGAGCATCGTACTCTTACCCTCACTGGCACGTGGCACAGGCAGCAATCCAGAGATTACTACCCTCGAGGTCCTGTTTTTCTACTTCATACCAAGCTCTCTGTACTCACTCTTCAGGACTTCCTGACTCTTTCTACCTATGTCATTAGTACCGATGTGTACCAGGACATCTGCCTGATCACCCTCCCACTTCAGAATGCTGTGCATGCGATCAGAGACATCCCTGACCCTGGCACTCAGGAGGCAATAAACCATCTGGGAGTCTCTGTCACGACCACAGAATCTCCTGTCTGTACCCCTGACTATGGAGTTCCCTATCACTACGTCTCTCCTCTTCCTTCTTCCTCCCTCCCTTCTGCACTGCAGAACCAGACTCAGTGCCAGAGATCCGGCTGCCACAGCTTGTCCCAGGTAAGCCATCCCCCCCCCAACAGAATCCAAATCGATATACCTGTTTTAGAGGGGAATGGCCACGGGGAACCCTGCACTACCTGTCCTTTCCTCTTCCCTCGCCTGACGGTAACCCAGTTACCTGTGCCCTGTTCCTTAGGTGTAACTACCTCCCGGAAGCTACTATCTATAAACTCCTCATTATCCTGAATGATCCGGAGGTCATCCAGCTTCTGCTCCAGTTCCCTAATGCGGTTTGTTTGGAGCTGCAGCTGGATGCACTTCTTGCAGGTGTCATTGTCAGGGACACCGGAGGTCTCCCTGACTTCCCACATCCTGCAAGAGGAGCATTCCAACATCCTGCCTGACATATTCTCTAGTCTGAACAAAAAAAAGAAAAACAAAAACTTACCGGAACCTACCCTTGCCTCTGCCTGTTTCTCGCCAAAGCCGTCCCACTCCGACTCAGTCCACTCAACAATGGCCGCTACGACAAATGTAGGAAAAAAGCAGCAAGAGGCCATTTGCTTCTTTGTTCCTGCTGCATTATTCGTTATGATCGTGTTAATTGATTTCTTATTGTTTGTCTCCTTCACTAAGCCCCTTAATGTTCTAATTTACTGATTTCTGGGTTGAAAACACACAGTGGCCAAGCACTCTTGTGCAGTGAATTACAATGATTCAGAACAATCTGGGTGAGGAATTTCTTCTCAATTCCCTCTTGAAGGGCTGACCCTTTGTTGCGGTATGATCTAGACACCCAATCCGGGAGAAACAACTCCGCACCTACCCGTTGAAGCCCCATAAGAATTTTGTATGTTTCGTGATATTGCAAGGTGTTATTGTTAGAATAATCTGGGTGTTCTTGTATGCAAATCATTGGAATTTAAGATGTATATATAATTACCTTTCCCCAATTACCTGCTCTATACTGAGTATAGACACAGTTTACCCCAATTAAAGTGGCCTGGTGAGGCCGCAGCTCATTGGGTATATTTAAAGCAGAGATTGCTAGGTTCTTCATTGGTGAGGGTGTCAAAGGTTACAGGGAGACAATAGGAGAATGTGGCTGAGAGGGAAAAACAAACCTGCCATGATCGAATAGTGGAGCAGACCTCATGGGCCAAATGGCCTAATTCTGCTCCTATGTCTTATGTTCTTGTTGTTACACTTTTCACAGAAAATTTGTTTGTCAAATTCTCCACTTTGCTTTGCCTAGTCCCACTGGAAGAAGGATGTACATGCAACACAAGAATGTAGATACAGGTCTAGATAATCCCTGGAAATACGAGATTGCAGATGCTGGAATGTAGAGCAAAAAGTAAATTTCTTCTCGTATAACAAACCTGCCATGTCAAATATCAATCTTGTGATTCATTACTGCACTTCCTGTATTACATATCGATCTTCTATAGTAGACTCGGCGTGCACGATATATATTAGCTGTGGTCTCACGAGGGCTCTATGTAATTGGAGCAAGGTATGTCTATACTCAATATAGAGCAGGTAATTTGGATAAGTAACCATATATGCATTTTAACTTCCAGTGATTTGCATACAAATATGCCCAGATTACTCTTAACACTAACCCCCTTGCAATCTTCCACCATTCTAAGAAAAAAACTATTTAGTCTACCAAAATGACTTCATGTTTTTCCATATTAATTTATTGCAAAGACTTTTTTTATTGTAATTGTAGTGTAAAATTGTTCAAATAGTATCATTAAAAATGTTTCACCAGTACAGTAAAATTACGGCAGAATGCCTGACCAGATTTACCATCTTTCAGGTGGAATGTGTAGCCTCATATTTGGATGATTGGTTTGGATATGACAGATATAATGACATTATGTAAGGAAAGGCAAGGGGTTTGTCTCTAACACTTTCCAGTATTTATTTTCGACCAAAATCAGATGAATTGGTATTTTGATTATAACTGTATGTTGGAAACCTTTACTTTCAAAACAGTAATTGTAGTTGAGTTTAGTAGCATAATTCAGAAATTCAAAATTTTTGGTTATCTTTCAGGAATGAAGGTATTCACGGATTTTACAAAGGAATCGTTCCAAATGTGGTCAAAGTGACACCTGCATGCTGCATTACATTTGTAGTGTATGAAAACGTTTCACAGTTTTTATTTGGTTTACGACAATCATGAACCATAGTTTATTGTCAGAATTTGAAACAAAGTTTTATTGTTCACTAAAGTCAGCAGGCACCAGGAAAACATAAGGTGCTTTCTAATTACTATTTGTAGCATTCCTGGTTGCAACAGTAATATTTCAGCACCATGGTTAAAATAATATTTATTTAACTTAATGAATATGTAAAGCTTGCAGATAAATTATAAGTGCAATTCTAATTTTTTAAAGATTATATGTTAACTCGAGGATAAAATATGTAATATTTAATAATTGCCCTTTATCAATGTGTTGACACTATAATCAACAAGTAATCATTATCAAATATTTAGTGTCAAGCTGAATTGCTTTTTAAAAATGATTTGTATTCCTGCAAACTTTTGTAATAAATTACATTTGGTTATGGGTTGTTACTTTGGATATAAGAATTTTATTCCAATGTAATTTAATAAGTAGTTACTTATGACTTAACAGGAAATATTGAGCTTTAGGAACACTTATAAGGTGACATGTACATGTACTTCATGATGTCACTAAATCTACTTAGTGCTTTGAAGCTTGCTAATAGGTAGGAGAACTGAATAAAGATCTTAGTTTTTTAAGACCTGTCTCTTGCCAACAAATTTAATCCAACAGCTTCAGTAATGTTTTGATCTGATGGCTTCCGTTAATCCATTATGAGTGCTACTCTGTTTCCTGCAATATGATACGTATAGTTACATTTAAGCTTCGTTGTTAGTCTCAGTTGATTGCCATCAAGTGAGTTAAGTATCATTTCTGGAGATAGATTTTCTTCAATAACATTACCTTTTTTAAATCATAACATTTTGAGACCTGGGGGAGAGATTCAGTTGGAATAAATCTGAACTGTTATTGCGCTGGGATATAAAAGCAAGAGTATATTGCTGAGGCTTTATAAGGTGTTGGTCAGACCACATCTGTAATTGTTGTGAGCAGTTTTGGGCTCCATATTGAGGAAGGATGAACTGGCATTGGAGAGGGTCCAAAGTAGATTCACAATAAAGATCCTGGTGATGAAAGGGTTAATTATATGTGGCGCTGTAGACGGCACTGGGCCTGTACTCGCTAGAGTTAAGAAAGATGAATGGGGATCTCATTGGAACCTACTGAATATTGAAAGCCTAGATAGAGTGGGCATGGGCAGGATGTTTCTGGCCATGAAGAATCTAGGACCAGAGCATAGAACATTAGAATAAAAGGGTGTCCACTCAGAACAGGTGAGGAGGAATTGCTTTAGCCAGAGGGTGGTGAGTCTGCAGAACTATTGTCACAGACAACTGTGGAAGCCAAGTCACTAGGTATATTTAAAGCAGACGGTGATAGGTTCTTGATTAGTATTGGTGGTAAAGGTTACAGGGAAAAAGCAGAAGAATGGGGTTGAGAACATAATCTGCCTAATTCTGCACCTGTGTCTTCTGCACTTAATAATGACCATGCAAGAAGTGTAATAATATCTTGGATAACTGAGATTAGTTACAACAACTTGGTTTTAACAAGGGCCAGTCTCACAGAAAACTTGTTTGTCAAATCTTCCAGGTTGCTTTTTATTTAGAGATATTGAAGTCTTATTTCTTTATAATTGTTTACAAATGCAATATATGGAAATCATGTCAGTTTTGCAATTTTCTAACACAAAGCAGCACAATACTTTTTAAAAAAAATACCAATAGTATAAATTTGTTCAAGTTGCTCCAAATAGTAAAGTACATAGATGATCATTTTCAATTGGACAATACAATACAGCCCTTCATATATTTGCATGAGAATCAGGAGAGTGATGTAATGGATAACTGGTTCCATATTTCTAACACGCCAAGACAAGAAATAGAGCTATACAATCAAAATTTAACTATCTAAATTCCTTGGAAATTCAGATACATGAGTGTAATGGCATTAATTTTGATACTTTTATTGGACAACTTAAAGTTGACAATTTTTCATAATATGGTTTCTACAAGAGCAAGCTGGTTCTGATAGCTTTGCTTATGCAGAATGAAAACTATTTTGGCAATTCTTCAATGATCAGGCGTGAAACTGAGTTCCAGCCAGTTGAAGCATCGCCTTGTGGGTACCCATCTGAACACAACCCAATCCAGAGAGAAACATCCACAAGTCCAGCATTGATTCCTTCACATAGGCCTTCCACTGATGGGGGGAAAAAAGTAAATTGAAAATTATTAGAAAGCTGCAAGAAACACAGGTAACTTATTTTTAAAGTAAAGATAAAGGTCTGCTTCATTCACATGTTCATCAAACCGTACAGGGAAGTGCATTATTTGCATCAAATCAAACCAGCAAGGATTGTGCTGAGCAGCCCAAAAGTGCCATGTGCTACCAGCACCAACATAGCATGCCCACAGCTTACTAACCCTAACCGCAGGTCTTTGAAATGTGCAAGGAAACCAGAGCACCCAGAGGAAACCCATGTAGTCGCATAGAAACTTCTCACAGCCAGTGGTGGGAATCAAACCCTGACCTTAACGGCTCGTGCTGTAAAGTGATGCACTAACTACTGTGCTCCTATGCCGTGCCAAGCAGCACTCCTTGCTGAATTCTCTTGCAAAGAAAGCCATTATATTACAAGACATATCTAAGTTTTCCAAGTAGATTTTGACGTGGTTTGTTTCCTCTTTGTCTCCCCAACTCGCAAGTGACATCTTGACTGGAAGAAAAGATTAAAAACTTAACTGTTTGATGTGAAAGTAATGGATGGTGAATCAAACAAAGGAAAACAACTGGAGTCAGGAAACTTGCACCAGTTTGACAAAAGATATATTAGTAGAAATGAGCACTACAGCCAAAGCCTGATTTTTAACTTCTACATTAGAAATTTTCTTTTAATATCAATAGGTATTCTAATAAGCAGCATTGGGAAATTCAGGAGTTAGAAAGCTAGTACGAGATATTGAAGAAAAGAGGATATTGTAAATTTTGTGGAATTGATTTGTCAGCTGGAGCCACCAGTCATTTATTGAGAGGAAATGTACTGTAGGGAAGACAATAGTTATCAGTATAGGATGACAATAGCCATAAGTCAAAGCAGAGGGATAATCAAGAAGATGAGTGGTGGTCCAAATTAAATGGTTCCATTTAATATCAGAACATGTATGGAATGTACAATGTGAAATTCTTACTCTTTGCAGACATCCATGAAAGATGAAAACACCAAAGAACGAATGACAGAGAAACACAAGAACCCCAAACCCTCCCCCACCCCCTCCCATGAACAGGCAGTAGCAAAGCATCAACTCGCCCCTTCACCCCACTTCTTCTGGCAGGAAGCATCTGTGCCAAGCCCGCAAAGACCCCATGATCTGCAGTCCAACAAAAACAGTCAAAACCCCAGCACTTCAACATGCCATAGTGCGTCTTCCCCCCTCCTCCCCTTTCCCACTTTCCCCTTTTTTCTCCCCTTCACCCCATTCCCCCCTCTTCCACCCACCCTCTCACCACCACCCCCCCCACAGCAAGAGGGAGACCAACAGATCGCTGTTTCAGTGTTACAATCTGATGCTGCACTTACTCGAGCTCACCCGACTCAAGAACTAGTAGACCTCCTCCTCCCCTAGCCAAGGTTAAAAGTTCAAAGTAAATTTATTATCAAAGTACTATTACGCCTGTGGCCCCCTCCTTTTTGAGAATCACAGGATCACTATTGCTTCGAGTCAGGAGACCCAGGAAATGAGAGAGAGACACGCAGATACCTCAATGTTTGGAATGTGTCTTGGGCCTCCGAGATACAACGCCACGAAACAGGTCACTGTCTTTTGGAGACGGAATTGTGTATTGAATACTGTACGATTCATCGAAGCCCCCCAGGCAATGAACCAAGGGGGGTTGGTGGAGGGATTGCATCATCCCAACCTGATTGACATCTGAGACCCTGTGAGTCAGGATAAAAGAGGGTCTGTGGGAACAGCCCCTCAGACGCACCAGAAGAAATGCTAGAACTCCTGTAACAGCGTAATAGCGAAAGCCTGTGGAAAAGCCCACGTGCGTCCTTTTCCATTTGCCTCGGAATAGGTGGGCCTTTACCACGGAAGCCCGGCTTTAGCTAACCACAAAGGGGAAATCAGCCCCCAACGACTCTCGAAGGATTGACATCATAAAAGGAATGGGCAAGTTAAACCTCCGTCTCTCTCTCCAACCAACAAGCTGCAGCTTGAATGAACTTGAGTGACTTTTATATTTCCATCGGACAATACATTATCCCCTAGACAACGATAGAGCTATTTCTTATTGATTATTATTATACCCGCACTTTTAGATTTAGTATTGACGACGTATATTATATGTATGTTTGCATTGATATTATTTTTGTGTATTTTTATCAACAAATACTGTTAAAAATAGTACCATCAGACTTCAATGGACCTCTCTATCTTTGCTGGTAAGTGACCCAGTTATGGGGTACGTAACAATTGGGGGCTCGTCTGGGATTTGACACCAAATTGGGAGGCCAGTGAATCGGGCTTGTAAGTCCAAACTTGGATCTGGTTACGCGGGTAGCCAGATGGGAAACCAGCAAAGATGGACGTGGGTGAATTTATAGAAAACCCGACTCTGGAGGCGCTAGAGGTGGCCACCAAATCAGACTTGATAAATTTGGCGAAGGGGTTAAACCTCGCAGAGGTGAGGTTGTCAATGAAAAAGCGGGAGGTGCGAAGGGCAATAACTCAGTATTATATTGGGAAGAATGTGTTTGCAGCTGAGGTGTTGGAAAATATCCCTGAAAAGGTACCAGCTAGTGGGACGGCTCAGTTAGAGTTGGAGAAATTAAGGTTGGAACATGCAATTAAGTTAAAGCAGCTGGAAGCAGCCGAGAAAGAGAAAGAAAGAGCTAAGAGAAAGAAAGAGCCGAGAAAGAAAGAAAGAGCCGAGAGAGAGAAAGAAAGGGCCGACAAACAAAGGGAGCATGCGCTCCAGCTAAAGGAGTTAGAGGTGAAACGGGAGCATGAGCTCCAGCTAAAGGAGTTAGAGGTGAAATGGGAGCATGAGCTCCAGCTAAAGGGGTTAGAGGTGAAACAGGAGCATGACAGGGCTGAGAAACAAAGAGAGCATGAAATTCAGTTAAAACAGCTGGAAGCAGCTGAAAAAGACAAGGAAAGAGCCGAGAAGGAAAGGGAGGCAGAGAAACAGAGGAAACATGACTTGGAGATGGAGAAGTTAAGGCAAGAGCAACGAGTTCAGGGGTCAGACCGAGAGGAGCGGTTTAATGTTAGTCGGGATTTGAGGTTAGTACCTCCATTTGAGGAGATGGATGTTGATAGTTATTTCTTGCTTTTTGAGAAGGTGGCAGTGAATCAGAAGTGGCCCAAAGAGCAGTGGGTGGCGTTGTTACAAAGTGTGTTAAAAGGGAAGGCACAACGAGCCTATGCGGCATTGTCCATGGAGGAGGAAGAGGCAGAGAGTTATGACAAAGTAAAAGCGGCCATTCTCCGGAGTTACGAATTAGTACCTGAAGCGTATAGACAAAAGTTCAGAAATTTAAAGAAAGGGTGGAATCAGACGTATACCGAGTTTGCCTATGAGAAGGGTGTGCTCTTGGACCGTTGGTGCACAGCAGAGATAGTGGAAGACGATTTTTGGCATCTCAGGGAGTTAATTCTGATTGAAGAATTTAAAGGTTGTGTTTCGGAGGATATCCAGATGTATTTGAATGAGAAGCCGAATAAGTCCATCTTTGAATTTGCTAGGTTCGCAGATGAATATGCCCTAACCCACAAGACAAAGTTTTCCTCGAATAAAAGTTCCCAGAGAGACTGTGGGAATGATAGAGAAAGTCCGCCGGCTGAGGCAGAGGTCCCACCGGGAGCTAGTGGTAAGGTTGGGGAGGAGAGGCAAGACGGCCAGAGATTTCCGGGCTTGACCTGTTGTAATTGTGGAAAGGGGGGACAAATTGCATCTAGGTGCTTTGCTCCGAGGAAGGAGACAGGAAAAGGGAAAGCAGTGGTCCCTATCGGATGTGCCGTGGTAATCAATAAATCAACAAGAAATCCCTGGGTAGACAGAGTACGAAAAGGGTCTGAGACTTGTATGTCAAACGGAACCGTGTCTGTGAGGGGTGGGAGGTACACCAGTTCCAGTACGGATCTGGAGAGACACGGGCGCTGAATTGTCATTGATTAGCAGTAAGGTACTAGATTTTGGTCACAAGACGGGAATAGTAGCTGTGAAAGGAATAGGAAAAGGGATGGAAATGGTACCCTTGCATAGGATCATTCTGAATTGTGAGCTCGTTTCTGGACCAGTTGAAATGGGGGTGCGATCAGAATTCCCGAGAACTGACGCGGATGTCCTTCTGGGTAATGATTTAGCCGGTGGTAAGGTTTGGTCAGCAATGAAGCTGACGAGACAGCCGGTGGAGACTCCGCCCCTAGCTCCAAAGATCTATCCCGCATGCGCGATCACGCGCAGCCTGTCGAGAAAGGCAGCTGAGAATGAGAGCAGTTTAAATCAGGCCAGTATCGATTTGGCCGAGACGTTTTTACCGACCCTGTACCACGAGGGTTTGGAGGGTGGTAAAACAGAGAGTAGTAAAGTGAAAGAGAGTAAGGGAGAGGAGGTAGACCTGCCCTTAGCGAGGAGAAAAGTGCTAGAGGCACGAAATAAAGATGAGAAACAGATAAAGCTGTTAAAAGGTCCAGGGGTGGACATGGATGATCTGTCTGGTTTGGCAGAACTGTTTGAAGAAGTGGAAAGTTCTAAAGGTGTTCCCGATAATGAAATGAGGGCAGTCCTAGATGAAGTCCTTGAAGAAGTCTGCTGGGTTGGCAGATGAGGTTGTTTCAGCCCGCAGGGTTGAGTTTACTCTGGAAGGGAGTTGCCCAGAGAGTAGCTGGGAGAATCAGGGGAATTTAGAATTTGGACCGGGTACGGGTATTGAAAGCCTGGAAGAGGCAAATGTACCATTTGAGTGTGTCCAAGATGTGGATGCACTTGGTACTGAACCTAGTAATGAAGCTCAGAAAAAGTCTGAGGTATTTGATTCAGTTGAAAAGGAATGCAGTCCTTGTGGGTCAGATAGACATGATTCAGTGAAGAAAGGGTTAACCTCGGTAATAGTGGGAAGTGAGAGTTCCCAGGTGTTTGTGCTCGAAGAGGTGTCAAAGGTTAGCGAGGAGATAGCGGGTGGTGAAGTGACCATTCTTATTGAAGGTAAAGGGGCCCCACACGCTATTGTTATTCAAGAGTGTGGTGTGAAACCGCAGAATTCGAAATGCTGTTTGAACAAAGAGGGATCGCTGGTATCAAGACTCAATAGCCTCAAGGGTCCTGAAGAGAAAACTAGCAACTTGAGTAAAATTAAGGAATTGGGTGGAAATTCGGGAAATGGTCTAATTTTGGAACACATTGTTGATAAAATCACTCCTATGGAAGGAGCGGACGAAAGCCTATTTCGCCAGGGTGCGCCTGCTCCCCACGTGGGAACTAAACAGAAAAGAGGCGAGGGTTAATGGGGACGCCATTTTTAAATGGCAGAAGCCGGTTTTAAGGGATTTCGACAAAGCATGTGAATAATAAAGACAACCCCCATGGAAGCTTGCCTGTTAAGTTTGAAAGTAACATGAAGAGTAGTATTTGCATGAACTTTTGTAGTATACACGTAAGCTTAAGATCACAACTCTTTAGTTTTGTTTGCTGAAGGAAAGAAAAAAAAAGAAAAAATAGGTGGTTACTAAATTGGAGTCTGATGCTACAAGACTTTAGTAAGGTACAAGATGTTAAGATATAAAAGGAAGTGACAATGTAATCGTTACCTGTTTAGATGCTGAACTGAATGTATAACTGTATTACTCTGTAGTGAAAAGAAAAGCTTTTGTATTGTGTTAGATTCTAAAATCCTGTAAGACTCTGTATTACTCCGTTTTTACCGATGGTAAAAACGTGTTGAAGAAAGGGGGTGTTACGCCTCTGGCCCCCTCCTTTTTGAGAATCGCAGGATCGCTATTGCTTCGAGTCAGGAGACCCAGGAAATGAGAGAGAGATACGCAGATTCCTCAATGTTTGGAATGTGTCCTGGGCCTCCGAGATACAAAGCCATGGAACAGGTCATTGTCTTTTGGAGACGGAATTGTGTATTGAATACTGTACGATTCATCGAAGCCCCCCAGTCAATGAACCAAGGGGGGTTGGTGGAGGGATTGCATCATCCCAACCTGATTGACATCTGAGACACTGTGAGTCAGGATAAAAGAGGGTCTGTGGGAACAGCCCCTCAGACGCACCAGAAGAAATGCTAGAACTCCTGTAATAGCGAAAGTCGGTGGAAAAGCCCACGTGTGTCCTTTTCCATTTGCCTCGGAATTGGTGGGTCTTGCCACGGAAGCCCGGCTTTAGCTAACCACAAAGGGGAAATCAGCCCCCAACGACTCTCGAAGGATTGACATCATAAAAGGAATGGGCAAGTTAAACCTCTGTCTCTCTCTCCAACCAAAAGCTGCAGCTTGAATGAACTTGAGTGACTTTTATATTTCCATCGGACAATACATTATCCCCTAGACAACGATAGAGTTATTTCTTATTGATTATTATTATACCCGCACTTTTAGATCTAGTATTGACGACGTATATTATATGTATGTTTGCATTGATATTATTTTTGTGTATTTTTATCAACAAATACCATTAAAAATAGTACCATTAGACTTCAACGGACCTCTCTATCTTTGCTGGTAAGTGACCCAGTTACGGGGTACATAACAGTACATATACGTCATCATATACAAACTTAAAATTCATTTTCTTGCGAGCATAGTCAGTAAATCCAATAACTATAATAGAATCAATGGAAGACTGCACTCAACGGGGTGGACAGCCTGTGTGCAAAAGTCAGTAGAGTCCCTCATGCAACCAGAGGCAGCAATCCTCATTAATCAGGTAGTATAAAATTGTTGCTTAAGTTGTAGAATAGTAATGTGTAATGGTTCCTTAAGAAAGCCATTGGTTAGGCAGCTGTGTATTGGAGAAAACTACAGCAAGCAAAGTTAAGGTCCACCTGACTTTAATATTCTGATAGAATGTTAGCATGAAACTTTGACCTTTTAACATCATAAACCAGTGAGTTGTTATGTCTTCCGCTCGCAGTGAAAAATGGGGACAGCTCTTTCTCCCTTAATAGGGAGAGAGAGCCTGTGGTATGTTGAACACCAGTGAACAATGTAGTCTTTGGGGTAACTGCAAGTCTGTGTCTTTACTCTTGCTTTTGTTATGAACCCCGTAACTGGGTCACTTACCAGCAAAGATAGAGAGGTCCGTGAAGTCTGATGGTACTATTTTAACAGTATTTATTGGTAAAAATACACAAAAATAATATCAGTGCAAACATACAGATACTATACGTCGTCAATACTAGATCTAAAAGTGTGGGTATAATAATAATCAATAAGAAATAGCTCTATCGTTGTCTAGGGGATAATGTATTGTCCAATGGAAATATAAAAGTCACTCAAGTTCATTCAGGCTGCAGCTTTTGGTTGGAGAGAGAGACGGATTTTTAGAACTTGCCAGTTTTTCCTTTTTATGATGTCGATCCTTCGAAATGTCGTTGGGGTTGGTTTCTCCTTTTAGCTAAAGCCGTTCTTCCATGGTGAGGCCCACCAATTCCAAGGCAAATGGAAAAGGACGCATGCGGGCCCCCTACCGGCTGTCGCTATTAAACACCGTCACGGGATTTCTAGCGTTTCTCCTGGTGCGTCTAAAGGGGTTGTTCCCCAGACCCTCTTTTATCCTTACTCACGGGGTCTCAGATGTCAATCAGGTTGGGATGAGGCCATCCCTCAACCAGCCCCCTCAGAGTTGTTCCCTGAGGGCTTCAATGAATAGTACAGTACTCAATACACAAGTCCGTCTCCAAGAGACAATGGCCGTTATCCGTGGCTTTGTCTCGCTGAGGGCAGGACACACATTCCAAGCCCATGAGGATTCTCTCTCATTTCCTGGGTCCCCAGACCTGAATTAATAGCGATCTTACAATTCTCAAAAAGGAGGGGGCTACTTTGTACCCTTCGGCCCCTCAGAGTTGTGGCATGTTTGTAACACCCCCTTTCTTCAACGTGTTTTTACCATCGGTAAAAACGAAGTAATACAGAGTCTTACAGGATTTTAGAATCTAACACAATACAAAAGTTTCTTTTTCTACAAAGTAATACAGTTATACATGCACTTCAGCATCTAGATAAACAGTCCGCGAGCACATTATCACTTCCTTTAATATGCTGTATCTTAATATCGAACTCTTGCAGCATCAGACTCCAACTCAATAACCTCCTGTTTTTATTTTTCATATTGGCCAGGAATACCAACGGGTTGTGATCTGTATAAACGACTACGGGTTTTTGCGCTGGACAAATGTACACTTCAAAATGTTGTACCGCCAAAACAAGGGCCAACAATTCCTTTTCCACGGTAGAGTAATTCCTCTGGTGTACATTGAACTTCCGAGAGAAATATGCTACCGGGTGCTCCACTCCATCCCCTGCTTGCTGTAATAGGACTGCTCCTGCAGCCTCATCACTCACGTCCATCGCCAGGGAGAAGGGTGCTAACAAATCGGGTGCTTTTAACACAGGGTGATGGCATAATATGGCTTTTAACTTTTCAAAAGCATTCTGACAAGAATGGCTCCATTCAAATTTTTCCTCCTTCCGTAGGAGTTTTGTAAGTGGGAGAGCAATATTCGCAAAATTTTTACAGAATTTCTGATAGTATCCCACCATGCCCAAAAACCTTCTCAGCGCCCTTTTATTGGAGGGTACAGGGACCTCAGAAATAGCCTGTACCTTTGCTTACACAGGTGTCAACTGCCCCTCTCCTACCACATACCCCAAGTATGTGATTGTGGCATGACCAAATTCACTCTTTGCGAGGTTTACTGTAAGTTGGGCTGCCGACATCCTCAAACAGATTTTCTACAGCCTCCATGTGCTCCATGAGCCTCCATGTGCTCCTCCCAGGTGTCACTCCAAACTACCATATCGTCAAGATAAGCCTTGGTGTGGGTTAACCCCTTTATCACTGTGTCTATCATCCTCTGGAATGTCCCTGGTGCATTTTTAATTCCGAACGGCATAACATTGTACTCGTACAACCCGGATGGGGTGACAAAGGCTGAAATTTCCCGAGCCCTGTCCGTTAAAGGAATGCACCAGTACCCCTTTAACAAGTCAATTTTAGTGACGTACCTCGCCTTCCCCATTTTATCAATGCAATCATCCACCCTGGGGATAGGGTAAGCGTCTGTCTGAGTGACAGCGTTTACCTTTCTGTAATCGGTACAGAATCTTATGGTACCATCCGGTTTTGGGACAACCACGCAAGGAGAAGCCCACGCAGAAGAGGATTTGCGGATTATCCCAGCAGCTAGCATATATTCAATTTCCTTTCCTACTAGCTGGCTCTTTTCTGAATTCATCCAATAAGGGGCTTGTTTAATAGGCAGTGTCGAGGTAACTATCACATCATGTTTTGTCCCACTGCACCTTCTTGGGACATCTGGACATAAGTCTGTATGCCGGTTAATGAGCTGTGTTACCTGCACCCGCTGTTCAGGCTCTAAGTGACTAACTTTATCCGCAAGGCTTGCTAAAATAACACAGTTCTCCAATCTGGTGGGTACTATACTTATCTTTTCAAACCGCTCTGGTTCCTCCTTTACTTTGTCATAATTCTCTGCCTCTTCCTCCTCCAGGGACAACGCCGCATATGCCCGTTGTGCCTTCCCTTTTAACACACTTTGTAACAACACCACCCACTGCTCTTTGGGCCACTTCTGATTCACTGCCACCTTTTCAAAAAGCAAGAAATAACTATCAACATCCATCTCCTCGAACGGAGGTACTACCCTCAACTCCCGACTAACATTAAACCGCTCCTCTCGGTCTGACCCTTGAGTTCTTCACTCTTGCCTTAACTTCTCCATATCCAAGTCATGTTGCCTCTGTTTCTCTGCCTCCCTCTCCTTCTCGGCTCTTTCCTTTTCTTTCTCAGCTCTCTCCCTCTCTTTCTCAGCTGCTTCCAGCTGTTTTAACTGCACTTCATGCTCCCGTTGTTTCTCAGCTCTGTCCTGCTCCCTTTTCACCTCTAACTCCTTTAGCTGGAGCGCATGCTCCTGCTGCTTTTCGGCTCTTTGCTGCTCTTTTTCCTTTTCAGCTCTTTCCTTTTCCTTTTCAGCTGCTTCCAGCTGCTTTAATTTAATTTCATGTTCCAACCTTAATTTCTCCAACTCTAACTGAGCTGTCCCACTAGCTGGTGCCTTTTCAGGGATATTTTCCAATACCTCAGCAGAAAACACATCCTTCACAATATAATACTGTGTTATGGCCCTCCGCACCTCCAGCTTTTTCATTGACAACCTCACCTCTGCGAGGCTTAGTCTTTTCGCAATATTTATTAATTCTGACTTGGTGGCCGCCTCTAGCGCCTCCAGAGTCGGGTTTTCTATAAATTCATCCACGTCCATCTTTGCTTGTTTCCTGTCTGGCTACCCGCGCAACCAGATCCAAGTTTGGACTTACAAGCCCGATTCACTGGCCCCCCCAAATTGGTATCAAATCCCGGATGAGCCCCCAAGTTGTTACGTACCCCGTAACTGGGTCACTTACCAGCAAAGATAGAGAGGTCCGTTGAAGTCTGATGGTACTATTTTAACAGTATTTATTGGTAAAAATACACAAAACTAATATCAATGCAAACATACAGATTCTATACGTCGTCAATACTAGATCTAAAAGTGCGGGTATAATAATAATCAATAAGAAATAGCTCTATCATTGTCTAGGGGATAATGTATAGTCCGATGGAAATATAAAAGTCACTCAAGTTCATTCAGGCTGCAGCTTTTGGTTGGAGAGAGAGACGGATTTTTAGAACTTGCCAGTTTTTCCTTTTTATGATGTCGATCCTTCGAAATGTCGTTGGGGTTGGTTTCTCCTTTTAGCTAAAGCCGTTCTTCCATGGTGAGGCCCACCAATTCCAAGGCAAATGGAAAAGGACGCATGCGGGCCCCCCACCGGCTGTCGCTATTAAACACCGTCACGGGATTTCTAGCGTTTCTCCTGGTGCGTCTAAAGGGGTTGTTCCCCAGACCCTCTTTTATCCTTACTCACGGGGTCTCAGATGTCAATCAGGTTGGGATGAGGCCATCCCTCAACCAGCCCCCTCAGAGTTGTTCCCTGAGGGCTTCAATGAATAGTACAGTACTCAATACACAAGTCCGTCTCCAAGAGACAATGGCCGTTATCCGTGGCTTTGTCTCGCTGAGGGCAGGACACACATTCCAAGCCCATGAGGATTCTCTCTCATTTCCTGGGTCCCCAGACCTGAATTAATAGCGATCTTGCAATTCTCAAAAAGGAGGGGGCTACTTTGTACCCTTCGGCCCCTCAGAGTTGTGGCACGTTCGTAACACTTTGCTCACACTTGACTGCTCAACAGCAAGTGCCGATGCTTTTGTTTTTGCTGGTGGGGGGAGGGGGATTGTTGCTTGCTGCTGCTTACGTGAGGGAGGGAGGGGAGCTGGGGGGGACTTTGGGGTTCTAACATTTAACTGTCATTCGTTCATTCTCTGTTTTCATGGATGTTTGTGAAGAAAACGTATTTCAGGATGTATATTGTATATATTTCTCTGACATTAAATGTACCTTTGAAACGTATTTCTCTACAATGTTTGAACTGACCATTTCCAGCATTTTGTTTTTGTTTCAGAGTTCCAGCCTCTTAATTTTAAGATGCAACCTAAAATACTACTTAACCCCTTGATCTACACAGATTTTGAACTAAGTGCTTGCTTTTGGGTGGCATTTGAGGACAAGGGGCTGCTCTTATCATTTTGGCAATGAGTTGCCCATTTTCACCTGAGTAATTAACATTTAATGATACAGTGTCAGCCCCTTAGCTCTTTCCTTCTTCCTTGCTCCAGAACTTAGTAATGAACCCAGATGAAATCAGCAGGATTGAATAACTTCACCTTCTAATGATTAATATTGGAGAAGTTTGCAGAGTACTGTTTTTATAAAATAATGCGCATTATCTAATAGACGGAGTATATTTCAAAACAAACCTGTAGATGTCCGATGTATATTGATGGTGGAGTTGAATTCGGGACTTCCTTGGTCAAGATAAATGATGGCTTCAACTGGCAAAGGACCACTGCACTCTGCTCCATTGAAAGTAAAGTACCAGCGCTGACAGCAGGGAGTTTTGCATTTCAGGCGCAGGGAACCAATGAACAGTACTCTCAGAGCACTGTCAGACCGTATCTTGGTAAATGTGCATTCCTGAAGACACAAACAGCCGTAAAATTAACAAGGTGCCAAAGCATTATATGTGAGCTTTGATTTTATAAATTGCTATTTAATGTTGGTGTACAAATAAATTTAAGATTAAAAAAATCATCCATTGTCTTTAAGAGGTCCTGTCTGAACAGTGGCATTTCCTTTAATTAACTGCATTGAATGTAGTTTTACATATTTTATACTTGTAATCAAATATGTTTTTTTCATAAATAGATCTGTATTATCAGTAATATCACCATACTTACTAGATGCAGAAATCAGTTTCTCATCCCCATAGTTGCATGTACTAATATAAGTTTATTTTGCAAAATACAATTTTTGCCGCCTTCTGTATGCCACAGTCGCCTCAACGAATAATTATACTAAAATCCCAAGAATTAAAACACCACCCTGGAATGCAGATCTTTAAATTGTTACTAAAATTACTATCTTTTACTCAACCGTCTCTGCTGAATTAAATGCCTAAATGAAAGACTTTAGAAAATAGTTTGATGTGGAATAGCAATTTAATGGGTTAAAATGAGCTAATTTAGTCTGTTTCACCAGCATTTTAAAGCATACAGCACATATAATGAACTGGATTATCAACAACAAAAATATGATAATGTAAATACCACACACAAAATGCTGGTAGAACACAGCTGGCTAGGCAGCATCTATAGGGAGAAGCGCTGTCGACGTTTCGGGCCGAGACCCTTCGTCAGGACTTCAACAGGATAATGTAAATACGTAAGGTTTAACCACCACAATATCAACATTCTCTGAACCACCACTGCCCATAAATGCAGCCAACTACATAAATACTGTGGTTACAAAAGTTGGTCAGAGGTTGGAAATCCTGTGGAAGTTGACTCGCCTTCTGAATTCTTGGCCTTTCCAACATCAACAAGGCTCAAGTCATGTGTATAATGAAATACTCTCCATTTGCTTTAATAAGTGTAGATTGAACAAACTTAATAAGCTCCATTTCAAATTACAATAGACTTATTACAAATAAATCTGTTTGAATTGTATTCCATGTACAGTATATAGCACCTTAGCCATTCTTGTCTTCACTGCCAAAGTTGCAGTGTATCAACAAAATCCACTGCAGTTGCTCAACATAATATGGCACATAACATAACTGCAATTGCTCAACTACTGTATGGCACCTCCCAAACCTGTGTTCACAACCTCAAAGAAGTGCAAGAACAACAGGTTCATGAGTACACTACCATCTAGGTGTCTTTCCCATCACATACCTTGCTAACCTGGAAATTAATTACTGTTCCTTCAGTACATTGACATAATGGTAATATGTTTATAATAATTATATAGGTATGATTAAATTTTATGATTAACCAGCAACAATCCTGGCAACAACCCCTCTCCTACCCTGTCTGACATGTTGTTTCAGTCTTTTTGACTTATTCTGGAAATTCAGGAGTTCATTTTTATCTTCACAACCTGGGAGATAATCTGAAAAAGAGTTACTGGCCCATTGTAGAATCGGCCCATTTTCTTCACATAATGGAACATTAATCTACATTAGGCAGGTCTCATAGTTTGTCAATTTATTCTGTGAAGTGGAGGAAAATTATAATTGGAGATTCCAAAACACTCATTTTTCTCAATGGAGGCATGTAGTTCAGATATAATCTATGAAAGACTATTTTAAGAGCAAAAAAACAAATGCTTGGCCTGCTGAGTTTCTCCAGCATTTTATGTGTGTTGCTTTGGATTTCTAGTTGAAGTAAGAGATGGAATTGAATGCATGTCAGCTCTGGCAGGGTTTGTAGGCCATTACTTCCTACAAGGCAAAATATAAAATAGCTGTGATGCTTCGCTCCCAAATGAACTCAACACCTTTTATGCACAAATTGAAAGGGAGTATAAAACTACACCTGTGCAGATCCCTGCAGCATCTGGTGACCTTGTAAACTCTGTCTTGAAGGCCAAGACAGAGATCTTTCATGGGGTGAACACTTGACAAGGCATCAGGCCCTGGTGGTGCGCCCGGTAAGGCATTGAAAATGTGCCAAGCAACTGGCGGTAGTATTCAAGGACATCTTTAATCTCTCACTGCTGAAGTTGGAGGTTCCCTCATGCATCAAAAAGGAGACAATCATTCCAGTGCTCAAGAACAGCAAGGTGAGCTGCCTCAATGACTATTGCCCAGTTGGACTCACATCAACTGTGATGAAGTACTTTGAGAGGTTGGTCACAGAGTCATAGAAGACTGCAGCACAGGAACAGACTATTCAGCCTATCTAGTCTGCGCCAAACCATTCATCTGCCTAGTTCCACCAACCTGCACATGGACCATAGCCCTCCATACCCCTCCAATCGATGTACCTATCCGAATTTCTCTTAAATGTTGAAATTGAACCTGCAACATCTACCTGTGCTGGCAGCTCATTCCATGCTCTTCCCATCTTCTACATTAAGAAATTCCCCCTCATGTTC
Organism: Hemitrygon akajei; assembly: GCF_048418815.1. Classification (NCBI taxonomy): domain Eukaryota; kingdom Metazoa; phylum Chordata; class Chondrichthyes; order Myliobatiformes; family Dasyatidae; genus Hemitrygon; species Hemitrygon akajei. Next base: position 135,026,387 of record NC_133124.1, on the reverse strand, counting down.
CCCTTAAACATTTCACCCTTCACCCTTAACCCATGACCTCTAGTTGTAGTCTCACCCAACCTCAGTGGAAAAAGCCTGTTTGCCTTTACCCTATCTGTAGCCCTCATAATTTTGTATACTTCTATCAAATCTATTACACAAGGCCACATTGACTAACCCAAATCAATCCCTGTCTATCCAAATACTAATGTATCCGGTTCCTTAGAATACCTTCCAATAATTTTCCCACTACTGATGTCAGCCTCAGCAGTCTATAATTTCCTGGCCTATTCTTAGAGCCTTTCTTAAACAACAGAACAACATTAGCTTTCCTCCAATCCTCCAGCACTTACCCCATGGCTAAAGACATTTTAAATAGCTCTGCTGGATAAATATTTCTGGTAGTTCCCTTCAATTTCGGCAATAGTCTCCCACAGGGACCAAGGGAATACATTGTCAGGCCCTGGGGATTTATCCACCCTAATCTGCCTCAAGACAGCAAACAACTCCTCTGCAATCTGTACAGGGTCCATGAACTTGCTGCTGAATTGCCTTACATCTATAGATTCTGTGTCCATCTCCCGAGTAAATACAGATACAAAATAAATCTATTTAAGATCTGCCCCATCTCTTTCGGCTCCATGCATAGATTACCACTCTGAACCACTTGAATGCTTTTCTCAAGTGATGTTATGTCTTAGTTTGGAAAAAATTAGAAGTAGAATTTTTAATTCTCGATTTGATTTTGAGAGAAGATGGGGTTCTTTTGCTAAATATCATCATTTAATTTGAATTAAGTTATATGGTATCCTTCCAATTTTATTTTTTTTTATAAATATGAAATGGCAGTTGATGACTTTTTTTATATATATATTTAGATGATGGTCAAATGTATTGCTCTGAGGGGTTAATTCCTAATGGGTGTTTTTTTTTGTAGTTAGTGGGTTTTTTTTCCCTAGTTAGATGGGGTTCTTTTTTTCCTTCTTTTTCCTATATATAAAATTTTTTTTTTCTATTTTTGTATTTTAAGATCAGTTTTTTTTCTTCAGCTTTATTAATTGTATACATATTAATCTGTTGAAGTTTTGTATCATTTTATAGCTGTTGAAGATTATATATCAATAAAAAGATTCTAAAAATGAAATGATCTTCCAGAGGACAAATTTGCTCTTTTTGTTCTTAATACATCTGTAGAAGCCTTTAGGATTTTGCTTCACCTTGTCTGCTAGAGCAACCTCATGCCTTCTTTTAGCCATCCTGATTTCCTTCTAGTCTTCTCTTGCATTTCTTATAGTCCTCAAGTACCTCATTTGGTCCTGCCTGCCTATACTTGCTATGCACCTCCTTCTTCTTATTAACCAGGGCCTCAATATCTCCCCAAAACCAAGGTTCCCTAAACCTGTTATCCTTGCCGTTTATTCTGGAAGGAACATGCAAACACTATACTCTGAAAATTTCGTTTTCGAAGGCCTCCAATATAGAATCTCAACCCAAGAACCAGGCCTATCCTTCTCCATAATTATCTTGAAACTAATAGAATGCTGATCACTAGATGCAAACTTTCCCTACACAAACTTCTGTCACCCACCCTGTCTCATTCCCTAATATGAGAAGTAATATTGCACTCTCTCTAGTTGGGACATCCATGTACTGATTGAGGAAACTTTCTTTTGATTCCTGGCTTTACATGTAGGCTTAACATCATCTTTCTTTCTCCACAACCACTCCACTACCTGCTCTGTTTCCCATCCATCCCCCTGCAACTCCAGTTTAACTCTGTCCCTTCTCCCACCCACCCCCGCAGCACTAGCAAACCTTTCCGTTAAGATATTGGTCACCCTCCAGTTTAGGTCCAAACCATCCCTTCTGTTCAGGTCACATCGTCCGTGGAAGACAGCCCAATGATTCAAAAATCTGAAGCCCTCCCTCCCTCCTGCATTAACTCCTTAGCCATGTGTTAAACTGTATGAGCTTCCTATTTCTAGCCTCACTAGCACGTGGCATGGATAGCAATCCTGAGTTTACAACCTTGGAGAACATGTCCTTTAACTTAGCTCTCTCACTTTGCAGGACCTATCCATGTCAATGGTGCCAACATAGTAAACCACATGCTCTGACTGCTCACCACTAAAGAATGCTGTGGACTCTATCTGAGATGCCCCCGACATCTCATTCTCATCCACAGAAACTCCTTTCTGTTCCCCTAACCAACGAATCCCCTGTCACTACAGCTCACCTCTTCTCCCCACTTCCCTTCTGAGCCACAGAGCCAGACGCAGTGCCAGAGATCTTACTGTTGTGATTTTCCTCTGCTAGGTCATCCCACCAACCAGTATCCAAAACACTGTACTTGTTCTTGAGGGGAATGGCCACAGAGATACTCTGCATTGGCTGCCTATCCTCTTTCTTCCTGCTGATAATCACTCAGTTACCTATGTCCTGCACCTTGGGTGTAACTACCTCATCCTCCTGAATGATCTGGAGTACATCCAGTTCCAGCTCCAACTCCTTAATGTGTTCTGTTAGAAGCTGCAGGTGGATGCTCTTCTTGCACTTATAGTTGTCAGGGACACTGGAGGTCTCCCTGCCTTCCTACAACCTGCAAGAGGAGCATTCCAATATCCTATCTATCATCCCCACTGCTCTAAGTATGCAATAAGAAAGAAATAGAGAATAAATAATGGGAAAAAAATTGACCTATGGCCTTCCCCTCCCCTTGCCGAAGCCTCAACTTCCCACTCTGACACTGCCCCACTCCCACGATGGCTTCTCTGCTTAAACAAGGTTTAAGGTTCCAAGGTTCCACATTGAAGGTTAGTTAGGAAGGTTCAATCATTAAGTATTAATATTGAAGTAGTAAAATGGATTTAACAGTGGCTGGATGGGAGATGCCAGAGAGTAGTGGTGGATAACTGTTTGTCAGGTTGGAGGCCGGTGACTAGTGGTGTGCCTCAGGGATCTGTACTGGGTCCAATGTTGTTTGTCATATACATTAATGATCTGGATGATGGGGTGGTAAATTGGATTAGTAAGTATGCAGATGATACTAAGGTAGGTGGTGTTGTGGATAATGAAGTAGGTTTTCAAAGTTTGCAGAGAGATTCAGGCCAGTTAGGAGAGTGGGCTGAAAGATGGCAGATGGAGGTTAATGCTGAGAAGTGTGAGGTGCTACATTTTGGTAGGAATAATCCAAATAGGACATTCATGGTAAATGGTAGGGCATTGAGGAATGCAGTAGAACAGAGTGATCTAGGAATAATGGTGCATAGTTCCCTGAAGGTGGAATCTCATGTGGATAGGGTGGTGAAGAATGCTTTTGGTATGTTGGCCTTTAGAAATCAGAGCATTGAGTATAGGAGTTGGGATGCAATGTTAAAATTGTACAAGGCATTGGTAAGGCCAAATTTGGAGTATTGTGTACAGTTCTGGTCACCGAATTATAGGAAAGATGTCAACAAAATAGAGAGAGTGAAGAGAAGACTTACTAGAATGCTACCTGGGTTTCAGCACCTAAGTTACAGAGAAAGGTTGAACAAGTTAGGTCTTTATTCTTTGGAGCGTAGAAGCTTGAGGGGGGACTTGATAGAGGTATTTAAAATTTTGATAGATAGATAGAGTTGACGTGGATAAGCTTTTTCCATTGAGAGTAGGGGAGATTCAAACAAGAGGACATAAGTTGAGAGTTAGGGGGCAAAAGTTTAGGGGTCACACAAGGGGGAACTCCTTTACTCAGAGAGTAGTAGCTGTGTGGAACGAGCTTCCAGTAGAAGTGGTAGAGGCAGGTTCGATATTGTCACTTAAAGTAAAATTGGATGGGTATATGGACAGGAAAGGAATGGAGGGTTATGGGCTGAGTGCAGGCCAGTGGGACTAGGTGACAGTAAGCGTTCGGCATGGACTAGAAGGGCCGAGATGGCCTGTTTCTGTGCTGTAATTGTTATATGGTTAAATGTAACTTCTTCGGTCCTTGCCAAATGCCTAATTATACACAATCCAATGTCTCCTCGAGAACTGTGGCACCCAAAATATAGTGACTGCCCCCCGCTCGTTTCATTTAAACTCTGTCTCCCTCTGTGCAATCCAGTGTCTCCTTAGGACAAAATGCACAAAATGTGATAACCAGAATCAACTCCTGCCTAAGAAAGGTCCTCAACCTGCTGCAATTGGCTTATCGCCATAAGAGGTTGTTGTTGAGGGGAATGGCTACAGAGATACTCTGTGATACAGTAGGTGCAATCTCACTGGCTCTCCACTTGACCTTGAATCACCTGCACAGTAGCAATACCTACGTCAGGCTGCTGTTTATTAATTACAGCTCAGCGTTCAACACCATCATACCCTCAATACTAATCAAAACTTGGGACTCTGTACCTCCCTCTGGAACTGGATCCTTTACTCCCTCACTGTGTGACTACATTCAGTGTAGATTGGAAACAACATCTCCTCCTTGCTGAGAATCAACACAGGCACACCTCAACGATGTGTGTTTAGCCCACTGCTCCACTCTCTACACCCACAACTCCGTGGCTAGACACGGTTCAAATATCATCTGTAAATATGCCCAAAACAGAACTATTGTTGCAGAATTTCAGATGGTGATGAGGAGGCATACAGGAGTGAAATACATCAGCTGGTTGAGTGCTCTCGCAATAACGTCAGTAAGGCCAAGGAATTGATTTGGATTTCCAGGAAGGGGAAGTCGAGGGAACACTAGTCCTCACTGAGGGATCAGCAGTGGAAAGTAGTTTAATGTTTCTGGGTGAAAACATCTCTGAAGTTCTATCTTAGGCCCAGCATATTGATGCAATTACAAAGACGGCACAACAGTGCCTATATTTTATTAGGAGTTTGAGGAGATTTGGTATGACACCAGAGGCTTTAGCATGTTTCTACAGATGTACCACGAAGAGCATTCTAACTGGTATCACCATCTGGTACCGAAGGACCACTGCGGAGGATTGGAAAAAGTTGCCGAAAATTGCAAACTCAGCCATCATCAATGGGAACATTTTCAAAAGATGATGCCTCAAAAAGGTGGCATCCATCACCCAGGACATGCCCTCTTCTCATTGATGCCATCAAGGAGGAGGTACAGGAGCATGAGGATACACACTCAGTGTTTTAGGATCAGCTTCTTCCCCTTCACCATCAGATTTCTGAATGGACAATGAACACATATATACTATCTCTCTATTTTTGCTCACTGTTTTGCACTACTTATGTAATGTAATTTTATATATACAGACTATATATTTATTTCTTACTGTAACTTAATAGCTTTTTTATTATGCATTGCATTGTACTGCTGCTGCAAGACAACATATTTCACAATATATGCCAGTGACATTAAACCTGATTCTGATTATAATGATGGAGAAACGCTTGAGAGCAATGCCACATATTATCACTTGTTCCAGTTGCAACATCCAAGCTGCACACAACACACCTACAAAAGTTGTCTGAAATTGCATCAAGAGGAAGAAAAGTGCTATCCAAATGTAAATCTGCCTTTCCCTGAATTTTTACAATGAAATGATTTATCTGAACAGACCTAGTAATTATCTACAACACAGAAACAGCCTATACAAAGTAATAGTTAATACTGCACAGTTTTAACCCAATCCAATCAACAGATTATTCCACTTGTTTCTCTGGTTTTCTACTGAATCTTTTCTCAGTAGGCCCTCAGGCGAGGACCGATTATTTCACAGAGTAGAAGATGCTTGTACAAACCTTTGGTAGCCATTCAATGCCAGCAAAGTGTTCAATGACAATGTCAAAATCAACTGGAGGCCAGGCTCTGTTAAGACATCTATGGAGGGGAATAAACATTCGATGTTGTGGGCCAAGACCCTTCACTGGGACTGGAAAGAAAGGGGATGGGATGCAGCCAGAATGAAAAGGTGGGGGGAGGGGAAGGAGTGCAATCTGACGGGGAGTGGAGGGGGATGAAGAGAGAAGCTGGGAGGTGATTGATAGGAAAGGCAAAGGGCTGAAGAAGGAGGAATCTGGTAGGAGAGGAGAGTCGGCCATGTGAGAAAGGGAGGTAGGAGAGGCACCAAAGGGAGGTGCTAAAACAAGTCTGGGTGAGCACATGCTGTAGAGCCTCAGTCTGTTTCCCCACCGCAGTCGTTAAGCAATGCATCACCGGATTGTTAATGAGTACTTTTAAAACATTTATCATCTTGAGGTGTCCCAGCTGTTAGGGATCATTCGGGGGTTGTGAAATTATGGACAAACTAAAATGAGAATCAGTCCTCAGGAAATAAACCCATACACAATATTGAACTTCCAACTGATACTCTGAGGCTAGTGAAACCAATCATTGGGTGTGGGGCATTCTCTGTCCAATTAAAACTATACAGGAAACACAATAGATGAATGTTCCTATTATTAGCGCATTGTTAAAGGAATATCCCTGCCACCTGAGGCACAGCTTAGGACAGATCTGCTTTGTCAGTTAACCTTCTGGTTAGTTGTATATTCATGCTGCCAACCTTTGACTCTGTTACAGAAAGGGTAGGCTTTGGCTGTCCGGAGTTTGCACTCAGAGGCTTTTGCAACAGGCACCAGTATTGGACATTGGGTATTCTTGTTTCTGATTGGATATTCAAAGGGGTTTTGCTAGTTGGGATGAGCTACTATAGTAAATATTTATTTAATTGTGTAAATTTACCTGGCTATGGTCCAAATGTTAAGTTGAGTGATTATAGCAATTGTAGTTTATTGTTTGCCCTGTGTTGGAGAAGTATACAACATCGTATCAGGAGAGTGAGATTCTCTTGGATTCTCCTGGACTCTCTCTCTCTCCTGAAGGTTTGCTGTGAATAAAGACTCCTGTACTTCTCAGTTACAGGTTCTGTGTGGCTCAGTTTTAGTTAGCCTCTTTAATAGAGTGATCATTCAATATTGTTTATTGTCATTCCAAAGTACACCAGTGTAAGGGAGAACAAACTCATTGTTACTTCGGACTGATGCTGCATAAAAACACCAATAAGCATACAGCACATAACTTAAAAAACACTATAAATAAGACTGTTATATACATAGATTGTATATGTACATAGAGTGACGCTAGGTGATATGTGTATAGTGGTGGTGGGGGTGGGGGTCAAGAAGGCCTGACAATGTGGACACGTCAGCTTTGCCATGCAGACATCCTACCTATAGCCCTCTCGAGCAGCGCTGTTGTATTGACCCACCTCTATCTCTGAAGGTACCAAACTGCAGCCCACTATTGCCCTGTTTATATCCCTGTAACATGTCTCCTTATTCCTAATCTGTTACTACCTGATGCTACCAGTCTTTCAGGCTGTTGGGTGCAATGACAAACTGTACTTGTTATCAGCCCCGCATTCTCTTCAGGGTCTGCTGCTCCCCTCACTGACAGTAAAGATGATTTGGGAAGGATGAACTTGTAATTTCAACCAGTTGCTTAGCAAGCTAAACTTTATGGTGATGCAGAGAACCAAATGGAAAAAAGGGTGTCAACTGTTAATTAAATGACAGTGAAAGTGTTGATGGCAGAGCATGAACTAATCCTGCTCTAGGGATAAAGTGTCATGTCCTCTGGTACAATATTGTCTCAACCTGCTTGGGAACACACTTTCCAGATGAAGTTCCTCTCATGGTGGGTAGCCTCCCCTAATCCTGAAGGCCTAAGTGAGGAGATGAAGGTCATTCTATAAGCTTTACAGACACTATGCTAGGTTTGGAGAATTGACCTCAATGGGAAGAGACAAAAATTCCTTTGATAAGGTTCGGATAGGAGAGGGCTCTATTGGAGAGGTGTTAATTGAGTAAATGGTCATGTTATTAACTGTGTGTGTGTGTGTGTGTGTGTGTGTGTGTGTGTGTGTGTGTGTGTGTGTGTGTGTGTGTGTGTGTGTGTGTGTGTGTGTGTGTGTGTGTGTGTGTGTGTGTGTGTGAAAGAACAGGTTCCCCCTTCCTCTGCACCCTCCCACCCTTCTATCCTATCCTATCCCCATCTGCTTGAATACATTTCTTTCCTTCCTGGTTCTCACTTCCCTCACTGGAACAGGCTGAAAATCTCTCTCACTCTCTACTGTAGATCCTGAAGTCTTAGAGAGAGTCACAGAGTGAAAGAGCATGGGTACAGGCCCTTCCACTCAAGGAGTCCAGGTCCACCCAGTTAGTCCCAATTTCCTGTGTTTAGCCATCCCTCCAGACCGCTCCCCCCATACACCTGTCCTAGAGCCTAACTGATACTATTGCACCTGCCTCAACCACTTGCTCTGGGAGCTCATTCCATGTGCTCACCACCCTCTGCATGAAAAAGTCGCCCCTCAGGCCATTTTTAACTTTTTCACCTCTCACTCTAAATCCATGCCCCCTTGGACTCCCCTACCTTATGGGAAAGACTGTTAATCCCCACCGTATCTTTGCCTCTCATAATTTTAAACACTTCCATAAGGCTGCTCCTCACTCTCCAACATTCCAAAGACCAAAGACTCTGCCTTTTCCAATAACATGGGCCCTCTAGTTCCGGCAACATTCTCAGAAATATTTTCATAAACTCATTACCAACCAGAAAACTGACTTTTCCAAAAGCACTATAGGGCTATTCAAACAAAAATGTCCCAACATCTTGGAAGTTTCTACCCCCAGGCAGATAGTATAATCAACCATTCTAGTTTGCCCCACCCCACCCACCCTGCTCTATGACCTTAGTCACTACACTGCATTGAAAACATTTCAAACCACATGAAAATCCCTTCCCCTCCCCTCTTCTTCTATTCCCCACTCTTCACACCTGCCTATCACTTCCCCCTGGGTCCTTCCTCTTTCCCTTTCTCCCATGGACCACTCCCCTCTCCTATCAGATTCCTTCTTCTCCAGCTCTTCACCTTTCCCACCCACCTGGCTTCATCTCTCACCTTCCAGATATCCTCCTTCCGCCCCCCCCCCCCCCACCTCTTTATCCTGGATCCTTCCCCCTTCATTCCCAGTCCTGAGGAAGGGTCTCGGCCAGAATCATTGGCTGTTTATTCATTTCTATAGATGTTGCCTGATCTGCTGAGTTCCTCCAGTACTCTGTGTGTGTTACTTTAAACAAATTATTGAGATTGTAAATACATAATAGTATTTATGTACATTTTATTCCATATCTGCACTTTAAGCTCTAAGATTATTTTTATATAATTCTTTAGTCTGATTATTGTCGAATGGTATTTTTGTTGCATAGCAAATTCTAATACATGTAAGTATACATGGATGTATATGGTGAATAAACCTGATCCTTGATCCTTCTAGTTTAGCAATATCATTCCTGTAACAGGGTGACCAAAACTGTGCACAGTACTCCAAGCGCAGCCTCACAAACAACGGGTACAACCGCAACACGATGTCCCAATTCCACAGTCAATGTCCTGACTGAATCGCGATACTTCATTGTGTGTGGCTGGAAACACTGAGCTCCATTCAACAACCATGCAGTTTTCATGCCATACCATTCCAATTATATTCCCCGGACCCCTAACCTTCCTTCAGGATCTTCCAGCAAGCAGAATTTAAGGACCAAAAGTGATTTTAGGCGAGCATTTATGGGGAAAAAATGGATGACTGGATTCTGTTTATTAATATCCAGTTTTAGCCACAGGATGGCAAAACGATAAGAAACGCAAAGTCCACCTCAGCCCGTTTGTACATGGACACTGCCCGCTGATGACCACCTCAGCCCGTTTGTACATGGACACTGCCCGCTGATGACCACCTCAGCCCGTTTGTACATGGACACTGCAGGCTGATGACCACCTCAGCCCGTTTGTACATGGACACTGCCCGCTGATGACCATCTCAGCCCGTTTGTACATGGACACTGCAGGCTGATGACCACCTCAGCCCGTTTGTACATGGTCACTGCAGGCTGATGACCACCTCAGCCCATTTGTACATGGACACTGCAGGCTGATGACCACCTCAGCCCGTTTGTACATGGACACTGCCCGCTGATGACCACCTCAGCCCGTTTGTACATGGACACTGCCCGCTGATGACCACCTCAGCCCGTTTGTACATGGACACTGCCCGCTGATGACCACCTCAGCCCGTTTGTACATGGACACTGCCCGCTGATGACCACCTCAGCCCATTTGTACATGGACACTGCCCGCTGATGACCACCTCAGCCTGTTTGTACATGGACACTGCCCGCTGATGACCACCTCAGCCCGTTTGTACATGGACACTGCCCGCTGATGACCACCTCAGCCCGTTTGTACATGGACACTGCCCGCTGATGACCACCTCAGCCCGTTTGTACATGGACACTGCCCGCTGATGACCACCTCAGCCCGTTTGTACATGGACACTGCAGGCTGATGACCACCTCAGCCCGTTTGTACATGGACACTGCCCGCTGATGACCACCTCAGCCCGTTTGTACATGGACACTGCCCGCTGATGACCACCTCAGCCTGTTTGTACATGGACACTGCCCGCTGATGACCACCTCAGCCCGTTTGTACATGGACACTGCCCGCTGATGACCACCTCAGCCCGTTTGTACATGGACACTGCAGGCTGATGACCACCTCAGCCCATTTGTACATGGACACTGCCCGCTGATGACCACCTCGGCCCGTTTGTACATGGACACTGCCCACTGATGACCACCTCAGCCCGTTTGTACATGGACACTGCAGGCTGATGACCACCTCAGCCCGTTTGTACATGGTCACTGCAGGCTGATGACCACCTCAGCCCGTTTGTACATGGACACTGCAGGCTGATGACCACCTCAGCCCGTTTGTACATGGACACTGCCCGCTGATGACCACCTCAGCCCGTTTGTACATGGACACTGCAGGCTGATGACCACCTCAGCCCGTTTGTACATGGACACTGCAGGCTGATGACCACCTCAGCCCGTTTGTACATGGACACTGCAGGCTGATGACCACCTCAGCCCGTTTGTACATGGACACTGCCCGCTGATGACCACCTCAGCCCGTTTGTACATGGACACTGCAGGCTGATGACCACCTCAGCCCGTTTGTACATGGACACTGCCCGCTGATGACCACCTCAGCCTGTTTGTACATGGACACTGCAGGCTGATGACCACCTCAGCCCATTTGTACATGGACACTGCAGGCTGATGAACACCTCAGCCCGTTTGTACATGGACACTGCAGGCTGATGACCACCTCAGCCCATTTGTACATGGACACTGCAGGCTGATGACCACCTCAGCCCGTTTGTACATGGACACTGCCCACTGATGACCACCTCAGCCCGTTTGTACATGGACACTGCAGGCTGATGACCACCTCAGCCCGTTTGTACATGGACACTGCAGGCTGATGACCACCTCAGCCCATTTGTACATGGACAGTGCCCGCTGATGACCACCTCAGCCCGTTTGTACATGGACACTGCAGGCTGATGACCACCTCAGCCCGTTTGTACATGGACACTGCAGGCTGATGACCACCTCAGCCCGTTTGTACATGGACACTGCAGGCTGATGACCACCTCAGCCCGTTTGTACATGGACACTGCAGGCTGATGACCACCTCAGCCCGTTTGTACATGGACACTGCAGGCTGATGACCACCTCAGCCCGTTTGTACATGGACACTGCCCGCTGATGACCACCTCAGCCCATTTGTACATGGACACTGCCCGCTGATGACCACCTCAGCCCGTTTGTACATGGTCACTGCAGGCTGATGACCACCTCAGCCCGTTTGTACATGGACACTGCCCGCTGATGACCACCTCAGCCCATTTGTACATGGACACTGCCCGCTGATGACCACCTCAGCCCGTTTGTACATGGTCACTGCAGGCTGATGACCACCTCAGCCCGTTTGTACATGGACACTGCCCGCTGATGACCACCTCAGCCCGTTTGTACAAGGTCACTGCAGGCTGATGACCACCTCAGCCCATTTGTACATGGACACTGCCCGCTGATGACCACCTCAGCCCGTTTGTACAAGGTCACTGCAGGCTGATGACCACCTCAGCCCGTTTGTACATGGACACTGCCCGCTGATGACCACCTCAGCCCGTTTGTACAAGGTCACTGCAGGCTGATGACCACCTCAGCCCATTTGTACATGGACACTGCCCGCTGATGACCACCTCAGCCCGTTTGTACAAGGTCACTGCAGGCTGATGACCACCTCAGCCCGTTTGTACATGGACACTGCAGGCTGATGACCACCTCAGCCCGTTTGTACATGGACACTGCCCGCTGATGACCACCTCAGCCCATTTGTACATGGACACTGCCCGCTGATGACCACCTCAGCCCGTTTGTACATGGACACTGCCCGCTGATGACCACCTCAGCCCGTTTGTACATGGACACTGCCCGCTGATGACCACCTCAGCCCGTTTGTACATGGACACTGCCCGCTGATGACCACCTCAGCCCGTTTGTACATGGACACTGCAGGCTGATGACCACCTCAGCCCGTTTGTACATGGACACTGCAGGCTGATGACCACCTCAGCCCATTTGTACATGGACACTGCAGGCTGATGACCACCTCAGCCCATTTGTACATGGACACTGCAGGCTGATGACCACCTCAGCCTGTTTGTACATGGACACTGCAGGCTGATGACCACCTCAGCCTGTTTGTACATGGACACTGCAGGCTGATGACCACCTCAGCCCGTTTGTACATGGTCACTGCAGGCTGATGACCACCTCAGCCTGTTTGTACATGGACACTGCAGGCTGATGACCACCTCAGCCCGTTTGTACATGGTCACTGCAGGCTGATGACCACCTCAGCCCGTTTGTACATGGACACTGCCCGCTGATGACCACCTCAGCCCGTTTGTACATGGACACTGCAGGCTGATGACCACCTCAGCCTGTTTGTACATGGACACTGCAGGCTGATGACCACCTCAGCCCGTTTGTACATGGTCACTGCAGGCTGATGACCACCTCAGCCCGTTTGTACATGGACACTGCCCGCTGATGACCACCTCAGCCTGTTTGTACATGGACACTGCAGGCTGATGAACACCTCAGCCCGTTTGTACATGGTCACTGCAGGCTGATGACCACCTCAGCCCGTTTGTACATGGACACTGCAGGCTGATGACCACCTCAGCCCATTTGTACATGGACACTGCCCGCTGATGACCACCTCAGCCCATTTGTACATGGACACTGCCCGCTGATGACCACCTCAGCCCATTTGTACATGGACACTGCCCGCTGATGACCACCTCAGCCCGTTTGTACATGGACACTGCCCGCTGATGACCACCTCAGCCCGTTTGTACATGGACACTGCAGGCTGATGACCACCTCAGCCCGTTTGTACATGGACACTGCCCGCTGATGACCACCTCAGCCCGTTTGTACATGGACACTGCAGGCTGATGACCACCTCAGCCCATTTGTACATGGACACTGCAGGCTGATGACCACCTCAGCCCATTTGTACATGGACACTGCCCGCTGATGACCACCTCAGCCCGTTTGTACATGGACACTGCAGGCTGATGACCACCTCAGCCCATTTGTACATGGACACTGCCCGCTGATGACCACCTCAGCCCATTTGTACATGGACACTGCCCGCTGATGACCACCTCAGCCCGTTTGTACATGGACACTGCAGGCTGATGACCACCTCAGCCCGTTTGTACATGGACACTGCCCGCTGATGACCACCTCAGCCCGTTTGTACATGGACACTGCCCGCTGATGACCACCTCGGCCCGTTTGTACATGGACACTGCCCGCTGATGACCACCTCAGCCCGTTTGTACATGGACACTGCAGGCTGATGACCACCTCAGCCCATTTGTACATGGACACTGCCCGCTGATGACCACCTCAGCCCATTTGTACATGGACACTGCCCGCTGATGACCACCTCAGCCCGTTTGTACATGGACACTGCAGGCTGATGACCACCTCAGCCCGTTTGTACATGGACACTGCCCGCTGATGACCACCTCAGCCCGTTTGTACATGGACACTGCCCGCTGATGACCACCTCGGCCCGTTTGTACATGGACACTGCCCGCTGATGACCACCTCGGCCCGTTTGTACATGGACACTGCCCGCTGATGACCACCTCAGCCCGTTTGTACATGGACACTGCCCGCTGATGACCACCTCAGCCCGTTTGTACATGGACACTGCCCGCTGATGACCACCTCAGCCCGTTTGTACATGGTCACTGCAGGCTGATGACCACCTCAGCCTGTTTGTACATGGACACTGCAGGCTGATGACCACCTCAGCCCATTTGTACATGGACACTGCCCACTGATGACCACCTCAGCCCATTTGTACATGGACACTGCAGGCTGATGACCACCTCAGCCTGTTTGTACATGGACACTGCCCGCTGATGACCACCTCAGCCCGTTTGTACATGGACACTGCAGGCTGATGACCACCTCAGCCCGTTTGTACATGGACACTGCCCACTGATGACCACCTCAGCCCGTTTGTACATGGACACTGCCCGCTGATGACCACCTCAGCCCATTTGTACATGGACACTGCAGGCTGATGACCACCTCAGCCTGTTTGTACATGGACACTGCCCGCTGATGACCATCTCAGCCCGTTTGTACATGGACACTGCCCGCTGATGACCACCTCAGCCCGTTTGTACATGGACACTGCCCGCTGAAGACCACCTCAGCCCGTTTGTACATGGACACTGCAGGCTGATGACCACCTCAGCCCGTTTGTACATGGACACTGCAGGCTGATGACCACCTCGGCCCGTTTGTACATGGACACTGCAGGCTGATGGCCACCTCAGCCCGTTTGTACATGGACACTGCCCGCTGATGACCACCTCAGCCCGATTGTACATGGACACTGCCCGCTGATGACCACCTCAGCCCGTTTGTACATGGACACTGCAGGCTGATGACCACCTCAGCCCGTTTGTACATGGACACTGCAGGCTGATGACCACCTCAGCCCGTTTGTACATGGACACTGCAGGCTGATGACCACCTCAGCCTGTTTGTACATGGACACTGCAGGCTGATGACCACCTCAGCCCATTTGTACATGGACACTGCCCGCTGATGACCACCTCAGCCCGTTTGTACATGGTCACTGCCCGCTGATGACCACCTCGGCCCGTTTGTACATGGACACTGCAGGCTGATGACCACCTCAGCCCGTTTGTACATGGACACTGCCCGCTGATGACCACCTCGGCCCGTTTGTACATGGACACTGCAGGCTGATGACCACCTCAGCCCGTTTGTACATGGACACTGCCCGCTGATGACCACCTCAGCCCATTTGTACATGGTCACTGCCCGCTGATGACCACCTCAGCCCGTTTGTACATGGACACTGCCCGCTGATGACCACCTCAGCCCGTTTGTACATGGACACTGCCCGCTGATGACCACCTCAGCCCGTTTGTACATGGACACTGCAGGCTGATGACCACCTCAGCCCATTTGTACATGGACACTGCCCGCTGATGACCACCTCAGCCCGTTTGTACATGGTCACTGCAGGCTGATGACCACCTCAGCCCGTTTGTACATGGACACTGCAGGCTGATGACCACCTCAGCCCGTTTGTACATGGACACTGCCCGCTGATGACCACCTCAGCCCGTTTGTACATGGACACTGCAGGCTGATGAACACCTCAGCCCATTTGTACATGGACACTGCAGGCTGATGAACACCTCAGCCCATTTGTACATGGACACTGCAGGCTGATGACCACCTCAGCCCGTTTGTACATGGACACTGCCCGCTGATGACCACCTCAGCCCGTTTGTACATGGACACTGCCCGCTGATGACCACCTCAGCCCGTTTGTACATGGACACTGCAGGCTGATGGCCACCTCAGCCCGTTTGTACATGGACACTGCCCGCTGATGACCACCTCAGCCCGTTTGTACATGGACACTGCCCGCTGATGACCACCTCAGCCCGTTTGTACATGGACACTGCAGGCTGATGACCACCTCGGCCCGTTTGTACATGGACACTGCCCACTGATGACCACCTCAGCCCGTTTGTTCATGGACACTGCAGGCTGATGACCACCTCAGCCCGTTTGTACATGGACACTGCAGGCTGATGACCACCTCAGCCCGTTTGTACATGGACACTGCCCGCTGATGACCACCTCAGCCCGTTTGTACATGGACACTGCAGGCTGATGGCCACCTCAGCCCGTTTGTACATGGACACTGCCCGCTGATGACCACCTCAGCCCGTTTGTACATGGACACTGCCCGCTGATGACCACCTCAGCCCGTTTGTACATGGACACTGCAGGCTGATGACCACCTCAGCCCATTTGTACATGGACACTGCAGGCTGATGACCACCTCAGCCTGTTTGTACATGGACACTGCAGGCTGATGACCACCTCGGCCCGTTTGTACATGGACACTGCCCGCTGATGACCACCTCAGCCTGTTTGTACATGGACACTGCAGGCTGATGACCACCTCAGCCCGTTTGTACATGGACACTGCCCGCTGATGACCACCTCAGCCCGTTTGTACATGGACACTGCCCGCTGATGACCACCTCAGCCCGTTTGTACATGGACACTGCCCGCTGATGACCACCTCAGCCCGTTTGTACATGGACACTGCCCGCTGATGACCACCTCAGCCCGTTTGTACATGGACACTGCCCGCTGATGACCACCTCAGCCCGTTTGTACATGGACACTGCCCGCTGATGACCACCTCAGCCCGTTTGTACATGGACACTGCCCACTGATGACCACCTCAGCCTGTTTGTACATGGACACTGCAGGCTGATGACCACCTCAGCCCGTTTGTACATGGACACTGCCCGCTGATGACCACCTCAGCCTGTTTGTACATGGACACTGCAGGCTGATGACCACCTCAGCCCGTTTGTACATGGACACTGCCCGCTGATGACCACCTCAGCCCGTTTGTACATGGACACTGCCCGCTGATGACCACCTCAGCCCGTTTGTACATGGACACTGCCCGCTGATGACCACCTCAGCCCGTTTGTACATGGACACTGCCCGCTGATGACCACCTCAGCCCGTTTGTACATGGACACTGCCCGCTGATGACCACCTCAGCCCGTTTGTACATGGACACTGCCCGCTGATGACCACCTCAGCCCGTTTGTACATGGACACTGCCCGCTGATGACCACCTCAGCCTGTTTGTACATGGACACTGCAGGCTGATGACCACCTCGGCCCGTTTGTACATGGACACTGCCCGCTGATGACCACCTCAGCCCGTTTGTACATGGACACTGCCCGCTGATGACCACCTCAGCCCGTTTGTACATGGACACTGCCCGCTGATGACCACCTCAGCCCGTTTGTACATGGACACTGCCCGCTGATGACCACCTCAGCCCGTTTGTACATGGACACTGCCCGCTGATGACCACCTCAGCCCGTTTGTACATGGACACTGCAGGCTGATGACCACCTCAGCCTGTTTGTACATGGACACTGCAGGCTGATGACCACCTCAGCCCGTTTGTACATGGACACTGCAGGCTGATGACCACCTCAGCCTGTTTGTACATGGACACTGCAGGCTGATGACCACCTCAGCCCGTTTGTACATGGACACTGCAGGCTGATGACCACCTCAGCCCATTTGTACATGGACACTGCCCGCTGATGACCACCTCAGCCCATTTGTACATGGACACTGCCCGCTGATGACCACCTCAGCCCATTTGTACATGGACACTGCCCACTGATGACCACCTCAGCCCGTTTGTACATGGACACTGCCCGCTGATGACCACCTCAGCCCGTTTGTACATGGACACTGCAGGCTGATGACCACCTCAGCCCGTTTGTACATGGACACTGCAGGCTGATGACCACCTCAGCCCATTTGTACATGGACACTGCCCGCTGATGACCACCTCAGCCCATTTGTACATGGACACTGCCCGCTGATGACCACCTCAGCCCGTTTGTACATGGACACTGCCCGCTGATGACCACCTCAGCCCGTTTGTACATGGACACTGCAGGCTGATGACCACCTCAGCCCATTTGTACATGGACACTGCCCGCTGATGACCACCTCAGCCCATTTGTACATGGACACTGCAGGCTGATGACCACCTCAGCCCGTTTGTACATGGACACTGCCCACTGATGACCACCTCAGCCCGTTTGTACATGGACACTGCCCGCTGATGACCACCTCAGCCCGTTTGTACATGGACACTGCCCGCTGATGACCACCTCAGCCCGTTTGTACATGGACACTGCAGGCTGATGACCACCTCAGCCTGTTTGTACATGGACACTGCAGGCTGATGACCACCTCAGCCCATTTGTACATGGACACTGCAGGCTGATGACCACCTCAGCCCGTTTGTACATGGACACTGCCCACTGATGACCACCTCAGCCCGTTTGTACATGGACACTGCCCGCTGATGACCACCTCAGCCCGTTTGTACATGGACACTGCAGGCTGATGACCACCTCAGCCCGTTTGTACATGGACACTGCAGGCTGATGACCACCTCAGCCCATTTGTACATGGACACTGCCCGCTGATGACCACCTCAGCCCATTTGTACATGGACACTGCAGGCTGATGACCACCTCAGCCCGTTTGTACATGGACACTGCCCGCTGATGACCACCTCAGCCCGTTTGTACATGGACACTGCCCGCTGATGACCACCTCAGCCCATTTGTACATGGACACTGCCCGCTGATGACCACCTCAGCCCGTTTGTACATGGACACTGCCCACTGATGACCACCTCAGCCCGTTTGTACATGGACACTGCCCGCTGATGACCACCTCAGCCCGTTTGTACATGGACACTGCCCGCTGATGACCACCTCAGCCCATTTGTACATGGACACTGCCCGCTGATGACCACCTCAGCCCGTTTGTACATGGACACTGCAGGCTGATGACCACCTCAGCCCGTTTGTACATGGACACTGCAGGCTGATGACCACCTCAGCCCATTTGTACATGGACACTGCCCGCTGATGACCACCTCAGCCCGTTTGTACATGGACACTGCAGGCTGATGACCACCTCAGCCTGTTTGTACATGGACACTGCCCGCTGATGACCACCTCAGCCCGTTTGTACATGGACACTGCCCACTGATGACCACCTCAGCCCGTTTGTACATGGACACTGCCCGCTGATGACCACCTCAGCCCGTTTGTACATGGACACTGCCCGCTGATGACCACCTCAGCCCATTTGTACATGGACACTGCCCGCTGATGACCACCTCAGCCCATTTGTACATGGACACTGCCCGCTGATGACCACCTCGGCCCGTTTGTACATGGACACTGCCCACTGATGACCACCTCAGCCCGTTTGTACATGGACACTGCCCGCTGATGACCACCTCAGCCCGTTTGTACATGGACACTGCCCGCTGATGACCACCTCAGCCCATTTGTACATGGACACTGCAGGCTGATGACCACCTCAGCCCGTTTGTACATGGACACTGCAGGCTGATGACCACCTCAGCCCGTTTGTACATGGACACTGCCCGCTGATGACCACCTCAGCCTGTTTGTACATGGTCACTGCAGGCTGATGACCACCTCAGCCCGTTTGTACATGGACACTGCCCGCTGATGACCACCTCAGCCTGTTTGTACATGGACACTGCAGGCTGATGACCACCTCAGCCCATTTGTACATGGACACTGCAGGCTGATGACCACCTCAGCCCGTTTGTACATGGACACTGCAGGCTGATGACCACCTCAGCCCATTTGTACATGGACACTGCAGGCTGATGACCACCTCAGCCTGTTTGTACATGGTCACTGCAGGCTGATGACCACCTCAGCCTGTTTGTACATGGTCACTGCAGGCTGATGACCACCTCAGCCCGTTTGTACATGGACACTGCAGGCTGATGACCACCTCAGCCCATTTGTACATGGACACTGCCCGCTGATGACCATCTCAGCCCGTTTGTACATGGACACTGCAGGCTGATGACCACCTCAGCCCGTTTGTACATGGACACTGCCCGCTGATGACCACCTCAGTCCGTTTGTACATGGACACTGCCCGCTGATGACCACCTCAGCCCGTTTGTACATGGACACTGCCCGCTGATGACCACCTCAGCCCGTTTGTACATGGACATTGCCCGCTGATGACCACCTCAGCCCGTTTGTACATGGACACTGCCCGCTGATGACCACCTCAGCCCGTTTGTACATGGACACTGCCCGCTGATGACCACCTCAGCCCGTTTGTACATGGACACTGCCCGCTGATGACCACCTCGGCCCGTTTGTACATGGACACTGCCCGCTGATGACCACCACAGCCCATTTGTACATGGACACTGCCCGCTGATGACCACCTCAGCCCATTTGTACATGGACACTGCCCGCTGATGACCACCTCGGCCCATTTGTACATGGACACTGCCCGCTGATGACCACCTCAGCCCGTTTGTACATGGACACTGCCCGCTGATGACCACCTCAGCCCATTTGTACATGGACACTGCAGGCTGATGACCACCTCAGCCCGTTTGTACATGGACACTGCAGGCTGATGACCACCTCAGCCCGTTTGTACATGGACACTGCCCGCTGATGACCACCTCAGCCTGTTTGTACATGGTCACTGCAGGCTGATGACCACCTCAGCCCGTTTGTACATGGACACTGCAGGCTGATGACCACCTCAGCCCATTTGTACATGGACACTGCCCGCTGATGACCACCTCAGCCCGTTTGTACATGGACACTGCAGGCTGATGACCACCTCAGCCCGTTTGTACATGGACACTGCAGGCTGATGACCACCTCAGCCCGTTTGTACATGGACACTGCAGGCTGATGACCACCTCAGCCCGTTTGTACATGGACACTGCAGGCTGATGACCACCTCAGCCCGTTTGTACATGGACACTGCCCGCTGATGACCACCTCAGCCTGTTTGTACATGGTCACTGCAGGCTGATGACCACCTCAGCCCGTTTGTACATGGACACTGCAGGCTGATGACCACCTCAGCCCATTTGTACATGGACACTGCCCGCTGATGACCACCTCAGCCCGTTTGTACATGGACACTGCAGGCTGATGACCACCTCAGCCCGTTTGTACATGGACACTGCAGGCTGATGACCACCTCAGCCCGTTTGTACATGGACACTGCAGGCTGATGACCACCTCAGCCCGTTTGTACATGGACACTGCAGGCTGATGACCACCTCAGCCCGTTTGTACATGGACACTGCAGGCTGATGACCACCTCAGCCCATTTGTACATGGACACTGCAGGCTGATGACCACCTCAGCCTGTTTGTACATGGTCACTGCAGGCTGATGACCACCTCAGCCTGTTTGTACATGGTCACTGCAGGCTGATGACCACCTCAGCCCGTTTGTACATGGACACTGCAGGCTGATGACCACCTCAGCCCATTTGTACATGGACACTGCCCGCTGATGACCATCTCAGCCCGTTTGTACATGGACACTGCAGGCTGATGACCACCTCAGCCCGTTTGTACATGGACACTGCCCGCTGATGACCACCTCAGTCCGTTTGTACATGGACACTGCCCGCTGATGACCACCTCAGCCCGTTTGTACATGGACACTGCCCGCTGATGACCACCTCAGCCCGTTTGTACATGGACATTGCCCGCTGATGACCACCTCAGCCCGTTTGTACATGGACACTGCCCGCTGATGACCACCTCAGCCCGTTTGTACATGGACACTGCCCGCTGATGACCACCTCAGCCCGTTTGTACATGGACACTGCCCGCTGATGACCACCTCATCCCGTTTGTACATGGACACTGCAGGCTGATGACCACCTCAGCCCGTTTGTACATGGACACTGCAGGCTGATGACCACCTCGGCCCGTTTGTACATGGACACTGCAGGCTGATGGCCACCTCAGCCCGTTTGTACATGGACACTGCCCGCTGATGACCACCTCAGCCCGTTTGTACATGGACACTGCCCGCTGATGACCACCTCAGCCCGTTTGTACATGGACACTGCAGGCTGATGACCACCTCAGCCCGTTTGTACATGGACACTGCAGGCTGATGACCACCTCAGCCTGTTTGTACATGGACACTGCCCGCTGATGACCATCTCAGTCCGTTTGTACATGGACACTGCCCGCTGATGACCACCTCAGCCCGTTTGTACATGGACACTGCCCGCTGATGACCACCTCAGCCCGTTTGTACATGAACACTGCAGGCTGATGACCACCTCAGCCCGTTTGTACATGGACACTGCCCGCTGATGACCACCTCAGCCCATTTGTACATGGACACTGCCCGCTGATGACCACCTCAGCCCGTTTGTACATGGACACTGCCCGCTGATGACCACCTCAGCCCATTTGTACATGGACACTGCCCGCTGATGACCACCTCAGCCCGTTTGTACATGGACACTGCCCGCTGATGACCACCTCGGCCCGTTTGTACATGGACACTGCAGGCTGATGGCCACCTCAGCCCGTTTGTACATGGACACTGCAGGCTGATGACCACCTCAGCGGAGATCGCTTCTCTAAATGCTGATGTGTGTGTGCGTGTGTGATGGCCACATTGCTTGAATGAGCAAAAACTACAGAAAGCAAACTATCCTTTCCATCTTAGTCCTAATCTCATACTCTTGTGAAAGGCACAGATTATACGATACACAATGAAGTCAGCTTTCTAAACTATATCTAGAAATCCAAAACTGATAGAACAGAGAGAGAGAACAAAAAACTATTGCTCACATTTCTGAATGCTTTCTGTCTTGGCTTCCACCTGCTTTTTAGCTTACCACTTTTTGAGTTCTGATGATGTGTTCTTGAAATATTGACTTTGTTTCTTGAAGGGGTGTTAAGTATGTACGTACGTATGTATTATTTATTAATAATACTCAGTGGACACTTTGTTAGGTACACCTGTACACCTGCTCAGTAATGCAAGTATCTAATTAGTCAATCAAGTGGCAGCAACTCAATGCATGAAAGCATGCTGACATGGTCAAGGGGTTCAGTTGTTGTTCAGACCAAACATCAGAATGGGGAAAAAATGTGATCTAAGTGACTTTGACTATGGAATGATCGTTGATGCCAGACAGGCTGGTTTGAGTATCTCAGAAACAGCTGATTTCCTGGGATTTTCACTTACAACAGTCTCTAGATTTTACAGAGAATGGTGCAAAAAAAAAACCCCAAAAAGAACATGCAGTGAGTGGTAGTTCTGCGGGTAAAAATGCCTTGTTAATGAGAGAGTTCAGAGGAGATTAGCCAGACTGGCTGAAGCTGACCGGAAGGCTTAAATAACTGTGCCTTTCAATGGTGTTGTGCAGAAGAGCATCTCTGAGTGCATAGCACGTCGGACTTGAAGCGGATGGGCTACAGCAGCAAAAGACCACAAACATACACTCAGTAGACACTTTATAATGTACAGGAGGAACATAATAATCTGGCCACTGAGTGTATATTTAGAGTCCATGTCACCCAGTTACACCCACGTGACCAATTCACCCATATGCTTTTGGAAACTGGGAGGAAGGCAGAGTACCCAGAGGAAACACACGGTCACAGGCAGAACACACAAACTCCTTGCATACAGCAGTGCAATTGAACCCAGGTCGCTGGTGGTTTAATAGTCTTACACTAACCATTGTGCTTTGGTGTCACAGATGTGAGCGGGAAGTAATTAAAATGGAAGTTAAGTAAGAATTTTGATTGATGTTGGCTTTCGGAGGTCTATGAGGTATATGGTACTGAGCATGGTCTGAAACTATTAGTGCATTTGATAAGATGGGCATTTGAGGGTACATTTATTGACTTTGTTCACTAACTGTTCTCAGAAAGAAGGAATGAGAAATGTGCCCAGGTTAAATTATTAAGGGATTAAGTAGTGTGTTAGGAATTGGTGGTAGGGCACAAAAAGATCACAAAGCTGATTTAAATCTTAAGAATCTCATTTACAAGAAATGGAGTAAAGTTGGAGCTCTTTTGCGTATGCCTGAGAAACATACGTGACTGTAAACTCTAAAACTGTGATCTGTAGCTTATCTCAGCAACAGAAGGTCCCAGCTTGGCACAACTACCCAGGGTGATATTCAATGTACCACTGAGTGTGGTATTTCTAATGCCTTGTCTTTTGGATATGATACTATGGTCTTGTCTACCTTTTCTGTGGGTGTTGAAATATCTCATTGCACTGTTTAGCAGAAGATTAGGAGAGTTCATCCTGGAATCTTGGCCAACATTTATCCAAGAATCAACTTCATCAAAACAAACTTGATATATTCTTCATTGCTTTCTGACTTGAAGGGGGTCGTTTCAGCCTACTGACATTTATCACAATGCCTTTGAAGGCATCTGCAAACCTTTTATTTCATTGTAGTCACGATTACACTTCAAGAGGCCAAGAGTTTGGGATCGCCTGAGGTCCATAAAGACTTAGAATCAGTCATGCCATGAAAGGAGAAAGAAAAGAGCACAAAACCTAAAGGGAAATTAAAGATTATTATCAGGAGGTTTTCCAAAGGCAGATCAGGCACGGAATAGTAACCTATTGTTCTGTCACTAGGAGAAATGTGGCTGGCAAGACTAGTACAAAATTCTGTTAACTTGGGTAAAAACTTTACAAACTGGTGGGAGCAATTCCCTGCTTTCTGCAGTGATAATCCAGAACCCTGGGATTCCTTTTCTGGGGTCTCAAGGTTGAGTTGTAATGGCTGGATCAGATATCACTTCACCATGTACTGTAGATCCCTAAAATGCTAGCAGTTGTGATGAGGGTGTAAATGCAACAATGAATTTCAGTGAGGAACCACATAGCAAAAATTTTTTTTTTGGTCTTGGGGAGTCTAAGAATCAGAATTCATGCTGTGCCTCTTCGCCAGTACAAACCAGTGAACTTTTTTTATCTCATAATATTGTAATTAGAATTGGTTTGCTTTGTCACATGTACCAACATACTTGTCTTGCATATTTTTTGTATAGATCCATTCATTACACAGAGCATCGAGGAAGAACAAGGTAAAACAATAACAAAATGTAGAATAAAGTGTAACAGATACAGAGGAAGTTCTGTGAGGGTAAACAAAAAGGTGGAAGATCATAATTCATAATGAAGTAGATTGTTGGACGAAATAGTCTTTATGATTTAACCACTTCTTCCCTTCTACCATTAGATTTCTGAACAGTCCATTAACCCATGAATTTCACAGCTTTGCTCTCTTTTTGCACTACTGATTTTATATATAAAAATATATTATCTAGAAATTAAAACTTACAGGATATTTTATGTATTGCACTGTATGCCGCTGCAAAACAACAAATTTCACAACTTGTGCCAGTGATGATAAAGCTGATTCAGATTTGGATTCACAAAGCAAGCTTACTCACCGCAACTTTGCCGAGGTCAATGCCATAGTTGAGTGCTTTCCAAGCGCATTGCTTGTAGTTGATTCTCCAGGGCTCCTCCAGGCGCTCTTGCAGGCACTCACCTTTCTCCCCCTTGATCCCGTCACGTCCTGGGATTCCTGGCGTTCCTGGGATGCCGTTCATTCCAGGGTTACCCTCCCGGCCAGGGAAACCTGGTGAACCACGCATGCACAGCCCATTATACTGCACATAAAGTGAGAACAGATTGTCAGTTACAGTCAAATGTCGCTGTCCAAAGCAATCCAGAATGTTCTATCAAATTGGTGCAATGAATCATAAGAATGTTACATTTTGTGATTTACTCCTTGTAACATAGTTCAAAATTCAAAGTAAATTTATTATCAAAGTACATATATGTTACCACCAAGTACACCGAGGGGTTCATTTTCTTGCAGGCATGCTCAATAAATCCAATAACCATAATAGAAGGAATGAAAGACTACACCAACAGGCTGGACAACCAGTCTGCAAAAGACAAGAAACTGGGCAAATACAAAAAGAAAGAAAAAAATAAATAGTAATAGCAATCATAAACAATAAAAAAACAATAAATATTCAGAGCATGAGATGAAGTTTCCGTGAAAGTGAGTCCCTAGGTTGTGGGAACAAGTCAATGTTTCTGTTGTTGAGCTGAAGCTACAGATAGATAGATCACATGAGGGTGCAACGCTGAGAGGTGGCTTGTGAAAACGAACTGAGTAGTTTGTTAGGAAAGAGAAGTTTAAATATGTCAGTAAATTAAGAGAACAGCAAGGTTTGCTGAGAGTGACAACCAAAACAAAGAATTAGTAAGTGTAATTAGTAAGCTGAAATGGCTAACACGAGGGGGCATAGTTTTGAGGTGCTTGGAAGTAGGTACAGAGGGATGTCAGGGGTAAGTTTTTCACACAGAGAGTGGTGGGTGGTGGAATGCACAGTCGGCGGTGGTGGTGGAAGCGGATACAATCGGGTCTTTTAAGAGACTCTTGGATAGGTACATGGAACTCAGAAAAATATAGGGCTATGTGGTAGGGAAATTGTAGGCATTTTCTAGAGTAGGTGACATGGTCGGCACAACATTGTGGGCCGAAGGGCCTGTAATGTGCTGTGGATGTCTATGTTCTATATTTGTTCTATGTTATTCCACTGCCATTGGATGCCTTGAGGAGAACAAGAACAACAATATTTCATGAAGAAGCTTATGCGGCGTGGTAGAGGTGACCCGAGTTCAGTTCCCACCGCTCTGGTTTCCTCCCACAGTCCAAACACATACCAGCTGGTAGGTTAATTAGTCATTGTAAGTTGTCCTATTAATAGGCTAGGATTAAATCAGGGAATTGCCGGCTGCATGGCTCAAAGGGCAGTAAGGGCCTGTTCTGTGCTGTATCTCCATAAAATAAAATCATATATAGGACTGCTCTGTAAAGAGGGTGGCCACTGCCATCCAATGAACAAAGCATCCCCAAGCCCAAAATACCAGTATAATAGTTCACCACAAAGTTATCTGGGAAATTACTGGGAACGATGGTGAGCATTAATATCGCGGGACCCAGTCCAGAGGGGGTATTAGTCACTGGGTGAATGGACAGGAAAGTAATTTGCCAGCTTAGTCCTCAGTGGATCAGTGAGGATGGAGGGTGGGAAGTTGTGGTGCCTTATAGGTAGCTCACAATAAGAGTTCTTGTTAATGATTTGGAGATTGTCCATAAATGAATACTGCTTTATAGAATTATACACAGTGAAGAAAAGGACTGAATGGGAATAAAATCACAGACAGCACTGTAGCGCAGTGGTTAGCGTAATACTATTACAGTGGCAGCAACCCAGGCTCAATTCTGCCGCTGACTGTAAGGAGTTTGTACGTTCTCCCCATGACCGTGTGGGTTTTCTCCGGGTGTTCTGTTTTCCTCCCACAGTCCAAAGACATACCGACTGGTAGGTTGATTGGTCACATGGGTGTAATTGGGCAATGTGGGATCGTTGGCCAGAAGGGCCAGTTATTGCACTGCATCTCTGAACTAAAACTAGACTTCATGAAAGGAATGAGGTCTAGTCTAACATTCACGTGCAGATGAATACAGTGGAATTCCAATTAAATTGCAACAGCAAAGATTACGCAAAGCATCTTCTCGTCGCTGGTCAGGAAGCAAGGCAGGTGATTATCTAATGGAACTGGAAGCTAAGAACCAGGGAGCTGTGAATAAGCTGCCTTCAACAAATGGTTGTCTAGGGGTCCAGGAAAGGTGATTAGCAGCTGGATAGAAATGTGGGATTTTCTTAAAATAGGCAATTCTTGGAGTAGACAGTGATTTTTTTCCCTAAGATAATGAAGATAGAAGGCAAGTAAGGTTAGAAGAAAAGCAATGTGAAAGGAATATGGATGTGACCAGATGTCTGTGGAAGCTTGCTGGAAGTCTTCATATGCAATGATTCATCAGCAACTAAGCATTATATTCTGGAAAAAATTACAGCGCTTCCAACTCCATTCACAAACATGAGAAAACCTGCAGATGCTGGAAATCCAAAATGACACATACAAAATGCTGGCGTGAAGAATGGTCTTGGCCCGAAATGTTGACTTCCATAGATGCCGCCTGGCCTGCTGAGTTCCTCCAGCATTTTGTGTGTGTTGCTTCCCACTCCATTCTTCTACTGGAACTATTATATAATTGTTTAAATCAAGATTTATTCCACTAGTTTCCTACATGGTGTTTTGTACTTTAGTGCAACATGTTAACTGATTCGGGTCACCCTAGAACAGTTATCCGGTTTGTCTTTCCACAGACGTGGCCTGACCTGCTGACGGTCAGCAGTATTTTCAGCTAACATTTTCATTTCTACCATCTGCATTTTTTAAATTTTCACCACAGTACTTGCAAGTACTTGAGAAAATTCACATCTACAGAATGCCATAAAGACTCCTACAAATTTCTATAAATGTATGGACAAGAGCATGCTGACTGGTTATATCAAAGGTGGGTATAGAGGCTCAAATGAACAGGACTGTAAGAGGCTGTGGGGGTTGCAGGCTCAGTCAGCTCCCTCATTACCACAACCTTCCCCATCACTGAGGACTTTTTCAAGGAGCAGTACCTCAAGAGGAGTTATCCATCACTAAGGACCGTCACCTTCTGCAATCTGCCCTCTTCTCCTTACACGCACTGGGGAGGATAATTTTGAAACAGCTTCTCCCCCTGCCATCCAATTTCTGAATGGTCCATCAGCTCATGAACACTACCTCCACCTAATTTATTTCTTTTATTTATTTTTGTAACTTGTTTTATGTCTTTGCATTGTACTGCTACTGCAAAACAACACATTTTACATCATCGAAGTCAGAGAGATAATAAACCTGATTCTGATTAACTACTTGCTCAAACATCGAGGAAATTGTGATGGGAGAGGTCCTGATTTGTAACATTTTTCATCCCATCGAGTCCTGGTGGAAAGTCTCAGTCAGAAATGGCTGGACTCTTCAATTATGTGTTTTGTGTTCTGTGTTTTTTTCGCTCTTTTTTCTGTTGTGCAATTTGTTTTTTGCATGCGGGGGAGGGGTTTGCTTTTTCGCTTTGAACAGGTTCCATGGTTTTCTGTTTCATGTCTGTCTGTGGGCAAGATGAATCAAAGTTTACTGCATATGTACTTTGATAATAAATGTATTATTGAATCTTTGTTTATTTTCCTTCTTGGATGCCGCCTGACTTGCTGAGTCACTCCAGCCTTTTGCATGTGTTGCTCAAGATTTGCAGCATCTGCAGAATCTCCTGTAACATTTTTGTTCATAAGGTCTGCAATCTACATTAAATATTCTCAGCTTTCTAAATTCCCTGTGATTTGCTACTCCCAAGGTATATCCAAGACATAATAAGCCAGTTACTTCACAGTTCAGTAACCCAGAAAACACTTGGGAATAAAAGTAACATACAGGACCTTCAGTCCTTTTTGAAGGGTCTCGGGCTGAAACGTCAACTGTACTCTTTTCCATATGTAACACCTGTGTATCACCGGTCTTATTGCACGTGACTAGTCACTGCACTCTTTGAGAAAGTCAGATTACACTAGTTGCTAGTAGGCCATCAGAAGATTCTGGTATCGGAAGGAGGCACTGAATAGAAAAACCACACTCTTCCGGAAATAAGGTTTGTTTATAAGAAAAAAACAGTATGTACAAACTATTTACATGAGCAAGAACAATCCAAAATTCCAACACTCTATTTAGATTCCAAATCTTAGACATCAAACCACAACAAATTCCTTTTTAATTAGAAACAGTCAGATTCCTTTTAGATCTAGTGTTATTCCCTATTTACAAGTTTACAGACTAAACTTACCTTTTTCTTATCCCTAGTTAGTTAGAAAACCAAATTCCTATTCTCAAGTATTACAGTTAACATCAGTTTCAGTTCCAGGAAGTATACCTACAAGTTTAAATCCAAAAATTATATTTACAGTTTAACTCCTTTCACAACAATTCTCCAACACCACAACAAATTCCTTTTTAATTAGAATCAGAGAGATTCCTTTATTACTCTAATTTCTCTAACTAATTAGATCTAGTGTTATTCCCTATTTAAAAGTTTACAAACTAAACTTTCCTTTTTACTTATCCCTAGTTAGTTAAAAAAACAAATATAATTCCTATCCTCAAGTATTATAGTTAAATTCAGTTTCAGTTCCAGGCAATATATCTACAAGTTTAAATTCAAAAATTATATATACAGTTTAACTCCTTTCACAACAATTCTCCAACTTCACAACACTTAAACAAAGTAAATCTCATTCAGTAACTTATCAAAGTCTTTGCAAAACTAATCAGTTCCTGCAGAAGATCAAAATCGGATTCTTCGAATGAAAATAAACTTATACATCTAACCGTACAAAATCCTCAACGTCATTACACATTTCATTCCTGCACTGGTGCATCGACTCTTGGGTGGCTCAACATCTTGTTTCTTGGTTCATTGGATGAAATAGTTGATCGTCCATGCAAAGTCAATTCACAACCTTGTACCAAAACTTGACCAAATCCCTTGGTATGATTTTACAGAACTAATTGCCGACTACACGGTAGAGATTTTGGACACTTGTCTCTGCCAATATTGTCTTGTATTGCTGCTGCGTGTTATATCCGTATTCAATAAATCTTTTATCGCTATTGTCTCTCCTCCAGGGCTATCACCCTGAGGTTTTCAAGTTAGTAGGGTAAAGATACTCACTACTAATTCCACTCTTAACAAATCATATCTTCAGCTTTTAATTGTTGCTGTATTTCTCTCCTTGTCCATGCCTGAGACAGCCAAGCTCCGCCCTTGCATAGCACTTTTTTTCAAATTCTCTTTAAAAAAAAATCGGTAAACCTTGTTTTCAACCTCCACAGGTGGAGCTTTCTAACATTACATCTTTGGGTTTAATTGACCTGGGTTACAGCCTCCCCCTTTGAATTTATGCAAGTCCCTTTGCATACGGATACAGGTTGCACCCTAATGGGTTTGGGGTGTTCTTCGTTTGCAAAATCTAAAAGAGTCTCTACAATAGCTGAACTCAGAACTTGGAAATGGGACTGAATTACTGTCACTAAAGGATTTCCTAGCTCAGGACATGTTAGTGTTCTAGGTTTTTCTGTGTCTAGAAAACCCTCTGAGTTCAGGCTCTTCTTTGTGAGAATTTTCATTTGTCATGTCTTTTCTAGTCAACACTTCATCACGTGTCTCCGTTTTTTGTTGAATCTCAAACTCATTTGGGAGTGACGAAATTTCCAGATCTGCCATCAGGTGGGATACACAGATTACGCAAATCCGCATTTGTTGTTTCTTCCACAGGGTTTTCCTCAGGACTGATGGGTAAGTTACTTTCTACCCTGGGTTCCTCTATATCAGGTAAGTAACTTGCATTTCTTTGGGATTCTAGCACTTGTTTCTGCCACCAATGACTGGTTTGGGCTTGAGTTGGAGTCCACCCTTCTTCTGTGTAACTGTTCACAGGTTTCTCTACTCTTAGAAGGTTCATTTACAATGTCAAGTCTTAGTCTGAGGTAATAAACTTCATCCTTGAATTCTTCAGAGTTAATTGGATTTTCTTCCTCTTCAACCGATCGTTCATTCTTAGCACTGTGAGATGTGTACTTGTAAACAGGGACAACAGAAAGTTGTACATTGTCTTCAGAAGGAAGAAATCCATGAGGGAGCAATAGATCCCCGTGTAATGTTCATATGGGCCCAGACTGGTTCTCAGGACGTATCTTGTAAACAGGCAGATCACCAGCTTGGCTCACCACTACATAGACTATTTCTTCCTATTTATCGGCAAGTTTGTTTTTACCTCGTTGATGCACATTTCTTAGCAACACTCGGTCTCCTTCTCTCAACCCTGAAGCTGTCACATATTTATCATATCTAGTCTTGTTTTGGTCTGCCATTTTCTCTGAGTTACCCACTGCTATCTTGAACCTTTCCTCAAGATGAGATTTTAAATTTTGTACATACTGAGAAAGTGATTTACCATGTTTGTCTTTCAAGGGTAGTCTGAAAGCTAAGTCAACTGGAAGGCTGGCTTTAGTTCATACAGACTAAAGCCAGTCACCTCATTCCTAGTACAATTATAAGCATGGACTAAGGATTTCACAAATTCTCACCAGTGACTTTTATCTTTCATCTCCAGGGTTTCCACCATATCTAAGGGGGTCCTGTTAAACCTCTCGACAGGATTTCCTCTGGAATGATATGGTGTAGTTTTGACTTTTTGAATTCCAGCTATCTCACACATTCTTTAAACAAGTGGAATTCAAAGTCAGACCCTCTATGGTTGTGTAGGCACTCAGGATAACCATAATGCAAGATGAATTGCTCCCACTGGCACTTTGCAACTGTCTTGGCTTTTTGGTTAGGTGTAGGAATAGACAAAGCATATTCAGTGAAATGATCAGTTATTACTAACACATCTTTTGTGTTACTTTGATTGGATTCTAATGTAAGAAAGTCCATACAGACCAGCTGCAAGGGTTGAGTAATCACAATATTCACTAACGAAGCAGCTTTCTCAGGCAAGATCTTTCTTCTTATGCATAGACCACGTTTTAATCTCGTGTTCCACATCAGCAGCCATCTTGGACCAATAGAATTGGCTTCTGACTAAATCCAGGGTACGGTCAATACCCATGTGACCAAAGTCATCGTGAAGACTCTTGAGTACCTCAGTTTGAAACTTTTCAGGTAAAACACGCTGGTATGTTGTTTTATCTCTGGTTAATTCTGTCTTTTAGCTCTAGATGATCCCATTCTCTGAGAAGGGAGGGTAGTCTGAAGTTTGCATTTCTCCCTGAAGGGGATGGTCTTTCTCTAGCTTCCATCTGCTTGATGACTTCCCTAATACAAGGATCTGCTAACAGGGAGTTTGTAATCTCAGCATCAGAGATGAGAAATGACTGGTAATCCCCCACACTGATTTTCTTGTGCATAACTGTCAGGAATAGCACTTGAAAGCTAGTTAAGGATTGAACATATGCAATGGCAAAATCTGCAGCAGGTTCTATTTCTTGGATAAGATGACTCTCACATATAGCTTGCACAATGTCAGTCCCCATCTGTCCTGCAACAGGACCTGCTTCTGATTTAAAATGAGGCTTACGAGTGCCACAACTCAACTCCCACTCACTCCGTCTCTTTTCAAGCTGCCTTCTCTTTTCAGCTATTAATGCCAGATTTGGTTCATAGCAGCAAGAGCTGGCTACGTGCCCATCTTTGCCATATTTAAAACAGTACCCTTGGCTGTTTGTTAGTGGTTGTGGACTCATGTTATCCTTATAACCATATAACAATTACAGCACGGAAACAGGCCATCTTGGCCCTTATAGTCCGTGCCGAACGCTTACTCTCACCTAGTCCCACTGACCCGCACTCAGCCCATAAACCTCCATTCCTTTCCTGTCCATATACCTATCCAATTTTACTTTAAATGACAATACCAAACCTGCCTCTACCACTTCTATTGGAAGCTCATTCCACACAGTCACCACTCTCTGAGTAAAGAAATTCCCTCTCGTGTTATCCTCTGCATCAGCCTTTCTTTCTGGTGGCATATCACTTGCTATCTTAAAGCTCGCTTCTCCCTTCTGCTCTTTTGTAGCTTGTAGAGCACTAGCTGACTTTGAAGCTCAGCTTTGTTCAGTCAGTTGAGAAGTAATTGAAATTAGCTGTGCTACATCATCTTCTTTACAGGCACCTGTGGTCTGAGACTGTATAACAGCATGTGGTTTGGCTACTCCTAAATGCTGCTTCATGCGTGTGGTTCGAGAAGCATGCTTGTCTTCCTCGGTGCATAAAAATGTCAATGGTTCAGTAAATGAGGATGGGTTTTGTTTTCTCCGTTCCAGTTGCAACTCTTACATTGGGGAACGGTCCCAACATCCCCTACAAAACTGCCTTAAGAGATGCTTGTTAGACTCAGTTTTGGCAACTCCACCTAGCTTTGCAGTCAGTGTCAATGCTACTTGTAGTTGCTGTAGGTAGGGAGATGGTTTTTCACCTGTGCTCTGCACCGCGTTCATGAATTCGGTGAATAATTCATCACCATCTTCCATGGTGGCAAAAGCTGAATCTAGGGGTTGTACATAAATAGCAGGTGAAGCTCCAAGGCTTATTGACTTGATTATGACAGAAGCTGGTGGAAGAATACTTACATATATTTTCCGTGTTCTATGAAGATCAGACGCACTTGGGTCTTAAAAGAGCAGTTCAATACTAGCATGCCAAGTTTCATAATCCGCCTCATTAGGTGGACGAGGGGTTCTACCAGAAGAAGTTTGGATTTCCATGAACCATCAAGTCATTACTGCGCGCAATGTGCTCCACTACGACTCTCTGAATATCTGGAGGGTTTATATCACTGGGAGAGAGGGATAGCTTTACTGTAACTCCATTAGTTTGTATTACAGGGATTGAGTTATTCTGCATAGCAGACAGAGCTATTTCTGGCTGGTTAGTATCAGAGGAGTCTGCTCTGAATTGAAGAGTTCTGGTCTTATTATGTATATCATCAGCAGTTACAACAGTGACTGTTTCCCTACTCTCAGTAGTAAGGGTTTTACTGATCTGGGCTAACATCTCTCAAGACTTAATTATAATCTTTCCCACTGCGTTTTCAACTCACCAAGGTAATCTTGAGTGGTGTATTTTCCAACTTTCTGAGTGTAAACACTGGCTAAAGTAATTACACGGTAAAAACATTTTGGTCACACTTGCCTGTTGAGTGTATGGTAGGAAGGGCTGGAGATCTTGCAACGCAAAGTCAAAATGATTCTCTACTATGAAGGACTTGGAAAATTCTTCACCAGGATCGGTTAGACGAATAACTGGTAAATGAACCATACTGTATACTTTAAGGAAGTCCAGTATTTCCTCATCTTGTTCTGTTCCAGTTATGCCATCGACTAAAACAGCATTTGGGATTTCCTTTATGACTTACATTTTCTCTCACTGTAGGACTTAATTGAACAAGTGAGTTTGAAAAATAATATTCTCTTAGTGCTTTGTATACTGATCAGTATGCTACTGTTTATCTAATAAACTGCCTCCTGGCTGGCTCGCCAAGTTCTATGTAACATCTGTGTAGCACTGGTTTTATTGCATGAGGCTAGTTCCTGCACTCTTTGAGAAAGTCAGATTACACTAGTTGCTAGTAGGCCATCAGAAGATTCTGGTATCGGAAGGAGGCACTGAATAGAAAAACCACACACTTCCGGAAATAAGGTTTGTTTATAAGAAAAAAAACAGTACGCACAAAATATTTAAATGAGCAAGAACAATTCAAAATAACAACACTCTATTTAGGTTCCAAATAGAAACACAGAAACATAGAAAACCTACAGCACAATACAGCCCTTCAGCCCACAATGCTGTGCCGAACATGTCCTTACCTTAGAAATTACCTAGGGTTACCCACAGCCCTCTATTTTTCTGAGCTCCGTGTACCTGTCCAGGAGTCTCTTAAAAGACCCTATCATATCTGCCTTCACCACCGTCTCTGGCAGCCCATTCCACGTACTCACCACTTTCTCTGTAAAAAACTTATCCCTGATATCTCCTCTGTACCTACTTCCAAGCACCTTAAAACTGTGCCCTCTCGTGTTAGCCATTTCAGCCCTGGCAAAAAGCCTCTGACTATCCACATGATCAATGCCTCTCACCATCTTATACACTCTCTATCAGGTCACCTCTTACCCTCCGTCACTCCAAGAAAAAAGGCCAAGTTCACTCAACCTATTCTCATAAGACATGCTCTCCAATCTAGGCAACATCCTTGTAAATCTCTGCGACCTTTCTATGGTTTCCACATCCTTCCTATAGTGAGGCTACCAGAACTGAGCACAGTACTCCACATGGGGTCTGACCAGGGTCTTATATAGCTGCAATATTACCTCACTGTTCCTAAACTCAATCCCATGATTGAATAAGCCTAATACACTGCACACCTTCTTAACCACAGAGTCAACCTGCGCAGCAGCCTTGATTATCCTATGGACTCGGACCCCAAGATCCCTCTGATCTGCCACGCTGCCAAGAGTCTTACAATTAATACTATATTCTGTCATCATATTTCACCTACCAAAATGAACCACTTCACACTTATCTGGATTGAACTCCATCTGCAACTTCTCAGCCCAGTTTTGCATCCTATCAATGTCCCACTGTCACCTCTGACAGCCCTCCACACTATCCACAACACCCCTAACCTTTGTGTCATCAGCAAATTTATTAACCCATCCCTCCACTTCATTTATAAAAATCATGAAGATTGGGGGTCCCAGAACAGATCTCTGAAGCACAACACTGGCGACCAACCTCCATGCAGAATATGACCTGTCTACAACCACTCTTTGCCTTCTGTGGGCAAGCCAGTTCTGGACTCACAAAGCAATGCCCCCTTGGATCCCATACCTCCTTATTTTCTCAATAAGCCTTGCATGGGGTACCTTGTCAAATGCCTTGCTGAAATCCATATACACTATATCTGCTGCTCTACTGTCATCAATATGTCTAGTCACATCCTCAAAAAATTCAATCAGGTTGGTAAGGCACGATCTGCCTTTGACAAAGCCATGCTGACTATTCCTAATCATATTATGCCTCTCCAAATGTTCATAAATCCAGCCTCCCAGGAAATTCTCCATCAACTTACCAACCACTGAAGTAAGACTCACTGGTCCATAATTTCCTGGGCTATTTCTACTCCCTTTCTTGAATGAGGGAACAACATCCACAACCGTCCAGTCCTCCGGAACCTCTCCTGTCCCCATTGATGATGCAAAGATCATCGCCAGAGGCTCAGCAATCTCCTCCCTCGCCTCCCACAGTAGCCTGGGGTACATCCTGTCTGGTCCTGGTGACTTATCCAACTTGATGCTTTCCAAAAGCTCCTGCACATCCTCTTTCTTAATATCTACATGCTCAAGCTTTTCAGACCGCTTTAAGTCATCCCTACAATCGCCAGAATCCTTTTTCGTAATGAATACTGAAGCAAAGTACTCATTAAGTACCTTTGCTATCTCCAGTCCATACACACTTTTCCACTGTAACACTTGATTGGTCCTAATTTCTCACGTGTATTCCTCTTGCTCTTCACATACTTGTAGAATGCCTTGGGGATTTTCTTAATCCTGTCTGCCAAGGCCTTGTCATGGCCCTTTCTGGCTCTCCTAATTTCTTTTTTGAGCTCCTTCCTGCTAGCCTCATAATCTTCTAGATCTCTATCATTACCTAGTTTTTTGAACCTTTCGTAAGCTTTTCTTTTCTTCTTGACTAGATTTATTACAGCCTTTGTACACCACGATTCCTGTACCCTACCATCTTTTCCCTGTCTCATTGGAACATACCTATGCAGAACTTCACGCAAATATCCCCTGAACATTTGCCACATTTCTTCCGTACATTTCCCTGAGAAGATCTGTTTCCAATCTATGCTTCCAAGTTTCTGACTGATAGCCTCATATTTCCCCTTACTCCAATTAAACACTTTGCTAACTTGTTTGTTCCCATCCCTCTCCAATGCTATGGTAAAGGAGATAGAGTTGTGATCACTATCTCCAAAATGCTCCCCCAGTGAGAGATCTGATGCCTGACCAGGTTTATTCCTAATAGCAGTTCAAGTACAGACCTTAGATATCAAACCACAACAAATTCCTTTTTAATTAGAATCAGAGAGATTCCTTTATTGCTCTAATTTCTCTAACTAATTAGATCTAGTGTTATTCCCTATTTAAAAGTTTACAAACTAAACTTTCCTTTTTACTTATCCCCAGTTAGTTAAAAAAAAACAAATATAATTCCTATTCTCAAGTATTATATTTAAATTCAGTTTCAGTTCCAGGCAATATATCTACAAGTTTAAATTCAAAAATTATATATACAGTTTAACTCCTTTCACAACAATTTTCCAACTTCA
The DNA here is from genome assembly GCF_048418815.1 of Hemitrygon akajei. Classification (NCBI taxonomy): domain Eukaryota; kingdom Metazoa; phylum Chordata; class Chondrichthyes; order Myliobatiformes; family Dasyatidae; genus Hemitrygon; species Hemitrygon akajei. The sequence continues at coordinate 134,988,560 of NC_133124.1, read as the reverse complement.
CAACTCTTAAACAGAATAAATCTCATTCAGTAACCGATCAAAGTCTGCAAAAATAATCAGTTCCTGCAGAAGATCAAATTCGGATTTTTCGAATGAAAATAAATTCTAACATTAACAAAATACATCTAACATTATTAAATCCTCGGCGTCATTACACATTTCGTTCCCGCGCTGGTTCTTCGACTCTTCGGTGGCTTGCCATCTTGTTTCTTGATTCATTGGACGAAATAGTTGATCGTCCACGGAAAGTCAATTCACAAACTTGTACCAAAACTTGACCAAATCCCTTGGTATGATTTTACAGAACTAATTTCCAACTGCACAGTAGGAATTTTGGACACTCGTCTCTGCCAACGTTGTCTTGTTATAGCTGTTGCGTGTTATAGCCGTAGCTTCAATAAATCTTTTATCGTTATTGCCTCTCCTCCAGGGGTATCACCCTGAAGTTTTCAAGTTAGTAGGGTAAAGATACTCACTACTAATTCCACTCTTAACAATTCATGTCTGCCCCTTTTAATCACTGCTGTGTTTCTCTCCTTGTCCGTCCTGTGTCCAGCCCACCCCTCCCTCGCATAGCCCTTTTTTTCAAAATCTCTTGTTTTCAAATCAGTAAATCTTGCTTTCTTCCCTCCATAGGTGGAACTTTCTAACATTACATCTTTGGGTTCACTTAATCTGGGTTATACATAGATGCTGCCTGACCTGCTGAGTTCCTCCAGCGTTTCGATTCTGTTGCTCGGATTTCCAGCATCTGCAGATTTTCTCTCGTTTGTGACACAGCCTCATTGTGAGGAGCCTGGGTCCAGGTAATTAAGTAAGCATATGAGATGTGTGATGTAACTGTCCTGGTATCATTCTAGATGGAAAACTAGCAAAACTGTTTATTTTATTTGAAGGGCTTCCAACTTTTCATAGGCCTGAGAATTCTATAAAGCCGCTCACCACTGTCTAAAACCACATTTCTCTTCACCTTCCCCCTTCCCCACAGAGAAAATCCTGTCCTTCTATTGTGAATAACAAAGGAAAAATTGTACAGTACATTGATGTCCATAAAACCAGAAACAGGCCATTCCGCCATCTGTTCTACTCCACCATTCAATCGATTATCCCTTTCAACTCCATTCTTGCGCCTGTATTAAAGTTCTTACTAATCAAAAACCAATCAATCTCCACTTTAAATATAACCAATGGCTTGGCCTCCACAAACGTCTGCGGTAACGAATTCCACAGACTCCCTGGACAAATAAATTCCTCCTCACCTTTGTTCTAAAGGGACGTCGTTCTATTCTGAGGCTGTGCCCTCTGGTCCTAATCTAATGTCTAACTGTTCCCCACGGTTATGCAGGAGGTCAGCGAGATTCACCAACCTCCTCGGTGCAATTGCTTCCCAGACCCCCCGAACGAAAATGAGCGTTGTAGTTATCCCTTCCAACACTGTAAAACCATAAACGTTACCCTTTCTGTAAGCTCCTCGTCCCTCTGACGCATGGATCTTTTCTTTCCTGACTCGGCGCCAGACAAAGGTAGAACGAGCCAGGTGAAGAGCACCAGTCGAGCCAGAGAGCCCATGACGGGGGATAAGAGTATATAAAACCGGGAGCTAAACTCGGAGCAGAGAATTCGCTTCCAACCCCCCGACCCAACCTCTGGCTTTCAGGAGCGCCCGAGCCGAACTCTGCGCGGCTGTACTTCACCGCACTCGTAGAGCGGGAATGCTAGAGTTTCAGAGCCACAGATTAATCTTTGTTGGGAAATTTAAATTTTTTTGTTGGAATGAAAATAAAGACACGTTGTAAAAACAAGTTTGTGGTTAGCAGTGTCTGGCCAGGATATAGATTTTACGTTCAGAACTGCCGCTCGTTTTTTTTTGGAGAACAAAGACCGATCTGTCCTCCCACACTGGTCCAACGTGAATGCAGTTTTCAGTATGGATACTATAAACGTGGCATTTCACAGATTTAGGCAGGACACAATTCGCAAATGATAGGATGCACACACAGAAATTTTGCAAAGCACCAGACCTCCACTGCAAATTACTGGTATTCATCTTTGTTGGCAGAGCATTTTAATCAGTTGGTTGGCACCTTCAACCCCTCTTCGTGTTGGAATTGCTAATATTACCTTCAGCCAATCGTGTTAGCTGTAGCAGGTTTAAAGCGTTTATGCTGGAAGGTAGGCTGGGGAGGGAGAAAGAACAAGACTAATAAATGCTCAGGACCTGTTTCACCGGGGTTTAGAGGGTGATGAGAGTGTGGAATGAGCTGCTAGGTGGATGAGGGTTTGATTTCAACATCTAAGGGAAGTTTGGATTAAGTACCATGAAAGGGAGGGGTATGGAGATAATTGCCCCAGTGGGACTAGGTAGATTAATAATTTGGCAGAGACTAGATGACCGAAGGGACTGTTTCTGTTCTGTAGTGCTCTGTGACTCTAATCATGGGATGGGAGGTTATTTAGCCCAATACGTCCACCTCATTCAAACAAAGAAGTCCACAGCCCAGTTGGTTATGCTTCATGTGTTCTTCCAGGTGAGGTTTAAATGTGCTGAGGCTTTTCTGCCTCAACTATATCTTCAGAAAGTGAGCCCTACACCTCACCAGCCACTGCGTAACTATTGCTTTCTGAACAACCTTTGGCCATTAGTTATTGGCGAAGGAAAGTAGGCACGCTCCATTTAGTGTGGTCCAGTTCTCACACTACTTTGTAGAGCTTTGTAAACCTCTCTTGTGTTTGCATTGAAAACCGTCCAGCCTAGATAGTCACTTTGCATACCTATAATTCTCCAGTAATAGCAACATCATCATGAATCATTCCTGCACTCCTCTTAGCAATAGCAAGCCTTTCAAGCAGCCACAATGTATTTTAGTTTCAGCCTAATTAGACTTAGCATGAGCTCAGCTCTCTATTCATTTATTTACTTATTGAGATACAGCGTGGAATAGGCCCTTCCAGCCCTTTGAGCTGCACCACCTAGATTTAACCCCACCCTAATCGTGGGACAATTTACCATGACCAACTAACCTACCAACTCATAGGTCTTTGGACTGCAGGAAGAAACGAAAGCACACGGAGGAAACCCCCATGGTCGGAGGGAGAATGTACACTTCCAGGCAGTGGCGGGAATTGAACTCGGGTCGCCTGTTCTGTAAAGTGCTGTGCTGACCACTATACTACCGTGCGACCCTACTATTGGAAATGGAGCTGATTTATTGTTGTTACATGCTCCAAGAAACAGCAAAAAGCTTTCGCTTGCCTGCCATCCAGACAGATCATTCCATGCATAAAGTATATCAAGGTACTAAAAAGACAAACAGGGTGCAGAATTCGAGTTACAGTTGCAGAGAAGGTGCAGTACAGGTCGGCAAATGAAGTGTGAGGGTCTTGACAAGTTAGATTGGGAGATCAAGAGTTCATCTTCCAGTGTATGAGAGATCTGTTAACAGTGGGATAGAAGCTGCCCTTGAGCTTGGTGATATAGTGGTTAAGCTTTATTTACTGTGTGTCGGTCTATACTCAGGACTCTAGACGTGCACTCTTTTTCCCTACATTGCTCTATGCTTTCCAGTTGATCGTGTATTCTCTGTATTGTTTGCGTGTCACAAATGCAACATCTCACACGCTTTGCAGAGATCTTTTTGAACCAGTGTATTGACAGCTTCCGGCAGCCAAAACCTCCTTCCTCACCATCGACCACATCTGTCCTGGGACCAGCACGTTATTGCCAACACATAGAAGGCATTACAGCGCCTCTACTTTCTTCAAAGTTTGTGTAAATTTGACATGTCACCTAAAACTTTTGACAAACTTTTTTAGTTGCTCAGTGGAGAATAACCTGATTGGGTGCATCGCAGCCTGGTATGGAAACTCCAATGCCCAAGAACAGAAAAGTAGTGAATATAGACCAGACCACCACAGGTGAAGCCCTCCCCACTATTCAGCGTCTTTATAAAGGACACTGCCACAAGAAAGCAACATCCATCAAAGACTCCTACCATTCGGTCTGTGCTCGGTTCTTGCTACTATTATTGGGCAGCCTTAGGTTCTGCACTACCAGGATCAGGAACAGTTATTACCCTACAGTTATTATCCATTAGGCTATTGCATGGATAGCATCACTTACCTCAAATCTGAACTGATCCCACGACCTACAGACTCACTTTCAGGGACTCTACAATTCCTGTTCTCTATATTATTTATTCATTTTTTATTTGCATAACTTGTCTTCTTTTGCACATTATTTATTTGTCGGTCTTTATGTATAGTTTTTCATAAATTCTATTGTATTTCTTTAGTTTCCTGAAAATGCCTGTGAAAAAATGAGTCCCAATAGAGGGACAGGTAGTGTTGAGGAAACAGTTAGGATGCAGAAGGGCTTAGACAGATTAGGAAAATGGGCAAGAAAGCGGCAAATGAAATAAAATGTTGGAAAATGCATGGCCGTGCATTTTGGTAGTAGAAATAAATGTGCGGGCTATTTTCTAAACGGGGAGAAAATCCAGAAATCAGAGATGCAGAGGGACTTGGGAGTGTTCGTGCTAAACACCCTGACGGTTGATTTGCAGGTTGAGTTGGTGGTGAAGAAGGCAAATGCCATGTTAGCATTCATTTCAAGAGGTCTAGAATACAAGAGCAGGGATGTGGTGCTGAGGCTTTATAAGGCACTGGTGAGGCCTCACCTTGAGTATTGTGAACAGTTTTGAGCTCCTTGTCTTAGAAGAGATGTGCTGACATTGGAGAAGGTCCAGAGGAGGTTCACAAGGATGATTTCAGGAATGAAAGGAATGTTTGATGGCTCTGGTTCTGTATTCGCTGGAATTCAGAAGGATGAGGGGGGATCTTATTGAAACTTTTCAAATGTTGTAAGACCTTGACAGAGTAGATGTGGAAAGGATGTTTCCCGTGGTGGGAGAGTCTAGGACAAGAGCGTACAGCCTCAGGATAGAGGGGCGCTCTTTCAAAACAGAGATGCGGAGAAATTTCTTCACCCAGATGCTGGTGCATTTGTGGAATTTGTTGCCACATGCAGCTGTGGAAGCCAGGTCGTTGGGTGCATTTAAGGCAGAGATTGATAGGCTCTTGACTGGACATGACATCATAGGTTACAGGGGAGAAGGCTGGGAACTGGGGTTGAGAAGGAGAAAAAAAAAGAATCAGCCATGATTGAATGGTGGAGCAGACTCGATGGGCCAAATGGCCTAATTCTGCTCCTATGGCCTTATGGTCTAAGGTAGTATAAGGTGACATATATGTACTTCTATAATAAATTTAATTTGATCTTAGACCATTTAGTATCATTAAACTTATAGTTTCTATTTAAGCTCAGAATATTAATGCCATTATATATAAAGAGCCCTGTAATCTCCGGACCCCCACTGCACACAACACTCCTTCCGGAAGAACGTTTCTTCAACTGGCCACTTTCTGGTGGACTCCATAGTGTTTACTTTCTTGGTCAATGTGCTGTGTGGGGCTTTACCATCATCCTTCTATTCTACATCAAGTTATCCATATGCATTAACACTGCCTGCTGTCTCTTCAGACAATCTACTACTTGTCAATGTGACTTCCCTCATCATGTCAATGCTGACTGACCTTTCTTATTGCTGAGTTATGCTAATCCTCAGAATTTTTCCAATGATTACCTGCTACAAATATCAGACTGACTGGCCTATCGTCATCATTCACCATGAACTCTCACCATCCAGGGCATGTGCTATTCTCAATACTACTATCTGGCAGGAGGTACAGGAACCTTAGGTCCCACATCACCAGGTTTAGGAAGAGCTACTTAGAGTCATAGAACAGAAACAGGCCCTTTGGCCCATCTAGTCTGTGCTGAACCATTTAAACTGCCTACTTCCATCAACCTGCTCTGGGCCCATGGCTCTCCATACCCATACCATCCATCTCCCTATCCAAACTTCTCTTAAATGTTGAAATTGAGCTTGCATGCACCACCTGTTCCACACTCACAGCACCCTCTGAGTGAAGAAGTTTCCCCTCATGTTCCCCTGCAATGATTAGGCTGCTGAACCACCCTGAGGTAACTTCACTCACCTCAATGCTGACGCCAAAACCTGCAGACTCACTTTCAAGGACTCTACAACTCAGTATTATTCATTTACATTTGTCTATTATTTGTATGAATTGTCTTCTTTGCAGACTGGTTGTTCGTCAGTCTTTGTTATTTATAGTTTCTTATGAATGCGATTGTATTTTTCATTATTTTCCTGTGAATGCCTGCAAGAAAATGAATCTCAAGGTAGTATGTGGTGACATACACTTTGAATATAAAGCCCTTTCCTTTCTGATTAATCTAGTCAAGTTAATTTTGACTGGCGTGGGTTTCTCACATTCTATGATTATTTAAAGAGAACTCTTGTTCTGTGCCTTTGTGGAGTCATTGTGTTGGAGAGAATGATTTATCTTGCTGTTTGCTCAGTCTGAGGGTCTGTTGGTATTTCTATGTCTAACCTTTTGTTTCCATCTCTTCATAGGGAATCTGCCGCCCTCCAGTCCTGGGGCTGAGTCATTTTGGTGCTCCCTGTGACTGAGGCCGCCTTCCTGTCACAGCCGGTTTGAGTCAGTGCCAGCAACTGCTGTGACTGAATCAACCTGCCGTTCCTCCACACTTGCATCCAGTCCTGTGAGCGTGCACTGTGACACATCCTGGCTTCTTTTAAGATCATGGATACTTTTATTTGGGCCTCGTGATTTATCCACATTTTAAAATGCTAGACCTCATTGTGTATCCTATCCATATGTACCTTCATATTATTTGAAAGTGGTTGTTGCCAGTTCGATTTCAACGTCAAAGTGAAGTTTGACATTGAGTTTAAGTATGGGAGAGTATGGAGGGTTGTGGAGCAGATGCAGGTCAACGGGACTAGGCAGAATAATAGTTCAACATGGACAACTGCTGATTGGCTGAAGGGCTATAGTGTTCTAGGACTATAAGACTCTATTCCTCCTGAATCTTAATGCCTGTACACGAAGTATTCATTTGGCTCTTTACATGAATCTTTCACCTTTTTCTGTATGTCATTTTAATCTATAATACAACCTACTCTTTCACTTCTCACTTTCTTTGGCATTACTGTATATATTTGTTCAACATAGTAGAGTTTTCCATGATTTTGCTAGCCCAGTTCTTTTCCATCACCGTTATCATCTTCCTAATTCCTTTCTAATCTCATTACTGCATCCTTTATTCTCCCCCAGGCTTTGTGTTGAGTTCATAAACCATAATCTGGCTGGAAGGCAGAACAGTTATGAGAACTGATTGGCTAACTCTGGTTCTAGTTGCTATATTCTTTTTAGTCTTTAATCATTCCACATTCATGTACTGATGCACTGTGAGTCTAACATTTACCATAGGTCTCTCTTGTCATGTTGTGACCATGTCATATCAATACTGTTTGTTGTGGAGATTCTGAAGTCTCATTATTTGCAAAACTAAGACAGGTGGGCACAATGAATGCAAACAATGCAGCTTTAATTCATGCCCCCCATCTGTACATGAGGTAACAAGGTGATAATCAGCACTATATTTACACCAGGTCACAACTCCAAATGCAACTGACTTCATAAACACAAGACATTCAGAACAAACACAAAAGTCAGGCAGCATCTATGGAGGGGTTAAACAGTCGAGGTTTCAGGCTGAGACCCTTCATCGGGACTGGAAAGAAAGGTAGCTGAAGCTGTAAAAGAAGGTGGGGGTGTGAGGGGAAGGAATACAAGCTGGTGGGTGATCGGTGAAGCCAGAGGAGGGGACAAAGTGAGAAGCTGGGAGGTGGCAGGCTGGAAAGGTAAAGGGCTGGGGAAGAAGGAATCTGATAGGAGAGGAGAGTAAGCCATGGGAGAAAGGGAAGGGGGAGAGGAACCAGAGTTCCTCTGATGTTCGATGTACTCAAGCTGATCACCATTAAGAATGAGGGGATACTGCTTGACAGCAACATTGTTGGCTAGAAGTCAGCACTTACAGGGGCTGGGCTGCAGGAGGGCCCAGCCCAGCCTCTCAGCATCATGGAGATATATCCCTTTAAATTTGATTGTGACATCCATGAGGAACATCATCACAAGGAACAGGGACAAACCACCTGCTATGCATTGGATAGTGAGAATAGGCAAGTCAGGTGGGGGAGTTGTTCAGAATTCAGGAGGAGTGTACTGCTTCTTCCCCACACCGCAGGGCGTACCAGAGAACAATGATGGGTTCATCATCTCACTTCTAATCACAGTAAAAAGGAGGACATGCAGAAGGATGAAGATAGGTTGCTCATTGTTCACTAACCAGAGATTCCTGGGCTGGCCAAGGTTTACACTGCGGGCTGCCCCAGTGGATTGTGTTGTCCATTGACGCAAAATGACACATTTCACTGTATGTTTTGATGTACATGTGACAAATAAAGCTAATCTTGGATCTCAATCTTACACGGAATAACGTGGGGAATGAAATCATGCAAAGTGTTTACAGCCATGATCCTCCCCTTAGTTTTCACAAAACAATAGTTCGTTCCTGTTTAAGACTGATCAATGGTTACTTAATTGATGTGATCTATTGGCACTCATGAAGTTTTCATGGGAAGATGCAGAAGAGATACCTAATCCTTTTTATGTGTGGAGTTACAGAGAAAGGGACTGTAACATCAATTACCTAGAACACTACAGTACAGTACAGGCTGCTGAGCACACAATGCTGTGCTGGCCTTTTAATCTACTCTAAAATCAACCTAAACCTTCCCTCACAAATAGCTGTCCATTTTTCTATCATCCAAGAGGTTTTTTATAAATGCTCCCAATGTATGTACCTCCACCGCCACCCCTGGCCGGGTGTTCCATGCACCCACCATTCTGTGTAAAAACTTACCTCTGACATCCTCCTATATATAGGCTGGAAAAACTTGGGTTGTTTTCTCTGAAGCAGCGGAGGCTGTGGGGAGATCTGATACAGGTTTATAAAATTATGAGAGGCATGGGTAGAGTAGACAGGGAGCATCTTTTTCCCAGAATAGAAATGTCTAACACCAGAGGACATGCATTGAAAGTGAGAAGGGTAGGTTCAAAGGGAATGTAAGGGGTAAGCTTGTCTCTCAGAGTAGTGGATGTCTGGAAGGCATTGCTTGGTATAGTGGTAGAGGCAAATACATTAGAGGCTTTAAAGAGAGGTTTCGATAGGCACATGAAGCTCTCACTTTCCTATGGTCCACCTCTGACTCTTTCCTTTATGGATCTTTCCCACTATCTCAGATGATAGGTTGTGTTGTTTGTTTGTTGTATCTGATGATGACAGGAAACCCGCGTGGGAGAGTTTTTAAAGTGGAAAACCTGATGCATTGAGTCAGTTCCACTGTCTCGACGTCTGAAGCCGAAGTCCAGTGGTATGAGTAGCCACCACAACTGGGGTCTTCCCTGGCTGCAGTGGAATACCATGAATTCTTTGATGCCTGGTCATGTCCTTTGCTTTCCACAAAGCGCTGCAGGACTGCCTCCCTGGCCGTTGGATCTTATTGTTAATCTCATCCGCCCAGTCTACCAGATCTGACTTTGCATGCTAGGACAGGCATGACCCTATCTCTCAGGATTATGAGGGCCCTTTGGCTACCTTCACCTGGTTTAGCCCACCTGTTGAAGTGGTGTACCCAGGTGTGGCCACTCTCATGTGCAAACAGCTGCTCGGAGCTACAGGTGAGCACTGAGTGTCCTGTGGGGACCAAAGGTGAGTGAGCTGCTCCATAAGGCATGCTGCTACTACTCCTTCCTGGACACCCGTATACTTCTAGGTTACAAACATATATTATAAGAATTGGATTATTCTGCCCATCAAGTCTGCTTCACCGCTCCATCATGGTTAATTTATTATTCCTCTCAATGAATCCTCCTGCTGTCTCCCCGTAACCTTTGACATCTTTACTAATAATGAACCTGTCAACCTCTGCTTTGAATATACCCAATGACTTGGCTTCCATAGCTGTCTGTGGCAATGAATTCCACAGATACACCACCCTTTGGCTAAAGAAATTCCTCCTCATCTCTGTTCTAAAGAGACGTCCTTCTATTCTGAAGCTGTGCCTTCTGGTCCCACTAAAGGAAACATCCTCTCCACATCCACTCGATCTAGGCCTTCCAATATTCAATGGGTTTTAATAAGATCTCTTTCCCCCTCCCACCCCCCAATCTTCTAACTCCAGTGAGTACAGGCTGTGCCATCTGGGATCATTCTTGTAAACCTCCTCTACACCTTCTTCAATGCCAGCACGTAGTTTCTCAGATAAGGGGCCCAAAAGTGCTCACAATACTCCAAGTGCAGCCTGACCAAAGCCTTATAAAGCCTCAAAGTCAAATTACAAATCAATAGTTTCTGACAAGCGGTTTGTAAATACCTCCTCTCAACCTCGTGCCTAAGAAATCTATCCCATTCTACTGTCTCATTGTATTTACTCAAATGACCAGATTTCCTACACAGTTGCATCTGAGGTTTCTTTTCTTTTTCATAGCGGCTTCTCCTCTGTCACAGTTGAGAGAGTGTTTATTGTGATGAAGTGCTTTGAGAGGTTGATGATGAAACATATTAACTGCTGCCTAAGCGTGACTTGAATCTGCCCCAATTTGCCTATCATCACTACAGGTCAACAGCAGATGCCTTTTCATTGGCTCTTCGCTCAACTCTGGAACATCTGGATACTGAAGATGCACGCATCAGGATGCTCTTCATTGACTATAGCTTGCCATTTAATACTATCACCCCCCTCACAACAAATCAATAAGCTTCAAGATCTTGGCCTCAAACCTTCTTGTGCAAATGGATCCTTGATTTCCTCATTTGCAGATACCAGATAGTTCAGATTGGCAACAATATCTCCATTATCACAGTTCCACAACAAGGCAGTGTGCTTAAACACCTGCTCTACTCGCCTTATGACTGAGAGGTTCAGCATAGCTCCAATGCCGTATTTCTGTCTGCTGATGTTTGCAGTCCTGCTGGCTGAATCAAAGGTGGTGATGTATCGGCATACAGGAGGGAGATTGAAAATCTGGCTGAGTGGTGTCACAACAACAACCTCCTACTCAATGTCAGCAAGACTAAGGAACTGATTATTGACTTCAGGAAGTGGAAACTGGAGGTCCATCAGCCATGAGGGCAGAGCTTAGTTAAGATGGTGCTAAACGGCAACTCCTTTGCTTGCGTCTTCGGAAACAGCTCTATTTCCATTTTTAATATCTCTATTTTTCCCTTTCAGGGTTCTTTTGAAGACCCTGACCTGGAGTTACACGCTGACTTTGGCTCTTTGCGGGAATGGGACCCGCTCTCAGGGTTTCATGACTGGCCGTTATTTGACATGCCAAGGATGCGGCCTAAGAGCTCAGCTTGCCTTCGGAGTTCTGGGATCTTGTGGCTCTAGAGATGGGCGGATTAAAGGTCAGTATCCTGGCAGGAAATCGATGTGTAGTGGGAGCAGGAAGATCTTCGGCTGTGTGCCCAGAGCCCTGAGATCTTTGGGCACAGAGCTCGGAAAAAAGCAACGCAATAGACTTTTAACATCATAAACCAGCAAGTTGTTTCCCCTCTCGCTGTGAAATGGAGACACCTCTTTCTCCCTTATTAGGGAGAGAGAAAGCCTGTGGTATGCCCAATACCAGGTGAATGAGTAGTTTTTGGGGTACTGCAAGTCTGTGTCTTTTCTGTTGCCTTGCTGCAGGCTTGAGTGCTCGATGGAGGATGCCGATGCTTGTTTTTTGCTGGTGGGGTAGGGGGGATCGTTATTTGCTGCTGCTTACATGCGGAGGGTGGGGAGCTGGGGGGGGTACGTTGGGAGGGACATTTGACTGTTGTTTATTCTTTGGGGCACTCCTCTGTTTTTGTGGATGGTTGTGAAGAAAAAGTATTTGAGGATGTATATTCTATACATTCCTCTGACATTAAATGTACCTTTGAAACCTTTGAACTCTCACCAGGGGATTAGAGGTGGAGAGGGCCAGCAATTTTAAATTCCTCATGGTTATCATTTCAGAGGATCTGTCCCGCATCCAGTATTTGTGTGTCATTACAAAGAAAGCACAGCAGTACCTTTACTTTCTTAGAATTTTGTGAAGAATTGGCATGTCATCTAAAACTTTGATAAACTTCTGTAGATGTGTGGTGGAGAGTATACTGTCTGGTTACATCATAGACAGAAATAGAAACAACAACGCCCTTGACCATAAAAGCCTACAAAATGTAGTGGATGTGGCCTAGTCCATCACAGATAAAGCCCACCTCACCATTGAGTAATCTGCATGGAGGGCTGTCGGAGGAAAGCAGCTTCCATCATTAAAGACCCCAGGATCCCCACCATCCTGAACATGCTTTCTTCTCGCTTCTGCTATCAGGACGAAGGTACAGGAGCCTCAGGTCTCACATCACCAGGTTATTACCTCTCAGCCATGAAGCTCTTGAACCAGAGGGGATAATTTTGTTCAGTTTCACTCGTCTTATCACTGAAATGTTCCTATAGACTCACTTTCAAGGACTCTACACCTCATGTTCTTGATATTTATTGCTTATTTATTATTAAAATTATTTTTTCTTTTTTATTTGCACAGTTTTTTGTCCTTTGCACACTGGTTGTCCACCTTGTTAGAGGCAGTTTTTCACTGGTTCTATTGTGTTTTTTGTACTTAGTGTGAATGCCTGCAAGAAAATAATTCTCAGGGTTGTATATGGTAGCATATATAACACCGTAAGACAAAGGAGCAGAATTAGACCATTCAGCCCATCAAGTTGGCTCTGCCATTCCATCATGGCTGATCCTAGATCCCACTCAACCCACCTGCCTCACCTGCCTTCTCACCATATTCTTTGATGCCCTGACCAATCAGGAAACGATCAACTTCCACCTTAAATATACGCATGGACTTGGCCTCCTCCACGGTCTGTGGTAAAGCATTCCATAGATTTGCTACTCTCTGGCTAAAATACCTCTGTTCTAAAGAGGTATTTTACCTCTGTTCCTTACCTCTGTTCTAAAGATCCGCCTTCAATTTAGAGGCTGTGCCCTCTAGTTCTGGATACCACTGCCATAGGAAACATTCTCTCCACATCCACCTTATCTAGTCATTTCAACGTATGGTAGGTTTCAATGAGGTTCCCACACATCCTTCTAAATTCCAGCTGGTAGGGGTTCCTCACATGTTAACCCCTTCATTCCCAGAATCATCCTCGTGAACCTCGTCTGGACTCCCTCCAATGACAACACATCCTTTCTGGGATATGAGGCCAAAACTGTTGACAGTATTCTACGTGCAGCCTGACTAGTGTCTTATAAAGCCTCAGCATTATCTCCTTACTTTTATATTCTATTCCCCTTGAAATAAATGCCAACATTGCATTTGCTTTCTGTACCACAGACTCAACCTGTATATTAACCTTCTGGGAGTCTTGCACGAGGACTCCTAAGTCCCTCTGCACCTCTGATGTTTGAACCTTCTCCCTATTTAGATAATAGTCCACGCTATTGTTCCTTTTACCAAAATGCATTATCATATATTTCCCCACACTATTCCATCTGCCACTTTTCTGCCCATTCCAATTTGTCTAAGTCCTGCTGCAAATACATTGCTTCCTCAGCATTACCTACCCCTCCACCTATCTTCATATCTTCTGCAAACTTTGCTACAAAGCCATCAATTCCATGATCTAAATCAGTGACAAAGAACGTGAACAGCAGCGGTCCCAAAACTGACCCCTGCAGAACACCTCTAGTCTCCGGCAGCCAACCAGAAAAGGCCTCTTTTATTCCCACTCACTGCCTCCTGCCCGTCAGCCATTCTGCTATTCATTCCAGTATCTTTCCTGTAATGCCATAACATTTTTTCTTGTTAAGCAGCCTCATGTGTGGCACCTTATCTAACACCTTCTGAAAATACAAGAAAATTACATCCACTGACTCTCTTTTGTCCACCCTGCTTGTTACTTCTTCGAAGAATTCTGATAGATTTGTCAGGCAAAATTTCCCTTTACAGAAACCGTGCAGACTTTGACCTATTTTATCATTAGTCTCCAAGTACCTCGAAACCCTACTTTATTTAATCAGTAGCAATTTAGTGACTTTTTATTCAACCACTACATAAGCCATACCTGCTACCTACTTGTGCCTCCTCACCAAAGCCTCAAGTCCCCACTCCTACACTGGTCCACTCACACAATTGCCGCTCTGCTTTAACCCTGCTGTACTTTTATTTGCGCCTGCTAATGAATCGCGTATTGATTGGAACGCCGCTGATGCAGATTTCTACAGATACTGCTAGACCTATTGAATGTGTTCAGCACTTTCTGCTTCTGCTTCAGACTTCAAACATCAGTGGTTTTGAGTTTTGAACTCTGTAAGAACACAGGTTGGTATCTATCATTCTGTCTTTGGCAATAGAAAATATTTCATCCACATACTCATTCAAAAGTTGTGCATGAAATTCTATGTAATGTAACTTTTTCATAGATGCTGCCTGGCCTGCTGAGTTCCTCCAACATTTTGTGTGTGTTGCTTTGGATATCCAGCACCTGCAGATTTTCGTGTGTTTGTTGAACGGTATTTGCTCATGTAGCCCTGGTTTGAAGGATCTCCTGAACTTTTGGCTTTAGAATAACAAATAAGCACAGTGCACCATCTACTGGCTGATATGTGGTTTCATTTTGCTCTCTGGTTAATGTGCTAAAATGGTTAGTACCATGACCCATTGTTTCAGCTTGTTCCTGCCCCACAGAACTCGTATTGGCATACCTCAACTCTGTTTTATCCCCCCCGAGTTCAGTCCCTTCCTACCTACATCCGTGACACTTCAAACGCTCTGGATCTTTTCAATGATTTCTGGTTCCCTGGCCCCCATCATCTTATTTTTACTGTTGATGTCCAGTCCTTTTACACCTCCATCCCCCACCAGGAAGGCCTCAAAGTTCTCCTATTTTTTCTGGACACCAGACCCAACCAGATCCCTTCTAGCACCCCTCTCCTCCGTCTAGCAAAACTTGTCTTTACTCTAAATAATTTCTCCTTTGGCTCCTCCCAATTCCTTCAAACAAATAGGCACCTGCATGGTTCCCAGCTATGCCTGCTTGCTTGTTGGCTATGTGAAACAGTCTATGTTCTAAGCCTACACTGGTGACCGTCCCGCACCTTTCCTATACTATATTGACGACTACGTTGGTGCTGCTTCCTGCACCCATGCTGAACTCATTGACTTCATCCACTTTGCCTCCAACTTCCACCCTGCCCTCTAATTTACCTGGTCTATTTCCAACACATCCCACCCCTTTGTCGATCTCATTGACTTTATCTCTGGAGACAGCTTATCCATTGATGTCTGTTATAAACCCATAGACTCTCACAGCTACCTGGACTATACATCTTCCCACCCTGCTGCTTGTAAACACGCCATCCCCTCTCAATTCCTCCATTTGCTCTCAGCATGAGGCTTTTCATTCTTGAATGAAGGAAGTGTTGTCCTTTTTGAAAGTAAATGGCTTCCCTTCCTCTACCATCAACACTGCCCTCACCCGCATCTCTTCCATTTCACACACGTCTGCTCTTATCCCATCCTCCTGCCACCCTACCAGGGATAGGGTTTCTTTTTGTCCTCACCTAGCAGCCCACCAGCCTCCATGTCCAGCACATAATTCTCTGAAGCTTCCACCACCTCCAACGGGATCCCACCACCAAGCACATCTTTTCCTCCTACCACTTCCTGCTTTCTGCAGGGACCTGTCCCTACGCAGCTCCCTTGTCTATTCACCGCTCCCCATTGATCTCCCTTCTGGCACTTATCTTTACAAACGGAACAAGTGCTACACCTGCTCCTACACCACTTCCTTCACTACCATTCAGGGTCCCAAACAGTCCTTCCAGTTGAGGCGACACTTCACCTGTGAGTCTATTGGAGCCATATACTGTGTTTGGTGCTGCTGGTATATCAGTGAGACCCGATGTGGATTAGGACACCACCTCGCCGAGCACCTATGCTCTGTCCACCAGAAAGAGCAGGATCTCCCAGTGGTCACCCATTTTAATTCCACTTTCCATTTCCATATGACCATCAATGGCCTCATCCACTATCCTGATGAGGCCACGCTTAGGCTGGAGGAAAAACACCTTGTATTCTGTTTGGGTAGCCTCTCAGCTGGTAGCATGAACATCGATTTCTCAAACTTCTGGTAATGCCCTCCCCTTCACCATTTCCCATCCCCTTTTCCCTCTCTCACCTTATCTCCTTGCCCACCCATTGCCTCTCTCTGGTGCTCCTTCTCCCTTTTCTTCTTCCATGGCCTTCTGTCTCTTCCACCAATTAACTTCCCAGCACTTTACTTCATCCCTCGCTCCAGGTTTCCCCTATCACCTGCTGTTTCTCTCTCTGCTCACCCTACCATTCAAATCTATTCCTCAGCTTTTGTTCACCAGTCCTGCAGAGGAGATTTACAAGGACATTGCCTGGTTTGGGGAGCATGCCTTATGAGAGTAGGCTGAGTAAACTCGGCCGTTTCTCCTTGGAGCGACAGAGGGTGAGAGGTGACCTGATAGCGGTGTATAAGATGATGAGAGCCATTGACCGTGTGGATAGTCAGAGGCTTTTCCCCAGGGCTGAAGTGGCAAGCATGAGAAGGTACAGTTTTAAGATGATTGGAAGTATGTACAGAGGAGATGTCAGGGCTAAGTTTTTTACGCAGAGTGGTGAGTGCGTGGAATGGGCTGCCGGCGGCAGTGGTGGAGGTGGAAATGATAAGGTCTTTTAACAGACCCTGGATGGCTATATGGAGCTTAGAAAAATAGAGGGCTATAGATAAAACCTAGATAGTTCTAAGGTAGGGACATGTTTGTCACAGCTTTGTGGGCCAAAGAGCCTGTATTGTGCTGTAGGTTTTTCTACGTTTCTATTTTTCTGGTGAGGTGGTGTTCATGGGTTCAATGTCCATTCAGAAATTGCATGGCACAGGGGAAGAAGCTGTTCCTGATTTGTTGAGTGTGTGCCTTCAGGCCTCTGTACCTCCTCCCTGATGGTAACAATGAGAACAAGGCATGACCTGCTTGATGGGGGTCCTTAACGATGGATGCCACCTTTTTGAGGCATCCTTATGTTGAGCTCAGGAAGGATCCTCAGAGATACTGACACCCAGGAACTTGAAATTGTTCACTCTTTCCACTTCTGATCCCTCTATAGACAATAGACAATAGGTGCAGAAGTAGACCATTCGGCCCTTTGAGCCTGCACCGCCATTTTGAGATCATGGCTGATCAATTACTATCAATACCCGGTTCCTGCCTTGTCCCCATAGCCCTTGATTCCCCTATCCATAAGATACCTATCTAGCTCCTTCTTGAAAGCATCCAGAGAATTGGCCTCCACTACCTTCCGAGGCAGTACATTCCAGACCCCCACGACTCTCTGGGAGGAGAAGTTTTTCCTTAACTCTGTCCTAAATGACCTACCCCTTATTCTCAAACCATGCCCTCTGGTACTGGACTCTCCCAGCATCTGGAACATATTTCCTGCCTCTATCTTGTCCAATCCCTTAATAATCTTATATGTTTCAATCAGATCCCCTCTCAATCTCCTTAATTCCAGCGTGTACAAGCCCAGTCTCTCTAACCTCTCTGCATAAGACAGTCCAGACATCCCAGGAATTAACCTCGTGAACCTACGCTGCACTTCCTCTACAGCCAGGATGTCCTTCCTTAACCCTGGAGACCAAAACTGTACACAATACTCCAGGTGTGGTCTCACCAGGGCTCTGTACAAATGCAAGAGGATTTCCTTGCTCTTGTACTCAATTCCCTTTGTAATAAAGGCCAACATTCCATTAGCCTTCTTCACTGCCTGCTGCACTTGCTCATTCACCTTCAGTGACTGATGTACAAGGACTCTGAGATCTCTTTGTATTTCTCCCTTACCCAACTCTACACCGTTCAGATAATAATCTGCCTTCCTGTTCTTACTCCCAAAGTCTATAAGGACTGGTGATTATTCCTTTGTCTTACCCTTTCTGATCATGACATCCCATTTTGCTCTGGTTTTGTAAAAAGAGAACTGCTGATCAGTCACGTTATCCACCTGTGACACTGGTAGACAGGATGGTGTTTGGTATGCTTGCTTTCATTGGTCAGGGCATTGAGAACAAGTTGAAATGTCACGTTACAACAGTACAAGATGTTGGGGAGGCACGTCCAAAGTGTTGTAAGCAGGATGGTCACATCGCTATAGGAAACCTGTCATCATGCAGGAATGGGTACACGTGGATATTGCCTGGACTGGAGGACTTACAAGGAGGGACTGGATGGGCTGGGTCTTTTTTTTTCTCTAGTAGTTAATGGAGATGGAAGAGTGGCTCAAGGAATTGCAACAGGAATGATCTCTTTGGAACGTCAGCGTGTGTGAAAAGAGCTACATTTCAATCAGGATGGTGACTGAGATTTAAAAGGCCGAGCTTCGCGGCAGTTTCTGTGAGTTGAGGAGCAGCCAATCAGTAAGAGGGATTCATTGGAATGGGCCAACAGAAGAAACTCAAGTACAACTAGAGCAGCCATTCTTGTGAGTGGGTCAGTGTTTAAAGTGGCTTTTGGCTCATCAGGCTTAGGTGAGGTAAAGTATTTAGTGAGTTCTTCTCTTTCTGTTCTTATTTGCTCATTGCTCATCTTTTAAGGCAGAGCAGTGTAGTGAGAGTGGCTCCAGGGGCAGTGTTTTGTACTGTGTGTGGGATGTGGGAAGTCTGGGAGAACTCCAGTCTCTCAGATAAACACATCTGCACCAGCTCAATGACCATTGACTCATATGGGAGAATGAGGAGGGGAAAGACAAAAGCTACAGGGAGGTAGTCACCCCTAGATTGTAGGAAACAGGTAACTGGGTGACTGTCAGGCGAAGAAGGGGAAATGCACAGCCAGTGCAGAGTACACCTGTGGCGGGTCCCCTCAATAACACGTATACAATAGATACTATTGAGGGGGATGACCTACCAGGGTGAGCCACAGTGACCGGGTCTCTGGCACTGAGTCTGGTGCTGTGGCTTGGAAGAGCAGAGAGGTGAAGACAACTGCAGTGTTGATAGAGATTCCATTGTCAGAGGAACAGAAACGAGATTCTGTGAGCGCAATAGAGATACCCGTATGGTATGTTGCCTCTCAGGTGCCAGGATCAGGCACAGCTTTGTGGGCTGAAGGGCCTATATTGTGCTGTAAGTTTTCTGTTTCTATGAAACGTGATGCTGCCTGGCCTGCTGAGTTCCTCCAGCATTTTGTGTGTGTTGCTCAGATTTCCTGCAGATTTTCTCTTGTTTGTAATTAAGATGAAATGAATTGTGTTACTAGCTTGGTCCAATTATGAATTTAAACTATTTGCACACAGACACCTTTAACGAATACATAAAACTGTTAGGCTTATGGGAGAAGAGGGTAAAACAAGAAGAGAAAGGAACTATTTTGACGACTTAGAATTAGGCATACTATGCCTAATTATTCCTTGTATCTTGGGAAAACATAATTCTGGGTTGTGTAGGTATTGTCATCATTATAAATCAATGAAAATATGCTAATACAGTGTGAAGCATACAAGGTTGAAAGAAAGTAGGCTTCATTACAATCTTTGGGGGTTGACAGTTTTCATTTCATTTGTTATGGGAGTGACTTTAATTCACAGTATTGTCTTTACTTACAATCTACAGGGTTTTTGGGGTAATTTAACTTCCATTTGAAAGAGATGTAGTAACAAGAAGGGTGAAGAAGCCAGAGTAATGCGAGGAGAGGGGAAGGAGTGGAAATGGGCAGGTGGTAAGTGAGATCAGGCAAGGGGAAAGTAGGGTGTGTGGGGAGGAGGCATAATGTAAGAAGTTGGGTGGGGAGACGTGGCTGAGTTAAAGGGTTGAAGAAGTTAGGGAGGTGTGGGTGAGTGCTGGGGCTGTGGGTTAACTGAAATTAAAATGGGGAGGTGTACTGTTGCAATCTATGAGTTTGTCTGCAGAGTGTGAATGGTTCAACTCTCATTTGTCCCTAACTTGCACGAGTAAAAACTACACACACACTTTTTTTTATCTGGTTGATTCCACCTGCTTTTGGAGCCCAGAAATCAAGAAACTAAACTAAGCAGTCCCGACTACAAACTAACCAAACACTTCAGTTTTTAGGGTGTCATCATACAAGCTCTTCGTTTGACAGCTGTCAGGAAATGCACATTACTTTAATGAAAGAAAATGGAGGGGGGGGGGGGGGCGACAACCAAGTCTAAGAATTTTCTGTGGGTTCCCTGATTGGGTATTGCAGAAGACAACAACCATCTAAATGTAATTTAATTTCTAGGCAATTGAACATTAACCAATGTAAGGTAAATTCAGCAATGTAACTCGAGGATAATATATCTTTCAAATTGTTCAATTTATTAGCTCTATTTCCCATTGAGACTGACAAAATCCTGCAGTGCAGTGATTCATTTTCGGTCGAGAGCTTATGCATATCATGTTGGAAATCACTGTTTTTCTAATAATGTTGTTTAAAGAAGATTTGTATTTTGAACAGACTCATGTATTTTTCACAGTATGTGGTGGTTCAACCTCACTCACGGGCAGAAAGCGGTATAGCAGATAAACTAACGGTTTATCACCTTTCATTGGCTAATTATTAGTACATGGCCGACACAATGTAACTATGTAGCCTATTGGCTAGTTTATTCCTATCTAAGGGATTTCTTATCTATAAAAAAAATTATGGATTTTTCCAGAGGGACCATCTTTATTCCTTTTGTCTTTGCATCCATTCACCTCTTAACATTGTTTCTCAGCTCTTTGTTTAGTTTGCTTAGTATCTGTATGTTTGTTTATATTTTAAAATAAACTAACATCCTAGAATTAAGATACCTATCATTCCTGACTCCTGGATGAACCCCAAGGAAAAGAAAATAAACAGATCCATCAGAAGCAACCTAAAAATGATTTAGTAGCATTTAGCATGAATATTGACCTTAGCACCTTGATGTGGAATCTTGCACCTTTGTTTAACAAAGTTATTTTGTTAAGGGCTTATTTAAAAGGCAACATCTCCATTGGCTAGAACAATATTAAGCTTCGCCCTTTGATTTCTTCAGTTAAAAAAACAAGGATGCAGCTATGGCATGGAGTGGGATTGAGTGAGAGAGGAAGTCAGCTTGCTGCTGAAAAACTCAGATGATTCTTTGTCCAGGTCCCACATTCTTTGTTTCTATTACTTATTTATTTCAATTGTTTCCTTTGAGTAGGGGAACAGATGTTGTAAATGCCTCAGGAGTGTAACCATTTTCCAGTTCATTTTATGTGCTTATTCCTTTTCTACTCTATCCACTTCTGCACATTTAATAGTTTAATTTCCCACACTGTTTTCCAGTTCCGCGGAACAGTTACACCCAAGATTTTAACCATTTAATCTCCACACAGCTGCTAAATGACCTGCAGTCTGACTCTTAACCTGTCGGTAGAGTTTGCAGATCAGTAAAGGCCACACTGTTTTCAATTAATACCCTCAGAAAAATACGATGCTGTATTATACTTGCAGAGCTCTTACTGTGCATGCTTGCTATGCATCTGAACAGCCTGTACTAATGCACAATCTAGGGTATTCAGCTACTCAACAGTGGTTTGTGCTGCAGGTACATAGCTGATAGGACACAGATGGACAGAATTCAGCATTACATCTCAAAACTGGGAAGACGTTGCTCTCAACAGAGATATCTGGAGGAAATCTGTTCAGGAGGGGGCAGTGCTGCATGAGAATGACCTCCCCTGCGCTGAGAACAAGCGGCAGCTGCGAAAGGAGAGAATGCGAAACCAAAATAAAACCACCACTAACCACAACCACCTCTTACTTTTAGCCACACTGCCCCAGAATTTGTAGATCTTGGCTCAGTCTGTACAGTGCACCCGAGGACCCACCAACACACAGCCTCTTAGGAGAACATCATACTCAACCGGAGTGATGGCACTACTATTTACTGTCATTGAACTCCGACAATTCAAACCATCATAAATAAATATGGAAATAGAAGTGACACAAAGCAATCCACGAATGCACACTTCCAAATATGCAGGTACAGCATTTTAATTAAATGTAAAATCCTGCACTTTGAATTAGCAATAACTCTTATAAAATAAGGACATGTTAAAGTACTTATTGTAATCAAATAGAACATCACTAGTAATTGGGTTACAGAAATACACTTTTGTGCAGAAGCAGTTGAATCACAGGCCACTCCCATTAAGAAAACATTTTAAATAGATCTATAAAAATAGCAGCAAAGTACAAAGATATTGAAGTAAACTATATACACTCAGTGGCCACTTTGTTAGGTACACCTGCTCATTGATGTATCTAATCAGCCAATCATGTGGCAGCAGCTCAATGCATGCAGACATGGCCAAGAGGTTCAAATGTTGTTCAGACCAAACATCAGCACAGGGAAGAAATGATTGTTGGTGCCCCGCAGTGTGGTTTGAGTCAGAAACTGCAGATCTCCTGGGATTTTCACGAAGAACTCTAGAGTTTACAGAGAATGGTGTGCAAAACAGAAAAAAACCCATCAAATGAGCAGCCATTCTGTGGCAAAAGCCTCTTGTTTATGAGGCCAGAGGAGTGTGGCCAGACTGGTTCAAGCTGACTCAAATGACCATGCATTACAACATAGGTGTGCAGAAGAGCATCTAGTTCGGGTGGGCGGAGTCTATGCTTTTGCTGCAGCTTGTACGAAGGGAGGGGGAGAAGGGGTTTCAATGTTTCTATCATTAATTCTATGGGGTTTCTTTCTCTTGTTGATGTCTGTGAAGAGTATGTATTTCAGATTGTATACTGTATGCATGTGTGTGGCATCCGTCGGTCTCGAGAGACCATGGATCTGCGCCTGGAGAGTTTTGATTCAGCTGCTGATGGTGGAGCAGTGTCTGTTGTGGCTGTACAGGCCCACAGGGGAGTGACAGTCTCGGCTGCAGCGATTGCATTTGAAGACGCTCTCTCCTCCAATGTTGCCGTGTTGTTGTCTTTTCGGCGAGCGCACTTTTCCTCGGCGGAAAGCCTCAGTTTCTCTCCTCCGCGCTCCGGCCCTCTGTGTAGTTCTCGTCTCCAGCGTGAGCGATCGTTCACGACGACTTCCCATCTTTTGACGTCCAGGTCCATTGTCTTCATGTCCCTTTTGCAGACGTCTTTGAAACGAAGGTGAGGACGTCCTCGTGCTCTCTTGCCGGTGGTCAGTTCCCCGTACAGTAGGTCTTTCGGAATCCTCCCGTCCGGCATGCGATGTACGTGTCCCAGCCAGCAGAGTCGGCGTTGTTGGAGAAGGGTGAAGAGGCTGGGTAACTGGGCGCGGGTAAGGACTTCAGTGTTGGTGACTCGGTCGGTCCATTTGATGCCCAGAACGGGTCTCAGGCTGTGAAGGTGGAAGGCGTTGAGTAGAGGCTCCAGGTCTCGCTGCGGTACAGCAGTGTGCTGAGGATGTATGCCCTGTAGACTGCAATTTTGGTGTTCGTAATCAGCTTTCTGTTCTCCCAGACTCTCTTGGTCAGCCTGGCGAATGTGGTGGCTGCTTGTCCGATCCGCCTGTTGATCTCGGAGTCCAGGGAGAGGCTGTCCATGATGGTGGAGCCGAGGTATGTGAATTCGTGGACTACCTCCAGCTCGTAATTGTTGATGTTGATGACGGGGGGTTGTTCAACGCCTTGGCCCATCACGTTGGTCTTCTTCAGACTAATAGTTAGGCTGAATTCCTGGCAGGCTCTTGAGAGGTTGTCCATAAGTCACTGCAGTTGCTCTTCAGAGTGTGTCGCCAACGCTGCGTCATCTGCAAACAGCATGTCTCTGATGAGTACTTCACGGACCTTGGGTTTTGCCCTCAGCCGGGACAGACTGAACAGCCTTCCGTCCGATCCGGTATGAAGGTAAACTCCATCGGTTGAAGTTCCAAACGCGTGTTTCAGCATGACTGCGAAGAAGATGCCGAATAGGGTGGGAGCAAGCACACAGCCCTGCTTCACACCGCTGCAGGTGTTGAAAGCCTCTGAAGAAGAGCCATCAAATTGAACGACACCTTTCATATCCGCATGAAACGACTGGACTACCTTGAGGAGCCTCGGAGGACAACCAATCCTGGCGAGGATTTTAAACAAGCTGTCTCGACTAACAAGGTCGAATGCCTTTGTGAGGTCGATGAAAGCGACATAGCTATTATTAATGCTTTTGAGATAGTGATTTAGATGCATATCATGTTTTTTACTGAGTTAAGTATTGTATGTAATTAGTTTTGCTACAACAAGTGTATGGGACATTGGAAAAAAAGTTGAATTTCCCCATGGGGATGAATAAAGTATCTATCTATCTATCTATCTATCTAGAGTGGTTGTCTTTGCTCTTGGCATTTCTCTTGCAGCTGTCAAAGAGAGAAGATCATGTCGATTGTGGAACGTTCTGACCTAAAACCGCACTGAGATTTGGGGTATACCCTTTCGGCGATTTTCTGTAGTCTGCCCCGGACTGTATGCATACTCTGATACTAAATGTACCTTTGAACAACACATTGAACCTTGACATGAATGGCTACAACAGCAGAAGACCACACAAGGTTCTACTTCTGTACCTAATAAAGTGGCTTCTGAACCTGTATATTAGAAATATAGCAGTCTAGTCACATGTAACATTTAGCTGATCCTTTTCCAATTACTTTGAAAGGAAAAACCTTGGATCTTATCAAGTTCATTCATATTTCAGTAACTAAGACACACATACCAATTCATCGTTACAGTTTTCTTTTACGTTAGCAGACATGAGTTTGAAATCCAGAGTAAATAATTTTTAATTATATCGCACTAAATTTTGTCCCAAGCACATTTTAATTGCAACACACTGCTAAACATCACAGTAACATTCATCTCCAGGATGATCAAAGGGAGCTTATTTTGGAATGCAAGGACAAAAATTTGTTCCAATTACTAAGATGTATTTTTTTAGTATAGAAGCACACATTTTATTCAAGTAGTTCACTTGGATGAAAAACTGTCTTCGATGAATTCAATCCATAATTGTGGCAGACTGCATTTAAAAATATAAGTCAGCAATATTGACTTCATACACCTCGTAAAGATGCAATGTTTAGTAAATAAAAATAGATTCTTAAGTTAAAAATACTCATTATATGTCTCCCATTCTCAAAAATATGAACACAATCCAACTGCAGCCATATTGTACATTTTGCTGCCTCGCTCTTAATGTTCCTGGAACTCAAGCACCTCTCAAGTCTGCCCCATTATTCAAGGTGACAGTGGCCGATCTATACTGATCAACTCCTCTTCTGTGCCAGTTTCCTGGATCCTTCAAATATTTATTCATTTCTATCTTAAATAAATTGATTCCTACTAACTTCCACCCTGTAGATAGAAGTTTAGAAGTTAGTAGGAAGTAATAAGCTTAATTTGGTTCAAAACAGTACAAAACGCAGCAAAATGAATTTCTGCTGATTTTTACTGCTTTGAGGATGCAAGTGATAAAGAGTTGAACTTTTTCCATTAGTCCATCTAGTGGCAACACTAAATAATACTGGAGTAGATTTCCAGTTAGAATACCTTTTACCATTTTCCCTACCACATATCCTCAAGGCGTCATTACCTGCCATTTTATACTAAGGCAGAGGTCACTGATTCATTATGAAGAAGCTTGAATTGAAAAAGCTCGTATTAAACAAACCACTAGTCAGACTTCGCTAGACATGGATAGGAATATTGATTTACTGCCATTATTGGCAAAAGCAAAGATAAATAAACAGTCTACAAGCACTGCCAATCTGTATTAGATTTACTTGCTTTTCTTAATCAATGTCCTTTGCAAAATTGTTTATTAATCCCTAACCACAAATAGGTAATAGTAAAAAAAAACCTCAAAATAATATTCTTTAGTTAAAGGGGAAAAGTAGGTAACACCTTGAGAACATTTATACTTTTCTTATAAAATAAGAAAATGTGCAAGGACTTGAAGAGGCCTTCAACCCACCAAGAGAAAGCCACAGAAACCTTCAGAAAACAGCAAGATTCAGCATATAGCAGTTGGCACGATCGTGCAGCGGTCAGCACAGCTGCTTTACCGCATCAGAAACCATCGACCAGTGTTCGATTCCTTCCACTGCCTGTAGAAAGTTTGTACATTCTCTCCATGACCGCGTGGGTTCCCTCCAGTTACCTCTCACATTGCAAAGACGGAAGGGTTAGAGTTAGTGATTTTGCAAGAATGCTTTGTTGGCTCCAGGAGCGTGGCACAACTTGCAGGCTGCCCCTAGAACAACCCTCGCAGATTTGATTACATGTAAAGAATGTATATCACTGTATGCTTCGATGTATATGTGTTAAATTAAATCTTTAATCTTCATGAATTAATAGAAGGGAAGATAATGCAGAAGTGGGCAAAGAACAGCAGGAATCAACTGAGTTTTCACAAAATAGTAGTGATTAAAAAGTAAACAGATTCATTTCAGAGGCATAAAATTTAAGCAGAAGTTACTTTAAAGTTATAAAGTTATTTTAAACAATGTGGAATTTTCACGGATGAAAGCATATTTACTGGAGTGAAGCCAGAGTTGTGAGGTTATATCTACTGAAAAATGTTGAACTGCTTGTAGCTTTATCCTCTTGAAAAAAGATTGAGATATGACCAGACAATGATCTTTAAAGGGCATAAGAGTGCAGATATGAGGAAAAAGCCACTTTTTGGACAAACCAAAGTTCATGACAATATAACAAACACGAGGAAATCTGTAAGATGCTGGAAATCTGAGCAGCACACACAAAATGCTGGAGGAACTCAGCAGGCCAGGCAGCATCTATGGAAAAAAAGTACAGTTGATGTTTTGGGCCGAGACCCTTCGGCAGGACTGGAGGAAAACAGCTGAGGAGTAGACTTGAAAGGTGGGGGGAGGGGGGGGGGAGAGAAATGCCAGGTGATGGGTGAAACTTGGATGGGGAGGGATGAAGCAAAGAGCTAGGAAGTTGATTGATGAAATAGACAAAAGACCATGGAAGAAAGAAGAGGGGAGGGGGGCAAGGAGAACGAGAGGGAGGCGATGGGCGGGCAAGGAGATAACATGAGAGAGGCAAGGGGATGGGAAATGGTGAAGGGGTGGGGGATGGAAACATTACTGGATGTTTGAGAAATTGATGTTCATGCTATCACACAAACAAGAGAAAGTCATGACAATATAAGATGGTCACAAGTGACACTGGGAGTAAATTCAGCTGGAGCTACTTTGTTAATGCATGGCTAGAATGTGGAACTTGTTACTGTAAGGAGTAATTGAAGGGCTTTATAAAGCACTATTGAGGCCTCTCGGAGTATTGTGAGCAGTTTTAGGACTCTTATTTAAGAAAGGATGTGCTGATATTGAAGAGTTCAAAGGATGTTCACGAGAATGACTCCAGGAATGAAAGGGTCATCATATGAGGAGCGATTGATGACTCTGGGCCTGTACTCTCTGGAATTTAGAATGAGGGAGGGATCCCATTGAAAGCTATTGAATGCTGAAAGGCCTAGATAGAGTGGATGTGGAGAGGATGTTTCCTGTGGTGAGGAGCCTAGGACAAGAGGACACAGCCATTTAGAGTGGAAATGGGGGATGTCCATTTAGAATGGAAATGAGGCAGAAGTTCTTTAGCCAGAGGGTGCTGAATCTGTGGAATTCATTGCCATAGGTGGCTTTGGAAACCAAGTCATTGGGTGTATTTAAGGCAGAGGTTGATAGGCTCTTGATTAGTCGGGGCGTGGTAGGTTACGGAGAGAAGGCAGGAGAACGGGGTTGAAAGGTAAAATGGATCAGCCATGAAGGAATGGTGGAGCAGAGTCGATGGGCCAAAATGGCTTAAATCTGCTGCTATATCTTATGGTCTAAGTCACACAGATGGAAGTAAGGGGAGGGATGAAACCATGGGTATTTACCTGATGGAGACTAAAATAGAATGATTGTGTTAAAAGAAGAATGTTAGAAGGAGAGTAATATGGGGGAATCATGTAGGAGACCACCTTGGCTGAACATTCAATTGTCCTTCAATACATTATAAAACGATATTCTGATTTCTCCATGTACCTGTCCAACTGCCTTCTGAGTTGTTATTGTACCTGCCTCAGCCTCTCTGTCTGGCAGCTCATTCCACTACCTACTGGATTGTGCTTTGATGCAGCTCTTTCAATCAAACTGAATCAAGGAATGGTACTTTCATGAGAAAGTTTTAATCATTAAAATGGATCAGTCTCAGCATAGAAAGATGCAGCAAAGGAGGTAGCCATTTGGCTCAATTTTACCTGTCAACTCTTTTGTAGAGCTATTCAATTAATTCTACTCCTTGGCCTCTTTCAGTCACTATAAAAGCTGAACAATCTATGGCTTACTAAGGGTTTGAGTGATAAAAATCAAGGTGACTTACATCTACGTACTCTGTGCCAGAGGATGGCACAGCACAGAATTACATAATGCTGTACAGCCGTACGTGGCAATGAATTTTAACAGATTCACTACCCTCTGGCTAAAGCAATTCCTCCTTATCTTTGTCCTAAAGGGACGTCCTTTTATTCTGAGGCTGTGCCCTCTGGACCTACTGTAGAATCCTCCACTATAGGAAACACCCTCTCCACATCCACTCTGTCTAGGCCTTTCAAAATTCGACAGGTTTAATGATAGCTCCCGCTCATTCTTCTAAACTCGAGCAAGTACAAGCTCAAAGCCAACAAGTATTCCTCATATGTTAACCCTTTCATTCACGGGATTATTCTCGTGAACTTCCTCTGGAACCTCGCCAATGCCAGCACATCCTTTCTTTGATAAGAAGCCAAAACTGCTCACAATGCTCCAAGTGCAGACTGACCAGTGCTTTAGAAAGCCTTACCATTACATCCTCACTTTTATATTCTAGTGCTCTCAAAATCAACATTAACATTGCATTTGCCTTCCTCACCACCAACACAACCTGCAAGTCAACTTTTAGGGAATCCTGCACGACGACTTTCAAGTCCCGAAGCATTTTTAATTTCTGAATTTGGTCCTATTTTGAAAATAGTCTATGCCTTTGTTCCTTCTCACAAAATGCATGACCATACATTTCCATACACTATATTCCATCCGCCACTTCTTTTCCCATTCTCCTAATTCGTTTAAGTCCTGCTTCCTCAAAACTACTTACACCTCCACCAATCATTGTATCATCCACAAACTTGACCACAAAGCCATCATCCAAACTGCTGACATATAACGTGAAAAGAAATGGTCCCTCCAACACTCCACATGTCACCAGTAGCCAACTAGAAAAGGCCCCCTTCATTCCCACTCCTTGCTTCCTGCTAGTCAGCCATTCTTTTATCCTGTAATACCATGGGTTCTTATCTCGTTAAGTAGCCTAACATTTGTGGCACCTTGTCAAAGGCCTTTTATAAATCTAAATAAACAATATCCACTGACTCTCCTTTGTCTATCCTGCCTGTTATTTCCTCAAAGAGTTCCAACAAATTTGTCAAGCAAGATTTCCCCTTAAGGAAATCATGCTGATTTTACTAGGACTGAGGGACTAAGTTGTCTTGAATGAAACCAACCAAGGTATTACCATCAGGGAAGCTTTAATGTAAACATTAAACTGACGGCATTTAAATGTGAAGAAAACCAAAGCCATTATTTACCTCCACCACAGATTCCAGATTGTCCCCAGAATCTGTTCCTGAAAACTGTTTGTAACAGTTCATGATGGAAATGTAGCTGTGAACATCTATTCCAGGCAGCAGCAGTTGCTTACTGTAACAAATAATCTGCTGGAGGTGCTTGAGTGGGGAGGCAACATCTGTAGGAGGAAAGGAATTGTCTCTACATCAGAACCTGAAATTTTGTCTGGAAACGTTGAAAATTCCTTTCCTCCCACAGATGCTGTTCCACCCGCTGAGTTCCTCACACCCCAGTTTAAAATTCCACCCTACATGCTCCAGACCACATATTTATTTTCATATCCTGACCAAAATATACAGATTTAATCTATCAGCTAATTTTGCTGTGATTCATATTCATAAACTAAAATAAATCTATATCAACTTTGTTATCTTCTTCCAGTGAGTTTGACCATATAAAGCTCCAACTTATTTTCCCTGAATACTTTAAACAAGACTGCTCATCTTCTATTTTGTACCACCCACATCAATGTACAGAATAAATATGACCCAGCCTACTAATGGAAATTGGTTTTGTTCCAGATCAGTCTCTACAGTGACTGCAGTTGCTTAGTGTTATTCTCCACTAATAATATTTCAAAGCATGTCATGTAAATCTCTCACTATGTAATCAAGTACACAAGATGAAATAACATTTGAATTTAACAATATCACCAACTGATTGAACAGAAATGTATACCACCTAAGAATACTTGACACAACACAAAAAAATTGCATAATATTCACTAAACTCATTTTCTGCCCTCAACACAAAGCTAGAATTTAAGTATAAAATGAAGGTCACCATATCAAAAAAAAACTTTGCCTGGAAGCATAAAAATGGTTAAAATCATGCTTTTTATAGTGTTTTCCTCATTTATATTAAACTTTAGATTTACTTATGTTCAATCTACTTAAGATGTAATGCATTTAAATTACTGTTCTTGATAGAAGACAGCAAGTAGCTTACAAAATAAAGCATAGAGGGGAAATTCACAAATAATATGCTCCGGCCAAAATATCTTACAACGACATATAAAGCCAAATGGTTCGGAGCAGGCATCCTCAGGCATTTGCGTCATCATTCCCAGGGTCTTCCACTTTGCTGAATTCCGGCAATGCATGTACAACAAGAGAAGCACAGCCCTTGCTGCTTGTAGGACATGGATAGTGTGGCACAAGTGCGTAGCTACTTTGCAGTGTAGATTCCTCAGCAAAGTTGCCACTTGGTGTTAATCTGCAATCAAGGATAAATCACAAGTGAACACAAAGCAATCAGTCTTTTAAGATTCACAGTTAACCTGTTGACACCACGTGTGGCTTTAAAGAAATCAGAAATACCAGCAAAGTATAAATATATAGACATTATTTAGTATCTCCCTTTCTTAGATTCGGCATGTCGTCTAAAACTTCCGCAAACTTCTAGACGCACAGTGGACTGGTTGCATCACGGCTAGTACGGAATGAAAAAGACTACAAAAAGTGGTGGTTACAGCCCAGTTTATCACAGACAAGGTCCTCCCCACCTTTGAGCACATTTACAGGGCATGCTGCCACAAGAAAACGGCCATCCATCAGGAGCCCCACCAGCCTACTCATGCTCTCTTCTCACTACTGTCATGGGGCTGAAGGTACAGGAGCCTCGGGACCCTCACCAACAGGTTCAGGAACAGTTATTACCCCACAACCTGAACTTCTCACCAGAATGCTGAAGTGACTCCACAACCTACGGATACACTTTCAAGGACTCTACAACTCATGTTCTCGATATTAATCTTTTACTTTTTTTTTATTATTTGCATGATTTTTATTCTTTTGCACAATGGTTCTTTGTCAGCCCTAGTTATTCGTATTTTTTTCATAAATTCTACTGTATTGCTTTATTTTTCCTGCAAATGCCTGGAAGAAAATAAAGCTCAAGATTGTACATGGTGACAACCTTTGATAATAAATTTATTTTAACTTTGCCTTTGAATCACTATTATTTTGAAATGCTTAGATTTTACATTTAGCAAAATGAATAGAGTCGGCTGGAACATACAAGTTTCTCCACAGTACAGGAGAATGTAGGAACTGTGAGGCTATAGCACAACCATTGACAGGGAGGTTAAATTAAAACACGTGGTAGATAGCCTTTGCTGTAAATGTGAAGAAGCTTATTTAAAAAGTGTCACCCAAACTTGACCACCAATAGCATCTATAAACTAAATGTGTGTTCCGTCACAAGATATTTAATACATTCTGTATAATCAATGTAGTGTCCCATCCTCACCCACAATGGCCAAATGGGAAATTTGTTCTTTACCGTTTCTGCTACTTGTTACTCGATTGGTCTCAAAATCTCTGTTTTGCTCTCCACAAAAGAACAGTTGAAGAAACACGGTCCACGTTTACACGGGGTTCAGCACCATCAGAAAACTGGAGATTTGCTTCAGGTACAACAAGGATTAGGATTCATCCATCTACTGGCTAGATTTACTGTATCAGACTGTTCCATCTATTGACCAATATAGTCCATTTTGAAGACACAAGGGACTAGAGATGCTGGAATCTGGATGAATACTCAAAATGCCGGACGAACTCAGTGGGTCCAAATGATGGATCTCAATTTGAAACATTTGCTGCCATAGAAGCTGTCTGAGCAAATGAGCTCCTCCAGCCTTTTGTGTGTTGTCCTTTCTAAAGCCTATCAAGTTATTTGTCAACACTGTGTTATGGTTAATTTCTAGGCATCAATGGAGGGTTCAAGATTCAAGGTGCATTTACTATCAGAGTATGAATGGAATGTACAACTCTGAGATTCATCTTTCCAGATAGCCACGAAACAAAGAAAACCATGGAAGCTGTTCAAACAAAAACATTAACACCCACATGCACAAAATACAAGTTGTGCAAACAACGAGAAGAACATCAATCCCCAACTATGCAAAAAGAGAATTGTGCAAATGGCAACAGGAACATCAACCACCCCCCATGTGCAAAAAAAACCCAAACAAATCATGCAAACGGCAACAGGAAAGAAACAGGAATGCACAATACAGGCCTTTCGACCCACAAAACTGTGCTGAACATGTCCTTACCTTAGAAATTACCTAGGGTTACCCATAGCCCTCTATTTTTCTAAGCTCCATGTACCTATCCAAGAATCTCTTAAAAGACCCTATCATATCCACCTCCACCACTGTCACTGGCAGCCCATTCCACGCACTCACCACTCTGCGCAAAAAACTCACCCCGACGTCTCCTCTGTACCTACTTCCAAGCACCTTAAAACTGTGCCCTCTCATGCTAGCTGCACATTCCCTCTGAGCTCCTAAACTCAATCCCACAATTGATGAAGGCCAATGCACCATGTGCTTTCTTAACCAGAGTAAACCTGCACAGCAGCTTTGAGTGTCCTATGGACTCGGACCCCAAGATCCCTCTGATTCTCCACACTGCCAAGAGTCTTACCATTAATACTATATTCTACCAAGATTGAGCGAAAACACAGAACACAAAAACATAAAACTGAAAGAGTCCAAGTGAACTACAGTCCAACGCATATACTGCAGACCCAGAACTTTGGCAGCACCCTCCAACAGCATTGAGGGAAAGAGACCATTTGAATGCAGGGGCCTTCCTTCAGGACCAGCAAGTGAGAGACCTTCACACGGAGACGTCTTCCTCTGGTAGCAGCAAGCGGCACTGAGCGCTCACTCGCCTCAATCTCAATTTTCAACGCTTTACTCGGCAAGATTGGCGATAAATATAGTTGATCATGGGCTTGCACCACAGCTTTAAGGTAAATTTCATGCACCCATACAAAATAACTAGCATCCATTTTGAAACTAAAGTAGGCCGATTCCAGCAACAAACTTCTCACCTGTACAATCCAATCTGCTTCAATTTAAAAAAACATTCTGATTTTGCTCTGTTGATGATAGGGTGAGAATTTAAATCCAATGTAGGCCAAAACAAAAGCTGCTTCAAACTGTCAAAGGACTTCATGATAGATGTTCAGCGTGTCCCCCTCTGGCCAGTGCATAACAAGTCACAAGGTCCTTGCATTGCACTGCTATGACTGAGAAGTGGAAGTGATCCAGAGAAACAGCAAACACAGATAAACTAAGACACAGATGCAGCTCGGCCCAGCGCCGAGGCTGTTAAGTAGGGCAACAGGGAAGTCCAGTCCAGCAATGAGATTGTCCAGTTCATCAGTGACCGTGATGGTGAGGCAGACTGCATGCTACCTTGCAGAGGGCTAGGTGGCAGTTCTCAAACACATCCTCATACCTATGACCCCACCAAGATCAACATGCCAATGCTTCTGCTACCTGGAAGGCTCATGGGTTCTGCCTCATCCCAACCCCTCCCCCATCACCACAAACTTATCCCTTCGCTCTATTTTGTTACCTCCCTTCCCCTTGCCAATCCATTCCTATCTACATCTGGGACACTTTGCATATTCTCCACTATTTTCAGAACGTCCAGTTCCTTGGCCTCCACTAGCCTCATCTTCACCGTGGATGTCCAGTTGCACTCATCAAAAATCTTTATTCATTCTGGAACATCGATCAAACCAGTTCTTCTCTGGTAGCGCCCTTCTCCACCTGGTAGTACTTTCACCTTCCCTCAGCAACTTCTCTTTTGATTCACCCCACTTTCTCCAAACCCAAGGTGAAGCTATGTGCACTCACATGGGGCCCAGCAATGGCTTCCTTTTTGTTGGCCACGTGAAGCAATCCAAGCCTACTCTAACGGCACTCTTCAAGTCTTCCTTCACTACATTGACGACTGCATTGGCACTGACTCCTGTACCCCTCTCCTCTTCCTTGATATCTCTGTCTCCACCTCAAGAAACAAACTACTTATTGACACTTATCAATAATGCACTTACTCCCACAGCTGGCTTCCCACCCTGCCACTTGGAAGGTTGCCATTCTTTCCTCACAGTTTCTCTACCTCTTGTGCTGAGGCTGTGCACTACAGGATATTTAAGATGTTCTCCTTTTTCAGGAAACAGAGCAATTCACTCCCCCCCCCCACCCCCACCATCCACCGAGTGGGGGCAGATTAAGCTTTTGTCAACATCTCTTCCACTTCCTGTACTTCTGCTGCCACCTGCTTCCCCTTTGAAAAAATAGAATGGGGATGAAGTTCCCTCAGTCCTGACCTTTCACCCCACCTGCCTCTGCATCATTTTTGCCAGTTACAATATAATCACACCGCCATGCATCAGGACTGCTTGACTCTGTGTTTTGCTGATTGAAAAGTTCAGCCCAGTAGTGATAGTCCTGTCTGGAAGCAGGGGGATTCAGACTGCAGCGAGAGAGCTCAGTCTGAAATATCATTAATTTAAACATTAGACATGGGAGCAGAATTAGACCATTCAGCCCATCGAGTCTGCCCCGCAATTCCATCATAGCTAATTTATTATCCTTCTTAACTTCATTCTCCTGCCTTATTCCCCTAAATGTTGCCCTTAATGATCAAGAACCTATCAACCTCTGCTTTAAATATACCCAGTGACTTGGCTTCCACAGCTGTCTGTGCCAATGAATTTCTCAGATTCATCACCTTCTGGCTAAAGAAATTCCACATCTCTATTCTAAAGAGATGTCCTATTCTGAGGCTGTGCCCTCCGGTCATAGACTCCCTCACTACAGGAAACATCCTCTCCACAATCACTCTATCAAGGCCTTTCAATATTCAATAGGTTTCAATGAAATCCCCCTCATTCCTCTAAACTCCAGTGAGTACAGGCCCACAACCATCAAATGCTTCTCATATGTTAACCCTTTTGATCCCAGGATCATTCTAGTGTGCCTCTTCTGGAATCTCTTCAATGCCAGCAAATCCTTTCTTAAATAAGGGGCCCAAAACTGTGCAAAATATTCAAAGTGGGGTCTGAACAACGCCTATGTAACACCCTGGGAAAGGTTTCACTGTTAATGTAATGGTTATTCTGTAGCAGCAGTGTTTGGGTTATGGCCAGAGATATCGGGGGCTTTGGAATGTGCGCCGTCCAGTGATGGGCGTGTTTTTTTCTTGTGTGCCTGAGAGCGAGTTGTTCTAGGACTTTTGTTCAGCGGAAGATGAAGAGAGAAGACGTCTGAAAGGAGCGGACTTGGAGTTGGGACAGACGTTGATGAAACCCGGGCGAAATTGATGGAGGACTGCCGGAAGGGAAACTGTGAACTCCAACATGTTTCATTAAAATGGGCCCTTTTCTTTTAGTTTTTCTTTACTAACCCTCTCTTCAAATTAATTATAAAGCTTAACCGTTTAATTGCATATGGTGTACTGTATGTTATTTTGTGGTACTGATTTGTAACAGAGTAACACATCACGCAGCATCCATGCAAACAAGATGTTCTGCACCTCAGATTTCACATTTGCCAGAGACTGTCTTCCCTAGACTAACATCACCGGCCAAACCTGAGGGATACAGTTGTGAGGGTTCGTCCGGGAATGATTTTGTTGGATGCATCCACGGCGTTACCGGTAACTAACACGCGTGTGTTGAGTGGAGTAGACATTTGTACTCCGGATGAATTGTTAATTTTCCTTTTAAGTACTGTTAAAGCTGTCGGCAAAGTTATGACTGTCGAGTGGAGATTTGATAAAATAGTGGGCACAGACCTTGTTTTGTTTCAGACTAGTGCTAACGTAACGGCAGTGGAACTGTCTGGTACTACTGGGGCCCTGGGTGAGGGGGGCTGTGAACTGTCCATGCTTTCTGGGAGGAGAAGAGTGTAGTGTAGCAGGCCGAATCGCAAGTCCGGTCTCCTGTAGCTGGAGGTGAAGACTTCAAAGACAGGATTCTCTCGTTTCTGCTTCGCGAGCAGAAGAAGCAGTCTAATTTGAAATGTCTAATGAGTCCCCGTCCCCCAGGGAAGAGTGAGAAATCTGAGTTAGTAACCGCCCTTACCCCTTTGGAAAATAAATGGAAAAATGCTCGGGTCCGAAATCCCAGCTATGGTAGGTTCCGCCTATTCTCAGGAACAAAGCCCACCCCTAAAGGGGAGGAGGAGTATGAGACTTGAGCGGAGCAGACCTCTCAGTTGTTAGATGAGTGGCAGTGATCTGATGATGATTGGTTGAAAGTTTGAGGGGGCGGGCTGCTGACGTTGTGAGAGTCATAAAGTCCCAGAACCCCCTTGCCACTACTGCCGCTTACATGTGAGCACTGGAAAACGCATTTGGCATAACAGTAAGCGTAATGGAGCTCATGCTGGGGTTTCAGAACATGCATCAGGAGAAGGGGGAGAAGCTTTCTGCTTATATTTTTCAGCTAGAGAGGCAGCTAAATTGCTTGCAGTGCAGGGGGGTCATTCAGGTGGCTGAGGTGGATCAATTAAGAACGGAGCAGAATCCCAGGACCTGATCACTTGGGCGCTCTGAATGTCTCGTAAGCTGTGCCCCCCTCCCTTGTGAGCCGATCAGAGAAGTACGAGAGGAGGAAAATGCATTGGCAGCGCAGGAGGCCTCCGCCAGCAGGGTATAGTCCTCGGTAGTGGTCCCCTGCAGTGAAGTGACCACAGATAGCTTGCCCCGGGGAGTAGTAGAGGAGATTGTGGCAGAGTTGAGAACTGGGATGTCCCAGTTATCAGTGGGTGTGACACCCCCCACCCCCCAATATATGATGGAGGAACAGAGTGTGGCCCCTTCTGCTTTGGGGAGCTATGTCACTGCTTTTTAAACCTGGGTTGGACTTTGTGTATTGCAGGAAGGGTTGGCAAATTCTCTCAAAGTTATGAGGACATGACTAAGTTTGGTGTAATGCCCTGGGAAAGGCTTCACTACTAATCTAATGGTTATTCTGTAGCAGCAGTGTTTGGGTTATGGCTAAGAGATAACTGGGGGTTTGGAATGTGCGCCGTCCAATGAAGGGAGTGCTTTTTTCTTGCTGTGTGCCTGAGAGTGAGTTGTTCTAAGTCTTTTGTTCAGGGGAATATGAAAGGAGAAGATGTCTGAAAGGAGTGGGGACCGACGTTGATGAAACGCAGGGGAAATTGATGGAGGACTAACGGACGGGAAACTGTGAACTCCAACGTGCACATTAGATTGTTTCAGTAAAATGAGCCCTTTTTTTTTAACTAACCCTCTTGTCAAATTAAGAATTATAAAGTTAAATCATTTAATTGCATATGGTGTGCTGTCTGTTATTTTGTGGTACTGATTTGTAACAGGGGAACACGTCATGCTGCATCCTCACAGACAAGCTCCTCAGATTTCACATTTGGTGGAGCCAGAGACCGTCTTCCCTAGACTAACAATGCTGGTTGAACCTGAGGGTTACACTTATAAAGCTTCAGCATTACATTCTTGCTTTTATATTCTAGTCCCCTTAATATTAATGTAAACATTGCATTTGACTTCCTTACTACTGACTCAACCTACAAGTTAACCTTTAGGGAATCCTACATGAGGGCCCCAAGTCCCTATGCACCTCGGAGTTTTGAGCATTCTGCCCATTTAGAAAATATTCTACGCCTTCTACCAAAATACATGGCCATACTACATTCCAGCTGCCACATCTTTGCCCATTCTCCTAATATGTCCAAGTCTTTCTAAGAATCCCTGCTTCCTTAATACTACCTGCCAATCCACCTATCTTTATATAATCTGCAAACTTGGCCACAAAGCCATCAAATCCATCATCTAAATCATTGGCATACAAGGTGAAAAGAAATGGTCTCAATAATGACGCCTGTGGTACTCAACTAGTCACCAAAAGCCTCCCAGAAAAGGCCCCCTTTATTCCCACTCTGCCTTTTGCCAGTGTCACTCAGCCAATCTACCCATGCTAGTATCTTTCTGTAATGCCGTGGCTGCTTATCTTGTTTCACTGTCCCCCATTACCTCTCTCCAGTATCATTTTCCAGTAGTCCTATATCCCTCTCTTTTACACTTTATATATCGGAAAAATAAATTTGTATCCTCTTCTATATTACTGGCTAGCTTTCTATCACATTTTGTCTTTTCTCTCTTTATTGCTACTTTAGTTGCCTTCTGTTGGTTTTTAAAAAGCTTCCCAATCCTCTCGCTTCTCATTAATTCTTGCTATATTGTATGCCCTCTCATTTGCTTTCAATGCTGCCTTTGACTTTCCTCGTCGGTCATGGATGCATTATCCTCCTTTAGATTGCTTCAACTTTAGGATGCATCTTTCCTGTGTCTTCCGAATTGCTCCCAGAAACTCCAGCCATTGCTGTTCTGCCATCATCTCTGTTAGTGACCTCTTCCAATCAACTTTGGCCATCTCCTCTCATGCTCCTGTAGTTCACTTTACTCCGCTGTAATACTGGTAGACCTGGTTTCAGCTTCTCCCTCTCAAACTGCAGAGTGAATTCTGTCACATTATGATTACTGCTTTACTTTAGGTTCCCGAATCAAAACTGGCTCATTACACAATACCCAATCCAGAATAGCTGATCCCTTAGTAGTACTGCCCTTTCTCTAGTGGGCTCCACCACAAGCTGCTCTGAAAAGCCATCTTGTAGGCATTCTACAAATTCTTTCTCTTGGGATCCAGCACCAACCTGTTTTTCCCAGTTTAACTGCATGACTTTGTAGCATTGTCCTCTTAACATACCTTTTCTATCTCCCATTATAATCTATATCCCACATTCCAGCTGCTGTTCAAAGGTCTAAATGTAACTCCCACAGGGTCTTTTCACTCTTGCAGTTTCTTAACTCTACCCACAAGGACTTTACATTTTCCAATCCTATTTCACCTCTTTCTAAGGATTTGATTTTATTTTTAACCAAAAGAGTCACTCCAGCCCCTCTGCCTATCTGCCTGCCCTTTCAATACAATGTGTATCCTTGGATGTTAAGCTCCCAGCTACGATTCAGTGATGCCCACAAAGTCATACTTGCCAATCTTTAACTGCGCTACAATTACTCTACCTTATTCCTTATTTCTACATCAAACTACTAACCAATCATTTTAATATTGGAAGGTTAGGATCTGATCCCCAAACTTGAATGCTTACAATAATGTTGAAGAGAATGGAATTCCACTGCATTTGTTAACTTTAGATGCAATTATTAAATTACACAGCAAAGCAGCTGCCCCTCACCTTCCATCTGGGACACGTTGCACGCCTTCAGACTGAACTCTTGGTCCAACAGAGTTGATGTCCTCGTCACTTCCTTTCTCTGTCAAGTCAGCAGACATTGCCTGGCCCAATAAACTGATAGAAGCTCGTTCCCCGGTGGAGACGTTCAACGTGGATGGCATTTCAGGCAGCAGAGCATGATGCTCATTGATTTCAAGAAAATGTTTAGCTTCTGAAAGCGTCCCTGGGCTGGCGGCAGGCAGGGACGTCCCATGACTTGCCCCACCTGTGGTGCATGTCCCCATGGATTTAGAGATGACCCTGAGTTTATGGAAACCCGACTTGTGCTTCTTTTTGTGCTGGACTTTGGAATTGTGCTTTAGGAAAAATTCACAGGACTCCTGCAGCACTCTGCGGCTTTCCGTTATTGGGCTGGGGAGAAAGAAAGACGAGAACGTTCAGAAAATAAGCACCAGTCAAGTCACAATGCAAACCTCAAACGTCATAAACACAAGAGATTTTGTGGATGCTGGGAATCCAGAGCAACACAGACAAAAAGCTGGAGGAGCTCAGCAGATTTTGGGCTGAGACTCTTCATCAGGACTGAAAAGGGGGAAGAAGCCAGAATAAGAGGCTGGGGGAGGGGAGGGAGTACAAGCTGGCAGGTGGCATTGGAAACTAGTTGAGGGAAAAGGCGAGTTGGTGTTGAAGAAAGAAGCTGGGCAGTGATAAGTTAAAGAGGCAAAGATCTGAAGAAGAAAGAATCTGATAGGAGAGGGCAGCAAACTATGGGAGAAAGGAAGGAATAGGGGTACCAGAGGAAGATGATGGGCAGATAAGAAGGGATGAGAGAGGAGACAAAATGGGGAATGGGAAAAAAATGACAAAATGAATATATCTGTGTCTTCACAGAGACAATGACAAAGGAATGTGGCCACGTGGCAGAATGAAAAGATGTAATTTAACTCTTTAATTGTTACAAAATTAAGTTCATAAACCCAAGTATTGCAAAATAACTGGAGATTTGAAATTGAAAAGCAATCTGGAGGTTTCGTCCTCCTCAATAGCTCCAGTGGGTGAACACACTACATGGGAGCGTGAACTGACCCCCTTTCAATGCCACTCTATAAGGCCATCATCATATTTCCACAAAGCAATCATCCCAACCCCCACAACAGCACGTCTATGCTGCGGGAGCACAGCGCCTGCTGTAGGATTGGGGTTCAATTTGTGCTGCTGTCCGTAAGGAGTGTGTGTGTTCTCGCTGTGACCCTGTGGGTTTCCTCGCACTTTCCAATGAGTTAGGGCTAGTAAGTTGTGGGCATTTTATGTTGGCGCCGTAAGCATGGCGACACTTGCCGGCTGCCCAGCATATCCTGGATGCAAACTACGCATTTCACTGTACGTTTTGATGAATAAGTGAAAATAAAGCTAATCTGTTATGCTACTACCTTCCACACCTATTGTAAGCACAGTTACCAAAAGATTGACAAGTGGTCTTACTCTCGCTTGCGAGCGCTCTGAAAGAAATTGGCCCATTCAGAACAGGTCTTCCTACTGCCAACCCAGAAAACTGCTGGTATACCGACAATTAGAGTCATCAGGTATTTCATCATAAAAAGAGACAAGTCAGGTCTAGTGAGAGCTTCTACCTGAATAAAAGCAGACAAAAAAAAGATCAAAATACACCACAGAAAACTGAGTAAGCATTCACAGTTTAATAAAGTTTTATGCCACCACAGCATACATTACAAAATTGGCTAGGTTTTAACCAGGGTGGAAGACTACAGTTCATTAGCAAGAAGAATCAACTTGAGCAATGTTATCATAACCACAAGAGACTCTGCAGATGCTGGAAATACAGAGCAACACACTCAAAATGCTGGAGGAACTCAGGGCAGACAGCATCTCTAGAGACAAATAAACAGTCAATGTCCTGGGCCAGAGATCTTCATCAGGACACTGATGAAGGGTCTCGGTCCATTACATCGACTATTCACCTCCATAGATGCTGCCTTACCTGCTGAGTTTTTCCAGCATTGTGTCAAGTGTTGCAATGTTATCATGACACATTAGGCTTCTTATATCACCTGCAGATAACCACAGTTAAAATTGTCGCTAAGGTCCTGCCCATCTCATCTCTAACTTTGACAGAAGCCTCAGAGAAATGACATAACCAGCTGATGGAGTCCTGTCTCAGTGATAACACTTTGTTACCATTTTCAATTGCTGTTGCCACTATCCACGACAATGTAATTGATGAATGCTCCACTTCTCCTCCTGGATATTGTGACAAGAGTCAAACAAAAATTTTGCCAAAATGTTAAACACCTGAATGCAGGAACTGCAGAAACTATAACTCACCCAATTACAGTTTTGAAATGACACTCATAGGAGTGAGCTCATGCACTCTTAGTTTTTTTTCTCACCCCTCTCCTTCCTGATACAATCAACTCAAACAGGTGTAGATGATCTAGCACAGAAGTTCCCAACCTTGGACCAATGCCATTAAGCAGGGGGGCCATGGAGCCCAGGTTGGGAATCCCTTATCTAGCGGATATTTTATAGTGTGCTGGACAAGGGCCAGTGGAACTGGATACAGTGTACAAACGTAATTGTCTTACAGCTGTCCTGCATGCTGAGTTTAGCCAATTTTTTTTAAAAATGGGTTATTTGAGTGTTTTGGCCTAGTAGTCCTAATTGTGTGCTGGCTTTTCCAAAGCTGGTGTTCAAAGGTTTCCAAGCATCTAAATCCAGTCAGGCCTCTACACGGAGTCCCACAGTGGATTCCTGTCTACAGAGATTCCCCAGCATTATTCTTGGGAATCCAGTTCTTCATCCCACACCAACAGTAAGAACTGATGTAGACTGCGAGTCCCCATACTCTGAGCTGGGAAATTTGGAGAAAAGTTTATACATACACTTGTTTCATTACTGATTTCTAAGAGTTTTAATTATATTTTAACTTTTCAAAAAAATGTTAAAATTGGTTTGCAGTGACTTCATTATTTTTGATCTTCTGAATAAGAGTGACATTTAAAAACTGATGTAGCCTCACAGGTTTTGATAAGAAGCAAACCTCCTACCCCTAGCTTCCTAATAATTGCATATCAGCTTGACTGCATCTCACCAGGTAAATGTGGGTTACAAGCTGGCTAGAACTTAAGTAACACAGAAAAAATGTCTTCCAGTAAGATGGCGGCATGCTCAGGCACAGTGGCCTCTCTGGGTCCAATCAAAGTGCCAATTGTTCATACTTTGTCTTTTTTATGATTACAAGGCATTGCTGGATATTAAGAACATCAAGTACGATAGATCTACACCATCAGTGATGTGCTAGATAGCAATGGAGCTAAAGATGTTGTGCACCATGTTCAAGCCTGCTTCAGCCATCTAGGCAGTGCATGACTCAACAAATGATTGGCTTGGGAGTTGTGGAGGATTTTGGCCAACTAAGGTTGGATAAATACTTTTGTGAGACTATAGAATTGTGTGTCTGTATTACTTAAGGCCTGAATCAGCAGAAAATCATGGAGCTGCCCTCTGCCCTATTGCTGTAGGCACAACGTTACATGGTGTTGCCTTTTAGCTTCTGCTGTAGACATGAGACTACATGGTGTTGCTCTCTAGCTTGCAGCTGTACAAGCTGAGGCTACTTGACGTCGGTGTTTTCCCCCAAGCTTGCTTAGGACAATACCAAATATGGAAATGTTGTACAAATCCTACCCGGTAGAATCCACCATAAACAGGGTGCATGTACTGATCATGAAGTGGTCATTGCTCTCAGTGTCATACAAATAAAGAGTCTCCTAACGAGAAGGAAAAGGAAATCCCCTAACAGACGTGTTTATTGGGATTGCAAGACCCTGTTGGACACAGGCAATGTAAAATGCTGCGAGTCTGATTCATTCGTTCATCAGCGAGACCGATGGCGGGGGTGCTGCATTGCACGGACATGGCCCTTATGCCTCGGGATCGCCTGTTCTGGTCGTCGGTGAAGGAGATGCTGAAGTTAGCTGTCTGCTGCTGGATTCTGTGCTGAATTGGCGGCTGGCCCTTCCCATTTCTGCTGCCCTCCAGTGTTTGCTCCCAAGAAGACAAGCTGTACTACCTTAATCCGAAGCTGCACTTGCAAGAAATGAGGGACTGCTATGGCTTGTTCTTGCAGAAACATAGCTCCAGGACAACATCTGTGTACCATCAATCTACAGCTATGACACTCAGGGTCTTGGGCCATATTTTTTATGTAACAGTATGTTTTTCTGCTATCATAGTTATATGTGTTACTGTGGGTACTGTGTTTTGCATCTTGACCCCAGAGGAATGCTGTTTCATTGGCCATAATCATGTGTATGGTTGAATGACCATTAAGCTTAAACTTGAATATAATCTTGAACACAGCAGGTCAGGCGTCATCTATGGAGGGAAATAAACAGTTGGCCCTTTGGGCTGAGACCCTTCTTCAGCACTGGAAAGGAAAGTTGCTCCTCCAACCTGAGAGTGGCTTCATCGTGGCAAGTAGAAGAGGCCATGGACTGACATGTGAGAATGGTCATGCAGAGTGAAATTAGAATAGCTGGCCACTGGGAAATCCTGCCTGTCATGGATGGAGTGAAGGTGCTTAACAGAACGGTCCCCCAGTCTACATCAGGTCCCACTGATGTAGAGGAGGCCGCAGCGGGATACA
Source organism: Hemitrygon akajei (assembly GCF_048418815.1). NCBI lineage: Eukaryota > Metazoa > Chordata > Chondrichthyes > Myliobatiformes > Dasyatidae > Hemitrygon > Hemitrygon akajei. The sequence goes on along the minus strand of NC_133124.1, from coordinate 134,944,137 downwards.
GGCTCCAACATGATTTGTTCAGTGTCAACCTGTCAGCAACCTTTGCAGCCCTTTCACTTCCTGACTCCAGCCTGGTGCTGATCATTTCTTCTTCTGCCCTGTTGTCTCCCCTTCCTTCCCCAAGAACTCTGAGGCTAATTTTAACACACCCTATGTTCCAACTCTAACTCATTAACTCAGATTGACCATGCTCAAGTTAAGAATTTTCTGATATTATTGGATTACATATTATTATTATTATTATTACATCACATGGTGCTTCTGTCGTAAAACTTTGTCAGGACGTTATACCTTCATGTTTTGAATTGAAAAAAAGCTTAAGGGGGAAGATAATTCTTGAATTTGTACAACAATTATAACAATGGTATAATTAAAAGGCTTGCAAATGCTAAATGTGCATCCACTGCTTCAAAAGCAGATTAAAAAGTGGAATTCTTTGTAATTAAACAGGATCAACTTGTAGACTACAGCTTATTGCAATTACTTTAACATAATATTCATCATGATACTTTCCCTCTTTAGTTCAAAGTAAATTTAATATCAAAGCATATAGATGTCACTTTCGTGAGATTCATTTTCTTGCAGATGTTCACAGGAAAATAAAGAAAAATTGAATTTAATAAATTATGCTGAATATAATTTATCTTTTTTTTGTATATATCCATATTGTACAATTATACAAAATTGTAAGCTAGGGATGTCTTCAGCAACAGTTTTAAAACAGTTGAAGATAGAGAAAAGAACACCCACAGAACGCTGGAGGAATTCAGCAGATCAGACAGCATTGACGGAAAAGTCAACATTTCAGGCTGAGACCCTTAATCAGCACTGACAGGAAGGGGGAGAATGCCAGAATAAAAAGGTGTTTTTGGTGCTCCCAATGTGACCTCCTCTACATTGGTGAAGCCCGTCATAAATTCAGGGAACGCTTCATTGAGCACCTCAGCACCATCCACAAGTAGGACTACCCAGTGGCCATTCATTTTTAATTCCAATTCCCATTCCCACCCTTGTTCTGATGTGCTGATCCATGGCCTCCTCTTCTGCCAAGACGAAGCCACCCTCAGAGAAGCAACACCTTGTATTCTCTCAGGGTACCCTCCAAGCTGATGACACGAATATTAATTTCTACTTGCAGTAAAAAAAAATTCCACCACCCCCACCACCTCAATTCTCCACCCTGACCTTTTACATCTTCTCACCTGCCTATCACTTCCCCCTTGGTTTCTTCCTCCTTCCCTTCTGTCTATTGTCCACTCTCCTTTCCAATCAGATTCTTTCTTTCTTCAGCCTTGACCTTTCCCACCCGCCTGGTTTCACCTAGCCTCTTTCCCCTCCCCCCACCTTTATATTCTGGCATCCTCCCCCTTTCTCCTCAGTCCTGAAGAAGGGTCTTGGTCTGAACTTGGCTGAATTGTTTACTCTTTTCCACAGGTGCTGCCTGACCTGCTGAGTTCTTCCAGCATTTTGTATGTGTTGCTTTGGGTTTCCAGCTTCTGCAGACATTCTCGTGTTTGTAAAGTAAAAGAAAGATACTTTATTATCTAAAACACTATAGGGATTTAATGAAGTGTTGATGAGATTGCATTCAGGAGATCAGGAGCTAATTAAAGATGACAAATGGCAATTTGACTGTAGCCATTCTTAGTCTACTTTATATCACAGTCGCTGGAAGCAAACAAAGTTCAAAGCTCTCTGCAATATTGATCTCCTGAATCTGACTATTTCTCATCAATGATTTGATAAGAGCTTATTTGCACAAAAAGTCATCAGAGTTAATCACAAGATGTTTTTGATCCAAAACATCCATAACACAAAATAACTGCATAGTTCTGCATGCAGCACACTTTATAAACAACACTGTGGCGACCCACTTTCTGCGCAGGCAAACCAGCTCACAAATAGCCAGCGCGCGGGGGGAGACTTTGGTAATGCACCTCTGATGTCATTTCCGCCCGGAGAGGGCGGGCGCTAGGGATTAAATGTCAGCGCCGAAGTTTGAATAAACTAGTCTCGAATCGACTTACCGACTGCGTGTCATTGTCTCTAGCTCTGTATGTAGTACATTGCTACATTGGTGACCCCGACGGTCCAAATGGGATTTGGACCAAAGATGACTGACTCTTCATCTGTTCACACAGTTTCGTTAAAACTGCCGACTTTCTGGACGCTGCGACCACGCGTGTGGTTTAGCCAAGCAGAAGCCCAGTTCCAGATTCGGCAGGTATCCTCTGATTCCACGCGTTACTACCACGTGGTGAGCGCTCTTGACCAGGAGACGGCTGCCCAGGTTGCGGATTTCATACAGTCGCCCCCGGATGAAGGCAAATATGAAGCATTCAAGGCGCTGCTCATTGGGACCTTTGGCCTCTCACGGTGTGAGCGGGGTGCCCGACTGCTTCACCTGGATGGTTTGGGAGACAGACTGCCATCAGCATTGATGAACGAGATGCTGTCCCTGGCCGACGGACACAAGCCCTGCCTCATGTTCGAGCAAGCTTCCTAGAGCGACTGCCCAAGGACATACATCTGCTGCTGGTCGACGCAGATTTCAGCGACTCCCGGAAGGTGGTGGCCCGGGCAGACGTGCTGTGGAAAGCCAAGAGGGAGAGCATGGCATCCGTCGGTCAGATTACCAGGCCACGCGCCCAACAGCAGACCAGACCAGGCCCGGCAGGGGGGTGCACACAACACAGAGGCAGGAGTGAGGAGGACAGTGAAGAGTGGTGTTGCTACCACCAGCGGTGGGGCACAGAAGCCCGCCGTTGTCGCCCGCCCTGCAAGGGCCAGGGCCAGCTGCCGCTAATGACTATGGCGGCTGGCTACCAGGACAGCCTCATGTATGTCTGGGACAAACAGTCAGGACGCCGCTTCTTGGTCGACACCAGAGCAAAAATCAGCGTCTTGCCCCCGACGGGATACAACACCCGCAACAGGAAGCCAGGACCCACCCTGAAGGCCGCAAACGGCAGCACGATACGGACCTACGGCACCCGCACAGTGCAGCTGCAGTTCGGCGCCAGCCGGTTCACGTGGGATTTCACACTGGCCGCTGTGGCCCAACCACTCCTGGGGGCAGACTTCTTGCGAGCACACAGCCTGCTGGTCGACTTGCAAGGGAAAAGACTGGTATATGCCGAGACTTTCCAGACATTCTCCCTGGGTGAAGCCAAGTTGCTGGCCCCACACCTGGATTCCATCACACTGCTGGACAACAAATTCACCAGAATCCTGGCGGACTTTCCATCGATTCTGGCACCGCAGTTCACGGCAGCCATGCCCAAACATGGGGTTCAGCACCACATCCCAACAAAGGGACCACCCCTCTACTCCCGCGCACGAAGGCTCCCCCCGGAAAAGCTCCGCCTGGCGAAGGAGGAGTTCAAGAGGATGGAGGAATTGGGGATCGTATGGAGGTCCGACAGCCCATGGGCCTCCCCTGTGCACATGGTGCCCAAAGCAGCCGGGGGTTGGAGACCATGCGGCGACTACCGCAGACTGAACGAGGCTACCACTCCAGACCGCTACCCCGTGCCGCACACACAGAACTTTGCAGCAAACCTGCACGGGGCAAGAATATTTTCCAAAGTAGACCTCGTCCAGGGATACCATCAAATCCCGGTGCACCCTGAAGACATCCCCAAAACAGCACTTATCACCCCGTTCGGCCTGTTCGAGTTCCTCCGAATGCTGTTCGGCCTGAAAAATGCTGCACAGACGTTCCAGCGGCTAATGGACGCAGTGGGACGCGACCTGGACTTAGCGTTCATCTATTTGGACGACATCCTTATAGCCAGCAGTAGTCGCTAGGAGCATCTGTCCCACCTCCGCCAGCTCTACTCCCACCTGAGTGATTTCGGCCTCACGATCAACCCGGCCAAATGCCAGTTCGGTCTCGATACCATTGACTTCCTGGGCCACAGGATTACCAAAGACGGGGCAACACCTCTGCCCGCCAAGGTAGACGCAATCTGTCACTTTGCCCAGCCCAACACAGTCAAAGGCCTACAGGAGTTTGTTGGTACGGTGAACTTCTACCACCGTTTCCTCCCCTCAGCAGCCCGTATCATGCGCCCTTTGTACACCCTGATGTAGGGTAAAGGCAAGGACATTACTTGGGACGAGGAGGCTGCGGCCGCTTTCGTCAAAGCCAAAGAAGCCTTGGCAGATGCCGCGATGCTGGTGCACCCCAGAACGGACGTTCTGACCACCCTCACGGTGGACACATCCGACACAGCAGTCGGTGGGGTGCTGGGGCAGCTCATCGAGGGGCGCTGGCAACCCTTGGCGTTCTTCAGCAAGCACCTACGACCACCCGAACTCAAGTACAGTGCTTTCGACCGGGAGCTGTTGGCACTGTATCTGGCAATCCGGCATTTCAGGTACTTCTTGGAAGGCTGGCCGTTCGTCGCGTTCACAGACCACAAACCGTTGACCTTTGCATTCACAAAGGTGTCCGATCCCTGGTCGGCTCGCCAGCAGCGACATCTGTCCTACATCTCCGAGTACACGACGGACATCCAGCATGTCTCGGGAAAGGACAACGTCGTGGCGGACGCACTCTCCAGACCAGCTGTCACTGCCCTGTCCCTGGGGGTGGACTATGCAGCACTGGCGGAGGCGCAGCAGGCAGATGATGAGATGCCCAGCTACAGGACCGCAGTCTCGGGTTTGCAGCTGCAGGACTTTCTCGTAGGCCCAGGTGAGAGGACCCTCCTGTGCGACATGGCTACCGGCCAACCTCGCCCCATTGTCCCGGCAGCCTGGAGGCTGCGAGTTTTCAACTCCATACACGATTTGGTGCACCCATCGATCAGGACAACCGTCCGGCTGGTCTCCAGCAAGTTCACATGGCACAGACTTCACAAGCAGGTCAGTGAATGGGCCAGAACGTGCGCGCAGTGCCAAACAGCCAAGGTGCAGCGGCACACTAAAGCCCCGCCGCAGCAGTTCGAACCCACCCACCGGAGGTTCGACCACATTCATGTGGATATCGTGGGCCCCCTACCAGTGTCCCAAGGAGCGCGGTATCTCCTAACTATGGTAGACCGGTTCACGAGGTGGCCAGAGGCGGTCCCGCTCACCGACACATCTGCCGATTCCTGCGCCCGAGCACTGATCGCAACCTGGGTAGCACGCTTCGGGGTACCGGCCCACATTACCTCCGACAGAGGCGCCCAGTTCACCTCCAGCCTGTGGTCAGCTGTGGCCAGCCTGTTGGGAACGCAGCCACACTGCACTACTGCCTACCACCCACAGTCAAATGGACTAGTGGAGCGTTTCCACTGTCACTTGAAGTCGGCTCTCATGGCCCGCCTGAGAGGACCTAACTGGGTGGACGAGCTTCCCTGGGTCCTACTTGGAATTCGCACAGCGCCCAAAGAGGATCTGCACACCTCGTCAGCCGAGTTGGTGTACGGCGCACCCCCGGCCGTCCCAGGAGAGTTCATACCAGCCCCAAGGGGGCAAGAGGAAGAACCCGCAGCAGTCTTGGACAGACTATGCGAAAGTCTCGGCAATCTGGCCCCCGTGTCGACTTCACAGTACAGATGGGCCCCGACCCATGTACCCAAAGACCTGCGGGACTGTAAGTTTGCGTTTGTACGAAGGGGCGGACACCGGGCACCGCTACAGCGGCCGTACGAGGGTCCGTTCAAGGTGATCAACAACAACGGGTCCACATATGTTCTGGACATTGGGGGGAAAGAGGAGGTTTTCACGGTGGACCGACTCAAACCAGCCCATGTGGACTTGGTGCAGCCGGTTGAGATTCAGGCACCGCGGCGCAGAGGCCGACCTCCCAAACAGAGGCTGATCCAGACTGTGGACATTGGGGGGTGTATTGCCGGTTCTGGGGGGGGGGGGGGGGGGGGTTTATGTGGCGATCCACTTTCTGCGCAGGCGAACTGGCTCACAAATAGCCAGCGCGCGGGGAGAGATTTTGGTAATGCACCTCTGACGTCATTTCCACCTGGAGAGGGCGGGCGCTAGGGATTAAATGCCAGCGCCGCGAAGTTTGAATAAACTAGTCTGGAAACGACTTACCGACTGCGTGTCGTTGTCTCTAGCTCTGTATGTAGTACATCGCTACAACACTACAATATAGTGGTGCTGAGTCTAACCTCATCTGTATTCTCTAAAACACAAGAGTTTCTGCAAATACTGGAAATCCAGAGTATACACAAAATGCTGGAGGAACTCAGCAGGTCAGGCAGCCTCTACGGAGAGGAATAAATAGTCGTTTTTCAGACCAAGACACTTCATCAAGTCTCACCCTGAAATGTTGACTCTTTATTCCTCTCGGTGGATACTGCCTGACCTGCTGAGCTCCTCCAGTATTTTGTGTATTACCATGTAACCTAACCTTCTCCTGCTCATTTATTCAAAAATAAAAGACCAGTAAAATGCTTATGGTTCTGTTTAAATAAATAGTCATAAAATATCACAACTAGGACTATCCTATTGATTACTTCCTATTACATTACCACCTTAGAACAGCTACCTAGAAGCGGAAACCCCAATTCTCTCTGCTCATGATGAACAGTATATAATTTTAGAGTCGTAATTGTTCACAGTGACATATAATGACATTGACAAAGGCTTTTGAAAGTACCTGATTGGGACACGGAATGGGATAATCTTGACAGTAGTCGTGAACCCACGTAGTTTCCCAAGTCGTCCGAAGAGCTTGCTCATAAATATAACATCCCAGGAGTGCTACCAATGGCACCAAGTATAGGCCGCTGAAAACTCCAATTCGAATCATAAACTTCTTTAGTTTCTCCTGATTTCTTTCGTCATGTTGGATTACCTGCCGTACGTGATTCAAGGAAATAATTCCTGCCAAAAGGAGGGACAATCCCACCACCACACAGAGGCACAATGGTGTCAGGATAAAATAACGCAAAGCATTCAAGTCATACAGACCGACAAAGCATACACCACTAATATTGTCACCTTCAACTTTGTTTAAGGCAAGCAGCATTATTGTGAATATCCCAGGCATTCCCCAGGCAAAAGAATGGTACCACAATGCCTTCTGTTCAATAGCTTCACAACTCCACTTCAAACCTGCTGCTAGGAACCAGGTGATGGTCAGAATTACCCACCAAACAGTTCCTGACATGGTAAAGAAATATAAGAGCATAAAAAGGATTGTGCATCCTTTGTTCTGTGCACCTATGACAACTGTTTCCACGGTACCCAATTTCTCATTTGCTTTGTTGCAAACTATGTTATTACCAGCAATGAAACCAACAAAGTAGATCAGAGATACCATGCTATAACATACTGCATAAAAAATAATAGGTCGCTCAGGGTAACGGAATCTTCGAACATCGATGAGAAAAGTCAAGAATGTAAAGAGAGTTGAACAGAGACAAATGATGGAAACAATTCCAATGAAATACTTGGCAAAGTTCAGTTCATTTTCTCTGAAGTACATGTTGGGACATGGTGGCAAACAGTCACCCACACCAAGAAACGAACTACCATGCCCAGTTGGGTTCTTGAGGGGTCGTGGACACCAAAATCCATAATCTTTCACTACCATTTGTGAAGTCTTCTCTGTGACCGATCTTGGAGTTGAAGCTATAGCTGAAGTGTGTTGGCCACCATTGCAATATTCTAACCTTGAAATTAAAAAAAAAACAAACTTCTCTTAAAAATTAGTTAAAAATTCAAATTATGCTGAACTTATCAAACATCAGCATGATATTTAAGCACTTCCACCTTTTCAAAGTTCAAAGTAAATTTTATTATCAGAGTACACACATGCCACCACATACAACCCTGAGATTTTTTTTCCTGCTGCCATAACTCAGCAAATCTGTAGAATGAGAAACTATAAACAGGGTCAATGAAGGAGCAAGTAGAACATGGAAGACAATGAACTGTGTAAAAGCAAAATAAATAAATAGCAATAAATAACAAGGGCATGAAATACCAAGATAAAAAGTCCTCAAAGTGAGATCATTGTAGTGGGCACATCTCAATAGACGAGTGTAGTTTCCACCTTTGTATTTATTACATTATATTCAGAATTCCTGCTGAGAAAAATCCAAGTTGCTACCCAAATTTTACATCTAGTTTCTACACTTAGCTAGTGCCCAAATGGATAAATTTTATCTTCCGTAATTCAACTGAGTCTTCTTTGTTTAATGTCTCCCCAGTCAGAAATGCTGATAACAGAACAAAAAAGGGATGAAGCCACCTTTTGTGGAACAAAACACTTGTTAGTCACTACCACAGCAAACCCTAAAAAAAACAATGGTTTCAAGTCTATAATGCGAGCACAAGGGTAAGTTCTGTCCCATCACAATATTGCCTCAATAAACATGGATAGAGCATGTGTTTTTGGCTTAAAAATTAATTTGCCCCCAAAAAGGTGTGTCAAGTGAACGTAGCATTGAGCTCCCCCTCACTTTTCTATGCAAATGTCAGTCCCAAAGCCTCAATCTGCCACCTATTACACTGTCCAAAAAGCTTTGCACAAGGAGTGATGTCATTCCATTCTCCTCAATATAGAAATCGCTTTGTTGTTCAAAGACATGACTCACAATCAAAACTAGCTGGATAAATTTCTAGGGCAATGCGTGGTAATATGGAAATAGCTACAACTGCTCCACACCAGAGGGGGAAGAACATTGATTTTTATCCCCTCAGCACTGAAAAATGCAGGCTTTTATGTTTACAAAATGCACGTTGATGGCAAAAATTGAAGGAGAACTTTGGAGCATAAAGAGAGACTGATCAAGTTTTTGATTGGTAAGGGAACTAATGATTATGGGGAGAAGGCAAAAGAATGGAGTTGAAAAAAATTATTTGTATTTTGTTTCATTTAGTGACACAGCATGGTAACAAGCCCTTCCAACCCAATGAGGTTGTGCTGCCCAATTACATCTTATGTAATTGATTAATGTTCTAATAATTTAACCCGTACACCTTTGCAAGGTGCAAGGAAAGTGGAACATCCATTGGACATGGGGAGAATGTACACTCTCCTCACAGACAACAGGGCTATTGAACCTGGCGCTATAGTAGCATTATTCTAACCATTGCCCTACTATGCCATACACTATCAGCCATGTTTCAATGGCAGAGCAGACTCAGAATGCCAACTGGCCTAACTCTGTTCCTATATCTTACAGATTTATGGAAAACCTGAGGTGTGGAAGGAAGTTCTAGAGTGCTGGATCATGACTTCAAGGTTCATTGGAAAAAGAAAAACTCATTGGAGGTTGAGAAAAAAGGGGGCTCTGGACTTGAAAGTATCACCTAAATACCATGCTCTAAATCAATGACAATTATTGTCTCCCAAACCTAATTTATTGTTATCCTTCAGATAAGCAGTAGTGGAGATTGTCAAAGAGCACAAGGTGTGCCAAGTGTTAATGCTGGGTTTTGAGTGAGAGAGTTTGGACTGGCCAGCCTGAAGGCGACTGAGAAGGTTTAGTACATTTACAATGGTTTCTCCAGCAGCAGGGGTGAATATCTCAACAGGCATTTTGGGAATGAACTGTTACGAGGTTTGATGCCCAGCTGAGAGTCAAGCAGAGCATTAAGCACTACAAAATTAAAATCCAACATGTAAATTTAGAGAGAAAATGTACCTCCAGGCCAAAAAGAAGAGAAACATTTCATTGCATTTTGTAAATTCAATGCTTTGTTTTTGCTCAAACTTGTTTCTCGATCTCATTCCTCAACCCTACAATGAGAGATATCCATCTTCCCACTCTCCTCCCAGAGTTAGAGAGATACCTATCACACTCCACACCACCCCCCACCCTCCCTGCCAAACTGAGAGAGATATTTATCACATAACTTGGGTCAGACACCAATGCAATTCTTCATACCGATCACATTGCAGCTCCTCTGGCCACAAGATCCCAAATGTCTCGATCAGTTTTTCACAGTCCTTAAGAACTTTCTCACAAAGCTCTCGACAGGGTGGGACAATCTGACGTTCTTCTGTGCAGGCTGGCACAAACGCACTGCATAGAAACATTTTCACATCCGGTGAACAAACCAGTTTCATAAGAGGCAGGAAGGGCTGCAGAATGAGAGAGGAGAATGCAAAATTAATGCATTAATGATGACACAATTCCCACTGGACAGCATCACAACCTTTACATTGACATACCATGCTTTCTCAAACTAGAATTAGAAAGTATGGCAACACACACAAAATGATGGAGGAACTCAGCAGGTCAGGCAATGTCGACGGAGAGGAATAAAGAGTCAACATCTCGGGGTGAGACCCTTCATCAGAATCAGGTTTAATATCACCGGCATGTCGTGAAATTTGTTGTCTTTGTGGCAGCAGCACAATGCAATACATAATAGAGAAATGTGAATTACAACAAGTATAAATATATATTAAATAGTTAAATTAAATTAGTAGCTCAAAAATAGTGAGATGCTGTTCATGGGTTCAATGTCCATTCAGAAATTGCATGGCACAGGGGAAGAAGCTGTTCCTGAATTGTTGAGTGTGTGCCTTCAGGCCTCTGTACCTCCTCCCTGATGGTAGCAATGAGAACGAGGCATGACCTGCTTGATGGGGGTCCTTAACGATGGATGCCGCCTTTTTGAGGCATCCTTATGTTGAGCTCAGGAAGGATCCTCAGAGATACTGACACCCAGGAACTTGAAATTGTTCACTCTTTCCACTTCTGATTCTGCTATAAGGACTGGTGATTATTCCCTCGTCTTACCCTTTCTGATCATGACATCCCATTTTGCTCTGGTTTTGTAAAAAGAGAACTGCTGATCAGTCACGTTATCCACCTGCGACACTGGTAGACAGGATGGTGTTTGGTATGCTTGCTTTCATTGGTCAGGGCATTGAGAACAAGTTGAAATGTCACGTTACAACAGTACAAGATGTTGGGGAGGCACGTCCAAAGTGTTGTAAGCAGGATGGTCACATCGCTATAGGAAACCTGTCATCATGCAGGAATGGGTACAGAAAAGACTCACGTGGATATTGCCTGGACTGGAGGACTTACAAGGAGGGACTGGATGGGCTGGGTCTTTTTTTTTTCTCTAGTAGTTAATGGAGATGGAAGAGTGGCTCAAGGAATTGCAACAGGAATGATCTCTTTGGAACATCAGCGTGTGTGAAAAGAGTTACTTTTCAATCAGGATGGTGACTGAGATTTAAAAGGCCGAGCTTCGCAGCAGTTTCTGTGAGTTGAGGAGCAGCCAATCAGTAAGAGGGATTCATTGGAATGGGCCAACAGAAGAAACTCAAGTACAACTAGAGCAGCCATTCTTGTGAGTGGGTCAGTGTTTAAAGTGGCTTTTGGCTCATCAGGTAAAGTATTTGGTGAGTTCTTCTCTTTCTGTTCTTATTTGCTCATTGCTCATCTTTTAGGGCAGAGCAGTGTAGTGAGAGTGGCTCCAGGGGCAGTGTTTTGTACTGTGTGTGGGATGTGGGAAGTCTGGGAGAACTCCAGTCTCTCAGATAAACACATCTGCACCAGCTCAATGACCATTGACTCATATGGGAGAATGAGGAGGGGAAAGACAAAAGCTACAGGGAGGTAGTCACCCCTAGATTGTAGGAAACAGGTAACTGGGTGACTGTCAGGCGAAGAAGGGGAAATGCACAGCCAGTGCAGAGTACACCTGTGGCTGGTCCCCTCAATAACACATATACAATAGATACTATTGAGGGGGATGACCTACCGGGGTGAGCCACAGTGACCGGGTCTCTGGCACTGAGTCTGGTGCTGTGGCTCGGAAGAGCAGAGAGGTGAAGACAACTGCAGTGTTGATAGAGATTCCATAGTCAGAGGAACAGAAACGAGATTCTGTGAGTGCAATAGAGATACCCGTATGGTATGTTGCCTCCCTGGTGCCAGCATCAGGTGTGTCTCGGATCGTGTCCAAGGCATTCTCAGGGCGAGGGTGAGCAGCCAGTTGTCTTAGTACACATTGGCACCAGTGACATAGGTACACAAGGTGAGGAGGTCCTGAAGAGCGATTTTAGGGAGGTAGGTAGGTAGCTGAAAAACAGGACCTCCAGTGTAGTAATCTCTGGATTGCTGCCTGTGCCATGTACCAATGAGGGTAAAAATAGGATAATTTGGCAGGTGTGGCTGAGGAACTGGTGCAGGGGCCAGGGGTTCAGGGATAATTGGGATCTCTTCTGGGGAAGGTACAAACTGTACAAAAGGAACCAATTACACTTGAACCCGAGGGGGTCCATTATTCTTGTGGGCAGGTCAGCTAGAGTTGTTTGGGACAGCTTAAACTAATTTGGCAGGGGGATGGATAGTGCTGAGGATGAGGAAGCTGGTTTACAAACAAAGGCAGTACAGTCTGTAGTGAGACTCTTAGCAAGGAGAGGTTGATGATAGGGCAAAATTGCAGTCAACAGGATGAGTTGCAATGGAAAAAGTGGACCAAATCAAAAAGGAAGAATACAGGACTGAAGGTATTTTATTTGAATGCGTACAGTATACAAAATAAGGAAGATGAACTTGTAGCAGTCACAGATTGGCATGTATGATGAGGCATCACTGAATCAGTGCTGAAAGAAGATTACAGCTGTGAGATAATGTCCAAGGATACACATTGTATCAAAAGGACAGGCAGGAAGGCAGAGGTGGTGGCATAACTCTGTGGGTAAAAAAAAGAAATCATATCATTAGATAGAAGTGACATAGGGTTAGAAGGTGTTGAATCATTGATGGTAGTGCTAAGGAACTCCAAGGGTAAAAAGACCCTGATGGGAATTGTATACAGAACCCCAAACAGTAATAAGGATGTTATCTACAAATTACAATGGGAGATATAAAATGCATGGCAAAAGGGCAATGTTACAATGTTCATGGGGGATTTCAATATGCAATAGATTGGGAAAATCAGGTTGGTGCTGGATCCCAAGAAGGGGAGTTTCTAGAATGCCTATGAAACGGCTTTTTAGAGCAGCTCATGGTTGAACCCACTAGGAGATCAGCAATTCTGGATTGAGTGTTGTGCAATGAACTAGAATTGGTTAGAGAGCTTAGGGTAAAAGAACCCGTAGGGACAAGTGATCATAATATGATCAAATTCATCCTGCAATTTGAGAAGGAGAAGTTAAAAATCAGATGTATCAGTAATACAGAGGAGTAAAGGGAATTGCAGAGGCTGAGAGTGGAGTTGGCCGGAATTGATTGAAAAAGAACACTGGCTGGGATGACAACGAAGTAGCAATGGCTGGAATTTCTGGAAGTAATTCAAAAGGCACAGGACATCCTAAAGAGGAAGAAGTACTCTAAAGGCAAGATGGCACAACCGTGGCTAACAAGTCAAAGCCAACATAAAAGCCAAAGAGAGGGCATATTATAGAGCAAAAAATAGTGAGAAGTTAGAGGATTGGAAACCTTTTAAAAAGCAACAGAAGGCAACTAAAAAGTCAATAAGCAGGTAAAGATGGAATATAAAAGTAAGCTGATCAATTATATTAAAGGGGATACCAGAAGATCCTTCTGATACACAAAATGTAAAAGAGGGGTGAGAATGGATTTCGGACCATTGAAAAACAATGCTGGAGAGGTAGTAATGGGGGACAAGGAAATGGCAGATGAACTGAATTAAGTATTTTGCATCAGTCTTCACTATGGAAGAAAAACTAGCTGTATGGTGGAAGTTCTAGGTGACAGGGGTCATGAAGTGTGTGAAGTTACCATTACTAGAGAGAAGGTTCTTGGGAAACTGAATGGCTTGAAGCTAGATAAGTCACCCGGACCAAATGGTGTACACCGCAGGGTTCTGAAAGACATGGATGACAAGATCATGGAGGCATTAGTCATGATCCTTCAAAAATCACTAGATTCTGTAATGGTTCTGGAAGACTGGAAAATTGCCAATGTCACTCCATTCTTCAAGAAAGAAGAAAGGCAGAGGAAAGAAATTAGGCCAGTTAGTCTGACTTCAGTGGTTGAAAAGATGTTGGAGTTGATTGTTAAGGATGTGAAGTCAGAGTACTTGGAGGCACATGATAAAATAGGCCATAGTCAGCATAGTTTCCTCAAGGAAAAATCTTCCCCAACAAATTTGTTGGAATTCTTTGAAGAAATAACTAGCAGGATAGACGAATGAGAATCAACTGATGTTGTGTACTTGGATTTTCAGAAGGCCCTTGACAAGGTGCCACACATGAGGTGCTTAACAAGTAAAGAGCTCATGGTATTACAGGACAGATACCAGCATAGATAAATCAGTGGCAGGAGGAAAATAGTGGAAATAAAGGAAGCCTTTTCTGGTTGGCTGCCAGTGACTAGTGGCGTTTCACAGGGGTCTGTGTTGGGACCGATTCTTTTTACGTTGTATGTCAATGATCTGGATTACAGAATTGATGGCTTTGTAGATGAGATGAAGATAGGTGGAATGGCAGGTAGATTTGAGGAAGTAGAGAGGTTACAGAAAGACTTAGATTAGGACAATGAGCAAAGAAGTGGCAGATTGAACACTGTGTTGGGAAGTGTATGCTCATGTACTTTGGTAGAAGAAATTGAGGCACAAAAGGACTTGGGAGACTTTGTACAGGATTCCCTGAAGGTTAAGTCTGTGGAGAGGAAGGCAAATACAATGTTTGCATTCATATCCTGAGGACTAGAATATAAAAGCAAAGATGTAATGTTGAGACTTTATAAAGGGCTGGTGAGGGCTTACTTGTATTGTGAGCAAGTCTGGGCCCCCTATCTGAGAAAGGACATTCTGAAATTGGACAGGGTTCAAGCGAGTTCATGAAAATGAATCCAGGATTGAACGGCTTGTCTTATGAAAAGCGTTTGATGGCTCTGGGCCTGTATTCACTAGAATTCTAAAGAATGAGGGGTGACCTAATTGAAACTTATCATATGGTGAAAGGCCTTGATAGAGTGGATGTGGAGAGGATGTTTCCAGTGGTGGGAGAGTCCAAGACCAGAGGACACAGTCTCAGAATAGAGGGTCATCCTTTTAGAATGGAGATGAGGAGGAATTTATTTAGCCAGAGAGTGGTGAACCTGTGGAATTCATTGCCACAGGAAGCTGTGGAGGCCAAGTCTTTATTTAAGGCAGAGCTTGATGGATTCTTGATTGGTCAGAGCATGAAGGGATACTGGGAGAAGGCAGGAGACTGGGGCTGAAAGGAAAAATTGGATCAGCCATGATGAAATGGCAGAGTAGACACAATGGGCCAAATTCTGCTCCTATATCTTATTGTATAATGGTCTTTTGGAAAGGAAGGAGGGGGGTGACCTTATAGAGATATTATAAAATCCCGAGAGGTGTAGATGATGCAAATGATCACAAACTTTTTCCAGGGTAGAGCAGCTTAAAGCTAGAGGGGATAGATTTATAAAGGTGACCTGATAGCATTGTTTTCACCCAGAGGCTGCCAGATGTTTGGAATGAGCTTCCAGAGGGTGAGGTAGAGGCAGGTGTTGTTACAATGCTTAAAAGACATTTGGATGGATAAATGCAGAGAAAAGGTTTAGAGGGTGTGGGCCAAACAATTCAAAGAGTTCCAGCTCAGATATGAGCCTATAAACACTATATGAACAGGATTGAATCAGGAGTTTCACAGTCTGCTGAGGGCTGAGATCTGTGGCTTTCAAGATTGGTACTCCAGAGTCCAATGGCCTCCCACAAACAGATGTATGACAGCTGTGGCAGGGTTCGCACGCCATTACTTCCTACAAGGTGAAACCTAACAATGGTACTTAACTCCCTGATGAGCTAAATGCTTTTTGTGCATGCTTTGAAAGAGAGACCAATACTACAGCTGTATCAATCCTCACAGCAGCAAGCGATCCTGTGATCTCCATCTCGGAGACCATTGACAGAATAGTCTTCTAAAGGGTGACCCCTCAAGGCATCTGGTCCTGATGGTTTGCCTGGCTGGGTACAGAAAACCTGTGCCAACCAACTGGCTAGAGTGTTCAAGGACATATTCAATCTCTCACTGCTGCAGGCTGAGGTTCTTGCTCATTTTAAAAGGACAGCAATCGATCCAGTGCCCAAGAAGAGCAGGTTGAGCTGCCTCAATGACTTATTGATCAATAGGACTCTTATCCACCATAATGAAGTGCTTCGAGAGGTCGGTCATAGCTAGAATTAACTCCCACCTGAGCAAAGACCTAGATGCACTGCAATTTGCCCACCACCCAAACAGGTCGACAGTTGACACAATCTCATTGGCTTTCCACTCTACTTTGGAGCACCTAGACAACAGCAGTATCTATGCCGGGCTGCTGGTTATTAATTACAGATCAGCGTTCAATACCATCACCTCCTTGGTATTAATCATCAAGCTTCTAAACCCGGGCCTCTGTACTTCCCTCTGTAACTGGATCCTGGTCTTCCTCGTCGGGAGACCCCAATCAGTGTGCATTGGCGATAACCTCTCTTCCTCACTAACAATCCATACAGGTGCATGCTGAGCCCACTGCTTTCCTCTCGCTACACTCATGATCATGCATTTCAGCACAGCTCAAAGCTCAAGAAAGCAGCATCTATCACTAAGGACCCTCACAATTTGGGACATGCCATCTTTTCATTATAACCATCAGGGTGGTGGTTCAGGAGCTTGAACGCCCACACTCAATGATTCACATACAGCTTCTCCCCCTCCATCGTCAGATTTCTGAATGGTCCGTGGACACCCCCATTATTACAGTTTTTAATCACTTGCAAGTTCAAAGTAAATTTGTGAGCAAAGTACATACAGTATATGTCACTATATACAGCCCTGAGATTCATTTTCCTGCAGGCATACTCAGCAAATCTATATAGTAACAATAACAGGAACAATGAAAGATTATCCAGAGAGGAGACAATAAACTGTGCAAATGCAAATATAAATAAATAGCAATAAATAATGAGAACATGAGATAAAGAGTCCTTAAAGTGAGATCATTGGTTGTTGGGACATCTCAATGGATGGGCAAGTGAGTGTAGTTACTGCCTTTTATTCAGGGGCCTGATGGTTGAGTGGTAGCAACTGTTGTTGAACTTGGTGGTGTGAGTCCTGAGGTTCTTGTACCTTCTACCTGATGGCAGCAGCAAGAAGAGAGTGTGGTCTGGGTGGTGGGGATCGCTGATGATGGATGCTGCTTTCCTACAACAGCGTTTTTTGTAGATGTATTCAATGGTTGGGAGGGCTTTACCCATTATGGACTGGGCCGAATCCACAGCCTTTTGGCGGATTTTCCATTCAAAAGTACTGATATTTCCATGCCAAGCCATGATGCAGCCAGTGAATACACTTTCCACTACACATCTATAGAAGTTTGTCAAAGTTTTAGATGTCATGCCAAATCTCCATAAACTCCTAAGGAAGTAGAAGCACTGCCATGTTTTCTTCGCAATTGCACTTACGTGCTGGGTTATAAAGTAATTTTATGTCTTTGCACTGTCCTGGTGCCACAAAACAACAAATTTCATTTCACATAAAACAGTGATAATAAACCAGGTTCTGCTTCTCATAATTAGGAACTATTTTTAAAAAAACAAGAAACAGAAACCAATTATCACTTCAGTTTTGCACACTCATATTGTACAAACACATCAGAAAAGTAGGGTTTGTTACAGGTGAAGTAAATTGCTTTCCCCCAGAACCATATCTAAACTTGTTTCAGAGGTCTTCAAAAAGTAGTTTAGTACAGAAGCTACTAAGAACCATGGAAAGCAGTCTGTGGACCATAGGTTTATAAAGCAAGGAAATAAAGGTCTGAAAATATGTTCATTGTTCCCCTTTATGCACAGCAAATGTTATCTTAACTAATAACAAGAAATTGGACAATGATAATTTCCCTTTTACAAACTCATGTTGACTTTGGGTGATTATCTTGACTTTTTTTCTAAGTTCCCTGCTAGCACTATTAATAATAGTTTCTAAAATTTTCCCTGTAACAGATGTTAAGCTGATTGTCCCGTGGTTTCCTGCTTTCTGTCTACCACCCTGTTTGAAATAAAGGAGGTTGATTTTTCACTTTCCAATGATAGAACTTTCTTTGAATGTAGGGTATGTTGGAAAATTAAAAACATTACGTCAACTGTCTCAATAACCATGTTTTTTGTTTTGGCACCCGTGACAAAGTCAGGGTGGATCTGGAGATTTGTCAGCCTGCAGCTCCACCAAATTGCTCAGTATCACTTCTGGGTCAAGATAGCGCAGAGCTACGATGTCCCTTGTTGTCATGGCTCAGAATTAGTTGTTGCATTTTTAGGTTTGTAGGGATGGTTTTGGAGTCAGCACAGGGAGTTTGGGGTCAGATTAGGGTTTAGGGATAGGGATAGGGATGAGGGGAGTTAAAGGTCAGGGCCAGTAAATTAAGAGTCTGGGCAGGAGTTTGAGTCCAGGTCAAAGTGTTCCGCGTCTGAACATCAGTGATCCCAGAAATTGTGTTGACGGGCACTGTGGAGACCAATAAGTCAGCGAGTCCCATGTTGGTGGTCCATATGGGGGGAGACTCGAGGACCGGTGACCCCGTACCCCCCCCCCCACTCCCAGTCACCAGGATCAAAGGCCCACATGAGCAGTAAGTTGAGACTGGAAGGTCAAGCCCGGCGAAGTCCGAACAGCAAAGCTGAAGATCAAGGTGCAGAGGATAGAAGGTCTGGAGATAGCAGCCTGAAGATTGATGATGGAACGAGTCCCAAAGGCACAGGCCACGGGGTCAAAGATCTGTGCAATTCCAGAAATAGATGCTCAAAGTTCAAACACTTGATCGGCAAGTCCTGGGGCAAAGTCCGAAGTTGGAAGCCTGACATCTGTGAGTTGGAGAATCTGGGGCTAAGGGCTGGAGGCCTGGGGTGACCTGGAACTGGAGGCCTCTCTTTAACTATTAAGTTGTACAGCCACAAATATTGATTCACAAACTCCTTGGCTGTGGGACAATCCACAAAGAATCCACAAAAAAAATTTTTTTAAAGTTTTAAAAAATTAAACTTCAGTGTCCTCTGTGTACACCTCAGTCTTTATTATCCTGTCTGCAAATCCATGAAGATTTTCATTATAATCCATGCCTTTCATTTCTGCTTGAGGATACCTGGAAGGGTACTGATGGCATCAGACACATTGGGACAAGCAAAATTAACCCACTGAGCCAGCCTGAGGTCAGCTGTGAATACTCATTCACTTAAGAGCTCAGCCAACATCTCCTGAAGGACACAAGAACCCTTGTTTAACGGTATATACCAATTAGGGTCCTCCATGGAAATGGTACATAACCCTTTCTTAACAAGACTGAGGCAACATTTCACTATCAATATTGAAGTTCAAGTATAGTGATTGTCTCGAACACCGAAGTACTTAACACAGGGTGAACTTCCTTAAGCAACAATCACAGAAACTGACTTGACCATTTTTGCTCAGATAGGGATGATTTTCTGATTTGTTATATCAATAATTTCATGCCACTAGTCAGCAAGTCTCCTAATATATACTTTTGGACAGCCACCATTCAGATTGCAAGACCATTAGACAAAGGAGCAGAATTAGACCAAATGGCCTAACGCGTCTGTTCCGCCTTTCCAACATGGCTGGTTTACTATTACTTATTAATCCTATTCTCCTGCCTTCTCCCCATAACATTTGGCACCCTTACCAATCAAGAACCTATCAATCTCCGCTTTAAATATACTCAATGACTTGGACTTCACAGCTGTCTGCAGAAATTAATTCCACAGATTCACAACCTTCCGCCTAAAGAAATTCCTCCTCATCTGTTCTAAATGGATGTCCTCTGTTCCGAGGCTCTCCCTCTGGTTCCATCCTCTCCACATCCACTCTATCGGAGCCTTTCAATATTTGATAGGTTTCAATGAGATCTCACCCCCCACCCTATTCTTTTGAACTCCAACAAATACAGACTCAGAGCCATCAAATGCTCCTCATATATTAACCCTTTCATTCCCAGCATCATTCTTGTTAATTTCCTCTGGACCCTGTCCAATTTCAGCACATCTTTTATTAAGTAAGGAGTGTAAAACTGCTCACTACACTCCAAGTGTGGTCTGACATTACATTCTTGCTCTTATATTCTAGTCCTCTCAAAATGAATGCTAACTTTGCATCTGGTCCAAGATACCTATATATCTTCAGACCTTTCAGCTTCCCCAGGACCTTCCCCTTAGTAATAGCGACTTCACTCCCTTCTAATCCAACAGTCTTGAATTTCTGACCTATTGCTAGTGAAGACTGACGTAAAGTACTTACTTAGATCCTCCGCCATTTCTTTGTCCCCCATTTCTACTTCTCCAGTAACATTTTCCAGGGGCCTGATATCCTCTCTTTTACTCTTTATATATCTGAAAAAGCTTTTGGCATTCTCTTTTATATTTTGGCTAGCTTACCTTCATACTTTATCTAGTCTCTCCTTATGGCTTTTTAGATGCCTTCTGTTGGCTTTTATAAGCTTCCCAATCCTCTAACTTCCCACTAATTTTTGCACAATTACATGCCCTCTCCTTTCCTTTTGTGCTTCCCTTCCAAATTGCTCACAGAAATTCCTTCCTTTCCTGTTCTGTCATCATCTTTCCTACTCTCCCTTCCAATTAACCTTGACCAGCTCCTCTCTCATGCCTCTGTAATTCCCTTTATCCAACTGTAATGCTGATACATCGGACTTTATCTTCTTCCTCTCAAAATGCAGGGTGAACTCCATCATATTATAAACACTGTCTCCCAAGGTTTCCTTTATCTTAAGCTCCGTGATCAAATTTAGCCCATTACACAGCACCCAATCCAGAATTGCCTTTCCCCAAGTGGGCTCAACCACAAACTGCTCTAAAAGGTCATCTCATAGACATTCTACAAACTCCCTCTCTTGGGATCAAGTACCAACCTTAATTTCCAAATCTACCTGCATATTGAAATTCCCCCATGATTATCACAGCACGTCCTTTTTTACATACCTTTTTCTGTTTCCCATTGTAATTTATATCCCACATACTGGCTACTGTTCGGAGGCCTATATATAACTCCCTTCAGGGTCTTTTAACTCTTACAATTGCTTAACTCTACCCACAAGGATTCTACATCTTCCAATCCTATGTCACCTTTCTCTAAGGATTGGATTTCTTTTTTTTTAACCAACAGAACCACCCCCCACCCCCCCCCCCCCCAAATCTGGCTTCCTGCCTGTCCTTTCGATACAATATGCATCCTTGGGTGTTCAGTTCCCAATTAAGATCCATCAGCCACAACTCAGTAATTCTCACATTGTCATGTCAGCCAATCTCTAAATGCGCTACAAGGTTACCTATCTTATTCTGTATGTTGCATGCATTCAAATACGACACCTTCAGACCTGAATTTATTGCCCTCTTTGATTTTGCCCTTGTGCTTCACTTCAACTCATCCCATTGGCTGCAGTTTTGCCGTCATCTGCCTGTTCTTCCTTACTGCATCTGCATGTCTACCAACAGCCTCATCCTTAGCCCAATCACTCCAGTTTCCATCCCCTTGCCAACTTAGTTCAGACCCTCCCCGACAGTTCTAGCAAACCTGACCACAAGGATATTGGACCACAAGGATATTGGTCCCCCACAAGGTTCAGGTGTAATTCATCTTTTTTTGTACAGGTCATACCTTCTGCAGAAGAGATCCCAATGTTCAAGAAATCTGAAACCCTACCCGTTGCAACAGTTTCTCAGTTATTCAATCATTCAGACTAGCATCCTATTTCTGCTCTGATAAGCACATGGCACTGGAAGTAATTCAGCTATTACTACCTCTTCCCCAACTCCCTATTCTCACTGTGCACCCCTTTCTCCCTCTGTCATTGGTGCCAATATGCACCGCAACCTCTGGTTGCACACCCTCCCCCTTGAGAGTATAGCCACTCTGAGGCATCCTTGACCCTAGCGTCTAGGAGGCAAAACACCATCCAGGCGTCTCTTTCGAGGACTCAGAGCCTCCTGTCCTTTACTCCAACTACTGAGTCTCCTATCACTATCACTCTACCTGAACTTATCCTTCCCCGCTGAGCCTCAGAGCCAGCCACAGTGCCACTGGTCTGAGCCCTGAATGGACGTCCACCCCCAGCAGTATCCAGAGGGGTAGACTTGTTGCTGAGTCCCTCCAGCACTGTGTGTGTGACTCTGGATTTCAAGCATCTGCAGAATCTCCTGTGTTACTGTCTGCAGGGGTTAATTACAGAGCAATTATAAAGGCAGCTTGATCAAAATTTCAAATGAAAAAAAGATACCATAGCATTGTGAGTGAAACACTGCAACAGGAATAACTTGCTCTTGGCATGAGCTCCTTTAACATAGTAATTGAGGTCCCCAGGTAATTACTGAGTTCATACAGATGTAACACAAAGACGTGAGCAAGTTTAAAAACATTTTAATCTCTGCTGAGAGGCACAGGACACATCTTTTATTACTATGGGACTGTACGCTTTTACCGAGTGCTTTAGAGATCATATTCTAGCTATTCATCTGTGAAAAATAGGCTGCTTTGTGAATGATATGTATACCTTTCAAGTTTTTTTCCCTCTCACTGTCCATATTCATAACCTGACTAACAAAAACCTCCCTAATCTGCAGTTTTTGCTAAAATTAAAATTCAGAATCTCATCAACAAGCATCAGTTGTTTTATAATTTCTATTCTTGATGCATTACCTTAAAAATGCTAATCCGTAATCTTGAGTATGTGTAACACTAATCAATCACACAACTCCAGTTTAAATTCTCATGCCAGATATAAAACCTCAAATAATTTTAACTGCTGATATTCGTCCAAATCCTTTCTCTAAAGCCGGTGATCTGTGAGGCTTGGTGCCATTTTCTTACTAGCATTCTTTTGAAAGGTGAAATATTAACTCCAGCATCATGTAGTTGGAGATTTGATAACCAATTGTACACCACGAGCAGCAGAGTTGGCATTCCATACATCCTTCCTGTTCTGCTCAGAGGAAAAGATGTATTGTTCACAATGACCAATCTGCCACTCCCAACTTTTGAATCTTGTAGTACATGACTACTAAAAAAAAAACTTTCAAACTGTATACTCAATTAAATGATTTGTTTTCACTCTCAGCAGAAATATTGCCTGTCCCTTTTAAATAGTGTTGATTAAATGGGTCTTTTTTTTTCTCCCTCTCCAATTTACAGCTGGTGATGTGGTGTCTTATTACCAGGACGTGCCCTAACAAACCTCGGCACGATTTCTAAAGCTGCTTCTGATTGTATATTTGAAATGATACTTTCACCCCACTAAGAAAAAAAAGTGAATATACACACACTTTTTTCCCCTTTCACCCAAATTCTACTCTCCTTTCCTATCAGATTCCTTCTTCTCCAGCCCTTTACCTTTCCAACCTACCTGGCTTCACCTATCACCTTCTAGCATGTCTTCCTTCCCCTCCCCCCACTTTCCTCTCCAGTCCTGATGAAAGGTCTCGGCCTAAAACGGCAACTGTTTATTTATTTCTATAGATGCAGCCAGACCTGCTGAGTTCCTCCAGCATTTTGTGTGCGTAGCTCTGATTTTTCAGCATCTGCAGATTCTCGTGTTTAATATGTAACACTTACTGGTTCTGTTTCAAGTAGGCAACATCCATCATTATGGACCCTCACCATCCAGAACATGCCTCCTTCCCATTACTGCCAGCAGGGAGGAGGCACAGGGGCTTGAAGGCTCAATGATTTAGGAACAGCTTCTTCCCCTTCACCGTCAGAATAGATAAGCTTATAATTCTAGAATGGATACCAGAAAGTAGTGCAAAAAAGAAAAACAATTGTGAGGTAACGTACATGGGTTCATTGTCCATTCAGAAATCTGATGGCACAGTGGAAGAAGCTGTCCCTAAAATGAGGTTAACACAAGAGATTCTGCAGATGCTTGAAATCCAGAATAACACACAAAATGCTGGAGGAATCCGGAAACAAGTATACCCCAGCAACACAACATCCTGATGACTGTTTTGTGGACTCAGAATCTCCTGCCAGTTCCCCTATCACTATTGCTTGACCTGACTTTACCCTTCCCCGCTGAGCCTCAGTGCCATCGGCCTGGTTTCTGCTGCTGTGCCCTAATAGGTCATCCCTCAGAACTGGCCATAGAGCCACTGGCCTGGTTTCTGCCGCTGTGCCCTAATAGGTCATCCCTCAGAACTGGCCGAAGTGCCACTGGCCTGGTTTCTGCCGCTGTGCCCTGATAGATCATCCCTCAGAACTGGCCATAGAGCCACTGGCCTGGTTTCTGCCGCTGTGCCCTAATAGGTCATCCCTCAGAACTGGCCATAGAGCCACTGGCCACAGAGCCACTGGCCTGGTTTCTGCCGGTGTGCCCTAATAGGTCATCCCTCAGAACTGGCCATAGAGCCACTGGCCACAGAGCCACTGGCCTGGTTTCTGCCGCTGTGCCCTAATAGGTCATCCCTCAGAACTGGCCATAGAGCCACTGGCCTGGTTTCTGCCGCTGTGCCCTGATAGGTCATCCCTCAGAACTGGCCACAGAGCCACTGGCCTGGTTTCTGCCGCTGTGCCCTAAAAGGTCATCCCTCAGAACTGGCCATAGAGCCACTGGCCTGGTTTCTGCCGCTGTGCCCTGATAGGTCATCCCTCAGAACTGGCCATAGAGCCACTGGCCTGGTTTCTGCCGCTGTGCCCTAAAAGGTCATCCCTCAGAACTGGCCATAGAGCCACTGGCCTGGTTTCTGCCGCTGTGCCCTGATAGGTCATCCCTCAGAACTGGCCACAGAGCCACTGGCCTGGTTTCTGCCGCTGTGCCCTGATAGGTCATCCCTCAGAACTGGCCATAGAGCCACTGGCCTGGTTTCTGCCACTGTGCCCTGATAGGTCATCCCTCAGAACTGGCCACAGAGCCACTGGCCTGGTTTCTGCCGCTGTGCCCTGATAGGTCATCCCTCAGAACTGGCCACAGAGCCACTGGCCTGGTTTCTGCCGCTGTGCCCTGATAGGTCATCCCTCAGAACTGGCCAAAGTGGCACTGGCCTGGCTTCTCTGCAGTGCCTAACAGGTCATTTCCCCCACCCTCCAGCAGTATCCAGAGGGGTATACTTGTCATGACCATTTCATTATTTTTTGGCACTATTATTTATTTTGTGATTTATGGTAGTTTGATGTCTGCTGCTGCAAAAACAACACATTTCACCTCATGTAAGACAGTGATAATAAAACTGGTTGAGAAATGCTTCAGCCATGGCCAGCTTGAGAAATTATGGACATCAGATTTAAAAGTGGCTTACAGCTTGGGGTAAAGAACAGATAAGTTTATACTTTCCAGAAACGATTAAGTGCCACAGAAAAGCAATTAAATCAACAGAGTACCACAATTAGAATGGCAATTAGTTTGTAATCAACACAGGTACCAAAATAATGCGAAAACCTTGTCAGAATCAGAACCAAGCCTAATTTCACTGACATGTGTTGTGAAATTTGTTGTTTTGTGGCAGCAGTACAATGCAATAAATAATAAAAAGTATAAGTTACAATGGAAATTATATATATTAACAAAAGGGCCTGACGCTTTTGTGAAGGTACACCTCATGACAAATGTTCTGACGTCGATCTCCAATTCCATACACAAGTACGCCAAGGTAGTATAATGGAAATTAAAATGCAGAGAAGTTAAATTACTGTTGCAGAGAAGGTGCAGTGAAGTGCAAGGGTCCTAGTTGATGTGGGTTGGGAAATCAAGAGTTCACCTTCAGCACACGGGGTTCACAAAGGTCAGTGCTCAGGCCTCAGTTATTTAAAACAGTGAAACAGGTGAGGGGACTTGGTGCCTCCTGTACCCAATAAAGTGGCCACTTGGTGTGTGTCATGGTCTGCTGCTGCTATGGCCCGTCCACTTCAAGGTTCAACTCTCCTCACCTATCACATTCCTTCTTCTCCTGCACTTTCCCTTGTACACTGTCACACCTCTTAGCTTTTTACCTCATCCCCCTCCCCCACCAACCTGGTTTCACCTGTCACCTTCTAGCTTGTACCTCTTCCCCTCCCCCTACCTTCTTATTCTGTTTTTTTCCCCTTCCTTTCCAGTCGCAACGAAGGGTCTCGGCCTGAAATGCCCACTGTTTAGTCATTTCCATCGATGCTGCCCGACGTGCTGAGTTCCTCCAGTATTTTGTGTGTGTTGCTCTGGATTTTCAATACTTGCAGAATCTCTTGGTCAATTTCAAGTTTAATTATCATTTAACCATACTGAATGCAGCCGAATGAAACAGCATTCTTCCAGGACAAAGTGCAAAACATAGACAGCACATTCCAGATAGCAAGGAAACATAGTCACACTCAAAAAAAGAATGTATATATATAGCCCAAGTCCCTGAGCGACACATCCCTCAAATTGTTAGTATGGTTCCTGGCAATCCACAGATGAATGAACATGCATATATACGCGCACACGCACGCACGCAACCCAGTTTGTTATTCCACCAATCGAACACTTGAGGGCCGCACTGGAAGGGTGCCAGCCCCCAACCAGGTACGGAGGCCGCCTTTCACCGCCTCTAGTGTCTCCTCTCCTGGACTGCAGCAGCAGGCAAGTCCATGGCTTGAGGTCTAGTCCTCAATGCAGGTGGTGCATTGGGTTGTATTTTTTTTGCCATTTCCGTAGCATTTTGACTTCCTTCTTGGAAAGATAGAAAGCGTGCAAGGAGCCGGCCGGATTCGAACTCGGGACCATTCATCTTGAAGTCTGCCACTACACCACTAGACAGCCTAATCTAGTCTGTGCTAAACTATTATTCTGCTTATTCCCATCAACCTGCACGTGACTCATAGCCCTCCATTGCCCTCCCATACATGTACTCATCCAATTAACTAGAATCTTAATTATAAACTTTGATGAGATTCCAACTTCAGCCTTTTTGATGAAGATTGATGCAAGATACTCATTTAGTATCTTACCCATGCCCTCTACCTTCCAAGAGAGGGAATTTGTAGAATGTCTACAAAACACTTTTTAGAACAGCTTGTGTCCACCAAGGTAGACAATTCTAGACTGGGTAGGTGTAATGAACCAGATTTGATTGCAGAGTTTAAGGTAAAGGAACCCATAGGAGACAGTGATCATAACATGATAGAGTTCACCCTGCAGTGTGAGAGCGAGAAGCTAAAATCAGATATATCAGTATTACAGTGGACTAAAGTGATTTATAGAGGCATGAGAAATGACGGCAGAACATCAATGGCTGGTGTTTCTGAGGGAAATTCAGAAGGCAATGGAAAGATACATCCCAAAGAAGTATTCTAAAGGGAGATGAGACAACTGTGACTGACAAGGGAACTCAAAGTCAGCACAGAAACAAAACAGAGTATAATATAATATACCATATAATATAATACAGCATACGGTATAACATTACCAGGACGTTAGGAGATTGGCTTTTAAGTTTATTATCAAAGTACATACTGAATCACCATATACTACCCTGAGATGGATTTTCTTGCAGGCATTCACAACAAATACAAAGAAACTCACTAGAATCTATGAGAACTGTACACCACAAAGACAGACAAGCAACCAATATACAAATGACAAGAAATTGTGCAAATACAAAAAAAGAAAGACAAATAAATAATGAGTACATGGGTTATAGAGTCCTTGAAAGTGAATATCCAGAGGTTGTGGAATCAGTTCAGTGTTAGGTAAGTTGAAGTTATCTACTCCGGTTCATGAGCCTAATGGTTAAGGGGTAATAACTGTTCCTGAACCTGGTGTGGTGTGGGGCATAAGGCTCTTGTACCTTCTTCCTGGTGGCAGCAGTGAAGAGAGAACATTCAAAGATTCAAAATACATTATCAAAAAATGTATAAATTATACAACCTTGAGATTTGCTTGCTTACAGGTAGCCACAAAGCATGAAACCGGAAAGGACACAATTAAAGAAAAAAATAAAAAGACTAATACCTGATGTGCACGAGAAAAGAGAAAAAAAAAACCACAAAGCACAGAAACAGCTGAAGCAAATAACATTCCGAACCAAATTGAGATCTCAGATTCAAACCCGGAGCAGTCCCAAACCCTTAGTTTTTCAGGTCATCATATTAATGGGCTCAGAGTGCAACAGCCAGGGCAGTCTTCATAACCTCAGGGCCATGGAGAGAGGAGTGACCTTCACAGAGAGTGTGCAAAATCAGCTCTCCCCTCAGATCACGACACCCTGGCGTTTAAATTGACCAAGCAAATGAACTGCAAAAGACTCTGGTGCCTGGGAGAGAGGAGTGAACATAGCGGAGAGCGAGAGAAATCGGCTCTCAATTCCAATCTCGGTTGGCATTTAAAATGTCCAAACAGCAGCTTGGGTCGTGGAGTTTCTTGATGATAGATGCTGCTTTCCTTATAGATCTGCTCAATGGTGGAAAGGGCTTTAGCTGTAATGGACTGGGCTGTACCTACTTTTTGTAGGCTTTTGGACATTGGTTTCCATACCAGTGGGTGAGGCCACTGGTCAGTACCCTTCCACTTATAGAAGTTGGACAAAGTTTCAGATGACATGCCGAATCTTTGCAAACATCTAAGGAAGTAGATGTTCTGCCATGCCTTCTTTGTAATGGCACTTGTAAGCTGGACCCTGAAAAGATTCTCTGAAATTATGAAGCCAAGGACTTTAAAGTTACTGACCCTCTCCACCTCTGATGAGGATTGGCTCACAGACCTCCAGTTTCCTCCTACTGTGGTCAATAATGAGCTCTTTAGAGCTGATGTTGAGTGAAAGGTGGTTGTTGTTGCACAATCCAGTCAAATTTCCGATCTACCCACCCCTCATGTACTGATTTGTCGCCACTTTTCATTCGGCCAACAACAGTGGTGTTGTCAGCAAAATTAAATGTTATTGGAGATGTACTTAGCCTCACAGTCAGAAGTATAAAGCAAGTGGAGGAGGTTGCTAAGCATACAGTCTTGTGATGCAGCTGTGCTGATGGTGATTATGGAGATGCTGTTGCCAGTCCAAATTGACTGGGGTCTGAAAGTGAGGAAATCAAGGATCCAATTGCAAAAGGAGGTATCAAGGCCCAGGTTTTGGAACTTATTGATCTACTTTGAGTGGATGATAGTATTGAATGCAGAGCTGTAATCAATGAAGAGCATCCTGTATCTTCTCAGTCCAGATGTTCCAGGGTTGAGAGAAGAGCCAACTTAATGAAGGTAAGTAATATGAAAGAGGATACCAGAATTTTTTAGATACTTGAAGAGTAAAAGAGAGGTGAAAGCGGATATCGGACGACTGGAAAAGGATGCTGGAGATGATAAAATGGGGAACAAATAAATTACAAACGAACATAATGTATTTTGCATCAGTCTTCACTGTGGGGGACACCAGCCATATGCTAGAAATTCAGGAGCCTCAAGGGGCCAAAGTGAGTGTGGTTGTTATTACCAAGGAGAAGGTACTTGGGAAATTGAAAGGTCTGAAGGTAGGTAAGTCACCTGGACCAGATGGACTACATCACAGGGTTCTGAAAGAGGTAGCTGAACATATCGTAAAGGCAATGGTAGTAACCTTTCAAGAATCATGAGATTCTGGAATGGTTCCGGAGGACTGGAAACTTCCAATTGTTACTCTACTCTTTATGAAGTGAGGGAGGCAAAAAAAAAACCCCAGCAATTATAGGCCAGTTACTTCAGTGGTTGAGAAGATGTTGGAGTTCATTATTAAAGATGGAGTTTTGGGGTATTTGGAGGCACATGATAAAATAGGCCTGGTTTCCTTAAGGGGAAATCTTGCCTGACAAATCTGTTGGAATTCTTTGAAGATATAACAAGCAGGGTAGACAAAGGAGAATCAGTGGATGTTGTCTACTTAGGTTTTCAGAAGGCCTTTGGCAGGGTGCTGCAAGAGGCTGATAAATAAGAGCCCAAGGTATTACAGGAAGGATACTAGCATGGAGAAAAGATTGGCGGATTGAGTAGGTAGAGGGGCAGGAAATGTTGAGGAAGCAGTGAGTCATGTACTTTGGTAGCAGAAATAAAGGCATAGACTATTTGTAAATGGGGGGGGGAGAATAAAAAAAATTCAGAGATGCAAAGAAGCTTGGGAGTCCTTGTGCAGGACTTCATAAAGGTTAACTTGCAAGTTGAGTCAGTGGTAAGGAAGACATATGAGATGTTAGCATTCATTTCGAGAGGACGAGAATATTACAGCAAGGTTGTATTGCTGAGGCTTTGTAAGGCATAGGTCTGACTGCATTTGGGATATTGTGAGCAGTTTTAGACCCCTTACCTAAGAAAAGATGTGCTGGTATTGGAGAGGTTTCAGAGGAGGTTCACAAGAATGAATCTGTAATTAAAAGGCTTAATATATGAGGAGCATTTGATGGCTCTGAGCCTGTATCCACTGGAGTTTCAAAGAATAATGGGGATATTATTGAAACCTATTGAATATTGAAAGCCAAGACAGAGTTTATGTGGAGAGGATATTTCCTATAGAGTAGTACCAGAGAGCACAGGCTCAGAAAAGGACATCCAGTTAAAACAGAGATGAGGAGGAATTTCTTTAGCTGAGGGTGGTGAATCTGTGGAATTCATTGCCACATACAGTTGTGGACATCAAGTCATTAAGTATATTTAAAGCAGAGGTTGACAGCTTCTTATTTAGGAAGCGTATTGAAGGTTACAGGGAGAATGGGGTTGTAAGGGATAATAAATCAGCAATAATGGAATGGCGGAGCAGACTCAATGGGCCGAAAGGCCGAATTCTGTTCCTATGTGTTATGGGTCTGGTATTGTTTTATTTTTCAACGGAGTTGTGTGTTAACCAGCCACTGAAATGAACTACTCAGTAAACACACTGGATGGGCAGCTGTTGCTCAAGCTTTCTGCGTCCATTCCTGTCCAGAACACGGCAAGTGTCGTGGAGTTCAGACACGGTACAAGGTATGCACTCCATGGGTGCAATGCACTCTGCTCTGCTTCTATTTCACAGAAAAACTGCATTTACAACTATTACTATACTATAGGATTACTTCCTGTTCTTTTTTGGCCTGAAGGAATTTTTTGATTTCCCCAGCTTTTTGTGTAAACCAAATGCTTGTTTAAACTCATTGAACCTTTGTTCCTCAAGCGCCCTTTAAACTCAGAGCAAGTAGTACCTTGATTTCAAAAATCTCAGCTTTGTTTTGGAAGCTCTGCATAGCCTTGTTGTTCCCTTTCTCTGTGACCACCCCCGAGCTCTGACACATTACACGAGTCTCCCACTCCTTTAATAATGGTATTAAGATGTCTGACTTTCATTCATCTGTCACACGTCCACCGGTGGCTGGAGTATAGAGGTCTCCCAGTCTACACTGGGTCTCACCGATGTACAACAGGCCACACCAGGAGCACCGGAAACAGCACGTGACCCCAACAGACTCTCAGGTGAAGTGTTGCCTCACCTGGTCTGTTTAGGGCCCTGAATGGTGTTGAGGGAGGAAGTGTAAGGCAGGTGTAGCACTTGATCCGCTTGCAGGGTTAAGTGCCAGGAGGGATGAGTGGACAAGGGAGTGGTGTATGGAGCGATCCCTGCAAAAAGTAGAAAGTGAAGGGGAGGGAAAGATATACTTAGTGGTGGGATTCCATTGGAGATGGCGGAAGTTGCGATGAATTATGTGTAGGACGTGGAGGCAGATGAGGTGGTAGGTGAGGATAAAAGAAACCCTATCCCTGGCAGGAGAACGGGGTGAGCCCAGATGTGGTTGAGTGTAGTGTTAATGGTGGAGGAAGGGAAGCCCCTTTCTTTGAAGGAGGAGGACATCTCCTTCGTTTTGGAGTGAAAAGCCTCATCCTCACAGCAGATGAGGTGGAGACGGAACAATTGAGAGAAGGGGATTTTATAAGTAATACGGTGGGAGGAGGCATAGTTCAGGTTGCCGTGAGAGTCAGTGGCTTGTAATAGACATCAGTAGATAAGCTATCTACAAAGAAAGAGACAGAGATCAGAAAGGGTTATTAGCACATGACTAGTCATGATATTTTTAAACGAGTGGTCATGCAGGTGTGCTGCAGGTAACTTGATTGCTATATTTCCTGTATTACCATAGCAACTACACTTGAAAAATGTTCTTCATTGGCTGCTCAGAACCTCGAGGCATTCTGAAAGAGTGTGAAAGGTACTCCATTTATACACATCCATCCACATATTCCCATTATTGAAAAGCTGATCCTGTACATTATCTAACAGCTTTCTATTCAGGATGGTGCCAAATACTAGGAGTATGCTCAGTACAGATCAACAAGCTTCAAAACCTGAGCCTCTACATCCTCCTCCTAACTTCACAGCTGGATCCTTGACTTCCACACCAGTGGCCACAGACAGTGCAAGAATAACATCTCCTCCTCGCTGAGGATCAATAGCGGACCACCTCAAGGATGTGTGCCTAGTCCACTGTTCTACTCTCTCGACATCCATGACTGCGTGGCTAGGCAAGAGAATCTTGCCTTGAAGACAATCTTGAGCAAATCCTCTTCATTACTGACAGAAAATGCTGGTGGAACACAGCAGGTCAGGCAGCATCTATAGAGAGAAGCACTGTCGACGTTTTGGGCTGACCCTGACGAAGGGTCTCGGCCTGAAACATCGACAGTCCTTCTCCCTATAGATGCTGCCTGGCCTGCTGTGTTCCACCAGCATTTTGTGTGTTGTTGTTTGAATTTCCAGCATCTGCAGATTTCCTCGTGTTTCCTCTTCATTATTGAACTCTTTTCAAAAACAGCTACATTTAGCCCAGCTTGAGTAAGGTATCAGCTGCCGAGGGCCAAAGTGCAAGCTCGTGGTAAACAGTGAAATTTGGAATTTAGAAACTTCCCTGTTGTTCAGATTAAGAATGATGAGACTCATTCAAAAGGCAGAATTCACAGTAAATGTGTCACAGAACCATTGTATGAACTCAGCCGGTCAGGTAGCACCTGTGGAAATAAATAAACATTTGATGCTTTGGGCCAAGACTCTTCTTCAGGACTGAGAAGGAAGGGGGAAAAAAAAACACCAAAATAAAAAGGTGGGGGGGGGGGGGAAAGGAGGCGAGCTGGAAGGTGATAGGCGGAGTCAGGTCAAGGGCTGGAGAAGAAGGAACCTGATAGGAGGGGAGAATGGACCATAGGAGAAAGGGAAGGAGGAGGGGACTCAGGGAAAGTGATAGGCAGGTGAGATGAGGTAAAAGGCCAGAGTGGAGATTAGAAGAGGGAAAGGGGAGTGAATTATTTTTCCCCCACCAGGAGAAATTGATATTCATGCCACCAGGTTGGAGGCTACTAGAAATTTATTCTAGTCTTTTTATAAAACAGAATATTGTGGGCCTTGCTTAATAAAGTTCTTCAAGATTATAAATATAAAAGATTATGAGTTTTTATATTTTGGAGTGATGACAGAAACAGAGAGTAAGATGTTATTTTAAATAATGCAGTGATTTGGAACTTGAGATCATCCTCTGAAGAGAAAACAAAATATCTTATTTACCTGCAGTATTTTTGTAAATGATAGGGAAAATGGATCAACCGGATAGGGTACTCAAAAGTAAATAAAAGTCACAAAAATTGGAGATACTGGAAATTTGAAATTAAGAAAAACACAGAAAATGCTGGAAACATCTAGCAGGTGAGACAGCATCAGTTGAAAGAAATAGACAACCTTTCAGGTTCACAAGTAACTGGTGCACAAATGCATTGACTGGTTCCCTTCTGCACTGTTATTCTAATTGTTGCGTTCTGAGCTAATGTGAAGTGTTCTGTGGGGTCAAAGTTGGAAGCAGAGTTGGAAACATTATATTTTTTGTTTATATATCAATCACCTGCATGGATAAAACACAATTCTGAAGTATAGCATTAACACAAAGTAACAAGTATAAGAAGGTGTAGAATGCAGGTGAATGGGACATGCAGAATAATAATTCGGTACAGAGTAGATGGGCTGCAGGACCTGTTTCTGTGCCATAGTGTTCTATGAATCAGAATCCAGTTTAATATCACCAACCTACATCATAAAATTTATTGTCTTTGCAGCAGCTGGACAATGCAATACATAATAATAAAGAAAAAATCTGAATTATAGTGTGTATATATATATATATATGCAAGTAGTTAAATTAAATAAGTAGTACAAAAATAAAAATAAAGTAGTGAAATAGTCTTCACGGGTTTGATGTCCATTCAGAAGTCGGATGGCAGAGGGGAAGAAGCTGTTCCTGAATTGCTAAGTGTGTCTCTTTAGGCTCCTGTACAACCTTCTTGCTGGCAGCAATGAGAAAAGGCATGATCTGGGTGATAGGGGTCCCTAATGATGGATGCCAACTTTTTGAGATCTTTGCACCTTGAAGATCTCCTGGATACTATAAAGATTAATGCACATGATGGAGCCAAGTTGACAACTCTCTGCAGCTTATTTCAATCCTGTGCAGCAGCCCCACATGAGATGGTAATATAACCAGTTAGAATGCTCTCCAAGTTACATCTGTAGAAATCTGCTACTGTCTTTGGTGACATACCAAATCTCCTTAAACCTTTAAGGAAATATAGCTGCTGTCATGCCTTTTTTTGAAGCTACAGCAATATGTTGGGCCCAGGACAGATCCTCAGAGATAGTGACACCAAGAAACTTGAAATTGCTCATCTTTCCCCTTCTGATCCATGACTAGGATTGTTCTTAGCAAATTTTTCTACAGAAGTAGTTTGACATTGCCCTTACAAGACGAGTGACCCCAGCCATTATCAATACTCTTCAGAGACTGCATGCCTGGCGTCAGTGGTGACACAACCAGGACCTGTGATCTGTGCCAGCTGCTCAAACGACCATCCACCACCTGCCCCCATGGCCTCAAGGGACCCTGATCGGGGGGGCGGGGGGCAGATGTTAAGCAGGTGCAACACCTTGCCCAAGGTGGACCTGCAGGCTTGCAGAGGGAAGAAGCACTTTACACCTCCTTTGGTTAGAGACATACTACACCCCACCCAACCCAAGTCATTACTGATAAAAATTTAAGTGAAATGTGAAATGAATAATTCTGGTAGGAAGCAAGAGGAGAGCCAATATCAATAGAATAGTCCAAATTTAAAGGAAATGCAGAGGAATTTCAAATATGGGCAAGATATTCTTGAAGAGTGGATATTTCACCAAAACAACAAACTGATTGTGAGACTGAAATTAAAAAACATAAATCCCATTGGCTTCTTCTCTGTTAGTGAGAGATCATGTTGTAAAATACATACAAGCATCTAAATATCTGTTCCACTGATAATCTGAAGCTCTAATATCTTACTTCTGAAAAGGATATGCTTGATGCTTTGCAAAACCGATGACTTACAGTCTTCTGAAGCAGAAATAATGAATGGATTCCAAAGGATCAAAACATTTAACGCCATGTGAAGTTGCATTTCGTACAGGAATCCCATGCTGAAGTTAGATATTATGAATAATATTTATGTCATCTCTATCAATTTAAGCATGGTACAATTTGAAAAAGGCAAGGCTCCCTTCAAGAGAGCAACTTAAAACTGAATTTTCCTGTTTTTTTAAAAATATGGAAGCAGAATTAGAAATATTACCACTGACGTATAATGTGAAAGATTTTTGTGGCAGCAGTACAATGCAAGGGCATAAAAACCTATAAGTGAAAGGTGAATAAATAGTACAGAAAATGGAAAAAAATAGTGTTCATGGACCACTATCCCTCTGGGTCCCCTTCTCCTTCTCTTTCTCCCATGGTCCACTCTCATCTCCTATCAGACACCTTCCCCTTCCTCTTCTCCCATGGTCCACTCTCCTCTCCTATCAGACATCTTCTTCTTCAGTCCTTTATCTTTCCCTCCTATCATCCCCCAGCTTCTCAGTTCATCCTCCCTCCCCCATCATCTGGATGCACCTATCAACATGTTGTTTGTATTTCTTCCACTTCCCACTATGTTATTCTGGCTTCTTTCCCCTTCCTTTCCAGTCTTAATGAAGGGTCTCAGCCTTAAACATCAACTGTTCATTCCTTTCCGTAGATGTTGCCTGACCCAAGTTTCTCCAGCATTTTATGTTTCTTATTCTAGGTTTCCAGTACCTGCAGACCTCGTGTTAAAAATTCATGGGCCACTCAGCTACACAACAGCAATGGATGTTCAAGAATTTGTGGCAAGTCATCTAAAACTTTGACAATCTCTATAGATGGACTGCGGAGAGTATCCTGACTGCCTGCATCTTGGCTTGGTAAGGAACACCCATGCCCAAGAACAGGAAAGCCTTCAGAAAGCGGAGGCGACTGCCCAGTTCATTACAGGGAAAACCCTCCCCACCACTGAGCTCATCTACAAAGGGCACTACCACAATAAAACAATATCCATCGTCAAAACACCCACCATCCAGGACATGTTTTTTTCTTGCTGTAACCATCAGGAACTAGGCACAGGAGCCACAGGTCCCACACCAGCAGGTTCAAGGACCGTTATTACCCTTCAACCATCGGGCTCCTGAACCATCGTGGACACCTTTCCTCAATACACCACTCAACTTATCATTGAACACAGTCTATGGACTCACTTATGGTCCCTACAACTCATGTTTGCAATATTAGTTATTTATTATTTGTTTTTTTTTGTATTTGCAGTATGTCTTCTTTTGCACATTGGTTGTTTGTCAGTCTTTGTGTGTAGTTTTTCATTGATTCTATTGTACCTCTTTGTTCTAATGTGAATGCCCGAAAGAAAATGAATCTCAGGGTAGTATTTGGTGACATGTACGTACTTTGATAATAAATTCAATTTGAACTTTTTAAACTTGCTGACTTTAAAGGATGGAATTTATGCACAGCTTTCATGTAACAGGGCAAGCACATGCACACATAGACAGGAACCAGCACCCTCACTTCACTGAAAACACAAAGCGCTGACACAACAACTTGCATATAAAGGTTGCCCCAAAGGCAAATCTGTCAATAAGTGTTCAGTTGCATGCCAAATACCCAGTACCCATAAACACAGCTGTGCATACCACTCAAATGGAAACAGGGAGAAGTATTTTGACACTTCATAATACTTCTATTCATTGAGACCTGTGTATCCAGAAAACTATATGAGTTTTGCAACAAGATCAAATGATCTTTCCAGATGATGCAGTGCTGCTTCACTGAAGCAGATTTAATTGTTTCCTGTGTACAAGTCACAATCAAATCTGTCGCAGAACTAAGCTAGTTGGTAGGAGATGTGGGAGGGGTCGGGGGCTAGGGGTGTGATCAACATAATTTCAAGCAATCATGGTTCCCCTCATTTGCCTGATTTCAACAATATTCTACACTGTTCTTTACTTTTAGCGGGACAGAGCTTATATCAAGGCCTTTGTACTTTCTCATTGCCTCATCACAACTAGACCCAACTATCCACTAGACCAGAATAAAACTGGACAATAAAAGCTGCAGAAAATTACAGGGACCTGTACCATCAATTCACAACTCTCCTGCATTCTATTGTATTCTTCTCAATTGCACATTTATTTTCTAAGGGTTCTCAGGTCTTTAAAACAGTGAGTTTCTGCCTCGGCTGCCCTTCCAGACAGCGAGTTCCAGACCCACACTACTCACTGAATGGAGAATTTCCTCTCTCCTCGAATCCTTCAACAAATTCAATGCCTCAGAGTTACTGATCACTTTGGCAAGGGCACTAGATGATTCAATTCTTGCCGCTGTCTGTAAGGAGTTTGTACGTTCTCACCGCGACCCCGTGGGTTTGCTCCAGGTGCTCCAGATTCCTCCCTCAGTCCAAAGACAGACCCGTTGGTAGGTTAATTGGTCATTCTAAATTGTCCCAAGAGTAGGCTTGGGTTCAATAGGGGGTTGCTGATGGGCTCAGCTCAATGGGCCAGAAGGGCCTATTCTGTGCTGCACCTCAATAAATTAGAAAAATGTATTATTTAATGAGAAATAAATGTATTTAATTATTAAGCAGAGAATATGTCCTTCCAGCCCTTTGAGCCAAACCACAAAGCAATCCCCGATTTAATCGTAGCCTAATCACGAGACAATTTACAATGACTAATTAACCCACCAACCGGCATGTCTCTGGACTGTGGGAGGAAACCGGAGCACCCAGAGGAAACCCACAGTGTCACGGGGAGAACATACAAACTCCTTACTGGCAGCAGTGGGAATTGAAGGCTATACTGTAAAGCATTGTGCCAACCACTACACTCACCTGCCATAATCTGTTCTATTTATCCTAGTCAGACCTCTCAGTCTTCCACACCAAATTAAATCTCCTTTGTTTAAAAGATAACATTCCCAGTCCAGACAGCCTCTCTTTTCAAAATTCTGATTTTCTAGCCTTAGCAACAAGCATATGAATCTTCTCCTCTGCATTTTGTCTTGTACTTCATATCCTTCCTGTAAAGAGGGCCAAAAACAGTCTGTGTTATTTGGCTATAGTCTAATTAATGCTCAGTACAGTGTAAGAAGGATCTCTCTAATCTTGTGCAAGAGGTGTGAGATATTGTTCAAGTATCCCATCTGCATTCTAAAATCAGTCCATTCATTGGTCATACTAGACAGTGATTTGCAGACCCTTAGAAGCATTAAAAAAACTGAAAAACAGAAACAGAACAAATAACCAGCACAAGTGGTGCATTCTGAGCTTGATTTCAATGTTTCAACATTTAAGAGAAGGTTGTATAAGTACCTGGATGGTAGGGGTATGGAGGACTATTGTCCTGATTCAGGTTGATGGGAGTAGGCAGGTTGAATGGCTTGGCATGGACTGATGGGCTGAAGGGCCTGTGTCTGTGCTGTACTAAGACTCTAGGTAGACTTGTCACAGGCTGAGGGATAGCAATTGAAATATGAATACTTTCATTTTAATAGCAAGAATGGGAAGAGATCTTCCAAACATTTTTAAAAGGGAGCGAGATTTTGGAATGTGTGCAATTTGTTCATTGAAAGTGACATGTTCATTAAG
Organism: Hemitrygon akajei; assembly: GCF_048418815.1. NCBI lineage: Eukaryota > Metazoa > Chordata > Chondrichthyes > Myliobatiformes > Dasyatidae > Hemitrygon > Hemitrygon akajei. Next base: position 134,905,279 of record NC_133124.1, on the reverse strand, counting down.
AATGTGGTTCAAAAAGAAAAAAAAAGGCAAAGAAATCAAATGCAAGGAATTCATGATGAATCTTTGTAAAACACTGGCTCGATCGTGAGTGGAGCATTGCATCCAGTTTGAACACCATTCTTGAAGAAAGATTTGAGAACTTTAAACGGGCACAGGCAAAAAATATCTAGAATGACTGTATGGATGATGGAGCTTAGCTTTGTGCATATAAAGAAGAGGTTGTTATTCTTCTTCTTGGAACAGAGGAGTTGAGAGAAGATCTGATGTATTTCAAATATAGACAACAGATAGAATCTGTTCTATTTGGCAGGAAGAGAGTATCAAGAACTAGAATAAAATTGCCTGAAAAGCTAAAACTGAACAGGATTCTTTAAAACCACGTCAGACACACGGGAAGTAGTTGAAGTAGATTCAATTGTGGTGGTTTAAAGGGAGTTGAATAAGCATTTCAGAAATTATAGATTTGTGGGAAGAGGTTAGAGGAATGGGACAACAATTGCTCTTGTGAAGTTAATACGCACTTGAGGGGCCAAATCGCCTCTTCCCCTGCTGCAGCCAGTGTGGTTCTGTGATGTACATCCCTCTGTTCCTCTGCACTTGTAATCCTTCCATTGTTACACCCTTCTATACATTCTTCCCTATGTGATTTTCACTTGCCACTACTAAGAACACAAAATCAGTCCAATGAGATCGCCTTGATATCAATCACAGTAACAATTTTAGCATTATTGACAAAGCCTTTAAATTGCAAACCCCACGTTTGTTCCAAGCATTTATATGCACAACATTCAAGAAACATAGTAGTGATCAGTATGGAAAACCAAATACATACAAATTTCCTTTTATCAAATTTCCCATCAATCATTACCATTTCCTGACACATACCCAACTGACTATTTTCCCTTGGTTCCCAACAATCTAACTGAGAAAACGTTACAGCAGACAGCATTCTGGCAGCCTTGCATTGGTTGCTATAGCAATGCTTTCAGTTCATTCCAGCAAACCAGGTTCCAATTAAATGGAGATTCAATTACATATGACGGACAGATACAAATGAAAGGGCTGTGATTAACTCTGAGCCATCCTCACATTTGTTTCAACATGTCTCATTCAGTAGATGAGAAAGCCACGATAAGCATCTGTGCTTCCCGCTGCAGTGTACGATTCAGATTGGAAATACATTTGCCCATCTGTATGGCTGCACCACATAGAAACCTGCAGCTCCAGGCCAGTGAATGCAACAGCGGGCAATAATGGCACCCAGAGCTGCTAAGATCTGAGTCAGGGAACTTGAGGAGCAAAGAGAGGTCAACTTCAACAAACAAAATGGGTATTTGCAGTAATAGATTGAACAGCATGGGGCTGAATTGGAAAGGTTGGGCACAGTTCGAATCGAGGCTATGGGGTCCAGGCTCCAGAGTGTATCGAGACGACTAAACCCAACGTTTGGACGACAATTTAAGCGCTGGGCCAAACTGGAAAGCTCGGGGTGTCGGTGTCCCGAGGCAAGGGACCAGCCAGTTCAACTCGTTGCTCCACGAGGTTTACTCAGCTCTGCGTTGAACTAAGGGTCTGGGGATGGACTCTCTGTGGACTTCAGAGTCAGTACGCTACTAGCTTGTGTTTACTATTTGCATGATTTGGCTTTTTTCCTCTGCAAATTGGCTGCTTGGCAATCCTTTTTTTTAAATATATGGGTTCCTTAGGGTCTCTGATTTGTGGTTGCCTGTTAGGAGATGAATCTCAAGGTTGTATAATGTAAACAAACTTTGATGATAAATGTACTTTGAACTTACAGGAGTTGTGTCACTTTCTAATCAATAAAGTGACATATTTGCACAGACTTCAAATAGTGTAGGTTTATCACAAAAGAGAGCAAACTTCTGATTTTCTATACAGAGAGAAATGTTACCTGTTACATGTTGGCTTAATCTTACAGCTGAATGTCACTGAGACAGTGATCTGGACAAATCAATTATAGATTCCATTGTTAGTGAACAATGCAAATGCTATTAACATATTACAAATGACCTTTCTGTCAAACCTAATCATTCACTAAACATTTTGAAAGATGCTTTTGGGTTGTTTTATCAAAGATAAAAATAAGTAAATTTTTGTTTTTAAACCATTCAAACTTTTCTTTTGGAAATTTATCTGACCATTTTTATGGTATCCCAAGGTCCACCAGTCTAAGAAGTAGCTATTTTTACCCCAGTTGGTTCTTTCAAAGCCCCCTATGAACAGCTCTTTAATCTTCCTATTTAGCAAGAACATCATCAACATTTGGTGTCTTCATTTTTAAACTGAACTTGGAATCCCCGGTACCATTCTGGTAAACCTTCTTTCCAGACTGTATTATTCTCCTGAAGTGTAGTCCCCTAGAATTGGACAATATTCCAAATGATAAAAACTATTCAATGATTTTGTACTCTACGCCTACAGACAAAGCCAAGCATCCAACTCACTTTTCCTACAGCCTTCGCAGCAGCCACCAGCCGGAGATCCAAACCCATATACGCACAGATTCCTCTGTTCCTATAACACGTTTATTTATTTACTGAGATAGAGCATGGAGTAGACCCTTCCAGCCCTAGCAGCTACACCATCCAGCAATCCCCCAATTTAAACCTAGTCTAATCACCGGACAATTTACAATGACTAAATCAACCTTCCAACCAGTTGCCTCTTTAGACTGTGGGAGGAAACTGGACCACCCAGAGGAAACTCGTGCGATCAACGGGAGAACGCACAAACTCCTTACAGAGGAAATTGAACCCAGGTTGGCTGTATTGTAAAGTGTTGTGCTAATCACTACGCTACTGTGCTGCCCACAGCGCATTACTTCCATTCCATCCTTCCTATTAAAATGCATAAAGATATCCATTTCTATCCTGGCCCTGCTTACAACATTTTCAATATACCCATCATCTGCAAATTTGAACTCAAGGCACCCCATTTTCTGTATGTAACGGGGTTTCTTCTTTCTTTATGTTACTGCGTGTGTTAATCAAAATGGCTTCTTTGTTAAAAGTAAAAATGCTTCTTTGTTATGCCAATTGTGAGAGTGCTTTCTCTCGCAGCTTGTTTGGGTTATAATTACTGATAACGAGAATTGTATTCGTTTGTTAACCAATTGGGATAGAGGTTATTCTTTCTTGTGGGTTTGTAAGCTAGTGTTGAGCGAGTCTGAGGCTTACCAGGGGGCAACATTGTGGGGTGCTCGTCCCTGATTGAATTTTAGTGGAAGCTGTGTGATCGCCCTCTTTAAACTATGCATGCTGTGGGGGCGGAAAGCTGGTGTGTCTCTGTGCGATTTGTTATCACTGCGTGTGTGTTGGGTAGGGTGGCGGTTGGTACCCCGGAGGTCGTTGTTCGAGTTCAGACTAGCGCTGACGAAATGGTGGTGGGACCATGGGCTGTCCATACTGTTAGGAAAGACTGGTCGGAATGTTCCAGCTACAGTTGTTGGAATAATGTCCAGCCCTAAGGCGCGGTGGCGTGGACGGAACGGACCTCTCAGTTGTCGGGTGAGTGGCAGTGCTTGGCTGAGGGAGAGCGACAGGGATTGGTTGGAAGTTTGAGTAGGCGGGCTGGTGACATTGTTTGAACTGTCTGGTCCAATTACCTTGAAGTGACAGCTGCCGGTTATCGGAAAGCAGGAGAAAATGCGTTCGGTTCGACTGGAAGTCAAATACTGCAGCTGGGGGGTTTACCATATCTGTGGCAGGAGATTGATGGTAAGTTTTCAGGGTATCTTCTTTGGCTAGGGGGGCAGATAAATTGTTTGCGGTGCCAGGGGGATCAGCTCCTCCCTCAGTTGTTTAGCTGACCAGAGAGGTGTCAGCAAACTTAGAGGAGGCCCGGTGGGGAATGGTTTGGGGTCTCTGGGGGAGCACGTTCCCAGCAATGTACCAAGGAACAGACCCTATTCCTGAAGGCTTAGAGGGACCACGCACTCGGGTGTTGTTACGAATGGATGGAAGCCACGCTAAAGCCATCCTGGACACCGGGGCACAGGTCAAGTTGCTGTACAGTTCGTTTTACAACCGGTATTTGAAGCATTTACCCTTGACAACATTAAGGGCACTGGAGATTTGGGGTACCAGTGCCAGTGATTATCCAGACGACGGTTATTGGTCAGTGAAACTGGAGTTCTTGGAGGCCAATGTGGGGGTGACTGAGGTTCGTGAATTGTTAATGCTGACGTGTCCAGACACTGTTGAGACGGGCAGCGTTTCGATTCTGGAGGGGACCAACACCCCGCTAGTGAGGAGGCACATGGGGGGTCTGCCAGGAGGAGGCGGGTGAGCGCTGTTTGGAGGCATTGTCTATGCACCCAGTGTTTTGAGCTGTTTGTGCGGACAAGTGTAGCAGCATTGGGCCAGTACCGAATTCAAACGAGCCGGTGGTGGTACGGCCTTGGGGGAATATCTGAGAGTGAGACCCACTTAGTGGACGCTCCGAAATACCACAAGGGAGGGGAGTTGACCGCTGAAAACACCTCAGTGAGAGAGAGGTCGCAGTGACTGACCCCTGCAGCCATGGAAGACGTAGGCAGCGTGTGTATGGATTATCGGACTCTGAGGAGGCGCACTGTCATTGACCAGAATACGGTCCTGAGGGCCAAAGAGGCAATGGCCTGTCTGAGTGGTGCGAAGCCGTTTAATGTGCTGGATCCGAGGAGTGGATGTTGCCAGATCTCAATGAGTGAGGCCAACAAGGAGAAGACGGCCGTTATAATTCCCCTGGGATTCTTCCAGTCTGAAGATGCCTTAGGGCATATCCGAAGCCCTTGCAACTTTCCAGCGGGGCATGAGGAAGACGGTGGGGGATGTGGAATTGTTTGGAGTTTTGGCGTATGTGGATGATCGTCTACGGTTTGGATTCGCCTTGGGGGACTATGATGCGAGGTGAGTGCTGGAGCCCGAGCAGCAAAGAATTAAGGAAGTGGAAAACCTGAAAGTTGACCTGCAAGAAGTCATTAGGAAGAACAAGCTGGAGATAAGTTCAGTGAACACTAAACTGGAGGCTGACCTATCTTTAATGGCTGCTTTTCAGGTCAGGGTGCAAGAAGCTGGTGGAGTAACTGCGTCCCAAATGGAGGTGAACATGAAGCGCGAGTCAGAACTGCTGAGAGTGTGGTGAGAGTTGGAGGAGGCAGAGGAGAAGCAGACTTCTCGATCGCAGGAGGCTGAAGAGGCTGCAGGAGCAGTCCAGGCCAAGTGTTCCAGCGTAGAGAGAAACAAACAGCAGCTACCGATCGCAGAAATGAGGAAGAATACGGATTCGAAGGATGAAGTGCTGGATGTGTGGTACATGCTGCCTTTTCCTAACTTTCCCTTGATTGAGGAAGAGACCTTTGGCCCTTCTCCCACTGAGTCAGGTGTAGTGGGGAGAGCTAGCTGTGGGCAGCCTGGGTTATAGCGGGGCCCTGGACAGGGGGCTCCAGGTTGCGGTGGGGTCATGAGTCAGAGTTTGAGAGAGGAGTTGGCAAGCAGACCCGAGGTATCTCCAGTTGTGTCCGAGCCTGAAGGGTTTAGGTGAGAGGGGTCGGAGGTCTCGGAGTGTTAGGAAACTCACAGATAGGTTGACCTATGTAGCGCCTGAGGAACAGGGCGCGAGGTCTACTGTTTGGGGAGTAATGTTACTGTTTGTGCCTGGATTAGGTTTTGTGTCTGCAGGAAGGGTTGGCGAGTTATTTAGCAGTCATAAGGACATGACTAAATTTGGTGGGAGAAGAGTGTAAGGGGATTTCTTCTTTCTTTATGTTACTGTGTATGTTAATCAAAGTGGCTTCTTTGTTTGTTAAAAGTAAGAATGCTTCTTTGTTGTGGTAACTGGTGAGAGAGTGCTTTCTCTCGCAGCTTGTTTGGGTTATAATTACTGATAATGAGAATTGTATTCGTTTGTTAACCAATTGGGATAGAGGTTATTCTTTCTTGTGGGTTTGTAAGCTAGTGTTGAGCGAGCCTGAGGCTTACCGGGGGCTACATGTATATCATTTCAGTTCATTAGTAAATATAAAAAAGTATGGGCTACAACTTTTGAGACCAGTATAAATAATGAAATCTGAAAACAATTCTTCCCCATTACTTTCAATTATATGACAGCTGTCCCTTAAACTCTCAAGCTTTAATTTTGTTAATGTGGCACTACGTCGTTAATTCATCATCAATTTATCTGTCTTTTTCCAGAAAAAAAATTATTTTGTCTTGGATCACTCACTATCTTTAAAAGCTTCCTCACTGACATGAGCTGAGGGAGGTCAGGGATGTATGTTTGCAATCCTTCATTTAACGCTGGTCCTGTAGCAGTGTGCCACCTTTAAGACTGAGGATTTGGGGAAACAACTTGCTATTTCCAATTTCATTACGATAGGACTCTGAGGATGTATCTCATTTAAAACAATTATTTTCTGTCTGCTAAGCTTTTAAATCCCTCGATTTATTAGTACATACAGTTTCTCAAACAGCACCACATTCAACATGAGCATGTGTTCAAGAAATAAATGCAAGCATGGGTCATATGACCGTGCGGTTAAGATCTTGGTTGGTCTTCTACCTCAGTGTCATCTTCTAGAAACCCTCAATTTCCTTAATGTCCTGAAATCTATCAGCCTCTTTTGTCTGAATATAATGGATCAGTTTCCACAGCCAACTGGAAAGGCAACACCAAAGATTCACAACCCTCAAAGTGAACACTTTCTTATCCTCCAAGTCATAGAGACCTTCGCCTTATTGTCAACTAGGGGCAATATATTCTCTATAACTAGCCAGTCAAAACCTCCAAGAATTTTGTAAATTCTGATGGCATCTCACCCCTCACAAATCAAAGAGAATAAAATCCCAGTCTACTCAATCACTTCCCAATAGCAAACCCAACGTCTCTGACACCAGTCTCATGAATCTTTACTGTACTCTGTCAAGAAAACCATTTAAGACCAAAAATGTACATAACACTCCAGATGCAGTCTGACCAAGCCCCAATACAATTGCTTCCTCCTGAAGTAAAAACTACCTTGTATTAAAGAGAATACATCATCTGCCCTTCTAATTGCTTGATTTTCACTGGATACATCCTCTACTAGATGGAGTTTTCTTAGTTACAGTTGAAGTCTTATTGAAGAAATTTGTCCAAGGGTTCCCCCAAACACCCTAGATGTTTGTGCTGAAATCTTTGACCTGGGCTTTCCACTCATTCAGACCAGACAGAAACACAGGAGATTCTGCAGATGCTGGAGAGATAGAGACGCACACGTGCGCACGCACACACACACAAAAAACACTGGCGAAACTCACCAGACCAGGCAGCATCTAGAGTGGAATAATCGGTCCAAAATGTTGAGTGTTTATTCCTCTCATTAGATGTGGCTGACCTGCTGATTTCCTTCACCATGTTGCGTATTACATCAGACTACCCAGATACATTAAAAATGCATACTATCTGGGCAAATTGCACAGCTTGGGTGTAGACTCAGATGCAAACCCAAGTCCACAATCAAGGGAAACGACAAAAGCTAACTCAAGTGAATGGAGCAAACATAGCAATGGACAGACAGGGAGAAGAGGAAAGGTAAGACCACAGAGAGGTGAGGTGCAGGCAGAGCTGCTGACAACTTCTGTGCACTTGGGAGCAGGTCCCAGAATTAGGTTCAGCCCTAATCTGCTGGCATAATTTCTATCATCCAAATAGAAAATATAGCATATCTTATCGTCTTTATATTTTGACACTTCTATGCTCAAATTGGTGTTCAGTTCCGCAGATTTTTCATTTAATTTTGATCAGTTTGCATTCCCAACTAAAGCAAAAACCAATAATGATAATTTAGTCTCACTGATGGCTCAGTGGCACCACAATCATCCACATCATATATTTACAGTAGATGTACCAGCCCAGAATTTCAAAGATTTCAAACCTTGTACACTTAAACACCATAAGACATTGGAGCATAATTAGGTAATTCAGCCCAAGTTTGGAAAGTCTGATACTGTGCCATTACACACCAACACATTGGAAAGTCTGATCACCTGGCTGTACTTCTACTTGTGGCATAAAGGCAGAGACTAAAGACTGAAGTACCATTGGTGAGGTCTAATAAGGTATGGCCAAGGGAGATGGAAAAGCACTTACAAGCACTTTGAGTTGGTGGACTGAACAACATTCAGGTATTCATCTTTTAATCTGAAGGACTATGCCACAGTTGTCACTGACTTCATCAAGACCTATGTGGATGATGTGTGTGCCTTTGACAACATACCGTACATACCCAAACTAAAAGCCATGGATGAACCAGGAGATTCCTAGTCTGCTGCGGGCAAGATCTGTGGTATTCAAGACCGGTGATCCAGAACTATACAAGAAGTTCAAGTATGAGCTACAGAGGTTATTTTAAGAGTGAGAAAACAATACCAATTTAAGTTAGAAATGGAATTAGATGCACATCAGCTCTACAAGGTGAAAACCACCATCATGAATGACTGTGGTGCTTCATTCCCAGAAGAGCTCAATGCCTTTATGCATGCTTTGAAAGGGAGAATAAAACTACACCTGTGTAAATCCCAGCAGCAGCTGGTGACCCTGCGATCCCTGTCTCAAAGGCCAATGTCAGGACATCCTTCAAGACTCTTGCAAGATGTCAGGCCCTGACAGTGTACCTGGTAGGACACTCAAAACCTGTGTGGAAATATTCAAGGACGTCTTCAATCTCTAACTGCTGCAGTCAGAGGTTCCCACCTGCTTCAAAAGGGCAACAACTCCTGCCTGAGCAAGGACCTGGACCCACTGCAATTTGCCTATCGCCACAATAGGTCTACAGCAGATGCTATCTCATTGGCTCTCCACTTGGCATAGATAACCTGACAACAAATACCTCCATCAGGCTGCTATTATTTGGTAAGGTCCAAAACCCAGGCCTCTGTACTCCTTCGGCAAACAGATCCTCGACTTCCTCATTGGGAAACCATAGTCAGTGCAGATCTGGAATAACATCTCCCCTCACTGATAATCAACACCGGTGCACCTCAAGAATGCAAGCTTAGACCTTGGGTGTATCTATACACCCATGAACGTATAGCTCAAACGTCATCTATAAATTTGCCAATGGCGCAGCTATTGTTGGCAGAATATCAGATGGTGACAAGGAGGAATACAAAAGCGAGATAGATCAGCTAATTGAGTGGTCTCGCAACAACAAATGAGTGTCAGTAACTGATTGTGGACTTCAGGAAGGGCAAGTCGAGGGAACGCACACCAGTTCTCATCAAGGGATCAGCAGTGGAAAGGGTGAGAAGTTTCAAGCTCCTGGGTGTCAATACCTCTAAAGTTCTGTCCTGGATCCAACATATTGATGCAATTATGAAGGCGGCACAAGAGTGGCTATATTTCATTAGGAATTTGAGGAGACTTGGTATGTCACCAAAGACTCTAACATATTTCTACTGATGTACCATGAAAAGCATTGAAATTGGTTGCATCACTCTCTGCTATGGAGGGACCATTACACAGGTTCAGAAAAAGCTGCACAAAGCTGTAAAATCATCCAGTTCGATCATGGACGCAAGCCTCCCCAGCACTGAGGATATCTTCAAAAGGTATTTTAGTATTCAGAGAGGTTTGATGAGATTCCCCCCCCCACCCCCACCATTTTTCTAAAGCCCAGAGCCGTCAAATGATCCTCATGCCTTAACCCTTTCATTCCCAGAATCAGTCTCCTGAACCTCTTCTGTACCCCCTCCAATGCCAGTAAAGCCTTTTAGGATAAGTGGCCAAAACTGCAGTCTGATCATACCTTATAAAGCCTCAGTGTTACATCCTTGCTTTTATAACCTAGTCTTCTCAAAATGAATGCCAGAATCCTGTTTGACTTCTTTACCACCGACTCAACTTGCATGTTAAGCTTCAGGAAATTCTACACCAAGACTCCTAAGCCCCTTTGCACTTCTGATTTCTGAATTTACTCCTGTATAGTAAATAATCTACACCTTTATTCCTCCTATCAAAGGGCACGACCATACACTAATTGGTCACTTCTCTGCATATTCTCTTAATCTGTCCAAGTCTTTCTTTCTTTCTTTTTTTTAAAAAAATTTTTTTATTAGTTTTTCAAAACATTTTACAAAATTAAAAACCCCAAATCCCAATGAGGAGCATTAATACAGAGCAAGGTTAAGCATACAATAACAATATGCTACACAGGAAGAGAATTTAACAAAAAAGCACCTAAATTAAAGACAAGTGAGGTTAGTGTCCTCCCCAAACCCAACACAAGAAAAAAAAACAATTCCAGACCAACCACCACACAATATAGAGAGTATAAGTCCGGACAGTCAAACTCCCAGACTGTAAATACACTTAGCAACAGAGGATAATAATGCCTACTACCAGAAAAAAAAGGGAGCTGAAAGCAAGGGACTGAAAAGAAAAAAAAACCCTAGTCAAGAGGAAGGTTATGAAAGTACTCGATAAAAGGCCCCCAGATCTTATGGAACTCTAAATCCGAATTGAGAACTGAATAATGAATTTTTTCGAGGTCCAAGCAGGTCATAATGTCGTTAAGCCATTGCGCATGAGTGGGCGGGGCAACATCTCTCCATCTAAGGAGGATCAAGCGTCTCGCCAGGAGAGAGGCAAAGGATAGTATTCGGCATTTGGTCGGACCAGACATAAATCTGTCTCGCCCCAAAAACCGAACAGAGCAATTAAGGGGTTAGGTTCTAGGTGCTGATTCAGAATACCCGATAGTGTAGTGAAGACATCTTTCCAGAATTTCTCCAAGCTAGGACAGAGCCAGTACATATGGATGAGAGAGGCCACGCCCCTCTTGCATTTATCACAGAGCGGACTAATGCCAGGGTAGAATCGAGATAGTTTAGATTTAGACATATGGGCTCTATGAACAATCTTAAACTGTAAGAGACAATGGCGAGCACAAAGAGAGGTTGAGTTAACCGATTTGAGAACTGAGTCCCAGCTCTCCTTGGATAAGGAGATATTTAAATCCTGCTCCCAGGCCATTTTAATTTTATCCACAGGGGCCCGTCGTAAGGCTGCTAGTTTATCTTGGATAATTGAAATTAAACCTTTACCTAGTGGATTAATGGAGAGAAATAGGTCCATAGCATTTTTCGCAGGCATTTCAGGAAAGTTAGGAATTAAAGGAGCAGTAAAGTGTCGGATTTGGAGATATCTGAAAAAGTGAGCGTTAGGCAGGTTAAACTTAACAGAGAGCTGTTGAAAAGAAGCGAAGCGGTTATCAATGAAGAGATCTTCAAAATGTCTAATGCCCTTCCTGTACCAAACATGGAATGCTGAATCGAGCGTGGTAGGTAAAAAAAGGTGATTATGTGCGACAGGGCTAGAAATGGAAAACCCCTGGAAACCATAGCATTTCCTGAACTGAGCCCATATACGCAAAGTGTGTCTAACCAGAGGATTAGCTATTGATCTGGGCAGACTGCTAGGGAGTGCAGAGCCAAGAAGTGCAGATATAGATAATTCTTTAGTGGAGCTCAACTCCATTGCCACCCAGTTAGGGCACTCAGGTTGACCGTGGAAGAAAGACCAGAAGGCAGCACAACGTATATTAGCTGCCCAGTAATATAAGCGAAAGTTAGGTAAAGCCATGCCACCCTCTTTTTTAGATTTTTGGAGGTGGATTTTATTAATTCTAGAGCGCTTATTCTGCCACAGATATGACAAAATAATAGAGTCTAAGGAATCAAAAAAAGATTTAGGAATAAAAATTGGGATAGATTGAAATAAGTATAAGAATTTGGGGAGAACATACATTTTGACAACATTGATACGACCTACCAAGGACATAGATAGAGGTGACCATTGTACCAGACTCTGTTTTGTAGCATATGAAAGGTTGACAAAGTTTTCATGAAAGAGATCTTTAAACTTCCTTGTGACTGTAATTCCAAGATAAGTACATTGATTATGGACTACTTTAAAAGGGAGATCTCGAAATATTAGTTCTTGTGCTTCTTTATTAATTGGGAAAAGTTCACTCTTATGTAAGTTGAGTTTATAGCCAGAGATCTGGCTAAACTGGTCAAGAAGTGAAAACATTAGAGGTAAGGATGTAGACGGATATGAGAGAAAGAGTAGTAAGTCATCAGCATAGAGAGAGACTTTATGTTCAACACCCCCTCTCCAAATCCCGGTCAGTTCAGGACATTTTCGAAATGCTATCGCCAGAGGTTCTATAGCCAAATCAAAGAGAAAGGGACTTAAGGGGCATCCCTGACGGGTGCCACGTTTGAGATTGAATACTTGGGATTTCTGAAAGTTAGTTAGAACAGAAGCAGTAGGACACAGGTACAGCAATTGGATCCAAGAGATGAAAATTTGGCCGAGGTCAAATTTTTCTCAGACTGCAAAAAGGTAGTTCCACTCTATACGATCAAATGCTTTCTCCGCATCAAGGGAGATAACACATTCTGGAGTCCCAGTTGGAACTGAGTATAAAATATTAAATAGACGCCGAATGTTAAAAAAAGGGAGACTGTTTTTAATAAAGCCTGTTTGGTCATCAGAGATAATGGAGGGAATAACGGTTTCTAATCTATGAGCCAACACTTTAGCTAAGATCTTTACATCAACATTGAGCAGAGAGATCGGCCTGTACGAGGAACACTCTGTTGGGTCTTTGCCCTTTTTTAAAAGAAGAATAATAGATGCCTCATTGAAAGAGGGTGGCAATCTGCCGTAGTTAAACGAATCAGATAATACTGAAAGTAACTGAGGAGAAAGAAGTGAGGAGAATGATTTATAAAATTCCACAGGGAACCCATCAGGTCCAGGAGATTTCCCTGAGGACAGTGCAGAAATTGCAAAAGACATTTCTTCTAGTGATATAGGCGCATTAAGTTTGGCTTTGAAATCAGATGAAAGTGAGGGGATATTCAGATTCTGTAAAAATTGATCCACAGAGATATTGTCATTCAGGGATTCAGAGGAATAAAGCCGAGAATAAAAAATTTTAAATGCGTCATTAATTTCTAAATGATCCGATGTAAAGTCTCCGTTCTCCTTCCGGATCTTTGTAATATGTTGTTTGGCTTTAGAACGCCTCAGCTGATTGGCTAGGAATTTACCAGACTTATCCCCATGAATGTAAAAGCGGCTCTTGCTTTCGAGAAGTTGGCGTTGTCCAAGTTTTTCTGCAGACTCCCTGCTTTCTCAACACTACCTGCACCTCCAACTATCTTCATATCTTCTACAAACTTGGCCACAAATTCATCAATTCCATCATCCAAATCATTGACTACAATGTGAAAAGAAGCAACCCTAACACTGACCCCTGCGGAATACCACTAGTCACAAGCAGCCAATCAGAAAAGGCCCCCCTTTTGTCATAGTTTTGAGGGAATACTGCAGTTTTACAGGCACGTCTTTCAACAGACATCAAACTAAAGGCTTGACTCTTTCATGCGCATTTTGAAGGTAAAAGATTATCCTGTTAACTCTTATCCCCAGTGCTGTGGCCAATATTTATTCTTGAATCAACATTCCTGGTGGACCATGGCCTGTGATAATTTTTCTTTCAACTTTACTGATGTAAATCAGATTTAGATTTATTTATCATGCCTACTTCAAAACATACAATGAAAAGCATTGTTTGTTTAACAACCAACACACTTAAAGATGTGCTGGGGTAACCGTCAAGTGTAGCCACGCATTCTGGGACCAACATAGCACGCCACAGTGTTCAACAGAACAACAGTAACAAAACAAGACAACCTACAGCAAAACAGATTGTTCTTCCATACCCCACTGCCCCCCATCTCTCACACACACACTTCTAGTCCTTTTCCTGTTCTCACAGGCTCGCAGATATCAGGCTTCCAAGACCTGCCTATTACAGGTCTGACCTTCAGGCCACAACTTCCAGACCTCCGATCCCAGTGACCTGGGATCTTGTGACTCCTTTGGGCCTTCACCTTCAGTCTTGCCCTGCTTTGGCCTTCGACCTTTGGTTTTGCCCTCCTGACCTCGCTGACAATTGGGTATTGACGCCAGGGTTTGACCTTCAGGTCTCGACTTCCAGATCCATATGAACCTCATTTGATCTTTGTATGATCCTGGAAATAGCTGACCAACAGCACCAAAGGGCCATAACCACAACGGCTGTAATATTAATAGTTTAAGATGGCAATTCTCTGCTATCCTTTCAAAGGCAATTAGGAATGTACATTCAGTTAAGAAAAAAAATCAAAATTATTTCTATGATAACCTTAAAAAGAGGCCATTTACTAAAAACACTGTCAAAAAAGTGCTCATGAATAAACATTTTCTTTTTTGCTTCATTCTTCCCACACAGCTAATTTGCCCAAGAGTACAGCTGACACACTCAACATGAAAATTAAGCAAATTCTTCATCATTTCAATATTCCTAACAGAATTAGTCAACGTGATAACAGGTAACAGATGCATCAGAATTTGAGAGTCAGGGGTGATTTCCAAACTCCAAAACGAAAGCAGTTTAAATGATTTCACACAAGTTAAAGGCAGACAGAGCTGACTGTACTCAAGTCCCAATGGATTGTATCCAATGATAGCAAAAGAAGTGGCCGATGAGTTAATTGATGTATTGATCGTAATTTTCCAAAATACAGCAGATTTGGGAAAGCTCCATTTTGCAAAACAACAAAGGCAGATGAGATGGAGAGCAGGTGGTGCTGTTGTCTTGCAGTTACAGTGACCTGGGTTCAATCCTGACCTCCAAATGTGTGGAAGTTTTACATTCTCCCTGTACCTGCATTAGTTACAACAGTGTGCTTCGGTGCCCTCCCACATCCCAAAGACATGTGGGCTGGCAAATTAACTGGTTACTGCAACTTGCATCCAGTGCAGGTAGGTGATGAAGGAGTTTGGTGACATGCAAGATACAGGAAGTTAGAATATAGAACATAAGACAGTACAGCACAGGAACAGGCCCTATGGCCCACAATGTTTTGCCAAATGAAATGGCCAAATAAACGAATCCCTTAAATCCATATCCTTCCATTTTCCTCACATTCACGCGCCTATCTAAACCTCTTAAATGTCCCCAATACGTCTGTCTCTACCACCACCACAGGCAGTACGTTCCAGGCATGCACCACTCTGAATCAAAAAACTTGCTCCTCACACCTCCTTTGAAATGACCTCTTCTCACCTTAAACGCATGCCCTCTGGTATTAGATGTTTCAACCTGGGCAATAAAGATCTGTCTATGCCGCTCATGATCTTATAAACCCTCAGCAGATCTCCCCTCAGCCTCCACTGCTCCAGAGAAAACAAACCTGGTTTGTCCAACTCAAGGCTGGGAGTAAAAAGGACAGGAAAGGGAGTGATGGAACTGCTAAAAGCTGGCACAGACTCCATAAGCCAAGTGTGGTCCTTTTATCTTGAGGAATACAGAGAAGGTACAGGTTTGCACTACATAGGATTACATCTGCAGGGGTTTAAAAGCAGTGAGTTGGTTGAAAGATAAGATCCTGAAGAGTCCGGGACAGGATAGGCATGGACAGGATATTTCCTGATGCCATTGTCTCGAACTAAAGGTATTCTTTAAAAATTGCCTAATTAAAATAGTTAAGGTGAAAACATTTCCTATTATAGGGTCATGAGCCTTTTTCACAGGGCTTTAGAAGCAGACTATTTTTAAGGCAGAATTACATACATACATGACAAGGGGTGAATTTTTACAACAGGTAGAGAGAAAGGTGGAGATGGAAGTCACAATCAGATGCAGTGGAGCAGTCTCAGGAGTAACAGTATGAACTGCTCCAGCTCCCAATTTGTACAGTCAAAATTACTTTGATGCATTTTCTTTTATTTATATATGTTGAATATAAACCACTCAGACAGCATTTGACAGAGCATTGTCAAGAAGTTAACAGGACCGAACTTTTCAAGTGATACATGTGACTACAATTTTACCCACGCAATTTTTCCACAAGCGATTGAGAACAATTTTCTAATTCAAACTCCAGTCTTCATTTTAAAAGCACACTCCATAATGCTGCATTTCCTAATCTTTGTGCTGAATTGGACAGGTTTGAAATAAACACAACAATGCAAGCCAGGTGACAATATCAGCCTTTGAATTTGACATCAAGGAATCCAAGTAAAATTGACATCAATTGGACTGGAAGAGAAAATGTGCTAGCTGGAAGTGTTATTCCATGCAAAAAAAATGACTGTGGCTGAAAGAGATAAACCACCTTTGCCATAGTTCCTTGCTGCAAGAGCCCAGCTCCCACCAGATAAGTCAGTGGGTTCCTTCCATTAAGACAAAGTGGGAACATTTGCTTACATTTGCATGATATTCATTATTCTCAACTCCTCATAGTGGACTCCTTGCAAACCAGTTATGGAGAACTTCCAGGCTTCAGCTGTTAATTAACAAATAATGCTTACCACACAATGACCATCACTGCATACATCAACGCTCCTCAGGTGAAGGAATTCTAGCCACTTCTCTTCATGTTCAATAGTATTCCCCCTTAATTCAATCTCCTCATGACCTTGTCAGCTTTGGAGTTCATAACTGATCAGGAATGCAGCTGAAGCAGCCAATTAAACACAGAGATTATAATGGCAGATCAGATAATCCTCCAGTAAGTGATTTGACTCCTAACTCCACAAGCCCCTTCCAAGAATATCGACACCATTTGGGACATATCAAACTGCTTGACAGGCACCAGCAGGAAACGGCAATTTTCTCCATCATGGATATGTATACTATCTACACAGTACACCACGCCACCTTACTGAAACTTAATTTTTACCACTAAGATGGCACAAGTCAAAAACAGATGGTAATATTCTCTCTCTCTCAAGCTTATCTCCAAGATGTGTTCTGGCTCAGAAATGAATCACTATTCCTGTACTATCTGGATCAAAGTCCCGAACTGTAGATATAGGAAAATACTTGATATTGGTGGATACAATAGGGTATTTTAAGAGCCTCTTAGATAGGTACACGGAGCCAAGAAAAATAGAGGGCTATGTGTTAGGGAAATTCTAGGCAGTTTCTAGAGTAGGTTACATGGTCAGCACAACATCGTGGGCCGAAGGGCCTGTAATGTGCTGTAAATTTCTATGTTCTATACTGTAGGTGAAACACCAGATACTTAAGGTGGTAGCTAACCATCAGTATTAAAATTCATCTGGCAGAAAATTCTTCTGCTAAGCCATCTATGAAATTATTGGCCACATTCCACATCCAAATTGATAACTTCTTTCAACTTGGTTAATTTTTCACAAAACTCAATTA
Source organism: Hemitrygon akajei (assembly GCF_048418815.1). Classification (NCBI taxonomy): domain Eukaryota; kingdom Metazoa; phylum Chordata; class Chondrichthyes; order Myliobatiformes; family Dasyatidae; genus Hemitrygon; species Hemitrygon akajei. Next base: position 134,888,010 of record NC_133124.1, on the reverse strand, counting down.
AATTGATCAAGCATGATCTGCAGTTCATGTTGAAACCTTTTTTTTTTAAATTCTTTTCCATTTTAATACTTCTTTAAAATATAAACTTTGCTGATCATTAATTTTAGAGGAATAAATTTGTTTTCTTCACAAGATGTTTTCATCAGAAAAGATGTGTGAAAAGAAAGATAAAAATCCTTACATAACTTCACTGATAACACCAAAAGCAACTTCAGGAGGAGGGACTTGCTACCAAGTAGCAAGTATCTGGTGATACAAATATGGATTGTAGGTAAAGGCTAATATATTTCATTGTACTTTTGGTAATTAGGAAAATAGATGGACATATCAGCATTTTTCCCCTAATTATTCACCTTTTATGTTAAAATACTGATGTAGAAGTGCATACCTATAAACACAACCTACCTCCATTGCACCTGCTGCAATGTGCTGATCATAGTGTTCCAATTTATTGGGGAAAAATGTCATATTATATGAGAGACCTTCACATCGATGGATGGTTATAGGCTCACATGTGAATAGACTGTGACCCTGGCTCCAAGGTATCACCAGCAGGATTAAAAGACAATCGAGGATCAGCGATGAACTTCTCATCATGAGGAAGCAACGAAGAACTTCGTCTCCAGAATCAAGCATAATTTGATCCAACTTAATGTCGAGAAACAGTTATAGTTTTCATCCACTTTTGATAATGAACTGCATCCTTCGCTCTGCTGATTGAACGTACTAACTGTACTGATCAATGCAAATTACTTTGCTTTAAGAAATAGTCCATGAGGTGATGAAATGCCAAATGTTCATCCTCCTTTCAAGCCTGGAAATAAAACACCTTAAGTTAGAACACTGAAAACATTTTAACTGTGCACATCTACACCACAGCTGGTTTTTCCACTATTGGACAGGGAGGAGCCGGTTTGGGTGAGGAAGCCCCTCCATTATTGTAGTAGTGAACCACGGGGGTGGGGGGGGGGCACATGAGTGGCAACAATGCCTTTGGCTTTAGGAAGTGTAATAGAAAACTATTTATTGCAATGTCTATAAATGTAAAAATGAAAAAGCACTGCAGTCTATTCGCGTAAATAATTTATAATGAATATTGCAGATTATTCGTGTAAACAACTTATTATGAATAAAGGTAATTTTGATATACATTTTAAAAATTACAATACATACACTACTTCCAAAGGTCTTTACGAAGGAAATTTTCCCAGATCTCAAACACAGAATTAGAATCTAGGAATTCAAACTAGAACGAAACATTAATATAAATTATATATTTAAAGGTACTTGTTAATCATATTTTCATAAAACGCTTGGAATCAATTGACAGATGGGAGGGGGTGGCAATTACCACGGGCGCGGAAAACACAACGTGTGGGAGGTCAGGGCATGAGCTTCAGTGAGGCAAACAGCTTCTTACTGCTAACTATTTTCACACATATTCATTAAACAGAAGCTATTTTTAAACGGTTCATATCTTTAAAAAAACGTATCTGATGTCGTCTTTTCGTTAAAAGGTAAAAAAAAATCCTTAGCGAGCACCTGCAGCATTCAACAAAACTCAAATATTTCCCCAGATACTTGAAAGAAACGACTGGCGTTGGCCACAAGTTGAACGTGAATTCTTGCTCCACCGACTAGAGGAAGTTGTACTTTAATTTCTAAAGAGTTTTCACGTTCTGGATGATGAGAGAGTTAACCCACTGCCCACAGGGTGACTGGGAGGAATGGGTTGCGGGAGTATACCTCGTCCCTACTTTAGCCCACAGTGGACACACCGAGCACCCGGTACTCCCCACCCCCCGGGAGCAGCCGCGTCCCCGGCACTGCACCCCGCGCCGGGGTTAGACCAGCACCACCGGCCCACCCCGGGCCCACTTCACCCGACTCCGCACTCGCTCGGCTCGGCGTCGCGCTCACCTTGTATCGCAGCGGACGGAATCCTCCGTGAGAAGAGTCCCGGCTCTGGGAGGGCCTGCCGCGGGGCTCCGGCGACGCGACCGCCAGCCGATCTTTCACGGCAAGCTACAGCCTTGCCCTCCCCCGCCACTTCTTGCTTCCTGCGCCTAGGCGGCTGTTGCTGTGAGTGGGACTGAGAAAGGAATCTGGTCCGGATCACAACCACTCCCCTTCCCTTCCTTTCCCGCAACAGTGAAGCATTCCAGCAAGCTCGACCGCGGCACTCTTACTAGATCACAACCAACAGGTGTGCTCCCAACTTCCACCCACCTACTCACAATCTGTGCTCACTTACTGAGATAAAACGCCAACCCCTTTTACGTCCATCATATCCTACCTCGCGCTCTGCTCTGTGTTTAACTCCCACTTGTCAATGTCGACGATTACGATTGTGTTTGCGCAGCTCATCTGCGGTGTGTTTGAGGGTGACTGTAGAGGCCAATTCTTGAACCACACAGACATTCGCAGTGGGGACATGGACTTGTCCTGGTTCCTTGGGCACGGCCGTTGCTGCCGCTTTCCTCTTTAGAGCTGTCTCAGGTCTCCGTGATGCATATCTTCTATGTTGCTGTGAGCAAGTTTAATCGAGGCGCGCCACCTAGTTCTGCCTCGTACCCTCTGATCCATATGCCGGGGAGCAAGCCAACAATGCTGGGTTTCACACCGTCTTCCTTCCTTTACAAATTCTATCACGGTTTCTGCTTCCCTGTGATAACTGGCCACAGAGCATCTGCTTAAGGAGTGTGAGTCCTCCGTGCGTATAACGTGTCCGGTCCAACAAAGCTGTGCTTTCAGGGTCATGGCTAGCTTCTGCCCTATTGTGGACTTCCAGGTTTGTGACACGGCCCCGTCAGCGGATACCCACAATGGATCTCAGGCTGCTCACGAGGAAGCGCTCCAGCAGTTTGAGTTGCTTTTTTGTATGCAGTCCCATGTTTCACAACCACACAGGTGACTAGTACAGCCTTGTAAAAAAAAAATGATCTTGGTGGAGTCTACCCTGGAGAGAGTGGTCACCTTAAAGGTATTCTGTAGTAGTTGTCTAATGTGAGGTAGTTCACCCAACTGACTTGCAGACTTAGTACAGTCAATATAAAGGCTCTTTGGGGAAGGGTCACAGTGCAAGGTCCAGTCACCTCCATTCTCTGAGGGACTAAGTCCTGTGTAATAGCCTCTCATACCTGTATGAAAGAAGAAACATGAGTGTATTGATGCATTGGTTTGATAGTGCAATGAATGTAACTGTTGCTCGTTGTCACACACACAAAGGTGCAATAAAATTAAATGTTCACATGAAGCTCACAGTAATTATACATACATTTTAACTCATCAGGCTACAATTATACTTAATTGTGTTGTGCAGAGAAGCAGATTTGATCAGGGGGTTTAAGGTGAAGGAACCCTTAGGAGCAATGATTGTAATATGATAGAATTCACCTGTTGTTTGAGAGGGAGGAGCTCACATTGAATGTATCAGAGTTACAGCTGAGTAAAGGTAATTACAGAGGCATAAGGGAGGAGTTGGCCATAATTGATTAGAAGGGGATTGGGATTAGGGATGACAGTAGAGCAGCAATGGCTGGAGTTTCTGGGAGTAACTGGGAAGATACAGAAACAGTTCATCCCAAAGAAGAGGAAGCATTCTAAAGGGATAATGAGGCCACCGTGGCTGTTGAGGGTTGACAAGGTAGTATAAAAGCCAAAGAAAGGGCATATCATATCACAAAAACTAGCCATAAGATGGAGGAATTTAAGATGTTGGAAAAGATTTGTAGCTTGGGTTGAGGATGTTGTTGAGTAGCTCGCTGAGCTGGCTTGCTTGCTGATGTTTCATTACTCAGCTAGGCAACATCAAGTAAAATGTTGGTGATCTACATTGTTCATCTTTTATGAAGAAGAAAGCCCTTAACTCTGAGTGGAGTCATCGGGACGTCGTCGTGACAATGTTTTATTAAGCAGGTCTTGTTTTTACAAGGCCGAGTTGCTAGCTCAATGCTCAACACAGCATGGATGGAAAGCTGCGAAGGAGCTGGCTGGATTTGAACTCGGGAGCCTTCACTCTGAAGTCCGGTGCTGATGCCACTACGCCACCAGCCAGCATCATCTTTTATGTGTCCCATGATTAGTTTGTTTGTGTGGGTGGGTGGTATATGTGCCATTACTATCGGTTGCCAATTATCTAATCCACGATTGGTTCGTGAAAATTCAGTTAGGTGATAATTGTTGTCTGGGCTGTGTTAGTCGACCGTTATGTAGGATTAACAGCACCCTCATTGATCGACATGTGTAATCAGGTATGAATTGGCTCTTGGCTCTTGACTGACGACTTGATGCTGAAGTGGGATGTAAACTGGGTTCATTTCGATGTGCTTGTTGACAGAATTCTGAGTGGAGGACAAAGCCTCTAAGAATTCTCAGGTTTGGCGTTGACGAGCTTGGCCTATGATAGCGGCATTGATACAGTTGAATTGATGTGCTTCGCTGTTACAATGTATAGATATAAGGGAAAGTTGATCATGACAGTTTACAGCCAGTTGGTATTCATGTACTTGATAACTTCCTACCAGTCTGTCCAATATGATGCTTGTTGCAGTTGGTGCATGGAATTTTGATAATGATGTTCGTTCTGTGCGTCGGAGGTAGGGGGTCTTTTATTTTTGATGGACATTAGCGTTGTGTGGCTGTAGGTTTGTGTGCTACTGTGATGTCAAATGGTCGTTAAAATCTATTGGTCGTTTCTGATATGTTCTTGATGTAGGGTTGGGTGACCAGATTGGTTGGATGTTGTGTGCTTCTTTGATTTTGTCGGTTGGACAAACAGCGCCGAACAAAATTCCTTGAGTATTCATTGTTCTTGAAAACTTTGAAGTGATGTTCTTCTTCACTGTTCTGTAGCAATGCTGGGCTGCAGTGTGTCGTGGCCTGTTTGAATAATGTCCTGACACAGCTTTACTCGTAGACGCCTGGGTGGTTACTGTGGAAGTTCAGTATTTGATCTGTGTGAGTTGTTTTTCAGTAGAGACTTGTTTGAAATTCTCCTCTTCTCTGCTAAACTTGTTTCCGGTAAAGACATTGTTGATCAGTTGGTGTGTCTCATCCAACATAGTGGCTTAATAATGACAAATGATAGAGGAAATGACAGAGGAAAAACCAACAGAAGGTAACTATAAACAAGGTTTGAAGACACATGATAAAATAGGCCAAATTCAGTATGCTTTCCTTAAGGAAAAATCTCACCTGGCAAATTTGTTGGAATTCTTTGATGACATAACAGGCTGGATAGTAAAAGGAGAGTCAGTGAAAGTTGTTTACTTGGATTGTCAGAAGTCTTTTGACAAGATATTGCACATGAGGCTACTGAACAAGATAATAGCCAATGGTATTACAGATATTAGTATGGGCAGAAAAATAGCTGACTGGCAGAATGCAAAGAATGGCAATAAAAGCAGCCTTTTCTGATTGGCTGTCAGAGAAATGCGGTGTTCTGCTGAGGTTGGTGTTGGGTCCTCTACTCTTCCTGTTTTACTTTAACTATCTGGATGATGGTATTGATAGCTCTGAGGCCAAGTTTACAGATAATACAAAGGTAAATGGAGGGGCAGGTAGTCCTGAGGAATCCGGGTGTCTGCAGAAGGACTTGGACAGATTAGGAGAATGGGCAAAGAAGATTCAGATGAAATACAGTATAGGGAAGTGTATGGTCATGCACTTTGATAGAAGGAATAAAGGCATAATCTATTTTCTAAATGGAGAGAAAATTCAGAAATCAGAGGTGCAAAGAGTCTTGGGAGTCCCAGTGCAGGATTCCCTAAAGGTTAACTTGCTGGTTGAGTTGGTAGTAAAGAAGGCAATGCAATGTTAACATTCATTTCAAGAGGACTAGTACATAAAAGCAAGGATGAAATGCTGAAGCTTTATAAGGCATTGGTCAGAACACAGTTTGAATATCATGAGCACTTTTGGGTCCCATATCTAAGAAAGGATGTATTAGCATGGACAGGGTCTAGAGGAGTTTGATGAGAATTAACCCTTTCATTCCTGGTATTATATATGAGGATAGCTCTGGACCTGTTCTCACTGGAGTTTAAAAGAATGAGCAGTGTCTCATTGGACCTTATTGAATATTGAAAGGCCTGGATAGAATGGGCATGGAGATGGAGTGTCTAGGACCAGAGGGCAGAGATTCCAAATACAAGAATGTCCATTTCAAACAGAGATGAGGAGGAAATTTTTTTAGCTGGATGATGCTGGATCTGAAAAATTCATTGCCACAGCCAACTGTAGAGATTAAGACAGTGGTTAAATTTAAAGAAGGGGTTGATAAGTTTTCATTAGTAAGGGCATCAAAGGTTATGGGGAGAAGGCAAGAGAATGAGTTGAAAGGTAAAGTAAATCAGTCGCGATTGAATGGTGGACCAGATTCGATTGGCCGAATGGCCTAAACATGTTACTATATCTTCTGTTCTTAAACTAAAACACCACAGTTATTTTTGAATCCTTTGGATTCAATATAATATCTGTAGGCAAGAGATCAGATGGGTTTAGAAGCTTTGTCTCTATAATTAGTGATAATAAATCTGGTGCCAGTCTTACAGGGTTGATGAGTGAATGCCTCAAGCTTCCAAGCACAGGGTCATAGAGCACTGCAGCATAGAAATGTGTCCTTCGGCCCATTTAGCCCATACTACACAGTTATTCTGCCTGGTCCCACAAATGGCCCAGTGACCACATTATTTCTACTATCCATGTACTTATCCAAAACATTTCTTAAGTGTTCAAATTGAACCTGCATCCTCCACTTCCGTTGGCAGTTCATTACACACTGTCACCACCCTCTGAGTGAAGCTCCCTCCTCAATTTCTCCTTAAGCATTTCACCTTTCACCCTTAATCTATGACTTCGAGTCTTAGCTTCGCCCAATCACTCAGGAAAAGCCTATTTACATTTACCCTATCTATATCACTCATAATTATGTATACCTCCAGCAAATATCCCCTCATTCTCCTCTGCTCAAGAGAAAGATGTCCTAACCTCTCCAATATTTCTGTATGAGTCAGGTCCTTAACTATTGGCAACATCCTTATAAATTTTCTCTGTACTCTTTCAATATCATTGATATCGTTCCTGTAGGCAGGTGATCAGAACTGCACACAATACTCTAAATCTGGCCTCACCAATATCTTATAAAACTTCAATTTAACATCACAACTCTGATTTATGAAGGCCAATGTTCCAAGAACTTTCTTTACATCCCTATCTACTTCTGATGCTACTTCCAAGGAATTTTGATCAGTATTCTCTGATCCCTTTGTTTTACCGCTCAGTGTGCTGCCCCCCTCACTGGACCCCCTGCAGTTCGTGTACCGTCCCAACTGCTCAACAGACGACGCCATTGCCATCACCCTCCACCTGGCCCTGACCCACCTGGACAAAAAAGACACGTACGTTCGAATGCTGTTCATAGACTTCAGTTCAGCATTCAACACAATCATCCCTCAGAAACTGATTGGAAAGCTGAGCCTACTGGGCCTGAACACCTCCCTCTGCAACTGGATCCTAGACTTCCTGACTAGGACACCTCAGTCAGTCCAGATCGGGAGCAGCATCTCCAACACCATCACACTGAGCACGGGCCCCCCCCCAGGCTGTGTGCTCAGTCCACTGCTGTTCACTCTGCTGACCCATGACTGTACTGCAACACACAGCTCGAACCACATCATCAAGTTCGCCGATGACACAATCGTGGTGGGTCTCATCAGCAAGAACGGCAAGTCAGCATACAGAGAGGAGGTGCAGCGGTTAACAGACTGGTGCAGAGCCAACAACCTGTCTCTGAATGCGAACAAAAGAGATGGTTGCTGACTTCAGGAGGGCACAGAGTGACCACTCTCCACTGAACATTGATGGTTCCTCAGTAGAGATCATTAAGAGCTCCAAATTTCTTGGTGTTCACCTGGTGGAGAATCTCACCTGGTCCCTCAACACCAGCTCCATAGCAAAGAAAGCCCAGCAGCGTCTCTACTTTCTGCGAAGGCTGAGGAAAGTCCATCTCCCACCCCCCATCCTCATCACATTCTACAGGGGTTGTATTGAGAGCATCCTGAGCAGCTGCATCACTGCCTGGTTCGGAAATTGCACCATCTCGGATCGCAAGACCCTGCAGCGGGTAGTGAGGTCAGCTGAGAAGATCATCGGGGTCTCTCTTCCTGCCATTACAGACATTTACACTACACGCTGCATCCGCAAAGGAAACAGCATTATGAAGAACCCCACGCACCCCTCATACAATCTCTTCTCCCTCCTGCCATCTGGGAAAAGGCACCGAAGCATTTGGGCTCTCACGACCAGACTGTGTATCAGTTTCTTCCCCCAAGCCATCAGACTCCTCAATACCCAGAGCCTGGACTGACACCAACTTACTGCCCTCTACTGTGCCTATTGTCTTGCTTATTATTTATTGTAATGACTGCACTGTTTTGTGCACTTTATGCAGTCCTGGGTAGGTCTGTAGTCTAGCGTAGTTTTTTTTTCTGTATTGTTTTTACGTAGTTCAGTGTAGTTTTTGTACTATTTCATGTTCCATGGTCCTGAAAAACTTTGTCTCGTTTTACTGTGTACTGTACCAGCAGTTATGGATGAAATGACAATAAAAAGTGACTTGACTTGACTCCTCAGTGCCCTACTATACCCTAGTATAGGCATTGATCGTGTGGATAGCCAGAGGCTTTTTCCCAGGGCTGAAATGGCTAACACGAGGGGGCATAGTTTTACAGTGCTTTTGTGTGTGCTGTTGTTTGAATTTCCAGCATCTGCAGATTTCCTCATGTTTGCTCATATAAACCCTATACCAGGGTTCCCTAATTAGTTTTCCACAAGGGCCAAATTATGTCAAGCATGCCAAGCCAAGGGCCAAAACGTCCAGGGTTTTTTGTTTCATTGTGCCAGTAAGTTGTTTTATGGGCAGATGTTGTTGTTGCTGCTTTACCATTATTATTATTATTATTATTATTAGTAGTAGTAGTAGAAGTAGTAGTGGTAGTAGTAATAATTTAGGCCTGGGATCCTCAAAGCCTGTGTTGAAAAAAAAATGCATTCTTGAAACAAAATAAGTCCAAAACCAACTATTCAATTATGACTCTAGCTATCACAACTGTCAGCTGTCACATCGAGAACTCATCTGGGACTTAAAACACACACACACACACACACACACACACACACACACACACACACACACACACACACACACACACACACACACACACACACACACACACACACACACACACACACACACACACACACACACACACACACACACACACACACACACACACACACACAAAACATGGTAGTCTTTACCACTTCTCTTCCAGAAAGAGTTTTAGTAGAACTGCTTTTTCCACTGTTTCCGTTTTCTCATTTAATATATTTGTTCTTTTTAATTAAGCTATGTAGCATTTGAAGTATGAAGTGTAGCTATAAGTGAAATTATCAGTATTATTATTGTTGTAATATTATTATACCGCAAGAAGATTGACAAATGGGCAAAAATAAATTGATTCACTCACCAGTCAGTGAGAGAAGTAACAGCGACGGGATGAGGCAATCCTGTTGACGGGCCTGTATTCTGTTGTGGCAATCCTGAGGCACTGGCTAAGATGTGCATTGGAGAGTCTGTTTCTGTCCTGGTTCTTGATGGAGTTCATTAAAGAAAACGATGACTCACAAATGTACGTGGCGGGGAACAGTGTGAGTAGGAGCATTGTAATAGCTCTCGTGTTTTTGAATTGAGCTTTGCGAACTATGTTGATCCAAAAGTCACTCACCCCAACATACTTGTGTTGTGCTTTGAGCAAATCAGATGTTCCCATTTCCAAGATCTCCATCTGAAGGGTTGTCTCATCTATGGAAGGCACCAGCCTTTTGGCCTCTGCAGTCCACTAGCCGTCAGCCGAAACGGAGAACGGCTGTCTCAGGAAGAGGAGGATGTCACCTGAGAGTTTAGGGGAGCTTTCAAATCGTGCCCTGAAGTTTTCTGCCAAGCTTGTCACAACATCCTTCATCACTGGATTCTCCCGCATTTCGTTCTTCTCACAATGCTCCCACAGACGTGGAAAGTGCAACTTTCTCCCGTGAATGTTGCGCGCTCTACAGGGGTGTAGGTCAAGTGTACGGTGTGGGATGAGGTTGAAATAAATTAGAACAGTTCACGCTTTATTTACAGGTGCGTTCACGTAAGTGCCAATGGGTCAGCACGGTCCAGACATTTGCTTCTCGCGGTCTCTTCAGACCTGGCCTGCGGTCCACCTATTGGGCTTGTCTGCCCTGTACTCTCAATATATCGCTTCTGTAGGTCTCCTACTTACCAAGTTGTCACCTGCCCTGACTCTTTCTGGAATTGGAGATCCAGTAATGTGCTCTATCTCATTGGAATATCCTTATGAAACTTTCCTGAACACATTTGACAAACTCTGCCATCTTGTTCTTTTACAGTATGTGAGTCCCAGTCTATATGTGGAAAGTTAAAATCATCTACTATCACAACCATATGTATCTGTCTACAAATTTGCTCCTCTAAATCTCAGTAACTATTCGGAGGGGGAGGGGTGTTCTATAATATAATCCCATTAATGTGGTAACTACTTTCTTTTTCCTCTGTTTCACCCATATAGCTTCAGTAGGTAAGCCCTCCGGTCTGTCCTTTCTGAGCACTGCTGTGACATTTCCCTGATGAGTAATGCCAATCCTCCCCCTCTATCATGTCTAAAACTATGGAACCCTGACACTGAGAGCGGCCAGCTCTGCCCCTCCTGCAACCGAGTCCCACTGGCAGCTACAAAGTGTCATAATTTCTTGTGCTGATCTATGCTCCAACCTCATCTGCCTCACCTACAATACTCCTCGCATTGAAATGGACACAACTGAGACCTTAGTCCCGTCACACTGAATCTACCAAACCAGAAAGAGTGGCCAGCTTTTAGTACAGATAAATCTGGGTCTTCAGAAACTTGTGTCAGATTAAATTGGAGTTGGTTGGAGATACACAGTGGAAATTGTAATTGCATCTGAGGGGTTTAATTTCCCTCACAAAATAACCTGGCCATTCCAGTAACCAACACAGCCCAAGATCTCATTTAACCTGCTGACAGAGCTCAATATAGTGATGTATGTGTGGACATCCTGGAGTCCACTGGCCCAATGCTGATGTCTCAAAGCGGGCTGATTTTGCCCATCTGACATTCAAATCTGTTCTCTTTGCAACACAGTGGTAGGCTGATTAGTACTTTTAAAAAGTCACTTGATTTACTGAATATACAAGAGATCCCGATGCTGGTTTCAGCCTGGATGATTAACAATTTCGCCACAACCCCCCCCCCCCCCCCCCACAGATGAGGCAACACCATCTGAATTCCTCCAGCAGATTGCTTGTTGCCCATTTTCCAATATTCTATCCCTGAGTTAAGGACATAGATCATACAATTTCAATTCCTTTCAATTCTGTAATTCTGACGGAAGAGCATTTTACACTATGCATTTTAACTTTCTTAAAGTAGCTCACTCAACTTTGATTTCAACCTATCAGTAGCTCCAGGAGCCATGCATCAGCTTTCTATCTGCATTGTATTCTTCGTTGTGTATTTATTATGGTAACGAGTTGCACGGGTGGTAACATGGTAAAAGTAAAGGGTTTAGTTATGTATTCACGCATTGCTCGCGGCAGTTTCGAGCTGGGGACTGTGGAGTGTCATACCCTTTGTTGACTGCTTAACTTTGCTTAATTACATCGCTTAATTTCATTGAGTGTACAAGATAACCAATCACCCATGTGGTCACCAGCAGAGACATTGGTTTCTTAGAATAGCCATTAAACCCCCTATCTACATCTACATCTGCAGATTATTTATCATTGAAAAATTTTTGAAAAGTATCATTCTTTCACAATATTAAAGCACACATAATCTAATTCCATTTCCATATTGGTTTTGCATCACAATTGAATGTAGACCTAATAGGTAATGGTTAGTTGGTGAATTGGTCATTGTTCTATGATTAGGCTAAGATTAAATCAGGGGTTACTGGTGGCGCAACTTGAAGAGCTAGAAATATCTATTCCACTTTGAATCTCTAAATAAAACAAGTAAAATAAATAAATCTATAATCACCACTAAATTACACCTACACTCCATATACCTACATCCCAGTATAGTTATCCGACTCATTCACCCACACAGATTCCCGTCCCACCACCATATACACCTCTTCTTCTTGCACTATTCCATACATTGCATAGATCTAGACACTAAATGAAGGATCTAGCTTGTCAATGACCAGTGAAGAGGATGTTTTCCATAGAGGGAATATTCTAGGACCTGAGGACACAGCCTCAGAATAGAGAGATGAGGAGGAATTTATTTAGTCATAGGGTGGTGAGTCTGTGGAACTCATTGCCACAGGCTGCTGCAGAGGCCTGGTCATTGGGTATATTTAAAGTGGAGATTGATAGGTTCTTGATTAGTAAGGGCATCAAAGGGTACGGGGAGAAGGCAGGAGCCTGGGGTTGAGAGGGATTCCATGATGGAATGGCGGAGCAGAATCAATGGGCCCCATGACCTAATTCTGCTCCTATGTGGCATGGCCTAATGGTCTTATGTTTTCCCCCTTTCTTTCAGAACAAGGAATCAGCAGATCAGAGGGAGGCGACTCACAAGCCCTCATATGCTCAATACCTCAGAATGACTGAGGAGAGAAATGTACTGCTCAAAGGCGCAGTGCCCCCCCCCCCCCCCACACACAACTCCAAACTGAGGCCAGGCCACAGGAGCTTCTAAATATCTTGTTGATTTTAGACGAGCATTTGGTTCTCAAGAGTACAATGGGATTAGAAAATAGTGCTTCCTATTTTCGGCAGACCTGGGGTCTGTTTCAATAGCAAACAATTACAATGGCAGGACTTAAAAGGTTAGGTCGATATAGGGGTATCAAGTGGTAAAGTCACCAAGTGTCTTTTTTTTCTCTTAAAGAAAGTGAATAAACTAAAGCACAGCTAAATATTTTTACATGTGACCATGGCAATATTAGTTTATTTTTAAAAGCACAAAGCAAATATATTGCGATAGAAGGAAGACTGTAAATTCTAAGTGGAGTACCACAACCCTGCCTGTGAGACTCATGTTCCATCCTCTATTGATCAATCCTTCTTTGAAATTCATGATAAATCACCTCAATTTGTACGTGCACTGCTACATTTCCCCAAAAGCACCAGGCATACAATTTAGTTCTCGCCTCTACTGTGACATTTATCGCAAGATTTTCTGAGAGATGGCTCCATACCATTACAACCTCAAACACCAGCACAAGGGGAGCACGTGGAGGGGTGAAAGATGTAGCAAGATGAATCGGCAAAGAATAGTGATGAAGAAAGGCACATACTGTAGTACCACTGTATCTAATACTATAATGTTAGACACTGTTATGATCGACTTTAAGGGTCAGGTGAAACTACACTGCACTCTTCAGACACAGGCACAAGAAACCTGGTGCCAATGGCAACAGAAATGGTTGACAAATTGCCAGATTTGCCTGACTAAATCCTGGAGGTGGCAAAGACCATAGAAGAGTCTGGCTCAGCACCATTACCATTTTGTTAGTGACGTGTGCTTCTGTGCGAGAGACCATTGATAATCCCATTTTACAGCACTTATTGGCTTTTCTTTTACATTATTAACTTTATTTTCTTCTATATCCCCTTCCACCACAGCCTTTCTTTCAGAAAACACAGCTGGCAAGCTGCAGATTCCCATGATGGTGACCGTTCTTTTGAAACTAGTGTGATTGCCTTATTCCTAATCACACTTTGTGCACTTGGGCAGCATGACACCTGCTACCAAACTGCTCTGAAGTTTGAACAAAGAAATACTGTTTTTAGAGAGAAATTGACTGGCTGGATACAGATAATGATCCAATAGAAACTTTGTGCAATTTTGAATCTTATCATTTACATATTACATAATTCATATTATGTGTTAATAACCAATTAAATCTATGTTAAAGGCCAATAATACTTGAGAAACTGTCCCAATAGTGAGAGTAGCTCTAAAATCCTTCATTTGCATCCTTATCTTTCCTTGATGTGTCTGGTGACCTTGGTTCCCAGGTTGCCAGGGTTCAAACATAAAGGTTGTACGAAGGAGAGTTCGACTGGGTGACTGCACCATGTTTGCACACTGTCTCTGTCAACTTATCATCTTGACTGTTGCCTTGCACACATAGAAGGGGCTGTATAAGGTGTCTGTGCTCAGTTCCCTTTTAACCCTTTTATACGTTTTAACCCTTGTCTTGCTGCAACTTCTTTGCAGTGCCTTGCTAGAGGAATAAGTTCTTCTGGCAACATAGAATGCCCACAACGCTCGGCAGAACAACACAGAACATAACAGAATCGAAGATAACAACAGCGAAACAAGTCCCATTCCTCTCTACAACACACCAACCCACACACATGCACAGTATTTCAAACCCAGGACAGGCACTCTCTGGCCTTCAATGATCTTGTAGATTCACAGACATTAGGCTGTGGCTTCCCCAGTGGACTTGTGATGCACCATCAATAACTCTCGGAGACATGACTTAAGGTAGGCTTTTATTGGCTGGAAGAAAGAACAAGCAGCAATTGACCACCACACTGCATCCTGGAGACTGAGGAAGGGGCTGTGCCTCCCATCGCCTTTATACCGGGGTCTGTGGGAGGAGCCACAGGAGCAGTCAGCACGGGGGGCATGTCCAGACAGGTATATGTAGTTCACCACAACTTGCAAACTCAGGGATTTGGCCACCAGACCCAATTTCCAGATTTCTGATTGATCTTCTGGCTTCAAACTTCGACATCAACCCTAGAACTCGCTGATGGTGACAAGATATAGAACATAGAACAGTACAGCCCAGGGACAGGCTATCTGGCCCACAGAGTTGTGCCAAACCAGCTAAAAAAACAAATCAGAAACTCCCAAACACTAATCGCTCCTACCTACACCATGTCCATATCCCTCCATCTTCCTCACGTCCATGTGCTTATACAAATGTCCCTTAAAAGCCACCAATGTATTTGCCTCTACCACCACACCAGGCAGTGCATTCCAGGCATCCACGACTCTCTGAGTTAAACGGCTTCTCCCTCACATCCCCTGTGAACCTAGCCCCTCTCACCTTCAATGAATGCCCTCTGGTATTAGACATTTCAACTCGGGGAAACAGATACTCCCTGTCCATTCTATCTATGCCTCTCATAATCATGTAAAATTCTAACAGATCTCCCCTCAGCCTCCGGCGCTCCAGAGAAAACAACCCAAGTTAACCCAGCCGCTCATAATAACACATGCTCTCTAAACCAGGCAGCATCCTGGTAAACCTTATTTGCACCCTCTCCAAAGCCTCAACATCCTTCTTATAATGAGGTGGCCAGAACTGTACGCAATACTCCAGATGTGGCCTAACCAGAGTTTTATAAAATTGCAACATTGACTTTTGAACTCAATGCTTCAACTAATAAAAGCAAGCATTCCACTAACCCTCTTAACCACCCAATTGATCTGTGTAGCCACTTTCAAGAAGCTCTGAATTTGGATCTCAAGATCTCTCTGCTCAGCAACACTGACTTCAACATCCCTTGCATTTGCCCAACATAAATGCCTTACGTTTATCTGGGTTAAACTCCATCTGCCATTTGTCTGCCCATATCTACAACTGACCTATATCGTGCTGTGTTCTTTGCCAGTCTTCCACACTATCCACATCTCCACCAATCTTGGTATCATTGACGAACTTAGTAACCCACTCATCTACATTTTCATCCAGGTCATTTTGATACATCACAAACAGCAGAGATCCCAGCACAGCTGCTTGCACTCTAATTTCAGAGCTCCAGTTTGAATAAACCCCTTCAATCACTACCCATTGCCTTCCCTGTGCAAGCCAGTTCTGAATCCAAACAGCCAATTTGCCGCGTCTTAATCTTCTGAATTAGTCTCCCATGAGGGACTTTGTCAAATGCCTTACTGAAATCCATGTTGACAACTTCCACTGCCCTATCCTCATCAATCTCTTTTCAAGTCAAGTCAAGTCAAGTCACTTTTATTGTCATTTCGACCATAACTGCTGGTACAGTACATAGTAAAAATGATATGTTTTTTCAGGACCATGGTGTTACATGACACAGTACAAAAACTAGACTGAACTACGTAAAAATCAACACAGAAAAAAACTACATTAGACTACAGACCTACCCAGGACTGCATAAAGTGCATAAAACAGTACAGACATTACAATAAATAATAAACAAGACAATAGTGCAGTAAGGAGTCAGTCCAGGCTCTGGGTATTTGTCACCTTGTCAAAAAACTCAATCAAGTTGGTAAGGCACAGCCTGCCACACCAGGCCTCAATGACGAGACCCCGAACAGTAGGTCTTAAACTCTCATCTCACCAACTTGTGTACCTAGAGGGTCACTGGCCTTTGTGCCTCCTGCTCACGTGGAACCAATCCTGGAACCTGCTGACGGAGGAGGGGCCACCAGCCCTCGTCCTCACTAGCCTTGTAGTGTTCTCGTACAGGTGTAGGAACTCTGAACTAAACACCGAGGTAAACCGTAGTCAATGAGGGCATGATCACAGTAAGATTAACAGTTTACTGTTCACTCTTCCACATTAACGTATAGTGAAAACTGTTGATAAAACAATACAAAATATATACAGTATTTGTTTCCTTGGCATCACATTTACATCATAAATACTTGTAAAAGTAAAACTACAACAAACTATATTACATTATAGTACAACATACAGTCAGAATCTACCTACGCCATCAACTAGCTTTAAATACACTTCACACAAACTATCCAGTAACGCTTTCAATAGCACAAGAAAATAAACTTTATCAACCGTCATTACTTTTAACAGAATCAGCATTAACATTTTTACTTCAACATATCCATTATCTTATGAACTTACGGTGTTGCTTCTATGATGTTTCTTAGTGCGTAGAATGAAAACTTTTCTCGCGCTGATCCTGCACACACAAGCCCCCTCCTTCCCGTTTCTCCAAACCGGTATTTTCCCACAAGACGCGGCAAAACCAGGTGTAACGTCATTGCATGCCGTGTTACATCACAGACAACAAATTTACTTTCAACAACCTTAACTTTAACTAGAAAATAATTACAAATGAATTACTAAAGCGAAAATGTAATAAACTAAACAAATGCCTTAAGGGCAACACACTCCCCGCCTGACTATGTCACTATGAACCTGATACAAAACTTTAGTCTCTAAATCAGTACTTAGGTAGAAGTAGAACGACTTCTGCAACTGGCCTTTGGTAAGTTTTCACATTACCTTGGTCAGAAGTTTTCAACTCAACCTTTCTGACATGTCCATCCCTACTAGGGAATATGGCAGTGAGTCTGGCCATTGGCCAGCAGTTGCAGGCGATCTGCTTGTCCCTGAACAGGACAAAATCTCCAACTTGAAGATTCCTGCGAGGTTCTGTCCACTTTTGTCTATGTTGCAACAAAGGTAGATATTCATTTCTCCAACGGGACCAGAACTGATTTGCAAGAGCCTGAACCTGTCTCCATTGCTTTGTGTACAAGTCCTTGTCTGAGAAGTCCCTAGGTGGAGGGGGAGCTTCTGCCTTCTGCGTAAGGAGCATTGATGGCGAGAGTATGAAGGGGTTTTCCGGGTCAGAAGACACAGGTAGGAGTGGTCGTACATTTATAATGGCTGTGACGTCTGCCATCAGCGTGCACAGTACCTCGTGGGTCAGTCGGGTGCGTTGCTGCAGAAACATTGAATCAAGGATCCTTCTGGTGATACCAATCATCCACTCCCATGAGCCTCCCATGTGAGAGGCGTGTGGTGTGTTGAATTCCCAGTTGCATCCCTGCTCACTGAGGTACCTTTGCACTGTTTTGTCCATCTTGAGCTCCTTGGATGCACCAACAAAATTCGTGCCACAATCAGACCTTAACTGTTTTGCAGGGCCTTCTTAGTGCAAAGAAGTGCCTGAGAGTGTTAATGCAGCTGGATGTATCCAAAGATTTGATGACTTCAATGTGTACCGCTCTCAAACTCATAGAGCTGAACATGATGGCCCACCATTTGCTCTCTGCTTGTCCTCCTCTGGTATGTCTAGTGATGATAGTCCAGGGACCAAATACATCGAGCCCCACATATGTAAATGGAGGGCAGGCATTGAGGTGTTCTGGTGGGAGGTCCACCATACATTGAGCTTCGAGCTTCCCTCGCTGTTTCCGGCAGGTTACACATCTGTGGAGTACTGAATTGATCAGTGTTTTGCCTCCCAAGATCCACAGTCCCGCTCTCCTGATTGCTCCTTCCGTCAGGTGACAGCCCTGATGCCTTACCTGTTCATGGTGATGGTGCGTGAGCAGTAAGGACACATGGCTGTCTTTGGGCAGGATTATTGGGCTCTTTTCTGCATCTGAAAGGCGAGAGTGTATTAACTGGCCTCCAATGCAATTGAAATCGTTCTTCAGGATCGGGTTGAGTTTCCTCAAAGGGCTGTCCTTTGGTATTGGTTTATTAGCTTGGAGAGCCGAAAACTCCCTTGCAAAAGCTGCTCTTTGAGTTGCTTTAAGGATGACGTCCTTTGCCTGGGCCAATTCATCTGCAGTGCGAGATAAGTCACATTTGTGCCATCCCTTGCATTTACTATTTCGGGATGAGTGTTTGTGGGATCTGGCCATGTGAATGAAAAACGCAAGTCCTCTCACTAAGGAATTCAAAGTGGAGAACTGCTGAAAGCGTTCGGTGGTTCGTATTGATTCTTCGAGGTAGGTGACTCCTGTTTGTATTTGCGGCCGAATTTCCAAGTCTCTTTCGGGTTCGATCAGCTCAAATGTCTCGCTCATTTGAGTTTTTCCATTGGTGGCTGATACAGGAAGTGGAGTCCGGTGAACCAGGATGTCTGAGCCAGGCGGGATGCAGGTAAGGATCTCAATGCGTGGTCTGCAGGGTTATCCTCAGTACGTACATAATGACATTGTTCAGGCTTTGATGACAGGCGGATATGTTGAACTCTATTACGAACATACACGTAGAAACGTTTTGATTCATTATAAATATAACCAAGCACTACTTTGCTATCCGTGTAGAACTTGGTGTCATCCAGCTCCAGGTCTAGCTCGTCCTGGAGAAGATCCGCCATTTTCACGGCCAGGACAGCTGCACACAGTTCAAGCCTTGGAATTGTCGGCTCGGACTGAGGAGTGAGCTTCGCCTTACCAGTTACAAATCCTACTTCAACTCGACCATCCTTCCCGACTACTTTCAAGTAAGCCACAGCACCCATGGCCTTGGTAGACACATCCGAAAACATGCACAATTCTCTGTGCGCAGCCTCGGTGAGTGAGGTCGCAGTGTACCTACGTGGGATATGAAGCTGTCTTAGATCTTGAAGTGAATCTCTCCAGACCTCCCATTTGCTTAGTTTGTCTTCTGGTAGGGGAGTATCCCAGTCAGAGAGCTCAGAGGTAAGTTCCCTGAGAAGGGCTCTTCCCTGGATTGTAACTGGTGCCAGTAGATCCAAGGGATCGAAAACACTGTTGACAGTGGAGAGAACTCCACGGTGGGTGAATGGCTTGATCACGGTCGGCACGGGGAACGTGAATGTGTCAGTCGTAATCTCCCAAAGGAGACCCAAACTCCTTTGAGTGGGTATGGTTTCTCCATCTAGATCTAGGTCCTTGATTGCCGGAGCACAGTCATCATGTGGAAAGGCCTCCATTACTGCCTGACAGTTTGATGTGAAGACTGACTGTCCCAGTGTCTTCTTGGTTACTTTACTACACTTGTTGAAGCCTTGTCGTGCTTCCTTGATACACATGAAACTTGTGCAGGGTTGAAAAATTGAATGGCGGCCACTCTCTAGCACATTGGTCTTGGGTCTTGAGTGTGTTAATGTCGTGGTTACTTGAAATGACCAGGAGACACAGACAATTCCTCAAGAAGTTTAAACCTTTATTTGCAAACAAAGGCTGAGGCAATCAATGAACTTGTCACCGAAAGCCCCCCGAGCTCCGGTGTACAGCATTCTTTATAGTAATTTCTTATCTCAGTTACATTTCGGTTTTATCAGCATACCCAATCAATTTTTAGTTGCATATCATCTATACATTAACTAATCAATCGCTCTTGCCTAGCTCTCGGTGCGCCACCAGTATTTCTTTCCGGTTCACATCTTGGGCCTCATTCCTGGCCACGGTTGTTTCTCAGTCAGCCTCCTTAACCTCCCTCACGTTACATCTTCTGCTCATACCATCCTGTCCACCACCGTTATCTCTTAATAAACAAAGGCTGAGTATAATATATGGAGTACATTTCAGCTAATTAGTGCCGCTAGCTAAACAGGTGTTCTTTAAGTATGTAGCTAAGAGAATACAAGGTATCTAGTTAAAACAATACATAGCAAAATGTGTCTAGTAAACTAATACATAGTAATATTCAGTACATAGAAGTGATTACATAGTATAGTAAATAGCCAGTACATAGTGGTTATATTCCAGGTATATATAGTGATTATGTCAGGTATATTTCTCAATATAATCCCCCCTTTGAGACCCACAGGGTCTCACACAGAAAGAGAACACTCAGAGGCCGTGCACCAAAGCCAAAATAAAGTCCAGTATTTAATCCCAAATCTGGGTCAACTACAATTTCCGTACTCGGAGCTTAAAATGACCTCTCTCTGTTACCCTAGGGTGCTGAGCCAAAAACTGTCCCTCCATAGCTGAGACAGGGAAAAAGACTCAGACATCTTTACAGACTAGTGTCCACATCAGTAACACCCTCCAGTCCATTTGATGCGTTGTGCAGACTGTAGCAGTACATCATTGGTTTTTCTCCTTGTCTGGGGTCAGATTCAACAATTTCCAGGAGCATCGGGAATCGTTTTGCTGTCGCACGCACTATCAAAGTCTTGAGACATGGAAGAAAACAGCACAGAATAAGTGCACAACTTATCAGCACAATGCCTGTAGTCATTGCCAATTTACTCAGCCGGGCACCCCATCCTCCTAGTTTGCTTTCTAACCAGTCAAACCACTGATGCCCAAATCCTTCATTCTGTTTGACCTCCGTCCACAGATTCTTTAATTTATTCATTGCTCTGGTGAAAGACCCTTCTGGGCTAGTATTGTTCGGTATGAAAGTGCAGCATTGTTCTCCAAACATTACACACACACCCCTTTTTTCTGCCAAAAGCCAATCCAGTACCTGTCTGTTTTGCCACGCCATCCTGCTAGTTGCATCCAGCTGTTGCCCTAAGGCCTCCAGTGCATCATCGGTGTAGTTGATGAATCTCTGTTGATTGTAGTATATATAATTTATCCATTACCCCTATCACAGGTATGAGTGCTTCCCAGCCCGCAGCAATCTCATTCCGTGCCTTGAATTCGTTAGGTATACCTCTCGGCTGTCCTATACTGTCAATCCGGATTGTTGGGTCCGGGTCATATTTTCTCTTCTGCTGTAGCAGTGTCCGCTGCTCA
This sequence comes from Hemitrygon akajei, assembly GCF_048418815.1. Classification (NCBI taxonomy): domain Eukaryota; kingdom Metazoa; phylum Chordata; class Chondrichthyes; order Myliobatiformes; family Dasyatidae; genus Hemitrygon; species Hemitrygon akajei. The sequence continues at coordinate 134,866,489 of NC_133124.1, read as the reverse complement.
GGGAAGTTAGCGTTGGACTGTAATTCAGGGAACATTATAACTTCCTGAAGCAGCATGACACGCGTGCATGTTCCTGCCCAGTCGAGGGGGAGTGTAGATCTCAGACCTCTCTCCTGTCCACACAGCCACCAGGTGTCTGCTAATGGGATGGTCTGAGTGTCCAATGCACCCTCAGGAGGAGAGGTACCCATTAAGTGTCTTTTACTTGGGGTTACATCCCATGTCTGAGTGCAGTTGCCTTGGAAGTGGCCAACCGGGTGAGTGCCCACCCACATGAAACATTCATAACTCAGATGGTCCTGCATTATAAGCTGTTGCAGTGTAGGTGTCTGGCATCTTTTATTTATAGCCCATGGTCTGCTGTAATTGCATTCAGAGGCAAGCTTGCTTTGATCAAACTGCGAGGAAGCCTGATATAACATACACCAATAGGGGCACATTGGCGCATTGTTCAGACAGTTTCGATAACAGGGATCCGTGGTAACACAAGTCCCTAGGTGACAAACCCTAGCCTCAAATGCACGCGGGCATCATTGCTCACATCGCTCCATGTGCTCCCTTCGCCACTGCGCACAAGTGGAAGAATTATAAGGCATGGGGACTACATGCTGCGCAGGGTTTGCCCTTGAGCACAGGTAGGGGACTACATGCTGCGCAGGGTTTGCCCTTGAGCACAGGTAGCAATTCTGTCTTTCCATCGTGCTTGCTGTATACATTGCCCATTGGTACCATGTGTTCTCTTGTTGTGGCAAAAAGGTGTGTGTGTTACTTATCTTACTGCGTGCTCCTGAGCTTCCCAGGGTTATATCATTCCCATGCCATATCCTCCACGTTGATGGTTTCTAAATCTGCGCTAGAGTAGGTGGGTGTGTCATCCTGTGGGGCAGAACTGGTTGTACCCAAACCGTCCCCACTATCTGAAGGAGTACTACTATCCACAATTTCATTCTCAGAGTCATCAGAATTACCAAAGACTTCCCTTACCACCAGGTCGAATTCCTGTGCTGCAGTGTCAGCTTCCTGTTCCTCCTGGCTGGCCTCTGCAATCTGCTCCTCCTCACCACTTACCTCTGGTTCCGCCTCTGACTGTACCTGCGGAACTGCCTTAGTGCAGTGGTTGAGATGATACCAAGTGGAACGCCCTTCCACCTGAACCGCAGTGGGTGATGCCTTGATTACCGTGAAAGGCCCTTCCCTTCTTGGTTCGTTCCACTTCCTTCGAAACGCTCACACATAGACCTGATCTCCTGGTCGGATTGGTCCTTCCCTTCGGACGGTCTCCGGCTCTTTCTGTTTTTCCTGCGTATAGATAGACTTATGTATCATAGTTAGTTGCCACATGTATTGTCTTAGTTCAAGTTCCAATTGCTCTAAACTGGGTCCCCTATATGGTCCTCTCCATTGGGGCATTGGCATGGGCCTCCCAGTTAGCATTTCATGTGGTGTCAAGCATGTTACTCGATTAGCCTGCATACGGTAACTCATTAGTGCTAACGGTAATGCATCAACCCAATTCAGTCTAGTCTCTGCACAAATTTTGTTCAGCTTGGCCTTCAGAGTGCAATTGATTCTTTCCACCATGCCCTGTGACTGTGGGTGGTACACACATCCAAACCTTTGCTCTATTTTCAGTACCTGTAATACCAATTTGACCACCTTTTGGATGAAGGCCGAACCGTTGTCCGAACTAATCTCCATAGGTATTCCAAATCTAGGGATCACTTCATTTGTCAGGAACTTTACCACTGTTCCTGCCCCTTGATCCTTCGAGGGCACTGCCTCTACCCACCTGCTGAACCTGTCAATTACCACCAGAATGTATCCTTTCCCTCTTACCGTCTTTATCATATCTATGTAGTCGATCACCAGATGTTGAAATGGTCCTTCAGGCACGGGTATGTGACCTATTGGGGTTGCAATCCCCCTTCGAACATTATTCTGTGCACAAACCTCGCATTGTGCTAAAACATAGTCTACCGAAGCCTGTAAGTAAGGTGACCAGAAACCATCCTTTTTTATTTTCCTTATTACTTCCCCCCTTGCACAATGGTCCACTCCATGTGCTTCTGAGATTAGGATAGTCAACAAAGGAGTAGGTGCTACCCACAAACCATCCTCCATGCTCCACAGGCCTTCTGAGTTCTGCTTGGCCCCCGTCGCCTCCACATTGTTTGCTCTGCCAACGTTGCCCTACCTTGCATTTCAACCAGGTCCTCTATCATGGGTTCCGGCTCTAGGCTTACCTGGGGTGCAATAACAGCTGATGTACACCCAGATGCTTTCCTGGCCGCTTCGTCTGCAGCTTGATTTCCTTTGGTTATCACATCATTCCCTTTCTTATGTGCCTGGCATTTCACTATAGCCAGTGCTTGGGGTTTCATAAGTGCTTTTATTAAGTCTGAAATTTGCTGACAATGCTGTATGGGGTCTCCATTACTTTTCCTGAAATCTCTCTGTTTCCACACTGCCCCAAACAGATGACACACCCCATGGGCATATGCCGAATCAGTGTAAATGTCTACTTTCTCACCTTCCATCATCTCACATGCTGCTGTCAAAGCCTTGAGTTCTGCTAAATGAGTGGAGCATGGTTGTGGACAAGCTTCCACTCTGATGGTCTTGAAGCTTGACTGGTCCTGCTGTACTATTGAGAATCCTGCATGATTTCCATCATAATCCCTATGGCAAGAACCATCTACAAACAAAACCTTTTTATCCGAATCCTCTAGTGGCTCTGACCGTAAATCTGCTCTGAGCTTGGCAAATGTCATCGTTTTCCCTACACAATCATGGGGTTCTCCTTCGCAGCTCAAAGGGACATAATCAGCTACGTTGCTGGTGGTACATCTTTGTATGGTTACATCCGGAAATGTCAACAGCATCTGATACGCTGCTATCCTCGCTGGTGTTAGCACAAATTTCCCTCTATCCAGCAATTCTGCTACCTTGTGGTGTGTGTACAGAATCACAGGATAACCCATAGTTACAGATGATGCCTTCTCATACGCATAGTACAGCGCTGCCAATCCCTGATAACAAGGTGGATACCCCTGGGCCACCTCGTCCAGTTTTGCACTGTAGTACGCTATCGGCTGCTTCGCTTTCCCTGTACCTGTTTCTTGTGTCAGCACTGCTGCGGCATAGCCTTCCCATTGATTAGATACATACAGATGGAAAGCCTTTTCATAGTCAGGCAAAGCTAATGCCGGGGCTGACTGCAATTCCTGTTTAATAGTGTTGAAAGCTATCTCCGCCTCCTCTTTCCACTGCAGGCTAGTTCTCAAATTGGTATGGCCTGCTTCCTTCATTATCTTCCTTGGTGGTGCTACAATCTCAGCATATTCTCCAATCCAGTCTGAGCTATATCCTGTCATTCCCAGAAACGTCATCATCTGCCCTACTGTTTGGGGCTTTGCAGCTTTAGTTATCGCCTCAATCTGACTCAGCACTATTGCCTTCACACCTCTAGATACCATCCTCCCTAAGTATTCCACCTGCTGCTTGCAAAACTGCAGTTTTTTCTTAGATACTTTATGTCCTCCATACACCAGTTTCTCTAAAAGTGTCATAGTACCCTGTTCACACTGCTCCTCACTTTCAGAGCAAATCAACAAATCATCCACATACTGTATCAGTGTACTTTCCAGCGGAATGCCATCCAAATCTTCCTTCAATACTTGGTTAAAAACATGTGGCCAATGCTTAAATCCTTGTGGCATTCTAGTGTAGGTGTACTGGTTGCCTCTGTATGTAAATGCAAACAAATACTGACACTGTTCGGCTAGGGGAATGCTGAAGAAAGCCGAACACAAATCAATCACTGAAAAGTAGCTCGCTTCTGGCGGGATATTAGTCAGCAGTGTGTGTGGATTCAGGACCACTGCTGCCAAATCCTCCACTACTTCATTCACTTCTCGTAAGTCATGCACCAGTCTCCACTTAGACTTGTCCGCTTCTGGGACAGGCAACAGCGGAGTATTGCAGGGGCTGTTTACCCTCTTAAGTACTCCTGCCTCTAACAGTCCCTGTATTGTCGGCGCTATACCTTCCTCTGCTTCCGGTCTTAAAGGATATTGTGGTCTCCTAGGTGGAACTGCTCCTTTCTTTAACCGTACCTCCACCGGACTGGCTGTTTTTATTTTCCCCACGTCCATGTCATGTTGCGACCACAGAATAGATGGCAACTTGTCCAATCTTTTATCTTTCTGCTGGCCCTCTGCCTGCCCCAACAACGGCATGTGTGGCTGAGGAGTTACTTCGACCTCCTTCATAGTTCCTGTCACATCTATGTTTACCCCTATCTTAATGTAGTTGTTGTCTCCAGATATTCATACCTCAGGCATAACCTTTCTCCAAACCGTTACGGTGCTTACCTGCTTTACTAGGGGTCCTAGGTCTTTAGACTGGTATCCCTCATTTACCAGCAGGGATATGTGGGGTACAGCTTCCGGTATCCTGTACCATTCCTTCAAAAAGGTATTCTACCTGACTTGCAGGGCCGCCCCCTGCTTCCCAATTACTATGGCTTCCCCTTTCAGGTGTTGTTGAATATCTGTCCTCATGTTCCATCTCCTCTCTACCTCCTTATTCTGAATCTCATCGAAAATTACAGCACAATGTAACTCAGATTTGGGCGCTACAGCCTCAGGTAATATGGCCTGCACACCCTGTTTCCACTTTTCCCAGGTATCCCAGATCTGATCTTCTATGTCCCCTATCCAAAAAGCATTGGCTCTCTTATCTTCTCGCACTATCAATTGAGCCCCTGCTCTTTCCACACTCAGCCCATTTCTGGTGCATTCTAATTTTAATTCCAGTTTCAATAAGGCATCTCTGCCTAACAAATTAATTGGAGTTCCTTTAGATACTAGTACTGGCAAAACAATTCCTTTATTTCCCATTCTCAAATGCACTGGAGCCGTGCACTGTGTCAACTGTGTTTTCCCCGAGAACCCTACCGTCTTAATAAACCTTCCTGACATGGGAAGGTGAAGGGCATACTGTGGCTGTACACAAGTGTACGTGGCTCCAGTATCTACCATCACTGGTGTCAGTTGCCCTTCTAACATAACCTGAACCATAGGTTCCTCCTCTGCCTCCCTCATTATCATCGGGTAATGTCCCTTCCCACTCGAGTTCTCGGGCCACCCCTAATACCTTGCATAGGGATTTACAGGTCCGCTCGGACCCCCAGGAGCCGGCATGTAGCCAAACTGTGGCTCCCTTGCCATCGGCTCCTGCTGATACGAGACGGGCCATGGTTTAAATGGGCAGTCTTTCTTCATGTGTCCAGGCTGACTGCATCCCCAGCACAATCTTTCTATCTCTCTTTCCCCCTGTCTCCTCACTAATCCTCTCTGCCCATAACTCCTCTGTCCCCCTCCTTGGGAGTTCCAGTCCTGTCTGGGCTGTTGCTTAAATCTACTCTGTCCCCAATAGGGCATCTGTGGAAATGCTCCGCCGAAGACATTCATTATTGGCATGGGGTTTTCTGGCCCCTGACTGACAGAATGACCGGTTCCTCCATCTAGCAGTGCTTCATTCACTTTAATGGCTGTACTCACACTGGTGGTAGCTGGCAGCATCTTTTTGCTTTTCTCTTTTTCCTTCTTTTTCAGTTCTTTGAGCTGCATTTGCAATAGCTTTTGCTGCACCTCTTCTTGCTGCTCAGCCAGCTTTCGTTTGTCTCTCTGATATTTCTCCACCGCGTGGACTACGTGATCGCTGAATGCCTGTGGGGTCAGCGACGACAGCCCAACCACTTCCTCCAATTTAGTTTTGACTTGCGGAGGCATTGAGTCCAGAATGCTTTGTCGGAACAGTGAGTTCAGAAACAAGCTATTTTCCACCTCTTGCTCAGTCTCCAGTCTCCACCTTTTCAACTGGTTTTCTACATAGGCTGCTGGGTTTTCAGTGTCTCCCAGTGGATCCCCCTTTAAGGCTTTGGGGTCTACTCTGGGTGGATAAAGCTTCCTGAGGGCCTGCCATACCCTCTGCCTCACTGGATCAAAATTGGTCCCATCAGTCTGTGGGCTGTCCACATTCTGTAAGCCAGCCATTTCCATCAGTTCTTTTAGCTTGGAAGTTCCCATCAACCTGATCAGCAGTGCCTTCAAATCTCCCATAGCCAACAATCGTCCCATTGTTTCCTCCTCGAAGGCTCTAATCCACTTTCCTGCCCCCTTGTGCAGACTAGGCAGAGTATTTTTCAGCCCTTCCAGGTCCTGGGATCCCCAAGGGATATACTGTACTTGTCCTGATCCTTTTACCAGCAGTGGCAGCATTTCCTTCTCTCCGTTCCATGTAATCAAGCTTCCTTCCTCACCTGATTCTTCATCTATTGCTGACCCTATTTCTACTGGCTGCCACTCATACCTCCTTGGGGTATACCTTCTCCCTTGCTCCTTCTTTCCTCTAGTCCCCTCTTCCATCTCCAATATCTACCTCTCTGTTCTCTCTCGTGCTTCCTCCAAACTCTTGTCTCCTACCTTCCTCCAACTTCCTCTCAACTCTCTCCGTTCTTGCCGTCTAGACGATTCCTGTTCTCTTCTAGTCTGTCCATCTCTACAGTATAACTGATACTCCTCATAATCCCTCTTCTCTCTCAGCTGCTGTAGCCTTTCCACTTCTCTTACCATCTCTCTTCTTTCCTGTTCCAGCCTCATCTTTTCTCCCTCTATCTCGTTCCTCAGCACCTCTCTCACCCTCTCATATTTCCTTCTTTCCTCCTCAGGGTCCCAGACCTCTACTTCCCCCTGCAGGATTACTGTTCCTGATATAATGGGGCACTGCTTGGGTGTTCCCTGCTCATAATAGGGAGGGGGTCTTTCTACTTCTTTCAGATCTGGGTATGGAGCTGAAGCCGGATACCTGTTAGGCTTTTCCTCTCCCCCACCCGACTGTTTTCCCTGTTCCCTTGTGCCTTTTTCGTTTATTATCCATATCCTGCCTGTCTTTCTCAATCTCTCTCCCTCCATCCTAAAAAGTTTCAATACTTCCATCTCCTGCTCTCTCCTTTCCTCCCTTGTCTTGGACTTATCGTTTGGTTTATGATTTTTAATTAGTGCTTCCATCTCTTCACACAAGCTTACATCGAATGTCCCTTCTTTTGGCCATTTCGTGAGCAGGTTTTTGGTTCTTTTTTCCCATTTCTCTGAAATTGCAGTGATCTCACCTCTACTTACCTGAAATTTCTTGCACAGTATGTCTACTGTTGTTCCTTTTTCTTCCGCCATATTATTTTCTTCTTCTCTTAGGTATTATTTCTTTAAAAAGTCTCACAATTCAAATACTTCCCTGATCCTATCTCTACGCCTGGCCCTACAGTTTATTCTACCAGTGTTCAAGCAATTTATCAAATTCTTCTTACCTTCTATTCCGTTCTGTCCGAGCAGCCCTCAACCTAGGGCAGTACTCACAGAACTTTCTCTTCACTTTCCCTGCCCATTCAGCCCTTCGTTTCGTGCAAAGCGGTATCCACAGGGACTTACCAACACCACGTGGAATTTTCTTTACTCAACTTCTTATTACCTTATTCGTACTTACCCCCACTGCAGTGTTCTCGATCAATCTTCTGAGCCTCCCGTCAAACACTCAATTCTGCCAGATTCTTTGGATCGGAGAGACCCTTCGGCAGTTGCTACACACTTCTGAGTCCCCGAGACCCCCAAAACCAACAGAATTTTAGTCCAAGTTGTCGCAAAAAGCGCTTACCTTTTTCCTGGGTGCACCCGTAATTCTGTTAGCTCTGTGAGGGCTCCCGAGAGACCGGGAAGCGGCCTCAACCCGCCGAATCCTTTTCGCGGGTCTCTTTCTGATCCTGTTCGTGACGACAATTTTGTCGTGGTTACTTGAAATGACCAGGAGACGCAGACTCTTTCAAGAAGTTTAAACCTTTATTTGCAAACAAAGGCTGAGGCAATCAATGAACTTGTCACCGAAAGCCCACCGAGCTCCGGTGTACAGCATTCTTTATAGTAATTTCTTATCTCAGTTACATTTCGGTTTTATCAGCATACCCAATCAATTTTTAGTTGCATATCATCTATACATTAACTAATCAATCGCTCTTGCCTAGGTCTCATTGCGCCACCAGTATTTCTTTCCGGTTCACATCTTGGGCCTCATTCCTGGCCACAGTTGTTTCTCAGTCAGCCTCCTTAACCTCCCTCACGTTACATCTTCTGCTCATACCATCCTGTCCGCCACCGTTATCTCTTAATAAACAAAGGCTGAGTATAATATATGGAGTACATTTCAGCTAATTAGTGCTGCTAGCTAAACAGGTGTTCTTTAAGTATGTAGCTAAGAGAATACAAGGTATCTAGTTAAAACAATACATAGCAAAATGTGTCTAGTAAACTAATACATAGTAATATTCAGTACATAGAAGTGATTACATAGTATAGTAAATAGCCAGTACATAGTGGTTAAATTTCAGGTATATATAGTGATTATGTCAGGTATATTTCTCAATATAATCTGTCAGTTTGTGTACATTGCCAAGACACACCTCTCCTATCACCACCCAGCCCAGATCCAGGCGTTGTGCAAAGGGGGCGTCGTGTGGTCCATTGACCTGCTGCCTAACCTTGTGCACCTGGAGAACATCTCTTCCGAGTAGCAGGAGTATTTCTGCTTTTGGATCCAGTTCTGGGATGTGCTTGGCGATGTGGTGGAGATGCGGCTGGTGTTGTACTACGCTTGGAGTCGGGATCTCAGTGTGGTTATTCGAAATTTCATTGCACTCTAAGAGTGGAGGGAGACAGATAACAACTTTACCATCCAGCAACTCGAGCTGGAAGCCTTCTGCTTTCCTGCCATATGTTTCTACGTTGCCTAAGTAAGTTCTAAGGTAGTATGGGAACTGATTACTCTCTATGTTGAACAAGTCGAAGAACTCTGGTCTGATCCTCTCCCTCCCCGCCGTCCCCTTGTGAGGGTGAAGGAGCTTTGTCGGTTTGCGGTAACGGGCCGGGATGCATGGCCCCATCGTGATTAGTGCTATTACATTCCGAGCACTTCACAGGGATCGTACACTCTCTAGCAAGGTGAGAGGTAGAGGAACAGCATTTAAAACATATTTTTTTCTCCTTGAGAAGGGCCATTCTCTCGTCAAAGGATTTTTTTCTAAACGTTCTGCATTTTTTGAGGGGGTGGGGTTTGTTGTGCAATGGACAATTCTTGCTAGGGTCATTGTTAGTTGTAGAGACTTCAGTTTTACACACTGCGACAGGTTTATTGATGTTAAAATTGTTCAAAGTGGATTTGACTGGCTTGGTGTAAATTGTACTGCTACCTTGACTCATGAAGCTAGGGTCATTTCACTTCTTCGCCTCCTTGCACACAAACCTAGTGAAATACTTAAAGGGAGGAAATCGACCATCGTTCTCTTCTTTGTACTCTGAGCCAACAGACACCCACCTTTCCTGCATCCCAAATGGAAGTTTGTCCACAATTGGTCTAATTCTGTATGAAGTATCTAGATACAATAGGCCAGTTAAATAGCCATCTTCTTTAGTGCCTACAATCTCCATGAGGAAATCTCTGAGTTCTCTTAATTTAGTGTGGTCCTTGGCTGTCACCCTAGGAAAATTTTCCAGCCATCGAAATAGTGCAGTTTCAATAATTTCAGGGGCCGCATAGCACTCCCGAAGTCTCTACCATGCTTTGCGTAAGGCTAGCTTGGGGTTGTTGGTGTACACTGAACGTATGCGTCTCACCTGTTCACATGATTCTTTTCCCAGCCATTTTGTCAAAAGATCCAACTCTTGGGTTGCTTCGAGCTGGACTCCGCCGGTAGCGTTGGCGAATGAGGAGTACCATGCACGGTAATGTTCAGGCTTATCGTCAAACTGGTATAGTCCTGAAGTGATGAGATCTTGTCGTGCTAAATACTGTGCCATGGGTTCAACTGCAAGTGGCACACTGGCTGGCGGAATATGTCGGCGGATACATGACTGAGGGTGTACGTTCGTTATGAGATTTGCTGTTCTGAATTCAGCCTTTGCCTCCTCTCTCGCCAAATCTGGTAAGTTTGGTGTTGAGAAGTATTTGTCGTCAGCCCTTTCATTCTCGATTTCATCTCAAAGTTGCAAGCGTGAATTGTCTTCCTCAGATGGATGCAATGCAATTGGGCTTCTCTTTGACTCCTCATGAAATGGGACATTAGCAAATAAGTATGGAGAGGAAGAACGAATCTTCAGGTCCATTTGAGATTGGACGTATTTGCTAGTGCGTTCCAATCTGGTCCTTTCTGAAGTAGATTTTACTTCATCTAGAACGTGCATTCCTTCAGCACTTTCTAATATTTCTGCTTCCACCCTGGCAGCTTTGGCTTCTCAGTGTAGCATCAGCACTTCTAACTCTGCTTCTATCCTTACCCTTTCCAACTGGTTTTCAGCTTCTCTGGCAGCCTCTTCCCTTTCTCTGGCAGCCTTTTCCCTTTGGTTTTTGGCTTCTCTGGCAGCCTTTTCCATTTTCAATTTTGCTTCCTGTTCGGCGTACGACACTCGCACCTTGGCGGTTTCTGCTTTAGCTCTTGCAGGGCAGCCTTATTTGCTGATGCCCTACTGCTCCTGGTGCTGGATGGCAATGATTTGACACTTGATCACGTGGCCATCGTACCACTTGTCGAAACACCTGGTAATGCCGCCTTTTCACTGTAGTGTTCTCATACAGGTGTAGGAACTTTGAACTAAACACCGAGGTAAACCACAGTCAATGAGGGCACGATCACAGTAAGATTAACAGTTTACTGTTCACTCTTCCACATGATGATGAAAACTGTTGATAAAACAATACAAAATATATACAGTATTTGTTTTCTTCTTGGCATCACATTTACATCACAAATACTTGTAAAAGTAAAACTACAACAAACTATATTACATTATAGTACAACATACAGTTAGAATCTACCTACGCCATCAACTGGCTTTAAATACACTTCACACAAACTATCCAGCAACTCTTTCAATAGCACAAGAAAATAAACTTTATCAACCGTCATTACTTTTAACAGAATCAATGTTAACATTTTTACTTCAACATATCGATTATCTTATTAACTTATGGCATTGCTTCTATGATGTTTCTTAGTGTGTAGAATGAAAACTTTTCTCGCGCTGATCCTGCACACACAAGCCCCCTCCTTCCCATTTCTCCAAACCGGTATTTTCCCACAAGATGCGGCGAAACCGGGTGTGACATCATCGCATGCCGCGTTACATCACAGGCAACGAATTTACTTTCAACAACCTTAACTTTAACTAGAAAATAATTACAAACGGATTACTAAAGTGAAAATGTAATAAAGCTAAACAAATGCCTTAGGTCAACACAAGCCTGCTGGCCCAATCTTTCACACTTATCTTGAGAACAATAACTAATCGACAACATTGATGTAATAACTTAAATTTAATTTCAGTCTTTAATATTTGATTTAATATTCATTTAATATTTAAAATCTGTTAACAAAAGCTTTGTATAAATGCATCTTTGGCCAGGCTTGAATGAGCTTGATATGAATAATTCGAAAGCAGCCTGTGACTGATGATGTAGCCCCCTGAGGGATTCACTTGGATGATTTAATCAGGAATAATAATTAATAATTACAACCAACTCTCACTAATCTTATTTGTGTGAATATTAATGACTGTAACTTGCAGGAAGGTAGTTCTCATGAACATGGTCTTGGGAAGGACCTGTGGCTGGTCTGTTGCTTCACTGCAATGTAGGTTAAATGACGCACTGGTATTCTCCAGAGTTAGACCATACTTGTTTAATCTATGATCCTTTATTAAACATTGGGTAGCATTTACAATGCAGCTTCTATATGTTGGATGAATATGAAGAGGTTAATCATTTTGTTGCTCAGAACAGTAGGCTGTTGATATCTTGGTTTGAGTAAGTCACAACAACTGTATATGCATTTTTGGCCCATTTCACTTGTATTTATTTATATGCATACTGACTTGTGGCCAGCTATCCACACTACAAAAGGTGATGGATACTGCCCAGTCCATTACAGGAAAAGTCCTCCCTACCATTGAACAGACCTGCAAGGAGCGCTGTCACAAAAAAAGCAGCACCCATCATCAAGGACCCCACCATCCAAGCCATGCTGGCTTGTTGAGTGGGATCCAGGATCAGCCATGCTGGAATGATGGAGCAGACTCAATGGGCTGAATGGCCTAATTCTGCTCCTATGTCTCATAGTCTTAGGGACTCCTGGTAGCCCAAGCCAGAAAGGCCAGCAGGATGGTACCTTGATTTCCACCAGCTGGCTGCCCCACCGTACAGAATGACTATAGCAGTGAGACTGGCAGGATGTTACATATTCCATATGACTACAGCTCACACTGATGTTAAGCCAACACTCAGAGCTTTCCCATCAGTCCCTTTGTCCGGTTTATCTTCCTGCAGTCTATTCTATCACATACTGTCTGCCCATTAATGTGGATGGCATAGAGGCACAGCTCCAGTAACCTGTGCTCAACCCTGATCTCCAGTGCTATCTCCGTCGAGTTAACATGTTCTCCCTGTGACTGCATGGGCTTCCAGCCATGTCCAAAAGATGTGTAGCTGATGGTTGGCAATTAACAGGACACTGCAAGTTACCTCTAGAGTGTGGATGAGTAGCAGAACTGGCGAGGAGAGCAGGGTTGATGGGCATGAGGAGAAAATAAAATGGAATTAGAACATAAAATATTAAACGCAGTACAGCACAAGCACTTCGGCCCACGATCTTGTGCTGACCCTATAACATAGTCCAGATCAATCTAACCCTTCCCTCCTACAGAACCCTCTACTTTTCTATCATCCATGTACTTTTCTAAGAGTTTCTTAAATATCCCTAATGTATCTGCCTCTACTGCCACACACAGAGCATACAGAGCATTCCACACACTCACAATTCTCTGAAGAAAAATGAATTTCTGATATCCCTCCCCACCCCATGCTTTTCTTCAACCACTGTAAAATTATTCTCTTGGACCCTGGCTCCCAGGAGGCAATATACTATCCGGGAATCTCATTCTCACCCATGGAACCTCCAATCTGTTCCCTAACTAGCAAATCCCCTATCACCACAGTGCACCTCTTCTTCCCTCTTCCCTTCTGTGTCACAGAGCAAGACTCAGTGCCAGAGACACGATCACTGTGATTTTCCAATGTTAGGTCATCCCCTGCTGACAGTATCCAAAGTGATACACCTGTTGTTGAGGGAGATGGCCACAGAGGTACTCTGCACTGGCTTCTTAACTCTTTTCCCCTTCCTCTCACCCGGTTTCCTGTGCCCTCTATCTTGTGTGTAACTACCTCTCTATATGGTTTATCTATCACCACTTCAGCCTTTTAAATCATCTGAATTTCATCCAGTTCCAGCTCCAACTCCTTAACATGGTTTGTTAGAAGCTGCAGCTGGATGTAGTTCTCACAGCAGAAGTGGTCAGGGATACTGGATGTCTCCCTTCTTTCCCACATCCTGTAAAAGGAGCATTGAACTATCCTGCCTGACATCTCTGTTGTCCTAGCTGAGCAGAAATAAAGAAGAGAAGGAAAAATCTTGAGCTTTTCTTTTTTTGCTTTCTCTGTGTGAAGCCTTGAAGAGCTGAAGCCTTAAGATCACTACTCTGATTATGTCCACTCAGAAGATGGCCGCTGTGCTTGCTCATGCCTTCCTTTAAAATGCTCTTACTAATCAATCTCAAACGCCAACTGGCCACTGGTCAAAGCTCTATTACGCTGCCGTGACCCACTCCTGCCAATTATCCTCAGGCAGTGGACCTGATTGAAGTCCCCTCCTCTCCAGTTTTCCGATGTCTGGATTGGCCGCTGGTCAAAGCTCTCCTAAATGTTCCTTTACCTTAAGATCCCTATTCAAATCTGTTCATTACACAATGCTCAATTGGGAATTGCCTTTTCCTTAGCGGGATTATCCACAAGCTGCTCTGAAAAGTCTTCTCATAAGCATTCTATAAATTCCCTTTCTTGGAATCTAGCACCAACATTCTACCTGCATATTCAAATCCCCCATGACTCTCATTAACATTCTCCTTTTTACATACTCTTTTATCTCCCCTTGTAATTTGTACCACACATCCTGGCTACTGTCAGGAAGCTTGTATAACTCCCATCAGTGTCTTTTGACACTTGTATTTTCTTCCTCACAAGGATTCTACATCCTCCAATCCTTCTTCATCTTCTTCTTCAGCCCATTGCCCTACTGGGACATAGGCCACTGACAACAGCTCACTAGAGTACTCACTCCTGGGCCAGTCTCCCATGTTATCCCCAGGTATAGCCCATATCCTTCCTCTCCCATGGATAAGGTCTTGGGAGCTTCTGTTGGTGTTTTTGTAGCCCTGGGATTTTTCAGGATGGGATTGCTAGCCCCATGCCCAATGCCCAATCCTTCTCCTTTTGCAGCCAGGCTTAGAACCGCCCACACTGGAACTATCTTCTGATCCTCTTTCTCATGATTTCACTTCAATTTTTACAGCAGAGCCACCCCACCCTGTTCGGCTACCTGCCTGTCCTTTTGCTATAATGTATATCTTTGGATGTAAAGCTCCCAACTCCCAAATATGATCTTCTTTCATCCATGACTCAGTGATGCCCACAAGGTCATACTTGCCAACCTCTAACTGTGCTACAAGATCACCTGTCTTATTCCATATACTGTGTGCATTCAGATGTAACATCTTCAGTTCTGTATTCGTCACCCTTTCTGATTTTGCCCCCATGTTACATTTCAACGCATCCCACTGACTGCAATTTTGCCCTGTCATCTGCTTGTCCATCCTCACAATCTCACTACATACTGCATCTACTTGTATACCTACTGTCCCAACCTCATCCCTATCATTCCAGTTCCTATCCCCCTGCCAAATTAGTTTAAGCCCTCCCTAACAGCTCTCACAAACCTGCCTGCAAGGACATTAATTCCCCTCAGGTTCACATGTAATGAGTCCTTTTTGTATAGGTCATACCTTCCCCGAAAAGATCCCAATGAACCAGAAATCTGAAACTCTGTTCCCTGCACCAATTCTTCAGTCATGCATTCATCTGCCAAATCATCCCATCCTTACCCTCACTGGCATGTGGCGCAGGCAGCAGTCCAGAGATTACTGCCCAGAAGGTCCTGCTTTTCAGCTCTCTGTCTAACTCCCTATATTCTCTCTTCAGGACTTCCTTCCTTTTCCTATCTATGTTGTTGGTGCCAATATGTGCCTCAACTTCTGACTGTTCACTCTCCTCCTTGATGTAACCTGATCTGATACATCCCTGATCCTGGAATCTGGGAGGCAACATACCACCAGTGTGTCTATTTCACATCCACAGAGTCTTTTGTCTGCTCCTCAAACTATCCCTTATCACTACTGCGCTCTTCTTCTACCCCTTCTCCCCCCCCCCCCCCCACAACCTTCTGAGCCACAGAGCCAGGCTCCTTGCCCGAGACCCGTTTCCTTGTTAGGCTGGCCTATTCAGCAATATACTTACTATTGAGGAGAACTGCCACAGGGCTACTCTGCATTGGCAGCCTATTTCCTTTCACTCTCCCCACAGTCACCCTGGTACCTGCCTTCTGCAACTTTGGGCTGACCATCTCCTTATTCTCCTGTATAAGCCAAAGGTCATCCAGCTGCAGCTTCAGTTCCTAACATGCTTTCTAAAGAACTGCATCCTCATGCACATGTAGTTATCTGGGAGACAAAATGTCTCCCAGAGTTCCCACATATCACATAAAGAACATACCACTAGCCCTGGACCCACTTTCACTGCACTGGCAATGTTCTAATAGACAAACAAAGAAAAGAAAGCTTACCAGCAACTTAATTAGAGCCTTTGCCCCTTCTCGTGTAAGCCTCTTCTGCAAAGCCTGACCACTCAATGGGGGCCCACTCATACAATAACCGCTCATGCCTCACTTCTTTGCCAAGTGCCTAATAGACTATTATGATTGAAGCCTGCTGAAAAGTCCCGAAAGGCCCTGAGATCTTTTCCACAAGCCAGTTCTCCCGATTATTGAAGCTCTCCATTGAACATAGAACCAGTGCAGCCCAGAGGGAGCAGAGGAGGCTTGGGGACTGGAGCGGGGGGGGGGGGGGGAGGGGTTAGACCTAATTTAGGTATACACAAATGTGAGAGTCATAAAGAGGGTAAATAGTAAGAAACCTTTCCCCATAAAGCTGGCATCCAAAACCAGAGGGCATAGATTTAAGATGAGGAGTAAAAGGGGTTGTGGGATCTGAGGAAAAATTGCTGTGCCTAGCAGGTGCTTGCAATCTGGAACATACTGCCTGAGTTGATGATACGGCGGATATACAGTTACTGGATGAATACTTGAATTGTCAAGTTGTAGTACAGGTACCTGCTGGTTGGTATGGATATGGTGGCCTGCTTTCCTGTGAATGACTATAACTCTGTGACCTGTTGTGTGAGATGAATTATTCTGTGTTGGAAGTTCTATTTGAATTTTCACAATGTGACAAAGGACTTTGCATATTACCATAAGTTCCTTGCAGCAAACACAATGAATATGTGTTTTAAAGCTCTAACAAAATAACCTGAACCAAATTCTTTGTTTTACTGCACCTGTTGTATTTCTTGCAGCTCTATTGCATTTCATTATTTTCCTGTGAAAGCCTGCAAGAAAATGAAACTGGAAGTAGTATATGGTGATATATATAACATACACACACATTGACAATAAATTCACTTTAAGTTTGACTCTGGCAGACTAATAATGCTTTAGAACAGGGGCTCTCAACCTTTATGCCAGAGAACAACACCATTAAGTAAGGGATCTGTGGGCTCCAGGTAGGGAACCCCTGCTTTAGAAAACATTTTGTTCCTGGCATTTGCAGGATTCCCTGTGAATGTGGAGCAGAGTATATCAGCCAGATTGGACGCACAGTGTAATCCTGCATCAAGGAGCACAGGAGGTGTATCCATTTGAGTAACCTGGAGAAATTGGTGGTAGCAGAACATTGTATTCACAATGGCCCTAGGATTGACTTCAATGGCACAAAACTACTGTGCTGTGCCAATGGCTTTTGGGACCGCCTGATAAAGGATGCCATTGAAATAAAATTAGGGGGAAAGAATTTTAATAAAGACGAAGATCTTGCTCTAAATAGAAACTGAATTCGATTGTAAACAAGATGGGAGAGAGTAAACCTGATTGGATGAAGACTAACCAATCAGGATGGATGGACTATGGGGGTATAAATACCACAGGACTAGACATACCCAGGTATCATCCCTGATGAAGATGGCAGAGTTTGTCATTGAAACGTCAGTTATAATCGATACTTGTACACGGCTGGAAGCCTAACAGAAGTTTATTTGACTTATTTCATTAATTTACAATTGAGATGCTACATTGAGAAAAGATTTTAATGTTTCATTTTAAAACAAATCAAATCCAAGTTACAAGGATCTTTCTGAGTGGTGAGTTCATTGTGGAGATGAGGCCACACAGTTGGCAGGCAGTAACAAACAGCAACTGTGACCTGAATCAGAATCAGAATCCGGTTTAAAATCACTGGCATACGTCATGAAATCAGTTGTCATTTTGCAAAACTGAGACCATGAGTATGGGTGGGCTGTAATACTTGCCAAATCAGCTTTTCAGTGAGACATTTAGGAAAAATGGTTGCATTTACTACTGCAGGACTGATGGTTAAACAGCAAACTTGCTGTGTGAGGAGAATTACAGAAGAATTAATGCACCGGTATAATGAACGTCTGGGTTATTTTTATTCCCTCTAGAACAAGGCTACAGAAATTTAAAAAGCAAGGATTTTTACCCAGATTTTGACATTGTAAGAATTTTACAGTGATCTTAATATTTAAACAGCTTTTACCTGTGGTTAAAGTAGCTGGTTGCATGCAACTGTACACTGTTACACTGTTTTGACTGGCAAGCTAAACTAGGTGAGGGTAGAGGGTTTGCCTCAAATGCCGGTGAGTTAGGGATATTCCTATCCGAGCAGCAAAGTCAGTTTTGGTGGACTGGGTGAATGAGATCGCCAGTAAGACCCAATGGCCAGTAAGTCTGTTCTGCAGTGCTCCGTGGAGAGCAAAGGGCTTGGTGAGGTACAGAAGATGCTGTGGCCATCTCCTGCAACCAAGGAGGTCTCCAGATGTGACAGTCACTCATACCACTGGAATAGGGTTTCTGAGATTGAGAGAGTGGAACTGCCCCAGTGCAAAGGTTTTTCCACTTTAAAATGTCAAGGGGGGCTGGATGGAACCAAACGCAGGATGCAGACACTGAAGTACTAGGGGGAGGACAGGATGGGGATGCCATGGCATTTAAGGGTAGAGCTGGGGTTCAGGTAGATAGAGTGTCGGAGCAGGCTCCTGGGGTTCAGGCCGGCAGAGCGGAGCGGGCTCCCGGGGTTCAGGCCAGCAGAGCGGAGCGGGCTCCCGGGGTTCAGGCCAGCAGAGCGGAGCGGGCTCCCGGGGTTCAGGCCAGCAGAGCGGAGCGGGCTCCCGGGGTTCAGGCCGGCAGAGCGGAGCGGGCTCCCGGGGTTCAGGCAGGCAGAGCGGAGCGGGCTCCCGGGGTTCAGGCAGGCAGAGCGGAGTGGGCTCCCGGGGTTCAGGCAGGCAGGTAGACACGTCCTCGAGGTTCAGGCAGGCAGGTAGACAGGTTTAGGTGGCGATAGGCTAGCAGAGAGCCCTCCCTGGGTGGGCCGCATGTATCCCGGGTAGGGGCGCCTCCCAGGTGGAAACACCGGAGGCCTGGGCATGATGCGGATCCCTAGGCAGGTGTGGGGCACTATCCCAGGGTTTGGGCGGAAGAGAAGGAGGAGGCAGAACCCCCGCCGGGCCACGGCGGGTCGGCCGGATCCGCCCGATGGAGGCAAGTGATAGGAATGGGCAGAACCCCCGCCAGGCCACGGCGGGTCAGCCAAACATACCCGACAGGGGCAAGGGGTAGGAACGGGCATAGGTCCAGGTTGACCAACACAACAGCCATGACAACGGGAAATTCGGAAACGGCCGGCAAACAGCGCAACCGCGCGAAAAACAAAACCGAACGGAGAAGCGGGACCAGCGCATGGGAAGAAAGGTGGGAGCGGACCAACCTGGCAGTACTGGTACGGGGCAGAGAAGCATGATGAGGAGTAGATCTGAGCCCGGGCAGGATAACAGAATGCAGAGAAGAGTTTGGAGCCGGCAGAGAAACAGGAAACAGAACAAAACAACCACCTGCCTGGTCCCAATCCCAAGGTCCCTTATAAACAGGTATGACTGTTATAAACAGTCACAGGTGTGCCTCCTTGAGCCAGGAGGGTCCTAACTAGATCACGGGTGACGGGAGGGACAACTGCAAGACCCAGAGTCCGGAGCCCTCGGACCGGATCAAAACCCGGAACACGGTTCCGGACCGGACCCTGACAGTACCCCCCCCCCCCCCCCCCAAAGGGAGCCTCCTGGCAACCAAAGCGGGGCTGGAGGGCCAGGGATGGTACGAGGGGGTGGGGGGGGAATATTCAGAACAGAGAGGACCACAGGGTAACGGGAACTAGCCTCCAGTGCCTGTGCCGCTGGGTCCATGCGTGGGGTGGTCATTCTGTCAAGGGGGGCTGGATGGACCCAAACGCAGGACGCAGACACTGAAGTACTGGGGGAGGGCAGGATGGGGATGCCATGGCACTTTAGGGTACAGCTGGGGTTCAGGTAGATAGAGTTCAGGCAGGCAGAGTGGAGCGAGCTCCCGGGGTTCAGGCAGGCAGGCAGGCTCCCGTGGTCCAGGCAGGCAGGTCCCCGGGGTTCAGTCAGGCAGGTCCCCCGGGGTTCAGTCAGGTCCCCGGGGTTCAGTCAGGTCCCCGGGGTTCAGTCAGTCAGGTCCTCGGGGTTCAGTCAGGTCCTCGGGGTTCAGTCAGGCAGGTCCCCGGGGTTCAGTCAGTCAGGTCCCCGGGGTTCAGTCAGGTCCCCGGGTTCAGTCAGGCAGGTCCCCCGGGTTCAGTCAGGCAGGTCCTCGGGGTTCAGTCAGGCAGGTCCCCGGGTTCAGTCAGTCAGGTCCCCGGGGTTCAGTCAGGCAGGTCCTCGGGGTTCAGTCAGACAGGTCCCCGGGTTCAGTCAGGCAGGTCCCCCGGGTTCAGTCAGGCAGGTCCCCCGGTTCAGTCAGTCAGGTCCCCCGGGTTCAGTCAGACAGGTCCCCCGGGTTCAGTCAGTCAGGTCCCCGGGGTTCAGTCAGGGAGGTCCCCGGGGTTCAGTCAGGCAGGTCCCCGGGTTCAGGCTGACAGGTCCCCGGGGTTCAGTCAGGCAGGTCCCCGGGATTCAGTCAGGCAGGTCCCCCGGGTTCAGTCAGGCAGGTCCCCGGGGTTCAGTCAGTCAGGTCCCCGGGGTTCAGTCAGGCAGGTCCTCGGGGTTCAGTCAGACAGGTCCCCGGGTTCAGTCAGGCAGGTCCCCCGGGTTCAGTCAGGCAGGTCCCCCGGTTCAGTCAGTCAGGTCCCCGGGTTCAGTCAGTCAGGTCCCCGGGGTTCAGTCAGACAGGTCCCCCGGGTTCAGTCAGTCAGGTCCCCGGGGTTCAGTCAGGCAGGTCCCCGGGTTCAGGCTGACAGGTCCCCGGGGTTCAGTCAGGCAGGTCCCCGGGGTTCAGTCAGGCAGGTCCCCAGGGTTCAGTCAGTCAGGTCCCCGGGTTCAGTCAGGCAGGTCCCCGGGGTTCAGTCAGGTCCCCGGGGTTCAGTCAGGCAGGTCCCCCGGGTTCAGTCAGGCAGGTCCCCGGGGTTCAGTCAGTCAGGTCCCCCGGGTTCAGTCAGGCAGGTCCCCGGGGTTCAGTCAGGTCCCTGGGGTTCAGTCAGGCAGGTCCCCCGGGTTCAGTCAGTCAGGTCCCCGGGGTTCAGTCAGTCAGGTCCCCCGGGTTCAGTCAGGCAGGTCCCCGGGGTTCAGTCAGGTCCCCGGGGTTCAGTCAGGCAGGTCCCCGGGTTCAGTCAGGCAGGTCCCCCGGGTTCAGTCAGGCAGGTCCCCCGGTTCAGTCAGTCAGGTCCCCGGGTTCAGTCAGTCAGGTCCCCGGGGTTCAGTCAGACAGGTCCCCCGGGTTCAGTCAGTCAGGTCCCCGGGGTTCAGTCAGGCAGGTCCCCGGGGTTCAGTCAGGCAGGTCCCCGGGTTCAGGCTGACAGGTCCCCGGGGTTCAGTCAGGCAGGTCCCCGGGGTTCAGTCAGGCAGGTCCCCCGGGTTCAGTCAGGCAGGTCCCCGGGGATCAGTCAGTCAGGTCCCCCGGGTTCAGTCAGGCAGGTCCCTGGGGTTCAGTCAGGTCCCCGGGGTTCAGTCAGGCAGGTCCCCCGGGTTCAGTCAGGCAGGTCCCCGGGGTTCAGTCAGGTCCCCGGGGTTCAGTCAGGCAGGTCCCCGGGGTTCAGTCAGGCAGGTCCCCCGTGTTCAGTCAGTCAGGTCCCCGGGGATCAGTCAGTCAGGTCCCCGGGGTTCAGTCAGTCAGGTCCTCGGGGTTCAGTCAGACAGGTCCCCGGGGTTCAGTCAGTCAGGTCCTCGGGGTTCAGTCAGACAGGTCCCCCGGGTTCAGTCAGTCAGGTCCCCGGGGTTCAGTCAGTCAGGTCCCCGGGTTCAGTCAGTCAGGTCCCCCGGGTTCAGTCAGGCAGGTCCCCGGGGTTCAGTCAGGCAGGTCCCCCGGGTTCAGTCAGGCAGGTCCCCGGGGTTCAGTCAGGCAGGTCCCCCGGGTTCAGTCAGGCAGGTCCCCGGGGTTCAGTCAGGCAGGTCCCCCGGGTTCAGTCAGGCAGGTCCCCGGGGTTCAGTCAGGCAGGTCCCCCGGGTTCAGTCTGGCAGGTCCCCGGGGTTCAGTCAGGCAGGTCCCCCGGGTTCAGTCAGTCAGGTCCCCGGGGTTCAGTCAGGCAGGTCCCCGGGGTTCAGTCAGTCAGGTCCTCGGGGTTCAGTCAGTCAGGCAAGTCCTCGGGGTTCAGTCAGGGAGGTCCTCGGGGTTCAGTCAGACAGGTCCCCGGGGTTCAGTCAGGCAGGTCCCCGGGGTTCAGTCAGGCAGGTCCCCCGGGTTCAGTCAGGCAGGTCCCCGGGGTTCAGTCAGGCACGTCCCCCGGGTTCAGTCAGGCAGGTCCCCGGGGTTCAGTCAGGCAGGTCCCCCGGGTTCAGTCAGGCAGGTCCCCGGGGTTCAGTCAGGCAGGTCCCCCGGGTTCAGTCAGTCAGGTCCCCGGGGTTCAGTCAGGCAGGTCCCCCGGGTTCAGTCAGGCAGGTCCCCGGGGTTCAGTCAGGCAGGTCCTCGGGGTTCAGTCAGGCAGGTCCCCCGGGTTCAGTCAGGCAGGTCCCCGGGGTTCAGTCAGGCAGGTCCCCGGGGTTCAGTCAGTCAGGTCCCCGGGGTTCAGTCAGTCAGGTCCTCGGGGTTCAGTCAGTCAGGCAAGTCCTCGGGGTTCAGTCAGGCAGGTCCTCGGGGTTCAGTCAGGCAGGTCCCCCGGGTTCAGTCAGGCAGGTCCCCGGGGTTCAGTCAGGCAGGTCCCCCGGGTTCAGTCAGGCAGGTCCCCGGGGTTCAGTCAGGCAGGTCCCCCGGGTTCAGTCAGTCAGGTCCCCGGGGTTCAGTCAGGCAGGTCCCCGGGGTTCAGTCAGGCAGGTCCTCGGGGTTCAGTCAGTCAGGTCCCCCGGGTTCAGTCAGGCAGGTCCCCGGGGTTCAGTCAGGCAGGTCCCCGGGTTCAGTCAGTCAGGTCCCCGGGGTTCAGTCAGGCAGGTCCCCGGGGTTCAGTCAGGCAGGTCCCCCGGGTTCAGTCAGGCAGTTCCCCGGGGTTCAGTCAGGCAGGTCCCCGGGGTTCAGTCAGGCAGGTCCTCGGAGTTCAGTCAGTCAGGTCCCCCGGGTTCAGTCAGGCAGGTCCCCGGGGTTCAGTCAGGCAGGTCCCCGGGGTTCAGTCAGGCAGGTCCCCGTGTTCAGTCAGTCAGGTCCCCGGGGTTCAGTCAGGCAGGTCCTCGGGGTTCAGTCAGTCAGGTCCCCCGGGTTCAGTCAGGCAGGTCCCCGGGGTTCAGTCAGGCAGGTCCTCGGGGTTCAGTCAGTCAGGTCCCCCGGGTTCAGTCAGGCAGGTCCCCGGGTTCAGGCAGGCAGGTAGACACGTCCTCGAGGTTCAGGCAGGCAGGTAGACAGGTCTAGGTGGCGATAGGCTAGCAGAGAGCCCTCCCTGGGTGGGCCGCGTGTATCCCGGGTAGGGCCGCCTCCCAGGTGGAAACACCGGAGGCCTGGGCATGATGCGGACCCCTAGGCGGGTGTGGGGCACTATCCCAGGGTTTGGGCGGAAGAGAAGGAGGGGGCAGAACCCCCGCCGGGCCACGGCGGGTCGGCCGGATCCGCCCGACAGAGGCGAGGGATAGGAACGGGCATAGGTCCAGGTCGACCAACACAACAGCCATGACAACGGGAAATTCGGAAACAGCTGGCAGACAGCGCGACTGCACAAAAAACAAAACCGAGCGGAGAAGCGGGACCAGCGCATGGGAAGAAAGGTGGGAGCGGACCAACCTGGCAGTACTTGCTGCCACGTATTTGCTGCACAAATCACTCTCTCACCTAGATGGGGTCAGTTGTGCTGTGAGGATTACATTCCTTGACTTCTCTAGTGCCTTTAACACCATCCAGCCCAAGATCTTAAAGCACAAACTAACGGAGATGGGAGTAGACTCTCACATGGTGGATTGGATAGTGGACTATTTGACAGATAGACCTCAGTATGTGCGGTTGGGAGACTGTAGGTCTGACACGGTGGTCAGCAGCACAGGAGCGCCACAGGGAACCGTACTCTCTCCGGTCCTGTTCACCCTGTACACATCAGACTTCCAATATAACTCGGAGTCCTGCCATGTGCAGAAGTTCGCTGATGACACGGCCATAGTGGGGTGTGTCAGGAATGGACAGGAGGAGGAGTATAGGAAACTGATACAGGACTTTGTGATATGGTGCAACTCAAACTACCTGCGTCTCAATGTCACCAAGACCAAGGAGATGGTGGTGGACTTTAGGAGATCTAGGCCTCATATGGAGCCAGTGATCATTAATGGAGAATGTGTGGAGCAGGTTAAGACCTACAAGTATCTGGGAGTACAGTTGGACGAGAAGCTAGACTGGACTGCCAACACAGATGCCTTGTGCAGGAAGGCACAGAGTCAACTGTACTTCCTTAGAAGGTTGGCGTCATTCAATGTCTGCAGTGAGATGCTGAAGATGTTCTATAGGTCAGTTGTTGAGAGCGCCCTCTTCTTTGTGGTGGCGTGTTGGGGAGGAAGCATTAAGAAGAAGGACGCCTCGCGTCTTAATAAGCTGATAAGGAAGGCGGGCTCTGTCGTGGGCAAAGTACTGGAGAGTTTAACATCGGTAGCTGAGCGAAGGGCGCTGAGTAGGCTATGGTCAATTATGGAAAACCCTGAACATCCTCTACATAGCACCATCCAGAGACAGAGAAGCAGTTTCAGCGACAGGTTACTGTCGATGCAATGCTCCTCAGACAGGATGAAGAGGTCAATACTCCCCAATGCCATTAGGCTTTACAATTCAACTGCCAGGACTTAAGAACTTTTTTTTAAAGCTATTATTAATGCTTTTTGAGTTAGTGATTTAGATGCATATCATATTATTACTGAGTTAAGTATTGTATGTAATGAGTTTTTGCTACAACAAGTGTATGGGACATTGGAAAAAATGTTGAATTTCCCCATGGGGATGAATAAAGTATCTATCTATCTATCTATCTATCTACTGGTACGGGGCAGAGAAGCACGATGAGGAGTAGATCTGAGCCCGGGCAGGATAACAGAATGCAGAGACGAGCTCGGAGCCGGCGGAAAAACGGGAAACAGAAAACAACCACCTGCCTGGTCCCAGTCCCAAGGTCCCTTATAAACACCTGCAGCTCAGTGAGTCACAGGTGTGCCTCCTTGAGCCAGGAGGGTCCTAACTAGATCACAGGTGACGGGAGGGACAACTGCAAGACCCAGAGTCCGGAGCCCCCGGACCGGATCAAAACCTGGAACGCGGTTCCAGACCGGACCGGACCGGACCCTGACATAAAAGCTTTCCCACACAGGTTCTCACTGTCATAGTTAAAATCGCCGGACAACCAACACAATATTTGTACAGACATCCAAATTCACTGAAGGAGGAATTGAGGATTTTTATGACAAATATGATAAATGATATCAACAAGAACCAGAGTATATGCCCACAAATGCACACACTTAGCATATATTAAAATGGACCAATCCATTCTTCAATAAGCTTTAGATCGTTGTAGAATATATTTAGTGTTTATGCCACTCCTTACCTCTCCTCAGACCTAATCTACTACACAGACCTAATCCAGGATAAAACCATGCTTATTTATTCCCTGCCTTGACCTATCTCCAGCCGCTTTGTGTTCCAGTGCATTCAATTAAATTCCTTATTTTGACTTGCACATCTTCATATCCTTGCTTTGCATGGCTCTCATCATATCCTTCCCACCTTGTACTTCAGTTTTTCTGGCCAGGAGAACTGCCACTCCCCACCGTTGATTACATTACAACTTTGCACTCTCAAACCAGTCCTCCTTGTTTGATCCATCATTGTCAAAATTGTTTTCAACACCTTTAATAATGGTGCTCTCGATGTGGGCTCCTCTACATTGGTGAGACCTGAGGTAGATTGGGAGACTGCTCTGTGGAGGACTTTTGCTCCATCCTCAAAAAGCAGAAGTTCCCAATGGCCAACCATTTTAATTCCCATCCCCATTCCCATTCCCATTCCAACATTTTAATTCCCATCCCCATTCCCATTCCAATCTATCATTCCATGGCCTCCTCTTCCATTGCAATGAGACCACTCTAAGACTGGAGAAGCAACACTTCGTATTCCATTGAGATAGCCTCCAGCCTGATGGCACGAACGTCAATTTCTCCAACTTCCAGTAATTCCCCCCCCCCCCCACCCCCGTCCTCTTCTTCAGTTCTACACTCAGGCCTCTTCTTTTCCGCATTTGCCTTCCGCTGGTGCCCTATCTCCTTCCCTTTCTCCCATGGTCCACTTTTCTCTCTGAGCAGATTCCTTCTTCTCCAGCCCTTTTCCTTTTCCATCTATCAGCTCTTAGCTTCTTACTTCATCCCCCACTCCACCCACCCAGTTTCACCTATCACCTTTTAGTTTGTACTCCTTCCCTTCCCCCACCTTACTCTGACATCTTCCCCGATCCTTTCCTGATGAAGATTCTCGGCCCAAAACTTCAACTGTTGTCAGATCTGCTGATTTCCTGCAACACTTTGTGTGTTGCTCTGGATTTCCTATATCTGCAAAATCTCTTGCGTCTCAACATTTTAGGAACAGCTTCTTCTCCTTACTTATCGGACTTCTGAATGGTCAATGAGCCATGAACGCCACCTCACGATTTTTGCCCGCAGTTTGCACTTCTTATTTAATTTAATTTTTTAATACTATACTCGTCTCTGCATTCTTTTATAGTATATTTTATGTACGTATTGCACTGTACTGGTATCACAAAGACGACAAATTTCACAAACTATGTCAGTGATGATGAACTTGATTCTGATTCATTCAGTTCTTTCACCCCACCAGGTTTACCGACTGAATTAAAGTGTGAAACAGCAGGGTCTCCATCTCAGTTTGTGACGCAGGCACTGGGGAGAATTTCAGGGTGAAGGAGATGATCTGGAAGAGAGAGGTCTTGGGGGAATAGGGCAATGGGCAGGGATAGAATACCAGTGAACGATGTTGATGCCTTTCAAGAGAGGGTAAAGCCAAGTTGCAAAATGTGTCCTTATGCATTTTAAATACATTCAGATGCTTGAATTGGTAAAACTGGCCGCTCTTCCTCAGTCATGTCCTTTTCAGGGTGGACATGGGTATAAGGCCACTCTAAATGAAGACGTAGAGACATAAGCAATGCACACAAAATGCTGGAGGAGCTCAGCAAGTCAGGCAGCATCTATGGAAATGAATAAACTGTCGATGTTTTGGGCCGAGACCTTTCTTCAGGACTGAGGAGGATGGGGAAGATGACAGAATAATAAAGGTCGGGAGGGGGAAGGAGGCTAGCTGGAAGGTGAAGCCAAGTGGGTGGGAAAGTTCAAAGGCTGGAGAAGAAGGAATCTGATAGGAGAGGAGAGTGGACCATAGGAGAAAGGGAAGGAGGAGGGGAGCCAGGTGATAGGCAGGTGAGAAGAGGTAAAGTGTAAGAGGGGGGAACAGAGGAAGAGGGAGGGTGGGGTTGGTATTTTATTTAAATAAAGGCATAATTGAGATACATCTCTGAATGTTTCAATTGCATTGGATGTTCCAGCAGTAACTAGTCACATGGCCTCCCCACCGGCTGTTGAATGGTAAGAAGCACGGATTTTAGTTCTTATTCAGGGGTTCAGCAGCTGCATTGGTTTAACAGGTAACGCTTTTAGTGGAAATTATCAATAACTCAAGGGCAGATGTCCAATTGGATGATCCAGCTTTAGGAGTAATCATTTTTATTTCCTGGTTTCCTAAAACAAGTAACGTTCAACATCAGTGATCAATCCACTCTTCCAGTTTAATACAGTGGGAAATATTTTCTGAGTTGGCTATGAGAATTTAATTGTGTTATGAGGTGGTTTGTATTGTTACACCATCGTGTGAATTTCACTCATTAATTGTGAATTTCATTAATTCTCAGTTTAAAATCAGCTCTAAACTGTGCAATATACACACCAATGATGAACAGTTGAACTCCTTATGAGAATGACTGTCCTTAATGTCCTTAATTCATATTCAGATTTATATTTATTTATCATATGCAAGTTAAAACATACAGTGAAATATGTTATTTGTGTTAGCAACTAGCACACCCAAGGATGTGCATGGAGCATCCCACCAATGTCACCACACGTTCCAGTGGCAATGTAGCATGACCACAATGTTCAACACAACAAAACAACACAACAGCATGACACATCACAACAGTACAACCCAACAATACGACACAACAAGGCACAACAAAACGATATGATACGACATGACACTACACAACAATACAACCCAATACAACACAATAATACAACAACACGACAGAACACAGCAACAACATAACACCACGACACAACAACATAACAACACAATACAACAACAACAACACAACATAACAACACGTAACTCAACACAGAACAACATAAGCAGCAACAACAGGAACAGGACAAAACAAATTCCTTTCCCAGCCTCCCTCTCAACCACAGTACTTGACCAACTAACATACACAGAATGCGAGCGGAACTCAGCAGGCCAGGCAGCATCTATGGAATAGAGTCAACGGTTGACGTTTTGGGCCGAGATCCTTCATCAGGCATTTGACGCTGTGTTTTACCATTTAGCCGTAAAGTAATATTAGTAATCTATGTTTTACTAGGTGGTGGTTGGCATCTTTCTGTCTCGATATCATCATCGTAAGCCTGGGTGTAGTATATGGGGATCCTAAGATTCCCAGTCATCAGGATTCCTCTTTTGGTCTCGTTAGTGTAGTCTAAAGGAAAGCTTATGAAGCAATACATTTGGCACCAGCTTGGCTGCAGGAGCTGCCAGCAGGTTGTTCAATGGTGTCCAGCTGCTTCAGGGGCTCCACTCTGGATTTGCTGTCAGGGTTTACTCCTGTAGCCATCATCTCTCCCGAGGCTGCCCACAAGACAGTGGGGTTATTTACCTATAGTCGCGGATCTGGTTCACGAGCTCCAGGGCGTGTGGTCCTGTGTGCTATGTGTGCAGGGGCCTGACCTCCTCCCCATCCTCTGTGGTTCAGCCCGAGTCCGAAAGGAGCTCAGTTCCCATGTGTTACCAACGAGGAGCCACTGCACGAGGCTTGCTGTTGGAGAGGCTGTGTACTGGCAGGTGGAGACTTACACATTCAGCTCTCATTTTTGCAAGACCACTAGCCTATGGTGGAAGCTGAAAGTGAGATCAACCAGCATTACCCTCTATTCTACCACACCAGACACATCACAGCAACCATTTTGACACCAGGTAGCCCTAAAACAATATCAGGGAGTTTGGGGTGAAAATGCCCACTGGATGGTGACATCTGGTTCAAAGATCTTTAAAGCAGGTATCTTTGATAAGTGGTAAGTGCCATAAAAGAGATTTCTTTTCTTGGATATTCAATTGCAATATCACTGTCGACTCCTTGCCATCTCCTTTGAGAACCACTATTGAACTGAAATCGAAACTGGACTTGCCAATTAAGTACTGTTGTCCAAGTCAGCACAGCAGCCATATGTGGGCTCCTGCCCATAGAACAGCACTCAAGATGTTCAAAAGTTCAAAGGCTCAAAGGTTAATTTATTATCAAAGTATACAACTCTGAAATTCTTATTCTCCAGATAGCCACAAGAGCAAGAAAGAAAAGAACGGGAGCACAGTTATCGACCCCTAAATCCCTTCTCGCTGCACAATAAAGTGAACAAAAACAGAACAGGCGCATCAACCTCCAGAGTCCCCTGTCCCCCACACAAAAAACCGAGAAAGTTCGGGTGAAAAAACATAAGAAAATACAAGACTGAAAAACGTCTATAGTCCAAGTCCATATCCAAAACGCAGAAAACCTGGCTAATTCTCCAGGCCCAGGAAAAAGCTTTTCCCTCTCCTGCAGTGAACAATCCCACAGCGATCAAAAGGCAAGTCATCCCTCCCCGTAACAGAACAATCCACCGGTGATCAAAAGGGAGTCATCCCTCCCCGTAACAGAACAATCCACCGGTGATCAAAAGGGAGTCTTCCCTCTCTGTAGCAGAGAAATCCCACAACAGTCAAAAGATAGTCTCCCTGTCTGGCAGCAGAGTGATCCCCTAGCAATAAAAAGACAGGGAGCTGGCGCGCACCTTACACATTCACCTTGATGGTTCAATCTCCCTTTTTGTTTTATTCAGCAAACAATAGAAGCTTTAACCGGTGAAGTGGAGTTGAACACTGGCTCACGCCCCATCACACGAATTTCTTACCATGAGGTTCCTGCACTCTGCCTCTGTCCACTGGAATCGTCTGGAGATGGCAGAGCATTGAAACACCCAAACAATTTCCTAACTGCAACTCCCAGGCTCCAGCAGTTCCAGAATCACAGTCAAGGTGAAAAGCAAATGTAAAAGGTATAACAGAAGTGAAATATATGGTTTCATGATCTATCCAGAAGATGTCAACTGAAGCAGTGTTGTATGCAGGCACCATCTTGGCTGGAAGTCCAGTTAGAAAGAGGTGACATAGGATTGGAAGATGTAGAATCCTAGTCGGTAGAGTTAAAAAATTGCAAGGCTAAAAAGACGCTGATGAGAGTTATATACAGGCCCCCAAACATTAGACAGGATGTGGCATGTAAGCTTCAACAGGAATTATAAAAGGCATCAAATAAGGGCAATGCTACAACGATCATAGGGGATTCAATGTGCAGGTGGTTGGGAAAATCAGAATGGAGCTGAATCCCAAGAGAGGGAATTTGTAGAACACTTAGTAGAAGACTTTTTAGAGCAATTTGTGGTCAAGCCAACTGGGGGAAAAGTAATTCTGGACTGGGTGTTGTGTAATGAACCAGATTTGATGAGGGAGCTCAAGGTAAAGGAACCCTTAAGAGACAGTGATCATAATATTATAGATTTCACCCTGCGGTTTGAGAGGAAGAAAAAAAGTCAGATGTATCCGTATTACAGTGAAGTAAAGAGAGTTACAGGAGCATGACAGAAGAGCAGGCTAAAGTTGATTGGAAGGGGACACTAGCAAGGATGACGGAGAACTGCAATGGCTGGAGATTCTGGGGACAATTTGGAAGGCTCAGTAAAGATACATCACAAACGTAATGTGCTGGTTAAGATTTCCACTGCTAGTGCTGTATGGTTTTTCATTTAGTAGCTTTTTGTAAACGCAGTGTGTCCTTCTGGTAGAATGTTTTGGTTTCAGCTGAAGATAAGGGGCTATGGTGTTCAGCTTAGGAATGTTGTGTCAGCCAATTAGGATGGTGGAATTGGGAGAAAATTCTAGAGAGAGCAGGGCAGAAGGAGATCTGTGATGACACTGGAGGGTTCATGGTCTTTTAGGGGGAAGATGTGGAGAACAGAAAATCGGGAGAGACTCAAAGAATTTGATCTGACTGGAAGACGTGATTTACTGGAGTGCTTTGCGAAACAAAGGAGTTCAAGATGGAAAGCTCCACAGGTGATTGGTGATGAGAATTCAGCGCCTTGAGTAACAAACATTCCCAGCTTTTGGAAAATGCAAGTGCACATTTAAGACAGGTTTAACTGTAATGGGCCCTTTTATTTTTTTCCTTTTTTCTCTTAATAACTGTTTGATAAAGCTGAAATTAGTAAATACACTTTCTTTATAATTTTATGCAGTGTATGATCTGTTATTTCCTGCTGATTGATAATTCTGTATGGTCATTATTTATACAGCATTCACTCAAACTGAGGTTTCTTTAATCACAACATTCCTGTTTGGTTGAACCACAAATCACACCAACCCTAGACGTATATTACATAAGAACATAAGAAATACGAGCAGAAGTAGGCCACCTGGCCCATCGAGCCTGCCCTGTCATTCAATAAGATCATGGCTGATCCGTCCGTAAACTCAGCTCCAACTACCTGCCTTTTCCCCATAACCCTTAATTCCCCTGCTATGTGAAAACCTATCTAACTGTATCTTAAATATATTTAGTGAAGAAGCCTCAACTGCTTCCCTGGGCAGAGAATTCCACAGATTCACCACTCTCTGGGAAACTCAGTTTCTCCTCATCTCTGTCCTAAATCTTCTCCCCTGAGTCTTGAGGCAATGTCTCTGTTGTTTGTGAAAAGTGGCCTGCTCACCGCTGAGTAACGTGGCTGTTAGCAGAGCTGGCTAACGAGTCAAGTTTGCATCCGAGCTCGGTGAGGGGGCTAGAGAAAAGTGAGGACGAGGCAACCATTGCAGACAAGGGACCTTAAAGGTAGCATTAAAATAAAACAAGGGGTATATAATTCAGCAAAAAGTAGTGGAAAATTGGAGGATTGGGAAGCTTTTAAAAAACACCAGAAGGCAACTAATAAAGCAATAAGGAGAGAAAAAGTGAAATATGTAGGTGAGTTAGACAAAAATATAGAAGAGGATACCAACAATTTTTTTCATATATATTAAGAGTGAGAGAGAGGTGAAGGTGGATATTGGACCATTGAAAAATGACACTGGAGAGGTACTGATGGGGGAACAAAGAAATGGTGGATGAAAATACATTTTTCTGAATGACAATGCCACAGTTGTCATCAATTCATCAAAACCTTCATTATACCAGACATACCCAAATTAAAAGCCATGGATGAACCAGAATATTCATAGTCTCCTGAGGGCTAGATCTGTGGCATTCAAGACTGGTGATGCAGAACTATACAAGACATCCAGGTATAACCTACAGAAGGTTATCTCCAGAGCAAAAAACCCCGCAATTCCAATGGAGGTTAGAGATGGAATCAGAAGCACATCAGCTCTGGCAGGATTTGCAGGCCAATATTTCCTACAAAGCAAAACCTAACATCATGAGTGAAAGTGATGCTTCCCTCCGCAATGAGCTCCATGTGCATATGCATGTTTTGAAAGCAAACATAAACTCTGCTGCATCTGGTTACCCTGTGACCTCTGTCTCAGAGGCCGATGTCAGAGCATCTTTCAAGAGCGTGGACCCTTACAAGGTGTCAGGCCCTGAGGTTGTACCGGTAGGGCTCTAAAAACCTGTGCCATCCAACTGGTGGAAGTATTCACGGATATTTTCAGTCTCTCACTGATGTAGTCGGAAGTTCCCACCTGCTTCAAAAGGGCAACAATCATACCAGTGCCCAAGAAGAGTAAGGTAAGCTGTATCAACGAATATTGCCGTGTGACACTCACATCTGCTGTAATGAATTGCTTTGAGAGGTTGGCCATGGCTAGAATCAACTCGTGCCTGAGCAAGGTTCTGGACCCACTGCAATTTGCCTTTCATCACTATAGGTCTACAGCAGATGCAATCTCACTGGCTTTCCACTTGGCCTTGGATCAAATAGACAACAGAAATACTTTCGCCAGGCTGTTTATCAACTAGATCAGATTTCAACAGAATTGTACCCTCAATTTTAATCAACAAGCTCCGAAACCTGGGTCACTGTACCCCACTCTGCAACTGGATCCTTGACTTACTTACTGGGAACTACAATCTGCGCGGACCAGGTCCTCCTCGCTGACAAGCAACACTGGCGCACCCCAAGGAAGTGTTGCAGAACAGCCTTTTTGGCCGTTGGATCTCAAGTTTGATCTCATTCGCTCAATCTGCTGGAGCTGACTTCACCTGCTTGGACAGGCATGTCCCTACTTCACCGGGAATGAAGGCCGTCGGCTGCCCTCGCGTGGTTTAGCCCACCTGCTGAAGTGGTGTACCATGGTGTGGCCACAGTTACATTCAGACAGCTACTTAAAGCCACAGGTGAGAGTTAAGTGTCTGGTGGAGATCTAAAATGTGAGCTGCCCTATAATAGACACAAGTCCCTTCACCAGAGGTGCTACCCCTCCCTGGATAACCCTTATACAACTGCGTACACTGGATGAATTTCTCCATTGATAACTATTAGGAACTAATACACAGTTTTATAGTACTGTAGTAGCATTGGAACTGTTGTAATCTGTTCTGTATTTCATTTAAATACATAATTTGTTAGTTAAAGGGTATTTTGTCTTTTTATCCATTTCCATGAAACTTTGACTAATTGGGGCAGCCACTTAATTGGGCCAAAATGTACTGGTCCCGTTGTGTCCAAAGTAATCAGAATCCACTGTACATAGTACACACAGACACAGACACAGACACACATACACACACACACACACACACACACACACACACACACACACACACACACAGCACTAAATATCTATATCTATATATATATACATACACAGTGTATCAATATACTGTACTGTATAGAGGTACATATATAAAATGAATTCTGTGTTGTGTTGCTGAGCATTTAAGCATCCTGCCAAGCGTTGTGTACCTGCTATGTTGGTGCCAGCATGTGTAAATGACGCACCCTTGCCGTCTGTCTCCAGCACACCCTTTGCTGTGTTGGCTGTTTACGCAAATGACACATTTCACTGTTTCTACATGTTCATGTGATAAATAATCAATTCTTGAATATTGAAGCTTATTATTGTGCAAGCTTTCTGTGTCTGTTCCTCCTGCATGGACATCATACCCTGTTTATATTGGACAGAATTAAATAAAATATAAAATAAATAATTTTTTGTTTCAGAAAACACATAAAAATAATCGCATTAGGTGTGACATGGGTGTATCACCTGTAAGCTAAACTAACTTCAGTATTTTGACCAAAAAGACTTGGTAATTTCACCCAAAGAAAGTTTCCTTCCCTGAAAGACATTAATAACAAGAGTGGGCTTTGAAATAGTCTGGTAGTTTTTGTGATACCTTCCGAAACGGCTTTTATTTTATTATATAACATAAAATATGAACTAATTCTTCCTTAGCCCTTTTCCTGTTTAATGGTCATTTCTTCTCCGATGTACAGATTTGTGGATACTAGTCAACTGCCTTTCAATAAGAGGATGCGATTCATGTAAAAGTTTTGACAGCATGATTCACGGGCTATTCTTTTGGGACAAGCAGGAACTGCAGTTGGATTTGCAGAGGAGCCCAATTTCTTCCTTACCAGTCTGTGATGCAATTGCACTTCCAGTGGGGCTCTCTGGGACCGGGACGTCCAAGCCATTCTGAAGCATTCACACCAAGCTCACCTGACATAGCACAGGGGAGAAAACCTGCTTTGTGTGGAATTGCCGAGTCTTTTGGTCAAAATACTAAATATATTTTCTTCATTATCCTTCTAGCCCATTTGAGGGATTAATATTTACTTTATAAAGTGTTATTTCCCAGTTATTTTGCTATAGTTTTCTCCTTTCCTGAAGGTGTTTGGTTTATATAAAATTATAAAACTATGTTGAACATCCCAAAGTTCCAACTCATCAACTTTCCTTCTCAATTATTTTATTAGAAGGCATCACAACCAAGCCCGCTGTCAACTAGTAATTCTATATATTCAGTTCTAATGAAATATCTCTTCATTTCAGAACCATGAATGAACTTGTTGAATGCTTCCATTATTTTCCTTTATGACTCACAGCGGGAGCCTTCCCAGCACAACACGTATAACAAAATTGTTCTGATTAGTGATCCTTTCTGACAGTTCTGTACTGTTGCATTCTGATACAGTCCAAATCTTATTGGATAATAATCAAAATTTTATTGGATTAAAGTCAATATTTCAGGACTGCATTTGGAATCCTGAAGGATTGGAATCGATATTTTTGCTTTGCAATCAACAATTTTTCTTCAGTGGATTGCAAGCCAGATGTTTTTTAAAGCACTGTATTACAATCATAAGATTTTTTGGGTACTATGCTGGCTTGTATGAATTTGAGCATGATCTTAATTTCAGCAATGGTCTGATTTTTTCCAAAATAGCAACTTATAATAGTTTTCCTTCACTTAAATTTCCACTAGATAATTTTCTTAGAAATTAAAAGAAGATCTTACTTTCTTTTAAGTTTGCACACAAAAGTTTTCACTTTGTTTGGCATTTTTCCAAGTCCTTAACTTTTTGCAATCATGCCTGTGACTGTGCCAAAATTGCTGGATTCTGATGTTTTTGATCTGGGGTTAATCAGAAGTCAAGGGTCAAGCAAAAAGCTTGTTACTCACAGCCATTCATTAAGCATTAGGAGAACACAGGAATTGGAAAAGGAGGGGAGCAGGAGTGGAGCTGAGTAGTGACTGCACAAAAGAACAAAGAAAAGAGAGGGAGCCAACATGTTCTGCTCTTATACCAGTTTCCTAATTCCATTGGATTTCTACAGGTAATAGCCATTCTGCTCAAATTTTGTAGATAAGTGTTAACCAATCATATTGTGGATTTTGAGGTGTGTTTAGGATCATTATCCTGTTGTAACAGCCATCCTCTTTTCATCTTCAGCTTTTTTACAGACGGTGCGATGCTTGCTTCCAGAATTTGCTAGTATTTAATTGAATTAATTCTTCCCTCTACCAGTGAAATGTTCCCATGCCACTTGCTGAAACACAAGCATGAAGCATGATCGATCCACCCCCATGCTTAGCAGTTGGAGAGATGTTCTTTTCGTGAAATTCTGCATCCTTTTTTCTCCAAACATAACTTTGCTCATTGCGGACTAAAAGTTCTATTTTAAATTCATCAGTCCACAGGATTTGTTTCCAAAATGCATTGGACTTGTTTAGATGTTCCTTTGCTAACTTCTGATTCTGAATTTTGTGGTGAGGACGCAGGAAAGGTTTTCTTCTGATGACTCTTCCATGAAGGTCATTTTTGTGCAGGTGTCACTGCACAGTAGAACAATACATCACCACTCCAGAGTCTGCTAAATCTTCCTGAAGGTCTTTTGCAGTCAAATGGGGATTTTGATTTGCCTTTCTAGCAATCCTACGAGCAGTTCTCTCAGAAAGTTTTCTTGGTCTTCCAGACCTCAACTTGACCTCCACCGTTCCTGTTGACTGCTATTTCTTAATTATATTATGAACTCAGGAAACAGCTACCTGAAAATGCTTTGCTATCTTCTTATAGCCTTCTCCTGCTTTATGGGCATCATTTATTTTAATTTTCAGAGTGCTAGGTAGCTGCTTAGAGGAGCCCTTGGCTGCTGACTGTTGGGACAAGGTTTGAGGAGTCAGGGTATTTATAAAGCTTTGAAATTTGCATCACCTGGCCTTTCCTAAAGATGACTGTGAACAAGCCATAGCCCTATCAAGCTAATTAAGGTCTGAGACCTTGGTAAAAGTTATCTGAGAGCTCAAATCTCTTGGGATGCCCAAACTTTTGCATGGAGCTCCTTTCCTTTTTTTCACTCTAAAATTGTACAAAACAAAAATAATACACTAATCTTGCTTAAAATGTTGAAAATAATGTTTCATCTTTAACTTTATGACTTTTGGAGATCAGTTCATCTTCTACTCACTTAACTGTTCACAGTAACAGAAATTTTGACCAGGGGTGCCCAAACTTTTGCATGCCACTGTATTTAACATACAACATGATTCCACAACACAGTACTAAACTGTCACAAAGACTGCATCACCACAACAGATCCTCTTTGCTATGTTAGAATTATTTTTTTTTTACAAAAATGTAAGATTAACTGAAGCACGAGCAATTGAACTGAGGGGAGTGAGAAAAGCTATAGCAAAGCCTAATTCTACCCTCTTGCATCTGATACACCTTTCAGTTCGAATACTAACAGCATAAAACCATAAGACATAGGAGCAGAATTAGGCCATTTAGCCCATTGAGTCTGCTCCGTCATTCAATCATGGCTGATCCTTTTTACCGCTCCTGAATCCCATTCCCTGGCCTTCTCCCCATAACCATTGATGCCATGTCCAATCAATCTCTGCCTTAAATACACGCAATGACCTGGCCTCCACAGCTGCCAGTGGTAACAAATTCCACAAATTCACCACCCTTTGGCTAAAGAAATTTCTCCGCATCTGTGTTTTCAATGGATACCCCTCTATCCTGAGGCTGTGCCCTCATGTCCTAGACTCCCCCACCATGGGAAGCCTCCTTTCCACATCTAATCAGTCTAGGCTTTTCAACATTCAAAAGCTTTCAATGAGATCCCTCCTCATCCTTCTAAATTCCTACCAGTACAGACCCAGAGCCATCAAACATTCCTCGCATGATGACCTTTTCATTTCTGCAATCATCCTTGTGAACCTCCTCTGAACCCTCTCCAATACTAGCACATCTTTTCTTAGACAAGGAGCCCAACTGTTCACAGTATTCAAGATTAGGCCTCACCAGTGCCTTAAAAAGCCTTAGCATCACATTCTTGCTCTTATATTCAAGCCCTCTTGAAATGAATGTTAACATTGCATTTGCTTTCCTCACCACAGACTCAACCTGAAAGTTAATCTTTAGAGTGTTCTGAACAAGGATTCCCAAGTCCCTTTGCATCTCAGATTTTCTCCCTGTTTAGAAAATACTCTGCACATTTATTTGTGCATGAGGCTTGTGTCACCAATGTGCATGACCATGCATTTTCCAGTATTGTATTTCATTTGCCACTTTCTTGCCCATTCTCCTAACTTTTTCTGCAGCCTACCTGTTCCCTCAACACAACCTGCACCTCCACCAATCTTCGTATAATTTGCAAACTTGGCAACAAAGCCATCTATTCCATCATCTAAATCATTTATATACAGGGGTCCCAACAACGACCCCTGTGGAACACCACTAGTTGCTGACAGCCAATCAGACATGGATCCTATTATTCCCACTCGCTGTCTCCTACCAATCGGCCAATGCTCTAACCATGTTAGTAAGTTTACTGTAATACCATGGACACTTAACTTGGTAAGCAGCCTCATGTGTAGCACCTCGTCAAAGGACTTCTGAAAGTCCTGGCACCTGGGAGGCAACATACCATCTGGGTGTCCTATTCACATCCACAGAATCTCCTGTCAGTTCCCCTGACTCCCCTATCACTATCGCTTCCCTCTTCTCCCTCTTTACTTTCTGCACCATGGACCCATGCTCAATGCCAGTAACCTGGTCTCCGTGACATTCCCCTGGGAGGTCATTCCCCACAACTGTATCCAAAACAGTATACTTATTCTTGTGGGGAATGGCCACAGGGGTGCTCTGCACTAATTGCCTATTCACATTTCCATTTCTCCTGACAGTCACCCAGCTACTCACCTCCTGCAATGTCAGGGTAATATCCAAGGTTAGCAATCATCAATGGGAAGCAGGCTGACTCTTTCCTCCTTTCCAGTTAATTTTATCACCTCTACCATTTTCCTTCCTGAAACAATAAAGAGAAAAGTTTATCAGGGGGTATACACTGGATAACCAGCTGTTAAAATTTATTTAGTTTAAGCAGCTGACTGATACAATATTAAACATCTTACAGCACATATAACTTTGAACTGATGGAGAATAACTCTGAGATCTAACCTGTTAGACAAAGAAAGTAACCTTTTTAGCAGCGTAGATATAACTTGGTTGTAAACTCTGGGGCTGCACTGATTAGGTATTTAAAAGTCACTTTCCTTAGAGGGTTGGAGTGGGGTGGGGATGAGGGTTGGGGGGGTGGCTGGGTTAAACAGTCAAAATGTAATCGGCAACTGGTTGTATTGAATGTAATTTGTTGCTGTTGCAATAAAAATTAGTGATAAAAAAAGTCACTTATCCTTGTAGGACAATTTCACGGGAATTATGGCACCCTGTTGTTCATAATGATTCATGATTTAAACTTCAAAGTTCAAAGTAAATTTATTATCAACGTACATATATGTCACCATAAACAACCTGAGTTTCATTTTCTTGAGGCATTCACAGTAAGTACAAGAAACACGATAGAATCCATGAAAGACCGCCCCCACAGGATGGATGACCAATC
Source organism: Hemitrygon akajei (assembly GCF_048418815.1). Taxonomy (NCBI): domain Eukaryota; kingdom Metazoa; phylum Chordata; class Chondrichthyes; order Myliobatiformes; family Dasyatidae; genus Hemitrygon; species Hemitrygon akajei. The sequence continues at coordinate 134,827,038 of NC_133124.1, read as the reverse complement.
AATGTGCAAAAGACAACAAACTGTGCTAGTACAAAATGAAAGATAAAACAATAATAATAATAATAATAAATAAATAAACAATGAATATTGAGAACATGAGATGAGGAGTCCTTGTAAATGAGTCCATAGGTTGCGGGAGCAGTTCAGTGATAGGATGAGTGAAGTTATTCCCTCTGGTTGAAGAACCTGATGGTTGAGGGGCAGTACCTGTTCCTGAACCTGGTGGTGTGGGCCCTGAGGCTCCTGTACCTCCTTCCTGATGTCAGCAGTGAGAAGAGCAGAGCATGGCCTGGATGGTGGGAGTCCTTGATGATGGATGCTGCTTTCCTGCGACAATGCTTCATGCAGATGTGCTCAATGGTGGGGAGGGCTTAACCCCTAATGCATTGGGCTGCACCTACTACTCTTAGTAGGCATTTTCATTCAAGGGCATTGGTGTTTCCATACCAGACCGTGATGTAATCAGACAATACATGCATTCACAAATTATTTGGTAATCAAATCTAAATACAAAGAAACTGAACTATTATTTTCTATTTTGGGCCATTGACAACTTTAAGTCTATTTTTAATTTCACTTTTCCCTCTTATTATGCACTAATATTCTTTCCAGTTCTGAGAGATCACAACGCTTATTTTGTGGCAAAATGCAAAGAAATTCAGGGTGTCACAAGCAAGAGAAAATCTGCAGATGCTGGAAATCCAAGCAACACACACAAAATGCGGGCCGAAATGTCGAGTGTACTTTTTTTCATAGATACTGCCTGGCCAGCTGAGTTCCTCCAGCATGCTGTGTGTGAAGTTCAGGGTGTATTGGCTGAGGCATAATTTTGGGAGATATGCAGAATAGCTACTTATAAATTTAAAGTCTTATGCACTTAACAGAGTTTCCGTTCATTTGAAGTATGATTGCTAAGTGAGATTGTACCTTTCTTGTATGTACCTAATAAAGTGGCCACTGACTATATTTCTGTATGTTCGTGGCCTTCTGCTGGTGCCCATACACTTCAAAGTTCGATGTTTTGTACATTCAGAGCTGCTCTTTTGCACACCACTGTTGTAGTGTGTGGTTATTTGAGTTACTCTCACCAGTCTGGCTATTCTCCTCTGACCTCTCTCATTAACAAGATGTTTTTGCCCACGGAACTACTCACCAGCTGTTTTTTTTTTGTTTCTTGCACCATTCTCTATGAGCTGTCAAAACTGGTGTGCATGAAAATCCTGGGAGATCTAAGATACTCAAACCACCCCATCTGGCACCAGCAATCATTCCACAGTCCAAGTCACTTAGATAACATTTCTTCCCCATTCAGATGTTTGGTCTGAACAACAAATGAGCCTTTTGACCATGCCTGCAGACTTCAATACATTGAGCTGCCTCCATATGATTGGTTTATAATAAATCATTTGCATTAATGAGCAGGTGTATCAGTGTACCTAATAAAGTGGCTACTGAGAGTATGTGTTTCAACAGAAAAGCGGTGGCCCAGAGCCAATTAGAGTGCTGCAATTCATGTCATGGCCTATTGTAAATGAGCACTCCGCAATCTCAAAATCATCCTTTTTCTTTTTCAGCTTTCAGTCAGATGAAGTATATTGTGTGAAGCATTATTTTTGTTGCACTTTACATCCTCTTTATAAGCAAAAAAGCTCGTGGTTCCTTTTAAAGTGTCATTTCAGAATAACTGTCCTCTGGCAGTGTTCAAGATGCAAGTGTGTACTGGGGGCAGCCCGCAAGTGCCACCCCACATTCCGGCGCCAACGTAACATGCCCACAATGCTCAGCAGAACAACACAGGGCACAACAAGCAGAAAATCAACAACAAAACAAGCCCTGCTTCTCCCTTCCACCCTGTCCACTTACCCCAAGACAGGCTTTCTTCTTCAGCCTTCAGCCTCCAGCCTCTAGCAGATTTGGACAAGCAGGCATGTGAGCCTTTGACTACACCAGTGGACTTGCAGAGATTAGTGGACCTGAGGCTCCGGCCAAATGAGCCTTGACTTCTGGACTTCCATTTCGATCCTCTGGCCTTGATTCTCGGGATCATCCCCAGCCCCTGCCGATCACCCAAGTCTAGGCTTTGATCTCTAGACTCTGCCGATGGGATCCTGAGCACTAGGTTTTGAATTCTGGCTCATTGATTCACGAACCCAGGGGATCATATCTCAGTAATGTTGGTAATTTGGCATTTTCAGGATCCTCTGATATTAACCTTGTGCACCTCACAGCATCCCAGAGGAACTTGTATTACTTTTGCATGTTAAGCGACTGATTAACTCCAATGGAAATGTAAAAAGAGCAGTGTAACAACTGATTCATATTTAGCTGACCCTCTTCTAATTCCACAGCAGATTCAAGTTACATCAGCAATAATGCTACACAGATTTAGAATTTTGATTTCAAAATGATAAAGCATTGAGTACAGGAGTTGGGATGTTACGTTGAAGTTGTATAACTTGTTGGCGAGGTCTGATTTGGAGTATTGTGTGCAGTTCAGATCACCTATCTACAAGAAATATATCAATAAGATTGAAAGAATGCCGAGAAAATTTACAAGGATGTTGCGAGGAATTGATGACCTGAGTTATAGGGAAAGGTTGAGTAGGTTAGGACTTTATTCCCAGGAGCGTAGGAGAATGAAGGGAGACTTGATATAAGTATACAAAATCATGAGGGGTATAGATAGCATAAATGCAAGCTGGCTCTTTCCCATTGAGGTTGTGTGAGACTGGAACTAGAGGTAGTAGGTTAAGGGTGAAAGGGAACCTGAGGAGGAACCACTCAGAGGGTGGTGAGGGTGTGGAACGAGCAACTAGCAGATGTGGTAGATGATTTCAGCATTTAAGAGATGTTTAGCTAAGTACATGCTTGGGAGGGGTATGGAGGGCTATGGTTCAGGTGCAGGTCGATGGGACTAGGTAGAATAACAGTTTAGAACAGATTAGATGGGCCGAAGGACATGTTTCTGTGCTGTAGTGGTCTATAACTCTGACTCTATCAAATAAGGATTCTTTTATCATCTCTAAAATGAGAAAGTCAGACAATCAGAGTAACAGCACTATCTTCTCTGATCAGCAAAGGAACACTGATACACAGCAAAGAAATTCAGCTCTGCATTCAGTGACAGTAGGTTTCTCTGCATTCAGTCAGCATCAACATCATGATGGTGTCAAACTGAGCTATTCTTTTTATTATTACGGGAAGTGGGTGTCAGCCAGCATTTATTGCCTTTCTCAGTTCCTCCTGAGATGGTGGTGCTGAGTCACCTTCTTGAATGCCAGTATCCTTCTGGAGAAGTCACACACCAGCAGTGTTGCCAAGTAAGAAGTTCCAGGATTCAAAGTCAAAATCAAATTCCTGGGCCCAGCACATCAATGCAATCACAACAGTCAGGATACCTCCAACAGTAATTTTACAGAGGTACTTCTTTACGGTTGTATCCAGACTGGTAGGGCAATTCAGATGCACAGGAGTGTGGACTCCGACCAATACGTCACAGGCACATGCTTCTAATCACACTGTGGACAACCACCATTTTACCCTAACCTGATCACGGGAAAATTTACAATTTACCTACCCAGCTTTGGACCGTGGAGGAAACCGGAGAACCCAGAGGACCTGGAGAACAGTCATGCACTCCATGGGGAGGACCTAGAGAGACTTCTTACACAATGGCACCAGAATTGGACTCTGAACTCTGGAACGCCCTGAGTTGTTCCGCTACCCTGGCACCCATATCGGTAGTATCTACAAGAGGTGCTGCTTCAAAAAGGCAACATCTCTCATCAAAGATCCCCATCATCTGGGCCAAGCCATCCTGAAGGCCAACACTATCAGGCTCAAGACCTTCCCTTCAACTACTTGGGTCTTGAGCCAACTGGCACCGTACGAGTCACTAAGGTACAGCAAAACTATGATCACTTCGAGTATTTGGCACCACAGTTTACTTGTTTTGACTCTTGCTGTGTTCTTCCAGTAAAAAAAATGTACACAGTTTATGTCCACAACTCTTTGCATCACGTTGCTACACATCTGGATTGCCAAACCAGACCATGATGCAACCAGTCAGGATACTTTCAATGGTACATCTGCAGAAATTTATGTTTTGTGCTCTCCATACAGATTAGGCCACACGTAAGCGGTTTGTACAAAGTTCCAAGTGTATTTATTATCAAAGTAAGTATACAGTATACAACCCTGAGATTCATCCTCCTCACAGTCTGCCACGAAACAAAGAAAAGCCATGGAACCCATTCAGAAAAAAAGCTTCAACCCTGTCCAAAAAAAACCAAAACTGCGCAAATGGCATAAGGAAAGAGTGAAAAACATAATATAAAGCAGTAACCCACAAAAGTCATCAAAACAGTCCATACATATTCAATTGCAGCTCAGTTCTAGTTCAATTAAACACCGTGTCATTTGTTATCTGCGGCTGCCCTGACCAAAATTGCCCAAAGTAGCAACAGAAGAAGGAGTGGTCAGGAAGCAGAAACATATCATAACATGGACTGCAGAGTCCAATCCACAACCCCATTGATTAAAAGGGAGGAAAGGTGCTTGCTTTGCTGTTGTTGTGTTCTGTGTTGTTCTCCTGAGCTTTGTGGCTATGCTAAGGTGCTGGACTTGTGGCCTGCCTCCAGCATACACTCAGTTGTGTTGGTTGTTAACGCAAATGACAATTTCACTGTATGCTTCAATGTACTCATAATAAGTAAACTTTAGCCTTGAATCTTTGAAATATATCATCGTTCCCATTTAAATTCTACTTCCCATTCGCATTCCAACATGTCAGTCCATGGCCTCCAGTCCTGCCATGGAAAAGCCACACTCAGGTTGGAGGAGTAACACCTAATATTCCATCTTGGTAGCCTCCAACCTGATGTCGTGAACATTGATTTCTCAAACTTCTGGTAATTGCCCTCCCCCGTCACCATTCCCCATTCCTGTTTCCCTCTCTCACCTTATCTCCTTACCTGCCCATCACCTCCCTCTGGTGCTCCTCCCTCTTCCCTTTCTTTCATGGTTTTCTACTATCAGAATCCCCCTTCTCCAGACCTTTATCTCTTTCACAAATCCACTTCTCAGCTCTTTACTTCACCCCTCCCCCTCTCCCTCTGTACTGATATACTTTGTAGCATTGATACCCATAGCTTGCCGTTTTACCTTATTAAGTGAGATTGGCTTCATTTTAACAGGATTTTGCAGCCTTGTTTGAGACATATTGTGAAACCTGTGATGCTTCAATGTCAAATGCCATTATAGGTCAACATTAGTTGCCATGCTATGCCAGACGGCCAGATCTGCATGCAATGAAACTAAATAAAGCTGTATTTTAATATAACTATTTAGCTTTTATTCAGGGTTTGGGATTGTCACCCTGTTTCCCCTACATCTAAACCACAACTTGCTTTATCTATAGCTGGCCTGACCACACGTTGAGCCCTTTAAATGATCTGGCAGATTTGAAACAGTGATTTTAAAGTGGAGTCTTTTCATCAAATATCAAAGTTAATCTCAAAATCATCAGCAAGCCTCCAGATGCTGGCGAGTAAAAGCCTTTGGAATCAGCTGCAATTTTTGAACCAATTGCATATATACAGTGCCTATAAAAGTATTCACCCCCTTGGAAGTTTTCCTTGAATCACAGTGGATTTTATTTGATTTTTTTGACACTGAGCAAAATAAAAAGACTCTTTCATATTAAAGTGAAAACAGATCTCTACTAAGTGATCTAAATTAATCAAAAATATGAAACGCAAAATAATTGATTGTGTAAGTATTCACTCCCTTTAATATGACACACTAAATCATCACTGGTGTAGCCAATTCATTTTAGAAGTCACATAATTAGTTAAATAGAGATCACCATGTGCGGTCAAGGTGTTTTAATTGATTGTAGTAAAAATACACCTGTATTTGTAAGGTCCAACTGCTGGTGAGTCAGTATCCTGGCAAAAACTACACCATGAAGACAAAAGAACACTCCAAGCAACTCTGTGTAAAGGTTATTGAAAAGCTAAAGTCAGGAGATGTATACAAGAAAATTTCCAAGTCTCTGAATATCCCTTGGAGTACAGTTAAGTCAGTCATCAAGAAATGGACAGAATATGACACTGCTGTAAATCTTCTTAGAGTAGTCTGTCCTCAAAAACTGAGTGACTGTGCAAGAAGGGACTAGTGAGGGAGGCCACCAAGAGACCTATGACAACTCTGGAGGAGTCACAGACTTCTGTAGCTGAGATAGGAAGACTGCACATACAACAACTGTTGCCTGGGTTCTTCACCAGTCACAGCTTTATGGGAGAGTGGCAAAGAGAGCCATTGTTGAAAAAAACTCACATGAAATCTTGGTTAAAGTTTGCTAGAAGGCATGTGGGAGACTCTGAAGTCAGCTGGAAGGAGGTTCTATGGTCTGATGAAACCAAAACTGAGCTTTTTGGCCATCAGACTAAATGCTATGTTAGACTTAAGCCAAACACAGCACATCATCAAAAGCACACCAACCCCACCATGAGCATGGTGGCGGGTGCATTATGCTGTGGGGATGCTTCATTGCAGCAGGCCCTGGAATGCTTGTGAAGGTAGAGGGTAAAATACAGGGGTATCCTGGAGGAAAACCTGATGCAGTCTGCAAGAGAGCTGCGACTCGGGAGAAGATTTGTTTTCCAGCAAGACAATCACCCCAAGCATAAAGCCAAAGCTACACAAGAATGGTTTAAAAACAACAATATTAATGTCCTGGAGTGGACAAATCAAAGTTCAGACTTCAAACCAGTTGAGATTTTGTGGCTGGACTTGAAAAAGGCTGTTCACTCATAATCCCCATGCAATCTGACAGAGTTTGAGCAGTTTTATAAAGAAAAATTAGGAAAAATTGCAGTGTCCAAATGTGCAAAGCTGGTAGAGACCCATCCACACAGACTGAAGGCTGTAATTGTTGCCAATGGTCCTTCTACTAAATACTGACTTGGAGGGGGTGAGTAATTATGCAACCAGTTATCTTGTTTTCAATAATTGAAATAAGTTTGGGACCAATTTGTAGAAATTTGTTTTCATCTTGACATTAAAGGTTCTTAACTGTTGATCAGTGTTGAAAAAGCTGAATTAAATCCATTAAATTAAATGAATTAAATGTTGTAAAACAATAAAACTTGGACACTTCCAAGTGGGGTGAATTCTTTTTCTAAGCACTGTGAATATTTAACATGATTAATCTGCTTGTGATTTTTGATTTAGAATCCTGCAGATCTCTCTCAGTTCATTATATTCTTATTATGCATTCAGCAGCCACTTTATTAAGAATGGGAGCAGAACCCAGAGTGGTTTTCTGCTATGGTAGCCCATGCACTTCAAGCTTTAATATGTTGCACATTCAAATATGTTCTTCAGCACACCACTGTTGGGACACATGGTCATTTGAATTACTGTCACCTTCTTGTCAGCTTGAACCAGTTCAGACATTCACCTCTGACCTCTCTCATTAACAAGGTGTATACGGCCACAGAACGAACACTCACAGGATGCTTTTTTTTGTTTTTCACACCATTTTCTGTAAGCGTTAGAGACCACTGTGTGTGAAAATCCCAGGAGTTCAGCAGTTTCTGAGATAACTCAAACCACCCTGTCTGGCACCAATAATCATTCCATGGTCTAAGTCACTTAGATCACCCTTCTTCCCCATTCTGATGTTTGATCTGAACAACAACTGAACCTCTTGAACATGTCTGCATGCTTTTATGTATTGAGTTGCTGATACATGATTGGCTGATTAGATACAATCACAAATAAGAGAAAATCTGCAGATGTTGGCAATCCAAGCAACAAGTACAAAATGCTGGAGGAGCTCAGCAAGCTAGGCAGCATCAATAGAAGTGAATATAGTCGATCCTTCGGGCCAAGAGCCTTCATCACCTCTGTAGATCTTTCCCTCAGTCCTAATGAAGGGTCTCTGCCCGAACCATTGACTATACTTGTTTTGAAACATTTTCTTTCAAGAACAAATTCAGTCTACACTCACAGTGCCTTTAAATTTAGAACAGGCCAGAAGGCTCTTCTGTGAGTATCTTGGTTAAATAAGCTTTTTCTTGAACAGGTTAATGTGCTAAATGAACTTGTATCATAATAATCCTGCAAATAATGAATCACCTAGCACATTCCACACGTTCATGCAGAAATAAACTCTCTTCACTCTCCTTCTCCATTTCACAGCTTTATGCTTTCTAACACATTGCCAGAGATCAACAACCTGAAAGATACAAAGCACCGTTTGAAATCACATGGCTTGTGCATTTTTCACACTTGATTCACGAGGTGGAAATACTTATTCTTGTGATCCTTTTAACAATGGTAAAAAGTGAAAGTTTGGAAGGAATACTCACCCATCACCTTCTAGCTTGTACTCTTTTCCCTCCTCCCCACACCTTCTTAACCTAGCTTCTTTCCCCTTCCTTTCCAGTTCCAATGAAGGGCCTGAAACATTGTTCCTCTCCATAGACCTCCTGAGTTCCTCCAGCATTTTGTGTGTGTTGCTTTGGATTCCAGCATCTGTGGATTCTCTAGTGTTCATGTTTTGCAGTAATTTATAGATTTGCCATTGGATGACCCAGTAATCTAAACACTTTGTCTATTATTTTTGAAGATTTCAATGACAGAAGATAAATCTGATTATGTTAAAAATTGCCATGAAATGCTTCTGGCAGAGCTCTCTACAAAGTTTCACAAAGTTATTGCTGTGGGTCTGTTATTTAAGTTTGCGATGTAGACTGGGAAAGCATCCACTGCTCTTTGAGGCAGCGTGGCAGCATTGCAACACTACTACAGTATCTGGACCTCGGGTTCATTTCTGACACTGTCTGAAAGGAGCTCGTACATTCTCTCTGTCACCACGTGGGTTTCCTCCAGCTGCTCTAGTTTCCTCCCACACTCCAAAGATAGTCGAGTTAGTAGTTAATTGGTCACTTTGGTGTAATTGGGCGTGGTGGGCTCATTGTGCCAGAAGGTGCTGTTACTGTGCTGCATCTCTGAATGAAGGAATGAACATAATAAAGGTACTTTTGAGGTAGATATAAGCCAAGAAAGCAAGCTGAGAAGCTGTGTTAACCCGTGTTGTCCTGCTTTATGCCTTTACACTCAGATATAGATCAGCCTTTAGACTGAAGTCAGACCTCTAAGTATCTCCACACCACAGGGACTGGACAATATTTGTAAGCAGGTACATTTGACACTAGTGGTGAACTGCTGGCCACAAACTCCAGACATTTTTCTGTGAATTATTTTAACGCTATAGCAATAGTACTGCTTACACTCACGACCTAATATTTTACATTCCTCACGCATTTTGCATTTTTCCAAATCTTTTCATTGAATTGTTTCAAGACACTGTGTAACAAACTGACAATTTTAACAATATATTTCTAATTTATATGTCCACAGAATTAGGGCAATGTTCGTGCTGGTTGTTGAAACAGCTGATTTGCCTGGACATCCTGCCCGATGTCAGCACTGAGAAGAGGGCACGGCCCACACTGCGATGGTCCCTGGTGATGGATTCCACTTTCCTGAGTCATTACCATTTTAGTTGTTCCTAATGGGTGCTGTGGTCGTGCAACGGTTAGTGCATCGCTTTGCAGTGCCAGCGATAAGTTTGGAGTCTGTACGTTCTCCCTGTGACTGCGTGGGTTTCTTCCGGGTGCTCTGGTTTCCTCCCATGTTCCGAAGATATACAGTTACGGTTATTGAGTTGGGGGCGTGCTATGTTCACGCCAGAGACGTGATGACACATATGGACTGCTTGGCACAATCTTCACTGATTTGATTTGACAGAAATGACACAGTTCACTGTATGTTTTGAGGTACATGCGACAAATAAAGCTAATCTTTAATCTGATTGTGCTCCGGAGAAAGGGACAGGGAATCTGGTCAGTAGTGTGAGTGACAAGGCTTCACCTTTTAAAAGGGCACTGTTGCCATTGGCGATTAAGGGAGTATTTACAGAGAGTGTGAGATCTTCTAAACTTACTTGCTGCCCTTTATGCCACTGGCAGTTAGGGCAGCAAAGAAGGTCCTCCTTCTCTGGCAGATAGTGAGGTTTCCTTCATTATGTCAGTAGCTTTCTCGTGATTTTCACTTCTATCAGCCATGCAAGTCCCGGGTGGAAGCTCTGGAGTACTGTTGCACTCAGACATAGAAGGATTGCTGTTTCTGGTAAATTTTGTTTTACCAGTCAGTGTTGATATTCCAGAGCTGAACCTCTGATTCTGGAGGTCACTCTTAGTCTGGCCTCTGCCCTTTGACCTGTTTGGCATGGGTGACCCTACCAAGAGCAAAAGCATGAAGTCCTTACTCCAGCCAATGTAGCTCCCTGGGCCATTGAGGCATGCAGGCCTCCAGACCCAACGGCAAGGCTGTGGTCCTCTTCGAGGTGAGGATGTCTATAGTGTCAGTTAAAACATACGGTCGTCATTAGCTAACTTCTTGGGATTGTATTAGGGCAAAGTGTTCCATGAGATTGATGGAATTTCACACTACCATCCTTTCAAAACTTACTGTCAACCTCCAAGAGCTGGGCCTCTGTACCTTTCTCTACAATTGGATTCTGAACTTCCTTGTGGAAAGGTCATAGTCGGTGTGGATCAGAAACACCACCTTCTCCTCATTAGCCAGCAAGAGTTAGCTTTATTTGTCACATATACATAGAAGCATAGAAACGTACAGTGAAACGCATTGTTTATATTAAAGACCAACAAACTCGGGATGTGCTGGGGGCAGGCTGCAATTGACATCAACATTCCTGTGCCAACATAGCATGCCCACAGCTTACCTTCTCCAAACTGTACCTTGTATTGGAATGTGTGAGGAAACTGGAGCACCCAGAGGAAACCCACAGGTCATGGGGAGCACGCACAAACTCCCTACAAACAGCAGCAAGAACTGAACTGAGACCCAATTTTACACCTGGCACTGTAAAGCGTTGTGCTAATCGCTACGCTTCCTCAGGAGTCTGTGGAGGTTCGGCATGTCATTGAAAACTATGGCAAACTTCTATAGATGTGTTGTGGAAAGTGTGCTGACTGGCTGCATTATGGCCTGGTATGGGAACACCATTGTCATTCAGTGGAAAATCCTACAAAAGGTAGTGGATCCAGCCCAGTGCATCACAGGTAAAACCCTCCAACCATTGAGCACATCTACGTGAAACGTTGCCATAGTAAAGTAGCATCCATCATCAAAGATCCTCACCACCCAGGCCATGCTCCTTTCTCGCTGCTGCCATCAGGTAGAAGGTACAAGTGCCTCAGGACTCACACCACCGGGTTCAAGAACTGTTACTACCCCTCAACCATTAGGCTCTTGAACAAAAGGGGGTAGCTACACTCATTTAAGGACTCTGTTATACTGTTAGTTCATGGTTGTTATTTATTGCTATTTACTTATATCCGCATTTGCACAGTTTACAGTTGACAGTTCCTGATGTTTACAGTTCATAGTCACTGGTCTATAGATTTGCTAAGTATGCCCATAGAAAGAAAATGTCAGGGTTGTATGTGGTGACATGTATGCACTCTGATAATGAACTTTACTTTGTACATTGCCTGTGCACCTCAGGGCTGCTTGCTGAGCCCCTGCTCTACTCTCGCTATACCTACAACAGTGTGGCTAAGCATAGCTCCAATGCCACGTACACATTCACCACTGTGTTGGCAGGATCACAGATGGCGATGAGGCAGCGTGCGGATATGAGGCAGGCCAGCTGATTGAATTGTGCTTAACATCAGCAAGGCCAAGGAATTGATTGTGGACTTTAGGAAGGGGAGGGCAGGCAAACACGTTCGAGTCCTCATTGAAGGTGCAGCGGTTACTTAAAAATAAATCATAACCACTGAGGGGCTGAATACGGGAGATGACACCGTGTGGCGTGCTTCAAAATAACTCAGTTCCCAGTCGAAGAAAGTATGCTCGATCCTTTATTACGAAACCAGCAAAGATGAATAACCCTATATAGTGATAACAAAACTAAACTAGCGGTATGATGAAGGTCATAAATAAATGAAAAGAAGTGAAATAAGTGTAACTAAGTGTAATTAGCATTCCAATTAGTGAAGTTAGCAGTCAACAAAGTAAATATCAATCCCCAGTTGCCTCTAACTCTCAACTAGACTAAGACAAAGCGTGGATATGTAACTATACTCGTTTCTACCAACCCGCGTGACTAATCACCCATAATAAACACGCAACACGAAATACTATACCAACAGACAGAAAATAGATGCATAGCAAAAGAGAGCGTTAAAAAGTGAGGTAGTGTTTGCGAGTTCACGGACCATGCCGGAATCTGATGGCGGAGGGGAAGAAACTGTTCCTGTGTGCCTTCAGGATCCTGTACCTCCTCCTTGATGGTAGTAATGAGGAGAAGGCAAGCCCTGGCTGATGCGGGTCCTTAATGAAGGATGCAGCATTTTTGAGGCATCACCTTTGAAGCATTTAGCTTGAGTGAGTGTCTTACTTTAAAAGTCGGGGATGTGGAGTTAATACCTATACACAAGAGATTCTGCGGATGCTGGAAATCTAGAGCAGCACACATAAAATACTGAAGAAGCTCAACAAGTCAAGCAGCGATGGAGGGAATAAATAGAAACATGATGGATGCCAATGAGAGTATACATAATACTGGGGGATTGGCTCCGGAAGCTATGGGTACAACAAGTTGCTTTGTTGAGGAGTGCAGAAGGTGCGCTGGGAATCTGTATTGTTACCCAATACAGTGTGAGTCCCTAAACTTGCCAGTCACCTTTACAGATTGCCTACTTGCATGTTCTGTCACTAACACGTGCTTGAAGGAGAATTTAGTTATAACCACCTTAACTGTGAAAAGTGAGGTGTGGCTGACAGCTTAAATTTGCATTCTTGATCTGGTCTCTGAAAGTGTAATTGAAAGCTTCTGGGGATGGGGTATTATCCTCCTATAGTTACAAGCACTCAGAAACACAAACAACTTAGAATGCACAGTCACAGCGGAGGATAGTTGTGTCATTAACCAGCTAGAAGTCATTCACGCAAGAAGTCTAAGTAATCCCTTTTGAAGGGTTTTTGGAATATGAGATAGCATGTTGTGAGAAATCTGATGCCAGTCAGATTCCTTACGACACATTGGGTGTGACGCAGTGTGGTTTTGCACAGCATATCTCTGAGCAAAGCAATTTCAGAGCAAGGCCTTTGGTGAGGGAGGTGAATGGAAACAAGTGGGTATTTCTACCTTTCTTTGGGCACCTTTAATTCTTCAATTAAGTAAAAAGTAATATCTTCAGATTGTGCTTATTGCAAAATTTATCCCCCATTTAATTTTGAGTACTGAGGTAATTCAGGGATCAACCATGACAGGAGTACTTAATCCTCTCACATGAAGGATGGATTCAATAGGAAGCGTCCACTGAGGACGTCATGAATACTTAGTGTGCTGGTCAGCCTAGAACTACGTGCTGCATTGGGCAGGAAAGTGAAAGCAGAGGTGCAAGAAGACAGGTTCAGGAGACCCCTGTCACCATTCCCCTCTCAAACAGACATCCTATGTTGGGAATTGCTAAAGAGGCGACGGCTTCCTAGGGTAAAGCAGCTAAGGACATGTTTCTGACTCTATCCCTCGTCTGGCTGCAGAGGTCTGTACTTACTGGAGTTTAGGAGAATGATGGGGGATCTTATTGAAACCTATCGAATATTGAAAGGCCTAGATAGAGTGGGCATGGAGAGAATGTTTCCTATAGTGGAGGAGTCTATGATGGGTAGAACAGAGATGAGGTGGAGTTTCTTTAGCCAGTGAGTGACTCTGTGGAATTCATTGCCACCGGCAGTTGTGGAGGCCAGTTGTTCTAAGTGGTGGTTCATAGGTTCTTGATTAATAAGGTTGTCAAAAGTTAGAGAGAAAAGGCAGGAGTCTGGTTTTGAGAGGCAAAGTAAATCAACCATGATGGAATGGTGCAGCAGACTCAACGGGCCAAACTGACTAATTCTGCTCCTATACTTTATGGTTCTGTGGAGATCTATAGTGGTAAGGGGATACATTTGTAAGGGGAGCTGGCATTTCTGAGGCTGAAAATGAAATTTTTGTATGGCACTTTCCCACCATGGTGCAAAAATCAGGGATGTGTCAGAGCAGCTTAAGATGTTTAAAAAGGAGAGAGTAAACGGCCATCCACTGTGCTGATGATGGTGTTCTAATCCTATTCACCCCCCATTCCCTACTTCCACCGCCCATCTAGGGGTAATTTAATGTAATCAAAGAAACTATCAGCCTGCGTGGTTTGAGGATGTGGAAAGAAAATGGGAAGAAACTCAGCTGTCTCAGAGAGAACACCAGAGGTCAGGATTGAACCCAGGTCACAAAGATCAGGAGGGGAGTGTTCTGCCCTTTGCGCTATTGGTTTGTTTTTACCATGGGATTAAGCACATTCCGCTTTTGTTTTGAAATGAGCAGTTTCAGATCTGTATTAGGTCACCTCCTCTGAAGTCAGGAAGTAGAATGTAGGAAGGCACTTTGGCTGGCAGAAGGCCAGAGGTTAATGTTAGGAGGGAAGAAGTTTCACAGAGACATAGAATCATAGAAAACATACAGCATAATACAGGTTCTTTGGCCCACAAAGCTGTGCCAAACATGTCCCTACCTTAGAACTACCTAGGCTTTACCCATACCCTCTATTTTTCTAAGCTTCATGTAGCCATCTAGGGGTCACTTAAAAGCACCTATCATTTCTACCTCCACTACTATCGCCAGCAGCCCATTCCATGTACTCACCACTCTCTACGTAAAAAACTTACCCCTGACATCTCCCCTGTACCTACTTCCAAGCACCTTAAAACTATGCCCTCTCCTGCTAGCCATTTCAGCCCTGGGGGAAAGCCTCTGACTATCCACACGGTCAATGCCTCTCAATATCTTGTACACCTCTATCAGGTCACCTCTCATCCTCCGTCGCTCCAAGGAGAAAAGGCCAAGTTCACTCAACCTATTCTCAGAAGGCATGCTATCCAATCCAGGCAACATCCTTGTAAATCTCCTCTGCACCCTTTCTATGGTTTCCACGTCCTTCCTATAGTGAGGCGACCCAAAAGTCTATCTATCTAAAGCCATTCTGTTGTTCCCCAGCAGAAGCATTGTTTTTTCACTCCTTATTGACTATGGCATGCCATTGAGTCTGCAATAAAGCCAAGGAGCTAGGAGGCTATATCCTGACTCTCATGTCATTTTTGAATGGAGTTTGGCTGGCTGTCTAGTTGATGTAGTTACTGTCAAGTTATTGTGAGGGCAGTACAGAAAGTGTGAAAGCTTTCCTCACGTGGCATGGTAGCATAGTTGTTAGCACAATTGCTTTACAGTGCTAGTGATCACCTATGACCGCATGGGTTTCCTCTGGATGTTCTGGTTTTCTTCTACATTCTAAAGAAGCGTATGGTTAGGGTTAGTGAATAGTGGGCATGCCATGTTGGCATGGCAACATAGCACACTTGTTGGACGGCCACAGCACAACCCTCTGACAGTGTCGGTTGTTTGTGCAGAGCAATGTTTTGATGTTTTGATGTGCATGTGACAAATAAAGTTTGTTGTTATCATTATCTTTTTAGAAATTTGACCTACATATCAATCCAACTGTAAAATATGCTTTCAGGATCAGATTCAACATTCTTTACAGAAAGCTTGTGTTGGCCAGAAAGAACTACATTCTATAAATCAATGAATTCAAATGAATCAAGGACAGTGGAAGCAGAACAGACTAATTGTCTTTGTTCTTGCCTCATGCTTGGTGATGGAGGCTGCCATTTTGTAAAGACACTCTATTCTCCATTTTGTGAGCTTGACATGCTGGGCTCGATCAATGTTTTAAAGACACAATGATATTTCAGGTAATCTGCTGGACTGGAGATCATTTCCAAATAAGAAATTATTTGTGAGATTTTCTTTGGTTGGATATAGCATGCAGGTTTGTGAATGTTGGGGTTGGTGCCTGCCTGGAGTGATTCGAGCACTTGTTGATTGAGAACAAAGAGCCATAAATTATCAACTGTCACTTGATGGAAAGAGGGCAATAAATGGATGCTGGCTTGGAGCAGAGCCAATAACAAGGTGTTAACGGACAGACACATGACCTGTGGCCAATGACACTGGAATGCAATATTTGAATTGATAAGAAATGGATATAAAAGCAGATGCTTTGTGTGTGCTGGCTGTGGTATCTTTGAAGAATAACCATTGCAGATACAAGTGTGAGCAACCCTATGTGAAACATGTGGTGAGTGAATCAGGACTACGAGGAAGGCTTGGCCGGCATAGACTCCTTTGCCCAGGTAATATCTTTGCTATTCTTTGACTGTTCAGGAGAGTCAGGGATACTTAGCGGGTGTACACACCAGGTATTTGGTGTATGAATTCACGTACTTGTTAGCTTAAACAATAAAGGTACTCGTTGGTAAATACAGATCTCTTTGTGCCCCACTGATCATTGTCATAAGAGGTCATTCTTAACACTTGCTTTTGGAATTCAGTTTCAAAATCACAGCCTAATGCATGAGTCACACAATAACTTGACACTGTGGATATTGTTCATTTGAAGGATGGTGTGGAATCTGATTTGAAATGCATCTGTACGGACCTCCACATTGATCTCCCTACTGGCCCTTATCCCTGCAAGTGTGAGAAATGCTACACCTGCCCCCACACTTCCTCCCTCACCACCAGTCAGGGACCTAAGCAGCACATCAGCTCTGATTCTGTTGGGGTGACTTGTTGTATCCGGTGCTACCAGTGTGGCCACCTCCACATCACTAAGAACCCGACACAGATTGGAGGATCGCTTCACTGAGCACATCCTGCAACAGCCAGGATGTCACGGTAGCTACCCATTTCATCTCAACTTCCCATTCCCATTCTGTCGAGTTTCTTCCTCGACTGCTGTGATAAGGCCAGCCTCAGTTTAGAGGAGCGACACTTCATATTCCATCAGAATAGCCTCCAACCTGATGATATGCAAATCAATTTCTCTAAATTCCGGGAACCATTCTCCACTGTTACACCCCTTCCTGTTTTGTTTTCCTCCATCCTGCTACCCTCTCATCCCTTCTCCTCTCCAGTAGTCATAACCTGCCCATCACCTCCCCCTTGTTCCCTGCCTCCATCCCTTTATTCCATGGTCTACTGTCCTATTCTATCAGATTTGTTTCTTTACAGCACTTTACTTCTTCCACCCACTATCTCTAAACTTCTGACATTACTCCTTCACCTATCCATCACATTCCCCCTCACCTGGTCTCACCCATCACCTTCTAGCTAGTACCCATCGCTCTCCCCCACCTTCTGATTTTGGCATCTGCCCCCTTACCTTCCAGTCCTGATGAAGGATCACAACCCAAAATGCTGACAATTTATTTCTTTTCATAGTTGCAGCCTGACTTGCTAAGTTTCTCCAGCATTTTGAGGGTGTTGCTGAGGATTGGCTTTTCCTGACAGAATGGTCTTCTGACATCAGGCACCTTGAAATGCAGATCAAATGAAATGGGTGTGAATACTCAATCTCCAAGTCAAAATCCATTTCCAGCAAAGCTTCACAATGCATGGAGAATTTTGGAAAGTTAGAGCTATTAAATAAATAATATGTAAAATATGTAGGATTGGAGGGTTGTGAATGTTGTTCCCTTATTCAAGAAAGGGAATAGAGATAGCCCAGGAAATTATAGACCAGTGAGTCCTACCTCAGTGGTTGGTGAGTTGATGGAGAAGATTCTGAGAGGCAGAATTTATGAACATTTGGAGAGGTATAATATGATTAGGAATAGTCAGCATGGCTTTGTCAAGGACAGGTCAAGGGCATGTCATGGTCCAGATCGGTTCCCCTTTAAATTTAGTTAGGTTGTGATCCAGACCATTGATGCCTTGTTCCCTTTTAATTTCGTTTCACATGTCCCTTGAGCTTGGCAATTAAGGTGATCTACCCTCGACCCGAACCGGCAGTTTATAAGTCCCTGGCTTTAGCCGTTCGGGGCGAGAGTGTTAAAGAAGCCTTTGGAAGTCGCCGCTGCCACGACAAGGCAGAGTGATCCAGCCCGCATCGGAGTACCAGCAATTCGCCTTCCGTGGCCAGAGTGATCCAGCCTGCATTGGAGTACCAGCAATTCGCCTTCCGTCGCCAGAGTGATCCAGCCCGCATCGGAGTACCAGCAATTCGCCTTCCGTCGCCAGAGTGATCCAGCCCGCATCGGAGTACCAGCAATTCGCCTTCCGTCGCCAGAGTGATCCAGCCCGCATCGGAGTACCAGCAATTCCCCTTCCGTCGCCAGAGTGATCCAGCCCGCATCGGAGTACCAGCAATTTGCCTTCCGTCGCCAGAGTGATCCAGCCCGCATCGGAGTACCAGCAATTCGCCTTCCGTCGCCAGAGTGATCCAGCCCGCATCGGAGTACCAGCAATTCGCCTTCCGTCGCCAGAGTGATCCAGCCCGCATCGGAGTACCAGCAATTCGCCTTCCGTCGCCAGAGTGATCCAGCCCGCATCGGAGTACCAGCAATTCGCCTTCCGTCGCCAGAGTGATCCAGCCCGCATCGGAGTACCAGCAATTCGCCTTCCGTCACCAGAGTGATCCAGCCCGCATCGGAGTACCAGCAATTCACCTTCCGTCGCCAGAGTGATCCAGCCCGCATCGGAGTACCAGCAATTCGCCTTCCGTCGCCAGAGTGATCCAGCCCGCATCGGAGTACCAGCAATTCGCCTTCCGTCGCCAGAGTGATCCAGCCCGCATCGGAGTACCAGCAATTCGCCTTCCGTCGCCAGAGTGATCCAGCCCGCATCGGAGTACCAGCAATTCGCCTTCCGTCGCCAGAGTGATCCAGCCCGCATCGGAGTACCAGCAATTCGCCTTCCGTCGCCAGAGTGATCCAGCCCGCATCGGAGTACCAGCAATTCGCCTTCCGTCGCCAGAGTGATCCAGCCCGCATCGGAGTACCAGCAATTCGCCTTCCGTCACCAGAGTGATCCAGCCCGCATCGGAGTACCAGCAATTCACCTTCCGTCGCCAGAGTGATCCAGCCCGCATCGGAGTACCAGCAATTCGCCTTCCGTCGCCAGAGTGATCCAGCCCGCATCGGAGTACCAGCAATTCGCCTTCCGTCGCCAGAGTGATCCAGCCCGCATCGGAGTACCAGCAATTCGCCTTCCGTCGCCAGAGTGATCCAGCCCGCATCGGAGTACCAGCAATTCGCCTTCCGTCGCCAGAGTGATCCAGCCCGCATCGGAGTACCAGCAATTCGCCTTCCGTCGCCAGAGTGATCCAGCCCGCATCGGAGTACCAGCAATTCGCCTTCCGTCGCCAGAGTGATCCAGCCCGCATCGGAGTACCAGCAATTCGCCTTCCGTCGCCAGAGTGATCCAGCCCGCATCGGAGTACCAGCAATTCGCCTTCCGTCGCCAGAGTGATCCAGCCCGCATCGGAGTACCAGCAATTCGCCTTCCGTCGCCAGAGTGATCCAGCCCGCATCGGAGTACCAGCAATTCGCCTTCCGTCGCCAGAGTGATCCAGCCCGCATCGGAGTACCAGCAATTCCCCTTCCGTCGCCAGAGTAACCCAGCCCGCATCGGAGTACCAGCAATTCGCCTTCCGTCACCAGAGTGATCCAGCCCGCATCGGAGTACCAGCAATTCGCCTTCCGTCGCCAGAGTGATCCAGCCCGCATCGGAGTACCAGCAATTCGCCTTCCGTCGCCAGAGTGATCCAGCCCGCATCGGAGTACCAGCAATTCCCCTTCCGTCGCCAGAGTGATCCAGCCCGCATCGGAGTACCAGCAATTCACCTTCCGTCGCCAGAGTGATCCAGCCCGCATCGGAGTACCAGCAATTCCCCTTCCGTCGCCAGAGTGATCCAGCCCGCATCGGAGTACCAGCAATTCACCTTCCGTCGCCAGAGTGATCCAGCCCGCATCGGAGTACCAGCAATTCGCCTTCCGTCGCCAGAGTGATCCAGCCCGCATCGGAGTACCAGCAATTCGCCTTCCGTCGCCAGAGTGATCCAGCCCGCATCGGAGTACCAGCAATTCGCCTTCCGTCGCCAGAGTGATCCAGCCCGCATCGGAGTACCAGCAATTCGCCTTCCGTCGCCAGAGTGACCCAGCCCGCATCGGAGTACCAGCAATTCGCCTTCCGTCGCCAGAGTGACCCAGCCCGCATCGGAGTACCAGCAATTCGCCTTCCGTCGCCAGAGTGATCCAGCCCGCATCGGAGTACCAGCAATTCCCCTTCCATCACCAGAGTGATCCAGCCCGAATCGGAGTACCAGCAATTCACCTTCCGTCGCCAGAGTGATCCAGCCCGCATCGGAGTACCAGCAATTCACCTTCCGTCGCCAGAGTGATCCAGCCCGCATCGGAGTACCAGCAATTCACCTTCCGTCACCAGAGTGATCCAGCCCACATCGGAGTACCAGCAATTCACCTTCCGTCACCAGAGTGATCCAGCCCGCATCGGAGTACCAGCAATTCGCCTTCCGTCACCAGAGTGGGTCCGGGCAAGGTCAATCTACCAGGGGTGAGCTGAAGGCGGAGTTCTGGCTCGATGTTCCTGCCTGTTGTCTGTGTTTACCCCTCGAAGAGTCCCGGCTCGATGCCTGATCTGAAGGAGGAGTCCCGGTTCAAGATTTCTTGTCCTGTGTTTTGGTGTCCACATTTCTGGCTGCAGCGATCTATGGTATCCAAGTGTCTGGCGGCGGTGAATCAAGCTCCCCCTGTCCAAGTCCAAGGTCCATGGCGGTCCATGCTCCCCCTGTCCAAGGTCCTCGGCTGTCCATGCTCCCCCTGTCCGAGTCCAAGGTCCGCGGCTGTCCATGATCCCCCTGTCCAAGGTCCTCGGCTGTCCATGTTCCCCTTGTCCAAGTCCAAGGTCCGCAGCAGTCCCAGTTCCCTGTTTCCAAGTCCCAGGTCCGTGGTGATCCAAGTCCCTAGTCCCCTAGTCCGAGGTTCCTGTTCCTCTTTGTCCTCGATTTCCCGATCTTCTGTGTAGCGAGTAATAAACACTATTTTATTGTACCTAAGAAAGACGTGTTTGTGTCCTGTGTGTGGGTCCTCTCCCAGCACCCTTGTCCCCACCTCATGACAGGGCAGGTTGTGCCTTACAAGCCTGATAGAATTTTTTGAGGATGTGACTAACCACATTGATGAAGAAAGAGCAGCAGATGTAGTGTATATGGATTTCAGCAAGGCATTTGATAAGGCACCCCATGCAAGGCTTATTGAGAAAGTAAGGAGGCATGGGATCCAAGGGAACATTGCTTTGTGGATCCAGAACTGGCTTGCCTACAGAAGGCAAAGAGTGGTTGTAGATGGGTCATATTCTGCATGGAGGTCAGTCACCATGGAGTGCCTCAGGGATCTGTTCTGGGACCGTTACTCTTCATGATTTTTATAAATGTCCTGGATGAGGAAATGGAGGGATGGGTTAGTAAGTCTGCTGATGACACACAGGTTGGGGGTGTAGTGGATAGTGTGGAGGGCTGTCAGAGGTTACAGCAGGAAATTGATAGGATGCAAAACTTGGCTGAGAAGTGGCAGATGGAGTTCAACCCAGATAAGTGTGAAGTGGTTCATTTTGGTAGGTCAAATATGATGGCAGAATATAGTATTAATGGTAAGACTCTTGACAGTGTGGAGGATCAGAGGGATCTTGAGGTCCAAATCCAAAGGACGCTCAAAGCAGCTGCGCAGTTTGACTCCGTGGTTAAGAAGGTGTATGGTGTATTGGCCTTCATCAATCGTGGAATTGAATTTAGGGGCCAGGAGGTAATGTTGAAGCTATATAGGACCCTGGTCAGACCCCATTTTGAGTACCGTGCTCAGTTCTGGTCACTTCACTACAGGAAGGATGTGGAAGCCATAGAAAGGGTGAAGAAAAGATTTACAATGATGTTGCCTGGGTTGGGGAGCATGCCTTATGAGAATAGGTTGAGTGAAATTGGCCTTTTCTCCTTGGAATGATGGAGGATGAGAGGTGACCTAATAGAGGTGTATAAGATGATGAGAGGCATTGATCGTGTGGATAGTCAAAGGCTTTTTTCCGGCGCTGAAATGGTTGCCACAAGAGGACACAGGTTTAAGGTGCTGGGGAGTAGGTACAGAGGAGATGTCAGGGGTAAGTTTTTTACTCAGAGAGTGGTGAGTACGTGGAATGGGCTGCCGGCAACAGTGGTGGAGGCCCGATACAATAGGGTCTTTTAAGAGACTTTTGGTTAGGAGCATGGAGCTTAGAAAAAAAGAGGGCTATGGGTAAGCCTAGTAATTTCTAAAGCAGGGACATGTTTGGCACAACTTTGTGGGCTGAAGGACCTGTATTGTGCTGTAGGTTTTCTATGTTTCTATGTTCTTATATGGAAAAAATACAAAATGAACAAAAGTGCAATTTTTGCAAATCAGTATTGCAAATTTATGGCCTGTAATGGACATAATGATTTTGATGAATTTCATCAACACAATATTAATAGAGTATAGACATTTTTTTAAACCTTACACAACAAATTTCATGATGTATGCCAGTGATATTTAAATCTGATTCTGTTAAAGTCACATGAAGATTGAGAACATTAATTGTGAGTTTTACAGTAAAGCATTATTGGATTTCCTTGTACATTGTAGTGCTGAAACTAGCATAGTTGCTTCCAAAATGGGTTGCACATGTGTATTTAATATTTCAGTAATATTGGAAAATATTGTTTGGTTAAGCATTCTCTGTATGTTTACATAATTCATTATGTGTTACAGTTTAGGTTAGAAAATACGTGAATGGTAAATATTATTACGCTACCACATCATATTCAAGTGCTTCATTAAAGTAATACAAATTAGACACATTTCCCTGGGCTCCTGTATTTTTCTTTTGATTACTTTCTGGAGCACAATCAGTTAATTTCTGGAGCTACAATATATAACAGTAGTGATGAGTAAGTTTTAAGATGAACTCGGGACCACTACCTACCTATTGAATTCCAGCATGTATTTTTCTTCAAAACAGGAGAGAGACATTTAAGTTTTTCGAAAAAGTGTAGCACGTTTCTTCAAAAGGGATGAGTGAAGGTCGAGTTTAAAAAGGCAGAAAATGGAAGAAATACATGTGTTCATAAATAGTGAGTATCAGATAATAATAATAATAGATAAAATAAAAAATAGAAATGACTGACTATATCAGAAAGCTAGATGTGTTTGATTGCACAATAGATAACTGGATGATATATACTGAATGAATTGAGCAGTGTCTTGAAACAAATGAAATAGACAATAAAATGTGAGAGCCAGTTTTGCTGAGTGTATTAGGTGGAAAAAGCATACAATTTGCTTAGAAGTTTGACTGCTCCAACCTAATCAGCTAAAATGAGCTTTGCTGATAATGTGAAAGTAATGCAGGAACATATAGAACTGAAAGCATTGTACATTATAGAATGCTTTCGGTTTCATAAGAGGAATTAAATGTAAGGGGAGTCCATTTCTGCAGACATATCTGAATAGAAGAGATTGTCTGAGCATTGTCAGTTCGGTCATGGGCTTAATGATACACCGAGTAAGTGTTTAGTTTGTAGAATCTTACTAGAAAGAATTCAAAAATGATGCTAACTACAGCACAATAACACAGAAAATGCTGGAGGAACTCAGCAGGCCAGGCAGCATCTATGAAAAATAGTACAGTTGACATTTTGGGCCAAAACCTGCTGAAGGGTTTCAGCACAAAACATCAACTGTACTTTTTTCCATAGATGCTGCCTGGCCTGCTGAGTTCCTCCAGCATTGTGTGTGTGTTGCTCTGGCTTTCTCTTGTTTTTAACTAAAGTACAACCCATATTTAAAAGAACAGTTGAAATCATTGTATCAATGGAAACAGCAGCCAAAGTTGTAATTTGTTGCCGTCAGGAATGAAGGTGAATTACAATGAAACAAAATTACAATGTCTAAAGAGAACCCTACCTGTCTGAACAATTTGTCTTACCATTATGGCAATAGCTCATGTACACCAGACCAACATGGGTTTAAATGCAAAACTGATAGAAAATGCAACAAAGCAGGACACACGCAAAGAGCATGTCAGACAAAAATAAATAGACTGTACAGGAAAGAGATATAGACAAAAAGTCAAGTTCCTGTTGATGAAGACTTTGATAATGATGAGAGTGACCCAGGACTGGGTAGCCTTGAGATTTACAATGGGAAAAATATCAGAAGAAAAACAAAATGGTTCACGCTACAAGTCAATGGCAAATTAATTAAAATGGCAGTGGACACTGGCTTGGCTGTTCAGTCATTCCACAAAATGAACTTGAATGACATTTCAACAATTCTGAATTGAAGCCTACAGATATCCAAGTAAGAAATTATACTGGAGAAAAGGCAGCTTCTGTGGGAATGATATTCACAACAATAAAATACAACACACAAGAAGCCACATTGGGCTTGTATGTGGTAAAAACAGGAGGGCCAGCATTGTGGGGGGTGTGATTGGCAGAGACAGCTACAATTTGATTGGAGGTCCATCCACCATTCGCATGCCACATCCCCTGAAACCGAACCAACTGAAAGTGAATTAAGAAAGATACTAGCTGATGTCACAGCAGTGTTCAGGGATGGCATTGGAAATTTTAAATGTATGAAGGATGAAATAGTGTTAAATGAAAATGCCTCACCCAAAGGCCTTTTGGTTCCTTATGCCATCTGTGATAAAGTAGCCAGTGAGTTATATCATGTGGAGGCTGATGGAATTCTTTCTTTCCAGGTTGAGTGAAACTCATAGACAACACCAGTGGTCCGATTAGCCAAGGAGGATGGATGGGTCTGTCAGCATCCGTGATGATTTTAAGGTCACCATCAACCCAGTACTGAAAGTAGATTGATGCCCTCTGCCCAGGATAGAGGATATCTTGGCAAAACTTCTGGAAGAAAGCACTTCAGCAAAGTGGCCTTAGCTGAGATCTCCCTACAGATGATGTAAGAAGAGTCCAAAATGTTTCTCACCATAAACACTTACAAAGGGTTTTATTGCTATAATGGGCTGATTTCTGGAGTAGCATCTGCAGCTGTACTCTGGCAGAAAGCTAAGGACGAGATGCCTGTGTTACCTGGATGACATCATTGTTATCATTGAGGATGACATGGACCATCTCCAAAATCTCAAGATAGTATTAAAAATATTAGAAGATTATGGGCTCAGAGCATGATGCAACAAGTGTGAATTCTTTTAATGATACACCACTTACTGTGATCACACCATTGACACACAATGATTATTAGATTAGATTATGAGGACACTCAGTCCTCGTTTATTGTCATTTAGTAATGCATGCATTAAGAAATGATACAATGTTCCTCCAGTATGATATCACAAAAACACAAGACAGACCAAGACTAACTGACAAAAACCACATAATTATAACATATAGTTATGACAGTGCAAAGCAATACCATAATTTGATATGGACAGACCATGGACACGGTAAAAAAAAGTCTCGAAGTTCTCGATAGCCCATCATCTCACGTAGACGGTAGAAGGAAGAAAAACTCTTCTTGCCATGAACCTCCAGCGCCGCAAACTTGCCAATGCAGCACCCTGGAAGCACCCGACCACAGCCAACTCTGAGTCCGTCCGAAACACTTCAAACCTCCAACCAGCCCTCCAGCACCGAGCACCGAGCACCATCTCTGCCAAATGCTTCGACCTCGGCCCCAGCCACCATGCAACAGGCAAAGCCGAGGACTCAGAGCCTTCCTCCTGGAGGTTTTTTGACTGCACAGTAGCAGCAGCAGTGAAACAGGCATTTCAGAAGTTTCACCAGATGTTCCTCCGTGCTTTTCACGTCTGTCTCCATCAAATCAGGATTGTACATGGCATCCTATTTAACAGATAATGAATATTCATCCCGGAGTGGCTGCTGCGCACTGCGTCGTGCTGCCATCTTTTCTTCAACAAGTGTGCTGAGAAAATTCAAGTAGTGGTGGATGTCCCAAGGCCAAAGGTCATGTCAGAGATGTGGTCCTTTTTGGGATTTGTCAATTACTATAATAGATTCCTGCCAAACTTGGCTACTGTGCTCCACCTCTTGAACACTTTATTACAGATTGGCAAGAAATGGCAATGGACAATGCTGTGTGAGGTGGCTTTCCAAAAGACAAAGGAAATATTGAAGGTAGACAATGTACTCACATATTATCAACCACATCGTCCATTGAAAGTCACCTTATGGTATAGGTGCAGTTATATCACAGGTTCTGAGTGACGGAAATGAACACCACATAGACTTTGCATCACAATCCCTTACTGCTGCAGAGGACAATTACACACAGATTGACAGAGAAGCCTTGAGTCAGGTTTTGGGTGTAAAACATTTTAACCTGTACTTGTATGGGAGAGAGTTTTCCCTCATTAGTGATCATCTACCTCTGGTGTCCATTTTCAATTCACAAAAGGGTGTTCCACTAAAGGTAGCAGCACAAATGCAGAGATGGGCTCTGTTTCTTGGAGGACACAATTACAGGATGAAATTCCAGTGGACAACTGATCATGGAAGTGCTGATGGATTGTCCCATTTACCCTTGGAAAAGGAAATATCTGAAAAGTTTACAAAAGAGGACATTCCTCATGATGTACTCTCCCTAACACAAATTGAAAGTCTCCTGGCAGAGAAGATCCAAAGGGAAATTTAAAAAAAATCACACTGTCTCAGGTCTGCATGGCCATCCAAGATGGCTGGAATGTGGAGCAGAAATTCCAGTTTCACCACTTTTACCAGCACCCTGATGAACTTGCCTTTGACAGCGTTTTCCTTATGTGTGGGTTGAGTGTTGTTGTACCATCTAAAGTGTTGGAGGAGCAGCATGTTGGTCATCTAGGCGTAGTCAAAATGAAAGCATTGGCTCAAAGCTTTGTTTGATGGCCTGGGATAGATCAGCAGATCAAGCAGTTTGCCAAGCACTGTTCAAGATGCCAACATAAACAGAAGATGCCAAGAGCAACACCTCTCCATTGCTGCCAGTGGCCCGCATTGCCCTGGCAGAGGATTCATATGGACTTTGCCACATTATTTCTTGGTAGCCGTGCATACCGCTACAAAGTAGCCAGAAGTGTTCCCAGTAGCTGCCACTGTGACCTCGCACACTGTTGA
Source organism: Hemitrygon akajei (assembly GCF_048418815.1). Taxonomy (NCBI): domain Eukaryota; kingdom Metazoa; phylum Chordata; class Chondrichthyes; order Myliobatiformes; family Dasyatidae; genus Hemitrygon; species Hemitrygon akajei. The sequence continues at coordinate 134,799,883 of NC_133124.1, read as the reverse complement.
TGTGTTGCAAAGCCTCTTCTCAAGGACTGGTCTTCCAGAATACTTATTCAGTGGCAATGGACCACAGTTTGTTGCGGAATAAGACATATTACATCTGCACCATACCACCCAGCTATAAGTGGCTTGGTGAAAAAGTCTGAAGCATGCACTGCAAACAATGTCAGCAGAACACACAACACCTACTCTGAACCAGAAGCTCGCCAATTTCCTCCTTGTATATCACAATGCAGCGAACTCCACAACCAACAACTCACCAGCTAAGCTTTCCTGGGTCATTCCTTGTGCACATGGTAGAATCTCCTCAAACCCAATCACCTCAAACAAGGAGACTCGGTGTTTCACTCCTGGATAAGCAGTATTGCTGAGGGACCAAAGAAGCAATCAAAAGTGGGCACTTGGAAAGATTAAGGACAGAACTGGACCTCTTTCCTATACAATGGAGATTGCATCTGACGTCACGTGGAGCCAACGCTTTAATTAGTTGAGGAGAGCAGAGTCAATTGTTTTAGAAGAAAGCTGTCAGAACCATTTCCTGCAGTCCCAGAGTCAACTCCCACAACCACCATGAAGGGGACCCCAGAACCTGAGATAGATTCACAGCTACAAGTCTCACCTGCCAAGCAGAGTGACCCCACTTATCAGGAAGGGTATTATCCCACAGGAGTAAGAAATCTTCCACAGCGATTAAATCTTTAGGCCTGAAAGGGACAATTTAAAATTTACTATGGTGTGGATGTCTATATAGTGGTTGTATTATATAGTATAATGTGTATACAGTATAAGATGACTGGAGAGCAAAACATTACATATTTGAGTTGGAATTTATAGCTGAGCAGGCAGCAGTGCTGTGGTTTTAATATTTCAGTGATATTTGAGTAATATGGTAAATATATTGCTTGATTATACACTCTTTGTATACATAATTCAGTATATGTAAGAAGTATATGAACAGCATATGTCATTACGCCACCAAACTAAAGTAAAATTAAGTGGATGTGTTTTCCCAGGCTTCCATGTTTTCCTGTTGATTCATTTTTGGAATTACAAAACATAACTTTGCTATTGATATATTACAAGTTCTTTGCAGGCATCGCTTCTCCAGAACTGTAAGTGTTGGTGGCTGAATGAGTGTATGCTGTAGAGAGGAAGAAGTGCTTTCTAGGTATCAAAAGGATCCTATCAGGCTGGTGAACTGTGCCCACAAATGGAATGTTTCAAGAGAAATAGGGTTGGAAACTATATTTGTGTTGTGAATAAGTAATAACTTATGTTTCCTTTGAAACCTGTGAGATTGATACTTCCCTGCAGAGCTTTTAACTTGCCAACAAAATGCCATGCACAAAACACACATCCTGAGGCATCCAGAAAAGTGCACAAAAGTTCTCTGTTTCAGCTTGAGTTTAGATTTAACAATGAAATATTACTTCCTTTGGAATTGTGTAGATCAAATTTGTGGCCTGTTCTTTTATCTTATGTGGCTGATTGAGTACATCTGCAATTTGAGTTTTATTACAGAAAGTTGATCTCGTTAATAAATGAGAAAGTTTTGGCTAAATCCAAAAAGAATTGAAGTAAAAACTGGATCCAGGAATGACTAGGATCATCTTTTGCTGCCCACTATGCATAAATCCCCAAAACTATAGATCCAGTGAGAATCCCTCAAGGTGCAGGGGACACTCTGACGACTGGATGCACAGAGGTTCCGAATGTCACCTCAAACCATCTATTGCACCTAATTTATTGGTCAAGCCTCCTACCTTGCAGATCAGTGGGCTTTCAGATCCAGTAATGTGGCTGAAATTTACTTTTATGAAGCAGTTATCTTTTCTGAAGTCAGATCTCATGCTTTCCATTGGTTCTATTTTGATGTAGTTTTATTCAATCAATCTCTTTTCTCTCCACTCCTTTTTGTTTTCATTCTACCCAGTTTAAAGACCAAATGAGATTGTGTATCATGATCTCCATGCTATAGGCTTAGTGAGAGAAGATTCCATAGGCTAAAGGACATCTGCTTCACCATAGCTTTGACCCTCCACTCCCTCCTCACCTACCTGGAAAATGACATCTCATATGCCAGGATGTTGTTCATCGACTTCACCTCAGCGTTTAAAATGTTCAAACCTCAGAGGCTGGTGGTTAACTATTCTTGCTGGGACTCAACACCCCGCTCTGTAACTGACCATTGGACTTCTTGACTGAAAGACCCCAGTCAGTCTGAGTTGGCAGCAACATCTCAATCTCCATCACACTGAATACTGAAGCCCTCTCGGGGTTGTGTGCTCAGTCCGTTTCTTTTCACACTGCTGACTCACGACTGCACTGCCAGATCCAGCTCAAACTGCATCATCAAGTTCGCTGATGATACAGCAGTGGTTGGTCTCATCAGCAACAATGATGAGTCAGAACACAGAGAGGCTTTTCAAAAGGTGCGAGAACAATAACCTGACTCTCAACATGGATAAGACAAAAGGGATGATTATAGACTTCAGGAAGGCACAGGTCACATCAATGGCTCTGCCATTGATGTCCCTCACTGGATCCCCTGCAGTTTGTGTATCTTCCCAACCATTCAACAGATGACACCATTACCACCACCCTCCACCTGGGCCTCACCCACCTGAACAAAAAGGACACATACGTTCGAATGCTGTTCATAGACTTTAGCTCAGCATTCAACACAATCATCCCTCAGAAACTGATTGGAAAGCTGAGCCTACTGGGCCTGAACACCTCCCTCTGCAACTGGATCCTAGACTTCCTGACTGGGAGACCTCAGTCAGTCTGGATCGGGAGCAGCATCTCCAACACCATCACACTGAGCACGGGGGCCCCCCCAGGCTGTGTGCTCAGTCCACTGCTGTTCACTCTGCTGACCCACAACTGTGCTGCAACACACAGCTCAAACCACATCATCAAGTTCACCTATGACACGACCGTGGTGGGTCTCATCTGCAAGAATAACAAGTCAGCTTACAGAGAAGAGGTGCAGCGGCTAACGGACTGGTGCAGAGCCAACAACCTGTATCTGACTGTGAACAAAACAAAAGAGATGATTGTTGACTTCAGGAGGGCACGGAGTGATCACTCCCAGCTGAACATCGACAGCTCCTTGGTAGAGGTCGTTAAGAGCACCAAATTTCTTGGTGTTCACCTGACGGAGAATCTCACCTGGTCCCTCAACACCAGCTCCATAGCCAAGAAAGGCCAGAAGCGTCTCTACTTTTGTGAAGGCTGAGAAAAGTCCATCTCCCACACCCCATCCTCATCACATTCTACAGGGGTTGTATTTGAGAGCGTCCTGAGCAGCTGCATCACTGTCTGGTTCGGGAATTGCACCATCTCGGATCACAAGACCCTGCAGCGGATAGTGAGGTCAACTGAGAAGATCATTGGGGTCTTTCTTCCCGCCATCACGGACATTTACACTACACACTGCATCTGCAAAGCTAACAGCATCATGAAGGACCCCACGCAACCCTCATACAATCTCTTCTCCCTCCTGCCATCCGGGAAAAGGTACTGAAGCATTTGGGCTCTCACAACCCACAACCAGACTGTGCAACAGTTTCTTCCCCCTCAATTCCCAGAGGCTACACACACACACACACACACACACACACACACACACACACACACACACACACACACACACACACACACACACACACACACACACACGCACGCACACACACACACACACCACCACCACCACCACCACCACCACCACTCCACTCCCTTTGCAATTTTTGCTCATTTCTTTCTCAATTCCTGCTAAAACATTGTTTACATTTAGCTTTACATCATTTATTATTATATTGTAATTTGCCCTTTACTGTGCCTATTGTCTTGTTTATTAATTATTGTATTGTCTTGCACTGTTTTGTGCACTTTATGTAGTCCTGAGTAGGTCTGACTTCTAACGTAGTTTTGTGTTGCTTCACGTAGCATCATGGTTCTGGAGGAACATTGTCTCATTTGTACTGTACCAGCAGTTATGGTTGAAATGACAATAAAAGTGACTTGACTTGACTTGAGAGTGAAGAGCATAAAATTCCTTGGTGTGAACATAATGGAAAATCTAATCTGGATTCACAACACCTCCTCACTAATCAAGAAGGCTCAGCAGTGCCTACTCTTTCTGCGGGGATTGAGGCGTGCACAGCTCTTCACCCCCATTCTTAAAACTTTCTACAGGAGCATGATTAAGAGTGTCCTGTCTGGCTGTGTCATTGCGTGGTACGGAAGCTGCAAGGCATCGGACCACAAGACTCTACAGAGGACTGGAAGAACTGCTGGGAAGATAATTGAGGTCTCCCCCCACCCCCCACCATTTGTGACATTTACCGAGAGCACTGCAGATGAAGGCCCAAAGCATTGTTGAGGATCCCGACCATAATCCCTTTGACCCAATGCCATCAGGAAGGAGGTACAGGAGCATCAGGACTAGGACTGACAGACTAGGTAACAGCTTCTTCCCCCAGGCTGTGAGGCAGCCAAGGTCTTGTCTCTAGGACAGCGAGCTGTTTATTGTTTACTGTCTCTCTGTGCTGTGTTTTACTACATGCATTTGAATGGTAGTTTATTAACTCATTTATAGATTAATAATTTGGTTTATGTGCTATGTGTGATATATGGTGGCTTCACTTGGTTGTATATACGTATAGTCAGATGACAATGAACTCAAACTTGAACCTGAAGGTATGCAAACTTATGAAGCGTATAGACAGGGCAAATACATGCAGGCTTTTTCCACTGAGGTTGTGTGAGACGAGAAGTAAAGGTTCTGCGTTAGGAGTGATAGGTGAAATGTTTAAGGGGAACATTTTCATTCAGAGGGTGGTGAGACAGTGAAACGAGCTGCCAGCAGAAGTGATGGATGAAAATTTGATTTCAGCATTTAAGGTAAATTTGGATAGGTACGTGTATGGGAGAGGCATGAGGAGCTATGGTCCAGCCACAGGTCAATGAGACTAGACAGATTAATAATTTGTGGGCTGAAGGATCTGTTTTTGTGCTCTATGACTCTATATCATGCCCACAGCTCACTAGCACTAACCATACAACTTTGAACTGTGGGAGGAACCTGTAACACTCGGAGGAAACATGTGCAATCACGGGGAGAACGTATAAGCTCCTTACAGACAGTGGCAGGAATCGAACCCTGATCAGCAACTGCTGGAGCTGCAGAGCAATTGCACTAACCGCTATGCTACCTGTGTGTTGCTCAAGATTTCTAGCAGCTGCAGAATCTCTTGTGTTTTGAATTCATTAACATCCTTCCTTAAATAAAAAGATCAGGACTGTACACAACAATCCAGATGTGGTCTCACCAATGTCCTATACATTGGAAACATAACTTCCCAATGTTTGTACCTTATTCCCTTCACAATGAACAATAACATTCAGTTAGCAATCTACCTACACAAAACACTAGAGGAACTCAACAGGTCAGGCTGCATCTATGGAAAGGAATGTCAATGTTTTGGGCCAAGACTTTTCTTCAGGACTAGAAAGGAATGGGGAAGGTGCCAGAATAAAAAGGTGGGACATGGGGTGGCGGAGGAAGGAGTCTAGCTAGAAGTGATACGTGAAGCCAGGTCAGTGGAAAAGGTCAAAGGCAGGAGATGAAGGAATGTGATAGGAGAGGAGAGATTCCTTCTGGCATGAGTGGGCCGTAGGAGAAAGGATAGGAGGCGGGGAGCCAGGGAGAAATGATAGGCAGGAGAGAAGAGGTAAGAGACCAGAATGGGGAATAGAAGCGGAGAGATGGGGGAGGGAAACATTTTTTTTACTGGAAGGAAAAATTGATATTCATGCCATCAGGTTGGAGGCTCCCTAGAAAGACAATAATGTGTTGCTCCTCCACCCTGAGGTGGCCTCATCATGGCACAAGAGGAGGCCACGGAACGGGAACGGGATCATCAAATCATCAGATCATCAAATGCCTGTTATGCCACCAGCGTTTAGAGAAGCAAATGGGAATGGGAATTGGAATTAACATGTTGGACCACCTGGAAATCCCACTTTTTGGTGGATGGAGCAGAAGTGCTTGATGAAGTACACCCACCCCCCAATTTATGATGGGTCTCACCATTGTAGTGGAGGTCACATCAGGAGCACTGGACAAAATTGACGACCCCAGCAGATTTGCAGGTGAAGTGTTGCCTCACCTGGAAGGACTGTTTGGGGCCCTGAATGGAGCTGAGGGAGGAGGTGAATGGGCAGGTGCAGCATTTTGGTCGCTTTCAGGGACAAGCAGACAAGGCTTGTGTAGCCTATTGCAACAAAATAGTACTGTGCATGTATAAGTACTGCAGTGGGTGATAGAACTTCTAGGCCACAGCTTTTGCCATTTCCACCTTATCTTCCCAGGAGACATTCTTTCAATTGACAGTGTGCTCTTTATGATCACACAGAAGATGTCTATTCATCACTGCAGTGAACAATTCAGCAATTAGTAGGAGCGAGCTCTCATGTGCGTCTCAAGTCACTGCAGTTAACAAAGCTGAGTCAGTGTACATTCTCTTTGAATGGTCTGTAGTGCAGCCTTTATTCCCAACACGTTGCATTTTGCTGATGTATACATATGATCTTGTTTCTTCTTGAAAGGAAAAGCTATTATCTGCACATCCTTCGTAAGAAATTTATGGGATAAACGTGACACTGATCTTTGCTATGCTTGTTCTTGATAAAAGAAAAACTTAGTGTCAGTAAAACTAAGACATATTTATTTACAGACTTGGCTCTAACTTCACATGAGCGCATGCAACTGGCTCCTGGCTTCAGATCGACATCAGTGCATGCAAGCCGCTCCCCAACTTTCCGGGGTGAACTACTCACATTGCACACCGGGCACAGCATTTCTTTATTATATACACACATAAGAACACATCTTCCCTCTTTAAAGAAAAAACAAACACAATCCTCATAAACCTGCAAACTGGGACGTGACCTCTTCCCATATTGGCCATTTAAAATGCTTGCTCTTGATGGCTTTATTAAGATCTCTTGGGTCTGGACAGATCTGTAATGCTCCATTTTTCTTTTGCACAATGACCAGTGAGCTCACCCAGTCTGTTGGCTCTTCAGTTTTCTGTGTGCCATTTATCTGTCCCATGCATGCTAGTTCTTGCTTCACTTTGTCTCAAAGTGCAAATGGAACTTTCCTGCATGAATGGACAACAGGCCAACAGCAGCTACTGCCTCATCTACATGAATTTTGTGTACACCAGGTAAGCACCTGAGCCCCCCCAGTTACATCTGCGTACTGTTCTATGAGTGAAGTGTGGTAATCTTTCGTCTGTCAAGCCACTACAAAAATGCTTTTCACCAGGTTGAGCTTTTCATATGCACTCAGACCTAATATTGTCCGTACTTTCTTTATTACAATAAGTAGTTGTGCCTTCAGATGCTCCCTCTTGTGCTTGGAAGTCACTATACAGCCCTGTTTAACTGAAATGTTTTCTTTGGTATAGCCTGTCACTTTTAACTTAACTGAGTAAATCTTACTCTTTAAGAGTCGTGTAATCATCCATAGTGAATCCATAGATTCACTTAGGCTCTGGTGCCAAGCTTGAATGGAATTACTGTCTTATTCACTGTCACTGGAGCAATTCATTCTGTTTTACAAGCACCAGCAGTCCATGGAGAATCTACAAAGACATCCTCCATTTCCTCAGTACAGATCTTTCTCTTGGTAGCCCCCATTTTACAACACTTCGCAAAATGTTTCATCTTTCCACAGTTATTGCAGGACTTTCCATAAGCAGAACGCATCTTTGGGATGTGCCTACCTCCACATTTGCTGCATTTACTGTTTGAGCCTACCTGTTTGCTTTGCTGTTGCTTTTGGAAATGTCAATTTTCACAGCATGTTTCTGCGCTGTGCAGTTCCTCAGCTTGTGCTTGTGTGGTCTCTACTGCCCTACACGTATCCATAGCCTTTTTCAGCATTAAACCTTTTTCACAGTGCAAATATTCTTGGAGACCATTATTTGGGATTCCACAATTAATTTGTCTCTAACTAGTGAGTCTTTCAAATCTCCAAATTTACAGGACTAACTCAGGATGTGGAGTTCATCTAAGTATTGGTCGATCTTAATCCCTTTCTGGTCACAGGAAAATAATTATTATCTCTGAAATGTGATGTTTTTACTTGGGATAAAATACTCATCACCTTTTGTCATCAGATTCTCCAATATAAAGGCTGTCTATCAATTTGAAACCTATTGTAGATGTCCAAAGCATCTTCGCCAATTATGTGTAGAAAGATAGACGCTTTCACAGATAAGTGGGTAACAGAGAGGAGAGGGGATTCATATTTCTGGATCATTGGGATCCAGAACAGGATGGGGTCAATAACTCTACTGGGTGTTTTTTTTATAGACCACCCAATAGTAACAGGGACATTGAGGAGCAGATAGGGAGACAGATTCTGGAAAGGTGTAATAATAACAGGGTTACCATGGTGGGAGATTTTAATTTCACAAATATCAATTACCAGCTCCCTAGAGTGACGGGTTTAGATGTGATGGAATTTGTTAGGTGTGTTCAAGAATGTTTCCTGACACAATATGTAGATAAGCCTACAAGAGGAGAGGCTGTACTTGATCTGGTATTGGGAAATGAACCTGGTCTGGTGTCAGATCTCTCACTGGGAGAGCATTCTGGAGATAGTGAGCACAATTCCATCTCCTTTACCATAGCATTGGAAAGGGATAGGAACAGACAAGTTAAGAAAGCGTGTAATTGGAGTAAGGGTAAATATGAGGCTATTAGGCAGGAACTTGTAAGCATAAATTGGGAACAGATGTTCTCAGGGAAATGCATGGAAGAAAGTGGCAAATGTTCAGGGGATATTTGCGTGGAGTTCTGCATAGGTACATTCCAATGAGACAGGGAAAGGATGGTAGGGTACGGAAACTGTGGTGTACAAAGACAGACAGACAGACAGACAGACAGACATACTTTATTGATCCTGAGGGAATTGGGTTTCGTTACAGCCACACTAACTAAGAATAGTGAAGAAATATAGCAATATAAAACCATAAATATTTAAATAATAAGTTAATCATGCCCGGTGGAAATAAGTCCAAGACCAGTCTATTGGCTCAGGGTGTCTGACACTCCGAGGGAGGAGTTGTAAAGTTTGATGGCTACAGGTAGGAATGACTTCCTATGATGCTCAGTGTTACATCTCGGTGGAATGAGTCTCTGGCTGAACGTTCTCCTGTGCCTAACCAGTACATTATGGAGTGGATGGGAGTCATTGTCCAAGATGGTATGCAACTTGGACAGCATCCTCTTTTCAGACACCACTGTCAGAGAGTCCAGTTCCACCCCCACAACATCACTGGCCTTACGAATAAGTTTGTTGATTCTGTTGGTGTCTGCTACCCTCAGCCTGCTGCCCCAGCACACAACAGCAAACATGATAGCACTGGCCACCACAGACTCATAGAACATCCTCAGCATCGTCCGGCAGATGTTAAAGGACCTAAAGGCTGTTGTAAATCTGGTCAAGAAGAAAAGAAAAGCTTACAAAAGGTTCAAAAAACTAGGTAATGATAGAGATCTAGAAGATCTAGATCTAGCACTAATTGCTCCCTGGTTATTTCATGTGTTGGGGATCTGCTGCAGACTCCTGTCACAATTTCCATTAATTCATAAAATAAGAACAGAGGAAAGTATTATAAAGGGAGAAGAGTTGTTGGAATGGGGACTAGTAGTGTATAAGGGAAGGATTGGTGTTTGTGGTTTGACAACTGGAAATAGCAGAGACTAAAGCTTCATAGAAAATATTTAGAACATCTAATCTAGCACATGGTGGCACGGTAGCATGGCATTAAGCACAATCACTTTACAACTCCAGCGATCACTGTCTGGGGTTCAATTTCAACCACTGTCTGTTAGGAGTTTGTATGCTTTCCCCGTGACTGCATGGATTTCCTCTGGCTGGTCCAAATATGTACAGCTAGTAAGTTGTGGACATGCTATGTTACTGCTGGAAGCATAGTGACATTAGTGTGCTGCCCCTTCTGATTTGATTTGATCCGAAACAACACATTGCATTATGCTGGATGTTTCAATATACTTACGTGCTGATTTAAGATGGCACAGGGATGCCTTACTGGCAGCAAACAAATCTATGAACTAATCTATTAATCACACGTCTTCTGGATAATGATCGCTGCAATCAATAGTCTGCAAATTCCATTTCAAAGGTGTGCATTTGAACTGCCTGGATGACCTAGCACTTTTGTGGTGTTTTAGGGGATTCGATAAATTGGAGTCTTGAAGGAACAGTACTATTGCGGAAGTGTGACAGGTACTGGCTGAATTGAGGTGGCCATGCTCAGTCCTGAGAGCAAGAATGAGCCACTGTTTAGAAACATAGAAAACCTACAGCACAATACAGGCCCTTCAGCCCACAATGCTGTGTGGAGCATGTACTTACTTTAGAAATTACCCATAGCCCTCTATTTTTCTAAGCTCCATGTACCTATCTAGGAGTCTCTTAAAAGACCCTATCATATCTGCCTCCACCACTGTTGCTAGCAGCCCATTCCACACACTCACCACTCACTGCATAAAAAACTTACCCCTGACATCTCCTCTGTACCTACTTCCAAGCACCTTAAAAGTGTGTCCTTTCATGTTAGCCATTTCAGCCCTGGGAAAAAGCCTCTGACTATCCACACGATCAATGCCTCTCATCATCTTATACACTTCCATCAGGTCACCTCTTATCCTCCATTACTCCAAAGAGAAAAGGCTCAGTTCACTCAAATTATTCTCATAAGGCAGGCTCCTCAATCCAGGCAACATCCTTATAAATTTCCTCAGCACCATTTCTATAGTTTCCCCGTCCTTCCTATAGTGAGGCGACCAGAATTGAGCACAGTATTCCAAGTGCGGTCTGACCAGGGTCCTATACAGCTGTAACACTACCTTTCAGCTCTTGAAATCAATCCCACAATTGATGAAAGCCATGTACCATATGCCTTCCTAACCACAGAGTCAACCTGCACAGCAGTTTTGAGTGTCCTATGGAGTAAGACCCCAAGATCTTTCTGATCCTCCACACTGCCAAGAGTCTTACCATTAATACTATATTCTGCCATCATATTTGACCTACCAAAATTAACCACCTCACACTTACCTGGGTTGAACACCATCTGCAACTTCTCAGCCCAGTTTTTCATCCTATCAAAGGCCCGATGTAACATCTGACAGTCCTCCACACTATCCACAACACCTCCAACCTTTGTGTCATCAGCAAATTTAATAACCCATCCCTCCACTTCTTCATCCAGGTCATTTATAAAAATCATGAAGTGAAGGGGTCCCAGAACAGATCCCTGAGGCACATCACTGCTCACCAACCTCCTTGCAGAATATGACCTGTCTACAACCACTCTTTGCCTTCTGTGGGCAAGCCAGTTCTGGATCCACAAAGCAATGTCCACTTGTACCCCATGCCTCCTTACTTTCTCAATAAGCCTTGCATGGGGTACCTTATCAAATGCCTTGCTGAAATCCATATACACTACATCTACTGCTCTTCCTTCATCAATGTGTTTAGTCACATCCTCAAAAATTTCAATCAGGCTCGTAAGGCATGACCTGCCTTTGACAAAGCCATGCTGACTATTCCTAATCATATTATGCCTCTCTGAATGTTCATAATTCCTGCCTCTCAGAATCTTTTCCATCAACTTACCATCCACTGAAGTAAGACTCACTGGCCTATAATTTCCTGGGCTCTCTCTACTCCCTTTTTTGAATAAGGGAACAACATCTGCAACCCTCCAGTCCTCTGGAACCTCTCCTGTCCCCATTGATGATACAAAGATAATTGCCAGAGGCTCAGTGATCTCCTACCTTGCCTCCCACAAAAGCCTGGGGTACGTCTTGTCCGGTCTCGGAGACTTATCCAACTCGATGGTTTCCAAAACTCCAGCACATCCCATCCTCTTCAATCGCCAAGATCCTTTTCCATAGTAAATACTGAAGCAAAGTATTAGCAAAGTTTGGCCAATGAAAAGCACAGGGACAAGTTGTATAGGTTGGGGTGTCTGGGCTGTTGGTGAGGGACAGTCCAGTGTTCAGTCTGAAGCTCAATGAAGTTTACCTGCCTCATGATGAACTGAGGCTGTGGCCTGCAACTAACGGGCTCCTGGACTGGCTGTAATGATGAACTAGTTACGTGGCTGTGGACTCAGTTTCATGAGCCTTAGTTATTAGTTTACTTTTTACTGTTTGTGCGATTTGTTCTTTTTTGTCCCACATTGGATGTTTGATGGTCTTTTTTATGTGTTTTGTTAGGTTTCTTTGTTTTTGTGGCTGCCTGTAAGAAGACACACTTCAAGGCTGTATATAGTATACATACTTTAATAATAAATGCACTTTGAACATGTGACAAATAACATTAATCTATCCTAAATTTCTCAATCTATCAAAATTATGCACAGTTTCAACCACCATTACAATTGGTTCCTATGGATTTTCTCAAGTTAAAAACACACAAATGTAATGAAATAGACACAAGGCTAGGCCGCTCAAAAGCAGGGTGGGCTGGGTTTGGCAGGGAATGTAGTTTATGCTGCTAGACATTATCAGTCTGTTAGCTAACATGTTTTTCACTGGGCTGCCAAATTTAATATCTTCTTCTCTAGAATTTCCAAATTGGTAACTTGGTGTAGATGGCATGTTGTTTGTAGACTATCAAAGAATTAAGCCTAGGCAGGCTTAAGTAATGTAATTAGTCAATTTCAGACACTGGTTACCATAGATTTATGACTTTGGTAAATAGACAACAGCTGCTGTTGGGCAAACAAAATGGTGGCCCTATGAATTTCTAGATGCAGACTGCTGTGTTCATTAACGGTCTATAAAATATAATGTATGGACATCAAGTACCTACCACCTGTGCCATTTAACACAGTAGGCAGATTATAGGACATAAATTACCAACATTGAAATTTGGATTTATGGAACATTAAATCTGGGAAACAATCCAATCTTGAAAAACTTAGACCATCATCAAATAAAACAAGTTCCGATGTCACTTTCGATTAGGAATATGCATAGCAGCCATTGTTACCTCTCAAGTGCTTTAAGTATTATGCCTTTTACGTTAATTTTAATGGGCAAAGAGCATTTCTGAAAAGCAAATCCATAAATATTCAATTCTTTAAAGGTGGTTAAATATCAAAAGATTACTTGGATTTATAAATCAAAGATTTGAATCTAAGGACACAATTATCATAATATTAGTTTGTAAGTGTTTGATTAGAAATTAGTTGTAAATAAGGCAGGGCAACATGATTTGCTAAGGATATGAAGTACTACAAATCAATTAGCCAGGGCGAGGTTGGTAGATTTTGCTCTCCTACGGCATCTCACACAGGTAGATATCATAGAGGTCTCGGCTTATGTGACAAAATTAAGCTGATTGATAGACCCTGAAGTTCCCATCTAGAAAACAATTTGTCCCATGATATGCCTCCCTTCCACCCATGGTCCACTGTCCTCTCCTATCAGATTCCTTCTTCTTCTTCCATTTACCTTTTCCACCTACCAGCTTCTCACTTCATCTCCCTCCAACCAACTGGATTCACCCATCACTTTCTAGTTTGTACTCCTTCCCCTCCTCTCCGCCATCTTATTCTGTCCTCTTTTCCCTTCCTTTCCAGTCTTGATGACGGGTCTTGGCCCAAAATGTTAACTGTTTATTCGCCTTCTTAGCTGCTGCCTAACCTGCTGAATTCCTCCAGCATTCTCTGTGTGTGTTACTCTGGATTTCCAGCATCTGCAGAATCACTTAGTATATTTTTTAAACTGTGTTTTAAAATAATCCATTATTTTAAGGAGGTAAGATCCAAGATTCAAGATTGTTTATTGCCATTTCAGGCAGGTTTGCTGGTGCTGTAGGGAAGGGTTTATACTAAGTTGTCATGGGAACTGAAGTGGTAGGGCTGAGGATGGGGAAGCTGGTATACAAGTAGATGAAGTGTGTAGTGAGACTGCAAGGAAAGGCAGGTGGTTGATAGGGCAGAATTACAGCCAGTGGGATGTAGTGAAGTGTAATATGGGGGCAAAATTGAAAAGAGTGGTGAATACAGGACGGAAGGTGTTATGTTTAAATGCATTATATGGTAGTATACCGCAATATTTGGTGTAAGGTGGATGATCTTGTAGCACAGTTGGAGATTGGCAGGTATGACATTGTGGGCATTACTGAGATGTGGCTGAATGAAAATCATAGTAGGGAACTAACCATCCAAGGACAGGCAGGCAGGCAGAGGGGGTGGGGTGGCAGTTTGGTAAAAAACAAAATCAAATCCTTAGAAAGAGGTGGCATAGGATTGGAAGATGTAGAATTCTTGTGGGTAGAATTAAGAAACTGAAAGGGTAAAAAGACAATGATGTGAGTTCTATACAGGCCTCCAAACAGTAGCCAGGATGTGGGATATAAGTTTCAATGGGAAATAGAAAAAGTATTTAATAAGGGAAATGTTATGATAGTTGTGGGGACATTTCAATATGCAGGTAGAATGGGGAAATTAAATGGGTGCTGGATCCCAAGAGAAGGAATTTGTAGAATACCTGCAAGCTGGCCTTTTGAAGCAGCTTGAGGTTAAACCCAGTATGGGAAAGGCAATTCTGGACTGGGTGCTGATTAGTGAGCTTAATGAATCATTGACTTGTTTCTGTCTCTGCAGCTGCTGCCTGCCCTGCTGAATATTTTCAGTACTTTCAGTTTTTATTTCAGCATCTTTTTTTTAATAGTTTTCTAAAATTACCATTGTTGGATTTATATACTGTTGCATTCTTGTTTACAGCCTGTAAAAAATAGCCTGAAATCTGCAGTCAGTATGAAAGAGGCGTAACTCATTATTGGCAACATTTACCTACAATCTTTTCTGTTGGTTGACTTCCGGCATACTGTAATTCAACAGTGACTTGTATCCACCAAATAAGATGCTTTCAAGTGCCTGAGCAGATTTTCTCCAGAAATAAACCAAGTTGTTAATTTTAAGCACATGGCTTTTTAGCTAATATTTTAACCATTTTACAGTGTGGAAAATAGATGTAAAATGTCCGTAAGGGTAATGTGGAAGATTAAATATTATTCATGAATGTCCCAAGCATAAAAAGAGGCTAACATTTTTACACTAAAATGTTATAGTTTGAAATGCATCCAGTGTGGCCATCTGCTGCTAATAACCAAATGACTAAATTTTCTTATTAATAAACTTAAAGACAGCTCAAAATAGGTCAAGCCAAAGTATTCAGTGATTGCATATGCAAATTAGTGCAACAAGTCACATATAAAGAAAATGCACTTAACAAAGAGAAAATAGATTACAAAAAGACATAAGGCACCTGTTGCTGTACATTATAGGATCTTATCAACAATTCTAAGCTTTTCTATTACAAACAGGCAGTGATGATGAAACTTTAATGTATCAGCTTAATAATATTATTGTGAAAAAATATAGGAGACAATTATTCTTAAAAGCCTTATTTTCAATATTAGAAACTGATGAAACGATATCCTACCATATGTAGAACAGTCAACATATAGAATCAGTGGCCGCATTAAGTACCTCCAATACCTAATTATATGTTTGCGGTCTTTTGCTGTTATAGTCCACCTGCTTCAAAGTTTGATGTGTTGTGCATTCAGAGATGCTCTTCTGCACACCAATGTCATAGCACGTAGTTATTTAAGTTATTGTTGCCTTCCTGTCAGCTCAAACCAGTCTCACCATTCTCCTTTGACCTCTCTCATTAACAAGACATTTTTGCCCACAGAACTGATGCTCACTGGATGTTTTTTTTTTGGTTTTTTGCACTATTCTCTGTAAGCCCTAGAGACTTGTGAAAATCCCTGGAGATAAGCAGTTTCTGAGATAACTCAAACCACCACGACTGACATCAACCATCATTCCACAGTCACATTCACTTGGATCATATTTCTTCCCCATTCTGATGATTGGTCTGAACAACAACTGAATGTCTGATCATGTCTGCATGCTTTTATGCTTCAAATTACTGCCACATGATTGGCTGAATAGATTTGTGCAGATGTACAGGTGCACCTAATAGTAGCCGCTGAGTGTATAAGTCATTGGTGAAGTTGTACTTGGTGTATTATGTAGAGTTTTGGTAACCATGTTTTGGTAAAACTGTTATCTCAGTTTTGGCTTGACTTTTTGAAGCTGTCCTGGATAGCACTGCCTATGATGGAGCTGGCTGAATTTACGACCCTCGGTGCAGTTTACTTGTTTTCTCTGTAATAGTGTGAGTTTTCTCTCAGGTCCCAAGGATGTACAGCTTGAAAAGTTAAATCAACAAGGGAATTGTCCCTAGTGTATAGTCGGTGTGGTTAAGGGAATGGGAGTTGATGGGTATGTGTGGACCCACATCACAAGCACCAATACACTATCATTTCCTGTCAGTCACTTAATGTACAGACACTCCTGTGCCTAGCATCACTTTATAGACATACAATCTACTTTTGTCTATAAGCTAACTTAGGTATTTATATCTACTGTGTTTTTTTTTAATCTTTTGTGTTTTGTTTCATGCTGCATCAGATCTGGAGTAACAATGATTTTGTTCTTCTTCACACTTGTGTTTTGGAAATGATATTAAACAATTTTGAATCTTGAGTAAAATGCATTAGGATAGGATTAGTGTAAATGGGTGTTTGATGGCCTGCATGGATTTGGTGCATCGAATGGTTCGTTTTGAATGCTGCAATCTCTGTATCAGTTGAAAGGATTACCAAAATTAGTAAAGAGGTTTCAGGGCCCAATAAGAGCAGTGTAGAGTTAGCCAGGATTATGAAAATGATTTGTTTCAGCCCAGGTCATTAGCTATCATTGAATTCAGCTGCTTACTGCTTGAAAAAAGGCTTATTTTTGCAAAAATTTATTGTATCACTCAGCATTATGAAACACTTCTAATCTCAAAGACACATTCTTAGATTGTTCTAATAAATACATGGAAAGAGTATATTCAGAGTATCCAACAGATGCTCTGATATTGCTTCATTATTTTCAATATTAGTTCAATATTTTCAATCTTTAATACTCAGCAGATCAGACTTTGAATTTCACTGCTTTGAAATCAGATTAACCCGAGAGGAATCATGCTCCATCTTTGAGATTTAAGTGCACACTCACCACAGATATAACTGAAAGAATGATGGTTGTTGAAACATTGGCGAGATATGTTGCTGTCACAAATACTCCTGAAAATACAATTACTTATTTATAATGAGTAGACACAGTATGTGCATCAACATGATCATAAACAGATATACATGTAAACACAATGCACGGGATGGGGTGTGCATGATGGTTTTATAGCCTTTCTAAAACCTATCCTGCCATGTAGCATCTGCCCTGCCTAAGCATGTCCAGGCATGCCCGGACAAGATTGAAAACTTTTCATCTTAAGTTGTGGGAACATTTCAATTGACTTATATTATGACTTGAAATAACAAGTATAGGCAATTACAACAAGAAATAGTGTGTGATAGGCAAATTTCATGGTGAGTTTCATGATCTTCAGCCCAAAATCAATAAGATACACCCAAAAGAACTCAGGAAGCAAAATCTTTGTTGTCCAGTGTAATCAGTTGAAATTGAGTTACATAATGAAACAAATTAGTTAAAGAAATTCAGATGCTCATTAAAATGCTAAACTAATTAAAAATATAAAAAAGTGAAAAAAGGGAGATAATAAAAACAAAATCTGAAATTACCTTTATAATTAAGGTCAGCAGCCCCTTCAGGTGTGAGTCTAGGTTGAAGTGAGAGGTCAGATGCATCTGAGTTGACCTCTATAGAACGAGGCTAGTAATTCAAATGTTTAATGGCGGGTTGCCATATTACAATTAAAAGCATGTTGTGATGAGATCTTAACAACATGTGAACAAGTGAAATATGTGGTCCTTACAGTGTTCGATTATAAGCTCAGACTGAATTTAGAATATAGAGACTGGTTATGTGATTTGAGGATGGATTGGTAAGATCTATTCAGTGCATTTTGTCACAATGAAGTTTCTGCAGGCTTCTGCAACGATATGAAAACTAGATATCACACCAGCCTATTGTAACTTCTCTGCCCCTCTTTTCCTTTCTCCCAATGTCCACTGTCCTCTCCTAAATGATTCCTTCATCTTCAGCCCTTTTCCTTTTCCACCTATGACCTCCCAGCTTCCTGCCTGATCCCCCTGTTCCACCCACTCATCTTCTCATCCAGCTTGTTTCCTTCCCTTCTCCTCACCTTATTCCAGCTTCTTTTCCCGTCCTTTCCAGTCCTGATGAGGCACCGACTATTTATTTCTCTCCACAGATGCTGTCTGACTTGCTGAGTTCCTCCAGCATTTTGAGTGTGTAGCTCTGGATTTCCAGTATCTGCGGAATTTCTTATGTCTATTGTAAACTCTGATTGGCAGAATAAAATCAGTCCCAAAAATACCCCAAAAAGACAACATTGTTTCACTGCAAAAACAATGTTTTAAAGCAATACCCATGGAAGTGGACAAACTTCAAAAACTCAAGGGACACTTTACAAAATCACATGGATAATGTTATTCTTGAAGAAAAGCACATGTCCCTACATCCTGAGGAATGTAATTTATTTAGGTCTGTGAGCTGAGGAAAAAGGCTGGATCGGAGACGGTGAAAATGGAGGAAATTATTAAAGCCACAGAACTCAAAAATGCTTCTGAGCTAAAGCTGCTTTTAAACATGAACCAGTCCCACCCAATCTTACCACAGCACTGAAACCATTTTAATCATAGAGAAAACACAAACTATGGTGTTGGGGTAAGGATCTGCAAAAAGCCGATGCCGTTTGCCAGAAATACCACAGCAGTGGCATTTTGCATGCTGACGAAAAGTGAAAAAAAACTGCATTTTCGAGAACCAGCTCATTCTATACATGGTTTGTGGGTTGGACATTGAGATGTGCTTCTGGTTTCCGGCTGCTCCTCTTTTGTGAAGTGATGAGAATGAACAACACGGCTCTGGATTGAACTGAACTGAATATTCCAGGACTGCTGATAATGCCTTGTTGTTTGAAGTTTTATATCCTGTGTTTTTTGTGCTATTTGTGCAATCTGCTCCTTGTGCTCTGGGGGTTTAATGTTTTTCTTTGCATAGATGCCATGGTGTCTCTTTGTTTTGTGGCTGTCTGTGGGGAAGACCAATCTCAGGGCTGTATACTTCATACATATTTTGATAACAAAATATACTGTGAATCTTTGTCTACAAAGTTATATACGTATAAACTAACATCACACAAGCGTGAATTTCACTTTATTACTAATGGTATAGCTTTTTTGCTAAATAGCCTTTGTTTATGTACTGGAAATTGCTCAAGACTACAAATATTTGACTACACTGCAAAAATTCTGGTACACACCTGGAATCTGGAGGGAATTTCTTGATCCTCATCAGTGCTTATTTTTCGAGATCATATCATTAGGAGTCATAGAGTACTAGAACACAGAAACAGGCCTTTCAGCCCATCTAGTCACTGCTGAACTGTTATTCTGCCTGGTCCTAGGCCATAGCCCTCCCATTCTGTACTTATCCAACGTTCTCTTAAATCTTGTAATTGAACCAGCTTCCACCACTTACACTGGTTTCCTCTCATGTTCCCCTTAAACTTTTCACCTTTCACTTTAATCCATGACTTCTAGCTTGAGTCTCATCAATCTCAGTGGAAAAAGCCTGCTTGCACTTCTATTTTGAATCATTTCAAGTGAGAAACCATTTCTAATTTCCAAGAACTTATTGCATCATGTACTTCCCTTCTACCAGGCTGGTCTGCTATGCTAAATACCAACCTTCTACAAAGATGATTACCATGGATTCCCTGCCAGTGAGACTTACCTCTGCCCTTAAAATCTGCCTCATCTGAATTGATTTTGAGAACCTGCTAGCCTTATGCATATCTACTTGGGGTCTGTCAAGTTGCATTGTCTGTCCACCCTACTCAGCATTACTATAGATAGCTGTATCTTGTATTGTCAAGCTGTTTTACACAATGTTGATTAGCATTTGGGTTCAATTCTCTTTGATGTCTGTAGGTTGCAATTTGGAATTTGTTTTTGAGGAATGGAATTGAAAAGCAGTTCAGTGATGTTAAACTTACACAATACCTTGGTTAGACCATATGTACAATTCTGCTGCCAGAACTAAGTGGACATAACCAACCGAAAATGCTGAAGGAATCTGAATTTTGTCTCCAGAAAAAAGAATTTTCAGAAGATAGGACAGAGCTAGACACAAGACATAAAATCTGCTTGCTGGAAATTCCAAACCAGTATATTTAATAGTAAAACAATATATTAATGACAAATCTAATAGCAAATTTAAGAAAACATATTTAGAGTTCAAAGTATATTTTATTATCAACATATGTATATATTATACAACTTTGAGATTCGTCTCCTTGCAGGGAGCCACAAAACAAGAAACCTAAAAGAATCCATGAGAAAAGACTGACAAACACTCAATGTGCAGAGAGGGAGAAAGAAGAGCAAATGGTGCAAACAATAAAAATAAATAGCATTTAGAATAAGTATTTTGCATCAATATTTCTGGAATAGTTCCAGAAGACTG
This sequence comes from Hemitrygon akajei, assembly GCF_048418815.1. NCBI lineage: Eukaryota > Metazoa > Chordata > Chondrichthyes > Myliobatiformes > Dasyatidae > Hemitrygon > Hemitrygon akajei. Next base: position 134,779,229 of record NC_133124.1, on the reverse strand, counting down.
GGAAATTGCAGATGTAACTTCACTCTTCAAGAAAGGAGAGGGAGAGAAGAAAGGAGATTATAGACCAGTTAATCTGACCTCAGTGGTTGGGCAGATGTCAGAGTCGATTATTAAGAATGAGGTCTCAGGGTACTTGGAGGTACATGATAAAAAAGGCTGTAGACAGTGTGATTTCCTCAAGGGAAAATCTTGCCTGACAAATCTGTTGGAATTCTTTGAAAAGTAACAAGCAGGATAGACAAAGGAGAATCGGTTCATGTTGTGTACCTGGCTTTTCGGAAGGCCTTTGACAAGGTGCCACACATGAGGCTGCTTAACAAGCTATGAGTCCATGGTATTTCAGGAAAGATTCTAGCATAGATAAAGCAGTGGCTGATTGGCAGGAGGCAAAGTGTGGGAATAAAGGGAGCCTTTTCTGACTGGCTGCTGATGACTGGTGGTGTTCAACAGGGATCTGTTTTGGGACTGATTCTTTTTATGTTATGTGTGTAATGCCCTGTTAAAGGTTTTACTGCTAATGTTGCAGGGTATTTCATGTAATGATCTTTCTATACAAGCAGTGTTTGGGTTACTGTTGAAGATAAGGGATGCTTAGGAATGTGGGCCATCCAATCAGGAGAATGAAATGGGGAGGAGCTTTTAGAGAAGGCTGAAGGAGTGGTTTTGTGACTGACTCCAGTGGTGGGACTTTGTCTTTGTTTGGTGTGAGATGAAGAGAGAAGATGCTGAAGCAAACCAGTTGTTGGATTCGATCCGGCGGGGAATTGCAATTCGATGGAGCCCAGGTGCGGAGTTCTGCCAAGGATCGGTGAATATGGCTTTTGGAAGATTTGAGCTCCAACTGGTGCAAATTTGACTGTTTAATTATGATGGGCCCTTTTGTTTTTTCTTTGCTAACTCTTTGGTTAAGTTACAGTTGGCAAATATACTTCTTTATAATTGTATGCAGTGTGCAATGTGTTATTCCATCCTGAACGACTATTGCAGGACAGTAAATCACACAGCATTCACACAAACTGGGGTCCGGGTGGGTGAGACATCCCAAACCCATGGATGTGGGGGGACCAAGGTCATATACCCCCTTGGTGTATGAGGCGGAAAAAGGTGGCTTCTCACCACAGAATCCAGTGGCTGTTAGGGAGGGACTAATGAGCTGCATTTCCAGAGACGCCCAGCAAGAGAGGCTTTTGTATGTCAATGATTTGGATGATGGAATTGATGGCTTTGTTGCAAAGTTTGCAGACGGTATTGAGATAGGTGGAGGGGTAGGGAGTTTTGAGGAAGTAAAGAGGCTACATAAGGACTTAGATTAGAATGGGCAAAGAAATGGCAGATGAAATACAGTGTTCGGAAGAGCATGGTCTTGTAGTTCAGTAGAAGAAATTAAAAGGATAATTTTTTTCTAAATTGAGAGAAAATACAAACAAAAAACTGAGGTGTAAATTGAGAGTCTTTGTGCAGGATACCCTAAAGGTTAATTTACAGGTTAGGTCTGTGGTGAAGAAGACAAATGCGATGTTAGCATTCATTTCAAGATGACTAGAATATAAAAGCAAGGATGTGATGTTGAGACTTTGTAAAGCACTGGTGAGTTCTCATTTGAAGTATTGTGAGCAGGTTTGGGTCCCTCATCGTAGAAAGGATCTGCTGAAACTGGAGGGGGTTCAAATGAGGTTCACGAAAATGATTCCAGGATCGAATGGCTTGTCATATGAAGAGCGTTTGATGGCTCTAGGCCTGTATTCACTGGACTTCAGAAGAATGAGGGGTGACCCTCATTGTTACCCATCAAATGGTGAAAGGCCTTGACAGCGTGTATGTGGGAAGATGTTTCCTCTGGTGGAAGTGCCCAAGACCAGAGGACACAGATTCAGAATAGAGGGGCATCCTTTTAGAATGGAGATGAGGGGGAATTTCTTTAGCTAGAGAGTTGTGGTTCTGTGGAATTCTTTGCTGTGGAGGCCAAGTCTTAAAGTATATTTAAGGCAGAGGTTGATAGATTCTTGATTAGTCAAGGCATGAAGAGAGACAGAGAGAAGGCAGGAGATTGGGGCAGAGAGGAAAATTTGATCAGCTATGACGAAATGGCAGAGCAGACTCGATGGGCCAAATGGCCTAATTCTGCTCCTATGTCCTAAAGCAATGGCTATGAATGTAAGAATGGAAAGGCATTGGATGATTTAAAAATAAAATCACTGGCCTCTTCACCTAGTCCTATTTGCCAGTGTCTTATTAAGGCTTCAGTCATCAATGCCCAGACCTCCGGACCCAGCGTAAATGCCAACCTTCAACCTTGTTATGATGGTCTCCATATATCCTGCTGGCATTGCCTTTCACCCACAGGTTAGGCTACCTATTTGACTGGCTGCTGTGTGGGATTCAATGTGGTCCTGCTATTGAGACTAGCAGGACTTCCTCAGTCCCACTCCTAACAGATACTTCAGTCATTTTCAGCAATGTTCTTCCCCACCTTTCCAGAAACCTTGTGTACGTGGAGTGACAGTATATAGACTACACAAGTAGAACTTCAGAATCATCTGACATTCTGAATAAATATACAGAAATTGTTGAGAGATTCTGGGATTTAGTGTTCTTGGCATTCTGCAAGTTAGGGGAGTAAACTGTACAACATTCTGCATCTGATACAGAGCATTATGTGATAGAAATTCAGGGCAGCAGAATGATGCAGCGGCCAGCGTAGCACTTTACAGTGGCAGCTATAAGAGTAAGTTTGTTCTCCAAGTAACCACATGGTTTTTCTCCAACATTCCTAAGATGTATAATTAGGGTTAGTGAGTTGTAGACATGCTATGTTGGCGGCAGAAGCGTGGCGATACTTTACAGATGCCCAGCACAACCGTCACTGATATGATTTCAATATTTTGATGTACATTAGACAAATGAGGTTAAATTTTCTCTTTATCTTCTAGGTGATGAGCTCTGTGAGCCCAAAGTCCAGTTTTGCTGTTTGGTTTTGGTAGATGGGAAATAACATACTTCTAGTCACAAAAAAACTCGAGAATGATCACAGGAGTGAAAGGTTGAACATGTGAGGAGAGTTTAAAGGCTATGGGCCTGTACTTGCTGGAATTTAGGAGAATGAGGCTGGATCCAGTGAAACATATTGAATATTGAGAGGCCTAGGGAGTGTTTCTATAGTAGAGGCGTCTAGGACCAGAGTGCACAGCCTGAGAATAGAGGGCTATCCCATAAGAACAGAGATGAGGAGGAATTTCTTTAGCCAGACGGTGGTGAATCTGTGAAATTCATTGTCACAGACAGCTGTGGAGGTCAGTTCATTGGCATATTTAAAGCAGAGGTTGATAGGTCCGTGATTTGTAAGGGCATCAAAGGTTACGAGGAGAAGGCAACAGGGTTGAGAGGGAAAAAGAATCAGCCATAATGGAATGGTGGAGCAAACTCAATGGGCTGAATAGCCTAATACTGCTCTTATCTCTTATGGTCTTCTGGTCTAAACTGGAACACAGATGATAATGAGGGGTTCAGATGGATGACATACATGTAGATGATGAGAAATCATTGCTGTTTGACAGATTGATTAATGAGCTGACTGATCCATTAACTGGAGTCAAATCAGTCTTGCACAATAGGAGCAGAAAATAGTTTTATAAAGCCGTACAGTGTCATTGATCTTTACAGAGCTCATAATCAACTCAAGCATCATTTTGATTAGTGTTCTGACATTTCAACAGTACTTTGTATTAGCATTCAAAAATGATTTACTTTATTCAGTTGCAGACTCCTTAAGTGAGAGGCTTAGCATACTGAATCGTTCTTATATATAGCTGTCTCTCAGTATAGGGTGGATGGAGTGTGAGTCTAGTTCCTTGTCACTGTGGGTGATATACTGCCTTTTTTTGCATTTTAGTTTACAAACCATCTCCATCCTTTAATCTAGTTGCTGCAGTTATGTTTTCCACCCTACAAATCTTTTATGTAACTTATTGCTTTCAACATTGACAACAGAATACTTTGCAATTCCATTTTTCCCTTGTCCATCATCATTTTGAAACTATTTAAATGAACACCTGGCAGCCTGAATTGATATAACAGAAGCACAAAAGGGACCTGCCGCTCCATCTACCAAAAGTGGAACTTCCCAGTGCCAAACATTATAATTCCCATTCCGACATGTCAGTCCATGGCCACCTCCTGTGCCAAGATGAGATCACACTCAGGATGGAGAAGCAACACCTTATATTCTATCTGGGTAGCCTCCAACCTGATGGCATTAAGATCAATTTCTCCTTCTGGCAAAAAAACATTTCCCTCGTCATCCTCTATTTCCCACTCCGGCCTCTTACCTCTTCTCACCTGCCTAGTCCTTCCCCCAGGTCCCCTCCTCCTTCCCTTTCTCCTGTGGTCCACACCCCTCTCCTATCAGATTCCATCTTCTCCAGCCCTTGACCTTTCCCATCTACCTGGCTTCACCTATCACCTTCCAGGCAGCCTCTTTCCCCTCCCGTCACCTCTTTATTCTGGTGTCTTCTCCCCTCCTTCTCAATCCTGAAGAAGGGTCTTGGCCTGAAGCATCAACTGTTTATCCATTTCCACAGATGCTGCCTGACCTGCTAAGCTCTTCTGGTATTTTATGTGTGTTCATTTGGATTTCCAGCACCTGCAGACTTCTTTGTGTTTATGAAAGGCATACTGATGTCCTGAGGAAGGGTCTCAGCCTGAAACATCAATTGTTTATTCCTTTCCATAGATGCTGCCTGATCTGCTGAGCTCCTGCAGCATTTTGTATGTGTTAGAAGGCATATTGATGAGATAATTATTGGCCAACTAACTTCAATAATAATCTCTGGACATGAATTTGAATCTCAACTTTTAACAAGGAATTTCAAGGTGCAGGAAGAATAAGCTACCTTGCAGTCCCTCACTTCAGTATCTGTGTGATGTTTTTGATATTTTTGAATTGGTTGCTCATGCCAGATTTTGAATAGCCTCCTGATTTTGAAGTAATCCACAAAACAACTAACACACCACAGAACTAAGCAATTTATTCTGAAGTAAATATCATGAATTATGGGAGATGATGAAATTGTCCTTTGCTGGGGATCAGTGATAAATTTATGCAAAGTCACTTTGCAATTTAGATGAGTCAATGGGTCAAATGGTTTGCAATCTGTTTTGTTGACATAGCGACTTACACATCAGGAAAAGTGTATGGGAAAAAATACTCGGTCATTTCAATTTTATTTACAAATTAAATTTTATTTTATGCTATCACAGTCAAAGTTGCATTCGTGGTCATAAAATTATTCACAATCTTTAAATGTAATATAGCATTATAATCAATGGACAATTCACCATTATGAGTGTTGTGCATAATTTACTTGGGAACATAATAATATAACAGTAACATAAATGTAGGTAGAAAGATCATTAAATAAGTCAATGAGACATTCTTTTCCAGGAACAAAGAACAAACTAGATAAATAACCAAAAGTCCAAACTTATCTTGTTGATTCCGTACTTTAGATGACTGAGCTGCTTTGAGTGACTCTAGGAGATCTGTCTGAGAAGCCTCGGGTATTAGTATTACAATGGATCTGTACTTCTTCTCTTTACCTTTCATTGTTATTGATTGCTTCACTGCAAGCTTCCACTACTGCAAGGCCCATTCGAAAACCCTGACTTTCAGATTCTTGAGAAAACTGTCTTCAAAATAAAAGTTCACAATAAGTTTGTATTCTAATGGACATGGCCAAAGAGTTGTTTTTCTTTCATAATCAAAATTTCATTTTCTTGCAATTGCAGCTTCTCTAGCAGTTTGACGTGTAGTTGTAAAATTAATGAGTTAGGCTGCAAGATATTAAATTCTCTGGCAAGTTAGTTTTGATAAAATGAGCACTGTTATTTCAGTATATTTGGACCTCTTTTGTAGCATATATAACCATAATGTCATCAAGGTACAGGGGGCTTCATATATATTAAAAAACAGTTTATCTTAGACCCAAATATAAAGTATGAATAGAAGCGACACAGAAATATTTCAAAGATCACACTGACTTAAATGTAATCTAAACCATATAACTAAATTACAGAAACTATACACAGAAAATCTCAAAGAAAGTGTCCATCACTGAATAGATATCTACTTGAATAAGACTGTTGGATTATTTTTTAAACATTTGGTACATGACAGGTACACTTGGCAGGTACACTTCAAATATCAATATTTTCATCAACCCATAAGGAAATGAGATTGACATCCAAAATTAAACAGCATTATGTATTCCCTCAAGTGAGGCATACCATTTTATGTATTCTCTCAAGTGAGGCATACCACTTTTATGGTTTTTTGTGATGTCTTAATACTTTCAATACAGATTAAGCAAATGTAATGAGAATAAATTATCATCATCCTTAGCTGTTATCAAAATAATTTGAAGAATGAAGCTTATAGTATACTGAAGTGATAGGTTTTAATACTTGGCATTAGCTTACATGTTTCAATATAAAGTTGTGTGTGATTGTCAGGCACTGGGAGGTGATTAGTAAATATTACAACTTCTTGAGATGAAATTGCATTTGATGCACTCCGAACCATATCTTGTCTGCATTTATGTTTTCTAACCATCTTAAGGACATCTTAATGCTGCTTTCCAGTTTTGTTATGATTCAATAGGCCAATTACATGTCTGGAGTCTTTTAAATAGACATTCTGCTTCCACTAAAAATTCAAACAAGTTAATAAAACTACATATGTAGATGATTTAAGTGATCATTTATAGACAGCCTTTCCTAATTGAGATTCAAAATTCATCTTCAAATATATGGTCCTTAAACAACGTAGAAAGAAACGGCATTAGTATTCATGGGCACTGCATCAGTGAATGTGTTTGATGATGATAACGGGGAGTTATATCATTGATCTATGTTAATTTGTAACATTCAAAATTACATATACACTCAGTGGCAACTTTATTACGTACACTTGTACATTTGTACATTAATGCAAGTATCTAATTTGCCAATTATGTGGCAGTAACTCAGTGCATAAAAGCATGCGGACATGGTCAAGAGGTTCAGTTGTTGTTCAGACCAACCGTTAAGATAGGAAGATAGTTGGTGCCAGATTTGTGTATCTCAGAAACCGCTGATTTCCTGGGATTTTAGGTCTCTAGAATTTACAAAGAATGGTGCAAAAAAAAAATCTGGTGAGTAGCAGTTCCGTGGGGGGTTAAAAAATGCCTTGATAATGAGAGAGGTCAGAGGAGATTGCCAGACTGGTTGAAGTTGACAGGAAGGTAACTGTAACTCAAATAACCATGTGTTACAACAGTGGTGTGCAGTACAGCAGCTCTGAAAGCACAACACTTTAAACCTTGAAGTGGATCTGCTACAGTGGCAGAAAACCACAAACATGCACTCAATGGCCACTTTATTGGGTACAGAAGGTACCTAATAAGGTAGCCACAGATTGTATATTTCTTTCAAATAAAATATTGGCTATTTTTCCACATTGGGCTTAATGTACAATCCAACACATGTTCAAAATAGTGCAAGTGTATGGTCCAAATGTGTGAATTTCATCGTATAATTTAAAATAAATTTCTTTTCCTAGTACATTGAGTTAGTATTTTAAAAAACATGACTGATTATATTTTTCTTGTGTTCAAAAGTATTGGAATAGAATAGTTTCTTAATACAGCTGAAAGATGATTTCTAATAAAATAAACATTTTTGGTAAGAATTTATAGTTAATCTCCTCTGAGTAAACATAGTTTGAATTCCAAAAATCAATTTAGTAGCTATAAGGAACTATATGTAATTTTTGCTGTTTGGTAGTTAATATGTTGAAAATGATTTTTTGAACAGATTGGAGCTTTTAAATGATACCAATTAATGCTCTTGTACCCAAACAAATATAACTTAAAGATTCCCTATGAAACCCCACATAAGGGCATAATTAGTAGAAACTTCCTATGGCGAGTAATTCAATCTGGGAACATGAACCTTTTTTTTGGATGAGCCTAACTTCCAAAATAAAAGTGAAAAACAAGAGATTAAAATTTATACTGACCAAACCTTATCTTGGAAATTCCATAAAAGTTTGACCAACTTCAGGTATTTCACATTGAGTCAAAACAAGAAAGCTAAGCTGCAAATGTTTGTAGACACAGTATTTATTTTGTTGGATGGTGTTTCATGGAGCAGGATTGTTTTAAACAAATGCCTGAACTACCTCTTGGATGTCTCAAGTGTGTAATATTTAATGTTGATCTGAGACTTCCAAACAAAACCCATTATTTGATATTTGTTCCAAATAAAGTATTATAATTCATCTTTATATCCCTGGAAAGGGCAAAGCTAGATGAAATATTTATGGGGAACTGAGTGGGATCTTCTTCACTCAGAGGGTGGTGCAAGTGTAGAATTAACTGCCAGTGGAACAGGTGGATGCAGGTTTAATTGCAACATTTAAGAGAAGTTTGGATTAGTACATGGGTGGAAAGGGTATGGCGGGCTATGGTCCAGGTGTGAGTCAATGGGACTAGGCAGAATAACAGACCAGCATGGACTAAATGGGCCAAAGTACCCATTTCCATTCTGTTGTGCTCTCTATGACTATAACTCTAGTTTAACTGATATCCAGTTATTTGCAATGAAAACTACAGAAATGTGGATTGGTGTTGTGCTCAGTATTGATGGTTCAACAAAATATTTTGATGGAAGATAAGGAAACATTAAAAAAAGGAACTGTTTGCATTGGATTGCAGATCATAGTACAATGCTTAGTGTTATGGATTTGTTTACAAGAGATCATTTCACATACATGAGATGCACATCAGAGTCTTACATCCTTGTGTAAGATACTAAAGGCCATCTGATGTCTGTGACACTTTCCATCTGCACTTCAACATCAGACACTTTCTAGAGTGGAGGGGAGTAAACTGAACAGGCAAAATCCTTACGATTCTAACAAATTAAAGTTTATGACATGAAACCAAATAACACACACAGTACAATGAATTCATGAGACAGGACAGTAGGCTATAGAAACAAAGTGTGAAAGAGTTAAGAAATCCCATTTTGCTAAATGACATCATTTGCATTAAAAACACAGCCACATGATGGGCAAGTTGTGGATTTCCACTGGAAGCTTTATCTATAGAATGCTGGATGATGGCAAGGTGTTCTGATTCAGGAGGACTTGTGATAAACCCCGTACTTCGTGCAGAAGTTCTACAGAGTTACTGACAATGCCCATACAATCATTTTTATACAACTGTGCGGCTTGTGAAACATTAAGCCATGGGCAGTAACTGTTATGTCAAACAGAAGAAGGTACTAATATTATTTTGGAGGATGAACCAGGTGGAACAGAAGACACAGTGGTATAATTATTTTACACTTTTGAGGGGCAATACCAACTTTGTGGAGTGGAATCTGTTGCAATTGGTTCTAATCATGAAAATGTAACATTATGTACCTGGGCAACAGAAAGGCAGTAAAGAATAAGCAAAAGTATTTTAAAGAACTTAAGAACAGCAATCCAGGTTACTAAGAAATGAAGTGTTCTTTATAATTAATGTAAAATTATCCATTTGCAATAGCTTTATAAGAAAACCCACATGCATATTTCAGATTACTTTGATTTGTATTCAGAATTCCAGTTAAATCATACATACATTTTGGTTTATTGATTATAACTCTATTCTTTTTTTGAAGATCTAGTCATTGGATGAATCTTCAGATATTGGTTCTCAAGGCACAGCACAACTTTGACAGCTTTTAAGCATTCTGTTTCTTCAAGTCTTCTTCAAGTCTGGCAAAGGAACTTTCGTAAAGTGCAAACAGCATTGATTTTTTCTGTAAGATCCTGGTTAAATTGATTGTTACTTCACACAGTTTTCCAATTTTCTTCCTTCTGACTCAATTGAACAGATGCTTTTGGTGACATGAATGTTGACTTCTTTTGCTAATACTTTCTTGGTTTCCTGTTTTTTCTTCTATATAAGCAGAAAAAAAGATTAAATTCAAAAGAAATTAAGAAAATCAGGTTACAATATAGAGCAGAAAAGATATGTTAAAAATGTTGGAAGCTGAGTGTCCAATGTTTTGATAGACTTGACATTCATACTGATAAAATATTGAAGAAAATGTATGTCTAAGGATATGTTATAAGTCTTCATTATCCAGTTGAAGAATTTGCAAAATCTATGGAATCAGAAGGTAGAGTTCAACACCAGGCTTGGATTAGGTGACCTAAAGGTGAAGTAATAAACCATTCCTAACAACAGGAAACTGACTCAATTTTGACTGGGCCTTATAAACTTGACTATATGCTGTATCTCACTGGAGTTTGTCAAGTGTACATAGAATATATAACATTACAGTACAGTACAAGCCATTTGGATCACAATCTTGTGCCAACCTTTTAACCTACTCTAAGATCAATCTAACCCTTCCCACCTACAGTACCCTCCATTTACCTATCATCCATGTGCCTATGTAAGAGTTTCTAAAGTGCCTCTAATTTATCTGCCTCTACCACCATCCCAGGCAGAGCATTCCACAGACCCACCACTCTCTGTGTATAGAACTTACCTCTGGCTCCCCCTCCTCCAACACTTCCCTCCAATCACCTTAAAATTATGCCCCCTGGTATTAACTGCTCGATCTTTGTTTATTTTCTGATCTTTAGGGTTCTTTCAGGAGTCAAGAGTGATGACTAGCCTTACTTCTAAGATTTCAGTTTATTTTAAAGTTCAAACAAACAAACATAAGCAAGCTAAATAAAGAGCTGAGAAACGATGCTAAGAATACAAATATAAAAGAAGCAAAGATGGCAGTTCTGAAAAATCCACTTTTATAGATAAGATATGAAATTGTTTAGATAAGAACGAACTAGTTAATAGGCTACATAATTAAATCAATTACATCACATGGGTAATGTGCTCATACTTAGCCAATGAAAAATGAGAAAGGTGATAAACTGTTAGTTTAGCTGCTATACCACTTTCTGCCAGTAAATGGGGATGAACCACTACATACTGTGAAAAGGACATGAGTTTGTTAAAAAGCACAAATTTTATATGAAGTAATATTTAAAAAGAACAGTGGTTTCCAACATAGCCATTTCTACCCTGGAAAGAAGTCTCTGGCTATCCTCATCATCTTGCACACTTTGATCAAGTCACCTCTCATCCTCCTTCATGTAAAGCCCTAGCTCGATCAACCTACCTTCATGAGACATGTCCTGTAGCCTAGGCAATATCCTGGTAAATCTCTTCTTCACCCAGTCTAAAGCCTCCACATCCTTCCTATAATGAGTCGACAAGATCTGAACACAATACTCCAAGTGTGGTCTAACCGGGGTTTTATAGATCTGCAACATTACCTTGTGACTCTTGAACTCAGTACCCCAACTAATGAAGACCAACACACCACTCGTCTTCTTAATCATCCTATTGCAACTTTGAAGGAACTATGGACGTGGACCCTAAGATCCCCCTATCCTCCTCACTGCCAAGAATCCTGCCTTCAAATTCAACCTTGCAAAAGTGAATCACTTCACACATTTGAGAGGCAGACTCCATCTGCTACTTCTCAGCCCAGCTCTACAATGTCCTACAACGACCCTCCACATTATCCACACAATTTCACCAACTGTAGGGACAATATAGAGCCATAGAGATCCCAGTCATGTTAGCAGAGAGCTTGGAACAATACAAGATATTGTTATGGAGATGACAATGGTTTTTGATAAGTCTAGCGGATGGGGTGGAAAGTAACAGTGTTTCTATATTATTCATTGAAGCCTGTATAAGCTCCAGTGTGTGTGTCCATCCCCCACACAAATATTTTGTTATGCTAAATGCCCTGATTGACTTGGTTGTGTATGCAAAACTCAATATTGAACCCTGTTATCTATCAAAATCATGATTAGCCCTGTTCACATTTGGGAACTCCAGTTTGCCTGTCATAATCAGCCTCCATCACATTCTGTAAGGAGTACCAGCCAGGCTGATATTGGGACAGGAACAGCCCAGTGCCTGACCACAATTACCTTAGCTTCACTATAGCCCTGTTTTTGACAAGCTAGTCCATCAAAAATTGGCATTGAAGAGAGCAAACACATGCTGCTTCAAATCAACAGCAAAAGCATACAGCTCAATTGCAACATAGAATACAATTTGCGGTATTTTTTGATGACTTAGATTTGAACCTTTGAGGTTGATAGCTAATATATTTCATCACTACTTTCATGACCGAATTTTCTAGGAAGCGTCATAATGGCATAAAAGTATGAACTTATTTTAATTTGTTTTTTAATTATGAATAGGGTTGGAGCTGCTGAATTGATGTTTGCACCTAGCAAAAACTGTTTCACCAACTAAGGCAGCAAAAAGAAATAATGAAAATTACTCATCCTCTGACTAAAAAAGACTTCTTGTGTAGGTAATTTAAACACAAATTCTTTGCATTGCCACATTCCCAATGCTCTTTTTTGGTGGAAATTACACACAATACATAATTACTAAATTAAGGATAAAGGTCATTTGTCATCCCTTGGTCCTCTCAGTGTGTCTGCTATCTTTGATAGTTAACCAGCCTCCTCCATTCCTCACCCAGATGAGGTCTGTGAGTGATGATGTGGAATTAAGGAATAGGTTCTGAGAATCTATCCCTGGATTGGATTTGATGATCAGAAACAATGGGAAACTGCTTAAACAGATTTGAATAATTCCTAAAATTTTAAAGAAAAAATCATTTAAAATGAATGTTGGTATAAATGAATAGTATAACTTCATATTGCCTGAGGCTGGCCTACGCTTGTCTTTAGGTATATCACCAGGGGCTGCATTTCTGATTTGGGCCCTGATGAAGGGTCTGGGGACAAAACGCTGACTCTTTGGTCTTTTCTATACATGCTCCTTGACCTGTTGAGTTACTTTAGCACTTTGCGTGTGTTACTCTGGATTTTCAGTGCCTGTAGAATCTCTTGTGATTTACTTACAAATCCTCCTCAGGTCATGAATGGCAAACTAATATTTTATTAATTAATTTATTTAGAGATACAGTGCAGAACAGGTCCTTCCAGCCCAATGAACCAAGCTGACCACCCATTTAACCCTAGCCTAATCACAGGACAATTTACAATGACCGATTAACCTACTAAACGGAATATATTTGGACTGTGGGAGGAAATCAGAGCACCTGGAGGAAACACACGTGCTCACAGGGAGAACGTGCAAACTCCTTACAGAAAGCGCCAGAACTGAACTCCAAACTCCTTCCGTAACATTGTACTAACCACTACGCTAACACGGTGCCCTATACATACAGACTGTAGATAGAAATGAGCATTTGAGAGAAGGATTTGTTGGCTGCAGAGGGCAGATGGCATCTTTTGCTGTGTGGGAGCTCAGTCTGCAGCAATATCTGAAAGACTGAGTTTTATAACATTGCCTATGGTTAGCCTACACTGGTATTTATGTATATTGTCAGGCTGCTGCATTTCTGAGTTGTGAACTATTTGGGTTGTGAACAGCTCTCAGGAATGGAACCCTTTTGTAACCTGAGGATGTTGTCCATGAAGGAAAAATCCAACTGGAGTGAGTCAAGGACAGTGAAGTAGACAAACCAACTGCTGTTTTTCTTGCCATGTAGTTGAAAGAATGGAGCTTGCCATTCTGTGAAACTGTTCTGGAAACTCCATTCTGTGAACTGTTTCTGCTCAGGAATGGCTGAATCAAAGCACTTAAAAGTGGACACTATGACGCCACATTGGCAATCTGCTGAACATGAGATCATTTCTAAATAAGGAATTATTTGTCAGGTGTTCTTCGGTAGGATAGAACGTGCAGCTTTATGAATATATGATTTGAGAGTAACCTGAGCCTAGCAACTGACTAATCTGGCTGAACTTCCTTGCTTCAAAGAGAACAAAGACATTAATTTGAAGTTGTCACTTGTGAGGAGGGCAATGAATTGATGCTGCTTTGGACCAGAGCCAATGAAAAGTTGATACACATTAGCCAGATAGGCAGATGCCAACACAATTGAAATACAATATTTTGAATGGATAAGAAAGAGAATAACAATGAAGGGCTTCGGATGCAAAACAGTGAGAACCTCCAGAGACTAGCTATCGCAAGGAGGGGGCACATGCCACGGGCTGGAAAAAGGATCAATTGGCTAACAGGAGATCCCTTATTAAGTGTTATAAACTGGAGAGACGGTCTGAGTGAGCATTGGTACAAAGAGGACAATAGAATTCATTATTTAAATTGTTGGCTGGGGTCATCATAGTTACATTGATATTTGTGTGGAGACAAGAAAATGCAGTAGTCTGGCCTCTAGAGGCACAGCCGGGTAGTGATCAGTGGGAGCACAGTTCCATTGGCTCTTCTGGGTTGATCAGCTGATACACTGAAACCTACATAATGCCTGAACATAGAACTTTGCTGTTTCATTAAGTAAGTGTAATGCCCTAGTTAAGATTTCTATTGCTATGCTGTAGGTATTTCATTTCAACATCTGTCTGCAAAAGCAGAGTGTCCTGTTGGAAGATGTTTTGATTTTGGCTCAGATAAGAAGCCCTGCGGTTCAATTTAGGAATGTGAGTCAGCCAATCAGGATTGTGGGGAAGAGTTTTCTGAAGGGCAGTAGTCTGGTTTGGGAGCTCCAAAGGTCTTGTGCTCATTGGACTAGTTTAACTGTAATGGGCCCTTTTACTTTCTTTTTCTGATTAACTGTTTATTAAGGCTGAAAGTTGTAAATATACTTCCTTTATAATTTTAAGGCGTGTACGATCTGTTACTTCTGGCCAACCAACAATTCTGCATGGGCAGCATTTACACAGCATTTGCTCAAATCAAGGCTTCGTTGATCAGAACATTGTGATGTTCCTTTTTGGTTGAACCCCAAATCATACAGACCCTTGACATATATTGTTTATGAAAGGCAGCCTGCTCACTGCTGAGTTACGTGGCTGCTAGCAGAGATAGCTAACAAGCCATGTTTGTATACGAGCCCAATGAGAGGGTTACATATATAACCAAGCACAATCTTGCTGTCTGTAAAAAAAATTGATATGGTCTAGTTCTGTGTCCAGATCATTGGTTATTATCGCTGCCATCTCAATTGTTAGAACATCAGCAGCAAGTTCAAGCTTTGGTATGGTGAGATCTGGCTTGGGAGTAGGCTTTGCCTCACCTAGGATGAATCCACCTTCACTCTATCCATCAACATCTGTGACCTTCAGGTAAGCAACAGCAGCAATAGCAGAAGCTGCAGTTCTCTTTCATTTGGGCTGTAGATAGTGGAAATGTTTTGTCGGTTCTTGGATTTTTGAAGCCTTTAAGATCCTGATGGGAAGAACACTACTGCTGCCACTGCTCATGTTTCTCTTTAGGGAGTGGGACATCTAATCCACAAGTGTCCAAGGTCAACTCTCTTAACATGAAACATCCCTGGATACTGACTGGAGCAGCAAATCCAAGGGGGTCAAATAGACTGTTGATAGTCGATAGCGTGCCAAGATGCACAAAAGGTCTTTCAGTATCAGTAACCTGGAAAGTAAAGGTGTTGCTAATGAGGTCCCATCCAAGGCCCACATGATGCTACATAGGAGGGAGGTCCTGTACAAGGTCTTTGGCCAGATCTTCAGATGGGAAACATTGCACGACCTCTGCACTTTTGGATGCAATCTTATGCAGTCTGAGATTGGACTGCACCAACATGTCAAGTGCTGTTTTCATCATGCTGACTGCTTCTTCTGCATTAGAAATGGATTTAAGACCATTATCAACATAGAAATGTCTGTCTATGTACCTCCGTGCTTCAGTACCAAATTCCTTCTCTCCCCCGATAGCTGTCCTCTTAAGGCCATAGATTGCCACAGCTGGAGAGGGGCAGTTACCAATATATGAACTCTCATGTGGTACTCCAGAATCTTATTGTCCAGTTGGTAGTCATGACACCACAGAATCTGACATCATCTTGATGATCTCTCACTAGGAAGCTGCAGAACATTTGTTGGATGTCTTCCATTACTGAAGCACATGAGAATCCCAAACAGACTGCTAATGAGATCTGTCCCCGCAATAGCACATTATTTATGTCTTTGACAATGCATTTCAATCAAAGACAATTCTTATTTGTGCATGTTTCTAGAGATGGTAAATACCAAAGTTGGGGAAATACCAGTTTTCTTTGTTGGAATCTGGTGCAGGAGCTAACATTGCATGATTGTTTTTGGAGAATCTCTCCATGAACTCCAGATAATGATCTTTCATTTCTAGTTTCAGTCCCAATATGTGACTGAGGGACATGAGTCGAATCAGGGCCAGCTCTCTGTTGTTTGGTTGGGGTTGTCATGGAGACTGGAAAAGAACAGGAACTACCCAAATGTTTGACTCATCTTTTCTCAACTCTTTGTTCACGAATCGAAGGAAGACCTCATCTTTGATAGAAGTTGCCAGCTTATAATCATCTTCAGAGCAATAGAAGACAATCTTGCCTAAATCTGGTTGAGCAGAGGTAAGTACAGTGTGTCAGGGCACTTGGTTTGGTTACCTGCAATCTTCTCTTTCATACAGATTTTGTTCTCAGAGGGACTGAAATTACTTGGGCTAATGTTCTCCAGGACATTAGTCTTAAATGTGCTTACTGTGGGCTGATCTTGCAGACTTCACCCACTGAGACTCAACCCAGCTCCAGTCATCGGGCACAAGGTGCATTGTGCTAACCATTGCACTGTTCACGAGGCCGAGCAGCTAGCTCGATGCTCAACCCAATGTGGATAGAAAGCGTGCAAGGAGCTGTCTGTATTCAAACCCAGGACCACTCGCCTCAAAGTCTGGTGTGGATGTCACTATACCACCGGCCAGCACAAATGATTTTAGTGTAAACGGGGAATTTGAATACTGAATATGTCAAAGAATGTTCATTTTGCCAAAGGTACATTGCTCTCATCATCCAAAATCACATATGCTTTTATTTTTTGCTCAGGATGTCCTTTTGGTTAGACGCTGGCTACACATATTTTAGAGCAGGATTTGCCCACATACCTCTGCATGAGGAAGTAGCTACATCTGATTGTGCTGTGCTGTGGGAGTGCTGGAAGCAATAGTAGCCCAAGGTACTGACCCTGAATGAACTGCTGATATGTACTGGTCACTGTTGCACTCTGGAGTGTATGATAGCTTTACAGTCTTTTGCTTAGTGTGCTGTTGAAGCACAACTTTTGAAACACATGAAGTGCTCTTTAAGAGAGCGACTTTGATTGTAAATGGTGTATCTCTGAATCCTCTGCATTTCTTTAAGGCGTGATGTTGCTTATGGACAGGGTATTTTGTATCAGGGTTTACAATAAAGTTTTCTACTACAGTTTTGTTGATCCTGATAGTTTTCCATACTTTTGCTGGAGACCTCTCATTGAATGAGGTTTTACCAGAAGTTGAGAGCAGGGAACTAGGGTAATTACATATTTCGGCATGGCGGCAGATGAAGTCCACAAGGAATAAAAATGGTGGACAGGGAGCATGATGCTTCATTTTACACTTGAAACCCTCAGTACTTGGATATTGTTTGGTACCTTTTCCACTATAACCTTTATTCCTCTTGATGTATCTAAAAAACTCAGTCCTAGTAGGTGACTCTCATTTTTGAGGCTTAAAATTCAGTCAACAGATCTGCAAGTTCCTGTAGCATTCACAGTCCTTTGTGTGACAGCTTTGTAAAACTATCAAATTTACTGAAGAGGGATTCTTCAATTGCCTCTGGAGAGCCACTACATTTGTCCAGCCTCTGCCACAGCATTTGTAAACCCGTAGTTGGATTATCGATGTGAACCACCCTAACCCTTCTTGCATGTTGCAATGACTCAACATCGAGCCACTTACAGAATGTATAGCTCTTCTCTAGGTTTCAGACTTAATCATTCCATGGCATTGAGAAAGCTTGATTTCCAGGACAGATAACTAGCAGATTGGTTGTTGAACACTTTTAGTCCTGCTCTGACTGTCCAGGCAAGACAGATACCAAGCCAAATCTAATGCATCTGCAGCTCCTGAATGTCAGCATTGTGGCGACTGGTTTGCCAAAAGTGTGTCCTGTCATGAAAGGAAGTTTAGTCTGTCCAGATGGGATTAGCGTCAGTAGCAACTCTTGACGGGGGTTTTGCTCTGGCAGAACTGCAGACTGGGATGTTTGTGGGTCTTTGCTGCGGGTAGACCTTGACTGTCAATACCTAGACTATATAAGAGACATGTTGGCTGAGTGATGTGGACTCCTCCTTGTAAGGTTGAAGCATTGTCTTTTTCATAGTCAAAATGTGTTTGGGCAGTTTCTTTAGAAAGATGCACTGGCTGTTGTGGTGGCAAGTTGTGACTGGTCCATTATATACTCTAGTCAACTGCTGTTTTTGCCTCTGCTAAGACAGCCTCAGCATCATGCTCTTCCGTGAGCGTACAATGTAGTCTCTATATGCGCTCTCCATTGGCATCTCAATTTCAGGCTTACCATTGATTGACTGGGAGGTCAGGCCAGAATGTGGCTCATCTCCCACATCTTTGCAATGCTCAAGCAAAACCACAACTGGCATATCTGCAGCATGAGCTCACACCAAGACCAAAGAGGCAATAATGATCATGCCACAAGAGGGTTCCAAGCTAATTAGCGTACGCTCTTCTCATGGTTAAATGGTCCAGCATTTCTTGCTGATCCTCTGCAAGAAACTTTCGACTTAGCTGACGCTGAGGCAGAAGACCTCAGTGTGGACCAACACCACTCATTTGTCATTGCTCCAACTTCGCAGTGTGCACTTCGAGATCTTTTCAAACTGGAAGTTGCTTACCAGAGCAAATGTCCAGTTCTCACAGATTGCTCATTCCTTTACAGTGGTTGGCACATTTGTAAGCAACTTCAGAGCAGAGCAACTGAACCAAGCAAAGTTTAGAGCCCTTCTTGTTTTTCAAAGACAGGTTTACGTAGAAGAAGTTCAGTGTATCACAAAGCAGGAGCCTCTTCCAAAACAAAGCTCTCTGTTTCTTTCTTGAGTCTGAGGGGCCACTGAAAGCTGGAGTCCATGGCCTCCTGCACTGCCTCAATGTGGCCACACTCAGGTTGGAGGAGCAACACCTTATATTCCGTCTGGATAACCTCCAACTTGATGGCATGAACTTCCATTTCTCAAACTTCTGGTAATGGCCCACCACTATCACCATTTCCCATTCCTATTCCCTCTGTCACCTTATCTTCTTACCTGCCTATCACCTCCTTCTGGTGCTCCTCCCCCTTTTCTTTCTTCCATGGCCTTCTGTCCTTCCTATTAGATTCACTCTTCTCCAGCCCTGTATCTCTTTCCAGCTTTCCAACATCCCTGTTCTTCACTTCACCCCTTTCCCAGTTTCACCTTGTACTTCTTCCTCCCTGTCCCCCACCTTCTTGCTCTGACTCCTCATCTTATATTCCAGTCCTGATGAAGGGCGTTGGCCCTAATCATCAACTATATTCTTTTCCAAAGATATTTGGCCTACTGAGTTCCTCCAACATTTTGTGTGTGTTGCTTGGATTTCCAGCACCTGCAGATTTTCTCTTGTTTGTGATTGGACATTTAAAGGCACAACTCACTCCAGAGGTAACTCACCCAATCATCATTCTGTGTAAACATCATGTCACCTCTCTGCTCATCTCAACAAAGAATGTCATTAAAGTCAGTGTTTTCAAAGTGAGAATGGCTGAACCTGGTGTAGTAAGACTGTTTTCAAGACTGGTCTCTGAGAATATCCTTTTGCCGAAGACAGTGAAATGTTCATTTGACCCTTAGTTTCAGTAGTTAAGTTTGACATCCTACGAATACCAGGTGAGGAATGTTCTGGCCTCTAGAGGCGCAGGTCATTTTGTATGCACATCACTTCCTCTGTACAAGGTGTTTTGTATATCAACTGGCATACTGTTAGTTTTTATTCTGATTTGAAGCACATGTTGGAAATACATTCCTCTCTGTCCAATCTACTTGCCCTTGAAACAGCAATATCTGTGAGTCCTAAGTTTTTGGTAATATTGGTAAACATTTAGTAGATATATTTTTAATAAAGTTATTATGCTTAAATTTATCTTTGCACCACATGTTGACTCTTGTACAGTTATAGAATTTTACATATATGTACTACATTGGTTAACACCTGTTCTGTGCGATGATTCTGTATCGAATTTAATACCTATTTTACTTAACTCTGCAGTTTCACACAGAAGAAATCTCATTAAGGACCTTAAAAGAGAGCTTCCATCTCCGGTGATTTCTGATCAGTTCACTGCATAGCTGTGTCCACACATGCAGCGTGGGCAGACGAGCAATCTTTGAATTAATTAATCATTGTGTAGTGAATTACCTAACCTAAGTCAGTTGGTGATAGGTCAACAAAGGGGACCTATACATTCCATACATGAACTAAAAACATTGTGTAAAATGAAGGGGAAAATTCAGACCACTTCCCTGCAGTTTCCTTTTCTATCAAGGTGAAGACACTATTCAAGTAAGCGGGTCTGTGCACATCCATCAGCAATAACATCAAACATCAGTTATGTGTGTGCCAATCTTATATTCAATCCCACAGGTGGAAGAGGTGTGCAGAAGCAGTGGTACCTCACCTCTTCCTCATCACTGACTTCCACGTTGCATTGCATAGGCATGGAAGTCCGGCAAACAAACTCATGAACTAGATTTTAAATGGAATTAAGCATTCACACTATTGAAATGCAGCAGGTCATATTGTGACAACCATTATAAAGATGTGGTCACAATATGACCTACAACCAACAGGTCAAGACTCTGCACTTCTGCATCACCTAGTCCTGAATGATGGTGGACGAGTGAACAGCTAACAGGAAGTAAAGGTAGCAAGAAGATATCCAAACTCAGTTTTGGGAGCCCACCATGTGAATGTAAAGATTGGTTAAGGCAATTGCAGCCTTAGCTACGTCAACATCCTGAGTCCAAGATTCCCATCTTTGCAAATGTCAAACTGTAGCTACTCAACTTACACCACATGATGTAATGATGTAGAGAAAAACCAGGGAGCACAGGATAAAATAATCTCCATGAGACGCCAAATCCGCCAAGTGTTTGGAAGGTTTGGAGGCTTGCATGCCGCAGTGACCTGGAGAGCTGTTGGCTGCAGTTAGGACCTCGTGCTTTGGTTCTTGGCAGGGTTACCTATGCCAAACAGGTCAGAGGGTAGAGGCAAATTTAAGAGTGGTTCACTGGTCCTCCAGGTATAGGGGTTCATTTCAGGGCAAAAAACCCGGACTGATCAAAAGAAAACTGTTACAGAAACAGCAATGAAGAATCCTTCTAAATCTGTGTATAGGCAGACAGAGATGGAGGACCTTCATTGCTGACTTAAACACCAGCGGTGTAACAGGCAGGAGAAAAAATGAGATGCTGAATATTCTGCTGCAAAATGAACTGTGCCCCTAGCAAAGCTATTCCAATAGGATTAGAAATGAACAAATCCAATCCAACTCCAGACTCATTCATCAGCAAAGTGAAGAAAGTTACACTGGAAATTAAGAAACAAGTTTCAGGCCCACTTAACTCCAGATTTCACCCTAGTCTTGATCTAAAGAAAACCCAATAGCTGTCAGCAAAAGATGATTTGAGAGAAATATCAGAGATATCAAGGTAGCAATTGATCTGGTACCACATAAAGAACCCCTAAATGAAACTGGTCAATATGTATCAAAAAGAAATTACTACAATATCTTGAGTCATACCTCTTGCAAAGGAGTTTGGTTGGAGATCAAGCATCCCAGCCCTAGAACTTTACTGCAGGATTCCCTAGGACAGTGTCATTGGTCCACTATCTTTAGCTGCTCCCTATACTATCAAAAGGATGGAGATGAGCTGCAGGCACCTGTAAGCACCTCATTTAAAGGCACCCTTCAAGTAACTCATCATTATGTCTTGGAAATGTACTTCCATCATTTCATCATCAGTAGATCTAATACCTAGAACACTCTTACAACAGCATTTTGGCCATACCTTCACTAGAGGGATTGGAGGAGTTTAAAGAGGAGACTGACCATCACATTTTTATCAATACCTGGGGATCTTTAATAAATGTTGGTTTGCTAGCAAGAAACAATTTAAAAATGAAATCAGCTTTGCTGGTGTTGCAGTCTTTTGCGGAAGCCATGATGATTGCATATTGTGTATTAACCTGTTTGGTTTGCTCATTCACTGGATGTTGAAAGAATGGAATCCCTTTTTATTTTTGTAAAAGGCATTGATCTGCAAGCAATAAGGAGTACTGGGTAAGCCTCAAACCATGCACTGCCATGTTCTCTGTCTATCTGCTGACTTCTAGCCAAAGAGACTGAAATCCATTTTTCACACAAGACATTCTGCAGATGCTGGAAATGCAGATTAACACACACAAAATGCTGGAGGAACTCAGCAGGTCAGGCAGCATCTATGGAAAGGAACAAAGAGGTGACATCTCAGGCCAATACCCCCAATCTGTTTTTGCTCTCATGTATAAGTAGCCAGAGTAGCTTTTCTAATGCAATTTACTCCTTAAGCTTGTTCTCCATGCTATGCTGTAACGTGCTCATGCTAGCAAATGACTTGTGCAGATGCCTTCAGGTTAGCTGGTGCTTCAGCGAGTGCATCACAATCCTTGTGAACTCTTGCAATATTAAATAACTACTGACAGCAGCACAATCTTAACTACAACCTGTACCAATACGGGCTGTGGGTGGAGCCCTTACAGTCACCGAGTCTGTGTATAACAAGGAAAAGTGAGAAGGTTGGGCTTCCAAATGGCGGTATTAGCAACAATCAGTTTTGCACAAGTATCATAATCTGCCACCCCCGACACATGTTGATCACTCGTGCACTAATGCCCTCAACAAAATGATAATGCCTTTCAGATATCAACCTGCACCATAATCCACCATATCAGGTATGAAAGGAACACGAGAAACTAGTGTGAAGAAGAACAAGTGAGCCCA
This sequence comes from Hemitrygon akajei, assembly GCF_048418815.1. Taxonomy (NCBI): domain Eukaryota; kingdom Metazoa; phylum Chordata; class Chondrichthyes; order Myliobatiformes; family Dasyatidae; genus Hemitrygon; species Hemitrygon akajei. The sequence goes on along the minus strand of NC_133124.1, from coordinate 134,756,231 downwards.
ATTCTTCATCCTCTCCTTGTTGAACATGGGTGAGCACAGGGATCTGGTGAGGGCAGAAGAAGTATGTTGGGGCCACGTGCACATGTGTACCTGGGCATATTTAAAACAGCCTTCCAAAAGTAGTCAAATTTACTTCCTACACACACCTTTGCTGCTGAAAATAATATTCAGATATTCCCAAGAGAGATGTGCAGACCTGCTCAGAGAAGAATTCAAATATTCTCCCAAATAATTCAGGCCCTATCCAGAGTGAAGTTCAGATTCATCCCTGAAGAATTTTCAGTCTGCCCAGAGATTTCATAAAGACTTAACGAGGCATACTTAAATTCGATATTGCTTGAATATATTGGACACAATTGAAGAAGGCTTTTGGGCTCAAATCTCCTCTGCATTTCCATGAGATACTGCTATTGACTTAAAAACATAATAATTTCACATAACGTGTAGCCTCATTCAGGTAATGTAAACATACCTCATCTGTTCTAAATATATGCCTTTTCTGTACCGTTGCTCCTGGGACACGCACCGACTGTTGTTTTCCACTGCGTGTGTTTGTTCCAACTGTAGATGTCATTTTGTTGGTGCTTACTTGTTCCTGTACATTAGAAGACACGGTTACGTGGGTATGAGTTTGAGTGCTTCCTTCCGAAGTGTCTGTTGAAAAGAGGATTATATGAACATACTATCATTCAGTGAATAAAAAGGAAGAATATTGTAGATCAACCAATTTCACCCAGAGTTACTTCCGTGGAGTATCCCCAGTGTAAAGTTGCCCTATTAGTTTAATTCATTTTGCATTGCGTGGTTTATTAGTGGTCATGACTGGAGGCCATGGGTTAAGGGTGAAAGGTGAAAAGTTTAAAGTGAACATGAGAGGAAAATTGCGATCCCCCAGTTCATGTCGGGTTTCACCAATGTAGAGGAGGCCATATTGAGAGTGACGGCACAGCAGACGATCCCAATAGATTCGAAGATGAAGTGTTGGCTCACCTGGAAGGACAGTTTGGGGTCCTGAATAGAGGTAAGGGAGGAGGCAATTGGGCAGGTGCAACATTTTTATTGCTTGCAGGGATATGTGCCAGGAGGGACATTAGTGGGGTGGGATGAATGGGCAAGGGAATCACAGCAGGTGTGATCCCTGTGGAAGGTGGTGAGTAGGGGGTAAGTAAAGATATGTTTGGTGGTAGGATCCTGCTGGAGCTCGTGGATGTTTTGGAGAATGATGTGTTGGAAGCAGAGGCTCATTCCGTGGTAGGTGAGGACAAAATGAATTCTAACTCTGTTAAGACGGTGAGCCAACGCAGTGAGCGTGGAAGTCCGGGAAATGGAAGCGATGCGGCGGATGAGGGCAGCATCAATGGTGGAGGAAAAGAAGGAAGACATCTCTGGTGTCCTGGAAAGTTAAGCCTCAGTCTGGGAACAGATGCACTGGAAAGGAAGGAACTGAGAAAGGGTATAATGTTTTTGTAGGAGACAGGTGGGAAGAAGTATAGTCAAGATAGCTGCAGGAATTGATAGGTTTATAAAAGATTTTGGGAGACAATTTATCTTCAGAGAAGGAGAAAGAGATCAAGAAAGGGGAGAGAAATGTCAGAAATGGGCCATATGGATTTAAGGGCAGGATGGAAGTTGGAGGCAAAGTTGATGAATTGATGAGTGCAGCATGTGCAGCCTGAAAAACACCAATGCAGTCATCCATATAGAGAAGGAAGAGATGCGGAGTTTTACCAGAGAAGGCTTGGAACGTGGACTGTTCTACACAGCCAACAAAAAGGCAGGCATAGCTGGGGCCCATGCCAGTGCCCATGACTGCACCTTGAGTTTTAAGAAAGTGAGAGGAGCCGAAGGAAAAATTGTTGAGGATGGTGCAGTCCTGCCAGATGGAAGAGGGTGGTGGTGGAGGGGAACTGTGTGGGTGTTTTATTGAGCAAAAATGGAGCATTTTAAGGCCTATTTGATGGGGAGTAGAAGTGTATAGGGACTGCACATTCATGGTGAAAATGAGGTGGTCAGGGCCAGGGAATTGAAAGTTAGTGAGGAGTTCGAGAGCATGAGAGGTGAATGAAGGTTAGTGGGAGCCAAGGGGGATAGAATGGAACCAAGGTATTAAAACACGAGTTCAACGGGGCAGGAACAAGCAGAGACAAATGGCCTACTGAACAGTCAAGTTGGTGGATCTTGGGTGGGAGGTAGATACGAGCAGTGTGGGGTAAGGAAACTATAAGTTTGGTGGCAGTAGATGGGAGTTTTCCAGAGTTGATGAGGTCAGTGATGGTGTTGGAGACACTTTTCTGACGGTCCAGAGTGGGGCCTCTTCAAGGGATTAAGTAAGAAGAGGTGATGCTTTTATATGTCTCTGTGCTACTAATTATTGGATGGGTGCTGGCATTCTGTGCAGAATTTTTTTCTCTCTATGCATTATTTTGCTCCATTCCAACTAACTGAAAGAAATTTGCAATTATTTTCATTGTTTGGATATTGGAAGCAGCTCTGTGTTCACTGAGCATGCAAAGGGATGTCCGTGGTGTGTACTTTTTGCATCTTTCTCACCAAAGTGGTGTGTGGAGAAGCATCAGGAAGGCAGTTAACACAAGAAAAAGAAATTATCCAAAGCCACCAAACTATTAACATTACAGACTTTAATCATTCGCAGGAGAAATCCATCATTTAGGCGTGTTCAGTTTATGACAATGTGGGTTCAGATTCCCCGGAGGCATTTGCAAGCAGTAATTGAAATGACAAATGCTCACTTTTTATACTGAACCAGATTTGTCTCTCACACCATCTGCATGCTGTTAAGTACATCTTGAAATGAATTCTGAAATTCTGTACAGTACACTGCACGCAATCTTTCAGGACTGTTGACTTTCATTCTTGAATACCCCCCTTCAGGGCAATGAAATGAGCAATCATGCTTCATAAAAACTATAAGGTTTAGAGAATTTAATGAGCTTGTTAAGCAGATATTCCAGTGAGGTAGTTATTAGTGGAGTCAACTGTTAGTGCAGTACAACATGCTTATTCAAAATGTTAAAAATTCCAGAAGGTGCTTTAGCATTGCAGTTAATGTCAGGAAGCAGACAGTAAGGCAATTGAAGGCACAACAAGTGAGAAGCTGCAGGCCTTTCCAGGCCAGTGTAATCCTTTATATCACTGCAAAAACTAGGTGATTGAACCAAGGTAAAACTATACACAGAACAACATTTACTGAAGGAAGTAATTCTCAACAGAACAGTGGCGTTTGATCCAAAATGTATGAAGGTCATGTCACATGGTGCACTCAGTTCTTAAAGGTAACCTTACACTTCGAAAAACTGCATTGCTTCCTCTTTAAAATGAAATTTATAAAGTTTAACAGTGCATAGACTTTTATGTATATTTTTATCTTCTTAAGCGAATATGTTTTTTTTTCTAATTATCCATTATCATTCATCAGCTTTTTTCTTTGGTAGTTGGTAGGGGGTTGACTTTTTTTATATAAAAAATTTCTTTTATGATGTATGACTTATCTTTAAATTTTTGATTACAGAGTGGTATACCTTTATGTGTTATGCTATAACATTTTGATCAATTTTATTACGATATATGAATGTACACAATTTATGTTGAGATGTATCTATGTGTTGCACTCTGTAAATCTTGTTTTTTTTAAAAAGAAAATGAAATAAGACCATGCAAACAAATATTTAAAAGTAGTAATATTTATATATGGAGCAAACACGAGGAAATCTGCAGATGCTGGAAACTCAAACAACACACACAAAATGCTGGTGGAACACAGCAGGCCAGGCAGCATCCATAGGGAGAAGCGCTGTCAACGTTTCGGGCCGAGACCCTTTGTCAGGAAACTTATATTTATATTTATATATATTAAGTTAATAGAATAAGTATTTACATATAAACTCAATAGCCACTTTATTAGGTACACCTGTGCACCTGTTTGTTAATGCAAATATCTAATTAGCCAATCATAAGGCAGCAACTCAATGCGTAAAAGCATGCAGACATGGTCAAGAGGTTCAGTTATTGTTCAGACCAAACAGCAGAGTGGGGAAGAAATGTGATCTAAGTGACTTTGACAGTGGAATGATCATTGGTTGGTGCCAGATAGGATGGTTTGAGTATCTCTGAAACTGCTGATCTCCTGGGGGTTTCACACACAAGAGTCTCTGGAGTTTACAGAGAATGGTGTGAAAAACAAAACAAACAGACATCTAATGAGGGACATTTCTGTGGGCCAAAATGTCTTGTTAATGAAGAAGTCAGAGGAGATTGGCCAGACTGGTTCAAGCTGACAGAAGGGCGACAGTAACTCGAATAACCATGCGTGGATGTACCGTGGTGTGAAGAAAAGCATCTTTCAATGCACAAGACATTGAAACTTGAAGTAATGGGCTACAGCAGCAGAAGACACAAACATATTGGCAGTGGCCACTTTATCAGGTACAGGAGATACTCCATAAAGTGGCCACTGAGTGTACATATTGAGTTATGAAATTAAACAATGAGAAATTATGTTCAGCTACAGGTCTCTTATAGAACAAAGAAGCACAGAAGCTTAACAGTTAGCGTTATGCCTTACACCGCCAGCTGTAAGACCCGGGTTCGATTCCCACCGCTGCCTACAAGGATTCTGTACATTCTCCTGCTGAATATATGGGTTTCCTCTGGGTGCTCCACATTCCCTCCACATTCCAAGGACATATGGCTGGCTTACTGAGCTGTGAGCATGCCCTGTTGGTGCTGGAGCATGGCAACACTTCCTAGCTGACCCAGCACAATCCTTGCTGATGTGATTTGACGCAAAGGACACGTTTCACTGTACGTTTCGATGTAGGTGTGACAAATAAAGCCGACATTAATCTTTAATCCTGAAGTGTCCACTTCACTTGCCCTCGTTTCTGCTGCATATAACACGTCTTTTGATTGGTTCCTGCTCTGCTCTGCCACATTGTGCCTGGTAATGGCTGCATTGGAGAACCCATCTAGCAACTCAAATCCAAGCTCCTCTGCAACCTTCTGTTCTTGAGTCACAATCTCTCTGAATTTCATGATCATGTGCCATATCATATGATGTCATCGCTACGTCCCATATCGTATGACATCATCATTATGTGTCCTGTCGAATGACGTGTGCAATCATAGTCTTTGACTATGATTGTGCTTGACAAATGTTTCTACAGAAGTGGTTTGCCATTGCCTTCTTCTGGGCAGTGTCTTTTACAGGACGGGTGACCCCAGCCATTATGAATACTCTTCAGAGAGTGTCTGCCTGACCAACCAGGACTTGTGATATGCACCAGCTGCTCATACCACCTGCTTCCATGACCCTGATCAGGGACTAAGCCGGTGCTACATCTTCCCAACAGCAACCTGCAGCCTAGTGGAGGGAAAAAGCACCTTACACCTCCTTTGATAGAGATGTATCTCCACCACACCACAATGTACGTATTAATACTTCTAATTCCTGTTGACCTTGTCTACTGTGGAGCTCCTATCTCGCTGTGCTTTTATAGTTTTCCCACAGTTGCATTTCATTGACATTCCATTGACTGGAGACGAGAGGATCCTCAGACTATCACAACTTGAAAACATCATTCCTGGCCATGTGCTCTCCCTTCTGACCTCTTTTCCTCTCCCATTCTGGATTCAGTAATAACAAATATATCCTAGTTTAAATTATCTGGTAAATTAAATGATGGTTCTTAAAAACTTGTCCAGTAACACACACAAAGCGCTGGTGGAACACAGCAGGCCAGGCACCATCTATAAGGACTATAAGGTCTATAAGGTCTGTCCTGAAGAAGGGTCTCAGCCCAAAACGTCGACAGTGCTTATAGATGCTGCCTGGCCTGCTGTGTTCCACCAGCATTTTGTGTGTGTTGCTTGAATTTCTAGCATCTGCAGATTTCCTCATGTTTGCTTTTGTCTAGTAACCATCACTTGGTAGTTTTTTGTAATCTGGCCAGGCCAATTTTGTTCAACTGCCCCACTGAACATTGGAGTGGCACGGAGACATTAAACTATATCTGAATTCATTGGCGTGGAGGATTCAAACCAATTGTGCTGACCTGAATTTCCAAACACTGTAAGATACTGAAGCATTGCACACAAAATGCTGGAGGAACTCAGCAGGTCAGGAAGCATCTATGGAAAGGAATAAACTGTCAATGTTTTGGGCCGAAACCTTTTATTGGGACTGGAAAGGAAGGAGGGAGGAGACAGAATAGGAGGGTTGGGGGAGAGGAAGGAATAGAAGCTGGCCAGAGATAGGTGAGACCAGGTGAGGGGAAGGTGGATAAGAAACTGGGAGTTGATAGGTGCAAGAGTTAAAGAGCAGAATAACAGGGAAAATGATAGGAGAGGAGAGTTGGAAAAGGGGAAGGAGGAAAGGTACCAGAGGGAAGTAATGGGCGGGTGAGAAGAAGAGAAGGGGTAAGAAGGGAGCCAGAATGGGAAATGGAAAAAAAGAGAAGGGGAAGGGGGGATAAATTACCAGTACTTAGATAAATCAATGTTCATGCTGTAAGGTTGGAGACTACCCAGTCCTCCTACCTGAGAGTGGCCTCATTGTGGGAGTAAAAGAGACCATGGACTGACATGTTGGATTGGGAACGAGAAGTAGATTCAAAATTGGTGGTCACCAGGCCAAAAAAATCTATCTTCAGCATCTATGATAAACTCTACAGAGACTCATGGCCAAAGTGGCAGCATTTTCAAAAGCTTACATTGGCAATCAACCAGTAGGAGGAGAAGCTTAGCCTTGATCTTTAAAAAATCCATGTGCTGTCTCTGGTAGAGATAAATGTACCATAGTCATGGGCAGCTGTACCTTGAAATCCTTACTCACCAAGCAAGAATTCACCAAATTCTCAATGCTGTGATCAGGATAAACATACAGTCTCTGAACACTATAAAAGCAACTGTTCCCAAACATTTAGGGTAGACAAACACAAAATACTCTGCAGATGCTGGGGTCAAAGCAACAGGCACAACACGCTGGAGGAACTCAGCAGGTCGAGCAGCATCTGTCAAAACGAGCAGTCAACGTTTCGGGCCGAGACTGAAGAGGCCCTATAAAGAAGGTGGGGGGAGGGTGGGAAGGAGAAGGCTGGCAGGTGCCAGGTGAAAAACCAGTAAGGGGAATGATCAAGGGGTGGGGGTGGGGAAGCAGGGAGGGGATAGGCAGGAAAGGTGAAGAAGGAATGTAAGGGGAAAGCACTATGGGTAGTAGAAGGAGGCAGAACCATGAGGGAGGTGATAGGCAGCTGGAGGAGGAGGCAGAGTGAAACGGGGATGAGGGAAGGGAGGGGGAGGGGGTGGACAAGGCAGTCACGGAGGGAACGATCCCTGCGGAAAGCGGAGAGGGGTAGAGAGGGAAAGATGTGCTTAGTGGTGGGGTCCTGTTGAAGGTGGCGGAAGTTGCAGAGGATAATGTGGGGATCTGGAGGCTGGTGGGGTGGTAGGTGAGGACAAGGGGAACACGGTCCCTGATGTGGTAACGGGAGGATGGGGTGAGGATGGGAAATGGAGGAGATGCGGGTGAGGGCATCACTGGTGACGGCAGAAGGGAAACCACGAGTCTACAAACCCACTGACTCTCATAACTACCTCGACTATACCTCTTCCCACCCTGCCACATGCAAAAATGCAATTCCCTATTCCCAGTTCCTCCGTTTCCGCCGCATCTGCTCCTGGGGTGAGGCTTTCCGTTCCAGGACATCTCAAATGTCCTCTTTCTTTGAGGATCATGACTCCCTGGTCCACATGTCCCTCCCCACAGATCTCCCACCTGGCACTTATCCCTGCAAGTGTAAGTTCAACACTGAACTGACTCCATTGCCCACAAATTCACTTTCAAGGACTCTACAATTTATGTTCTCTATTATTTATTTACTTTCATTTGTACAATTTTTCTTCTATCACACATTGGTTAGCTGTCAGTTTTTGCTTGCGTATATTTGTTTTCATAAACTCTATTTTATTTCTTTATTTCCTGTAAATGCCTGCAAGAAAATGAATCTCAAGGTAGTAAACTGTGACATAGACTCAGTGGCCACTTTATTAGGTACACCTGCATACCTGCTCATTAATGCAAATATCTAATCAGCCAATCATAAACTCAATGTATAAAATCATGCAGACATGGTCAAGAGGTTCAGTTGTTGTTCAAACCAAACATCAGAATGGGGGAGAAATATGATCTAAGTGATTTTGACCATGACATGATTGTCAATGTCAGACGGGGTGGTTTAAGTATCTCAAAAACTGTTGATCTCCTGGGATTTTCGTCACAACAGTCTCTAGTGTTTGCAGAGAATGGTACGAAAAACAAAAAGCATTCAGTGAACAGTAGCTCAGTACATGAAAATGCCCTGTAAATGAAAGAGGTCAGAGGAGAATGGCCAGACGAGTTCAAACTGACTGGAAGGCAACAGTAACTCAAATAAACATGTGTCACCACAGTGGTGTGCAGAAGAGCATCTCTAAATGTACAACTCATCACATCCTGAAGTGGATGGGTTACAGCAGCAAAAGATCACACTGGGTTCCACTCCTGTGTTTAATAAAGTGGCTACTGCGTGTATGGTACTTCAATAATAAATTTACTTTGACTTTGACCTCTAGGTAGTCAAAACTCCACTCAGGCAGTACTTGAGGTCAAGGTTAAACCCTTGAGCTGTGAGCCGGCAGCACAGACTGATGTGTCACAAGTCATTCTCCAAGTCGCACAGGAAAATCATCAACAACAACTTGCAGTGTTGGAATGCTCTGTTCCAGGTTCAGTCATAGCACAGTGCATCTGCTGTGGCATTCTGCTTTGATGAGCAGTATTCAGTGGAGAAGCCCAGATGCAGCTGCCATCACTGACTTTGGCCCAAGAGTTACCACCAGTGCATTATGGTCCACGACCAGAATGTAACTTTGAAGTCAAATTAACTCTAAAAAAGATGGATAAAATGTTTTATTTGATCTTGGAAATAAAGTGTGGAAAATATCTCACTATGGTAGCTTATGGGCGGATCCAACTATGTGAGTAATGGATGCATCCGCCATTGCTGGAGGCCTCATATGATAGTCAGAATGGTTCCTTAGTAGATAAAGTGAAGATTTATAATTAATTTTAGCCTCACATATGACGTCTGTTATTCTGCACTCAAGAGCCTGGGATTTCCTTTGTCAATTACTTGCAAAGGAGATTCAATGAGATGTAAATCTCAGAATAAACTTGTATTAGCATTGAATTCTCTCAATTTACAAGTCAGCTCTTTTAATCAACACATTCACCACCTTTATCCAGAACAGGGTTTGTCTTTTCTTTTCCAATCCCAGATGGACAGCTGTGGATTGCATAAAGCCACGTAGAGTTCAGTTGTACGTTGCTTTTCTGAGGGATCCCGAATCGTCCCCCTTTATCTTCAGTGATGATTTCTTGCTCACTGTGGCAGTAAGGATATTATCCTGATGTCATTGATATTTCAAGATCTCTTTCAACATTTTATCCAGCCTTGATTGAAAAATCTCTGGAACTGAATAGTCATGTGGTAACTTGATGTAAGCATTGTTGGATTAGGGTGTAGAATCCATAAACATGAGAAACTCTGCAGATGCTGGAAATCCAAAGCAACACACCCAAAATGCTGGAGGAACTCAGCAGGTCAGGCAGCACCTATAGAAATGAATAAACAGTCAACGTTTCAGGCCAAGACCCTTCTTCGGGACTGAAGTGGAAGGGAGAAGATATCAGAATAAAAGAGTGGGGGAACGCAAAGGAGAATAATTAAAATTTGATAGATGAAACCAGTTGTGTTGAAAGATAAAGGGCTGAAAAAGAAGGAATCTGATAGGAGTAGAGAGTGGACCATAGGAGAAAAGGATGGAGGAGAGGGGGTGATAGGCAGATGAGAAGAAGACAGAATGGGGAATAGAAAAGAGGGGAGGAGCAGGGAAATTCTTTTTTTACCAGAAGAAGAAATATTCATGCCATCAGGTTGGAGGCTACCCAGACGGAATATAAGGTATTGCTCCTCCACCCTGAGGGTGGCCCCATCCTGGCATGAGAGGAGACAATGGACTGAGATGTCAGAACGGGAATTGGAATGGGAATTAAAATATTTGGTCACTGTTGTTTGTTCTGGTAACACTTAATAAAATGACTGTAAGCAAGAAGTTTTACCCGATTCTTGACTTCCAAAGAACCTTTGGATTGCAAAAGCATCAGGATCCAACAGCATAAACCTCTTGCACACATTCATTATTGGAAAGCTCTGAGCTGCTGCACCGAGGCTGAGGCTGTGGGCCTGCTCCCTCAGCTCCGGGCTTCACGCTGGAGGACCCACTTTCATTCTAAATGCTAGTTGCTCACTTCTATTGTTTGCACAATGTGTTTTTTTTCTCTTTGCACACTGGGTATTTGTTGGTCTTTTTTAATGGGCTCTTTTGGGGTTCTTTGTTTTGTGGCTGCATGTAAGGAGACTGAATATGATGGTTGTAAAATGTATACATACTTTGGTAATAAACATACTTTGTACTTTTAGCTGTATGGAGCAATAGTTCGAGTATCATGAGCCTGCTAATTGTGTGAATAAATCTAAGGTGGATAGTGGACACGGGTCATTATTCAGAGTTCTGTTTAGAATTATATTGTGGTGCCTAAGCAAGTGTACAGTTTTATCTGCTTGGGAGGCTACCGCTAACCAGGTTGCCCACTCACCACATTGGACTTTGACCAACATTCCATTGTGTTTGACTTTATGCAGTTCCTCCTCCACCTGCAGTTTAAGGGCACATGAAACACATTTTGCTGATGATTAAAGGGGTTGACTCCTGTGCATATGTACTTTCTATCCAACAATATCAGTGAAGTGATTGTTGTACTGAGCAAAAAAACACTTTTGCCGAACTGAATGTGCAACTGAGCATAACCACTAGCCACTTTTACTCTATGCCCTTGTCCTGGACATTTTCTGCAAACATTTTCTGCAAGAATCTGTAAAACCTCTCCAGAGGGCACCTGCTGAATGGTATTGCAGCCTACCAATGGGTGAATAATTCCTCAAATCCATCATGCCCCAATACAAGGGGATTCCCAACTGTATCAATTATTATCTTCAGTGGAAAACATTTAGTGTAACCAAGACTGTGTCACTGCAAAATGTTGGCCCACATGGAGAACAGCAAGCATACCAATCATTTTGGGGGCTTATCTTCAGAATGTACATCTATGACTGTTTTCCATCAGACCTGTACAACAGTTTCCTGTATGTTGGGGCCTTGTTATCCACAAATTACCTGCCAAAATACTGCCTGGAATGATGTTACTCAATGCTGTGGCCACAGGTGCCATTCTTTTTTGTAAGGCTGACATGCACTCCAGAATCACGTCAAGGTTAGGTTTTCTACAGCCAGGTCAGGTTGATATTGTTTACCCCCAATTACATTTCTACTCAAAGTACAAGACAATTAGCTTTAAAACATATTCACTGCCTTCCATCTTCACTATTCTCAGCGAAGCCCAATCATTATTTTCATGAGTCTAAATCACTCCCTTCTGCTACCTACTCATCCAGCGATATCTCCATCCCTCCACCAATGTGAGTTGCTTAATGTAGGTGCAAGCTTAGGTGATTAGATAGAGGTAAAACAATAAAATGATCCTTTATTGAAGGCAATTCTCAACAAGATAGTATTTTGTTAAATAAATGAATCAGAATTATTCAATATGGCAAATTCACCTCTTAAAAATACCTAGTCACTTTATACACTGCAATTCTGACATTAAAGAGCTACCCACATTTTCATAAGGCATATGAAGGAGCATGTACCTTTAATCTTATTTGGACCAGAAAGCCTTTTAATATTTTTCTTGGCTTTCTGTATAAAGTAAGAATTGTGTTGTATTATATTTCCATTAATGAGTTATAAACCTGAGCATCACTCAATTGTATCAAGAGATTAAAAACTTAGACTATGACTGTTTTGGCAGAGACTGATCCATTCAAAATAAACAGGTTAAACCCCATTTCATTCTGTAGAAGCATAAGATGGGAATAGAATTAGGCCATTTGGCCCATCGAGTCTTCTCTACCATTTCATCATGGCCGATCCATTTTCCCTCTCAGCCCCTAGCTCCTACCCTTTCCCTGTAAACATGGGATAAGAGGTTGGCCTTCAATGTTAACATCAAAATGTTATAGTTAGAAACTCCTTTACAGCATTAATTAAATATTATTTCACACTATTGTTTGAAGTAACTGAAGGCATTGTTGATATATGCAAAATATTTACCAAACCAGCATGTTATAATAGCTGCTCAATCACATTTTCCTTTGGTTTTATACATCCTGGATGGCTGGGCTTCCCAAACTAAAAAATATTAGCAATAATGCCCAAGAAAGGCACCAGAAAGTACAGTTGAAGAATACATGATGGTGTTATATAGATTTCTGTTCAAGAATTTGACTTAAATTCTCATAGGTCATTTAACTGGTCCATTTTCCATGGACGCAAAACTTCTTCCTTCTATAGATGCTGCTCAGCCTGCTGAGTTCCTCCAGCAGACTGTTTGATGCATCTATCTTGTATACATTTAGCATTACACTGAGTGGCTACTTTATTAGATACAGGACGTACCTAATAACCACAACTGAGCATATATTTGTGGTCTTCTGCACACTCGTAGCCTATCCACTTCAAGGTTCGATGTGTTGTGTATTCAGAGATGTTCTTTGTAACGCTTGATTATTTGAATTACTGTCCCCTTTCTGTCAGCTTGAACCAGTCTGGACAGTCTCCTCTGATCTCCCTCATTAACAAGATGTTTTCACCCACTGAAATGCCGCTTGCTAGATGCATTTTATTCTTCACACCATTCTCTGTAAACTCTAGAGACTGTTGTGCGTGAAAATCCTAGATCAACAGTTTTTGAGATACTCAAACCACCCCATCTGGCACCAACAATCATTCCACAGTCACAGTCACTTTGATCAACTTTCTTCCCCATTCTGATGTCTAGTCTGAACAACAACTGAATCTCTTGACCATGTCTGCATGCTTTTATGCATCGAGTTGCTGCCAAATGTTTGGCTAATTAGATATTTGCATTAACAAGTAGGTGTACAGATGTACCGAGTAAACAGGCCACTGATTGTATTTTACATTACTAAAAGATTTGGGTATTTCTCATTTTCAAGTTAGAATGGTTAAATGATAAAGCAAACTCCAAGAATGAATTTAATGCCTAAACAACATAAATGTCAGTAATATAAATTAATTTTAGTATTCAATAATTTGAATTACCTTATGTTTCATTCATTTTCCAGGCTTGCATTTTTTTAACTTGTAATTGAAATCATTGTGTTCAAGTCAGTGCTGGAATAATTGATTTAAGATGTGGATGAAACACAATAATAATTATGCAATGAAGGATTGCCTGCCGAAACCCAAATTTCTTCCTGCGTCTGTTTCCCAAAGCAGCCAGGATAACAATACAATAAAGAAACAGCCTCCAAAATTTGAGACGACAGGAGGTGTGTCCTGACTGTCTCCATGCTATAAGTAAGAGTAAGCTTGATGGAAAGGCATCTTAAATGCTGCTAAGAAGTCTGGAGCACAGAATATGACCCAATGGATCACTGGCCCTTTGGGTGAACAGCCCACTGTGTCATTCTTTGCCAATAGCTCAGCTGCAAATATTTATACAATTCCCTTTTGAAGGTAGTGAAATTTAACCTTGCTGGCAATGAGTGATAGTGAATCAGCAGCCGGCTCTCAATGCACTCATTTCTTTCCACTGATATCACCGCAACAGAAACCTACAAGCACAGTGCAGGTTCATTATCGCTTGTTTTGTACTGCCACACACACAATCGTTTCTGCCTCAACCACTTCTACAGTTTCAATTTGTAGAATATTCCAATAAATCTGCAAGTAAAGTAATTTTCTTAAACGTTTTCTCTTTTCCTAAATGACAATTACACAGTAATTTCATAAATAGAAGAAATTATCTTTTTTAAATTTGTTGAATGAATAAGGTGAAGAACATAAATTTGTTACTGTAGATGCATATACCTGATCCTTTATTGGAGTCATAGAGGCATAGAGCACCTCAACACAGAAGCAGGCCCTTTGGCCCATCTAGTCCATACTGAACTAATAATCTGCCTAGTACCATCAGCCTGCACCTGGACCATACCCCTCCCATCCATGTACCTATCCCAATTTCTAATAAATGTTGAAATCAAACCCACATCTACCATTCCCATTGGCAGATTTTACCATACTCTCACCACCCTCTGAGCGAAGGAATTGCCCCTCATGTTCCTCTTAAATATTTCACCTTTCACCCTTAATGCGTGACCTCTAGCTCTAGACTTGCCCAACCTCAGTGGGAAAAACCTACTAGCATTTACCCTATCTATACCCATTGTAATTCTTTCTACCTCTTTCAAATCTTCCCTCATTCTCTTATGCACCAGGGAATAAAGTCCTAACCTCTTCAACCTTTCCCTATATCTCAGGATCTCAAGTTCTGGCAACATTCTGGTAGATTTCCTCTCTGCTCTTTCAATCTTTTTGTTATCTTCCCTGTAGGTTGGTGACTAAAGTTGCATAATCCTGTTACTATATGCAGAAAACCATGGCTCAAGACCTGTACCTTCGAGGAGTTATATCCTCTGAGAGACTGTGATGAAGATTTGGCAGAGCATTTTGTAATGGGTGGTCTAAAGAAACCAGTTATTTGAAATAGTTTTATCTGTAAGAAATTGGTAGTGGTGTGCTAGGGACATTTACTTGTACAAGAACAAACATTTCTAGTTAGCAAAGAACACCAACTAAGATATCAGATGTTGAGAGAAAGGTACTAATGCACCATGTGAATAAAGGGTGGCATGGTAGCACAGTGGTTAGCACAACGTTTTACAGTACAGGAAACTCGGGTTCAATTCCTGCAACTGTCTGTAAGGAGTTTGTATGTTCTCCTCATGAGCTTGTTGGTTTCCTCCCACAGTGTAACGACCTACCATTGGTAGGTTTTCTGGTCATGGATAATTGTCCTGTGATTAGGCTGAGATAAAATCAGGCGATTACTGGGTGGTTTGGCTTGAGGAGCCTATTCTGTGCCATGTCTCAATAAATAATTATAAAATTATTGGCAATTAAAATGCTTCTACTGCTTTTATCAAGTCTTGCATTCATTGAATATAGTGGAGAAGAATTTGTTTTATTTTCATGTTCTATGATGTTAAGACCAGTACTTACTAACAACCCCAATTAGCCTTTGAAGCAAACTCAACGGCTGCAGAAGGTTCTTCCTCGGTGCTACTCTTTGAGAGTTCCAGGATTTAAGGCCAGTTCTAATGAGGGAATGTGGGAATTGTATGGGAACTTGTACATGGTGATGTTCCCATATGCCTGTATTCTGATTATTCTAGGATGCTGAAGACACACACCCAGTGGCCAGTTTATTAGGTACACTGCTCATTAATGCAAATATCTAATCAACAAACTGTGTGGCAGCAACTCAATGCATAAAGGCATGCAGACATGGTGAAGAGGTTCAGTTGTTGTTCAGACCAAACATTAGAATCGGGAAAAATCTGTGGTCCAGGTGACTTTCACTATGGAATGATTGTTGGTGCCAGATGGGGTGGTTTGAGTTTCTCAGAAACTGTTGATCTCGTGGGATTTTCACACACAACAGTTCCTACAGTTTACAGAGAATGGTGCTAATAAAAATCAGTGATCACCAGTGTGTGACAGTTCTGTGGGCAAAAACACTGTGCTAATGACAAAGGTCAGACTGGTTCAAGCCAGCAGGAAGTTAACAGTAACTCAAATATGCACGTGTTACAACAGTGGTGTGCAGAAGAGTTTCTCCAAATACACAACACATTGAACCTTGAAGTAGATGGACAGAAGACCACCGACATACACTCAGAGACCACTTTATTAGGTATAGGAAGTACCTAATAAAGTGGCCACTGAGTGCAGGTTTGGAAGTTACCATGGAAGAAACATTGATAATAACCAGCAACAAGAAACTAAAATGGGAATACTAGCAAAATGGGATTTTTTTCCTTTTAATCTTTACTCATCTGAGGAATGTGGGCTTCATTGAAAAGGAAACTAATGTTCATCTCTAACTTCTCTTCAGATTTTCAGAAACTTTCTTTCTAAACTTAAGTAATTTTTTTGGTGAAGGTAGTCTCACACTGTTATTATTTCAGAATCAGTATCTCACCATACCGTGTAAACAATGAATATGGATGATCAACAATTTGTAAGCCTTTTACTCAGTGGCGTAAAAACAATCTACACAGTATTTCATTTATCATTCTTTATACAAAAGAACTATTTAAAAATAAACTGCGTATTTTACCATTCATACATACATTGTCTTCATACATTTGCAGCATTAGCATGAAGAAGCCATAGCCAGGTGTTGCTTGAACTTTTGACATCCTACCCAATTTATTGTTCTATGTCCAATGGAAGGAAAAGTAGAGAATGTTCTAGATAGAATTGGTTAGCAAAACGTCTTTCATTTCAGCATGTTGGATTGCTTGGCTGAGTACCCCAGGGCTTTGACTGCTTACCATTTAATTCTCAATGTCACATTCACACTGAGTTCCCTGATGTTGGCCTTCTATGCTATCCCTACAAAGTTCATTTTAATTAGGCACCTTAGAATATTCCAGAATTTTAAGTCATGTCTACCAGTCCCTTGGACTGGAGGTTCTCCAATTTCCCCGTTGCACTATCACTAGTTCCAGCTTTGGTTTCTCTGCCTGTCTCCTTTCTGCTCAGTTTGCACTATTTGCCCACTACTGCATTCCAGTCTGGTGTGGATCTTGCCTCTCCTAGACTACTATTCCCTCAATCACTAATGATTACATCTGACTGATGGATAAAGTGAATGGCTTTAATGACCTCTAAATCCTTACTTCTTTGAAAATGACAAATCTGAGATACATGTAGTTAAAAATTTTCTACACAATATTTTCTATATTTGTGTGTAAAGCATGTATCCTACAAAAAAATATTTACAAAGAACACCATTTTGAATAATCAACACACCATAAGGCAAAACTTAAAAAAAAAACAAAAACAGATTACCTGAATCTTATGGTGTCATTCAGAACGTACTACATCTGTAAATCAAGATCATCTATGATATGTAGATTAACGAAGTTTTGCCAATGACAAAAAGGACTTTCAGTCTCCATTTGTTGCCTGCTATCCCTTCCTCATTTCCAAGTATGGTGCAGTAACCAAGTACAGGAACTGAATTAATAAACTTGACAGCAGATGCCCAACAGGAGCGACTGCCGTGACGGACCCAGGAACATTCTAGTAGGACAAGAACTGATTTTGCGGATAGCTCTAAAAAAAAGCCCCGCCCACACAGCGGCACTTTAAAACTTTTTCCTCTGGTCAGGTTCGGACCCTGGGGATGATACAAGTGAAAGGCAGGTGGAAAACTAGTCTGGAAGTGTTGCTATAGCAACCGGGCACTTCAAACAAGCTGTGCTTCACTGGGCTTCTTTCAAAATTGTCGCAAAATTGTCTGCCCGCTTTGACTTAGATTCTGAACGATGGCCAGAAGCATCAGAAACAGAAACGGTGTTGGTTTAGAATTAATTCAGCACTAACCAGCCACCACCTAGACACACAACGCTCGAATACAGCGATAAGCGGAAAACTGTAAAAACGGATTTCACGTTACATATACTTTTAGAAAAAGAGGCGGCCGAGGCACTGCCGACCCCAAAACCGAGCCGAATTCATTGTCAACCACAAAACCCACACCAAGCAAATACTAAACGTTGAACCAACCCCTCCCAAATTAAACCCACCCCAATCCTAAAACTAAGCGAAACTTGAAAGTCAGTCTAAATCTAACATTGGCCCCGAAGCAAATAACAAAATGCAAAACTAATCCAGCGCCAAACCCAAACACAGTACTGATACCCCTCTATTCTGATCAAGCGACTGTATTCTTGCTGCCCACGCAATACTGGCAATGTTTAACGTAATTTGCAGATATCTGCAACGCAAAGATAAGGCTTCTCGACAACCCAAGACCGTAACGTAACGGATTTCTGCTTACTGGTGTACAGATGCATGGACCCCTTGTCCAACGCATTGGGCTCGTTCGCGTTGTTGGGCACTACTGGCAAAGGCGCATCCGTGTCGGTGTTGGTGAGCCACGTTGATTCCGTCTCTCTGGTCCAGCTTTCGTAGTACCTGGGCTCGATAGTGTCCGCCCGGCTTCCGCCACAACCCATCCCTTTGTGTTTTTCTTCTGCCCTCTCTCAAATCTCGCTGGTCCGTCCAACCTGCAGATCACCAGCAAAGCAGACGCTCTCCTCCTCTCCTCTGGACTGTGGTGCGGGGGATTGCGGGACGGCTAAATAATTTTCTGAAAATCCGAAGGTGATCACCATCGCTCCATCGGGGCCTTAATCCGACGCTTATTACTTTGCAGGAGTCGCTGGGGGAAACGGTTGGCGGCTTCAGACACGCTTGTGCTGTCAGTTTGAGCAGTCTGACGTCAGGGATTGCGTGCTCATTTGGCGAAGCGGAGAGGGTCATCTCAAATCTCAGCATATTGCCAGCAAGCGATTGCATTCTTATAAACCAGGCCGGCAATTTTATCATTAGATTCCTCTGAACTAGTAACAAAATTATGAAGTGCTGAGCGGACAGAGATATCAGGAGGAGGGCGTTGTTCTCTTCTTTGTGGCGATATTAGAATTTAATTCTTACTTTGCCTAACTCATTTCCCGCATAATAACTCCGAAGCCCAGAGTGTATACTTGCTGGGGGGGGGGGGGTAATAATTATAGTTCTACATATAAAATATGTTATTTAAAGAAAATTATCTTGCTATTATATAAGTTAGAAAACAGTGCGGGACGTTTATGTGGAACCCTATCAAATGTTGACTGATTTTATGTGCGTAAATAGCATGACTTCAGTTTAGGAGGCAAAATATTGTTCTTCGCAAAAAATTGTGAAAATGAGTAATGTGATCACCGAATAATGAATGATTCTCTTTAATCTGTAATCCTTTCATTTTGTGCATAGACTAAATCTCTTGGATTCAAAAGAATGAATTTAGTGGCTGCACATACAGTCAACCCCAACTATCTTTTACGATTGCGCACACTAATGTTTTAGACCATTAATATAAATTCAGTGGCCACTTTATTAGGAACCTCCATCGGCTACTGCAGGCCATCCACTTCAAGGTTCAACATGTTCTGCGTTCAGAGATGCTCTTCCGCACACCACCATTGTAACGCGTGGTCATTTGAGTTACTGTCGTGTTCCTGTCAGCCTGAACCAGTCTGGCAGTTCTCCTCCGACCTCTCACATTAACAAAACGCTTTCGTCCACAGAACTGCCCCACTTTGGATGGTTTTTTTGGGGGGGTTTTTTCGCACTATTCTCTGTAAACTTCGGATTGTATTGCGTGTGAAAATCCCAGTGTATCAGCAGTTTCTGAAACATTCAAACTACCCGTCTGGCATCAACAATCATTCCACAGTCAAAGTCACTCCGATCACATTTCTTCCCCAAACTGATCTTTGGTCTGAACAACAACTGAACCTCTTCACCATGTCTGCATGATTTTATACATTGAGTTGCTGCCACATGATTGGCTGATTAGATTCAGATGTTTAGCTATAAGTTTCTAATTCCTTGAACGTCAGCATGTTAACTTCCAATGGTTCTTGCACACGGATATTCAGATTTCTTTGAAAACCAACACCTTTCAGTCTTCCAGCATTTAAAAATATTCCACTTTCCTATCATTTTTCTGAAATTATGTCCATATATTTTTCCACTCTGCATTCCATCCATCCTCTCCTTGCCTATTTACCTAGCATGTCCATGTCTCCTTATAGAGGGATAAGTCAGCCAAGATGGAATTGGGGAACGGACTCAATGGGCCAAATGGACTAATTCAGCTGCAATGTCTTATGGTCCTGAAGACTCACTGCATCCTTCTGACAGGCCATTTTGCCATATATACTCAGAGACAACTCGATTAGGTACACCTGTACATCTGCTCATTACTGCAAATATCTAATCAGCCATCTTATGGCAGCAACTCAATGTATAAAACCATGCAGACAAGGTCGAGAGGTTCAGTTGCTGTTCAGATCAAGTATTAGAATGGGGAGGAAATGAGATCTAACTGAGTTAAACCATGAAATGACTGACTGATAGTTAGTGTATCTCAGAAATTGCTGATCTCCTGGGATTTTTGTGTAGAGTTCACAGAATGATCAACATGTCCATTAAGATTTCCTACAGGATGGACCTACAAGGATGGATAGACTTAAAACCTTCAAGGTAAAAGTCTTCTTGAGACCGGCCCCTGTTGCACCACACTGCATTCAATAATAAAGGTCCTTGGTGAGACCCAATCAAATATGGGCATCTCAGAAGCAGGCATTCATCATCATCTTCAGCACACCATTTGTCATTCAGGAAAGGAGCATTTGAAGATTAAGTCATCAGGCCTGACAGAATACTCAAGCTCTATCAGACGGAGATTATCTCTACCTTTCAAGTATACATGAGAGGTGAACCACCTACAAATCACACTTTAGGGTTTTGGACAAATACTGTTAACACTCACTCAGCCAAGTCTTCCAAGTGGACCAGAAGAGTAAGAAAGCCAACATTTTTATCTTGTTCCCTGCATTGAGCTGCAGTTATACTCATGCATTGGTAGTCTACTGGTCACGTTGTTTACAAACCTGACACCTGAGTCTCAAAGCAGATTCTCCATCCATGTCCAAGGTGGTATTCCAACTTTCTCACTGCAAAATTAATGCTCCCTGGGAAAACAAGATCAGGTGGCAGAGCAGACTCAATGTGCTAAATGACCTAAATCTCCTGCTATGTCTTTCGGTCTCATCACTCCGTCTCTCTGGCTTATTTCCTTTCTATTCAGTCCTGAGACACAGGGTTTCAGCTTGATCCACAGATGCTGCCTGAACCACTAAGCTCCTCAGCAGATTGTTAGTTCCAGCTTCCAGCAATTTTTATCAACGCACCATAGAAAACATTGTATCTAGGTGCAACACAACTTGGTATAGCACTGCTCTGCTCAGCATGCCATGGGAACCAGCCTCCCTCCCATACACTCTGTCTACATTTCAAATGTGAGAAAGTCTGCAGATGCTGGAAATCCAAACCATCTCACACAGAACACTGGAGGAACTTCGCAGGTCTACGGAAAGAAATAAACAGTTGATGTTTAGGGCCAATGCGCTTCTTCAGGACTGAGAAGGAAGATGCCAGAATAGAAAGGTGGGGAAATGGGAAGGAGGCTAGCTGAAAGATGATAGGTGAAGCCCAGTGGGTGGGAAAGGGCAAGGGCTGGAGAAGAAGGAATAGGACAGGAGAATGGAACATAGGAGAAGGGGAAGGAGGAGAGCATTAGTTTGGCACAGCATTGTGGGCAAATGGGTTAGTTCCTGTGCTGTACTGTTCTATGTTCTTGGTATAAGGCAATGCAAATTCTGATAAGAAATAAAGAGTAAATGGTAGGGAGCTTAGGAGCAATGATGTACAGAAGGACTTTATGGTATAGGTCCATAGTTCACTGAAAGCAGTGACACAAGTGGATAGGGCAGTGTAAAAAGAGTTTGATATGCTTCCTTTCATAGGTTGGGACACTGAGTGCAAGTGTTGGGATGCAACTTTACAGCCATACAAAACATCGTTTAGACTGCATTTGGACTAATGTGTACAGTCCTGGTTGCCACACCACAGGAAGGATGAGTTAGCAATAAGAGAATGTAGAAGGGACTTACCAGGATGTTGCCTGAAATGGAGGGCTGTCATTGTAAGGAGAGAATGGATAGGCTGGGTTTGATCTCACTGGCATGTAGAAGGTTGAGGGATGGCCAAATACTAGTTTATGAAGTTGCGAGAGGGAGTCATGTCTTTTACCCAGAGCCCCTTCCTGCACTGAATGATTCTGTCATTCTGCAAAGAAACCATTCATCCAGATCGGAAGGAAGTCATCTTCACTCTTGAGCGACTGTCTATGAAGGAGTGTATCAGATTGTTGATCCCCTCATCCAACCCATTGATGTTAGTACTGAATAGCTGGGCCCTAGCACCAATCTCTGCAACACTTACAACTGGTGGGAGGTGGTGAACCCAAAATAACCCACTAACTCTGATTTATTTCTGTCAATTAAATAATATATAAACATATTTATGTTTAAACATCAATAGAATGAGCTCTAGCTGTGTTTAATAAACTGCTGTGTGGCTCCTACCAAAGATCTTCTGAAAGCCCAGATCACTAGATCATCGGGTTTGCCTGTATCTATCCTGCTAGTTACAAAAACCCAACAGCTGTATCACGCCTTTTTTATTTTCATAGGTCAGTATTGATTTTGTCTCAGTTCCATGTTTCTTAACTGCCTTGCTATGATTTCCTTATTAAGAAATCTTCTTATCACTGATGTTAGGCTAAATTGTCTAAAATTCTCCATTTTCTCAATTCTCCCTTTGGGGTTGCAGTTATCATATTCTTGCCTGGGGAACACTTCGAATCTTGGAAAGTAACCAGAGCTTCTGTTATTTCCATCAACATCATCCTGATCCTGATAACCCTAGAGTTCAGGAAAACCTGTGATAAGTGGGGTCTCATATGCTGGGTTGCATTTCATAGACTTAATTTTGGTGCTTAACACCATCACACAGCCCAGAAACTGGTGGGGAAACTGTCCTTGCTGGGTCTCAACACCTCCCTCTGCAACTGGATCCTGGACTTCTTAACAGATAGGCCACAGTCAGTCCATGTGGCCAGCAATGTCTCCAGTCCCATTACAGTGAGCACTGGCACTCCCTAGGGAGTGTGCTCTGCCCGCTGCTGTTCACACTGCTGATGCATGAGTGTGTCGCAGGACTCAGCTCAAACCATATCATCAAGTTTGCAGATGACACGACAGTGGTTGGCCTCATCTACAATGATAACGAGTCGGAGTACAGAGGGGAAGTGGAGCGGCTGGTGGACTGGTGTGAGAACAACAACTTAAGCCTGAATGTGGAGAAGACAAAGGAAATGATTGTGGGCTTCAGGAAGTTTCAGATGAACCATCCTCCTCTGCAAACACATGGCTCCTCCATAGAAAGAGTTAAATGCACTAAGTTCCTGCGAGTTCATATCTGGAATGCCCTAACCTGGTCCCTCACTATTACCTCCCGGAATAAGAAGGCACCGCAGCACCACCACTTCCTGAGGAGATTGAGGCAAGTGAGAATTCCCTCCAGCCCATCTTAACTGAATTTTACAGGAGCACCCTTGAGAGAGTCCTACCAGCTGCATCTACATCTGATATGGGAGCAACAGATCAATGAACTGAAGTCCATACAAAGGACTGTGAGAATGGCCAATAGGATCATAGGGGTCTCCTGACCATCCACTGCGAGCATTTATCATGAGCATTGCGAACATAGAGCCCTTAGTACTAACAGGAATCCCATTCATCCATCCAGTATCCACTTTGATTTTCTACCATCAGAAAGAAGTCTCTGATAGGATGGGAAACAGCTTCTTCCCTCAGGCCATTAGGCTTCTGAACTCTCTGCAGAATAGCATTTGAGGTGTCACTGGCTAATTTGTTCTGTACCTTACCATATTTAATTTATGCACTTTACTTTGTTTGTTTATATGTAATTCATTTGGAGATTTAATTTTTACTTTCCCAAATTATTGTGTCTTATGTGTACAACTGTGCTTTACACCCTAGTCTGGAGAAAGGTTGTCTCATTTGACAGTATAGTTAAATACCAATAAGCTTGACTTGACTTAAAAACAGGCCCTGAGGGTTTAAGTCCAATTAATTATCCAATATTAATGTTTTACAAATGCTAATTTCACTGTGCTCTTCATTTCCTTAAGATCAGTCTCTCTTGGGACATTGATACCCTTATGACAAAATGAATTTCTTCTACTTTTGTCAATGTTCTAGCATTCTAGTTTTTTGACAATGTTATATCAGCAACATAAGGATGTATCCTATAGTGGGGGAGTCTAGGACCAGAGGGAACAGCCTCAGAATATAAGGACATCCTTTAGAACAGAGATGAGGAGTAATTTCTTTAGCCAAAGGGTAATGAATCTGTGGAGTTCATTTCTACAGATGGTTGTGGAGTCCAAATCATTGGGTATATTTAAAGTGGAGTTTGATAGGTTCTTTATTATTAAGGGCATCAAAGGTTATGGGGAGAAAGCAGGAGAATGGGTTTGAGAGTGATAGTAGATCAGCCATCAGCAGAGCAGACAATGGGCTGAATGGCCTAATTCTGCTCCTATGTCTTATGACTAACAGCAAATTTGCCAATGCTTTTAGAAGTTTTCCCCATGTTTAGTTGTGTTACAGCCTACACTGTGAAGGAAATTGCCATTAATACATCATTGGCAAGTAAAATGACACAATAAAAATATGCGTTTTTAACATTTTTAAAATGCAGATTTATGGCAATAGGTTAATAAAATATATCATGCATGAGTTTTCACAATATGAATTTATCAATTAAATACATAACTATGTAATGGCAGCAGTGACTTGACTGAGAAAAATGGTTCTGTGGTAATTCTTGGAACAGTCCTAAATAAGCTGCAGAATGGGAATATTGAGACACAACCATGCAGTACAAAATGTTGGTGGCATGGAAGGTGATAGAAATTTCATTGGTTATATCACTTGTGCAAATTAGTCATGGTTCATGATTAATGAGGCTTAGTGAAACAGAGAAACAGCATCGAATCCCTCCCACACACTGTATCCTCTGTCTCCTACTTTACTGGCAAAGCAAACACAAGTAACTGCATTATCATCGAACTGCACAGATCATCATGCAAATGCAAACACAGATTGTAAGCATAAACAAATCTCCAATTTAATTTTTATAATGTTCCAAATTTATAATATACTAAGGTGCAGAGTAAACAGAATATTTATTCAGGTGAGTATGTGGCTATCTGCCTGAAGGACACTAATATAGGAAAAAGAATATTTTTCTGAAATCATTCACAAGGTAACCGACCTCCAGCAACTTAATTTAACTTCTCATCTGTTCATCCAAGTTACTTATTTGCCATCAATATTGCAATATGACATTATAAATCTAAGTGCTCTAAGGCAACTATCTTCTGTACAGTGCCTTAGTGAGAAATAGCCCTAATGTAATTTAAAGACTTAAATAAGATGTGAGAGGAAAGAAAAAATACACATGCATCAGTGCTGAAGTACCTAGCAGCATAGATGTGGGTCCCTTGACCTAATCCGTCCCTGCGGACCAGCAAGAACCCACTTAAGTAATGCTGCACTAAACCCATTTTTACTCAGCCCTCACGCCCACGGAGTCTCTTGTAACACCGTACATACAGAGGAAAATTAACAACGATCATTGAAGCAATCAAAACATGTTATTGGAATGACGGAGGAAACTGGAGCAGTTGGAGGAATCCCACATAGTAACACGGGGAACATGCAAACTTCACCCAGACAGCACCAAAGGTCAGGATTGAACTAAAGTGGTTGCCCTCTATGCTACTGGGAATGGAAAATGCTAGAAATGCAGCTATCAGCAGCTGAAACATTACATATTCTATTCTTTCACATTGCTGTCTCCTTTGTTTCAGACCAACTATCAGTTCTCTTGCACTTCACCTTATCTAGTGCTTTGCATTTGTTGCTTCCTATGTATGTAGGCCTCTGTTAGTCTCAATAGACCATAGATTTGCACCTTGGAAAGTTTCCAGGGTGCAAGTCTGGGCAAGGTTTTCTTTTATGGAAGACCGGCAGTTGCCCAAGCTGCAAGTCTCCCCTCTCCATGCCACCGATGTTGTCCAACAGAAGGGCATTATGACCCATACAGCTTCCTATGTAGATCCCTTTGCATTAGAGAAATTAATCTCATGGTTAGTAATTGCTTTGAAGAGCATAGCAATTCAGTCTGCAGGAACAACTCTAAGCTTTCTGTTGCTTGTCACTCTATTTCTCTGCTACACTCCTATCTGCCTTTTGCTTTCTGCACTTTTCGATCAAAGTCCAATGTAAGTTCAAGAATCAACCTTCATCTGCTGTCCAGACATGCTGCAGCCTTCAGATCCAATAATCTCAGATAACCCACTTTCTCTGTTTTTATCAGACTGGCAAGTTCTATTTTCCAGTTATCCATCTCTAAATTACTTTTAGTTTTTTTCTCTCTCCACTGACAATGAATAATCTGATGAGCATTTTCTGCAGTTCTGACCCGTACATCACAGATTTTACACCTTTATTTTCTCTTTCTTTGATTTGTCAACCTGAAGTCTTTATTTGCAGCTTTCACCATAGTAACCCTGGCTTCATGCTATGAGATGCATCCCTCCTTGTCCTGTTTCACATCCACAGCCTCTGCAACTGAAAATTGACCTGTTTTTGTGTCCCTCAGGACTGATGAAGTTTTCTTGACCTGACAATTAGGTTTAATATCACTGGCATATGTCACAAAATTTGTTGTTTTGTAGTAGCAGTACATTGCAATGCATAATAATGAAAAAAGCTGCAAATTACAATAAGAATATATATACAGTATAAATACATATACATACTTATAAATATATATACAGTATAAATTAAGTAAGTAGTGCAAAAAGGGAGCAAAAAAAGAAAAAAATTAACAATGAGGTAGTGTACGTGGGTTCATTAACCATTCTGAAATCTGATGGTGGAGGGGAAGAAGCTATTCCTAAAATGTTGAGTATCTTGATTTTCTACCATTATTTATTTATTCTCTCTCTCTCTCTCTCTCTCTCTCTCTCTCTCTCTCTCTCTCTCTCTCTCTCTCTCTATCTCTCACTCTCTCTCTCTCTCAGCATTTAGGCCATAATGGTACACCCTTGTTAGCAGGGTTCCACCAAGAAAATGGACCCAGAAGAAAGAGAACAACTGACCTTGGTTCTGACATTCATTGGCCAGATGGGAGAGAAGTTACAGTCAGTTGAAACTGCATTGGGAGAAGTAATTCAAGCAGTGCAACAGATACTTTCAGAATAATAAGCCTAGCCCAGACCGCAGTTCACAGAAGAGAAAATGACATGTCTTATGGAGTGTGACAGATACTTTCCGAGCAGAAAGAACAGTTGGAAGAACAGGTGTCAGCTCTCACAGCAATGGTTCGGCAATTCACCAAAGACAGCCGGAATCAGATGTTAGTGATTACTGCTCTCACAGCTGGCCATAGTTCAGCAGCTTACAGCAGGCAGAATCAGGCGACAGACACAACAGCTCTCGTTGTCAGCAGTTTTTAGCTATGTCTATCCCACTCCCAGCATCTCCCAGACCCTCCACTTCAACAGCATCATCAATGTCACTAATGCCCTGACTCCCGTAACCACATCTGGACTGAGTATTCCTCCATCAAGCAGATACCCTGGTGACCCTGACAGCTGCAGGAATTTTATTACCCAGTGTGAGCTGACTTTCCAAGCTTAGCCTGGTCAGCTTGGTGAAGATGAGCATAAACTGGCTTGCATGTTTCCTAGCTCAAGCCGTTGACTATCTCCCCATCTGCTTCAGTTACCCCTTCCCCCTGCATGGTGGATGGGTCCATGGTCTGTTCTGTGTGGTGCCTCCTGGCTTCTTGTCAGTGTGTGCCAGGGTATTGATATCTAATGGCTTGGGAGGGGTATGGCCCTGAGGAACATTCTTGACTTACTGCCCATAACAAGTCTGTTATACAGGACTTCTAGCAGACACAAGTCTCTGTTGCCTTGGGAACTTTGTCTAGGGGAGCTCTGTCACAACCAGATTCTCTGCTTTGGCATCTGCACACCCTTGCAGGTGGCTGGCAGAACAGGCACATTCCAGACAATTAGTGTTTCATCGTGGTGGCATTTAACGCTCATCCTCTCATTTTCGTTTTGTTGAGACTTCTCCAAAGACGGAGCAATGTCAACACTCCCTGTCCAGGTTCCAGGAAAGAAGACCACCATTTGGATTGACACTGTTAAGCTACTGCTGCCAAGCTGTTGTATCTGCATTAGATTTAATTTGGCAGTTCTAGTTATCAGCCTTGTTGACCGAGTGTTTATTGCTTTTCCTTTATTTCTGCACAGTTCTCATTAAAGTCAATGAACTGTTCATTCACTTCAGTGTCTCCCTCTCTCTGTCTCAGCACTTGGGGAATAACCCCAAACCCATGTTAACCACTGTTGTAAAGCATGGTTATTTGAGTTACTATCACTTCAATCACATTTCTTCCCCATTTTGATTTTTGGTCTGAACAACACCTGAATCTTTTGACCATGATTTTATGTATCGAGTTGCTGCCACTAGATTGGCTTATCAGATATTTGTATAGGTGTTCCTAATAAATTGGCCACTGAGGATATGCTGCTTTATTTGCAAAGCAAACCTTCGGTTTACTTCCACAGAAATGCCACTGTCAAAGTACACATTGTTCAGGAGGTTGTTCATTTCAAGCAGCAGCTGATGTTATTTCTGAATTGACAAGAGGCTGTCTTTTTCCTGACAAGAAGGTCTTTTTCCTTTTTGCAAATAATCTGCAAGTCCAAACTGTCACCTCTATGGTTAAATCATTATTGTTGGTCTTCTTCAGCAAAATCATCTTTGGAGATAGAGTACTTTGTATATGTTTCCCTCTGTTAACTGTTGAACCTTCTGGGTGAGCTAAAACTGTTCAACACTCACAGCAATACACCTCACTTTCTTGGGGGACCAGTATTCCAGAGGAGAACTGTGCTTTTGCCACCAGAGAAGGTTTAAGCTAGATTGGTGGTGGTGGTGGGGGGGAGGGGCGGTTGGTGAGACTCAAGAAAGTGATGTCAGTGAGTAAACATTGTTCAGGAACAGTTATTACCCATTAACAACCAAGCTCCTGAACCAGTGCGGATAGCTTCACTCAGCACAACTCTGAGGTCCCAACTGATTCCACAATCTTTCAAGGACTCTACACTCTTGTTCTCAATATTATTTCTTACTTATTCATCTACTGTTATTATTTAGTTTTTTTTTGTATTTGTACAAGTTGTTGCCTTTTGCACTTTAGCTGTTTAACTGTCTTTGTGTGTTTGTGTATTTTTTTGTTGATTTTATTGTGTTTCTTGGTACTTATGCTGAATGTCCACAACAAAATTAATCTCAGGGTTGTATATAGTGACATGTATAAACTTTGATAATAAATTTACTTTGAATTTTAAAAAAGGGTATGTGCAGCAACCAAAGGGTATCAGTGTAACCATCTTTATGGTAAAAGGGCAGATTGGATCTTTGCATTTTTTGCAGCAAATGAGGTTTAACAGGTAATGTGGACGAACTGTTGGCATGGATTGTCTCTGGGAAATGGGATATTGTGACCATAACACATTTGTGTAGAAAGTAGAAATAAGAAGCGGATTATCACCTCAGTAAAGCTATACTATATACCCCCAATAGTCAGCAGGAACTCAAAGAGCAGATGTGTTGAGAAATTGCACATAGTTGTGACAATAGTAGGGCAGTACTAATGGGAGATGTAATTTTTCCTTGTATTCAATAGAACTGGATTGAACGGAATTTGAAAAGTGCATCTGAGACAGTTTCCTCATACAATATACAGAAGAACCTAATTTGTAAGGAGCAAAACTGGACTTTCCCTTGGGTATGAATGCAGGCCAATTAACTGAAAAGCAATTGGGGAGCACATTGGGTCCAGTGACCTCAATCCCTCCACCCAACTGAACTGGTCCTCAAATCATTTGGCACCTCTCACTTCTTCCAACATCATTGAGTAGCCAAGGACTCCTGCATAGAACTTGGCTATGCCTGCCTTTTTGTTGGCTACATGGAACAGTCCATGTTCCAAACTTTCCCTGGTAATGCTCCTCAACTCTCTTTGTGCTACATTGATGACTGCATTGGCGCTGTTCCATGCACCCATGCTGAGCTCATCAATTTCACCATCTTTGCCTCTAGCTTCCAACCTACCCTTAAATCCACTTTGTCCATTTTGGACACCTCTTTCTCCTTTCTTAATTCCTCTGTCTCCATCTTTGGAGAAAAACTTTCTTTCAATATCTTTTATAAACCTACCAAGTCCCATGGCTATCTTGACTATAGTTCTTCCCACACTTTCTCCTATAAAAGTGGCATTCAATAGACAATAGACAATAGACAGTAGGTGCAGGAGTAGGCCATTCGACCCTTCTAGCCAGCACCGCCATTCACTGTGATCATGGCTGATCATACACAATCAGTACCCCGTTCCTGCCCTCTCCCTATATCCCTTGACCCCGCTATCTATAAGAGCTCTATCTAACTCTGTCTTGAATACATCCAGAGACTTGGCCTCCACTGCCTTCTGGGGCAGAGCATTCCACATATCCACCACTCTCTGGGTGAAAAAGTTTTTCCGCATCTCTGTTCTAAATGGCCTACCCCTTATTCCTAAATTGTGGCCTCTAGTTCTGGACTCACCCATCAGCGGGAACATGCTTCCTGCCTCCAGCATGTCCAATCCCTTAATAATCTTATCTGTTTCAATCAGATCCCCTCTCATCCTTCTAAATTCCAGTGTATACAAGCCTAGTCACTCCAATCTTTCAACATATGACAGTCCTGCCATTCCGGGAATTAACCTTGTGAACGTACGCTGCACTCCCTCAATAGCAAGAATGTCCTTCCTCAAATTTGGAGACCAAAACTGCACACAATACTCCAGGTGGGGTCTCACCAGGGTCCTGTACAGCTGCAGAAGGACCTCTTTACTTCTATACTCAATTCCTCTTGTTATAAAGGCCAGCATGCCATTAGCTTTCTTCACTGCCTTCAGTTTTCTCAATTCCTTCATCTCCACCGTATTTGTTCCCAGGATGACGCTTTCCTTTTCATAATATCAGAGATATCCTCCTTCTTCAAAGGACAATGTTTCCCTTCATCCACCATTGATGCTACCTTCACCCATATCTCCTCCATTTTCTGGACATCAACCCTCACTCCATCTTCCCACTGCCTTAATAGGGGTAGAGTTTCTCTTGTCCTCACCTAGCACCTCACGAGTCTCTTTATCATTCTCCACCATCTTCAATATGACCCTACCACCAAACACATGTTTATGCTCCCTCCGCTCTCTGCTTTCCACAGGCATTGCTGCCTCTGTAAGTCCCTTTTCCATTTGTCCCTCCCCACTAATCTCCCTCCTGAGACTTATCGCTGAAGGGTGTAAAGGTGCTACACCTGCCCCTTCAACTGCTCCCTTACCTCCATTCAGTGCCCAAAACAGTCCTTCTAGTTGAGGCAACAACTCACCTGTGAATCTGTTGGGGCCATCAACTGAATCTGGTGCTCCCGATTTGGCCTCGACTATATTGGTGAGATGTAACATAGATTGGGGGACTGCTTTGTCGAGCACCATTGCTCCACCTACAAAAAGCAGTATTTTCTGGTGGCCAACCATTTTATTTGAATCCCTATGCCTATTCCAACATGTTGGTTCACAGTCTTCTCTACTATCACAATAAGGCTATTCTCTGGCTGGAGGAGCAACACATCATATTCTGTCTGGGTAGCTTCTAACCCAATGACGTGAACATTGATTTTTCCATCTTCCAGTAATGTTACCCCCCTCCCCATCCATCCTCTCATCTTCTTCAGTTCACTCTGGCCCTTCTCTTACCTCTTCTCTTCACTTCATCTGCCTATCGCCTCCTCCTAGTTCCCCTCCTCCTTCTCTTCTTCCTATGGTCCACTCTTCTCTCCCATCAGATTCCTTCTTCTCCAGCCCTTTACCTTTTCCACATATCACCTCCTAGCTTCTTACTTCATCCTGGCTTCACCTATCACCTTCTAAACTGTATTCCTTCCCTTCCTCCCCCCCACCTTCTTATTCTGGTTTTTTCACCTTTGCTTCCAGTTCTGAAGAAGGGCCTTGGACCAAAATGTCGACTCTTTATTCATTACCACACATGCTACCTGACCTTTTGAGTTCCTTTAGCATTTTGTGTGTGTTGCTCTGCGTTTCCTGCATCTACAGAATAACTTGTGTTTGTGACCACAATTCTATTACTTTTAAAACAGTTATTGATAAGGGTATACTTGGTTCACAGGTTAAAGTCCTGAAATGGACTAGGGCCAAATTTGAGAGCATTAGGCAGGATCTAGTTAGGGTTGGCTGGATGACTCTATTTAAAGGAAAAGGGACAGTAGGCAATTGGTCTTTTCAAGAGTTCACGGGCAGTATGTTCCGGTTAGGTTGAAGGGTAGACATACCAAGTTCGGGGAACCTTGGCTGATGAGAGATATTGAGGCTCTGGTAAGGAAAATAATGGAAGTGTGCATCGTGCTTAGACAACTGGATACAAATGAATCCCTCTGTGAATATAAATGGTTTAAGGCCAGGCCTAAGAAAAAAATCAAGAAGGCAAAATGAGGGTTTTAGATGGATTTACCAGGCAATATTAAAGATATTCCAAAGAGGTTCTTCAGGAAAGAAATTGTGGAAGTCTTTGTAAAGTTATTTGTTTCATAGTGTGTACTACTGGTGATACACCAGAACTCTGGAGGATGGCTAACGTTGTTCTGTTATTCGAGAAATGTAGCAAGGATAGGCCGAGGAACTACAAGCCAGAGAACTTGACATCATTTGTAGGGAAGCTATTGGAGGGAATTCTGAAGGAAAAGACCTACTATCACTTTGATTGCTAAGACCTGATCAGGAATAGTTAGCATTGTTTTGTGTGTGGAAGGTCATGTCTGATGAATTTTTTATAGTTTTTCAAAGAGATAACTAAAGGGATAGGTGAAGATAGGATGGGTGGATGTGGTCTAGAAGTTCCTGCATGGCAAGCTGACCTGGAAAGTTAGGTCACATGGGATTGAGTAGAGTGAGCGAGGTTGGATTCAAAATTGGCTCAATAATAGGAAGTAGAGCATGATGGTTGAAGGTCGATTCTGTGACTGGGTGCACTAGGGGTCAGCATTGGGACCATGGTTACTCATTGTTTATGTAAATTATTTGAATTTATATGGCACAATTAACAAGTTTGTTGACAATACTAAATTAGAGGATCTTGTTGATGGTGAAGCAAGTTACAATGAACGGTAAAGAGATCGTGATCAGTTGAAGTGATGGGCTGACAAGTGGTAAATGGATTTCAACTTGACTAAGTTGCTGAGATACTGGAGAATGAGGGAAGATCTTATGGAGGTATACAAAATTATGAAAGGTATAGTTAGGATGACTGTATCTAGGCATTCTCCCCTCAGGATGGGTGGTACCAGAACTAGAGGTCATAGGTTAAGGGTGAAAGATGAAATATTTAAGGGGAATCTGAAGGGAAACCACTTCTTTCAGAGGACGGTATGAGTGTGAAATGAGCTGCCAGAAGTAGTAGATGCGGGTTCAATTCTAACATCTAAGAGAAGTTTGGATAAGTACATGGATGGGAGGGGTTTGGAGGGATATGGTCTCGGTGCAGGTAGATGGGACGAGGTAGAAGATCAGGTCAGCATATACTGGATGGGCTGAAGGGTCAGTTGCTGGCTGTAGTACTCAATGTGTCATACTTGTGGGCGAGCTTTGGGTTCTCAAGGACTGTATTTACTAACTGTTAGAGTGGATAAGTCCAGGTGCTTTCTGTTTGATCTTGTCACGTTAATTGCGAATGACACGTGCTTACGCAGTCTATGATCATTTAAAGGAGACTCTCGTTGGGCTCTATCAGCGGATTTGTCTCACAGTAGTGCTCTGTCATGCCTCCAATGCTCAGTTATTATTCCTATGTCTAACCTTCTGTTTCCGTCCCGTCATGGGGCGTCTGCTCCTGGGTCCAGTCGTTGTCACCGCTTACAGTGGCTGAGGCTGCCACCCGCCGCACCTGCGTTGATCTGTGCCAGTGACCACCGTGACAGAGAGAGTCTGCCGTTCCTCCACACTCGGGTCCCTTCCTGTGAGTGTGCACCGTGACAGAGGGAGTCTGCCGTTCCTCCGCTCTCAGGTCCCTTCCTGTGAGTGTGCACCGTGACAGAGAGAGTGTGCCATTCCTCCGCACTCGGGTCCCTTCCTGTGAGTGTGCACCATGACACTATGATTCTAATTGTGAGGTGATACATTTTGTCAGTCAAACCAGTGTAGGTCTTGTACAGTAAATGGCAAGTCACTGTGCAGTGTTGTGGAACAGAGAGACCTAGGAGTACAAGCTGAAAGCAACTGTGCAGGTATGTTGGGGGGAAAAGAAGGAATTCAGCATGCTGCTTTTTATCAGTCAAGGCATCAAGTTCAAGACCATAACATTATGTTGTGGTTATAGAAGTAAGACCGCACTTTGAGTATTGTGTACAGCTTTGGTCACTCTGGTCTGGGGAACTCATTGTCAAACTAAAGAGGATGCAAAGGAGATTTACAAGGATTTTGCTTGGCCTGGGGAGGATGGCCACACTGCATCTGTATTCCCGGGAGCACTGTAGGATGAGGGGTGACCTCACAGAGGTGGACGGTCATAGACTTTCCTCCAGAGTTGTGACATCCAAAACCAGAGGGCACAAGTACAATATAAGAAGTGAGAGATTTAAGAGATCAGGGACACAGAAGGTAGTGATGAACTGCTAGAGCAAGTGGCCAAGGGACATAACATCTGCCACATTTAAAAGGAATCTGGATAGGTACATGGAAAGGAAGGGCATGGCGGGTTGTGGTCTGAATATGAGCAACTGGCACTAGCAGGGGGATCTGTGGTCAGTATGGATCAGCTGGGCCAAAGGGCCTGTGTCTGTGCTGTATTACTTAATAATTCTAATTTCTCTTCGTTGTTTATCGTACTTCAAAATACTAATCTGCTATTCCCTTTTTTTTGCTCTTTAACTTGATTATTATGAATACAACTTGAAGAATCTGATCATTTGAAGGAGTCTGTTTCTATCAGCCCTAGGTGATCAGTCCTGCCTGCTGTTATCTTGCAAGTTTTCAACCACACCTTTGAAATGCAAAATCACACCTGTGGCAATTAGATGGTTATAGACCAGTACCAATTCCTAATCTTTGACTGTACAAACTTCATTTTAATTTTGTTTGCTATGAACCTGTGAAATTGCCTCTCCTCATTCTTGTGCGAGTGAATTAGTTCAGAGTTCTCTCGTGCGAATTTTATCCTTTTTGATGTTGGAACATTGTCATGCATAGATGCATTGATACAAAAACTGATCTTTGGCATTCTGAAAGACTAATAATTGGAATTCACTTCAGTAATTCATTGGGCAGTAAAGTTTAAGACCATAAGAAATAGGAACAGAATTAGGCCATTTGGCCCATCAAGTCTGCCATTTCACCATGGCTGTTCCATTTTTTCCTCTCAGCCCCAATCTCCCTGAATCCTTTCAAGCTCTGACTAATCAAGGATTTATAAATCTCAGCCTTAAAAATATCCAATGACTTGGCTTCCAGAGCTGCCTGTGGCAACAAATTCCACAGATTCACCACTCTCTAGCTAAAGAAATCCCTCCTCATTTCCTTATAAAAGGACGCCCCTCTATTCTGAGGCTGTATCCTGTAGCCTTGGGCTCAACTACCACAGGAAACATCCTCGCCATGTCCACTCTATCAAAGCTTTCAGCATTGGATAGGTTTCAGTGAGGTCACCCCTCAGTCTTCAGAATTCAGTGCGCAGAGACCCAAAGCCATCAAATGCTCATTTGACAAGCCTTTCAATCTTGGAATCATTTTTGTGACCCTCCTTTGAACTATCACATTTTTCTTCCTCATCACTGACTCAACCTGCAAATTAACCTTTAGGGAACCCTGCACAAGTACTCCCAAGTCCCTTTGCACCTCAGATTTTTGAATGTTCTAGAAAACACTTAGAAAATAGTCCACACTTTTATTCCTTCTACCAAAGTGCATGACCATACACTTCCCAACACTGCATTCCATCTGCCATTTCTTTGCCCATTCTCCTAATCTGTCCAAGTCCTTCTGTAGCCTCTCTACTTCCTCAAAGCTAACTGCCCTTCCACCTACCTTCATATCATCTGCAAACTTGGCCACAAACCCTTTTAATTCCAACTTCTAAATCATTGACATATAACGTAAAAAGAAGGGGTCCCAACACAGACCCCTGTGGAACACCACTAGTCACTGGCAGTCAGCCAGAAAAGGCTTTTGGCAATGAATCCAAACTAGCTGGAATTATGTTTGGCAATTCTCTGCTGATTTGCTAATTTTCTGGAGAGTAAGTTCACTCAGGGACTTGAGCTATATTAATATTTTTGTTAGTGTATGTTTTTCTGCTGTCATAATTACAGTATATCTGCTGTTTAAGGTGTGGGCTGAGTGTGAGTGTTGGTTCTGTGTTGTGTACCTTGTCCCTGTGGAACCACTGTTTCTTTTGGCTGTATTCATGCGTATGGTTGAATGACAACCAGAGTCACCAGAGTCCTCTGCCTTGGGCCCACTTTCAGTCTTTCAAGGTGTATCCCATCAGAGATCCTTTCTCTCCCAGGGATGAGGTCTTTGGAACTTCTATTGGTGTATTGGTAGCAATGAGTTTTTATGGGAGGGGCTTGCTAGCCCCATATTTAACCCTCCTTCTTCCACAGCCAGGCTTAGGACTGTCCATGGCGGAGTTGTACCAAACTGGTTACAGAGTGCATTATACCATCAACAGTATCTTCTGTTTGACCAGTAAAGATCAGAAAAGAAAAATGATCGTTATCCTACAATATCTAGAACGCATTTAAAATCAACTATTATTGTGATATTAGGACAACAATATTCAGTCTCACAGCATATTAAATCTTACAGATCTCTCAAATGCCAAATGTTAAAAAGCCTTGTAACACCTCTATCCATAAGTTTTTCTTTTAAAAGATTTTATATTAATGCAAAGAGAAAATCCTGAAAAAAACACAGCAAATCATATACATTCTTTATGTAGAGAGACCGTCAATATCTTGGTCTGCAATTGTTCAGCAGAAACAAAGTCAGATTCAAATTTATTATCACTGACACATATGTGCAATTCATTGTTTTGCAGCAATAGCACAGTGCAAAGACAAACAATTACAATAAATTGAAAAATATAACTAAACTGTGCAAAAAGGAATAATCAGGTAGTGTGCATGGGTTCACGGACCATTCAGAAATCTGATAATGGGAAAAAGTTGATTTGAATCACTGAATGTGGGGCTCCAGCTCCACTGCCTTCTCCCCGATGGGAATGAGAAGAGGCCATGTTGTGGTCCTTAGAGATGGATACCACCTTCTTGAGAAACTACTTTTTGCTTCAAGATGTTTCATCACCAAAAACTGGTGAAGAGTTTTTTTCTGCCTCTTCCTCTCAGCTGTTGCTTAATCTTTCAAAGTCTCTGCCTTAGAAAACTGTGTATACAGAATCAGTAAGCATATTCAAAGCTCAGACTTCGGCTAAAAGGAATTCATCAAAATCAGGGAGGAAGATAAAGTTGTGGATTAGCCATGATGTTATTTAAAGGCTGAGCAGGACTGTTCAGGGGCTTTGTTCAGAATTGTTTGTGGCCTTGTGAACGA
Source organism: Hemitrygon akajei (assembly GCF_048418815.1). Lineage (NCBI taxonomy): Eukaryota > Metazoa > Chordata > Chondrichthyes > Myliobatiformes > Dasyatidae > Hemitrygon > Hemitrygon akajei. The sequence goes on along the minus strand of NC_133124.1, from coordinate 134,718,662 downwards.
TCTGATCTATGAAGAGAGAATGGTGATCAGATCGGGAGCAGAATGGGATGGCAATGCTTTAGATGGAGGGAGCAGCTGCAAAATGTCAGATCAGTGGTGCAGGGCCTGGTCTTTGATGATGGCTGGTTTGGAGAAGCAGTAATTATGCTTTGGGGTCAGTAGTCTGGGTATTTAGGGTGGGTTAGCAGTAGGTTTTGTGGGCTGAGGAGTGAAGAGTAAAGCCTGTGACTTTGAGAATTGGTTTGGGAAGATTATGTTGTTCTGTGAGTGCATTTCTGCAAGGACACTGGGACAAAGAAGCCCTAGTTCTGCTGTAGTGTTCCAGAACGGGAATGGCATCACTCTGCTAATCCTTAGCTCAGAAATTCTGAGTGCAAGTGTGAGTCATACCTGAAAGTGCCTGGTCAAATTTGCAGTGTAAAAGAAAATAGTCAGTATAACATTTCACTCTGGAAAAAAAAATCAGTTTTATTTGCATAATACTGAAGTGTGGGAGCAAGTATGAAGATCGTTTAATGTAATGGTTCACTGAATCACCTGAAACCTAGTTACTTCCTTTATGTAAATCATTATTATATGAAATTTAATCTCTTCCAAATCAGAGGACTCTGATATACTTATCATAGTTCATCTATTACTGCTCATTAAAAATTCTGTGCAATTAGTTGGCTTATTTTCTTTAAGGTTTAGGGAAGAGTTCCAAGACTGGAAAATAGAACATAGATTATGGAACATTACAGCACATTATGGAACATTACAGCACAGTAACGTGTATTCAGGGTGAGTCGAGAATCCAGGATGGTCTGTTGCCTCCCTGGTGCCAGAGTCCATGATATCTCGGATCGAATTCTCAGTATTCTCAAGAGGGAGGGTGAGCAGCCAAATGTCATGGTCCATGTAGGGACCAATGACGTGGACGGGAAGAAGGAGGAGGTCCTGCAAAGAAGTTTTAGGGAGTTAGGTGCAAAGTTGAAAGACAGGATCACCAGGGTTGCAATCTCAGGATTGCTACTCATGCCATGTGCTAGTGAGGCTAGAAATAGGAAGATAATGCAGCTAAATACGTGGCTAAGGAGTTGGTGGAGGAGGGAGGGCTTCAGGTTTCAGGACAATTGGCCCTTGTTCCAGGGAAGGTGGGACCAGTCCCGACAGGACGGGTTAAACCCGAACTGGAGCGGGACTAACATCCTTGCGGGAAGGTTCGCTAGTGCTGCTCCGGGGGGTTTAAACTAGATTTGCAGGGGGAGGGGAAACAGAATGTTAGAGCAGATAGTGAGGTGGAGGACGATAAAGGCAATGCAAGAACTGCAAGTAAAGCCAGATCTAAAATATAAAGAGGCTTTGTGGAAAGAGAAGCAGAATAAAGGTGTAAATTTAGTAAGGTAGAAGGGCTAAAGTGTGTGTACTTCAATGCAAGAAGCATCAGGAACAAAGGTGATGAACTGGGAGTTTGGATACATACATGGAGTTATGATGTAGTGGCCATTACGGAGACTTGGCTGGCACCAGGGCAGGAATGGATTCTCAATATTCCTGGATTTCAGTGCTTTAAAAGGGATAGAGAGGGGGGGAAGGGGAGGAGGGGTGGCATTACTGGTTAGGGATACTATTACAGCTACAGAAAGGGTGGGTAATGTAGCAGGATCCTCTTTTGAGCCAGTATGGGTAGAAGTCAGGAACAGGAAGGGAGCAGTTACTCTATTGGGAATATTCTATAGGACCCCTGGTAGCAGCAGAGATACCGAGGAGCAGATTGGGAGGCAGATTTTGGAAAGGTGCAAAAATAACAGGGTTGTAATCATGGGTGACTTTAACGTCCCTAATATTGATTGGCACTTGATTAGTTCCAAGGGTTTAGATGGGGCAAAGTTTGTTAAGTGTGTTCAGGACGGATTCCTGTCACAGTATGTTGACAGGCCGACTAGGGGGAATGCCATACTAGATCTAGTATTAGGTAACGAACTGGGTCAGGTTACAGATCTCTTGGTGGGTGAGCATCTGGGGGACAGTGATCACCACTCCCTGGCCTTTAGCATTATCATGGAAAAGGATAGAATCAGAGAGGACAGGAAAATTTTTAATTGGGGAAGGGCAAATTATGAGGCTATAAGGCTAGAACTTGCGGGTGTGAATTGGGATGATGTTTTGGCAGGGAAATGTATTATGGACATGTGGTTGATGTTTAAGGATCTCTTGCAGGATGTTAGGGATAAATTTGTCCCAGTGAGGAAGATAAAGGATGGTAGGGTGAAGGAACCATGGGTGACAAGTGAAGTGGAAAATCTAGTCAGGTGGAAGAAGGCAGCATACATGAGGTTTAGGAAGCAAGGATCAGATGGGGCTATTGAGGAATATAGGGTAACAAGAAAGGAGCTTAAGAACAAGCTGAGGAGAGCAAGAAGGGGGCATGAGAAGGCCTTGGCAAGTAGGATAAAGGAAAACCCCAAGGCATTCTTCAATTATGTGAAGAACAGAAGGATGACAGGAGTGAAGGTAGGACCGATTAGAGATAAAATTGGGGAGATGTGCCTGGAGGCTGTGGAAGTAAGCGAGGTCCTCAATGAGTACTTCTCTTCGGTATTCACCAATGAGAGGGAACTTGATGACAGTGAAGACAATATGAGTGAGGTTGAAGTTCTGGAGCATGTAGATATTAAAGGAGAGGAGGTGTTGGAGTTGTTAAAACACATTAGGATGGATAAGCCCCCGGGGCCTGACGGAATATTCCTCAGGCTGCTCCACGAGGCAAAGGAAGAGATTGCTGAGCCTCTGACTAGGAGCTTTATGTCCTCGTTGTCCACGGGAATAGTGCCAGAGGATTGGAGGGAGGCAAATGTTGTCCCCTTGTTCAAAAAAGGTAGTAGGGATAGTCCGGGTAATTATAGACCAGTGAGCCTTACGTCTGTGGTGGGAAAGCTGTTGGAAAAGATTCTTAGAGATAGAATCTATGGGCATTTAGAGAAACATGATCTGATCAGGGACAATCAGCATGGCTTTGTGAAGGGCAGATCATGTCTAACAAGCCTGTTAGAGTTCTTTGAGGAGGTGACCAGGCATATCGATGAGGATAGTGCAGTGGGTGTGATCTACATGGATTTTAGTAAGTGTCAGGGTCTGGTACGAAATCTGCGTTCCGGGTCTTGATCCGGTCCGAGGGCTCCGGACTCCGGGTCCTGCAGTTGTCCCTCCCGTCACCCGTGATCTAGTTAGGACCCTTCTGGCTCAAGGAGGCACACCTGTGACTGTTTATAACAGTCATACCTGTTTATAAGGGGCCTTGGGACTGGGACCAGGCGGGTGGTCATTTTGTTCTGTTTCCTGTTTCTCTGCCGGCTCCGAACTCTTCTCTGTTTTCTGTTATCCTGCCTGGGCTCAGACCTATTCTTCATCATGCTTCTCTGCCCCATACCAGTACTGCCAGGTTGGTCCGCTCCCCCACCTTTCTTCCCATGCGCTAGTCCCGCTTTTCCGTTCGTTTGTGTTGTTTGCGCGGTCGCGCTGTCTGCCGGTCTTTCCTGATTTTCGTGTTATCATGACTGTTGTGTTGGTCACCCTGGACCTATGCCCGTTCCTACCCCTTGCCTCCGTTAGGCAGGTCCAGACAACCTGCTGCTGCCCGGCAGTGGTTCTGCCCGTTCCTACCCCTTGTCTCCGTTAGGCAGGTCCAGCCAACCTGCCGCTGCCCGGCGAGGGTTCTGCCCCGTTCCCACCCCTTGCCTCCGTTGGGCAGGTCCGGCCAACCTGCCGCTGCCCGGCGAGGGTTCTGCCCGTTCCTATCCCTTGTCTCCGTTGGGCAGGTCCGGTCGACCTGCTGCTGCCCGGTGGTGGTTCTGCCCCGTTCCTACCCCTTGTCTCCGTTGGGCAGGTCCGGCCGACCTGCTGCTGCCCGGCGAGGGTTCTGCCCGTTCCTACCCCTTGTCTCCGTCGGGCAGGTCCGGTCGACCTGCTGCTGCCCGGTGGTGGTTCTGCCCGTTCCTACCCCTTGTCTCCGTTGGGCAGGTCCGGTCGACCTGCTGCTGCCCGGTGGTGGTTCTGCCCGTTCCTATCCCTTGTCTCCGTTGGGCAGGTCCGGCCGACCTGCCGCTGCCCGGCAGTGGTTCTGCCCGTTCCAACCCCTTGCCTCCGTTGGGCAGGTCCGGCTAACCTGCCGCTGCCCGGCGAGGGTTCTGCCCGTTCCTATCCCTTGTCTCCGTTGGGCAGGTCCGGCCGACCTGCCGCTGCCGGGCAGTGGTTCTGCCCCGTTCCAACCCCTTGCCTCCGTTGGGCAGGTCCGGCCAACCTGCCGCTGCCCGGCGAGGGTTCTGCCCGTTCCTATCCCTTGTCTCCGTTGGGCAGGTCCGGCCGACCTGCCGCTGCCCGGCAGTGGTTCTGCCCGTTCCTATCCCTTGCCTCCGTTGGGCAGGTCCGGTCGACCTGCCGCTGCCCGGCGAGGGTTCTGCCCGTTCCTACCCCTTGCCTCCGTTGGGCAGGTCCGGCCGACCTGCTGCTGCCCGGCGAGGGTTCTGCCCGTTCCTACCCCTTGTCTCCGTCGGGCAGGTCCGGCCGACCTGCCGCTGCCCGGCAGTGGTTCTGCCCGTTCCTACCCCTTGTCTCCGTTGGGCAGGTCCGGTTGACCTGCTGCTGCCCGGTGGTGGTTCTGCCCCGTTCCTACCCCTTGTCTCCGTTGGGCAGGTCCGGCTGACCTGCCGCTGCCCGGCGAGGGTTCTGCCCCATCCTCCTCTTCCGCCCGAACTCTGGGATAGTGCCCCGCACCCGCCTAGGTGTCCGCGTCATGCCCAGGCCTCCGGGGTTTCCGCCTGGGAGACGGCCCTACCCGGGACATATGCAGCCCGCCCAGGGAGGGCTCTCCGCCAGCCTATCTAGCCACCTAGACCTGCCTGAACCCCAGGGACCTGCCTGCCTGCCTGAACCCCGAGAGCCTGTCTACCTGAACTCGAACCTCAGGAGCCCGCTCCGCTCTGCCTGCCTGAACTCTATCTACCTGAACCCCAGCTATACCCTTAAGTGCCATGGCATCTGCCCTCCCCCTAGTACTTCAGTGCCTGCGTCCTGCGTTTGGGTCCACCCGGCCGCGTTCCTGACTGTAAGGCAGTTGACAAGGTTCCACACGGTAGGCTTATTCAGAAAGTCGGAAGGCATGGGATCCAGGGAGGTTTGACCACGTGGATTCAGAATTGGCTTGCCTGCAGAAAGCAAAGGGTCGTGGTGGAGGAATTACATTTGGATTGGAGGGTTGTGACTAGTGGTGTCCCACAAGGATCTGGTCTGGGACCTCTACTTTTTGTGATTTTTATTAACGACCTGGATGTGGTGGTAGAAGGGTGGGTTGGCAAGTTTGCAGATGACACAAAGGTTGGTAGTGTTGTAGGTAGTGTAGAGGATTGTCGAAGATTGCAGAGAGACATTGATAGGATGCAGAAGTGGGCTGAGCAGTGGCAGATGGAGTTCAACCCGGAGAAGTGTGAGGTGGTACACTTTGGAAGGACAAACTCCAAGGCAGAGTACAAAGTAAATGGCAGGATACTTGGTAGTGTGGAGGAGCAGAGGGATCTGGGGGTACAAGTCCACAGATCCCTGAAAGTTGCCTCACAGGTAGATAGGGTAGTTAAGAAAGCTTATGGGGTGTTAGCTTTCATAAGTCGAGGGATAGAGTTTAAGAGTCGCGAGGTAATGATGCAGCTCTATAAAACTCTGGTTAGGCCACACTTGGAGTACTGTGTCCAGTTCTGGTCACATCACTATAGGAAGGATGTGGAAGCATTGGAAAGGGTACAGAGGAGATTTACCAGGATGCTGCCTGGTTTAGAGAGTATGGATTATGATCAGAGATTAAGGGAGCTAGGGCTTTACTATTTGGAGAGAAGGAGGATGAGAGGAGACATGATAGAGGTATACAAGATATTAAGAGGAACACATAGAGTGGATAGCCAGCGCCTCTTCCCCAGGACACCACTGCTCAATACAAGAGGACATGGCTTTAAGGTAAGGGGTGGAAAGTTCAAGGGGGATATTAGAGGAAGGTTTTTTACTCAGAGAGTGGTTGGTACGTGGAATGCATTGCCTGAGTCTGTGGTGGAGGCAGATACACTAGTGAAATTTAATAGACTGCTAGACAGGTGTTTAGGCAGGAATTTAAGGTGGGGGGATATATAGATAGATAGATAGATAGATACTTTATTCATCCCCATGGGGAAATACAACTTTTTTTCCAATGTCCCATACACTTGTTGTAGCAAAACTAATTACATACAATACTTAACTCAGTAAAAAATATGATATGCATCTAAATCACTATCTCAAAAAGCATTAATAATAGCTTTTAAAAAGTTCTTAAGTCCTGGCGGTAGAATTGTAAAGCCTAATGGCATTGGGGAGTATTGACCTCTTCATCCTGTCTGAGGAGCATTGTATCGATAGTAACCTGTCGCTGAAACTGCTTCTCTGTCTCTGGATGGTGCTATGTAGAGGATGTTCAGAGTTATCCATAATTGACCGTAGCCTACTCAGCGCCCTTCGCTCAGCTACCAATGTTAAACTCTCCAGTACTTTGCCCACGACAGAGCCCGCCTTCCTTACCAGCTTATTAAGACGTGAGGCGTCCCTCTTCTTAATGCTTCCTCCCCAACACGCCACCACAAAGAAGAGGGCGCTCTCCACAACTGACCTATAGAACATCTTCAGCATCTCACTACAGACATTGAATGACGCCAACCTTCTTAGGAAGTACAGTCGACTCTGTGCCTTCCTGCACAAGGCATCTGTGTTGGCAGTCCAGTCTAGCTTCTCGTCTAACTGTACTCCCAGATACTTGTAGGTCTTAACCTGCTCCACACATTCTCCATTAATGATCACTGGCTCCATATGGGAGGCAGGGTTTAAGGGTCGGCACAACATTGTGGGTCAAAGGGCCTGTACTGTGCTGTACTGTTCTATGTTCTATAACCTAAATCACAAACAAGTGAAAATCTGCAATGCACACAAAATGCTGGAGGAATTCAGCAGGCTAGGCAGCATCTATAGAAAAAAAAACTACAGTCAAACTTTGGGTCGAGACCCTTTGGCATAACCTAAATCTTTGGATTATTTGTGATAGAAAGTAGTCATTTGGGCAGTGAGAATGTGGGATAGAATTTAATTTGCTCCTGATGATGTGAGTTAGCCATGACAGTTCCACGATTGTGATATGTTGCAGTCAGTTTTCTCTGTTCATTCATGTTATGTTCATGCAAGGATAACACAAGTTTCTTTACATGGAGGCAGCATATAACCATAGAAATCTACAGCACATTACAGGCTCTTTGTCCCTCAATGTTGTGACAACTATGTATCCTACTCGAGAAGCTGCCTAGAATTTCCCTACCACATAGCCCACTATTTTTCTAAGCTCCATGTACCTATCTAAGGGTCTCTTAAAAGACCCTATTGTATTCGCCTCCACCACCTTCACTAGCAGTGCATTCCACGCACCCACCATTATGAGCTCAGAATGAATTACTTCCCAGAAGACAACAATAGTTGTAACCAATAATAAATGGTTTAAAGGAAGTAGCAATGTGAATGACCTAATTACAGAACAAACTATGTACATATAATCTAAAGAAATTGAACTTTTGCATATACAGCAATGGACATAATCATAACATAAAGCAAATAGCTAACATATGCCAATATATTATGCATATAGTTCTGCTATCCCTGAATTTGTTCAATATATTGCGCGTGCTTTCGATATGAATCACCTGTCCCACTTGCTGTCAAGTCTGTGGTTCAAGCATTGTTCTTAACAGTCACCTTAGAACACATAAAAGTGGAGTGGAACCAAATTATCCCAAGTGACTGCTTAAGAGAAAATGATTGTACTCCATTTTTATATATTTTCTTGTTAATTTCTTCCAAATGCTTCTGGCTTTGTCCTTGCTGAGACCTTCACTTAACTTCTGTTCTTTGAAATCCATTTTCATGTCTGTGTCATTTTGAAAACTGAAATGTTAGCACAAATGTAGACTGTTAAAACAGGAATGTTTACCTGAAGTTTTCATTTTCATCCTTCAGAGGAAGGGAGTCGCTCTATTAATCAGCAAGAATATCACAGCAACACTCGTTATGGAGGGAACATTCTGGATGGCACATGCACTGAGTTCATATGGGTCAAATTCAAAAATGAAAATGGTGCAATCACTCTGATAGGATTATAGTACAGACCCCACAATAGCGGATCGAGGAGGATTTCTTAAATCAATATGTAGATAGCCCAGCAAGAGGAGGGCCATATTGGATGTGGTGATGTGTAAGGAGCCTGGCCTGGTAACTGAACTTTTAGTGGGACAACAGTAGGAAATGGTTATCACTACTTAAAATTTAAGATGGCTATGGATAAGTTTTGACCTTGCGGGAGAGCGTTAAGTTGGAGCAGGGCAAATTCTGACAGTATTAGCAAGAACTAGGGAAAGTCTATTAGGAGCAGCTGTTTTTGGGCAAATCCACACCTGACACGAGGAGGATGTTTAAAGACTATTTCCACAGAGCACAGGACAGGTATGTTCCAGTCAGAAGGAAGGACAAGAGTAGCAAGATAAAAGAACCTTGGATGTCAAGAAGTAACAGAAAGGTGTGTAAGGTTTAGATAGATAGATAGATACTTTATTCATCCCCAAGGGGGAAATTCAACTTTTTTTTTCCCAATGTCCCATACACTTGTTGTAGCAAAACTAATTACATACAATACTTAACTCAGTAAAAAATATGATATGCATCTAAATCACTATCTCAAAAAGCATTAATAATAGCTTTAAAAAGTTCTTAAGACCTGGCGGTTGAATTGTAAAGCCTAATGGCATTGGGGAGTATTGACCTCTTCATCCTGTCTGAGGAGCATTGCATCGATAGTAACCTGTTGCTGAAACTGCTTCTCTGTCTCTGGATGGTGCTATGTGTTCAGAGTTTTCCATAATTGACCATAGCCTACTCAGCGTCCTTCGCTCAGCTACCGATGTTAAACTCTCCAGTACTTTGCCCACGACAGAGCCCGCCTTCCTTACCAGCTTATTAAGACGTGAGGCGTTCCTCTTCTTAATGCTTCCTCCCCAACACGCCACCACAAAGAAGAGGGCGCTCTCCACAACTGACCTATAGAACATCTTCAGCATCTCACTACAGACATTGAATGACGCCATTAGGAAGCTAGAATCAAACAGAGCCCTTGAGGATTAAAAATAAGCCAGAAAAGAAGTCAAGAAAGGAATGAGGAAATCCAGGAGAGGCCATGAAAAGTCCTTGGCAAGTAAAATTAAAGAGAATCCCAAGGCATTCTTTACGTACATCAAGAATAACTAGTGAGGGGATAGGACCAAACTACGATAAAGGAGAAAAATGTGCTTGAAGGTGGAGGATGTGAGTCCTAAGATGGACGTCCTAAGTGACTACTTTGCATCAGTATTTACGAGGAGGATATGCAAATCAACGAGGAGTGTTCTAATATCTAGAGAATTTTGAGACAAAGGAGGAGGTAAAATTATGCCCTATAAAGAATATTGCGGTGGACAAGTTTCCTGAACTTGATGGGACTTATCACAGGTTAATGAGAGAGGCAAGAGCTGAGATTGCTGAAGCCTTCACCAATATCTTTGTGTCCTCTCTAGCCATAGTTCCAGAGGACTGGTGAGTAGCCAATGTCATTCCATTATTCAAGAATGGAAGTAGGAATAATCCTGAAAACTATAGACAGGTGAGCCTCACATCAGAGATAGGGAAGATACTGGAGAGGATTCCTAGGGATAGAACATGAGCATTTAGAAAACCATGGCTTGATTAGGGACAATCAGCATGACTTTGTACAGGGCAAGTTGTCTCTTTACTAACTTGATTGAGTTTTCCGTGAAGGTGATGAAGTAGAGCTGTGGATGTTGTCCACATGGATTTTAATAAGGTGTTTGACAAAGTTCCTTATGGGAGGTTGATCCAGAAGATTAAGATACATGGGATCCATGGTGAATTGGCCGTTTGGATTCAGACTTGGTTTGCCCATAGAAGGAAGAGGATAGCGGTCAACGGGACTTATTCTGGCTGAAGGTCTGTGACTATTCTGCAGAGATCCATTTTGGGACTTCTGCTGTGTGTGATATACAGTATCTAACTTGCCTGAATGAAAATGTATGTGAGTGGGTTAGTGAATTTGCAGACGATACGAAGGTTGCTGATGTTCTGGATAGAGTGAAAAGCTGGCAAAGGATACAGCAGGAGGTAGATCAATTACTTTTATAGATTGAGAAATGGTCGACGGATAGTGGTCAGAGAAATGGTAAATTGCGGGTAGAGAATGTGTAGAGGGATTGTAGACTGTTGTAAGGTTGTAATAATAGGTGATTTTAACTTTTCACATATTGACTGGGATTCCCATACTTTAAAAGGGGAGGGTGGGGTAGAATTTGTCAAATGTGTTCAGGCAAGTGTACTCAATTAATACATAAAGGTTCCAATGAGAGAGAGTGTGATACTGAATCTTCTATTAGGGAATGAGGCAGGGCAGGTAACAGAAGTTTGTGTAGGGAACACTGTGCATCTAGTGATCATAATGCCATTGGTTTCAGGATAATTACAGAGAAGGATAGGACTGGTCCTCAGGCTGAGATTCTGATTTGAGATGGTCTGGAAGGGTCTGGCAAGTGTTCATTGGGACAGGTTGTTTACTGGCAAAGATATACTTGGTAAGTGGGAGACATTCTAAAGTAAAATTTTGAGAGTACAGAATTTGTATGTTAATGTTGAAATAAAGGGTAAGGTTAACAGGTTAGGGAACCTTGACTTTCAAGAGATATGGTTAAGAGCCCTGGTGAAGAGAAAGAAGGAGGTACAGAGCAGCCACAGGCAGGAAGGGAAAAAATGAATTACTTGATGAGTACAAGAAATGCAAGGGAAATCAGGGGGGCTAAAAGGCATGAGGTTCCTCTAGCAGACAAGGTGAAGGAGAATCCTAAGGATTCTTAGGATTAGCAAGAAATTTAAGAGCAAAAAGATAACAAGGGACAAAATTGGTCCTGTGGAAGATCCAAGTGGCCATCTAGACATCAGGCTGAATGAGATGGGGGTTTTACATCTGTTCTTACTCGGTTGATGGATGCCACAGAAGTGAGGCAAAGCAGCAATAAGGTCATACACTGTATATAGACTACAGAGGAGTTGTTTGCTATCTTGAGGAAAATTAGGACAGATAAATCCCCAGGGCCTGAAATTTGCTCTCTCGGATCCTGTTGGAGGCTAGTGTAGAAGTTGCAGTAGCCCTAGCAGAGATATTTAAAACATTAGAGGATAGGAGAATAGCTAATATGGTTCTGTTGTTTAAGAGAGACTCTAACAATAAGCTGGGAAATTATAGGCTGGTAAGCCTGACATCAGTAATGGATAGGTTATTGGAAGGTTTTCTAAGGGACCAGATATATAAGCTTTTGAATAGACAAGGACTGATTAGGGATAGTCAGTATGGCTTTGTGCATGGCAGGTCATGTCTAATCAAACTTGTAGAGTTTATCAAGGAAGTTACCAGGAAAGTTGATGAGGGCAAGGCAGTAGGTGTTGTCTACATGGACTTTAGCAAGGCTTTTGACGAGGTCCTGCTTGGGAGGCTGGTCCATAAGGTTCAGTTGCCTGGTATTCAGTACAAAGTAGTAAATTGGATTAAAGATCGGCTTCGCAGGAGAAGCTGGAAAATGGTAGTAGGTGGTTGCCTCATAGGCAGACACAAAGAAACAAGAGAATCCATGAAAATCTACACACAAAAAAGGTTGCAAAAACAACCAAAGTGCAAAAGACAAACTGTAAAGACTACAAAAAACACAAATATAATAATAAATAAATAATAATATTGAGAACATGAAATGTAGAGTCCTTGAAAGTGAGTTCATAGCCTGTGGAATCAGGTCAGTGAAGTTATCCATGTTGGTTCAACATCACAGGGAAGTTCTTTAACCAGACCGCAATGGGCTATCAAGATATGGAGCACAGAGGTATCAAGTCTGGGGCATGCAAGGGGAAGCTAGCTAACTTCTTGGCAAAGAAAGGAATAAAAAGGCAAATTGAAATAATGTGCTTTGGTTGACAACAAATATTCCCACTAAGAATACGTACACAATGCTGGAAGAACTCGGCAGGCCCGGCAGCATCCGTGAGAAAAGAGTAGCCAACGTTTCGGGCCGAGACCCTTCATCAGGAATGGGGGGGAAGAGAGGGCCGAAGCCCAGTAATAGAGATAGGGGAGGGGGTAGGGCCTAGAGGCGCCAGGTGGAAAACCAATCAGAGGAAAGATAAAGGGGGGAGGGGAGGGGATAAGCATGAAAGAACTGTAGAGATAAAGAAGCAGAAAGTTGAAAGGGGAGAGAGGCAGAGAGGGACCTGGGATAGGGGAAGGGGGAGGGGGAGGGAATTACCAGAAATTGGAGAATTCAATGTTCATACCACCAGGCTGGAGGCTACCCAGACGGTAGATGAGGTGTGGCTCCTCCAACCTGAGTTTGGCCTCATCATGGCAGTAGAGGAGGCCATGTATGGACATATCTAGATGGGAATGAGAGGCAGAGTTGAAGTGGGTGGCAACCAGACTGATTCCCACTGATGCCAGAATCTGGAGCAACACACAAAGCACTGGAGGAACTCAGCAGGTCAGGCAGCATTTATGGAGGGACATGGACAGTCAGTGATTCTGGAGCATACACTTCATCTGGACTGAGGATGTGTGTGGGGGGGGGGGGGGTAGACAGCCAGTATAAAAAGGATGGAGTGAAGGGGGCGGGGAGTAAGAGCTGGCAGGTGAGGGGGATTGCAGGTAGTTGAGGGATGTCAGAACCAGGGATGTTCTCAAATCTGTTCACCTCCCTGCTTTAGACTGCCCATTTCCCTCCATAGATGCTCCATTGAACTCCCCCAGAACTTTGTATATTGCTCTACATTGATATGTTCATCAGATGATATGTGTTGTAGAATTCTACGTAAGATACAGAAACATTGGTGAGGTCTCTGAAAATATATTGAACTTCTGGCAAATTCCTATAAGCCTTCCAATTCCTATTCAAATCTATAAACATATTCTATGGACTCTGGGCTTAGTGGGGCAGGATATTTTCTTACCTCTCCCCCCCCCCCCCCCACCCCCGACCTTGGATGCCACCAGAGTGTCAAATGTGACCAAATACGTTCTCTGGGATTTTTAGAAAGAACATCCTCTGAACTCTGGAAGCTGGTGGTCAGTTGAGAAATGGCCTTCATTGGAATTAGCTAACCTCCTCTGGCAGTAAGCACTAAATTGAGTTAAAAAATCTCACTGATGCAGACATTGTGATTTGAAGTACAATCCACATGATCACTGCCCATCCAAGCTCAGCCTATTCTCTGCACTGACAGTTCTGTTCATGCTGCTACTTTTCTCTAATTAGGCCCTCCTCCAACAAAAAACTAACAGAAGGTATGCAGCAGCTCTGGCTAGGAGGCTGGTGGAAGTGCTTCCATTCTTGCTGACACCTTTTCTACTTTGCTGAAATATGATCTGTCCATTCCAGCTGGATTTTCTCAGAGTAAATTATTTTATAATAAAAAAATTTAATTTCCAATTTAGGCTACAGAAACAAGTCATGGAAGTCCGAATCCAGATAATCAAAAATTCCAGAGGGAAGGAACTAATTTTTATAATGCACAATTGCTTTCAATCCAGCTAGGTTAGAAAGCTACAGCACTGGATCATGGTGGCTCATTGAAATATTTGGACATTACTAAATCAGTACAAGGCACAATTCCAGGATAATCATGTCAAATTAACACTTCTACATTACAGTATTGGCCGACTGTTGTATTTTTGGGATCAACAATGCAGGGTATTTGTGCCCACTGGTATTGCCATGCTCGAGTTGCATTATAAAAGTTAGAGGAACATCAAAAAGACATAGATTTTAAAAATACCTTGGGCACATTCTGTGCCATTACACTGCTTAATGATTTCAATTATTTTAAATCAGTAAAAGAATGAGACACAAACAAATGAATCAGTGTCACTCTATTTCAACATACAGAAATTCAAAGGTAATTTCTGATTAAAGTACCTATATGTTATTATTTTTGGAAACTCCAAAATATAAAAACTAATTGAAAGCAAAACATAGGACGGCCATGTTGCATGTCTGACTTCATTTTTTCTTTAAGTTGAGCTAAGTGTATATTTACAACATTAGTAGAAAGTAGTCACAAAAGAAGCAACGAAGGGAATTAGGAGAACCTGGATGGTCCTTGAAAGGTCCTCGACAAGTAGGATCAAGGTGAGTTTTGGGCTGAAATATCGACTGTATTTTTTTCTGTTGATGCTGCCTGGCCCGCTGAGTTCCTCCAGCATTTTGTGTGTGTTGCTCTGGATTTCCAGCATCTGCAGATTTTCTCTTGCTTGTCAATATGGTGCCTGCTGTGTCTCATTTTGCCGACTACAAGACTACTTCACATCTACCAGCTACATCTCTCCAGTGACTTTGTTCATGTTACAAAATTTGGGAGCTTGTTTGGGATACCTTCTTGTGACATATTGTGCGGCCAGCAATCTCAGTAGTCTAAAGCACTCACACTTGAACCTGTTTGGGTTCATGAAGCATCACGAACATGGCGAAGAACTTAATTGGTAAATATAAAATGTGGTGAATGCATGTGCTTATGTCAGGAGCTGAACTTTGTGTGTTAATTCAGTGAAATGGGGCCACCAGTTGTGAAGGGTAGTTATTGAAGGATTGGGACACCAATGGGGTGTGTATACTTGCTCTGGGAACTGTATTTTAGCATATGCATTTGCAAATGTGTACGTCTTTCAACAATACATCTGCAACCTTCGTGTAAGAGTTAGATGCAAAAGAATACAACAGGTATTGAGAGTTCAGATGCACACCAGTGGCAGATTGCAGAGTACATACAGTTTGTACTGTTTAACTTTTATCCATCACTTATATTTTGTAGAGTGTGGGAGTTAGTGTGGAGATACTTTAGGGAGTGGTTTTACACAGATAAGTCTGTCAGGACGACACTTTTTGAGGCCAGGTAACGTCAGGTTGAGAATCCTGATGATCCAAGCCAACTCTTGACCTTGATTATGACCATTCATACGCCCGTCACCCACGGGAGAAGCAGAGCACTTTGTCAGTGCTGTCCTCACTTAAAGTTGCATGTGGGAATTCAGAATACTGGCATGAGCTCGAGGAAATGGTTGAAATTCACCAGATGCACCCTAAAGATGTACACGTGCTGGTAAGAGCAAAGTGACTGATGAATATGTGGGATAGAATGGCACATGGGCGACTACAGGAAATGCCAGGAATGAAGAGAGATCATGCTTCTTTAAAGAAGTGAGGCAGGGACTGAGAGGAGGTGAGAGTAACAGGGGAGCGATAATGTCAGTGATTCAGAGAGCTGACGAGCCAGCCATGGATTATGCAGAATGTGTATCGAGTGTATGAGGAGTATTCCAGGCTGGATAATCTAGGGAGGGATGATCCAGTTTTCCTGAAAATGCTGAAGCTCAGCCCACCAGGAAGTTTTATATTTGGGGTTAGTGGTGGGATTGACCTTCCCTGGATAGTCTCATGGGCAGTGTGATAGACCAGAGGAGGGGGAGGAGAAGTCATAAAGATGCTACAGTGACATCACAGAGAACTTACTTTGTGTGCCAGCAGCTGGGGCATGTAGGAAGGAACTGCTGGAATAGATGTGGGAGGGTAAAGGAGATGATTTATTACAGCTGTGGCTTCTCGGGCCATGGTTGAAGGCAGTGTCCTGAAATCAGAGGGAAGTGTCAAAAGCACTTTCTAAAGTCGGTAGAATCCACAGCATTCTCTTTCCGATTTAACTGCCGACCAGATTATAGAGCTGGTGAGGTCAGACAAACAGCTGATGGCCACCTCTATTGCCAGTGGTGGTCTTCCACAAACATACACAAGAGGTTTATGAGGTTTATGTGAAATGTTTGGGAACACGGGATTGGAGTTGTCAGTATCGATAACTGATCTACCCCTGGCCATGACTGGAGAAGCGATTTACATTACCAGTGCAGGAGATGAAACAATGAGGGCAGAGGGAAATCAGCCCCAGGTACTTGATTTTGAAGGAGTGCAGCTTCCTGTAGATTTCTGGGTGTGCCCAAACAATGAAGTACTATTCTCGGGATAGACACACTGAGTAAGGCAGGTGCAATCATGGACCCAGGATAAGGAGAAATAGAAACATAGAAAACCTACAGCACAATACAGGCCCTTTGGCCCACAAAGCTGTGCCCAACATGTCCTTACCTTAGAAAATACCTAGGGTTATCCATAGCCCTCTATTTTACTAAGCTCCATGTACCTATCCAGGAGTCTCTGAAAAGAACCTATCTTATCCGCCTCCGCCATCATTGCCGGCAGCCCATTCCACACACTCACTCTGCATAAAAAAAACATAACCCTGACATCTCTGTACCTGCTTCCAAGCGCCTTAAAACTGTGCCCTCTCAAGCTAGCCATTTCAGCCCTGAGAAAAAAGCCCCTGGCTATCCACATAATCAATGCCTCTCATTATCTTATACACCTCTCATCCTCCGTCGCTCCAAGGAGAAAAGGCCGAATTCACTCAACCTATTCTCATAAGGCATGCTCCCCAATCCAGGCAACATACTTGTAAATCTCTTCTGAACCCTTTCTATGGCTTCCACATCCTTCCTGTAGTGAGGCAACCAGAACTGAGCACAGTACTCCAAGTGGGGTCTGACCAGGGTCCTATACAGCTGCAACATTACCTCTCAGCTCCTAAACTCAATCCCAAGATTGATGAAGGTCAATGCACCATATGCTTTCTTAACCACAGAGTCAACCTGCGCAGCAGCTTTGAGTGTCCTATGGACTCGGACCCCAAGATCCCTCTGATCCTCCATACTGCCAAGAGTCTGACCATTAATACTATTTTCTGCCATCATATTTGACCTACCAAAATGAACCACCTCACACTTATCTGGGTTGAACTCCATCTGCCACTTCTCAGCCCAGTTTTGCATCCTGTCAATGTCCCGCTGTACCTCTGACAGCCATCCACACTATCCACAACACCCCCAACCTTTTTGTCATCAGCAAACTTACTAACCCATCCCTCCACTTCCTCATCCAGGTCATTTATAAAAAATCACGAAGAGAAGAGGTCCCAGAACAGATCCCCGAGGCACACCTCTGGTCACCAACCTCCATGCAGAATATGACCCATCTACAACCACCTTATGACCCATCTACAACCACCTTATGACCCATCTACAACCACCTTCTGTGGGCAAGCCAGTTCTGGATCCACAATGTCCCCTTGGATCCCATACCTCGTTACTTTCTCAATAAGCCTTGCATGGGGTACCTTATCAAATGCCTTGCTGAAATCCATATACACTACATCTACTGCTCTACCTTCATCAATGTGTTTAGTCACATCCTCAAAAAATTCAACCAGGCTTGTAACGTGCTTTGACAAAGTCATGCTGACTATTCCTAATCATATTATGCCTCTCCAAATGTACATAAATCCTGCCTCTCAGGATCTTCTCCATCAACTTACCATCCACTGAAGTAAGACTCACTGGTCTATAATTTCCTGGGCTATCTCTACTCACTTTCTTGAATAAGGGAACAACATCCGCAACCCTCCAATCCTCTGGAACCTCTCCCGTCCCCATTGATGATGCAAAGATCATCACCAGAGGCTCAGCAGTCTCCTCCCTCACCTCCCACAGTAGCCTGGTGTACATCCCTTCCGGTGCCGGTGACTTACCCGACCTGATACTTCCCAGAAACTCCAACACATCCTCTTTATTAATATCTACACGTTCAAGCTTTTCAGTCGACTGTAAGTCATCCCTACAATCGCTAAGATCCTTTTCCATAATGAATACTGAAGCAAAGTATTTATTATCTCTGCTATCTCCTCCGGTTCCATACACACTGGCCTGTCACACATTCTTCCCATCTGTATTCCACGCAGGCAACCTACCTCGCCTCGACCCGTCATTGTCGAAACCCCGTTGAACCAAAGCCCTCCTACTCTGGCGCCCGCTCCATAAAGCTGTCTTCTTTTAAACTCTTCTCGCTGTTCTAACTGGCTGACGTCCACAGGCTTGAGAGACGAGAGAGGGACAGCAAACAGGTGACCTGCAAAGCAGCTAACGTGGCCCACAGAGACAGCTCCAAGCTGGGAGGAGGGACAGGGCGATGTTCCAGCATCATGACAGAAGATCCCAAAGGGAGTGGCCAAACAGAGTCAGGAGCTGTCAGATGTAGTGTGGCTGCCTGAGGGGGTAGCAGTGATTAAAGTCAAGGCTCACCAGAAAGGGGAGAGTAGAGCACAAAAGGAAGGTATGACTGAGCTTCATGTTGCCACCACAGAGACAGCAGGAGATCGAGTGTACCCAGCAATGGTATCATTGCAGGCCAACACCAGTCGGCTGCATCAGACCCAACCACAGCTGGTGGAAGCAGACCCACAGGTAGCGCGAAGGCAGAGCACACCGAGTGCACAGCAGCAAGCCAGAAGCAGCATATTAAAGTTGCCATATTAAACAGTCCTACTCTGGAATGAAGGCTGGCTGCTAAAAGCTTAAAAGATTACTTGTACTGTTTGGAATAGAAAAAGATATTGGGGAAAATAGATGGGAAGGGTTCAGAATTACAGCAGAGACATCAAATTCACAACTTTGACAGCATGGAAGACTGAGAAAGAGAAGAAATTGCACACGACATCTGAATACATTCACCACAGCCTGAATAGAGTGTGAATAGATGAGCCGGGCCAGCAATCAAATGGACAGTCAGAAGGGGGTGCCACCAGGGTGAGGTCTTTGCTGTCATTCAAATGGAGACCATGGCAACCGCTGCTGTACATCGATAAGAGGGTCTGTGAGCCTTATACATTGACGTTGCTGGTGGCCCTGGAAAGACAGCAACCATTGGTAGCCACTGGAGAGTTTTAGCTATCAGAGACCGAAGGGGTGAAGATAAAGAATGTGATTAGATTGCAATCAGCCAAAAGAGCCAAAAAGAGGGAACAGGAACACAAATGACAAAGCTGCATTTTAAAGACTGCTGGTCTAACTTCTGGAGCAAGCTCTCTGCTTAACATCTTGCAGGTAGCCATTAGGGATGATAGGGTAGATGTAGATGCAGATAGAGTAATTGGGAATGTTCCAAAGCAGGGCCTATTTGAGTAAATCCTCCTTAAGAATGGCCTTTCCTGGTACAAATTCATTTTCTGTCCAGGAGGGCCAGAAGTAGGGACTGTAAGAACGTATGCTGGATTGAGGGTGTATAGCAAAATATTAACTCAGCCAGCAATATTTAGACCTGAATATGGACTGTAGATTAAATTTAAAATGCAGCTCTGGACAATAGGTAATTGGAAAAACCAGAGAATGTGGGTTAACATTCATTTTTCTAGTCTGGAGAGTGGGTGCAAAAATGGAGGGGTGAAAGTTGTAGATATATTGTAAATACAGAATTGGCCTTTTGTCTTTAGCATATAAAATGTCAAGAAATGTTGAGTCAAGCAGGCCCCTTCCTGTGAAATTGGCTGAATATGATTTCTGCTGTTTCTTACTTTGTGGAATAAAAAACTACTTATCTACCAGCTACATCTCTCCGGCGAGTTTGTTCATGCTACAACACGCATGACAAATAACGCTAATCTCTCATCTTTTTTGTAAAACTTAAGATCCAGATGAAACTTGACAACCTTTGCATTCTATGTAAGACAATACCAGTAAAGAAAAACATTCTCTATTTTCATTTCATTAAGAAGCTGTA
This sequence comes from Hemitrygon akajei, assembly GCF_048418815.1. Lineage (NCBI taxonomy): Eukaryota > Metazoa > Chordata > Chondrichthyes > Myliobatiformes > Dasyatidae > Hemitrygon > Hemitrygon akajei. The sequence goes on along the minus strand of NC_133124.1, from coordinate 134,698,845 downwards.
GGCCAGATTTTTAAGATCACATACATGATAGTCTGTATTTGATTTCCTCAGGTGCAGCCTACTTCAATTAAACATACATTGTTATTACTCAGATGTGGACATACTTGCAAGCTGTCATTTAGTGCTAACTGTAGTTAGCCACACAGCGATTATTTTAATTAAAACCTTTCTCTCGGCTATTTCCGCAGTAAGTAAAAGATTGGCACCATCCAGGCAAGTCCAGAATGAAGTGATAAACTGCCTTTGCCACAGGTCAGCTTTGAGGGAAGGGGTGGAGATGTAAGGTGCCTCTTCCCTCTGCTAGCCTGCAGGTTACCCTTCAGGTACGTATATGTTTATTGAATAATATAACAAAAGTGTAACACCTGCTGTATCTCACAAGTCCAGTTCTGTGACCACTGACACCAGGCAGACAATCTCTGGGGAGTATTGATAATGGCTGGGGTCACCCACCTTGTAAAGGCACTGCATAGAAGAAGGCAATGGCAAACCACTTCTGGAGAAAGTTTGCCAAGAACAATCCTGCTTATGAGACCATGATCGCCCACGTCGTACGACATGAGTCATAATGATGATGATGACACTGAAAGGTCATCTTATTCATTTTCCCTAATGCGAGGTTGAAAATTTCTGATTTTAATTCACATTTATTAAATTCAGGTATATGTTTATTGAATAACAGGACAAAAGTGTGAGGAGGAGGTGTTCAGCTAATCTTACATAATTAGTCAACATCCCCTCTACAGTCCGTGGAATTTTCACAATTCAAGCACTTATCCTATTTGGTGGAAGATATTGCAGAATTTACTTTCATCAACTTCCCAGGCAGTAAACATGAAAATGTATATTCAAAATTTACATTACAATCAAAACCAAAGCTGTTATCTTTTTTACAAATTAATTACATAATCTAGCTTCTTCAATAACAAATCACTGTTTCTTGATCTGGCTCTGCACAGCTTATGATTGAGGGAATTTTATTGGATGCAGTGCTGTGGAAAGCACTTCAGCAGTTCATAAATCCGGAACTGTTGTCACTTCAAACAGGAAATCTCATGGAAATAAGCACCCAGCACCTTGATTCCCTGAATATAGTTGATTCTGTTGGAAGAATAATAAATAAATTTTAAAAGTTGCAAGTTTCCTTTGTGGTTGCAGTCCTGTTATTCCCTGCTCTCCAACTCAAACATTCCCTGAACTGTCTAATTTTATCACCTGGGAAAAGAGTGCAGTCGATGTTTTGGCCCGGAACGTTTACTGTACTCTTTTCCTAGATGCTTTCAGGCTTGCTGAGTTCCTCCAGCATTTTGTGTGTGTTGCTTCGATTTCCAGCATCTGCAGATTTTCTCATTTGTAACTTTATTACCTATGCTTTCCCCTTTGTATTCCACCCAAATCTGGACTCCGGTTGCCCATGCCTCAAACATTAATTCTGCTATTGAACTTCTCTCGCAGTACTCCTCCATTGTGTCCTTGAAATGCACCCCTTTACTGCACGCTCAATTTTTTTCAACACTCTTCAGCCAACTGTTCTGAAGTTTGCTTTACATTGACATTGAAGATGTTGAAATAAAAATGCAAAGTTTTCTTTGGTTGCACAATGTTCAAATAAACAACAGCTGCATTCTGAGCACTTATTTCTGATACACTTCAATGCAATAGTTTGAGAGTTTTTACTATTCCTCTTGAAAGTACCAGTGTTGAGCAATGGTTTTGCAGCCCTCTGCTGGAAGGAGGGAGCAGAGCAAGGCCTTATTTCAATCTCATAAGCACACGAGATTCTGCAGATGCAGGAAATCTAGAGCGACACAGAAAATACTGGAGGAGCTCAGTAGGTCATATCATCTATGGAGAGTAATAAACAATCAACATTTCAGGCAGAGACCCTTCATCTGCACTGGAAAGCAAGGAGTGAAGATGTCAGAATAAAAAAGTGGGGGAAGGGGAAGGAGAAGGTGAAGCCAGGTGGATAAGGGAGGGGAATGAAGAAAGAAACTGGGAGGTGATAGGTGGAAAAGGAAATGGGCTGGAGAAATCTGATAGCAGTGGAGAGTAGACCATGGGAGAAAGAGAGGAGGAGGGAGGTGATAAGCAGGTGATAAGAGTTAAGAGGCCAGAGTGAGGAATAAGAGAAGAGGGAAGGGGAGGAAAGAAAACTCCGGAAGGTGAAATTGATGTTTATGCCATCAGCTTGGAGGCTACTTAGACTGAATACAAGGTTTTGCTCCTCCACCCTGAGAGAGGCCCTATCATGGTAGAAGAGGAAGCCATAGACCAACATGTAGCAATGGCAATGGGGATAGGAATTTAAATATTTGGCCACTGGGAAATTATCTCATGTACCTCCAAATCCACAAATCTTTCTTCGCAACTTTCACTAGCTTCAGCGAGATCTGATCTCCAAACACATCTTTACTTCCATCTCTGCTTCCACTGTGATTCCCATGTCTATTTATCCCTCCCCACTAATCTCCCTCCTGGCATGTATCCTTGGAAGCGATAGATATGCTATACCTGTCCTACTTATCTCCTCCCTCATCTCCATTCAGGGCCCCAAACAGTCCTTCCAGGTAAGGCAACACTTTGCCTACGAATCCACTGGGGTCATCTACTGTATCCAGTAATCCCGATATGACCTTCTTTACATTGGTGAGACCCAACAGAAATTTGGGGACCACTTTGTCGAGCACCTCTGCTCCATCAGCAATAAGATGAATTTCCCAGTAACCAACCATTTTAAATCCTATCCTCATTTCTGTTCTGACTGATCATTCCTCTCCACAGATGCTGCCTGACTTGCTGAGTTCCTCCAGCAGTCTGAGAGTTGCTCATCTTGCTCTGATTTTAACCTTCATTCCCCAGTCACCATCCATCCACATCCAACTCCCAGGCCCAAAGTGCAAACACCACTTGGACCTTTCTAATTATCATCCCATTAGTTTCCAATTCCTTATAAGAGCACCCAAATGACATTCAATAAACTCAATTTATCTTTGACGTAAATCAATGTATAAGAATTGGCTTTTAAGGAGACTATTTACAGCCCTCTTCTTTTTAGGAAAAATATTCATTTTGTTGATCATATTAAAGAGCATTTTCCCTATTACTGTGTAGGGTGTAATAATCGGCAAAACTCTCGAGTCATTAAGTAATAGCATATGGGTAACAGATTGAAACTGTTGTTCCCCCAATGAAAATAGAACATAGAACATTACAGCACAGTAGACTCTTTTGCCCACAATGTTGTACCGGCCTTTTAAGCTACTCTAGATCAATCTAACCCTTCCCTCCTGCATAACCCTCCATTTTATTTTAATCATTCACGTGCCTATCTAAGAGATTCTTCAACACCCTAATGTATCTGCTTCTACCAGTACCATGTCTAGCAGGGCATTCCATGAACCCAGCACTCTCTGTGTAAAGGAAATAGCTCTAACAACCCCCTATACTTTCCTCCAATCACCTTAAAATTACACCCCATTTTATTAGCCATTTCACCCTGGGAGAAAAAGTTTCTGGCTATCCACTTATCTAAGGTTCTTATCATCTTGTATACCTCTATTAAGTCACCTCTCATCTCCTTCGTTCCAAAAAGAAAAGCCCTAGCTCGCCCAACCTACCTTCGTAAGACATGCTCTCTAGTCTGGCTGTGCTATGTGCTTTAAAGCTAGAGATGGGAATATATCAAAGTCATAATAAAGTTATAGCACAAGAAAAAGCATTTGACCCCAATGATCTGTGCTAGTGTTGATGGTCCTCACAAGTTCTTTAAACTCCATTCAATTTTTGTCAGCAATCTGTTGGATTGAGCTGTAGAATTATTATCTTTCTTGTAGTTTATCTTTCCCACACTTGCTTGTATTTTTATTTAATCAGCTATGTCTTATCTATAGAACACTTCATACAGACGATATAGTTCAAAGTGCTTTACAATGAAATAAAGAGCAAACATGAATAAAATAAAAAATAAAAATAAATGAGAAAAAGATGTCAACTAAAATCAAAGTAAATAAATAGGTTTTGAGCTGATGTTTAGAGTTGGAAACTGAATCTTAAATACATGTAATTGTTCAGTGAATTTTCCAGTAATTACAATACAGTTGCTTCTTGCATTTTTCTAGAAACTTATAAGTTTTCAGTAGCTAGTGTCAGGCCACTTGAATCTGGCTATTTTATAGTTGTTCTTTCACCTCTCTCTTGTTCATTCTTTGTTCTTGTAACATTTAATTAAACAATCATAAGCAACAAAATTTATGCCTAATTCTTGACTTCTGAAGAATCTTTGGATCGCAAGAATATCAGGATCCAACAAACCCTTCCAAATAAATATATATAAACCAGTGGCTTTCTCTTAATCCAATTCATCCTCACTAATTAATGTCCCCTTAAAAATCAATTTACACAACAAAATTAAAAACATACAGGTCTGTTTAAGATCATTACAAAAGCAATTCTTAGCTTTAGTATGTTCGCTTACCGGTTGATCTTTTCGTTCTGGGAGTGAGCGCCATCATCTGCCGCTCCAATTGGCAGTAGCATAACATTTTTTCCAGTAGCTTCTTGGAATGTCAAGGTTACTGGAATGCTTCCGCCTTCTCTGGTCATATCTGGTTCAACCTTAAACACTATGAGAAAAAAGTTTTGCATATTGTACATTAAGATACCGCAACTCAAATTCAAATCCATAACATAATATTCCAATCTTCCACTTTGATATGAGAACACTTTTTAGCAATATGACGACAATATGTGCAACCTCAACTGAAGGTCAGCTTTGGCTGGTCTGTTTTTAGAATCTCTTTATTCCCATATTTTAGAAATAAACAAAGTTTCCACAATCTATGTACAAGATTCCTTTGCTTCATTAGATAAGAGTTTTGCCACTTTCTTATACCCTTGCCTGCATATTTCCAGTTGTTTGTTTGATAGCAAAGCATCACTTACTGAACATTCACCCAAGATCTGGACTTGAAATTTAGGTGGCACAGCTGGAAAGAGCTAGAAAAGATGGCGCCAGAGGTTTTCGCAGATCTAGGCGACTTCTTCCAGTACATTCACAAATCAGCTTATTCTTCTTTTCTCATCTCCTCCTTTTCTTTTCAAGGTGGCTGGGTTCCTGCTGGAGTCGGTGATCTACAGCCGCAGCTCAAACTACGGTTCTCCACCTGTGGTGGGTTCCACGCAGCTGGCATTTCGATATCTCCAGGAGGACGTGCACCTTTGGGGTGCAGCCCATGGACGACCGGGTTCTACCCCAACGTCGCTGGGAGACTGAAACATCGAGACAGCAGGCAGTGGTGTGTACTGCTGTAAGAAGGTGTCTCGGGCGACTCGGAGAAGCGACATGGACGATTGTAACATCAAAACAGCGAGCTGCTGGTCTCCCGTTCTTGTTGTTGCAGGAGCGATCTCCTCCTCCGTCACTAGTGAGAGAGAGCCTGCCTGAGATACAGAAGTGTTGGGATGGACTGTAGTTTTGATTGTCTCTAGACCAAGGTCTCTTTGTGGGCTTTGCTCTTGCTTGCATGGTGGGGGAAGGGGGGGGTCAGTGTTTTTGATAGTGCAAGCAGGGGCAAGGGCAGAGTTTATGCTTTTGCTGCTGGCATCGGAGGTGGTCAAGGGGGCTTTGGGGTTCTGGTGTTTCTGTCATTGATTCTTTGGGTCTTTTCTGTTTGGTGGACATCTGCAAAGAGTTGTATGCTGGATACGTTCTCCGATATTGAACTGCTTTGTTGATGTTGTTTTTGTGTTGTTCTGTTAGCATGGCGGGCAAGCTGTTGACACCAGAATGCATGGCACCTCACAGGCCACTCTGAGTTCATGTTGGCTGTTCATGCAAACAATGCATTTCACTGTATGCTTCAATGTGCCTGTGATAAATAGATGGATCTGAATCTGATCCCATTTCAGATTTTAATTAGTTTTCTTACCAAGATGTCTGTTAATACAGTGACCCAATACAGAACATGCAAAATGTCATTCCTATTGTAAAGAGCTTGACTGGGTAGGCGGGGTGTGGTGATTATATTTCCATTTGCGGGAGAATCTAGAACTATGGGGTCATTTACGTAAGACAAAGATGAACTAATTTCTTTTTTGCTCAAGCGGCGACGAGGAATGTTTGGAACTCTTCCTCAAGGGGTAGCAGAAGCAAATGCTGTTATTACCCCCATCAGAGAGGTGGTAAGAGGTCTGAGGGCATACACTCAACATTTTTGGAACAGCTTCTTCCTCTCCGCTGTTGGATTTCTGAATGGACAGTGAACAAACCCATGAACACTAACTACCTCACTATTTCTGATCTCATTTTGCACAACTTAATTTTTTATGCATTTTCATTATATTTTATATTATATTTTATGCACTGTACTGCAGCCACAAGACAACAAATTTCACAACATATGTCAGTAATTACAAACCAGACTGATAATGCTAATTCATGAAAATATTCATTAAAATGCATTAATATTGCAAACTGATGACAACATTCAGACAGCAGCTGTCCTAATTGCTAAACCCCTTGTCCTTCCCAAGCGACATTAACAGCAGGAAAGTTTGTACAGCTCATTACAGGATGTGAGCCTTTGCAAGTAGGAGCTTTTTATGCAACACACACCAAATGCTGGAGGAATTCATCAAGTCGGATGGCCTACAGACACACTTGACATGTTCCATCACCAACAAGAATGCTTACCGGGTCATCCCACGCCCACGCTTCGGAAAATCCGATCACCTGGCTATACCTCTATTCCCAGCATGCAGGCAGAGACTAAAGACCACAGCACCAGTGGTGAGGACCGAGAAGGCATGGTCAAGGGAGGTGGAGAAGCACTTCAGGACTGCTTTGAGTGGGTGGACTGGACAATATTCAGGGATTCATCTTCGAGTCCAAATGAAAACGCCACAGTTGTCACTCACTTCATCACGACCTGTGTGATGAACGTGTGCTAAAAGCTGTAGATGAGCCAGGAGATTCATGATCTGCTGAGGGCTAGACCTGTGGTATCCAAAACTGGTGATCCAGAACTTGGTTCCTTAAGGGGGAGGTGGTGGGGATAAACTTCTACTATTTATTTAAATGCTCCCAGTGGTGGGCACCTCAAATAGCCTCTGACAACCAAGTCCAACTCCTGGCCTTTACGTGCAGGTTAGCTACTAAGACTGGCAGACCCAGTTCAGCTGACAACAGAGGGGGCAAAGGTGGGTTACTGGCACCTTAAAAATGGTTACTTCAGGCAGATGGTGCCCTTCAGCTAAAGTTGGCAGCAAACCTAGGAGAAGGAAAACTCTGGGCTCAGACCTCTGCTGCCTTGGAGCTATATCCACTCATGGGAAAGGCTTTGCGATTACACCCTGAGGACAAATCCCTAAGGCAGTCCTGCGTTGAGTTCAATGATGACTGGCAACTCCTGTGATGCTGCTGGTACCAAACTGTTCTGGTCTTTGCCATTCCTTCAGATTCATCAGCTGCATGGAGGGGGGAGCCTTCTGCGTGGGCAACAGCTCGATCACCATATTGTATTGCCCTGGCTTGTGCATCATGTAGACAACTGGCACACAACATCCACAGTTAACCCCGACCAAAGGAGGACCTCATCTCCAGAACGATACAAGTCTAAGTACGACCAATGGAAGTCTATTGTAAATGCGAGGAACAATTCATACTGAAGTTAGAGATGGAATCGGATGCATCTCAACTCTGGCAGGGTTTGAAGGCCAATACTTCCTACAAAGCAAAACCCAACATTGTGAATGACTATGACGCTTCACTCCCTGATGAGCTCAACGCCTTTTATGCACATTTTGAAAGGGAGAATAAAACTAGCCCTGTGTGAACCCCAGCAGCATCTGATGACCCTGTGATCTCGGTGTCTTAGAGCCTGATGTCAGAACATCTTTCAAGAGAGAGAACCCGCCAAAGGCGTCAGGCTCCAATGGTGTACCTGGCAGAACACCGAAAGCAGTGTTTAAGGACAGCTTCAATGTCTCACTGCTGCAATCACAGGCTAACACCACAATAGGTCTACAGTGGGTGAAATCTCAATGGCTCTCCTCTCAGCCTTGGATCACCTGAACAATAGAAATACCTACCTTAGGCTGCTGGTTATTGATTATACCCTCAGATCTAATTAAAAAGTTCCAAAACTTGGGTCTCTGTATCTCCCTCTGCACTGAGACATGCTCTCTTCTCATTGCTGCCATTGATGAGGTACAGGAGCCTGAAGACATGCACTCAACAATTCAGAAACAACTTCTTCCCTGCCACCATCAGATTTCTGAATGGATACTGAACCCATGAAATTCCTCAGTATTTTTCCCCTCTTTTCTTGCACTACTTAATTTGTTTTTAATATATACTTCTTATCGTAATCTATAGTTTTAATTGTCATGTTGTACTGCTGCTGCAAAACTACAGATTTCCTGACATATGCCAGTAATATTGATTCAGATTCTGTGTGTGTTGCTCAAGACGTCCAGCACCCACAGAATCTTGTGTGTTTAGGCGCTTTGCAGTGGTTGCTCTAACAACACAGTGAGTTCCCTTTCACCAACCTGTTTTCATTGCATTCCTGCCGGCTCTATAGTGGGGGTGGTTGTAGTCAGACAGCCAAGCCTTGGCACCATGATTCATGTGAACTTTCATTGTGTTTGGACTTCCACGCTCAGCAAATAGCTTCTGGATGTAATCCACAACCTAACCAAGAAAAAAATTCAAATGAAAAGGGGCTTGGGCAGGAGATAGAAAAGTGGGATCTTACACTATCAAAACATATGCACAGTCCCCTTGTGCAAAAACAAATCATTAGTTTCTCTGTGTCACTTAGCACAAAGAAGGGACAACACCAAATATCACCATTGTTCAACTCAAAGCTGCTGAGCCCCTGTTATTCATCATTAAGCAATAAAAAACATTCACTTGGCTGTTTGTGAGCATAAAGTGGCTCTTCTTCCCCTGTACTTCACCAACATTAATGCATTTCTGGACATCCCAAAAATGTACAATACACCTTATAATTACACGCTCATTCCTTGCATCACATATAGCATTGGGAGAGAATGACCCTATTTTGAAAGTTTTCCATCTTTCTGAATTTGAGGTAGTGTTTTTACAACACGGGAGACCCCAGCCATTATCAAAACTCTTCAGAGATTGCCTGGAGTCAGTGGTCGCATAACCAGGTCTTGTGATTAGCACCGGTTGCTGACACAACACCCACCGCCTGCTTCCATGACTTCCTATGACCCGGGGGCTGGGTGGGGGTTAAGTAGGCACTACGCCTTGCCCGTGTTTGACCTGCAGGTTAGCAGAGGGAAGGAGCGCTTTTGGTAGAGACGTATCTCTGCCCTCCACTATAAAAGATAACTTTTTTATAATTAGGAAAAACCATCTACTGAACATACATGAGAAAGGAAGTGTTTTTGATTTATTTTTAAATTATTGTTGTGCATGTTTAGTTACATTAATATTTTAACAAGAGCAATTATAACAATGTTATTTTCTCTACACATTTATTTTGCTTGTGTGTATTTGTACATTTAAATTAAAAGGGATTACTTTCCTAATGACAAACAAGAGAAAATCTGTATCAATGCTGCCTGGCCTGCTGAGTTCCCCCAGATTTTGTGTGTGTTACTTTTCTAATGATCCAGTTTTGGGTTTAAGCTATTGACCCATTAATCCTTGCAGCTTCCCAAATTGTTTGACAAGCTATACTGTTTAACTCAAAAGCTTTCATGATCTGCAGCTCCTCTTTATTCTTTACCACATTCAGCGATGTAATACATGCCTTTTTTTAAAAAAACTGTATCTTCAAACATCAGAAGATTGCAAACTCCAAAAACTCCTGCATTCCAACATCCTCTGGATCTCTCACCACCCCCTTCACTTTCCTGACCCCATCTCTCCTCCTAGTCCTACTCCCTCAGCACCCCTCCCCCCCACTCTTGGATCAAGAATGATCAGTTCTCAGCAGAGGCCTCAGCTTCATATCCCTACTCCCCATCACAATAACTCTGAGCTCAGCATGACTCTGAAATCTTCTCCTGCCACCTCTACCTTCACACATTTCTTTGGTCAGAAACTTTCAACCTAAACTGCGGGCACATTCACCCATCTTCAGTTGTATGATCCACCTGGACACCTCCCACTGGCCAATTACTCGCTCAATCAAGGATCAATGTTACTGGCCACATACATTTATATGTATTAGGAATTTGCTGTGATGGGTTTCTGGGGCACGACGTGCAGCAAAAAACAACAACGTTCAACAACTATTAAAATGAAGAATTATTTTAAAAATTAAAGTTACAGATCAAAGTACGGATACAGAATAATATGCGTAATGTATTTACAATGCAAACACTACAAAGTCCCGAAGAAAGGTCTTGACCTGAAAGGTTGACTGTTTATTCATTTCTGTAGACGTTGCCTGACCTACTGAGTTCCTCCAGCATTTTGTGTATGTAACATTATAAAAAGTGGTTTATAGAATTTACAGTACAGTGAAAGGGGTAATAGAAAGTGGAGGGTGGGGGGGTGACTACAATGGTCGATCAGATTAACTGCCTGGGGTAGAAACCTTTAAGATGGTGTGAAGCTTTTGTTTTAATAGCCCTACAGCATTTTCAAGAGCAGAGCTTTTGTTAAAGGAGGTCTGCAGGGTAGGTAGGATCCGCAATGGTTATTTTCCTGCCCGATTCTTTGCCCTGGACACATACGTCCTGCAGTGATGGTAGACTGCAGCCAATAACTTTTTCAGTTGACCTGACAGTTTGCTGCTGTTGTTGAATATCGCAAGGGGACACTGCACCAAACCAGACAGTAATGTCTGATGTGAGGATGCTCTTTGATGGCAGGGTAGAATTGCACCAGTATGTTTTGGAGAAGATGAAATCTTACCAACTGCCGCAAAAAGTATATCCTCTGCTGAACCTTTTTTTGTTAATGAAGGAGATGTGGTTCTCCCACAAGAGGAACGGTGAAATAATAATGCCCAGGAATCTGAATGTTGAAACAGTGCTAACTGTAGAGGAGTTGATCGAACACGAGGAAATCTGCAGATGCTGGAAATTCAAACAACAACGGGTTTTCCATGTCTATCCATGGCCTCCTCTACTGTCAAGATGAAGCCACACTCAGGTTGGAGGAACAACACCTTATATACCAGCTGGGTAGCCTCCAACCTGATGGCATGAACATTGACTTCTCTAGCTTCCATTAATGCCCCTCCTCCCCTTCTTACCCCATCCCTGACAATATTTAGTAGTTTTTCTTCTCTCTCTGCCCATCACTCTGCCTGTTCTCCATCTCCCTCTGGTGCTCCCCCCTGCCCCTTTCTTTCCCCCGAGGCCTCCTGTCCCATGATCCTTTCCCTTCTCCAGCTCTGTATCACTTTCGCCAATCACCTTTCCAGCTCTCAGCTTCATCCCTCCCCCTCCGGTCTTCTCCTATCATTTCACATTTCCCCCTCCCCCCACTACTTTCAAATCTCTTACTATCTTTCCTTTCAGTTAGTCCTGGCAAAGGGTCTCGGCCTGAAACGTCGACAGTGCTTCTCCCTATAGATGCTGCCTGGCCTGCTGTGTTCCACCAGCATTCTGTGTGTGTTGGTATAGAGTTGTTGATGATGAGTGAGTGGATCACAGAGACACAGTTCTCTTTATGTTAATATGCATTTTCTACAGTTTTGGGGCCATTCATCCCTCATGTTTTTGTGATTGCTGTTCATTGCTAACTGCTGGTATGACCTAGAAAGACTTGACCTTTCTACTCCTTTCTTAGCCCTTCAAAACTTCTCGCACTCTATTTGTCTCCTTCCCAATCTGAGGAAAGATGTCCCTCATCAAACCTGGTGACAAAGATGGTGAACTGACCTCCATCTCAGAGGCCAGACATCAGCTCTCAGACAGCTTCTCAAACCTCAACTTCCATAATGACCACATCAGGTCATAGTCACCCAGTCACTGACCTCAGTTCCACAGGAAATCTTCTCTCCACAGCTCCGCGTATTTGCTCTAATTATGAGACTTTCTATACCTCTAACTTTACGTACCTCTGAAATATCTTCCATCTTACTGAAGTGTGGTATTCCTTCCACCTTTGTTAATGAGCCCCCAGACTGCCTACCGTCAATTTTTTTACACCTCCGTTGTCTTGCAGGACAGGAGCAGGATACAGTTCTCCTGGTCCTTGCCTTCAACCCCAACAGTCTCCGTATTCCACAGATCATTCTCCACAAGCTGCAGCACTTACAATGAGATTCCACCACGAGACACCTTTACCCCCTCCACTTACAGACTACTCTCTGTGTGACTCCCTGGTCCACTTCTCTATCCCATCCAAATTCCCTTTCTCCGGCACTTTCCCTTACAACCACGGGTAACGCAAAATTTCTCCTTTCACCTCTTCCCTTCCCACCATCCAGATGCTCAAATAGCCTTTTCCAGTGAAGAAACAATGTATGCCATTTGGCATTCACAACATAGATTTCCCTACATTGGAGAAACCAAATACAGATTAGTGGATAGATCTGTTGATCAGCTGTATTCAATCCACAGAGATGACACTGAGCTTCCTGTCACTTTAATTCCCCACCCCACTCCCACTCTGACCTATTAGTGTGTGGCTTCCTCTACTATAAAAATGCAACCTAATGCAAGCTTTGGGAACAGGACCACATCTTCTGTTAGGGTGCACTGTAGCCTCCTACGGAATTCTACCATTTGAAATTCAAAGTACATTTATTATCAAAGTATGTATGCAGTACAGGCAGTCCCCGGGTTATGTACGAGTTCCATTCCTGAGTCCATCTTTAAGTTGGATTTGTATGTAAGTCGGAACAAGTACATCCAGTATTATTTAGTGTCAGTTAGTCAAACGTTTGTCTTAGTATATAGTATATATTTTACCTTTCACCTTTCTATGCATATAAAACACTTAAGAAATGTATGTATTCCAATAACTAAACCACTGCATTGCTTAGTAATAATTGTAGCTTTCATTGGGGCAGGGCCTTTCACATGCTCCATTATTCTCACTTTATCCATTATCCTTTAAAATTGTTCTGATCGTTGACCAACTGTAGCCTAATGCTTTTCCAATGACCGATGGCGTTTTACCTCTTTCCAAACGCTTTATTATTTCCACTTTATTTTCAATTGCGATCGCTTCCTGTCAATGGAACAGAAACACTGCAGGCGGTGGGTCCCGAGCTGCGCCAGCTCCCAAGGTCCGCTGGGTCCTAAAGACCATCACATTGAATTCCCTGGGTCCTGAAGTCCACCACACTAAGACAGGTTAAATGGGACAAGTGGGGGCTGTGCTCGGTTTGGGTATTTGACCCTTCACATTATTCTGTGTGTGAATTTAAACTGGAGGTGGCAGTGTTTTTTTTTTACGAGGTCCAATTGCGAGCTCGACATCAACCCGGTGAGAGTCACTGGATTGACATCAACTCGGTACGAGAGCGGTCTGTCACTGGATCGAACTCGGAAACCTCCATTTTCCAGCCTGGCGCTGATCTCATTGCACCACCAGCCAACTGGAACGTGGGGGGGGGTCAGGGTGAATCTTACTGAGAAAAATTTAAGCCAAATACAAAGTTAAATACTCAACACAGTGTCAACGGCAACGACTTAAAATGGCGGGTGGTGTTCTCCTTCCTCGGTTCGTAAGTACAAGTTGTCTGTAAGTCGGACATTCGTAACTCGGGGACTACCTGTACACAACCCTGAAATTCGTCTTCCCACAGACAGTCATGAAACAAAGAACCCTGGAACCAACCAGTTCAAAGAAAAACATCAAACCCCCTCGTGCAAACGGCAACAAAAAATGAGCGAAAACACAAAATATAAAACACAAAAAGGCATACTTCAATACAGTTAAGCTCAGTGAACATGATCTGCAAGTTGCCCTGATTTGAAAATCGCCCAAAAGTAGTAACACAAAAGAACGACCAGAACCGGAAACCAGATCACATCATAAACCTGAATCTGTGTGCAGATCCACAACATGTGTCAATCAAACCTTGCCCCGGCACCATTCACCGACAGCACCGGGGGGAGGGGGGAGAGGGAGGGAGGGGGAGGGGGAGAGAGAGGGAGAGAGAGCGAGAGAGAGAGAGAGAGAGAACACAAGAACGAACAAACCATTCAAACCAGGTAATTTGAACTCTGTCCGCATCAAGTGATAATGGCTCAGATTGTATGTTGCTTCTCCTTTATGAACGCCGTTCTGCTCCGCATTTCACAATTCCTATGTTCTCTCTGGTTATGTTCTCATTCTCTAAGTACTACCACTACCGGACCAGATAACCCTCTTTACATCTTATTCCACAGCCACCCCACATTCATCCTATCAAAGGCATTTCTGTCTCCCCACCCCAAATATCGTAGCAAGCTTCCATTATTTCCTTCCAAGATCTGATGGAAGTTTTACAACCTGAAACAGTAACTGCTCCCATTCTCACCGATGGTGGCCTGATCTGCTGAGCATTGCCAGCATTTCCTGCTGTTATTTTAGTATAGTCTGAATTCTACCCATCAAATTCTCTCATCTGCATTGGTTACGCAAGGACCGTTAGAGCTGTGCAACGTGATTTGCTTTTTCTCCTTTATAAAGTGGAGGAAAGTCAGATCCTGATCAAAGTTCCACCCAATCACAGAGGAAAGCCATCGCCTCCTGGAAGAGATTGGCAGCTTGTCTGACTTTTACCATGGAATTTGCAGTCGGTTGCCGAGTCTTGTTTTATGTAGCCTTTGAAACTGTGCCTGATGTTGATGTCACTAAATACACTGCAGCCATGAATTTAGTAATACAATGTTAATATTAAGCATTAGTTGTTAATTTTGAGATTGCGATTGGACTGATGAAAATGCTAAAAATTACAGAATTTTACATAAAAGAGTAACCCATTTGCACCCCAGCTTCTCAGGAGCTACAAGTACCAGATGGTGACAATTTATGGTGTCTTTACATGGTGTACAAGGAAATGGGACAATTGGGTGCAGGGTATGAGATCAAAGGCAATTGACTGATGGTATATAGGATCTAACCTGCACAACTATGCAGATGTCCAACGTGACAGGACGAATGCAAACAAAAACAATTGTTTCCTTCAAACACCCACTCCACTCCGTACCTGCTTCTCAACCACTTCTGGATCCATGTTGGGCACTAATCGAATAGAGAACTTCCCAGTAACTTTCCTGGGAATGACTGTTTTAACTCCTGCACCAGCAAAAGCCCCCTCAATTCCATGCAATGACAAGCACGGGTATCTCCATCGGTGCATCAGAATTTGGTCCTGGAAGCAGAAGGAAAAAAATTATTTCATACAATGTAACTGAAGTGAACACGTAGAGGATGTGCAAGGTATCACCAACACCAAAGTTTATACATACACTTATATACAAGTTTGCTTCTTTCACCATAACTTGACTTCAGATCAAGGATTAACAGCCAGGAGATATGAGTTCCAGTGAGCCCCTGGGTTGGCGATTCAGTGAGAAAGGAGTTCATAACCTAGTCTTCAGGTCCTTGTCGCTGTCGATCCTGGACTTTGAAGCCTCAGTGTGCCACAGGGTCAAATGTCGAGGATCAGGACTTGAGGGCAAAATGGTGGAAGTTTAGGGCTGTTGGCCAGAACTGAATCTGCGAATCTCTGAGAGTCTACTGGGGAGGTCGATGCTCGGTATCTGCAGGATTGAGTCTGTAGCCGCTGGGAGGCTGGAGGCTTGGCTTGGGGTTAAAGGACTGTGTAGCGTGTGGCTGGGTGTATCAGTGAGTGGTTGGGGGGGGGGGGGGGGAAGAGAGGAATGTGGCTTGTTTCACTTCTGTTGCGTTGTCATTTGGTACGTTCTGTTTTGTTGTGTTCTGTGTTGTTCTGCCGAGCACTGTGGGAACAGGTTGAGTGAACTCGGCCTTTTCTCCTTGGAGGATAAGAGGTGACTTGATAGAGGTGTACGAGATGATAAGAGACATTGATCATGTGGATAGCTAGAGGTTTTTTCCCCAGGGTTGAAATGGCTAACACGAAGGGGCCTAGTTTTAAGATGCGTGGAAACAGGTACAGAGGGGATGTCAGGGGTAGGTTTTTCACACACAGAGTGGTGGGTGTGTGGAATGCACTGCCAGTGAAGGTGGTGGAGGCTGATACAATCAGGTCTTTTAAGAGAATTTCAGATAGGTACACGGAGCTTAGAAAAATAGAGGGCTATGTGGTAAGGAAATCCTAGGCAGTCTCTAGAGTTGGCACAACATTGTGGGCCAAAGGGCCTGTAATGTGCTGTACATTTTCGATGTTTCTATGTGACACTGGTGCCAGAATGTGTGGCCACACTTGCAGGCTGCTCTCAGCACATCCTCACATGTGTTGGTTGTTAACATAAATAATGCATTTCACTGAATGTTTTGATGTACAAGTGATGAATAAATCTGAATCTAAATCCAAACTCTTATACTCAATACAAAGGTAAAAGCCTGCTTCACAATCCTATCTACCTGTATTGCTATTTTCAAAGCTCCATAAGCCTCACTACACCACCAGTGTTCCACATTCACACAGAAATGGTGAGAAGGTGCAGTGCTTACTTAGAATGATAAAAGTAACATTGCATCATTTCCCTTTTCTATTGCACTCTCTGGCCTCTTATCTCTTCTCCTCACCTGCCTATCACCTCCCCCTTATGGCTGTCCTTCTCTTCGTTCTCCCATGGTCCATTCTCCTCTCCTGTTTCTTTCTTCTCCAGCCCTTTGCCTCTCCCACTCAACTGGATTTACCCATCACCTTCCATCTTCCAGCTAGCCCTGCTTCCCCTCATCCCATCTTTTTATTTTGATATCTTCTTTCCTTTCCAGTCCTATAGAAGGGTTTCAGCCTGAAGCAGTGACTTATAGATGCTGCCTGAGCTGCTGGGTTCCTCCAGCATTTTGTCTGTGTTACTCTGGATTTCCAGCATCTGCAGAATCTCCTGTGTTTACAACTCTGGGCAACTGCTCAATAATTGGAAGTTTAGTTATTATCAAATTCCTAATCTACAAATTTATATGAAGAGAATTCACATGTAGAGACTTAATCCACAAATTCACATGGAGACAATTCCAGAAAATTGTCATGAGCTGCTACATTTACATCATGATTGTCCACAGAATCAGAAGTTTGGTTATATTTAAATGTACCTTTGTGCTGTGCAGTAGTTGACAGGTTCCCACATCCTTGCAGTACCCTTCAATATCAAAGTCTATTTTATCATACAATTTCTTTTCCTCATCCGTAAGTGGTGCCACGGATTCATAAATACCAGGAACAAGGATCTTTCCAGTTTTGTCCACCAATTTGCCTAATTAGAGAAGAGATTTAGGCAGAACTGTTAACATATACTTCATACAAAGGTACATCATATATAAGGCAGCTGAAAGTCACATAAACAGAAGTTCTAAACTGAATCTGAAGAGCATTTGCATTCTACAAATCCAAAAAGCTGGTTTTCTACCTAGCACATAGAGATTAATGCATAGGAAAGATTCAGGAAAGTTTGTAACTATACGTGCTGTGCGTGACTACGTTCACTGATTTGCAGCTTGGCCCCAGTGGAACAATGCTTTGTTTAGCTTTATACTTGTGTATGGTTGACGATAAACATGAATGTTCCTTCAGATTGAAGAAAGGAAATCAAAACTGTGGGGGAAATGCCAGGTGCAACACCACCATTTTCCCACTTAAGTTATTCACATAATTGTGGAGGTGTGTAGATTGAAACGGTAACATGCAAATTTCAGGTGATGTTATGGGCTATGTTTCTGCCTGCATTCTCTCCCACAGGTGGTTAAACTAGACTGACACTGGCTACGTGGAGAAAGTTTCCAGTTTTAGCTCCATCTCTTAAAAATCTGCTACTTTAGTCAAACTCAGGAGCTTTAATAATTTATCAAACAACAAGTCCAGACTATTTATCGCCCAATCAGCACCACATTCTTTCAAACAGCTTCTTGTGTATATTTTAGCTGCTCCATTTAACTAGCAAACTGTGCACGTAATTACTGGCTTTAAAATACCTCGTAACTCCTTGCACCCTTGTTCATTGTACTTTTACCGCTTTACAATGAACTGTACTTGGTTAATTCTGCTCTGTGTTTGGGTATCACCTTGCCACAGATTTCAAGCAGCGCAATGTTATCAGCAATTAAATTGAAGAAAGTCTCTTCATGCCATTAATTTTGTATCTGTGACATTGTGCATATCTGCAGTGAATGGCAGGAAATAAAGGTGTTGCATGCTAATTGACCACAGCAATTTTCTTACCAGCTTGAGTTCCATGCTTTCCTTCCTCACCAATGAAATATTGGTAATATCCTCTTTCTACGTGAAAATAAACTGGAAAGTATACATTTCTTAAGTGTATTACAGGAGAATAGGGTCCCTTAACTCAGAGCTGGCATAACTTACTTTGAATACCTTACTGTTTATTTAAAGGATATGCCATGTTAAATATAGATTTGAATTAGTTACCATCAGACTAGCCATTCAGCACAATCCTGGAGTGAATACTGAGGCCTTACCCAGTAAATAAATCAGGTCAAACATTGCTTCATGTATCGTGCCGCCAAAGACACCTGAGTGCAGATCCTTATCGGAGCATTCAACCTGGATGTTGGAACCGTGACATGTTAACATTTAGCACGTTATTCTTCTACAACAAATTCACAGAAACAAGAGTCACTCAGAGTTCATGATCTCTCTGATTCTAGCTTTGATGGAACATTCCCGTCAACCCAAAGTTCAAATTTATTACCGAAGTACATATACCATATACAGCCTTGAGATTCACATTCTTGCAGGCAGTCATAAAACAAAGAAACGCAATAGAATCCACTAAAACATATACACAAGACCGCACATACCCAATTTGCATGAATAGTTAAAAAAGAACAACTGGAACATTAAATGCAGAGTCTTTGAAATTGAGTCAAACAATAGTCTTCCATGTTTTCACCGATGACCACCCTAAAAATATTCAAAGATCGGTTCTTCTACTTTCAAGGAAGAGTTCCAGAGACTTGTAATCCTCATAGAGTCATAGAAGACTACAGCATAGAAAGAGGCCCTTTGGCATACATAATCAAGCTGATCTATTACTTTGCCTAGTGCCATCAACATGCACCTGAACCATAGCCCTCCATACCCCTTCCATCCATGCACATATCCAAATTTCTCTTAAACATTGAAATTGAATGTGTATCCACCACTTCCTCTGCAGCTCGCTCCATGCTCTCACCACCCTTTGAGTGAAGAAGCTCCCCTTCAGGTTATGCTTATTTCACCTTCCACCCTTAACCTATGACCTCTAGCTCTAGTCTCACCCAACCTCAGTGCAAAAGGCCTTCTTCCATCTACCTTATCCACATCCCTCATAATCTTGTACACCGCTAGCAAATCTCCCCTTCCTCCCTCGCACTTTATCTATTCAACCTTTCCCAGTAACAGCTCCCAGAGGGGGGGAAAACTCTTTTCTGTCATAAGTGGAACAACTTCTAATTTTAGACAGCAATCCCCAATTACATTTTTTTTGCAAGAAGAAACATCCCTAAAACTTAACTCTATCTGGATTCTTCAGTATCTTCAGTCTAAACCAAGTCAGCTCTCAAATCTCCAGGAGGTACAAGCCTAACCTGTCCAACTTTTCCTCAGCATCTAAAGCTCCTTCGAACTGCATCCAATGAAAATAAGCAGACAGATACTGTACTAAGCTCTCCAAGCAAGAATTTACCAATGTCCTATACCAACGTTTTGCATTTAGAATTCCTCAGCAATAAGCGATAACATTGTTAGCCTATCCAATCAATTGCAGCATCTGTATAATAGCTTTTTTTTGTATTGTGGACTGGGATACCTAGATCCCTCTGCATCTCAGGGTTCTGCAATCCTTCATCATTGGTTAATTTACTTTATTTTTTTTCCTGCCAGAATGGACAAATTAATATTGACAATATCTCCCCTACATGTTAATTGCAAAACCTTTGCTCACTCACTCATGTAGCTCCTTAGTCTACTCTGTAATTTTTTTTTCCCCCTGCCTAGTTTTCTGTCAGCAACAAATGGGACAATTATACCTTCGGTGCCTTCAACCAAGTCATTTCTATTTATTGTAAAAGGCTGAGACCCTAGCACTGATCCCTGCAGCACAATCATTACGTCTTGCCAACCAAACAAATATCAACTTACACTTATTCTCCATCTTTTGGTAATCAACCAATGTTCTCCCTACAAGCTTTTATTTTCTGCATTATCTTTGATGCAGCTTCTTATCTAATTGCTCTGGAAATCTTAGTACATCCTCTGCTTCCTCCGATCCATCACATATTACTTGATGAATTTTTTTTAATGTCCTATTATAACATCTTTAAATAACTTCTAATATTTTCCCCTATGCTGAAGGATTGCAGAGCTCTGAGATGCAAAGAGATCTAATTGATCTAGTGCATAATTCTGTGATGGATATTCACTGTACAGGGCCAGTTGGCTGTTTTTTCCCTCTAAGCTCAGCTTTCTGAACACAACAGCTGGCACTTCTAAAGTTCAGAGTTCTTTTTGAGTGAGTTAAACTTCCAACCAATAATCTCTGGTTAGCTTCTTGTAAATAGGAGCTAGTCTTCAGTTCTTACAGTAAATTGCAAACAGTAATCAGCTTGAAGTTAAAAGGACAACTTTGCAAGCAAACAAGCACTAACTATATAGCACAGACTTGCTAGAGAATAGCACCTGTTGATTGCTCAAAAGTTGCAGTGTAAGAAAATGGGGTACGTTAACTGGGCTTGCTTCAAACCAGATAATGCTGGCTAAGTTATTTAGTTCAAGGAAGCTTGCAGACCAGGTTGATACTATCACTTAGCACATCAAATAGCTGATTTATTAATAGTTGGAAGGTTTGTGTGTTCAAATCATCAGCTAACTGCGGGAATCTGGGAACTCGGTCTCCGGAAGCTTTTAGACAATCAGTGTGAAAAGGTATCAGAAAAAATATATGTGTATGAAGTTACTAAGTGGCAGAGTATACAGGTAGAGAAAAGTCAGGATTTTTTGGAATGGTCCAGAAGCATCAAGAAAAGTGATGGAAACACGAGTGAAGTAGAACCCATCCCTCTCTCTTCAGTTTCCGCGATGGACAATTCATCCATTTGCATCTCATCGGTATCTTTTTAGCATATGGGAACTGCACCTGTGTTTTGGAAATCGTTTGTGCTTTAGAAATTGCTTGTAATTAGGAAATCCTTTATAAGATAGAAATCCTCCGAGTTGTAAACATGCTTTAAGAATTTTGTTTGGATTTAAAATCACTAAAAATAAATGAGCTGTGTTTAAACTACTTTGTTAGCTGGAAGTATCTCGTCCTCAGTAGGAAGGGAGAAGCCCACTGCTCAAACAGTGTGTATTTACCTTCTGCACTTTCTCTACTCTCTCGTTTTAGCCAGTTTTCTGGATATAAATAGAACCTACATAAGAGTGAACTTTTTCCTTTGAATAATTTGGTATCAACTAATACTAATCTTCCTTTTAAATTTATAAGAAACCAATTTACTTATTTGGGTGTAACAATTACTAAGAATTTTAAATACCTATTTAAAGAAAATTTTCTTACTTTATTAAATTATATAAAAAGAACACTATCAAATTGGTCGCCTCTTTCATTATCACTGATTGGCCGAATTAATTCTATTAAAATGAATATCTTACCTAAATTTGTATACTTTCTCCAGGCCTTACCCATCTTTATTCCTAAATCCTTTTTTGATTCTCTTGACTCTATTTTATCCTCTTATATATGGAAAAATAAATGCCCTCAACTGAATAAAGTTCATCTCCAGAAAGTTAAAAAGAATGGAGGTTTAGCTTTACCAAATTTTAGGTTTTATTATTGGGCAGTTAATATAGGGAATCTTCCGTTTTGGTTATATTATATTAATCATGAGGACTGTCCAGGGCAGGTTTCTTTTGAAGCTAACTCTGTTAATAAATTTTCTATCATCTCTCTTTTGGGATCTTCACTTCCTTTAAGTAAAATAACTGAAAATGTAGCAGTTAAACATACCTTGAGGATCTGGATACAATTTAGAAAATACTTTGGTTTATTGAGATTTTCCCTTTCTAGTCCCATTTTTCTTAATTATTTTTTAAGCCCTCTATGACTGATGTAGTTTTTAAACAATGGGACAGATTGGGTATTAAATGTCTCCAGGATCTGTTTGTTGGAGGAAGTCTTTCTTCGTTCGAACAACTGTCAACTAAATATAGTTTACCAAACACCCACTTTTTTCAATATTTACAAATTAAAGACTTTCTGCAATCTCAATTATATACATTTCCTAAAAGTCCTGATAAGAACTTATTAGATGAAATTCTTAATTTTAAATCTTTTTATAATGGCTCAATATCCAATATTTAAGATATATTGATGGGAATGAGAAACGATTCTTTAGACAAAATCAAAAATCTTTGGGAACAAGATTTAGACTTTAATTTCTGAAGAAACTTGGAATGAACTTTTTAAACTGGTTAATTCATCGTTATGTGCCCGTCATTCCCTCCTACAATTTAAAGTGGTCCATAGGGCTTATATGACCAAGGATAAGCTATCTCGTTTTTATATGGATATATCTCCCTACTGTGATAGGTGTAACAATGAAGAAGCTTCATTCATTCATATGTTTTGGACATGCCCAAGTCTTGAAAAATATTGGAAGTATTCCAAACCTCTTCTGTACTTTTTAAAGTAAATTTTAAGCCTAATCCTTTGACCGCCTTATTTGGTATTGTTGGAGGGAAAGATATCATTTTGAAGACATCTGACCTGCACATTCTGGCTTTTATCTCTCTTATGGCTAGGAGGGCGCTCTTGCTTAAACGGAAGGATGCTACTCCACCTAATCACACCCAGTGGTTACAGCATGTTATGGCATGCTTAAATTTAGAAAAGATTCATTGTTCAATTTCTGAATCTAACCAAGGTTTTCAAAATTTGTGGGGTCTTTCTGAATTATTTTTAAAACCTTTGATTTCTGTACTGTTAAAGTACAGATGCTGGTTAATAGCATATTTCACTATCAGATTATTTTTTTTTTCCGTTTTTTTCTTTACCAAACAGCTTCGGCTTTGGTAGTGGGTATAGATTTTTTAATATAAAAATAATTATTCATATCTCAACATATGAATTAATCTAATCTACATGAATATAGGGTAAAGGGTTCATTAATGTAATTCAATAATAATGTATTTGGTATTATTATATCTTTCTTTTGTTTAATAATATGTATTTTCTTGAACTCTGTATTCATCTATGTAGAAATTAATAAAAATGTTGAAAAAGAAATAGTGTGTATTGGCAGCTAATTGCACCAGGGAGGATAAACAAAAAGTGAACTAGCTTTTGGAGATTGGGTAGTTATAGTATAACGTCTCTTTAGTGAGGGCACCCGTAGCTATCTACATAGGATAGGGCTTGTCTATGTTTGAGTTTAGAACTTGGCAGTCATCAAACCCAATATGATTACACTTCAAACAAAATAAAGCTATGATTGAGCTACTGTGATTAATTGGAAAAGATAACAACTTTACCTTTTATCGCTGAGGAATTTTAAATGCAAACTAAATATGTTTTGCTTCATTTGAAGAGGAAATCTAGGGAACACATTTACAGCAAATATTTCTAGTTGAATAGGATGGCTAATTTGTTCCAAAGCTATCTGGTGATATTTAAAGAGCAGGTTACATGGTTACACTCTGTAAAGATCATCAGTTTGACAGCATGAAAATACAAGCCAAAATACTACAGATTTTAAACCCATTTTCAAAAAACAGGCTTACTCTGGACCATCTTTAATTTCTTTTGTTGTCCAGATGCCATTTCTTTTTCTCTATTAACATTCTGATCTTTGCTCAATCTCAGGCCATTTCATGGGCTCTTTTCTCCTCGATCCTTATTTATCCTGTCTGTCAGGAAGCTACATCTGCAATGTCTGCATCAGATGAAGACATCATCAATCTGAAATGTTACTTTCCCCTGTCTCCACACAAATCACAGATGGTGGCATCGAGATTCGTCGTCACTGAGGAGGATGTTAGAACGACCTTCCTGAAGATAAATCCAAGGAAGGCGAAGGGCCCAGATGGTGTCCCGGGACGGGTTCTCCAAGCCTGTGCAAGCGAGCTAGCTGGAGTGTTTGCTGACATCTTCAACTGCTCCCTGCTTCAGTCTAAGATCCCCTCGTGTTTTAAGAAGGCAACGATAATCCCGATGCCAAAGAAGAGTAAGGTGGCATGCTTGAATGACTATCAACCTGTTGCTCTGACATCAATTGCTATGAAGTGCTTCGAGCGATTGGTTATGGCACACATCAACCATAGCCTACGGGTCAACCTCAATGCTTTGCAATTCGCCTATCGGAGCAACAGGTCAACGGCAGATGCCATCTCTCTGGCACTACATTCCTCCTTGGAACACCTGGAGAATAAAGACGCATATGTAAGGCTCCTTTTCATTGACTACAGCTCTGCCTTTAATACCATCATTCCAAATAAACTGATTCCTAAGTTCCGGAACCTGGGTCTTAGCACTCAGATCTGCAGCTGGATCTTCAACTTCCTCACAGACAGGACCCAGGCTGTAAAAATAGGGGACAAGCTCTCCTCTACAATCACTCTGAGCACCGGTGCCCCACAAGGCTGTGTACTCAGCCCTCTGTCGTACTCACTGTACACCCATGATTGTGTAGCCAAGTTTCCATCGAACTCAATATATAAGTTTGCTGATGACACCACAATTGTAAGCCATATCTTGGGTAATGTTGAGTTTGTGTACAAAGAGGAAATTAAGAACCTGGTGGCATGGTGTGAAGACAATTACCTATCCCTCAACTTCAGCAAGACGAAGGAATTAGTTGTTGACTTCAGAAGGAGTAGCGGACCGCACGACCCCATCTACATCGGTGGTGCGCAGGTGGAACAGGTCAAAAGCTGTAAGTTCCTTGGGGTCAATATCATAAATGACCTGACTTGGTCTAACCAAGCAGAGTCCACTGCCAAGAAGGCTCACCAGCACCTTTACTTCCTGAGAAAGCTGAAGAAATTTGGCCTGTCCCCTAAAACCCTCACTAATCAGAATCAGAATCAGACTTTAATCGCCAAGTACCTATGCACATACAAGGAATTTACTTCCGGCAGATGTTGTCTCTCTGCTCATAACAATAATAATGATAAATATAAATGAAAATATAAATTGTACATAAAGGTAGTGCAATCCAAGTAATAGTTAGCCGACAGTTAACCGGCAGTTAACTGTTCAGCAAAGTGACCGCAGTAGGGAAAAAACTTCTCCAGTGCCTATTAGTCTTAGTCTGGAGGGATCTGAAGCGTCTACCAGACGGACAGATCAAACAGTCCGTGCGCAGGATGGGAGGAGTCCTTTATGATGTTCCCCGCCCTCTTCTTCAACCTGGAAGAGTACAGGTCCACAATAGAGGGCAGGGAGGCTCCAATGTTGCGCTCGGCAGTCCTCACTGTGCGCTGTAGTCTGGTTCTATCCTGCTTGATGGCGGCTCCAAACCACACAATGATGGAGGTGCACAGGACAGACTCAATGACTGCAGTGTAGAATTGCAGCAGCAATTCCTGAGGCAGACCGTATTTCCTCAAGAGCCGCAGGAAATACATCCGCTGCTGGGCCTTCTTCAGGATGGAGCTGATGTTCTGCTCCCACTTTAGATCCTGAGAGATGGTGGTTCCCAGGAACCTGAAGTTCTCCACGGTGGACACAGGGCTGCTGAGGACTGTGAGGGGAGACATAGCGGGGGAATGTCTCCTGAAATCCACTATCATCTCCTTTGTCTTGAGCGTGTTCAGCTCCAGATTGTTCCGACTGCACCAGAGCGCCAGTTGGTCCACCTGCTGTCGATATGCAGACTCATCACTATTCTGGATGAGTCCGATGACGGTAGTGTCGTCTGCAAACTTCAAAAGCTTCACATAGGGGTTGGAGGAGGTGCAGTCATTGGTGTAGAGGGAGAACAGCAGTGGAGAGAGGACACACCCCTGGGGGGCGCCGGTGTTGGTGATTCGAATATCCGAGGTGACCTGTCCCATCCTTACCTGCTGACTTCTGTTGGTCAGGAAGCTGTAAATCCAATCACAGAGGTCAGGTGGCACAGTAAGATGAGACAATTTGGAGCAGAGGGTATGAGGGACGATGGTGTTAAACGCCGAACTGAAATCCACAAACAGCATCCGAGCATAGGTCCCAGGACGATCCAGATGTTGCAGGATATAGTGCAGTCCCAGGTTGACTGCAGCGTCTACTGACCTATTTGCCCAGTAGGCAAACTGCAGGGGATCCAGCAGGCTGCTGGTGAGGGTCTTCAAGTGGTTCAACACCAAGCGTTCAAAGGATTTCATGACTACAGATGTCAGTGCGACAGGTCTGTAGTCGTTCAGTCCTATGATGGTGGGTTTCTTGGGGACCGGGATGATGGTAGAGCGCTTGAAGCAAGTCGGAACCTCACTCAGCTCCAGAGATCTGTTAAAGAGCTGAGTGAAGATGGGAGCCAGCTGATCAGCACAGGCTCGTAGACAGGAGGGGGAGACCCCATCTGGGCCTGGAGATTTTCGGGTCTTAAGTCGCTGGAACAGTTGACATACTTCTCCTTTGCTGATTCTAAGCTGTGATCCGGGGGGGCTGGGCAGAGATGGTGGGGAGGTGATTGCAGTGATTGGGGGATGAGTGCCAGTGAGTGATGGTCGAGGGAAGGCAGGAAGAGAGACCGAAGAGGGGGGAGGGACAGGTGTAAGATGGACCCTCTCAAATCTACAGTAAAAGGTATTAAGGTCATCAGCCAAAGCTTTGTTAACCTCAGCAGGGGGGGCAGGGCGTCTCCTGTAGCCAGTGACCTCCTGCAGGTCTCTCCACACCGACAATGAGTCGTTAGCTGAGAAATTATTCCTCAACTTTTCGGAGTAGAACCGCTTGGCCACTCTGATTTCTCTGGTCAGTGCATTTCTGGCCAGCCTGTACTGGGCCCTATTCCCACTCCTGTGGGCGTCCTCCTTAGCTTGGCGAAGATGTCTGAGTTTGGGGTAAACCATGGCTTATTGTTGGCGAAGGTCCGGAAAGTTTTTGTGGGTACACATGCATCCTCACAAAAACTGATGTAGAATTTCACAGTATCTGTCAGTTCATGTATATTGGTGGCTGCAGCTTCAAAGACACCCCAGTCAGTGGTGTCAAAACAGTCCTGAAGTTGCTGTTTCGCCTCACTGGTCCATTTCTTCACTGTCCTCACCACAGGCTTAGCAGATTTAAGTCTCTGCCTATAGGTTGGGATGAGGTAGATCAGACAGTGGTCAGAGAGTCCTAAGGCTGCACGGGGAATAGAACGGTAAGCATTATTTAGGATAGTATAACAGTGGTCCAGAGTGTTACTGTCCCTGGTGGGGCAGTTAACATGTTGTCTGTATTTCGGGAGTTTGTAATTCAGTTTAGCTCTGTTAATGATCTGCCTGGTGTTCAGGAGCTCATCCCTGCTGAATATGACTGGATCCGCTTGAACAAAAACAATAAAAAGACACAAAAACACACAAAAAGCCAGAGAGCTCCGCACCGAGGCCGCCATCTGTGGCGTCATTTTGAAAAGTGTTTTTATAGATGCACCGTAGAAAGCATTCTTCTAGGGTGCGTCACAACCTGGTATGGAAGTTGTCCTGTCCAAGACCGGAAGAAGCTGCAGAAGATGGTGAACATAGCCCAGCACATCACACAAACCAATCTTCCATCCTTGGACTCACTTTACACTGCATGCTGTCGGAGCAGTGCTGCCAGGATAATCAAGGACACGACCTACCCAGCCAACACACTTTTTGTCCCTCTTCCCTCCGGGAGAAGGTTCAGGAGCTTGCAGACTCGTACGGCCAGATTTGGAAACAGCTTCTTTCCAACTGTGAGAAGACTGCTGAACAGATCCTGACCCGGATCTGGGCTGTACCTTCCAAATATCCAGACCTGACTTGCACTACCTTACTTTCCCCTTTTCTGTTTTCTAATTATGATTTATAATTTAAATTTTTATTATATTTACTATTAGTACTCCAGGGGGTACAAAACGCAGAATCAAATATCGCTGTGATGATTTTACACTCTAGTATCAATTGTTTGTTGACAATGAAGTATAAAGATGCCGCCCGACCTGAGATTTTCCAAGATTTTCTAGGTTTGATGCTTCAAATATTCAACCACATTTTGCACATGGAATTTAAATACTGCCACAATGTTTTTGAAGTGATTGTGAAAGAGCACACAGTTAACTCTAAAACAGTTAAAGGGTGACATAGAACTGCTGAAACACACTTATCGGGTGTGAAGCAAAAATAATAGAGAAAATGAAATGTACCTCTAGAAAGAAGTAGGCTATGCCCCGGAGACCATAAGTTATACAGGGTTTCTTCTTGCCTAGCCAGTAGTTATCGGAAATACAGACGAAATCCACGCCCTTGAAGAATGTGTCCTTCCGGCTATACACCAGGTTATCGAGACCTTCTGACCCAGACTCTTCCATTCCTTCCAAGCAGAACTTGATATTAACTGGAACTTCCTACAAAAAGTTCAAAGTCATATCTTTCCACCAGTAGAATTTACTGCTTTAGCAATGGCAAGGAAAAGCTGTCATAAGCACAAACCTTTTAAATGCCCTTTGCCTTCCAGAGATAAGGCAAAGTAGCACATCAACTGCAAACACTAAAGATAAACCTCATTACCTCCTTGAGCTTTTGGAGAGCTTCGATACAGTTCAGCCATGCCAACACTGGTCCTTTGTCATCAGTGGAACCTCGGCCATATAATTTTCCTGTAAAAGTTGCAAGCTTTAGAATGCTTTATCGGAGTGGGTGCCGGAATGCAAACAGTAATAATATTGAAAACACTGGCATCATCACTTATACATGTTTTGAAACTTTTAAAGTTAGAGAACTTACAATCCACACATATTTCACTTAAACAGGGAAACTTTACATTATTTCAAAAGAAATCAAAAGTGATCTGATGGGAGACATGTCAGAGTCCTAAGTAACAGATCGACCTATAATATTAAAATAGCCATAAATACAATTGACTGGTCTAATCAAACCTCAGTACGTATACAACTTTCACGATGTAACTGAAGATGCAAGCTGGAAAAGGAACACTAAGTCAACAGTGGATGCCATTTCATTGTCATTTTTATTACTCAGCTTGGGAACATCTGGACAGTGAAGATACACACATCAGGATGCTCTTTATAGACTACAACTCAGCATTCTACACTATCATCCCCTCGAAACTAATCAATAAGATCCCAGACAGGCCTTGATCCCTCTGTAATTTCCTCCCTTGCAGACCCCAGTCAGTATGGATTTGGCAACAATATCTCCTCCACTATCACCATCAGGCCGTGTGCTTAGCCACCCTACTCTGCTTGCTTTAACTTATGACTGTGAGGCTAAGTACAACTCTACGTCACATTTTAAGGTTGCCGACAACATCACTGTCGTTGTCTAAATCAAAGGTGGAGACAATTTTGCATATTAAAAATCGGGAGATTGAAAATAGTGTCACAGCAACATCTTTGTACTAAATATCAACAAGACCAAAGAGCTCCTCAATTAAAAATCGGGAGATTGAAAATAGTGTCACAGCAACATCTTCGTACTAAATATCAACAAAACCAAAGAGCTCCTCATTAGAGGATCAGACGTGGAAAGGGTCAGCAACCTAAAATTGTTTGGTATTATCATATCAGACAACGTATCCCAGGGCTAGCATGCCAGTGCCATTACAAAGAAGGCAAGGCAGCATCTCAGCTTTCTTTGAATTTGCTCAGATTTAGCATGTCATCTAAAACCTTGACAAACTTCTATAGATGTACACTGAAACACCCTGCCTGGTTACATCAGAACCTAGTATGGCAACACCAATGCCCTAGAACGGAAAAGCCTGCAATAATCTACCCAAGGTAGTAGATTGTGATATGTAAGCACCTTGATAATAAATTTACTTCGACTTTATTAACTTTTGGAAACAATGAGCAAAGGTTAAGCACATAGCAAAAAAAAAGGGGAAGATAACTCTCTGTTGCTTCTAAGAGGATGGAGGTGACTTGTGTTATGCCCTCGGCCCCCTCCTTTGTGAGAATCGCAAGAGCCCTAGTCAAGGGGGGGTCAACTGACCCAAGAGGGGGAGAGACATGCTGAATAGACACAGGAAATGGGAGAGAGAGAGGGAGACGTGCGGAAGACCACGTTCTCCCGAGAAGCAGAATAAAGGCGACATTGACTATTGTCTCATGGAGACCATGTGAAAAGCCCTCGGGCAAAGTGGGCTGGTTGAGAGAGAGATCGCATCACCTGCAACCTGATTGACACCTGCGATCCCGTGAAGAAGTATAAAGGAGGGTCTGAGGGGGGGACAACCCTCAGACGCACCAAGGAGACACCAAGGAAGCACGATACCGATTCCCGTGGGAGCGGGAAGCCATTTTGAAGGAAGCCACGTGCGTTAGATTCCGAATTTTGAATCTGTGGCTGGACCTTGGAAGACCGCTTTTAACTAACAACGGGGAAGCCTGCTCCCCTGATTCCAAGGATTTGCTCTGTAAAGACAACGGGCAAGTGTTTATCCTTTCTCAACCATCTCTCTCTCTCCACAACGTGAAACCCCAGCGGTTCCCAAAAGGGAAAAGTCTGCAAACTTCTGAGTGACTCTTTATATTTCAATTGGACTCAGTATTATCCCCTAGACAACTATAGAGCTTATTTCTGATTGATTATTATTACACCGGTGTTTTAGATTGAGTTTTGATGATGTATATGATCTGATTGTTTTGTATTAACCATACGTTTGTGCCCCTTTTTGAATAAAACGTTTGAAAATAGTAGCATCCGACTCAGCTGATCCTGCTACCTTTGCTGGTAAGTTACCTGGTTACGAGGTTACGTAACACTTGATAGAGGTGTACAAGATGATAAAGGCATAGAATGAGTAGATAGCCAGACATTTTCCTTGGGTAGAAACAGCAAGCACAAGGGACAGAATTAGAGTAAAGTATAAGGAGAGGAATTTCAAAAGTAGATTTTTAAAAAAATACAGAGGTGGATGCCTGGAACGCACTGCCAGTAGTGGTGACAAATACATTATCTAAATCTTTCAGACAGGCACATGAATGATAGGAAAATGGAGGGTTATGCAGGAGGGAAGGGTTAAAGATTGATCTGAGAGTAGGTTAAAAAGTTGGCACAACATCATGGGCTGAAGGGCCTGTTCTGTGCTGTAATATTCTGTTTTATACGTGTGGCATGCAAACTGTATACAACACTGCAAGTTCAAAGTTAAAAAGTTCAAAGTAAATTTATTATCAGAGTATATACTCAGTCAATGGTTTGCACAACCGGTGTCCCCTCTAAGATATGCCTGTTCCAAATTTCAACATATTAACCAGATTTTATCACCCAATCTACTTTCACTTCTTATAATATTCTTCTTTCGTGACTGTGCAGTTGGCAGCAGGCCTAGCAGGTTCTCCGCTGTCACCATGTAGGAGTGTGGAAAACATATAGCCCATAGCCCAGGGGGCTATCTTTTTCTGATGCTGGGATATGCCATTTTTCTGTCAAAAAGTCCCCAGGCTATTGCATCTTTCTTTTCTTTTGATGAATATTTATCAAAATAAACCACTGTCTTCCACTATATGGAAGCTGAGACAGCAGAAAGAAACCACCAAATATGTGCTCTGAAAAACAAAGCTTCCGGTCACAAACAGTGACACGTGTATTCATCTGTGAGTTCAAAGTCTCTCAG
Organism: Hemitrygon akajei; assembly: GCF_048418815.1. Taxonomy (NCBI): domain Eukaryota; kingdom Metazoa; phylum Chordata; class Chondrichthyes; order Myliobatiformes; family Dasyatidae; genus Hemitrygon; species Hemitrygon akajei. The sequence continues at coordinate 134,666,979 of NC_133124.1, read as the reverse complement.
TTGTACCGCTGGAACTTGGAAGCTGATAAACAGTGAATACAAAATAGCTTTCGAGGTGTTAAATGATGCCTTTGAAGAACTGGCTGCACTGTGCATCATTCTGCAAAGGAGACTATTATCCTTAAAATAGCTTCAGGTTTACCTCCACTTAAAAATTCAGTGCGCACATCTTGTCATCATTGGGCAAAATAATTGCACAGTACAAGATCTTTGTGCACACCAGTCATTACAAATTGGAAGGAACATCGTGTACAACTGCTACTGCTCCAACTTTGCAGTTGATCTGCGTCTCACAATGTCTTCATATAATTCTTCTTTCATAGCATCATGGGCTGAAGGGCCTTATGTTACCTATAGAAAATCTATTAAGAAGGAGTTATACATAATTTTAAACAGAATCTAAGCTGGTACTTGAGACAAAAGAACAGAAATGTATTTTGAGTGGATAGGATGAAGGAAGGTACGAGGCACACATTATTAACAAGAGAAAATTTGCAGATGCTGCAAATCCGAGCAATGTTGACTGTACTTTTTTCCATAGATGCTGCCTGGCCTGCTAAGTTCCTCCAGCATTTTGTGTGTGTTGCTAGGCACAGATTATTGATCTTATAGGAACTTCGTCAAGGCGAATGTCTATGAAGGTTCTCGGTCATCCAGGTCACTGTATATCAAGTAGTAGTAATCAAGGCAAGTGGACTTGGCTGTATTGTCTGGAAGACATTTCACCAGAGGTAATGAGGGGGTCATTGGTCTTATCTTTGCATGAATGGAGACGTGAACTGTTGTGAAGACTCTCTCATTACCTGTACGACTCTTAACAACCCTCAATAAAATTACTCACCATGGATCAGAACACAATAGAATCAATGGAAGATTGCACCCAACGAAATGGACAAACAGCCAATGTTAAAAAGCCAACAAAGTTTACAGTATAAAAGAGAAAAAAATGATCATCAGCATCAATCTAATCTTAGTTCGTAAAAATGCCACCTTTCTCCTCACATTTACCATTAATGGTAATGGACAATTAAGTTTAGTTGCCTTTGATTACTATCTAAAGAGCAGTACAGCCCAGAAACAAGCCCTTGAGCCCATCTAGTCCATGACAAACTATTATTCTGCCTAATCCTCATCAATGTGGACCTGGACTTGGACCACAGCCCTCCATACCCCTCCCATCCAAGCACTTACCAAACTTTCGAAGTGCTGAAATCGAACCTGTATCCACCACTTCAGCTTGTTCCACACTCTCACCACCCTCTGACTGAAGAAGTTCCCCTCACATTCCCCTTAAACATTACACCTTTCACCCTTAACCTATTACCCCTAGTTCTGGTCTCACCCAAACTCAGTGGAAATAGCCTGCTTGCATTTACCCGATTTTGTATACTCCTATCAAATCTACTGTCATTCTCCTACACTCAAGGAAATAAAGTCCTAAGCTATTCGACTTTTTTCAACAACTCATGTCAAGTCCCAAAAACATCCTTGTAAATGTTCTCTGTACACTTTCAATCATCTTGCTATCCCGGCATAATGGACAATCTGAGGCACCTGTTTGTTGAACAGAGCTTCTCCCTCCACACAGCCCCTCCCTTCCCACCACTTACACTCGAGAACCTGCTTTGAGGAGCGCCGTACCTTCTGGGAACTGACTGCAACACCTGCAGTATTTACTCACACAATCAATGACTTTCTTAAAGGAACTGTGCTATGAACTTGTCTTGAGACAATCACAGGAATGTGTCGTTAGAGTAGGAATGTGTTACAAACACAGAATAACAGGTAGCAGTCCCATCTCCATTAAAAAAAAGCCTCTGATGTTATACCATGGAAATTGCTGAAAAGTTCACTTTCAATGTAGGAGTTAACTTTCAAGATTTGATACAGCCACTTAAAGATAACATCAGAGGAACCCTGGCTGAAGCTGCATCTTTTCTAAGATGGCACTGAGCTGCAATCTTCATCTGGATCATGACTCAGACTTGTTTTCTTAGATTCGTAGGAATGATTTTGGGTAAGGCGGCGGAGTTAGGGGTCAGGTCATAGTTCAGGTACAGGGATGTGTAGGTCAGGAAAGAGGAAGTTTGAGGCCAGGCCTCTGTTTCGCACACTGCGTTCGAAGTCCAAGCCTCCACTTGACAATCAAAGGCCAGAGACCAAGAGTATAGGTGATCAGGTAACACGGTGAGGCACGAGAACTGGTAGGCCTGCAGAAGTTCAGTGCCCTTTCACTGGCTAATCCAAAGACTATCGAAAAATATCGAAGACTGGAGCATGAAGGTCAACGAGCAGTCCAGAAATTGAAGCTAAACGCTGGAGCCTGGTGGCCTGACCTGGAGTTGCAGGACTGTCTCTTTGCATGTCGGTGGGTGGGTGACAGGAAAGGGACTTGTTTTGCTGTTGTTTTGTTGCCTGGCTGTGTTCCCTATTGTTCTGCCAAGCAGGTTACATTGGCGCTAGAATGTGTGGCAACATTTGCAGGTGTGTTGATTGTAAATGCATATTTCACTGTATGTTTCTATGTACTTGTGATAAATAGAACATAGAATAGTACAGCACAATGTTGTGGCGACATTAAACCCTGCCTCCCATATATCCCCCCCACCTTAAATTCCTCCATATACCTGTCTATTAGTCTCTTAAATTTCACTAGTGTATCTGTTTCCACCACTGACTCAGGCAGTAACCACTCTCTGAGTAAAAAAAACCTTCCTCTAATATCACCCTTGAACTTCCCACCCCTTACCTTAAAGCCATGTCCTCTTGTATTGAGCAGTGGTACCCTGGGGAAGAGGCACTGGCTGTCCACTATCTATTCCTCTTAATATCTTGTACACCTCTATCATGTCTCCTCTCATCCTCTTTCTCTCCAAAGAGTAAAGCCCTAGCTCCCTTAATCTCTGATCATAATCCATACTCTCTAAACCAGGCAGCATCCTGGTAAATCTCATCTGTACCCTTTCCAATGTTTCCACATCCTTCCTATAGTGATGTGACCAGAACTGGACACAGTACTCCAAGTGTGGCCTAACCAGAGTTTTATAGAGCTGCATCTGAATGGGCAGGTAAGAAAATCTAGCACTGTGTTTGCAAGTGCCCCTTGTCCCACTCCTCAGTTAAATAATAGAGGAAAGAGCAGGTTGCTTTACTAGTCCTATTAGTTGTGATTACTAAGAACTGTATCGAGGTTGTTGCCAGCATGACAATTCCAGCTACATTGTTAATTAATTCCATCAAGATCACAGAGCAAAGATAGAAACAAACCCGTGAAAGAAACAAAATAAATCATTAATTCTTACAGCATGTTGTTCAATGGCCTTATCACATCACTGATATCAGACTCAAGTAATTCAATTATTTCAGCTTTGAGGCAATGACTTAAGACCTTTGTTCTCTTTTTAAGATTTGGGCTGTTTACTCTCAGTCTCATGCTGAGCAAATCTATTAAAGGCACCAATGGGAAATATAAAGCAACAAATCTGAATTAACTCACTTTGGATGCTGAACAAAATCTCAACAGAAGGCTCACGAACATTACCACCATCAGGCTCCTGAACCTGGGGGAATAATTTCCATTACTCCAACACTGAACCAATTCCAGTCTATGGATTCACTCTAGAACTCATGTTCCTAATATTTATTGTTTTTTCTTTTTGTGTTTACATAGTTTGTTGCCTTTTGCACATTGGTTGTTCGTCTCTGTCATGTGTGGTTCTTTGTTCACCCTATGATGGTTCCATCTATCTGTGAATGCCCACAAGGAAATGAATCACTGGAGACATGTACTTTGAACTTTGAATTCATTTGGTCAGCAAAGAGTAACCAACGGAATTCCGAGGAAACGTCTACTTCAGCATTTCTTTTAGCAATAATAGTTTACAACAAATATTGTAGGGGAAATTCCTAATTGCACTGCTCTCATGCCCTGTCTCAATCCATATAATTAAAGTGTCCCCAACTTCAGGAATGAGGAGGGAGTGCAAACCTTCTAGATGTATCCTGAAAACAGCCTGTTAAACACGTCTTTGTTGAAATTTAATTCTATATGTCACTGGTTGCCAAAACACTTACTTTAAAAACAGTCTATACAGAAAAACGGCAGGTCTTTTAGAATGGAAGACGCAGCTTTTGCTGCATGCGCAGGTGCTTGAACGACTGGGTCTCATCAATAGAAAGCAGAAACATGAAACACAACAGATGTTGTCAAAGACACTCAGCCTCCAGGCAGCATTTGTGGGGGAAAAGCTCATTTTTAATTACGATTCTTTGTCAAGACAGAAAACTGTGTAGTAATGTAATGTATTTATGTACGAGGACAAGAGTAAAGTAGTGTAGGCTCAGCAGATGAAAGGGAACGGGAAGGAAGTTGTTGAACAGCAGTCTCGTATGTGGCTGACTTAGCTTTTTAAAAAAAAATGTAACCATAATCTAGTGATGACAAGCTCTCACATGCCTCTTAACCCCTCTGTTGCAAATGACTGCATTCTCCTTGGTGTTTTAATTGCAGACAGTTTAAAAAAAACAGGATATGACTACCATGACGCATGTCACAAGGTGCTGAACAGAACGAGTTTCCAGTTTCCTCCTCAAAACTACTGTCTCAGACAGGTGTAGAATCATAGCCACAGAGTCATAGAGCAGTAAAGCACAGAAACAGGCTCTCTCGTCCATTTCAAAACCATTTAAACTACCTCCTCCCATCAACCTGCATTGCGACCGTAGCCCTCCACATCCCGACTATCCACGTATCTATCCAAACCATCTGTTATTTTTTCAGCTGGTCCAGATCCCTCTCCAAGCCATGATAGCCTTTCTCGCTGTCCACTACACCCCCAATCTTGGTGTCTTCTGCAAATCCACTGATTCGGTTGACCACACTATCATCCAGATCGTTGATACAGATTACAAGCAACAGTGTGGTGGCATTAAACCAATTCAACAACATCGGGTGCTGATTTAATCTCCACTAATAGGTCTTTGCAGATTGGGTTAAAGATCAATCACTACATAGCTTCTTCACTAATTTGATGCCTATGGGGGGAGAAGGGTACAGCATACATTATGGAAATAGTCTAACAAGTCAGAAATAGGAGAGAGGAAATCTAATAATCTAAATGTAGCAATTGTAAACTTAATAGCAGGTGGCCTCATTCAGAACTCTCACACAAGATTCAGCAAAATACCTATCATGAAATTGCATTCTGGGCCAGACAGATCAGTGACTTCCAGAATACTTAGGACATGAGCAGTAAATACTGCAATGTCAATCTCACTAAATAAAAAATATCTGGCGCCCATAGGGTATCTCAAAGCTCTTTACAACCAAAGATTTAGATTTGAGGTGCACTTGCTGCTTTGAGGGTAAATGCACACAATAGTTGCACACATTACAGGCCCACTAAAAGAATGATATGGATGATTGTTACAGGAGTCTCGGGAACTGCACCCCCAGGCTTAGGAACAGTTATTACCCCTCAACCATCAGGCTTTTGAACCAAAAGGAGATAACTTCCTTTGCTCCATCATTGAAATGCTCACAGCCTATGGACGCACTTTCAAGGACACTTCATCTCGTTTCTCTCTCTTTTTACATTTGTACTGTTTGTTGATTTTTCTTCCACAATGGCTTTTGTCCATCTTATTGTATAGTTGTTTGTTGATTCTGTTGTGTACCTTGTATTTACTGTGATATCTTGCAAGAGTTGCATGTGGTAACATATATTACCTTAAATTTTGAACTTTGCTGGGAAGGATGAAGAGAAGCAAATAACAGTGAGATGGTTCTCTTGGGGTACAGGAATAGAGAGACTTGGAATGATACACACATTGTGTACAAGATGATGAGAGGCACTGATCATGTGGATAGTCGGAGGCTTTTCCCAGGGCTCAGATGGCTAGCATGAGAGGGCACAGGTTTAAGGTGCCGGGGAGCAGGTAGAGAGGAGATGTCAGGAGCAAGTGTTTTTTTTTTTACACAGCGAGTGGTGAGTGCATGGAATGGGCTGCCAGCAACGGTGGTGTAAGCGGATACATTAGGGTCTTTTAAGAGACTCCTGGTTAGTTACATGGAGCTTAGAAATATAGAGGGCTATGGGTAACCCTAGGTAATTTCTAAGGTAAGGACATGTTCGGCACAGCTTTGTGGGCCGAAGGGCCTGTGTTGTTTCTATAAAAAGTTGCAGGAGCAGGTAATGTTCATGGTCTCTTCCACTACTGCCATCAGGAAGGTGGTACTGGAGCCTCAGGGCCCACACCTCCAGGTTTAGAAACAGTTATTACCTCTCAACCATCAGCCCCTTAACCAGAGAGGATAACTTCACTCACTCATCATTGAAATGCTCCCACAATCTATGGATTCACTCTTAAGGACTCTTCATCTCGTGTTCTTGATATTTATTATTATTATTAATTTTTGTATTTGCACAGTCTGTTGCCTTTTACACACTGGTTGAACATCCAAGCTGTGCAGTATTTCATTGATTCTATCATGGATTTATTTGAGTATGTTCACAAGAAAATTTATCTCAGAGTTGTATATACAGTGCCTATAAAAAATATTCAGCATCTTTGGGAGTTTTCATGTTCTATTGTTTTACAGTAGTGAATCACTGTGCAACTAAATTGGCTTTTTGACACCAATCGACAGAAAAAGACCAGTGCCAAATTGAAAACAGATCTCTACAAAGTTAGCTAAATCACAAATATAAACCACAAGATAATTGATTGCCCAAGTATTCTCTCCCCCACCCACTGAATATGACACACCAAATCATCACTGGTGCAGCCAACTGGTTTTAGAAGTCATGTAATTAGTTAAATGGAGATCTATGTTTGGAGACCTGTGTGCAGTCAAGGTGGAGTATAAATACACCTGGATCCGGAAGGTCCAACTGGTGGTGAGTCAGTATCCTGACAAAAACTACACCATGAAGACAAAAGAACACTCCAAGCAACTCCACGTAAAGGTCATTGAAAAGCACAAGTCAGGAGACGGATACAAGAAAATTTCTAAGTTACTGAACATTCCTTGGAGTACAGTTAAGTCAATCATCAAGAAATGGAAAGAGTATGGTGGAATTAGCTGTAAATTTGCCTAGAGCAGGCTGTCCTCAAAAACTGAGTGATCGTCCAAGAAGGGACTAGTGAGGGAGGCCACCAAGAGACTGTGACAACTCCGGAGGAGCTACAAGCTCAGATGGGAGAGACTGCGCATACAACAACTGTTGCCTGGGTGCTTCGCCAGTCTCAGCTTTATGAGAGTGTGGCAAAGAGAAAGCCACTGCTGTAAAAAAACTCACATGAAATCTCGGCTAGAGTTCGCCAGAAGGCATGTGGGAGACTCTAAAGTCAACTGGAAGAAGGTTCTATGGTCTGATGAAACCAAAATTGTGCTTCCTGGCCATCAGACTAAACACTATGTTTGGCCTAAGCCAAACACTGCACATCATCAAAAACACATAACCCCTACCGTGAAGCATGGTGGTGACTGCATCATGCTGTGGGGATGCTTCATTGCAGCAGCCCCTGGAAGGCTTGTGAAGGTAGAGGGTAAAATGAATGCAGAAAAACACAGGGAAATCCTGGAGGGAAACCTGATGCAGTCTGCAAGTGAACTGTGACCTGGGAGAAGATTTGTTCTCCAACAAGACAATGACCCAAGCACAAAGCCAAAGCCAAAAAGGAATGGCTTAAAAACAACAAAATTAATGTCCTGGAATGGCCAAATCAGAGTCCAGACCTCAATCTCATTGAGAATTTGTGTCTGGACTTGAGAAGGGCTGTTCACTCATGATCCCCATGCAATCTGACAGAACTTGAGCAGGTTTGTAAAGAAGAATTGGGAAAAAATAGATGTGCAAAGACGTCTAGATGTGCAAAGCTGATAGACCTATTCACACAGACTCAAGGCTATAATTGCTGACAAAGGTTCATCTACGAAATACTGACCAGAAGGGGATGAATACTTATGCAATCAATTATTTTGTGTCATATATTTGTAATTAATTTAGATAAGCCTCATTCAAATAGAAGAATGTTACACAGAAGTGTTGGCTTGGTTGTCCTTAACAGGGATTTATAGTTTAAACCGCTCTTCAGCAGAAGGTATCATTGTAGATGTGTACCTCATTTTTCATAACATGTTCATTACTACTACTACTTCAAGCATTAAGCCATAAACAGTAGCTTGCCAGAGTCCTCTGTCCTGGGCCAGTCTTTCGAGCGGTCCCTAGGCGTAGCCCTTCTTCGAAGATTCTTCCTCTCCCAGGAATGAGGTCTTTGGAGCTTCTGTTGGTATTTCTGTAGCCTACATTTTTACTGGATGGGATTGCTAGCCCCAGGCCCAACCCTCCTCCTTTTGCCGCTGGATCTGAGACTGTCCATGTTGGAGTTAGTATGTTCATCACAATTGAACGATATTTTGAGTGCAGTTGAAGAGAAAGCAAATCCTTTCTCACTTTGGAAAACTTTCCTCTCATTGCTCAAATAATTGTCTTGATGTTTGCCAACGATTGAAAACGATTCATTTTTAATAGAAATTGTAATTATGACCAAAAAGAGTGGGAAATTTTTACCCGCATTTCTGGGGTGTTACACTCAAGATGAGCTAAAATCTAAGTGCTCACCACAAAGATTCTGGTTGGTTCAGTGCAGTCATAAGACTACACAATGCAATCTTATTTATCACGATTCCGCTGTAATCACTGAAGTACTGCTTATCTTTCACCTTTGATCTTTCACATTTCAACATTAAGCACATTTATAAAGAGCACTGGGAAAAGAAAGCAGCCTCTGTCAGCAAAGCCATGCTCTCTTCTCGTTACTAACATCGGGCTACCGATACAGGAGACTTGGGTCCAATGCTACCAGGTTCAGATACAGTTATCACCCAACAACCATTATAGGCTCCTGAACCAGTGTGGGTAATTTCATTCACGTCAACGCTGAACTGATTTCACAACCTATCAACTCACTTTCAAGGACTCTGTAACTTTGTATTATGTAGTAACACTTTTTAAATTATTTGCACAATTTGTCCTCTTTTGCACATTAGATATTTGTCAGACTTTAATTATACTTTTTTAATAAATTCTATTTCTTTATTTTCCTGTAAATGCCCACAAGAAAATTAATCTCAAAGTAGTATATGGCGATTATACACTGTACATCCTTTGATAATAAATTTACTTCGAACTTCGACCTAGACAATCATGACTGAGTTTTAGTGATTCACTCACAGCAATGAGGGAAACAAAATGGGGCCGCCACGTTCTCTATTACATATCCTGTATTTATATTAGCTACTCCACCATCTGAATACTCAGTTTTTCCAACTACCCCATCAAGCTTCTGGTCAGAAGATGAAAGTAAAAACTAAATATCAAACATGAAATGCTTTTAGTGAAATTATTGTGCCGGCTCAGGCCAGACATGGAACTCTAGCAACTGTATTATGATAAAAAAAAACTCACCATCTTTTTCCACCAACTTAAAGGGCTCAGAATCCCATCCATCTTCAATTTCAGCAGGCTGAACATCCAGATGCCCATAGATGCACACGGTCTTCTTGGCTGGGTCACTGCCCAGTGTGGCCAACAGGATTGGTGGAAGCGGAATCTTTGATCCATCAGGCAGCTAATTTAAAATTTTTTAAAAGTACAGAAAATTGTATTTGTATACAAAATGATATGCACTATTGATTACATGAAATGAACTGTTGATCCGTCAAGCAAGGATCTGTCCTGGTCCATTACAAGGAAAGCACAGCAGTGCCTCTACTTTCTTTGCAAAGATTTAGCAATATTATCTAAACCTCTAACAGACTTCTATAGATATGCAGTGGAGAATATATTGACGAGTTGCATCATGGCCTAGTATGGAAGCACCAATGCCCTTGAATGGAAAAGCCTACATACAGCACCGTCCATCCGCACATCTACATGGAGTGCTGTCACAGGAAAGCAGCATAAGTCATCAAGGACCCCCAGCATCCAGGCCACACTTTCTTCTCACTGCTGCCAGCAGCCTGAAGACCCAGCCAGTGTTTCAGGAACAGATATTACCCCTCAACTTATCCTCAGAGGGAATAAGTTCATTCAATTGCACCACTGAACTCTCCCCACAACTTATGGACTCACTTTCAAGGACTTTTCATCTCATGATCTCGATATTTATTGCTGTTTATTTATTATTATATCAGGTTGTACACTGTGGATATTTTCTGTTAATAAAAGGAACCATATGAATCATTCGATTTCTTTTTCCTTGTTTTTGTGTTTGCAGTTTGTGGTCTTTTGCACATTGGTTATGTGTCTGTCCTGTTGGGTGAGGTCTCCCATTGATTCTACTGTGCTTCTTGTATCACTGTGACGGCCAGCAAGCAAATGAATTTGAGGGTTGTATATGATAATAAATTTACTTTAAACTTTGAGGCAAGTGGGCTGCTGGTCACAGCTGGGAAATCTTAACACAATATTCAACACTTTTGATAAGAAAATAAGAAAATTTGAAATGATGAAAGACTGAAAGAAATTTCCAAAGCACATCATATACAGAGGAGATTATGCAGATGCAGGAAATCCAGACTGCCATACGTAAAATACTGCAGGAGCTCAACAGGTCAAGCAATATCAATGGAGAGAAACGAAGAGCTGATGTTTCAAGCCGATACCCTTCATCAGGACTGTGAAGGGGGGGCAGCTAGAATAAGAAGGTGGGGGGAGGCAAAGGAGTACACGCGCTAGAAGGTGATAGTTGAAGCCATATTGGTGGGGGAGGTGAGGATGAAGTGAGAAGCTGGGAGGTGATAGATGGAAAAGGTAAATGGTTGAAGAAGGAATCTGATAGGAGAGGAGAGTCGGCCATGGGAGAAAGAGAAGCAGGACAGGCATCAGTGAAGAGGCAAGAGGAGAGCCAGATTGGGGAATGGAAGAGGAGGGAAGGGGTAGGGGGAAAAATTATCAGAGGTTAGATAAATCGATGTTCATGCCATCAGGTTGGAGGCTGAAACCAGGGGAGGGGCAAGGCAGGTAGGTGGGGGAGGGGGATGAAGTGAGAAGATGGGAGGTCATAGGTGGAGAGGATAAAGGGCAGAAGAAGCATATCCTCTGTTAGATCTCACCATTTGTTGCCCGTTATCGGCCAGCTCCACTGATCCACCCAGTTTCTCTATCTCCTTGCCGACGAACTCCACCATTCTGATAGTTTCGCTTCTCTTCTCGGGCAACGCGGACACACTCTGTATTGCCACCCATTCTGCGAGGCGCTGGGGAAACAAATCCAATTTGTTTATAAAGCTGTCTTCACACTTTCATAGATCACAGAAAGAGAGCATTGCTCTTCCGCTTGGTTTGTATCGAGACATGAGGCAGTTCATTTAAAAAAAATAATACCAAAGCAGCTGCATCATGGCCTGCTATGGAAATTCCACTGCACACGGATGCAGGAGGCTTCAGAGGCTAGTGACAGCATCTACAAGAGGCAATCTGTCAGCAGTGTAACTCAATACCCCAACCACAATAAATAACTTTCAACCTTGGAGGTTAGACAGCGCTGTCCATCTTACCAGTATTTCAGATCATTGTGCACGAGGGTCAGTTAGTGCATATCATTTGCATGATTATTTCAAATTCACGTTAACCAGTCAAATGCAGTGTGAAAACAGCAGAAGAAATGGAAAGCAACTACCAAGCATTCTATTCGGTAGTTACCGTAATACAGGACATTATACTACTAAATATTTAAACAATGCCGCTTACTAAGATTCAAATAAGCCTATGTTTGTATTTGGCTGGAACTGCAAGACTGCTAACGGAATTACCAAAAAGAACACCCAACTCTGTCTCGTGGTCATTTCTAAGGATTATGCCTCTAGGATCCTGATACGAAGTGATAATTTACAAATACAGGTATCCCCCGCTTTATGAAAGTTCGCTTTATGCCTCTTCGCTTTTACAAAAGACCTACATTAGTACCTGTTTTCATTAACCGAAAGAAACCTTAAGAGGATTTTCACTTTTATGAAAAGGCGAAACGTGAAAATAGCGTTCAGTGTTTGTTTTGCAGCGAGCCATTACTGTATAGAGGCAGCGTGCACCCCGAGCAGCGCCGCCAAGCCCCTTCCCCGAGAACTACACAGCATCAAGCCGCCATAGCTTAGAAACGTGTCTGTGAGCACCTGTGCTTTATCTCGGTGTATTTTGTGCTTCCGTTAGCGAGATGTGTCCTAAGGTATCAGAAAAGCCTAAGTGAGTTTGTAAGGGTGTTATGCTTAGCGTAAAACTGGACGTAATTAAGCATTTCGATCGTGGTGAATGGAATTAAGATATTGTGCGTGCACTGAACTTGCCTGCGTCCACCATTCGCACTATTTACACGCAGAGGGAAAGAATCTTGAAAGCTGCCGATGTTACTATTGGTTCTGCTGGTAGCAAAGTGGTCTCTTTTAATCGGCATCTAATAATGGATAAAATGGAAAGTCTATTTCTTGAGTGGATTGATGGGTGAACAAAGCGTGGTGTTCCATTAAGTTATCTTATATTTATAGAGAAATCAGTCAATCGTTTTAATAAGCTGAAACAGAAAGCACTGGACGATGGTGATGAAAGTGTTGCGAAAGTGGAATTTGAACGCAGTCATGGGTGGTTTGATCGGTTACTCAGGCGAGGGCAGCTTCATAGTTTAACTTTTACTGGAGAGCCTCTACTAGTGTACCATTCAGAAAATCCAAGCGCACTTAAAGACATTGATAAGAAAACACTTCCTATTGTGTTCCATTCACATCCAAGTGGTTGGAATACCCAAGTGATTTTTTCTGAGTGAATATGTTAGTCCTTTTGTTAACAAATACTGTAGAGAAAATATCCTCGATAATAGGTGTCTTGTGATTGTCAATAATTGTGCTGCCCATTCACCTATTATTTTAGGTTTTATGTGTTATTTGGTTTGATTTGGTAGGTTATTTTTTGGGTCTGGGAATGCTCAAAAACTTTTCCCATATAATTTAATGGTAATTGCTTCTTCGCTTTACGTCACTTCGGTTTATGAAAGGTTTCATAGGAACACTTTAGTTTCGGATAGCGGGGGAAACCTGTAAATGGAAGAATATAAAATTAACTAGAAAACAACAGTTTTGCCATTTTTGAGAGATGTGGTTTCAAGAGGTCACTAATTTCAAAGCAGGGGTTCAGCTGGATGTCACCCTGAAGTAGAAGACAATATTTTAGAAACAAGAGAAAATCTGCAGATGCTGGAAATCCAAGCAACACACACAAAATGCTGCAGGAACTCAGCAGGCCAAGAGTAGGAAAAGAGTATAGTCAACGGTTTGGGCTGAGAGCCTTCAGCAGGACTGGAGGAAAAAAGATGAGGAGTCAGAGTTAGAAGGTGGGGTGGGGGAGAGAAGGGAGAAACACTGGGAGGGGCAGGGAGGAGAGGTGAAGTAAAGAGCTGGGAAGTAGATTGGTGAGAGAGATACAAGACTAGAGAAGGGTGAATTCTAGTAAGAGAGAACAGAAGACTACAGAAGAAAGAAAAGGGGGAGGAGCACCAGAGGATGGCAATAGGTAGGCAAGGAGATAAGGTGAGAGGGGGAAAAAGGGATGGGGAATGGTGAAGGAGGGGGGCGTTACCGAAAGCTCAAGAAATCCATGTTTTTGTTATCAGGTTGGAGGCTGCCCAGACAAAATATAAGGTGTTGTTTCTCCAACCTAAGTGTGGCTTCATTGCAACAGTAGAGGTGGCCATAGACTAACATGCCAGAATGGGAACAGGAAGTGGAATTAAATGGGTGGCCATTGGGAGATCCCACTTTTTCTGACAGATGGAGTGTAGGTGCTCAGTGAAGTGGTCTCCCAATCTATATCAGGGCTCACTGATATACAGGAGGCCACTCTAGGAGCACCAGATACAGTAGATGACCCCAACAGACTCAAAGGTGAAGTATCACCTCACCTGGAAGTACTGTTTGAGGACCTGAATGGTAGTGAGGGAGGTGGTTTAGGGGAAGGTGAAGCACTTGTTCTGCTTGCAAAGTGAAGTGCCAGGAAGAAGGTCAGTGGGGAGGGACAAATAGACAAGGGAGTCATGTAGGGAGTAATCCCTGTGAGGGGGGGAGGGAAAGATGTGCTTGGTGGTGGGATCCTGTTGGAAATGGCAGAAGCTATAGAGAATTATATGCTGGATGCTGACACTGATGGGGGGAGGGGTTGTAGGTGAAGTCGAGAGGAACTATTGTCGTGATTTCTCGTGCCCCACAAACGACCAGGAGATGCAGAAGATTCTTCAAGAAGTATTAAACTTTAATTTGCAAATCAAAGCTGAGACAGTCATTGATTGCCCACCGATCCTTGTACATAGCATTTTTTATAGTAATCTCCTGGTTTAGTTGCATTAGCATATCCAATCAGTCTACAGTTGCGTATCACAAGTACATCCGCCACTATTGTTTCTACCCATTGACTTAATCATGTTCTAATCTACATCTCTTAGCTACCTCTCATTAACACACCATTATAATCTACATCTCTTAGCTAGCCTCTCATTAACACCCCATTATGTTCTACATTCTTAAGATCTCATTCTCCCACTAAATTGGATACATGCATAGCAAATGGCAAACTCAAAGCTGACTACATAGTTTTGGTTACACAGCAAACAATGCAACTTTTATACTCCAATACTATCGCTGGTAGTGGCGGAGGATAGGGTGAGGACAAACACCTGTGAAATGGAAGAGATGTGGTTGAGGGCAGCATTGATGGTGGAGAAAGGGAAACCACTTTCTTTGAAAAAGGAAATCTCCTTTGTTCTGGAATGAAATTCCTCATCCTGACAGCAGATGCAGTGGAGACAGAGGAATTGAGAGAAGAGGATGGTGTTTTTACAAGTAACGGTGGGAAGAGGTAGCTGTTTATTTTTATAATAGACATCAGTAGATAAGCTGTCTCTAGAGATACTGATAAAGAGATCGAGAAAGGGTAGGGAAGTATCAGAAATGGACCAGGTAAATTTGAGGGCAGGTTGAAAGTTGGAGGCAAAGTTGATGAAGTCGATGAGCTTGACAAAGGTGCAGAAAGCAGCACCAATGCAGTCATCCATGTAGTGTAGGAAAAATGGGGATGACACCAGTGTAGTGTTGGAGCATATACTCTTCAACTTTGCTGACAAAAAGGCAGGCATAGCTGGGACCCATGCGAGTACCCATGGCTACACCTTTTGTTTGAAGGAAGTGGGAGGAGCCAAAGGAGGAATTATTTCGAGTGAGGGAGGACAAGTTCCACTAGAGGGAGCAGAGTGGTGGTGGAGGGGAACTGGTTGGGTCTGGTGTCCAGAAAGAAATGGAGAGCTTTGAGGCCTTCCTGGTGGAGGATGCAGGTGTATAGAGACTGCCCATCCATGGTGAAAGTAAGATGATCGGGGCCAGGGGACTTGAAATCTCTGAAAATATCAAGAGCATGTGAAGTGTCATGGAGGTAGGTAGGAAGGGATTGAACCGGGGGGGATAAAACTGAGTCAAGGAATGACAATTAATTCGGTGGGGCAGGCACAAGCTGAAATAATGGGTCTACCTGGACAGGCAGGTTTGTGGACCTTGGGTGGGAGGTTGAAATGGGAGGTGTTGGGTGCTGGAACTGAGGTGGGTGGCAGTGGATGGGAGATCTCCAGAGTTAAAAAGGGAGGTGATGGCATGGAAGACAATGGCCTGGTGTTCCTTAGTGGGGTCCTGTTCAAAGGGTAAGTTGTTGCCGGGTCTCCACAAGCTAGAAGTCAGTATGCCAGACTACTACAGCACCCTCCTTATCTACGGGTTTGATGGCGAGGTTAGGATTGGTGAGGATGGAATGGACAAAAGTGCGCTCAGAAGGAGTGAGATTAGAATTGGAGAGTGAGTGAGTTGAGATGCTTGATGTCCCGTCGGCAGCTGGCAATGAAAAGATTCAGAGCAGGCAGAAGACCAGAGCGGGGTGTCCAGGAAGAGGAGGAGGGTTGAAGACAGGAGAAGGGGTCATCGGTGTGAGTTGGAGAGTCCTTGCCAAAGTAGTAGGCTCAGAGACAGAGGAAGCAGAAGAAGAGCTCAACGTGACGGCAGGCATGGAACTCATTGAGCTGTGGATGCAGGGGGACAAAGGTGAAGCCCTTACTGAGGACAGAACATTCTGCCACAGAGAGGGGAAGGTCAAAGGGAATTGTGAAGACCCAGCATGGATGAGAGCTGGAATCAGAGGGGGGAAGGAGGTTGGGTACTGTATGAGGAGGGAAGGATTGGGGTGTTCAGGGAAGGTGGAGTGAGAGGAAGATGGAGGAAGATTGGCGACAGTATTTTAGAACCACTTCCTTAAGCTGCCCTGATGCACCATACGGCTTTCATGGAGAACTGTCATTGAAATGCAATGTTATGTAGAAAGACAGTAATTAAGCAGAATGCTTACTATATATACTGGAAAGATCTGCAAATGTTTGCCAACTATGCTGACCTAGGGTGTGTGGAAAATAATGTCCTTTGAAATTTGAAACCAGATTTGATCTGAGAGCCAAGTTCAAATAAGAGTTTGTGTCACTTTGAAAAATCTTTTCTTCAATGACAACTTCTAAACTTCTAATATTTTACTCACAATGGGAGCTGCAATGGTAAAGGCCCCAGCTCCATCAAGTGTGTCGTAACACACTCCACAGATTCAATCCTAGAGTTTGCCTTGCTACTTCCAGATTATAGACTCAGCCGCAGAGGCTGTTTTAAGGATTACTTTGTTATATCTGTCAGAGCCCTCAATAGAAACTAGCAACAAAGCCAATCCTCTATCTACCCCACCTCCTTAACCAGTATTATATACATACATCTTCAGCAATATCATTACTATGCAGCAGGTTGTCACAGACAATCTCCCTTTTTAAAATAATACATGGATACATGA
Source organism: Hemitrygon akajei (assembly GCF_048418815.1). Lineage (NCBI taxonomy): Eukaryota > Metazoa > Chordata > Chondrichthyes > Myliobatiformes > Dasyatidae > Hemitrygon > Hemitrygon akajei. The sequence continues at coordinate 134,650,066 of NC_133124.1, read as the reverse complement.
GTAGTAAACATGAGGAGCTGATACATTTAAAAATAGATTACTGCTGTAGAACTGCACTCTACTTATGGGGTCATCTGTTTCTCGGAAAGGGGTCTTCATTAAACATTACACTGAACAATACAGGCAAGTTCAAGTGATTAACACTAATAAAACACTTTGAATATTATCTTGCCCCATTATTAACAGGGAAAAATGCTTAGAGCACAGTAAAGGAAAAGCAGTTACCTTCCAGTGGTGAATAGATTAACAGTTACAAACTGCAGGAAAAACAACAAACACTTACTGTTACGTACAACTCTTGATTGTCATCTATGTACTTGAAAAGCTTCGGGAGATATGCCATTGCCCTGGTGAGCAGACTTCAGCGGTGGTTCTGAAAGCAGGAAGAGTTGTGCTGAGTGATGCTTTGAACTTTGCAACTGCTTGCTTTATAAGGAGGGCCTGGTAGTCTTGAAACTCCACCCTTCAAATACCACAGCACATTAGATAGACTGAATACGTGCCTTGAGCAGTGGTGCAGGAAGAAGTCACTAACATTCCTGGCTATTAGAACCATTTCTGCATGAGGTGGGACAGTAGAATCTGTCCATCGTCCAACAATCTCTTCAACTCAGCATTAGGGCAGGGTCCTGCACCACTGCTCAAGGCACATATTCAGTCTAATGTGCTGTAGTATTTGAAGGGTGGAATTTCAAGGATGGGAAACAACTTCCTCCCCCAGGCCATGAGATTACTGAAATCCCTGTCATAAGAAGCAGCAGTAGTGTTATACTATTTACTTTTTAACTTGCATATAACAATTCATTTGTGGCAATATTACTTTGTTGTGTGTGAGTTCTACATACTGTGTTGTGCCAAGGAACTATGATCAAAGCTCCGGGGGTATTATTTTGTTGGCCAGAAAGAATGACAATCTTCAAATCAGTGAATTCAAATGAATCAAGGACAGTGGAAGCAGTCTTTGTTCTTGCCGTGTGTTTGGGGGATGGAGGCTGCCATTTTGTGCATTTTGTGAGCTTGACATGCTGGACTTGATTAGTGTTTTAAAGAAGATACAAAGACTTCAGGTAATTTGCTGGACTGAAGGTCATTTCCAAATAAGGAGTTGTTTGTGAGGTGTTCTTTGGTTGGCTATAACATGCAGACTTGTGAATGCCTGAGGTGATTCAAGCTCATTGCTGACTGAGAACAAAGAGCCATGAGTCAGCAACTGTCCCTTGATGGGAAGAGGACAATAGATGGACGCTGCTTTGGACCAGAGCCAATGACCAGGTGTTAAAGGTCTGACACATGACCTGCTGAAGGACACAGCCACCCCTGGAGGGTGTCAGAGTGCGGATTTTTTCCTTGAGCAGACCATTCATTCTTTCAATTAAGCCCGATGCCTGGGGGTGGTGGGGTATATGGAACAGCCATGAGATCCCCGCCTCAGCCAAGTGTGAGCCCTGATCGGATTGTACCTCCCATGGGACACCATAGAGAGAGGAGAGGTGCTGTAATCCTCTGATGGTGCCGTTCTGGTCGGCCCTCTCACAGGGCACCGCCACCAGGACACCCGAGTATGTGTCCACCGTCGTGAGGACATACTGCTTCTTATTCTGTCGCGGGAGCGGTCCAATATAGTCGATTTGCCATACCTGACCCGCTCCCGTGCCGCGATGAATGTGGCCCGGTGGCCCCATCGGCCAGTCCCGCGGCTTGACTTGCTGGCAGATGGGGCAGTTATCTACAGATGTTTTACATTGATCGAGTGTCAAGGCGACACCGAATTGTTCAGCCCAGCGCCGCGTGCCATCGGCCCCTAAGTGGCCACCTTTGCGGTGTGCCCACGCAGCTAGTGTACTGGGGTCTGTGTGCCCACACAGCTAGTGCACTGGGGTCGGTGTGCCCACGCAGCTAGTGCACTGGGGTCGGTGTGCCCACGCAGCTAGTGCACTGGGGTCGGTGTGCCCACGCAGCTAGTGCACTGGGGTCGGTGTGCCCACGCAGCTAGTGCACTGGGGTCGGTGTGCCCACGCAGCTAGTGCACTGGGGTCGGTGTGCCCACGCAGCTAGTGCACTGGGGTCGGTGTGCCCACGCAGCTAGTGCACTGGGGTCTGTGTGCCCACGCAGCTAGTGCACTGGGGTCTGTGTGCCCACGCAGCTACTGCACTGGGGTCGGTGTGCCCACGCATAGTGCACTGGGGTCGGTGTGCCCACGCATAGTGCACTGGGGTCTGTGTGCCCACGCAGCTAGTGCCCTGGGGTCTGTGTGCCCACGCAGCTAGTGCCCTGGGGTCTGTGTGCCCACGCAGCTAGTGCACTGGGGTCGGTGTGCCCACGCAGCTAGTGCACTGGGGTCTGTGTGCCCACGCAGCTAGTGCCCTGGGGTCTGTGTGCCCACACAGCTAGTGCACTGGGGTCGGTGTGCCCACGCAGCTAGTGCACTGGGGTCTGTGTGCCCACGCAGCTAGTGCACTGGGGTCGGTGTGCCCACGCAGCTAGTGCACTGGGGTCTGTGTGCCCACGCAGCTAGTGCACTGGGGTCGGTGTGCCCACGCAGCTAGTGCACTGGGGTCGGTGTGCCCACGCAGCTAGTGCACTGGGGTCGGTGTGCCCACGCAGCTAGTGCACTGGGGTCTGTGTGCCCACGCAGCTAGTGCACTGGGGTCTGTGTGCCCACGCAGCTAGTGCACTGGGGTCTGTGTGCCCACGCAGCTAGTGCACTGGGGTCGGTGTGCCCACGCAGCTAGTGCACTGGGGTCGGTGTGCCCACGCAGCTAGTGCACTGGGGTCTGTGTGCCCACGCAGCTAGTGCACTGGGGTCGGTGTGCCCACGCAGCTAGTGCACTGGGGTCGGTGTGCCCACGCAGCTAGTGCACTGGGGTCGGTGTGCCCACGCAGCTAGTGCACTGGGGTCGGTGTGCCCACGCAGCTAGTGCACTGGGGTCGGTGTGCCCACGCAGCTAGTGCACTGGGGTCGGTGTGCCCACGCAGCTAGTGCACTGGGGTCGGTGTGCCCACGCAGCTAGTGCACTGGGGTCGGTGTGCCCACGCAGCTAGTGCACTGGGGTCGGTGTGCCCACGCAGCTAGTGCACTGGGGTCTGTGTGCCCACGCAGCTAGTGCCCTGGGGTCTGTGTGCCCACGCAGCTTGTGCACTGGGGTCTGTGTGCCCACGCAGCTAGTGCCCTGGGGTCTGTGTGCCCACGCAGCTAGTGCACCGGGGTCGGTGTGCCCACGCAGCTAGTGCACTGGGGTCTGTGTGCCCACGCAGCTAGTGCACTGGGGTCTGTGTGCCCACGCAGCTTGTGCACTGGGGTCTGTGTGCCCACGCAGCTAGTGCCCTGGGGTCTGTGTGCCCACGCAGCTAGTGCCCTGGGGTCTGTGTGCCCACGCAGCTAGTGCACTGGGGTCTGTGTGCCCACGCAGCTAGTGCACTGGGGTCTGTGTGCCCACGCAGCTTGTGCACTGGGGTCTGTGTGCCCACGCAGCTAGTGCCCTGGGGTCTGTGTGCCCACGCAGCTAGTGCCCTGGGGTCTGTGTGCCCACGCAGCTAGTGCACTGGGGTCTGTGTGCCCACGCAGCTAGTGCACTGGGGTCTGTGTGCCCACGCGGCTAGTGCACTGGGGTCTGTGTGCCCACGCAGCTAGTGCACTGGGGTCGGTGTGCCCACACAGCTAGTGCACTGGGGTCGGTGTGCCCACACAGCTAGTGCCCTGGGGTCGGTGTGCCCACACAGCTAGTGCCCTGGGGTCGGTGTGCCCACACAGCTAGTGCCCTGGGGTCGGTGTGCCCACGCAGCTAGTGCCCTGGGGTCTGTGTGCCCACGCAGCTAGTGCACTGGGGTTGGTGTGCCCACGCAGCTAGCGCACTGGGGTCGGTGTGCCCACGCAGCTAGTGCACTGGGGTCGGTGTGCCCACACAGCTAGTGCCCTGGGGTCGGTGTGCCCACACAGCTAGTGCCCTGGGGTCGGTGTGCCCACACAGCTAGTGCCCTGGGGTCGGTGTGCCCACACAGCTAGTGCCCTGGGGTCGGTGTGCCCACGCAGCTAGTGCCCTGGGGTCTGTGTGCCCACGCAGCTAGTGCACTGGGGTCGGTGTGCCCACACAGATAGTGCACTGGGGTCGGTGTGCCCACGCAGCTAGTGCACTGGGGTCGGTGTGCCCACGCAGCTAGTGCCCTGGGGTCGGTGTGCCCACACAGCTAGTGCCCTGGGGTCGGTGTGCCCACGCAGCTAGTGCACTGGGGTCTGTGTGCCCACACAGCTAGTGCACTGGGGTCGGTGTGCCCACACAGCTAGTGCACTGGGGTCGGTGTGCCCACGCAGCTAGTGCACTGGGGTCGGTGTGCCCACACAGCTCGTGCACTGGGGTCTGTGTGCCCACGCAGCTAGTGCCCTGGGGTCTGTGTGCCCACACAGCTAGTGCACTGGGGTCGGTGTGCCCACACAGCTAGTGCACTGGGGTCTGTGTGCCCACACAGCTAGTGCACTGGGGTCGGTGTGCCCACGCAGCTAGTGCACTGGGGTCTGTGTGCCCACACAGATAGTGCACTGGGGTCGGTGTGCCCACACAGCTAGTGCCCTGGGGTCGGTGTGCCCACGCAGCTAGTACACTGGGGTCGGTGTGCCCACACAGCTAGTGCCCTGGGGTCGGTGTGCCCACGCAGCTAGTGCACTGGGGTCTGTGTGCCCACACAGCTAGTGCACTGGGGTCGGTGTGCCCACACAGCTAGTGCACTGGGGTCTGTGTGCCCACGCAGCTAGTGCACTGGGGTCGGTGTGCCCACACAGCTCGTGCACTGGGGTCTGTGTGCCCACGCAGCTAGTGCCCTGGGGTCTGTGTGCCCACACAGCTAGTGCACTGGGGTCTGTGTGCCCACACAGCTAGTGCACTGGGGTCTGTGTGCCCACACAGCTAGTGCACTGGGGTCTGTGTGCCCACGCAGCTAGTGCCCTGGGGTCTGTGTGCCCACGCAGCTAGTGCACTGGGGTCTGTGTGCCCACGCAGCTAGTGCACTGGGGTCTGTGTGCCCACGCAGCTAGTGCACTGGGGTCTGTGTGCCCACGCAGCTAGTGCACTGGGGTCGGTGTGCCCACGCAGCTAGTGCACTGGGGTCTGTGTGCCCACGCAGCTAGTGCACTGGGGTCGGTGTGCCCACGCAGCTAGTGCACTGGGGTCGGTGTGCCCACGCAGCTAGTGCACTGGGGTCGGTGTGCCCACGCAGCTAGTGCACTGGGGTCTGTGTGCCCACGCAGCTTGTGCACTGGGGTCGGTGTGCCCACGCAGCTAGTGCACTGGGGTCTGTGTGCCCACGCAGCTAGTGCACTGGGGTCGGTGTGCCCACGCAGCTAGTGCACTGGGGTCTGTGTGCCCACGCAGCTAGTGCACTGGGGTCGGTGTGCCCACACAGCTCGTGCACTGGGGTCTGTGTGCCCACGCAGCTAGTGCCCTGGGGTCTGTGTGCCCACACAGCTAGTGCACTGGGGTCTGTGTGCCCACACAGCTAGTGCACTGGGGTCTGTGTGCCCACGCAGCTAGTGCCCTGGGGTCTGTGTGCCCACGCAGCTAGTGCCCTGGGGTCTGTGTGCCCACGCAGCTAGTGCACTGGGGTCTGTGTGCCCACGCAGCTAGTGCACTGGGGTCTGTGTGCCCACGCAGCTAGTGCACTGGGGTCTGTGTGCCCACGCAGCTAGTGCACTGGGGTCGGTGTGCCCACGCAGCTAGTGCACTGGGGTCTGTGTGCCCACGCAGCTAGTGCACTGGGGTCGGTGTGCCCACGCGGCTAGTGCACTGGGGTCTGTGTGCCCACGCAGCTAGTGCACTGGGGTCGGTGTGCCCACGCAGCTAGTGCACTGGGGTCGGTGTGCCCACGCGGCTAGTGCACTGGGGTCTGTGTGTCCACGCGGCTAGTGCACTGGGGTCTGTGTGCCCACGCGGCTAGTGCACTGGGGTCGGTGTGCCCACGCGGCTAGTGCACTGGGGTCGGTGTGCCCACGCAGCTAGTGCACTGGGGTCGGTGTGCCCACGCAGCTAGTGCACTGGGGTCGGTGTGCCCACGCAGCTAGTGCACTGGGGTCGGTGTGCCCACGCAGCTAGTGCACTGGGGTCGGTGTGCCCACGCAGCTAGTGCACTGGGGTCTGTGTGCCCACGCAGCTAGTGCACTGGGGTCGGTGTGCCCACGCAGCTAGTGCACTGGGGTCTGTGTGCCCACGCAGCTAGTGCACTGGGGTCTGTGTGCCCACGCAGCTAGTGCACTGGGGTCTGTGTGCTCATGCAGCTAGTGCACTGGGGTCTGTGTGCCCACGCAGCTAGTGCACTGGGGTCTGTGTGCCCACGCAGCTAGTGCACTGGGGTCTGTGTGCCCACGCAGCTAGTGCACTGGGGTCTGTGTGCCCACGCAGCTAGTGCACTGGGGTCTGTGTGCCCACGCAGCTAGTGCACTGGGGTCTGTGTGCTCACGCAGCTAGTGCACTGGGGTCTGTGTGCCCACGCAGCTAGTGCACTGGGGTCGGTGTGCCCACGCAGCTAGTGCACTGGGGTCTGTGTGCCCACGCAGCTAGTGCACTGGGGTCGGTGTGCCCACGCAGCTAGTGCACTGGGGTCGGTGTGCCCACGCAGCTAGTGCACTGGGGTCGGTGTGCTCATGCAGCTAGTGCACTGGGGTCGGTGTGCCCACGCAGCTAGTGCACTGGGGTCTGTGTGCCCACGCAGCTAGTGCACTGGGGTCTGTGTGCCCACGCAGCTAGTGCACTGGGGTCTGTGTCAGGGGTGGAAGTGGTGGCAGATGATATTTAGGCAGCCTGGTCCACAGCAGCGTTAAACGTTGCCTCTTCATTATCTTTCCGGGTGTGGGCATCCACATGGTGGACAGAAATTTTTCTGTGGGTAGCCTGGTCCCAAATGAAACACCAGTGGTGCTGTCCCCCGAGGGGACGTCCGTGTATTTCCCACCCCAGGTCTTGCCACCGGACCATCCACACCGCAATGCCGTTAGCTACTGCCGCCAGCTCGGCAAGTTGACTGGAAACCCCCTCCCCCTCGGTGGTTAAAATTTTACCCATGGCGGGATGAAGTGCTGCCGCTTTCCAAAATTGTTTACCCCTTTTCCAGTGGCTGGAGCCGTCTGTGAACCAGGCGTGCAGTTTGCTGTCGGGGTTGAGGGAATCGAAGGGTTGACCACAACATGCTGGGGAGGGTTGTTCACCTCGGGGATGTCCGGGGCAGGGTCCTGGGACTGGGGGAAAGCCATGACTTGTTCATGGAGTCGGCTGACCCCTTCAGGACTGGGCTCAGCCCGGTCCGCAATGTACCACTTCCACTTGACAATGGAGGACCTCTGGGCACGGCCCTCCTTGTGGGTAGAATCGGGGGACTTGACCCATCACATTATGGGGAGATGGGGGCGAAGGACGACAGGGTCGGTCCCTGTTTGGTGTTCTGTGGCGAGGAGCGCCAGGTAGCAGGCTGGTAGCTGGTGCTCGAAGGGGCTGTAGCGCACTGCCGCTTCAGGTAGGGACTTAGTCCAGAAACCGAGGGGAACTCTACACCCTGGGGTCTTCTACCAGAGGCTCCACTCGGCGACCGTCTTGCTCGCTGAGACCTGTTAACTAAAAAGGCAGACCCGCCTGGCGGGAAGAAAGTGGCATGGCTTGTTCCACCGCTAGTTTCGCCGTATCAAAGGCAGCCTGTTCCGCTGGCCCCCAGAGAAATGTGGAGTTTTTCCTGGAGATCCTATAGAGTGGCCGGAGAAGCATGGTCAAGTGTGGACTATGCTGCCGCCAATAGCCCAGGAGCCCCACGAATCTCTGTGTGTCAGTTTTATTCGAGGGGACGGCAAAATTTAAAATTTTATTTTTGGCGGCATCGGGCATGCTTCTGTGCCCGGAGTTCCATTGTACTCCGAGGAAAATGACACCCTGGCTGGGGCCCTGTATCTTTTCCATATTTATGGCCCAGCCCTGTCCCCTGAGGGATTCGATTAGCACGTGAAGGGCCTTTGACACAATGGTCTCAGAAGGGCCTTGGAGAAGAAAATCGTCTATATAATGTGTGATTGAAATCTCCGGTGGGAATTGGATGTTGTGTAAATCGCGGGAGACAAGGCCATGGCAGACTGTGGGGCTATGAATATAGCCTTGGGGCAGGCGATTAAATGTGTATTGTCTGCTGTCCCAAGTAAAGGCAAACTGGTCTTGGCTATCTGAGTGCAGGGGAATCAAGAAAAATGCATTCGCTAAATCGGCAACAGCGTACCAGGGTTTATGGGGTCGGCCTACGATGTCTTCAATAAGGGTGGCAATGTCAGGTACAGCAGCGGGGGGGGGGGGGGTGCAGCCTTGTTCAACTGCCTATAATCAACGGTCATCCGCCAGGAGCCGTTCCTCTTTCGGACGGGCCAAATGGGGCTATTGAAAGGCGAGGCAGTGGTTCTAATAATTCCCTCCCGTAACAGGGCTTGAATGGAGTCTGCGATTTCTTGGCGCCCCCCGGCACTCTGTTCTGACTGTTACAGATGATCTTGGAGGGAGGGGGAATAACAATTGGCTCCCACTCAGTCGCCCCAACGACAATAGTGGCTCGCGCGATGCCGAAGGTGAACTTGCCCGTTTGTTTCAAGTCATTGTCCCTTTAAAACATTGATCCCGAGGATACATTCCGGGGAGGAGGCAATAAGGACTTGTACACGTCTGGGGGAATGGTTGCCTATGGCTAGGCGAAGGGTGACCTCCCTAGTGGGTAAAAGGGAGCCCCCCAATCCCTCTATCTGCATGTCCGTACCCCTCCACAAGGCAGGATTGCCTGGGATAATCGTGTGCTGGGCGCCGGTGTCGACAATCGCCATCCACCTCTGTGTTTCCCTTTCCCCAATGTACTGTGACGGGTATATGTGGCCTCAGGTCCCCCGGGCGGGAAAGGGTGAGAGAGCAAATGCGCCGGGGCCCCTGGCCTTCATCCTATAGGAGGGGGGAAGAGGGCTGCCACGCCGGGGGTGAGGCACTTTGCTGGTGGAGGTGGGACATTTCCTGCCTGACGAGCTGTCTTGAGTTCTGCCTCGAGGGCCTTCGAGACAGTTTCAGGCAGGGAATGCGTGGAGGGTGGCTCGGTGTGGGTGGTCTTTTTGTAAGTAGTCTTCCCCCTGCAATGCTCCTTTCACAGGGCATATAGGTTGGGGGTGGGGATGCCATCTATCTGGTTACGATCCACTCCTGCACGCAGCAGGTCCGTGTACAGCTGCCTGTGTGTATATCTGAGAGGGATAGTGTCTAGGGCCCTTGTCTCGGTCTTCCGGACCTGCGTAGGTGCCCCCCTCTGCATATATTCTAATCCCTCCAGGAGGGTGATGGCATCCCGTACGGTCCTACTGCCAGCTGGTGCCATGAGGGGCAGGATTACCAACTTCAGATTGGGGCGCGGTAGTGACCAAGTATCCCGCTCGGGCACCGGTCACTCGTGTGTTTTCAAGGAAGTTACGGTCGCAGGCACCTTGATAGATGCCGTTGACCAGTGCCCATTCCCTGATAACCTGGGTGCCCTCACTGACCATACCCCATTGCAGGTGCCCATGTAGATCCCACTCCAAAAGTGTGGGATAGCGAGCTCGTACCGCGGTCACTACCCGATCCCACAGGGTTGTGCCGTCGCGGATTTCTGCTTGTGGTGCCCGCAGCGCATTGTTTATGCTCTGCTGGTCAGAGAGGCTTCCCAGGGCGCTTGCCTCCTGATGGGAGAGGCTGAGGTTGGGCCCCCCCTCGTCCCACAGCCGGAGCAGCCAGGCCACGAGGTGCTCACCTGGTCATTGGCGGTAGCGATCCGCCAACTGGGTCAGCTCCTTGGGGGAGAAGTCCCGGGTCTCCGTGGTCTCGGAGTGACTAGGGGAAGGTCTGGCTGTCTCCCCCTCGTTCCCTTCCTCCTTGCGGTGAACCTGGGACCGCGTGGTGATGGGTCGGGCATGTTGGAGCTCGGGTGAGAAGGGGGAAGGGTGGTTGTGGGACCTTGGTTCCTCGGGCACCCCCTCGTCGTCACTATCCAGCCAGATGCCCCCACCCCCAGCCATGCGTCCAGCTTGTCGCCACACTGGACTAAGGCTCGAATCTTTAATGGGTCCGGCTGCCAGCCAGACCGACGGGCTGCCCTGGCCTGCTGAAGTTTTATCAGGCGACAGGCAAGTTCAGTTCCCCTAACTTCAAGGTCATTGGCTCGGGCCTGGGCAGCCTGTGCTGCTTCCTTCAGCGTGCAACAACGCTGACTGAGGTCTTCAATTTCCCTGTCCTTCTGACCACACAAGTGCTGCAGGTGATCAGTAATTCTAACCTGGCGTCTCAGCAGGGACGCAAACAACCAGAAGGCACCCCTTTGACTCCCCTTGGCTTTGGGGAACCCTGATTCCTTCAGGAGGGAGACCACATGATGGCCCAACTTCTCTCCACGGGGCTCTAACTGCTGAGACCAGTCCACTGGTTTTCCGTGGTCTGCCAGCATGCTGGCCAGACTCTCAAATCCCTCCCTTTCATCAGCCCACCCAGGGATCTTATCCTGGGTTCCTGTACTGGCTTTCTTCCCCTTATTCCAGAACATTATCCCCTGTGCTTGTGTCCAGCCAAAACCTATGAGACCCTGCTCCGCAGCGCCAAATGTTGTGATGGAAAATAACTGATTCTTTAAGTCTCAACAGTAGAGGCCTGGACACACACAGTTTTAATAATAAGGAATTTCTTTACAAGGGGAAGTCGGGTCAACACAAGCAACTACAATACACAGGAAGCGGTGTGGGGACAGGGTACGGTTACACAAACAAAGAACAAGGAAAAAGCACTACAACAGCTATCCCCCCTTGACCTTGGATAGCTGCGGCTCCCTTACCAGGACAAACCATAGACCTTCCCAGACATAAATCAACGCACTTATCTTCAATGAGGTGGTCTGTAAGAGAGGACTAGCCAATGGCAAGTCTCACCTTTTAAAGCATGGGGCTGGGTGAGATAATCCAATTAAGGTGACCAATAATTTAGGTGTGCATTGATCAGTTGGGAGGGACCAAATGTTGATTGGCATGTGGTGTGTCCCCTGACCAGCCAGGTGGCAGTGCGTCTGTCACGTGGCTGGTATCTCTGGATACAGGCGGTAACTTCGAAGAATAACCATCGCAGACACAAGTGAGAAAAACCCTGCATGAACACGTGGAGAGTGAGTCGGGACCACGAGAAACAAGGAGCGCCCGGCCAGCGTAAATTCCTCCGCCCGAGTAATACCTTTACTATTCTTTGACTATCCAGGAGAGTCAGGGGTACTTAGCAGTTGTGCGCACAAGGTATTTAATGTATGAATTCACGTATTTGTTAGTTTGAACAATAAAGGTAATTGTCAGTAAATACTGATCTCTCTGTGCCTCACTCAGAATCGTTGGAAGAGGTAGAAGCGGTATCTCTCTTTCTCTTTCCCAACAATTTGCTAGTGCTGTTCAGTAGGGAATCCAAGCAGCAAAATAGAGGGATGCAATGCAGAGACAGAAGGTAAAGCCAGAAAACAGAAAAGCAAGAATGGAGTACAGAAATGTCAAATGTAAAGGACACAGGGGGTACGAGATTCTGAAAGGACATTAAGTGTAAGGGCACTTCATCCGAATGACCACAGTATTTGAAACAAGGTCAGTGAATGTATGGCACAAAGGGATAAGATTTAGAGGTCACTACAGAAACAAGGTGGACGGGTGGGGGTTGGAAATTAAGCATCCAAGGGTATCAAGTAATATTGAAGGACAGGCAGGCAGGTGAGGGAGATGGGGTGGTGCCCTTAATTAAGGATAAGATCAGGACGATATTGAGAAACAATATAAGAGTTAAGGAACAAAATGTTGACTCCATCTCAGTAGAGTTTAGGAATAGTGAAGGAAAATAAAATCACTGGTGGGAGTTGTCTACAGGCAACTGAATAATAACATTACAGAAATATCTGATTCATGTAAGACTAGAAAAGCAGTTGTCAATTTGCATGTATATAGATTGGGCAAATTTTGTTGATTGAGGCAGTCTTGAGGAGGACTTCATAGAATGCATTCATGATAGTTTTCTTGAACAGCATGTCAGTGAACCTATAAGAGAAAACGTCATCTTAGATCTGGTCCTGTGCGGAGACAGGCAAAATTAATGATCTTGTAGTATTGGAGTATAAAGTTGCATTGTTTGTTGTGTAACCAAAATTATGTAGTCAGCTTTGTGTTTGCTATTTGCTAGGTATGTATCCAATTTAGTAGGAGAATGAAATCTCTGTATTGTCTCTGTACTATTGAACACATCAGTGACTTTAAGAATGTAGCTAAATAAGAAGATAATGGTGTGTTAATGAGAGGCTAGCTAAGAGATAACTGTGGCCAGGGATGAGGTAACACCCTGGCCCAAAAAGTAGATTAGAACATGATTAAGTTAATGGGTAGAAACAATAGTGGCAAGTCGGGAGCTGATGTACTGGTGATACGCAACTGTAGACCGATTGGATATGCTAGTGCAACTAAACCAGGAGATTACTATAAAAAATGCTATGTAAAAGGATCGGTGGGCAATCAGTGACTAGCTCACTGACTGTCTCAGCTTTGATTTGCAAATTAAAGTTTAATACTTCTTGAAGAATCTTCTGCATCTCCTGGTTGTTTGTGGGGCACGAGAAACCACAACAGTAGTTAGAGATCCGCTTGAAAGAGTGATCACAGTATGAGTGAATTTCTGATACAAATGGAGGGTGCAAAAGTTCAATCTCTATGCCTAAATAAGGGAGACTACAATAGGATGGGGGGGGTGGGGGTGTTGCCAGTGTAGACTAAGAACACAATTTTTATGGTGGGACAGGTGAGGAACAATGGGAGACTTTCAAAAGAGCTTTCACAGTGTTTAACAGAAGTATATTCCAGTTAAAGGCAAGAACAGAAAGGGTGAGGCAGCCATGGATAACTAAGGAAATAAGGTGACATGAAACTAAAAGTTCAGGCATACTGAGTCAGCAAGAGTAGTGGGAAACTGAAAGATTGGGCAAACTTTAACAAAGAACCACTAAGCAAGCAATAAGGAAAGGGAAGATAGATTATGAAAGTAAACTAGCAAAATAATAGTAAAAGATTTTATAACTATATGAAGTCTAAAAGCAAAATAATAGTAAAAGATTTTATAACTATATGAAGTCTAAAAGCAAAATAATAGTAAAAGATTTTATTACTATATGGTTTAAAAGCAAAATAATAGTAAAAGATTTTATAACTATATGAAGTCTAAAAGCAAAATAATAGTAAAAGATTTTATAACTATATGAAGTCTAAAAGCAAAATAATAGTAAAAGATTTTATAACTATATGAAGTCTAAAAGCAAAATAATAGTAAAAGATTTTATAACTATATGAAGTCTAAAAGCAAAATAATAGTAAAAGATTTTATAACTATATGAAGTCTAAAAGGGTGGCCAAAGTAAGTGTGCAGTATATCTCTTGGAAGATGAGATGGGGGAACTAATATTGAGTAATGTGGAAATGGCCAAGGCCTTGAACAACTATTTTGTGCCGATCTTCACAGTGGAAGACACATCTAAAATGTCAAAGAGAGATGTTATAGCTACAATGGAAGGTGAGGACCTTGAAACGATTGCTGTCACTGAAGAGCTATTGATGAGAAAACTAGTGGGCCTGAAGGTAGACTAGTCTCTGGTCCTGATGGATCCCAGGATACTGAACAAAATGGCAGAAGTTGTGACATAGAAGGAGACACAGTTGTGATAATTCACCAAAATTCTCTTGAATTTGGGCAGGTCCCAGTGGGTTAGAACAGTGGTCCCCAAACCACCAGGCCGCAAAGCATGTGCTACCGGGCCATGAAGAAACGATATGATTTGGCGACAATGAAACGATATGAGTCAGCTGCACCTTTCCTCATTCCCTGTCACGTCCACTGTTGAACTTGAACGCACATGAGGTCATCAAGCGGTCATTAACCTACAACTAGTCGATGAGTCAAAAACAAACATCACTTGAGAGTTTCTTTGGAAGAGGTGGTAGGTGGCATAAAAGGCCTAACGATGATGATAACACAGAGACAGCTGAGCCGAGACTGCAAAAAAAATGAAAGCTTCCTTCAACAGAAAATATGAGTCGTACACAAAATATGGCTTTAATGTGACTGGTGACTTGCACGCTCCATGCCCCGTGTGTAAGATGTGGAGACAACCTGTCTAATGAGGCAATGAAGCCCTCAAAACTGCTTCGGCACCTTGAATTCAAGCGCCCTGAACTTAAAGACAAACCCGTTGAGTCTTTTGAGTGGGAAAAACGTGAGGAAGTGAGACAGAAGCAAGTGCTGAGAACTACCACCTCCACAAATGCTGCTGGTCTGAGAGCATCGTACTTGGCTAGCCATATTGCTAAGGCTAAGAAGCCTTTCACTGTTGCTGAAGAATTGATTCTGCCTGCTGCCAAGGACATGTGCCATGAACTGTTGGGAGAAGCTGCAGCTAACAAGATGGCACAGGTTTCTCTTTCAGCTACCAGTTTCAAGGAGAATCGAAGACATAGCGGAGGACATCAAAGCACAGCTGTTGGAACGGTTTACAAGTCACCATGGTATGCTATCCAGGTCGATGAGTCTACCGATGTTGACGACAAGGCAATAGTGCTGGTTTATGTGCGATATATATTTCAAGACGATGTGCAGGAGGATATGTTGTGTGCACTGCCGCTGCCAACACAACTGGGGCAGAACTATTCAAGTCTTTGAATGACTACGTCAGGCAAACTGAACTGGTCATTCTGTGTTGAAATATGCACAGACGGGGCTGCAGCTATGACTGGACGGCTGTCTGGTTTCACTAACCGGAGTCAAAGAGGTTGCTCCCGAATGCCACTCTACACACACTGTGTCATACACAGGGAAATGCTGGCTAGCTGAAAAATGTCACCTAATCTTAACAGCGTATTGAGTGACGTTGTTGAAGTTATCAATCACATCAAAGCAAAAGTCCTTAACTCACGTCTGTTTGAGCAGCTTTGCGAGGAAATGGATGCAGAGCATAAACCCCTTCTCTTACACACTGAAGACAGGTGGCTATCAAGGGGGAGAGCCCTAGCCAGGGTTTTTGAGTTAAGAGATTTATTTCAGGAAAAGTCACCACTGGCAGCAAACTTCAGTGACGAGGAGTGGATAGCAAAACTTGCTTATCTGTGTGACATCTTCAACCTGCTCAACGAACTCAATTTGTCACTTCAGGGGAGAATGACAACTGTCTTCAAGTTGGCAGATGAAGTGTCTGGTTTCAAGGCCAAACTGGAACTGTGGGGACGGCGAGTGGACAGGGGCATATTTGACATGTTCCCAACATTAGCTGGGATTTTGGGAGAGACTGAGGCTGCCCCGTCCTTCTCACAGCTGGCGCGTGATCACCCATCTTTGCTGTCGACAGAATTCAAGCCTTACTTCCCAACCACAAATGACCCAGGATGTGCAAAGGAATGGGTCTATGACCCATTTGTGAATGTCCCCAGTGAATCATCCATGTCAGCACGGGAAGAAGGTCAACTCCTCGAGCTTGCAAATGATGGTGGGCTGAAAACTATGTTTGACATAACATCTCTGCCGGCATTCTGGATCAAAGTCAAGGCTGAATATCCTGAGATAGCCACAAAAGCACTGAAAACGTTGCTTCCATTTCCAACATCATACCTCTGCAAAGCGGAACTTTCTGCAATGAATGCAACAAAAACTAAATTGTGGACTAGACTGGACATAAGGAACCCCCTTCAAGTATTGCTGTCTCCCATCACCCCTCTTTGTCCCCTCTAGTCCGTGACAAACTGTTATTCTGCCTAGTCCCATGGACTTGCACTTGGACCATAACCCTCTATACCCCTCCCGTCCACGTTCTTACACAAATTTCTCCTAAATGCTGAAATTGAACCCACGGCCACTACTTCCGCTGGCAGCTCATTCTACACTCATACCACTCTGAGTGAAGAAGTTCCCCCTCAGGTTCCCCTTAAATATTTCACCCTCCACCTGTGACTTCTAGTTCTAGTCCCACCCAACCTGCTTGCAGTTATCCTATCTACACCCCTGCATGATGACATGTCTAACCCTGTAGTACATTGCTACTGGGACACAACAGAGATAACCCAATTGAGCGGAAAAGCTACATGGTCATGTAATTAATTTTACTAAAATTATCACCACCAGACACTTGTGTGGTTCATACACTCAGTGAGCACTTTATGAGGTACACTCTGGAACTCAGTGTGGTCTTCAGCTGATGTAGCCCATCCACTTCAAGGTTTGACATGTTGTGCATTCAGATACACTGAAGTACAGGCAGTCCTCGGGTTATGTACGAGTTCCGTTCCTGAGTCCGTCTTTAAGTCGGATTTGTACTTAAGTCGGAACAAGTACATCCGGTATTATTTAGCGTCAGTTTGTCAAACGTTTGTCTTAGTATATAGTATATATTTTACCTTTCTATGCATATAAAACACTTAAGAAACGTATGTATTCCAATAATTAAACCACTGCGTTGCTTAGTAATAATTGTAGCTTTCATCGGGGCAAGGTGTTTCACATGCTCCATTATTCTCACTTTAACCGTTATCCTTTAAATTTATTCCGATCGTTGACCAACTGTAGCCTAATGCTTTTCCAATGATCGTTTCACCTCTTTCCAAACGCTTTATTATTTCCACTTTATTTTCAATTGCGATCGCTTCCCGTCAATGGAACAGAAACACTGCAGGTGGCAGGTCCCAAACTGCGCCGGCTCCCAAGGTCCGCTGGGTCCTAACGACCACCACACTGAGACAGGCTAAATAGGACAAGTGGAGGCTGTGCTGGGTTTGGATTTTTGATCCTCCACAATATTCCGCGTAGGTATTTAAACTGGAGGTGGCAGTGCTTTTTGTTTATGAGGTCGAGTTGCGAGCTTGACATCAACCCGGGATGGATGGTATGGGAGTCACTGGATCGACATCAACCCGGCACGGGAGTGGTCTGTCACTGATCGAACTCGCTGATCTCACTGTGCCACCAGCTGACCGGAACGGGGGGGGGGGGGGGGGGGGGGGGGGCGGGTGTGGGGGGCCGGGGTCAGGGTGAATCTTACTAAGAAAAATTTAAGCCAAGTACAAAGTTAAACACTCAACACAGTGTCAACAGCAACGACTTAAAATGGCGGACGGCATCGCGATCTGACTTAAAATGGCGGCGGCGCAATCCGACTTAAAATGGCGGGCGGCATCGCGATCTGACTTAAAATGGCAGGCGGCGTTCTCCTTCCTCGGTTCGTAAGTACAAGTTGTCTGTAAGTCGGACGTTCGTAACTCCAGGACTACCTGTACAGCACTGCTGTTAACACATGGTTATTTGGGTTACTGTTGCCTTCCTGTCAGCTTGAACCAGTCTGGTCATTCTCTTCTGACTTCTCTCATTAACAAGACGCTTTTGTCTATAGAACCGCTGCTCTTTGGGTGTCTTTTATTTTTTGCACCATTCTTTGTAAACTCTAGAGACTGCTGTGTGTGAAAATCCCAGATCAGCAATGTTTGTGCCAGAAGCATAGCAATACTTGTGGGCCACTCCCAGCACATCACATATTGGGTTGCTCATTGACACAAAACAACACATATTACTATATATATTTAGCTCTTTTGGTGGCCGGTGATTCAGCAATGCTCTGTTCCTTAAAGTGAACCAGTCCATGCCTCGATACAGGGGCTAAGAAAGGGCAGTTAGATAGATAGTTTATTTCTTTGGGATCAATGAAGTATCTATCCAATGTATTTCAACACTCAGTGGCCACTTTATTTGGTTTACCTGCTTAATGATGCACATTTCCAGTCAGCCAATCACGTAGCAGCCAACTCTAAGCATTACAGCATGCAGACGTGGCCAAGAGGTTCAGTTGTTGATCAGAATGGGGAAGAAAGGTGATCTAAGTGACTTTAACTGTGGAGTCATTGTTGGTGCCAGATGTGGTGTTTTGCATCACTGAGAAACACAAGCACAAACATTGCATGGCCACACAACTTACTAACCCGTATGTCTTTGGAATATGGGAGGAAACTGAAGCAGGCAGACATGGTCACGGGAAGAACATGCAAAAAGCTTAGTCAGTGGCAGGAACTGAACCCTGAACTTGCAGCTGACACTGTAAAGTGTTGCAATAACCACAATGCTACCATGTCTTTTGACATCCACATCACCGGACGATGGGAGCATTTGGAGATTCCTCTCAGTAATTTCATGCATAATGGACTTCTAGTACCTGCTAACATCTTTTATGCAAGATATCACTTCTGCCAATGGAATGCTTTCCCCTTAATTGCTTATTTCTTCAATTTCAACTAGGTTCCTTGATACCACAAATTTTCAAATGTTGTCGAAGATCGAGGTATCCTTGCCTCAGAGAATCAGTTCCTGGTGAAACCCAACACCAAGTTATTGGGAGGCCAGTACCATTTGATAGTGCAGTTGGCAACACCTCCTCTTCCTTGGCTAACAATTGAGGGCAGACATGATGGTAAACACAAGAGTCGGAAGGTGCTGGAAATCTAGACTAAAACACAAATGCCGGAGGAACTCAGTAGGTCAGCCACCATCTATGGAGAGGAATAAGCAGTTGACATCTTGGGCTGAGTCCCCTCATTAGGGAAGAAAGGAAGGGGAAAGAAGCATGAATAAGATGAGGAAGCACTGGCCCTGTTTTCCACGCTCCTGCAGAGCTCATCAATTTCATGAACTTCACTACCAACATCCACCATGCTCTCAAATTCACTTGGTCCATCTCTGACACCTCTCTCCCCTTTCTTCATCTCTGCCTCCATCTTGGAAGATCTTCCACAACCCCACTGACTCCCACAGTTACTTTGACAACACCTCGCCCACCCTGTCATTCTCTCAGATCCTCTGCTTTCACTGCATCTATTCACATGATGTCCATTCCAGGACATCTGAGACCTCCTCCTTTTTCAGAAGTGGTGTTCCCCTCTCCCACTGCTATCAATGCACCTCAACTACATCTCTTCTACTTCCTGATCATTCCACCACCACCCCGATACATAAAAGTGATAGAGCTTCCCTCGTCCTCACTTAACACCCACAAGCCTAGAAATCCAACATATCATTCTCCACAATTTCCACCATCTTCACCATGATCCAAACACCAGGCACATCTTACCACTTTTTACAGGGAATGCTCTTTCCATGACTCCCTTATCCACCCATCCCTCCCTCTGAACCCTCTCCAGACATTTATCCCTCCAGCTGTGCAAACTGTAAAACATGCCCCTACACCATTCACGATCCCAAGCAACCCTTTGAGGTGAGGCAGTCCCTCACTTGTGAATCTACTGGTGTCATCTACTGTATCCAGTGCTCCCACTACAGCCTCATCAATGAGATCTGATGGAGATCATGGAACAGCTCTATCCAGTGCCCAGCTCTGTCTGCCAGAAGAGCCAGGATCTCCCAGTGGCCAGCCATTTAAATTCTACGTCCCATTCTCACACTGACATATCTGTCCACGGTCTCCTCTACTGACAAGTTATGGCCAGATACAAATTAGAGGAACAACACCTCATTTTCTGCTCTGGTAATCTCCAAACCTAACAAAATGAATGTTGATTTCTCCAACGTCCAGTAACATCTCTCCACCCCACACCACCCCCCTCATCTCCCTTTTGTATTTCCTTTCGTATTTCCTTTCCTATTAGCCCCCGTACACCTTCTCATTCCCCTCCCCAGCCCGCTTCATCAACCACTCCTTCATCCCTCAGGTTCACCATGGGACCTCCTTCCCTTTATTTCATGCCCACTGTCCTCTCCCATCACATTCCATCTTCTCCAGATCTCTGTCAATATACATCGATCACCTCCCTACTTCTTACATCATTTTCCAATACAAGCGCACCCCTCCTCACTGCCTATCTTCCCCCCTGATTTGTATTCACTTTATCATCTCCACCCCCTCCCTCCTCCCCCCATAATTTTACACTGGCTTCCTCCCTTTTCTTTCCAGTCCTGAGGAAAGGGTCTTGAAACAAAACATCAACCAGTCATTTCTCTCCATAGATGCTGCCTGGCCTTCTGAGTTTCTTCAAGATTTTAAGTATTGCTCTAGGCTTCCAGCATCCACAGTCTTTTGTGTCTTCAATAAAGTTATTAGATTTATAGATTGCAAGGTCTAATGTTCTTATCTTTATTGTTTTAACACTGAGCAGAGTCAGACACTGACTTTGTCCTTTATCTGAAATAAGCAGAGTCAGACACTGACTGTCCTTGATCTGAAATAACAGTCTATCTTAGATAACGTGAAACAGTAAAAAGTAGCAGCACAATGGTAAAAATCCACCAGCCTACAAGGTTTAAGGTGAACTTTACTCTTTGGAATAGCAATTGCAGTGCTGTAATTTTAGATATAAAATCAAAAAATGCCAGAAATATATGGTGAAGCTAAGGAAGGTGCCAGAGGGCAACTTCTCCCAGTCCACCTGCAAAACAGCTTAAATTCTCCTCTCTAACGCTTCTTCTTTCCTCTCCTAGATGGCCAGGGTCCTGTCGGAGTCCGTGATCTACAGCTGCACTCAAACTGTGCTTCTTCACAGCAGTGGGCTTCAGCTCTCGGAGCTTGCCGCGTGGCTGTTTTCAGTATCTCCAGGTGCGCCCTGGAAGACACGCGCCTTCGGGGCGCAGCCTTGTGGGCCCGTTTCTTCGCCGGTGTCGCCAACTGAGGCCTCATGGTAGATCGGAACATTGATACATCGGGTACGGCTGTCAGAGGTCACGTGAATGATTACTCTCTCTCTCTCAACGGTGAGAGAGTGTTTGCCACTGATTCTCAAGTTGGTGAACTTGAACTAAAAGTGGCACTGCAGGCTGTAACATTGGAACAGCGCACTGCTGGTCTCCCCTCTCGCTGTGTCAGGACTGATACCTCTCCCTCCCTATCGCTAGTGAGAGAGAGAGAGAGAGAGAGAGAGAGAGAACCTGTGGCATGTCAAACTGCCGGGTGAACAATGGTTTTTGGTGGACTCTGGATCATGGTCTCTTCAGGGGTTCTGGTATTGCTTGCATGCCCGGTGGGGGGGGGGGGCAATGCTTTTGCTGAGGCAGGTGGAGAAGGGTTGTTGCTTTGCTACTGCTCGTGTATGTGTGTGGGGGGGGGGGGGCTTGTGGTTCTAATGTTCATTCACTGGGGTTTCGTGAATGTCTGCGGAGAGTAAGAATTTCAGGTTGTATCTTGTATACGTTCTCTGATGTTAAATGGAACCACTGAAATAATCAGCAGAGGGTCGACATGGGAGTGTGGCGATCAGCGCAATTGCTTTACTGTGCCAGCCATCACTGATCAGGGTTGATTCCTGCCACGGTCTGCCCTCCGGGTGCTCTGGTTACCTCCCACTTGCCAAAGACATATGGCTGGGGAGCAGGGAGCAAAATATGCTGACACTGGAAAAAAAAGTTTAAAGTGCAGAGAAGGGATGCATAAAAGAAAGGGAGTTATCTCTTCTAGGGTGAGAACATATTAAATGGGTTAATGAAGGCAATTAGAGGGCAATTATGCTTCTTTATTTCTGCTAGGTGTTGCAAAAGGCAGGGGCATGCAACAGGCTCAGCAGTTAAGGCTACTGATGTCGAGAAAAAGTCCGACAATATCACAAATTGATCACTTAATTCAGAACTGACTGAATTTTTGCGACAGAGAGAGAACAAGTTAATTTAAGTTGTAAGACTTGATACTGAATCCAGCAACATGCACACAGTGAGGATGAGATGTTATTGGTCTGTTATAATAGGCAGGAAGTCACTGATGGTGAATTAAAGAGTCAGACAGGAAGCTGACGGTTGTTCCTACAGGCCACATTTGGGTTCACCAGTGTAGAGGTGACAGAAGTGCAAGTCAACCACTACTTAACCCCTTGGTGGCGGGAAGGAAATGGATGAGAGGACAGGTTTTGTACCTCCGATGGGAACGCACTGGACAAAAGGGAGTGGTTGTTCACACCGCAAGAGCAGACCAGGGAGCAACGATGGGAACGGGCCCTTCGAAGCCCTGGTGGAAACTGTGAAATCTGACTGATTGAGCATGCAGGCCAGTGGGGTGGACCGTGAGGATAAGGAGAATTCTATGTGACTGGTGGAGGATGTGGGGGGAAGAGAGGTAATGCAGGTAGCATGTGTGATGTAATTAAGGAGGAATTCGACACAGGAGGTCATACTGTTCACTGAGCAGAAGTGCTGGATCATTTGCTGTTTCTGGTATCAAAATTCCATAAGTGTCAATAAAAAGCACCTTCATCCTACGTTTGAAATGGGAGAGATTCCCATTCAGAGCGGGGTTGGGAAAGGCCTGGGATCCAGAGCCTCCTCGTAGATAGTGGGGAGAGATTACTTATGCTGGTTTCACAGGGCTGGCTGGCACCGTCATTGCCAGCACACACAGGAAGCCAATCCATGCGGCAGGCTTTCAAAATGAAGGGCCAGTGTGCTCTCAAGGCTGAAGCTTCAAATCTTACAAGGGAGTCGAGGACCAGAGGGCACAGTCACGCAATACAAGGATGTCCTTTTAGTAAAGAGATGAGGGGTAATTTAGGCAGAGGGTGGTGAACCTGTGGAATTCATTGCCACAGATGGCTGTGGAGGCCAAGTCATTGGATATATTTAAAGCAGTGGTTGATAGGTTCTTGACTAGCAAGGGAATCAGAGTTAATGGGGAGAAGGCACAGGAGAATGGGGTTGAGAGAGATAATAAATCAGCCCTGATGGAATGGTAGAGCAGATCTAGAGTCACCTAATTCTACTCCTGTATTTGATGGTTATGGAAATGAAGTACAACAGTAAGTTATTTGTCTTGGAGTCTTTACCACCAATGTATTGAATTGAACCTTTCCTATAATACCTCTGGTTATTAAAATTCACTGCCTTAAAATTATCAGTTATTCCAACATTAATTAGCAATTATAAAAGCAAAATTCAGATTTCTACCACTGTGTAAAATATTTCTGAACATCACTCCAAATAAGATGATTTGCTCAGCTTCCGTTCCTAAAGCGCTTCCGCGTTTCCTCTGCTGACTAGACCATTCACGTACATCCTCAACAAACAGAAAACGATCACGCGAGCAAGAGTTTTCTATATAATTGTGGCATTTTACTGCATTTGTTGAATAAATGAGCATAAGACGTTGGGCAACATGTTTAAAATTAGCCCCCCACAGCGAGTTTCATGATTCTACTAAAGGTCTAGTTACGGAGCTACATGGGAAAGCGGGGTAGGATCAAACACCAACAATTAAATAAAGCTCGACAGAAGCATGGAGTTGTCGCTGGCAGTGAATTAATTTAAATCCGGAAACCTTCACAAGACCTGTATAACCGATTGCTATCCGCCCTGAGTTTATGGCTCGGCCGAAGACCACCGCTCCATACAGGAAATGATCTCCATTTCACCTCGGGGCCTCCTCCCAGTCACAAAGCCGCATCATCTCGCTGCAACTTTGCCTTTTCATTATATACAGGAATACATACATTTAATACCAGACATGCAAAGTTTAAATGGGACCTCACCCTGTAACTACACGCCTCAACTGCGTTGCAAATACGAGCGTAGCCTGGACAAACAAACGCCACTCACATTCCAACTTCCGGGACGCAAGCTTGAATGACAGCAGCTGAAAACTAATCACTGCATGCTGCTCGGCGAGGGGCGGGAAGAATACATCTTCGTATGATTGCGAGAGGATCGGAAATAGCATCCCTTATTTATAAAGCCTTTTCTGTTACGGTGCGTCTGTTCCTTGGCGAGGCGGCAGAAAGCAAGATATCGTACAGAAGATACTTGCAACATGAATCTCATGACACGCAACTTGCAGGGCTGATCAACGACTTAGCAAAGGTCCTTGACAACAGAAGCCAGGCGATCATACTCGACTTCAGCAAGGCATTTGACACGGTCCCCCACCAGAGATTGCTACGTAAGCTTGAACATGTGGTCTTCTACATTGGTTCAACATGTTCCTTACCAACAGACAGCAATGTGTGCTTCTCGAGGGGGCAGAGTCCCCTGAATCTCCAGTAACATCCAGAGTGCCCCAGGGGATCGTGTTGGGACCCATACTTTTTCTTATTTACATCAACGACTTGCCAAATCTAGTCAAGTCCAAGGTCAGGCTCTTTGGAGATGACTGCATAATCTACTGTGAGATAAAAAATGACCAAGATGCTCAGCTGCTGCAAAAGGATATTGATTCATTATGTCAATGGGAGTCTCAATGTCAAATGTCCTTCAACTCATCTAAATGTTATGCTATGCATGTCAGTCACAAAGTTAAACCAATTAACATGACATATAACACAAAAGATTCTTGAACCAGTCACCCACCACCCATATCTTGGTGTTGAAATTAGCAAGGATCTTAACTGGGCTTGCCACATCAATCAGATTACAGCCAAAGCAAACAAAATGCTGGATATCCTGCGAAGAAACCTTCACTCATGTAGTAAATCTGTCAAGGTCACGGCATACAAGACACTTGTCCGTCCAAAGCTGGAGTATTGCGCGGCCATATGGGATCCCCATCAAGCTAACAATATGAAGTCCATCGAAAAAATCCAACGGCGTGCTGCTGGCTTTGTGCTAAACGATTACAGCAGGAAATCCAGTGTCACCAACATGCTCTCTAACCTTCAACGGGAACCACTTGAAAACCGATGTACTAAACTACGGTTAATCTCCATTTTCAAAGAAGTTCACAGCATCACTCCATCAAACATCCAAATTCGTCACAGGGTCAGTTCAACTCGACAGCAAACTGGACCTTACATACTGGAAACCCCTTCGGTCAACAAGATTTGCTGCCAGTACTCCCTCTACCCAAGATCAACGAGAGTGGAATCTTCTGCCACCAGACCTGCGCAGTATTTCTGACATTAATATTTTTAAAGATAGACTCAATCAAATCAATTTAGGGGATCTAGTCAAAAAAGCTCACTTTACAATTTAACTCTCACGCCGTTCACACTGACTGCGCGTTATAACAGCCGTCCAAGCAGAAGCAGAAGAAGAAAATGAAAAAGAAGCATTTCGCAGAGCGCTAAGGAAGATTTGGGAGATCGGGACATATTTTATATATTCGAAAACGAACCCAGACCTGGTGGGCCAAACGGCCTCTCTCTGTGCTTTATTATTATATGGATCCAGATGAGGCCTCAGAGAAGGGAGTAGATGAGATTTGAACTGTTGGGTGGGCTTTATTATTTAGAGCTCATTTGGAAATAACAGAAGACATGTTTATTATAGGAAACAACCTCATAGAGATAAGGGACTGCAGACGCTGGAATCAGGAGTCAAAAACCTATTTGATGGAGAAAACTCAGCAGGTCGGGCAGCATCCGTGGGGAGAAAGGAACTGATGCAGGGTTTTGATTCAAAACAGCTACAGGCTGCATCCAATACATGCCTCATTGAGGTCAGTGGGGGAGAGTGTGAGCAGCTGCCAATCCCTGAGTGTGGCCATGTTGAAGAATCAACCTTGGGCCCCTCAGGCTGATGAAGGCACACCAGCAGATCTACTTCATTCGGAGTTTGAGGAGACAGCATGAATTGAATTGACTTTATTACTTACATACTTCATGTACATGGGGAGTAAAAATCCCTATGTTACGTCTCCGTATTAATGTGCAGTTTATAGTAATTTATAATAAATAGTATGTACAACAATATAACATAGAAATACAGTTGTGTCCGCATGACACCTAAGACTTGCAAATTTTACAGATGTACATAGAACATAGAAGAGTACATCACAGTACAGGTCCTTCGGCCACCAATGTTGTGCCGACCCTTAAACCCTGCCTCCCATGTATCCCCCCCACCTTAAATTCCTCCATATACCTGTCTAGTAGTCTCTTAAATTTCACTAGTGTATCTGCCTCCGCCACAGACTCAGGCAGTGCATTCCACATACCAACCTCTCTGAATAAAAAACCTTCCTCTAATATCCCCCTTGAACTTTCCACCCCTTTCCTTAAAGCCAAGTCCTCTTATATTGAGCAGTGGTGCCCTGGGGAAGAGGTGCTGGCTGTCTACTCTATCTATTCCTCTTAATATCTTGTATACCTCTATCATGTCTCCTCTCATTCTCCTTCTCTCCAAAGAGTAAAGCCCTTGCTCCATTAATCTCTGATCATAATGCACACTCTCTAAACCAGGCAGCATCCTAGTAAATCTCCTCTGTACCCTTTCCAATGTTTCCACATCCTTCCTATAGTGAGGTGACTAGAACTGGACACAGTACTCCAAGTGTGGCCTAACCAGAGTTTTATAGAGCTGCATCATTACATCGCGTCTCTTAAACTCTATCCCTCAACCTATGAAAGCTAACACCCCATAAGCTTTCTTAACTACCCTATCTACCTGTGAGGCAACTTTCAGGGATCTGTGGACATGTACCCCCAGATTCCTCTGCTCCTCCACACTACCAAGCATCCTGACATTTACTTTGTACTCTGCCTTGGAGTTTGTCCTTCCAAAGTGTACCACCTCACACTTCTCCGGGTTGAACTCCATCTGCCACTGTTCAGCCCACTTCTGCATCCTATCAATGTCTCTCTGCAATCTTCGACAATCCTCTACACTAACCACAACACCACCAACCTTTGTGTCGTCTGCAAACTTGTCAACCCACCCTTCTAACCCCACATCCAGGTTGTTAATAAAAATCACAAAAAGTAGGGGTCCCAGAACCAACCCTTGTGGGACACCACTAGTCACAACCCTCCAATCCGAATGTACTCCCTCCACCACGACCCTCTGCTTTCTGCAGGCAAGCCAATTCTGAATCCACCTGGCCAAACTTCCCTGGATCCCATGTACAGTAGAGAGCATTCTGAATGGTGGCATCACAGCCTGGTTTGGAGGCAGCAATTGTCGTGGTTTCTCATGCCCCACAAACGACCAGAAGACGCAGAAGATTCTTCAAGAAGTATTAAACTTTAATTTGCAAATCAAAGCTGAGACAGTCATTGAGCTAGTCGCCGATTACCCACCGATCCTTGTACATAGCATTTTTTATAGCAATCTCCTGGTTTAGTTGCATTAGCATATCCAATCGGTCTACAGTTGCGTATCACAAGTACATCCACCACTATTGTTTCTACCCATTGACTTAATCATGTTCTAATCTACATCTCTTAGCTACCTCTCATTAACACACCATTGTCTTTTACATTCTTAAGATTTCATTCTCCTACCAAATTGGATACATGCATAGCAAATAGCAAACACAAAGCTGACTACATAGTTTTGGTTACACAGCAAACAATGCAACTTTTATACTCCAACACAATGCACAGGATGGAAATGATTGCCGAGGGTTGCAGGCTCAGCCAGCTCCCATCATGGGCACAACCAGTGAAGTACAGCTCCTTGGGGGGGGCGTCACGTGATGACATAGGGTCGAGACGTTGGGATTCCAGCTCCCTCGTAAAAAGTAATGAAATAGGGTTTAAATGAAGAAGAGTTATTAAATATCTATTAGAAACTAACTATAAGCAACTCAGGATTATCTTTTGATATGGCTCCTAAACTGAAACAAAAGAAAGCTACTACTTCGAAGACGGCGCAAATCGGCAGGGAAAAAGGCCTAGCCGCCTCGGCGAAGCCTCGGACTCAAGTTGGATCTCCTTCCGATGAAGTACATGGCATTTTTGATGATGCGGGAAAAGAAGTTGCAGCAATGTCGGTGGTCTCTAAGAAGAAACGGCAAGAACAACGCATGCGTGAAAGTATGCATGAACAGATATTAAAACTACAAACCTCAGCTACGGCTGGAAGTGAAATTGGAAGTGGATCGGAAGTAGAAACAGACTCTTTGGGAAATTCAGAGGAAGAAGAAAAGGAAAAGAAAGAAGAGATTAAAGGAGACATAAAAGATATCCTGATGTATATAATGAATGAATTAAAAGTTATAAAAACAGATATGACAAATGAATTTAAAGTTATAAGAACAGATATAAGAAGGATGCAGAATACACTTGATAATGTGGTGGAAAAACAAAAGAAGATGGATAATAAAGTCAAAGAGGTGGAAGTGTTACGTACTCGTGACACGTGACAGTGGTACCCTTGTCACGTGACTGGGGTTGAAGCTATACTGGACATGAGGTAATGGTCTTGTGATGGTGGAGTGACGTCATTTTCCCGCCAGTAGAGGTCATGTGACAGTTTTTTTTTACAGGGTATAAAAGGAGGACCCCACCCTGTGGGGAGGGGCAGTTCGTGGCTGGATTTGCCAAGTTGACTTCATGCCACTGCGTGATTTAATGTGATGACACAGTTTAGTTGAAAAATGAAGTTTTATCTAATGCCTAAAGTTTAAAAGGTCATTGCCAGCAGTTTCTTTACTGTGGAGAGTGAAGATAAAAGTTCGGGAGTTAAAGATTGAGGAGAATTGAATTTCGACGGTGGAATGGTTTCGATCTTGTGTGATCCTCATTCGGAAGGATTCCGTTGACTATTCTTGTGTTAATCCCTGGGATGACCAGAAAGGATTTGAGAATAGTGTGGAAGGAAAGATCATTGCCTTTAAACCGTTACGTTTCATAAAATTCTTCGTGGGAAGAGTTTGACGCCGGGGATTGAAGGAGAACGACGTGGAAGAGAATTTAAATCGCCTTAAAAAGTCTCTCCTTTTAAATGGACTGTGAGCATTTTGAACTTCTGGCAATATCGCTTTAAGAACTGGTTGAGCTGCATCGTTTTAAGAGCTGTTTAAGCAACTGCACAGCAGCTGTTTTCCGGTTACGTTAGTGTTTGTTTACTTTTGGGGGGTTTGTTTTCAGTGTTTAATAAACGTGTTATTTGTTATAAAAACCCTTGCCTAACTCACATATATTTATTGTTGCCTGAATACATAACAGAAGTAAAAATAGAAGAAAACACGGAAAGAATAGATAAGGTAGAATACGATCATCTTGCCTGGACAACAGAAAGAAAACGGATGTTGGGAAAAATGGATGCACTTGAGAACTTTAGTAGACGAAATAATATTAAAATTGTTGGTCTTATGGAAGGTACAGAGGAAGAAAATCCAATAAAATTCTTTCAAGAATGGATTCCGAAAATTTTGGAAATGGAAGAAGGAAGTCAAGTAATTGAAATTGAAAGAGCACACAGAGCTTTAAGACCAAGATCGCAACAAGATCAAAATCCGAGATCAATTTTGATAAAATGTTTAAGGTACCAAGATAAAGAAATGATCTTGAAGGCAGCTACTCAAGGTGCTAAAAAGAGAAAAGGGCCATTGATAATAGAAGGGAAAAGAGTTTTTTTTAATCCAGACATAAACTACAATCTGTTGAAGAGGTGGAAGGAATTTAATCCAGTGAAAAAATCTTTATGGGAAAAGGGCTATAAATTTTTATTGAGCTATCCAGCAAAATTGATAATTTTCCTGGATAATGGAGAAAGAAGATTCTTCGTTGATTACCGGAAAGTGGAGAAATTTGTACAAGAACTACCTGACGTCCATGAAGAGGACTAAAGAATTATAGAAATGAAATGGACTAATGATGAAAACTGGAACAAGGTTGGACGATGGACAATTATAAGAGAAAAAAAAATGGTCGAGGAGTATTAATTGGGAGTAGAGACATTAGTTATTTTTGTCTTTATTAATATATTTTCTTTTTTTTTGCAGGGGAGCTGGAGGAGCTCCTGATCGATAGCTGCGAGTTTCGCGTGTACAATCATGGCGATTGCCATGACCCGAAAAATGGGGGGGGGGGGGGTAATGTTGTGTTCTTTTTATTCGCAACATTAGTGGGGGGTATTTTGTTTTTTTTCTTATAAATTAGTTATCTTTCTTCTATTTTTCTTCTTCTTTGCCTGGATGATTGGGGAGAAACTCATAGCAAGATGGAGAATTTTAAAGAATTCCCAAGGTACTATGAATGATTAATTTACTTAATTTTTTAAGTTTTAATGTTAATGGAATTAATGGACCTATGAAAAGAAAAAGAGTTTTAACATATATTAAGAAAATGAAAGGAGATATAGCTTTTTTACAAGAAACACATTTAACAGAAACAGAACACAAGAAATTAAAGAGAGATTGGGTTGGAAACGTCATTGCAGCTTCATTTAATTCAAAATCGAGAGGAGTTGCAATTCTGGTTAATAAATTTTTACCAATTAAAATACAAAATGTAATAATTGATTCTGTGGGGAGATATGTGATTATACATTGTCAAATTTTTTCAGAATTATGGACTTTTATGAACATTTATGCAGCAAATGAAAATGATGCAAAATTCATACAAGAAGTTTTTTTGAACTTGGCTGACGCACATGATAAAATATTAATAGGTGGAGATTTTAATTTTTGTTTAGATCCAGTTCTGGATAGATCAACTAAAGGTGCTATAAAATCAAAAATAACAAAACTAACTTTATCATTAGTGAAAGATTTAAACTTGATTGATATATGGAGAAGAATTAATCCAAGAGAAAGAGATTATTCATTTTACTCAAACAGACAAAACTTACTCAAGGATTGATTTTTTTTATTATCAAAAAATATTCAAGATAGAGTGAAAAGTGTGGAATATAAAGCAAGAATATTGTCAGATCATTCCCCCTTGATAATGACAATGATAATGATGGATAAGGAGGAATCGATTTACAGATGGAGATTTAATTCAACTCTATTAAAACGTCATTTTTGTGATTTTATGAAAAAACAAATTCAATTTTTTTTGGATACAAATCTACATTCAGTTGAGGATAAAATTGTATTATGGGAAGTGATGAAAGCATATTTAAGGGGTCAGATTATAAGTTATACATCTAAAATTAAAAAGGAATATGCAGCAGAAATAGATCAATTGGAAAAAGATATCATAAAGTTAGAAAAAGAACGTCAAAGATATATGGCAGAAGAAAAAAGAAGACAACTTGTTAATAAAAAACTACAATATAATACACTTCAGACATATCGTACAGAGAAAGTAATTATGAGAACTAAACAGAAATATTATGAATTAGGTGAAAGATCGCATAAAATTCTTGCTTGGCAGTTGAAAACAACAGGTTTCTAAAACAATAAATGCAATTAGAACAAGTGTAAATAAGGTTACTTATAAGCCTTTAGAAATTAATGAAACTTTAAAAATTTTTTATACTGAACTATATCAATCAGAATCACAAAATAAGATTGCTGAGATAGATAAATTTTTATCACAAATAACCCTTCCAAAATTAAATTTGGAAGAACAGAAAGGATTAGATATGCCCTTTACATTAAAAGAGGTTGCAGAAGCTTTAGGATCACTTCAGAGTAATAAATCCCCAGGAGAAGATGGTTTTCCTCCTGAGTTTTATAAAAAATTTAAAGATTTATTAATTCATCCTTTTAACCATATAACCATATAACAATCACAGCACGGAAACAGGCCATTCCGGCCCTCCTAGTCCGTGCCGAACTCTTAATCTCACCTAGTCCCACCTACCCGCACTCAGCCCATAACCCTCCACTCCTTTCCTATCCATATACCTATCCAATTTTACCTTAAATGACACAACTGAACTGGCCTCTACTACTTCTACAGGAAGCTCATTCCACACAGCTATCACTCTCTGAGTAAAGAAATACCCCCTCGTGTTTCCCTTAAACTTTTGCCCCCTAACTCTCAAATCATGTCCTCTCGTTTGAATCTCCCCTACTCTCAATGGAAACAGCCTATTCACGTCAACTCTATCTATCCCTCTCAACATTTTAAATACCTCGATCAAATCCCCCCTCAACCTTCTACGCTCCAATGAATAGAGACCTAACTTGTTCAACCTTTCTCTGTAACTTAAGTGCTGAAACCCAGGTAACATCCTAGTAAATCGTCTCTGCACTCTCTCTAATTTATTGATATCTTTCCTATAATTCGGTGACCAGAACTGTACACAATATTCCAAATTTGGCCTTACCAATGCCTTGTACAATTTTAACATTACATCCCAACTTCTGTACTCAATGCTCTGATTTATAAAGGCCAGCGTTCCAAAAGCCTTCTTCACCACCCTATCTACATGAGACTCCACCTTCAGGGAACTATGCACTGTTATTCCTAGATCTCTCTGTTCCACTGCATTCCTCAATGCCCTACCATTTACCCTGTATGTTCTATTTGGATTATTCCTGCCAAAATGTAGAACCTCACACTTCTCAGCATTAAACTCCATCTGCCAACGTTCAGCCCATTCTTCTAACCGGCATAAATCTACCTGCAAGCTTTGAAAACCCACCTCATTATCCACAACACCTCCTACCTTAGTATCATCAGCATACTTACTAATCCAATTTACCACCCCATCATCCAGATCATTTATGTATATTACAAACAACATTGGGCCCAAAACAGATCCCTGAGGCACCCCGCTAGTCACCGGCCTCCATCCCGATAAACAATTATCCACCACTACTCTCTGGCATCTCCCATCTAGCCACTGTTGAATCCATTTTATTACTCCAGCATTAATACCTAACGACTGAACCTTCTTAACTAACCTTCCATGTGGAACTTTGTCAAAGGCCTTGCTGAAGTCCATATAGACTACATCCACTGCCTTACCCTCGTCAACATTCCTCGTAACTACTTCAAAAAATTCAATAAGGTTTGTCAAACATGACCTTCCACGCACAAATCCATGCTGGCTACTCCTAATCAGATCCTGTCTATCCAGATAATTATAAATACTATCTCTAAGAATACTTTCCATTAATTTACCCACCACTGATGTCAAACTGACAGGTCTATAATTGCCAGGCTTACTTCTAGAACCCTTTTTAAAATTTATGGAATTAATATACCAAGTGGAAAGAATGCATAAACTTCCACAATCTTTTTTAACAGCGATCATAACAGTATTGCCAAAAAAAGATAGAGACCCTTTAAAACCAACATCATATAGGCCTATTTCTTTGTTGAACACAGATTATAAAATACTAGCAAAAATTTTATCTAATAGAATATCTAAATATTTACCAAAATTAATACATATGGATCAAACAGGTTTTATTAAAAATAGACAATCAATGGATAATATAACCCGGTTACTTAGTATAATTCATTTGGCACAAAAAAGAGAGGAAATGAGTGTGGCAGTTGCTTTGGATGCAGAAAAAGCATTTGATAGATTGGAATGGGATTTTTTTTAAGGTATTGGAAAAATATGAGTTAGGAAAATCTTTTATACAATGGATTAAAACTTTAAATACTAATCCTCAAGCTAAAGTAGTTACAAATGGTCAGATTTCAACACCATTTTGCTTAACAAGGTCAACTAGACAAGGCTGCCCATTATCACCTGCTTTATTTGTATTGGCAATAGAACCATTAGCAGAACTACCGTAATTAGAACAGATCCAGATATTGGGGGCTTTAGAGTTAATCAAGAAGAATATAAGATTAATTTATTTGCTGATGATGTTATGATTTATTTAACAAACCCATTGCAATCCTTGCAAAGATTATCTTTTAGATTGGAAGAATATGAGAAAGTATCAGGTTATAAAGTAAATTGGGATAAAAGTGAAATTTTGCCCCTCACTAAAGGAAATTATAATCAATGTCGATTAGCAACTCAACTTCGATGGTCAATGAATGGGAAAAAATATTTAGGTATTAAAGTTGACAACAATGTAAAAAATTTATATAAACAAAACTATTTGCCATTATTAAAAAAAATAAAAGAGGATCTTGATAAATGGATGATGTTACCAATAACATTAATAGGTAGAGTTAATGCTGTAAAAATGAATATATTTCCTAGATTGCAATATTTATTTCAAAATTTACCAATACAATTACCTCAGAAGTTTTTTCAAGAACTGAATAAATATGTAAGGAAATTTCTTTGGAAAGGTAAGATGTCAAGAATATCATTGGAAAAATTGACATGTAAGTTTGATTTAGGGGGGTTACAACTTCCAAATTTTAAGAATTATTATAAAGCAAATCAACTTAGATTTATTGCGTCTTTTTTTGATGAAGAAAAATCGGCATGGATTAAAATAGAATTAGATAAGATAGGAGAAAATATACCAGAGGATTTTATATACAAATGGGAATCCAAATGGATACGGGAAAAAAAAGAATCTCCTATATTAAGACACTTGATTGATTTATGGAATAAGGTAAATATGGACGATGAGATAAAGAAATCTTTATTAGTAAAAAGAACTTTAATTCAAAATAGGCTTATTCCTTTTACAATGAATAATAAACTTTTACATAATTGGTTTCAAAAGGGGATTAAATATATAGGTGATTGTTTTGAAGGAGGTATATTGATGTTGTTTGATCAATTAAAAAATAAATATAAAATATCAAATAACACTCTTTTCTGTTATTTTCAATTAAAAGCCTATTTAGGAGAAAAGCTGGGACAAACAATGTTGATGCCAAAACCTAGTGAAGTAGAAATATTAATTCAGAAAGGAAAAATTAAAAAATTTACATCTTGTATGTATAATTTGATTCAAAAACAAACAATTAAGTTAGGAACTCATAAATCAAGACAAAAATGGGAATCTGATCTGAATGTTAAAACTGATGGAAAAACTGGTCAAGATTATGTTTTGATAGTATGAGAAATACAATAAATGTTCGACTTAGATTAATACAATATAATTTTTTACATCAATTATATATAACACCACAGAAAATAAATAGATTTAACTCAAATATGTCTGACCAATGTTTTCGATGTATTCAAGAAATTGGTACTTTTTTACATTCTACCTGGTCTTGTTTTAAAATTCAACCATTTTGGATAAATTTAAGACTTCTATTAGAACAAATTATTGGAGTACAACTCCCACATAGTCCACTATTATTTTTATTAGGAGACATTGAAGGGACAATACCGATACTTAAATTGAACAAGTATCAGAAAAAAATTATAAAAATTGCATTGGCAGTAGCCAAAAAAGTTATCGCAGTTAGTTGGAAATCTGATTTATATTTAACTATGGATCATTGGAATAATGAAATACATAGTTGTGTTCCATTTGAAAAAATTACGTATAATCTAAGAAATGAATATGATATATTTTTGAAAATTTGGCTCCCATACTTACAAAAGATAGGATTAAATACACAGGTCCTTTGAAAATAAA
Organism: Hemitrygon akajei; assembly: GCF_048418815.1. Classification (NCBI taxonomy): domain Eukaryota; kingdom Metazoa; phylum Chordata; class Chondrichthyes; order Myliobatiformes; family Dasyatidae; genus Hemitrygon; species Hemitrygon akajei. The sequence continues at coordinate 134,614,905 of NC_133124.1, read as the reverse complement.
ATTATAGTAATTGGGGAAGGTAAAAATAAATATCAAAATTATTTTGAACTCCATGGAGCATGTGGGGGTCCTCCGATATCCAGGCAATCTTTCTCTACTTTCTTTTTTTTTCTTTCTTTAGATAAGGGTTGGGGGGGGGGAGGGTTAAGGGGAGGGGGAGGGGCAATATTATTTTTCTTACTATTTTATTATTATATTTATTCCTTGCAATTTCTAAAATTTAATAAATAAAATTTTTAAAAAATTAAAAAGTACAGCTCCTTGCAGACCCTGCTAGGGAACTGGACTTGTGGCTGGATGACTTTTGGTTCAAATGGGAGATGGGAGGAAGTGATCGATAAGAGCTTCAGGGAGGCAGTGTCCACTAAATTGCAGGTGATAGGTAGCTGAGTGACGGTCAGGAGAGGAAAAGGAATAGGCAGGAGGTACTGAGTATCCTGTGCCTATTTCCCTCAATAAAGGCTATACCACTTTGTTGATTTTTACTGACGATCAGCAGCAGTGTATCTCAAGGATGCATGCTTAGCCTATTACTGGACACTACACCCGTGACTGTGTGGCTAGGCATAGCCCAAACAGCATCTATAAATTTGCTGTTGACGCAACTATCATTGGCAGAATTTCAGATAATGAAGTTTGAGGAGGCATGCAGGAGTGAGATAGAACAGCTGGTTGAGTGGTGTCACAACAACAACCGTGCATCAACATCAGTAATTCCAAGGAAATGATAAAGTGAACAGTATCAAATTCTTGGAATCTATCCTAGCCCACTACATTGAGGCAATTACTAATTTTACATACCCTGTGGGTATCTTGTGACTGTCTTATGACCATGATGTAATTGAGTATCTGGTGAGCATGATGCAATGGTCTTGTGATAGTGGGGTGATGTAATTTCCTGCCAGTGTGAGGTCACATGATATAATTTTCCCACCAGTGAGAGGTCATGTAACGGCCTGTTTCAACAGGTACATAGTTCCAGTAAGATCTATAAAATGAACTCATTTAATTGCATATGGTGTACTGTCTGTTATTTGGCGGGGTGGGGACATCACACAGCATCTACACAAGCTGATTACCCAGTCTGGCGGGGCTGAAGGCTGCTTTCCCTAGACGGAAGCGAGCTGAGCGAGCCTGAGGCTTACCAGGGGACTACATTGTGGGGATTTGTCCGGGATTGAATTCTGTGTGATCACCCTCTTTGAATTATGCACGCTGCGGGGATAGAATGCTGGTGTGCCTCTGCTGGTGTGAGATTGCTGGTTATCACTGCATGTGTGTTGGGTGGGGTGACGGTTGGTACCCTGGAGGTCGTTGTTTGAGTTCAGACTAGCGCTGACGAAATGGTGGTGAGACCATGGGCTGTCCATACTGTCAAGAGAGGGAGGAAGGACTGGTGGATATGTTCCAGCTATGGTGGGCTCTGCCCGGTTGTTGGAATAATGTCCAGCCCTAAAGGGGTGGAGGTGTGGGCGGAGCGGACCTCTCAGTTGTTGGGTGAGTGGCAGTGCTTGGCTGAGGGAGAGCGACAGGGATTGGTTGGAAGTTTGAGTAGGTGGGCTGGTGACGTTGTTAGAACTGTCTGGTCCAATTACCTCGAAGTGACAGCTGCCAGTTATGGGAAAGTGTGGGAAAATGCGTTTGGTTTGACTGGAAGTCAAATGCCGCAGCTGGGGGCGCTTACCATATCTGTGGCAGGAGATTGGTGGAAAGTTTTCAGGGTATCTTCTTTGGCTAGGGGGGCAGATAAATTGCTTGCGGTGCCAGGGAGATCTGTCAAGGGGATCAACTCCTCCCTCAGTTGTTCAGGTGATCAGAGAGGTGTTGGGAAACTTAGAGGAGGCCCAGTGGGGAACGGCTTGGGGTCTCTGGGGGAGCACATTCCCAGCAATGTACCAAGGAACAGACCCTATTCCTGAAGGCTTAGAGGGACCACGCACTCGGGTGTCGTTACGAATGGATGGAAGCCACGCTAAAGCCATCCTGGACACCGGGGCGCAGGTCAAGTTGCTGTACAGTTCGTTTTACAACCGGTATTTGAAGCATTTACCCTTGACAACATTAAGGGCACTGGAGATTTGGGGTACCAGTGCCAGTGATTAACCAGACAACGGTTGTTGGTCAGTGAAAATGGAGTTCTTGGAGGCCAATGTGGGGGTGACTGAGGTTCGTGAATCATTAATGCTGATGTGTCCAGACACTGTTGAGACGGGCAGCGTTTCAGTTCTGGAGGAGACCAACACCCCGCTAATGAGGAGGCACATGGGGGGTCTGCCAGGAGGAGGCGGGTGAGAGCTGTTTGGACACATTGTCTGTACACCCCGTGAAAGATTCTTGTGAGGACTTGTGTAGCAGCAGTGGGCCGGTACCGAATTCAAACGAGAGCCAGTGGTGGTACGGCCTTGGGGGAATATTTGAGGGTGAGACTCACTTAGTGGATGCTCCGAAATACCACAAGGGAGGGGTGTTGACCGCTGAAAACACCTCAGTGAGAGAGAGGTCGCGGTGACTGACCCCTGCAGCCATGGAAGACGTAGGCAGCGTGTGTGTGGATTATTGGACTCTGAGGAGGCACACTGTCATTGACCAGAATACGGTCCTGAGGGCCAAAGAGGCAATGGCCTGTCTGAGTGGTGTGAAGTGGTTTAAGGTGCTGGATCTGAGGAGTGGATGTTGCCAGATCTCGATGAGTGAAGCCGACAACGAGAAGACGGCCGTTATAATTCCCCTGGGATTCTTTCAGTCTGAAGATGCCTTAGGGCATATCCGAAGCCCTTGCAACTTTCTAGCAGGGCATGAGAAAGACGGTGGGGGATGTGGAATTGTTTGGAGTTTTGGCGTATGTGGATGATCGTCTACGGTTTGGATTCGCCTTGGGGGACTATGATGCGAGGTGAGTGCTAGAGCCCGGGCAGCAAAGAATTAAGGAAGTGGAAAACCTGAAAGTTGACCTGCAAGAAGTCATTAGGAAGAACAAGCTGGAGATAAGTTCAGTGAACACTAAACTGGAGGCTGACTGATCTTTAATGGCTGCTTTTCAGGTCAGGGTGCGAGAAGCTGGTGGAGTAACTGCTTCCCAAATGGAGGTGAACATGAAGCGTGAGTCAGAACTGCTGAGAGTGTGGTGAGAGTTGGAGGAGGCAGAGGAGAAGCTGACATCTCGATTGCAGGAGACTGAAGAGGCTGCAGGAGCAGTCCAGGCCAAGTGTTCCAGCGTAGAGAGAAACAAACAGCAGCTACCGATCACGGAAATGAGGAAGAATACAGATTCAAAGGATGAAGTGCTGGATGTGTGGTACATACTGCCTTTTCCTAACTTCCCCTTGATTGAGGAAGAGACCTTTGGCCCTTCTCCCACTGAGTCAGGTTTAGTGGGGAGGGCTAGCTGTGGGAAGCCTGGGTTACTGCAGGACCCTGAAGGAAAAGAAGTGGGGCCCTAGACACAGGGCATGGGGCTCCGAGTTGCAGTGAGAGGTTGAGAGAGGAGTTGGCAAGCAGACCCGAGGTGTCCCCGGTTGTGTCCAAGCCTGAAGGGTTTAGGTGAGAGGGGACGGAGGTCCTGGAGGGTTAGGAAACTCCCAGATAAGTTGACCTATGTAGCGCCTGAGGAACAGGGCGTGAGGTCTACTGTTTGGGGAGCAGTGTCACTGTTTGTACCTGGATTGGGCTTTTGTTTCTGCAGGAAGGGTTGGCGAATTATTTAGCAGTCATGAGGACATGACTTTTGTTGGTGGGGGGAGAGTGTAAGGGGTTTCTTCTTTATGGTTACTGCATATGTTAATCAAAATGGCTTCTTTGTTGGGGTTTCTTCTTTATGTTACTGCGTATGTTAATCAAAATGGCTTTGTTTTGTTAAAAGTAAGAATGCATCTTTGTTATGATAACAGGAGGGAGAGTGCTTTCTCTTGCAGCTTGTTTGGGTTAAAATTACTGATAACGAGAATTGTATTCATTTGTTAACCAACTGGGATAGATGTTATTCTCTCTTCTGGGTCTGTAAGCTATTGTTGGTGGGCTTTTGGGGAGTTGGCGCGAGGAGGTGAGAGAGAGAGGATGTGATGCTGTAAGCTGGGTGATGGAATGGACCCCAAGCGGGGGTCCAAGGCCAGGAGGTTCGGCGAGGAGAGAAGACGAGGACAGACGTGCCAGGGGTGCTTGGTTGATCACTTCGGGTGGTCCTGAGATATGAGTCGAGGAGGTCTGAGGGGATCGAATGGTGGCCAGAAGACTTCGTTAACTGAGCTCCAACGGTTGTGCACGAAGTGGTTTGGACTTTGATAAGTTTGGCGCCTTTTACTTTTCCTTTTATATTGTATCTCTATTAAGTACATAGTTCCAGTAAGATCTATAAAGTGAACTCATTTAATCGCATATGGTGTACTGTCTGTTATTTGGCGTGGTGGGGACATCACACAGCATCCACACAAGCTGGTTACCCAGTTTGGCGGGGCCGAAGGCTGCTCCTCCTAGACGGAAGCGAGCTGAGCGAGCCTGAGGCTTACCAGGGGGCTACAGGTATAAAACGGGAAAGCCTTGCTGTAACGCAGGTCATTTCGTGGTTTAATTCGTCAGTTACTCTGTTATGCTGCCTATTCGTTTCATGACGCAGTTTTGTTTTAAAGTGGAGTTTTGCTTTCTGTCTTAAGCCTCAAAGGTTATTGCCGGCAGTTTCGCCACAACGCTGCCAGTTTTAGTCCAGTCGGAGAATGAAGAATTTATAGAAGTACGGGAACCTGAAGGATCAAGGAAAGGTGGAGTCGCTGGCAGTAATACAGGATCAACCTTATTAACCTTCATTCAAGGAAGTAGTAACCTGCATCCGAGATAGCCCCTGCATTGTGAAAGCAGAAAGGGCTGGCCACAGCGTATTCACCAAGGAAGGTCAGTTCCTTTAAGCCAGTTTTATTTCCTTCATCGTAAATCCTTTGGGCAAGGCATATTTCGGCTGGGATCAGCCGTAACGTCACGTCGTCGAGGAATTTGTTACTTCAGGGAAGTCTCTCCTAATTGACTGTGTAAATCATCTGGACTTTTGCATTTATCACTTTAAGAACTGTGTTCACATTGCCGTATAGCAGTTAACTTCCAGTTAAGTTAGTCATTTGTTTACTTTTCATTTTTATTGAGCAGTGTTTAATAAATGTTTTATTTGTTTATAAAAAAACCTGTCTTAATTCTATATTCATTGTTGCCGTATAATAACACTAAGAAGAAATAATAGCAGATATATTTCATTAGGAGTCTGAGGAGATTTGGTGTGTCACCAAAGACACTCACAAATTTCTGCAGATATATTGTGGAGAGCATTCTAACTGGTTGCATCACCGTCTGGCAGGATCAGAAAAATATGCAGAAATTGGCAAACTCAGTCACCCCCATCAAGGACATCTTCAAAAGACGATGTCTCAAAGAGACTGCATGCATAATCAAGGAGCCACATCACCCAGACCATGCTCTCTTCTCATTGGAAGAGATACAGGAGCCGGAAGACACACACTCCAACATTTTAAGAACAGCTTCTTCCTGTTCTGATTAGATTAGATTCAACTTTATTGTCATTGTGCTGAGTACAGATACAAAGCCAATGAAATGCAATTAGCATCTAACCAGAAATGCAAAGAATAGTGTTATTTACAAAATAACTGTGAATAAAAAGTAAGTGCTACAGCACACAAATATAAAAGTACTGAGACAGTACAATGTGGGTGCAATACTGCTTAGTGCTGTGATGTGAGGTTCAGCAGGGTCACAGCCTCAGGGAAGAAGCTCTTCCTGTGCCTGCTGATGCGGGAGCGGAGGCTCCTGTAGCACCTACCGGATGGGAGGAGAGTAAAAAGTCCATGGTTAGGATGAGATGCATCCTTGTTAGTGCTTTTTGCCCTGCCCAGGCAGTGTTTATGGTAGATGTTCTCAATGGTGGGGCAATTGGGTACCAATAATCTGCTGGGCAGTTTTCACCATCTGCTGGAGTACTTTGCAGTCCGATACAGGACAATTGCCATACCACACTGAGATGCAGTTGGTGAGTATGCTCTCAATGGTACAGTGGTATAAGTCTGTCAGTATCCCGGGACAGAGGTGAGCTTCCTTGATGTTCCGCAGGAAATAAAGGTGCTGTTCTGCCATCAGATTTCAGAATGGATGATGAACCCATGTACACTCCTTCAGTTTCTCTAGCATTTTGTGTGCATTGCTTGGATTTCCAGCATCTGTAGATTTTCTCTTATTAGTGATTGGAACACTATTTTCCCTCTCTTTCTCCAGTATGTATTTAATTTTTAATTATATACAATGGAATCCATTTAATTGGGTCATCAGTTAATCGGGGCAGCTGTTTATTTGGGATAACTCTCAAAGAATAAAAACTAACCGAGAAAATAGTAGGAATTCCCTTTGTTTATTTGGGACACTATAGCATTTAATTGGGACAAAACTCTTGCTGAACAGTTCCTATCTTGGGTAAATTGCATGCACTTGTGTGGCTATTAGACACTACACTGTGCTTAGAACAATTGGTTTTTAAATGGCATCAGTTGTGTTTGTTTATGTTCAAAAAGCAGTGATTTTATCATTGATACAGTACCTTGAAAAAGTATTCAGCTCCCCAACTTTTGTGCACGTAAATGTGAATTACAACTGTGGATTTTGATCAATTTAACTGAGAATTCACATTTGTGAACCACATGCTCCTTTTTTTCACGGTGGAGTCCAAAAACAGGGAAAATTGTAAAGTATGAAAAACTAAAAATTCATAAACTGAAATGTCAGCAGTTCAATAGTATTCATCCCCTTTGCTCAGTGTTATGATATATTCAGGAGTTAGGATATATAACAAATATGAAGTTCAACAGAAGCCATTCTCCAGATTTGAACGTGGACTGCAGATGGAATTTAAAATGCATCTCTGAACAGTAGTGTCCCTGGAGCTGTAGACTGGAGTTGACAATGAAGATTAACATTCATGTTGGGTGTCGGGAGTGTGGGTGCGAAGAGGGTGTGAAACTCCATGTAATTTAAAGGAAGTATTGTAGATACATTGTAACTATAGAATTGTCCTGCTGTTACCTATGATCTTCAGCATATAAAAACGTCATGCAATATTGGGTCAAGAGTCCTCTTCCTCCAAGTGCGTCTCATTTTGTTAAATTAATCACTTCTGTATCCACTAGCTTCAGTGTCTCTGAAGTGACTTTGTTCTTGTTACACTACTTGGTGCCTCGTCCGGGATTCCTTCTTGACCCAGCGCATGGCCAGTGATCTCAGCAGTCCAAGTGGGTGAGTGTTTTTAAAATCAGCACTCACACCTGGATCAGTTCTGGTCAGTGAGTACGGGTTCACAAGGTTATGACAAATACAGTGGAGAACTGAACTAGTTGATATAGAAGGAGTGTGTTGTGTGTGTGCATATGTGCTTACGTAAGAGACTAAACATTTGTGTGTTAATTTGGTGAGACAGGGCCACCTGTTGCGAAGAGTTATTACTGACCATTTGGGACGCCATTGTGGTGCATGTTCGGGGAACTGTATCATGGCAGACGTGTTTGCGAGTATGTGTAGGTGTGTTTTAAGAGTAAGCTTGTAACAGTTTTCAATGTAAAGGGATTCAGCAGACATGAGTTCAGACACACATAAGTGGCAGATTGCAGAATATATATTCTGTGGTTTTTAGTGTGTACTGTTTAATTTTTATCCATCATTTATAATTTGCATAATGTGGGAATTACTGTAGAGATATTTCAGGTATCTGAAATATCCCCAGATATATCTGCCACTGATTAAGCTCAAACAACATCAGGTCAAGAACCTTGGCGACCTGAGCCAGCCATTGACTAATTACGACCATGCATAAGCCCTTCACCCTGGGGAGAAGTGAAGCATTTTGTCGGAGTTGTCCTCTTTTAAGGTCACCTGCAAGAATGTAGAATTCTGGTGCAAGCTCAAGGAAATGATGAAATTCACTAGATGCACCTAAAGATATGCATGTGTTGATAAAAGCAAAGTGCCCCAGGAATATTTGGGACAGTATGGACCAGGGGTTCAGGATGCTTACTGGGCAGCTACCAGGAATGCCAGCAATGAAGAGAGATAACATTTCGTTAAGGGTGAATTGAGGCAGTGAATGGGGGGTGGGGTAAATGAGAGTAACTGGAGAAAGATAATGTCAGTGATTCAGAGAGCTGATGAGCCAGCCCTGGATTATGCAGAATGTAAATATTGAGCGGATGAGAAGTATTCAGGGTTGGATAATCCAGGGAGGAATGACCCAGTCTTCCTGAAAATGCTGAAGGAAGGCCTGAGCTCAGCCCACCAAGAAGTCATAGGTTTGGGGACGGTGGTGAGTTTGACCTCCTCCATGATAGTATCATGGGCAGTGAGAAACACCAGAGGAGGGGGAGGAGACATCACAGAGAGCTTACTTTGTGTGCCAACAGCTGGGGCACGTAGCAAGGAAGTGCTGGAGTAGATGTGGGAGGGTAAAGGAGATGATTTATTACAGCTGTGGCTTCTTGGACCATGGTTGGAGACAGTGTCCTAAAATCAGAGCAAATTGTGAGAATCACTCACCACAGCAGGACCCTCTCTTTCCGAATTCACTGCTGACCAGATTATAGAGCTTGGACAATCAACTGATGACCACCTCTATTGCCAGTGGTGGTCTTCCACAGACGTACACAAGAGGTTTATGAGGGGGCAAACAATGTGAAATGTCAGTAGACACGGGGTTGGGGTTGTCAGTATCAATAACTGATCTACCCCTACCCAAGACTGGAGATGCGATTTACATTACCAGTGCAGGATGTGAAACAATGTGGGTGGAGAGAAGTCTGTGCCAGGTACTTGATTTTGAAGGAGTGCAGCTTCTTGTAGATTTCTGGGTGTGCCCAAACAATGAAGGTGCTCCCCTGGGGTTAGACACACTGAGTAAGGCAGGTACTATCATAGACTCAGGATGAGGAGAAATAAGATTTACACACCTGTCCTTGTAAGTGTCCTGAATCATGGGAAGTTCACAACGACAAATGCGCTGGGTTGTCCGCACCACTCTCTGCAGAATCCTGCGATTGAGGGAAGTACAGTTCCCATACCAGGCAGTGATGCAGCCAGTCAGGATGCTCTCAATTGTGCCCCTGTAGAAAGTTCTTAGGATCTGGGGGCCCATAACAAACTTCCTCAACCGTCTGAGGTGAAAGAGGCACTGTTGTGCCCTTTTCACTACACAGCTGGTATATACAGACCACGTGAGGTCCTCAGTGATGGGGATGCTGAGGAACTTAAAGCTGTGTGCCCGCTCAACCCCAAATCCATTGATGTCAATAGGGGTTAACCTGTCTATTCCTCCTGTAATCCACAACCAGATACTTTGTTTTTGTGACATTGAAGGAGAGGTTGTTTTCTTGACACCATGTCTAATAGAGATAACTTCTTCCCTGTAGGTCACCTTTTTATTGTTTGAGATAAGGTCAATCGATGTAGTGTTGTTGTCAAATTTAATTAACAGATTAGAGCTGTGAGTGGCGACACATTCATGGGTATACAGGGAGTAAAGGAGGAGACTTAGTACACAGCCCTGACGGGCTCCTGTATTGAGAGTCAGAGAGGCAAAGGTGAAGGAGCTCACTCTTACCACCTGCTGGCGATCTGACAGGAAGTCCAGGATCCAGCTGCACAAAGCAGGGTCAAGGCTGAGGTCTCCGAGCTTCCTGTCGGGGTTATTTAGAGATACAGCACACAATAGGCCTCTTGAGCAGCCCCAATTTAACCCTAATCTAATCACAGGTCAGTTTACAATGACCAGTTAACCTACCCAGTACATCTTTGGACTATGGGAGGAAACCAGACGACCTGGAGAACACCTACGTATTCCACAGGGAGGGCTTACAGAGACTCCTTACAGAGGATACCAGGATTGTACTCTGAACTCCAACGCCCCAAGCTGTAAGAGCGTCACACCAACCACTACACTACCATGGCTCCCAGGATAGACAAGTCTCCTGGACTTGATGGCATAAACCCTACTGCTGGAAGCAAGGGAAGATATTGCTGCATCTTTGGCAATGATCCTTGTGTCCTCACTGGCCACGGGGGTAGTGCCAGATAATTGGAAGGTGGCAAATGTTATTCATTTGCTCAAGAAAGGGAATAGTGGCAGATAGAACTCAACCCAGAAAAGTATGAAGTGATTCACTTTGGAAGGCCAAAGTACAGGGTTAATGGCAGGTTGCTTAGCAGTGTGGTTCCATGTCTATAGATCCCTCAAAGATGCCATGGAAGTTGATAGGGCTGTTAAGAAGGAATATGGTGTTTTAGCTGCTTTGTTTTGTAACTCCAAAATATAAAACTCACTGAGAGGAAAACAAAGAAGCCAAGGGACGTTAGTCTTAATTCATTTTTACTGTAAGTGAGGCATGCACGTATGACATGGTGGTATGATGATGTATGTATTTTTACATATAACCCATAATGAATTTTTTAAGCATCAAGGAATGCTTAAACATACAATTAATTTACAATATTAATCAAATATTAAATTCACAGCAATCCTTCCTGTTTAGTTATAAACTCCAACTCAAAATACATTTCAACTATAAACACAGTGTACTATATAATATAACTACAATACAGATATCCATAGCATAGTAATTTTTTAATTATCCCACTCAGGCCTAAAGTTTTAATAGCTGTGGATCATTTCTTACTCTTGTGGGATAATGTCTTTCCTGACAAGGGGGATCACTGTGCTTGGCTGTGAAAACAATCTGGGGGCCCTCTCTGTGGTGGTGTAGGAGTTGACTCTGAGAATGCAGGAAGTGGTTTGAGAGCTCTGGACACCTTTCTTTTCCTTTTCTTAGCTTTTTTTCTCTGGATCTATTTTGATGCTTGCTTCCCTCATTCTCTCTCTTCATCCCGAGCTTTTTCAGTCTCACTTTCCTTCTCTTTCTTGCATATGTTCTTTCTCTCTCTCTCTCTTCTCTCCTTTTCAACTTCTTGTCTTTCTCACCTTCCTTTTTCTTCTAGTTTCTTGTGAGAATCTCTGAATTTGATAATCTCTTGAGAAATTAGGTCTCATTTATCCTTTCATTTCCATAGCAATTACAGTATGTCGTTTGCCTCTTTCTTTTCCTTTTTCTTCTTTCTGGCATCTTGATCTTAGGAAGGTACATTCAGTTCACTGAGTATTCTCTTATTAATCCTCCTGTTGCTCCTTTGCAATCTGATCTTGGTTTCCTCATCCACAACATCATCTGACAAATCCTCTGTTTTCATATCTCCACTGACTCCTTTCTTCCTTGGCCTTCCATTCACCAGCTGAACTTTGGTCTTTGCATCTACTTTTACAAGTAGCTTTCTGTCTCCCACTTGAAGTTACTGCAATAACCTTAATGCACGCAGAGTAGATTCTGGTTCTTAATACTCAACAGAAGCTGAATGCTTGCAACTTTCCTGAAGCTCCTTGAACTCCCTTCCAGCTTACAACCAAGCCATATTTCAAAAGTAACTGCCTGATTAACATATCAGATGCTTTCTCAGATATGTTGCCTACAAAAACTTATAGTTGGCCAACTGCTTTCATCACATTCATGATTCCTCTGAGCAGCATGGTCCTTTCTTGGTCCAATATGCTTTCCAACCACAAAGGTTGACACCAACACCTGTTTGCCCTCTGTGGGGCAATGGTTCATTGTGTACAGTAGTGGTCGCCAACCCGTCGATCGCGATCGACTGGTCGATCTTTGAGACTTTCCCAGTAGATCCCGAAAAAAATGAAAAATAAATACACAAATACTGTTGAGAGATTGTTTCCGGGTTGCGGGGTTTTAGTTCCGTTCTTTCTGCTCAGTGCGCATGCGTGTAGCTCCCCCGCACTACACAGTGTAATTCAGTGGTCTCCAACCACCGGGCCGCGAGGAAACAATATGAGTCAGCTGCACCTTTCCTCATTCCCTGTCATGCCCACTGTTGGAACTTGAACGCACACGAGGCCATCAGTCGCCTGAATGCAGTGATACCCTCATGCCAGTGTTCGTCTGATGCAGCTGGTGAGAACCGCCGATGCTACTGGCCCGGAGCGCGGGCGTCAGTAAGTGCCGATGCTACTGGCCCGGATTGCGGGCGACAGTAAGTGCCGATGCTACTGGCCCGGATTGCGGGCGACAGTAAGTGCCGATGCTACTGGCCCGGATTGCGGGCGACGGTAAGTGCTGATGCTACTGGCCCGGAGCGCGTCCGGCAGGAAGTGCCGATGCTACTGGCCCGGATTGCGGGCGTCAGTAAGTGCCGATGCTACTGGCCCAGATTGCGGGCGTCGGTAAGTGCCGATGCTACTGGCCTGGATTGCGGGCGTCGGTAAGTGCCGATGCTACTGGCCTGGAGCGCGGACAGATGAGCGCCACCTCTAAACCTGTTCACCACACCGAATGTCCGTGGGGAACCCGGTGCTAAAATATTCGCAGACGACCTAATTCAGGCTCAGGGTTTCGTAAGTATCAGAGCAGCTACCGCGCTGCGATCTACTAAAGCAAACTTTTGTCGGCCGATAGATCCTACAAGGGGGGAGGCAGGCCTGTCACACTCCTCGCTCGCTTGGTTGCTCTGTCTGGACTGCGACTGCTGCGGCCCCAGCACAGAGACCTCTCCGGCCCTGACCTTGTCCTCTCACCTCACCCGTGACCAGCCGCACCTGGCCAAGGCGTCTGGCGGCGGGCGGGCAGAGGCTGCAGTCGGGCTGGGAGGCTGTCCGAGGCAATGAAGCCCTCAAAACGGCTTCAGTACCCTGAGTCCAAGCACCCCGCACTTAAAGACAAACACGCTGAGATTTTTCAGCGGAAAAAAACGTGAGCAAGTGGGACAGAAACTAAGTGCCGAGAGCCGCGAAAAAAATGCGGAGTAGACTGGACATAAGGAACCTGTATCGGTGTATTCCAGTCGTGTTTAACACCAACCCCTCCCCCCCATCGGCCGGTCCGCAAGAATATTGTCAATATTAAACAGGTACGCGGTGCAAAAAAGTGTGGGTATCCCTGGTGTTTATACATTATTTCTACTTCCAGGTTGTGGGGTTTTACTTCCGGTCTTTTCTGCCCCTGTGCGCATGCGTGTAACTAGTTGATCTCGCTTTTCACTGAGACCGAGGTAGGGGATCTTGGGCTTAAAAAGGTTGGTGACCACTAGTGTACGGCATATCAACAGTTGTGGCATCATCCTGTACCTTTCTTAATTCCCTTTCAGTTGACTTTATTACAGGGAATTTATTTTATTTTTCAGATTTTCAGTTTTCCAGAGGTCTGAAATGTTGGCAAAAAGGTTTGCTCTAATCAAAATCAGAAAAGGAGTAATTCTGACATTGTTTGTTATTGTTTCTCTGAAATGACTTTCCTTCCTCCCCAACCTCATTACTTTCAGTTTACTGGAAACAAGCTCTTCTTTGCTTGGAACAGCTATAAGCATTTTATATATTTAAGGGTGTAACCAAATTTGTACATTTGGAACATGGAAATTTACTGATGCAAAGCTGGCAGGATAATTACAGCTTGTCTGTTTCACAGTTCCCTAATGAAATGACATTTAGATTTTAATTGTTGCTTTTAAAGGTTAAACCCATTCTTTCTTTTATTGATAAACTTCTCTCTGTCTACACTTCACCTTTGCGTTAGATGCTTTCACTTTGCTTACCTGATTCATACCGTACCTAGTTTCATTTTGATGACCAAGAAATAATGATTTCTTTAAGAACAAAATCCAAATTTATTTGTCGGTTGTCAAAGTTGTCAGTTATCTACCACTTTACCTTGGCCTATTAAACCATATCACCTGAAATAAAGTTTGAAGCTAAATATATTAGCAGATAGGATTCAGATTCATTTATTTATCACATGCACATTGAAACATACAGTGAAATGCATCATTTGCGTTAATAGGTAACATACCTAAGGATGTGCTGGGGGCGCCCGCAATGTCTCCACACATTCTGGCGTCAACATAGCTTGCCCACCATGTTCGCAGGACAACGCAAGCAATGACACCAACAACAGCAACAACAAAACAAGACCCTCACCTCCTTCCCACCCACCTACCCGCCCACCAAACAGATCAGCTAACCCTAAGACAGGCTATCTTCGGGCCTCCAGTTTACTCGGACTCGCAAGCATTGGGCCTTTGGCTTCCCCAGCAGATGCATGGAGATTTGCAGAATCAGGCTTCAGCCATTGGGCCTCAAGTTCTGGAATTGTGGATGACCTCTGGGCTTTGATCTTTGGTAATGACCCCAGGTCTTGCCAGTGATGATGAATGAGACCTGAGCTCCAGGCCTCAAGCTCTGGATTCGCTGATGGTGGGTCCCTGAACACTAGGCATCAAACTCCAGTCTTGCCGACCTGCATAACTATGGCACCCTCATCATCGCTGGTCTGCTGTCTTAACGTCCAACCACGTCCATGTTGCTGGCCTTCGAAAGTGGAACAGAGGCTTAGGTTCTGACCTGTCGTAATTCCTCAATATCCCTGTCCCTAACTAATAACCCCACCCCGACTCCTCTCTGTGTCCCCAAAACCATCCCAAAAAACTGGAAGAACCTAAGAAGAACAACTAACTTTGAGGCACGACCTAGACGGAGACTGCAGCTCAGCGCCATCTTGAGAAAAATAACAGAGAGGCACCTGTCTGTTCCTAATGCATAGCAAACTCCTGACAGTGCAGCTGTCTCACTGTGTCTCAACCATAACCCTTCCCACCCACGACTGTACTGCCACACACAACTCCAACCCGCTGATCAAATTTGCAGGTGACGTGACTTTGACACAGTGATGTCAGGATTACAACCTCTACCTCAATGTCCAAAAAGCAAAAGAACTGATTGTGGATTACAGGAGGAATGGAGACAGGCTCGGCCTGATCAACATCAATGGGTCTGCAGTTGAGATGGTGAGTAGTTTCAAGTTCCTTGGTATACACATCACTGATGATCTCACCTGGACTGTATACATCCGCTTTGTGGCAAAAAAGCACAACAGGTGACTGAAGATGTTCGGCATGGGCTCTCAAATCCTTAATCTCTTCTACAGGGGCACCACTGAGAGAATAGTGACTGGCTGTTTCATCACCTGGTATGGGAACTACACCGACCTTGATTGCTGGGCACTGCAGAGAGTGGTATGGACAGCCCAGCTCATCTGTGGATGTGAACTTCCCTCCATTGAGGACACTTCCAAAAAGACCTGGAAGATCTCCGGGGACACCAGTCACCCCAACCATAACCTGTTCTAGCTACTTCCGTCTGGCAAATGGTACCGCAGCATTAAAGCCAAAACCAACAGGCTACGGGACAGCTTCTTTCCACAAGCCAATAGACTCATAAAATCACACATCTCTACATTGCGACGGAGTCATAATGCAAACATTTTTACTCCTTCATGTTGTGTGATGGATGTAAGATTTAAATAAATTCTAAATTCCAAATTCTTCTGACCAAGTTTCAGACTTCAACATAGAAACATAGAAATCTACAGCACATTACAGGCCCTTCAGCCCACAATGTTGTGCCGACCATGTCACCTACTCTAGAGACTGCTTAGAATTTCCTTACTGCATAGTCCTCTATTTTTCTAAGCTCCACCTACCTATCAAAGAGTCTCTTAAAAGACCCTATTGTATCCACCTCTACCACCTTCGCCGGCAATGCAATCCACGCGCCCACTACTCTCTATGTGGAAAAACTTACCTCTGACATCAAGGTGCCAGTATTTGAGCTGATGCTCAGAGTGAAAGATGCAACAATTCAGGCAGCCATTCTACTGCCAGAGCGGTCACTGGCTGATCGTTTTCAGAATTATCTCCCTCCCTTCTAGTGTGGGAGCCTCATTCTGTGATGGTGATTTTTTTCCCCAGTCCCACTGGGGTGCTGAGTATGACTTTATGGAAAGTGCCTGGCACTCATGAAAAAACCTTCAAATAAGGAAGTTATTTCAGTAAGATTTAAATTCAGATTTATTTATCACATGTACATTGAAATGTACTGTGAAATGCATCATTTGCATTAACAACCACCCACAAGTGCTGCCAGTATTGCCACGCGTTCTGCCATCAATTTGATGTGCTCACCATATCAACACAGCATCACAGCACAAAACACAAAACAGAACAACACAAGCAGCAACAACATCAGAACAAAGCGTGACAACAATGACAATTCTGGAGTTCAAGGCCTAGTGTTTGGGGTGCCATGGTTGGTGAATCTGGAGTTCGAGGCCTAGTGTTCGGTGATCAGTAAGTCTTTGGGGTTGATGCTGAGGGTCAAGGCCTGTGGGTCAATTTGAAAGTCCAAAAGTTGAGGCCTATTGGCTGGAGCCCTGAGTCTGCAATTCTCTGTGAGTCCACTGGGGAAATCGAAGCCAAATGTCTGCAAGCTTGAGTACAAGTCCAGGTCTGCTGGAGGATGGAGGCCAAAAATGATAGCTGTTCTGTGGTTAGAGGACTATATGCATGAGTGGGAGGTGATAAATAATCCTGAATCTAGACCTTGATCTTGAATCTGGAATCTTGACTCTTGAACAAGCCCCGTTCCCTCCTTGGTGCGCACTACCTCTGGACCTCCAGCCCTTGACTCAGAGACTCTCCAACCTCCAGCTTTTGGTACAGATCTGCCTCTGCCTCTAGGCTTGATGATTTTAGTCTTTGACCGAAGGGAGACTACAGAATGGAATGAGCATAAAACACTTGCGTGCTATGGATGCTGCTTGGCTCCTCAGCAGGCCCTGTGACAAACTGTCTGTCTAAAGCAAATATTGGGTATAGTTTATCTGTCTTCACATATACTGTGGTGTTACGATGATTCTTCCAAAGTACCCATGTTTTTGTGGGTTTGCTTCCAGATCTCCTCCTACCAGCTCTGAAGTTGTCTAATCCTACAGTGGTTTGAAAGACCTGGAGTCATTGAAATATTACAGAGCTGAGGAAAACAGAATTCAGCACACCTCAGTGTCCACCAAGCTGACAGAGTTAATCTGCGGTGCGGTAAGAGGAAAGGAGGTGGGCTCACTGTGCTTGTGAACAACAGATCGTGTCATCCCAGTCACAGTTCTGTGGAAGAACAAGTCTGCAGTCTGGTCATCGACCTGCTTACCGTGAGTTAGCGTCTGTCTTGTCTGCTACGTGAGATTAGCCGCACCATATTGCTGATTGTCTACATTCCGCCTTCCTGACGCAGTCCCGATGCTACCATTGCGGGACTCCAGACTCTACACCTCAATGCGTTCATTGCAGCATCGGGAGTCTTCAACCATGTTTCTCTCTCGACAACCCTATCCTCCTTCAATCACTTTGTCAAGTGGATACAGGAGAAAATAAACATAGAAAACCTACAGCACAACACAAGCCCTTCGGCCCACAAAGCTGTGCCGAACATGCCCCTACCTTAGAAATTACTAGGGTTACCCATATAGCCCTCTGTTTTTCTAAGCTCCATGTACCTATCTAAAAGCCTCTTAAAAGACCCTATCGTATCCGCCTCCACCACCATTGCCGGCAGCCCATTAAACTTACCTCTGACATCTCCCCTGTACTTACTCCCCAGCACCTTAAACCTGTACTCTCCTGTGGCAACCATTTCAGCCCTAGGAAAAAGCCTCTGACTATCCACATGATCAATGCCTCTCATCATCAAACATTGGATCTTCTGTATGCAAATATTAAAGTTGTATACAGATCCATACCTCTCTCCCGCTTGGAAGATAAGATCACAACCCGGTTCACCTCATGCCCTTGTATAGTACCAAAATACAGCAACAGCTAGTTATCACCAAGATAGTAAAGAGATGGTCTCCAGAGGCCTTGAGGGGCTGCTTTGAGCTTACTGACAGGAATGTGCCTTGTGAACCATATGGGGAGGACATTAACAGACATATTGATTGCATCACTGGCCACATCAACTTCTGTGGGGACACTGTAATACCATCAAGGACTGTTCACTGCTTCCCTAACAACAAACCATGGATCACCAGTGATCTGAAGGCTTTTCTCAACCACAAAAAGACAGCCTTTAGATCAGGAGGCGGGGAGGAATTGAACCATGTGCAGAGGGAGCTGAAGGAGAAGATCAAGGTGACTAAAGAGGAACACAAGAGAGAGCTGGAGAACAAGCTTGGGCAGAATAGCAAACGGGAGGTGTGGAGAGGCATAAAGAACATCACTGGCTTCAATCAGCCGAGCTGTAGAGCCTTGGAATGCAGCTGTGAATGGCCATGAATGAGTTAAACTAATTCTTCAATAGGTTTGACAATTGCCCTCCTGTTCACACACCCCTCAGCACACCAGTCCAGGTGCCAAGGCACCCGATGCTCCCTCAGCACCAATGCCTCCCCTCCTCCCTCCTGCCCCCTACAATTCAACATGTGGATGAACAACACAGGCTACATCCCCTCCTTGTCCTGCACCTATCATCCACACCTCTACATACCACCTGCTATCATCCCAATCTTCACCTCCCCCAGCCCCCACCTTCCATCAACTCCCCAGTCATCATGGACTCCCCTTCACTACTGAGCAGGAGAGAAGGGCTCTGGGGAAACGCAGACACGGCAAAGCATTGGGACCGGATAGTATGAACCCCAGGGTCCTGAGGGAGTGGGCTGGGCAGCTGTGTGGAGTTCTCCAGTGTATTTTCAATCCAAGTCACAGTCTGGAATGGGTCCAAATGTGTGAGAAACCTCATGTGTGGTCCCAGTACCCAAGAAAGGCCAACCAAAAGTCTTAAATGACTACCATCCAGTGGCCCTGACCTCACACTTCATGAAGACCCTAGAAAGGCTGATCCTGGCTCATCTCCAACCCCTGGTCAGATCAGCCCTCAATCCCCTGCAGTTTGCCTATCAGGAGCACATTGGAGTCAACGATCCTGTCATCTACCCGATGAACAGAGTCTACTCCCAGTTGGATAAGCAGGGCAGCTCTGTGAGGGTCATGTTTTTTGATTTCTCAAGTGACTTCAATACCCTACAGCCCTCAGTACTGGGGGGGGGGGGGGAGCTCTGTTTAATGTAGGTTGGCACTTGCATTGTATCCTGGATAAAGACTACCTGACTGACAGACCACAGTTTGTGCAGCTTCAGAGCTGTGTGTCAGACATGGCGATAAGCAGCACTGGGGCCCCGCAGGGGACTGTATTGGCTCCCTTCCTGTTTACTCTGTGTACCTCGAACTTTAGATAGAGCACTGAGTCACGTCATCTGCAGAAATTCTCTGATGACTCAGCAATAGATGGGTATATAAAGGGAGGACGGGAAGATGAATACAGGATCCTGGTGGAGAACTTTGTCAAATGGAGCAAACTGAATCATCTGCAGCTCAACTTCAGTAAGACAAAGGAGATGGTGTTGAACTTTCAGAAGACCAATTCTGTACTGCTGCTTGTCACTATTGGTAGTGAGGACATTGATCTGGTGAGGACCTGGGAGTGCACCTGGCCAGACTTGAGTGGAGCAACAACACAGGGGTTGTGTGCAAGAAGGGTCAGAGTTACCTCTATTTCCTGAGGAGGCTGAGGTCATCTGCAGTATGCAAGCCTTTCCTTCACATGTTCTACCTGTCTGCTGTTGCCAGTACAGTCTCCTATGTGGTGGTGTGCTGGGGCAGTGGCATTAACATGGGTGATGCCAACAGGCTCAATAAACTGATCAGAAAGGCTGTCTCTGTTATAGAAGTCAAACTGGACACACTAGAGGCTGTGGTAGAACAAAGGACCCTACGGAAGATCCTGGCAATTCTGGACAATGTTTCTCACCCTCTGCATGTCACCTTATTTGTACTTGTAATTCTACTGTGACACTATAACTTACTTTGGGATCAATAAAGTATCTATCTATCTATCTATCTATCTATCCATCTATCTATCTATCTATCTTATTTGTTGAATCTTTTACTTGCCTAATATGCAAATACAGAAACATCCATTTGCAATGTACCACTGAGTTTGTGAGAAACACCCACAGACTTCAGTGGTTACAGAAAGTCTACTGGAAATGTTGTCTTCATCTTTAAGGAAGCATGCATTTTATTTTTAGGTGCAAAGTACTGTTCAATTTTAACCATTTAAAACAGTGCAAAGGATGGTTTAATTAGTACCTTTCTTTATGGTGGCTGTGGTTAGGATTCCAAACTCTGTTAATTACAATAGATTTTGTTTATGACTCTCCTTCCGTATGAGTATCTCATTAAGGCCAGTGCTACACAATGGGAGTCTGTTCCAGCTGTTTTGGTACAAGGACCAGAGTGACTGGCGAGAATTGGTTAGAACCGTTCATGACAACATGGAGGAGAGGTGCTGAGATGTACTAATCACTGCCCACCAGAGAAGGAAAGCAATAGCAGAGGCTCCAATTCCAGATCCACCACAGTTTTCATGTCCTTGTTGCCAACAGCTATGTGAATCACACAACTTGGACTCAACTTCCACCTGTGAACACACCACAAAACTGCACAAATCTAATCGTCGCCGTCGGATACAAAAGTCAACTAATCACACAAACAAAAGTATTTAAGCCACGGTAAATTCAAAGCATACATCTTGATCTTTGCTCAGGTGGCGAAATAAAATCAGATACAATTTTCTTGATGTAATGAACTGCTTCTAAGTTAATGGTAAAAAGTCAGAAAAAAAGATAAATATTAAAGCTTTCCTCATTTATCCTTAAAAAATAGTTCTTGTAAATTCTCAAGTTTCCTCAAGAAGAGACGGGTTGAGAAAACTGCTATTGCGAACCCTCCAAAAATGGAATCCTCCTCTATCAGATAGTAGTTTGATTCAGCTTAAACATTTTTTTTAACTCCGCCATGGACAGTCTCAAAGCTGGCTGTGAAAGGTGGTGAGTTGGGCATGGGGCTAGCAATCTTATCCCATAAAAACCCAGAGCTACAGAAACACCAACAGAAGCTCTAAAGATCTCATCCCTGGGAGAGGAAGGATATAGTAGATGAGCTACAAATGGGGACAATTTGAAAAGGTAGAGGTCCAGGAGTGAGTATTCTAGCGAGCTGCTGTCAGCGGCCAATGCCCCAGTAGGGTGATGAGCTTAAGAAGAAGAAATATTTCTTTAGCATGTTTATTTGTACCCAGATTATCAGGTGTAATGCACTCTTTATGAGTAATAGGCATGTCTTGAAGTTTTCAAATTGAGAGGTCAGACCAAGGTTTCATACCCTTGCATTCACATTGACTTCGAGATTCAATATTCTTTGATTTTACTGTTAAAAGAAGTCAAGCTTTTTCTTGTGTGTTGATCCTCAAAATAATTATTTAGAAATCTTTATTTATTCAAGTTTTAGGATCAGGAGAATTTAGTTAAGACCAATATTCACTGCCTGTTGCAATGGCTCTTGCAACCTGGAGCAATATGATTCTTTTTTTTAACAAAAATGAACTTCATTTATAATAGAATATACGCACTATACAAAAGACAAAACAGTGTAAAATGTTTACATTCATGGTCATTACATTCTGTCATGTTAACTTATTTTTTTAATCATTAACACTTATGTGATACACTCTACATGGTTTGAGGGGCTTCCCCATCTGACTCAGCACCTCTATCTGTGGTATTGGAAGGATGCTAGACTGTGGTCCATCCCCACAAAGACTTTGCATTGGCCACACCAAGCTTCAGTGCATCCCTGAGTATGTACTTCGGCATCATAGAACGTGCTAGTCGATAGCAATCCCTCACAGACATCTCGCTGTGCTGGAAGACCAAATTAAACTTCTAAGCAAACTGAGTGCATTCCTCCCCCCATTGCACTCAGCAACATTATCACTTGTTTTTAATCGACTGTTTAATTTGTTTTAACATTCTTCTCCATTCATTACACATCCTCCAGCTATCTGTTGTGCAATCAAACACATCTATCTTTCCAATGTAGCCAGCCATTTTTGCTAATTTATTTATTATTACCCAGTAGTCACTATATATGAACATGTGGCTGCACTCATTATTTGTTAATTTTGTCTGTTTTTAGACATTTTTTAAAAACTCAAATTTCTGTCACGCTCTCCAAAGAAAGACATGCTGCTCTTCAACAGGTAGGTTGTCTTGGGTTCATTTTAAAACTTCTTCGTTACACTAATTTTTTTTCTAACTCTCAAAACTAATAAAAATAAATCACTGGTCTGCTTAGTTTTTTCCCCCTTTTTTTAGTGGGATGCTCACAAATGACATGGTGGCATAATTATGTTTGCCATTCACGTACTTCTTATTGCTAACCCTTAATGAATTACATAAACAGAGACAGCTTAATCAAATTATTTACAATATTACTGAAACATTAAATACACTACAGTAACAATCCATGTTATTTTATATTTTAAATGTAATTGCATAAAAGTAGTGCTTGCGGATTGGAAAGGATGCAAGACAAACAAGCTACTATTTTTGGAGCCTCACTCCCCACACCCAGATAAAAGTTCTTATGTATGTTTTGTTTGGAACCTGCCTGTCAAAAAGATTGTAACCTTTGAAACTGCTCTCACCCCTCAGGGAGTTGTTTATTTGATGTTGCAACTATTTACATTTGTAGACAGAGAACTCTGTTCAGAGGCAAATAAGAATTTAAAGAATCAAGATTTGGTTTCTGTTTTCATTTATCTGTCTTTCTTATCACCACACCTCTCTCCATTTTCCAACCCTGTTTCTCACATAATCATGTTCTGTTTTCTCCTTTCTCTTTCAGGTTGTGACTTAAAACCTCTGAAGTATGAGCTGAGTGTGAGTAAAAAGGTTTGGTTTAAGATGGAAGAACAACTTAGCTGATTTTCAAATGAAAACAGAAATTGTTGGAAAACAAATCTGGCCAGGCAGCATCTGCAGAGGGAGAACTAACTGTGTTAATTCAATGATCTTTCAGTGCAGCTGAACATGTTCCTATGATCACTCTGCATTTATGACTAATTACTTTTCTAATAAGAGACAATGAATACTACAGAGAGATGGATTTCCTTGTTCTGAAACATATTGAATCACTTCAACTGAGCTCCAGGCAGAGATCACCCACTATACAAAGCTCAAAAAGACTGAAGATCAAAGTTGAAATTTATTATCAAATATGTGAACCATTTACAACCTTGAGATTCATCTTCTTGCGGGCAGCCACAAAGTTACGAACCCCAACAGAATCCATGAAAACCACACACACCAAAGATCACCAAACACATAAGCTGCAAAACAGGACAAACTGCACAATGGTAAGAAAAGGTAAATAAAATAACACAGAGAACATGAGCTGAGTCATTAATAATTGAATAATTATTTAAAAATCTTTATTTATTCAAGTTTTAGGATCGGGGCATTATAGATACAGCCAATATTCCCACTGTTGCAATGGCCCTTGCAACCTGAAGTAATATGATTCTCTTTTTTCCAAAAATAAACTTTATTTATAATAAAATATATCCAGGATGAAACAGTGAAAAACTTTTACATTCATGGTCATTTCATTCTGTAGTGTTAACTTATTTCTTAATCATTACCACTTGTGTGATACACCCTACCCGGTTTGGGGGGCTTCCCCATCTGACTCAGCCCCTCCATGTGCGGTAGTGGAAGGATGCTAGACTGTGGTCCTTCCCCGTAGTGCCTTTGCATTGGCCGCACTGGGCTTCAGTGTGTCCCTCAGCACTTATGCCTGCAGTCTAGAATGTGCCAGTGGATACACTTCCTCCACAGACATCTCTCTGTGCTGGAAGACCAACAAGTTTTGAGCAGACCCAACGGTGCCTTTCTCTGAGCTGATGATCTTCCGGTAGCACTCGATGCCAGTCAGAAGAGCTCGTAGATTAGAGGGTCCTCTGTTACACAGCTTTTGGGAATGAACTGAGACAAAAAGCCTTGCATCCATCTCCACTCCTTCTTTAGTAAATCCAGCTTGCAAAGAAATGGGTGACTCCCTTTCCTGCCGCAGCTATCCCAAGGACAGCACGCGCTGCAGATGACATGAAGGGACTGACTGTGAGGGCCCTTCTCACTATCATTCTTTCTGGACAGTTCTTGTGAGGGCGCATTCTTCCAAACGATTTGTTCAGTTTGCTCAGGGAACTACCCTACAGTGTCTACAGAGTCCCTGTCTCACATGTCTACAGGATGTACCATGCTGACCACTGGCTGTGGTCAAATGTGCTGGCCTGGGAGGGCTCTTCAGCAGGCAGGTAATGCGGCAATGTCCAGCTAGCTGGGATGATGCTCAGTGGTGGGACCAGACCTACCCTCCTCAACACCTGAGACAGGTAGAACTTCAGCACTTCAGCCCAGAGGGCTTGCAGTAGAGAAATTCCTAGCAGTTTTTAGAGTAGGTTACATGGTCGGCACAGCATTGTGGGCTGAAGGGTCTATGATGTGCTGTAGATCTCTATGTTTCTATGTCCAGTGACACTCAGTCCCACGTGCCTCAGTTCCACAGACAGCCTGATTCAGCCACACACAAAGGTCATCATCAGAATGAGCACAATGTTGTATATGCTTCTGTCCCCATTCTCAGGGGACTTGTACATCATTACTTGCCCCATCTTGGGCACCCGGAGGACAGCCCGTGTGACTACCGAGGCAGAGAAGAAGGAGATGGGCCACGCCTGTGCCAAGTACAGCATCCCTGAGAGCACCCAACAACAAAGTTCTTCCCAGTTACTGACAGAGAGTGCTACTTCCGCAGAGCCAAATTTTGTTTAACCTTCCCAGAAGACCCCGCCATTGAGACTCAACTCCTGGACCCCAGGAGTACCCGATGTAGAGACTCAGCGCTGGAGACCTACCAGTGTGAAAAGCCTAAAAGCAGGAGCATGTGACCTGGCCTGAAGTCTGACCCTCGGAAGCAGCAGGGGTTGAGTTCCAAGGCTTGACTTGATGCAAGGCCCAACGCACAGAAGGAAAAGGGACTGAGTCCCATGCTCACGCTCCTCTGATTGGAAACCTAATCCTGTGGAGTACTTGGGCTGGGTCCCAATTACTAAGCAGCCCACTCCTCTTCAGGACCCTCAGGCCTGCATGGGGACAACTTGCCTTACGGTCAGCTGAATCCACTCCTGGTTTTCCAAGTCTGTCCTTAAGTAGTCATCTATCTTCTAGTCCAGGTGGATCCATTCCAGGACCTGAGGACTGACCAGACAGGAGGTGTGGTAAGAGGCAGCTGAGCCTGAAACAGTATGAAAGATTTATCCACCCTCAGACCATTCAGCTTCCTGAGCACCTTCTCAGTCCTAATTTACACTGCATAAACTTCATGTCCCTGACACTCTTCAATATTCGGTATTCTGCAGGCATCTTCCACTGTGAAGACTGATGCAAAATACACATTCAGTTCCTATGCAATCTCTGCATTTCTCATTAAAATATTTCCAGCGTTATTTTGCATCGGTCCTATATCTACCCTCGACTCTCTTTTAACTTCTAAATACTTAAAAAAGCCTTTAGTATCTTCTTGGATAAAAGTCACCAGCTTCCTTTCATAATTCATCTTTTCCTTCCTACAACAACAAGCTGCTCTAAAAAGCCATCCCTTAGACATTCTACAAATTCTCTCTCTTGAGGTCCAGTACTGACCTGGTTCTCCCAATCCACTCTCATGTTAAAATCCCCAACGATTATCAAGACATTGCCTTTCTGACACGCCTTTTCTATCTCCTGCTGTAATTTGTAATCCACATCCCGGCTGCTGTTTGGAGGCCTGTATACAACAGCCATTAGGGTTCTTTTACCCTTGCCATTTCTTAATTCAACCCATAGAGACTCTACATTTCCAATCCTATGTCATCCCTTTTGAATATCCTTGGATGTTCAGCTCACAATGGCAGCCATCCTTTAGCCAAATTTCAGAGATGGCCACAACTCATATTTGCCAATCTGTAGCTGAATTTCAAGATCATCCATTTTATTCATGCTGTATTCTTTACTAGTCTTCTAAACACTATCCACAACTCCATTAATTTTGGTATCATCCACAAATTTACTAAGTCCCCTCCTCATCCACATTTTTATCCACGCCATTTATATACATCACAAACAGCAGAGATCCCAGCACAGATTCCTGTGGAACAGCACTAATTACAGACCTCCAGCTTGAACAAGTCCCTTCAACCATTACCCTCTGACTTCTACGCCCAAGCCAGTTCTGAATCCAAACAGCCAATTCACTGCAGACCCCTTGCATCTTATTCTTGTGGATTAGCCTTCCACAAGGGACTTTGTCAAACGCCTTACTAAAATCTATGTAGGCAACATCCACTTATCTACTTTCATCAATCTCACTTGTCACCTTGCCAAAAAACTCAAGTCAAGTTGGTTAGACACCACTTGGCCCACACAAACCATGCTGGCTCTCCATAATTAGGCCATGGGTTTCCAAATGCTCATATATCCTATCCCTAAGCATTTTCTCCAGCAATTTACCTACAGCTGACGTGAGTATCACAGCTCTATAGTTCCCAGGACTTTCCCTTGTTCCCTTCTTAAACAGAGATACAATATTACCAACTCGCCAGCCCTCCAGGACTTTGCCTGTGCCTAGAGAGGACATGAAGATACTGGTCAAGGCCCCAGAAACTTTGTCTCTTGCCTTTCTCAATAACCTGGGGTAAATCCCCTCAGGCCCTGGGGTCTTATCCACCTTAATACTCATTAGGAGCCCCAACAGCTCCTCCTCCTTGTCCTCTAAACAGCCAAACATTATGATCAGTATGGATTATGATCAGAGATTAAGGGAGCTAGGGCTTTATTCTTTGGAGAGAAGGAGGGTGAGGGGAGACATGATAGAGGTGTACAAGATATTAAGAGGAATAGATAGAGTGGACAGCCAGCGTCTCTTCCCCAGGGCACCACTGCTCAGTACTAGAGGACATGGCTTTAAGGTAAGGGGAGGGAAGTTCAAGGGGGATATTAGAGGAAGGTTTTTCACTCAGAGAGTCATTGGTGCGTGGAATGCACTGCCTGAGTCAGTGATGGAGGCAGACACACTAGTGAAGTTTAAGAGACTACTAGACAGGTATATGGAGGAATTTAAGGTGGGGGGTTATATGGGAGGCAGGTTTTGAGGGTCGGCACAGTATTGTGGGCTGAAGGGCTTGTAATGTGCTGTACTATTCTATGTTCTATGTTCTATGTAACATAATTATACATTCAGCACTGATCTCCTGGTCCTCCATGTCCTTTTCCTTGGTAATTACTTAAACAAAGTTCTCGTTACATAGCTCACTAACATTCTCCACTTCCAAGCAAACGTTCCCCTCTTTATCCTTGAGTGGTCCTACCCAAGTTATCCTATTGCTCTTGATGTACCTGCCAAGGACTTTTCATGGCCCCTCCTAGTTTTCCTAACTCCCTTCTTAAATTCTTTTCTGGCTTCTTTATAATCCTCCTGTGCTCTGTTTGTTTCTAACTTCTGAAGCTTTACATAGTTTTCCTTTTTCTTCTTGACTAAATTCATCACCTCTCTGGACATCCAAGGTTCTCTTATCTTTCCATTTCTTTCCATCCCTGTTCCTTCTAACAGGAACATACCTTTCCTGTAGTCTGTGCAATCGATCTTTAAACACCCTCCACTTATCTGATGTGCACTTGCCAGAGAAAAAAGGTGCTCGCAATGAACTCTTCTTAGTTCCTGCCCATTGTTCTCATAATCTGCCCCACACCAATTTAAGACTCCCACAAAGATCATACCTATCCTTAACTATAACTGTCCTGTGGCCACTCTTCCCTAACTGTTCACCCACTGAATGATCTGTCACCTGGCCAGGCTTATTATCCAACACCAGGTCCAGTACAGCCCTTCCTCTCATTGAACCAACTACATATTGACTCAAAAAACCTTCCTGAGTAAACTTAAAACATTTTGCCCCATCTAAACCACTTGTACTGTGATACTGGTTTGTATTAGGGAAGTTGAAATCCCCCATGACAACAACCTTATGATGTCTACACATTTCTTAATCTGTTTACCTATCTGTTCCTCAATGTCCTGGTGTCTACCGGGGGCTCTGTAGTACAGAGTGATTGTACCCTTCCTATTCCTGAGTTCTACCCAAATGGACTCTGTCTGATCCCTCCATTATGTCTCCCCTGGGTGCAGCTGTAATATTGTCACTGATTGGTAGTGCAACTTCCCCCCCCCCCCCACCCTTTTACCTCCTTTTCTATCTTTTCTAAAACTTTGTAAACCTGGGGCACGCATCGCCCATTCCTGCCCCTCTCTCAACCAGGTTTTAGTAATGGCCACAACATCATAGTTCCATGTACTAAGAAAGTCCCTTGCAGAGTATCTGGTAGTTTAGTGAGCTTCCCACAAAACATCACCATATGTTGCCAGCACCATCTTGGAACATCCAATTTACCACAGACCGTGTATTGTTCTTGAGGCTGTGGTTCACTATAGAGCATCTGAAGAACTACCAAACATACAGAATTATTGAGGAAGATGAACTAATCCTTATCTAACACATTTTCCCATTTATTTAATAATCCCCAATGAAACTACTTATGAGATGTTGAGTTCTAAACTGGGCATTTGATAAACATGTTGCTCCCTTACCTTTTGTTTGCTTTTTTATTTAATTCATTGGAATTGCTTCAAGATATACTTTGTTCCAGATATCCCAATACGTTTTTATCCAGTGGTACTAATGCAAGTTTACAAGTTCAAAAAGGCATTGATCTAGAAATTCTTGTCACAAACAAGAGAAAATCTGCAGATGCTGGAAATCCGAGCAACACACGCAAAATGCTGGAGGAACTCAGCGGGCCAGGCAGCATCTGTGGAAAAAGTCACAGTCGATGTTTCAGGCGGAAACCCTTCAGCAGGACTGGAATAAAAAACTGAGGAGTAGATTTGAAAGGTGGGGGAAGGGAGAGAGAAACACCAGGTGATAGGTGAAACTTGGAGGGGGACGGATAAAGCAAAGAGCTGGGAAGTTGATTGGTGAAGGAGACAGAAGGCCATGGAAGAAAGAAAAGGGGGAGGAGCACCAGAGGGAGGCGATGGGTGGGCAAGGAGATGACATGAGAGATGGACAAGGGAATGGGACATGATGAAGGGGGGAGGCATTACTGGAAGTTTGAGAAATCGATGTTCATGCGTTTGTTTGTTAAATGACCATGCATAGGAAACATTTGGCTGCTCTTGTAGGGCTGTTGGAGAGCTTACATTTGAGTGCATAGCAAACAATGCATTGTAAGCCTGGGTATAGAGAATGATTTGGCCTCCATAGCCGTTTAGAGCAATGAATTCCACTGTTTTACTAGCCTATGATTAAAGAAATTCTTTCTCTTATCCGTTCTAAAGAGGCATCTTTCTATTCTGAGGCTGTGTCCACTGGTCTTAGACTCTCCCACTATTGAGGGCATGCTGTCTTGGTGCCAGAATCATGGCGACACTTGTAGGCTGCCCAGCACAATCCTTGTTGACTTGATTTGGTGCAAATGGCGTGTTTCACATTTGAATCAGAGGTTGATAGATTCTTGATTAGTAAAGACATCAAAGGATACCGGGAGAAGCAGGAGAATGGGATTGAGAGAGAAAGAAATCAGCTAATGTGGAATGGCAGAGCAGACTTGATGGTTAAGATGGTCTAACTCAGCTTCCATGTCCTATGGATGTTATGATGTACACGTGACAAGTAAAGCTAATCTTTATGGAAAACCTCCTCTCTGCATCTAGGCCCTTCAATATTCAGTGGGTTTCAATGAGATCCCCTCTTTCTTCTAAACTCCAGAGCCATCACATGCACCCCAAATGTTAACCCTTTCATTCCTGGGATCATGGAACCAGAGTTACTATGTATGAGGAGATTTCTATTTCATTACCAGAGAGTGTTTAATGAGAATAAACAGAGGGTCCAAGAATGAATGAATTATTAACAAAAATATGTCCCTGGATTAGAGTCACTGTAATAACTGACATGAAAGAAAGCAGGTCCAACAAAAAAGGCAAGACCTAAAGGACCAATAGTGGATGGAAAGAATGCAGGAGGTCTAGGAGCTAGTTGACAATGGATGAGTTCTTCCATACATATTCTCAAGACTTAGTAAGCATGCAAGGAGACTGAGAGTGTAATGGATAGTCACTTTCCACAGCCCAAGAAGCTTATTGCTAACCTTAGCTTTCTACTGCAGCATCTCGATCTTTCCAAAGGGTCAGAGTTGTTTGTGACAAAGTTAACTTCTAATGAATATTCCTTGTTCAGCTTCTTGTTGTAAACACAAACCAGTCTTCAGTTCTTAATATAAAATACAAGCAGAAATCTCTTTGAAGTTGAAAGACATCTGGACTGTCTATTAAGAGATGTGATTTGCAAAAGGAAGCAACCATGAGACTTTCTGTCAACATTAGCCCAACACAAGACAATGGGGCTATTTTAATTGGCCTATATTAACCCAGGCAACTACAGTTAAGTAATTTAGTCTTCAGACATTTTTGGACCATCTGTGTAAATGACTTTGTCCCAGCAAAGGTATCTGGAAAACTTCACAAGCAGTTGATGTCATTGAGTACCAAACAGTATAAATATTGTGAAGCATTGGAGATTGCTAGAAATGACAAGGAGAATAAGAGAAAGATAGGGTGACAGAATGAAGAACCAGAATTCATTCCTCAGCCTTCGGTTTCTGCAATGGATGACTTGTTCTTCTGCAACTCGTTTGTACTTTTAGTTCATACGAACCAGACCTATGTTTGAAAATCCATTGTAGTTTGTAAATCTTTTGTAATTCAGAAAATTTCAACATGTATAGTTAAAACTGAAATAAACTGTGCTTAAACTATTTTGTTAGTTAGATGCATCTCCTCCTTGGTATGGAAGGGGAACGCACCTCTCAAGCAGTGGGTATTGGCAGCTAAACCTTATTGCGGAGACTAGAGAGGGAAGTAAGCTACTGTATGGTGAGCAGGTAGATTCAGTGTCATTTCCCATTGATTTGTATTGGATAGGGCTTAAAATCCTCTTTTGAGTTTAGAGCTTTGTGGACAATGAATCTAGAAACTGTTCCCATTGCTCGAAAGATTAATAACCTGGGAAATAGTTTAGATTCAGATTCAGAATTATTTATCACATGTACATCAAAACACACAGTTCAATGCACTGTTTGGGTTAACAACCAACATACCCAAGGATGTGCTGGGGGCAGCCAGTAAGTTTCACCACGCATTCTGGCACTTCCACAGCATGCCCACAATGTTCAGAAGAACAACATAAGCAACAGTAGCTATATAAAACAAGCCAACACCAAAAATCAGATCCTCCCACACACACCCTCCCACCACACACACAGACAGCCTCCTTCTTGGCCTCCAGGCTCTCGGTCTTTCAACTTCAGACTTCACCTCAGGACACACCGAGCACAGGTTAGACCTCAAACAAGAGAAAATCTGCAGATGCTGGAAATCCAAGCAACACACACAAAATGCTGGAGGAACTCAGCAGGCCAGACAGGATCCATTGAAAAGAGTAACCAGTCGACGTTTCAGGCCGAGACCCTTCATCAAGATTAGGAAAAAAGAGATAAGCAGTCAGAGATAAAAGGTATGGGGAGGGAAGGAAGAAGTACAAGGTGGCCAGGAGATGGGGGAAGAGGTGAAGTAAAGTGCTAGGAAGTCTATTGGTGAAGAGATAAAGGGCTGAAGAAGGGGGAATCTGATAGGAGAGGACAGAAGGGAGGAAGAAAGGGAAGGGGGAAGAGCACCGGAAGGTAGTGATGGGCAGGTAAGGAGATAAGGTGAGAGGGGGAAATGGAAATGAGGAATGGTGAAGGGTGGGGTGCATTACCAGAAGTTCGAAAAATCAATGTTTATGACGTCGGGTTGGAGACAATGAGCATATACATCATATAGTTAAATATACTGCAGTGTAATGCTATTGGCGCTGTCATAAATCATGAGTACTGGGTGGTTGCAGTGTGTTCTGAAGTCTCACAGCCTGGGGGAGGAAGCTATTACCCAGTCTAAGAGTCATTGTTCTCATACTGCAGTATTATTGAGTCAGACATACTCAATGGCCTCTCTGCAATGTAGTCATTCTGTGATTATGGTAGAAACTTAAGACAGGGCAGCTTTGTTCTGGGCTCTCAGCTTTTATATTTACCACCAGATTAATGAAATTATACTCATCTGATCTATAAGATAAAACTATTTAAATCTGCTTACAAGCTCGCTAGTTCAATCTTATGTAAACCTACAATCTAGTTCCTCTGCTCCTAGGTTGAATCTGCTAGTTCCCATCTGTCCGACGTACAGGCTTTTGGAAATCTTACAAAAATAGAACGTGTTTTTTTTAAGAAAACAGTCAATGGAATGGTGAGAATGCAAGACAGACAGGTGATGATTTCACAATATATTTCGCAATATATGGTATGTTAGCAATAATAAATCTGATTCTTATTCTGATTATGCTGCCTGATCCACCTTAGGTACCTTCCATAGTCCAAACATATGTGTGTGGTAAACACCTACACATGAAACAAAAGCTACAAACCTGTGTTAAACTGATCAGATCTAGAAAAGGCTTTTCTTTCACAATGTCCACTCACAGGAACGGACCCAAGTGTGGAGGAATGTCAGAGACTTTCTCTCATGGCGATCACTGGCACTGGCTCAACCTCTGGCAATGATTCAGCCTAGGAGCAGAGGACGGCAGACTCTATCACTGTGAGCTCTGGCGATGATTCAACCTAGAGCGGAGGAACAGTGGACTCCCCATGAAGAAATGGAAACAAGAGGTTAGACACAGGAATACCAAAAACAAATAAATACACACGTGAATTATAAAGTTTGTAGCACCTTCTTCCTATAAAGCAGAAGGCTTTTTGGAATAAATTAAATTGAGCTTCAACCGTGGTTGAACTGCACTAACTATTCCAGTGCAATTGATACATTGTCCATCTCTATACAACAATTGCTGCTGGTTCCACTCCACATTATTTCCATTGTCTTTCAGCCAATTGTACTTGAAAATGGAACGAATCTGTCCAGGAATACATTACAGACATTCAACCCACAAGGCAGCAGAGAGGTAGGAGAAAAGAAAAGGCAGCATCAAGACCAAGACTGGATTCTAGTGAATGGTAATGCTGGATTCTGGAGCCAGTAGATTGACTCTTGCTCCTGTATCTTATATTCTTAATGCAGGTTTGCAGATTTTATTTAATATACATTTTTTTATTGGTCTATGACCCAAGGTGTGCCATAGGGATCAGTGATGGGCCCATTGTTGTTCACCATTTATATAAATGATCTGGATAAAAATGTACAAAGCATAATAAGACTAAATAGTTGGTGTCTGAGACAGTTATCAGATGTCACAGCAGGATCTTGAACAGCTGAGTTAGTGGGCTGAGGAATGGCAAAAGGTGTCCAATCGAGATAAGTGTGAGGTGTTCTATCTCGGGAATTCAACAGATAGTAAGATTTTCACAGTGAACTGTAGTGTCCTCGAGGTGTTGTACAAAAGAGGGACTTACAGTAGCGCTACCTTTTGTAACTCCAAAGCATTAAACTAATCAAAAGAAAAACAGAGCTGGGGATAACGTGTGTAGGCTTCATTTTTACTTTAGTGAGATGCACACTTATAACGTATGCCATTCACGTGCTTTTACATATAACCGATAATGAATTATGTGAACAACAAAGAATGCTTAATCAAACAATATGGCTACAATATTACTCAGATATTAAATAGGATACCAACTAGGAGCACAATAGTTTCCTAGATGTAGCATCACAGGTAACGGAGACGATGAAGAAGGCATCTGGCACACTAGCAGTCAGGCCAATGAGTCTAGGGGTTGGGACATAATGTTGCAGTTGTACTGTACAAAACATCTGTGAGTCTGTAATTGGAGTATTGTGTATAATTTTGGTTACCCTATTGTAGAAAGACATCAAGCTGGAATGAGTAGAAAGATTTATAAGAATATTTCTGAGACTCATGTCCTGAATTATAGGGAGAGGTTGAACAAGCTAGGACTTTATTCCTTGGAGCATGGGACACTGAGATGTAGAGGTGCATAGAACCATGAAGGGTATAGATAAAGACTATTCCAGGCTTTTTCCACAGGGAAAGGAATCAAAAACTTGAGGGTATGTGTTTAAGGTGGGAAGTGAGAAATTACAAGGGATCTGGGTAGTAACTTGGTTAAGCCAAGTGTGATGAAGCTGTGTGTTACAGGTAAGTATAACAACAACATTTGAAACAGAGTTGGATGCATACATGGAAAGGCAAGCAAATGGTTCTAGCATAGATAGACATCTTGATTGGATGAACAGGTCAGGCTAACGTGTCTGTATTCAAACAGAGGATCAGAATTAGGCCATTCAGCCCATCAAATTTGCTCTGCCATTCCATCATGGCTGATTTATTTTCCTGCCTTCTCCAACATAGCCTTTGATACCCTGAATAATCAAGAATCTGTCCATCTCAGCTTTAAATATACCCAATGACTTGGCCTCCACAGCAGTTTGTGGAAATGAGTTCTGCAAGTTTACCAACCTCTGGCTAAAGAAATTACTCATCATCTCTGTTCTAAGTGGACATCTCTCTACCCTGAGGTTGTACCCTCTGGTCCTGGACTCCCTCACAATAGGAAACATTCTTCCCACATCTACTCTATCAGGCCTTTCAACATTCAATAGGTTTCAATGTGATCCCATCCACATTCTTCTAAACTGCAGTGGGTACAGGTCCAGAGCCGTCAAAAGCTCCTCATACATTAACCCTTTCATTTCTGGAATAATTCTCATGAACCTCCTCTGGACCCCCTCCAATGCCAGCACATGTTTTCTTAGATAAGGGGCCCAAAACTGCTCACAATACTGTCTGACTAATATGTTATAAAGCCTCAGCATTACATCCTTACTTTTGTATTCTAGTCCTCATTAAAATAAATGCTAACATTACGTTTGCCTTCCTTACCACCAACTCAACCTGCAAGTTGAGAAAAGTCCATCTTCCACCCCCCCCATCCTCACCACATTCTACAGAGGATGTAACGAGAGCATCCTGAGCAGCTGTATTACTGCCTGGTTCGGGAATTGCACCGTCTCGGATCCAGCAGCGGGTAGTGAGGTCAGCTGAAGGGATCATCGGGGTCTCTCTTCCCAAAGCTGACAGCATTGTGAATGACCCCATGCACCCCTCATACAAACTCTTTTCCCTCCTGCTGTCTGAGAAAAGGCACCAAAGCATTCGGGCTCTCATGACCAGACTGTATAGCAGTTTCTTCCCCCAAGCCGTCAGACTCCTCAATACCCAGAGTCTAGTCTCTCTCTCTCTCTCTCTCTCTCTCACACACACACACACACACACACACACACACACACACACACACACACACACACACACACACACACACACACACACACACACACACACACACACACACACACACACACACACACACACACACACACCACTCCACTCCACTCCACTCCCTTTGCAATTTTTGCTCATTTTTTTCCCAATTCCTGCTAAAACATTGTTTACATTTACATCATTTATTATTATTTTGTAATTTGCCCTTTCCTGTGCCTATTTTATTAATTATTGTACTGCCTTGCACTGTTTTGTGCACTTTATGTAGTCCCGTGTAGGTCTGACATCTAACATAGTTTTGTGTTGTTTCACGTAGTTTTGTGTTGTTTCATGCAGCACGATGGTTCTGGAGGAACGTTGTCTCATTTTTACTGTGTACTGTACCAGCAGCTTATGGTCGAAATGACAATAAAAGTGATTTGACTTGACTTGACTTGAAGTGAACCTTCAGGAAATCCAAGTCCTTTTGCAACTCTCATTTTTGCATTTTCTCCCCATTTAGAAAATAGCCTACGCCTTTATTCCTTCTACCAAAGTACATGACCATACACTTCCCATCACTGTATTCCATCTGCCACTTCTTTGCCCATTCTCCCAATCTGTCCGAGTCCTTCTGTAGGCTCTCTGCTTCCTCAACATGACCTACCCCTCCACCTATCCTCACATGATCCACAAACTTGGCTACAAAGCAATCAATTTTATCGTGAAATCATTGACATATAACAT
The DNA here is from genome assembly GCF_048418815.1 of Hemitrygon akajei. Classification (NCBI taxonomy): domain Eukaryota; kingdom Metazoa; phylum Chordata; class Chondrichthyes; order Myliobatiformes; family Dasyatidae; genus Hemitrygon; species Hemitrygon akajei. The sequence goes on along the minus strand of NC_133124.1, from coordinate 134,578,862 downwards.
GAAAAGAAGTGGTCCTAACACTGACCCCTGTGGAGCACCACTAGTCACAGGCAGCCAACCAGAAAAGCTCCCCTTTATTCCCTCTCTATACCCCCTGCCAGTCAGCCAATCTTCTATCAATGCTAGTATCTTTCCTGTAATACCATCTGCTTTTACCTTGGTAAATAGCCTCATGAGTGGCATCTTGTCAAAAGTCTTCTGAAAATCCAAGTAAACAACATCCACAGACTCTCCTTTGTCTATCCTAGTCGTTATTTCCCCAAAGAATTCCAGCATTTTGGGTTTACCTCCCTCCCTGTTGATTAATCCCTCAGCCTTCTGAAGGATCCGGAGTTCATCCAGTTCCAGCTCCATTTCCTTAACAAGGTCTGAAAGAAGCTTCAGCTGGATGCATTTCTTGCAGGAGTAGTCGTCAGGGACACTGGAGGTTTCCCTACCTTCCCACATCCCGTGAGAGGAGCATTCCACTATCCTGCTGGGCATTCCCACTGCTCTAACTGTGTAATAAGAAAGGAAAATTTAACTGCCTTTGCCACACCTCGAACCAAAGCCTGAACTCATAGGGTACTAACACTGGCCTACTCACACAACAGCTGTTCCACTTAAACCTAACTTATTTTTAGTGATGTGGCAGGTGGAATGTGTCAACTGCCCCGCTTGCTTCTTTTAAACTCTCTCTCCTGCTATGCAATCCAATGTCTCCTCGGGAATTGTGGTGCACAGAATATCTCGGTTACACACACACTGTCTCAATGACTAGCCAGTATGTGTACTGCAGTAAAAATTCTGACTTCTAGCAAGCAAGCAAACTCCATTGAGGAAGCCTCTACTGCACTGGGAGATAGACGATTGACAGGTGCCACCAAGGATATTGTTAATGGACATCTGGTCATTTAGATTACTGGTAGACTCAATCAATAATGAACAGATAGATTCTATATTATATTTTAAAATGCAAGAACTGACTTAACTAAGTAAAATAAGTTAATTTACTGTATGTACAATGGAAACATACTGAGAGGACGTACTATATTTCTAGTTGAAGAATTTCAGAAGCAAAACTTAAGCTTTAGAATCAAAGGGTTGTGGAGCAGCTATGGCATAGGTGGTGACTAGACAGCCCATGAAGACGATGTCAGCTGCTAGTAGAATAATCTCATTGCTCCCAACTCCTAGGTTTGCAGATTTCTCTCTACTGAAACGCTTACCCAAATCCTCTGAAAGCCTGATTGAGTCTGTTTCCAGCAATATAACCTGGTCCTCAACTGCTCTGTGAAGAAGCTTTCTCTTTCTATCTTGAACTTTTACACAACATCTTAAATTGGTATCTCCTGGTAGGAACAGCTTTCTCCAGGTTCCCCATTTAAACCAGTGATGATCTTCTGCAAATGTTGCACTGCTTCTCAACCACCTATTGCTTCTCAAGTCCACGTCTTGTGTCTGACATCCCCATTTTAATGTGCTGGGGTGGATGGCACATTAGCCGATTTGCAAGGAGGTTCTCGCCAACAACTCTCTGCAGTGTTACACCCAGAGGTGAGCAGGATCTGGCCCAGTATCTCCTCTGATAGTGAAACATGTTTTCCATACAGACCACACTTAGAGATACAGTGTGGAAACAGACCCACCTGGCCTAATGGGCCCACCCTGGCCAGTTACACCCATGTGACCAATTAATCCACTAACCTGTACATCTTTGGAATATGGGAGAGGACCGATGTGATCACTGGGAGAATGTACAAACTCCTTACAGGTTTGCTTGTGCTGTAATAGTTTTACGCTAACTGCTACACTACTGCGGTGCCCTGACTTTCACCAGGTGGGATTTTTAGAGTGACCTAAGAGTGGCCTTTTTAAGTTTCTTTTCCCACACTTTACTCTGGAAAACTTCACTTGTGTCTGGGTGGACGGAAAACTGCACCAAGCAACCATATTTCCATTGTCTGGTCTTTCCAGCTCACGCTGCAATAATTGTAACAGTTTTTTTGTACAAAATGTGAAAAGGGTGTAGAACTCTTTCCCACAGCCTCCAGTAGATGCTAACTAGAGTTATCTCCTGAACCCTATAAAGTGGCCACTGAGCACACGTAATAGTCTGCTGCTGAGGCCCATATACTTCAAGGTTCGACGTGTTATAATTTCAGAGATGTTCTTCTGCACACCACTATTGTAACGCAAGTTTATTTGAATTACTATTACCTTCCTGTCAGCTTGAACCAGTCTGGCCATTCTCCCCGACCTCATTCAAGGCATTTTTGCCCACAGAACTACCACTCATTGGATGTTTCTTGCTTTTTGTACCCTTCTCTGTAAACTCTAGAGACTGTTGAGCATGAAAATCCCAGGAGATCAGCATTTTCTGAGAGACACAAACCATCCCATCTAGCACAAACAATTATTCCACAGTGAAAGTCATTTAGATCATATTTCTTCCCCCATTCTGATATTTGGTCTAACCAACAACTAAACCTCTTGACCATGCAAACAGTTGTTACCATAGGATTGGCTGATTAGATATTTACATTAACAAGCAGGTGTACAGGTGCACCTAATAGAATAGCAACTGAGTGTATAATCTGAATATTCAGTTAGGAATGACACGGTTCCAAAAGATGCTCATGAAATGAAGGTAGAGATCAGCTTTGTTCTGAATAGCAAAATGAGCATTTCTTTTCCCATAAAAATGTACAAAATGTTCTTTGTCTACAACACACTCAGCAGGTCAGGCACAAATAGTCAACTATTTGGGCTGAGGACTGGACGGGAAGTGGGTGTAAGCCAGAATAAGAAATGGGGGACGGGAAGGAGAACAAGTTGGAAAGTGATAGGTGAGGAAGAAGGTGTGAGGGTGAGGAAAGGGGGATAAAGTGAGAAGCTGGGAGGTGATAGGTGGAAGGTGTAAAGGGCTGAAGAAGAATGAATTTAATAAAAGAATCCAGAAGCAAAGGGAGAAGGAGGGGCATCAGAAGCAGGCCATGAGCAGGTGAGGAGGGAGGAGAAGGGGTAAGAGGGAAGACAGAATAGGGAATCGAAAAAGAGAGAAGAGGGAGGGGAGAGTAATTACAGGAAGTTAGAGAACTCAATGTTCATGCCGTCAGGTTAGAGAAGGCTACCCAGATGGAATATCAGGTGATGCTCCTCCAACCTGAGAGTAGCCTCTTTGTGGCTGTAAAGGAGGCCGTGGACTGATATGTCAGAATGGGAAAGGAGCGTAGGATTAAGATGGGTAGCCACTGGGAAAGCTTGCCTATTGTGATGGATGGAAGGTGCTCGACAAAGTTATTAATTTGTACAATACTGCATGATAAATATATACCTGAAGCTCAAAGAGATTCAGTACCAGCTATTCCTGCTGTTGAGACTTAAACATATCTCACAGGCTGTAAATTTAATTGAAAATATAACATTTAGGGTCTGCAGTCTTGGTACTGGATTGCTATCAGTCATTTAAATTTCCTACTGTAAATGCTTCATCCAGGTTCTTTTTATCTATGATCTTAAAAGAAAAAAAATTGTACCTGGGTTAGAACTGGACTTTGAGTGAGAGTTAGGAGCAGTAACAGGTAGTGACGTAAGAGAACAGCATCAGTGGATGAATAACAGTGTGAGGTGTGACAATTAGGTCCTTTACTGGTGCAAGATCCCCCACATTCAACTCTGCTGTATACCTGCTCTTGTTGCCTGAACTTCATTAGTGCAAGTCAGTGTCTTCTCAGTTTCTGTTGCAACAGAAAAGTTATTAGGCTGGTAACAATACTCCAATCTACACTTAGAGGAATTAAGTTTTGCATTTTTCCCATTGTAATTTGATCTAGATGTCTTACTTTGTCTCGGGACATCTGTTATATCTTGGTACAAGTACCTCCTTCAATGTTAAAGTCTAATCATTTCAATTCTATAGGAATATGTTCTGAACACAAGAGATTCTGCAGATGCTGGAAATCCAGAGCAACACTAACACAAAATACTGGAGGAACTCAGCAGGTCAGGCAGCATCTATTGAGAGGAATAAACAGTTGACATTTTGAGCTAAGATATTCTCATGAAGAGTCTCAACTGGAAATGCTAACTGCTTTTTCCTAAGGGTAAACGTAAGGGTTCATAGGGAAATGGGGAATTGCTGTGTTCTGTGTTTTACTGAAACGTGGCTTTCACCGAGTACACCAGATAGGGTGATCAGACCCAAAGGCTTTTTGATACACAGGATGGATTGAGCTGCTGAATCAGGAAAAGCATGATAAACTCTGCAGTGTACCCATGTGCTGGCTTTGTCATACTCATGCTCCCCTGACCTTGATCACTTAATGATCAAATGTCGACTGTTCTAATTACCAAGAGAGTTCTTCTCCGTGATCTTGACCACAGTTTACATATCGCCAGTGGCCGACTATAAACGAGCGCTTGAAATACTGCATGATGCTGCCAAAACACAAGAAACAGCCCACCCAGGTTTGTTTCATATCATAGTTAGCGACTTCAATCAGGCTTGTTTGAAGAAATCCTAGCCAGCTACCATAAAACCTGTAGCACCAGAGGTCCCAACACGCTAGACTACTGCTACAGGAAGGCCCATCATTCCATGCCCAGACCGCATTTCGGGAAATATAATAACTTGGCTATCTTTCTCTGTGGTGGAGAGTATATTGACTGGCTGCATCACAGCCTGGTATGGAAGCACCAATGTCCTTCAATGGAAAATCCTACAAAAAGTAGTGAATATGATCCAGTACATCACTGGTGAAGCCCAACCCACTAATGAGCACATCTGCCTGGAGCATTGTCGCAGGAAAGCAGCATCCATTGTTGGGGACCCCTATCGCCTAGGACATGTTCTCTTGCTGCTGCCATTAGGAAGAAGATACAGGAGCAGCAGGACTCACAACCAGCAGGTTATTACACTTGGCTATTACCCATCAACCATCAGGCTCTTGCACTAGAGGGGATAACTTCACTTGCCCCAACACTGAACTGTTCCCATGATCTATGGACTCACTTTCAAGGACACTTCATCTCATGTTCTCAACATTTATTGCTTATTTATTTATTATTATTTCTTTCTTTCTTTCTTTCTTTCTTTCTTTCTTTCTTTCTTTCTTTCTTTCTTTCTTTCTTTCTTTCTTTCTTTCTTTCTTTCTTTCTTTCTTTCTTTCTTATGTTTTTGCACAGTTTGTTCTCTTTTGCAGACTGGTTGTCCACCCTGTTGGTGTAGTATTTCACTGATTCTATTACGGTTACTGGACTTATTGAGTATGCCCGCAAGAAAATAAATCTTAGGGTTGTATATGGTGACATATGTGTACTTTGATAATAAATTTATTTTGAGCTTTTATCTTTGGTCTTTGAACCAAACATCCCAGATGAACTCCCATAGTGCTCAGAAAGCGGCAAAGGGGGCAGTATTGTCCCTGATCAGCATCTGCAGCCACGTGAAGCTCCACCAATAGACAACTCCTTAGGAGAACATCACTCGACTTTAGTGATCGCACTGCTACTGCCGCCACACAACACAAAGCTTACATTGTTTAACATAGTGATCCTGATTCTGATTCTGAACACAACTGGCCATGAGTGGGATCTCCAGTAAGGATAGGGACAATTTAAACAATTTTCCAACAGCTACAAATGGGACTGAGCCCTCTACACAATAAATGATTGATGAAGTGAGTTATATTATGAATCATTTTAAGTTAAAGGTCAACAACAGTTAAAATTTTAAAGGCTATCTTGCGAGGAATGTGATCCACCTGCAATAATTAGGATTTACTGGAGTGAGCTGTGGTTAGAGTCAGAGACAGAAATACACATTAAGGGTAAAGCATAGTACAGAATCTGTATTAGTGTATAATATTTTAGAGTATTTTACATCATACTCAGCCAGCTCCATTATGGACACAAGCCTCCCTACCATCAAGCACGTCCTCAAGAAGGCAGTATCTATCATTAAGGACCCTCACCACCCAGGACACGTTCTTTTCCTATGACTATCATCTGGGAGAAGATACAAGAGCCTGAAGACCCACACACAATGTTCTAGGAACACCTTCTTTCCCTCTGGCATTAGATTTTGGAATGGTCCTTGATCCGATGAACACTACCTTGCTATTCCTTTTTCTACTATTATTTATTATTGTAACTTATATTAGTATATTCTGTCTTGCACTGCTACCACAGAACAACAATTTTGTCATGTGCTTTATGTCAGTGATAATAAACCTTATTATAATGCTGTTTAGTAACTTCCAACTTTCATATAACATGTTATTTTATTTGTCATCTTCCTATATTTTTCTTTTGTCATAATTTACTTAAATCATAATAAACTTTTAAGAGTTTGAAAGCGTGCTGCTTGATAAGCCTTGACTATTTTAAACCCATCTGCATAGATTCAGGTCCAGCTGAGGATAGGTGTAAGAAAACACTGCAGATCCCAAACTGGATTATTTTTTCATGTGAAGTCTGCAACATCCACCATCTCCCACACATGAGAGAATGGCAACTACATGAGAAAGAATCAAACTGCATTCATCCTGATGACCAGCAGAGGGAGAAATTACACTGTACTTAGCTGTTCCGATTATGGCATTATGTTTGTTGGAGGATTACTTCCATCACCTTTGAGGCGGGGGAAGTTTTGCTAGTTGTGACACTGTACTTTCATTCATTCCATCCTCCTTTTCCTCTATGCTCAGCTCAAATATCCTCTATTAAGCCATGAACAATATCCTCAGAGAACTTGACACGTTGTGGGAGGAAAATAAATTGTCAACTTACAATTCTTTTTAAAAAAGTCCTTTCTAGAACTTTTTAAAAGAGTATTTTTTAATTTTATATTTTTCTTTTGTCATAATTTACTTAAGTCATAATAAACTTTTAAGAGTTTGAAAGCTTGCTGCTTGATAAGCCTTGACTATTTTAAACCTACCTGCATAGGTTCAGGTCCAGCTGAGGATAAATTGTAAGACCTGCATAGCCATGGGTGCCCATGATCATGCCTTTGATTTGTAGGAAATGAGAGGAGTTAAATGAGAAGTTCTTCAGAGGAGAACATTAACAATTTGTTTGCCCCTCCCAGCATCTGCAGTCTCATGTATTTCCTTTTTTTTAATGCCCACCTACAATTAAAGGGAAATCTGTCCAAATTTTAGAAAGTTCGGGATTGAACCTGCAGACAGAGATTTCCTCCAGCAACTAATGTTGAAAACATTCTGGAAACAAAATGCCCTAAATCCAATGATTGCAGAGAAGGAATTTCCAGGCCAAGGCTGGACTTTTCACAAATCAATAGGGATAGAACATTATAGCACAGTACAGGCCCTTCATCCCACTACATTGTGTTGACCTTGTCACCTACTCTAAGGTCAATCCAACACGTAGCACTTTCTAGATGTGGTACTTTTTCCAAGGAGACTTTGATGGTATCCTTGAATAAATGGAAAACTATGCAAGCTCAAGTAAATGAAAATGGTTTTCAGAAGCATGTTATAAATGTAGTGGAACCACGGTAGTGTAGCGGTTAGTAGCGGCGTCTCCAAGGAGTTCGTACGTCCTCCCATGAATGCACTGGTTTTCTCTGGGTGCTCTGGTTTCCTCCCACATTCCAAATACATACTGGTCAGTAGGTTAATTGGTCATTATTAATTGTTCTGTGATTAGGCTAGGGTTAAATTGGTAGGTTGCTGAGTGGTGTGGCTCAGTGGCCTGGAAGGGGGGGCCTGTTCCACACTCTATATCTAAATAAATAAACAATACATAAATAATGTTTGTTTAGCAAAAGTGAAACGGATGCCCAGATTTGCATTCCCCAATCAAGAGAAACAGCCTCTCAGTACCTTTCCTGTAATGTCCTGTGAGAATTGTAGAAAATGCATTGAAATCACACCCACTCACCATAGATTATAGGTTTGTGTCATACTTCTCTCTCCATATTACACCAGGCTTCTCCTTTCAGGAATTAATCTGGTGAACCACTGCCATGTTCCTCCTCAGGCAAGGAAATCTGAGTCCTATCAACCAACTGTAATCACTACAGCTTAGCAACACTAACACCACTTAGTTTATTATCCACCCAAATGGACTTGGTCTATTTGTTCTAATCACGTTTCTTTCTCGTAAAACTGAAGTTTATTCTTGACGCACTCTGCCCGTGATGCTGCTGCAGGGAAGTTTTTCCATTGTACCTGTGCATACACGGACTCTTACAGAAGATTCTAAACTCAAATTTGACTTCGACTATTCATGTTGCTCCACCAATAATGTTACCAAACATTATTTGCAGTCTTGCTCCACGTTTAGTTTTTGAAAAGTCTAATTGATAAATTCTGCCAAGTTAAGATTTGAGACATAGCCATGCTATAATCATTACTGCTGTATTTTCACACCTCTTTCCGCACTGCACTGCTTCTGGAGTTCCTGGAGGAGTTCAGGGAAAATGTAACCCTGGAAGTACACACATCATTTGTACATTGTAGTCTGAATGACTGTCATTTGTGCCTTGATCATTGCTGGGTTAGAAAATATATGCACTTGTACTCTTTGAATGGCTTCAATGCAAATTCCAGAAGCAGAATTCAATGTGTCCCAAGCATTGAGGACATCTTCAGTAAATGTCGCCTCAAAACGGTGTCACCCATCATTAAGGACGCCCATCACTCAGGGCATACTCTTTTCTTATTACCACCGTCAGAGGGGAGGAACAGGAGCCTGAAGACACGCACTCAATGTTTTAGGAACAGCTTCTTCCCCTGTATCATCATATTTCTGAATGGACGATAAGACAATGATCCAACCCATGAACACTATCTCATTGATTTTGCCCTCTTTTTGCTTTACTTAATTAAATTACTTTTATATACATTTCTTATCGTAATTTAGATTAGTTTTATATATATTGCTGCTACAAAACAACAGATGTCAGTGATATTAAACCTGATTCAGAGTCAATGGTCTGTAATACACCAAGCATACACACATCAGAAGGCAGGCATCTACTCTGAGATTTTCCATACACATTGGAATCTGTAGATTTAACAGCCAAATTATGCTTACTGGCAGCTTGTTATTATTTAGTGAATCACTGGCTTTTAGCGGACAGATGTCCACATATGCATGTTAAATGTGGGAGCCTGGGGCAAGTTAGAGGCTGGATGCCGATGCCCCTGACCTATTACTCTGTAGATGATCTCACCATTATGGTGGGACTCCTGTTGTATAAAGAAAGGGGCCCGATGCACCTCGCATGCAGTCACTCAGCTTCATACCAATCGGAACAAAAACTCACAGATCTGTGAAATCTGAAACAGCAAATGCTGGGTGTGACCAGCACGTCAGGCATCAATAGCCAGCAAATGGCTACCCAAGGAAGAGAAACCATGGTTGTAATTCTAATAGATATATCTCCTGGTAGTTACTGAGATCTGTCTGGATGTAAAGGAGCAGACTCAGCTAATTTATCTTTACCCAATGTTACACCTATAGGAGGTATAGCACTTGTCCCTCCTCCCACACCACCATCTAGGGACCAAAATAACCCTTCCAGGTCAAACTAAGATTCACATGCACCTTCTCCAACCTTCTCTGCTGAACTTGGTGCTTTCATTATGGCTCTCCACATCGACAAGACCCCATACGCAGACTAGGTGACCCTTTTGTGTAACCCACATTTACACTATGCTTACAATGGCCATCTTGACCTCCCCTTTCAATTTCCATTCCCATTCCCACATCAACACCAACCTGTCAGTCCTTGGCCTTCTCCATTGCCAGGCTGATGGCTATCACAAACAAAAGAACAGCATTCATATTCCACCTGGGTAGTTTACAATCCAAAGATATGAACATCGAATCTTCCAAATCCAGGTAACCCACTCTCCCTGTGGTCCTTTCTTCACAATCTGACCTTCTGATTTTCCCACCACCAGTCTGTCACAAAATGATCCCCTTCCCTCCATCAGTCCATCACAAAGAATTATCCCCTTCCCACCACCAGTTCTTCATCCCTTCCATATCATTTTCCAGGACTTATAGCCTTTTGTTTACACTTATCACCTTTTTGCCTCTGTCTCTACCTCCATCTTCCACTCTCCCCAGCCTGGCTCCATCAACCCTTTTTATCTCTATCTTTATCTTTCTACCTATCAGCCAGGGGTCGCTGTCTCCCTATTTCATCCCTCCTATCCCACTTGGCTCCACCTGTCTATCATGTCCCTCCTCATGATGTAAAACATCGATCATCCTTTTGCCTCTACGGATGCTGATGGCATTTCAGTTGAGTAACACTGGTAGACTTTCAAAGAAAGTTATCACAGTGTTCAATAAAAGTATATTCCAGTTCAAAGCAAGGACAGTAAGGGTGGGGACAGCCAGCCATGGATAACTAAGGAAATAAAATAAGGCATCAAGCAAAAAGTTCATGCATACAAAGTCACCTAAGTAGTGGGAAACTGGAAAATTGGAAAACTTTAAAAGGGAACAAAGAACCACAAGCAAGTAATGAGGAAAGGGAATATAAATTATGAAAGTAAACTAGCACAAAATATAAAAATAAATAGTGAAAGGTTTTATAATTTTATAAAGCAGAAAAGCGTGGGTAAAATGAAGATAGATCCCTTGTAAGATGAGAAGTGGGTGAGGTCTTGAACGACTATTTTGTATCAGTCTTCACAGTGGAGGACAAGTCTGATATGCAAAAGAGAGATGTTATGGATGTGATACGAAGTGAGGACCTTGGTACAATTGTTGTCACTGATGAGCAAACTAGTGGACCTAAAAGTAGACAAGTTTCCTGGTCCTGATGGGTGCATTCCAGGGTAGTTATAGTAGATACATTTTTGATAATTTACCAAAGTTCTCTGGACAGGTTGCAGTGGATTGGAAGATGACAAATGTCATGCTACTGTTTAGACAAGAATGTAGGCAAAAGGCACGTAACTATTGGCCAGTTAGAATACCATCTGTAGTCAGGAAAACGCTTGAAGCAATCATTAAGAAAGAAATAGCCAGTCTTCTGGATAGAAGTGGTTCCGTCAGGCAGAAGCAGCATGGATTCATGAAGAGCAAGATCTGTTTGACAAACTTAGTGGAGTTCTTTGAGGATTTAATAACCAAAACAGATGGAGAGGAACAGGTAGATACTGTATACTTGGATTTCCAGAAAGTAAAGATGCTTGGAGTTGGGGATAATGTGTTAGGACTGGTTAACCAATGGAAGGCAGAGAGTTGGGATAAATGGGTGTTTCTCTGGTTGCTGGTCAGTTGTGAACAGTGTGCAGCAGGGGTTGGTGTTTGGCCCACAACTGTTTACAATATACATTCATGATTTGGAAGAGGGGATTGAGTGTAGTATATTTAAGTTTGCTGGGGACACTAAAGGAAATTGAAAAGTAAATTAGGCAGAGAGATTTAGATAGGTTAATGGTCTGGCAGATAGAATCCACTTTGGAATGAAGAATGGAAGCTGTGTAGAGGGACTTGGGGGTGATTGTGCTTGAAATGTAGAAGGTTGGTTTGCAGGTGCAACAGGTTATCAAGAAGACAAATAGAATGTTGACCTTCAGTGCTAGAGTGATTGAATTTAAGATCAGGGAAGTTATTCTGCAACTGTACATGGCAATGGTGAGGTCTCATCTGGAGTATTATATGCATTTCCATTCTTCTTACTTGAGGCACAGCAGAGGACATTCACCAGATCAACTCCAAAGATGAGGTGGTTAGAATATGAGGAGAGATTGACTCATCTGGGACTATACTTGCTGGAATTCAAAGGAATTGATCTTACAGAAACATATAAAATTATGGAAGTGATAGTTTAGAGCCAGGAAAATTGTTCCTGTTGGTAAATGAGACTAGAACTAGGGGACATAGTCTCAGGATTTAGGGTGGAGATGAATAGAAACTACTTTTCCCAGGAAGTGGTGAATCTGTGAAAATCCCTGCATTTTTGATAATGTGCAGTGTTTCATCAGACCATAGAACCTTCTTCCAGCTGACTTCAAAGTATCACACATGCCTTCTGGCAAACTCTAGCTGAGATTTCATGTGAGCTTTTTTTTCCAATCTTTTTTTTATTGATTTCCAAATAAAGAATATACAAATCTGAAGAGGAGTTTAACAAGCAGATAATATAAAAGACATATAAACAGCAATAGTAAAAACAAAAAGTATATATCAAAATCAAATAAGTAAAATATTATGCTGTTATATATACAATGGTCAAAAAAAAACTACAACTCCTCATAACAATCATAAAAAAATTGGAAATTTTATTGATAAGGAAAAACAAAACCCCACTAACTAAACTGAAACAAAAAACAAAAAAAAGAAAGAGAAATAAAGGAAAGAAAAGGAAAGATTGGGTCCTTTATTGAGAAATAAAGGAAAGGAAAGAAACAGTCCAATTGAGGATAAAATTAGAAAAGAGAGAAAAAAAACACATCCTTCCAGTAATCTCCAAACCTTCATGGATAAGGATTTTCCCCAAAGAGAATAAAGAAAATTAAATAAATAAAAATAAATTAAATCATGTGAAAATATTGAATAAAAGGTCGCCAGACTTGTTCAAAATTAAAGGATGTATCAAATGTTCGGCTTCTAATTTTCTCCAAGCTTAGACATGACATAATGGAAGAGAGCCAATAGAAAACAGTAGGTGGGTTAGATTCTTTCCAGTGTAGCAAAATAGCTCTCTTAGCCAGTAAAGTTGAAAAAGCTATATCACATGTTGGGTGGAAGCAGACATTTTGCTTGCTTCCTCTGGAATAATCCCAAAAATTGCTGTAAGTGGATTAGGTTGAACATCCATATCTATAACTTTAGATAATATTCCAAACACATCCCTTCAAAAATTATTTAAACTTACACATGACCAAAACATATGAGTTAGAGTAGCCATTTCTGCGTTACATGTCACAAATAGGGCTTATCTTCGGAAAAATATGCGCCAATTTATTTTTGGACATATGGGCCCTATGTACTATCATAAACTGAATTAATCTGAATTAACATATGGCGTGCAAGCTTTTTTTTACAGTGGCTTTCTCTTGGCCACTCTCCCATTAAGCTGCGGCTGGTGAAGTACCCGGGCAACAGTTGTATGCGTAGTCTCTCCCATCTCAGACACTGAAGTTTGTAACTCCTCCAGAGTTGTCATAGGTCTCTTGCTGGCCTCCCTCACTAGTCCCCTTCTTGCATAGTCACTCAGTTTTTGAGGATGGCCCCCTCTAGGCAGATTTACAGCTGTACCAAACTCTTTCCATTTCTCGATGGTTGACAACTACACTCTAAGGGATATTCAGTGACTTGGAAATTTTCCTTGTATCCATCTCCTGACTTGTGCATTTCAATAACCTTTTCGCAGAGTTGCTTGCAGTGTTCTTTTGTCTTCATGGTGTAGCTTTTGCCAGGATACTGACTCACCAACAATTGGACCTTTCAAATACAGGTGTAATTTTACTATAATTAATTGAAACACCATGACTGCACACAGGTGATATCCGTTTAACTAATTATGTGACTTCTGTAACCAATTGGCTGCACTAGTGATGATTTGGTGTGTCATATTAAGGGTGAATACCTACACAATCAATTATTTTGTGTTCTATATTTGTGATTCATTTAGATCACTTTGTAGAGATCTGTTTTCACTTTGACACGAAAGAGTCTTTTTCTGTTGATCAGTGTAAAAAAAAAACCAAATTAAATCCACTGTGATTCAGTGTTGTAAAACGATAAAACATGAAAACTTCTGGTGGTGGGGGGGGGGGGGTGAATACTTTTTACAGGCACTGTACTTTAGGGACATTTAAGAAACTGTTAGATATGCCTGTGGATGATAGAAAAACAGGGAAGGACAAAGGGTAGGAGGGAAGGGGTAGTTTGATATTAAAGTAGATTAAAAGGTTGACATAACATTGTGGCAGAAGGGTGTGTACTGAGTTATGTTCTATGTTCCATTTACAAAGAGTTATAACATTTGACTTTCATACGTGACTGTTTATGTTGAACTGGCATACTTTTAATTTCCCAGCTGCCTTTTAAAGAGAATTCCATTAGCAGTCTTCCGATTCAAGGTGGGATGCTCACAGTGAGCATTGATATTTTTTACTGGCATGTCCTGTTGTCACAGGTCTGAGCAAAGCCATTCCTGTTCTTAAAGAAAAAGATGCTGTCATGTGATCAAGTCCCACTGTGACCAAAAGGACAGCTGATATTATCAATGGTGATGACTCAGTGCTGTTTGCTGTTGATTCATTTTTCATTCTGAACCCCTCAACCAGGATTGCTTTGGAAGAGCACAATTAACAAAATATTTTCAAATGATATACATTTACATTTTCATTGGTGAAACATCTGCAAGTCTTACAGAATACATATATATTAATACAATATTATCATTTCAAGACCTGTTGATGGCCCTGTGGAGAGTTAAATTGCTTTCAGCTGCAATGGTTTTGAATCATGCCTAATTTCAATTTTTAACACCCATGGTCAATACCCTGGTATTGACCTGAGAAGTGACTGGCATGGTGAATTCATTCTTCTTTTTTGCTGCATGTGTTTTTGGTTTGGCTGGGAATTACCTCGTGCAATTCCTGGAATTTTCCAGCTGGGTCTGGGTTAACTCTTGGTTTTCAGCCTCTCTCCATGTGTGGTAACGTTCTCTGTGTCGTTCACCACTCAGTCCAACTCCACTGAGGTGAATCTCAGGGACAACGAGAGCATAAGGTTCTAAACTCCTTTTCGGAGGTTGCCACTGAGTAGGTGCCCTGCAGAATTTCCAGCCTGTTCTTTTTTTCCATTAATTCAAGTTTTTAAGACCATGTCACCCACAATCAGTAAAATACAGCCAATAACACATCTCACTTTCATACTGATGAGGATGTAGAAACTCGTCATTATTTACTTCTGCTGAACTTGAAGTATTGGGGCGCAAGCCTATTTTACTTCATGTGTGAAACTCTAATTCCATTGACTTTAAAATACGAGCTTGTTCTCTTATATTTTTTTCTAAGCTTATCTATCCAGCACCTACGTAAACAATGCTGTACATTTTGGTTGTCTATTTTTTAAATCATTTTTGATCGTTTCAGCTGTCCATGAACAACTTAACTGAAAGAGAACTTCAACGTGAAGGCCAACTGTCTATTGTTGTGTAAACATAGTCAAAGATAAGAAACAGTGCCTCAGGATCTTTGAATTCATTGCACATACACATTGCTGAAAAGTAGAAAAATAAACAGAGGGGCCCTAATGCAGAACTCATTGGCATTTCCTTTAGTAAAGAAATATATTAATAGTTGCGTTGAAGAAAGAATATAGCGTCTGTGTTTCCAAAGCATGCCTGAAGCAAGTTATTATTTAAACTGCTTCCTTTCCTCTGAGGTCAAGGTTAGATTTGTTACCATTCTATTATCCTTTCACAGAAAACAGAACCAGCGTTATTATCATTCACCCATGGCATGAAAGTTGTTGTTTTGCCGTAGCAGTACGGTGCAATGAATGAAAGATTGTAACAAGGAGATATTTTTTTTTAAAAATCAGTGCAAAAATATTGAGGTATTCTTCATGGGTTCCTGGTCTGTTCAGAAATCTGATGGCAGAGGGGAAGAAGCTGCTCCCAAAACATGGAGTGAGTGTCTTCAGGCTCTTGTACCTCTTCCTTGTTGGCAGCAATGAGAAGATCTCATCTGCTGGATGGCAAGGCTCCTTAAGGATGGAGCTGAGAATGTTGCATAACTTACTATTACATATATGATTCTAAATGTCAAAATAGTTCTCACCTTGGCAATTTACTTTTGATTTAACACAAAGTCAAACAAATGCTTAAATGGTGACAGTACCTGTGAAGATGCAAGATAAGCTTAAGTCATTTACACTAATATAATGTGAAACATCCACAGCAGCAATTTTCACATCTCCATTGATATGAATTGAGTCTATCTGAGGGTTAAATATGTAAGGCACCAACTTAGAATGATAGAAAGATTGAACAACACAAGACTATAATGATTCAAAATCAGGTTTAAAATCACTGGCATATGTCATGAAATCTGTAGTTATGTGATGATTCATAAAATAACTAAAATTACAATAAGAATATTGTGTGTGTCTCGATACTCTGGTTAATTGGGCTACGGGTTGTTCAGGTGGGTTTGAAGTAATTTGGCAGGGGGATGGGGACCGCAGTGAGGGTGCTGAGGAAGAGGCAGCTGGTTTACAAACAGAGGCAATGTGTAGTGAGGCTCCCAGCAAAGAGAGGCTGATAATAGGGCAAAATTACAGTCAACAGGATGAGTTGCAATGTAAAAGATGGCCAGCATCGAAAAGGGTGAAAGTAGGACTGAAGGTATTATATTTGAATGTGCGCAGTATACGGAATAAGGTAGATGTACTTGTAGCACAGTTACAGATTGGAATGTATGATGTAGGCATCACTGAATCATGGCTGCAAGAAGATAATAGCTGGAAGCTTAATGTCCAAGGATATGCATTATATCGAAAGGACAGGCAGGAAGGCAGAGGGGATGGTGTTGTCCACCATGCTTAGAGCTAACAGTTGTTAACTAACATCACTGTGTGTGTTTGTATTCTAAAAGGTGGTGATTTTTGTCAAATTCAGAGTCAGAATCAGGTTTATTATCACTGGCATGTGAAGTGAAATTCGTTAACTTAGCAGCAACAGTTTAATACAATATATAATATAGAAGATAAAAGTACAGTATATGTATATTGAATAGATAAAAAATTCTGCAAAAACAGAAATAATATATATTAGAAGTGAGGTAGTGTTCAATGTCCATTTAGGAATCAGGTGGCAGAGGGGAAGAAGCTGTTCCTGAATCGCTGAGTGTGTGCCTTCAGGCTTCTGCACCTCCTACCTGATGGTAACAGTCAGAAAAGGGCATGTCCTGGGTGCTGGAGGTCCTTAATAATGAACACCGCCTTTCTGAGATACTGCTTCTTGAAGATGTCCTTTGTAGGATAGTACCCAAGATGGAACTGACTAAATTTACAATCCTCTGCAATATCGTTCGGTCCTGTGCAGTAGCCCCTCCCCAACCCCCCACCATACCAGACAGTGATGCAGCCTGTCAGAATGCTCTCCACTGATAGTTGTCAAGAAATAAGCAGAAAGACAATTCAGAATTGTTTTGCTCACTGGAATTTCAAGCATTAAGGCTTGGAGATGCCACTAAAAGCTGGGAGTGAAAAGAAAATTTCACTTCTTCAACAAATTAGGAACTATGAGGAATTTGAAAAGTCATCGAAAGTCACCTTGACTGAGAGGTTGTAATTGTTGATGGCTTTGTATGAAGATAGTCCATTATCTGTACTAGGTATCTGTGCTGACTTTGTTCATTTACAGTCAATCAAAAGAACACGGCAGTGCAAAATGGATGAATTCCTCCATCGAAAGCTGTTCAGAACTGATTTGATTGTAGTGTAATTGTATTGGTAGTGGTCTAATTTGTTCAGTAGTTCATTTAAGTACATAATTCGTTACTCAGTTAAACAGTAGTTAGTAATTTTAAACCATTTTAACAATTCCCATGAAACTTCAGCTTACTGGAATAGCTGCTTAATTGGGTCAAAATGTATTGTCTTTGATGTGTTCCAATTAGTGGGAATCCATTAAATATATATATGCACAATAAAATTAAATAAATACTGCAGAAAGAGAGCCCAAAAAATTGCATGCCAAGAGCCATGCACAAATGACCATTTTCCATCTCTCACTGTTGGCTTCAGAGTCTGGAAGAGCTTGGGGGGAAGGAGGCAGAAAGAATTATTTTACATTTAATTAAGAACAAACAATAGGTCCTTGGGCAAGGTTCTTGAGCTGAGGTGAACTTTCCCAAAGTGCAGGAACACTCACCCATCAATAATGTGAACATGATTCCACTTCAAAATGGAATGCAATTTGCATAGAGAGTTAATCCTGCTCTCTTACAGTCGAGGTGCAGCCTTGGGGAAAAGTATAGAACTCACTTCCATCCCCCTGTAAGTAGATCATTTTAGCAGAGTCGAATAAAAACAGGTAGTTCTCAGAAAGCAGTAAGAAAGGCAGACGAAGACTCTTCACTGAGCCTTCTAGTATGTTTTCAAACGAGCAGCTGTGAAAATTCATTTCATAAAAGGATGGCCTGCATCCTATTTTGTGTTCACACAGTTATTAGTCCCACTAAGTATCTTTGAAATTCAGTGACATTACTGTGGCTGAGTCCTGCACCATCAAAATCCTGGGGATTCACAGTAGACCTGAAAATTCACTGGACAAACCACATAAATACCACAGTCTCAGAGCAGCTTAGAGGCAGGGTAAGGGTGTCGTTGGTAACTTACTATCTGCTTAAACTCATTAGAAGACCTGAACACACACAAGTCAGGACAAGTCACCACCATTGATGCTGCCCTCACCTGCATCTCCCCCATTTTCAGGACATCTGCTCCTCTTCCTGTCACCTTAACAGGGACAGAGTTCTTCATGTCTTCACCTGCTACCCTGTGAGCCTCTGCACTCCAGCACAACATTCTTCACAACTTCTGCTAGCTTCAACGGGATCCTACCTCCAAACTCATTTTTTTACCTCCCCCTCACTCTCCACTTTCCAAAGGGATTGCTCCCTCCAGCATTCCCTCCTCCGTTCATCCCTCCGCACTAATCTCCTTCCTGAACTTATCCCTGCAAGCAGAAGAAGTGCTATACCTGTCCATTTGCTTCCTCCCTCACCTCCATTCAGGGCCCCAAACAATCCTTCCAGGAGAGAGAACACTTCACCTGTGGATCTGTTGGGGTTCTCTACTTTATCTGAGCTCCCGATGCAGCCTCCTCTGCATTGGTGAGACATGATGCAGACTGGTGGCCCACTTTGTTGAGACTCTCACTTCATCCACAAAAAGTAGGATTTCCTGGTGGCCAACCTGCATACCTACTAGGACATGTCAGCTCTTGACCTCCTCTACTTCCAAGATGAGGCCATTTTTAAGTTTGAGGAGAAACACTTCATATTCTGAATGGGTAGCCTCCAACCTTATGGCATTGTTTTCTCCAACTTCTGGTAATTGTCCCCCTCCTCCTTCCTTCTTCTTCAGTTCTTCACTATGGCTTCCCTCTTGCATCTTCTTTTTCTCTCACCTGCCTATCAATACCCCTCCTCCCAGTGCCCCTCCTCCTTCCATTTCTCCCAAGATCCACTCTCTTCCTTGATCAGATTCCTTCTTCTCCAGCCCTTTACCTTGTTTATGTATCACCTCCCAGCTTCTCACCCCACCCCCCCCCCCCCCCACCCCTTCCCCACCTGGCTTCACCTATCATTTTGTAGGCTTTTCCATTCTTGGGCATTGTTGTTTCCATACCAGACTGTGATGCAGCCAGTCAGGATACTCCCCACAGTGCATCTACTGAGGTGTGTCAGAGTCTTAGATGACATGCTGAATCTGCGCAGACTTCCAAGGAAGCAGAGGCACTGCCGTGCTTTCTTTGTAATGGCACTTACGTGTTAGTCCCAGGACAGATCCACTGATATGATAATGCCCAGGAATTTAAAGTTACAGACCCTTTCCATCTCCAATGCCCTAAAGAGCACGGGCTCATGGATCCCAAATTTCTTCCTCCTGCCATCAATAATCAGCTCTCTGGTTTTGCTAAAGTTGAGTGAGAGTCATTGTTGTGACACTTTCTACCAAATTTTCAATCTCCCTCCCTCCTATATGCTGATGCAGCACCACCTTTGATTTGGCCAATGACAGTGGTGTCATCAGCAAACCTGAATATGGCATTGGAACTGTACTTAGCCTCACAGTCGTAAAACCATAGAACATTACAGCACAGAAACGGGCCTTTTGGCCCTTCTTGTCTGTGCCGAACCATTTTTCTGCCTAGTCCCACTGACCTGCACCTGGCCCATATCCCTCCATACACCTCTCATCCATGTACCTGTCCATGTTTTTCTTAAATGTTAAAAGTGAGCCCACATTTACCACTTCATCTGGCAGCTCATTCAACACTCCCACCACTCTCTGTGTGAAAAAGCCCCCCCAATGTTCCCCTTAAACTTTTCCCCCCTTCACCCTTAACCCATGTCCTCTGGTTTTTTTCTCCCCTAGCCTCAGTGGAAAAAGCCTGCTTGCATTCACTCTATCTATACCCATCATCATTTTATATACCTGTATCAAATCTCCTGTCATTCTTCTATGCTCCAGGGAATAAAGTCCTAATCTATTCAACCTTTCTCTGTAACTCAGTTTCTCAAGTCCCAGCAACATCCTTGTAAACCTTCTCTGCACTCTTTCAACCTTATTAATATCCTTCCTGTAATTTGGTGACCAAAAGTGTAAAGCAAGTAGAATGGGGGCTGAGCACATAGCCTTGTGGTGCAACTGTGCTGATGGCAATTGTGGAGGAGATGTTGTTTCCAATTTGAACTAACTGTGGCCTGCTGAGGAAATCGAAGCTCCATTTACACAAGGAGGTACCAAGGCCTAGGTCTTGGAGCTTTCTGATAAGTTTTGAGGAAGAGGACACGATAGTGTTAAATGTTGAGCTGTGGTCAATGAAAAAGAATCTTTGTGTATGTGTCTTCACTCTCCAGATGTTCCAGAGCTGAGTAGAGAGCCAATGAAATGGCGACTGCTGTCGAACTTTTGTGACAATGGGCAAATTGGAGTGGATCCAAGTTGCTCTGCAGGCCTGAGTTGATGTGCTTCACAGCCTAACTCTCAAAGTACTTCATCACTGTGGATGCAAGTGCTGCTGATGATAGTCAGTGAGGCAGGTTACCACGTTCTTCTTGGGCACTGGTATGACTGAAGCCTGCTGGAAGGAGGTGGGTATCTCAGATTGCTGAAATCAGAGCTTAAAGATATCAGTAAACACTCCAGCCAGTTGCTTAGCAAAAGTCTTTAGTACTCAGCCAGGTACACTGTCTGGGCCAGACACTTTCATGGGTCACCCTCAGAATCAGAATCAGGTCTAATATCACTGGCATACGTCATGAAATGTGTTGTTTTGTGGCAGCAGTACAGTACAGAATAAAATAGACTGTAATAATATATATTAAACAAGTAGTGCAAAAAGAGAAAAAATAATAGTGAGGTAGTGTCCATGGGTTCATTGTCCATTCTGAATCTGATGGCGGAAGGGAAGGAGCTGTTACTAATGTGTGTTTTCAGGCTCTGTACCTCCTCCCTGATCATAGTAATGAGAAGAGGGCATGTCCTGGGTGATGTAGACCTTAATGGTGGATGCCACCTTTTTGAGGCATCACCTTTTGAAGATGTTGTTGACACTGGGGAGGCCTGTGTCCATGATGAAGCTGGCTGAGTTAGCAACTTTCTCCAGTTTTTTCCAATCCTGTGTAGTGTCCCTTCTACACCAAACTGTGATACAACCAGTTAGGATGCTTTCCACGTTACGTCTGTAGACATTTGCTGGGGTCGTTGGTGTCATACCAAATCTCCTCAAACTCCAATGAAGTTGTGTCTTGTTTGCACTTTTATCAGTATGGTGGATAGATTTTCAGAGATGCTGACACCCAAGAACTTGAAATTGCTCACCCTTTTCACTGCCAATCACCTGATGAGGACTAGTGTATATTCTTTCGACTTCCCCTTCCTGAAATACAAAATCAATTCCTTGGTTTTACAGAGTGTGACGTTGTTGTCCCTACGTCATCCCTAATGAAGATGCTCTCACGTCAGCCTCACAGACTGAAATCACAGAGTTGTCAGGAGCTGCCGGAGCTTGTGAAGGTGCTTCTATGTTTTGTTGGTCAAAGTGAGCATAAAAGGCAATGATCTCATCTGGGAGCAAAACCTTATGTTTATTTATATCCCGCAGTTTTTCTTGTAGGAGGTGATGCCCTCCCACAGCTGTCGAGCATCCTTCTGTGTTTCATGTTTAATCTGGAATTGCCACCTCGGATGTGAGAAGACTTTCTGGAGGCCATACCTGGACCTCTTGTACTTTCCTAGGTCACCAAACTTGAATGCCATTGTTCTAGCCCTCAGCAGAATGTGGACCTCTTGATTCACCCAGGGCTTCCAAACGGGGAAGACTCTAATTGATTTTGTGGGTGCACACTCGTGTCTTTATACAGTCCATGACAACTGTGGCATATGTATTGAGATCCTCTGGCCCTGTCCAGCGACTTGAGCAATCCCGAAGCCACTTTTCAGCCTCCTCTTTCTTGTCCTTACCTCTAACGCCATGGTCTTTAGCCACTGCCTTTATGCAGATAGGAGGACAGACAGATGATCAGATTTCCGGGAATGAAGCCGAGAGATGGAAAGGTAGGTATTTTTGTGTGTGTTGGGACCCTCGGTGCTGTAGGCAATATGTTGATGATAATTGGCAACAATTCTTCAAACAAGTCAGATTGAAGCAATCAGCAATGATATGGAAAGCTGTTTCTTGTTTGCTGGATCATTTCTGATTTCTGGATCATTGGGATCTCTTCTGGGGAAGGTCTGACCTGTACAAAAAGGACGGGCTACACCTAAACTGGAAAGGGACCAATATCCTGGTGGGCAGGTTTGCTAGAGCTGTTGGGGAGGGTTTAAACTAGTTTGGCAGGAGGGTGGAAATCAGAATGTGAGTGCAGAGAATAGGGTACAAGGACAAGGGCATGATGAGGAAGGACAGGCAGGGGACAGAACATAATTGTAGCCAGTTAAAGGGGTTGAAATGTGTCTATTTCAATGCTAGGAGTATTAGGAATAAAGAGGATGAACTTAGAGCATGGATCAGTACGTGGAACTACGATGTTGTGGCCGTTATTGAAACTTGGCTGGAGGAAGGGCAGGATTGGCTGATGCGGGTACTGGGGTTTAGGTGTTTTAAAAGGAATAGGATGGGAGGTAGAAAAGGGGGGGGGGAGTGGCATTGCTGGTCAGGGATAGTATCATGGCTATAGAAAGGGAGGACGCTGCAGAGGGAATGTCCACTGAGTCAGTGTGGGTGGAAGTCAGAAATAGGAAAGGATCAATCACTGTGCTGGGAGTAGTCTATAGGCCCCCAAATAGCCCTCAGGATACTGAGGAGCAGATAAGCAGGCAGATTTTAGAATGGTGTAGGAAATACAGGGTTGTAGTTATGGGTGATTTCAACTTCCTTCATATTGACTGGCACCTCCTGAGTGCAAGGGGGTAGATGGGGCTGAATTTGTCAGGTGTGTTCAAGAAGGATTCCTGACACAGTATGTGGACCGGCCGATGAGAGGAGAGGCTACACTGGATCTAGTTCTGGGTAATGAACCTGGTCAGGTGGCAGACCTCTTGGTGGGGGAGTATTTTGGTGAGAGTGACCATAACTCCCTTAGCTTCAGCATAGCTATGGAAAAGAATAAAAACAGACAAAATGGGAAAGTGCTTAACTGGGGAAGGGCTAACTATGAAGGGATGAAGCAGGAACTAGCGAGAGTAAATTGGAAACAGATGTTCAAGGGTGAAAGCACAGAAGTAATGTGGAGCAATTTTAGGGACCAATTGAGCTGGGTTCAGGACAGGTTTGTCCCAATGAGACAAGGAAAAAATGGTAGGAAAAGGGAACCGTGGCTGACAAACACATGAGACAAACTGTCAAGGGGAAGAAGGAAGCATATGTTAGACATAAGAAGCAGGAAGGGCTCATGAGAAATATAGGGTAGCCAGGAAGGAGCTAAAGAAAGGACCTAGTAGAGCTTGAAGGAGGCATGAGAAGGCTTTGGCATGTAGGATTAAGGAGAACCCCAAGGCGTTCTATGCATATATGAAGAGCAGAAGGATGACAAGAATGAAGGTGGGACTGCTAAAAGATAAAGAAGGCAACATGTGCCTGGAGGCGGAGGAGGTTGGGGAGGTCCTAAATGAATACTTTGCTTCAGTATTCACAAGTGAAAAGGACCTTGATCAGGGTGAGGTCAAAATAGAACAGGCCTGTGTGCTGGACAATGTGGAGATTAAGGAAGAAGTGTTGAATCTTCTTAAAAACATCAAGATTGATAAGCCCCCAGGGCCGGATGTGATATACCCCAGGTTGCTGTGGGAAGTGAGAGAAGAGATCGCTGGAGCAGTAGCAATGATCTTTGAATCCTCTTTGGCTGCAGGGGAGGTGCCGGAGGACTGGAGAATGGCAAATGTAGTTCCCTTGTTTAAAAAAGATAATAGGGAGAATCCTAGGAACTATAATTCAGTGAGTATTATGTTGGCGGTCTGCAAGCTATTGGAAAGGATTCTTAAGGATAGGATCTACGAGCATTTGGAGAAGTACAGTCTACTCAAGGATAGTCAACATGGCTTTGTGAAGGGAAGGTCATGCCTCGCAAGCCTAATCAAGTTTTTTTGAAGAGGTAACAAAAGAAATTGATGAGGGTAGGGCGGTAGATGTGGTCTGAATGGATTTTAGCAAGGCATTTGACAAGGGCCCCCACGAGAGACTCTTCCAGAAAGTCATGAGGCATGGGATCAGCGGAACATTGGCTGTTTGGATAAAAAATTGGCTTACAGGAAGAAAGCAGAGGGTAGTAGTAGAAGGAAAGTATTCTGCCTGGAGGTCGGTGACTAGTGGAGTGCCGTAAGGATCTGTCCTGGGACCCCTGCTCTTTGTGATTTTTTTTATAAATGACCTGGATGAAGAGGCAGAAGGATGGGTGAGGAAGTTTGTGGATGACACAAAGATTGGAGGAGTTATGGATGGAGCTGTAGGTTGTCAAAGGTTACAAGAGGATATAGACAGGATGCAGAGTTGGGCAGAAAAGTGGCAGATGGAGTTCAATCCAGATAAGTGTGAGGTGATGCATTTTGTGAGGACAAACCAGAAGGCTGAGTACAGGATTAATGGTCCGTTACTTAAGAGTGTGGATGAACAGAGGGACCTTGGGGTTCAAATCCACACATCCCTCAAGGTCACTGCACAGGTTGATAGGGTAGTTAAGAAGGCCTATGGGATGCTAGGCTTCATTAATAGGGGGATTGAGGTCATGTTGCAACTCTACAAATCTCTGGTGAGACCACACTTATTGTGTTCAGTTCTGGTCACCTCATTATAGGAAGGATGTGGAAGCTATGGAGAGGGTGCAGAGGAGATTTACCAGGATGTTGCCTGGATTGGAAAACAAGTCTTATGAGGCAAGGTTAACAGAGTTGGGACTTTTCTCTTTGGAGTGTAGAAGAATGAGAGGGGACTTGATAGAGGTGTACAAGATTATAAGAGGCATAGATAGGGTGGATAGCCAGTACCTGTTTCCCAGGGCATGAACAGCAAACAGCAGAGGGCATATGTACAAAGTTAAGGGAGGGAAGTTTAGGGGAGACATCAGGGGTAAGTTTTTTTTTACTCAGAGGGTTGTGAGTGCCTGGAATGACTTGCCAGGGATGGTGGTGGAGGCTAAAACATTAGGGATAATTAAGAACCTCTTGGACAGGCACATAGATGAAAGAAAAATAGAGGGCCATGGGGTAGTGTGGGTTTAGTACTTTTTTAAGGAATATATGGGTTGGCACAACATTGAGGGCTGAAGGGCCTGTACTGTGCTGTAGTATTCTAGTGTTCTTACCGCGGCACTCAATACATTGATTACTTGCTTAACGTCTGCTTTTGGTGATGGCAGGATCTAGGAGGACTCTCTTGGTAGGTAGAATGGCTGGCACTCAAGCATTTGATTGGACTGGAGGGATTGAGTTATAAAGAGCTTTTAGATAGGGGTGACCTTATAGAGATATATAAAATTATGAGGGGTAGATCGTCTTTTTCCTAGGGTAGGGATGTCTAAAACTAGAGGGCGTTGATTTAAGGTTGGAGGGGAAAAATTGAGAAGGAATCTGGAGGGTGAACTTTTATGCAGTGGATGGTGGGTATGTGAAATTACTTGCCAGGAAAGGTGACATAAGCAAATACAATCACAACATTTAAACGACTTTTAGACAAGTACATGGGTCAATTTCAGGCCAGTGGGATTTGCTTAGACAGACACTTTCATTGGCATGGATGAATGGGCCGAAGGACCTGATTCTCTGCTGTGGAACTCAAGTACCAGCTTCCATTCAATTCTGACCCCATTCAAGTGTTCTGGCCATAGTCCAGAGGTAACATACTCGATTTAGAGCCAGTGCCACTCAGCAGCCATACCAATAGTTACCTTCCTAGGAGAACTGTTGATCAAAGATTGTCATAGTCCTTTTCCTGATAACACCAGAGCGGATTACTTTTGCTAGTAGTTTCTTCCAAATACGGAAGGTTTTACGATTCATGTTTCAGAAGCCCTTTGGTTTGTAACACAATCTGATAAAAATAATCAGCATCGTTATTATGAAAATATTCCTATGTGACATTAATATTTTAGTCTAAGGATTACTCTACCACTAACTAAACCTTACAAATTTATAGCATGTGGTATGCAGGTAACTCAACTGAAATTGTCAATTGCAGATCATGAGAATTCATTGAGAACTGAAAACTGATAACATTTTGTAAAGATTTGCAACAACATTGCAGTTGTTTCCAGTGACAGAGTTGGAAGATTATCAAAATGATAAAAGTGATCAGTCAGGCGAAATGAAATGCTGCTTATTTCTTGTCAATTTATGCTTCAATGTGGTACACTTGTCTTTCAGTTACTGAATAAACATTAAAGGTGATTTGTTTTTCGCCCCTTTGGTTTGTGCTGATAGTTCTGTCAAGGCGCAAGTGAGCCTGTAGTAACCTGATCCACACGCAGCTGCAGAGGAAGCAAATGTGCTATGGCTTGTTGACCCTGGTTTCAATAGTATTGGTTAATTAGTTCAATAGCAACCTCTGTTATTCTGAAAATCCTATTCCTGTTCCAGTCATATGTTTGAGTCTTAAAAGTCCCATTAGTTCTGATGGCAATTAGGAACAGGCCACCCTTGCTATAACCTGTAAACAAAAAAAAGGGAAAATAAGCATCAATCCTTAATTGACATAAAAATTTAATTCTTCCGCTCCTAAATTGAGTCCAACCTATGAACAGATTCCACAACCTATGGATTCACTTTCAAGGACTCTACAACTCATGTTCTCAACATGATTTTATTTATTATCATTGTTTTTGTATTTGCATAGTGTATCTTAATTTACATATTATTTGTTTGTCAGTCTTTGCGTGTAGTTTTCTATTGATTTTATTGTATTTCTTCGTTCTACTGTGAATGTCTCAAAGAAAATGAATCTCAGGATAATCTATAGTGACCTACTGTATTCTACTTTGCTTTGAAC
The DNA here is from genome assembly GCF_048418815.1 of Hemitrygon akajei. Lineage (NCBI taxonomy): Eukaryota > Metazoa > Chordata > Chondrichthyes > Myliobatiformes > Dasyatidae > Hemitrygon > Hemitrygon akajei. The sequence continues at coordinate 134,551,657 of NC_133124.1, read as the reverse complement.
ATTTTTCTCAGTTAAAATCAAACAGGTTGCTGGATTAAATGTTAACCATTGGCTAGAGCGGGAAATGATGGCTGAGTTCCTTCTCTGAGCAACGTGAACTTCTATGAAAATCTAAAGAAGAACCAAATAATTTTAGTAACTTGTATTTTCATTGCCCAATGTTTGTATTCCAAATATTGCTCCAGATCAATAATCTGGGCTTCCTTACCACCATGTTACCATCCTCTCTGTGAGCATTATGGGATTGGGCTGAGGGAAGTGCATGGTTATCCCCTAATGTACTGGGTGGACCAGTAACCTGGCTGAGTATTGGTTTATATAAAATGTCCCTATATAAAAATTAACACTTTTATTCTCATTAGTACTCAGCCACTAACAAAATCCTAGAAAAAAAAAACACGTTTTATGCAGCTAACTCAAATGAAACTTCAATCACAGATGATCAGAATTCCTTGAAATCTGAAAACCGATAACATTTAAAAAAAAATTTAATTGCTTTCCGTATCAGAGTTTGAAGAAGATCAGAATGATTTAAGTAGTCAGTCAGATGAAATGAAATGTTATTGTTTATTGCTTGTCAATGTACTGCATGCATAGGAGTCCTGGTTGAGTCTTCTTCAAGGATGATTACTTTGTCATGGTGGAGAGGCATCTTGAAGGCGGCATGCCAATGAATCTTTTTCATTAGGGCTTTGGCGAGAATTGGTATGTCGCCAAAAGCTCGTATAAATTTTGCGTTTGTACAGTGGAGAGCAATCTAACTGATTGTAAGTGTCTGCAGAGGGTCCATGGGAATGATCTACCCCATCATCGAGAACATCTTCAAGAATCGATGACTCAAGGCAGCAGCATCCATCACTAAGGGCCTTTACCATCCTGGACATGCCATCTTCTTGTTACTGCCATCAGGGAGGAAGTACAGGTGCCTGAAGACACATACTCAATGATTCAGAAACAGCTTCTTCCTCTCCACTGTCAGATTTCAGAACGGTCCATGAACTCATGAAAACAATCCCATTATTTCCTTTCTTTTGGCTCTATCTATTTATTAATTTATGTAACTTATTCTTTTCACTGCTGCTACAAAACAACACTTTACACGTCAGATGAGATAGTGAAAAGAAGCCCGATTCTGAGCACACCCTGGAATTGTGAATGATGGTCCCCTATTGGTGGTGTGCAGAGAATCAGAATCAGGTTTAACATGGCTGACAGATTTCGTGACAATTTCTTGTTTAGCAGCAGCAATAGAGTGCCACAGTATCAAAGGTAATGGGGAGGAGGCAGGAGAAAGGGGGTGAGGGGGATAATAAATCAGCTCTGATGGAATGGAGGAACAGACTCAGTGTCTTGAATGGCTTAGTTCTGCTCCTGTGTCCTGGTTTTACGGTCTAACCTGATCCACCCCGAATGACCCATTATGGAAAAGGAGAAAAACCAATGAAATACTGTGGCTGGGTTGACAGACATCTTTGAGCAAAAATCTGTAATCTCACTAAAATGATTATTATATCAAAGGAATTAATTGGAAATGATAAAGGTTAAGCATCAATAAAGGCATTAAATGTCTTAGATTTACAGTTAATTGCATTCAGTCATGTGTTCATGGACTCATGACAAGTATTTACAAAATTCCTTTTGTTTTACAATAATGGATGTTTTAAATCATTTAAAATTTAGTGATTTACCGTAGATTTCGCACTACAGAGCGCACCTGATTAAAAGCCGCTGGCTCTAATTTTAGAAAGAAAATAAATTTTGTACTTGTACAAGCCGCACCGGATTTTCGGCCGCACCGGATTTTCGGCCGCAGGTATCCCACGTTGTAATATGAGATATTTACACAGAAAGATATTACACGTGAGGATTTTTTAACTTTTAATTAAATCCATATGGTAACATAAACAAATACATATTGCAAATGCTTTTTTTCGAACCGTGCCTGTAACGCGGCTACTTTTAAATATACATACGTATCGGTAACACAAATTACGTTGCGTATACTTTTTTACTGAACAACATTCCAATATCTCCTAACGACTGGTAAAAAATATATATACTGCAGCCTACCAGGAAAAGTTATTGATCGCCTTTAACTTAAAAGCAGCGTTCGCTCGCCCCCACCTTCCCGTTTATCGCAAACCGGTATTTCCCACAAGACGCGGCGAAACCGGGTGTGACGTCATAGCATCCCGCGATGTAGTACAGAAAACAAATATACTTAAAACACTTCTAACTTTAACTAGAAATTACTAACAAATGAATTACTAAGCGAAACTATTATAAACTAAATAACTGCCATAAAGGCAGCACAATGCTTTTCTTCGAGTGTTTTCCATGTTGATGAGGGTGAGTACAAATGACTGATTTACAATAATTTAATTGTGAAAGTGCGCTTGATTTATCGTACAATTTCATTGGACCTCTGTGAACTACTCATCAATTTTATTGGTCTACTGTTACGAGGCAAAATGTTTTTGGCGGCATGAAAAAAAAACATGCATTAGCCGCACCGTAGTAAAGGCCGCAGTGTTCAAAGCTGATCAAAATGTGGGAAAAAAGTAGTGGCTTATAATCCGACATCTACGGTAGTTCTTTCTTAACATTGAGAAACAATGGACAGTCAGATGAACATGACCATTTCAATGCAAATGCAGTAATCAGGTAAATTCTAGATTTCAATATTTGAATGGATATTCTTAAAAATAAAGAAATATTCTAAACACAGAAGATTCTGCAGATGCTGGAAATCCAGCGTAACACACACAAAATGATATAGGAACTCAGCATAAGACCGCAAGACACAGGAGCAGAATTAGGCCATTCAGCCCATCGAGTCTGTTCCACCATTCTATCAAGGCTGATCACGGACCCCATTCAACCTCATATACCTACAGTCTCACCATATCCTTTGATGTCCCTAACAATCAGGAAACTATCAACTTCTGCCTTTAATATACCTATGGACTTGATCTCCACCGTAGTCGGTGGCAGAGCATTCCACAGATTTTCTACATTCTGGCTAAAAAAATTCCCCCTTACCTCTGTTCTAAAGGATCACCCCTCAATTCTGAGGCTGCGCCCTCTAGTTCTGGATACCCCCACCATAAGAAACATCCTCTACACATCCACTCTATCTAGTCCTTTCAACATTCGGTGGGTTTCAATGAGATCTTTCTAAATTCCAGAAGGGAAACACCCAATGCTGCCAAACGCTCCTCACATGTTAACATCTTAATTCCTGGAATTATCCTAGTGAACCTCCTCTGGACTCTGTCCAATGACAACACATCCTTTCTGAGATACAAGGCCCAAAACTGTTGACGATACTCCAAGTGTGACTTGATAAGTGACTTATAAAGGCTCAGCATTATTTCCTTGCTTTTATATTTTATTCTCCTTGAAATAAATGCCAAAATTGTATTTGCCTTCTTTACCATTGATTCAACCTGTAAAATAACCTTCTAGGAGTCTTGCACAAGGACTGCCAAGTCCCTCTGCACTTCTGATATTTGAACATTCTCCCTATTTAGGTAATAGTCCACGTTATTGTTTCTTTTACAAAAATGCACTGTACAGAAAGCTGCTACTTTCTTGGCCATTCTTCCAATTTGTCTAAAGCCTGCTGCAATTGCATTGCATCCTCAGCACTACCTACCCCTCAGGCTTTACTCCTTCCCCGTGAGTGGGTATAGTCGCAGGGCAACGGAGGTTTGATATCAGAGTTTTCTTTCTCCGAGATGAACTGCCAAGCCTCATTTGCCAGAAGTGACTGGTTTTAAAGCACCACTAACCCAATTTTGCCCCTTCTCCTGTCAGCAGAAATGGTTCTGCCAGGGTTAGTAGCTAAGCCACATGTGAAAGCCAGGTGCTGGACTTGGTTGTCAGAGTCTTGTTGAGGTGCTCACCATTGGGAGCATTTAATAGGTATTTAAAGCTGTATAACAGACATAATATTTAGTGGATTCTGAATGGATGCACAACACAACAAAGGCAGAAAATAGAGTCCAGATGTTCCAAGGTTTACCCAAGATTCAGCTATTCCTCAGTGCCTAAGGTTCAGTCACTTCTCATGTTGTTGTTTTAAGACCCATGGAGACTTAACATTCCCTGTAGATGAAGGAAGAAAGCCTGTCAGGGACACCAAGAATAAATGGTTGAAGGTTGCTGCAGGTGTGACCAGGTGGAGTGTGATTCTATTCAGTGCCATAAATAATTTAATGATATTATCAGTGAACTAATGATTGCCTCTAAGTAGCCAACACCTGCAGACGAGGAGGCCCTGGAGGAACTAGCATGATGGAAAACCTAGCCTTCAGAAGTGGGGTGAGGGAGCCAAACAGCTCCATCTCATCCTGCCACGTTGCATGCAAACAGGAGGCAGACACATTAAGGACACTTAAGATTCACAAGGATGCAAATGAAGAGCTATGTGGGAAGGAAAGGTTTTATTAATCTTGGAGTAGGTTAAAGGGCTAGAACAACATGTGGGCCTGTATATTCCTGTAGTGTTCTAGATTCTACGTTTGATCTTTAAGCTCATTTGTTCAGGCATCAATGTATGTAAAATTACTACATTTAACACATAAGCATTGTTACTCTGACAGTTCAATGTCCAGTCTCTTCAGCTGGCCATTAGGAGCTACAGCAATATAATGATGACTTCTCCTCTGGGGAGACCACAAACCCTATAACACCACAGGGCTCATTATAACTGTGTGTTACCCATGAAACTTGCACTTTAACGAGGCCACAAAAGAAGATAATTTCCATTCTACGTGACTTTACATTTCTCACACAGCCAAAGTGAGTAGGTGTAGATGGTAGACACAGGCAGGCTTGGAAAGTCTAATTTAGAGAACGGACAATCTCCTTGACTAGGTTAGGCATGTGCAAGCTGACACCTCACAGTCTCCACCCAGCTAACAGGAGTCACCTTTCACTCATGTCCAACTCAGCATCTGCAGCCTATTTCAACCCAGCTCTCATCCGCCATCCTTGTTCCCGCGTCGAACCAGCAAGCCCCAACAAGTTGCTCCAAGCCTTTATTTACCTTGTTGCTCTATCACGTTAAGCATCTGGTCTCTCTTGTACTGTGGTGCCTTGTTATTTTGCAGTGCAATAGTAAAATATCGTTTACTGTTACGTCATCTCTGCAACCCTATGTCAGTCAACTTCCTCATTCGAGTCTTGGATTATGGTGCCCAAACAGTTCATCGGGTCCCCAGCCTGACGCTGCAACTTCTTGTCCCAGTGTGTCTTACACATTGAGCTCGAGCCATCTCCGTATTCTACAAACAAGCCAAAATTGCCTTTGTCATTTCTCTCCTGACTGGGCGAGTTCTAACCTGAGCCACTGTAAACTGGGAAAATAAAACCACCAATTGCAGTAAACATGAGTAATTCAGTGCAAAGATGTGGTGAATTTTTGACCACCCGGGAACTGGAAGGGGCACATCCGATGCTCAGTGCTCGATTTTACTGTGAAATTCAGGACCCTTCTGGTTGGGTCTGGCTGCAATCCAGAAGCGGTGCTGGCCCATTACCATCATGGCTTCTCAGTGTGTTGAAAACGGAGCTGTCCACTTGGTAGATGCCCACTGAACTTGAAAGCCTCATCACTCTGGCCCTCTGAATTCAGAAGCGTATTATGGAACCTCCCTCCATATAATGAGCCAGAACCACAGTTGCATTGCCAGAACCATTTCAGGCTGCAGGACCCTCATCATCAACACTCCAGACCCCATGCAGGTAGGGACAGTTCCCTTAACTACACTACCCCCCCCCACCAAGAGCAAGAGCATTGGTGGAGAAACAGCTTGTACACTTACTCAGAGTCACCAATCACTCATGCATTAGTTGTGCACTGCATCCAGGAAAATGGCACCACCAAGTAGAGACGAGGGACTTCTAAGTGGTAAGCCTCTCATTCCAGCACCATAGCCCAACTCACTCTCCCTGTCCTCCTACACACTCTGACATTTCGATCGCAAAGTGGGCTCTGGTGGATTTCAGTGCAACTGGCAACTTTCTGGACCGGACACTGTGTGTGGAGCATCGACTCCCTCCTGAGCCTCCTCTCACCCCTTCTGCATCACAGCCATTGACGGACATTCCTTGGGGTCTGGGGTGGTCAGAGCACTCACATCGCCTGTGTACATCCGCATTGGAGAACACTGTGAATCCATCCAATTCCTCCTGATCGACTCACCCAACGCTCCACCCATCATGGGTTAATCTGGCTCTCCACTCATGACCCTCACTTCACCTGGTCATCTGGTCACTGTTGAGCCGGGCACCTGCCTGCCAGACCACCTGTCTGTAGCCTTAGTTGACTTCACCCCGTAAAACCATAGAGAAAGTGTGAACCCTTGATCTCTCCAAGCATCCACAGGAATACCACGACTTGGCCATCTCCTTCAGTAAAATGGAAGCCAGCACCCCGCAGCCTCACAGACCACACAACTGTAGGATCAACTATCCCCGGGCAGAATCCCCCCCCCCCCCCAAGTTATCTGTTCTACCTCTTCTCTCCTGAGACCCAAGCCATGAATGACTTTGTCACAAAGAAAGATGGGGGTCTTCATCTCTGCATCAACTACCATGGACTCAACAAGATCACCATTAAGAACTGCTAACCACCTCACTTGATGGTTAGCTCATTTGTAACACTCCACAGGGCTCAGATCTTCACCAAACTGGATCTACAGAGCACATATAATCTGATCTGCATCCACCAGGGGAAGTGTGGAAGGCATAGCATTCGTAACACCCACTGGCCACAACGAACACTGGTGATGCCTTTTGGATTTTCCAATGGACCAACCATTTTCCAAGCCTTTACTAACGAGGCCCTCCAAGACACACTACGCAGGTATGTGTTCGTCTATCTTGATGACATCCTCCTCTTTTTCAAGGACTCCCAAGACCACACCTGTTGCATCTGTTCAGTTCTTCAGCATCTTCTCAAGAAAAAAAACGCTAGACTGCAAGTTAGAAAAATGCCCGTTCCGCCCCCCAGTCATTTCCTTTCTGGGTTATATTCTTCTACCCCAAAGCACAACCATGGACCCAGTGAAACAGTGTGCAGTAATTGAATAGCCCCGACCATGCTCCCTCAGACAGCTACAGCACTGTTCGGGCTTTTCAATCTTCTACCACCATTTCATCAGGAACTACAGCCAAATCACCTCCTTCTCTAAATCACCTACCTCACAAATTATCCAGTCTTCTACAGCAGACTACATTTTCAAGGAGCACAAGACGCTCCCCCACCATTCCCACTCTCCACCGTCTGAACCCCTACAGACTTCTTGTGGTAAAGTTTGGCACATGTGACGTGGGCACTGGGGCCATCCTCTCCCACTGGATGGGAAGAAAAAACCTTATGGTTCTTGCCCAAGTTCAACACTGCATAGCACTCTACTGAGACCAGGAGCTACTTGCTAATAAATAGTTTTTGGAGGAATGGAGACATCGAGCCCTTCCTGGTCTGGACTGATCACCAGAACTTCATATCGATACAACAGACCCGCCAACACAACTCAATCCAAGGCAGGGTCACAGGCTCTTCTTCTTCTTGCAATTCAATTTCACCATCTCCTGTTGATCCAGCTTCAATAATACTAAGGCAGATGCCCTGTCACTAAAGTTCAATCCAGCTGAAATGAAGATCAACCCTCAGCCCATCATTCTATACTCGCAGGTTGTCAGGAATCTTGAGAACCAGATCCACCCGGCCCATCAGCATAAGTCTGCTTTGGCTGACACACCTGACAACTGTACGTTGCAGTGCACTCTGAGGCACTCCAGTGGGCTCACTCCTACCCTTCTTCAGCCATCTAGGTACATGAGTAACTCTGAATTTTCAGAAATGTTATTTCTATTGGTCCACCATAATCATAGATAAACGTTGGTTCGTTGCTGCCTGCCCTCAATGTGCCCAGTCCAACTCCTCCAACCAGTGGCCCTCTATGCTCCTGCAGCCTCTACTGGTCCCCCAGTGCCCCTGGTTTCACATCACCATGGATTTCATCACGGATTTGCCACATTCTATGGGGCCATGGTGATCATGATTGGGCTGGACTGGTTCTCCAATGTGGCACAATTCATTGCCATCCCCAAACTTCCATCAGCCACAGAGATGGTAGACCTGGTACTTCAAGATATTGTTTGCCTCCAAGACATCCCCCATGATATTGCGTCAGACCAGAGCCCACAATTCATCTTTCACTTCTGTACAGCCTTCTGCTCCTTCCTCCACACCTCAGTGAGTTTGTCCTCTGGCTATAATCGGCAGACCGACGGTCAATCAGAAAAGACCTGTCAGCAGTCAGAGGAGTTTCTGTGATGCTTTGCTGCCTCTAACCCTTCCACATGGAAGAAGTATCTGCTCTGGGCAGAATTGTCCCACAATGTACACCATTCCTCTGCAAAAGGTATATCACCATTTGAAATGCTCCATAGCTACCAACCCCCATTGTTCCCATGGAGGAGCCAACGGTGGAGGTCCCGTCTGCCAGGGCCTCAGTTTGCCATTGCCAAAATGCTTGGGAGAGGGTATGGAGGGCTGTTCGAGCAGCCAAGCTTACCTACTGCTGCCAGGCTAACTGCCATTGGTGCCCACTGGCCTGGGGACACGAACTCTGCCCCAGCGCAACAACACCCACGAGTTCTTGTCACGGTTCATTGATTCCTTCAAGATTACCCATCAATCAACCCATTCACTTACCATCTCCAGCTGCCACCAGCCCTCAGGATCACACCTACTTTCACCACGTCTTGCCTCCAGCCCATTGTCCATGGACCACTCAACCCACCAGAGACTGTACCTCCTGACCTAGGATGGAGGGAGGTGATCACTGTTCACTGGTTGATGTATTCATGTCATCGTGGACAAGGTGTGCAGTACCTGGTCATCTGGGAAGGTCACAGCCCAGAGGAGAGGTCTTGGGTGATGTCCAGTTTCATCCTGGATTCACTGCTCATCACGGAATTTCCCCAGACTCATCCGGATTGTCCTAGCCATCAGGTGCCAGCTGTAGGAGGGATCCTTTCAGGCCTGCCCAGGCAAGCACCTTCCAATCTCCACACATCTGACACTCGTTTCCAACTCATCGTCATTATCTGCAGCCAATTTATAATCTCATCCGCAATCCTTGTTCACTCATTGAATCAGCGAACCTCAGCCTGTTGCTACTATCCCTCAATTACCTTGTTGTGTTAAGTATCTGTTCACTCTTGTATTGTGGCCCCTTGTGGCTTGTCATTTTGCCATTTATTAGTAAAATATCATTTGCTGCTAAATTGTCTCCACTGCTCTATTTTAGGGTCAAGCCTCCTCTATGTTTTCTGACACTGGACACTGGAGAAAGAGGGGAGATTTGATAGAGGTATACAAAATTGAGTGGTATAGGGAGGGTAAATGCAAGCAGTCCCCATTTCCACTGTGTTCCGGTGAGACTACAACTAGAAGTCATAGGTTAAAGGTGAAAGGTGCAATACGTGTTAATGAACAGTGTACTTGGAATGAACGATATCCACCACAGGGCTCCACCACAGGGCTCCACCACAGGGCTCCAGGCTGGAGACGCAGGTGAAGGCACAGTAGCACAGTGGTTTACAGTACTGGTTCAATTCCCACCGCTGCCTTACAGGAGTTTGTAGGTCCCCCTGTGACTCTGTGGGTTTCCTCGGGGTGCTCCGGTTTCTTCCCACAGTCCAAAGTACCACCAGTTGCTGGGTTAATTGATCTTTGTAATTTGTCCCGTGATTAGTCTAGGATTAAATCAGAGGGATTGCTAGACGGCGTGACTTGAAGAGCCTATTCCATGCTGTCTCTCAATAAATAAACAACTTGCGTGGTGTAAAACTCGGAATTGGTGATGTTCCTGTGATGACTGCCCTTTAATCTTCTTGGGAGGCACTTGAAAGACATAGCATCGGCATTTTTGCCCATATTTCTGAGCAAGACCATAAGACACAGGAGCAGAATTAGGCCCTTCAGACTATTAAGTCTCTTCGCTATTTGATCATCTCTGGTTTATTAATCCTTCTCAGCCTTTCTCCAGCCTTCTCCCCATAACCTTTGACATCCTTACTAATCAAGAACCTTGACTACCAAGAATATTACATATCACATATTTCTACTATCTGGGAAGAAGGCAGGTATTTGTCTGCCGTTTATTAACATGTTCATTAAAATAGCTAATTATCTCTACTTACCTTGATAAAGTGCAACACAGTTTGCCTTTAGATTGCATGCATCCTATATAATGGGCCAGATCATCATCGCTGTTGCATGAGCTGGAAATATGCTACAGTGTATGGTATTAATATTAGCTGTTTTATCTCAAGGCTGAGAAAGTTCCTTGCCAGAAATCGTGACATGCCAGTTGCCTTGTTGAGGTTTCTGTCTTTTCTCTTAATCCAAATTGCACACTAGGCATTATTTTCAATGAGGATGACGTTAGTGCCTTACAGATATTTTTTATATCCATGTAGACCAGAGCTCCCTTCAAATGCTAAATATGGCATTCATCCAATGCTAAATTACTGTATTACTGTTTACTTTGCAACATTCCTGCAGCTGAATCAATTGGTTAACTGTTTTATGTGGACTAATAATGGCCTGAATTATACAGCGAAACAGCTCTGCGTGAGTCTAACAGAAATAGTCGTCGTGAAGACACGAATCTGCTTGCATTCTCCTGTTTTGAACTTGTCCGTCCCTGGAAGATCATAAGTAACAGATTCCACAAACCAAAACACAAACCACCCTGCGATACATTATTTATTTACATTTATTACACTAATACATTATTATTTATAATGCCAGTAGCATTATACTGCTTCTATTTGGCTAGATATACTTTAAGTCAATTTGTACATCTACAGAGTTTTTAAATTACCTGCCAATATTATTGTCTTAATACTATTTTATATGTATATGTGATAAACGTACATGTTTTACACCTTGGATCCAAAGGAATATTGTTTTGATTAGCTGTATACATGAGTATAGTTCAATGACATCAACTTGAAATTGAAATACTATGTAAAGTAAGAATTTGTCAGTCCAGTTGAAGGTGCACTATAGCATAAAGTAAGTCAGGCAGCATTTGTGGAGAAAGCAACAATTTAATGTTTTAGATTAAAGCTGTTTCAGCTTTGAACTGTTCAGATGAACATTCTTTGTTCACTCCATTTCTGTTTCCACAAATTCTCTTTGACTTGCTGAGTGATCTCCATCACTTTCATCATTTCCATTGTTTCAGATTTCCCATATTTGATGTCAATTAAAGTGATAGATTTTAAAAGTGTTTTTAATGCTACTATGGAATGTAATGACATATCATTTAAAAGCACATTCTCCTGCTGAGAATAAGATATAAAACACAAGTGCTATTTATGCGCAGCACTGCTATGTTTTATAATGTGAAAAAGGAAATTAAATTCTATGTGAATTCTCTAACAACAATACAAAGTTATAATAGTGTAAAGTGCTCCATATGCTTTCTGGTTGGTTTATGTGATCAAATTAATGGCCTGTTTTACACAATTTCGCTGCATTTTATTTCCTTCCATTAGAGGAAGCCAGTCGAACAGGCCATAAATTGTGCAGAATCTGTAATAAGTAAAGCTTCTACATAAATGTCTATCATGCCTGTAACCTGAAAATTATTTGCATCGGGATCATATTTCCACTTCTACTTCTATCTCAATGTTTCTGCAGCAACTTACCACTCTTTTGCACTAATGTTCAGATGCAGAGGGCATTTGGAAAACTAAAGATAAAGATTAAAGGTTACTTGCATCATACACTGGGGTGCTGTCTTCAGTTACCTGATAAGGTAACTATAGCCTTTGGCCGGGAGCAGATGTCATCAGGAGCTGCCCAACCTTCATAGAGTGTTTCAACCCTTAACCACTACACCCTCCAGTTAGCAGGTCAGCAGTGGTGGCCATGTCACTGCCCATCTGCTCCTAACTTCCAGCTCAACTCCTTTCACCTGCTCCATATTCAGCGAGAACTCTTTCTGCTTCCTCCCCAATCCTGTGAGCTGCTTGGTTCTTGCTCTTCCCATTAAGGCCCAGTGCAGACAGCAACCTCCATGCTGACCTTGCAGACGAGCAACCCTCTATAGCTGAGCTCCACGGGGAATAGCCACGTCTGCCATCCTTTGTCCCTGCACTCCTGCACGACGGATTAGTACTTCAGGGCCTTCCTCCCATGGTACTGTGACACCACCAGGATGATTTTCATGTCTTCTGTGGGCCAGTACGATGTCTGATTGAAGTGTGTTTGCACCACCTCCAGGAACTGAAGTTTCCTCCCCACATCGACCCTCATCTTCCATGATTTGGCAGTTAACAGCAGACTGGATTCAGGTCTGTTTGATATGACTGGCATGGCCCTGTCTTTGATGAAAATGGCTGCCCTGTTTGCCTCTCTGCCAGCCGGTCTCTTTTCACACCTCTCCTGCTCCAGTGTGTCAGCAAGGGACTTTGCCCTGGCGCCACCTATACCGTCCTTGTGTTAAAGCTGTTTTGTGTCCTGACAGTATATATGCCACTCACCACAAAGCTTGCAGTTCGGGTCCTCTCTCAGCCCCCATGTGTGCAGCTTTGATGGTGTAGGGAGAGTCATACAGGGATTGCAGAAGAGATATGGAAGGGCTCCAGTCTCCGAAGCTCTACCCAAATGATCTTATACTTGGGAAGATCCCATTTTGCCCAGGTGCCCTGTGAACCTAACTTCACTGCCCGCCTTTTGTCCTCGCAGTTCCGTACCTCTGCCTGGACCATGCCTATCCCTTGCACTTTGTGGTGAACTACATATACCTGTCTGGACACGCCCCTCTGCTGACTGCTCCTGTGGCTCCTCCCACAGACCCCTGTATAAAGGCGATTAGAAGCACTGCTCCTCCCTCAGTCTCCAGGATGTTGTGTGGTGGTCTCTTGCTGCTAATCAAAGTCTATCGTTCGCCTCCCATCTCCGAGAGTTATTGATGGTGCATCACACTTGCACTCCCCCATCATTGGAAATGTGCTGAGCCGAGGCCTTGCCATCACAGGCACAAGTAGCCAATGATGTCTCTCAATTACAGGGAGCTCACTGCTTGGCCTATGGCTGAGTTGGCAGCCCACTTTTGGCCCAATCTTGTTGTGATTCCTACTTCATTTAGTAACTTTTCATTGGAGCCCTTCAGCGTTAACACAACTCTGCACTTTGCCATCCTGAACTCCTCCACTACAGGAGCTGTAGCTGGCCTGATCTAATGTGGAGCCCCACTGAAGTAAAACTTGGGGAGACCCACTGCCACCTCCACAGGTGCTGTTAGCTTTCCTCTTAATGCCTTCCACAGTGGCCACGGGTAACTCGTACACCATGAAAAGCCACAGCAGCCTTGGTAAAAGACCATGTTAGTACAACCATGTCTTAAATTCACCAGGGAGTCCGGTTTTGTTGATCTTCTTCAGCCACTCTTCAGTCTGCTTTACAGTGTCGGTGATGTTGGCACTGCCCATTATTGCTGCAATAAACCACTTTACTGAGTTGTCCACTATAACCTTGCCCTTTTTCATCACCATGCATCTGGACTTCCTGGCCTTGGAGGTTATTCTAGCCCAGGTAGCTACGTTGCCCAGAGTTTCCAATACCCATCTTGCTTGGACATGGGTTACAGTGGTCACTGTAATGTCTTCCATGAGCCCCTATATTGCAAGTTGTCAGATCCCAGGTTCCAACACTGGGCCTCACGTTACATCTGTTGCTGCTGATATGAGGAGGTAATGTTGCAGCTATATAGGACCCTGGTCAGACCCCACTTGGAGCACTGTGCTCAGTTCTGGTAATCTCACTACAGGAAGGATGTGGAAACCATAGAAAGGGTGCAGAGGAGATTTACAAGGATATTGCCTGGATTGGGGAGCATGCTTTATGAGAATAGATTGAGAGAAATCGGCCTTTTCTCCTTGGAGCGAAGGAGGATGAGAGCTGACCTGACAGAGGTGTACAAGATGATGATGGGTATTAATCATGTGGATAGTCAGAGGCTTTTTCCCAGGGCTGAAATGTTTGCTACAAGAGGACATAGGTTTAAGGTGCTGGGGAGTAGGTACAGAGGAGATCTCAGGGGTAAGTTTTTTACTCAGAGAGTGGTGAGTGTGTGGAATGGGCTGCCGGCAATGGTGGTGGAGGTGGATACAGTAGGGTCTTTCAAGAGGCTTTTGGATAGGTACATGGAGCTTAGTAAAATAGAGGGCTATGGGTAAGCCTAGTAATTTCTAAGGTAGGGATGTGTTCAGCACAACTTTGTGGGCTGAAGGGCCTGTATTGAGCTGTAGGTTTTCTATGTTTCTATTCCCATGACAAACAAGATGAGGGAGATGGCACAGCCAGTTGGAATCCCTTTTTGGAGGTCTTGCCACCTGGTTGTAAAGTGGGCTGAAGTGAAGCATAGCTGAATCCTTCTAGTTAGCTGGTGATCATGTCTCGTGTTACTTGTGGGATATGGTAGAGGTCCAGGCCAGCCTGGATGAGGATGCATGGAATTGATCCATAGGCGTTGGATAGGTCTAAGCAGATGACTGGTAGGTTGCCTTTCTTCTGTCTGGCCTCACAGGTCAATGCCACCTTTCTGGATGGATGTGTTGATATAGTAGTTCTCCATTAGTAAGAAGTCAGTAATATCTTGCACTCCATGCTAAGGAGGGAGTTTGCCCTAAACTTGGTGATTATAGAAGATATTATCTTATATTATATTATAGAAGATATAATCTGACGAAGGGTCTCAGCCTGAAACGTCGACGGTGCTTCTCCCTATAGATGCTGCCTGGCCTGCTGTGTTCCACCAGCATTTTGTGTGTGTTGCCTGAATTTCTAGCATCTGCAGATTTCCTCGTGTTTGATTATAGAAGAATCTTCTTTCTTGGGAACAATGCATCCTTCAGCCATTTTCCAGCTTTGTGGGGTAGAACCTTTGGTCCAAATCTTCCTCATTATCTTCCACAAACTCTGGAGGAGTTTTAGGCATTTCTTATATACTTTGTAGGGTATACCACTTGGTCCTGGGGTGGCAGATGACTTTGCTCTTTTGATGATATCCTGGACCTCCTGCCACTTGGGCTCTACCACATTCACCTCAGTTGTTTGGATTCTTGTTTGGGGGACCTTTGGATTGAATTCTAGTCCCTGAATCCTACGGGGATCGCTGTGTGATTCTCACAGAAATTCTTCTACTCCTACTTTGAGCCCGTTAGGATTTCTGCTGGCTGACAAGAGTCCTGGTGAACCTGAATGGGTTTTTAACTGATGCACCATCAATAACTCTCGGAGGCAGGAAGTGAACGATAGGCTTTTATTAGTAGCAAAAAGGGAGCACGACATCTCGGAGACTGAGGGAGGAGCAGTGCCCCAATTGCCTTTATACAGGGGTCTGTGGGAGGAGCCACAGGAGCAGTCAGCAGAGGGGCGTGTCCAGACAGGTATACAGAGTTTACCACATTCACCCCCCACTTTGTTTTAAAACAGAGTCTCCACGGGCGAAGTTCCTGACAAGTATATTTACAGGTCAAGTCTATCAGGTGGACGAGTCTGTCGCTGCAATCTACGTAGCACCGGTGGTGATTACACCAGTGCCGGTGGTGATTGCACGGGTGATGGTGGTTGTGCTGGCTCCGGCCTGACTTGAGGTGCCAGCCCGTTAGGCATCAGTAATCCCTCATGCGTGAGCGTGGCGCCTGGTAAGGGAGTGTCATGAGGAGTCTGTGTAGGGCTTGGCGTGTGCAGTGTCTCGTGGGTATATACATCGGTGGGTACGGGGTTCATAGTCACAGTGGAGTGTTCGGGGTAGGGGTCTGGTCCTCTTGTGGGCGCCAGGTCGCGGACGGAGACCGTGTCCTCCTGCCCATCAGGTAAGACCACGTAGGCATACTGGGGGTTCGCATGTAGAAGGTGAACCCTCTCGACCAGCGGGGAGTATTTATTGCTCCTCACATGTTTCCAGAGCAGCACTGGCCCTGGGGACGTCAGCCAAGTGGGTAGGGTGGTACCAGTGGCAGACTTCCTGGGAAAAGAAAAGAGTCGCTCATGAGGGGTGGCATTGGTGGACGTACATAACAGAGAGCGGATTGAGTGGAGTGCCTCGGGGAGGAACTCCTGCTAGCAAGAGACCGGCAACCCCTTTGACCTGAGGGCTAAGAGTGTGGCCTTCTCCCTCTCCACCTGTCCATTCCCCCGGGGATTATAGCTCGTGGTCCTACTAGTAGCAATACCCCTAGCTAGCAGATATTGGTGCAGCTCGTTACTCATAAACGAGGACCCTCTATCACTGTGGATATAGCAGGGATATCCGAACAGAGTGAAGAGCTGGCGCAGGGCTTTTATGACGGACGTGGCAGTGGTATCAGGGCAGGAGATGGCAAAGGGGAACCACGAGTACTAGTCGATTATGTTAAGAAAGTACACATTGTGGTCGGTGGAGAGAAGGGAGCCCTTAAAATCGACACGCAGTCGCTCAAAGGGGCGGGTGGCCTTGATAAGTTGTGCCTTTTCAGGACAGTAGAAGTGTGGTTTGCACTCAGCGCAGACTTGGCAGTCCCTGGTCATCGTCCTGATTTCCTCAAGGGAGTACGGCAGGTTCTGGGCTTTCACGAAATGGTAAAGCCAGGTGACCCCCGGATGGCAAAGATCTGCATGGAGGGCGTAAAGCTGGTCGAGCTGCGTGCTGGCACATGTTCCCCGGGATAGGGCATTAGGGGGCTCATTGAGCCTTCCGGGTTGGTACAGGATGTCATCGTTGTAGGTGGAGAGTTCTATTCTCCACCTCAAAATTTTATCATTTTTGATTTTGCCCCGCTGTTGGTTGCTAAACATGAACGCAACTGAGTGCTGGTCGGTCAGCAAGGTGAACCTTTTGCCAGTGAGATAGTGCCTCCAGTGCCTAATAGCTTCCACTATGGCCTGGGCTTCTTTCTCCACCGCGGAGTGCCGAATTTCAGGGCCTTGAAGGGTACGAGAAAAGAATGCTACTGGCCTTCCTGCCTGATTGAGGGTAGCAGCCAGCGCGAAGTCAGAGGCGTCACTCTCTACTTGAAAGGGAATGGTCTCGTCCACCGCATGCATCGTTGCTTTGGCAATGTCCCCTTTAATGCGGCTGAAGGCTGCGCGGGCCTCGGCTGAGAGGGGAAATGTGGTAGACCTGACCAGGGGGCAGGCCTTGGCAGAGAGGGGAAATATGTTGGACTTGACCAGGGGGCGGGCCTTGTCTGCGTAGTGAGGGACCCATTGGGCGTAATAGGAAAAGAAGCCCAGGCACCGTTTGAGGGTTCTGAGGGTGGTGGGAAGAGGAAGTTCCAATAGGGGGCGCATACGGTTGGGGTCAGGGCCAATGGCTCCGTTCTCCATGACATACCCAAGGATAGCAAGTCGGGTGGTACCGAACACACACTTGTCCCTGTTATAGGTAAGGTTGAAAGCTTTGGCCACTTAGAAAAATTGTTGGAGGTTGGTGTCGTGATCCTGCCAGTCGTGACCGCAGATGGTGATGTTATCCAGATATGGGAATGTGGCCTTCAGTTGGCACTGGTCCACCATCCGGTCCATTTCCCTCTGGAAGACAGAGACACCATTTGTGACACCGAAGGGGACGCGCAGGAAGTGATAGAGCCTGCCGCCCGCCTCGAAGGCGGTGTAGGGGTGGTCCTCCAGGCGGATGGGGAGCTGGTGGTAAGCGGATTTTAGGTCTATGGTTGAGTACACCTTGTACTGAGCTATCTGGTTGACCATATCCGCGATGTGGGGTAGGGGGTACGCGTCAAGCTGCGTGAACCTATTGATGGTCTGGCTATAGTCCACGACCATCCTATTTTTCTGCCCGGTCCGAACAACAACCACCTGGGACCTCCAAGGGCTTGTGCTTGGCTCAATGATCCCCTCCCTGAGCAGCCGCTGCACCTCCGACTGAATAAAGGCCCTGTCCCCCACGCTGTACCTCCTGCTTTTAGTTGCCACAGGTTTACAGTCGGGGGTCAGGTTGGTGAACGGCGGTGGGGGAGGGATCTTGAGGGTGGAGAGGCTGCAAGTGGTGTCAGTAGCGCAGCCGTTGGCATGGTGTTGGGTGGGATGTGCGGGTCGGTGTGTGTGTGTGGTCAGTAGCGGGGTATGTGATGAAGTCCCACAGAACTGAGGATTTCTGACAGTGATTGGTGGGTGGGGCCCGTCATACTCCATTGTCACACTTTTCAGGTGGCTCTGGAAGTCGAGCCCCAATAGCACAGGGGCACACAGTTGAGGCATGACCAGTAACGCAAAGTCCCGATATTCTGTGCCCTGCACCACCAATGTTGCTACACAACCCCCCCGGATGTCTGTGGAATGCGATCCAGAAACCATGGTGACCCTCTGGCTTACTGGCTGTGTCACGAGTCCGCAGCATTGCACTGTATCCGGGTGAATAAAACTCTCAGTGCTGCCCGTGTCAAACAGGCAGCTAGTCCTGTGCCCCTCCACCAGGATGTCCATCATTGACCTTGCAAGCTGGTGTGGAGCGCTTTGGTCGAGGGTCACGGAGGCCAGAGTTGAATTGCCGTATTGGTGCCCGGTAAACACCCGTGGGTCGGAGGCGAGTCGAGGTGGCATCGACAAAGATGGCCGCCCCCATGCCTTGCAAACGGTGGGCAGGCAAGATGGCGGCGACCAAGACGGCGACCCCCATGCCTCGCATGCAGCGCTGCTCGACCCCGCTCGTGGTTTGGACTTACAGGCCTTGGCGAAGTGGCCCTTCTTTCCGCAGCTGGAGCAGATAGTTTCTCGTGCCGGGCAGCATTTTCGGGGGTGCTTTTTGAGTCTGCAGAAGTAACACTGCGCGGACTTGCGACGGGCAAGAGCCGTGGTCGACTCGCCGGCGGGTTGCGGGGACTGCAGCGTCCATGGGGCCGGCAGGAGATCGCATGCCTGGACAGCGTCAGCATCGTGCAGAGCGGCCTCCAGCATGTCGGCCAGCTCAATCGCTGAATGTAGGGTAAAATCAGCGTGTTCCAGCAGCTGCTGGTGCGCGTACACTGACCTGATCCCCGTAACGAAGGCGTCTCTTACCAGCAGCTCCGCATGTTGTTCCACCTTCAGCCCCCTGCAGTTGCAGGCCCGCACAAGTGTCTGTAGGGCCCGGACAAACTCTGGCCCGCTGCCACCGTGTCGCTAAGCGATGTCTTGCGTAGACAGTGTTCACCGGCTGCCGGTATTGTCTTTTGAGGGCATCCATCACACCCCAGTAGTCCGTTTGGTCTCTGATCATGGAGTAGACCCTCGGACTGATCCTGGAGAGGAGAACCCTGCGCATCGCGGCAGGATCGGTCACATGAATCTCCTCCAGGTACGATTCGAAGCATGCTAGCCAGAGTTCGAAAGTGTCGCTGGCTCTCTGGGATTGAGGGTGGAGATCGAATCTGTCGGGTCGTAAAATGCTCTCCATGTTTTAAAATTGCTGCTAATAAAATTGATGCACCATCAATAACTCTCGGAGGCAGGAAGTGAATGATAGGCTTTTATTAACAGCAAAAAGGGAGCATGGCATCTTGGAGACTGAGGGAGGAGCAGTGCCTCCAATCACCTTTATACAGGGGTCTGTGGGAGGAGCCACAGGAGCAGTCAGCAGAGGGGCGTGTCCAGACAGGTATACAGAGTTTACCACATTAACAAACTGCACTCTCCTTCTCGCTTTCTCCCTTCTTCGGTTTTGCAGCTGCTCCACACTCCTGAGCTTATCCAACTGTTCTCATAGTTTGCTGGTTAGATCTTTGAGACCTTCTGTTTCATCAGGTGAGCTGTTTTTGAGTTGTTTGTTCAGGGTCTTTATCTCGCTTCTCAGGTGGTGAATCTCCCTTTCCCTTCTGTTTGGTTGCCGTGATGGTTTAAGATCCACTTTCTTCTCCATTGCGCTGAATCGCTCTTCAGCAAAGTTAAACACAGCGGTTGTGAGAGAATCGATTTATCTGTAGACAGGTCCTGCCAGTGTAGCTTCCAAGATGCAATCCAGGTTGTTATCAAATTGCTGCCAAGATACATTGCTTGATGATCCAGGCCATCTTTTCCACTCTTTCCTTGATGACTGGATTAGGGTGTCAGAGGGGGCACTCACTTGGTCTCTTCTTTGGCACTGGGGTGGTTCAGGTGTGTATTTGAAGTGGATTTGACTGGCTTGGTGTGAATTGTACTGCTACCTTGACTCATGAAGCTAGGGTCGTTTCACTTCTTCACCTCCTTGCACACAAACCTAGTGAAATACTTAAAGGGAGGAAATAGACAACCATTCTCTTCCTTATTCTCTGAGCCAACAGACACCCACCTCTCCTGCAGCCCAAATGAAAGTTTGTCCACGATTGGTCTAATTCCGTATGAAGTATCTAAATATGACAGGCCAGTTAAATAGCCATCTTCTTTAGCGCCTTCAATCTCCACGAGTAGATCTTCGAGCTCTCTTAGCTTAGTGTGGTCCTTGGCTGATACCCTAGGAAAATTTTCCAGCCGTCGAAATAGTGCCGTTTCAATAATTTCAGGGGCTGCAAAGCACTCCTGAAGTCTCTCCCATGCTTTGCGTAAGGCTAGCTTGGGGTTGTTGATGCACACTGAACGTATGCGTCTCACCTGTTCGCATGATTCTTTTCCCAGCCATTTTGTCAAAAGATCCAACTCTTGGGTTGCTCCGAGCCGGACTCTGCCGGTAGCGTTGGCGAATGAGGAGTACCATGCACGGTAATTTTCAGGCTTATCGTCAAACTGGTATAGTCCTGAAGTGATGAGATCTCGTCGTGCTAAATACTGTGCCATGGGTTCAACTGTAAGTGGCATGCTGGCTGGGGGAATATGTCGGCGGGCATATGACTGAGGGTGTACGTTCGTTATGGGATTTGCTGTTCTGAATTCAGCCTTTGCCTCTTCTCTCGCCAAATCTGGTAAGTTTGGCATCGAGAAGTATTTGTCTTCAGCCCTTTCATTCTCGATTTCATCGCAAAGTTGCAAGCGTGAATTGTCTTCCTCAGATGGATGCAATGCAATTGGGCTTCCCTTTGACTCCTCATGAAATGGGACATTAGCAAATAAGTATGGAGAGGAAGAACGAATCTTCAGGCCCATTTGAGATCGGACGTATTTGCTAGTGCGTTCCAATCTGGTCCTTTCTGAAGTAGATTTTACTTCATCTAGAACGTGCATTCCTTCAGCGCTTTCTAATATTTCTGCTTCCACCCTGGCAGCTTTGGCTTCTCAGCGTAGCATCAGCACTTCTAACTCTGCTTCTATCCTTACCCTTCCCAACTGGTTTTCAGCTTCTCTGGCAGCCTTTTCCATTTTCAATTTTGCTTCCTGTTCAGCGTACGACACTCGCACCTTGGCAGTTTCTGCTTTAGCTCTCGCGTGGGCAGCCTTATTTGCTGATGCCCTACTGCTCCTGGCGCTCGATGGCAACGACTTGACACTTGATCGCGTGGCCATCGTACCACTTGTCGAAACACCTGGTAATGCCGCCTTTTCACTGTAGTGTTCTCATACAGGTGTAGGAACTTTGAACTAAACACCGAGATAAACCATAGTCAATGAGGGCACGATCACAGTAAGATTAACAGTTTACTGTTCACCCTTCCACATTAATGTATGGTGAAAAGGCTTTGCTTCTATGAGGTTTCTTAGTGCGTAGAATGAAAACTTTTCTTGCGCTGATCCTGCACACTCAAGCCCACTCCTTCCCGTTTCTCCAAACCGGTATTTTCCCACAAGACGCGGCGAAACTGGGTGTGACGTCATCGCATGCCACGATACATCACAGACAACAAATTTACTTTCAACAACCTTAACTTTAACTAGAAAATAATTACAAATGAATTACTAAAGCCAAAATGTAATAAAGCTAAACAAATGCCTTAAGGTAACACAAGCATTACATTAACCATATAGCGACAGTACCGTGTCCACCATCCTAGCAAAGTATTATAGATAACCTCAATTAGAAGCAAGATTCCTCTAATTCTTTTTTCCCCTTCATTTTATTGAAAAGGTATTTCATTTTCATTTAGACTTACCTCATAACTAATACTTCTCGAGTCTTATGTACTAATATCGCTAATATCTCAGTAATTCAAGCACATGAAAACCTGTTTTCTATCAATGAGTAATAAAGTAGATAATCTTGCAAGAATAGTTGAACTACATAAAAAAGACAAAGTACTTTATGACTACATGGACGCCCACTTCCGAACCTCTCCTAACAACTTACACTAAGTATAATTCATATTGCAATATGGAAAATGCAGCAGATCATTTAAGTACAGCAGGTTTCATGCCAACACATGCAGACTCCTTCCACAATCCATCCAGCTAATAGGAGTCACCTGCCAATCATTTCTAACTCATCACCTGCAGCCTATTTAAACCCAGCTCTCATTTACAGTTCTTAGTTCACTCGTCAATCCAGCCGGCCTCATCCAGTCACTTCCAGCCTTCTGTTAACTTTTGCCTGTGAGTTTAAGGTCTGTTCTCTCTTGTTTTGCAGCCCCTGGTGGCTTTTTTTATTTTGCAGTTGATTATTAAAGTAATTGTTCATTGTTGAATTGTCTCCGGTGCTCTGCTTTTGGGGTTTGAGGCTCCTCTACATTTTCTGACAATATGAGTGAACTACTGATTGACTCAGCAAAGTATTCTTGCCTAAAGGAAGTTGTCTGTCGACATGAACAACGATCCAGAAGCAGCGGGGAATCACTGACCATGTGCTCGCCACTTCCTTCCAACCCTCGTCTCAATACAGCTCCAATGTGCCAGTCAAACTTCTCCCCCTGAGTCCTGGATACGAGATCCCCAAAATGATGCTGCAACTTCCTGTCCCATTGCATCGCACACTTAGAGCTCAAGCTATCTCTGTATTCTACAGATAGAGCCAAGATTGCCTTTGTCATCTCCCTCTTGACTGGGTGAGCTCTGACCTGGACCGACATTAACTGGGACAACAAAACCACCATTTACAATAAATAAGAGGAATTCAGTGCTGAGACATACCAGGATTTGACCATTCGGGAAGTAGTAGTGGGGCAGTAGATTGGGTACTTTGCCAGTGCTGAGTCTCATGCTCGGTGCTGGATTACACAGTAGAATTCCCTAGCGGGAGAGCGCATTTGAAATGCAGAAGTGTTGCTGGCCCATTACCATCACAGCCTCACAGAGTGCTTGAAAGATAAGCTTTCTACCTGGAAGAACCTCAAAAGCCTCATCACTCTGTCCCTCTGAATTGACAAGCATCCTATAGAACAACCCTCCAGATTCCCAGCCAGAAACCCAGTTCTGTTCCCAGAACCACTTCGGACTGCAGGACCCTCATCACCGATGCCTCCAGAATCTATGTAGCTAGGGAGAGCTCCCTTAATGCTGCAAGAGTACGAGCCTCAGTGGTGAAACAATTTGTGTACTTACTATCGATCATCAAAAGCTCACTGCATCCGGAAAAGGGCACCACCAGGTAGGGACGAGCGGCCATCCACCTGGTAAACTCCCCCGGCCCCTCATTCCAGCTCCATAGCCCGAGTCATACTCTCTGTCCTCTTCCATACCCTAATGGCTGTATGCACACAAAAGTCTCTGGTGGATTAAAGGGTTGTAGGCAACTTTCTGAACTGGACAGTGTGTATTCAGCTTGGTCTCCCTGCCAAGCCTACCTCTGAACCCCTCTCTTTTGTCCTGTCCACATTGAGACTCAGATTGTTGTTCTCCCACTATTTGACAAGACTCCCTACCTCCTCTCTGTATGCCAACCCATCACTGTTGCTGTTGAACCATCAGCGAACTTGATGATGGGGTTTGAACTGAATCTGGCAGTGCAGCCGTGAGTCAACTCTGTGAACAGCAGCAGGCTGAACACCTAATCCTGGGGGCCACCAGTGCTCAGCGTGACGGAGCTTGAGATGTTGCTGCCAGCTCAGAATAACTGAGGTCTTTCCATCAAGACCACCAAGATCCAGTTATAGAGAGTGTGTTAAGGACCAGAGTAC
Source organism: Hemitrygon akajei (assembly GCF_048418815.1). Classification (NCBI taxonomy): domain Eukaryota; kingdom Metazoa; phylum Chordata; class Chondrichthyes; order Myliobatiformes; family Dasyatidae; genus Hemitrygon; species Hemitrygon akajei. Next base: position 134,527,624 of record NC_133124.1, on the reverse strand, counting down.
TGTTACGTACCCCTAGGGTTCATATTTTCTGTGGACTGTCACTTTAAAACGCCGGGAGAATAAGACTGACTTTTGGACACCGTTTGGGGGGGGGGGGGGAGGGGAGAGAGAGGGAGGATGGGGGGAGAGGGAGAGGGGGGAGAGAGAGGGGGAGAGAGAGGGGGAGAGAGAGGGAGGAGAGGGGAGAGAGAGAGAGAGAGAGAGATGGAGTTATTTGATGGACAATCGAATGTTATGGTTTCTCTGCAGCTCATCTGCCGGACGATGCTGAGGATGTTCTATGAGTCTGTGGTGGCCAGTGCTATCATGTTTGCTGTTGTGTGCTGGGGCAGTAGGCTGAGGGTAGCAGACACCAACAGAATCAGCAAACTCATTTGTAAGGCCAGTGATGCTGTGGGGGTGGAACTGGACTCTCTGACGGTGGTGTTTGAAAAGAGGATACTGTCCAAGTTGCATGCCATCTTAGACAATGTCTCCCATCCACTCCATAATGTACTGGTTAGGCACAGGAGTGCATTCAGCCAGAGACTCATTCCACCGAGATGCAACACTGAGCATCATAGGAAGTCATTCCTGCCTGTGGCCATCAAACTTTACAACTCCTCCCTCGCAGGGTCAGACACCCTGAGCCGATAGGCTGGTCCTGGACTAATTTCCACTTGGCATAATTTACTTATTATTATTTAATTATTTATGGTTTTATATTGCTATATTTCTACACTATTCTTGGTTGGTGCGACTGTAACAAAACCCAGTTTCCCTCAGGATCAATAAAGTATGTCTGTCTGTCTGTCTGTCTGTTGTTTTAAATATACAAGGACATAGTTAGAGTCAAGACAGTTTCGGTCAATGAAAGACACCAGTGAGTCGGTCGCTGGTTTAAACTTTCAGGAGCCCAAAAGGGGTGAATTGAGATCGATCCAGAGTATTGATAAATTACTCTCTCTAAGTAGCCCGTGAGGCTGAGTTTGTTTCCATTCGACTACTAAAGTGTGATTGCCACTTAGTTAATCCATAGGAGTGGTTCTCTGGTGAGGGGAAACCTTTGTGAATACCACATGTGTATTTACCCTTTGTCCGGGTGTGGTAATTCACTGAAGAAAGGCACCCCTGTGGCAAATCACTGTTGGAGTTATTTCTTATGTCGTGGAACTGGATAAGTGTTTATCACGTTGTGTGATTGGGGTAACCTTGTGGAATCTACCGGTGTGTCGACCCTTGCCTGGGTGGTGGTTCCCTTGAAGATGGTCCCCTTTGTGATAAGCTGCTGTTGGTGATAATCCATACATGGATTCTGTTTGAGTATCCTGTGGCCACCACTTTGAGATGTCCCGTAGCTGAATTCGGGTGTGGTACCATTTGTGTTGAAAGGATATTCATTGAAGATCACTGTCGGTGATACTTCGTGTGTGGAGTGGAACAACTTCGGAGATAAAACCTACTGCTATTGTTATTTTGTATTGCTGTCATGGAATCTGTGGAATATCGATGTAATTGTCCTCTCACAACATTCGCCTTTGGATTACAAACATTTCTCAATAATTAATCTGAGCATTGAACTGAACTATCTTACATTCCATCATAAGACTGTATCCAATTACCTCCTAAGCTTGAAGAAGCTTGGCTTTTATATATTTCCGCACTTACATATGCATGAACTTTGCTGACCTGTTTGATATATCTGAATTTATATTACTGTATTGCGCAGTTACTAATAAACGAGCTTTAGTAAATAGCAATACCAGACTCCAAGGTGTTCTCCATTTCTGCTGGTTACGGGGTACGTAACAGTATTCACCAGCTGCTGATGGATCACCATTTTAAATGCTGAGCTGAAGTTGATGAATAATATAAGACCATAGACATGGGTGCAGAATTAGGCCATCCGGCCCATCGAGTCCGCTCTGCCAGTCAATCATGGCTGATCCTTTTTTTTCTCCCCCTCAATCCCAGTTCCCGGATTTCTCCCCGTAACCTTTGAAGCCGTGTCCAATCAAGAACCTGTCAATCTCTGCCTTAAATACACCCAACAACCTGGCCTCCACAGCTGCATGTGGCAACAAATTCCATAAATTCACTACCCTTTGGCTAAAGAAATATCTCCACATCTCTGTTTTGAAAGGACACTCCTCTATCCTGAGGCTCTGCCCTCTTGTCCTAGACTCTCCCACCATGGGAAACATCCTTTCCACATCTACTCTGTGTAGGCCTTTCAACATTCAAAAGATTTCAATGAGATTCTGCCCCCCCACCAATCCTTCAGAATCCCATCGAGTACAGACCCAGAGCCGTCAAACATTCCTCGTATGATAACCCTTTCATTCCTGGAATCTTCCTTGTGAATCTCCTCTGGACCCTCTACAATGCCAGCACATCTTTTCTAAGATGAGGATCCCAAAACTGTTCACAATACTCAAGATGAGGCTTCACTGGTGCCTTGTAAAGCCTCACCATCACATCCCTGCTCTTGTATTCTAGACCTCTTGAAATGAATGCTAACATGGCATTTGCCTTCCTCACCACCAACTCAACCTGCAAGTTAATCTTTAGGGTGTTCTGCACAAGGACTTCCAAGTCCCTTTGCATCTCAGATTTTTGGATTTTTTTCCGTTTAGAAAATAGTCCGCACATTTATTTCTACTACCAAAGTGCATGACCATGCTTTTTCCAACATTGTATTTCATTTGCCACTTCCTTGCCCATCCTTCAAATCTTAAGTCCTTCTGCATCCTAACTACTTCCTCAACACTACCTCCCCCTCCACCAACCTTCGTATCATCTGCAAACTTGGCAACAAAGCCATCTATTCCATCATCTAAATTATTTGTATACAGCATAAAAAGAAGTAGTCCCAACACTGACCCCTGCAGAACACCATTAATCACTGGCAGCCAACCAGAAAAGGATCCTTTTATTCCCACTCACTACCTCCTACCAATCACCCAATGCTCTAACCATGTCAGTAACTTTCCTGTAATACCATGGGCTCTTAACTTGGTAAGCAGACTCATATGTGGCACCTGCTCAAAAGCCTTCTGAAAGTCCAATGCATCCAACATCCAATGCATCCCTTTTATCTATCCTACTTGTAATCTCTTCAAAGAATTCCAACAGGTTCATCAGACAAGATTTTCCCTGAAGGAATTCATGCTGACTTTGTACTATCTTGTCCTTTGTAACTAAGTACTCCATCACCTCATTTAATGACTCTAACATCTAACCACTGAGGTCAGGTCAGGCTAATTGGTCTATAACTTCCTTTCTGCTGCCTTCCTTCTTTCTTAAAGAGTGGAGTGACATTTGCTATTTTCCAGTCCTCTGGCACCATGCCAGAGTCCAATTAGATTTGAAAGATCATTTCTAATGCCATCACAATCTATAAAGCTACCTTTTTCAGTACCCTAGAGTGCAGTTCATCTGGTCCGGGTGACTTGAATTATGTACCTTTAGGTCTTTCAGCTTTTTGAGCATCTTCTCTCTTGTAATAGTAACTGCACCCACTTCTCTTCCTTCACACGCTACAACATCAAGCATAATGCTAGTGTCTTCTACAGTGAAGACTGATCCAAAATACTCATTTAAGTTCATCAGCCATCTCCTTGTTCCCCGTTATTACTGCTCCTGTCTCAGTTTCTAGCGATCCTGTGTCCACTCTCATTCCCTTTATTTTTAACATACTGGAAAAATTTTTACTATCCACTTTGATATTATTTGCTAGCTTGCTTCCATATTTCATCTTTTCCCTTCTAATGATTTTTTTAGTTGCTCTCTGTAGGTTTTTTAAAACTTCCCAATCCTCTATCTTCCCACTTATTTTTGCTTTGTTGTATGCCCTTTCTTTTGCTTTTACAATAGCTTTGACTTCCCGTGTCAGCCATGTTTTACCATTTGAATACTTCACTTTTGGAATACACATGTCCTGCACTTTCCTCATTTTTCCCAGAAATGCATGCCATTGCTGCTTTGCTGACATCCCTGCCAGCAGCTCCTTCCAATTTACTTTGGCCAAGTTCTCTCTCATACCACTGTCATTTCCCTTACTCCACTGAAATACTGCTACATCAGACTTTACTTTCTCCCTCTCAAATTTCAAGTTGAACTCAGTCATGTTGTGATTACTGGTTCCTAAGGGTTCTTTCACCTTAAGCTCCCTAATTGCCTCTGGTTCATTACATAACACCCAATCCAGTAAAGCTGATCCCCTAGTAGGCTCAATGACAAACTGCTCTAAAAAGCCATCTCTTAGGCATTCAACAAACTCATTCTCTTGAGATCCATTACCAACCTGATTTTCGCAATCGACCTGCATGTTAAAATCTCCCATGACTACCACAACATTGCCCTTTTGACACGCCTTTTCTATCTCCTATTGTAATCTGTGGTCCACCTCCTAGCCATCTTTGGAAGACCTGTATATAACTGCCATCGACGTCCTTTTACCCTTGCACTTTAACTCAACCCACAAGGATTCAACATCTTCTGATCCTATGTCACATCTTTCTCCTTATTTGATGCCTTTCATTACCAGTAGAGCCACGTCAGCCCCTCTGCCTACCTTCCTATCTCTCCTATATAACATGTAACCTTGTACATTCAGCTCCCAACTACAACTGTCCTTCAGTCACAATTCAGTGATGGCCACACATCATACCTGAACATTCCTGCATACAAGGCATCATTTTCTCAGTGGAACAGGATGGAGTGGAGGGCCAAGGCTATTGGATTATCAGTGGACTGGTTTGACTGGTAGCTGAACTGAAAAGGACCCAATGTAGCTGGAAGGTGGGATTTTATATGATCCATTAGCAGCTGCTCGAACCGTTTCATAATTTTTGAAGTCAGTGCACTGGGCAGTTATTATTTAGGCCTGTTACCATTGCTCTCTTGGGCACTGGAATGATGGTGGCTGCCTTGAAACCTGCAGTGACAGTGGTCTGTTTCAGAGAGATATTGAAGATGCCTGTTAACCCCTCTGTTATCTGCATCACACAGACCTCAGCACCTGACCAGGTATGTTGTCCAGCTCTGCAGCTTTGTGTGAGTTCACCCTGGCTGGGGTCCTCCTGTCCTCGGCTGTGGCCAGACAGCGTGTCTGTTCCTCTGGAAGTCGAGGGGGCTTTCCTCAATGTTACATCCTTCAGAAGGTCAAATCGTACATAGAAATCATTCAGCCCATCAAGAAAGGAGGCTTCACTGTTGTTGATGCGCAGGGTGGACTTATAATCAGTTATGATTTGTATCTCTTGCCACATATGCATATGTCCCTAGTGTCACAAAGGCGTCTGTGGATTTTGTGTGTGTTCACACTTTGCCTTCCTGACGGCACAGGAGAGAGTGACTCTTCCTGTCCCCGATCTGAATGCAACGTCCTGAATCCTAAGCAGTGCACAAACCTCTGCAGTCAGTCACGGTTTCTGGTAGAATCACGGTAACATCCTCAATGCACTTTCCTCTGTAGCCATTTACCAATCCCACATATTTATCAATGGTGACATAGCCAGCTCCCTGAATACACTTCAGTCTGTAGGTTCACAAAGTACGCTGCAGATGCTGGGGTCGAAGCAACAAGTACAACACGCTGCAGGAATTCAGCAGGTCGGGCAGCATCCGTAGAAACGAGCAGTCAATGTTTCGGGCCGAGACCCTTCGTCAGGACTGTCAACTTTGTATGTCCTGACGAAGGGTCTCGGCCTGAAACGTTGACTGCTCGTTTCCACGGATGCTGCCTGACCTGCTGAGTTCCTCCAGCATGTTGTACATGTTGCTCCAGTCTGTAGGTTGTCACCTCCGTGAATATACTCCAACCTGTGCTTTCAAAGCAATCCTGTAGAGCTGAGGTGGCAGCTTTTGGCCATTTCCCGATCTCCCTGTAAACTAGTTTGACCCATTTAACCAGTGGTTTGTATGCAGGGATTAGCAAAATAAGTATGTGGTCTGAGTATGAGATGAGGGCAGGAGATAGCCTTAAGGGCTCCATGAACATTGGTATAAACAAGTCTAATATATTCTCCCCTCTGGTTGCAAAGTTGACATAGAGGTAGAATTTGTCAGGACTGTTTTTAAGTTGGCATGATTAAAGTGACCAGCAATGATGAAGACACCATCGGGGTGAGTAGTGTTGAGGATGCAGATTGCGTCTTAGAGCTCCTGCAGTGTTTCTCCAGCACTAGCACAGGGAGCAAAGTTAACAGCAATAATCACAACTGCAGTTAACTCCCTCGATAAGTAGAAGAGCCTGCAATTCATTAAAAACTGTTGAGTACCATAACTTAACCATTGCCTTCAGTACCCTGCCACCTCACAGACCACACATCTGCATGATCTGCTGGGCAGCACCCTTCCCCGAGTTTATCTCTTCTCCCTCTCCCCTTCTGAGACCCAAGCAATCAATGACTACATTGCTGAATGACTACGGCACAGTTTCAATTGACCACCCCATTCCCCAGCCGGGGCAAGATTCTTCTTTATCAAAAAGAAAGATGGGGTTTTTTGACCCTGCATTGACTACTCTGCACTTAACAAAACCACCACTGAGAAACACTACCCTCTCCGCTTGATGGGTAATGCCTACAGAACTCTCCATGGTGCCCAGATCTCCATCAAACTGGATCTATAGAGCACATACAACCTGATCCACACCCGCCAGGGGGATGAGTGGAAGACCGCGTTCATAACGCACTGGCCAGTACAAATACTTGGTGATGCCTTTGAAACTTTCTAACAGACCAGCCATTTCCCAAGCCTTCATTAATGAGATCCTGCAAGACATTCTACACAGGTATGTGTTTAACTACATCTCCTCATCTTCTCCAGGGACCACCAAGACAATGTCTATCATGTCCATTCAATCCTTCAACTTCTCCTCAGAACCGACTGTACTGCAGTTTAGAGAAATGCCAGTTCCACATTCCAGTCATTTCCTTCCACCCACGGCATAACCATAGACCCAGAGAAAGTGCATGTCATTGTTGAATAGCGTTGACTGTACTCCCTCAAACAGTTAGAGTGCTTCTTGGGCTTCTCCAACTTCTACCACCAGAAACTACAAACAAACTGATGCTCCTTTTACCAATTAACACTTGTACCTCATGAGCAATCTGATCTGCTGCCACAGAACACACTTTCAAGGAGCTAAAAAGATGCTTTACCACTGCCCCATTCTCTGCCATCTGAACCCCTCCAGAACTTTTGTGGTAGAGGTAGACACATCTGACCTGTGCACTGGGGTCATCCTTTCCTATCAAGGACCAGACAGACTCAAGCTTGTGCCTTCTTCTTGTGCAAGTTTAACCCTACACTGCACCATTATGGAGTAGGAGATAGGGAGCTACTCGCCATTAAATGGGCCTTGGAGGAATGGAGACACTGGTGATGGGAAACACTGAGCTCTTTCTAATCTGGTCTAACAATCAGAACCCAACGTCCATTCCACAGACCCATCAACTCAACCCATGTCAGGCTCACTGGACCCTGTTCTTCCAACAACTTAACTTCACCATTTCTTCATAACCCAGTTCCAAGGACAAGGTGGACATCCTGTCACAACTGTTCAACACAGCTGAAATAGAGATTGACCCCCAGTCCAAGATCCCATCTTCTTAGATCCTCACCCTGTTCATCTGGGACCTTGAGAACCAGATCCACCCAGCCCTCCAGTACTAGTCCATCATTCCTGACAACCACACGAACATGCCGGCAGTCCTGTGCTCTGAAACACTCCAGTGGGCTCACTCCTCACCCTCTCCAGCAGAGATACATCAGTTCATCTCACCCTGCCCTCAATGAGCCTAGTACAATTCCTCCAACCAGCAGCCCTCCGGGCTCGTGTTGTTTCTCTTTTCTGCTCCTAGTGGCACATCAGATGGCAATCTTGCTGTTTCTTTAGCATTTTCCTGTTTTTTTAATGAGCCTGGGCTGCTAGCTCGAGGATCAACCCAGCATGAGTGGAAAGCATGCAGGAGCCAGCTGGATTTGAACTTGGGACCCCTCACCCTGAAGTCCGGTGTGGATACAACTACACCACCAGCCAGCTTCTAAACTCCAGTGGCCCCTACCAATCCCTCGACACCGATGGTCCCACATCACCTTGGATTTCATCAGTTTATTTTTCAGTTATATAAAGAGTAAAAGGGAGGTGAGTTAATATTGGACCACTGGAAAATGATGCTAATGAGGTAGTAATGGGGACAAAGAAATGGCAGATGAACATAATAGGTACTTTGCATCAGTCTTCTCTGTGGAAGACACTAGCAGTGTTCCAGAGTTCCGTGAGTGTCAGAGAGCAGGAGTGAGTGCCATTGCTAGGCAAACTCAAAGGTCTAAAGGTGGGTAAGTCACCTGGACCAGATGAATTACATCCCAAAGTCATGAAAGAGATTGCTGAAGAGATGATGGATGCACTAGTCATGATCTTTCAGGAATCACTTAATTCTGGCATGGTCCAAGAGGACTGGAAGTTTGCAAATGTCACTCCACTCTTTAAGAAGGGAGGAAGGCAAAAGAATGGAAATTATCGGCTAGTTAGTCTAACCTCAGTGGTTGGGAAAGTGTTGGAATCTATTATTAAGGATGAGGTTTTTGGGTACTTGGAGACTAACGATAAAATAGGTCAAAGTCAGCATGGTTTCTGTAAAGAGAAACCTTGCCTGACAAATCTGTTAGAGAGGAAGTAACAAGCAGGGTGGACAAAGGAGAGGCAGTGGATGTCATTTACTTGGATTTTCAGAAGGCTTTTGAAAAGGTGCCACACATGAGCCTGCTTTAACAAGATAAAATCCTGAGGCATTACGGGAAAAATACTGGCATGAATAGTGGAATGGCTGACAGGCAGGAAGCAGCAAGTGGGAATAAAAGGGGCCTTTTCTGGTTGGCTGCTGGTGACTAGTGGTGTTCCTCAGAGGTCAGTATTGGGACCACTACTTTTCACATTGTCAGTCAATGAATCGAATAATGGAATTGATGGCTTTGTGGCAAAGCTTGAGAATGATATAAAGATAGGTGGAGGGTTAGGTGGTGCTGAGGAAGCAATGTGATTACAGCAGGCCTTTGATAAGTTGGAAGAATGGGCAAAAAAGCGGCAGGTGGAATAGTGTTGGGAAATGTACAATAATATGTTTTGGTAAAAGGAATAGTGCAGATATTTTCTAAATGAGAAGGTTCAAACAACAGAGGTGCAGTGGGACTTAGGAGACCTTGTGCAAAACTCCCAGGTTAATTCACAGGTTGAGTCTGTGGTAAAGAAGGCAAATGCAATGTTGGCATTTATTTCAAGGGGAATAGAAGCAAGGAAATAATGCTGAGCTTTTATAAGACACTAGTCAGGGTGCACTTGGAATATTGTCAACAGTTTTGGGCCCTTGATCTCAGAAAGGATGTGTTATCATTTGTAAGGGTCCAGAGGAGGCTTAAGAGGATGATTCCAAGAATGAAGGGGTTCATATGAGCAGTGTTTGGCAGCTTTGGGCCTGTACTCACTGGAAGAAAGAAGAATGCGGGGTTATCTTCTTGAAACCTACTGAATGTTGAAAGGACTAGATGGGGTGGATGTGGAGAGGATGTTTCCTATGGTGGGGGTATCCAGAACTAGAGGGCACAGACTCAAAATGGAGTGGCAACTTTTTAGAACAGAGGTAAGGAGTTTTTTTTTAGCCAGAGAGCAGTGAATCTGTGGAATGCCCTGCCACAGACTGCAATGGGGGCCAAGTCCGTGGATATACTTAAGGCAGAAATTGATAGTTTCCTGATTGGTCAGGGCCTCAAAGGATATGGTGCAAAGGCAGGTGTATGGGGTTGAGTGGGATCTGGGATCAACTGTGATGGAATGGCGGAGCACTTGATGGGCTGAATGGTCTAATTCTGTTCCTATGTCTTATGGTCTCTTATGGGTATGTTACCTTCCAGTGGGGCCACTGTGATCATGACAGTGGTGGGCCAGTTCTCCATGGTGGCCCTCATCATTTCCCTCCCCAAACTTCCATCAGCCACTGAGGTGGTGGACTTGTATCTCCAATATATAGTCAGCCTTCACGGCTTGACATAATGTCTTATGTCAGACTGACGCCCACAATTAGTCTCAGTGAGTTTGTCCTTTGGCTATCATCTGCAGACCAACAGCCAGTCAGAAAGAGCCAATCAGCAAGTGAAGTTTCTGCGATGCTTCGCCTCCTCTAAACCCTCGATATGTAATAAATATCTGCTCTGGGCACAATCCTCACACCTCTGCCACTTTGAAATGCTTCATGTCCCCCCCCCCCCCCATTAATTCCCATGGTGGAGCCAATGTTTGAGATCCTGAAATGCTTGGAAGAGGGCATGCAGGGTCATCTTAACTACCAACTATGTCTGCTGCCTCCAAGCCTACCGCCAATGGCGCACAGCTAGATGATTTCAGCCTGGGGACCATATCTGACTGCCCTCTGAGATCTGCCGCTGCACAATGACTGCCGCAATCTCTTTCCCCGGGGCATTGGTCTCTTCAAGATTACCCATCACATCATTCCAGTCACTTACCATCTACAGCTGCCACAGGATCACACCTACCTTCCAAGCCTGTTGTCCATGGCTCACTCAGCCCACCTGAATCTGCACCTCAGGAACACAGCATGGTGGAAGGTGCTCACGAACCGTTGATGGATTCACAACGTACCTGGTTAAATAGTGAGGGTATGGCCCAGACGAGAGGTTTAGGGTGCCGTCCAGTTACATGTTGGATTCATTGTTCATTGAAGAGTTCTACCAGACCCATCAGATCGTCCTGGGCTTTTGAGGACCTGCACTATTGGTGATGGTGGGGGTGGGAGGGGGCAAATCCTTTCAGACTCAGGCAAGAACTTCTCAGACTCCACCCACATAACAGGAGTCATTTCCCATTCGTCTCTAACTCATTGTTAGATTATTACAGTAATCGTTCATCGGTGGTCGCCTCTGCTGCTCTGCTTTTGGGTCAAGCCTCCTCTGCACCTTCTGACAGCAAGCTCCACCAATAACAAATAATCTATCTGCTGCTCTTAGGGGCTGCTTAGTGGTTAGCATAACACTATTATACTGCCAGCAACTTGGGTTCACTTCCTGCATGCTATGAGGCCACTGGAAGTGTGGAATCAGCACACTCACTGATTCGATCTGACACAAACAATGCACTTCGCTGTACATTCCAATGCACATGTGACAAATAAAGCTGATCATTTAATCTCTAATCTTTTCTTCCTCCTGATCCTCAAGGTTCCCGGTCCCTCATCTAAGAATATCACTGAAAAGCTAAACAGCGACTGTCTGTCTCAAATGCACTCTGAACCTTTTGCCTTTTCTTCCCAACTCTCAGCTTCTCCAATTGCTTTCTTCCATTTGGCCTCTCAATCAAGTTTAAATCATGTCATGTTTGACTGACTCAAAATCTGGATGCAAATGATTAACCATTGAAGTCAGACTTTTAAAATGTGTGTCAATGGACCCCAATTGATTCTCAACACGCTTTGGGTAAACGCTGGGGCCATTGTTATATTCAGGGAGATATTTTGCTACCACATACTTCAACTCCCAAACTGATTCCACAACCTATGGACTCACTTTCAAGGATTCTGCAATTCAGGTTCTCAGTTCTATGTATCGTGTCTGCTGCTTGCAATAAGGCCTTCTCATCATTGGTAAGACCCATCATTAATTAAGGGACCTCCGCTCCATCCGCCACAACTGGGACTTCCCAGTGGCCAAACATTTTAATTCCCATTCCGCTGTGTCAGTCCATGGTCTCCTCTTGTGCCTAGATGAGGCCACTCTCAGGGTGAAGGAGCAACACCTTATATTCTGTGTGGGTAGCCTCGAACCTGGTGGCATGAATATCGATTTCTCCTACCAGTAAACAAATTCCACTCCCCCTTCCTCTATTCCCCACTCTGAACTTTTACCTTTTCACCTGCCAATTACTTCTCCACCTCCTCCTTTCTTTTCTCCTACAGTTTACTCCCCTTTCCTATCAGAGTCCTTCTTGTCCTGCCCTTGACCTTTCCCACGTACCTGGCTTCATCTATCACCTTCCAGCTAGCCTCCTTCCCCTCCCCACACCTTTTATCTTCCCACTTCCTTCTCAGTCCTGAAGAAGGGTCTTGACCTGAAACATCAATTGTTCACTCTTTTCCACAGATGCTGCCTGACCTGTTGAGTTCCTCCATCATTTTGTTTGTGTTGCTTTGGGTTTCCGGCATCTACAGACTTACTCACATTTATGTCTATTTATTCATTTATTATTTGCAGTTTCTGTTCCTTTGCACATGGGTTTGTTTGCAAGTTGCTGTTTGTCAGTCTTTGTGTATAGTTTTTCATTGATTCTATTGTATTCCACTGGTCTACTGTGAATGCCTGCAAAAAATGAATCTCAAGGTAGTATATGATGATATATGCTTACTTTGATAATAGATTTACTTTGTATTTTGAACGTTTTTATAAGAAGGTATAAGGATAAGTTTAAAGAACAGAAAAAAAGCTGAGAAATATAGGGGAATATTTGATTATGAAATGCATTATAAAAAGCTACTGTGACAGTAGTGTAAAATAACATGAAAAGGACTTAAGCAATGAGCTATTAATGCAGTGGCCCCTCGTTTCTGCTAATTTCAAGGATTCATTAAAACAAAAAGCCCTCTAATGTCTGCTTTTCTAGTGACTCTTTTACTCAGTGTCATGAGAAAGGATATGAATTCTTATTGAATAATGCTCCAGGATAAAAATGTAATTATTAATTTCAAACAAATAGGCCTGTATTTTCCAGAGCGGCTGAAATCACAGGACTGGGTGCTTTGACTTCGTACTTTCACCCTAGAAGCAGCTGTTTTTCACATGTGCTGATTACCCTTTTCACCTCTGGACCTGGAGCAACATTTCTCTCCTGAAAAAGAACCTGAAGCCCTCTTTTCTTGTCCGAATTGTTCATTTCATATGGGAAAGCAGAAGATTATCGTTTTAACAAAGTAGATCAAATGCTCCTCCCGCCTTAGAAAGCAAATCCCAAGGGTACTCTGGCAGGATGGAAATGTTGGGTAAATAAACATTGAAGTAAATATTTTTAACCAGGAACACAAAACTGTAGCTTGAAAATCGAGAGTAAAACAGAAGGGAAATTGGAATGTTAGAAATTAAATGTTAACCATGTAGATAAAAATCTGTGGCAGCAATATCATTAATTTCCAATAAATAGAACAAGAATGTACATAAGCACAAGAGATCTTGCAGAAGCTGGAAATCCAGAGTAACAGACACAAAATGCTGAAGGAACTCAGCAGGTCAGGCAGCATCTATGGAAATGAAAAAAACAACTGAGTTTTCTGGTCAAGACCCTACCTCGGGGTTGGAAAGGAAGGAGAAAGAAGCTGGAGTAAGAGGGTGGGGGGAGGGGAAGGAGTACAAGCTAGAAGGTGATGAGTGAAGCCAGGTAGGTGTGGGAAGGGGGACAGAGTGAAGCTGGGAGGTGGTAAAGAGCTGAAAAAGAAGGAACCTGATAGGAGAGGAGAGTGGACCATGAGAGAAAGGGAAGGGGGAGGGGCATCAGGCAGGCAAGGAGAAGAAATGGTGCCAGTAACCCAGCTTTGCCTCTTTTCCTGTCAGTACAAATGGTTCCACTGGGCTGAGTAGCTAAACCATATGTAGCATAACAGGCAGTAAGTAAGTAAGATTGGGTGAAGAGGAATGTTTTAGATAAACGGAGCACCATTACCTAGTTCTTAAAACGTCTATTGTTAACCTACTTTTGTCTGGTTCTGCTGAAAGGTGATTGATGTTGAACATTACTATCTGACCTGCTGAATACTTCCAGCATTTCCTCCATTTATTTCACATTATCTGAGGAGACTGCTTTGTGCAATGGGAGCAGATCTGTAAGGATTTGGCATTTTTGTTTGATCCTGCAACAAAATGGAACTGGTGCAGTTTATGATAGCCTCCTAAATCTCTGGATTGCCTCCAAAATTCACTACAACACAGTGCAGAAGTGGCTGGGTAGGTCTTTATGGAAGATGATTACTAATGAGGTGCCGTGAAAACATGGCTCTCTGCGAGAGGCCAATATTTCCAGAGCAGAACACGACCTAATTTCTGCTTCAAATGATGCATATGAGTGTGGTATGACGGATGATGCAATTGGTAAATTGTCCCGTGATTAGGCTCGGGGGACTGTTGGTCGGCTCAGCTCAAAGGGCCAAAAGAGCCTATTCCGCTCTTTCCGTGTGTTCTCTGTGCCATATACATGGTATATGATAGTGTGCATGCTTCGCAGGGATAGACGACCAAATTAGTATAAGTTCATCATGTGCAATTTTTAAAAAATCTTATTGAGATACAGCACAGAGTTGGGCCTTCCGGTCCTTTGTGTCATGCCACAAAGCAATCCCAATTTAACCCGAGCCTAACTACGGGACAATTTACAATGAACAATTAAGTGTGTCTTTGGACTGTGGAAGAAACCTGAGCACCCGCAGCAAACCCATACAGTCACAGGGAGACCATACAACCTCCTTACAGGTAGTTCAACGTGTGCAAACTGAACCTGGGTCACCGGTACCGTAAGGCATTCTGCTAACCACTACATCACCTTGCCGCTTGATATTGTATCACAATTCTAAGATGTACATGTAAAAACAACAAAAAATAATTTCAGTGGTTGAGGAAAACAGCTCTGTAAAACATCTTCATGCCACATAGAGAAGCCTAGGATTTTAGATATCCTATCCGAAACTCCACACCACATTGAATTAACCCAGCCTTTGATTATTTAAGATTCTGTGTCAATGTTCCTGAGATTATTCTATTCCAGCAATTTAATTTTGCCTGATGTTTAGCAAAGCTTTTATTGAACTCATAAATAAATGTTATACTTAAAGGACTGCCACAGCTCTTCAAATATAGTCCTAGTGTTTGAGTTCTCTTTGTTCTTGACAACCAGTCACCACAAGGAAAAGATAATGAGACCCAAATGTATATTTGAATTAGGACCTGTCATGTTGATCAAAGGCTGTGGTACCTTATATAAAGGGAAATATCATTCATGAACTAAAATTCTGGTTTGATAACTTTTGACATAATTTCCTTAATCAGACATTCAATGTGCTGTATTTAATTAATGCTGTTTGGATTCCCTATAGAGTAAAATTGGTTTTTGGTTGTGAAGTCCATTATTTTCCTCTGATCCCCTTCAGATCTGTGGTGATCTGTGAAATTGTTGAAGGACCTTTGCTCTTTTAATCCCTTCAGGGGTAAAAGTAATTCGAAGCTTTGTTGGATCAAAAGACGGGTAGTTAGGATGAATTGCTTGTGAGAATTTTGTCCTTAGGTGAATTTGTTCTTTTGTGAAGTAACTTGTGAATCACCATTCAACTGTGTCAATTGCCATTCCATGGCCACACACAGTGGTCGGTTTAACAAGCATTTTCAAGTGTCTGAACTGTGAAAATGAACAGAGATTTGAGTTTCAATTTTCTTTAATTAACACTTAAGAACGACGACTTTTTGTGGAAGATTTCTTTAATGAAGTATGGTGGAGGTGAGAAGCATGAACTCCTGTCAAACTGTTGAAAAAAATTCCAGAGTTCTGTAAAATATTTTGACAGTGGATGTATTCTAATATAACACTTGATAAGTTAGTTAACAAATTATCAACTGTTTATAATTGAATGTCCTAGACTCTTTCACCTATGAGTAAAGTTACTCGTAAAGTAACATATATAACATTACATTGTGCAAATGTCAGACTCATGTTGCCAGATTACAATATGTTGCACTGTGTATAGTCAAGTCAAGTCACTTTTGTTGTCATTTCGAACATAACTGCTGGTACAGTACATAGTAAAAATGAGACAACGTTTTTCAGGACCATGGTGTTACATGAAACAATACAAAAACTAGACTGAACTACGGAAAAAACAACACAGAAAAAGCTACACTAGACTACAGACCTACACAGGACTGTGTAAAGTGCACAAAAACAGTGCAGGCATTACAATAAATAATAAACAGGACAATAGGGCAGTAAGGTGTCAGTCCAGGGTATTGAAAATCTGATAGCTTGAGGGAAGAAACTGTTACATAGTCTGGTCGTGAGAGCCCGAATGCTTCGGAGCCTTTTCCCAGACAGCAGGAGGGAGAAGAGTTTGTATGAGGGGTGCATGGGGTCCTTCATAATGCTGTTTCCTTTGCGGATGCAGCATGTAGTGTAAATGTCCGTGATGGCGGGAAGAGAGACCCCGATGATCTTCTCAGCTGACCTCACTATCCGCTGCAGGGTCTTGCGATCCGAGATGGTGCAATTTCCGAACCAGGCAGTGATGCAGCTGCTCAGAATGCTCTCAATACAACCCCTTTAGAAAGTGATGAGGATGGGGGTGGGAGATAGACTTTCTTCAGCCTTCACAGAAAGTAGAGACGCTGCTGGGCTTTCTTTGCTATGGAGCTGGTGTTGAGGGACCAGGTGAGATTCTCCAGCAGGTGAACACCAAGAAATTTGGTGCTCTTAATGATCTCTACCGAGGAGCCGTCGATGTTCAGCGGAGAGTGGTCGCTCCCTGAACAGTATAGGAACAATAGGGCAATGTGCATACACTTACCAGCCTGTTAAACTTTGCTATGAAGGCAGCACGGTGTATATCAGAGGTTCTTAAGCATTTTTATTCCATGGACCTCTTTGGCAGTCTGGTGAACCCGATGGACCCCTTCTCAGGATAATGTATTTAAATATATAACATAAAATACATAGGATTAGAAAATAAACCAATTATATTGAAATACAGTTATCAAAATATTTTTAAAATTTTGTTATATAGTAATTTATGTGCTTCTAGCAACACACACAAAATGCTGGAGGAACTCAGCAGACCAGGCAGTATCTATGGCAAAGAATAAAGAGTCGACATTTGGGACGAAGACCCTTCATCGGGACTGGAGAAAAATGATGAGAAGTCAGAGTAAGAAGGTGGGGGAAGAGGAGGAAGTACAAGGTGGTAGGTGATAGGCGAACCCGGGAGAGGGGGAGGGGTGAAGAGAAGAGCTTGGAAGTCAATTGATGAAAGAGATAATGGGCTGGAGAAGGGGAAATCTGGATGGAGAGGGTAGAAGACCATGGAAGAAAGGGAAGAGGTGATGGGCAGGTAAGGAGATTAGGTGAGAGAGGGAAATGGGAATGGAGAATGCTGAAGGGGGGGCATTACCGGAAGCTCAAGTAATCAATGTTGGAGGCTCCCAACACAAAATATAAGGTGTTGCTCCTCCACCCTGAGTCTGGTGTCATGGTGGCAGTAAATCTTGCAACTTTCCTGAATGTCCTTCAACTCTCTTCCAGCTAAATACCAAATCACCTTTCACAAGTAATTGCCTGATTAATATATCAGAAGCTTTCTCAGGTACATTGCTTACAAAAACTGTTGTGGTCAGACCCTGCTTTCATCAGTTTCACACTTCCTCTGAACAACATGATCCTTTCTGGTCCAAGGTACTTTCCAACCAAAGACAGAGGTTGGGCAATGGTTCATGGTGCCCAGTCATGGCATCCTTCAGAACCTTTCTAAGTTTGCTTTCAATTGGTTTCATTGCAGGAGATGTAGCATTCCAATTGTGGATGGACCTCCAATCAAATCATAGTTGTTGCAGCCAATCATGTCCTCACAATGCTGGTCCTTCTGTTCTTGCCACATACAAGCTCAATGTGGCTTGCTAGCTGTTGTATTTCCCAGTTATAGATGTCGTTCCCACAGGAGTTTCCTTTTCTCCAGTATAAGTTCTGAGTTGGATATCTGCAGGCTTCAACTCAGTATCTTTGAAATGCCAAACTCACTTTGTGGAACATCTGAAACAGCTGAACCAGTTTCCAAACCCATCCTCATTGCCACTGTTATGTTTTTTAACTTCAAAACAATAAATTAATTCAAAGAAGACATGGTGGTCCCAAATGCAGGTGTAACTTCATCTTTAGTTAAAGCGAGGCATATGGACGTATCACTTGGCAGCATGGTGTATGCAAATAACATATTTATACAGGTAGCCCTGTTACGTGGAACCAGCAGTAATGGATGTGAAACGGAGTCAGGGAATTATCGCAAAACAACTAACACTCAAGCAGAAACACAGAAAATTAAACAAGCGACTAACTTAAAATGAAGTTAACAGCGCTATGCGTCTATAGCTCCCAAACGGTTAAACTTAGGAACAATTCTTAACAGAGTCTTACTGGAGCACAGTCTCAGAATGTCAGTTCAGAAAGTTTCGAGGGATTCACGGGGGAATTGATAGGAGAGACTTTTAGTTTCAAAGTGTAACGAAGTGACGATCTTGAAGATGGAGATTCAAATTACAGCGAAGAAGCGAGTCTCGCAGAGATACGCCGAAACGGCCACCGTACCTTTCCGCAGGCGATTCAGCAGATACACGGTACCTCTCAAGTACCGATCTCACGTAGCGGCCACCGTACCTTTACAGTGGAAGCGAGTTTACGATGCGGTCTGTTTCGAAGAGTCCATGAAGAGTCCACAAGAAGTGAGAATTTCATCACGTAACTGACAGGAGAAGTCCCTTTTCTAGGACTGGTCACCACACACCCCAGACTTTGCAGGGGTCACCGAAGTGGGTGCCAAAAATCCATGTTTGAATTACAAAATGGCAGTCACCTCCGAAGAGCACAGCGTTATCGACTACCTTTTGGGTTCGATCGAAGCTTGCACTCTTCACTCTCACTAACAACTCTCTCCCAAAGTGTGTCTCCGGGCAATCTTCACTGCTGCTTTTATACCGCTGAGATAGGTCATCGCGTGACGCTACAAGAAACAAAGTCACAGATTTCCACTACATCACGTACTGTTCCAAGAATGATACTGGGGTTCATAACACAGGTGTTGAAACTGGGGTTCATAACAGCTCAAAATTAATTATTTAAATGAACAAGAATGCTTAATTAAATACACACACACACACACTCATTATTTTAATATTAATATTAAATGCACAACACCTTTGTCATACTCTGTCAGCACTATATATAATGTGAACAAGATTATTCTTGGCCTGCAGAAAGTAAGCTCTGGGGTAGTCATTTATGCAAAAAGGTAGATTAAATAAAGAATTGTGGAATGCCAGAAAAGCACTTACAGATTTATTATCTACAGGTAGTGTCAATCTGAATTTTCCTACTCTAAGGTAGAAGTGTGTATCTTGAGCTCAAGATTTTTCTCCCAAGACCAAACTATAAACTAGTCAACTCAAAATTAAGTGTAAAGTGAGAACGAATAAAGGCAGAAATGACAGAGAAACTAAGTATTGCCTGAACTTTGACTGAAAGCATGTAGCGAGACACCATTCATGGAAACATTGTTGTAAGGAAAGCAAATGCAGAAGCCTTGAGGTGTATGGGTGCTCTCATAGAGTGGAACTGATGAGTAGAGCATGATAGGAAGAGTGCCTGAGGAGATTCAGATTCATTGGAATATTGGTATATCACCTAGTCTGGGACAAATTCCAAGTCAGTCAATTATCTGTAACAAGATAGATTTGGTCCTGAAGATTAGCAGTAAATTTAATACCAATGGAAACACCCCGAATAAGGACATTTGATTAATTACTTTACGCTGTCCTACTCCATTAAACAAGCATCTGTTTCCATGTATTTCACAAAGCTTGTTGAAGTATGCGTGCCCTGCAGGAACCAGTAGCGGACCTGAAACGTCAGCAAAGAAAGCAGATGATGTCATTACTGAGATCTGCAAGTGTTACTGGTTTGTTCATGAATTATTTGTTCATGTGGAACTTGGGCAAGGAACACATTCTCTTTGTTAGAGCCCTCCTTCCAAATCATCTCCATCTTCTGTTCCCACCCCCCCCCCCCCCAACACCCCATTCCATATCCTTTGCTATCCTTACTTTCCTTTTTCTGCTCAGTGTCTTGTTTCACAACTGTCAGCAATAGATTTTCCTCCATACTAGTCAGGATGTGCAGCAATGTTCAAAGTACATTAATTATCAAAGTATGTAAGTATTATACAACTTTGAAATTCATCTTCTTACAGGCAGCCACAAAACAGAGGAATCCCAAAAGGACCCATTAAAACAATGACCAACCAGCCAGTGCGCAGACAAAAGAAGTGTGCAAACAATAAAAGTAAGCAAATAGCATTCAGAACTGAAATTTTACAAAAGACTCAAAGCCAGGCATCACTGCAGCCGGAGCAGGCCACAGCCTCAGTTCAGCAGAGCTGAGTAAATGTTGTGGGACACAGACGTGAAGCCAGGCATCACTGCAGCCGGAGCAGGCCACAGCCTCAGTTCAGCAGAGCTGAGTAAATGTTGTGGGACACAGACGTGAAGCCAGGCATCACTGCAGCCGGAGCAGGCCACAGCCTCAGTTCAGCAGAGCTGAGTAAATGTTGTGGGACACAGACGTGAAGCCAGGCATCACTGCAGCCAGAACAGGCCACAGCATCAGCTCAGCAGAGCTGAGTAAATGTTGTGGGACACAGACGTGAAGCCAGGCATCACTGCAGCCGGAGCAGGCCACAGCCTCAGTTCAGCAGAGCTGAGTAAATGTTGTGGGACACAGACGTGAAGCCAGGCATCACTGCAGCCGGAGCAGGCCACAGCCTCAGTTCAGCAGAGCTGAGTAAATGTTGTGGGACACAGACGTGAAGCCAGGCATCACTGCAGCCGGAGCAGGCCACAGCCTCAGTTCAGCAGAGCTGAGTAAATGTTGTGGGACACAGACGTGAAGACAGGCATCACTGCAGCCGGAGCAGGCCACAGCATCAGTTCAGCAGAGCTGAGTAAATGTTGTGGGACACAGACGTGAAGCCAGGCATCACTGCAGCCGGAGCAGGCCACAGCCTCAGTTCAGCAGAGCTGAGTAAATGTTGTGGGACACAGACGTGAAGCCAGGCATCACTGCAGCCGGAGCAGGCCACAACATCAGTTCAGCAGAGCTGAGTAAATGTTGTGGGACACAGACGTGAAGCCAGGCATCACTGCAGCCGGAGCAGGCCACAGCATCAGTTCAGCAGAGCTGAGTAAATGTTGTGGGACACAGACGTGAAGCCAGGCATCACTGCAGCCGGAGCAGGCCACAGCATCAGTTCAGCAGAGCTGAGTAAATGTTGTGGGACACAGACGTGAAGCCAGGCATCACTGCAGCCGGAGCAGGCCACAGCATCAGTTCAGCGCAGAGCTGAGTAAATGTTGTGGGACACAGACGTGAAGCCAGGCATCACTGCAGCCGGAGCAGGCCAGAGCATCAGCTCAGCAGAGCTGAGTAAATGTTGTGGGACACAGACGTGAAGCCAGGCATCACTGCAGCCGGAGCAGGCCACAGCCTCAGTTCAGCAGAGCTGAGTAAATGTTGTGGGACACAGACGTGAAGCCAGGCATCACTGCAGCCGGAGCAGGCCACAGCCTCAGTTCAGCAGAGCTGAGTAAATGTTGTGGGACACAGACATGAAGCCAGGCATCACTGCAGCCGGAGCAGGCCACAGCATCAGTTCAGCGCAGAGCTGAGTAAATGTTGTGGGACACAGACGTGAAGCCAGGCATCACTGCAGCTGGAGCAGGCCACAGCATCAGCTCAGCAGAGCTGAGTAAATGTTGTGGGACACAGACGTGAAGACAGGCATCACTGCAGCCGGAGCAGGCCACAGCATCAGTTCAGCGCAGAGCTGAGTAAATGTTGTGGGACACAGACGTGAAGCCAGGCATCACTGCAGCTGGAGCAGGCCACAGCATCAGTTCAGCAGAGCTGAGTTAATGTTGTGGGACACAGACGTGAAGCCAGGCATCACTGCAGCCGGAGCAGGCCACAGCATCAGTTCAGCAGAGCTGAGTAAATGTTGTGGGACACAGACGTGAAGCCAGGCATCACTGCAGCCGGAGCAGGCCACAGCATCAGTTCAGCAGAGCTGAGTAAATGTTGTGGGACACAGACGTGAAGCCAGGCATCACTGCAGCCGGAGCAGGCCACAGCATCAGCTCAGCAGAGCTGAGTAAATGTTGTGGGACACAGACGTGAAGCCAGGCATCACTGCAGCTGGAGCAGGCCACAGCATCAGTTCAGCGCAGAGCTGAGTAAATGTTGTGGGACACAGACGTGAAGCCAGGCATCACTGCAGCCAGAGCAGGCCAGAGCATCAGCTCAGCAGAGCTGAGTAAATGTTGTGGGACACAGACGTGAAGCCAGGCATCACTGCAGCCGGAGCAGGCCACAGCCTCAGTTCAGCAGAGCTGAGTAAATGTTGTGGGACACAGACGTGAAGCCAGGCATCACTGCAGCCGGAGCAGGCCAGAGCATCAGCTCAGCAGAGCTGAGTAAATGTTGTGGGACACAGACGTGAAGCCAGGCATCACTGCAGCCGGAGCAGGCCACAGCCTCAGTTCAGCGCAGAGCTGAGCAGCAGAAATGGCCTGTCCCTCGCCTCCGGTACTGACACCCTGACATTTTCAATCTGGCTCGGCGCTCAAGTCAACCAAACATGAGATCGTTCCTCGCTCGTGGTCCACACTGTTCCTGGACATTTCCACTACAATTCAGCCTGCACCTGACCTTTCCCAATGCGGCCTGGCCTTAAATCGATCAGACATTGGGACTTCCCTTGCTCTTGCCTCCACCTCCTCTCACCTCGCCTCTCCATTGTTAGTGGTGATCATTATTAATGAAGAGTTATTCATAAGGTATTTAGCAGTTTTCTTTGTTTTGTATTTTGTCACTGGGTATCACTAGCACCATCTTAAACCGGTAATGTCACGCATAATGAATAATCGCCAGTCCTGCTAAGACAGCACAACACCAATAGAGTTATAAAGTCTGAGAGTCTCACATTAAAATCTTTGGCCCAACTCTTCCAGAGAGCTAGTCTTATCCATCTGTATGCCCTTGAAACACCTGCTATTCTGAGATACCTTTTAAACACCGCTAATGTGCCTGCCTCAACCACTATTTCTGGCAGCTTATTCCAAATACTCACCAACTTTTGTGTGAAGAAGCTGCTCCTGATGCATCATTTCAACCTCTCATCTCTGATCTTCAATTTATGCCCTCTTGTTTTTAGCACTTAGGGGAAAGATTACGTGCTTTTGGCTTGTCTACGCTCCTTATGATCTTCCATACATCTATCGGGATTACACAACAAGCTGATCCAGGTAGCAGAGCTTGCTTTCGCATCGGGGACGCTCTCTCATTCTCGTGTCAACAAGACTCTGGCTGTTGTACGTATATGCACGGATTCTGGATAAACATTATCACTCAGTGTTCCCCCTGGACACCCACCTCCATCCTTTAGTTTTAAAGCTTTAACTTTGTCACATGTACATTGAAACATGCAGTGAAATATGTCAATTGAGTCAACGACTAACACAATCCAAAGTCATGGGTTAAGGATGAAAGGTGAGAAGTTTAAGGGGAACATGTGGAGAAACTTTTTCACTCAGAGGGTTGTGAGGCTGTGGAATGAGCTGCCAGCTCAAGTGGTGTATGTAGTGTTACGAACCCCGTAACTGGGTCACTTAACCAGCAAAGATAGAGAGGTCCGTTGAAGTCTGATGGTACTATTTTTAAACGTTTTTATTTATAAAGGGGCACAAAAGTAAGGTTAATACAAACATTCAGATAATATACGTCGTCAATACTCAATCTAAAGTGCAGGTATAGTAATAATCATCAATAAGAAGTAGCTCTATCGTTTTTGTCTAGGGGTAAAAATATTGTCCGATGGAAATATAAAAGTCTCTCACGTTCATGCAGGCTTTTAGCCTTTTGGGGACCGCTGGGTTTCACGTGTTGGAGAGAGCGAGAGAGAGATTTTGGTGAGAAAAGAAACTTGCCCAGTCCTTTAGGACGCAAACCGTTGAATCGGGAACGTGGGTTCCCTGTTGTTAGTTCGAAGTCCTTTTCGGAGTTATCAGCCACCCGTTCCCCCAGGCCAGGGGAAACGGACCACATGTGGCTTCCGAATAGCTTCCCGTTATCACGGGAGCGATGAGCGAAGGTGTCTCCTTCTGGTGCGTCGCTGGGGGACTGCCCCCTGCAGCCCCTCTTTTATCTTGACTTGCAGGGTTGTAGTTGTCAATCAGGGTGGGGTGATGCAATCCCCAGCCCACATTGCCCTGAGGGTGTGCACGTAGCCCAGTTCACGTTGCCCTGAGAGCTGGCACGTAGCATAGGATCGCAATCCACAAAGGTGTCTCCAAGAAACAATGGCCAAATCCGTTGTTTTGTCTGGCTGAGGATTCTCTCTCATTTCCTGGGTCCAAGACCCGAATTAATAGCGATCTTGCGATTCTCAAGAAGGAGGGGGCTGGGATCATAACAGTAGGTTGGATTTCAATGTTTCAGCAAAGTTTGGATATCTACATGGATAGTAAGGGTGTGCAAGGCTATGGTCGATGGGGGTAGGCAGATGAAAAAGTTTCAGCATGGACTAGATGGGCTGAAGGGCCTGTTTCTGTGCTGTACTTTTCTATGACTCCGTGTGCTGGGGGCAGTCCACAAATGTCACCATGCTTCCACTGCCAACGTTGCAATTTACTAATTCTAACCCTTTAATATGTCCTTGGAACATGGGAGGAAATCAGAGCACCTGGAGGAAACCCACACCGTCACTGGGAGAACATACAAACTCCTCACAGTCAGCGGCAGAACTGAACCCGAGTCACTGGCACTGTGAAGTGTGACGCTGACCTCTACGCTATTGTCCTGTCCACCCAATTTTGCCATTGTACTGGCACAATGGGAAGGATTTCCTACGGAATGAGTACTTGGCAATCACTGTCACGTTTCTGGCTGTTCACTGGGAACTACCCACGGTGCACTGGGGTCACTCTCAGTTCATGGATAGATTGGTATTCACAGGAAGCAGTGCCAAACCCAACCCCTTCCCCAACAAGTTCAGAAGGAAAAGAGGAAATGGGAAAGGTGGATGGGGAGTATGGTCTGGCAAACATAGAATATAAGTAATAAGATAGAGAATGTGAGGGAATGAGAAGGGGAGGGGGTTGGGTGGAATAGAAGTATGGTTAAGAGAGAGCAAAGGTATCTCTGCCTTTTAGCCAGAAGATGGTGAATCTGTGGAATTCATTGCCACAGGCAGTTGGGGATGCCAAGCAATTGAGTACACTTAAAGCACAGGTCAATAGATTCTTGATTAGTAAGGGCTTCAAAGATTATGAGGAGAGGATAAGAAAATGGAGTTGAGAGGGGTAATAAGACAGCCATGATCGAATGCAGGATCAGACTCAATTCTGATCCTATGTCTTCTGGTCTTCTGGTCAGTGTCGGTGGGACTTCCAGCTTCAGCTTACACTGACTGACTGGTATAATATTGTCCCTGGATTATCAGTGGCATTGTTGCTCCTGTTTTCAAGTACCAGGTAGTCTCCCAGTTTAAGAATGGGGACTGGGATTTCTACCCTGCAGGAGCTGAAGGCCTAGCTCAGAAAACAGTACTGTTAGGTCATCAGTGATGTGGAATGGACATGTGCATACAATATGGTGACGATAATGTGCACCTCCACCCCCAAAAATTGTTCCTAATTATGCCCTAGGTTGAGCTTTTCTCTCACCTAAGCCCAGTAGATGTTCTCAAAGTTGGGAAAAGTATGGTTCTTAATACCGTAGAATCCTCCAAGAGGACCACAACCTTGTCGTAGGTTTTGGAGGCTTGCGCGCCTCAGTGACACAGAGAGCCACATTATGTTGGGTAGAACCAGGGTCACGTGCTTTGGCTCTTGGTAGGGTCACCCATGCCAAACAAGTCAAAGGGTAGAGGACAGACTAAGAGTGGCTCACTGGTTCTCCATGTTCGGGAATACAGCTCAGGGCTAACAACCTTTACTGGTAAAAAAAAAATGTTATGGAAACAGCAATGAAGAATCTTCCTACATCTGTGTGTGGCAGTACGGACAGAGAGAGATAGAGGACCTTCATCGCTGCCCTAAACACCAGCGGCATAATGGGCAAACTGCTGTAATACTATAGAATCAGTTACTTGGGGAAAGGGGAGAGTCAACGAAAAACATAGCACTAGATTGAACTCGACTGAGCTGAAACTAAACATTCCTGGACTGTTCTGTTGACTTTCTTGTTTGATGTTTTTATATTCTGTGTTTTTTACTCATAATTCTTTTTACCATTTGCGTGATTTGTTCTATTTTTGTGCGTTGGAGTTTGATGTTTGTCTTTGAACAGGTTCCATGGTTTCTTTTGTTTTGTGTCTCTGTGTGGGAAGACAAACCTCGGCAGTTTACTGCATACGTACATTGAATCTTTGAAAGTTGATAATATTAGCAGCTTTTTGTGAAAAACGTAACATTGACAAAACCCTTAACTGGAGCCACAGAGCTAGGCCAATATTGAACTGTGCCACTGAGTGATTTGGTTGTGGGTAGGTCCTTATCTAGTTTACATAATTAGTTTTGTCACATGTACATCAAAACATAGTAAAATGTGTTATTTGCATCAAATCAAGATGGTGGTGGTGAGACGTGACAAAATTTTGTGGGCAGCTTCATTGAACACAACAATGAGCTGATCGCTGAACACAGCCAATGGTCTCACTTTCAACCTGTTCTCAGTACTGTCTATTTATTTGTTTGTTTGTTTGTTTGTTTATTTATTTGTTTAGTATTTGCACAGTTTGGCTTTTGCATGTTGGTTGACTGTCTTTGTGTGTAGTTTTTTCATTGATTTTATAGTATTTCTTTGTTCTACTGTGAATGCCTGCAAGAAAATAAATCTCAGGGCAGTATTTAGTGGCATACAAGTACTTTGATAATAACTTTACTTTGAACTTTCAAATCAAATCAGTGAGATTTGTGTTGGGCAGCCCACAAGCTACACTACGCTTCCTGAGTCGGCATAACATGCCCACAATGCATTAACTGCATAGCTACTGTGCTGCCTTTATGGCAGTTATTTAGTTTATAATATTTTCGCGTAGTAATTTGTTAGCATTTTTTAGTTAAAGTTAGGATTGTTTAAATCAATCGATTTGTCTGTAATACATCGCGGCTGCGATGACATCACATCCGGGTTCGCCGCGTCTTGTGGGAAATTACCGGTTTGAGATTCACGCAAGGGTGGGGGTCACTCACATGTGCCACCATAACGCTGACTAGGGTCTCTCTATGCACCAAAGACACAGTGAAAGCAACGCTGTAAGTCATTAGATAATCGGTATTTTGAGTTAAAATGTTAACGCCGATTCTGTTAAAAGTAACGACGGTCGGTAAGGTTTACCTTTTCGTCAGTTAAAGAGTCGGGATAGTTTGTATTGAAGTGTATCTAAAGCAGCCAATGGAGCAGCTAGATTCTGACTGTATGCTGCACTTTAATGTAATGTAGTTATTGTAGTTTTACCTTTGCAAGTATTCACAATGTAAATGTGATATTTAGAAGGGAACAAACACTGTACCAATCTTGTATTGTTTTTCAACAGTTTTCACCATGCGTTAATGTGAAGAGTGAACAGTAAATGGTTAATCTTACTGCGGTCTCGTTTGCATTGATTCTGGTTTATCTCGACGTTTACCTCGGCGTTACTTCACACCCGAGCGAGAACGTTACAGTGAAAAAGCGGCATTATCAGGTGTTTAAAGTGCAGCCATGTCAACCCGATCCAGCATCAAGTCGTTGTCAAAGTCATCGTCATCCTGCGACAGGGGCAGTAGGGCATCAAGTAAGGCCACCCAAGCAAGAGCGAAAGCAGAAGCCGCCAAGGTGCGAGCACGCTTTGCCAAAGAAGAATTAGATGAAAGCGGCTGCCAGAGAAGCCGAAAACCAGAAGGAAAAGGCCGCCAGAGAAGCCGAAAACCAGAAGGAAAAGGCTGCCAGAGAAGCCGAAGCGGCTGCCAGAGAAGCCGAAAACCAGAAGGAAAAGGCTGCCAGAGAAGCCGAAAACGAATTGGAAAGGAAAAGGGTAGAGGCACGGTTAGAAGCGCTGAAGCTAGAACGAGAAGCAGCAGCTGCCGAGGTGGAAGCAGAGTTAATAGAAGACGCCGAAGAAATGCATGATCCGAAGGACAGAAAATCTACCTCAGAAAAGATCGGATTGGAACGTACAAGGGACTATGTCCAATCTCAAATGGAATGGAAGACTCTTTCTTCCTCTCCTTACTTATTCGATATCGTCCCACTTCATGAGGAGTCTTGGAGAGGCCCGACGGCATCACGTCCATCCGAGGAAGATAATTTACCCTCGCAACTCCGCGATGAACCCAGGAATGCAAGGGCTCACGACAAGTACTTCTCGACACCGAACTTACCGGATTTGGGGAGAAGAGAGGCAAAGACTGAGTCCAGACCAGCAAATTCCATAACAGATGTACGCCCTCAGTCGTGTACCTGCAGACATGTTCCCTCAGCCCGCACGCCACTTGCAGACGAATCCGTAGCACGGTATTTCGCACGACGGGATCTCGTCACTCCAGGACTATACCAGTTCGACGATAAACCTGAAAATTACCGTGCATGGTACTCCACTTTCACCAACGCTATCGACGGAGTCCAGCTCAGAGCAACCCAGGAGTTGGATCTTATGGCAAAATGGCTGGGAAAAGAATCATGCGAACAGGTGAGACGCATGTGTTCAGTGTACATCAACAACCCCGAGCTAGCATTGAAGAAAGCATGGGAGAGACTTCAGGAGGGCTACGGAGCCCCCGAAATTATTGAGGCGGCGCTATGCCAACGTTTGGGAAATTTTCCTAAGGTGTCAGCCAAGGACCACACCAAGCTAAGAGAATTCGGAGATTTACTCATGGAGATTCAAGGCGCCAAAGAAGATGGCCACTCAGCTGGTCTAGTATACCTAGACACTCCAACCGGGATTAGACAACTCGTGGACAAACTTCCATTTGGGCTGCAGGACAGGTGGTTGTCCGTTGCCTCAGATTACAAGGAAGAACACGAAGGTCGATTTCCTCCCTTCGAGGTTTGTGTGCAAGGAGGCGAAGAAGCGAAACGATCCTAGCCTCATAGGTCCAGGAAGCAGTACAATTTACACCAAGCCAGATAAATCCACTTCGAATAATTCCAACATTACTAAACCAGTCTCAGCGCTTAAGACTCAAGTCCTTACAACTAACAACGACCCTAGCAAGAATTGTCCATTGCATAACAAACCCCACCCTCTCAAAATTTGCAGAACGTTTAGGGAGAAAGGAATATGTTTTAGATGCTGTTCCTCGACCTCTCACTGTGCGAGAGAGTGTACGATCGCCGTGAAGTGCCTGGAATGTGATAGCACTAATCACGACTGGGCCATGCATCCTGGCCCGTTACCGCAAACCGACGAAGCTCCTTCACCCCCACAACAGGACGGCGGGGAGGGAGAAGCTCACTCCAGGACACCTGTTGTCAGCTCGAGCTGTACGGAAGTTTGCGGTCAAGCTCAGGCAAGCCGTTCTTGTTCAAAGATCTGTCTCACTAAGGTGTACCCTAAGGGAGCCAAAGACAAGGCCACCAAAGCCTACGTAATTCTGGATGATCAGAGCAATCGCTCGCTAGCCCGTCCAGAGTTCTTTGACTTGTTCAACATCGAGAGCGAGCAGTTCCCATACTACCTTAGAACTTGCTCAGGCAACATGGAAACTTACGGAAGGAAGGCCGAAGGCTTCCAGATCGAGTCCCTGGATGGTAAAGTCGTCATCCGTCTCCCTCCGCTCTTAGAGTGCAATGAAATCTTGAACAACCGCACCGAGATCCCGACGCCAAGTGCAGTGCTACACCAGCCACATCTCCACCACATTGCCAAGCACATCCCAGAACTGGATCCAAGAGCAGAAATACTCCTGCTATTAGGAAGAGATGTTCTCCAGGTGCACAAGGTTAGGCAGCAGGTCAATGGACCACACGACGCCCCCTTTGCGCAACGCCTGGATCTGGGCTGGGTGGTGATAGGAGAGGTGTGCCTTGGCGACGTACACAAACCAACAGTTAATACACTCAAGACCAATGTGCTAGAGAGTGGCCGCCATTCAATTTTTCAACCCTGCACAAGTTTCATGTGTATAAAGGAAGCACGACAAGGCTTTAACAAATGTAAAGTAACCGACAAGACGCTGGGTCAGTCAGTCTTCGCTCAAACTGAGCATGATAATAAACTCGCTCCATCAGCTCAAGACACCATTTTCTTAAAAATAATGGACACCGAGGTCTTCCAGGATGAAGCAAATAATTGGGTTGCCCCACTACCCTTCAGAGAACCACGCCGGCGCTTGCCAAACAACAAAGAGCAGGCGGTCAAGCGGTTCACATCCTTGCAAAAAACCCTGAAAAGGAAACCCGAGATGCAGCAACAATACGTAGCATTTATGGAGAAGATCTTCGCTAATGGACATGCTGAAGTAGCACCGCCACTGAGGGAAGGCGGGGAGCGCTGGTACCTCCCAACGTTTGGGGTTTACCACCCACAAAAGCCCAATCAGATCAGGGTGGTCTTCGACTCCAGTGCTCAGTGCGCTGGCATCTCCCTTAACGACGTCCTCCTTACAGGCCCCGACTTAAACAATACCCTTTTCGGGGTCCTGCTACGCTTCCGGAAGGAGAAGGTCGCAATCTTAGCGGACATCCAGCAGATGTTCCATTGTTTCTTAGTAAAGGAGGACTACCACGATTTCCTCCGTTTCTTATGGTACAAGGACAACGACATTAACAAGGAAGTCATCGCGTACTGGATGAAAGTCCACGTTTTCGGCAATAGTCCATCGCCCGCTGTGGCCATCTACGGGCTGCGAAGAGCCATCAGAGAGGGCGCACGGGAATACGGCGACGACACCGTTCGGTTTGTAGAAAGACACTTCTATGTCGACGACGGCTTGATATCACTACAGAAAGCAGACGAAGCAATCGATCTGCTCCGACGTACACAAGCCTCTCTTGCCGAGTCAAACCTCCGCTTGCATAAGTTTGCATCAAACTGTCAGGCAGTAATGGAGGCCTTTCCACACGACGACTGTGCTCCAGCAATCAAAGACCTAGATTTAGACGGAGAAACCATACCCACGCAAAGGAGCTTGGGTCTCCTCTGGGAGATTATGACTGACTCCTTCACCTTCTCCGTGCCGACCGCGATCAAGCCATTTACCCGCCGTGGAGTTCTCTCCACTGTTAACAGTGTTTTCGATCCCTTGGGTCTACTGGCACCAGTTACAATCCAAGGAAGAGTCCTTCTCAGAGAACTTACCTCTGGGCTCTCTGACTGGGATACTCCCCTACCAGAAGACAAGCTCAGTAAATGGGAGGCTTGGAGAGATTCACTTCAAGACCTAAAACAGCTTCATATCCAACGTAGGTACACCGTGACCTCACCTACCGCGGCAGTGCACACAGAATTGTGTGTTTTCTCGGACGCGTCTACCAAGGCCATCGGTGCTGTGGCTTACTTGAAGGTGGTCAAGCAGGGTGGTCAAGTCGAAATAGGATTTGTAACCGGTAAGGCGAAGCTCACTCCCCAGCCCGAGCCGACAATCCCAAGACTTGAACTGTGCGCAGCTGTCCTGGCCGTGGAAATGGCAGATCTTATCCAGGACGAGCTAGACCTAGGGTTCGACGAGATCAAGTTCTACACAGATAGCAAAGTAGTGCTTGGGTATATTTATAACGAATCAAAACGCTTCTACGCGTACGTTCATAATAGAGTTCAACGTATCCGCCTGTCTTCAAAGCCCGAACAATGGCATTATGTACGTACTGAGGATAACCCTGCAGACCATGCATCGAGATCCTTACCTGCATCCCGTCTGGCGCAGACATCCTGGTTCACCGGACCCCCCTTTTTGTATCAGTCACCAACGGGTAAGACTCAAACGAGTGAGACATTTGAACTGATCGAACCCGAAAGGGACTCGGAAATTCGCCCGCAAATACAAACAGGAGCCACCTACCTCGAAGAATTGACACGTACTAACGAACGCTTTCAACGGTTCTCCACTTGGCGTTCTTTAGTGAGAGGACTTGCATTCCTCATTCACATGGCCAGATCACACAAACGTTCATCCCGAAACAGTAAATGTAGGGGATGGCACAAATGTAACCTAGCCCGCACTGTGGACGAATTGGCCCAGGCAAAGGACGTCATCTTTAAAGCAAATCAAAGAGCGGCTTTTGCAGGGGAGTTTTCAGCTCTCCAAGTTAATAAACCAATACCAAAGGACAGCCCCCTGAGGAAATTCAGCCCGATCCTGAAGAACGATATCATCTGCATCGGAGGTCGGTTAATCCACTCCCAACTTCCAGCTGCAGAAAAGTGTCCGGTAATCATGCCCAAAGACAGCCACGTGTCTTTACTGCTCACTCGCCATCACCATGAACAGGTAAGGCATCAGGGCCGTCACCTGACGGAAGGAGCAATAAGGGCAGCAGGACTGTGGATCTTGGGAGGTAAAACACTGATCAATTCAGTACTTCATAAATGCGTAACCTGCAGGAAACTGCGAGGCGGTTTGGAAGTTCAACGTATGGCGGACCTCCCACCAGAACGCCTCGAGGTCTGTCCTCCTTTTACATATGTGGGGCTCGACGTGTTTGGTCCCTGGACTATCATAACAAGGCGTACCAGAGGGGGACAGGCAGAGAGCAAGCGGTGGGCCATTATGTTTAGCTGCATGAGTTCGAGAGCGGTACACATTGAGGTCATCGAATCTTTGGATGCATCCAGCTGCATTAACGCTCTCAGGCGCTTCTTCGCACTAAGAGGCCCTGCAAAACAGTTAAGGTCTGACTGCGGCACGAACTTTGTTGGAGCATCAAAGGAGCTGGGGATGGACAAAACGGTGCAACAATACCTCAGTCAGCAGGGATGCAACTGGGAGTTCAACACACCACACGCCTCTCACATGGGAGGCGCATGGGAGCGGATGATTGGTATCGCCAGAAGAATTCTTGATTCAATGTTTCTGCAGCAAAGCACCCGACTGACCCACGAGGTACTGTGCACACTAATGGCAGAGGTCACAGCCATTATGAATGCACGACCACTCCTACCCGTGTCTTCTGACCCGGAAAACCCCTTCATACTCTCGCCATCAATGCTCCTTACGCAGAAGGCAGGAGCTGCCCCTCCACCGGGGGACTTCTCCGATAAGGATCTGTACACAAAGCAATGGAGACAGGTCCAGGCCCTGGCAAATCGATTCTGGTCTCGTTGGAGACAGGAATATCTACCTTTGTTGCAACACAGACAAAAGTGGTCAGAACCCCGCAGGAACCTTCAAGTTGGAGATTTAGTCCTGCTCCGGGACAAGCAAATCGCCCGCAACTGCTGGCCAATGGCCAGAATCACTGCCACATTCCCTAGTAGGGATGGACATGTCAGGAAGGTTGAATTGAAAACTACCGACCAAGGCGATGTGACAATTTACCAAAGGCCCGTTACAGAAGTCATTCTACTTCTACCTAATGACTGATTTAGAGACTGAAGTTTGTATTATGTTCATTGTGACCTTACGAAGGTCAAGCGGGGAGTGTGCTGCCTTTATGGCAGTTATTTAGTTTATAATATTTTCACGTAGTAATTTGTTAGCATTTTTTAGTTAAAGTTAGGATTGTTTAAATCAATCGATTTGTCTGTAATACATCGCGGCTGCGATGACGTCACATCCGGGTTCGCCGCGTCTTGTGGGAAATTACCGGTTTGAGATTCACGCAAGGGTGGGGGTCACTCACATGTGCCACCATAACGCTGACTAGGGTCTCTCTATGCACCAAAGACACAGTGAAAGCAACGCTGTAAGTCATTAGATAATCGGTATTTTGAGTTAAAATGTTAACGCCGATTCTGTTAAAAGTAACGACGGTCGGTAAGGTTTACCTTTTCGTCAGTTAAAGAGTCGGGATAGTTTGTATTGAAGTGTATCTAAAGCAGCCAATGGAGCAGCTAGATTCTGACTGTATGCTGCACTTTAATGTAATGTAGTTATTGTAGTTTTACCTTTGCAAGTATTCACAATGTAAATGTGATATTTAGAAGGGAACAAACACTGTACCAATCTTGTATTGTTTTTCAACAGTTTTCACCATGCGTTAATGTGAAGAGTGAACAGTAAATGGTTAATCTTACTGCGGTCTCGTTTGCATTGATTCTGGTTTATCTCAACGTTTACCTCGGCGTTACTTCACACCCGAGCGAGAACGTTACAGCTACACTTGAGTTAATAGTTATACCTTCTTTGGAATATGGGAGGAAAGTAGAGCACCTGGAGAAAACCCATGCAGTTATGGGGAAATTGTACAAGCTCCTTACAGGCAGCAACAGGGATCAAACCCCAATAAATGATCACTGGCACTGTGAAGCAATTGTGCTAATCACTACACTACCTTGCTTTAAATTTCAGTAGTACTCAATACTTTAGGCCTTACTGTACGTACTGCTGAATAATTAATGACGCGAGGGTGTAACGTTGAGTCTTTATAAGGTACTGGAGAGGCTTTGGAGCATTGTCAGCAGTTTTGGGCACCTTATCTAAGAAAGGATGTGCTGATATTTTAGAGCATTCAAAGGAGGCTCATGAAAATGATTCTGGGATTGAAAAGTTTGTCATATGAGGATTGTTTGATGGCTCTGGGCCTCTACTCACAGGAATTCAGAAGAATGAGGGGTGACCTTATTGAAAATCCTAGGAGATCAGTGATTTCTGAAATACTCAAACCATCTTGTCTGGCACCAAAAATCATTCCACAGTCTAAGTCACTGAGATCACATTTTTCCCCCATTCTGATGTTTGGTCTGAACAACAACTGAACCTCTTGACTATGTCTGCATGCTTTTACGCATTAAGTTGCTGTCATATGATTGGTTAGTTACATATTTGCATTAAAGAGCAGGTATTGCATGTACCTAATAAAGTGGTCACTGTGTGTACCTGCAACACATCGTTAAATGTACTCACACAAATGTATTCACTGATTGACATAAAAGTGTGTGAGCTGTGAACAATGAGGCAAATGCCTAAGAATGCACCTATAAACTGTAAATTGACAGTCTAGAAAGCAGATGGTGAATCATTCTCAAGAATTTTTTTTTTGAATATATATATAATTATCAAGTGCAATTTTGACAGTTACAATCAGTCAGTAAGGAGTTAACTTCCTACCAGCATGCAGGATGTTCCTCATATAAGTCTTTGCCTTAGATTGATTGCGAGAGGCTGCAATAGAAGAAAATCTTAGCAGAAAGCACACTGGGATGACCAGGTGTTAATTATGTATGCTCCCAGCTCCAATCTGTACAATGAAATATTACTGTCCATACATCAGTGAACAGTCATCATGATGTAATGTAATGCTGAATGATATGGTCATTTGTTTCCATATAGGACTTCAAAGTGTTTCAGATCGTATTTCAATGGGCAAGTTCGCCTGAGGAAGCAGGCAAGCATCAGTTATGTGTTAGGCAACCAACAGGCAGAACCAATTAAAGAGCAGGATTAGAAATGATCCTGTAGCACAAACCATGAACTTTTTAAAAAGAAAATATGATATGCGTAATTCAAAGTTTATTGCCCTTTCAATTGTTTTTGGCAAAATTAAACAGGTTAGTTTGAGTCCTTCTTTTGACATTGTTCCGATTCCAGGGTGTTCAGTTTTGGATTGCGGTAGTAGCCGAGGCTTCCAGTGTAATAATCCAACCCAACTGCAGCACATTCATAGAATAAAGTTCAAAGATCCAAGTAAACTTATTATCGAAGTACATATATGCCACCATATACTACCCTGAGATTGATTTTCCTGCAGACACTCAGAGCAAATCTGAGAAATACAACAGCATCAATGAAAAACTAAAGACTCCCACACAGAAGACAACTGTGTAAATGTAATAAATTTAAAAAAATGGACAACAGTTGATGTAGAGTCCTTGAAAGTGCGTCCATAGGCTGTGAAATCAGTTCAGAGTTGAGGTGAGTGACGTTATCCATGTTGGTTCAGGAGCCTGATAACCGAAGGGTAATAACTATCCCTCAACCTGACGGTGTGTGACCCAAGGCTCCTGTACCTCCTTCACAATGGCAGCAGCGACAAGAGAGCATGGCCTGGACGGTGGGGGTCTTTGAAGATGGATGCTGCTTTCCTGTAGATGTGCCCAATGCCTGTGACGGACTGGGCTGTATCTACTACTTTTTGTAGGCTTTTCCCAGAAAGCATCCAGTTTGACAATTTAGATGCATCAAGGGTTTTGAAATCAAATTGGCTATAAAGGGAACTATAAAATGAGTTAAAAAATCTATAATTCAGGCTTAGACTCAATACACCGTTAAGCTTCTTGAAGAATATATTAAGAAACAAGGTAACATTAGAAATCCAGAGGCTAAAATTAAAACTGATATTCTAAAGCCTAAGTAAGTAAAAGTCACTATGACTGGACCGGGCAGTTTAATTCACTTCCTCAGGCAGTGTTTCTGCACATACAACTCTCAGTTACTCCGTTTTTTCCCATCAATTTCATCACTCACCTGGAATAGATTAAAAGTACAAATGAAATTCCAAACACCCAATCAGCGTCGGGAGCAGAGCACTTTGAAGAGGTTACTCGCAGGTCAGCGAAACGAGTATTAAAGGAGAGCTTCGCGGGTGTTCTGACATTCCAGAGGTCCAATCAACATTGGGAGCAGAGCACTGCGAATTAAATAGAAATACAGAAGGGGCAAGCGAGGTGGCCGTTGTTGGGAGTGGGCCAGTGATGAGAGTAGGAGCGTCAGGCTTTAACTCAATAGGTTTGGAGGAGTAGAGGCCGAGGACAAAAACAGCTTAGAAGATTTGGTCTTGGTTGCCCATTGTACAGTGCAGGCAGGATGACAGATATGGCAGTGAAATGCTCCTCCTGTAGGATGTAGGAATTCATGGACCCTGATAGTCTCCTTGATGACTAAACCTGTGGGAAGTGCAGCCAACTCTAGCTCGTGAAAGACCGCATTAAAGAGCTGGAGTTGGATGAACTAGTATCATCCGGGAGGTAGAGCAATTGATAGATATGACTTTTGAGCAGATGATTATACCCAGAGTGCAGAATTCGGGGAGTAGATGGGTGAACACTGAGAGGGGTAAAGGGAGATGGAAGTCAGTGCAGGGTCCCCCTGTGGCCATTCCCCTCAGCAACAGGTATACCCCTTTGGATACTGCTGAGGGAGATGACCTACCTGGGCAAGGCAGAAGCAGCTAGACCAATAGCATTGTTTTTGTCTCTGAGTCTCAGAAGGGTAGGGTGAAGTCAGGAGGAACAATAGTCATAGGGGACTCGATAGTTAGGGAGACAGATAGGAGATTCTGCGGCAGCAAAAGAGATGCCAGAAGAGCATGTTGCCTCCTGGGTGCTAGGGTCCAGGATGTCTCTGAGCGGTTACAGAATATTCTTGAAGGGTGGGGGGTTAGCTGCTGGAGGTCTTGGTACATGCTGGTACCAGTGACAGGCAGGGGAGGGGTAGAGGTCCTGCACAGTAAGTTCAAGGAGTTAGGAAGGAGGCTGAAAGGAGTTTGAGGAAGCATAACCAGATGACAGAGTAAGAAGCACTCAGCCAGATGGTGTGAGATATGTCTATTTTAATGCAAAGTGTATCATAAGCAAGGCGGATGAACTTGGAGTGTGGATCAATATGTGGACTTATGATATGGCCATCACAGAGACTAGGATGACTCGAGCAGGAATGACTGCTAAGTGTGCCGGGCTATAGATGATTCAAAAAGGACAGGGAGGGAGGCAAAAGAGGTTGGGGCATGGCATTGCTAATCAGTGACAGTGTCATGGCTGCAGAAAAGGAGGAAGTCATGGAGGGATTGTCTACTGAGTCAGTGTGGGTGGAAGTTAGAAACAGGAAGGGGGCAATAACTCTACTGGATGTTTTTTATAGATCCCCAATAGCAACAGACTTATCGAGGAACAGATAGGGAGGCCATGAGAAGGCTTTGGCAAGCAGGATTAAGGAAAACCCCAAGGCATTATAAAAAAATGTGAAGAGCAAGAGAATGAGCTGTGTGAGAATAGGACCAATCAGGAGTGGAAGTGGAAATATGTGCATTGAACTGCAGGAGGTAATGGAGGAACTTAATGAATACTTTGCTTCAGTATTCACCAGTGAACAGAACCTTGACAATTGTGGGGATGAGTTTAAGCGCACTGAAATGCTTGAGTCTGTAGACATTAAGAAAGAGGATGTGCTGGAGCTTTTGAAAGGTATTAAGTTAGATAAATCACCGGTACCGGAAGAGATGTACTCCAGGGAAGCGAGGGAGGAGATTGCTGAGCCTCTGGTGATGATCTTCACATCATCAATCGGGACAGAAGAAATACCAGAGGATTAGAAGGTTGCAAATGTTGTTCCCTTGTTCAAGAAAGGAAGCAGAGATAACCAAGGAAATTATAGACCAGTGAGTTTTACTTCAGTGGTGGGCAAGTCATTGGAGAAGACCCTGAGAGGCAGGATTTATGAGCAATTGGAGAGATACAATCTCTTTAGGGATAGTCAGCATTGCTTTGTCATGGGCAGGACATGCTTTACGAACCTGATGAGGATGTAACAAAACACACTGATGAAGGTAGAGCAGTGGATTAGTACATATGGATTTCAGGAAGGCATACATTAAGGCTCATTCAGAAAGACATGGGATCCAAGGAGACCTTTCTTTGTGGATCCAGAATTAGCTTGCCCACAGACAGCAAAGGGTGGTTGTGAATGGTCCGCATTCTGCATGGAGGATGATGACTTGTGGTCTTCCGCAGGAATTTGTTCTTGGACCCCTCTCCTTTGTGATCTTTATAAATGACCTGGATGAGGAAGTAGAAGGGCGAGTTAGTAAGTTTGCTGATGACACAAAAGTTCTGGGCATTGTGGGTAGTCAGAGGTTACAGCGTGACATCAATAGAATGCAGAAGTGGGCTGAGAAGTGGCAGATGGAGTAAAACCCAGATAAGTGTGAAGTGGATCATTTTGGTAGGCCGAATTTGAAGACAGAATATAATATTTATGGCAAGACTCTTGACAGTGTGCTGGATCTGTGAAATCTTGGGGTCCGTGTCCATAGTTCACTCAAAGCTGCTGCGCAGGTTGACAGTGTTGTTAAGAAGGCATATGGTGTGTTGGCCTTCATCAACCGTGGGATTGAATTCAAAAGCCATGAGGTAATGTTACAGCTATACAAGACCTTGGTAAGTCCCCATATGGATTACTCTGTTCCGTTCTGGTCACCTCACTACAGGAAGGATGTGGATACTATAGAGAGAGTGCAGAGGAGATTCACAAGGATGTTGCCTGGACTGGAGAGTGTGCCTATGAAAATAGGTTGAGTGAACTTGGCTTTTTCTTCTTGAAGCCACAGAGGATGAGACGTGACCTGATGATCCATGTAGAAAACGAAGATGATTGTGTGGATAGTCAGAGGCTTTTTCCCAGGGCTGAAATGGCTATCACAAGGGGGCATGGTTTTAAGGTGCTTTGAAGTAGGTACAAGGGAGATGTCAATGTTAAGTTTTTCCACACAGAGGGTGGTGGGAGTGTGGCGTGCACTGCCAGTGAAGGTGATAGAGGCAGATACAATAGGGTCTTTTAAGATATTTTTAGATAGGTACATGGAGCTTAGAAAAATAGAAGGCTATGTGTTAGGGAAATTCTAGGCAATTTCTAGAGTAGGTTACAAGGTCAACACAACATTGTGGGCTGAAGGGCCTGTAATATGCTGTAGATTTCTATGAAATAGGTCCGTAAAAATAAAATATTTTGATTTAATATTTATAATATTAAATACTTATTGTGTTGCCTTTATGGCATTTGTTTAGTTTATAATATTTTCACTTAGTAATTTGTTTGTTAGCATTTTTTAGTTAAAGTTAGGATTTTTTAAAGTAAATTCGTTGTCTGTGATATATCGCGGCATGCGATGACATCACATCCGGTTTCGCCGCGTCTTGTGGGAAAATACCGGTTTGGAGAAACGGGAAGGAGGGGGCACACATGTGCAAGATCAGCGCAAGAAAAGTTGTCTTTCTACGCATTAGAAACATAGTGAAGCAATGCCGTAAGTTCATGAGATAATCGATATGTTGAATTAAAATGTTAACGCTGATTCTGTTAAAAGTAATGACGGTTGATAAGGTTTATGTTTTCGTTAGTTAAAGAGTTGCGGATAGTTTGTGTTGAAGTGTATTTAAAGCAGTCAATGGCGTAGGTAGATTCTGACTGTATGCTGCATTTTAATATAATGTAGTTGTTGTAGTTTACTTTTGCAAGTATTTACGATGTAAATGTGATATCAAGAAGGAAACAAATACTGTACAAATCTTGTATTGTTTTATCAACAGTTTTCACCATACGTTAACATGGAAGAGTGAACAGTAAACGGTTAATCTTACTGCGATCCTGTTTTCATTGACTACGGTTTACCTCGGTGTTCTCTTACACCTGAGCGAGAACACTACACTTACATTATTAAATGTATGAATATATAATATTTATATTTCATATTAAAATAGGACAAAAAGAGACTCAACACATAAATTAACCTTCTGGGAGTCTTGCATGAGGGCTCCCAAGTCCCTCTGCACCTCTGATGTTTGAACTTTCTCCCCATTTAGATAATAATTCACACTATTGTTCCTTTTACCATAATGTATTATCATACATTTCCCAACACTGTATTCCATCTGCCACTTTTTTGCCCATTCTTTCAATTTGTCTAAGTCTTGCTTCCTCAACACTACCTACCCCTCCACCTATCTTCATATCATCTGCAAACTTTGCCACAAAGCCATTAATTCCATTATCCAAATCACTGACAATGTGAAAAGTAGTGGTCCCAAAAGTGACCCCTGAGGAACACCATTAGTCACTGGTAGCCAACCAGAAAAGGCTATTTTTATTTCCACAAGTCTCCTGCTTGTCTATCTATGCCAGTATCTCTCCTTTACTGTCATAGGATTTTATCCTGTTAAGCAAACTCATGTGTGGCACCTTATCAAATGCCATCTGAAAATTCAAGTAAATGACATCCACTGCCTTTCCATTGTCCACCCTGCTTGTTACTTCCTCGAAGATCTCTAACAGATTTGTCTGGCAAGATTTCCCTTTACAGAAATCATGCTGACTTTGACCTTTGGCTTATTTTATCATCAGTCTCCAAGTACTTCAAAACCTCATCCTTATTAATAGACTTCAACGCTTTCCCAACCACTGAGGTTAGGCTAACTGGCCTATAATTGGCCTATAAACTGGCCTATGACTAGTGGGGTACCGCAAGGCTCAGTGCTGGGACCCCAGTTGTTTACAATATATATTAATGATTTAGACGAGGGAATTAAATGCAGCATCTACAAGTTTGCGGATGACACGAAGCTGGGCGGCGGTGTTAGCTGTGAGGAGGATGCTAAGAGGATGCAGGGTGACTTGGATAGGTTAGGTGAGTGGGCAAATTCATGGCAGATGCAATTTAATGTGAATAAATGTGAGGTTATCCACTTTGGTTGCAAGAACAGGAAAACAGATTATTATCTGAACGGTGGCCGATTAGGAAAAGGGGAGATGCAACGAGACCTGGGTGTCATTGTACACCAGTCATTGAAGGTGGGCATGCAGGTACAGCAGATGGTGAAAAAGGCAAATGGTATGTTGGCATTCATAGCAAAAGGATTTGAGTACAGGAGCAGGGAGGTTCTACTGCAGTTGTACAAGGCCTTGGTGAGACTGCACCTAGAATATTGTGTGCAGTTTTGGTCCCCTAATCTGAGGAAAGACATTCTTGCCATATAGGGAGTACAGAGAAGGTTCACCAGATTGATTCCTGGGATAGCAGGACTTTCATATGAAGAAAGACTGGATTATCTAGGCTTATACTCACTGGAATTGAGAAGATTGAGGGGGGATCTTATTGAAACGTATAAAATTCTAAAGGGATTGGACAGGCTAGATGCAGGAAGATTG
Source organism: Hemitrygon akajei (assembly GCF_048418815.1). Classification (NCBI taxonomy): domain Eukaryota; kingdom Metazoa; phylum Chordata; class Chondrichthyes; order Myliobatiformes; family Dasyatidae; genus Hemitrygon; species Hemitrygon akajei. Next base: position 134,485,732 of record NC_133124.1, on the reverse strand, counting down.
TTTCCGATGTTGGGGAAGTCCAGAACGAGGGGTCACAGTTTAAGGATAAAGGGGAAGCCTTTTAGGACTAAGATGAGGAAAAACTTCTTCACACAGAGAGTGGTGAATCTGTGGAATTCTCTGCCACAGGAAACAGTTGAGGTCAGTTCATTGGCTATATTTAAGAGGAAGTTAGATATGGCCCTTGGGGCTAAAGGGATCAGGGGGTATGGAGAGAAAGCAGGTACAGGGTTCTGAAATGGATGATCAGCCATGATCATACTGAATGGTGGTGCAGGCTCGAAGGGCCGAATGGCCTACTCCTGCACCTATTTTCTATGTTTCCTTTCCTTTGCCTTCCTCCCTTCTTAAAGAGTGGAGTGACATTTGCAATCTTCCAGTTCTTCAGGACCATGCCAGAATTAAGTGATTATTGAAAGATCATGACCAATGCATCTGTTATCTCTTCAGCGGCCTCTCTTAGGACTTTGGGATGTAGTCCATCTGGTCCAGGTGACTTACCCACCTTTAGACCTTGGAATTTGCCTGGCACTTTTTCCTTTGTAATAGCAATGGCACTCACTCCTGCTCCCTGATACCCACTGACCACTGGTACACTGCTAGTGTCTTCCACAGTGAAGACAGATGCAAAGTACCCATTAAGTTCATCTGCCATTTCTTTGTCCCCCATTACTACCTCACCAGCATCATTTTCCAGTGGTCTAATATAAACTCCCACCTCTTTTTATATTCTGTTTTATATTATTACTACAATATGGTGTAAAAGTCTTAGGCACCTTATGTAAGTGCTTGAGACTTTTAAACAGCACTGTAACTCCTGAGTGACATTTAAATTGGTCCTTGCTGGTTCCCATAAAATCACATAATTGCAAAAGCTGAATAGATAGTTTTTACTGTCTCAGTTGTCATTGTGGTTAGCCAAGGGTAAAACTATTTGTTTAAATCGGCCATGTTTCCCTTTATCGCCTGCTAATAGGCTCACTGCTCTGCAGGCTACTTCCCCAGAAACTAAAATCCTTCCACAATGATGGAAGCATATGGGAATAAGTTTGTGCTTTGGATACAAGCCAAATTTCAAAATAAACAGCACCCAAAATTGCACAGAATTTGGAAAATGTTTTCTCTTATAATTATGGCAATCTTAAACAGTGGAGCTAATGTTTTCTAAAGCAGTTGACACTCATTAAATCATACCTTCAACCCTTGAGTGCAACTTTGATTGACTACAAATGTGTGTACATTCTGAACATTCAGTGCTACATTCCAGCTTGAAACATGAAGTTTCCAATAATGTCATCTTCAAAACGCACAACTGTATTTGTTGAACCTCCTTCCCTGATCATTCATCTCCAAGCCAAAGCGTTGGCGGATGTGAGATGTCAAAGCAGAAAATGTTGGAAATACTCAGCAAGTCAGGCATCAGCAGTAGAAATCAGCATCATGTTTAGTATCACCGGCAAATGTGGTGAAATTTCTTTTTCAGCAGCAGTACAATGCAATATACAAATAGAAAAAAAAACATGAATTGCAGTAAGTATATATACTGTATATTAAATAGTTTAATTAAATAAATGAGCAAAACTTGAAATAAAAAGTAGTGAGATAGCATTCATGGGTCCATTCAGGAATTGGATCGCAAAGGGGAAGAAGCTGTTCCTGAATCCAAGAGCGTGTGCCTTCAGGCTTCTGTATCTCCTTACCGATGGTAGCAATGAGAACAAGGCATGATCTGGGTGATGGGGGTCCTTAATTATGGATGTCACCTTTGACGCAAACATTTTGAGAAGGGCAGGGGTAGGTGGAATGTCTGATAATAGTGTAAGGGGTTTCTTCTTTTATGTTGCTGCTAAGGTTAATAAAATGGCTTCTTTGTTATGTTAAAAATAAAAATGGCTTCTTTCTTATGTTAACTGCTAAGAAAGTGCTTCTCTCTTGCAGCTTGTTTGGATTATAATTACTGATAATGAGAATTGTATTCATTTGCTAACCCATTGGGATAGATGTTATTCTTTGTTGTGTGGCTGTAAACTATTGTTTTGTGAGCTTTGGGGTGAAGGCGCGATGGGGACAGAGAGAGAGAGAGGGAGGATGCGATGTTGTAAGCTGGGCGACGGAACAGACCCAGAGCAGGAGTCTGAGGCCCAGGGTCTTCGACGAGGAGAGGAGACAAAGACCGATTTGTGTGGAGTGTCTGGTCGACCACCGTGGTTGGTCCCAGGCGGCGGGTCGAGGAGGTCAGAGGGGATCGAATGGTGGAAAGAAGACTTCATTAATTGAGCTCCAACTGTTGTGCACGAAGAGGTTGAACTTTGATAAGATTGGCGCCTTTTACTTTTTCCTTTTATATTGTATCTCTATTAAGTACATAGTTCCAGTAAGATCTATAAAGTGAACTCATTTGATCGCATATGGTGTACTGTCTGTTATTTGGTGGAGTGGGGACATCACACAGCATCTACACAAACTGATTACCCAGTTTGGCGGGGCCGAAGGCTGCTCCTCCTAGACGGAAGCGAGTTGAGTGAGCCTGAGGCTTACCGGGGGGTTACAATAGAAAGTGACTGGTTGAATTTGCCATGTAATTCAAAACAACCTGCAAATACTAGCTACTGCAACTCCACTCCATGGTAAGTCAATTTTCCTGAAATTAATGGAGAATATGGCCAAATTTCTAGACTGTGATCAATTCCCCATAATTCTGCATTACTCTATGGTCAGACATGGAATATTTTACTAATGAGTTAGTAGAGCAAAGAATGAGAAAAACAAGGTTCCTGCAAACCCAGGGTCCAGACCACTGTGTCATGTAATAACTATAATTTGAAGGGCAATAAAGACTAAGTTTTTTATGCTATGGACCACTGAGACTGTGGACACCAGTTTGGGAACCGCCTGGTCTAAGTGTAAAGGTCATGTGAAGTTTCATCTCAGAATCTACACATTCAGGGAGAAAATACCACTTGCGATTTATGTAGACAGTTGGGTACAAACTATGGGTTGATGTTTCATTTGTGCAATCTCTCATTCTCTCTGCTTCTGAGAAGGGACTTTTGCTTAGGTGGAGAGCATTAGTGAACTCAAGAATGCAATATTGTGATGCAAGTATGATATTAATCTGCTACTGTTGCTTGGACTGATCTGGACATACCAATTCAAGAATATTTCACTGAGCTAACAGCCAGATTTAAAGCATTGTTATGCTTTCAAGCCCATTATGTCAAGATTCAAGATCTAATGACATTTCCTGTGCACCAGTGTAAAAGGGAACAAAATAATTGTTACTTCGAATATGAAGCATCACAAAAAAGAACACAAGAGATAAATAACACAATAATAAAAAACACAATTTTTCTAGCTTGAGGAAAAATACACATGCAGGAAACAAATACCTTTTTGGGTCTTTCATTTCTTTATCTGTTTTAGATGTTTTAATGCAGAAAGAGGGTATCAAAATAAAAATGATGAAATGAATTTTAAAAAGCAGTTCCCATTGTTACAATTTTGTTCTAATTTCGGACCACACCCTTGTTACGTATGCAGTATGGAAATAACTAAAAAATATACAAAACCAATATGGTAGTGGCAATTCTGAAAAAAATACAAACAATGCTAGAATACTACCAACCCTGTACCTTATACATATCATCAAAAATATGAATAAACACATCTCATCTGAACTAAGAGACATTTGCACGCACGTGCTTAACTTCCAAACGTGTATAGAGTGGACCCTGAAACGAGTTCTCCTCAATCACACTACGTGAATAGAGATGAACACATTCACATTACTCCATTATATTCACATTTGGTCATGAAACAATAAAGAAAGAGAAAAATAAACTTTTACAATATATTGCCTTCTAGTTGAATTATTGAAATGACTAACCTAGTAGGCTGATAAGGGAATTTGCACAACCATGCTATTCCAATGCTGACACCTAACTCGCTAAAATCTAAAGCATCCACATGTCAAATTACCGATATCCTAGATTTATGAACAAGTACATACAAATTTACACAGATATTATTCACCTTGCCTCACCAAACCTGGGAGGAGCACTCGAACGTCGTTCTCTATAGAACACTGCAACTCTTCACTCTACTCCACCTGCATAATGACATCACCGTTTTCTCTTAAAGGCACAGGCAGCTATTTCAGCATTAGCAAGGTGAATACGGTCAGTGCACTTTAACAATTAAAAAATGATATTCAACAGTCACCTGGTTACACAATAAATATAAATACATAAGATAGCCAGTGTACATAGATTGATTGTATGTACATAAGCTGACTGACAGGAAATAATTAAGTACTGGTGGTTAGTGGGTGGAGGTGTTGATCAGCCTTATTGCTTGGGGAATAACTGATTTTGAATCTGGTGGTCCTGGTGTGGATGCTACATAGCCTCCTCCCTGATGGAAATGGGACAAACAATCTATGAGCAGTGTGGGCGAGATTCCTCATGATATTACTGGCCCCTTTCTGGGAACTTTCTGTGTGTCTGTCCTTGATGACGGGTAGGCTGGTGCCACTGAAGCGTTGGGCAGTTTTGACTACCCGTTGTGGAGCCTCCCTGTCTGCCACAGTGCAGCTTTCGTACCGAGCAATGGTGCAGCTTGTCAGGCTGCTCTCTATTGAGCAATGTAGAATGATGTAAGTGTGGCTAAAGTCCAGCCGTCTTCAGCCTCCTCAGAAAATAAAGTCACGGTGAGGTTTCTTGACTGTGTAGGATGGGTTCTGGGACGATGAAAGGTTGTGTGTGATGTGCACTCCCAGGAGTTTGAAACTGCTTGCAGTGTCCACTCCTTTGCTGCCACTGTAAAGGTACGAGTTCTCCTGAAGTCAGTAACCATCCTCTTTGTCTTGTTGACATTGAGGAAGAGGTTTTTGCTTGATATCAGGCCTCACGCTCTCTGCAGGCCGTCTCATCATTGTTGGTGGTGAGCCCCATCACTATGGCGTCAAACTTGCCGGCGTGATTACTCAGGTGTTTGGCGATACGGTCATGCAGCAGCAGAGTGAACAGCGGTGGGCTCGGGACACAGCCGTGGGGGGCACCCATGCTGAAGGTGATGGGGAGGTTGTGCATCCTGAATATCCAAGGTCTGTTCATTAGGAAGTGGAACATCTTGTTGCACAGTGGTGTATTTAGACTGAGGAGTAGGGGTTCACCAAGATCTGTGGTACAACAGTGTTGAATACCAAAATGAATTCCAGAGGCAGCACTCTGACATGAGTGTCCTTGTTTTCTGGGTGTAATAGGGCCAGGTGTATAGTAGATGCAATGGCATCTGTCGAAGAGTGGTTCTGTCAGTAAGCATATCGGTGAGTGTCCAGTGTGGCAGGAATGGAGTTTTTGATATGTGCCATAATTACCAGCCATTCAAAGCACTTCGTGATGTAGTCATTTAGTTCTGAAGGTGTAGAATGCACTTGTACAGGGATGATGGTGGCTGATTTGAAGCGTGTGGAGATGGTCGTCTGGATGAGTGAAGTGTTGAAGTTGTCCGTGAAGACATCAATGAGCTGGCATACACACTCGGCCAGGAATATTTTGCCCAGCTGCTTTATGGTGGTTGGCTCTCTGCAGAGTCCTTTTCACATCTGCTGCTGTTACCGATAATGGCTGATCACCTGGGAGGGGGGCAGCTTTCATCGCTGGCATTGTGTTGCGTGCCTCGAAACATGCATGAAAGTTGTTTAGAGTGCCAGCGAAGCATCCCTGTCATGGCCGGCAATGCTTTTCCTTGTGTAGTCGGTAATGCCTTTGATGCCCAGCCACATACATCAGAGATCATTACCAGAACGGCGTTCCTGAAAGCTTTTGTGTGTGTAGGTGGCCTTTGCCCTGTTGATGCCTAAGGTGATGTTCCTCCTGGCTGCTCTGAGGGCTATCCATTCAACCACTGAGCCTATTGTATCCGCCTCTACCACCTTCGCCGGCAATGCATTCCACGCTCCCACCACTCTCTGTGTGGAAAAACTTAACTCTGACATCTGCCAATTAGTCCATTCGAGACCGACATGGAGCATCGAGATTGCTCAGTAGGCCATACAGTGTCGGTCCTCTTAAATGCTTTCTCCATTGTCAGCAGCGGTCGGTAGGCTGGGATACCATTATGAAGATGTGGTCAGAGGGGCTGTTACGAAGGTGGAGCAACTCTGAGGGGCCAAAGGGTACAAAGTTGCCCCCCTCCTTTTTGAGAATCGCAAGATCACTATTACTTCGGGTCTGAGATCCAGGAAATGAGAGAGATACACACAGAATACACAACCAGGTGGAATGTGTCCTGACGTAAGCAGAACGGAACCACTGATTACTGCCATTGTCTCTTGGAGAAGGAATTGTGTATTGAGTACTGTACTATTCATTTAAACCCCTCAGGGGACAACCAGAGTGGTCTGGTTGAGGGATTGCATCATCCCAACCTGATTGACATCTGAGACCCCGTGAGTGAGGATAAAAGACAGGTCTGGGGAACAACCCCTTAGACGCACCAGGAGAAACGCTAGAAATCCAGTGACAGCGTTTTATAGCGAACACCGGTGGGAGCTCGTGTGCATCCTCCTTTGCCTGGGTGACAGGCTCATCACGGAAGAACGGTTTTGCTAAAGGAGAGGTCACACTTGAACGGCCACGACAATGAGACACCTGACGGATCAAAATCATAAAGGAAAGCCGGCAAGTTTTTCTCTTTCTCTCCCTCTCTCCAGCAATTGCAACACAGCGACAACCAAAAAGACGGCAGCTTGTGTGAACTGCAGTGAACTTTATATTTCCATCGGACAATACATTATCCCCTAGACAACAATAGAGCTTATTTCTTATTGATTATTATTATACCCGCACTTTTAGGTTTAGTAGTGACGACGTATATTATCTGTATATTTGCATTGATATTATTTTTGTGTATTTTTACTAATAAATACTGCTAAAAATAGTATCATCAGACTTCAACAGACGTCTCTATCTTTGCTGGTAAGTCATCCAGTTACGGGGTTCGTAACAGGGCCAAGATGAGGTTGTGGGATGACTTTATAAGTAATGTGACTGTTTGTAATAATATTGTCCAGTGTGTTTGTTTCCCTAGTGGCCACGACGACGTACTGGTGGGAATATGGGTAAAACATCTTGCAGATTAACATGATTGAATTTGCAATAGTTATATTTTTATTCTTTGCTCAAATAATTTCTTTTCTGCACACCAGGAATATTTCCATTGTGTGTTTCACAGCCTGAAGGGAGAATGACCTCTGGTAGGAGACTTATTTCCAGGCATCCATCAGTAATTGACCATGGGGAGGTCTGCGAACATTTCCCCCCTCCCCACACACTAGTTTCTGAACTTATTCTTTCTGAACCTGTGCAGACGCACAATGCTTCTGTTCAGTGGTCTGCAGGAGCTCCCCTGGCATATTGCTTTTGGAACACGTCCTGCAAAGGCCAATCAAATGTGATATGCACTTCTCGTGGTTACCAGATTGCACTACCACAAGGCTTCCATTTCACATCTGGATGGAATTAAGTTTAACATAAATTTCCATTGCAATCTTTCTTTCATTCCAATTTTTAAATCTTATCCAGATATGCACTGCAACAACATTAAACTAAAAGAAAGAGCTCTGCTGAATCTCTTCAGCTTGAAAGAGGAGAGAGGGAAGAATGTCTCCATTACTTCACCGCTGTCTTCAGGTCTGAGATGTAGAGCAAAGAGTGGCCTTCATAATCTGTTCCTTTTACTTGCACAATGCTGCACGGCATCATGGAAAGTAGTTTCTGCTGGCAGATCTTGCCTGGTGATCTTGCTTACTTCACTGTCATCTTGAACAGGGAGCTCTAGTGCCTTCTTCACTCCTAGCACTGTGCTATGAGAACATTCACCAGCTAACAATTGGAATTATAGCTGTTTATACTCATTGGCCACTTTATTAGGTATAATAAACCTTTTGTTAATGCAAATATCTCATTGGCCAATCATGCAGCAGCAACTTAATGCATACAAGCATGCAGACAAGGTTAAGTGGTTCAGTTGTTGTTCAGATCAAATGTCAGAATGGGGAAGAAATGTGATCTAAGTGACTTTGACCACGGAATGATTGTTGGTGCCAGAAGGGGTGGTTTGAGTATCTCAGAAACTGCTGATCTCCTGGGATTTTCATGCAGAACAGTCTCTATAGTTTACAGAGAATGGTGCAAAAACAGAAAAAAACATCCAGTGAGCGATTGGTTTGTGGGTGAAAATGCCTTTTTAATAAGAGAGGTCAGAGGAGAATGGCCAGACAGGTTCATGCTGAAAGGAAGGTGAAAGTAATTCAAATAACAATGTGTTACAACTGCGGTGTACAGAAGAGCATCTGTGAATGCACAACACATTGAACCATGAAGTGCATGAGCTACAGCAGCAGAAGATCACAAACGTGCACCCCGTGGCCCCTTTATCAGTTACAGGAGGTACCTAACAAAATGGCCACTGGGTGTACTTGCAGGATACAGGACATACATGCCACAATGGTAACAGAACAGTGTTGGATCTTGGTGTTAATGTTTCTTTAGATAAATTACAGTGAAAAAGTCAGCAGGACATTGATTTAATTCAGTGACAACCAATTCTAGTTGCCTGTTTAGCCTCCAGGTGGATGATGTGCCCAGGTAGATCATTATCATTGTACCTTTCTGGTTTTGAATCCTAATGGTCCAGTGGAATGTTTTCTGTGGGAGTGGCATGATGGAACAGCTGGTACAGTTATGCCATCATAGATACGGTCACCTAGATTTAATCCTGACTTCTGGTGCTGTCAGTTTTCCCTGTGACTGCATGCTGCTCTGGTTTCTTCTTATATCCCAGACAAGGGCAAGTCAGTTGGTCAATTGGACATTGTACATTGTATGTAGGTGAATTTAAACTCTGAGAAGAACTTGTGGGGGTGGCAAGTGAAGAGAATAAAGAGAAACTTGTGTAGGATTAGTTAAAATTAGTGCCTGATGATTGCTGTGGACTTGGAAGTTTGAATGACCTGTTTCCATATTGTATGAGTTCGAGGCCTAGTTTTCAGGGTCCTGGTATCGGCAAGATGGGAGCTTGAAGCCTAATTTTTGGGATTCCATCATCAGCAAGTCCAGCATTTAATACCCTGGAGTTCAGGCTCTCATTTGGCATCATCTGTGAGTCCTGGGTCGATACCAAAGATCAAAGGCTGAAAGTTAATCAGAAGTCCAGATCGAAGTCCAGTGGCCAATTGGAGGTCCAGATTGAAGACCGAAGGCCGACTGGAGATCCGGATTGAAGCCTGAAGCCCAGTTGGAGGTCCGGATTGAACCCTGAAGACAGATCAGATGTTCAGTTGAGTCCTAATGGCTAGAGCCCCAAGCCTGTGAATCTCCAAGTCTGCTGAGGAAGTCGGGGCCCCGCGTCTGCAGACTCATGAGTCTGATGGCCTGTGCTGGGGTTTGAGGACTTTGTATGTATGTACTTGGGTAGGTGGGAAGGAAGAATAGGACCTGTGTCACTGTTTTTGCTTGGTATGTTCTGTTCTGTTGTGTTCTGTGTTCTGTCATTGTGGAGATGTTATGTTGGTGTTGGAATATGTGGTGACACTTGCAGGCTACCCCTAGCAAATCCTTGCGTGTGTTGGTTGTTATTGCAAATGACACATTTCACTGTATGTTTCAATGTACTGTACACGTGATAATGAATCTGAACCTGAATTTAGAATGGCTCTGTAATGAAGTAAATTTATCAAAAAAGTAAAAGGGAAACAGCTGCAAAAGGAATGAAAAGAACAAACTTTTGTATTTGTGTGAAACCTTTCATAACTTCAGGGCATTTTGAGGTATTTGTTTTGAAGTTGTTTTTACCCAAATAAATAGAGGTCAAGTGTGATCATTGCTACAATATAGAAACATAATAGCTGACATGAGTTATTGATGAATTCTTGCTTTGTTACTGTTATTTGAAGCAGAAATGTTGAGCAAGAGCGTCGAACAATGCAGCAAAAAAAAACAGACCTGTTGGCTGAAGATGTTGTGATGATATTTTAACCTACTCCAAGATCAATCTAACCCTTCCCTCCTATATAACCCTCTACTTACTTACCATCCATGTGCCTATCCTAAGAGCTTCTTAAATGCCCCAAATGTTTCTGCCTCGACCAACATCCCTGGCAGTGCATTTCATGTCATCACTGACGTGCACCCGACACTTCCCTCCAAACATCGTAAAATGATGTCCTCTAGTATTAGCCATTACCCCCTGAGAAAAAGGCACTGGTCGTCCCCTCTGTCTTACCATCCTATACACCTCAATCAAGTTGCCTCTCATCCTCTTTTGCTTCAAAAAGAAAAGCCCTAGTTCACTCCATCTCTTCTTATTAGACACAGTAACCCAGGCAGCATCTTGGTAAATCTCCTCTACACATTCTCTGAAGCTTCCACATCCTTTCTGTAATGAGGTGACCAGAACTGAACTCAATATTCTAAGTGTGGCCTAACCAGGAATTTATAGAGCAGCAGTGTTACCTCACAGCTCGTGAGCTCAGTCCCTGACTGATAAAAACAAGAAGGTGAGGCAATCTCTTTCTGGCTCCTGCCCCCTTCCTTTCCAGTCTGGATGAAGGATCTCACCTGAAACTGCTTATTCCCCTCCATAGATGCTGCATGACTTGCTGAGTTCCTCCAGCAATTTGTATCTGTTGCTCAGGATTTCCAGCATTTGCAGAATCTTTTGTGTATATAATACCTGACAGTTCTGCACCCTACTCTAGGTTTTGTGCCAAGTTTCTGAAATGGTATTTAAACTTGCAACTACATGACTTAAAAAAAAGAGAATATTGACATGGATAAAATCTTTTACACTACACTAAGCCAGGAAGATGCCATTTACACCTTTCTTTGTGTTTAACTGAGCTGGGTTTGGCAATCCCAACACAGTACTTTGGGTGTGTGCTTTTTGTGTTCATTTCCACTGACTTGTAATGGCAGAGAATTTTGCCTTTCAAAATGGGTGATATCTTTACTGAAGGCAGAGTTAACATGTAAAACCCAGCTATCTTTCTCACTGGACACGTCAAGTGTGGACATCTGAACTGTACCTCTGGAATGAGTGGCCTCCTCCAAAGGTGGAATCGTTGTTATTCTGTACCATTTCTTTTGGAGCAGTTGAAGATGCTGTGAAAGATTAAACACATAAATTAGAACCTGCAAGGTAAAAAAAAATTAATTTAGTCATTATGCAGATGATAATTTTTCTCTCGCTGCTCAATATGAGTCCATATGGATGAGTATTGTAGGCAATATTGCTGGATTAGGACCATAAGACCACAAGCCAGTCAGCCCATCAAGTCTGCTCCGCCATTCCATCATGACGGATTTACTATCCCTCTCAACCCCATTCTCCTGCCTTCTCCCTGTAACCTTTGATGCCATTACTAATCAAGAACCTACCAGTCTCCGCTTTAAATATACCCAATGACTTGGCCTCCATAGCTGTCTGTGGCAATGAATTCCACAGATTCATCACCGTCTAGCTAAAGAAATTCACCCTCATCTTAGTTGTAAAAGAGTGTCCTTGTATTCTGAGGCTGTGCTCTCTGGACTTAGAATCTCCCACTACAGGAAACATCCTCCCTACATCCACTCTATCTATGCCTTTCAATATTCAATAGGTTACAAAGCGATCTACTCTCATTCTTGTAAACTCCATTTGGTACAGAGCATAGGTAGGGTCTAGTCACCAAGTCCAAGGTATCTAGCTTCCCAGTTCATTCCTGTGCCATCCAAGGCTACATCATCTCCCTAAGAATGGGATTTATGGAGGAGGATTCTCTCTGTTTCTTTCCATCTCCTTGCTATTCTATGCTCCCTTATTTACAGGTGAGGTTTGAAGAGAATGCTATTAGGGTCATGGCATACATTAACTGGGTGGAAGAGAAGTTTAGGTTGACTATGACATTGTTCCAAGGTTTAATCAGCACGGTTTGTGGACCGGACTCTGTAGTTCATGTTACGGTGTGTTTCTGGTTTCTGGACACTCCTTTTTTTGTGATCTAATGTGGGTGATTTTGAATCAGGGCCGCCTGCAGATAACAAATACTGAATATGCCTGGACACGTTTCAACTTTGTGCTTTAAATTCTGTATTTTTCACTCAATTTTTTTGTTACTATTTGCACGATTTGTTTTTTGTATGGTGGGAGGGGGTAGTTTGTGTTTTTTCTGAATGGGTTTCATGGTGTTCTTTGTTTTGTGTCTGGCTGTGGGGAAGGTAAATCTCAGGATTGTTTACTGTATACATAATTCGATAATAAATTAACTGAGCTTTGAACATTGCATGGTGATGAAATTGATAGATGTTCAACTAGGAATGTGAGGAAATAGGCAGACAGAGAAGGATGGAATGTATCAACTAGACAAATTAATACAGCAAGGGACATACTTAAGGGGGATTGAGGAAATAGGTGCAACATGTGATAAATAAATCTGGATCTGAAAATTTGAAATCCTCCGTTCTACATTACACACAAGCATGTAAAGCATGCAGAGCATGCAGACTGCATGCCAGTCAATTTACAATAAGTGGCTGACAACTTTCTATGAGTTTGAATCATGTATATGAAATTAACACTCAGTGTGGGGTACTCATAAGAATTCTGTTTTGAACAGCAGCTGTAGGTACCTGCGTTATATAAAGGAAGCATTATTGTTACAGCTTTGGAGTCGAGCTGCATGACATTAAAAAGAATTTGGATTTAAGAGCCTTTTTAGAAGTGAGGCAGTGCAAATCTCTTAAATAAGATGGCTGCTTCTGCTCTTCTAGCAGGGACAAGTGTGGAAGACAAGGGGACAAAGATGAAGTAGATGAGAAGAGTCTAGGTGGGCCGGTCACCTTGAGAAGCAAAGGACACCACAGTGGTGTAGATGTTAGTGAAATGCGACTATGTCGGAGTTCTGAGTTCAATTCCACTGCCATCTATAAAGAGCTTGTATGATCGCCCTGTGTCTGAAAATGTTTTCTTCGAGTGTTCCAGTTTTTTCCCACAGTTCAAAGATGTACAGGCTAGAAGGTTAACTGGTCGTTGTAAATTGTCCTGTGATTAGGCTAGGGTTAAATAGGTGGGTTGCTGGGCTGTGCAACTTGTTGGGCCGGAAGGGCCTGTTCTATGCTGTATCTCTAAATAAAATAATAACTAAGCAGATTTAGTTTTTAAGTTCATTTGTTTGAAGAGTAATTGAACTAGAGGCTAAAGTTTACAAAGGCAAAAAGGTAGATGGCTGCCACCTTCAACACCAGAACTCAAACCTCCTGTGTTTGTCCAGATTGCCTATAGAGGTGAAACTCGTCCCTATCCTGAACTTGCCAACTCTGCTTGATCTGGGTGCCAGCAGCTGTCACTTCTCCTGCCTCCAGCACAGTTCTGCACATAAGAGATTATGGATGTCTCTCTACATGATGAAAATGAAGTCCATCTTTTCTTGAAATAGAGAGGATTAGGATACAGTGTGGAGATCTCCACACCATATCCTAATCCCGTCTATTTCAAGAAAAGATGGACTTCACTTTCATCATGTACAGTTTAACCTGTGCCTTTGGTAGCCAGGATTTCTCATCAACATGTGTCTTTCTTGAAGGAAGGTATAGCCTGGTATAGACACCTCTCCCTGAGATAGCCTACTATTCTCATTATACTGCAGTACAATCAGCAAGTGAACAAATGAATTTGTGAGGAGAGGAAGGGCCCAAGTGCTGGAGTATCTAAGACTAGAATAGAGACACGATTTTGAGGCTGAGACAAGAACAAGGTTCTTGACTAGATGCTAGATGAGAAGCTGACGAGACCATACAAGAATCCAAAAGCAACAAAAATCCTAAACGTCATCACAGACTGAACCAAAGTTGGGCTGATGACTGAATATTGAACCTGAGTTCAGGTGCTCTTGAAATATGCAAATCTTGTGCCTAAAACATGGCCACCAATTAACGGAGCAGGCCGGATCTTTAAAGGGACTGTGCCAGCTATCTGTACTCTGGAGAATTGGAGCATCTAAAACCCAGAGGCTGGCACGGTGGGGTGCATACTGTAGCAGGATAGTTCTTTGAGGACAAAGGCTATCTCCTCTATCTGCTGCCGATCTCTATCTTCCAAGTTTCTGGAAGAGCTGCTTTAAAAAAGCTTCCTTGAAGATATAACAGAGGGGTCTAAAATTATGAATACATATATTGCTGAAACATTCAGGAAAAAGAGAGAAAAACCAAGAGGAAGGTGAGTCTATTTCACAGCATGTGGGGGTGCTGAAGCGATCGTCTGAACATTGATTTTAGGCATTCACTGAATAACATGATACATGATAGACTCATATGCTATCTGTGTATTAGGGCAATTTGGAAACATTTGTTTTCAGAAGACAGATAAACATTACAGAAGGTATTTGAGATTAGTACGTCTATGGAAATAGCGGCTAAAGAAGCACAGTTATTAAGCATATCTTCCCAAATTCATAAAATTTCTAATGAGTTAAGGTTAACACACCCATTGACAATCAATATTACTACTGTGGCAAAACTGAGCATTCAGTAAAAGAATGCGGATATAAGGAAACATGAGGAAATCTGCAGATGCTGGAAATTCAAGCAACACACACAAAATGCTGCCTGGCCTGTTGCGTTCCACCAGCATTTTGTGTGTGTTGCTGATATAAGGATTTAGATTGCTGAAGCTGTGGCAAAAAGGGACATATTGAACATGCCTGTAAAATTAAGATTACATATATTGACCAAAAACACTATAATAAAGAAAAATGACTTTTAGAAAAACAAAAAGAAATGTGAACAAGATGGAGCATACTGAGGACAGACTGAGTGACTCTCATTCTGTGGTTGATGAAGCTTTGCATGTTTTATCTGCTTCAGGACACAAAGACGGCTATTGGGTGACCCTGTGGTTGGATGGGGCCTCAGTGAGGATGCAGGTGGACGCTGGTGCTGCTGTATCACTGGTGTAAGAGACAGTTTACCGGGAGAAACTGCAGCATCTCACCCCAGAAGGGTCATCTTTACACTGGTGAGGTTGTTCCAGTGAGGGGAGTAGTATATGTTACAGTGGAGATTAATGAATAGAGAAAGAAGCTTCCATTGCACATTGTTAAAGGTCATTATCCAGCACTTCTAGGATGCTCATGGTTGGAGCACCTCAAACTCAACTGACACAAAGTGCTCTTGATTAGTGGCAGTGCTGGCCTACAAGAGCTATTGAAGAAACAGGTAGAAGTAGTCAATGGAGAACTGGGCAGTATGAAAGGAATTGCTGATAATGTAGCTGTTAAGCCCAACACAACACCCAAATGTCAGAAGGTAAGACCTGTTTCATATGCCCTCAAACCAAAGATAGAGGCTGAATTCGAAAGACTGATTCTGAGTAAGTTATTGGAACCAGTGTGTATAAGTAAATGGGCACACTCCAGTGGTTCCTGTCCTAAAAAGGGATGGATCTTTACGGCTTTGTGGAGACTTCAGGGTAATCATTAACCCAGTTCTTACAGCCGAACAATATCCTCTTCCCCTCATTGATGTCCTTTTCGCAGGATAGACCGGAGGAGAGATATTTAGCAAGGCTGACTTGTGTCAAATGTACTTGCGTATGCAGGTGGAGCCAGGGTCACAGGAACTGTTGACCATACTGACGCACAAAGGAATGTTCAAGTACTGAACGTTTCCATTTGGTATCATCTCATCTCCTGCTCTTAGTCAGCAGGCCAGGGACCAGATCCTGGGTGGGTTGACAGGCATGAGGTGTTACTTGGACGTCTTACTCACTATTGGGAAAAGTGAGTGTGAGCATCTGCAAAACTCGATGCTACATTACTAAGATTCAAGGAATATAGGCTAAGAGCCTGGAAGGACAAGTTCTTTTGACTTTGAATTGAATACTTTGGCCATGTGGTTGACAACTCAGGGCACCATGAAGGGCGAAGATAATCGTGGAGGCTCCATCACCACACAATGATCTTTTTTAGGACTACTAACATATTATGCAAACCACTTTACCAGCTTTAAATAATTCAACATACTGGCAGTGGACAGATCACTGTGAAGAGGCTTTTAAAAAGCCCAAAGCAGCTTTGTCACCATCTGAAGCACTCACACACTTCAACCCATCATTGCCCATACAGTTGGCCTGCGATGCATCATCCTGTGGTGTAGGGGCAGTTAACTCACACATCATGGAGTTGGGTGAATAGGGAGGAGGAGCACCAAAGGGAGGCAATGGGAAGACAAGGAGATAAGGTGAGGGGGGAAAAGGGGACATTTACCTGGTCCATTTTCGACACCTCCCTCCCCTTTCTCGATCTCTCTGTCTCTATCTCTTGAGACAGCTTATCTACTGATATGTATTACAAACCCACGGACTCTCACAGCTACCCGTACTACACCTCCTCCCACCTTGTTACTTGCACAAATATCATCCCCTTCTCGCAATTCCTCCATCTGTGCCACATCAGCTCTCAAGATGAGGCTTTTCTTTCTGGAATGAAGGCGATGTCCTCCTTTTCCAAAGAAAGGAGCTTCCCGACTTCCACCATCAATGCTGCCCTTCTCATGCACGTCTGCTCCCACCACCCTACCAGGGATAGGGTTCCTCTTGTTCTTGCCTGCCACCCCACCAGCCTCTTGTGTCCAGCACATAATTCTCTGCAACTTCAGCTATCTCTAACGGGATCCCACCACCAAGCACATCTTCCACCCCCCCCCCCCCCCCATTTTCTGCTCTCCGCAGGGGATCGCTCCCAACACATCTCCCTTGTCCATTTGTCCCTTCCCACTGATCTCCCTCCTGGTACTTATTCTTGCAAGTAGAACAAGTGCTACACTTGCCCCTACATCTCCTCCCTCACTACTACTCAGGGCCCCAAACAGTCCTTCCGGGTGAGGCGACACATCACCTGTGAATCCATTGTGGTCATTTACTATGTCCGGTGCTCCCGGTGTGGCCACCTGTATATTGTGAGACCCGATGTAGCTTGGAAGACCCACATTGCCAAGTACCTATGCTCTGTCTGCCAGAAAAAGTTGGATCTCCCAGTGTGGCCCAATTTAATTCCACTTCCCATTCCCATTCCAATATGACTATCCATGGCTTCCTTCGACAGTGACTGTCATCACGACAGTGTGATGAGGCCACACTCAGGTTGGAGGAACAACACCTTATATTCCATCTTAGTCTCCAACCTGATGGCATGAACATCAATTTCTCAAACTTCTGGTAAAGGCCACCCCACCCACCCTTCACTATTCCCCATCCTCTTTTCCCTCTCTCATCTTATCTCCTTGCCTGCCCACCACCTCCCTCTGGTGCTCCTCCCCTTTTTCTATTTTTTTCCTTCCATGGCCTTCTGTTCTCTCCTATCAGACTCGCCCTTCTCCAGCCCTGTTTCTCTTTCACCAATCAGCTTCCCAGCTTTTTACTTCACCTCTCCCCCTCCCAGTTACCTTCCCCCACTCCTCCACCTTTTATCTCTGCTCCCTGTCTGTTTTCCTCCAGTCCTGCTGAAGGGCCTCGGCCCAAAACATCGACTCTTTGCTCTTTTCCATAGATGCAGCCTGGCCTGCTGAGTTCTTCCAGCATTTTGTTTGTGTTAGTTGAACGCAATGTTGGGCTCTGTTACTGTCTGCACATCAGTATGACATAAAGTACAGGAGGTCCAAGCACCATTCAAATGCTAATGGCTAATTGAGAGCATCCTGAGCAACTGCATCACTCCAGAGCCATCCCCAAAGAGATCCAGAAAGTACAGCTCTGATATCTGCAGTACAAGTCCAGAAGCATACATGTGTACTGACCCTATTCTATCTAAGCTGGTGGATATTAGAACTCATGAATGGAAAAGAGAGCCAGCCAGAGAGTTGGAACCTTACCAGGCTTGATGGAAGGAGCTCACAATCGAAGCAGGATGTTTGCTATGAGGTTATCACGTTGTCATTCTTCCAGTATTAAGAACACAAATGCTTGACAAGTTACTAGCAAGAAAGATATCACATGCAACTACTTCTAGTGGCCAGGATTGGATGTAACCATTGAAAAGAAGGCCAAAGCATGCCCAAATTGAGAGTGAGTGAGAAATGTTCCTCAACTTGTTCCTTTGCAGCCATGGGAATGGTCTGAAGAACCATGGTAGAGGATTCACATAGATTTTGCGGGACCAGTAGAAGGTCACGTGTTCTTGGTCATAGTGGACACACACAGCAAATGGTCCGATGATGCCATCATAAAGAGCACTCCATCTTCAGCTGTTTTGGACTTCCAGTACAGCTTGTAAGTGACAATGGCTCCAAACTCCAGTCTGAAGAGTTCAGGGCATTTATGGGAGCAAACGGTATTCGGCACATCAAGTCAGCACCATATCACCCAGCCACTCATGGCTTTGCTGAACGATTCATACAAACATTGAAACAAGTCCTCAACCAGGGTCTTTGCACTTTCTTACTGACATATCATAACACAGCTCATGCTACAAACAAAATGGCTCCTGCCACTGGACTAAGGAAAAGACTGCTTTGCACATGGCTTAACTTGCTTAGACCCCAAACAGAAAATGCACTGTGCTAAATTAATGGAAAAGCAAAGCAGGGAGATTTTCAAAGTGTACTATAGATGTTTCATGAAAGGAGAGGCAGTAATTGCCTGGAGCTACATCTCTGGAACAAAGTGGATACCTGCAATAATGGTGGTACAAACTGGTAATGTGTCATACACAGTGGAAACTAGTAACCACAACATCTGGAGAAGACAAGTTGATCAGCTGTTGCCACTGCTGAGGCTACTGAAAACCAGCACAAACTGACCAATCCAGATCCAGCTGTAGAAATGGGACAGGATTCTGAGACACCCACTGAAACACTTCTGTTAAGGTCAAATAACACAGACACTGCTCCTCCATTATCTGTGCTTTCTGAGGTTCTCCCCTATTGACAATGCAGTATCCAAGTCAAGATCTATACATACACCACCAGGAGAGAAAACGACTTTGGTGTCATTGCCCAGTTGTCGGTTCCCTCACAGGAACAGACGTCCTCCAAACAGATTGAATCTCTAATTTAGTGGCTAACTCTCAGCATATAGGGCAGAATAATCCCTAAGGTTATGTCCGGGAATAGAGCTGGTCTACCCTCTTTCCCTGGTTTAGAAAAATATTTTTTTCATTGAATTACTTCATTGAACGTTAATAGTTCGACAGCTGGTCTGTGTATGGGAAGGGGAAGAAACCTTTAAAATAAGAAGGTGGGGTTGCCATCAAGCTTCCTTGTGTGTTACGCACTGACCGTAACGCGAGAGGACATTCTGGGTAGATAACTTACAAGGAAAGTAAACAGCAGCTCATTTGTTCCTCACCTCTCCATCTCTCACGTGTGTTATTCATGGCCACCCAGCTTCCTGGTACCACAGACATAGCACTTTCTTACTAGTGAACTCAGCTATTTGTACATCTTGAAGTTTTGAGCCTAATGAATCAGCACGAGCATCATTTTTATACATCCCATCAAGACCAATTAATACAATTGCAGGCTGGTCGCTCCATCAGAGTAAGCCTTCCCATCTCCTCACTCCGCCCTAATGTTTTTCTGCAGTCGTAGCACATAAAGGATGCCATACAAGTGCCAGATGTTTTTGTAACAATTCTTCACAGAATTCATTGCCCCTTCTTATATTTTAACAACAAATATGCAGATGATACTAAGATAGGTGGTGTTGTGGATAATGAAGTAGGTTTTCCAAGCTTGCAAATAGATTTAGGCCAGTTAGAAGAGTGGGCTGAAAGATGGCAGATGGAGTTTAATGCTGATAAGTGTGAGGTGCTACATTTTGGTAGGACTAATCAAAATAGTACATACATGGTAAATGGTAGGGCATTGAAGAATGCAGTAGAACAGAGTGATCTAGGAATATTGGTGCATAGTTCCCTGAAGGTGGAATCTCATGTGGATAGGGTGGTGAAGAAAGCTTTTGGCATGCTGGCCTTTATAAATCAGAGCATTGAGTATAGGAGTTGGGATGTAATGTTAAAATTGTACAAGCCATTGGTGAGGCCAAATTTGGAGTATTGTGTACAGTTCTGGTTACTGAATTATAGGAAAAATGTCAACAAAATAGAGAGAGTACAGAGGAGATTTACTAGAATGTTACCTGGGTTTCAGCACCTAAGTTACGGAGAAATGTTGAACAAGTTAGGTTTTTGTTCTTTGGAGCGTAGAAGGTTGAGGGGGGACTTGATAGCGGTATTTAAAATTATGAGGGGATAGATAGAGTTGACATGGATAGGCTTTTTCCATTGAGAGTAGGGGAGATTCAAACACGAGGACATGAGTTGAGAGTTAAGAGGCAAAAGTTTAGGGGTAACACGAGGGGGAACTTCTTTACTCAGAGAGTGGTAGCTGTGTGGAACGAGCTTCCAATAGAAGTGGTAGAGGCAGGTTCGATTTTGTCATTTAAAAAAAAATTGGATAGGTGTATGGACAGGAAAGGAATGGAGGGTTATGGGCTGAGTGCAGGTCGGTGGGACTAGGTGAGATTAAGCGTTCGGCACGGACTAGAAGGGCCAAGATGGCCTGTTTCCATGCTGTAATTGTTATATGGTTATAAATAATGCAACAAATTTAGGATCAATAGGCAGCCTTTCTCAGAATCCAAACTCAGCTTTTAATAATCTCCCCCCTGCAATGGCACACAATTTCTACAGTGTCAAGATTATTTCTAACACCTGGGTTCTCAGAAAGAGGAAACAAATGCTCTTGCAATTTCCTGTTTTTAACATTGCCCTTTTAAAGTATTAGCCTGTCTCCAACCCATGGAAGCATTTCAAGACTGCTTAATGCTGTCTTGGCAAATTCCCTGGATGACAGGAACAGCCTGGGTAATGGAAACACCCAATTTTATTTATATTTCCTGCTGTCGTTGAAAGTTTTCCTTCTATTTTTCCACCTTTTGGAATCAAATTCAAAGTAGAAGATTAAGAAGAGTATTATTAGTAGATAATCATTTATTCCAAAACAGTTTGAGTGCCAATTTGAAATCTTTTCTGGCAGAGATAGATCAGCAAGCCTGTGAGTCCACACTTGAAAGGCTAGAAGTCTGCTGCAAAAGAAAGTCCAAACTCAACATTTAATCAGAGCTCTTTGGTTATTGCTGTTGTATAATACTGTTGTTTATTATGGCAAAAACCTGCAATAATAACTAAGTGGAGAGCAATTAATTAATGGATGAATAATGGGTTTAAAATTTTGTTTAGTTGCTGTGAATGATTTAAAAAAATGTATTTGCACTCAGTGGAAATCCACCATCAGAGACCCCTGCTACCCACGTCATGCACTCCTCTCACTCGCTGCTGTACCATAAAAGGTACAAGTGCTTCAGCACTGGCACCACTAGGTTGAAGAATAGTTACTTCCCCTCAACCATCGGGGTCTTGAACAAAAAAGGATAACTATACTCACTTCCCCATCCATTGAGATGTTCCCACAACCAGTGATCTCACTTTCAAGGACACTTTATCCCATTATCTCATTTCTCATTATTTTATTGCAAGTTATTTATATTTGTATTTGCACAGTTTGTTGTCTTCTGCACCGTGGTTGATCTTTCATTGATCCTGTTATAGTTCCTATTCTGTAGACTTACTGAGTATTCCCACAAGGAAATGAATCTCAGGGTTGTATATGGTGACATATCTGCACTTTGTTAATAACATTTATTTTGAACTTTGCAGCAATGTGTAAACGAGGTTTCTTCTTTTTCTTTGTTACTGCGTATGTTAATCAAAATGGCTTCTTTGTTGTGTTAAAAGTAGGAATGCTTCTTTGTTGCGAGAGAGTGCTGGAAGCTTGTTTGGGTTAAAATTTACTGATAACGAGAATTGTATTCCTTTGTAAACCAATTGGGATTAATGTTGTTGTTTCTTCTGGGTCTGTAAGCTATTGTTGGTGGGCTTTTGGGGAGATCGGCGCGAGGGGGTGAGAGAGAGAGGACGCGATGCTGTAAACTGGGCGAGGAACGGACCCCAAGCGGGGGTCCGAGGCCAGGAGGTACCCCGAGGAGTGGAGATGAAGATAGATGTGCTTGGTTGACCACTTCCGGTGGTCCTGAGCTGCGAGTCGAGGAGGTCAGAGGGGATCGAATGGTGGTCAGAAGACTCCAGTAATAGAGCTCCAACGGTTGTGCACCAAGTGGCTTGGATTTTGATAAGTTTGGTGCCTTTTCTTTATTTTATTTTCCTTCATATATACTGTATGGTTATTAATCGCCTAATTATAGTAATCTTTATAAATTGTACTTATTTAATCGCATATGGTGTACTGTCTGTTTTTGGGCGAGGTGGGGACATCACACTGCATCCACACCAGCTGATTACCCAGTTTGGCGGGGCCAAAGGCTGCTCCCCGTAGACGAGAACGAGCTGAGCGAGCCTGAGGCGACCCAGGGGGTTACAAATGAAATGTGGTCCATGCCTGCAGTTTTTAATATAGGGGATATATTTTAATATAGGGGATATATTTTCTCAGCATATTGAAGTTTATGAATATCTCAGTTGCAGATTGGATTCAGATCCAAATATAATTGATCTCCATGCTTTCCCATTTATTCAACATCTTTCACTCCCTCTGAGATTCTGAGTAAGGATCCCCACTGATTTGATTCCTGTGCTCTCCTAGTAAATCTAATAAAGTTCACTGCAAATGAATCCCCACTGGGAATTAATCTCAACAAGCACTCAAGATTCAGAATCAGATTTAATATCACCTGCATATGTCATGTAATCTGTTAAATCAACAGCAGCAGTACAATGAAGTGCATAATAAATCAATATAGAGAAAAAAACTGAGTTACATTAAGTATAGAACATTGGACATAGAGATCTACAGCACATTACAGGCCCTTCAACCCACAATGTTGTGCCGACCATGTCACCTACTCTAGAGACTGCTTAGAATTATCCTACTGCATAGCCCTCTATTTTTCTAAGCTGCATGTACCTAAGAGTGTCTTAAAGACCCTATCATATCTGCCTCCACCATCATCACTGGCTGTACATTCCATGCACCCACCACTCTCTGTGTGAAAAACTTACTCCTGACATCCCCTCTGTACCTACTTCCAAACACATTAAAACTCTGCCCTCTCGCGCTGGCCACTTCAGCCATGGGAAAAAGCTTTCAGCTATCTACACGATTAATGCCTCTCATCATCTTATACACTTCTATCATGTCATCTCTCACCCTCCGTCACTCCAGGGAGAAAAGGCCAAGTTCACTCAACCTATTCTCATAAGACATGTTCTCCAATCCAGGCAACTTGCTTGGAAATCTCCTCTGCTCTCTCTCTAGAGTATCCACATCCTTCCTGTAGTGAGGGAACCAGAAATGAACACAGTACAGTATTCCAAGCGGGGTCTAACTAAGGTCTTATATAGCTGTAACATTACCTCAAGGCTCTTGAACTCAATCCCATGGTTAATAATATCAACACACAATGTGCCTTCTTAACAACACTGTCAACTTGCTCAGCTTTGAATGTCCTATGGACAAGGATCCCAAGATCTCTCTAATCCTCCACACTGCCAAAAATCTTACCATTAATACTATATTCCATCTTCAATTTGACTTACCAAAATGAACCACTTCACACTTACTTGGGTTGAACACCATCTGCCACTTCTCAGCTCAGTTTTTCATCCTATCAAAGTCCCACTGCAGCCTGAGACAACCCTCCAGATTATCCACAACACTCTCAACATTTGTGTCATCAGCAAACTTACTAACCCATCCTTTACTTCTTCATGCTGGTCATTTATAAAAATCACAAAGAGTAGGCATCCCAGAACAGATTCCTGCGGAACACCACTGGTCACCAGCCTCCAAGCAGGATGAACCATTTACAACCACCCTTTGCATTAGAATGCACAGGGCAAGGTTTCCCTCGATCTCATGCCTTCTTAATTTCTGAATGAGCCTTGCATGGGGAACCTTATCAAATGCCTTACTGCAATCCATATACCGTAGATTCCGGATTTTAAGCCGCTACTTTTTTTCCCACATTTTGAACAGCTTTGAACTTTGCGGCCTTTAATACGGAGTGGCTAATACATGATTTTTTTTCATGCCGCCGAAAACATTTTGCCTCGTAACAGTAGACCAATAAAATTGATGAGTAGTTCACAGAGGTCCAATGAAATTGTACGATAAATCAAGCGCACTTTCACAATTAAATTATTGTAAATCAGTCATTTGTACTCACCCTCATCAACATGGAAAACACTCGAAGAAAAGCATTGTGCTGCCTTTATGGCAGTTATTTAGTTTATAATATTTTCGCTTAGTAATTCATTTTCTAGTTAAAGTTAGAAGAGTTTTAACTATATTTGTTTTCTGTACTACATCCCGGGATGCTATGACGTCACACCCGGTTTCGCCGCGTCTTGTGGGATACCAGTTTGCGATAAACGGGAAGGAGGGGGCATTAGACCCGAGCGAAACGCTGCTTTTAAATGCCGTTTGCGATAAACGGGAAGGAGGGGGGGGGAGCGGCGGAGCAAAAACGCTGCTTTTAAGTTAAAGGCGATCAATAACTTTTCCTGGTAGGCTGCAGTATATATATTTTTTACCAGTCGTTAGGAGATATTGGAATGTTGTTCAGTAAAGAAGTATGCGCAACGTATATTTAAAAGTAGCCGCGTTACGGGCACGGTTAGAAAAAAAGCATTTGCAATATGCATTTGTTTTTGTTACCATATGGATTTAATTAAAAGTTAAAAAATCCTCACGTGTAATATCTTTCTGTGTAAATATCTCATATTACAACGGGGGACACCTGCGGCCGAAAATCCGGTGCGGCCTAAAATCCGGTGCGGCCTGTACAAGTAAAAAATTGATTTTATTTCTAAAATTAGAGCCAGCGGCTTTTAATCAGGTGCGCTCTGTAGTCCGGAATCTACGGTACACTCTATCCACTGCTCTACCTTCACCCATGTGTTCATTAATATATATATATTTGTCTGGTTAATTTAAAATAAGTATTTTGAAAATCAGAAATAAAAAGTAGTGAGGTAGTGATCATGTCGATTTAGAAATCAGATGGCAGAGGGGAAGAAGCTGTTTCTAAATCACTGAGTGTGTGCCGTTAGGTTTCTGTACCACCTTCCTGATGGTAATTGTGTGAAGAGGACATGTCCTGGGTGGTGAGGATCCTTAATAATGGACACTAACTTCTTAAGGCACCACTCCTTGAAGATGTCTTGGATACAACGGAGACTAGTACCCATGATGGAGCTGACTAATTTTACAAGTTTCTGCAACTTACTTTGATCTTGTGCAGAAGCCGCCCCATTCCAGACGGTGTTGCAGCCAGGCAGAATGCTCTCCTCCATACATTTGTAGAAGTTTTCAAACCAAATCTGGTCAAACTCCTAATGAAATATAGCTGTTGTCGCGTCTTCTTTATAGATGTATTGATATGTTGCATCCAGGTTAGGTTGTAAGAGATGCAGGAACTTGAAATTTCTTACTCTCTCCACTTCTGATCCCTCTATGAGGATTGGTTTGTGTTCCCTCATCTTACCCTTCCTGAAGTCCACAATTGGTTTTGCTGACATTAAGTGCAAGGTTGTTGCTGTGACACCACTCTACTAGCTGATTATATCTCACTCCTGTATGCCTGTATGCCCTTTCATCACAATCAGAGATTGTATTAATGGTTGTATCATCAGCAAATTTACAGATGCAATTTGAGCTATACTGAGCACACAGTCATGGGTGTAGTGAGGGTAGAGCGGGGGGCTAAGCACACATTCCTGTGGTGTGACGGTGTTGATAATATGGTCTTCTGGCTAGGAAGTCAAAATCCAGTTGCATGAGGAGGTACAGAGGCTTAGGTTCTGCAGCTTTTCGATCAGGGATGTTGTGTCAAATTTCAAAGTAGATAAGTATATACTGTATATGTCATATACTACCCTCTGATTTCTTTTCCTGCTGACATTCACAGTAGTATAAGGAAATGCAATAGAATCAATGAAAAACTACACACAAGCAAAGACTGAAAGACAATATGCACAAGAAGACAAACTGCAAAAGCAAAATAAGTAAATAATACTGAGTCCCTTTCTCTCGATCACACTCGCTGCTCCCAGAGGAAGGTGCCTGCGTTCGATTGGTCTCTCTCCTTCTGGCTTGTTGCTGAAAGAATCCCAGGTCCTGGGCAAGGTTTAATCAATGCAACTTGTGTATTGGATTCAGTAGTTCATGATATGTGTTTCTGGTTTCTGGTCGCTGCTTCTTTGCTGCTATTTTAGTATGTAGCCTGCAGTCTATGAAAAATGCAGCACTTGGATTGAAACTGAACATTCCTAGACTGTTTCATTGACTTTGTGGTCTGATGGTTTATATTCTGTGTTTTTCACTGATTTCCTTTTGCTGTTTGCATGATTTGTTCTTTTCTTGTGGGATTTTATGTTTTCCTTTGAATGGTTTCCATGGGTTTCTTTGTTTCATGGCAAGTCTCAGGGTTGTATACCACATACATACTTATATAATCAATGTACTCTGTATCTTTGAATATGAGTTGTAGAGTCCTTGAAAGTAAACCTATTGGCTGTGAAATCAGTTCAGTGTTGTGGTTAGTGAAATTATCCAGGAGCCTGATGGGTGTAGGCTGTTCCTGAACCTGGTGATGGGGGACCTATAGCTCCTGTACCTCCTTCCCAATGGCAGCAGTGAGAAGAGAGCACGGCCTGGATGCTGCTTTCTTGTGGCATTACTCCTTGTAAATGTGCTCGATGGTGATTCAGTTCTGAAAAGTAATCCAATTCTGATGTGGGAGTTTATAGTTTGAAGGGAAAGTCAAATACTTTGCTGAAACACCCATTCTAAAATATCACTGCTTTTCAATAGAATGACAGGCAATGACAGGATAATAAAGGCTAAGCTGAAATACAGCCTTTTATAATTCAATTGTACCAACAAATTGAGATTTTAAGGAGATTAGTTGGCTACAAGACTTGACAAACCTGAAAGTGGTAGAGTTCTGAACTTTGCATTTTTCCTAAAGAATATTTCAATTATAATTATTTTGTAGTTCTTATCTCATCTTGTAGCTTGAAAATGTCCATCAGCAAAATCTTTTGGCTGCCATTCTATTATGAAGTCTCTAAAATAGTGATCTCTATGGACATTCTCTTTGACCTCCTTTTCAAAGTTCAAAGGTCAAAATAAATTTAATATTCTGGTATGTATCTGTCCCCATATACTACCCTGAAATTCATTTTCTTGTGGGCACTCACAGTACATACAAAGAAATACAATAGAAACGATCAGAAACTACGCTCAAACAAAAATGGACAAACAGCCGATTTGCAAATACAAACAAAGAAGGAGGAATACTGCATGGCAGCTTGTGAGTGTCAATCTGAATCTCTCTCTATACTTGTATACCAATGGACCATGAAACATAGCATGTTATTAATGCAATAAAGCAATTGTTCAGACCCCATTCTGCCTACAATGAAGCAGAGGTATCAAGATTGTTGTCTTAACACAGGAGAATAATTTCCCAAAGAAATCATTGAACACACTAAATAATGTTAAACTAACGGAAAAAATAGCCAGAACATACCATTCAAAGTAATGGTAAATCTGTTATCAAAGTACACATATGTTACAATATTCTACCTTGAGATTCATTTTCCTGCAGGCATTTATAGGAAAAGAACTTTATTTTATTTGTTATTTATTTAATGATGCTGTGCAGAGTAACCCTTTCCGCCCTTTGAGCTGTGCTGCCCCAGCACTGTCCCACAAACCCAATTAACCCTAACCTAATCACAGAACCACTTGCAATGTCCAATGAGCTTGCACGGTATGTCTTTGAACTGTGGGAGGAAACCAGAGGACCCAAGGAAAACCCACACTTTGCACGGGGCAGATGTACAGAGACTACTTACGGAACAGTGCTGGAATTGATCTCTGAACTCCAGGACACCCCGAACTGTAATAGTGTCACACTAAGCACTATGTTACAATGGTGCCCACTGAAAAACTCTACCTAAAGAAGAAACATTGTGCACATGTATAAAAATAGTACTGAGACGTGAGTTATAGAGTCCTTGAAAATGAGTCTTTAGACTGTGGAATCTGTTCAGAGTTGAGGTGAGTGAAGTTATCCTCATGAGTATAGAGCTACCCTTTTTCCCTAACTGTTCTGTTTATAGAGGCAATGGTTCAGTTATAATGTTTAGTAGGTTTTCCAGATGTTCATTGTCATTCTACCTTAAGTTTCCTGCTGGACAAAGCAACATCCTGTATTTAAATGGAGAAGGATTGTACAACACTTGTAGTAATTGGGAGCAGAACTTGACTTATAGGTCTCACCTAATTTAATATCAAAATAAGTAATGGCTTTAGCAGGACTTCTCTGCAATATAACCACATTATTAACACTTCAAGCAACAACACTCAATGCATTCCACACATGTTGGAATAAAATGAGACTCTTAAAGAATTTTATTGCACGAGACCAATGTACTGAACTGAACAGTTGTAAAACTTCACTTTTTTGATTTAGTAGAATAATTATGGGTTGTGGGTTATAAATCTGTCTTGATTTCAATGCAAAAAAAAAAATGGTGGAATGCAAAGCAGGTAAATTAGTCCTAAAAGCTGTTCTGCATCATTACATTGTTGAAGCTCCAGAAATGACAGTCCATTGTTTGAGATGATAGTTCAGTAATCCTGTTTCAAAATCATATTCCTGCAATCAGATCACAATTTCTCAATACTTTTAACTGATTATGGACTGCAGTGTGTTTTATATTATTTATTTTGCCTGCATATTGAATAGTGAAGAAAATCAATAATTTATAGTGCAGCTGAGGTCCAATAGTAAGATAGGAACAGTACAGGAATACTATATGTTCTTCTTCATGAAAAATGGACAAGAAGCGAGAAAGCCTTATGAATGTGAAGTAATTGAAGAATATCAATATGCAAAAACCCTGAAGGCTGCTGCCAAATTAATCAAAATCTGTTGGCTACAATAAAATAACCAAACGGGCAAAGCTTGGTGATTAATCAAAAATGGCAATGTTTTATATGTCCCATGACAGATTATTTCCAGATTTTCTTTTGATCATGAATTATGTGAGAATGAAACTTTTGCTGATCTCACACGGTAACGTCATTGGAAGACCCAATGCCTTGAAAGGTGGAATGGTGTAAAAATCAGTGTGCATCATTCATACTGTTTTTCAAAGGGTTCCAACTGCCTGAAGTTGAAGTGGGAGATTCAGAGGATTGCAATGGGAAATTTCAAGGATCCCAAAAATCTTTCTGTAGACATCTGGGGCTACTCAATAGTCAGGAAAGACGGACACAAACATCAATGTGGGTTATGTACAGACCTCAAAACACTGGCGATGATATCAAGGATAGTTTTAAACAGGAAGTTAGAGACACACTCAATAATGATAGAAGTACAGCTGTGACTATTCATGATTTTAATCTTCATATAGACGTGTCACACCAATTGGGTAATAATAAAGTAACAGGAGGAATTTCTGGAATGCACTTGTGTTTGCATTTGGACCAATCTATTAAAAACAATAAAGAAATGACTTTCTAGGCAGGGATTTTGTAAATGAAAATGGACTGTCTTATCAAGAAGCATCCCTTGATGGGAAAGATGGATTCGGAGCTGGCTATTGCGAAGAAGACAAAGGATAGTGGTTGAAGGGATTCGTACGAGCTGGAGGTCCATAATTAGTGATGTTCTGTAGGGATCTGTGCTGGGACCTCTGCTGTTTGTGATGTATATAAATGACCTGGATGAAAGTGTAGATGGGTGGGTCATTAAGTTTGCGGATGACACCAAGATTGGTGGAGTTGTGGATAGTGTAGAAGACTGGCAAAGAATGCAGCACGATATAGATCAGTTGCTGATATGGGCAGAAAAATGGCAGATGGTGTTTAACCCAGATAAATGTGAAGTGTTTCAGCTTGCTAGGGCAAATATAAGGGGATAGTACACTCTTAAGGGCAAGACCCTTAACAGTGTTGCTGAGCAGAGAGATCTTGGGCTTCAAATTCATAGCTGCATGAAAGTGGCTACACAGGTCGATAAGGTGATTAAGACTGCTAATGAAATGCTTGTTTTTATTAATTGAGGCATTGAGTTCAAAAGTCAAGAGGTTATGTTACAATTTTATAGAACTCTCATTAGGCTATCTGGAGTATTGCATACCATTCTGGTCGTCCCACCGTAGGAAGGCTGTTGAGGCTTTGGAAAGGGCATACGCTATCATGAGAGGTTGAATAAACTCAGGTTGTTTTCTTTGGACCGGTAAAGGCTGAGAGGAGACCTGAAAGAGGTTTATAAGATTATGAGAGGCATAGATAGAGTAGACTGGGAGTATCTTTTTCCAAGGGTAGAAATGTCTAATGTGTGCACTGAAGGTGAGAGGCAGTAGGTTCAAAGGGATGTGAGGGATAAGTTTTTTACTCAGAGAGTGGTGAATGCCTGGAATGTGCTGCCTGGTGTAATGGTAAAGGCAGGTACATTAGAGGCTTTTAAGAGATGTTTAGATAGGCACATGATTATGAAGAATATGGAGGGATATGGACATTGTGTAAGTAGGAGGGATTAGTTTTGGTGGGGTTTTCAATTTAATTTTTGGCTGATTTGGCACAACATTGTGGATTGAAGGACCTGTTCCTGTGCTGTACTGTTCCATTCTTCATTGAGATGGATAGTGAAAAAGTTGATTGTGAGGCATGTCTTCAATTTAAATAGAGGAAGCTATGGAGGACAGAGGTGCCAGTGGACAGTGAAAGACTGGGGAATGTTACTTACAGCAGCAAACGTTTAAAGAGTACTTGGCTGAATTATAATTGTTCAATCTTGTGTGGTGAAAAAAGATCCTTCTGTTCATTGGTCAGCTCACACACTGAGCAAAGACATTAACACTAATTTTTACTTTTATTTTTATTTAGAGCTACTGCATGATAACAGGCCCTTCTGGCTCAATGAACCCATGCTGCTGAATTAAACCCATGTGACCAATTACCCTATGAACATGCTTGTCTTTGGAATGTGGGAGGTAACTGGAGCATCCAGAGAAAATGCATGTGGTCACAGGGAGAACATACAGACAGTGGTGGGAATTGAACCTGGGTCGCCCACACTGTAATAGCTTTATGCTAACAGCTACGCTAGCATGCTGTCCCTCCTTTATTTTCGATCAGTTGCCTATTCAAAATGGTCGTTCAGTAAGTCCCAGCATAGACACAGATATTACGTGAATGAAGAGCAATTGGACAGGTTTACTCTAGGTTTTGCTGGTCTTCTCCGAGCTCCAAACTTGGGATCCTTCATTCTGAAATTGTTGTTCCTGGGCTAGTTGCTGATTCCAATGCTGAGCCGTCTTCATTTTTGCAATGAACGCATCATTTGAAATCTGAGCTCCCTCTAACATCACTGCAGACTTTATTATCTTTGTTCTCAGGAACAGCCTTGCCTCACCTCATTCTCACATTTACTTCAGAAGTTATCTGTGTCTCTTTATCGGCTGCACTTGACTTTTGGCTGTTGGTTTTAAAAAGCATCTTTTCATCTTTGTGACTGAGGAGTATGGAATATCTCCTAACACCACAATAGATTTGTGCTCATCTTCTCTTTACCTCTTCTTGCAGAAGTTCAGTAGCTAGCCTTGAGGCTATGACAAAAACTGGGAAGATGATTTAGTGGGTGAGAAGATGAACATGAAGATACAGAGATGCAACACTATGACTACAACAGGCTGAAGGAGTGAGTAGGTACACAGCAGATGAAGCATTATATGAATAATGCAAGTTTTCCACTTTGGTGGCAATACTAAGAAGATAGATCTGTCCTGGGACCAGCATGTTCAGCAAGTACCATTTCAAAGAAGGCACAGCACCACTTCTACTCTCTTAGAAGTTTGTACAGATTCAGCACATCATCTAAACCTTTGACAAACTTTTATAGATGCACGGTGGAGAGCAGCCTGGCTGGATACATTGTGGTTGCATTAGTCTGTGTGCAGCTTTTATATCGATTGTATTTCTTTGTTCTACTGTGAATGCCTGCAAGTAAATGGTATCATTGGGTAGCATATATATACTTCCATAATAAACTTATTGTGAACTTAGATTATTATTTGAATTCAACAGATTAAAAAGGGTGGAGGTGAACCATTTGCTGAAAGTAAGCATGTGAGTACAATAAGTTGGTGTGTGGTGCTGCAATTGTACTGGATCTTGGTGAGGCAGCACCACAAATATTATGCAATGTTTCAGTCACCTCGTCCAAGGAAAGCAGCTTTTGCTACGGAGGGATGGTTCACTATGCTGAATACTTTGCTGGCAGGACTGATGAATGGAGAGACACTGGGTCATTTAGGCTTGCTGTACATCCACTAGATCTTAGAAGAATGAGAGAGGACCTTAATAAAATCTGCAGCATTCTATCAGAACTGGATACACTAGATGCAGGAAGGATGTTCCAGATGACAGAGGAGCTGAAGACTACAAACCAAGTTATTAAATGTATTCAAGAAAGGAGATAATATGTTCTTAGGGGAAAGAGATCAAGCAATATTGCGATTAAGCTGGAACACGGCATTGAATGTCAAGCATCTTCATTCCATCTGCAAAAAGCGGGATTTCGATGGCTAACCATTTAAATTCCTGTCCCCATTCCCAATCCAATGTGTTGTTCCATGGCGTCCTTTACTATCACAAAAAGGCCACTGACAGGTTGGAGGAGCAACACCTCATATTTAATCTGCACTAATATTGATTTTTCTAACTTCTCGTAATTTCTTCCCATCCCCCACCTTTTTCCATTCCCTATTCTGGCGCCCCTCTTACCCCTCATCTTCTCTTCACCTGCCTATCACCCTTCCTCCTTCCCTTCCTCCCACAGTCTACTCTCCTCACATATCAGGTTCCGTCTTCTTCAGCCTTTTAACTTTTCCACCTATCACCTCCAGCTTCTCACTTCAATCCCCCCTCAGCTGGCTTCTCCTACCACATTGCAGCTTGTAATCCTTCCTCTCCCTCCACCTTCTTATTCTGGCTTCTTCCCATTACTGTTCCAGTCCTGATGAAGGGTCTTGGTCTGAAATGTTGACTCTCTATTCCTTTCCATAGATGCTGCCTGACCTGCTAAGTTGCTCCAGCACTTTGTGTGTGTTACAAAGAATGTGATGACTGGCCATGCTCTTATTAAATAATGGAACAGGCTTGACTGGTCAAATGGCCTATTTCTGCTCCAATTTGCCATTTTTCCTCAAGGCTAGCCCCGTACTGCAATCGGATTGGAGGAGCAAAAATTGTTGAGACCGGTTGCCTCAAATTGAACAGCATTCCACCTGCAACCTGTGTTTCTGTGCCATTCTTATAGATAGAAAAAGGACGCCTCGAAGTACTTTCTATTTTGTAAGAATGATGCAGTTGAAGCAAATGATTTGGAAGAAGTAGAGTTGGCGAAGTGTCATCTACCAGTGATAATTTTGAGATTATAGGAAATAGCCATGTCCTATGTACCACAGAGCCCTGTGTTGATTTCCTCTATCTCTAACTTCACATTGTGAATGTGGTGAATGCTTCATGTACACAAAATGCAGAATTCAAAACTTACAGTGAAATGAGACATTTGTATTAATAACCGACAGACCCAAAGGTGTGCTGGGGGCAGCGGGCAAGTGTGGCTGCACATTCTGGTGCCCATAATGCCCGGCAGAACAGCACTGAACACAGGAAGCAACCAAACAGGAACGGCAGATCAAGCCCCCGTTCCTCCCTCCCACTCACAGTACTCTAAGCCCAAGACAGTCTGTATTCTTCAGCTTCCAGCCTCCAGTGGACCTGGATACAGGCATTGTGCCTTTGACTTCCCCAGCAGACTCGCAGCCCTGGAGCACCGACCATCCGGCCTCAACATCCAACTTCCGTTTCTACTGAATCAGATGTGAGAATTCCGATTCACATGTTGCAGTATTCAGCTCTCCATTATTCCCTAGGCTATTCTATCAGAATGCAAAATTGAAGCAGGAGCCCTCCATTCTCACAAGTACCCCCCTCACCTTGACTCAGTTCCATTGCCATCTCAGACTGAGGGAGGAATTACAACAGGACTTTCTCCTTTGCTTGGGTAGTACATTGCTGAGTTCAATGCACATAGAACATCTGTCATGAGAGCAAAAACCTGCATTACTGAATGTTAATATAATGCAAATTCCTTCATTTACTCTCCTCCCAAACTGCTGCTATTTCCATATCTGTCCACTTCCCCGTCATTCTGATTTGCTGCCCTCCTCCCTCTCCAACTGTCCTTTCTGCTGAGAAACAATCATCTGTACAGTACTTCTATGAGTGTGTCACTGACTTCTTCAATCCTTTCTGAAGTGACCTTATGCCTGTTTGGCGACAGGCCATTGACTCTAAGCACATAAAACCCCCTCTCCTTCCTGGGATTTCTTGGTCTTTTGTCGGCGAGAGATGAAGAGAGAAGACGCAGATGGAGAGAATAGGTAGACCACTGGATGGAGTGGATTAGGAACAAGGGTCTGAAGGTCAGTGATGCTCGGAGGAGGTCGATGGGGGAACGACAGGATATATCCGTGAGCTCCAATGTGCACATTAGACTATTTCATTAAAAAGGGCCCATCTTCTTTTAATTTTCTTTACTAACCCTGTAGTCAGAGTAAGATTTATAAAGTTCAATTATTAAGTTGCATATGGTGCACTGTCTGATATTTTGCTGTTTGGATTTGTAACCAGGCAATACATCACACAGTATCCACACAAATGAGATTTTTCCAGTTTGGCTGGGCCAGACACTGCCTAGACAAACACATGCTGGCCAAGCCAGAGGGTTACATATATTATCCACAACATCATCAATCTTAATATCATCTGCAAACCCACCCATCTACATTTTCATCCAGGTCACATAGACATCACAAACAGCAGAGGTCCCAGCACAGATCTCTGTGGAACAGCACTAGTTACAGGCATCCAGCTAGAATAAGTCCTTTTGACCACTACCCCCTGTCTTCTATGGACAGGCCAATTCGGAATCCAAATAGCCAATTCACCATGGATCCCATGCAATTTCATCTTCTGGATGAGGCCCCCAAGAGGCATTTTATCAAAAACCTTCCTAAAATCCATGTAGACAACATCCACAGCCTTACCTTCATCAATCTCCCTCATCATCTCATTACAGCACTCAATCAAGTTAATTAGACATGACTTACACCACATAAAGCCATGCCGGCTCTCCCTAATTAGGTCATGTTTTCCAAATGTTCATCAATCCTATCCCTAATAATCTTCCCCAGTAACTTCCCTACCAATGACGTGAGACTCACCGGTTTATAGTTTCCAAGATTATTCCTGGTTCCCTTTGTGAATGATCAAACAACTTTGAACTACTTGCTAGTTCTCCAAGACTGCACCTGTGGCAAGAAAGGACACAAAGATGCTGACCAAGGCTCCAGCAATTTCTTCACTTGCCTCTCTCAGTAATCTAGGGTATATCCCATCAGGCCCTTCAGTTAATGATTTTTGAGAGACCAAAGATTACCTCCTCATTTATTTTGAAAAGCCCTAGCTTATTAATACTCTCAGCACTGATCTTCCTATCCTCCACATCCTTCTCCTTGGTAAATATTGATGCGAAGTCCTCATTAAAGACCTCACTACATCCTTTGTATGCAAGCAAATGTTCCCACCTTTATCCTTGAGTGGTCCTACCCTCTCCCTAGTTCTTCTTTTGCTCCTGATGTATGGATAGAATGCCTTAGGATTCCCTTTAATGTAATTAGCTGAGGACTTTTCATGGCTTGGCTTTCCTAATTCTTTTCTTGAATTCTTTTCTGGCTTCTTTATAATCCTTCAGGACTCTGTTTGATTCTAGCTTCCTTAGCTTTATCTTCTTGACTAAATTCATCACCTCTCTCGATATCCAAGGTTTCCCCTACCTTGCCATCCTTGCCTTTCCTTCTGACTGGAACAAACCTGTCCTGTACTCTTTGCAGTTGGTCTTTAAACACTCTCTACAATGTGGATGAAAACATGGCCAAAAACAACTGGTCCCAATTAACTTTCCCTAGTTCCTGCCTAATGCTCCTGTATTTGCCCTGCTCCAATTTAATACTTACCTGCAAGTTCCATACTTATCTTTATCTATAGATATCTTAAATCTTAAGGAGTTGTGGTCACTATTCCCTCACTGCTCACCCACTGGAAGGTCGGTCATCTGGCCAGGACCCAACACCAGATCCAGTACAGCCCCCGTTCTTGTTGAACTATCTACATATTGATTTAAGAAACCCTCTTGGAGGCACCTGACAAATTCTGCCCCATCTTAATTACTTGCATTAAGCTTATATTAAGGAATTTGAAGACCCCCCTGACAATAACCTTTTATACCTTTCCTTAATCTGTTTACATATCTGTTCCTCAATGTCCCGGTGGCTATTGGATGGTCTGTAGTACAATCTCATCAGAATGATTGCACCGTTCCTGTTTTTGACTTCTACCCATATAGACTCAGTGCATGAGCTCTCTAATATATCCCTTCTGAGTGATATTTACCCCGACTAGTGGTGCAACCCCCCCCCCCCCACTTCCCTCTATCATCTTTTCTAAAACATTAAAACACTGGAACATTGAGCACCAATTCCTGTCCCCCCTTAACCAAGTCTCTGTAATGGCAATAGCATCATAATTCCATGTACTGATCCATGCTGTAACTTTGTCACATTTACACATAATACTCCCAGCATTAAAATACACACTTCAAACTATCCATCCTATTGTATTCATTACTTTGCCCCTACCTGTTTTTACTGGTCCTGGCATCTACCTTCCTCCACATCTCTCCACGTTCTAACCTCATGCTTCGGTTCCCATCCTCCTGCCAAACTAGATTAAATCCTCCCGAGTAGCACTAACAAACCTCCCAGCCAGGATTTTGGTTCCCTTGCAGTTTAGGTGGAAGCCATCTCTCTTTACAGGTCATCCCTGCCTCAGAAGAGGTTCCAATACTCCAAGAACCTGAAACCCTATCCTCAGCAACTCATTCATCCATACTATCATCCTAATCCTGACTACATGTTGTATCGGGGTTTTGCTCTTTAGCCTCTTTCCAAACTCTTTATACTTCTTCCTCCCTGCTACCTATGTCATTACTGCTAAAGTGCACCACAACCTCTGGCTGCTTACCCTCCCGTTTGAGAATATTCAGCAGCTCCTCTGAGACATCCTAGATCCTAACACTCGTGAGACAACAATCATCCTGGTATCCCTTTCTCAGCCACAGAATCTCCTGTGCATCCCTCTAAATGTTAAACCTCCTATCACTATCACTCTGCCTGATGTTACCCTTACCTTCTGAGCCTCAGAGCTGGTCCCAGTGCCAGCAGCCTGGCAGCTGTTGTGCCCTGATAGATTATGCACACATAAAAAAAATTGGGAGATGTTCCAAGTAGTGTAAAATAGAAATTAGAAAAATAGAGAAATGTGCGCATTCACATATGGACAAATGTTTGTGGATAAAATCAAAAGTAATTAAAACATTTTGGTGGCAGTCTCAAGTTTGCTCAAATGGTGGCTAATGGCGATATTCACTTCTTGTGTAATGCCATACTGTTGGCCTCGGGGGGCCTTTGCAGAAATTTATTTCTTGGTAACTGAGTTGACCACACCAACAGCCACTGTCTGCCTTATACCATGGACAGTGAAGTGAGGCCTGGTGTTCATGGTTCCAGTATTGACGAGTCCTGAGATCGACACCGAAGATGAAGCCTGATGTTTGATCAGAAGTCTGGAATTTGAAGCCTGATAGCCAAGGCCCTGTGTCTGTGAGTCCACTGTGGAAGTTGGAGGCCGGTGTCTGAGAGTAAATGAGTCCATTGGAGACTGGAGGCCTGGCCTGCCCCGGGGTTGGAGAAATCTGTGTGCGGGAATTGGTGGGTGGGAGGAAAGAGGCTTGTTTTGTTGCTGTTGTTCTGCCAAACATTGTGAGCTCGTTCTGCTGCTGCCGTAGCGTGTGATGATGCTTGCAGGCTGCCCCCAGCATATCCTCACTTTGGGTTGGTCATTAATGGAAATGACGCATTTCATCATATGCCTCAGTGTACATGTGGTAAATAGAACATTAGACATAGAACATTACATCACAGTACGGGCCCTTTGCCCTACAATGTTGTGCTGACCTTTTAACCTACTCTACGATCAATCTAACCCTTTTCTCCTACATAGCCCTCCAGTTTTCTATCTTCCATGTGACTAAGAGTTTCTGATCTGAAATTCCCCTAATGTCTCTGCCTCTACCACCATCCCTGGCAGGGCATTCCACACACCCACCACTCACTGTGCTAAAAACATACCTCCGACATCCACCCTAAACTTTGTTCCAATCACCTGGCAGGGTGTTCCACACACTTACCACCGTGTGTAAAAAAACTTACCTTTGGCATGCACCCACCTCTCCCCCATATTTTATTCCAATTACCTTATAATTATGCTTCCTTGTACTAGCCATTTCTTCCCTGGGAAATATAAATAAATAAATAACTCTGAGTCTGAATCTCACTGCTGCTATTTTTAACAGGGCTGGAATACAAAGGGGAAGAAGGTATACTTCAATTATGCAAGTAATCAGTCAGGAACAGCTTCTCCACTCCCCCACCCCCCCCCACCGCCATCCGATTTCTGAATGGATATTGAACCCACGAACACCACCTCACTACTTCTTTTATTTTTATTTCTGCACTACTTATTTAATCTACCTTTAATTAATT
The DNA here is from genome assembly GCF_048418815.1 of Hemitrygon akajei. Classification (NCBI taxonomy): domain Eukaryota; kingdom Metazoa; phylum Chordata; class Chondrichthyes; order Myliobatiformes; family Dasyatidae; genus Hemitrygon; species Hemitrygon akajei. Next base: position 134,446,872 of record NC_133124.1, on the reverse strand, counting down.
TACAGTAATACATGTTTTTCAATGTATTATGCATTACATTGTGCTGTTGCCACAAAGCCAACAAATTCCATGACATGTGGACGGCGGTGACATTAAACCTCATTCTGATTCTGATTCTGAGTTAGCCATGTAAACAATACCATTGCAAAACTATTCCTCCCTGAGCCATCTGCAGAGCAGAATAATTAAATGAAGATGTTCTGGGAATCAGAATCAGGTTTACTATCCCTGGTGTATGTCGGGAAATGTGTTGTTATGCGGCAGCAGTACATTGCAATACATAATAATAAAAACTATAAATTACATTAAGAAGTAAATATAAAAAAAGTTAAATTAAATAATGCTCTCTACGGTACTTCTGTAGAAATTTGTAATTGTATTTGGTGACCCACCAAATCTCCTCAAACTTCTAATGAAATATAGACACTGTCATGCCTTCTTTGTAGCTGCATCGATATGTTGAGCCCAGGATAGATCGTTAGAGATGTTGCCACCCAGGAACATGAACTTGCTCACCCTTTCTAGTTTGATTCCTCTATGAGGACTGGTGTGTGCTCCCTTATCCTACCCTTTCTGAAGCCCATAATCAATTCTTTGGTCTTAAGGACATTCAGTGCAAGGTTGTTGCTGCAACACTACTTAACCAGCTGATCTATCTTGCCCTTATACACCTTCTCGTCACCAGCTGAAATTCTGCTGACAATAGTTGTGTTGTCAGCAAATTTATAGACGGTATCTGAGCTGTAACTAGCTGTGCATTCATGGGTGTAATGAGAGTAGAGATTTCCAATCCGCACTGACTGTGGCCTTCCAGCGAGGACGTCAAGGATCCAGTTGCAGAAGGAAGTACAGATTTTGGAGCTTTTTGATCAGAACTTTAAGAATGATTGTGTTAAATGCTGAAATGTACTCAATGAACAGCAGCCTGATGTAAGTATTCGTATTGGTTATTCTGTGGCGAAACACTTCTGATCAATTGTGGAGCTCAATTGAAGAACTTACAAGTAAATAACTATCCTTTACAATTAAAGAAGCCTGCCTGATAAGAAAATTGTACTCTTGCTTACCCAGTCCTGGTTGTTAATTGTCATGGGGTCTCGGTCTAAGATAAAGCCAGAAAAGAGGAAAGGAAACAGATGTATTTTGTTATCCAGTCCTTGGATGCATGACAGCTTGAATGATTGATTTCAGAATCATAAGCTTCTGGACAGGGGTATGAACAAACAAAACTTTAAGAAGATTGGAAGAAAAATCACTTAAAAGAAGGGCTGTTTGAGATATTGGTAGTAGGAACTCGAGAACAACCATTGTAATAAGGGGGGGGGGGGTCTTAAGTTCAGAACTCAGAGAAGACCTGCTGGACTGAAAGAGACAAGTTTTATCTCACACCAGTGTTATTTAAGCTGTGAGTCGTGTGATATAATATAAGAAGTGATCATTTGGAATGGTAAATTAAATACAAAGTTGTTGAATGTATGCACGTTTAGGTAAACTGAGTGGTATAAAGTTTAAGTTGTACTAAACCTTGGTTTCGAAACATCAGCTGGTACCCTACAAAGGCAGAATGGTCAGCAATTTCATGATATTTTTCAACAACAAAGATGATTGTTCCCCCTCTGCCTGTTTCCTAATTTTTAAAAATTTTATATCAAATGATGGAAAGGAAAGCTTGGGTAGGACACAAGAATTATTATATTTATCTTGGCAATTACATAGTTGGCGATTTCTACAGCTCAACAGAGAAACATTGAAATTTTTATATCAAAATAAACTTTACTCAAAATAAAAGATGTTTACATTCACAGTCAACGCTTTCAGTAGAGTTCTATTATATTCCGTAAAGCCAGTAGGACCATTGCCACTCATGGGGTCCCCTCAGGTAGTACACTATTACAATAATTGAAGGACTTCCTATCCTGACCCCTCCCTCTCCAGTAGCAGAGGAACCCTATTCTGTGAACATAGACAACAGAAGAGGCAGCAATTTATGCCTCACTGTCTCTACAAGAGCAAGCCATTCCTTGCCCACTGCTTGACTCAAACTTGACTGGCTTGAAAACTTTTCTCCGGTATAGATTTATCTAATTCCCTCTCGAAGGCCACATTGGAAACTGCCTCCACCACACCAGCAGACCTTGTATTCCATATTCCTTAGAGAATTTGTTGCAAAGATTCAGTTGGGAGAAGTGCGCAGACACAGTAGCTTGTCATTGTGCAAGGCTGCTGAGAAGATTTAGAAAGCGAGGGGTTTCTTTCAGCGGGAAATATGATTGGGAGAAGTGGGCGGGCGCAGTAGCTCGGCATTGGGCAAGACCGCTGAGAAAGGTCTGGGACAAAAGGGAGTCACTGCCTAACAGAGTGGTCATCAGAGTAGCGTGAAGCAGAGTAGTAGGGCTTTGGTTCATCAGGGCTTGGTGAGTATGGGCCTAAGTGACATAAGGAGGTAAGTTTCTTTTATAACCCTTTTTTCCTCTAACTTGAGAACAGTGGACATGACTGCAAGGCCAGTTTTCTGAAAATCTAGTTAAGAAGAAAAGAAAAGCTTACGAAAGGTTCAGGTAACTAGGTACAGACAGAGTTCTAGAAAATTATAAGAGTGCTAGGAAGGAGGTTAAGAATGAAATTAGGAGAGCTAGAAGCAGTCATGAGAAAGGCCTTGGCGAGTAGGATTAAGGAAAACCCCAAGGCATTCTACAAGTATGTGAAAAGCAAGAGGATGAGCTGTGTGAGAGTAGGACCAATCAGGCGTGACGGTGGAAAAATGTGTATGGAACTGGAGGAGGTAGCAGAGGTACTTAATGAATATTTTGCTTCAGTATTCACCAGAGAAAAGGAGCTTGGCAATTGTGGGATGACTTATAACAGACCAAAATGCTTGAGCATATAGGCGTTAAGAAAGAGGATGTGCTGGAGCTTTTGAAAAGCATCAAGTTAGGTGCATCACTAGGCTGAGAAGTGGCAGATGGAGTTCAACCCAGATAAGTGTGAAGTGGTTCATTTTGGTAGGTCAAATTTGAAGACAGAATATTGTATTAATGGTCAAACTCTTGGCAATGTGGAGGACCAGAGAGATCTTCGGGTGTGGGACACTCAAAGCTGCTGCGCAGGTTGACAGTGTTGTTACAAAGGCATATAGTGTATTGGCCTTCATCAACTGTGGGACTGAGTTCAAGAGCTGTGAGGTAATGTTACAGTTATATAGGACCTTGGTCAGACCCCATGTATGCAGTTTTGGTCACCTCACTACAGGAAGGATGTGGAAACCATAGAAAGAGTGTAGAGGAAATTTACAAGGATGTTGCCTGGATTGGAGCGTGCACCTTATGAGAATAGGTTGAGTATATTTGGCCTTTTCTCCTTGGAGTGGTGGAGGATGAGAGATGACCTGATAGAGGTGTATAAGATGATTAGAGGTGCTGATCGTGTGGATAACCAAAGGCTTTTTTCCAAGGCTGAAATGGCTAATACAAGGGGGCATAGTTTTAAGGTGCTTGGAAGTAGGAACAGAAGGGATGTCAGGGCTAAGTTTTTCACACAGAGAGTGGTGAGTGCATGGAACACACTGCCGGCCGTGGTAGTGGAAGTGGATACAGTTTTAAGAGACTGCTGGATAGGTACATAGAGCTTAGAAAAATAGAGAGCTATGTGGTAGAGTAATTCTAGGCAGTTTCTACAGTAGGATACATGGCCAGCACAACATTGTGGGCTTAAGGGCCTGTAATGTGCTGTAGATTTCTATGTTTTATGTTCTCGAAGACAGGAAATGCAAAGTCCAGAAATTAGAGTTTCCTTATTATAATCCAGGCTAAGGTCTTTCCTTAGTCCCCATGGAGAAGTTACAAATCTGTTACTAATATACAGTATGTGGTTTAGATATATCCTGCATTCATTTCAATTCTTGGTTGCTATGCTATTGTTCAGGCTCGTATGTCCCTAATAAAAGATCCTAAATATGTATCAGAATTTTTTTTTTCACTCAGTGTGCTTTATCGTTACAATTATATCCTTGAGCAATTACCCACTGGTTTGTCAATCACAGACCTGACAGTCATCTGGAGCTGGGTGGAGGCATATAACACAGTGTTTCTTTTCTCCTGATTGTAAAGGTGCTAAATGAGGTAAAAGACAAACAATTCCTTAGAAGGTACGAGCATGCAATACATCACAGCTGATATTCAAAATGGGAAGGAGATAAACATGATTAGCAGATGGTGTTATTTTAAGACCGGAATGCAAGCACTTGGAGTAAAAGTTCCATGACTGCTCTCTCTCCAGGTGCCCGAGGCAGCAATTGGAAAATTGCACACTAGCAGACTATGCGGCCGTAAGACATCGGAGCAGAATTAGACCATTCCAACAATTGAGTCTGCTCTGCCATTCCATCAGGGCTGATTTATTATCCCTCTTAACCCTATTATCCTGTCTTCTCCCTGTAACCTTTGACACCCTTACTAATAAAGGATCTTTTATGTTCTGCTTTAAATATGCTCAATGACTTGGCCTCCACAGCCATCTGTGGCAATTAATTCCACAGATTCACCATTGGCTGGTGAAAGAAATCCCTCCTCCTCTCTGTTCTGAATGCATGTCTCTCTATTCTGAGAGTGTGCCCTCTGGTCCTAGACTCCCCCAACCACTCCACATCAACCCTATCCAGGCCATTTGACATTCGATAGGTTTCAATGAGATCCCACCCTCATTCTTCTAAATTCCAGTGAGTACAGGCCCAGAGCCATCAAATGTTCCTTGTATGTTAACCCTTTCATTCCCAGAATCATTTCCGTGAGCCTTCTCCAGACCTTCTGCAATGCCAGCACATCTTTTCTTCGATAAGGGGCACAAAGCTGCTTCCAATACTCTAAGTGTAGTCTGACCAATGCCTAATAAAGCCTCAGCATTACATCTAGTATTCTATTCCTCTCGAAATGAATGCTAACATTGCATTTGCCTTCCTTGTCACCAACTCAACCTGCAAGTCAACCTTTAGGAAATCCTGCACAAGGACTTCCCAAGTCCCTCGGCCCTTTTGATTTTGGATTTTTTCCCCCATTTAGGAAATAGTCTACGCTTTTATTCCTTCTACCAAAGTGCATGACCATACACTTCCCCACACTATATTGCATCTGCCTCATCTTTGCCCATTCTCCTAATCTGTCCAAGTCCTTCTGCAGACTCCCTGCTTCCTCAACACGACCTGCCCCTCCATCTATCTTTGCATGGTCAGCAAACTTGGCTACAAAGCTTTCAAGTCCATCATCCAAATCATCTACATACGAGGGGTGATTGATAAGTTTGTGGCCTAAGGTAGAAGGAGTCAATTTTAGAAAACCTAGCACATTTATTTTTCGACATAGTCCCCTCCTACATTTACACACTTAGTCCAGCGGTTGTGGAGCATACGGACTTTGGACCTCCAGAAAGTGTCCACAGCATGGGTGATTGATGAGTTCGTGGCCCAAGGTAGAAGGAGATGAGTTACGCAGCTCTCGTTACATGTACATACAGTTCAACTCTTTGAGTGATTATGCAGAAAGTTTGAAGTTAATAACTCATCAGAGGTTATTGATAAGTTTGTGTCCTAAGGTAGAAAGAGATTCAATTTTGGTCAACTTCTTTCTCATGCCTCTGTAATTTCCTTTACTTGGCTGTAATGCTGATACATATGACTTTAGCTTCTTCCTCTCAAACAACAGGGTAAATTTAATTATATTATGATTACTGAATCCTCAGGGTGCCTTTACCTTAAGCTCCCTAATCAAATATGGTTCATCATATAACACCCAATCCAGAATTGACTTTTCCCAAGTGGGGTCAACCACAAGCTTCTCTACAAAACCATCTCAAAAGCATTCTACAAATTCCCTCTCTTTGGATCTATGAACAACATGATTTTTCCAATCTACCAGAATATTGAATTCTCACATAGCTATTGTAACATTACCCTTTTTACATGCCTTTTCTATCTCCCATTATAGTTTGTACCCCATATCCTGGCTACTGTTACGGAAGTCTGTATGTAACTCCTATTATGGCCTTTTTACCCTACCCACAGGAATTCTACATCTTCCAATCCTATGTCACTTCATTATAAAGATTTGATTTCATTTTTAACAAACAGAGCCACCCCACTCCTTCTGCCTAACTGCCTGTTCTTTCAGTACAATATGTAGCCTTCGATATTTAGCTCCCAACTATGATTTTCTTTCAGCCACCACTCAGTAATGCCCACAATGTCATTCTAACTTTGCTACAAGAGTATCCACCTTATTCCCTACTCAGTGTAAATTCAAATATAAAACTTCATTCCTGTATTCATCACCCTTTTTGATTTTGCCCAATGTTACACTTCAAACCATCTCACTGACAGCAATTTCTCCCTATCATCTGCTTGTCTTTCCTCACAACCTCACGACACACGGCATTTACTTGTATACAATGACCACATCTTCAGCTCTATCATTCAGTTCCCATGCCCCTGCCAAATTAGTTTAAATCCTCCCCAATAACTCCAGCATACTTGCCTGCAATGATACTGGTTCCTCTTGAGTTCAAGTGTAAGCTATCCTTTTTGTATAGATCATATCTTCCCCAGAAGAGATCCAAATGATCCAAAAATCTAAACGCTGTCCCCTGCACCAATTCCTCAGCTATGCATCTATCTGCCAAATTATCCTATTCTCACCCTCATGGCATGTGGCCAGTAATTATTCAGATTCAGATTCAGAATCAGTTTATTGTCATTTAGAAACCACAAATGCACTGCAGTTAAAAAATGAGACAACGTTCCTCCAGAATGATATCATAAAAGTATATGACAAAACAGACTACACCAGAAAATCCACATAACGTTTGGCAATCCCCAATCCAGAGTCCGGAGAGGCTGCTGCGTATTACCATCTTAGCACATTCCCCCGGAAAGGAGCGCCAAATCCACCAGACAAAACAAGACCAAAAACTAAAGCTACAAGACCTGCACAAAACCACATAGTAACAACATATAGTTACAACAGTGCAAACAATAGCATAATTGATAAAAAAAAAACAGACATGGGTACAATAAAAATAGTCCAAAGATGTTAAAAGACTATAAGTTTGAAAGAAACCATCACACAGTTTCCACAAGTCCTCAGGGTCCCGATTGACTCATCATCCCACGCCAGCGGCAGAAGGGAATACCCCCACTATGGACTTCCACGGCGCCACCCGACTCAGCCTCGCAGACGCAGCACACAATGAAAGTTCCGTCAAACCCAGCCTCGCAGACACAACACACAGTGAAAGCGCTCTGACCGCAGTGGACTCCGAGTCCGTTGAACCTCCAAGCCCCTGACCATCCCCTCCGGCACAGCTTCTCCAAGCACCATCCTCTGCCGAGTGTATTAAGACACTTGTGCCAACGGCCACTGGCAATGTGACCTCGAGGACTGGGGGCCTGGGGGCCTGTTCTTCCCAGCAGAAACCCGGACCTCACAGCAGCAGCAGCAACGAAGAAGGTCTTCCTGGAGATTTCCAGATGTTCGTCCGAGCTCCCATGTCCGTTCTTCATCTGATTATGATTGCGCAAGGCACCCCGCTTAACAAATAACAGATAATCAGCTCTGGAGTGACCACTGCAAGCTGCATCATGCTGCCATCTTTCCAGCTTTCTACCTAACTCCCTATATTCTCTCTTCAGGACCTTCTCCCTTTTCCTACGTATGTCGTTGGTAACCCTACGTACCACGGCTTCTGGCTGTTCACCCTCCCTCTTTAGAATTCTGTGGACCTGATCCAAGTCATTCCTAACGCTGGCACCTAGGAAGCAACATACCATCCAGCTGTCTCCATCATGTTCACAGAATTTCCTGTCTGTTCCTCTAACCATGGAATTATCTGTCACTACTGTACTCCTCTTCTCCCCCATTGCTAGAGACCTGGTCACTGTGGCTTCCTCCCGGTAGGTCATTCCCACCACCACCACCCCTCAATAGCATTCTAAACAGTGTACTTTTTATTGAGGGGAACGGACACAGGGCTACTCTGCACTGACTGCCTGGTCCCTTTTCCTCTCATGACAGTCTCCCAGGTACCTGCCTCCTGCAACTTAAGGGTGAATACCTCTTTGTAGTTCCTATCACCTCCTCATTCTCCTGTATGAGTTGAAGATCATTAGACTGCGTGGAATCTAAGGAACTGCAGCTCAACGTGCTTCACTTTAATGTAGTTAGCAAGGAGACAGAGTTCCTACATCTCACACAAAGAACATACCCCTTACCAATGTTACCACACTAACTATGTACTAATAGACAAAGAAAGAGAAAAATAATGTTGAAAACTTACTCAGAGCCTCCACCTGTTCTCGCCTAAGCCTGGTGAGCCAAAGCCTGACCACTCTGACCCTGGCCCACTTCAACAGTGGCCACTCCCTCAGTAGCAGCTCCACCTAAACCTCGCTTCTTTTTATTGGCTCAAATAAAATTCACTCCCAATAAAACTTGTTTTTAAATTGTCCCTGCTCTGCTCAGATTTCCTCTCTCACTCACTGTTTCAGAGTACTATTTGTGTTATATGATTTTTTTTAAATGAAAAGAAAATAGTTGACTATGAATGCGTGCAGATCATTGACACGTACACTCAGTGGCCACTATATTAGGCACAGGAGTGGATCTCGGTGCGGTCTTCTGCTGCTGTAGGCCATCCATTTCAAGGTTAGATGTGTTGTGCATTCAGAGATGCTCCCCTGCACACCTCTGTTGTATTTTATAGTATTTTGAGTTACTGTCACCTTTCTGTCAACTTGAAAGTCTGCATTAAACTCTGCTCTCTCTCCTTAATAAGGTGTATTCACCCACAGGACTGCCACTCACTGAATGCTTTTTGTTTCCACACTATTCTCTGAAACAGCGGAGACTGTTGTGCATGAAAATCCCAGGAGATCAGTAGATTCTGAGATACTGCAATCACCTCGTCTGTACCTACAAACATTCAGGATCAGATTTATCATCACTGGCATGTGACAAGAAATTTGTTAACTTAACAGGAGTAGTTTAATGCAATGCATAATCTAGCAGAGAGAGAGAAATAAATAAATAAAATCAAACATAATAAAAAATTAACAAGTAAATCAATTATATATAGAACCATAGACCACTACAGTACAGTACAGGCCCTTCAGCCCTCCATGTTGTGCTGACCTATATAATCCTTAAAAAAAAGTACTAAACCCACACTACCCCATAACCCTCTATTTTTCTTTCATCCATGTGCCTGTCCAAGAGGCTTTTAAATACCCCTAATGTTTTAGCCTCCACCATCCCTGGCAAGTCATTCCACAACCCTCTGTGTAAAAAACTTACCCCTGATGTCTCCCCTAAACTTCCCTCCCTGACCTTTGTACATATGCCCTCTGGTGTTTGCTACTGGTGCCCTGGGAAACAGGTACTGGCTATCCACCCTACCTATGCCTCTCATAATCTTGTAGACCTCTATCAAGTCCCCTCTCATCCTTCTATGCTCCAAAGAGAAAAGTCCCAGTTCTGCTAACGTTGCCTCATTGGACTTGTTTTCCAATCCAGGCAACATCCTGGTAAATCTCCTCTTCACCCTCTCCATAGCTTCCACATCCTTCCTATAATGAGGTGACCAGAATTGAACACAATACTCTAAGTGTGGTCTCACCAGAGATTTGTAGAGTTGCAACATGACCTCTCTGCTCTTGAACTCAATCCCCCTGTTAATGAAGCCTAGCATCCCATAGGGCTTCTTAACTACCCTATCAACCTGTGCAGCAACCTTGAGGGATGTATGGATTTGAACCCCAAGGTCCCTTTGTTCAGCCACACTCTTTAATTAGTTATGGTTTTATATTGCTATATTTCTACACTATTCTTGGTTGGTGCGACTGTAACGAAACCCAATTTCCCTCGGGATCAATAAAGTATGTTTGTCTGTCTCTTAAGTAACTGACCATTAATCCTGTACTCAGTCTTCTGGTTTGTCCTTCCAAAATGCATCACTTCACACTTGTCCGGATTGAACTCCATCTGCCATTTTTCTGCCCAACTCTGCAGCCTGTCTATATCCTCTTGTAACCTTCAACCACCTACAGCTCCATCCACAACTCCTCCAATCTTCATGTCATCCGCAAACTTACACACCCATCCTTCTGCCTCTACATCCAGGTCATTTATAAAAATCACAAATAGCAGGGGTCCCAGGACAGATCCCTGTGGCACTCCACTAGTCGCCGACCTCCAGGCAGAATACTTTCCTTCCACAACTACCCTCTGCTTTCTTCCTTTAAGCCAATTTTTTTTTTATCCAAACAGCCAAGGTTTCACTTATCCCATGCCTCATGACTTTCTGGATGAGTCTCTCATGAGGGACCTTGTCAAATGCCTTGCTAAAGTCCATGTAGACCACATCCACTGCCCTACCCTCAACAGTTTCTTTTGTTACCTCTTCAAAAAACTCAATCAGGCTCGTGAGGCACGATCTTCCCTTCACAAAGCTATGTTGACTATCCATGAGTAGACTGTACTTCTCCAAATGCTCATAGATCCTATCCTTAAGAATCCTTTCCAGTAGTTTGCATACCACTGACGTAAGACTCACTGGTAAGTTCCCAGGTTTCTCCCTGTTACCTTTTTTAAACAAGGGAACTACATTTGCCATTCTCCAGTCCTCCGGCACTTCCCCTGCAGCCAAAGAGGATTCAAAGATCATGGCCAATGCTCCTGCGATCTCTTCTCTCAATTCCCACAACAACCTGGGGTGTATCATATCTGGCCCTGGAGATTTATCAATCTTAATGTTTTTAAGAAGATCCAGCACTTCTTCTTCTGTAATCTCCACATTGTCCAGCACTCAGGCCTGCTCTACTTTGACCTAATCCTAATCAAGATCCTTTTCACCTGTGAATACTGAAGCAAAGTATTCATTAAGGACCTACCCAACCTCTTCCGCCTCCAGGCACATGTTGCCTTCTTTATCCTTTAGCGGTCCCACCTTCGTTCTCGTCATCCTCCTATTCTTCACATACGCATAGAACACCTTGGGGTTCTCCTTAATCCTACATGCCAAGGCCTTCTCATGCCCCCTTCAAGCTCTCCTAAGTCCTTTCTTTAGCTCCTTCCTGGCTACCCTATATTTCTCATGAGCCCCTCCTACTTCCTGCTTCTTATATCTAACATACGCTTCCTTTTTCCTCTTGATGAGTTGCCTCACATGTTTCGTCAGCTACGGTTCCCTTCTCCTACCATTTTTTCCTTGCCTCAGTGAGACAAACCTACCCTGAACCCAGCTCAAGTGGTCCCTAAACTTCTCCCACATTACTTCTGTGCTTTCCCCTTTGAACATCTGTTTCCAATTTACTCTCGCTAGTTCCTGCCTCATCCCTTCATAGTTAGCCCTTCCCCAGTTAAGCACTTTACCATTTCATCTGATTTTATCCCTTTCCATAGCTATGCTGAAGCTAAGGGAGTTCTGGTCACTCTCACCAAAATACTCCCCCACCAAGAGGTCTGTCACCTGACCAGGTTCATTACCCAGAACTAGATCCAGTGTAGCCTCTCCTCTCATCGGCCGGTCCACATACTGTGTCAGGAATCCTTCTTGAACACATCTGACAAATTCAGCCCCATCTATCCCCCTTGCACTCAGGAGGTACCAGTCAATATGAGGGAAGTTGAAATCACCCATAACTATTACCCTGTATTTTGTGCACCATTCTAAAATCTACCTGCTTATCTGCTCCTCGGTGTCCTGAGGGCTCTTTGAGGGCCTATAGATGACTCCCAGCACAGTGATTGATCCCTTCCTATTTCTGACTTCCACATAGACTGACTCTGTGGACACTCCTTCTGCAGCGTCCTCCCTTTCTATAGCTGTGATACTATCCCTGACCAGCAATGCTACTCCCCCCCCCCCCTTTTCTACCCCCCATCCTATTCCTTTTAAAATACCGGAACCCCGGGACCTGCATCATCTAATCCTGCCCTTCCTCCAACCGAGTTTCAGTAACGGCCACAACATCATAGTTCCACGTACTAATCCATGCTCTAAGTTCATCATCCTTGTTCCTAATACTCCTAGCATTGAAATAGACACATTTCAACCCCTTTAACTGGCTACAATTATGTTCTGTCCCCTGCCTCTCCTTCCTCATCAACTCAGAACTCTTAGCATCATGCCCTTGTCCTTCTACCTTAATCCCTGCACTCACATTCTGCTTATATTGCATAGATTTTTAAATGTTCAAAAACAGAAATACTGTATATTAAAAAAAGTGAGATAGTGTTCAAAACTTCAATGTCCATTTAGGAATCGGATGGCAGAGGGGAAGAAGCTGTTCCTGAACTGCTGAGTGTGTGCCTTCAGGCTTCTGTACCTCCTACCCGATGGTAACAGTGAGAAAAGGGCATGCCCTGGGTGCTGGAAGTCCTTAATAATGGATGTTGCCTTTCTGAGACACTGCTCCCTAAAGATGTCCTGGGTACTTTGTAGGCTACTGCCCAAGATGGAGCCGACTAGATTTACAACATTCTACAGCTTCTGTTGGTTCTGTGCAGTAGCCCCTCCAGACCAGACAGTGATGCAGCCTGTCAGAATGCTCTCCATGGTACAACTATAGAAGTTTTTGAGTGTATTTGTTGACATGCCAAAACTCTTCAAACTCCTAATAAAGTATAGCGCTGTCTTGTCTTCTTTATGACTACATCGATATGTTGAGACCAGGTTGGATCCTCAGAGACCTTGACGCACAGGAAATTGAAATTGCTCACTCTCCACTCTAATCCCTCTATGAGGATTGGTATGTGCTCCTTCATCTTACCCTTCTTGAAGTCCACAATCAGCTTTCGTCTTACTGACGTTGAGTGCCAGGTTGTTGCTGCGGCACCATTCCACCAGTTGACATATCTCACTCCTGTACGCCCTCTCGTCACCACCTGAGATTCTACCAACAATGGCTGTGTCGTCAGCAAATTTATAGATGGTATTTGAGCTGTGCCTAGCCACACAGTCATGTGTATATAGAGAGTAGAGCAGTGGGCTAAGCACACACCCCTTGGTGCTCCAGTATTGATGGTCAGTGAGGAGGAAATGTTATCACCAATCCACACAGATTGTGGTTAGGAAGTCGAGGATCCAATTGCAGAGGGAGGTACAGAGGCCCAGATTCTGCAACAACTCGATCAGGATTGGGGGAGTAATGGTATTAAATGCTGAGCTACAGTCAAAGACACTTTAGATCACATTTCTTCCCCATTCTGATGTTTGATCTGAACAACAATTGAACCTCTTGACCATGTCTGCATGCTTTTATGTATTGAGTTGCTGCCACAAGATTGGCTGTTTCGATACTTGCATTAACGAGGTGTCCCTAATAAAGTGGTCTCTGAAAGTATTTGTTCTATTCAAGAGATTAGACCAAGTATATTGGATGATATAAAAATGTAGGTTTCTGCAGGAGGGAAGAATTAGATTGACCATAGAGTAGGTTAAGAGGTCAGCACAACATCATGGACAAAAAAGGGCCTGGAGTGTGCTGTAATGTTCTATCTTTTATTCCCATATGAAATACGAAATGTACATGAGATTCATATAAGAAACTATGAGTATTGTATGCATTTCTGGTTGTCCCACTCTAGGAAGGATGTTGAGTCTTTGGAGGGGGTGCAGGAGAGGTTTATAAGGACGCTGCCTGGTTTAGAGGGCATGTGCTGTCACAAGAGGCTGGATAAACTTGGGTTGTTTACTTTGGAGCGACAGAGGCCAAGGGGACATCTGATAGAGGTTAATGAGATTATCAGAGGCATAGATAGAGTAGACAGGGAGAGTCACATTTCCCAGGGTAGAAATGTCTAATACCAGAGGGTATGCATTGAAGGTGAGGGGGGTAGGTTCAAAGGGGGATGAGAGGGGTAAGTTGTTTACTCAGAGAGTGGTGGATGCTTGGAATGTGCTGTCTGGTATGGTGGTAGAGGCAAATACATTAGAGGCTTTTAAGAGATGTTTAGATAGACACATGAATGTGAGGAAGGTAGAGGGATATGGACATTGTGTAGGTAAGAGGAATTTGTTTTTGGAGGATTTTGATTTACTTTTTAGCAACAACAATGTGGGTCAAAGGGCCTATTGCTGTGCTGTACTATTCTATGTTCTAAGGAAGGGCAGCATGATAGATGAGCTACAGCCTATGTACTGATTGTATGCCCAATTATGTAGAAATGGCAGGAAATTGTAAGCAGGGGCTCTGCACAATGTGGAATGAATTCCAAGTAAGCACATTGTAAAATCACATTCTTGGTTTACTTGTACTGAATTCATTTGGGAAATTTGATAGATGTCAAGGGGAGGGAGTGAAAGGTTTTTCCAATTATTTGTGTCAATGTTTATATGAGTAGTAATACATCCTCCAGTGTTTTGTGCGTGTTCATATGTACTCCCTACACCATTCCATCCCAGAATTTCTTCATAAGCCAATTTGAAGGACTATTTCTTCAATGTGACATCTTTCTACTATATCATACATCTTAATAGCCAATGGAGCCATTTAATGTTGACACTCAATGGAAAAGAAAACTGAGAAGAAAAAAGAAAAGAGGCAACATACAGGTTAATAATTAGCACCCGTTTTACACTGTTTCTGTTGTTAAAAATTAACGTTGATGTATATGCAACCATTAAAAATTTGTGAGAGAGAGAGAGAAAACACGTCTGCCAGCAGCAGGGTGAAAAACTTCCTGTCAGAGTTCAGTTACGACGGTAGTAAATGGGAAGCTTGGGACTTGTATCCACCTATTTAATATTGATTTTATAAGCACCTTTGGTTGTAAAGTAGTTCTAATATGGCTGAGATAGTGGATTGGGTAGTTCTTCTGTTGGACGTTGAAATTTCCGAACAACCATGTATGAATTAAGCTGCAACTCCTTATCCAAGCTCTAGAAGATAATTTTTTAATTTCTCTCGGTATAATATAGCTTTGTTAACTGAATGTCCAAATAGGATTATTCCAAACAGAGTTTTATTAATTCCAAATACAGTTTATGATAAATAATTTCAGATAAAGTTTATGATAAAGGGCTTCCAATTTTAATTGAGTAGGATTTAAGCCAAGGCAATTGTCATTGAATAGTAAATAATGATTAATGATGAAAAAGGAGGGAGAATTTGCCTTCTTTTCACTTATTTCAGGATTTGGGCCTTTCTGGCAAGACCAGAACTTATTGACCATTCTATTTGCTGAAGTAAGTACTGGGGAGTGATCTTCTTGAATTGTCCCTTTACTCCCGATGCAGTGCTGTGTACAGAAACAGAGAAGGATCTGCAGGACACTTCCACTAGACCGAGGCAGCACGGCCAAGGTGGCGGTTAGCGGAATGCTCTTACAATGCCAGCAATCACCACCCAGGGTTCAATTCCCACTGCTGTCTGAAAGGAGTTTGTATCTACCCACATGACCTCATCTGTTTCCTCTGAGTGCTCCAGTTTCCTCCCACATTCCCAAGATGTACCGTTCGATTAGTAAGTTGTGGGAACGCTATGTTGGTGCTGGATCATGATGATACTTGTGGGCTGCCCTAACACAATCTTCGCTAATTTGATTTGACACGAGATGATGTATTTCACTGTATGCAATAAAGCTCATCTAATCTAAAAGAGGATGACCTGATGAAGGGTCTCAGCATGAAATGTTTATTCCCTTCCACAGATGCTGCCTGACCTGCTGAGTTCCTCCAGTATGTGATGGTGTGATGCTCTGGATCTGCAGAATCTCTGGTGTTTATGATGTGCCATGGGACTTGGAAGAGTTAATGCAGATAATGCTTTTCCCATTTCTGAAGCCTCCATCCTTTTGAACTGATCTCATGAAACTGGACTTGAAAATGTGTACAAGATATCATGCTTTCTTCAGCCATGGGCACTGTTAGCACCATTACTTGGACTAAGCTTTACTTTTGTGATGAATAATTAAATTTTTATCCTGAACACCGGCAGTAACTCAGGATCAAGATCCCCTAACTTCAGCTTCCTCTGCAGACCAGATATTTTTCTGGGGGAAGCAATCTTTCAACATTTTGGTAATATATACAAAAGTGATTCTGAAGATGCTGGAAATCCAGGGTAGCACACAGTCCTGATGAAGGGTCACAGCCCGAAACATCGACTGTTTATTCCTCTCCATAGATACTGCCTGACCTGCTGAGTTCCTCCAGCATTTTGTGTGTGTTGCTTTGGTAGCAATCTTAGATTAAATTGCTCAACTTGTCTTCAGGATCTACTTACCTATGTACCTACTAAAGTTTTTTCTGCTTCTTAATTCATAACATATAGTCTCTTAGATATTTTGGACTAAGGAACTGAAAGCTGATATTTAAAACCTGGAGTAATGATTCACCAGACAAATATCACCCAAATGGACACTAAAATGCTTATACATTTAATCAAAGCCAGTGGAAGAGCTGTTCAAGTCTTAGCCTGCAGGCTGTTGATGAACTAAAGAGCATTTTAATTTATTGATTTCTCTGAACACAGCTGCTATTGTGAGGGATTCTTAAAAGACTATTTTAACATTTCATCAAAATTGGGACCAAGAATATTAATACTTTTGCATGTCACTGCGGAGATAAATTGAACCAGTTTGATGGGTGATATCACTATACATACTACTCAACAATCCAGACTTGTCCTAATGTGGATTTTGGAGAGGGCTTAACTCTCCTTCCTTTTCTCATCCAACTATTTTCTCTCCTCCCCTCTTCTGAAATCAGATTTATTATCGTTGACATATTGACATGTTGGGCAGCTGGGTAGTGCAACAGTTAGTGCAATGGCTAGGGATCCGAGTTCGATTCCCGTCGTTATCTGAAAGGAGTTTGCACATTCTCTCCATGACCTCATGGGTTTCCTCTGGGTGCTCCGGTTTCCTCCCACAGTCCAAAGACATACTGGTTAGTGGGTTAATTAGTGACATGGGTGTAATTGGGCAGCATGGGTTCATTGGGGCCGAAGGGTCTGTTACTGTGTTGTATCACTGAATAACAAAAACTAAAAGCATATGTATGCTTTGCAGCATCAGTGCAGTGCAAACATGAACATTACTATAAGTTACAAAAAATAAATCAACAGATGAATAAGGATGTAGTGTTCACAGGTTGATAGACCATTCAGAAATCTGTTGGTAGAGGGAAGAAGCTGTTCTATAGACATGGTTCCAAGCTCCTGTACCTCCTCCACAGTGGTAGTGATGTGCAGAGGGCATATCCAGACTTTAATGATGAATGCCACCTTCTTGAGGCATCGCCTCATGAAGATGTCTTCAATGGTAGGGAGGCGTGTGCCCCTGATCAACCTGGCTGGTTTACAACCCTTTGCAGCCTTTGTGATCCTGTGCAAAGAAGGCTCCATGCCAGCTGTGATGCAATCAGTCTCAATGCTTTCTACCGGACATCTATAGAAATTTGCAAGTCTTTAGTGCACGATTCCCTAAAGGTTAATTTTCCAATTCTCCCTTGATCATTTTGAGTTTCAAAATGTCCCTTTCTCTCTGACTGAACCTCTGCACCCTGACTAGTAATCTCTCATTAATCTCCTGTCTCCCAATCAGCACCAACGTAATTCTTCCCTCATAATTCCTATAATCTCCACCTTCATCTAACTTCCACAGTCGGCCACCAAACTACACGATCTCCCACCTGTGTACATTATTTTCCAGAAAACTTTTGGATTTTCCTTCATCCTTCACCCAAAGCCACTGCACTGTAACATCCTTCCATCCACCTTCACTGTATCCACACTTCCAATGACACTACTCAGTGCATGGAAACTTCGTGTTATCTAGATCATCAAACTATAGTACTGCAACAATTTGGTTTCACTATTCTGGAAAATAATCCTATGATCTTCATACCTTAATCTTGCTCAGTTGATTCACAGCTGTCAAGCCAACTCCATGACTTACTTCTGTTGCTGCAGGATTTACCGTCAGCATAGATGATTAATTTTACATCTAGCAATCTTGTTGTTTTTTGTTCCTGAAAATCAACCTAAGATATGTATGCTGGCTTAAATTAAGTTTCTTTGATAAAGTAAATCAAGTGATAAAGTTCTTTGATAAAGTTTCTCAGATGTAGTCACAAACATTATGCCTGTGTGGGTTTCTCTGGGTGCTCTATCACATTCCAAAGTGTACAGGTCAGTAGGTTAATTAGTCATATGTGTATAATTGCACATTATGGGCTGGTTGAGCCAGAAGGGCATTGTTGTAATGTGAACAAAGTCACTAAAGAGACATTGAAGCAAGTGGATATAGTGTTTTTTTTTCAGCAAAAACAAGCACCAGGCATCATATTGAGACACTTTTGGAAGAGGAAGCCTGCTCAACCCAATATTACATGACATTTTATATGCTAAATATCAAAGGTAACAGCAGGCCATAGTTACAATGTATCTACAATGGTTCCTTTGAATTATTCAAACACTGCCTTCTTTGCACCCACACTCCAGACACCCAAAATGAATATTAATTCCTACTGACTCCAGGTTACATTCAGGCATATGCAGGCTTCTGTGGTCAAATGGAAGGCTATTGTTCAGAGCTGCATTTTAAATTCAACCTACAATCCATGTTTGGGCCTGGAGAGTGGCTGCTGTTAAAATTAGTATTTACTATAAACCATAATTTCAAAATAACAACTTATCAGGCCTGTTACCATGCTGCAGGTCAGCACAATATTATGGGTCGAAGGACTTGTACTGTCAGTAAAGTTCTATTTTCTATGGTCTACAACCCATGGTCTCTGTATTATTTATGTATTTTTTTTACTTTTATTTGCACAATTTGTCTTTTTTTGCACATTAGATTGTCAGTCTTTATTTATGTATAGTTTTTCACAAATTCTGTTGTATTTCTTTATATATTTGTAAATGCCATGATATTGTAACCTACAGTATACTGTATGTTCCTCGATAATAAATTTGACTTTGGCTTACCATCAAAACTAAACATGGTGAAGCTGCTTTTAGTTACTATGCTCCATGTATCTGGAATAACATTCCAGAGGATCTGAAATCTGCCCCAACTTTACGCTCTTTTAAATCGAGGCTTAAAACTTCTCTTTTTGCTGTAGCTTTTAATTAGAATCTCCTGCACTGTAACTTTTACTTCTTTATTTTAATGTGTGATTTTATTCTACTTATATTGTCTGAAATTTGATGTTTGGTTTTTAATCTTGTTCTATGTAAAGCACATTGAACTGTCTTGTGTTTGAAAAGTGCCACCCAAATAAACTTGCATTGCCTTGCCTTTGACTTTTTATGCTCACAGGTACATGTAAGCATAATTCTCTAATTTATTTTTACTCTATTTACAGTGTAAGATCATTCAGCACATCTCGTTTGTGCTCGCTTCCAGAACATTCTCATTGGGCCCATTCCTCATCTCTTTCCCGGCATCTTATATGGTCTCATATTCCCATCGGCACCTTGACTCTCCTGCTGTTCATCTAGGAGTAAATTACAGTAGGTAGTTAATCAAATGCATGTCTCTTTGGCATATTCAAAGAATCACAGCGAGAATGTACAGACTCCATACAGACAGTATTTGCGGATTGAATCCATTCACTGAAATGGTTATGCAGAAGCTCAATGTAAGTTTTGGAAGTAGATTAGATAGTGAGGACACGCAGTCCTCGTTTATTGTCATTTAGTAATGCATGCATTAAGAAATGATACAATGTTCCTCCAGTATGATATCACAAAAACACACGACAGACTGACAAAAACCACATAATTATAACATATAGTTGCAACAGTGCAAAGCAATACCATAATTTGATACGGACAGACCATGGACACGGTAAAAAAAAGTCTCGAAGTCCTCGATAGCCCATCATCTCATGTAGACGGTAGAAGGAAGAAAAACTCTTCCTACCATGAACCTCCAGCGCCGCAATTCTTCCCGATGCAGCCTCTGGAAGCATCCGACCACAGCCAACTCTGAGTCAGTCCGAAAACTTCGAGCCTCCGACCAGCCCTCCAACACCGAGCACCGAGCAGCATCTCTGCCAAGCACTTCGACCCCGGCATCAGCCGCCAAGCAACAGGCAAAGCCGAGGATTCGGGGCCTTACTCTCCGGAGATTTTTCCGATCGCACTGTAGCAGCGGCAGCGAAACAGGCATGTCAGAAGTTTCACCAGATGTTCCTCCGTGCTTTTCACGTCCATCTCCATCAAATCAGGATTGTGCACGGCCCCTACTTGACAGATAACAGATATTCATTCCTGGAGTGGCCGCGCGTGCTGCCGTCGCGCCACCATCTTCTCTCATAGAATAGAACATTTAACATTCCAGCACAGTACGGCTTTTTGACCCATGATGCTGAGCCAACCTTTTCAAGGATCAAGACATCAACTTTATTTGCCATTTACATTTACATGTCTAGGAATTTCCTGTTGTGTGTATGGCAGGTCAGTGTGTGACAAGCAACAAAAACAATTATATTCAAAAATTATTAATAATAAAGAATTATAAAAGTTATAGTTAGAGGTTGATGTACGAATGTGGAATAAATTGTGTATAAATACATACTGTAAATACCAGCATATATTTACAATGTAAACAGCATTATAAAAAGTGGTTTAAAGTGTTTACAGTGTAGTACCGTACAGTGATGGGGGGGGGGGGGGGTTAACCCACTCTAAGATCAAACTAACCCTTCCCTGCTACACAACCCTCCATTTTTCAATCATCCATGTATCTAAGAGTTTCTACAATGCCTCTAATACCTTTGTCTCTACTACCACCTCTGGCAGGGTGTTCCACTCACCCACCATTCTCTAACAACTTACCTTTATCAACCCCATCACAATTCCCACCTGTCATGTTAGAATTATGCCCCCTCGCTGCCTCAGCTAATCTAATCTCACAGGTGGGTTTGCAATAGAAGGGGGTGTTATAGACAGAAAACCCACAAATTTGAGTGTCCTCGTCACCCTGCCATGTTTAAGCAGGTTTTTATTTGCTGTAGATTTCCCAGTTGACAGCCAATAAGTTAAGTTTGCAAAAAGAAGCAAAGATTTATTTACTGGGTATGTCTGCTGGGTAGAGGTGGGTGTGATGGTGTTATCTGTTCACACTGAATTTCACAGAACTACGTTTGCTGGGCCCAAAGGCCATCAGCTCAGCAAAAACATCAACATTTTCGATTCTGTTCTGTTTCCTAAAGACACCTAGAATAACAGTAATTTAAAACTGTTAAGGCAAAGGCATGTGGCCTCCTTAAATGCTTCTAATGACTTCTAATACTTCTTAGAAGTAACATCTGAACCATTCCTCTTTCCTGGCATTAAAATTGCCCATAATGAGAGGAAGCCTAAAGAGGGCAATTTTGAGATGTAAATTATTTTAAATTAATTGCAACTGTGAAACAATATGAAAATTATTAAGAGATTCCATTCATATCAAAGAAGAACTAGCAATCATTGAATAAAAACTTCAATCAATCATAGAGTTTGAAGAAATGGGAATAAATTAGATTAGGTTAGTTTGAATTGTCACATGAACATTGAAATGGTAGCTAATCTCCCTCAATGATATCCAAAATGGTACACTTATTATTGGCAGGAGCAACCATAGCGGTTCTCTGCACTGGCTGCCCATCTCCCTTCTCTCTTCAGTGAGTCACCCATTCTCCTGCTTCCTGCAGCTTAGGGGTGACCACCTCCCTTTAGCTCCTATCTATCATCTCCTTGGTCTCCGATATGAGTTGAAGATTATCGAGCTGCAACTCCAGTTCTTTAACACGCTCTCTGAGGAGCTTCAGCTAGGTGCCCCTGCTGGAGATGTGTTTATCTGGGAGGATGGAGGTCTCCCAGAATTCCCACATCTCACACAAAGAACACAAGACAGCCCCTGGAGCCACTCTCACTGCTCTAACTGTGCTCTAACAGACCAAGAAAGCAGAATGAAGAAGAAGAAACTTACCAGATGCTTACCTCACCCAAGTCCGATGAGTCAACTCTTCCCCTCTCTAACTCTGGTCCACTCTAACAATGGTCATTCCACTTGTCCCTGCCTTATTTTTATTTGCCTTTGCTAATGAGTGAAGCTTCCAGTGCTGATTCGACTGCAACTGCACTGAGACTCTCAGAGGTTGTCGTGTTAAACATTGTGAGCACTAAAATGTGTGGTGACACTTACGGACTGCACCCAGCACATCCTCTGTGTGTTGGTCATTAACACAAACAATAACCTTCACTGAATACGTACACAACACTGAAAGAACTCAACAGGTCAGGCAGCATCCGTGAGAAGAGTAGCCAACGTTTCGGGCCGAGACCCTTCATCAGGAATGGGGGGGGGGGGGGGAAGAGAGGGCCGAAGCCCAGTAATAGAGATGGAGAGGGGGTAGGGCCTAGAGGCGCCAAATGGAAAACCAATCAGAGGAAAGGTAAAGGGGGGAGGGGGATAAGCATGAAAGAACTGTAGAGATAAAGAAGCAGAAAGTTGAAAGGGGAGAGAGGCAGAGAGGGACCTGGGATAGGGGAAGGGGGAGGGGGAGGGAATTACCAGAAATTGGAGAATTCAATGTTCAAACCACCAGGCTGGAGGCTACCCAGATGGTAGATGAGGTGTTGCTCCTCCAACCTGAGTTTGGCCTCATTATGGCAGTAGAGGAGGCCATGTATGGACACATCTAGATGGGAATGAGAGGCAGTGTTGAAGTGGGTGGCAACCGGGAGGTCCTGTCTATTGTGACGGTCGGAGCGTAGTTGCTCGACGAAGCGGTCCCCCAATCTGCGTCGGGTCTCACTGATGTAGAGGAGGCCGCACCGGGAGCACAAGATACAATAGACGACTCTAGCAGACTCGCAGGTGAAGTGTTGCCTCACCTGGAAGGACTGTCTGGGGCCCGGAATGGTGGTGAGGGGGGAGGTGTGGGGACAGGTGTAGCATTTTCGCTTGCAGGGATAAGTGCCAGGTGGGAGTTCTGTGGGGAGGGACTTGTGGACCAGGTAGTCGCGGAGTGAATGATCCCTACGAAAAGCTGAGAGGGGTAGGGAGGGAAAGATATGCTTGGTGGTGAAGTTATTGAAGAGGTGAAGGGCATGGGATATATCCTGGATGTAGGTGGGGAGAGACTGAACTATGGGGGATAAAATGGATTCCAGGTAGGCAGACACAAGTTCGATCTGTAAACTTCACTGTATGTTTCAATGTACATGTGATAAATAAACTTGAATCTGAATTTTCTTCTTTTAAATTCTAAAGAAAATGATTCCCATGATTCAGATCTCAGCTTTCTCGGTATTGTTCATTACTGAGTGCATGTGTTATATTAATTGAATATAATATAGTCTTTCAGGGAAGCGCGGTTGGATAAATGTTTAGTAAATCAAACATTATTAATGAGAAAGCCGCCTACTGCATTAACCGGGATCTGCCTTCTTTTCAATAAAATTGGAATGTGATAAATGTCAAATCATATGCTTTTTATTGCATAAATTCAGTGCAGCTAGGAGGCTCGTATGAAAGGTTTCTATTGCAGTCACCTCACAGTATATAGTTAAACACAGTGACTGGTACATATTAGCAGCTGCAAACAAAGAAAACCCAATGCAATGCCGAAGAACAAAATGCCCTTTGTCTTAGAATGTGTCACCCTCATTATCTGACTGTCATGCATTCTCCATACAGTTCGTACAACCCCCAAACTCATAGTTTTGACCATGCCACTCTTTCAAAGTCACAATAACCATCAAAAAACAAAAAAGGAATGAAGGTTGTTGTCTTCTCCATCCCATTTTTCACCTTGACTGGTGATAAAAATTGGAAACCAGAACTCACGCCAGATGTTATAATAAAAACAAACTGAAGTTCTAAAATGAATCATAGCAACAGATGGATGCAATTGTTTCTTTATTTATTGATTGAGATACAGTACGGAATAGACCCTTCTGGCCCTTTGAGCCTCACCACCCGGCAATACCCCAATTTAATCCTAGCCTAATTACGGGACAATTTACAATAACCGATTAACCTACCAACCAGTGCATCTTCGGACTATGGGAGGAAACCGGAGCACCCAGAGGAAACTCACGCGGTCACGGAGAGAACGTACAAGCTCATTACAGACAGCACCGGGAATTGAATCCGAGTTGCCTGCACTGTAAAGCATTGTGTTAACTAATACGCTATCGTGCTGCCCCAATTTAAGACGTGGAACATGAACATTTCAAAATTCGGGGCATAAAAAACAGAATCAAGCACGAACCAATCTGGCCCTGGAGACTTTTCAGTAAAATTGTGGTTGTTCCAACTTGGCTTCATTGTCACTTTACCCTTCCCTCTCCATTCCCCTTGACTTCCATATAATTCCAATGTCTATCACTCTTCAGCTTGGAATATATACGCAGTGACTTTACCTCCATAGCCATCAGGTGCAAGAGTATCTGAGAGAAGAAATATCTCTTAATCTCCATTATAAAAGAGTGACCCTTTATTCTGAAACTGTGTCCTCTGATAGAATAGAGGACACAGCTCAGTATCCACTCTGCAATACCCCTTTTCAAATCTTATATGTTTCAAAGAGATTTCCCCCGTCTTCTAAACTGCAGTGTATAGGCCCATGTTGATCAACCTTCCTTCAGATGCCAATCCTTCACAACAGAAAACAACCTGCAGAACTATAATTTCACTGCTTCAGATGTAGGTGTATCTGTAAACTTGAAGCCCAAAACTCTATTAGCTTGGATCGGCCCATGTCCTCCTTCACCTCCACAATGACACACTCTCAGGTTGGAGGAGCAACGCATCATATTCTGTCTGGGTATCTTCAAACCTGATGCCATGAACATCAATTTCTCTAGCTTTCAGTTATTTCTACCTCCTCCCCTTCCCCCTTTTTTTTTCTATTCCCCTTCCTGGCTCCCCTCTAATTCCTCCTCTTCTCCCCACCTGCCCATCACTTCCCCCTGGTGTCCACCCCCCCGTCCTTCTCTTTCTCCCATGGTGCACCCTCCTCTCCTGTCAGATTCCTTTCCCTTCAGCCCTTTACCTTTTCCACCTTTCCCCTCCCAGTTTTTCACCTCATTCCCCCACCCACCCTCCCCTTCACCTATCAGCTGCCAGTTAGTACTCCTTCCCCCTCCCCACACCTGTTTATTCCGCCTTTCTTTCCAGTATTGATGAAGGGACTCAGCCAAAACTGTCGCCTACTGACTCCTCTCCATAGTTGCTGCCTGACTTGCTGAGAGCCTGCAGCATTTTGTGTGTGCTGCGCTGGCTTTCCCGCATCTGCGGAATCTCTTGTGCATATGTGCATGGTAACAAGCACGACCTCCCCAGCACGCTATAAAGCTGCACTGCTACTTTCCTCTGCCATACTCCGTTTCCCCTGGGATAATGTCAATAATCCATTAGCCTAATTACCAGCTGCCCTTAAACACCAACTTTTTGTATTTCATGTACCAGGGTTCTCAGACGCTCACTCACCATGTTTTATAGCCTCACTCATTTTGATAATTTTAGATTGTTTGGTATCATTATTCCTTCCAAAGTGGATAATTTCCTCACACTAAATTCCATTTTGACAAGTTGTTTCCCACTCGCTTATCTACATTCCTTTGCAGTCTTGTTATATCCTCCTCACTCCTTACGCCCACAACAAACCCAGCTGCAATACTTCATGCACAACACACACAAAATGTGGAGGAACTCAGCAGGCAAGGCAGTATTTTTGGAAAAGAGTAATCAGTCAATGTTTTGGGGCCAAGGCCCTTCTTCAGGACTAATAAGTCGAGTCCTGATGAAGTCTCTCAGCCCAAAACATCGACTGTTTACTCTTTTCCATAGATGCTGCCTGGCCTGCTGAGTTCCTCCAGCATCTTGTGTGCATTGTTTTGGATTTACAGCCTCTGCAGATTTGCTCATGTTTGTGTGTTCCCTCAATCAATTCATTAACATAGATTGTAGTAGCTGAGTCTGTAACACTGATCATTGTGGCAGCCCACTAGTTAAAGATTGCCAGTCATAAAACAACCCACTTATCCTGACTCTCTGTTTTTAGTTAATCAATCCTTTGTACATATCAGTATGTTACCACAACACCCCCTGCCAAACCCAAGGCACTTTTATTTTAAGGAAGCCAGACTTCTTAAGGAAATAAGACTGCTGATGCAGTCTTACCAAAGTTATCAATCATTTAACAGGGCAAAGCTACAATGAGCAGGATAAGACTACTACTAATAGAGTGGGAAGAGCAAAATTGGGATTCTATTAAAGCACAAGACATAGGAGCAGAATTAGGCCATTCAGCCCATCAAGTCTGCTCTGTAATTCCATCACAGCTGATTTATTATCCTCTCAACCCTGTTGTCCTACCTTCTGCCTGTAACCTTTGACACCCTTACTAATCAAGAACCTATCAACCTCCGCTTTAAATAAACCTAATGAATTGGCCTCCACAGCCGTCTGTGGCAATAAATTCCACAGATTCACCACCCTCTGGCTGAAGAAATTCCTCCTCACCTCTGATCTAAAGCACTTGTATTCTCAGTCTGAGCCGATTGAACCCATCCAGTACTAATACTGAACAGCATGATTTCATTGCACCTGGATATTGCACCATAAATACCGTAGATTCCGGACTACAGAGCGCACCTGATTAAAAGCCGCTGGCTCTAATTTTAGAAATAAAATCAATTTTTTAATTGTAAAGGCCGCACCGGATTTTAGGCCGCACCGCTACTTTTAAATATACATACGTATCGGTAACACAAATTACGTTGCATATACTTTTTTACTGAACAGCACGAACAACATTCCAATATCTCCTAGCGACTGGTAAAAATATATAGACTGCAGCCTTTAACTTAAAAGCAGCGTTTTCGCTCGGGTCTGACGCGCTTGCGTAACGCGATCGGGTCTAATCGGGTCTGACGCGCTTGCGTAACGCGATCGGGTCTAATCGGGTCTGACGCGCTCGGGTCTGACGCGCTCGGGTCTTGCTTTTCTTCGAGTATTTTCCATGTTGATGAGGGTGAGTACAAATGACTGATTTACAATAATTTAATTGTGAAAGTGCGCTTGATTTATCGTACAATTTCATTGGTCTACTGTTACGAGGCAAAATGTTTACGAGGCGGCATGAAAAAAAACCATGTATTAGCCGCTTCGGATTAAAGGCCGCAGAGTTCAAAGCTGTTCAAAATGTGGGAAAAAAGTAGCGGCTTATAATCCGGAATCTACGGTAGTTTATTTTTGGTCGAAGCAAATTAGTGAAATGATAGGCTGATGCATTATTAATATTAACTTCTATCAGTGAATCAGCAAGGGCTCAGCTCCTAATTCTGATATATGTTACACAACAATAATTTGCATAGTCAGTAATAAACCTTCATCACCACAAGTTGAATTGAATTGACTTTATTACTTACATCCTTCACATACATGAGGAGTAAAAATCTTTACGTTACATTTCCATTTGTAACAAAGAAAACAACAATTAAAATGCACTTGTGTCCTATTTATTGTATAATTTATACATTATGATCATTTATTGGAAATTGTTTAATAACCATATAACAATTAATGCACGGAAACAGGCCATCTCGGCCCTTCTAGTCCATGCTGAACGTTTACTCTCACCTAGTCCCACTGACCCGCAATCAGCCCATAACCCTCCATTCCTTTCCTGTCCATATACCTATTCAATTTTACTTTAAATGACAATACAGAACCTGCCTCTACCACTTTTACTGGAAGCTCGTTCCACACAGCTACCACTCTCTGAGTTAAGAAGTTCCTCCTCGTGTTACCCCTAAACTTTTGCCCCCTATGTCTCAACTCATCTCCTCTTGTTTAAATCTCCCCTACTCTCAATGGAAAAAGCCTATCCACATCAACTCTATCTATCCCCCTCATAATTTTAAATACCTCTATCAAGTCCCCCCTCAACCTTCTACATTCCAAAGAATAAAAACCTAAACTTGTTCAACCTTTCTCTGTAACTTAGGTGCTGAAACCCAGGTAACATTCTAGTAAATCTCCTCTGTACTCTCTCTATTTTGTTGACACCTTTCCTATAATTTGGTGACCAGAACTGTACACAATACTCCAAATTTGGCCTCACCAATGCCTTGTACAATTTTAACATTACATCTCAACTCCTATACTCAGTGCTCTGATTTATAAAGGCCAGCATACCAAAAACTTTCTTCACCAACCTATCCACATGAGATTCCACCTTCAGGGAACTATGCACCATTATTCCTAGATCACTCTGTTCTACTGCATTCCTCAATGCCCTACCATTTATCATGTATGTCCTATTTTGATTAGTCCTACCAAAGTGTAGCACCTCACACTTATCAGCATTAAACTTCATCTGCCATCTTTCAGCCCACTCTTCTAACTGGCCTAAATCTCTCTGCAAGCTTTGAAAACCTACTTCATTATCCACAACGGCACCTATCTTAGTATCATCTGCATACTTACTAATCCAATTTACCACCCCATCATCCAGATCATTAATGCATATGACAAACAACATTGGACCCAGTACAGATCCCTGAGGCACACCACTAGTCATCGGCCTCCAACCTGACAAACAGTTATCCACCACTACTCTCTGGCATCTCCCATCTAGCCACTGTTGAATCCATTTTACTACTTCAATATTAATACCTAACGATTGAACCTTCCTAACTAACCTTCCATGTGGAACCTTGTCAAAGGCCTTACTGAAGTCCATATAGACAACATCCACTGCTTTACCCTTGTCAACTTTCCTAATAACCTCTTCAAAAAATTCAATAAGATTTGTCAAATATGACCTTCCACGCACAAATTCATGTTGACTGTTCCTAATCAGACCCTGTCTATCCAGATAATTATATATACCATCTCTAACAATACTTTCCATTAATTTACCCATCACTGACGTCAAACTTACAGGCCAATAATTGCTAGTATTACACTTATTCCACTGTTTTAAACAGTGGAACCACATGAGCAATATGCCAATTCTCCGGCATCATCCCCGTTTCTAATTGACATTTGAAATATTTCTGTCAGTGTCCCCGCTATTTCTACTCTAACTTCCCTCAAGGTCCTAGGGAATATCCTGTCAGGACCTGGACACTTATCCACTTTTATATTCCTTAAATGCGCCAGTACTTCCTCTTCTTTAATCATCATAGTTTCCATAAGTACCCTACTTGTTTCCCTTACCTTACACAATTCAATATCTTTGTCCTTAGTGAATACTGAAGAAATGAAATTGATCAAAATCTCCCCCATCTCTCCTGGCTCCACACATAGCTGTCCACTCTGATTCTCTAAGGGATCAATTTTATCCCTCACTATCCTTTTGCTATTAATATAACTGTAGAAACTCTTTGGATTTATTTTCACCTTACTTGCAAAAGCAACCTCATATCTTCTTTTAGCTTTTCTAATTTCTTTCTTAAGATTCTTTTTACATTCTTTATATTCCTGGAGCACCTCATTTACTCCATGCTGCCTATATTTACTGTAGATCTCTCTTTTTTTCTGAACCACATTTCCAATATCCCTTGAAAACCATGGCTCTCTCAAAATGTTAACCTTTCCTTTCAAAGTAGTCTCCAATAAATGGTTATAATAACTTTATATCATATTTTTGTTGGCACGTGGCCAAGTGGTTAAGGCGTTCATCTAGTTATCTGAAGGTTGCAAGTTCAAGCCTTGACTGAGGCTGCGTGTGTGTCCTTGAGCAAGGCACTTAACCACACATTGTTCTGCGACAACACTGGTGCCAAGCTGTATGGGTCCTAATGCCCTTCCCTTGGACAACATTGGTGGCATTGAGAGGGGAGACTTGCAGCTTGGGCAACTGCCAGTCTTCCATAAAAAAAAAACCTTGCCCAGACTTGTGCCCTGGAAACTTTCCAAGGTGCAAATCCATGGTCTATCGAGACTAACAGAGGCCTACTACTATATCATATTTTATTGTATAATCATTTTAACCTAACTCATTGCTTTCCATTTACTAAATATGTTCAGTGCTTCTAACTGTACCTGGAATATCTTCAATAGAAGCTGGGGCTTGTTTTTATGCATTTCTTCACTTTCTGAGTTGGATACTGCAGGGAGAAGTAATCAGTACAGTACTGTGATAACAGGCTTGAATGCAATTGTGTTTCAATTCTCCTTTTCTTTGCAATCAAGAGAAAAAGCACAGTATTTACCCAGAAAGAAAAAAATCACCAGCTGAATAGTCTCCAAGAACCCTTGGGCAAAGATGTGAGGAGAAAATAATGGTTAATTTTGCCTTTAATTTATATAGAAATGAAATACTGGAGAAATGTATGAGGGGTGATTGATATGTTCATGGCCTAAGGTAGAGGGAGTCAATTAGAAAACCTAGCGCATTTATTTTTCAACATAGTCCCCTCCTACATTTACACACTTAGTCCAGCAGTCGTGGAGCATACGGATCTTGGACCTCCAGACAGTGTCCACAGCAGGGGTGATTGATAAGTTTGTGGTCTAAGGTAGAAGGAGATGAGTTACACAGCTCTCGTTACATGCACATGCAGTTCAACTGTTTGAGTGATTATGCAGAATATTTGAAGTTAATAACTCATCTCCTTCCACCTTAGGCCATGAACTTATCAATCACCCCGATGAGTTATTAACTTCAAACTTTCTGCGTAATCACTCAAAGAGTTGAACTGCATGTGCATGTAACGAGAGCTGTATAACTCATCTCCTTCTACCTTAGGCCAGAAACTTATCAATCACCCCTGCTGTGGACACTTTCCGGAGGTCCAACATCCATATGCTCCATGACCGCTGGACTAAGTGTGTACATGTAGGAGGGGACTATGATGAAAAATAAACGTGCTAGCTTTTCTAAAATTGACTCCTTCTACCTTAGGCCATGAACTTATCAATCGCCCCGCGTAGATGGGTAATTGATCCAATATCTTCAATTTTAGTACAATTACCCAAAGATAAGCTTACCCACAGAGTTTTTCTCCTCTAGACTCAGTAGTTACCTTGCAATAGTGAAACTGCCATTTTACAGTGTAATCCCACAACTCGTGCTCAGAATCTGATCACATGAAAACGAACTTCAAAATAATGTATTCAAATAATGGTGGCTGTATTTGTCATAGGAAACAGATGACTTTATCTGCCAGTCTTCATCCTCATGTGATTGGCAGGGCTAATCGATCCTATCAGTAAAGGATCACCATTTTTCATGACTGACAATAATCACCTTGGGCAGTGCATTTACATGTGAAATCAGCTCTTGAATGAAGATTGTCTTTAGTGGATTTAAACATCCTGTTATGTCACTTTAAGGTTGTTAAATATTTCAGACAGCTCGGAGGGGAAATGCTACCAAAGGTCAGATTCAGGAAGGAGAAACTATCAGTGATTTTACAGGTAGTCCAGAGAGAGGTGGGGATTGGATGGAAATGTGGAAACGTCACCCCAGGGATTGAGTTACAGTGCAGGAAGATGTTCATTGATTTCCATAAGAGTTAGAACTGCCAAGCTGGGTAACTTCTTCCATTGGACTTTCTACATCCTGCTGCCACCTAGCACAAACATACACCCTGTCTGAATACCCTGCCCTTAATCTCCTCGTCATCTCACAGACATCCTCTCATTCTGCACTGGCCACTTTCCATCTTCTATTGCTGTTGTTTCATGTATTTAAACTATTTGTTAAAGAATGCCAGTAACATTGTACATAAACATGCACTGCACTTCACACTTTGTGTCTACGTGTCAATCTTCAGGCCATGCTACTCAGGGAATTGTGATAATATTACTTGTTACTGTATGTGCTGCATCGTAGCTATATGCCCCCTGTGTGACAAGCCTTTGTGTAGCCATGTTTTATTTAGTGGAATCATTCTTTAGGAGAACATCATGCTCAACTCCATTGACCACACTGCTACTAGTGTAATCGCCCTTACCATTAGGGCCATAATGGTACACCCTGTCAGCAAGTCTCCAGCAAGAAAATGGACCCAGAAGAGAGAGAGAACAGCTGACCTATGAACAGTTCTCTCTCTCTCACTCTCTCTCTCTCTCTCTCTCTCTCTCTCTCTCTCTCTCTCTCTCTCTCTCTCTCTCTCTCTCTCTCTCTCTCTCTCTCTCTCCCTCCCTCCCTCCCCCTCTCCCTCTCCCCCCCCACCCCCCCTCCTTGGTTCCCAGCTACATTCACAGCATTTCTCATGGCCCTTGTTCTACTCAGTAACTTTCAATTCCCCTCATCTTCACTATTGATGTTCAGTCCCTATACTGTTCTATCCCCCATTAAGAAGGCCTCAAAGCTCTTTGCTACTTTCTTGACAAAGGAACCAACCATCTTCCCTCCACCACCACCCTCCTTCATCTGGCAGAACTGGTCCTCATCCTGAGCAATTTTTCCTTCGGTTTCTCCCACTTGTTCCAAAAACAAGCAACAGACATGGGCAAACACGAGGAAATCTGCAGATGCTGGAAATTCAAACAACACACACAAAATGCTGGTGGAACACAGCAGGCCAGGCAGCATCTATAGGGAGAATCCAAGCCTTTGCCGGTAATACTGCCTTACGCTTCCTCTGCTGCATTAACAACTGCTTGATGCTGCTCCGTGCGCCCATGCTGAGATCGTTAATTTCATCAACTTTGCCTCTAACTTCCAACCTGCCTTTAAATTCACTTGGTCCATTTCTGAAACCCCCTTCCTTTTTCTCACTAGGATGGACCATTAGCTATAAGATCTTTGATGCTTTAGATGCCCTCCAGCTGTCTGCAGGGTAAAAGAGTACAGACGTAGTGTACAGAATAGAAGTGACAAGCTAACCCACTCTTGCATATCGCCTGGTACTTTCCCACAACGGGTGAACTGCTTTACCTCTGTGTTGATGGCCGCTCAGTAGCAAAGCCAGTGGGAAAGAGGCAGGGCCGAGGGCGAAGTGGGAGTGTTGTGGAGACTTCCAAATAAAGTAGGTGACCTTACTCCTGGCTAAGCTGTGGTCCAGTTACCCAATGATTTGGAAATTTGCCATAAAAGCAAGAGCAGATTCTAGAGAGTCTATTTCAAGAGCACCATAAAAATATCAGGAACTGGTGGTGTTTGAAGGTAACAGGACATTTTAAAAAAAGTAAATATTTGGTAAATATATATAGAACAGTTCATAAGTTACAAAAACTAGGAAATTAAGCTACTTGGACAAAAGCATAGTTGGATCCCAGCTAGATATGTTTAGCTGGGTAATGAAGGGTAAAGAGAACAAACAGTTGGTATGTAGGATTGTAGCTATCAGAATAGAAACAGATTATTTCCACTAAAGCATCAGTGATTGGCATAGGGTTGATAAGAGTGTTTATACTTACGAGTAGTTTGGACAGAGAAACTATCTGATAAAACTTGATAAGCAGAGGCACAGGATGAATCCCACTGTCTCCCACATCCCAAATCTACACTCGGTGGACACTTTATTAGGTACACCTGTACACCTACTCATTAACACAAGTATCTAATCAGCCAATCATGCAGCAGCAACTCCTGCATAAAAACATGCAGACATGGTCAAGAGGATCAGTTGTTCAGACCAAACATCAGAAAGGGGAAGGAATGTGATCTAAGTGACCTTGACTATGGAATAATTGAAGGTGCCAGATGGGGTGGTTTGAGTATCTCAGAAACTGCTGATCTCCTGGGCTTTTCACACATAACAGAGAATGGCACAAAAAAACAACAAAAAACACATCCAGCGAACAGCAGTTCTGTGGGCAAAAATGCCTTGTTAACAAGAGAGGTCAGAGGAGAATGGCCAGACTGGTTCAAGCTGACAGGAAGACGACAGTAACTCAAGTATTCACACATTACAAAGGTGGTGTGCAGAAGGGCATCTCTAATCGCACAACATGTTGAACCTTGAAGTGGATAGGCTACAGCAGCAGAAAACCATCAATAGTCAAATCCAAAGTGAAAAGTTTCTCCAGTTCCAAACAGTTCACCAGTACACAGTGTTTAAAGACCTTATTACTAAATCCTGCTGGATGCTAAATCATTCCCAATGGTTTCAGAAACAGATTCAGCAGAAGTTGGGTTTTCTGATGTTCTAATGTTGGATGCCAGTTTCACCACAAGACTACATTTCATTCTCTAGGCTTCCCCCAGCTTCAATGGTGGAGTCAGCAGGACTGTATGCCAATAATGAGGGGGAGCTTGTGGATCAGAATTGTTAAGGGTGGGGTTTTTTGGCAGAATGAAAATGACCTTCCTGGTATACCAGAAGATTCAATGGGCCAAAATGTAACTATTGCAGTCTATGAAATACTCCCAGTCTATCACAGGCAAAACCCTCCCTACCACAAGCAAATCTGCAAGGATCACTACCACAAGAAAGCGGCATCCATCATCAAGGCCCTCCACCATGCAGGACCTGCTTTATTCTCACTGGTGCATCAGGAAGGAAAGCAGGAGTCTTAGGTCCCACACAACCAGGTCCAGGAACTGTTACTGCCGTACCACGATAAACCTTCTGAACCAGCATGAATAACTCCACTCACCTCAACTGATTCCACAAGCTATGGACTCACTTTCAAGAACTCTACAACTAATGTTCTCAGTATTAGAACAAGGATTCATCAGTATTATTTCAGAATCAGAATCAGGTTTAATATCACTGGCAAATGTCTCAAAATGTATTGCTTGTGGCTGCAGTACACTGCAATACGTGATAATAAAAATATACAATACAATATGGTATATAGGTATATAAGCATATGAAATTAGCTAAGTAGTGCAAAAGCAAAGGTTAAAAAAATAATGAGGTAGTATCCATGGGTTCGTTGTCAATTCTGAGATCTTATGGCGGAGGGGAAAGAAGCTGTTCCTGAAATGTTGTGTGTTTCTTCAGGCACCTGTACCTCCTGACTGATGGTAGCAATGAGAAGATGGCATCCTGGGTGATGGGGGTCTTTACTGATGGATGCTGCCTTTTTGAGGCATTGCCTTTGAAAGTATTACTGATGGTGGGGAGGCCAGTGCCCATGATGGAGCTGGCTTAGTTTGCAACTTTCTGCAACTTTTCCAATCCTGTGCAGTGGCCCCTCCATACCAGACAGTGATGCTACCAGTTAGAATGCTTTCCACAGTACACTGCAAAGAGTTGTGAATGTCTTTGGTGACATACAAAGTCTCTTCAGACTCCTAATGAAATATATTTGTTGGTGTGCCTTCTTTGTAATTGCATCAATATATTAGGATAGATCTTCAGAGATGTTGACACCCAGGAACTTGAAACTGTTCACCCGTTCCACTGCTGATCCTTCAAAGAGGACTGGTGTGTGTTCCCTCAACTTTCCCTTCCTGAATCCTTGCTCTTATTGACGTTGAGTGCAAGGATACTGCTGTGACACTGCTCAACCAGATGATCTATCTCACTCCTGTACACCTCCTTGTCACCATCTGAAAGACTGTCGACAATAGTTGTGTCATCAGCAGATTTATAGATGGCATCTTTGAGCTGTGCTTAGCTACACAGTTGTGGTTGTTGAGAGAGTACAGCAGTGGGCTAAGCACGCATCTTTGAGGTGTGCCAGAGTTGATTGTCAGTGAGGAGGAGATGGTTTTTCTGATCCGCATAGACTGTTGGCTCCCAGTGAGGAAGTCAAGGATCCAGTAGCTGAGGGAGGTACAAAAACCCAAGTATTGGAACTTGTTGATTAGTATTGAGGGTATCATGGTGTTGAATGCTGAGCTCTAATCAATAAACAGCAGCCTAACGTAGTTATTACAATGTCCAGGTGATCTAAGGCCGAAGGGAGAGCCAGTGAGATTGCATCCATTGTAGACTTAATGTGGTAATAGGCAAATTGCAATGGCTCCAGTTTCTTGCTTAGGCAGGAGTTGATTCTAGCCATGACCAACCTTTCAAAGTACTTCATCACAGTAGATGTGAATGCCACTGGGTGATAATATTTAAGGCAGCTCACTCTACTCTTTTTGGGCACTGGTATGATTGTTGCCCTTTTGAAGCCATCAACTACAGTAGTGAGAAACTGAAAGGTTCGTTCAACAGTCCCACCAGTTGTTGGCACAGATTTTCAGAGCACTACCAGGTACACTATCAGGCCTGACACCTTGTTCATCTTCTTGAAAGATGTTCTGACATTGGCTTCTGAGACAGAGATCACAGAGTCACCAGATGCTGCCGGGATTCACTCAGGAGTAGTTTTATCCTCCCTTTTAAAGAGTGCATAAAAGGCTTTGAGCTCATCTGGGAGTGAAGCATCACAGCCATTCATGATATTAGGTTTTGTTTTGCAGTAAGTAATAGTCAGAGCTGATGCACATCTGATTCAGTCTCTAACTTCAGTCAGGATTATTCTTTTGCTCTTAAAATAGCCTTCTGTACATCATACCTGGATTTCTGGTGTTGTTCTTGATTGCCACATCTATATCTAGACCTCAGTGGACTATGAATCTCCTGGTTCATCCCTGGCTTTTAATTTGGGTATGCCTGAAGTGGCACGGGATAGCCATGTTTTCGTGAAGCAAGTTACACAGCATTGTCTGATGTCCCTCTGGTGCAACAATCTTGCTCTGTCTTCAGTTTTATTTTCCAGAGACTGTATATTTCCTAGCAGGATAGATGGGAGTGGGAGTAAAACACCTCTCCATTTCATTCGTACCTGTAGACCAGTTCAGCTTCCATGCTTCCATTTTCTTAAAGGGGAATTGAACTTACGACCTGAATCTGCAGTCTGGGATCCACTGACTTTGAGAACTGATAGATTTTTTAAATGTCTTAAAATGATGTTGCTTATTGAAACTGTGGATTTCAGCTGTAGTAGTCCTAAATGGGAATATTGGATGATTCCCATCGGAGCTGCACACAAAGAGTCACCTCTTATTGATGCCATCTTGAATATTTATGTATTTATTTACTATTTACTTGCAGCTTCTCCACGGGCTGATTCAAGGCTGGTGCTGCTGCCTGATGTGTCGTGGGAGTACACGCAAGATTGTAAGCAGTGATCTGGCTGCAGGCTGTGTGTGCCCAGGGACCTGAGTTCCTTGGACACAGGCTCAGAAAAAGCGACTCAACAGACTTTTAACACCATTAATCAGACAGTTGTTTTGTTATGTCTCCCCTCCCGCTGTGAAACGGGGACACCTCTTCTTCCCTTATTAGGGAGAGAGAGAGCCTGTGGAATGTCGAATACCGGGTGAACGAGTAGTCTTTGGGGTGCTGCAAGTCTGTGTCTTTATTGATGCTTTGCTGCACGCTGGAGTGCTGGGTGGGGGGTGCTGATGCTCTTTTTGCTGGTGGGGAGGGGGTAATTGCTTTGCTGATGCTTACGCGTTTGTGGGGGGTGTTGGGGGTGGGCTTTGGTGTTCTACCATTTAACTGCAATTCACTTTTTGGGGCTGTCCTCTGTTTGCTAAGGAAAAGAATTTCCGAATGTATATTGTGTACATTTCTCAAATGTACCTTTGAAACACCCTGCCTGTCTCTAACAAGATGAAGTACAAAAGGATAGCAATACAAAGAATCATTTACCCTCTGTGCCTGTATCAGCTCTTCAAAAGAGCTCTTTGGGACTGAAACTAGTGACAATGGAAAGTCTGCCTTCATCAGTATTGTAGACATGTTACATTAACAGACTAGTCCTAAATCGAGCCACCTGCCTAGAAGTTCGAATCCTGCCGGACATGTTAGTGAGTCTCTTGAAGCCATGCTACAGATTCAATGCTGATTTCCTGCGTCTGAGCATTGTTTCACCTCTGACCCGGGTCCTGACTGCTCCATGGCAACAGGCACTGTCATCTTCCCAAGACTGTAGACTAGGACCTTCCAACCTGACTAAAACAGCATCAGATCAGCCACGGGCACCTGGACTGGCATGGACCTGACAGATGATATGGGGGAGTCAAGGCATACTTTCCTCCACAATGCTTCTCCCAGATACAACACACTTCCAATTGTCCCATGGTTTCTTCAGCTTTGGAGTTAGGGTGAGCATGGGGTTTCCAGACCCCAAACTCCCATTTTCTTTGCTGACTCCACTGACATCCCACATCAATGTCAGATAAAAAGGCCAAAAAAAGAAGACACAGGAGCCTTTCCAGAATTAGGAGACTTCAGCACCCTGCAAGTTCATAATTATCAGAATTGGGATGGATGGAAAGAAATGGATAAAGATGAGTTATAGAGTCATGGAGCACTACAAAGCAGAAACAAGCTCTTTGGCCATCTAGCCCATGCTGAACTGTTGCTCTGCCTACTCCCGTTGACCAATACCAAGATCATATCCCTCCATACCCTTCCCATCTGCGTCTTTATCCAAACCTCTCATAAATGTTGCAATTGAACCTGCATCCACCTCTTCTACTGGCTGCTTGTTCCACAGTCACACCACTCTCTGAGTGAACAAACTCCCCCCTCCGCTTCCCCTTAAATATTTCACCTTTTACTCTTACCCTATGACCTCTAGTTCTAGTCTCACCCACCCTCAGTGGAAAAAGCCTGCTTACATTTACCCTATCAATGCACCTCACAATTTTGTATACCTCTATCTAATTTCCCCTCATTGTTCCAAACTCCAGGGAATAAACCCTACTGATCCAACCTTTTCTCAAGTCCCGACAACATCCTTGTAAATTGTATATATACTTTCCTGTATGTAGAGAACTAGAACTCAAAGTTCAAAGTATATTTATTATCAAAGTAGATATATGACACCATTTGCAACTCTGGGATTTGTTTTCTTGCAGGCATACTCAGTAAGTGCAAATAACATAATCGAATCAATGTAAGACTGTACCCAACAGGAAGGACAAACACCCAAAGTGCAAATAAAAAGAAGAAATAATAATAATTGTCAATAAATAAGCAATAAATATTGAGAACATGAGGCAAAGAGTCCTTGAAAGTAAGCCAATAGGCTGTGGGAACAGTTCAGTGATGGGGCAAGTGAACTTATCCCCATTGGTTCAAGAGCCTGATGGTTGAGGAGCAATAACTGTTCCTCAACCTGGTGATGTGAGTTCTGAGGCTCCTGTAACTTCTTTTGGATGGGAACAGTGAAAAGAGAGCATGCCCCGGGTGGTGGGGGTCCCTGATGATAGATGCTGCTTTCATGTAGATGTACCCAATGGTGGGGAGAGCTTTACCCGTGATGGACTGCGCTGTATGCACTACATCTTGTGGGCTTTTACATTCAAGAGCATTGGTGTTTCCATACCAGGGTGTGATGCAGCCAGTCAATATATTCTCCTCTGCACATGTATAGAAATTTCTCAAAGTTTTAGATGTCATGCTGAATCTTTGCAAACTTCTAAGGCAGGATAAGGGTTGCGTGATTTCTTCGTAATTGCATTTACACGCTGGGCACTGGGCAGATCCTCTGAAATGATAACACTGAGGTTTCTCCTCCTGAAGTCAATAATCAGCTCTTTGGTCTTGCTGACATTGAGTGAGAGGTTGTTGT
Organism: Hemitrygon akajei; assembly: GCF_048418815.1. Taxonomy (NCBI): domain Eukaryota; kingdom Metazoa; phylum Chordata; class Chondrichthyes; order Myliobatiformes; family Dasyatidae; genus Hemitrygon; species Hemitrygon akajei. The sequence goes on along the minus strand of NC_133124.1, from coordinate 134,407,393 downwards.
TGTGGCACCACTCAGCCAGATTTTCAATCTCCCTCCTGTATGCTGATTCCTCACCACCTTTGATTCAGCCAGTGTCAGTGGTGTCATCAGCAAACTTAAGCATGGCATTGGAGTTGTGCTGAGCCTCCCAGTCATAAGTATAAAGCAAGTAGGGCAGGGGGCTAAAACACAGCCTTGTAGTGCATCTGTCCTGATGGTGATTGTGAAGGAGATGTTGTTGCCAATCCAAACTGACCGGGGTCTACCAGTAAGGAAATCAAGGATCCAATTGCACGAGCAGATTTTGATGCCAAGGTCTTGAAGCATTTTGATTCATTTTAAGGGGATGATAGAATTGAATGCCAAGATGCAATTAATATATTTCATCCTGATGTATGCATCTTTGCTGTTTAGGTATTCCGGGGTTGAGTGAAGAGCCTACGAAAATTGATGTGCCGGTAGGCAAATTGAAGTGGATCCAAGTTGCTTCTCAGGCAGAAGTTGGTATGTTTCATCAGCAACCTCTCAAAGCACTTCACCACAGTGGATGTAAATGCTACTGGACGATAGTCATTGGGCAGGTTACAGAGCTCTTAGGCACTGGTATAATTGAAACCTGCTACAGTCAGGTGGGTACCTCAGATTGGTGAACATCCAGCCAGTTGATTAGCACAGGTCCTTAGTACTCAGCCAGGTACCCCATCTGTTCTGGATACTTTCTGTGGGTTCACCCTCCCACCCAACTGCATAGAATACTTGAAAATTGGCCTCACCAACGCCTTATATAATTTCAACATTACATCCCAACTCCTGTACTTAATACTTTGATTTATTAAGACCTATGTGCCAAAAGCTCTCTTTACAACCTCACCTACCAGGGATGCCACTTTCAAGGAATTATTGATCTATATTCTCAGATCTCTCTGTCCTTCTGCACTCTTCAGTGTCCTACCACTCTCTCTTTGGGAGAATGAACCACTCTTCTCCTGAAGTTCAACACCTCACACTTGTCTGCATTAAAGTCCATCTGCCGTTTTCCATTTGGTCGAGCTCCTGCTGCAAGCTTTGCTAGCCTTCCTTGCTATTCACAATGCTCCATATCTTGGTGTCATCTGCAAATTTGCTGATCTAGTTTATTGTATTATCATTCAAATCATTAATACAGATGACAAGTAGCACCGATCCTTGGGGCATACCACTAGTTACAGGCCTCCAGTCAGAGGGGCAGCTGTCTACTACCATCATCTGGCTTCTCCCAATAAGCCAATGTTGAATCCAATTTACTACTTCATCCTGAGAGCCAGGCAACTGAACCTTTTGGATCAGCCTTTCATGTGGACTTGTCAAAGAAACTCCTAAAGTCCACAGCCTTTCCTTCATCAACCTTCCCTGGTAATTTTGTCCAAAAGATTGGTTGGACATGACCTACCACGTATAAAGCGGTGTTGTCTATCCGTAATCAGGCCCTGTCTATCCAAATACTTATACTGTATATCCTGTCACTTAGAATACCTTCCAATTAATAGCATATAGTGCTTTCCTGGCCTACATGATGAATAAACTCTTCTCAGGCTTCCAGCTAGGTATAGGTATCAATTTAACCAACATTTTGATGACAAACTCTGCCATCTTCGTCATTGAAGCATCAGTTAAAATCAATACCTGTACCCGGCTGAAAGCCTGAGAAGAATTTATTAACCCTCCAATAGCTTACCTACTGCTGGACAACAAGCTTATGGTTCTTCAGTTTCCTGGCTTATTATTAGAGTTTTTGTTGAACAAAGGAACAATGTTAGCTGTCCTTCAGTCAATGATACAAAGAAATTATTTTTTCAGCCTCAACATTCTGCTCTTACATGTTGGTTAAAACTATCCCTGTTATTGTAGATGTAAGTACCAAATTTGTACAATCGTCATGATGGTTAGATCTGGAGCTTACCTGTAAAATGAACACAGTGGCTTATTGTGGATGTCACTTGGACACCATTGTAAATGAGTAATGTGGTGAGGCTATTTGGGTCATCACTTAATTGTCTTTATTTCATTGTTCTGCCCGACCAGCCTTAAACAAGCTGTACAGTTCAGAGAACGTGCTCTCCGTTGTCTTCTTGTCCACACTGCCATGTCTGGAAAGGTCAGCACACCTCTGTACTGCCTTATACAGCTGGGCTTGCAGTGGGTGGTACACTCTGAGTTCACTCAGCTGCGGTGAGAATAAAGGACGGAATATTTTATCACAAATGACCTGTGAGAAACAAATAAATAAATTAGTCAAATCTAAGCCAGCGTTTTATTGTGATTCACCTACTGCTGGAACAGAAAAACAAAGCCAGGACATTGCAAAACAATTGTAGGTTCCTTAAGATTGTCATAGCTTGAGAGGTAGTGGGGATAAGCTCCCATCACCTGTTAAATATTGCCAATGGCATGTGTCTCAAACAGCCTTTTTTCTTAAGTCCAGTTCCTGGTCTTCACGTGTGGCTTGGTTACTAAGCCCTGCAGAGCTGTTTCTACTGACGGGAGAAGGAAAGCTCTGACCTCAAACCTCCGCTGCCTTGCATCTATACCTCCTCATGGGGAAAGCTTCGGGAGTAAACCCCAAGGCAAAATTTGGAGCTGGAGTCTCTGTGACCATTTTACCTTGAATTTAACGCTGACTGGCAACTCCAACGATGCCGCTGGTGTCAAACTTTATCGGTGTCTGCTATTCCTTTGGATTCATCAGCTGCGTGGAGAGGGGGAGTGTGCCGCAAGAGCAACTACCTACTCTCCATATCATACTGCCCTGGCTTGCATATCATGTAGACAGCTAGGACACAACATCCATGGTTCTCCCCGACCAATAGAAGACCTCAGTTATTGAATTGTTATGGACAGTGGTCCATTCAGCCTATCAAGCCTCTGCCAGCTCTTTGTAGAACAAACACATGAGATTTCAGGGATGCTGGAAATTCATAGCAACATGCACAAAATACAGAACCTGATGAAGGGACTTGGTTCAAAGCATCCACTGTTTATTCCCCTCCATAGATGCAGCCTGACCTGCTGAGTTCCTCCAGCATTTTGTGTGTTGTTTCTTGTAGAATAATCTATTTTGTAGAGAATAGACACAGGAGCAAATTAGGCCACTCGGTCCATCAAATAAGCTCCATCATGCCATCATCCCTATCAACCTCATTGTCTTGCCTCTCCCTGTAACCTTTGATGCTCTTACTAATCAAGATCTATCAACTTGCTCTTTAAATATACCCAATGTCTTGGCCTCCACAGCTGCCCTATCCTCAGTCCCATTCGCCTTTTCTTCTCCTGTAGCCCTGCATTTTATTCCCTCTTAGATCTGCAACCAGTACTTTCTGAAAGCCCTGGCTGAATCATTTTCCATCATCCTTACAGGCAGTGAGTTTCAATTGATAAGCATTCTGTGTAAGAATTATTTTCTTCACCCTTCTCCTCTCTCTTTTGCCCACCACTTTGCATCTTGCTTCCCTGGTTCACCAGTGACACGCAAATGGTATCCATTTTATTGTGGAGTTGGAGGACTGTGGTGTGGGTGGGTGGGTGAACGGAAGGGAGGGTGCACAGGAGGAAAGGGGTTTGTTTTCCTGTTGTTTTGTTGCTTCTTACGTTCTGCGTGGCTCTGCTGAGCATTCAGGGCATGCTATGTGATGCTAGAATGTGTAGCAGCACTCGTGGGCTACCCCCGCCACATTCCTAGGTGTGTTGGTTGTTAAGGCAAACAACACAATTCACTGTATACTTTGATGTACAAGTGACAAATAAAGCTAAGTTTTATATTTATCTTTGGACATTGTGATTATTCTATATTTATAATAATTTATAAATGATCTGAGCTGGAGTGGTAGGTCTATAGGAAAGCAAAAATGGACTGTGCAGCATTCAGGATCGATTTATTTCCCATCTTTGTCTCCCAGTCCAATATACTACTTTCTATCGCACGTGAAACTCATTTATTTTTAAAGGTAGGATCATTCTCTTCTAAATTAAAGATGGAGTAATATATGGAAAGTTTCTCGGAAGAATTCTTTCCAAGTCAAAGATTTCATTAAATATTGAATGTGAAAGCTGGAGACGTGCACACAAATGCGTTTGTGAGTCTGACCTCACACTGTAGATGGATTCATCTCGGCTCTGTGCGCATTAAAATCGAAGAATTAAAATTTCCAAAGAATCGTTATGGATGCCCAGAGAGAAAAATGCTGCCAATGTAACAAATCTACTCTGATCAAGGCAGTCACATCATAGACCATAGAGCAATACAGCACAGTACAGCCCCTTCGGCCTACGATGTTATGCCAACCTTTTAACCTAGTCTAAGTTCAATCTAACCCTTCCCTCTTACATAACCTTCCATTTTTCTATGTGCCTACCTTAGATGTTCCTAATCTATCTGCCTCTATCACCACACCCTCCACTGAATTATCTCTGGCATCCCCCTATACTTGCACCCATTCACCTTGAAATTATGCTCCCTTCTATTAGCCATTCAGCCCTGGAAGAAAGTCTCTGTCTATCCACTTGATCTATGCTTCTTGTCATCTTGTGGACCTCGGTCAAGACACTTCTCAACCTCCTTCAGTGTGGGGGGTTATGGAAAATGCTTGCTCTGTGGTAGCATCTATGATAGTGCAGAAGGCTGGGCTTTGGATTCTTGAGGCTATGGGACCTCTGATAGGGAGTTTGAAATCTACGTAGGCCTTCTGGTTGCACTCCAAGACCAATAGCATCATAGGGGATTTTGCTGCTGGTCTCGGGGAGGCTTTATGTGAGTTTGGCACTGGGAAAGGAAATTTAACCATGTTTGAAAGGGAAGAGCAAAATAAACATGGAAACAGGAGTTTGTAAATGAGCCTGAAAGGCAGAGGAATTAATTGGAAAACAGTGAGAAAAAGGCTGGGAAGAAGCATTTCTTTCCATATTTGAGATGAGGGTGAGGGCAGCATCAAAGGGGAACTCTGTTCTTTGAAGAAGGAGGACATCTCAGATGTTCAGGAATGGGAAGTCCCAGCCTGAGAACAGATGTAATGGAAACAGAGGAATAAAAAAAAACAGAACAGCATTTTTATAAGTGACAGGGTGGGATGAGGTACAATCATGATGCTTACCCACAGCTCCTCCATTTCCTGGACATCCGCCCTCAACATATCTTCTGGTTGTCATGACATTAATAGAGTTCCCCTTGTCCCTACCTACCAACACATGAGCCTTGGCATCCAGCACATCATTCTCCATAACTTCCACCATCTTCAATGGAATCCTACCACTAAGCACATCTTTCCCTTCCACCCACCTCCACATTCTCTGCTTTCTGCAGTGAACACTCTTCCCGTGGCTCCCTTGTTCATACGTCACTCCCCACTGATCTCCGCATGCGGGAAAATGCTACACCAACCCCTATACCTCCTCCCTCACCACCATTCAATGTCAGGACTGCACAGGCAGGCACCTCTCAGTCTCCACCCAGTTAACAGGAATCACCTGCAGCCTATTTAAACCCAGCTCCCACCTTGTTCACTCATATGAAACAGCCAGCCTCAACCAGCAGCTCCTAGTTTCTGTTATCCTTGTTGCCTTGCTGTGTTGAGTATAAGTTCTCCCTTGTTTTGTGGCCTCTCATAGCTTATTATTTTGCAGTTTCTTATTAAAGTTATTGCTCACTGCTAAATCACCTCTGCTGCTGTGCCTTTGGGCCAAGCCTCAACATTAGTTCAGGCTCCAGAAGCAACAGGAAATCATTAACCATCTTCTCACCACTCTCTTCCAAATCTTCGTCTTGATACCGAAATCCCATGACAGTCAATGGTTTCTCTCTAAGCCTTGGATTCCAATGCCCAAATGCTTTGAAGGATTATCAACCCAATGCTGCATCCTCCAGTCTCAGAGAGTCTTACACTTTGAGCTCCAGTTATCTCTGTATTCTATGGACCAAGCTAAGACTGCCTTTGTTGCCTCTCTCTCTCTCTTGATGGGATGAGCTCTGACCTGGGCCACTGTTAACAGGGACAATAAAACCACCATTTGCAATAAATAAGAATTCATCGCTGAGATGTGCTGGGTTGTTGACCATTCAGAAAGCGGAAAAGGGCAACAGACTGGATACTTCACCTGTATCAAAGGAACACTGTGTCCGGGAAGTGGCACCATCAGATAAAGACAAAGGTCCTTCTATCGGGTAAGCTCCCTCCAGCGTCTGATTTCAGAACCACAGCCCAACTCACTCTCTGTGTCCTCCTCGGCACTCCAACAGCTCTATGTGCATAGGAGATTCTGGTGGTTCCCATTCAACTGGCAATTGTCTGGACCAGACTCTGTAGGGGTAGCTTGGACACCCTACTAAGCTTATCTCTCACCTCTTCTGTATCACCGCCATTGACGGACATTCCCTGGGGTCTGGGATGGTCAGAGTGCTCACTCCACCTGTGTACATCAGCACTGTGAGTCCAACCAATTCCTCCTGAATGACTCACTCAACACTCCACCCAACCTGGCTCTCCACTCACAACCCTCACTTCACCTGGTTGCCTGGCCACTGCTAAATTGGGGACCCACCTACCTGCAACCTCAGATGATTTCACCCATAATTTCATGGAAATGGAGGAAACGCTCAACCTCACCAAACTCCCACACTCCTACAACTCAGCCATCATCTCCAATAAAAGGGAAACGAGCACCCTGCTGCGTCACAGGCCACATGACTGCATGATGACCTCCTCCTGGGCACAACCCTTCCTCAAGGTCATCTGTTCTCCCTCTCCCCTCCTGAGACTGAAGCTATGAATGACTACATTGCCAAAGTGTTACAGCACGGCTTCATTTGACCATCCCAGTCCCCAGCCAGTGTAGGATTCTTCTTTGTTAAAAAGAAAGATGGAAGTTTTCACTTCTGCATCAACTACCGTAGACTCAACAAAATCATCATGAAGAACTGCTACCCTCTTGCCCCCATGGACGACACATTCAAACCAGTCCATGGGGTCAAGATCTTCACCAAACTGGATCTATAATGCATAAACAACCTGATCCACATGTACCAGGAGAATGAGTGGAAGACAGTGTTCATAACACTCATTAGTCACTATGAGTATTTGGTGCTAAATTTCAGACTTTCCAACAGTTCCTGCTGTTTTCCAAGTCTTTATCAACAAAATACTCAGAGACATGCTACATGGGTGTGCATTCGTCTACCTCAACAACATTCTCACCTTCTCCAACAATCCTGAAGACCACATCCATTTAGTCCTTTAGAGTGTTCTCAAAATACAACCACACTACACGTTAGAAAACCATCAGTTCCACACCTTGGTCATTTCCTTCCTGGGTTACATTCTTCCACTCCAAGGCATAACCATGGACCCAGAGAAAGTGCACTCTGTCATTGACCACACTCACCCAAACAACTACAGAGCTTCTTGGGCTTCTCCAACTTCTACTGCTATTTCATCAGGGACTACAGCCAAATCACCACTCCTCTCAACTCCCTCACTGAATCACCTACCTCAAGGATAACCTGGTCTGATGCAACAGACCATGCTGTTGAGGAGCTCAAGAGATGCTTCACCAACATTCCCATTCTCAGCCATGGACTTTTTGTGGTAGACATGGACATCTCTGATATGGGTGCCTCTGCCTTCCTCTGACAGTGAGGACCAGATGGCAAGACATAGTGTTATGCCTTCTTTTCATGCAAGTTCAACTCTACCATGTGCCATCATGGAGTAGGAATAGGAGAGAGGGAGCTACTTGCCATTGAATAGGCCATGGAGAAAAGGAGACATACGCTGATTGGAATCTCCAAGCCCACTCTGATCTGGACTGACCATCAGAACCTCATAACCATTCAAAAGGCCAACCATCTCATCTGGTGTCAGGCTTGCTGGGCCCTCTTCTTCAAGCATTGCAACTTCACCATCTCCTACCGACCCGGCTCCAAGAATACTAAACTACAAACTGAACCAGAGATTGACACTCAGCCCATCATTCCATCCTCTGCCAAGCCTGTTCCAGCCAATACACCTGACAACTGAATGCACTCTGAGGCACTCGAGTGGGCCCTGTGGGTCCCCACCTGTCTCTAGCCATCCAAGTGCACAAAGGACTCAGGATTTTCTGTGATGCTGATTCTGGTGGTGCACCATGACCACAGACATACATTAGTCAATGCCTGCCCTCAGTGTGCCCAGCCCAAATCCACCGACCACTAGCCCCCTATGCACCTGTGGCCTCTACCAGAACCCCAACACCATGAATTTCATCATGGGTTTGCCACATTCTGATTAAACGTGGCCCACTTCATTGCCTCTCCAAACTTCAACAGCCAGATGCCGGACCTGGTTCTCCGACAAATAATTCACCTCCATGCTTTCCCTCAGGACATTGTGTCAGACCATGGCCTACAATTCATTTCCCCTAGCTCCCTCCTCCACACCAGAGTGAGTTTGTCATCTGCAGAAAGAGACAATCAGCAAGCGGAGGAGATTCTGTGATGCTTTGCCGCCTCTAACCCTTCCACCTGGAACAAGTATCTGCTCTGGGCAGAACTGTCCCACAAAGTACACCACTCCTCTGTAAAAGGTATATCACCATTTGAAATGCTCCATAGTTACCAATCCCCATTGTTCCTATGGAGGAGCCAACGGTGGAGGTCCCATCTGTTGGGGCCCCAGTTTGCCATTGCCAAAATGCTTGGAAGAGGGTACGGGGGGCATTTCAAGCAGCCAGTCGCACCTTCTCCTACTCCAGCTTGAGAACCATGTCTGCTTGTCCACCCGAGATCTGTCCCTGCCCAAAGACGCCTGCAAGCACCTGCATTCGGTTTGCTGCAAAAGGCAGGATTCCCCAGAGACTACATTTTAGTTCTACTTCCCTTTCCCATTTTGAAATGTCAGTCCAGGGACTCCTCTATTGCCACGATGAGGTCACCCTCATGTTGAAGGAGCAAAACCTCCTCTTCCATCTGGGAAGTCTCCAATCTAACAGCATGAACATTAACTTATCCCACTTCAGGTAATTTCAGCCCCTCTCCATTCTCCCTTTTTCTGTTCCTCATTGTGGCTCCCCTCTCACCCTTTCTTGCCTGTTCACTTGCCGATCACCTCCCTCATGTGGCCCTCCTCCTTTCCTTTCTCCTATGGTCCACTTTCCTCTCCTATCATGATCTTTCTTCTTCAACCCTTTAACTTTTCACTTTCCACCTTTCACTTCCCTACTTGTCAGTTCATTCACTGTCCTCCACTGACCCACCTTCCTCCTCACCTGGCTTCACCTGTCACCTCCCAGCTTGTACTCTCCTTCACCCCCCCCCCCCCCCCCCCAATTGTGGCTTCTTCTCCCTTGGGTGAGAACAGGCAGAGGTTCTACGTAGTTTCTAGTAAATATTTTCCCTCTTTCTTTGTCTATTTGTACATTGCTAGTTCACTCAGAATGGATCCAGAGTTAGTGGAATGATCTTTGTGTGAGATGTAGGAAATCTGGGAGACCTCCAGCCTCCCCGGTAACTACATTTGCACAAAGTGCAGTGAGCTGCAGCTCCTTAAGAGACAATATGAAGGAATTGGCATTGCAACTCGATGACCTTCGGCTCATACAAGAAAATGATAGATAGGAGCAATAAGGAGGTAGTCACCTCTAGGATGCAGGAGACATGTACCTGGGTGACTCTCAGGAGAGAGAAAGGAATAGGCAGCTAGTGCAGAGTAATCCTGTGGCTGTTCCTCTGCTTACGATACTGTGGTATGGGGGAACAGGAAGAAGCCACAGACTCTAGGACTGAGCCTGGCTCTGTGGCTCAGAAGGAGAGGGGGGAGAAGAGGAGTGTAGGATTGATAGGGGGTTCCATAATTAGAGCAGCAGACAGGAGATCCTGTGGGTGTGAAAAAGACACCTAGACAGTATTTTGTCTCCCAGGCATCAGGGGCAGGGATGTGTCAGATCAGGTATTCAGCGTTCTAAAGGGGGAGAGTGAGCTGCCAGAAGTATTGATACATATTGGTACCAATGACATAGGTAAGAAAAGATAGGAGGTTCTAAGAGAGAATATGGAGAGTTAGGTAGAAAGCTGAAAAGCAGGATCTCCAGGGTAGTAATCTCTCAGTTGCTACCTGTGCCATGTGCCTGTGAGGGTTAGGATAGGATGACCTGGCAGATTAATATATGGCTGAAGAATTGGTGCAGGGAGCAGTGTTTTAGGTTTCTGAATCATTGGGATCTCTTCTGGGGAAGGTACGACCTGTACAAAAAGGATAAGTTACACCTGAACCCACAGAACCGGAATGATGGGGCTGAGGGTGGGGCAGTTGCTATAAAGTAGATGCAGAGTTTTAGTGAGACTGTGAGGAAGGACAGGCACATGATTGGGCAAAATTGCAGTCAATGGGATAAGTTGAAGTGTAACGTAGCAAAATCAAAACAGTTGATGAATACAGGACCTAAGGTGTTATATTTGAATAATTTGTATATGGAATAAGGATAGATGATCTCTAATTGTGATTGGCAGGTACAACGTTGTGGGCATCACTGAGTCATGCTGAAAGAGGATCATAGTTGGGATCTTAACATTCAAGGATACAACTTGTATCTAAAGGAAAAACAGATATGCAGAGGAGATGGGATGGTTCTGTTGGTTAAAAATGAAATGAATTAGGACCATTCTTTTCACCTGATATGTCAATGATTTGGATGACTGAATTGATGGCTTTATGGCCCAGTTTTCAAATGATAGGAAGATAGGGGTGGGTAGTGTTGAGGAAGCAGGAGGACTTAAACAAGGAGAAGGGCAAAGAAGTGGCAGATGGAATATAATGAATCTCTGACGGTGGTGTCTGAAAAGAGGATGCTGTCCAAGTTGCATGCCATCTTGGACAATGACTCCCATCCACTCCATAATGTACTGGTTAGGCACAGGAGTACATTCAGACAGAGACTCATTCCACCGAGATGTAACACTGAGCGTCATGGGAAGTCATTCCTACCTGTGGCCATCAAACTTTACAACTCCTCCCTCGGAGTGTCAGACACCCTGAGCCAATAGACTGGTCTTGGACTTATTTCCACTGGGCATAATCAACTTATTATTATTTAATTATTTATGGTTTTATTGTGATATTTTTTTTCACTATTCTTGGTTGGTGCAGCTGTAACAAAACCCAGTTTCCCTTGGGATCAATAAAGTATGTCTGTCTGTATGGTCTTGCATTTCGGTAGAAGGAATAAAGGGAGAAAGTTCAAAAATCAGTGGTGCAAAGAGATTTGGACCTTCGGCATTATTCTTTAAAGGTTAACTTGTAGATTGAGTCAGCAATAAGGAAGGCAAATGTAATGGTAGCAGTCCTTTCAAGAGGACTAGAATATAAGAGCAAGGATGTAATGCTAAGGCTTTATAAGGCATAGGTCAGACTTAAAATATTGTGAGCAGTTTTGTGCTCTTTATCTAAGAAAATTTGTGCTGGCATTGGACAGAGTCCAGAGGTGGCCCACAAGAAAAATTCCAGGAATGGAAAGGATAACATATGAGGAGTATTTGACAGCTCTGGGCCTGTACCCACTAGAGTTTGAAAGAATAAGGGGGATCTCATTGAAATCTATCAAATATTGAAAGGTATGTATAGAGTAGATATGAGAAGGATGTTTACTATAGTGGGGGAGTCTAGGACCTGAGAGTGTTAGAGGGAATAAAAACTGTGGATTGGGACAGGTTGTTCTCTGGCAAGGATGGGTTGGTAAGTGGGAGGCCTTCAAAGGAGAAATTTTGAGAGTGCAGAGTTTGTATGTTCCTGTCAGGATTAAAGGCAAAGTGAATAAGAATAAGGAACCTTGGTTCTCTAGAGATATTGGAACTCTGATAAAGAAGAAGAGAGAGATGTAAGACATGTATAGGAAACAAGGAGCAAATAAGGTACTTGAGGAGTATAAAAATGTAAAAAAATTACTTAAGAAAGAAATCAGGAGAGCTAAAATACATGAGGTTTCATTGGCAGTCAAGGTGAAGGATAATCCAAAAAGCTTCTACAGGTATATTAAAAGCAAAAGGATAGTAAGGGATAAAATTGGTCCTCTTGAAGATCAGAGTGGTCGGCTATGTATGGAACCAAAAGAAATGAGGGAGATCTTAAATGGTTTTTTTGCATCTGTATTTACTAAGGAAACTGGCATGGAGTCAATGGAAATAAGGCAAACAGGCAGTGAGATCATGGAACCTATACAGATTGAAGAGGAGGAGGTGCTTGCGATTTTGAGGCAAATCAGAGTAGATAAATCCCCAGGACCTAACAGGGTATTCCCTTGGACTTTGAAGGAGACTAGTGTTGAAATTGCAGGGGCCCTGGCAGATATATTTAAAATGTTGGTATCTACGGGTGAGATGCCGGAGGACTGGAGGATAGCTCATGTTGTTCCGTTGTTTAAAAAAGGCTCTTAAAGTAATCCGGGATATTATAGGCCAGTAAGTTTGACATCAGTAGTAGGTAATTTATTGGAAGGAGTACTAAGAGATAGGATCTACAAGTATTTAGATAGTCAGGGACTTATTAGGGAGAGTCAACATGGCTTTGTGCACGGTAGGTCATGTTTAACCAATCTATTAGAGTTTTTCGAGGAGGTTACCAGGAAAGTGGATGAAGGGAAGGCAATGGATGTTGTCTACATGGACTTCAGTAAGGCCTTTCACAAGGTCCCACATGGGAGGTTAGTTAGGAAGATTCATTCGTTGGGTATACATGGGCAGGTAGTAAATTGGATTAGACATTGGCTCAGTGGGAGAAGCCAGAGAGTGGTAGTGGAGGATTACTACTCTGAGTGGAGGCCTGTGATCAGTGGTGTGCCACAGGGATCAGTGCTGGGTCCATTGTTATTTGTCATCTATATCAATGATCTGGATGATAATGTGGTAAATTGGATCAGTAAATTTGCTGATGATACAAAGATTGGAGGTGTAGTGAACAGTGAGGAAGGTTTTCAAAGCTTGCAGAGGGATTTGGACCAGCTGAAAAATGGCAGATGGAGTTTAATACAGACAATTGTAAGGTATTGCACTTTGGAGGGACAAACCAAGGTAGAACATACATGGTAAATGGTAGGACATTGAGGAATGCAGTAGAACAGAGGGATCTGGGAATACAGATACATAATTCCCTAAAAGTGGCGTCACAGGTAGATAGGGCCATAAAGAGAGCTTTTGGTACATTGGCCTTTTTAAATCAAAGTCTGGAGTATAAGAGTTGGAATGTTATGGTGAGGTTGTATAAGACATTGGTGAGGCCAAATTTGGAGTATTGAGAGCAGTTTTGGTCACCTAATTACAGGAAGGATATTAATAAGTTAGAAAGAGTGCAGAGAAGGTTTACAAGGATGTTGGCGGGACTTGAGAAACTGAGTTACAGAGAAAGGTTGAATAGGCTAGGACTTTATTCCCTGGAGCATAGAAGAATGAGGGGAGACTTGATAGAGGTATATAAAATTATGATGGGTATAGATAAAGTGAATGCAAGCAGGCTTTTTGCACTGAGGTTAGGGGACATAATGTTGCACCTGTGCAAAATATCAGTTACACCACACTCTGAATAATACAGACAGTTCTGGTCACCACACAATAACAAGTATATTGTAGTGCTCAAAAGAGTGCAGAAGAGACCCATCAGAATGTAGTCTGGAATGGAGGACTTTAGTTACGAGGAGAGTTTGGATAGGAGACAATGGTGCTCACTGGAGCACAGTGTTTTCTCAAGGGTAGGAAAGTCTAAAACTAGAGGACATAGTTGTAAGGTAAGAAGGGAAATACTTCAACAAGGTCTGAGGAGCAATTTTTCACAAAGAGGATGATGGGTATATGGCGCACCACTATTGGGAAAGGAAGTTGTCCTAGTTTCATGAATCCTTTGCCCATCATCGTTGTACTGAAAGCAAAATAAACATGTAAATGGTGATCCAAATAGCAACTAAACACGTCATTGGAGTTGGAGGATTTGATGATGAAACTGGACTTATTAATTTTGTTTACAAGTCTAGACATTTTGTTAAAGACTGAAATGACTGCTTCAAAACTACGTATCTAAAGCTTTCTTTAAGGGACCTGAAATTGGCCATAACACCCATCTGTGACTGACCAAGACTTCTGTGCATATTCTGTGCCTTTCTCTATAAATCCTATGTTACCACAATATGTCCTGTTACTTTTGAAGATGGTGCCAATATCTGTTTTTACACATCCTATGGAACTGTGCCATTTAGTTCAAATTGTCTCTTCTTGTTTATTCTGACAAAATATATCACTCAACAATTCTCTTCTCATCCATCTCACAGTTTTAGTCAATTGGCAGAAGAACTAAAAGGAAGATGACAAGAAAAAATTGAGACAGAAATCGTCGCTACATTTCGAAAGCATATGGGTGAGCACTTGAAGAGCCCCATTACCTGCCAGGCAATGGGCCGGCAGCTAGGGAATTGAATTAAACTAAACTCTTTATGGCAGCATTAACATGATGGGCCAAGTAGCCTCCTGTGCTGAAAATTTCTGTGATCCTGTGAAAGGGCTATGGCTATTGTCAACAGGCAAGTGTAATGTTGAATTCATACCAGTGAGGAAAATGAGAAGATGGCCAGAAAAGTTACTGGGGATGACTTTAAATGTAAGTGTAGATATGATGCATTGAATGGTTGGATTAAATATAGAAATGTGGAAGCCGAGCACAATAACGAATGCCAGTAACATGATGCAGGATCCCAGCCACCCTGCAGCTGGACTATTTGTCCCATTCCCATCAGGGGGAAGGCTAGTAGCATCCGCACCAGGATGACCAGACTCAGCTACTTTCCTCAAGCAGTAAGGCTGATCCACCCCTCCACATCCACCAACACTACTTTGTCATTTCCCGTCAGTCATCTTACGTACAGACACTGCTGTGCCTTGCATCACTTTATGGGCATACAAGCTATCTTATGTATTTATATTTATTGTCTTTGTTTCTTTATCTTATTGTGTTTCTTTTTGTTCTGCATTGGATCCAGAGTAACAATTATTTTGTTCAAAGCAACACACTCAAAATGCTGGAGGAATTCAGCAGGTCGGGTGGCATCTATGGAAATAAATAGATAGTTGATGTTTCGGGACAAGACCCTTCTTCAGGACTGAGGAGGAAGGGGGAAGATGCTAGAATAAAAAGCTGGAAGGGAAGGAACCTAGCTGGAAAGTGATAGGTGAAGCCAGGTGGGTGGGAAAGGTTAAGGGCTGGAGAAGAAGGAATCCAATAGGAGAGGAGAGTGGACAATAGGAGAAAGGAAAGGAGAAGGCGACTCAGAGCGAAGTAATAGGCAGCTGAGAAAAGATAAAAGGTCAGAGTGGGGAATAGAGAAAGTGTGGAGTTTTGAAAACTAGGTTACTGGAAAGAGAAACCGATATTCATGCCATCAGTTTGGAGGCTACCCAAACATTAATGCTTGTGTACTGGAAATGACATTAAACAACTTTGAATCTTCAGTCTTGGATACAGAGGACAGGTGATGCAAAGACAAGAAAAACTATCAGGAGTCAGAGTCAGTGTCTGGGTGGTAAAAAGAGTTATTAACTGAGTTATTAATAGTGAACACTAGTCATAGTCCACAACCAGTAATTCCTCCTATGCAGCATTATATATGGACATAACATTTGAAGAATGGATAGGAATACATTCATTTAACACAAAGCAATGTTTTAACTAACCTGCAGGTTACTATTTGAGCGCTGAGCTCTGCATCTTTTTGACTTTAAATTACACTGCGAGAAACAGTCAAAAAAGTTGCAGTCTTCATCTTTTGTACAATTTTGTTCGAGGATGTCACGCATTTTGGGTTCAAAAAAAGCCATGTCCACATCTATTGCAACAACCTAAAACAGAAAGATGGAGGTCAGGAAGTGTTTCCAAAATAATATTTGAAGTAAAAATTAATAATGCAACATACTGTACCTCACTAATGTTTCTCTTTGATGAAATAAGTTTACTTACACAAATCCCGAAAGGACTGGCAATGCCATTATCAGTCATTAATGCAAAACTCTTCAGTAACACTCCTCTAATAGGAACATTAACACATCAGATTTGCAGTTTAGAAATGACATTAAGAAGTTTGACAAGATGATACATATGCACAGCAAAGAGTATTCTGACTGGTTGCATCATGGTCTGGTATGGAAACACCAATGGCCGTGAATGGAAAAGACTACGAGAAGTGGGCACGGCCCAGTCCATCACGGGGAAAGCCCTCTCCCACCATTGAACACGCCTGCAAGGAGCGTTGCACAAGAAAGCAACAACCATCATCAAGGGCCCCCGCCATCCAGGCCAT
Organism: Hemitrygon akajei; assembly: GCF_048418815.1. Lineage (NCBI taxonomy): Eukaryota > Metazoa > Chordata > Chondrichthyes > Myliobatiformes > Dasyatidae > Hemitrygon > Hemitrygon akajei. The sequence continues at coordinate 134,391,085 of NC_133124.1, read as the reverse complement.
GCTCTCTTCTCGTTGCTGTCATCAAGAAGCAGGCACAGGAGTCTTAAATCCCACACCATCAGGTCCAGGAGCAGTCATTACCCTTCACCCATCAGGCTCCTGAACCAGCATGGATAATCTCACTCACCTCAACTCTGCACCGACTCCACAACCTATGGACTCACTTTCAAAGACTCTACAATTACTGTTTTCAATTTTATTTATCTATCTATCTATTTTATTTATATATACACAGTTGTTTTCTGTTTGTCAGTCTTTGTGTGTAGTTTTTCATTGATTCTATTGGTTTTCCCTGTTCTGCTTGCAAGAAAATGAAACTCAGGGTTTCATTTTGAAACACAAGGTTTCATTTGTGACATATGCATACTTGGGTAATAAATTTACTTTGAAATTTGAACTCCTGTAGGTGGCAAGACTCCCATGCTCATCTCTGACCCAAGCATCAGCATATTAGCCTTCATAAATCAAGTTTTGAGTACAGGAGTTGGGGCTGTTGTGTATTTAATATCTCAGTAATATTTGAGTAATATTGTAAATGTATAGTTTGATTAAGCATTCTTTGGTGCTTAGACAATTCATTATGGGTTATATGTAAAAGTACATGAATGGCTTACGTCATCATGGCACCATGATATTACCGTGCACCTCACTAGAAGTAAAGAACGAAGGGGAGACACACCTCCTGGCTCTGCGTTTTGGTTTCAATTAGTTTTATGTTTCGGAATTACAAAACATAACGGGAATGTTACATTGAAGTTGTATAAGATGTTTGAAGTATTGTGTGCAGTTCTGATCACCTACCTCCAGGAAAGATATCAGTAAGAATAAAAGAGTTCAAAGAAAATTTATAAGGTTGTTGCTGGGACGTGAGGACCTCAGTTATAGGGCAATGTTGAATAGGTTCAGAGTTTATTTGCTAGAGTGTAGGAGAATAAAGGGAGATTTGATAGAGGTATACAAAATATGAGGGGTATTGATAGGGTAAGTGAAAGCAGGCTTTTCCCACTGAGGTTGGGTGATACCAGAAATAGGGGTCATGTGTTAAGGGACAAAGGTGAAATGTTTAAAGGGAACATGAAGGACAAGTTCTTTACTCGTGAGAGTGTAGAGTGAGCTGCCATCAAAAATATTAAATGTGTATGCTGTTTGAACATGTAAAAGAAATTTAAATAGGTACGTGGATGGGAAGTATATGGAGGGACATGGTTCCGGCGCAGGTCAATGGGACTAGGCAGAATAATAGTTTGGCATGACTAGATGGGCTGAAGGGACTATTTCTCTGCTCTATGACATTATAAGTTCAGAACTTTTCTGAAAGGTAATTACTTTCTTTAATTTATCAAAATTGTAAAAAAGCATTAGGCTAAAACACTTCAATATTTCCATATTATGTGTTAAACATAGAAGGGGGCCATTTAACCAAGCATGTCTATGCGTAAACGCACATTAATATTATTAAAGAAAATTAATATATAAAGTGATTATGTAAATTAACTCAAACTCTCTGTATTTTGTCACCGGCTCCTATCAAATGAGTGGTACAACCATTTTTTTCTAATGTTTCCTTGTGGCATGGAAAGAGGTTAATTGGAGCACTAAGTTTATGCAGGCTCTCAAAACAACCTCATTCCTCACCCTACTTTCAATATCTTGCAAGGCCATCAACTCCTCACCCACTACTCCCTGCGTTCGAAAAAACTCCACATCTCCTTTGAATTTTCCCCTTCTCACCCTAAGTACTACTGACTTAAATAGTCAATTCACCAACCAGTCAACCTACCCATGTGATTAGGGTGTCAGAGAAAGCAAGAGCACCCAAGAAATATCCTCACCGTTGCAGGGGAAATATGCAAACTCTACATAAACAGCACCTGTGGTTGGAATTGAACCCATGTCACTGGAATTGTTAGGCAGAGGCAATGCTTGCTGTGCCTTATTCCTGCATGAATTCTAATTTTACACGTTTAGGGAGATTATTCTGCTTAAATAGTGATGAATTATCATTAATTGATATTTTCTTTACTTATTATTTGCATGATTATCCTCTTTTGCAGATTGGAAGTCTATCGGTCTTTATTATGTGTAGTTTTTCTTCATTTTCCTGCAAGAAAATGAATCTCAAGGTAGTATACGGAGACATATAAGTACTCTAATCATAAATTTACTTTGAATTTCATCAGGACAGAAATACTAGAGCATATTCTTGGAAAGTGCCATCAGCAGCTGACAGTAACATCAGGTTATTCATGTTTCTAAGGACGTTCTACAGTAACTGTCAGTTACACAACAAAAGTGTTCGTGAAAATATGGGGTCTGTTGATAATTCTCTGCAAGAACCATGCCTTTTATTCTAAGCTTCCGGTTTAGTTTTGCACGGGCAGGAAGTTGGAGCAGAAGTTATTCTGTCCTATTGCTTACTGCAGTCCACTGGACTGTCATTACCACCGGTAAGCCAATGTTTGGAGTGGTACGCCAGTGATTGAAGTGAATGGATTTAGTTTTTAAATGCTTTCATCATTCATCCTTGACTTATTCACATGTAAAAATATTTGAACATGCAGGTGTGCTGCTGACACAGAAGCCAAGAAGCTAGGATTACCAGGATGCTGCTTGGATTGGAGAGCATGTCTTACGAGGACAGGTTTAGCAAACCAGGGTTTTTCTCTTTGGAGAGATGGAGGATGAGAGACGACTTGATAGATGGGTACAAGTTGATTAAAGGTATTGACTGAGCGGACAACCAGACAGTTTTTCACAGGGCAGAAAGGACTAATAATAGGGGGCATAATTGACATAATTTTAATGCTTTTGGAAGAAAGTATCGGGGGAATGTCAGAGATAGGTCTGTTCCACATGTGTGTCTGTTGCTTTTGGATAAAGTGCCAGAACAGCAGAGCAGTATCTGGATTCAAATTCAGTTCATGCTTTTTATTTAAATCCATGTGAGAGCATAAAATGTAGAACAGTACAGCACAGGAACAGGCCCTTCAGCCCACAATGTTGTACTGAATCAGCTAAAAAGTAGATAAAAAAACCCAAAGTCCAATCCCTCCTACCTACATCATGTCCATATCCCCCCTTCCTTACATTCATGTACCTCTCTAAAACCTCTAATGTATTTGCTTCTACCACCATACCAGGCAGCACAGTCCAGGTATCCACCACTCTCTGAGTAAAAACCCTTTGAACATACCCCGATGCATGCTGTCTGGTATTAGAAATTTCCACACTGGGAAAAAAAAACCACCCTCTCATAATTTATCGCCAGTGGAATTCTACTGTCTTTTTTAGGCATCCGTTAGTCTTGTGAGACCATGGATTTGCAGGGCGCAGGCCTGGGCAGTGTTGTATGAGAGACCAGCAGTTGCCCAAGCTGCAAGCCTTCCCCTCTCCACGCCACCGATGTTGTCCAAGGGACGGGCACTAGGACCCAAGCAGCTTGGCACCGGTGTTGTCACAGAGCAATGTGTCATTAAGTGCCTTGCTCAAGGACACAACACGCTGCCTCAGCTGAGGCTCGAACCAGTGACCTTCAGATTACTAGACCAATGCCTTATCTACTAGGCCACACACCAACAAGGAATTCTAAAGTCTACCTCTTGACAAAGTACTTCAGGAATGAAAACATGGTTATGGAGAGGCCAAAGAAAAGATTTGCAAAGGTAAGGTCCTGAGGGAGGGTCTCTGCTCAAAATATGGACTGATTTTTCACCTCCATAGCTGCTGCCTGACCCATTGAGTTATTTTAGCATTTTGTGTAAGCTGGTAAGGTAGTTTTAGGAATGGGAATTATCTATGGAGGTGAAAAACCAGTCCACATAACAGTGAAGCTCAAGAGATTTGTCAACAGTCATGAAAAGAAAACATTTAAAGGCTTTACATATTGAAAATCTGTCTCCAGTGCTTATAAGGAGAATGAGGTAAAGGTTTATGACATTGGCATAAAAGTCACATGATGTATAGAAATAGTTAGAATACTGTGTGCCATACCCAATAGTGTAGACAATATAAATTCAGTAGTGATATTCAAAAGGCAATCAATCAATAAACTTATTAATCAAATAAATAAACAGATGGATGAATTAACGAACAAATGAATAGATTACTGAACAAGCAAATGAAATGAAAGATGCTTGAGATTTAGGAAAGGGGTGGGTGGAATGGGTTAAGTCAATTGCTCTTATTAGAGCAAGTGCAGGCCCATGAGTTGTGGGACCTGATATTGAGCTAGAATAATTTATAGTTCAAGATTATACACTTTAGGATCCCTCATTATCAGAGAGCTGGAATAGTTTATAATTCAAGGTGATACGCTTTAGGATCCCTCATTATCGGAGAGCCACTACTTTTTCAGCTGGCAGTACCTGAGTCCAAAACCCTTAGTTTGGTGACCATGACCTTCTTTTTTTGCCTTGTTGGATTCTTTTCCTGCTACGTCTCTAAATTTCTCAGGCTCTTCCCATCCTGGCTACATCTCACTCACCAATGGCCAGTGACAAGCCAGCAATATCCCAGCGGTGTTAACTAGTGACAGTAATTCACATAAGAGGCTACTTACAGGTTGATGTGTGCATGTGTACCTGTGCGCGGATGCGTCTGGTTTTGTGTTTATGTGCCCATGAGTGTGTTTGTCTGTTTCAGTTTGCCTGTGTGTACAGTACTGCAGAAAAGCCTTCAGCACACATATGAAAGTGCTAGAGAGCCTCAGACTTTTGCACAGTATCGTACTCATCAACGATGAGCGGAGAGTGACTTTGAAAATCTGGCGAGAGCAAAGGATGTTGGGAATGGTGAGGATGGATTTCCACAGGAGTGTTGTGGGACAGTTGGCAGAGAAGGAGTGCCAGGGGTGGGGAGGGGCGGTGGCCTAAGTGCAGATCCACCCAGCCCTGAGACACCAGGCAAGGTCAGTTGTTTCCAAACAATTGGTTTATTGATCATTGCATAATGTCTCTCTGGTGATCCCTGCTCCTTCCCCTCGCCCTAACCATGATTCCCCTCTCCCTGGCCTCTTCCCGCTCTCAGACCACAATAGAGACCCATATCAGAATCAGGTTTATCATCACTCACATATGTCATGAAACTTGTTTTTACAGCAGCAATACATTCAATTCATAAAATTATTATAGTATTGTGCAAAAGTCTTAGGCACCCTAGCTATATATGTGCTAAGACTTTTGCACAGTACTGTATGTGTATTTATGGTGGATATTCATATTGAGCCTGTGAATATGTTTGCATGCGTAACTAGATGATGCTTACTATGCTTGTGTTTTTTCTTGTATGCCTGTTTTTCTTGTATTTTTGTATATGATTAGTTTTGTGTTTGTGCATGTCTATGTTTTTATATCCCAATTGTTACGTTATGTATCTTTCCATATAATCCTTTCCTGGATGTGGGGATTGCTAAGAGACCTGTGTATTTTGTTCATTCCCTTGAGAGGGCGGAGTTGAGTTGCCTTCTTTAACCACTGCGGTTAAGATCTGCTATTTGTGCTAGAGGCTGGGATTCCAGGATTTAGATATGGTGCTGATGGAAGACTGGCAATTTCCGTCTAGGTCAGGATGGAGCGTCCCTTGGTGGGGAACCTGCAGGTGGTGACACTCCCTTGCCCTCTGTCCTTCCTGGGACGGATGGTGCAGGTTTTGCGAGGTGCTATTGGATTAGGCTGAGCAAGTTAGACCAAAGGGCTTGTATGTGCTGTAGTGTTCTGTGTTCTATGTTCTAGGTAGTTGGTAAACACTGCAGCCATTTTGTGTCAGTAGTAGAGGAGATGAATGTTTATAAAGAAGATAGAATCAAAAATGGTAGAGCACTAGAACAGGCCCTTCAGCCCTTGACGTTATTAAATTACTAATCGAATGCCTGAGTAAAACTAATCCCTTCTGCTTACACAGTGTCGATATCCTCCCATTCCCTGCACATTCACATGCCTACCTAAGAGCTTTTTGAATGCCTCTATTGTGTTTGCCTTCACCACTATGCCAGGCGGAGAATTCCAGGCACCCACCCCTCACTGTGTGAAAAAACTTGTCACGCACATCTCCGTCTCTTATTTCAAATGCATGCCTTCCGGTATTGGGCACTTCAGCCCTGGAAAAAAAAATGTCTGCTCTACCAATGCCTCTCATAATCTATGAGTGTCCATCAGGTCTCTCCCTCAGCCCCTGCTGCTCCAGAGAGAACAACCCGAGTTTGTCCAAACACTTCTTGTGTTATATTCCTTCTAACCCAAGAGCATCCTGGTAAGCCTCCTCTGCACCCTCTCCAAAGCCTCAACATCCTTCCTATAATGGGCTGATCAGAAGTGAAAGTAATGCTCCTGATGTGGCCTAACGAGAGTCCTATAAAGCTGTAATACCTGACTCTTAAACTCAGTTCCTTGAGTAATAAAGGCAAGCATGCCATTTGCCTTTTTAACACCCTGTGTTGCTCCTTTCAGGGAAATATGAACTTGGACCCAGTGATCCCTCTGCTCAGAAAAATAGTGTTTTTCTATTACTGTCTTGTTTTTATCTACCGCTTTATTTAATTGCCTGAGCGGAAGCTGAACGGAGTTTCATTGTATCTATGTATTATGACAATAAAGATCATTCATTCATTCATCAATACTGTTAAGGGTTATGCCACTAACATTGTACTGCCTCTTTAAATCTGATCTTCTGATGTGCAGCCCTTCATACCTGACCGGGTGAAACTCCAACTGCCATTTTTCTGTCCATATTTGCAAATGATCTGTATCCCACTGCCAGTCTTCTACACCACCCACAACACCACCAATCTTCATATCATCTGCAGATTTACTAACCCACCCAGCCATGCTTTCATCCAGCTCATTTATATGCAGTATATCACAAACAGCACAAGTTCCAGTACAGACCTCCAGCCAGAATAAGTCCCATTGCCTAAATTCACCACCCACCTTGACATCCAAATTTCCCTGACATTGTTTTCCTTCTTACCGGTATCCACCTGTCCTCTACTTGTAAAGTTGGTTCTTTAAACACCCCTCACATGTGAGATATGGACTGGCTGAAAAATGGCTGTTTGCAATTAACTCTCCCTAGTTCCTGCCTGGGCCAGCTGGTGGTGTAGTGGCATCAGCACTGGACTTCAAGGCAGATGGTCCTGAGTTCAAACCCAGCCGGGTCCCAACCTGGCAGCAGCAGCATCTGAGTGGAAGAAAGGCCTGGCAATCTACTTCCGTATCTTGCCATGAAAACCCTCTGGACCCTGTGGTCTATGAGGTCACGAAGAGTCGAACACGGCTGAACAAAAGAAGTTCTTGTCTGATGCTCTCATAATTTTCCCTGCTCTGATTTACTTCTCTTCCACAAGGTCTATGCTTATCTATAGCTATCTCAAAACTTAAAGAGTTCTCACTGTCCTTCCACTTAAAGTTGGCTCACCTGGCCAGACTCATTACCCAACATCAGGTCCACAGGCCCTCCTTTTGCTGGACTATCTACATATTGATTTGAGAAACCTTCCTCGATGTACCTAACCAACTCTAACCCATCCAAACCTCTTGCATTAAGGAAATCTCAGTTTATATTAGGAAAATTGAAGTCACCCACCACCATTACCATTTTGTTTTTACACCTTTCCCAAAACTATCACATATCTATTCTTCAGTGTCTGTGGACCTCAGGCTGGGAACCCCTGGTTTAGAAAGATTGATGGGGAGCTAATGAATTAGACTACTTGTTCTGAACAGCAGTGAGCTTTTTAAGAATCATTGGAGTATTTCATCACATTCCTGACTTGTGCACTGTAGATGGAGGAGAAACCTTGGGTGGGAAGAGGTGAGTTATTTGTCACAGAATACCGGAGGCAAGTGAGCCTTGTGGGCTGCCCCCAGCACACTCCTCACACTGTAATGCAAATGACACATTCACTGTATGTTTCAATATGCATGTGACATTGAAGGTTTATCTTTGTAAGTGCTGTTTAATAACACTGTCAATATGAACTTCCATAACTTTGCTGATTATTGCAATAGAGTAATTGGGCAGGAGTTAGCCAGATGGGATTTTTCCTGCTACTTGTCAATGGGACAAATTTGGGCAATTTTCTCCATTGTCAGCTAGATGTCAATACTGTGACTTTATTGCAACAGCTGGGCTAGAGATGCAGCTAATTCTGGAGCTCAGCTCTACAGTAGCAATGCCGTCTGGCCAATGGTGCTTTGTGTGTCCAGTACTCTCGGCCATTTCTTGACATTGCATAAAATAAGGTCATAAGACATAGGAGTAGATTTAGGCCATTTGGCCCATTAATTCTGCTCCACCATTCCATCATGGCTGATTTAATATCCCTTTCAACCCTATTTTCCTGGACTTTCCCATAACCATTAATGCCCTTACAAATCAAGAACCTATCAACTCCTGCTTTAAATATACCCAATACTCTGACCTCCATAGCTATCTATGGCAGTGAATTCCACAGACTGATCACTCTCTGGCTAAAGAATACCCTCCTCAGTTCTGTTCTAAAGGATTGCCCTTGTATTCTGAGGCTGTGGCCTTTGGTCCTAGACTATCCCATAACAGGAAACAGCCTCTTCATGTCTACTGTATACAGGCTTTTTCAATATTTGATAGGAATGAATTGAATTAGCTGGAGAATGTTATCTGTGATGGCGAGGACATCAGATGGAAGATGGATCGCCTGTCTGAATATGATTGCAAATGCAGCTTTTCTCAAATAGACGCTAATCCTAGATTAAATGTTCAAATAATAGTGACTTGGCTGTTATTAATATCTAGTTAAGTGAATATACCTATTCTTGACCACGAGAACCCTCAAGAAGGTGTAAGGACTGTTCCTGTTCCTATTCCTTCTCTTCAGTTCAAACACAGCAAAGTGTTGAGCAAATCCAAGCATTTGGGAAAAGAAAGTAACTTCATAAGTCTTTAAAAAACATAATAATTATTGAAAAAAAAAGCACACTCTGAAAGTAATTAGCGTTGAATGCCGTTAAGTGGAGTGTGGAAATAAAATCGTGTTTCCTTTATTCCTGGTCAATGTTTTATCGTTTTTGTTGCAGTAACATTTGTTAAATCACCTGCAAATTAAGCAGCTATTGTCTGGATGCAGCAAGTCCAAGGGTCTACCTAACCTACTTTTGAGTCTGTTGCTACTGAGTTCTCAGGCAGTGACTTTTACATCAGTAAATATCTGATAGAAGATGGTGAATCTCTGGAAATCTCTACCTCACAGGGTTGCGGAGGCAGGATCATTGGGGATATCTCTTGAGGAGGTAGATCATTTAAAGATTAGAGAATTGAAGGTGTTGAGGTCTTGGCAGAGAGAGGAGATGAGACTTGGAGAAGATGAACGGCAGGGCAGGCTTGAGGAGCCATGTGACCTACTCCTTTCGCAAACAAGAGAAAATCTGCAGATGCTGGAAATCCAAACAACACATAGAAAATGCTGGAGGAACTCAACAGGCCAGGCATCATCTATGGAAAAGAGTGCAGTCAATGTTTCAGGCTGAGACCCTTCAGCAGGACTGGAGAACAAGGGGGGTGGGGGAGGAACACAAGATGAAAGGTGGAACCGGAAGGGGGAGGGATGAAGTAAAGAGCTGGGAAGTTGATTAGTGAAAGAGATACAGGGCTGGAGATGGGGGAATCCATTCGAAGAGGATAGAAGACCATGGAAGAAAGAAAAGGGGAGAGGAGCACCAGAGAGAGGTGATGGGCAGGCGAGGAGATATGCTGAAAGAGGGAAAAGCTGATGGACAATAGTGAAGGGGGGCCATTACCAGAAGTTCGAGAAATCAATGTTCATGCCATCAAGTTGGAGGCTACCCAGATGGAATATAAGGTATTGTTCCGCCAACCTCAGTGTGGCCTCATCACAACAGTGGAGGAGGCCATGGATAGGCATATTGGAATGGGAACGGGAAGTGGAGTTAAAATGGGTGGCCACTGGGGGATCCCACATTTTCTGGCAGACGGAAGATAGGTGCTCAGCGAGGTGGCTTCCAATCTGAATCGGGTACCACACTGGGAGCACTGGACACGGTATATGACCCCAACAGACTCACAGGTGAAGTGTCGTCTCATCGGCAAGAACAGTTTGGGTCCCAAAGCTGTATTGAGGATGAGGTGTACTGGCAGGTGTAGCATTTGTTCTGCTTGCAAGGATAAGTGCCAGGAGGGAGATCAGTGAGGAGGGACGCATGAACAAGGGATTCACATAGAGAACAAAGCCTGTGGAAAGCAGAAAGTTGGGGGGGGGGGGGAGGGAAAGATGTTCTTGGTAGTGGGATCCCATTGGAGATGGCAGAAGTTACAGAGAATTATGTGCTGGATGTGGAGGCTGGTGGGCTGGTGAGTGAGGGTAAGAGGAACTCTATCCCTGGGAGGGTAGCGGGAGGATGGGGTAAGAACAGATGTGCTTGAAATAGAAGAGATGTGGCTGAGGGCTGCATTGATGTTGGAGGAAGGGAAACTCCTTTCTTTGAAGAAGGAGGATACCTCCTTCATTCTGGAATGAAAAGCCTCATCCTGAGAACAGATGCGGCAGAAATGGAGGAATTGAGAGAAGGGGATGGCATTTTTGCAAGTAACAGGGTGGGAGGAGGTATAGTCCAGGTAGCTGTGAGAGTTTATGTGTTTATAATAGACATCAGTAGATTAGCTATCTCCAGAGATAGAGCCAGAAAGATCAAAAAAGGGGAGGGAGGTGTTGGAAATGGACCAGATGAATTTGAGGGCAGGGTGGAAGTCGGAGGCAAAGTGGATGAAGTTGTTGAGTTCTACATGGGTGCAGGAAGGAGCACCAATGCAATCATCGATGTAGCATAGGAAAAGTGGGGGACGGCCACCACTGTAGGCTTGGAGCAGAGACTGTTCCACGTGCAACAGTCCCTATGCAACTCCCTTGTCCATTTGTCCTTCCCCAATAATCTCCCTCCTGCCACTTATCCTTGCAAGTGGAACAAGTGCTACACTTATATCTCTACCCTCACTGCCATTCAGGGCCCCAAACAGTCCTTCCAGGTGAGGCGACACTTCACCTGTGAGTCTGTTAGGGTTATGTACTGTGTCTGGTGCTCCCATTGTAGCCTCTTGTATATCGGTGAGACCCGACATAGATTGGGAGATTACTTCACCGAGCACCTACACTCCATCCACCAGGAAAAGTGGGAACTCCCAGTGGCCACCCATTTTAATTCCAATTCCTATTCCCATTCCGATATGTCCATCCATGGCCTCCTGCACTGTTGCAATGAGGCCACACTCAGCCTGGAGGAACAACACTTTATATTCCTTCTAGGTAGCCTCCAACCTGACAGCATGAACATTGATTTCTCGAACTTCCAGTAATGGCTCCCCCCCTTCACCATTCCCCACCACCTTTTCCCCCTCTCACCTTACCTTCCCATCACCTCCCTCTGGTGCTCCTCACCCCTTTTCTTTCTTCCATTTCCTTCTGTCCTCTGCTATTAGATTCCCCCTTCTCCAGTCCTGTATCTTTTTCATCAATAAACTTCTTTATTTCACCCCTCCCCCTCCCATTTTCACCTATCACCTTGTGTTTCTCCTTCCCCCACCCCCAATTTTTAACTCTACTCCTCATCTTATTTTCTCCAGTCCTACTGAAGGGTCTCGGCTCGAAACGTCGACTGTACTATTTTTTCCAATGGATGCTGCCTGGCCTGCTGAGTTCCTCCAGCATCTTGTGTGTGTGGCCTACTCCTGTTCTGAATTTCCTGTTCTTTCGCTGGTGCATGTGTGTGCATGCATTTGAAATTCAGGAACAAAGGCAAGAGTGGGTTATTCAACCCAGTGAGTCTTTCTATTGGACCTTCACTGAGCTGTAATTCCCAGTTCCCTGTTTTAGTTAAATATCTATCAATATTCTTAGTTATCAAAGACCTTTCTCATGGCAGTGGGGAGTTATTTTTGATGAGGTTTATATTCTACTTATGCTGTTTTTCTCACTGATGAGACCATGTTGGCTGGTATCTGAACATTTATAAAGCAAAAATAAATTTCAGAGCTGATGCAACCTATCTTTTTCTGAAGTTCCATGGTGTGTAATTTTGTCTCTCTTTTTCCCAGTGACAACTGTGCACCTCAACTTTATGATATTGATATGTGCATTTATAAACAGGGAAAACATGAACCTGTCTTTTCAATGCCGTTATTTTCTGTTCCCACGCGCACGATTTACCGTTAGGTCAGCCCTGATGGCAAAGTTCTCTGGCTTGATGTCACAGAGATGGAGCTGGTGGGAAAAGTCATTCTCAAAGTGCCTAGCTAGATCTAGGAAGCTAATTGCGATCCCATTAGCTGCCTGCCACAACGCCTTGCTGCTGCTGCCTCGCCAGGAGCGGGCACCCAGCTCTTCCAGGGCAAAAAGGTTGCGATGCCAAGTGTGCCCAGCTGTGAGGTACTCAACGGCATAGAAATGACCGCAGGAGCCCACCATTTTGAGAACATGTTTACTGAGATCCTGCAATAACTGGAAAAATACATATTCCTCCTGCTGTAGGAGAGACCACATGCTGGCTAGCTCTGCCCTTGAGAAAGAGCTCCGCCTGGTTTTTAAATGCTTGGTCCACAGCTGTGGTACTGTAACATTCTTCACATCCAGACCCAAAGAGTGTTTGATTTCCAAGGCAGTAAAGACCAGGATGTCAATATCTAGAATGGACCCGTTCTCTTGCTCATCCAGCAGGTAAAAGCTGTCATAGCTTAAAAAGTCTTCTAGTTTGGATTTCAGAATTATAGGCCGCCCATTCCAATCAGCCTGTATAACTTTCTTCCCTTTGTCATAGTACAGACATCGTTTATAAACCATCGTCTGTGTGACACACAAGTCCTCGCACAGATTCCCTGTCAGCAATCCCTGCCGATAGTCACGACACTGTAATAAACGTAGAAATCCACAATCAGTTCTATTGCATTCAATCAACACCAAAATAGTAATGTCAGGTACAGTATATGTAAAGTTAAAATAAACAAAAAAAATATGCAGGAAAACTTAACATTATGTTTGAAATATAGAGCAAGCAATAGTTCTGTATCGTATTTGTGGGTTACAAACTCAGCCAGTTCCATCATGAGCATTGTCCTCCCCTGCATCAAGGGCACCTTCAAAAGGCAACGTCCATCATTAAGGAACCCCAGCACCCAGGACATGCTCCCTTCTCATTACTACCATCAGACAGGGCATACAGGGGCCTCGAAACACACACTCATTGTTTTAATCAGCCAATGCTCTGCAACTTTACAACACCATCTCTTTCAGTTCCATAAGGAAATGAAAGAAATTCATGATTTTATTTACTTCTCTCAAATTAATCCATGCACCAACTGCATGCTCTGGTGTTAAATGACTCAATGGAGGCATGGAAATTTAACACCACACTGATGTTTAAATGTTCACTGTGAACTCACACATAATCTTCCTTCAGGTAAACTTTAGCAATTACATTCGAGCTTTAATGGAATCTGTGGTGATATTTGTTTCCTATGATGTCCAAGTGATTGCTACTAGTATAATGTTCTAAAGGTCATTCAAAAGATAGTTGCTCATTAATGCAACTATCTAATCAGTCAATCATGTGGCAGCGACTCAATGCAGACATGATCATGTCCAGATCAAAGATCAGAATGGGGAAGAAACATGATCTAAGTAACTTTAACCATGGAATGACTTTTGGTGCCAGATGGGGTGATTTGAGTATCTCAGAAACTGCTGATCTCCTTGGATTTTCACACACATCATTCTCTAGAGTTTACACCCACAAAATGCTGAAGGAAATCAGCAGGTCAGGCAGCATCTGAAACAGTCAATGTTTCAGACCGACACCCTTCTTCAGGACTGAGAAGGAAAGGTGAAGGAGACTAGGTGGAAGGTGATAGGTGGTTGGGGAAGGTCAAGGGCTGGAGAAGAAATAAACTGATAGGAGAGGAAAGTGGACCATAGGAGAAAGGGAAGGAGGTAGGGAGCCAGGAGGAAGAGATAGGCAGGTGAGAATGGGGTAAAATGTCAGAGTGAGGAATAGGGAAAGGGGAGGAGAAAAGTTTTTTACCAGATGGAGAAATCAATGTTCATTATTATTATTATTATTATTATTATTATTATTATTATTATTATTATTATTATTCGATATTCACTCTACAGTTTACAGAGAATGGTGTGAACAACATTTCTCTGGGCGTAAACACTTTGGTATTGAAAGAGGTCAGAGGTCTCACTTTGAAGTGGAAGGGCCACCGTAGCATATGACCACACTCGGTTCCACTCCTGTGCCTAATAAAGTGGCCACTGGGTGTATCTTGGAATGATACAGGAATTTGCTAGATAGATAGGTAGATAGATATGTTATTGATCCCAAAGGAAATGAGGGTGTCACAGTAGCATTACAAGTGCACAGATATAAATATTAGAAGAGAAGTAGAAAGAATAAAAAATAATTTACCACAAAGAGTCTACAGGAGGAGGTCATTGCTTCCCTGGCTATGGAGCCTAATTGCCGAGGGTAAGAATGACCTCATATAGTGCTCTTTGGAGCAGAACAGTTGTCTTAGTCTATTACTAAAAATGCTCCTCTGTTCAGCCAAGGTGGCATGCAGAGGGTGAGAAGCATTGTCCAGAATTGCCAGGATTTTCTGTAGGGTCCTTTGTTCTACCACTCCGGTTTGACTATTATAATAGAGCCAGCCTTTCCAATCAGTTTATGGAGCCTGTTCGCATCAGCTGGGTTGATCCTATTGCCGAACACACCACCACATAGAAGACTGTACTGGCAACAACAGACTGGTAGAACACGTGAAGGAGAGTCATTAACAGGAATATCATTAAAAGGCTGCTGGACTGGTGTGACTTCCTAAAGATTGGCAATCATTTTCATAAGGAAAAGTTTTCAGCTGGAGAGTTAGACAATGCTATAAAATAGGAGGCATTTTCTTGTTTATTAATTCAAAGTGCATTGTTGTTGTAGGCAATGCTACCATGTATTATCCATCTTACAATGTCTCTGAAACTGAGGAGACAACAGAAATTTAAAGGCATAATACCATGTCATTTTATTATGTTGTATCAATTTCCTCATACTTTTGCACGTAGAATGACACACTCCCACATACGGCAGACATGAAGGCTGCCAACTCATGAAGAAGTGATAAACTTACTTGGTAAATGGTGTATTGCTCCTTGAATAAATTTCTATAGAAAATCATTATTACTCTGGGTAATTTACAGAGACAGCAAAGAAATGAGTTTAGACGAATCATAAAACAAAGCATACCAGTTCACTTAGAGTCTTCAATTGAAACCCCGGTTTGGTAATGATGCTTAATATCTTTAACAGAATTTCTCAATGGTTTATGTAAAGCAATGGGGATGCTTCTGAATTAACTGGTAAAGCTTCAATTTTTCCGATTCTTTGGAGTAGTCAGCAATAGAAAATCAAGATATTATTTCTCAACCAGTCACCATCTCCCAAAATGAGGAGAAATTTTCTAGCGTCTAGACCTGTGCTCTTTCATTTGTCCCCCCACCTCCCACATCCCTCTTCTCCATCATCCCTCAGTTTGTTTCTCAATATATATTTAAACACACTTCTAATAATCTGTAATTAAAGTTGCTTGAATTGTTTCAAAACTTCATTCTTTCTCACGATGTGTACAGCATATCGATGACAATGCTCCTGTTCATCGTCCACCCCTGAATTGATGTGGCAATTATGAGTTAACAATATCAGTATGCCTGAAGTCACTTATGTCAGACTAAGTAAGAATAATGAATTTGCTTCCCTGGAGCATTTCAAAACTGTTCCCAGGTCTTGTCTAAAATTTGAACCCAGACGCAGACACTTTAACCAAATGCGTTCATCACCTACGAGGGTTAATATTGAAATAATTAAATCCAGGCAACAACACTTGATAACTACTGTATATAATAAAGTAATTCCATGATAGCATATTTTATTTATTATGCTGATAGAGGATATTATTTCAGGGAAAGGTTAAAGGTTCAGGTTTTGCTTGGCTGTTTTAGTTTAAAGAACTTAAGACCTTCCAGAATTGTATTGTCATTTGTGAATGTGAACCTTACTAATGAGGGCAGCATTTTCTGAACCAGCTTAACCACTATTACTGGATAGGCAGTAGTGAACTGCCATCTTGAACTGTTTCAGCCTATGCAATGAAAACACTTCCATTTCTGTTAGATCTGGAATAACAAGATTCCATAAAGATAAAGAATAACAAACTGTTTTCAAATCAGAACAAGATGTCAATTGAAGAGAGCTTACAGGCACTGGAACCCCTACGTACCTACTGTCCTGTACGTGAAAGTGTCACAAGTCATAGTCATTGGATGCACTAGTGAAAAAACCATAGCAAGTGCTTCTTTTAGATGGTGAACATTTCAGCCAGCGAGAGGTGACTAAAATGAGTAGATGATTAAAATGGCAAATGGGAAGCTGGGCTCTCTTTCAGCTCCTCCCACTTTCTCCAGACTCAAGGGGTAGCCATGGGCACCAGATATGCCTGCCATCGTGTTGGCTATGTAGATCAGTCCATGTTCCAAGCCTTCCCCGGTAATGCCGCCCAACTCTTCCTCCTCTGCATTGATGACTGCATTGGTGCCACTTCATGCACACATGCTGAGCTCCTCAATTTCATCAACTTTGCCTTTAACTTCCACTCTGTCTTTCAACTCAATAGGTCCATTTCTGACATCTCCCTCCCCATTCTCAATCTTTCAGTTGTTACGTACCCCATAACTGGGTCACTTACCAGCAAAGATAGAGAGGTCCGTTGAAGTCTGATGGTATTATTTTTAAAAGTCTTTATTTATAAAGGGGCACAAAAATAAGATTAATACAAACATTCAGATAATATACGTCGTCAATACTCAATCTAAAAGCGTGGGTATAATCACAATCCTCAATAAGAAATAGCTCTATCGTTTGTCTAGGGGATACTGTATTGTCCGTTGAACAAATAAAAGTCAATTGTCATTAAAGATGCAGCTTTTGTTGGGTTGTAGAGAGAGACAGTCTTAAACTTGCCCGTGTCCTTTATGAGGCCAATCCGTTGAGTCGGGGGAGTTGGTTCCCCGTTGTTAGTTCAAAAATCGTTTTCCGTGGTACCAGCCACCGGCATCCAGGCAAGGGAACCGAACGCACGTGGCTTCCTTCAAATGGCTTCCCGCTATTACGGGATCGCTAGCATTTCTTCCGGTGCATCTGAGGGGGCTGATCCTACAGCCCCTCTTTTATCCTGACTTGCAGGGTTGTAGATGTCAATCAGGTTGGGGGGATGATGCAATCTCTCCCCTTCACCCAGCCCACTTTGCCCGAAGGCTGTCACGTAGCATAGCATCGTAATCCACAAACGTGTCTCCAAGAGACAATGGCCAATGTCTCGTGACTTTACATCGCCGGGGAACGAGGCAATTTGCACGTCTCTCCCTCATTTCCTGGGTCCCCTGACCCAACCCAATAGTGCTCTTGCAATTCTCACAAAGGAGGGGGCTGCGGGCATAACACCTCCCCTCTTCAAACCGTTTTTACCAGCGGTTAAAACGAAGTAGTACAGAGTCTTACAGGATTGGGGAAGCTAACACAATACCAAAGTTTTTCTTTTCTACAGAGTAATACAGTGATACATTCAATTCAGCATCTAAACAGTTAATGATTACAGTGTCACTTCCTCTAATATTTTAACATCTTGTACCTTACTAAAGTCTTGTAGCATCAGACTTCAATTTAATAACCAGCTATTTTTTTTCAGCAACAAAACTAAGGAGTTTTGATCTTAGCTTACGTGCATTTACAAAAGTTTATGTAAAGACTAGTCTTTCGGTCATTTTCAAACTTAACAGGCAGGCTTCCAGGGGGTTGTCTTTATTATTCACATGCTTTGTCGAAATCCCGTACAACCGGCTGGGCTATTTAAAAATGGCGCCGCCCCCATTAACCGTTGCTCCTTTTCCGGTGCGTTCCTACATGGGGAACTTGGGTAATTTGGCGAGGTAAACTCCCGCCTGCCTCTTTCATTTTACTACTCTTCGTTTTACCCCCCTCTAAACCCTCGTGGCACAGGGTCGGTAAAAACGTCTCGGCCAAATCGAAACTGGCCAGATTTAAACTGCTCTCGTTCTCAGCTGCCTTTCTCGACAGGCTGCGAGTGACCGCGCATGCGGGATAGCTCTTGGAAGCTAGGGGCGGAGCCTCAGCACTCACAGGCTGTTTTATCAGCGTCATGGCTGCCCAAACCTTACCACCGGCTAAATCGTTACCAAGAAGGACATCCGCGTCAGTTCTCGGGAATTCTGATGGCACCCCTATTTCCACTGGTCCAGACACCAGCTCACAATCCATAATGACCTTGTGTAAGGGCACCATTTCTATCCTTTTATTTATTCCCTTCACCGCTACCATACCCGTTTTTCGACCAAACTCTAGTACCTTACTGCTGATCAACGACAGCTCAGCCCCCGTGTCTCTCCAGATTCGTACGGGAATTGGTGGGTCCCCCTTCCTCAAAGACATGGTCCTGTGTGACAGACAAGTCTCAGACCCTTCTCGTACTCTGTCTACCCGGGGCTCTCTTGTCGATTTACTGATTACCACGGCACATCCGATAGGGACTGCTGCTTTCCCTTTTCCCATCTCCCTCCTCGGAGCAAAGCACCGAGACGCAACATGCCCGCTCTTCCCACAATTAAAACAGGTCAAGCCCGGAAATCTCTGGCCGTCTGGCCTTTCCCCCTCCACCTTACCACTAGCTCCCGGCGGGACCTCTGCCTCAGCCGGCGGACTTTCTCGATCATTCCCACGGTCCCTCGTGGAACTTTTATTCAAGAAAAACTTTGCCTTGTGGGTTAGGGCATATTCATCTGCGAATCTAGCAAATTCTGAGATGGACTTATTCGGCTTCTCATTCAAATACATCCGGATCTCCTCCGGAACACAACCCTTAAATTCCTCAATCAAAATTAACTCCCTGAGATGCCCATAATCCTCGTCCACTATTTCTGCAGTGCACCAATGGTCCAAGAGCACACCCTTCTCATGGGCAAACTCGGTATACGTCTGATTCCACCCTTTCCATAAATTTCTGAACTTTTGTCTATACGCTTCAGGTACTAGCTCGTAACCCCGGAGAATGGCCACCTTTACTTGGTCATAATTCTCTTCCCCTTTCTCCTCCATGGACAACGCTGCATATGCCCGCTGTGCCTTCCCTTTTAACACACTTTGTAACAACACCACCCACTGTGCTCTAGGCCACTTCTGATTCACTGCCACCTTTTCAAAAAGCAAGAAATAACTATCAACATCCGTCTCCTCGAACGGGGGTACTAACCTCAACGCCCGACTAACATCAAACCGCTCCTCTCGGTCTGACCCCTGACCTCGTTGCTCTTGCTTTAACTTCTCCATCTCCAAGTCATGTTTCCTTTGTCTCTCTGCCTCCCTCTCCTTCTTGGCCCTTTCCATCTCCTTCTCAGCTGCTTCCAGCTCTATTAACTGAAGTTCATGCTCTCTTTGCTTCTCAGCTCTTTCCTGCTCCCTTTTCACCTCTAATGCCTTTAGCTGGAGTGCATGCTCCCTCTCTTTCTCGGCCCTTTCTCTCTCTCTCTCTCTCTCTCTCTCTCTTTCTCTTTCTCGGCTCTTTCTCTCTCTCTCTCTT
Organism: Hemitrygon akajei; assembly: GCF_048418815.1. Taxonomy (NCBI): domain Eukaryota; kingdom Metazoa; phylum Chordata; class Chondrichthyes; order Myliobatiformes; family Dasyatidae; genus Hemitrygon; species Hemitrygon akajei. The sequence continues at coordinate 134,371,411 of NC_133124.1, read as the reverse complement.
TCTCGGCTCTTTCTCTCTCTCTCTCTCGACTGCTTCCAGCTGCTTTAACTTAATTTCATGTTCCAACCTTAATTTCTCCAACTCTAACTGAGCCGTCCCACTAGCTGGTACCTTTTCAGGGATATTTTCCAATACCTCAGCTGCAAACACATTCTTCTCGATGTAATACTGAGTTATGGCCCTTCACACCTCCCGCTTTTTCATTGACGACCTCACCTCTGCGAGGTTTAACCCTTTCGCCAAATTTACCAAGTCTGATTTGGTGGCCGTCTCTAGCGCCCCCAGAGTCGGGTTTCCTATAAATTCATCCACGTCCATCTTTGCTGGTTTCCCGTCTGGCTACCCGCATACCAGATCCAAGTTTGGACTTACAAGCCCGATCCATTGGCCCTCCAATTTGGTATCAAATCTCGAGACGAGATCCCCAAGTTGTTACGTACCCCATAACTGGGTCACTTACCAGCAAAGATAGAGAGGTCCGTTGAAGTCTAATGGTACTATTTTTAAAAGTCTTTATTTATAAAGGGGCACGAAAATAAGATTAATACAAACATTCAGATAATATACGTCGTCAATACTCAATCTAAAAGCGCGGGTATAATCACAATCCTCAATAAGAAATAGCTCTATCGTTTGTCTAGGGGATACTGTATTGTCCGTTGAACAAATAAAAGTCAATTGTCATTAAAGATGCAGCTTTTGTTGGGTTGTAGAGAGAGACAGTCTTAAACTTGCCTGTGTCCTTTATGAGGCCAATCTGTTGAGTCGGGGGAGTCGGTTCCCCGTTGTTAGTTCAAAAATCGTTTTCCGTGGTACCAGCCACCGGCACCCAGGCAAGGGAACCAAACGCACGTGGCTTCCTTCAAATGGCTTCCCGCTATTATGGGATCGCTAGCGTTTCTTCCGGTGCGTCTGAGGGGGCTGTTCCTACAGCCCCTCTTTTATCCTGACTTTTATCCTGGGTTGTAGATGTCAATCAGGTTGGGGGGTTGATGCAATCTCTCCCCTTCACCCAGCCCACTTTGCCCGAGGGCTATCATGTAGCATAGCATCATAATCCACAAACGTGTCTCCAAGAGGCAATGGCCAATGTCTCGTGACTTTACATCGCCGGGGAACGAGGCAATTTGCACGTCTCTCCCTCATTTCCTGGGTCCCCTGACCCAACCCAATAGTGCTCTTGCAATTCTCACAAAGGAGGGGGCTGCAGGCATAACATTGTCTCCATCTCTGGAGGCAAACTGCTGACTGACATCTTGTATAAACCTACTGATACCCATGGTTGTCTTGACTATACCCCTTTGCAGCCTATCTCCTGTAAACATGCTATTCTCTTTTCTCAGTTCCTTCACCTCCGTTCCCAGGATGGGGCTTTGATGTCCTCCTTCTTCAAAGAATACGGTTTCCTATCTTCCACCATTGATGCTGCCCTCTCCCGCATCTCCTCCTTTTCCCAAACATCCATGCTCACCCCAGCCTCTCACTTAACAGAGATAGAGTTCCTCTTGTACTTACGTATGACTCCATGAGCCTTTGGCTTGTGCCAAGATGAGGCCACTCTCAAGGTGAGGAGCAACACCTTATATTCTAACTGTGTAGCCTCCAACCTGATGAAATGAATATTTATTTCTCCTTCCAGTAAAAAAAAGTCCCTTCTCCTCCCTTCTTCTTCTATCCGCACTTTGACTTCTTACCTTCTCTCACCTGCATATCACGCACGGTATCTCCCCCCTTCCCTTTCTCCTGTTGTTCACTCTCCTCTCCTGTCAGATTCCTTCCTTTCATCCCTTTATCTTTCCAACCCTTCGGGTTTCACCTTTTAGCTACCCTTCTTTCCCTCCTCCCACCTTTTTATTCTGGCATCTCCCCCTTTCCTCTACAGTCTAGAAGAAGGGTATCAGCCCATAACATCGACTGTTCATTCATCTCTCTAGATGCCGCCTGACCTCCTGAGTTCCTCCAGCGTTCTACATGTGTAGCTGGTGAAATAAGTTGCTTTGTGATGAGTTATTGAGAAGTTTGCATGCTGCTGGACCTATCACGGCAAGTGGAAAGTACTCCACAGTGTGCCGGAATTGTGCTTTGTTGATGTTCAAAAGGTTTGGAGCCAGTCAATGCAAATGCTGAACATCTAATCCCACAGTATTTTTGTGGGTGGGTCTGTTCCCCCAACCCCTCCCAGACAGTCAATATTCAGACAGATTCACTGACAACAGTGCAGTTGTATGTCAAAAGAGGGCGAATAAACCCCCTTTTGATGGTCACGTGCTGGAAATATGTGGTGTGAACATTACTTTTCTTTTACCAGTCCATGCCTCAGTGTTATCAGGTCTTAAAATGTGTGGCCTGGTATCTGATGCACTTCAACTGTACTGAACGCAACCTTGAAGGAATGATGAACGCAGTTAGGATCTCCGGCCGAAGAAGGCTGTTGATGGACACCATGGTAATGTAGCCGTTAGTGCAACACTTAACACTCAGGGCGCTTCTGAATTTGAAGTTCAATGCCAGTGCATCTGCAAGGAGTTTGTATGTTCTCCCCATGGACCGCGTGGGTTTCCTGTGGAAGCTCCTGTTTCCTCTCACTGTCCAAGGATGTTCCAGCTAGGTTAATTGGTCATTGTAACTTGTCCTGTGATTAGGCTAATGTTAAATAGCTGAGCTGCTGGGCAACGCAGCTCATTGTGCCAGAAGAGCCTGTTCAGGGCCTCTGGTCCCTCTCTCAAGTTATTTCCTTGCCCCTCCATTGCCTCCCTCTTGTGCTTCTCCCCCCCCCCCCCCATCCCCACTTCTTTCTTTCTTCCATGGCCTTCTGTCTCTTCCACCAATTAACTTCCCAGCTCTTTGCTTCATCCCTTCTCCTCCAAGTTTCACCCATCGCCTGGTGTTTCTCTCTCCCTCCCACACCCTTCCAATCTACTCCTCCGCTTTTTTTCTCCAGTCCTGCTGAAGGGTTTCGGCCCGGAACATTGACTGTACTTTTTTCCATAGATGCTGCCTGGCCTGCTGAGTTCCTTCAGCATTTTGTGTGTGTTACTCGGATTTCCAGCATCTGCAGATTTCCTCTTGTTTATGAAGCATCTGGAGAAAGTTCAACTGAAGTATTGCAGTAAGGAAATCCTGCAATCGTATACCAGGGTGAAATCAGAAGACCCCAACTGCAAAACTCTCCTTGCTGTTGCTTTCCTTCACTGGAATCACTGATACCAAGAAGAGATTTTGTAACACACACAAAATGCTGGAGGAACTCAACAGCATCTGTGGAAAAGAATAAACAGTTGACATTTCACCTAAGATATTTCTTCAGACATTGCAAGCTTTATCTTAATTAAGTTGTTTGATTTTGCTCTAATAATATCATATTATATTATAACCTAGACAACATGATTTTGTCTCATTTTGTGAAAAAACTGTGTATAGGAAGGAGCATTCAATCAAACAGCTATTTGGATCACAACCATACAGTGCAGGTTAATAAATCTGCTGAGATGTAAGTTAGTTATGATTCTACTTTCAACAGTTAAAGGCTGAGGAAACTTCTACTCAGACAAAGAAGAATCTTGTTGAATTATCATGAAAGAGGCAATGTGTTCCCAATGCAAACAGTAACATTGTTCACTTCATTCAAAAGGAAGGCAATCTTAGCTGGAAATTTGATGTACTGAATCTTACTGAAAGTGACATCACCATATGATGGCAGTGGGTTTGTCCATGAAGCTCTGAACTCAAATGAAGATCTTAACCCCTATCAGATATAGATAGCTGTGGGTACCCTCACTAAGGGGGAGCGGGTACCCTCACTAAGGGAAAAGCCACCTGCTTTTCAAAGGCTCCATCACATTCCTGTTTATCCTCCATGGCAAGTTTAGCAGCCCATACCCACTATTTGAACAGTGAGTCTCCCCGCCCTATCAAGGTGGTGATACTTCCAGATAACAAAATAATTTAAGCCAGTCCTTTTATTTTTAGTGATACACATTTGGATATACAGTAGATAAAATTCTTAAAACAGATTTAAAACTAACAAAGGATTTCAATCTTATGAAAAGTGTCCAAACTACAAACAATTTCTAAAACACAATTTCCAAAACACAGGTACAATTCTTATAACTAAAAAGACATAAAAAGAATGAGTCATCTATCACAGAAATTGTAGACAAAGGAATGGATTCTAGTCACCTTGACTTTCTGTCATTCTTCTTGTCAACCCTTGCCTATTCCTAACAAGCGTGACTGCTCTCTGATATTTGTACTGCTTTTATTCGCTACTTAGTGATATTTTTCAGAAACCTTTGCTGGGAAATTCATATGGATGGTCTAAAACCTCCTGGAGACCAGAGATCCCAGACACCCGAAATGAAAGCTATAAGAGTTGACTCCCTGATCAGCTATTTCATCTGCTAAGTGATTGTATCAGCCTAGTCAGCAAGCTTCCTTGAACTAGAGAAAATAACGTAGCCAGGTCCAGTTAACACCACCCCGTTATCTCTTGAGCAGCTAGCCCCATGCTGGGCAGGCATCCTGTGCTCTATAGACCATTCTGTTTGTTTACAAAGATGTCCTTTTAACTTCAGACTGATTATTGCTTGCAGGTTATACTAATAACTAAAAACTGACTCTTGTTTGCAGCAAGAAGCTGAACAAGTATTTGTTGGGAGTTTGACTTACTCAAAAGCAACTCCTTGGTCCCTGGAAGAATCAGCTGCTGTGTTAGAAAGCTGAGCTTGTCAAAAAGGCCCCCAGGCCCTGGACAGTGAACATCCATCACAACTGCAGTCTGTGATGTGTAGCTTTTTATTTTGTAAGGTTCACTAATTCAGTTGAGAGAGCAGTAACTGATGAACACTGAATCAATGCAAGGACCGAACACTTAAAAATCATGTATGTCCCCAAGAGAGAGAAAAAAAACTGGAGCGCTTACAAACACAAAAAGAACACAAGACCGTAAGATATAGGAGCAGAATTATGCCATTTGGCCCATCAATATTGCTCCACCATTCCATCAGTTATTAACTCTCACACGCTCATTCTCCTGCCTTTTCCCCATTACCTTTAATGCCTTTTACTAATCAAGAAAATATCAACCTTTGCTTTAAATATACCCAATAGCTTGGCCTCCACAGCTGGTGAATTCCACAGATTCACCACCCTCTGGCTAAAGAATTTCCTCTTCATCTCTGTTCTAAAGAGCTTTGCCTTAGACAGTTCCAAGCCTGGCTTGAAAAGAGGAGGTTGGGCATGGGGCTAGCAACTCCATCCTGTAAAAATCCAGAGGTATGGAAATGGCAACAGAAGCTCCAAAGACCTCATCCCTGGAAGAGGAAGCATTTTCAAAGATGGGCTACATGCAGGGACAGCGTGAAAGACTGGCTCAGGACAGAGGACTCTGCTGAGCTGCTGTTGGTGGCCCATGCCCTAGGAGAGGTGATGGGTTTAAGTTAGAAAAGAAACTCTGATCTAAAGGAACATCCATGAATCCTGAGGCTGTACGCTCTGGTCCTACACTTCCCCACTATAAGAAACATCCTCTCCGCATCCACTCTACCTCAGCCTTTCAATGTGGGATAGGCTTCAATGAGATACCCCCCTCATTCTTCTAAACTCCAGTGACAACAGTCCCTATAGAAGGTCATTTAATTATTTCCAAGATAAATATTATAATAAAGTATCTGTTTCTTATTTTAGAAACCACTCTGTTCTTCCAGGAACACAAGGTGATGCTGTGTACTACTCTCAGGAAGTACTTGGAGCAACTTTATTGGTTTCTATTTTCTTCCTCATGGGCAGGTTTATTGGTGTTTGCTGACTGATGACGGTTGACTTATGTTTTCATATGTGTATCCAGAACTCTCTTTAATTCATTCCTGCTTTTCACGGCTTCCCAGTACCTGCTCCACTGAGATTTACTGCAGCTTAAATACAAAGTAACACCCCATCAACTGCAAACAAGACGTGAACATTTGCCGATTTTCTGAACATGACCCTGGCGTGTATGACCAGCGGGACAAATGGATTCGAAATAAATGTGCATTGCAAATATCTTATGTTTTTGTGACGTCCATTAATACAGACTGCGGTTTCAATAGGGAAAGAATGACGCAATTCTATTTTAATATTTCGCATCGTCGTGCGTGTTAATCAATAACGTAAAACAAAAAAATATATAGTTGAGTAACTTCTGTGGTAAGAAGTGGTAAATGTCTATATGATTATACTAAGTGGTCAGCCTGATCTCGAGTACAGAATGTATCTGTTAAATGAAGGGAGTGAGCGCAATGTCTTTTATTCGACTTACAACGAGCTTTTAAAGTTGCAAACTAGAGGTTCTGTAAATGTACACCATTTCTCAGTGGAAGGAAAAGAGTGACGTAGCAAATGTTTCGAGTAATTTTTATAATCCGATTGCAAGTGGAAGGAAGATTGGTATTTATTTAACGATTTCAAACCTTGAAGAAGCAGGAGTTTTATCGAGTGTTCGTTGCCCGTGCTAACAATTGTTGGGCGCATAGCAATGAAACCAGGCAGTGTCGCTCCCGTTACTGTATTTAGTAGCCAGGTGAACTGCGAATTGACGTTATCGTCGGCTCATCCTGTCCCCCCGGCACAGGTAATTAATCATCCACACTGGTGCGAATCACCTGCCCAGATCGAGCTTCCAGCAGGTTAAAAGCGTGGCCAGAGGATGAAGGCCGTTTATAACAGCGCTGGGTGCGTGGTTCATCTTTGCAATACTTTTAAATCCTCCACACCGCAGGCGGGCAAGCACTAAATAAAATGCAACTTCTTCAAGGTTTGGAAATGTTAATTACATACCAAACTCTCACTCTCAATGATTCATGCAAGTAACTCGAATAATTTGCTATTTAATTCTTTTTGCTTCCTATGAGAAATGGTGAGCATTTATTTTTACAGGAAATAATATAACTCTTCTCCAGTTAGAAAGACCCGATCAACATCTGGCTACAAAGGTCACTTCGCAATTTTGTTTTCTTATACCCGAAATACAGATTCGGGATCAAACGCGATAAGTAGTTCTAAATGGTTACCAAATTAAACTCGAACTTAATAATCGTAAGAAAAACAGCTTGCTATTTATAAATTATATATATATATATATATATATATATATATATATATATAAAGTACCTTAAAATAAAGCTTGTCTAAGGAGCAAGTCCTGTCACTGGAAATCCGGAACCATCACATCAGTCACTAGTGACTAAGCAGTAATATTTTGCACATCTGCACTTAGTATTATTTCGTAAAATTCCTTACCAATCGTCCGAGAATTCTCTTACTTTTCTGGTCGGTGCAATATTCGGCGAAGATATTCTTGTGGATGAAGACTGACATGTTTACAAGAAACCAGCAGGCGATCCATAAGAGGAGGCAAACCAGAGCAGACTTCCTAATGGTCTTCGGTCTCAAGTGCCGACAACCAACACTCCCGAAAGCTGGCATCGCTTAGGTCACTAATCTGCCTCCGGTCCAGGGAACCGAATGAATAGGAGGATCGAAGCCGAGTCTCCGGCTCCGCTGATTGTCCCGACATCTCTTTGGGAGCGGGTTCAGCCTCCACTGGACTCGCTCTCGAGCCCAGGTCTCGCCTGTGATGCACCAAAATGAAGCAAGAACTAATTCTCCTGGTATGCGAAACCACGCACACAGAAACGTCTGACAGTTCGATCTCTCCTTCGCTCAGCCAATACTTCTGGTAAAATGTGCTCATACACGAAATAATCTCTAACAAGAAGCCAGGTTTATGCCGAAGCCTTTCTTTTTACAGAGGTTCTCAGTTTAAAGTTTAAACCACGTACTTCCGTATTTCTCCTGCTGTCACTGGCCGAGTGCCACAACCGTGGAGCGGGAACTTTGACTGAAGTGACCCCGGGCTGCCCCTGCGGAATGCTGCTCGCCATTTCAAGTTTATTTTTTTTAGTTAGGGGACAAAGAGAGAAAAGGGCATGAACTCGATTGATTACAATTGCCAGACAGCGGCGGGGGAACACGTTGCCTGGGAAATAACTGGGCCTGTGCGGAGCTGAATACGATCGCGTGGAGAAGCCGACATCGCAGGGAATAAACTGAAGCAGAATCTGTCTGGGGGAATCGGGATGTGGTGTGGCGCGGCTGATTTCACTCGGAGGAACACGGCGGCGAATTGGTGCCACGTTACACGCAGTCTAACCCTTTGTACCCCCCCCCCGCAGTCTAACCCATTGTACCCCCCCGCAGTCTAACCCATTGTACCCCCCACAGTCTAACCCATTGTACCCCCCCGCAGTCGAACCCATTGTACCCCCCGCAGTCTAACCCATTGTACCCCCCCACAGTCTAACCCATTGTACCCCCCCGCAGTCGAACCCATTGTACCCCCCCGCAGTCTAACCCTTTGTACCCCCCCGCAGTCTAACCCATTGTACCCCCCCACAGTCGAACCCATTGTACCCCCCCGCAGTCTAACCCATTGTACCCCCCCACAGTCTAACCCATTGTACCCCCCCGCAGTCTAACCCATTGTACCCCCCACAGTCTAACCCATTGTACCCCCCTGCAGTCGAACCCATTGTACCCCCCGCAGTCTAACCCATTGTACCCCCCCACAGTCTAACCCATTGTACCCCCCCGCAGTCTAACCCATTGTACCCCCCACAGTCTAACCCATTGTACCCCCCGCAGTCGAACCCATTGTACCCCCCACAGTCTAACCCATTGTACCCCCCCCGCAGTCGAACCCATTGTACCCCCCGCAGTCTAACCCATTGTACCCCCCCGCAGTCGAACCCATTGTACCCCCCACAGTCTAACCCATTGTACCCCCCCGCAGTCTAACCCATTGTACCCCCCACAAACCCATTGTACCCCCCGCAGTTAACCCCATTGTACCCCCCCGCAGTCGAACCCATTGTACCCCCCCACAGTCTAACCCATTGTACCCCCCCGCAGTCTAACCCATTGTACCCCCCCGCAGTCGAACCCATTGTACCCCCCACAGTCGAACCCATTGTACCCCCCCGCAGTCTAACCCATTGTACCCCCCACAGTCTAACCCATTGTACCCCCCCCACAGTCTAACTCATTGTACCCCCCCACAGTCTAACCCATTGTACCCCCCCCCCACTGTTCCTACAAGTTCGCCTCAAAAACCGTGAACTTTTGCATCTGTTCGTATCCTGCCGCAGTCCTCAACTGCATGGTGGAAGCGATAGCTGGCTTTGCAGCATCCCCGTTCTCAATGCCAATGGACACCACTCCTGCGGTTCTTCCCGCTCTGGTCAAGTGGCTGTACGCTTAATTCTTCCGCTCTTTCACAGCCTGACTGAGATGAGCTTAGGAGTCTGTAACTTTCCCCCTTATTTCGATCATGTGCTTAGGGAATAGCCCTCCCTGCAACATTGGTAGGGATCATTTGTCCTCACCTCTTCATCTCTCCATTACACCCCGTCCCTTCTCTCTCCATCCTCCCTCCCCACATTGCCCTGCTTAGGTAGTAAAGGTGCTGTGATGCCGTCTGTCCGTTCTGCATCAAACATTCGCCCGTTCAAGTTTCTAAATACTAAACCGCTTCTTAGTTCAACCCCACCCCCTGGCCCACCGTCCCCTCACCTGGCTTCACCTATCTCTTGCCAGCTCGTACTCCTTCCCCTCCTCCTCTCCCCCCACTTCCATATTCTGACTTCTTCCCCTTTCCTTTCCAGTCCTGATGAAGCTGAAACGTCAACCGTTCAATCCCGTCCGCAGATGCTGCCTGATCTGCCGACTTCCTACAGTATTGTGTGTGTTGCTCAAGATTTCTAGCATCTGCAGAAGCTCTTGTGGTTAGTTAAGTGGCTGAGCACTTGTGGCACATGCTGCTAATTCCAAGCGGTATATTCCATGACCTTCATCTGAATCTCACTAGTGTGTAAAGCACTAGGTCATACTCTAAACAATCATTTGTAAGCAAAAGTTACAGTGCCATTTGGCCCACAACCCCCACTGCTCACTCTTTGTAATAGCTGTCCAATTAGTCCCATGCCCAACTCCTTCCACATAACCCAATATTTTCTTTTATTTGGACAATGGATGAATTCTTCCATGCACTTTTATTTCAATGAAAGGCAATTGGGAAAAAATCCATGATCCAATCAACATTTTCAACTACCTACCCACATGAAGTCATACTCGCCTATTTGTATATAAAGTAACATGGGCTTGGAAATAAATGGGAAGGGCTTACTTCCATCAATTGGAAATCAAAATCTTGGGATGTGGCAGAGGGATTAGTGGATGATGATAGCTGGCAATTTGGTTATTGTTGTCACATGTACTGAGACACACTGAAACATGATGTCTGTATGTCATCCAGACAGGTCATAGAACAGGGAACAGTACAGCACAGTGCCGGGTCCTCGGTCCGTGATGTTGTGTCAAACTTTTAACCTTCTCCAATATCAATCCAAACCTTCCCTCCATTTTCCTTTCATCTATCTGCCTATCTGAGATTTTTTAATTCCTCTAGTGTACCAGCCTCTACCACCACCTCTGACATATACCACTCTGTATAAAAAACTACCTCTGATATCTCCCCTAAACTTTTCTCTGATCATCTGAAAAGGACTAGTTTTATCATCACCACTTCTGTAATGATTTGCAAAGGCAGTCATTGTACTGAGATCCTCACCTTCCATCGTATCCACAACTTCTCTCTTTGGCCTGTTAGCTGTGTCCTCTGTTGTAAAGATTGAGACAATTCCAGTGTCACTATTGGTAATTCCAATGACATTACTCTGGGAAAGATGAGATCTTCTATAGGTATAGTAACTCTTTGTTTCTTATGCATTTCTGTGCCATCATAATTCAATTGCTCATCACAATGCTTCCTGATATGTTGTGAGATTACCTACCTGTAGCACCTTCTTGCTTTGTAACCACCTTTTACGTGGAGATGGGGGAACATTGACTTTCTCTCATATTCCCTACAGCTCTCTCTTATTGCTCACCTTGGGTTTTAGGCTTCTGTTTTTTCACCATCCATCCTATCTAGACCTTTCACCATGTTGTACACCTCAGTCAGCCTCTTCAGCCATATCTGCTGTAAGGAAAGTAAACCCATCCTATTCTGTCCCTCCTCATAACTGAATTGATTCATCCCAGACAACATCCTGATCAATTCCCTCTGCATCCTCTCCAGAGCATATACATATTTCTACAATGTGGTGATCGGAAACATACATCATAATCCACTTGTAACCTCAACAAACTGCTGAGCTTTAGGGTCATATATTCAAAACCCCATGCAAATGAAGTCCAGCTCTCTGTTTGCCTTCTTCATTACTGTGTCCACATTGTAGAGATCTATGGATATACACCAAGATCTTTCTATACCAGGGCTCCACTTTTCATAATGGATTTGCCACCCTTATTAGACCTCACAAAACTGGACCATAAGACATAGGAGCAGAATTAGGCCACTCGGCCCACCGTCTGCGCCGTCATTCCATCATGGCTGATTTATTATCCCTCTCAACTCCAATCTCCCCATAACCTTTGACATCCTTTCTAATCAAGAATTTATCAACCTCTGCTTTAAATATATACAATGACTTGGCCTCCAGAACCATCCGTGGCAATGAATTCCATTGATTCACTAACCTCTTGCTAAAGAAACTCCTCAACATCTCTGTTCTAAATGGATGTTCCTCTATTCTGAGGCTATGTCTCTCATCCTAAACTCTACCACTGTAGGAAACATCCTCCCCACATTCACCCTCTCTAGGTCTTTTAATATTTTGCCTTTCAATATTTGATAGATTTCAAAGAGATTCCCCACTTATTCTTCTAAACTTCAATGAGTACAGGACCAGAGCCCTCAAACACTCATGTTTTAACACTTACATTTCGGAGTCATTCTCGTGATCATCCTCTGAGCCCCCTCCAACACGAGAACATCTTTCCTTACTTAATGAGAGGACTCAAACTGCTCAAAGCCTTGTAAAGCCTTTGGATTACTTCCTTGCTTTTGTATTCTAGTCCTCTCAAAACAAATGCTAATATTGCATTTGCCTTCCTCACCACCAACTCAACCTGCAAGTTAACCTTTAGTGAATCCTGTACAAGGACTGCCAAGTCCCTTTGCAGCTTTGATTTTTGATTTTTTCCCCTTTTATAAAATTATGAAATAGGAATAAGCCTTTATTCCTTCTACCAAAATGCATGACCATACACTTCCCTACCTGTATTCCATCTCCACTTCTAGGTCCATTCTCTGAATCTGTCCAAGTCCTTCTGCAGACTTCTTCAACACTACCTGCCCCCTTCACCTATCTTCATATCATCTGCAAACTTGGCTATAATGCAATCCCTTCTCAATTTCCATCAGATTAACCTGTAGCGCTGGAAGTTCCAACACATTAGACCATTCTGTGCCCAGACCTCATTCTGAGAAATCTGATGACTTGGCTGTCCTTCTCCTACATGCATACAGGCAGAGGCTAAAGAACAAAGCTCCAGAGATGAGGACAACAAAGAGGTGGTTGCAGGAGGCAGAGGGGCAGCTACAGGATTGTGTCAATTTGGTGGACTGCGCCATGTTCAAGGCCCGGATCTGAATGAATTGTCATTGATTGTCACAGACTTTATAAAAAGAGTTGTAGATGTGTATGTCTCCACAAAACCATTCAGAGACTTTCCCTACCAGAAACCCTAGATGAACCTTGAGATCCACAATCTACTAAGAGCCAGATCAGAGGTAGGATGTCTGGAAAGCCATCTCACAGGTGAAGAAGCAATTCTGGACTAAATCAATGAAGGATGCTTGGCAGTTGTGGCAGGGCTCTAATGCATTCTCATCTTATAAAGTAAAATCAGGGGACATAGGCAACAAGAGAGCTTCGTTTAGAGATAAGCGCAATGCCTTATATGCTCACCTTGATCATGAGAACATGGAGGAACCATCACAAAATGCTACAGCTCCCAATGATCCCATGATTTCAGTCTCTGGGGCCAAAGTGCAAACATCCTTCAGGAGGATGAACTGATGAAAAGCATCCGGCCCAGACGGGGTACCAGACCAAGTTATAAAGACCTGTGCTGATTAACTGGCTGCAGTGTTCACTGAGATCTTTAGCTTCTCCCTTCTGCAGTCTGAGCACTCCCCCCCCCCCCCACCAGCTCCAGGAGCAGGTACATCCACAGTGATGATGTGTTTCAAGAAGTTGGTAATGAAACATATCAACTCCTCCCTGAGAAATGAGTTAGATCTGCATCAATTTGCCTACCAGAGTAACAGGTCCACAGCAGATACTATCTCATTGGCTCTCCACTCAACCCTGGAACATCTAGATCACAAAGATGTATACATCAGGATGCTCTTAATTGACTACCGGATGGCATTCAATACTATCATCTCCTCAAAACTAACCAATAAGCTCCAATACCTTGGCCTCAATACCTTGAGCAACTGGATCCTTACTTGTAGACCCCAGTCAATTCTGATTGGCAACAAACATCTCCTCTGTGCTTTGTGCTTAGCCCCTTGCTCCACTCACTTTACACTTATGACTGTATGGCTAAGCACAGCTCCAATGCCATTTTCAAGTTTGTTGACGACGCCACTGTCACAGGCCAAACGAAAGGTGGTGATGAGTCAGCATATAGGAGAGAGATCAAAAATCTAGCTAAGCGGTGCCATAAAAACAACCTCTTACTCAATATCAGCAAGACCAAAGAGCTGCTTATTGACTTCAGAAGGAGCAAACCAGAGGTCCATGAGCCAGTCCTCATTGGGGGGATGGGATCAGAGGTAGAATGTGTCAGCTACTTCTCTGGTACTTCTCATTTTCTATTTATGCCCTGCCAGAGGCAGTGGTAGAGGCAGATACATTAGGGAATTTTGAGTGATTCTTAGATAGATACATGGATGAAAGCAAAATGGAGTGCCATGTGGAGAGGAGGGTTTGATTGATCTTGGAGTAGCTTAAAGGGTCAACACAGCGTCGTGGGCCGAAGGTTTGTACTGTGCTGTACTGTCCTTTATTCTTCATTTCTTTGTTAAGTATCCACCTACACACTCTATGCGACTGAACGTTGTCATCCATTGTCAGTACTCTGTACCCATCCCATGTTTCCATTCATCAAAACCCCAATATCCCTTGACCTCCTTGGTTTCTTCGGATGTCACCTTCACCCTTCACCCTTAAGAGAGCACGTTCACTGTGAATGCTCAGATCTTCATGTCTAAAAGTCTGCAATTTGTCAAATGTAGAGTTGCTGCTGTCAGTCTACTTATGCTGGGTCCTGTCTTATTGAAATTGGCCTCCCTTAATTTCAGATCTTATCTTCACCTTCATCTCTTCCCATTAGATCAGGATTGTATTCAATCCCCCTAAAATGTTCACCTGCAAATACCTATCTAGCTTCATGATCTAAAGAACTCCCTCAATTAAAGAGCTATGAAGTGTTATCTGAGTTATTATGTAGGAAACATAGTGGCTGGTTGTTCAAATGTGATAAATAATCTGATAATGTTTTGGAACCCATTAGCAGAAAGGTAAATATTGACCTGCAGTTCAAATTCTGCCAGACAACAATGACCTCCACCGGAAAAGGTGCAGAAAAGCCAAGATAATATCTGATGCAAAGGCCAGGTACAGGGCTACCATCCAATAGGCTGCTCTATCTTGGACAACAATGGGCTTCTTGAGCGCTGTACTCGTCCAGGAAAATGGTGAGGTGCCATCGTACTCCTAAACTGTGCTTTATAGATTGTGAGAATGCCTTGGGAATCAGAGATGAGTCACTTGCCACAGTCGTTGAACTGAAGCCTCTGTATTTATGTGGCTGGTCAGTTGTGATTCTGATCAAAAGTAACCTCTAGGCTTTTGATGGTCTCTCAACAGGGGTGGGTGACTTGGTAATGGTAATGTGCTTATCTATCAAGAGTAAATGGATAGACTCCTTTTGATTTATTTATTCAGATACAGCACGGAATAGGCCATTCTGTCCCTTCGAGATGCACCACCCTGCAATCCACCAATTTAACCCTAGCCTAATCACAGGACAATTTACAATAACCAATTAGTGTAAAAAAACAGTAGGTCTTTGGACTGTAGGAGGAAACCGGAGCACCTGGAGGAAACCCATATGGTCACGTGGAGAACATACAAACTGCTTACAGGCAGTGGCGGGAATTGAACCCTGGGCTACTGGTGCTGTAAAGTATACGTACACAATGCTGGAAGAACTCAGTAGGTCAGGCAGCATCCGTGAGAAGAGTAGCCAACATTTCGGGCCGAGACCCTTCATCAGGAATGGGGTGGGGGGGGGGGGGGAGAGAGGGCCGAAGCCCAGTAATAGAGATAGGGGAGGGGGTAGGGCCTAGAGGCGCCAGGTGGAAAAACCAATCAGAGGAAAGATAAAGGGGGGAGGGGGGAGGGGATAAGCATGAAAGAACTGTAGAGATAAGGAAGCTGGAAGTTGAAAGGGGAGAGAGGCAGAGAGGGACCTGGGATAGGGGGAGGGGGAGGGGGAGGGAATTACCGGAAATTGGAGAATTCAATGTTCATACCACCAGGCTGGAGGCTACCCAGACAGTAGATGAGGTGTTGCTCCTCCAACCTGAGTTTGGCCTCATCATGGCAGCAGAGGAGGCCATGTATGGACATATCCGAATGGGAATGAGAGGCAGAGTTGAAGTGGGTGGCAACAGGGAGATCCTGTCTATTGTGACGGACGGAACATAGTTGCTCAACGAAGCGGTCCCCCCAATCTGCGTTGGGTTTCGCTGATGTAGAGGAAGCCACACCGGGAGCACTGGATGCAATAGGCGACTCTAGCAGACTCGCAGGTGAAGTGTTGCCTCACCTGGAAGGACTGTCTGGGGCCCGGAATGGTGGTGAGGGGGGGAGGTGTGGGGACAGGTGTAGCATTTGTGCTTGCAAGGATAAGTGCCAGGTGGGAGTTCTGTGGGGAGGGACGTGTGGACCAGGTAGTCGCGGAGGGAACGATCCCTGCGAAAAGCTGAGAGGGGTAGGGAGGGAAAGATGTGCTTGGTGGTGGGGTCCTGTTGAAGGTGGTGGAAGTTACGGAGGATAATGTGTTGGATCCGGAGGCTGGTGGGGTGGTAGGTGAGGACAAGGGGAACCCTGTCCCTGTTGTGGTGACGGGAGGATGGGTTGAGGGCTGAAGTGCAGGAAGTGGAGGAGATGCAGGTGAGGGCATCTTTGATGATGCCAGAAGGGAAACCACGATCCTGAAAGAAAGAGGACATTTGAGAAGTCCTAGAACGGAAAGCCTCATCCTGGGAGCAGATGCGGTGGAGACGGAGGAACTGGGAATAGGAAATGGCATTTTTGCATTGGGCAGGGTGGGAAGAGGTATAGTCAAGATAGTTATGGGAGTCAGTGGGTTTGTAGAAGATGTCAGTGGATAGTCTGTCTCCAGAGATGGAGACTGAGAGATCAAGAAAGGGGAGAGAAGTGTCCGAGATGGACCAAGTGAACTTAAAGGCTGGGTGAAAGTTAGAGGCAAAGTCGATGAAACTGACGAGCTCAGCATGGGTGCAGGAAGCAGCACCAATGTAGTCGTCAACGTAGCGGAGGAAAAGTTGGGGAGTGGTGCCAGTATAGATTTGGAACATAGACTGTTCCACATAACCCACAAAGAGGCAGGCATAGCTGGGTCCTATGCGAGTGCCCATGGCTACGTCCTTGATCTGGAGAAAGTGGGAAGAACCAAAGGAGAAGTTATTGAGAGAACAAGTTCCGCCAACCGGAGGAGTGTGGTGGTGCTGGGGAACTGGTGGGGTCTGTTATCCAAAAAGTAGCGGAGGGCTTTGAGGCCTTCTTGATGGGGGATGGAGATGTATAAGGATTGAACATCCATGGTAAAAATGAAGCGGTCGGGGCCGTGGAATTGGAAGTTATTGAAGAGGTGAAGGGCATAGGATGTATCCTGGATGTAGGTGGGGAGAGACTGAACTATGGGGGATAAAATGTCCAGGTAGGCAGACACAAGTTTGGTGGGGCAGGAGCAGGCTGAAACTATGGGTCTGCCGGGACAGTCAGGCTTGTGGATCTTGGGGAGGAGGTAAAACCGAGCTGTGCGGGGTGTGGGAATTATGAGTTTTTTGGCTGAGGGAGGAAGGTGTCCGGAGTTGATGAGGGTGGAGATGGTGCGGGAGACAGTGGGTTGATGTTTTTTGGTGGGGTCCTGTGGCAGGGGTAAGTACGAGGAGGTGCTGCAAAGTGTTGTCTAATCACTATGCCACCATGCTGTTCTACGCTATCTTTGAGATAATCATTGCCAGGTGTTTATTTCAATGTTGTCTGGGTCTTGCTGCATACTTTTAAATTTGCTAACTTTAAATTAACAGATTTGTTAAAATTTAAAATTAAATTTTAACTTATCATTGTTGTGGAAGGAAGGTTACTGATGAACCAAATGGAGACACTGTGCCTTGGATGTTACTGAGAAATGGAATGGTTGACATCCAACACCACAACCATGTTCTTTTGTGTGAACACAGCTCCATCTACCGAAGAGTTTCCTCTTTGGCACTCACTGACGGCAGTCTTACCAGACTGTCTAATACAACAGTTGGTCAAAGACTGCACTGATGTCCTGTCATTCTCATTCACTTCTGCAATTCAGCTCTCCAGTCAACATTTCGACCAAGATTGTGACGAGGTCTGTAGCTGAGCAGTTCTGGCAAAAGCTAAACTGGGTATTGTTAGTTGGTGAATACAGTTTGATGGCACAGCCACAATACTTTGTAAACACTTACTGATGTTTGAGAGTAGACTGACATGACTGCAATTTATATTGCTAGTTGAGTAGGACAAACGTGACCTGCTTCTCTAAAAATTCAAACATATTGACATTAATAAACTTAAATAATTATGACAACTAAATGATCATACCTGCAAATTAAGTAATGAATCACAATAAGGTAGAACTCTTTTCCCTATGGTCATATGTTTACATTAGTCATAAGTTTAGAAATTTGAATATCAAATAAGATACTATTTTCCTCAAACAATAGATCTATGTGTTTCAGTTAATGAACAGCGAGTGTTGCCTTGGCAAAGCTTTTTCCCTTTTTACCTCATGCTAGTTTGAAACACTGCTCCCTTGTTGTGAGAGCCTGCTCCCAGGGTCTTTTCTACAGTCATGGCTTTACACGTATTTACAGTGAGGAAACTTTTCCCCCTTTCAATTTGCTTTAGCTGCCAAAAGTAATTCTCATCAACATTACAAATTAGTTGTGGGAGACCAGGCAGACATAAAGACTTGGTATTCATTTTCCTCTGGATTGGAAGGTCCTCCAAAATTAGCACAGATTTGTTAATACTTTTAATGAGTATATATGTGGACATATCCACTTTTTGAATGCCTCTTACTGTACTGAAAAACTTGTTCAATTGCCACTTTCTGCATGATAAAATTTCTCTCTTAGATAATATAATGAACAAATGTGCTGTTATCAAAATTATGAGATACTTTTGCATGAAACCAGTATTAAATACAATATTAATTCTCCATGACCCTAAGACATTTAGCTTTAACCCTGCTTTTACCACAGAACGAAAAACAGGTGATGCGAGACTGGGTGAAGGGGTTTAAACTTTGCATCGTCTTTGTTTCTATTGGCTGAGTGTGTAAACCTAAATGAAAAGCCTAGCAGAGGTAAAAGCAGAAATGGTTCTCTAACCCACCTCTGCCACTAACTACAGTTTTATGTGAAGGTATTTTTCTGAAGGGTATTTCATTGCTTTTCAATGGATTGAATAGGACTGAAAAATTATAAATGATCAAAGATCATAAGACATAGGAGCAGAATTAGGCCATTCAGCCCATTTAATCTGTTCTGTGATTTATCATGGCTCTCCCAACCCCAGTTTCCTGCCTTCTCTCCGTAACCCTTGACATCCTTACTAATGAGGAACCTATCAGACTCTCACTTTATATGTACCCAATGACTTAACTGCTACAGGTGTCTATGGTAATGAATTCCACAGATTCACTGCCCTCTGGCTAAAGTAATTCCTCCCCATCTCTGTCTTAGACTCTTCCACTATTGGAAACTTTCACTTCACACCCACTCTGTCTATGCTTTTCAATACTGGGCAGGTTTCAACCATAACCACAAGCATTTCTGCAGATGCTGGAAATACAGACAAACACACACAAAATGCTGGAGGAAGTCAGCAGGTTTATTCCTTTATGGCAGGGGTTCCCAACCTGGACCACGTGCTTAATGTTATTGGTCCATGGCATAAAAAAGGCTAGGAACCCCTGTTCTTAGGAGAGGAATAACAGTCGACAGTTCGTGCCCAGAATCCTTCAATGGATTTAGAAAGGAAGGGGGGAAAGCCGGAATAAGGAGATGGGGTTGGGGAATGAGTACAAACTGGCTGACGATTGGTCAAGCCAGATGAATCTCCTCTCCTATCAGATCCCTTTTTCTTCAGCCTTCTACGTTTTTGTAACTATCAGCTCCCGGATTCTCACTCCATTCCCCTCCAACATCTACCCTTCACCTATCACCTGACAGCTTGGACCCCTTCCCCTCTCCCCATCTTATTTTGGCTTCTTCCCCCTGTCCTGATGAAGGGTCTCCCTCTCAATAAATGCTGTCTGGCCTGCTGAGTTCTCCCAGAGTTTTGTGTTTTATCACAGATTCAATCACTCATTACACACAAGGGACAGTTGATGGTGGCCATTTAACACGCTAATGCAAATGTGTTTGGGATGTGGGAGGGAATTGCTGTACCCAGGAGGAATCAATCACACAGTCAGCGGAAGACTGTAGACTCTGTGTGGACAGCACCTTACACTAGGATTGAACTACAGTGGCTCGAGCTGTAGCACGGGAACTCTACTAGTTATACTGCTAGGCCACCCAACAGAGTCTCCCTGCTCGGGTTTTCTGTGCCTTTGGACAATTAAAGCAATGATCCATGTTGAATTTAACCACCTTAACTACCACTCATGCCATCCAGGGACTTGTAGACCTACACTCCATTTATATTTCAGATTCAATTAGTTATGACGTGTATATCAAAACATACAATAAATGTGTTGTTTATGTTAACAACCTAAGGATGTACTGGGGGCAGCCCACAAGTGTTGCTACACATTTTAGTGCCAACATCGAATGCCCACAATCTTCAGCCGAAGCAACAAAGCAGCAACAGCAAAACAAGCCTCCATTGCTCCATCTCTCCCACCTACATAGACAGTCCTCCAAATCCAGGATAGGCCTCTAGGCCTCCAGCTTCCAGTGCACTCAACAGACTCATAGACTACAGCCCCCACCTTCCCCACTGAACTCGCAGACTCAGGATTTCGGCAATTAGGGTCTCAACCTTCAGGAGTCAATGTTCAGAATCAACTGCAGGACTAGCCCATGACATGTCCTCAAACACCAGATGATGAACTCTGGGCTCACCGATGATGAGACCCTGAACTGCAGGCATCAAACTCCAGATTTTCCCATTTACTACCTTGATGCTCCTTCTGACCAAGTTCCCCTGGGTCCCGTTATACCTCCACACATAGTGTCCATTTATTCCTTGAATTATTTGTCTTCCAATAATCCATGACCATACACTTTTGAAGACCAAATTTAATGTGCCTTTCTTTTGTTCATTGCTGTCTTCCTGTACCCTTGAACAGAGCCAATTTAGCTGCCATTGGCAAAATCCTTAATAAAGGCCCAAATATTTAAGTCTATTATTTATACCAGGAAAAAAATGGAGCTTTATACTGATGCTGGTGGAATCCCTCTAAGCCACTTTTTAATTCAACAGTTCCATTTTTTACTATTCTTAGACAATTTTCTCTGTATGATTGTCAAACATCTTGTTAGCCTCCATTTTTACCACATCAAATGCTTTACTCCCACTCATACTCCTAGACACCTCTTAAAAACAATTAAATTGTTAGTCTGATGTGATTTACCCTTAACAAATCTAGTTGATTATCCTTGATTAATCTGCACCTCTTTAAATATTTATTTATGACGTCCCACAGGAATTCTTCCAACAACATTCCTGTCAGACTCACTGGCCTATAATTGAAAAGGCTATTCTTTCCTCCTTTTAAACAATGGTGTTCATCAATAACCTTATGGTCCTCCAACACTGTGCCATCAGTAACCATATGGTCCTCCAAAATTGTCCTCCATCACTGTGCAATCAGTAGCCTTATAGTCTTCTAGCACTATGTCTACAGCCAAAGATAATCGCACAATTTCCAACCTTGTTTCTTTTAAAAGCCTAGGATATTTTTGTCTGGTCTGGTGACTAATCCACTTCTGACTTAGTACCCTCACTCTCTGTATTTGTCATTACTAAAAATTCATACACTTCCACGTTTATGTCAAACTAATTTCATCACACACCGTATACTGTATTCATTCAGAACTTTGCGTGTCTTCCACCGCCATCCACATGTTTCTGTTCCCTTTGATTTTATTTACCAATACTTTTTCATTCCCTTTGCCTTCCAACTGTCTTCTTTAATTTCAATCCAGTGACTTTAAATTCCTTTGGAATTTCTGCAGAATTGAGCTCTTGATATTTCTCTGACGGTCCTTCAACTGTTTCCATTCTACTAACGCAGAATCATTTCCCAGTAATGTTGGTCTTGGCTCTTCCAAAACACTGTTTAGTATAATTGAATTATAGTCACCACTTCCAATATGCCACTTAGCCAGTCTGTTCACGAAAACTGTTTAGTACTCATCTTAACCTTCCAGATATGTAATCACTACACATTGCTGTTCTCTTAACCAATACTGCTACACCCCTTCACTTTTGTTACCATCACCCTACTCCTTTCCCCACTCTCTAATGTTTGTCTTATCTAAAAACCTTATAACCAAGAATATTTGAATCATCCGTAGGCCTTGTCACACTGGCCCTTTCCATTCACAACCTGTATTCCTATTTAATTATAAACAAATTATTTCACTACAAACACTTAAGTGCCAACAAATTTCATTTCCTCCTCTGCCTTCTTGGCTGTTGTTAAATCTATACTCTAATCTTGTTTCTGCCAGAAATTACCACATGAGGAAAAAAATTATTTTAATGTGTGGTCTCTTCTGCAATGGTGAGACCTGATGTAGAATGGGGAACCATTTCGTTGAGCACTGTTGCATCATCTACCACAAAAAGTGGGATTTCCCAATAGCCAGCCATTTCAGTTTCACTTTCCATTTCCATTCTGACATGTTATTCCACGGCCTCAGTGAGGACACTCTTATGCTGGAGGAGCAACACTTCATACTCCATCAGGGTAGCCTCCAGCCTATTAGTTAGAATATTGATTTCTCCCCATCTCTCTTATTCCATTTCCCATTCTGGTTCTCCTCCTACCTCTTCACTTCTTCTCACCTGCTCTTTGCCTCCCTCTTGTGCACCTTCTCCTTTCTATTCTCCCATGGTCCACTGTCATGTCCTATCAGATTCCTTCTTCTTCAGCCTCTTCCACCTCTCACCTCCCAGCTTTTCACTTCAAACCCCATCTCACCCACCCATCTTTCCCCTTATCTGATTTTGCCAACTCATACTCCACCCCCCTTCCCACCATCTAATTCTGGTTCCTTCACCTTTCCTTTTCAGTTCTGATGAAGGATCTTGGCCGAATTGTCAACTGCTTATTCCCCTCCATAGATGCTTCCTGACTGTCAGAGCTCCTGCAGCGTTTCGCATGTGTTGCTCAAGATTTCTAGTATCTGCAGAATCTCTTGTGATTGTTACTTCAATGTGCCCAGTTTTGACTCAAGGATGCATTCACTGCTCACCTTTTTAGTCTGTGTGTCAGATAGGAAAGTCCGAACAGACTCCAAAGTGCTGAAGTTACATGGTCATATGTTACAAGCAGCAAGCTTTGCCAGAGTCAGGTCACGGTTACCTATAACCTGCAACGCAGTGCAAAGGTGTACAGCTTCTCACCGGTGATTGTTGTACTGTAATTGTGTGGCTGACGTGATTTGTAGTTGCTCAGAGAAAGGAGAACTGCCATTGTATCCATTTTGCTCTGGATTTTCTATGAACTCTTCAATTGGGACTATTGATTATGTATCACATAATTCAATTATAACCATGGATTTGCTTTTAATTAAAGAGAGCAAAACAACTAATGCTCTGGTTGGAACCAGCTTTTGCTGAATACTACAGTGTTCCAAAGCCTCATCAGGACATTGAATTAGGACACGGAAATCTGCAGACCTAATTGTAAAACAGCACGGTTTCTGATTTCAGCCATTCAGAGATTTATTTAAAAGGTAAAACTATAAATCTTTCTCATTACACTGAATTTGCATCTGTTAGCCAGTTTTGTTTGCTCAGCCTGTAAACTGATTGAAATTAGAAAATGATAGAACAAAGATTGAAAAACCAGTTTAGACCACGTCCTTCAGGTAGTCTTGAAAATCCCAGACATCAGAGGAAGGGATCCAGGCAAGCACAGGGGTCTGGTTTCGGGCATAGAACATAGAACAGTACAGCACAGAACAGACCCTTCGGCCCACAATGTTGTACTGAACCAGTTAAATTGGTAATCAAGAAGCCAACTGAATTAATCCCTTCTCCCTACATAATGTCTATATCCTTCCATTTCCCTCACGTTCGTGTGCCTTTCTAAATGTCTCCTAAAAGTCCCTAACATGTCTATCTCTACCACCACTCCAGGCACCCACCACTCTCTTTGTAAAAAAAAAACTTGCCCCCTCAGATCTTTTTTGAACTTACCTCCTCTCACCTTAAATGAATACCCTCTGTTATGAGACATTTCAAAGATACTGCCTGCCTACTCTATCTATGCCTCTCCTAATCTGATAAACCTCTATTAGATCTCCCCTCAGCTTCATGTGAGAAAGGATGGGGCAGCAAGCACTGTGAACAAGTCAGAGCTGGCGATGAAGCGTCGCTGTATTGGGCCTGGGTTGAGGGTGACATGCTGAGTAACACTGGAGACCAGGTAAATGACTGCGACAAGCAGGGAGTGGAGACCTAATGGTAGTAAGCAGGAGCTGAATGGCTGGCCTCTTTCATGGGCCTTGGGCATTCAGCAATATTGTCCGAGATAGAGAATGTGGGCATCAGGGGTTTAGTGAGGTTGGGCTGGAAAACACCAAGGTCAGTGGGTCAGGTGGGGACGGTAGACGGTGGCTGTGATGTTGGTGATGTGTAGGTAAAGGGAAACCTTTGTGATTAGGGTATACATGACTTCAGATGAGATCCCATTGCAGTACCATAATGTAAATAACCTACTAGCCCTGTCAGTGGCAATGATGGTAACTTACTGAAACAATTGGTTTAATTTCTCCAACAATGGTCCAAGTGGATGTTGATGCATGACTGACCCAGAAATCTCGTCAGGCAGTAATGTTAAAATAATGCAGGAAATGTCCATTCAGTGCTGAAGTTTGATCCTGAAATAGGCATGACTGCTTTTCACTCTGGAAGCTGTCAGTTCAGACGCGCAGTTGAAGACAAAAGAGGGCCGAGCTGTGCTCTCTGTCGAAGCCGTGTCTCAGACTTCGCTGTTTTTCAAGTTTGTAGAGATGGTTTTGGGGGCAAAGAGTGGAGTTAGGGGTCAGGTGAGGGTTTAGGAACAGGGATATAGGAGAGTTAGCAGTCAGATTAGGGTGGAGACCAGGAGAAGTTAGAGGTCTCCACTCCGCACTCTGCTTTCAAAGACGGGTGATGTTCAGAGTCTGTGCCTCTGCTCTGCACTCCATGCTTGATGGCCAGCAATGTGCATATGGGAGGAAGGACATCGAAAGACTAGGCCTCCTCGCCAGGTTTGAAAGCCAGTGATGAGGATATAGGATGAATGACATCCAAAGAATAGACCTCCACTTTGAATTTAAAGTCCGGCGACATGGACTTGTGACAAAGGACATCTATAGATGTTGGGTTGGTAAGTGCTGTGGATGACAACCAGCAAGATAGGGGGCTGGTGACCTATCAAGATCCTCCAGGTTGGTAGGTTCCGGGATTGGATGTCCATGTGAGCAGAAGGCATGAGGATTGGTGATCCCCTAGATATGTGAGCTTGTGTGTCCAAAGCTGAAGGCCTGGAGGCTGGGATCCCATCATTGGCTAATGCTGGATTCAATACTGAAGTTTGAAGCTCAAAGAAGCCAAATGTCTGTGAATCTATGAGTCCACTGGAAACTGGAGGCCATTTCTTAATTACATTACGAAATGAGGAAACGGCTACCGGAAAACACTTTTTTATCTTCTTATAGCCTTCTCCTGCTTTGCGGGCATCATTTATTTTAATTTTCAGAGTGCTAGGCGGCTGCTTAGAGGAGCCCATGGCTGCTGATTGTTGGGACAAGGTTTGAGGAGTTTATAAAGTATTTATAAAGCTTTGAAATTTGCATCACCTGGCCATAGCCCAAACATGCCAAATAAGGCCTGAGACCTTGATAAACTCTGAGAACTCAAATCTCTTGGGGTGCCCAAACTCTATACAAAACAAAAATAATACACTAATCTTGCTTAAAATTTTGAAAAGAATGTTTCATCTTTAACTTTATGACTTTTGGAGATCAGTTCATCTTCTATTCACTTAACTATTCACAGTAACAGAAATTTTGACCAGGGATGCCCAAACTTTTGCATGCCACTGTATACATACATACATACACACACACACACACACACACACACACACACACACACACACACACACACATATATATATATAGAGAGAGAGAGAGAGAGAGAGAGAGAGAGAGAGAGTCTCTCTATGAATTCTATGAATTGAAAATGGACACTTGTGGTTAACGATCAGTAATGAGGGTAAGCTCTCTCCCACACAAGTAATTGTCAAAATGTTTTACATCCCAAACCATACTCAAGGACTTTATGTCAATCTATGCATAATTCTTCTCAACAGCAGTAAGGGAACATGATGTAAAAGCTATGGAGTGTTCACTTCCATCACTCATAGTATGTGACATGATATCAGGTGAGGCATCACAGGCTAGATACACTGGATGACGTGACTACAGTGTCTGGCCTCACCTTTCGTTCAGAAAGCTGGCTCACACTGCTATGTCCATTGCTATTTCTTCCCATTCTGTAGTAATGAGCTCAAGAGGTGAAGCACAGTAGCCAGGTTTGCTAGGAACCTTTTACAGCAGTTGACAAATCCTAAAAAGTACCGCAACTGTGACATGTCCTTTGGCCTTGGGAAATCCAACACTGCTTGAATTTTCTCAGAACACTTGTGCAAATTCTAATGCACCAATGGCGTGACCGCAGTAAATGGTACTTGGTTTAAAGAATTCACACTTATCGCATCATGCTGTGAGACCATATTCTTCTAATCTTTTTTACACTGTTCTGAGAGTTTGAAGATGTTCCTTGTCATCCCTACCGATAACAATGATGCCATCCAGGTAACACTGAGTGCCTGGGCTGTCTTGGAGCACCTGGTCCAGAGCTTTCTGCCAGAGTGCAGGTGCAGATATTACTCCAAATATAAGCCTATTATAGTGATACAGCCTTTTGTGAGTGCTTATTGTGAGAAACATTTTGGACTCTTCTTCCATAGGTAGGCCTCAGCTAAGTCCACTTTACTGAAATGCTTTCCTTCAGAAAGGTTTGCAAAGATATCCCCTATCCTGGGCAGGGTGCATTGATCTGCTTTCAGTATTGGGTTGATGGTGACCTTAAAACCACCACAAATCCTGACAGACCTATTATTCCTGGCCACTGGGATCACTGGTGTTGCCCATGGGCTCCACTCAAACTTGGAAAGAATTCTTTCAGCCTCCATGCGGTCTAGCTCAACGGCTACTCTTTCACAGATGGCATAAAGAAATGGATTGACTTTGTAAAACTTGGGTGTAGCATTTTCATTTGACACTATTTTATCCTTGATATGTTTGAGTTTTCCAAAGCCATCCTTGAACATTGCTGTTGCATCATCCAATACCTTTTTAAATTCGCTTTCCGCAGATGCTCTTGGCAGCGGGTGTGGCATGCAAGTGGTAGATGAATCTCCAGTCAAGTTGTAGTTGTCTCAGCCAATCACTGTCCCACAATGCTACGATTTTACCATATACAAGCTCAATATTTCAAATGTCATTCCCACAGGAGTTATCGTTTCTCCAATATAAGTTCTTAGTTGGACATCAGCAGACTTCAGATCAGTACCTTTGAAATGACATTCAATCTCATTTTGTGGCAGGACTGAAACAGCGGAACCAGTGTCCAGTTCCCTTTTAATTAATTTGCCATTCATTTCTGGTGTAAGCCATATTGCTTGTCTATTGTTAGTTTTTACATTGTAAATCTCTAGGCTCCTCAGTCCTGTGTCAATCTCACCATTATAAGATTTCTCATCAACTGCATGCGGGGTCATGCTCTTTTTGAAATAGCTTGACTTTTTTTATTGTTTTCTCTTCCATGTGCTGTCCATTTATTTTTATGTGAGCCCCTGCCACCACAGTAACACAATTTGCTCGGCCATGCAGGTTTCTGTTTCACGGAGGGGAAACACACAGTCATGTTGAGAACATACAAACTCCTGGCGAAAAGTGGCAGGAATCGAATCCCAATCACTGACTATTGAAGATGATGATGTTGACTCAGGCCAGTGTCGGGCATTTTCATGCCTTACAAGGCGCGGAATGAGAAAGACTGTGTGGCGCACTGCTCCTCACACAGACATTTCGCAGTACTTTTCTTTATTTTACGAGGTCAAGTTGTTAGTTCAGCACTCAACCCGGTGTGGATGGAAAGCGTACTCGGGAATGGCCTGACTGGATTCGAACCTGGGAACCTCCATTCCGGAGTCCGGCACTGATGTCACTGTGCCACTAGCTGACCACTGACACTGTAAAATGGTTGCGCAAACCACTATGCTACTGTGCCACCCGGTCGTCCTCCGCCTGCTTCTGATAAACTCAAATAGATTGATTTGAAAGTTAGTTTCTTTCTCACCCCAAAGCATTCACTTAGTAGTAACACATCAAACTACATGAAGAAAAGTTTCAAAGTCACAAACCAGAGAAAATCTGCAGATGCTGGAAATCCAAGCAACACACTCAAAATGCTGGAGGAACTCAGCAGGCCAGACTACATCTATGGAAAAAAATACTGTGGATGTTTCGGGCTGAAACACTTTGGCAGGACTGTAGAAAAAAGGTGAGGAGCAGATTTAAAAGGTGGGGGGAGAGGAGAGAGAAACACAAGGTGGTAGGTGAAACCTGGAGAGGGAAGGGATGAAATAAAGAGCTGGGATGTTGATTGGTGAAAGAGGCAGAAGCCCAGACTCTCACAGCTGTCTGGACGAAACCTCGTCCCATCCTGCTACTTGTAAAAACACGATCCCCTTCTCTCAATTCCTCCATCTCTGCCGCATCTGCTGTCAGGATGAGGCTTTTCATTATAGAATGAAAGAGATGTCCTCCTTTTTCAAAGAAAGGGGCTTCCCTTCCTCCACTATCAATACTGCCCTCAACCACATCTCTTCCATTTCACACACATCTGCTATTACCCCATCCTCCCGCCACCCTCCCAGGGATAGGGTTCTTCTTGTTCTCCCCTACCACCCCACCAGCCTCTGCGTCCAGCACATAAATTTCTGCCACTTACAACAGGTTCCCATCACCAAACACATCTTTCCCTCCCCCCACTTTCTGCTTTCCGCAGGAATCACTCCCTATGTGAGTCCCTTGTCCATTCGTCCCTCCCCACTGATCTCTCTCCTGGCATTTATCCTTGCAAGCAGAACAAATGCTACACCTGACCCTACACCTCCTCCCCACTACCATTCAGGCCCCAAATGGTCCTTCCAGGTGAGGTGACACTTCACCTGTGAGTCTGTTGGGGCTATATACTCTGTTTGGTGCTCCTAATGTGACCTCCTGTGAGACCCAAACTATATTGGGAGGCTGCTTCACCGAGAATCTACGCTCCATCTGCCAGAACAAGTGGGATCACCCAGTGGCCACCTATTTTAATTCCACTTCCCATTCTCATCTCGATATGTCCATCCATGGCCTCCTCCATTGTCGTGATGAAGCCACACTTGGGTTGGAGGAACAACACCTTATATTCTGTCTGGGTAGCCTCCAACCTGATGGCATGGATATCGATTTCTCAAACTTCCAGTAATGCCTCCATCTCCCCGCTGCCCCACTTCACGATTTCCCATCCCCTTTTCCCTCTCTCATGTTATCTCCTTGCCCACCCTTTACCTCCCACTGGTGCTACTCCCCCCCATTTCTTTCTTCCATGGCCTTATGTCTCTTTCACCCATCAACTTCCCAGCTCTTCACTTCATCCTTCCCGCTCCAGGTCTGACCTATCACCTTATTTTTCTCTCTCCCATCCCCCCACCTTTCAAATCTACTCCTCAGCATTTTCTCTCCAGTTCTGCCAAAGGGTTTCGGCCCAAAACATCCGCTGTACTCTTTTCCTAGATGCTGCCTGGCCTGCTGAGTTCCTCCAGCATTTTGTGTGCGTTGCAAAGGTTTCTAGTTCAAATTTAAAAGTAAATTTTATTATTAAAGTACATAATTCATTTTCTTCTGGACATACACAATAAATCTATAGAATAATAGCCATAACAGAACTAATGAAAGACCATCCAACTAGGGTGCTCAACCAGAATGCAGAAGAGAACAAACTGCAAAAACAAAAAGAAGAACTAATAATAACAAAATAACCAATAAACATCATGAGACGAAGAGTCCTTGAAAGTGAGTCTGTGGGAAAAGTTCAATGATGGGGCAAGTGAAGTTGAGTGAAGTTACTCCCTTTGGTTAAAAAACGTGACGGTTGAAGGGTGGTAACTGTCCCTGAAACTGATGATCGTTTCTGATGTAGATAAGCAATTTTTAAAAACTGTTTTTTAACAATTTTGCAATCATGTTTTATGGGCCATAAATCTCCAGTAAAGCTCATTCATAACTATTTTGTCATTGAATATCAACACATTTGAAGAATATCATAATGACGTTCAGTTTCATTTATATGGATAAAATTCTGCCGAATGGAAATTGCCAGAATGTTTGCTTTTGTCCGTTAATTGATTACTAGCTAACAAAATGATTCTTAAAAATAGTTCATTTCAATACTGTAAATTCCCAGTGAAGGAGAAGGTTAAATCCATTTCTAATCCTAGCCCTTAAATATGTGTCTGTTAGCAATGTTAGTCAATGAAAAGTATTCCAGCAGCAATTTTGTTGATAAGAAGGTAGAACAAGCTTGCTTTTATTAGCTCCAGTCATGCAAAGGATTCAGCCAGAGGGCTGAAAAATAAGGGAGCGAATCAAGTTATAGACTCGAGTGTTATTCTTGTTAAAACTGGTTATTTCAGGTAACTTAGTGAGGCAGTACTCTGAAAAGTACAGCTCTGATTCAGCTCTTTAAATGAAAGACAGAAAAATGATTGCTGGAATGAGTATTCCAAAATCCAGAAATTCTTGTTAAGAAGAGGTCTTGTGGTCATGGGTTAAGGGTGAAAGGTGAAAAGTTTAAGGAGAACATGACGCCAACACTTCTTCACTCAGAGGGTCAGGTGGGTGTGGACTGAGCTGCCAGCGTAAGTGGTGCACACAAGCTCAATTTCAATGATTGAGAGAAGTTTGGATAGGTACATGGATGGTGGGGTGTGAAGGGCTATGGTTCCAGCGCAGGTTGATGGGAGTAACCAGCTTAAATGGGTCAGCATGGGCTAGTTGGGCCCAATGGCCAGTTTCTGTGCTGTACTTTTCTATCACCCAGTGTCTCAAAATGTGGTCAAAATCTCAGGCATAAGTTAATAAGAGGCATAGATGAGTGGACGGCCATAGGCTCTGTCCCAGGGTGGAAATGGCTAGTAAAAGGGACTATAATTGGAGGAAAAGTACGGGGAATATCAGAGGTAGATTCGGTATGCAGAGTACGGTGGGTGTGTGGAACACCCTGCCAGCGGTGGTGGTAGAGGCAGGTGTATAACAGGTAATTAAGAAACTCTTAGATAAGCACATGGATGATAGAGCAATGGAGAGTTATGTAACAAGGAAGGGTTAGATCGATCTTAGAGTAGGTTAGACAGTTGGCACAACATTGTGGGCTGAAGGGACTCTACTGTTCTGTAGTGTTCGACATTCTATGTTCTAAAATTGTTGGTCCATGGTACCAAGGATTACTCCCAAGGTTTTGACCTCAGCTAGGTTTGACTGTGCACTTACTGTTTTGTGATTATCATTATGTATTGGTTATAAATGCAAGGGCAGATTGTCAGAGGGTCTTTGTCCTGCCAGTGTTGAGTGTAGGATCCACACCTTCATGTGCATCAGACTTGGACATGACTTCAACACAATTGTCTATGAACTGCAAGAGGATGTTTAAGGCTGGGTTTCCTTTGTTCTGGGGTGCAATACTGTTTCCATTGTCTCTGAAGACCAGCTACTCCCGAAGGAGGTGTGTTAGGTCAGGGATGAAATGCCGCGGCAAGGAAATGTTAGAAAGTGTTCTGGCATCATTGTTTGACCCAGTCTACACTAAGAATGCAGCATACACAGAATGCTGGAGGAACTCAGCAGGTCAGGCAGCATCGATGGAAAAGAGTACAGTCGACATTTTGGGCCAAGACCCTTCTTCAGGACTGGAAAGGAAGGGGGAAGATGCCAGAACAAAAAGGTGGGGGGAGGCGAATGAGGCTAACTGGAAGGTGATAGGTGAAGCCAGGTGGGTGGGAAAGGTCAAGGGCTTGAGAAGAAGGAATCGATAGGAAAGGAGAGTGGACAATGGGAGAAAGGGAAAGAGGAGGGTCCCGGGGGAAGTAATAGGCAGGTGAGAATAAGTGAGAGTACAGAGTGGGGAATAGAGGAAGGGTGGGAGGGGGAAACTGTTCACCAGAAGGTGAAATTGATATTGGGGAGGTACCCAGTCGGAATTTGTGTTGCTCATCCACCCAGAGGGTGGCCTCACTAAGAACGGTTCTGTTGTAGATCCAATGACTGCATGACAACACAGTATGTACAAGCAGGAGTTATGGCCAGATTGTCTTAAGTAGCCAAATCTGAGAATGCAGAACGTAGAACAGTGAAACACAGAAACAGGCCCTTCAGCCCATTATGTATCTACTAACCATGATGCCAACCTAACTCATCCCATCTGCCAGCACGTGTTCTAAATCCCTTTACCATTGAACCATAGAACATTACAGCACAGAAACAGGCCCTTCGGCCCTTCTTGGCTGTGCCAAACCATTTTTCTGCCTAGTCCCACTGACCTGCACCCGGCCCATATCCCTCCATACACCTCTCATCTATGTACCTGTCCAAGTTTTTCTTAAATGTTAAAAGTGAGCCCACATTCACCACTTCATCTGGAAGCTCATTCCACACTCCCACCACTCTCTGTATGAAGAAGCCCCCCCTAATGTTTCCTTTAAACTTTTCCCCCTTCACCCTTAACACATGTCATCTGATTTTTTTCCCCTAACCTCAGTGGAAAAAGCCTGCTTGCATTCACTCTATCTATACCCATCATAATTTTATATACCGCTATCAAATCTCCCCTCATTCTTCTACGCTCCAGGGAATAAAGTCCTAACCTATTCAACCTTTCTCTGTAACTCAGTTTCTCAAGTCCCAGCAACATCCTTGTAAACCTTCTCTGCACTCTTTCAACCTTATTAATATCCTTCTTGTAATTCAGTGACCAAAACTGCACACAATACTCCAAATTCGGCCTCACCAATGCCTTGTACAACCTCACCATAACATTCCAACTCTTACACTCAATACTTTGATTTATTAAGGCCAATGTACCAAAAGCTCTCTTTACTACCCTATCTACTTGTGATGCCACTTCTAGAGAATTTTGTATCTGTATTCCCAGATCCCTGTGTTCTACTGCACTCCTCAGTGCCCTACCATTTACCTTGTATGTTCTACCTTGGTTTTTCCTTCCAAAGTGCAATACCTCACACTTGTCTGTATTAAACTCCATCTGCCATTTTTCAGCCCATTTTTCCAGCTGGTCCAAACCCCTCTGCAGGCTTTGAAAACCTTCCTCACTGTCCACTACACCTCCAATCTTTGTATCATCAGGAAATTTGCTGATCCAATTTACCACATTATCATCCAGATCATTGATATAGATGGCAAATACCAATGGACCCAGCACTGATCCCTGTGGCACACCACTGGTCACAGGCCTCCACTCAGAGAAGCAATCCTCCACTACCACTCTCTGGCTTCTCCCATTGAGCCAATGTCTAATCCAATTTACTACCTCACCATGTATACCTAGCGACTGAATCTTCCAACTAACCTCCCATGCGGGACCTTGTGAAAGGCCTTACTGAAGTCCATGTAGACAACATCCACTGCCTTCCATTCATTCATTTTCCTTGTAACTTTCTCGAAAAACTCAAATAGATTGGTTAAACATGACCTACCATGCACAAAGCCATGTTTTCTCTCCCTAATAAGTCCCTGTCTATCTAAATACTTGTAGATCCTATCTCTTAGTACTCCTTCCAATAATTTACCTACTACTGACATCAAACTTACCAGGCTATAATTTCCTGGATTACTTTTAGAGCCTTTTTTAAACAACAGAACAACATGATCTATTCTGCAATCCTCTGGCATCTCACCCATAGATACCGACATTTTAAATATATCTGCCAGGGCCCCTGCTGTTTCAACTCTAGTCTCCTCAAGGTCTTAGGGAATACCCTGTCAGGTCCTGGGGATTTATCTACTCTGATTTGCCTCAAGATAGCAAGCACCTCCTCCTCTTCAATCTGTATAGGTTCCATGACCTCGCTACTTGTTTGCCTTATTTCCATTGACTCCATGCTAGTTTCCTTAGTAAATACAGACACAAAAAAAACTCAATTAAGATCTCCCCCATTTCTTTTGGTTCCATACATAGCCAACCACTCTGATCTTCAAGAGGACCAATTTTATCCCTTACTATCCTTTTGCTCTTAATATACCTGTAGAAGCTCTTAGGATTATCCTTCAACCTGACTGCCAAAGCTACCTCATGTCTTTTTTTAGCCCTCCTGATTTCTTTCTTAAGTATTTTTTGCACTTTTTATACTCCTCAAGCACCTTATTTGCTCCCTGTTTCCTATACATGTCATACATCTCTCTCTTCTTCTTTATCAGAGTTCCAATATCCCTTGAGAACCAAGGTTCCTTATTCTTATTCACTTTGCCTTTAATCCTGACAGGGACATACAAACTCTGCAATCTCAAAATTTCTCCTTTGAAGGCCTCCCACTTACCAACGACATCTTTGCCAGAGAACAACCTGTCCCAATGCACACTTTTTAGATCCTTTCTCATTTCTTCAAATTTGGCCTTTATCCAGTTTAGAACCTCAACCCGAGGACCAGATCTATCTTTATCCATGATCAAGTTGAAACTAATGGTGTTATGATCGCTGGAACCAAAGTGTTCCCCTACACACACTTCCGTCACCTGTCCTAACTTGTTTCCTAATAGGAGATCTAATATTGCATCCTCTCTAGTCAGTACCTTTATATATTGATTTAGAAAACTTTCCTGAACACATTTTAAAAACTCTAACCCATTTAGACCTTTAACACTATGGGAGTCCCATTCAATACATGGAAAATTAAAATCCCCTACTATCACAACTTTATGTTTCCTGCAGTTGTCTGCTATCTCTCTGCAGATTTGCTCCTCCAATTCTCGCTATTGTGTGGTCTATAATACAGCCCTATTAATGTGGTCATACCGCCTCGGTAGACAAGCCCTCTAATCTGTCCTGCCTGAGCACTGCTGTAAGATTTTCCCTGACTAGCAATGCCACTCCCACCACCCCCCACCCCCCCCAGCCTTCATCCATCTGCCTCTATCATGCCTGAAACATTGGAACCCTGGAACATTAAGCTGCCAGTCCTGCCCCTCCTGTAGCCAAGTTTCACTAATAGACAATAGACAATAGACAGTAGGTGCAGGAGTAGGCCATTCGGCCCTTCTAGCCAGCACTGCCATTCACTATGATCATGGCTGATCATACACAATCAGTACCCCGTTCCTGCCCTCTTCCCATATCCCTTGACCCCGCTATCTATAAGAGCCCTATCTAACTCTCTCTTGAATGCATCCAGAGATTTGGCCTCCACTGCCTTCTGGGGCAGAGCATTCCACATATCCACCACTCTCTGGGTGAAAAAGTTTTTCCGCATCTCTGTTCTAAATGGCCTACCCCTTATTCTTAAACTGTGGCCTCTAGTTCTGGACTCACCCATCAGCGGGAACATGCTTCCTGCCTCCAGTGTGTCCAATCCTTAATAATCTTACATGTTTCAATCAGATCCCCTCTTATCCTTCTAAATTCCAGTGTATACAAGCCCAGTCGCTCCAATCTTTCAACATATGACAGTCCCACCATTCCGGGAATTAACCTTTTGAACCTACGCTGCACTCCCTCAATAGCAAGAATGTCCTTCCTCAAATTTGGAGACCAAAACTGAACACAATACTCCAGGTGTGGTCTCACCAGGGCCCTGTACAGCTGCAGAAGGACCTCTTTACTCCTATACTCAATTCCTCTTGTTATAAAGGCCAGCATGCCATTAGCTTTCTAATGGCTACAATGTCATAATTCCACATGTCAATCCACGCCCTCAGCTCATCAGCCTTCCCCACAATACTCCTCACGTTGAAATAGACACACCTCAAAACATTATTACCAGCAAACACAACCCTTCTATTTGTGACTTTGCATGAACCTTTAACATCATTTATTTTCACCCCCGCTCCACTATCTGCTCTGGCACTCTGGTTCCCATCTCCCTGCAAATCTAGTTTAAACCCCCCCCCCCACCAATAGCACTAACAAACCTCCCTGCAAGGATATATATGGGTCCCCTTGTCATTCCTGTGTAACCCGTCTCTCTTGTACAGGTCCCACCTACCCCAGGAGAGGTCCCAATGATCCTGAAATCTGAAACCCTGCCTCCTACACCAGTTCCTCAGCCACGTGTTCATCCTCCAGAGCATCCTATTCTTACCCTCACTGGCACGTGGCATGGGTAGCAATCCTGAGATTACCACCCTCGAGGTCCGTCCTACTTTTTAACTTCCTACCAAGCTCTCTACACTCACTCTTCAGGACCTCCTCACTCTTTCTTCCTACGTCATTGGTGCCAATGTGTACCATGACATCTGGCTGTTCACCCTCCTATTTCAGAATGCTGTGCACATGATCAGAGACATCCCTGACCCTGGCACCTGGGAGACAACAAACCATCCGGGAGACTCTGTCATGACCACAGAATCTCCTGTCTGTACCCCTGACTATGGAGTCCCCTATCATTACCGCTCTCCTCTTCTTCCTCCCTTCCTTCTGCACTGCAGAACCAGACTCAGTGCCAGAGATCCGGCTGCCACAGCTTGTCCCAAGTAAGTCATCACCCCCGACAGTATCCAAATCGGTATACTTGTTGTTGCGGGGAATGGCCACAGGGAAGCCCTGCTCTGCCTGCCCTTTCCCCTTCCCTCGCCTGACGGTAACCCAATTACCTGTGCACTGCTCCTTTGGCGTAACTACCTCAATGAAACTACTATCTATAAACTTCTCATTCTCCCGAATGATCCAGAGGTCATCCAGCTCCTATCCAGTTCCCTAACGCAGTTTGTTAGGAGCTGCAGCTGGATGCACTTCTTGCAGGTGTCGTTGTCAGGGACACCGGAGGTCTCCCTGACTTCCCACATTCTGCAAGAGGAGCATTCCAACATCCTGCCTGACATTCTCTCTACTCTAAACGAACAAAACAAAACTTACCGGAACCTTCCCTCGCCTCTGCCTGTTCACGCCGAAGCCTGTTGAGCCGAAGCCGTCCCACTCTGACTCAGTCCACTCCGACGATGGCCGCTGTATATGCTGGTCTTTTTTTAAACCTTTGGTGCGCTACATCACGCGCCTGCGCGGTCTAGCCTCTTTTCCCCGATCAGTAAAGAAAAATGGCTTCTCTCCGAGATGTCTTTAGTCCC
Organism: Hemitrygon akajei; assembly: GCF_048418815.1. Classification (NCBI taxonomy): domain Eukaryota; kingdom Metazoa; phylum Chordata; class Chondrichthyes; order Myliobatiformes; family Dasyatidae; genus Hemitrygon; species Hemitrygon akajei. Next base: position 134,334,417 of record NC_133124.1, on the reverse strand, counting down.
TCACTTTATTCTCTTCCTGGTTGTTTGTGTTTTTCAATCCCTCTTAAATGTTGTTTTAATATCTGTTTCTGCCAATTCCCCTGCAGTGCATTCCAGCCACCCACCCCTTTCTGTTTAAAAAAAATCCTTCCTTGCATATCTCCTTTAAACTTTACTCCTGTCACCATAACCCCATGCCCATAGTATTTGATATTTTCATTCCGGCTAAGGGGCTCTGACTCTCTACCCTATCTTTGTCTCCCATAACTTGACATATTTCCATTAAACCACAGACTGTTCCAGTGGCAGGCCCCACGGAGCAGCCTGCAAGGCAGCTGCCGTACAACTCCAGTGATCCACCCTCAAAGTTCAAAGTATATTTATTATAGAACTATGTATGTATTATACAACCTTGAGATTTGTTTCCTTACAAGCAGCCACAAACAAAGAAACCCAAAAGAACCCATGGAAAAAAAAAACAACAAACACCCAATGCGCAGAGAGAGAAAAAACTAAATCACTCAAACAATAAAAGTAAGGAAATGGCATTTAGAATGAAAGGGAGTCCGCAGACACAAAGCCCGGAGCAGGCCCACAGCCTCAGCCTCAGGTCATCACACAGCGGAGTAAAACATTGTAGAGCCCGCAGACACGAAGCCCACAGCCTCAGTGCAGTGAAGAGTGGGGTAAACATCACAGAACAGCGGGCCGAACCAGCCTTGCCTCTGTTCCCAACAGCCTGCCTTTTCAATCCACTCAGCCCAACGTTTTACTTCTCCAAACACTGAGTCGTTCCTCACTCTAGGACCTGGGCCTTGTTACATTGATATGCTCTGGGCCTGGACCCCACTGCCACATTTCAGCCTGTACCTGACCTTTCCAAATCGGCTTAGTGCTTAGATCGATCAATCCTCGCTCTTGGTTTAGGTGTTCGGGCCTCAAATCTGCCTTTCATTTGCTCCGACTTAGCTCTACTCCACTTGCCCCACCTTTGTCTCAAATGTGCTTTCACCTCACCTCTACTTCACCACACCCTCAACTCAGCCTCGCCTTCCATCGCCTCTCCATTCTTCACGGTATCACTTACTGTAGTTTTTTTTACAGAGAAAGTGTTATTAATAAAGTATTTAGCTGTATTCCTTGTTTTGATGGTAAGCCATTCGCATTCAGTAGCACCATCTTAAATTACAGTAATCCTGACCCTCTGTATTGTCCGTGTGCACTTTGCATGCTCTTCCTGTGACTGAGCGGGTTTCCCCTGAGTGTTCCGGCTTACACTCACATCGCAAAAGTATGCTGTTTGATTGCTCAATTGGCTATCGTAAGCCACCCTTTCGTTAGCAGGTTTGTCACACTAGTGTAGCAACTAGCATAACAACTTACAGCACCAGTGATTCGAGGTCAATTCTCCTCACTGTCTGTGAGGTACAACACCAAACGCATAGTGACAATTACACGCTGGCCCCAACACATCCTCAGACTGTGTTGGTCATTGATCCAAATGATGTTTTCCACTGCATGTTTCAATGTAAATGTGACAACTAAACCTAATCTTTAGGCTCCTGGGTCTTAGAAGAGTTAGGATGGTGTTCATAGTCTTGTGTAGAAGGATAGGTTACATGAATCGAGGAATGTTATTAATGGGGGCTGGCATATGAGCAGTGGGCTGAATGGACTCCTTTATGACATAAGGAAAGATTAGAAATGTGAAAATAATGGGGTCTAAAGATTGGTAAGATTGAGAAAAGTTAAATGTAGAGAAAGAACTAAATCTTTGATTCTGTTTAAAGCCGAATGGAACAGTCAGACCTTGAGTGCAGCTAAATCATTCTGGGATTGTGTATCAGGATAAAAAAAACCTTAATTGAGTAAATAACACCAAAAAATCTGTCAGCCCAACAACATGAAGGAGAAAAATGAAGAAAGGCTAAGTATGCAGGTATATATCCAGACATTTACGGTACCACCATCCAGGCCATGCTCTCTTCTCACAACAGGAAGCACAGGAGCCTTTGATCCCACACTACCAGGTTCAGGAACAGTTATTACCCTCCAACCATCAGGCTCCCAAACTGATATCGACAACTTCACTCACCTCGATACTGAACTGACTCCATAAGCTAGAGAAGCACTTTCAAGTACTTGACATCTCATTGTCAGGAAACGTGGAGGAGGCTTGGCCCAAAAACAGAGCAGTGGAGGCGACTTAGCAGTAAACGATATTTTACTAATAATCTGTAAAATCAAAAGACACGAGGGGTCACTAAACAAGAGAGAACAGATAATTAACACAACAAGGTATCTGAAGATTACGAGTAAATGTTTTGTGTTTTTTTTTACATTTGCTTGATAATGGTAAAATGCAAAGCAGTTTATAGGACTGTGAATTAAAACTTAATACTTCTACCAAAGATGAAAGGAGCAGAAAGAAAGTGATGTCTCACACATAACTCACATTGACAGAGTTTATGTGACCCTGCAACTTCGTTTCACGTTAAGTAACACAAAACTTTGCCTTTAGTCACATCCTATTCCTGGTACCTAATCAGTGTTGACAGAGCCAAGACTTAACAAATGCCTAGTAATCTTTGCACCTCCTTCTTCCCTCCCACATACTCTCTCTCTCTCTCTCTCTCTCTCTCTCTCTCTCTCCCCCACCCCCCTCTCTCTCTCTATTTAAAATGAAACAGTTCAAAACTTGGAAACCCGAATCCATCATTTAAAAAAAAACATTCATACATTTTAATTAGTCAGAAAATTGCTCTAAATGATTAACCAGAATCAGAAGATGCAATCATACACACTAACAATTTAAGGCTTTTGAGCAAAGGAATGCTAGGAGTTATTTAGACACCCTCACCTTAACCAAACCTCCAACAGTTTCTAAGATTTCAGGCTTTATAATCTGAGATCCTACAACTTTGGTTAATGTGCTTCATCTTACCATAATTATAACATGTTGCTGACCTGCTAATGGGTGGAACAGACGGAAAGATGCTGGGACCTTCCAGCAGGCTTACAGCTTTCCCTGAATTTGACTTTTAGCCTAGGGCAGTCTGTAACTAGTCTGTATATTTTTAAGAAAAAATACCTTACAAGCAGATTTATTTTTTCCCTGTATCGAGTTTCACTGGGGTGTTTCTGCAGCGCCTTATAGATAGAAACATAGAAAACCTACAGCACAATACAGGTCTTCTGGCCCACAAACCTGTGCCAAACATGTACTTACCTTAGAAATTACCTAGGGTTACCCATAGCCCTCTATTTTTCCAAGCTCCGTGTACCTATCCAGGAGTCTCTTAAAAGACCCTATCGTAGCCACCTCCACCACCGTTACCGGCAGCCCATTCCACGCACTCACCACTCTCTGCGTAAAAAACTTACCCCTGACATCTCCTCTGTACCTACTTCCAAGCACCTTAAACCTGTGCCTTCTCGTGCTAGCCATTTCAGCCATGGGAAAAAAGCCTCTGACTATCCACACGATCAATGCCTCTCATCATCTTGTACACCTCTATCAGGTCACCTCTTATCCTCTGGTGCTCCAAAGAGAAAAGGCCGAGTTCACTCAACCTATTCTCATAAAGCATGCTCCCCAATCCAGGCAACATCCTTGTAAATCTCCTCTGCACCCTTTTTATGGTTTCACATCCTTCCTGTAGTGAGGTGACCAGAACTGAGCACAGTACTCCAAGTGGGGTCTGACCAGGATCCTATATAGCTGCAACATTACCTCTCGGCTCCTAAACTCAGTCCCACAATTGATGAAGGCCAATACACCATACACCTTCTTAACCACACAGTCAACCTACGCAGCAGCTTTGAGTATACTATGGACTCGGACCCCAAGATCCCTCTAATCCTCCACACTGCCAAGCGTCTTACCATTAATACTATATTCTGGATGCACAACATGTCGAATTTTGTCGTGGATGAGTATAGCAGCAGGTGAGCGCAAACATACACTCTGATCGCTTCATTAGGTACAAAGGTCTCTAATAAATTGGCCATTGAGTTAATAGCTCTGGTGCATATCACAGTGGCCTGGGCCTAATTGCATTATCTTAGCATAATCTCATATTCACACTGGTTGCCCATCAAGTTTAATGCCAGTTTTGAAACCAATCCTATCAGTTTCTTTCCCTGCAATCCGTTCTATCAACTCCACACTGACGCTCCAATCTGCCAGTCACCTTAAGGGTAATTTACAACTAATTGCCAATTTACCAGCCAAGCAGCAGACCTTTAGAATGAGGGAGGAAACCGGAGCACCGGTGGAAAACCATACCACAACATGGAGAACGCGCAAATTCCACACAGACAGCACCGGAGGTGGAGATCGAACCCTAGTCACTGGAACCACGAGGCAGCAGAACCAGATGCCGTCCCACTTGACACCTTTTCAGCCTGAGCATAGATCTAAGGGTCAGGAGCTTTAAATTCTTTGGCATGATCATTTCAGAGCATCCGTCCTGGGGCCAGCACAAAGAAGGCATGGCATCGCCTCTACTTACGTCGAAGTTTGCTCAGATTCAGCGTGTCATCTAAAACTTTGACAAACTTCGATAGATGTACAGTGGAGAGTGTCCTGACTGGATGCATCATGACCTGGTATGGAAACACCAATGGCCAAGAATGGAAAAGCCTACAAAAAGTAACGGATACAGCCCAGTCCATCACCAGAAAAGCCCTCCATATGGAGCATGTCTGCACGGGGTGCTACCATAAGAAAACAACACTCGCCATCAAGAATCTCTATCATCCAGACCATGCTCTCTTCGTAATGCTGCTACTAAGAAGGAGGAACGGGATCCTCACACCCCACACCACCAGGTTCAGGTCCAGGTGCAGGTTCAGGTGCATTGCCTTTCAAACTCAAGCTCCTGAACCAGTATGGATAACTTCACTCAACTCAATGCTGAACTCATTCCACACCTATGGACTCTACAATTCATCTTCTCAGTAATATTTATCTAATATTTATTTACTTTTATTATTGCAGTTTTGTATTTGCACAGTTTTGTCTTCTTTTGCACATTGCCTGTTTGCTAGTCTTTGTTGGAGTATAGTTTCTCATTGATTCTATTGTGTTTCTTTGTTCTGCTGTGAATGCCAGCAAGAAATTGAATCTCAGGGTTACCGTATATGTTGACATATCCAGTATGTGCTTTGATAATAAATTTGCCTTGGCGACCAATGGAATCAGTGTGACTCCCCCGTCTAGCTTGCACATCTTACCCTAACCTGTTTTCCTGTTATCTTGGAAGGAGTAATTAAGACACTCCTTTAACTTTGCCATACATGCACATACACAAGATTCTTTTTCATACTGTCTTTAAACTTTCCCTGAAGGTATCTTATGCAGATACTCTCAATAATCCTTTGTTTTTACCTGTTAATCAAGAGCATCTGATATGCACTGTCAGATAAAACATCGAATTTATGTATTATTATTATTATTACTTTTGCTTTTTTGTATTTGCACAGTTTTGTCTTTGATCCTGACCAAATTTCCAGTTCCTGCTGCTTAAAAGCACCCCCATTGCATAATGCTACTTCCACCACTCTTTACAGTAGGGAGGGTGCTATCTGGCTGATGCGCAGTATTAGATTTATACCACAGATACTGCCTAGTGTTGCGGCCAAAATGGTCCACTTTAGTCTCATCCGACCACAAGACTTCCTTCCACATCTTTACAGCATCTTCTAAGTGACACTTTGCAAAATCTTTATGGGCAAGGAGATACCTTTTTTTTAGCTAGGGCTTCTTCTTGCCACTCTTCCATAAATACACTTTTTGTACAAGGCCTTAGAGATTGTGGAGCCATGAACTTCATCTCCAGTTGCAGCCACTGACTTCCTTAGATCACTCAGAGTGACTGTTGATGGCACCCTAACCTCTTGTACAAGTTCCATTCTTCTCCGGTGATTAAGTTTAGAGAGATGGCCTGACCGAGGCAGTGTGGCTGTGGTTTCACAGTGGACTGTACTGGGCTCTGAGGTATGCTCAGTGCCTTTGAGATGGTCTTACCCTTGCCCAGATCTGTGCTCTTCCATTATCATTTCTCTGGCTTGTCTTGAATGTTGTTTTGTCTTAATTTTGTCTGTTGAAAATATATCATTCTGTTGGAACTTACAAAGAGGGTGGGTATTTATTCTTATGAATTCATTGAAAATAGGTGATGCTCCTATTTTTCACATCACCAAATTGGGTGACTTGGTAAGGTAATACTACATATTGCCTTTGAGGTAAATTAGCGTGCTAATTAAAAAGATGATTACTTTTTTAGCCTCACAATTTTGGTTTTTAATTTTTAGTAAATTGTTGATAGGTTTTGGATTTTTGTCTTTTGATTTGACATGCTTTGTAGATTAACTCAAAAATCCTACTTCAATGTATTTTAAATTTAGAAAATGAGAGGGGAAAATAGTTGTGAGGGCTGAAGATGGCACCAGCAGACAATACTACCAAGGGAGATATTCTCAAGGCAGTGTATGAACCTACTCCTTTCACCAATTTTGTGTCTTCTTTTTATTTCAGATGTGTTTCTGGTACTGGTGGGGCCTGTGATCTACTGTTCAACACCTCTGATCTACCTTCTGGTGTTGTGTTTTCGGGCTGAGTGAGTGATCTGGTGCTTTGCTGTCTCTGCGAGGGTTCCACGAGGCTACGAGCGAAGCATGAGGCGTGAAGGCCTGTAAGCCTGGAGACGGGGTGCAGGCCCATGATCAACTTTTCTCACCAATCTTGCTGAGTGAAGTGCCGATGAAGACTGAAATCATTGAGAAGGGCGTGGCGGACAAGTGAGTGCTTAGCACTGTCTACCAGCCTTGTGCTTGCTGCTGCCAGAAGACGGCGTCTACATGTGATGGTCCTTCTCTCCTTCTTGTTTGCTGCTCCCGAGGGAAGGTCTTTGCATTCGACTGGTCTCTCTCTCTCGATGTTATCGGAGGAAGGTGCTGGAGCAAGGTTTAATCGCCGTGGTTTGTGGGTTGGACTCTAATTCACAGATGATCTTCCTAATTTTTCTGGTTGCTTCTCTTTTCTGTTCCTAGTTTGGGATATTTTGAATCGGGGCAATCTGCAGATAAGGAGCATTGAGATGAACTGAAATATGCCTTTTGATTTTGTGTTTTATATTCTGTTTTTCATTCTTTATTTTCTCTTGTTGCTGTTTGCACGATTTGTTTTTTTTTTTGCCCGTTGGGGGTATTTGATGTTCTTTTTATGTGACGAGGTTCCATGGTTTTCTTTGTTTCGGGGCTGTTTGCATCTCAGGGTTCTATGTTACTTGATAATGAGTGTACTTTGAATCCTATTGAATCCTTTGAATAGTTTTTCAAGACTAGTTTTCACGACTACAAGAAACCATTGATTTATTAAGCAAGTTGCATCCATTATAAACAGAAACACTTGGCGAACATGACAATCACTCTTTATTCCTAAGAGCCTCAGGAGCATCGTAGAGGCTGTAGCACAAGTCTCTGCTCCCCCTGCTATGTCCTGTTTACTGCCCATTTGCTTCCTACTGCCCCGGCTTATTTGCTCTCTCTCACTCTCTCTCTAACTTTCTACCTGATATGATTTTTCTCTTTGATCTTATTTTCCAGCTATCAATTCCCGGAGCTATCTTAGCCGGTTCCTTTCAAAAATACATCACTCGCCCTTTTTTTGCAAACGTGTCCAATGCTTATCATTTTGCTAACTTTCCAGAGGAAACAACAAAGGATATCCCTGCAGGGCAATGCTGGAGCAGCACACCCACCGAACCTCAAGCTGACTACTCCATTGGGCCTTAGTTGGTTCCATGGCTTCCATTCTGACTTCACTCTGATGTACTTGGTAGAGGGGTGAGCAGGAGCCAGAAGGCAAGGAATGAGGAGATCGTCTATATGCCCCGAGTTTGATCCCGTCTTTGCAGTCACCGTCTGAGTGTAGAATATTGATAGTGGTTTGAAACTGTCTGCTCAGAGATTCAACACAGAGGCTATCAATTCCATTGATGCAGTTCATATTTCTAAATAAATAAAGGTTTTCTACAGTTTAGGTCTCACTAGAACCCCAGCAGGTAAGCATGACCCTCTGGAGCATACACCAGGACAGCGATTGGGATTTCCTGTCACTCCAGCTACTTGCCCAGGCCGGGACTGGGTGTACCACGCAGTTCCTCGTTTGTGCTCATCCACCTGCTTAGGAGGAACTTGCACCTCTCAAAAACAGCTCTGAGCACTGGGTGAATGGACAAGGTTTGCAAAAAGTTCTCTCCAATTCTTTCCTTGCAGGCTCCCACAAACCTTCTCACAATGGGAGTATTTGTTCTCGCAATACTGGAAGCTTCACCTTTTTCAACCAGACCTGGACAGACCAACACTAATGCATCAAGGGACTCAGCTACTCCAGTATCTGCTTCCGCAAACTCCAGCTTCAATGACAAGTAACCATCATATGGGTAATCATCAGTACTATGGTCCTAAATTTCTAGAGCACTGAGCAGCCTCTGCTTAGTACGTCCTACCAGTGGGTCTGGTGTCCTATTGGACTAGTCATACTGGCTGGCAGCGCTAGCTGACATCAACCGAGATACCTTGGCTTCCAGGTTTTTCACTACATCCTGCAAAACTCTCTCACCAGGCTTGTATGCAAACTTGGCTCAATAGCTAACTCTGCTAACAGTCCCATGACTCAGTGGAGAGAAGGCTATCTTTGCAGTAATACATGCCTAGGGTTTGTGGTTCAACCAAACAGGAAAGTTGGATTTGAGCGAACACTGTATAAATACAGTCGGCCCTCCTTACCCGCGAGTTCCACATGCGTGAATTCAACCAACCACGAATCGGAAAAACCCAGAAGTGCTCTTCCAGCACTCGTTATTCGAGCACGTGCAGACTTTTTTCTTGTCATTATTCCCTAAACAATGCAGTGTAACAACTATTTTACATAGCATTTACATTGTATTAGGTATTATAAGTAATCTAGAGATGATTTAAAGTATATGGGAGGATGTGTATGAGTTATTGTGGATCAGGATCAAAAAAAATCAAAAGATCTCTTACTAAGTAAGTCGGAACAGTTACATCCAGTATTATTTAGTGTCAGTTAGTCAAACATTTGTCTTAGTATATAGTATCTATTTTACCTTGCTATGCATACAAAACACTTAAGAAACATATGTATTTCAATAATTAAACCACTGCGTTGCTTAGTAATAATTGCAGCTTTCATCGGGGCAGGGGCTTTCTCACTTTATCCTTTAAAATTGTTCCGATCGTTGACCGACTGTAGCCTAACGCTTTTCCAATGACCGATGGCGTTTCACCTCTTTCTGATCGCTTTATTATTTCCACTTTATTTTCAATTGTGGTCGTGATTATTTTCGTGAACAGAAACACTGCGCATTCAGAGCTCTGCCGGGTGCTAAAGACCACCGCACTGATACAGGTTAAATAAGGTCCGCGGTTCCACTGGGTCCTAAGGTCCGCCGCTTGGAGACAGGTTGAATAAGGGACTTGAGCATCCGCGCTTTTTGGTATTCGCGAGGGGTCCCGGAACCAATCCCTTGTGGATAAGGAGAGCTGACTGTACTGCCCATACAGAATTACTGGTCGCCAAGAAATGACAAATCATACACCAGCATAAAATTACAAAGGCAGAACATTTACCAATTTCAGTTTTATCAAAGAGTTATTAAGAGAAAGAAAAGAAAGAAACAGTTAAAATGGTCCATTACAGTTAGACCAGCCTAAATGTGCTAATGACCACTGGAGCACAACTTCAGATATGTCACTGCTAGTCTGGACTACCCGCCGATTGATCAGAACGCTGTTCAACCAGCTTAACTTTCCCCAATACTTTTACAGAACTCAGCACTCTAACTTACAGTTCATCAGGGCTCCAGATATCCACCCTGCCCAGAACTCAAGCACTATTTGTGGAATCTCTTTGAATCAATCCCTGCGGCGTCCATAATAAAGCACCTTAATTACTTTCCCCAACACTAGTTTAGACACAGACTTAAACACACAAACTGCTTAATCAATTCTTAAACAGCATTCTCTGAATCCCGGACGAGTAGTAACTTGGTAGGGCACTGAGGTGCACAGTCGAAGAAGGGAATACAAATATGTCATTTCTTGAAACTGGCGTCATAGGAAGAAAGAGCTGTAAAGAGAGTTTCGGCACATTGGCCCCTGTAAAATAAAGTACCGAGTACACGAGTTGGGATGTTATATTGAATTGCATAGGACATTGGTGAGGCTAAATTTGGAGTATTGTGTGCAGTCCTGGTCACCTCCCTACAGGAAATAAGATTGAAAGAGTGCTGGTAAAATTTGCAAGGATGTTGCCAGGACTTGAGGACCTGAGTTATAGGGAATGGTTAAATAGATTAGGACATTATTCCCTGGAGTGTAAGTGAACAAGAGACTTTCTTAAAAGGATATACAAAATTGGTACTTTAAGGTGGCAATGGGGACAAGCTTCCACTACCTATTAAATGCTCCCAATGGCGTGTGTCTCAAATAGCCTCTGACAACCAAGTCCAGCTCCTGGCCTTCATGTGTGGCTTAGCTACTAAGCTCGGTGGAACCATTTCTACTGACAGGAGAACAGACAAAGGCAGGTTACTGGCGCCTTAAAACCAGTCACTTGGGGCAGGTGGGGCTTGTCAGCTCATCTAGGAGAAGGAAAACTCTGATCTCAAGCCCTCGCTGCCTTGTGGCTATACGCACTCATGGGGGAGGCTTCAGGAGTAAACCCCGAGGGAAAAATCCAGAGCTGGAGTCCCTAAGGCAGTCCTAAGTTGAGTTCAGTGTTGAATGGCAACTCCTGCAAAGCTGCTAGTTCCGAACTGTATCAGACTCTGCCTTTCCTTTGGGTTCATCAGATGTGTGGAGAGGGGGAGCTTGCTCTCCATATTGTACTGCCCAGGTTTGCGTAGCTAGACAGCTAGGATGCAATATCCATCGTCAACTCTGACCAACGGAGGCCTCAGACACAGATACAAAATTACAAGGGCTATACCGTAGACAAAGTAAATACATATTGGCTCTTTCCACTGATGACGGTGAGACTAGAAGTGGAGGTCATAGGTTTAGGGTGAAAGGTGAAATATTTAAGAGGAATGTGAGAGGGATCTTCTTTGTTCTGAGAGTGGTGAGAAGGTGGAATAAGCTGCCAGTGAAAGTGGTGGATATGGGCTCAGTTGTAACATTTAAGAGAAGTTTAAATAGATACGCAGATGACAGAGATATGGAGAGCTATGTTCCAGGTGGGGGCAGATGGCACTAGGCAGAAAAGCAGGTTGACAGAGGCCTGATAGGCTGAAGGACATGTTTCTGTGCTGTAGTTCTGACACTATGACTCTACGAGGGCAGCCCATCACTCACTTTTGGGAACCTTTGGGATATTTACATTTTCAAGTGCTTACCTTTCTGCTCAGGGAAAAGTTGATGCAGTTCTTTTCCATGAGTAAAGAGTACATTGACCTGATGTTATACACAAAAAATGCTGGAGGAACTCAGCAGGTCTGACAGTGTCTACGGAAATGAATGGATAGTTGACATATTGGGCAGAGATCCTTCTTTAGGATGGAGAAGGAAGGGGGAAGATGCCAGAATAAAAAGGTAGGGGGAAGGGAAGGAGGCTAGCTGGAAGGTGGTTGGTGAAGCCAGGTGGGTGGAAACATCAGGGACTGGAGAAGAGGGAATCTGATAAGAGAGGGAGTGGATCATAGGAGAAAGGGAAGGAGGAGGGGAACCCAAAGGGAAGGAATAGGAAGGTGAGAAGAGCTAAAAGGTCAGAGTGGGGAATAGAGGAGGGAGGAGGAATTTGTTTACTGGAAAGATAAATTGAAATGCATGCCATCAAGTTGGAGTCTCCCCAAATGGAATTATACGACATTGCTCCTCCACCCTGAGGGTGCCTTGTCTTGGCACAAGTGGAGACCATGGACCAACATGTTTGAATGGAAGTGGGAATCAGAGTTAAAATGTTTGGTCCCCAGTTTACAACAGGTCTCACCAATGTAGAGGAAGCCGTATTGGGGGCATTGGGTGCAATAGACAACCTCAGCAGATTTGCAGGTGACGTGTTGTCTCACCTCAAAGGACTGCCTAAGGCCCTGAGTGGAGATGAGAGAGGGGCAGCACTTACGCACCTTGCAGGGACAAGTGTCCGGAAGGAGATTAGAGTGAGGAATAAATGGACACAGGAATTGTCGAGGGAACGAAAGCTGCAGAAAGTGGAAAAATGGGGGGGGGGGGGGGGGGAGGGTGGTGGCCTAAGGATGTGTTCAGTGGTAAGGTCCCTTTGAAGATGGCGGAAGTTCTGGAGGATGATGTGTTGGAAGTAGAGGCTCATAAGGGTGTAGGTAAGGACAAGAGGAAGTCTGTCACCGTTATGGCGGTGGGAAGACGGGGTGAGCGCCTATGTCTGGGAAATGAAGATGTGTGTGAGGGCAGTAGCAAGGAGGGAGGAAGGACAACCCCATTCTTTGAAGAAGGCAGACATCTCTAATGCCCTGGAGAAGAAAGCCTCATCCTGGGAATAGATGTGGTGTAGATGAAGGAACTGAGAAAAGGGAACAGCATTTTTACAGGAGACAAGGTGAGACGAGGTATAGTTGAGATAACTGCGGGAATCAGTAGGTCTATAAAAGATGTTGGTTGACAGTTTGTCTCCAGAGATGGAAATAGAGAGATCAAGAAATGGACCAAGTGAAATGAATTTCAGGTCAGGATGGAATTACTCACATTAAAGGCAGCAGGGAGTTGCCGTGGTGTTATAATCATCAGGTTTAGCTCTGTTTACAGTAGCACATTCATGACTATTATTGGATCTAATCAACATGAAATGGTAGAAGAATGAGGGGAGATTGCATAGAAGTATATACAATTATGATGGGTATAGATAGAGTGAATGCAAGCAGTGAATGAGGCCAGGGGAGAAAAAAAACAGAGGTCATGGGTTAAGGGTGAAGGGAGAAAAGTTTAAAAGGAACATTGGGGGGGGGGGGGCTTCTTCACACACAGAGTGGTGGGAGTGTGGAATGAGCTGCCAGATGAAGTGGTAAATGTGGGCTCACTTTTAACATTTAAGAAAAACTTGGACAGGTACATGGATGAGAGGTGTATGGAGGGATACGGGCCAGGTGCAGGTCAGTGGGACTAGGCAGAAAAATGGTTCGGCACAGACAAGAAGGGCCAAAAGGCCCGTTTCTGTGCTGTGAGGTTCTAAGGTTCTATGGTTCTATTGTAGGTCCTTAAAATTCTCCATCCTACTTGTGAACAAAGTCTAGCATAAATACCAGGAAATAACGGGACAGCTCATTTTGGATCTGGTCTGCAGTCTGGATCCACACCACAGGATTCCCACCTGCCCAGACTATATCGGTAGGATGCAAAGTAACAAGTGAGCTGGTCCGTTGAAAGCTGAGATGTCTTGTGAGTTAGAACCGTACAGATTCCAGAACACCTGGAATTATAAAAAAGAATTCAAGTAGATTTAAGTAGTGAATATATTTGAAATAAAAGCATATTAACAAAAATTCTAACATATACTTAAAAACATTAAATAGTTTATTGTTGGCATGGTAGCATAGTGGTTAGCGTATGCTGTTCCATCATTACTGCCTCTGGGAAGGAGATACAGCAAGTGTCCCACACCTTCAGGTTCAGGAACAGTTATTATGCTTCAATCGTCAGGCTCCTGAAACAGTGAGGATAACTTTACTCATATCAACACTGAACTCACTTTCAAGGATTCTTTGAAGATTATGTTCTCAGTATTAATTAATCAATTAATTACTTGTCTTATTTCTGTTTCCAGTTTGTCTTTTGCACATTGATTGTTTGTCAGTCTTCGTAGTGTTTCTTCAGTTCTGTTGTATTTCTTTTTTCTACCGTGAATGCCTGCAAGAAAATGAAAAATATGAAACAAAGCTGATCTTTAATGTTCATCCAGCCTGTAATTTTCTCCACAAGGACAGCAACTCCCACCCTGCTGAATGTCTCTCAGCTAAACCAGACGATTCAGATACAAAGTGCAACCTGCGCAAAGTGTTGAACTGTTGGGCCCAATGACGAACCCAGAGGCAGAGACAGTGGAAGTACAGATAAACTAGCAGCTGATTTGCAGTTCCAAGCGCCCTATTTTCCAGCCCTGATGGTGTTGATCGGAGCCCTGATCTTGAAACAGGTTGTGACTGCCCCCATGCTTCAGTGGTGGGTTTCTTCAGGGGTACTAACTGAGCAGCACAACCTTCCAGCCCTCCAGCTGGTTGCTCTACCCCTGAGCTTGTTCTGGGTTAATCCTGATCAAGTGCAGTGGCCGCTACTCACCTGAATGGAACAAAATTATCCTGGGAGAAAGGTAAATATGATTTTAGAATTTATTTTAAATGGTCTCAATGATTACTTTTGACTTTTAGCATGGATATATACAGCTTTATCAGTGCAAAGTGATTTTTAAATCAAAGTTTCATAGTTTTACACTTTCAGGTATGAGTATGAAAAATGCTTGCAAGGTTGCATTGACAGTTTTAACAGCCCCATGAAAGAAGAGGTTCTCACTGGCCCTAAAGGAGTTCTGAGAATCCAGCCGAGTGTCTGTGCCATGCTGTGGACAGCTGGGCCAGAGACTAAGCATTGGCACGTTGGTTATTTGTCAGTCTTTGTGTCTAGTTTCTATTGTGTTTCTTTGTTCTACTGTGAATGCCTAAAAGAAAATGAATCTCAGGGTAGTGTTTGGTGATATCTATGTACATTGATAATAAATGTACTTAGAACCTCTTGAAAATCAGAACTTTTGAGTGACACACAATAAGCCAACTCATCATCTGTGCCTGGGGAGGGTCAGGGAAAGCTAGAACTTCAATCGGGGTAGAGGAGGTCAGCGCCTCCAAGGCTGAGATAGGACGTAGATCCCGGATGATGAAACGGTGATCGATAGCTGATAGGGGAGTTGAGTTCTAGTCAAGGGATTCAGAAGGGGACTAACTGCAGGGGTAAAGTAGCATCAAGGGCTGAATGCAATAGTTAAAAAGGACCTACCTTTTTGAGGATGCAAGGGTAGATTTCCTTGCCACAGACTGGTTAGGAAAGTCCCCTATGAAGTTGGGCAGCAGCATGCCTCATTTGCCTTATGAAGGCCAACCTGTACATGAGCAGCTTAAACTGCTCGCATCTGGGCCAATGAATGTGGCAGAACATGAACTGAATGCTCTTTGTTCCCATTGTGCAGGTCCTGATCTCCCTCACATGTAAATCCATCATGCGAACTACAGCCTTTAACAAAACTGGCATCCTGCAAAAATCCTGCTTTTATTGTTTGCATGATTTGTGTTTTTTTACTCTTTCTGTGGATTGGGTGTTTGTTAGTCTTCTTTTAATGGGTTATTTTGGGTTCTTGTTTTGTGGCTGCCCGTAAGGAGATGAATCTCAAGGCTGTATATTTTATATATACTTTGATAATAAACGTACTTTGAACTGAAAATCATCGTAAAGCTCCAATCAGCTTTCAATTACATTTCTTTGCATTAGGTACCAAACAATAGCACTATATCACGGAATTTCCAAACCAGGGTAGTTTTTTTTCATGAGACCAAAGCAATTTAGAGGCTCTATTTTGCCTGGCTGGGAGGACTCCTGGTGTAATCTTCGTCGGTTCCTTGTGGTGTGGGAGCAGCTGGCAGACTGTTCAGGAGCTCCCTCTAGTGTTGGCCTGCTATTGGTGACATGGCAATAACCTTTACTATTATTCTGTTTGGGAACAAGCTCTTTAAATAGCAATAATAAAATTCATGCCAAATACAAATTACAAATCATTAATAATTAGATTTACAAATTTATCAGAGTTCTTAAGAACCTTTTTCAGCATTGTACATTAATATTCTGCATTGCAGAGACACTGCAGCTTTGGAGATCTCTGTTTGGAATTTCTATGAAGTTTTGTCACACTTAAATTATTTGTCCAGTATTTACATTGATCTTCCTTGGTTCAGTTTTACATTGAACATAGAACAGTATAGCACAATACAGACCCTTCTGCCTACAATGTTGTGCCGACCTTTTAACCTACTCTAAGATCAGTCTAACCCTCCCCTGCTACATAGCCTTCCATTTTTCTATCATCCATGTGCCTATCTAAGAGTTTGTTAAATGCCCCTAATGTATCTGCCTCTACCACCACCCCGGCAGGATGTTCCATGTATCCACAGCTTCTGTGTAAAGAACTTACAGTACCTCTGTCATCTCCCTTATACTTTCTCCAATCACTTTACAATGATCCCCCTTGTGTTAGCCATTTCCATCCTGGGAAGTAGTCTCTGGCTGCCCCTCAATCTATGCCTCTTATTATATTGTACATCTCTATCAAGCCACTTCTGTGCTATAATGTTCTATGGTTCTATGATTTACCAGCGTGTTGCCTGGACTAGAAATCATGTCCTGTGAATATAGGCTGGACGAAGTAGGGAAATCATAGAACCATAGAACATTTCTTTGGTAAATCATAGAACCATAGAACATTATAGCACAGAAACAGGCCTTTTGGCCCTTCTTGGCTGTGCAGAACCATTTTTCTGCCTAGTCCCACTGACCTGCACCTGGACCATATCCCTCCATACACCTCTCATCCATGTACCTGTCCAAGTTTTTCTTAAATGTCAAAAGTGAGCCTGCATTCACCACTTCATCTTTTTTTTGTTGCTATTTTGTGCGATTTTGATCGGGGCAGACTGGCTCTGTGACTTGCAGTCAACCAGCAACACCATGCCAGATTGAACTGAACTGAACATTCCTGGGCTGTTTCATGACTTTGTGGTTTGATGGTTTGTATTCTGTGTTTTTCACTCTTTTTTGCCATTTGCACAATTTGATCTATTTTTGCGTGCTGAGGGTTTGAACAGGTTCCATGGTTTTCGTGGCTGTCTGTAGGAAGATGAATCTCAGGGTTAGATACATACTTTGATAACAGATGTACTTTAAATCTAAATCTCCTCTGTATCCTTTCTAAAGCCTTTTGTTGCATCTACCTGTGTGAATTGTTCTAATATTAGTACCTCCAGTCTAAGACTGCTCTCCTTGTTTCTGTAATTAGGGGAAGTTCCTACTGCAGATTCAGATTCATTTGTCACATGTACATTGAAACATACAGTGAAATGCATCATTCGCATTAACAACCAACACACCCAAGAATATGCTGGGGCGTCCCACACATTCAGGCACCAATGGAGCATGCCCATAGTGTTTAGCAGACACACACACACGAACAACAAGAACAAACCAAACAACAATAGCAAAACAAGTTCCTTTCCCATTCCTCCGACCCACCCACCCGCCCACACACACAAACAGGCCTATGGGCCTGCTCTCCTTGCCCTTGGATTCTCAGACTTACAGACATCAAGACTTAAATTTCTGACTTCACCCCAGGGTTTGTTGATGACAGGATGAACCTTTAGATACACATGAGTTTTTGACGCCAACGAGCTGGGTCCTCATGACTCCTTTGGGCACTACATTTGGTCTTCTGTTATTGTAACTGTTTACAAAGTCACCAGGGAGATGCAGCTGGTAGATAGAAAAGTCTTTATTTTGGAAACACACAACCTTGCAGCTTTTGGAGGAAGGAGAGAGAGAGAGAGAGAGCGAGAGAGAGAGAGAGAGAGAGAGAGAGAGAGAGAGAGAGAGAGAGAGAGAGAGAGAGAGAGAGAGAGAGAGAGAGAGAGAGAGAGAGAGAGAGAGAGAGAGAGAGAGAGAGAATGAATGAATATGTTTTTTTAAAGTTACATAAATGTTTATGCAGGTATCTCAAGTCAATTGAATATTTCCTGTTCTAGGCTGTATTTTGAATTCAATCCACAATCCATATTTAGGTCTGAAGGCTGTTTGCTGTCAAAGTTGAATTAATATTTCCAATATTGCATCTCCAAAATATGCCCCAACAGGAGTTCAGGTTTCTACTGCAAAACTCGCCATTCTCTGGACTTTGACCTTTGATCTCTGGACTTCACCGGGTTTGACCTTTGAGTCTCAACTCTGACCTTGATGATCTTGGGGGGGCGGGTGCGATCAGTAGTGTTCGTGTCTTATACCCATATCTGTGACTCGCCGCACCATACAGACCTCCAAACTGGCACCAGTCTTCGACCTGGGAAATGCTGGTATCCTCAGCACATGCCAACAAGACCTCTGGGATTGCTGATGGTTTGACCATGGAGTACTTTGACCTGGACTCAAAATCCTGACAAATTCTTCATTTTCTATCCGTGACATCTCATGCCCCAGATTAACTAGCAACACAACTGACTGAGGAAATATTGTATAAAAAAAAAATCAGCTCTTCACAACCAGCTTCAATAGGGTAGATTCTAAAGAATATGGGGGTGTTGGCTTGAGATCACGTAGGGGTTTTTAAACCATGGAAATTGAAAGTTCAACAGCAACAGCTCAAATTCATTGAGTTTGCAAATTTGCAACAGGTTTGTAACTGCACAGGTGAATTGCTCAATAGAACTGCCAATTTAACGATTCAGTTATTAAAATGGCTTTTTAATTATAGCTCTTGCTCCACCCATATCCCTGCAATGATTGAGGAGTTGAGACCATGATGGGGAAAAATGCCCTAAGTGTCAGTAATGGCAGCACATGGATACTGCCAGGGATCAGGATTCGTACACAGTACCTGTGCTGACAGCTTGTTTTGCCCATTTAGATGGCATCACCTCCACTATAGAAATTTGGTAGCCATTGTCGGCTCATAAATCTGATGGTGGAGGGGAAGAGATTGTTCCTAAAATATTGGTTTAAAACAGGAGTCTTCAGGTTCCTGTACCTCCTCTCTTATGGTAGTCATAAGAAAATGTCATGTCCTGGGTGGTAGGAGTCCTTATTAATAGATGCTGACTTTTTGAGGCATCACCTTTTAAAGATGACCTTGATGGTGGGGTGGTGTGATGGAGCTGGCTGAGTTTTATTTCAATCCCGTGCGGTGGGCCCTCTATACCAGAGAGTGATGCAACCAGTCAGGTTACTCAAGTGGCATGGATGCTGCTTGCACTGAATTACACTGGACATCAGATAAAGATCAGAAGAAGGAACAACCTGAGCTCATGGACTTGTAACCCCACAGGGAATGGAGAGGAGCAGCACAGAGACTTACCTGCAGCAGCATCACACTCACATGCTGTAGCATCAGAAACACGACGTTCACAAAGGAGACTAGATTAAATTAAAATTATACACTATTTTAGGACCAAGGACATCATCATTGATTTTCTGGGCTAGAATGCTTGACCCCTACCAGCCAAACTGGACACCCGCACCAAATGTAGCTGACACCCCCACCCCAACCACATCCCCCCATCTCAAAGTAACTCCCTACCAACCCCAGGTAATGCCCCCATTAATAGTAAGTACCCCTACCAAACACATCCACTTCTTCCCCACATACATTCCCACATATTCACAATTCTAAACAAGCCCCTTATCCCAAATATCCTGCCCATTTCACCACCCTCCCCAACCTTGCACACACAACAGTACCTGGCACTGCCACCTACTTTTAATAAGATAGATGATTAACTGATAGAGATTCCAAGAAGGCAAGTAGAGTGAGACCAGGCTAATCAAGGTATTGGCCAGGTCAAAGTGGCAGGGTCCAGCAATTTTGTAGTCATAGTTACATGGTGATCCTCCAACAACAATTCCAAAACATTGCAGCTCACAAATTGTGAATAATGATCAGTTGTTTGCTAAGCCCTAGTTATGCAAGGGTCTCAGGTTTGTGGCACTGGCTGGTTTTCCACGGGCTTAGAATGTCTGACATCACTAGAATATAAATAAATGGCGATTAAGGCACCATAGATGCCCCAGGAATGATCGTCAATTGCAAAGACCTTCACTCAATCGATGCACTGCAACTGACAACAAGTTTACATGTTCAGGAACTCTGAACAGAGTATGACCTGGGTGTTGTATCACCACCAGAAATATCACTGCAGCAAACTAAAGATATATTTCAGATGGCTGGATAGACTGAGAGGTTCTTTGTAGTATGTAACAGGCATTTTTTTCTGTGCATTACCCAGGTACAAGGCTTTGCCCTGTAGGAGAACAAATATACAGAGCATTGAGTTCCTGTTTCAAAATGATTGTGCTCAATGTTGCTCATAAACAGAGAGAAACACAAACTGACATTAACATTCTAGATTTGAGTAAAACTGACTTTAAGGCAGCTGTAGAAAATTCAGGAGGAGGAGGAGGAGGAGAGCAATTCTGGAAGGAACTACTAAGTACTGGAAAGCTGCATCTTGTTCAACACAGTGTAGACCCAGTAATTACAAACCAACCATTTTAACCTTGCTGGTGGGGATAGTTGAATAAACAATAATGGGAACAGAATTAAAACACTCCCTTGGGCAAGTGTGCATTGAAATGGAAAACCAATCAGGGAATTGTTAAAGTGAGATAGAGATTTTTGATGAAATAATAGACTAGGAAATGCACTTGGTGAGGAATCTATTCACTTCCAGAGGAGATTTGATAAGGTGCCACTTCACTAGCCTTGTCATCAAGATTGAAAGACAACAGAATTAAAGAAGCTGTAACAGGATGGGTAAAATGGCACAGTAGTGTAGTGGTTGGCCCAATGCTCTACCATACAGGTGACGTGGGTTCAATTCCCACTGCTGCCTGTAAGAAGCTTGTACATTCTCCATGTGGGTTTCTTCCAGGTGCCCCAGTTCCCTCCCACAGTCCAAAGACCTACCTACTGGTTTGTAGGTTAATTGGTCGCTGTAAATTTTGCTGTGATTAGGCCAGGATTAAATTGGAGGATTGCTGGTCAGCATGGCTGGAAGGGCCTATTGACTGACTGTGGGGTTTCCTAGGAATCCATTCTAGCTCCTGATGCTAATGAAGATTGAAAAAGAGTCAATATTACAGATGAATGACCAACACCTACTGGAATTGGCCAGTTCTATTACAAACAGTGAGGGAAACCTGAAGCTTTTGAATCCTGTGTCGAATATTATTATTATTCCTCTCCATGCCCTGTGGACGTTGCCATTGCTAAGCATTTTGGTCTGTTTTTTATGAGGCCAAGTTGCTAGTTCGATGCTCAATCCAGCATGGCTGGTTTCGATCCTGGGATTCCTCGCCTCGTAGTCCAGTGCTGATGCCACTACACCACTGGCTGGCTAAGTCCTACGTCTCAAATATGACAAAACAAATGACGAGGTGCATCCAATGAGGCTTCTATTGGACGATTATAATGGAGTCCTCGGCAAAGACCTCATTTTTATCTCTCTAACGTTCTTTAACT
Source organism: Hemitrygon akajei (assembly GCF_048418815.1). Taxonomy (NCBI): domain Eukaryota; kingdom Metazoa; phylum Chordata; class Chondrichthyes; order Myliobatiformes; family Dasyatidae; genus Hemitrygon; species Hemitrygon akajei. Next base: position 134,313,116 of record NC_133124.1, on the reverse strand, counting down.
TCCCTCATTAAATTATCATCCAGATCACTTAATTTTATCATTTTTGATTTTGCCCCGCTGTTGGTTGCTAAACATGAACGCAACTGAGTGCTGGTCGGTCAGCAAGGTGAACCTTTTGCTGGCGAGATAGTGCCTCCAGTGCCTAATAGCTTCCACTATGGCCTGGGCTTCTTTCTCCACCGCGGATTGCCGAATTTCAGGGCCTTGAAGGGTACGAGAGAAGAATGCTACTGGCCTGCCTGCCTGATTGAGGGTAGCAGCCAGCGCAAAGTCGGAGGCGTCACTCTCTACTTGGAAGGGAATGGTCTCGTCCACCGCATGCATCGCTGTTTTGGCAATGTCCCCTTTAATGCAGCTGAAGGCCGCACAGGCCTCGGCTGAGAGGGGAAATGTGGTGGACTTGACCAGGGGGCAGGCCTTGTCTGCATAGTGGGGGACCCATTGTAACGAAACCCAATTTCCCTCGTGATCAATAAAGTATGTCTGTCTGTATGAGCAGCTGGTGCAGATCGCAAGTCCTGGTTATGTGACCACTGACACCAGGCAGACAGTCTCTGAAGAGTGTTGATAATGGCAGGGGTAAAGACATTGCCCAGAAGAAGGCAATGGCAAACTAATTCTGTAGAATTTGCCAAGAACTTAATTGGTCATATAAAGACTGTGATCGCCCACGTCGTACAACACGGCAAAGTTTGTTGTCTTTTGTACCTTGGCTGTTTGCCAATCTCTTCTGTGCAGTTTTTCATTGAGTCCATTGTGCTTCTTTGGACTTATTTACTGTGAATGCCAGCAAGAAAATGAATCTCAGGGTTACTGTATATATGGCGACATCACTGTACTTTGAGAATAAATTCTTTGAACCTTATCTGTCACTCTTCCTATTGCATTAAACATGCTGAGGAAGGTTCAGAGAACAGCGGGGACATTCCACACCCCTCTGAGTTATGTCGCCGGGACTCATTTATAGAATGTAACGGGTACCTACCTGATGACCGTTGGAAAGAGTTCAGGTATGTGGAGGAACAAACAGGAGAACGCTGCCGAGATGCTGCCCGTACCGACTGCAGTGAGTAGAGAGTGTAAGGTCTGCATCTCTGTAACAGAGGCCACGCTGTAGACATTACTCTTATTAAAATAGGAAGCTTCAAGAGCCTTAGTCCATTGTATGTGGCCTATCAGCGGCATCAAGGGTGTCTCACCAACAGGAATTCCTCGCAGGTCAGTGGCGGTTATTTAAAAAGGAAGCTTTGAGAGTGTTAGTCCATTGTACGTGGCCTAACAGTGGCCATAACCGGAGCACCACTCATGACTTAAATAGCAGGGAAAGTTCAGGCATAAAAGGGAGTCACTGCCTAGTGGTGCGGTCATCAAAGGAGTGATCTGAGGCAGAGTGTAGGGCTTTGGCTCATTCGGGCTTCAACGATAATGGGTCGAGGCGAGGTTGGTTACTTGTGAGGAATAGAAACAGGAAGTGTGTGTATGAGGCCGGTGTTCTGTACTGGGTGTCAGATGTGGGAAGTCCAGGAGACTCCCTGCCTCCCGGATGGCAACATCTGCGCCAGGTGCGTCGAGCTGCAGCTCCTTAGGCACCATGTTAGGGAACGCAGCTTGATAACCTTCGTCTGGTCAGGGAGAGTGAGGAGGTGATAGAGAGGAGCTAGAAGCTAGTAGTTACACCGGGGCCTCGGCAGACAGATAAGTAGGTAGGAGTCAGGAGGGAAGGGCAGGAGTCAGATACTGGAGAGTACCCTGTGGCTGTCCCCCTTAACAATAAGTACTCCTGGGGGAAGCATCAGTGGCTGCACCTCTGACACAGAGTCTGGCCCTGTGGCTCAGAAGGGTAGGGAAGGGAAGAAGGCAGCAGTAATATAGGACTCTTATAGTTAGAGGATCAGACAGGCAATTCTGTGGACACGGGAAAGACACACAGATGGCAGTTGGGTACTATCTGCCATCTGGGTACCAGGGTCTGGGATGTTTCTGATTGCGTCCACAATATCCTAAAGTAGGAAGGTTAACAGCCAGAGGTTATGGTACATATTGGTACCAACGACTTAGGTAGGAAGAGGAGGAGGTCTCAAAAACAGAGTAGAGGAAGTTAGAGGAAAGTTTTTTTACTCAGAGAGTGGTTGCTGCTTGGAATGCACTGCCTGAGTCAGTGGTGGAGGCAGATACACTAGTGAAATTTAATAGACTACTAGATAGGTATATGGAGGAATTTAGGGTGAGGGGTTATATGGGAGACAGGGTTTAAGGGTCAACACAACATTGTGGGCCGAAGGGCCTGTACTGTGCTGAACTATTCTATGTTCTATGTAATAGGAAAAGAAGCCCAGACACCGTTTGAGGGCTCTGAGGGTGTTGAGAAGAGGGAGTTCCAACAGGGGGCGCATACGGTCCGGGTCAGGGCCAATGACTCCGTTCTCCACGACACAACCAAGGATAGCAAGTCGGGTGGTTCCGAGCACACACTTGTCCCTGTTATAGGTAAGGTTAAAAGCTTTGGCTGCTTGGAAAAATTGTTGGAGGTTGGTGTCGTGATCCTGCCAGTCGTGACCGCAGATGGTGATGTTATCCAGATAAGGGAACGTGGCCTTCAGTTGGCACTGGTCCACCATCCAGTCCATTTCCCTCTGGAAGATAGAGACACCATTCGTGACACCAAAGGGGACGCGCAGGAAGTGATAGAGCCTGCCGCCCGCCTTGAAGGCGCTGTAGGGGCAGTCCTCCGGGCGGATGGGGAGCTGATGGTAAGCGGATTTTAGGTCTATGGTCGAGTACACCTTGTACTGAGCTATCTGATTGACCATATCCGCGATGCAGGGTAGGGGGTACGCGTCAAGCTGCGTGAACCTATTGATGGTCCGGCTATAGTCCACGACCATCCTATTTTTCTGCCCGGTCCAAACAACGACCACCTGGGCCCTCCAAGGACTTGTGCTTGGCTCAATGATCCCCTCCCTGAGCAGCCGCTGCACCTCCGACTTGATGAAGGCCCTGTCCCCCACGCTGTAGCTCCTGCTTTTAGTTGCCACAGGTCAGGGGTCAGGTTGGCGAACAGTGGTGGGGGAGAGATCTTGAGGGTGGAGGTGTCTGTAGTGCGTCTGATGGCACGGTGTTTGGTGGGATGTGCGGGTTGGTGTGTGAGTGTGTGGTCAGTAGCGGGGTATGTGACGAATTCCCACAGAACTGGGGATTTATGACAGTGATTGGTGGGAGGGGCCTGTCATACTCCATTGTCACACTTTTCAGGTGGCTCTGGAAGTCGAGCCCCAATAGCACAGGGGCACACAGTTGAGGCATGACCAGTAAGACAAAGTCCCGATATTCTGTGCCCTGCACCACTAGTGTCGCTGTTGATAAAATTGATGCACCATCAATAACTCTAGGAGACTGGAAGTGAACGATAGGCTTTTATTAACAGCAAAAAGGGAGCACGACATGTTGAAGACTGAGGGAGGAGCAGTGCCCCAATCACCTTTATACAGGGGTCTGTGGGAGGAGCCACAGGAGCAGTCAGCAGAGGGGCGTGTCCAGACAGGTATAGATAGTTTACAACACATTCTTTAACTTCCCTCATTAAATTATCATCCAGATCGCTTAATTAACTGCTTGGCACCACAACAGCCCTAGTCTCACACTATCAGAAATATTCCCTTTGTTCCATCCTCGGAGTGGCAAATCTTTGTGAAAGCATATGTCCAAATTGGTGATAATCTTCTAAAATATTCTCTCATGTGCCATTGAGAGATAGAGCTGAGATATTAATGAATTACTAACAATAATTATGGACTTTTTTTTAAAGGAGAAAGAACAAGCCCCATTTTACTATTAGTACATCTCACTGCTCCCAGGATGTTAAAAAATCATTTGCTGATAATAATAATCATTATGTATCTTTTTATTTTGGGTGGGGTTTAAAGAATCGAGAGGTGCCATATGCCACATGCAAGCAAAGATTTTGCATGTACCATCTTGGGCACACGTGCCATAGTTTCACTAACCATATTCTACCCATGTTGTGGTTTCTTGAAATAACCAGGAGACGCAGAAGATTCTTTGAGAAGTTTAAGCCTTTATTTGCAAACAAAAGCTGAGACAATTAATGAGCGTGTCACTAATTGCCCGCCGAGCCTAGTACACAGTATTCTTTATAGTACTTTCTTATCTGTTACATTAGCATATACTTGTTCTAGTGCCTTGCCTGGTTTTCATACCATCTCACCATCCTGTCTAGTCTACTCCTTGGAACATGTGTCCCCCTTCCTGGCTTTGACTGGTTCCCATACCATCACACCACTCCAAGACCCTGTCTACCACCGTTATCTCTACATGCTTACTTTCACTGTTAGCTACATTCTTAAGGCACTGATGCATTCAATAGTACAGAGGCAATACAGAGATTACATTCTGGCCAATAAATTGGATACATAGCAAATAGCAAACACAAGGCTGGCCACACAGCAAACGATGCAACTTTATTCTCCAATACCCCCTTTCCTTTCTGCAACTTAAAATCAATTTATTTTCTCACTTCCCAGACTTGACCAAAAAATTTGATCTGTTTCCTCCTGCATAGATGCTCCTTGATTTGCTTTTTCCAGCATTTTCAGTTTTTATTTCAGATTTCTAATTCTTTTGATTTTTACAAAGATCTAAGAATTGTAAAACTTCTTTGTATCACTTTTCTAGTCTTTGCTTCCTCTGATTTACACATGTATTGCTTTACATTTCTGTATTTATAACAAATCCAAGTTTATGGTCATAGACATACAGAAAAATGTCATGAAAATTAGCTTTTCACAGCAGCAGCACAGTACATTACAAATATGACAGACATAAACTTAAATTGACATAAAATACACAAAACTTAAATGACAAAATAAATGTAATGACATTATTTCAAGGTGAGTAGAGAAAAAATATATGGTCCAAAGCAATATTAGAGCTTTTTAGGTCAGTTCAAGAGCCTTGTGCATTTTGGAAGAAGCTGTCGTTGAATTTTGAAGTCTGGATCTTCAGACATCTGTACCTCCCTTCTTGATGACAGCATTGAGAAGAAGGCTTAGCCCAGATGATAGGGGCTCTTAATCATGGGGATTGCCTTCCTGAGATATCACTTCTCGTAGATTCTTCAATGGTGGAGAGAGATGACAGAAATGGCCAAGTCCAATTTTCTTTTATATATAAAACTCTTAACTTTCACATTTAAATTTTTCCTTTTTGAAATTGCTGGCAGTTTGTAATCCCTTGTTTAAGTAGTTTAAGCTTTCCTTAATGGCACTAAAAATGCCATCTGTACTCCTTCCCATAGATGCTGCCTGGCCTGCTGATTTCCTCCAGCACTTTGTGTGTTGCTTCGATTTCCAGCATGTGCAGCTTTTCTCTTGTATGTAATAAGTATTCTCTGTTTTCCACACTGCATACAATGCATTCTCTCATTCTCCCCCAACTTCAAGCAATTTCCTGACCACCAACCAATCCTGTACCATCCAATATTCTTTAACTCACTCCCAATCACCATCTCACTCTTCTCTCTTCCATCATCCATTTAGACTCTCATCCAGCAGATCCTCAGCCAAATCTCTATCAGCTATTCCAGACTTCAATCACCACCACACAAGGTGTCAATCTCTCTGATGGAGATGGTTGGTGTTTCCAAGTCAAAAGCTTCTTTTTAAGAAGACAGCGTGGGAATATTTGGGGTATTGGCAAGAGGGGTACTGATAAAGTGATAAATTTTAAAGACAGTTTAGTTTATTCAATGAAATTTCTAAACATGACTAGCAGAATTTCGAGATGAATTTTCTACTTCCTACAGCATCATCACCATAGAGGCATCTTCCCTCATCAATGTCATATTAGCAATGTAGTGGAAAAGACTTTCTCTCTAAAAATGAAGAAAATTCAACATCTAGAACCTTGTGATTTTATATTGAAGAATTGAGAAATTACTTCATACTCCTTTTTTAAAATGAATTAATCATTGGAAACTTTTGTGAGTGTGCCTCTGGTTTTCTGATAAAAAGCTCTCAGTGGCTATAACCTTTACCCCTCCTTACAGTCATAAAGAATAAATGCAAAACCTGCAACAACCTCAATCTTATTTTTATCTATGGATTAGATTTAAAGCAGATAATTAGAGGTATCAACAGATTTCCACAGGCATTTTTAAAAATGCAACAACTTTCTGCTCTAGTCAACAGTGGAAGCCACGAGACTAAAATAACAGAATAATTAATTGATTCCAAATGGTTCCAGACAAGGAAAAACTGATGCGAAAGAATTATCTCTAACTAAAGTAAATGGAAGAACAGCTGCTAAAAGGGGATCCCTATCAATAAATTAAGGTGATTACAGATTATAAACCCCTTTTTGTACTGATTACTATACATATAAACTGAGCTTTAATGTATTTCTGCACCGCAGGTATAACATAAATGGCTCCCTGATGCTTCTGCCTTGTACACAGCATGAGAAATTTAGATTGAACTTGTTAAGATCTTGTTTAAAGCTAACAAAGTCTCCCAAAGGCAAATACTCCATTCTGCCCTTTTGTCCCTTTTAAGTGTTATGATGGTTCAGATGTAGCAACCTCAATCTCCAGGTCAAAACTTCCTGGTTTCAGATTCCTGTTCTGAGATTTGAATTTGGTCTGTACCTCACTACAGCACTTTAATAATCTATGTACATAGAACTCTTTGGACCTACACTGCAACAAACATTTTAGCTAGCACTGATATATTTAGGTATAATATGATTGCACTGAAATTCGTTTCCTTCAATTTTCCTGTTCTTTTAATGAATTAATGTTAATTTTTAATGTAACATTTCCATCTGTTCTGCTTACAATTTAACCTCTTGGAATTATCAGCAAAATGAACCAGCTGCATGATTTTTTTATCCTAACATGTATTTCAGATCTTGACAGCGACAGTGCGTCAGCCTTTGGTTCCACACCACCAGGTTCAGGAAGTTATTACACTTCAACCATTAGGCTCCTGAACTAGCATGGATAACTTCCTCAATACTGAACTAATCACTGAACACAACCTATGGACTCATTTTCAAGGACCTTACAACTCGTATTCTGAGTATTTTTTTTTACAATTTATTATTATTTGTTTGATTTGTATTTGCACAGTTTGTCTTTTGCACATTAGCTGTTTGTCAGTCTTTGTGTATAGTTTTTTATTGCTTTTATAGTGTTTCTTTGTTCTATTATGAATGTCTGCTAGAAAATGAATGTCAGGGTAGTATGTGGTGATATATATGTACTTTGATAATAAATTTTCTTGGAACTTCGAACTCTGATTTACCAGTAAGTCTGTATGTCACTTGTCAATAGTGTCCCACGGGTCACATCGTGGCCAGTGGTTCTCCTCTGTATCCACAGCCAGTTTCATTTCATGACCTTCAGCTTAATTCCTCTCTTACGAAGGACTTCATAAAATGTTAGCTGAGAGGCTACATTGACTTAAATGAGCCTGAGATCTGTGGATTTGAGACACTTGAGGAGAATATTCTCACATATGGTAAAGACCAATGAATAAGAAATTTCTCTCCCATATTTATAAAATATTTTAAAGTTCAGTTTAATATTGTCTAAGATTTTTCTCTTCTCCATACAACTTTTCTTAACTTACTCCTGTACTTCACATATGCGCAATGAGAGCAGTAACACAAGCTGATTAACTGGGTTAACAGTCAAAGATCTTGATTCAGAACTCAACTTTGAACCCCAGAGAAACAGAGTCAGCATTTAAGAATACTGAAGAAAGGCCATCATTGATATTAATTCAATCTACAGATGCTGTCTGACCTGCTGATTTTTTCCCCCAGCTCTTTCTGTTTTTATGTCTGATTTCCAGCATCTGCCTTTTGTTCAGGATTTCAAACACTGACTCATTTCTTGTTGGAATGAAGACTGAAGTCCGCTATTCATGTATCTTAAGTCTCTCCATTTGCCCATCACAGCATTAAGATTTTTCAACTTTGCTTTAAATTAAAATCTACTAATATTTCTCCTGTATTTTCTGTATTATCCTGCATTACCTTTGAAATTTTCATTAAGTTTTCTCACCTAATGTTTCTCAGTGTTTGGAGCTCAACACAATTCCAGTTTAGATGAAGGGCTAGCAATGTTTTTCCAAATGAGGACAGTGTTGAACTTGGAGCAAAATCATGGTCCGCTCCTTTTGTCCTTGATGGTGAGCTAGGCTTTAACTTTTAGAAAAGTTTCTGGAGTAGCCTGGTGTGGTGAACTACTTATACCTGTTTGGACACGCCCCTCCCGCTGACTGCTCCTGTGGCTCCTCCCACTGACTGTGGCTCCTCCCACAGACCCCGGTATAAAGGCGATTGGAGACACCGCCCCGGCCTCAGTCTCCAGGATGCAGTGTGGTGGTCAATTGCTGCTTGTTCTTTCTTCCAGCCAATAAAAGCCTATATCTCGCCTCTCGTCTCCGAGAGTTATTGATGGTGCATCACCTGGACAATTAAGTCTTTATCTGAATGACTTCTCCTCTAACTATGTAGCACTGGAGTATCATCCTAGGTGTCCCAATACTGCAGCATGGTAGCAACCTTCAGTGAGGCCTGGTAAATAGGCCTCAAATGCAAACATGTTTGGCCTCTGTTCTCAGAATACTCTTCCAGCTTTTGACAGATAGCAAAGTTAGCAGTGCAACATTACCCTCAAAGACTTTAAGGATTCAAAGAGTTTTTAAATGTATGTAGTAATTATAGACAATCAAAACTATTCAAATAGTTATTCAATAATAATAGTTAACATTAGAAATATTAAATATGAAATTGTTATATATTTATCAAAATAACAATTACTAAATTCTAATCTCACTCAAGTAGTGGAAAAAATCTGCTTGCATTTAACCTATCTAAATCCCTCATAATTTTGAATACCTCGATCAAATCTCCCCTCATTCTCCTATGTTCCAAGGGATAAGGTCCTAATCTATTCAACCTTTCCTTATAACTCAGATCCACAAATCCTGGCAAATTTTCTCTGTATTCCCTCAATCTTATTGATATATTTCCCATGGGCAGGTGACCAGAACTGCACACAATACTTCAAATTAAGGCTTACCAACTTCATATACAATTTCAACATAACATTCCAACCCCTGTACTTTGATTTATGAAGGCCAATTTGCCTAGCTACCTGATTAAGAAGACGCTTTTAAGGAATTATGGATATGTATTCCCAGATCCCTCTGTTCTACTGCACTCCTCAGTGCCCTACTGCTCATTGTGTAAGTTCTACCCTGTTTTGTCCTTCCAAAGTGCAACACTTCACATTAAATTTGCCTTTAAAGAAAAAAAGTGGTTTCAATGGACTCTGTTGAGGAATAATTATTAGAATTTACAATGTGCTGCTGACATTATTATTTCCCAGTGTCAACTTGTTTTATTTTCTCTTAATAGAATTTAAAACCTTCTCCAGTTTTAATTGTTTCCAAGCTACCTGTAAAATTAAAAACATCTGAATTAGTTAAAGCCTTAGTACTGCAGAAATCCAAAAGGAAATTAAATTGCCTGTTCTATTCACAGTAGCTCTTCTTTACTCCAACAGTATTTATATAACTTTGAGTGTTGTTGTGGTATTTCCTTTTACAAAATATATCTGAAGCACAAAGTGTACACAGTTCTTGTAGCCACATGTATCACTTTACTTGCTCACATGTTCAGAAGCTCCACAGTAACAGAGTAAGCTTAAAAAGCAGAAAGGATTCATGTGTATTTTACTCAAACAATTTCAATAAAATTATTTCTCCCTGAAACAGAGCTCTAAAGACCATAAGATTTAGGAGCAGTAGTAGTCCATTCGGCCCATTCAGTCTGTTCTGCCAATCATGGGCTGATCCACTTCATCCAGTCATCCCCACTTCCCTGCTTTCACCCCATACTCTTTGATGCCCTGGGTAATCAAGAACCTATCTATCTCTGCCTTAAATACATCCAATGACTCGGCCTCCACAGCCACTCATGGCAACAAATTCCACAGACTTACTCCACAGAATTCCACAAATTCCACAGAATTCCTCTGACTAAAGTAATTTCTCCACATCTCAGTTCTAAAAGGATGTCCTTCAATCCTGAAGTCATGCCCTCTTGTCCTAGAATCCCCTACCATGGGAAATAACTTTGCCATATCTAATCTGTTCAGGCCTTTTAACTTTTGGAATGTTTCTATGAGATCCCCCCTCATTCTCCTGAGCTCCAGGGAATACAGCCCAAGAGATGCCAGATGTTCCTCATACAGTAACCCTCTTATTCCTGGAATCATTCTCGTGAATCTTTTCTGAACCCTCTCCAATCTACTGTAGCTAACAATTTTCATGGGAAATGGCTGATGGCAATGTTTTGACTGATAAAAGGAACTACTAATTTTAACCATGGATATCTTAAGTAGTTCAATGCACACTTCTAATCATTGAATCATACAAGTGTTTGAAGGAATAACTAACAGTATTAAGTCTTAAACGTGTTCTCATGCAATTAAAATAATTTTAGAATTAAAATAATTTTCTTCTTTTTGAAACAGTGTTTGAAAATAGGCTGGGAATAAGCTGGATTGGATCCACTTATTCAATGTTAATTTCTGAGGTGTTGGTATCAGGAAATCAAAGTGACTTTGAAGCTGTCCAGTAGCAAGAAACCATGATAGAGCCTGGTTTATATTTATTTAATGAAAGGCATTCATACTGCAATATTGGTCTTTGTAAGATTTATCAGCAGCAAAAATAAATATTTCTAGCTGATAAAGAGCTAAGAAATAGGTAAAGCATATTTATCGTTTCTGTTTGATTAAAAACCTTTAGTAGTGAAACCTATATGAGAAATTTAGTTGATCATTTAACTGCAAAGATCATAAATAATTCCTTGACTTTTTCTTGTTAAATCATCTTTAGCAATACAACATAGAATGTGCCTTAGTCTTTCAGATCAATCTACCAAGAAGACATAGTATCCTCTGTACAAAGCTAAGTTACCAATCCCTCATTAGTTCATGCTTTTCCATACAAGTAGATCTTCCCTTCAGAATCTTCTCCAGTAACTTCAATACCTCTGATGTGAGGCTCGCCAGTTTCCTGGTTTGTCTCTGTTGCTCTTCTCTTCTCTTGCCTCAGTCAATAATCTAGAATAGATTGCTTCAGGGCCTGGGGACTTTTCCATATTAATGTTCCTCAGCAGATCCTACATGCTCTCCTTAATATCAACATGTCATAGCTTATCAGCATAACCCTCCATGTTCTCAATATCCTTCTCCTTGTGAACACCCATAGGAAGTACTTGTTTGGTATTTTGGCTTCTTTTTCTGTCTCCAGGCATAATTAATTCCCTCCTTTGCACTTCAGTGGCCTGACCTTCTCCCTAGTTATCTTCCTGCTTTTAAGGCATGTATGAAATGCCTTAACATTACACTCACCAAGTACATTTCCACATCACACTAAGTCATTGAACTAAACAAACATAAAATATTGTTTGTATTAAAGGAACTGTAGGAGATCAAAAGAATTTTCTGAGCTTTAGCTTTATGTACACAGTATCTTAATTCTGTTCATAGAAACTCCATATCGAGGGCAAATATTAATTTCATTCCAAAGTAAATCTATTTTTAAGGTACATTTTCTATTTTTTGATACTTGTGCTTTTTTTATATGGCTCAAGTTGGTTTGCTCTGTGAAGCGTAATTATAGCTACTCATGTTTAAAGATGGAACAAGCAGTAGTGGAACAAAACAAAGCCTGAGTAACTAAGTTATGTTACAGGACAGCTATCTAAATTGTATAAATATGTAATGCAGGACATCTGTGAAGAATGAGAATAGGCTGAAGGTTGCTTATGCTGTATTTCAAGCTGAATTGTAGTCAAATCCCAAAACAGGAAATATATAAATAAAGTTGAAAGAGTACAGAGAAAATTTACAAGGATGTTGCCAGGTCTGGAGGACCAGAGTTATAATGAAAGATTGAAGACTTTATTCCTTGGAATGTAGAAGATTGAGAGGAGATTTTATAGAGGTATACAAAATTGAGGGGTATAAATAGGGTAAATGCAAGCAGGCTTTTTCCACTGAGGTTGGGTGGGACTACAACCAGAGGTCATGGGTTAAGGATGATACATGGGAAACATGAAGGGAAGCTTCTTCTCTCAGAAGGCGTGAGAGTGTGGAACAAACTGTTAGCACAAGTAGTGTATGCAAACTCAATTTCAATGTTTAAGAGAAGCTTGGATAGGTACATGGATGGTAGGAGCATGGTGAGCTATGGTCCCACTGCAGGTTGATGGGAGTGGGCAGTTTAAATGGTTTGGCATGGACTAGATAGGCTGAAGGGCCTGTTTCTGTTCTGTACTTATCTGTGAATCTATGATATGTATTGCATTGCTCATGCCTACCATCCACAGTTTTATTTATTTTCATCTAATAACTTACTGGAATCATTTTTTAGACTCAAAGGAAGGGAAAACCTAACTGAATGTAAATTTGTTTATCACCTACTTCAATCTAGTGGAATCTGTTAAAATTGACATCAAAATTAATTAAATTGTTCATTGTAATTTTGTCAGTGTATATTACACCTTTAATTTCAGACTATGAAAATAAATGGTCAGTAAATAGAAATATGTTAAAATAAATCTTTAATTTAAATTGAATTGAAAAGATATCAAATTATACCTACAACCATTTCTATGTGCATCACCATAACAACCATAAATTTGTTAATTACTTAACAATATGAGAGCCTATGAGAGTTTTCATTGACTTGGCACCATTCCTATTAATCAAACTTAACAATAAAGATTAGAGAATGATTACCAATGAATTTCACAATAGTTACTATAACTGGGTACAAAGTCACTGAATACCTTACTTACTGCCAGATAACATTAATTTATTAACTACTTTTGTCAAATTCTGAATAAATTAGATGGCAACTGGATATTAAAGCCAACAGTTGGACAAGTAGCATATGCTAAAACTTACTGACAGTCAGAAATGAACGAAATATATAACTTATACTATTCTACCCTATGTAGAGCATCTACTGGACAGATATTTCCAAATTCATTCTGTGGACCTTTGATGAATTCCATAATTTTGGAAACCAGCTGCTCCTTTTTGTCCCTTGTTCTCACAGAAACACCACGACACTTTAGCCAGGATTGGAGAGTAGCACTATTTACTTTAAACAGCTGTAGAGACAAATAAAGTGAGATGACCAAAACTATTTTTCCAGTTTTTAAATCATTATCTAATTGTTCAATTGTATAATTAAATTTCAAAAAGGAAAAAATAATTTTGCAAAATTTACATTAAGAGGCTTAAAGAACCTTCAGTGCTCATTATCACCACATATTAAATGGATACTCCACAATATCCAACTTGAAACATCCATTTACCAGAGTAAGTCACTTTTATTTCTCCTCTTTACATCAGTATAGCAATTCTAAAAGTAAATTTTCCACATCTAATATTGAATGTTGATGGAAACTCAAGAAGCAGAGTCATTCAGATTATTTCACTAAAGCTTCCATTGATCTTTTGCTGATTTTGTAATAGAAGTTCTACTTTAAAAACTCCTTGCATTCTACAATGACCTTCAATCACATCCCTCACTCTCCATACAATCCCCTCTAATGTACTAGTCATTGTTTTGCATTAGAACTATAAAAACATTACTCATCCAAGAAAGCAAAACAGCTGTAGCAGCAGCAGAAATGAAAGAACTTTAACCGTGCTTTGCCATTTAACATCGTTATATCATGTGTTCTATGCAGTTTTTCACTCATTTCTCATTCTCTCCAATTCCTTCTCAACCCTATTCTCCTGCTTTCTTCCTGTAACCTGTCAATCTCTGCTTTAAATATACCCAATGATTTGACCTTATTGTCCAAAGATGTTTATTTCCCCACCTTAAATGTACTTTTTATGCTTTAAATCAGTCTGGATTTATAAACTTCGATCTTATTTATTTAAAATACACAAGTGAATAAATGTATAAACATGCCCTTGCATAAAATCAGATAGTTTTTACATATTTTCCACTGCTTTGATATTTTTACTGAAACGAAACAAAATCAGTAAGCTAAATAGAACAGATAACCTATTGCCCTTGCAGTGCATATAGATAGATAGATAGATAGATACTTTATTCATCCCCATGTGGAAATTCAACATTTTTCCAATGTCCCATACACTTATTGTAGCAAAACTAATTACATACAATACTTAACTCAATATAAATACGCATCTAAAATCACCCTCTCAAAAAGCATTAATAAATAGCTTTTAAAAAGTTCTTAAATAGTTTACTAAGAAATACATTGAATGGTAACTTAAGCTCAGTCCTGACCCCGGCACTTTAACATATCCTACCCCTGGCGTTTGAATTGTAAAGCCGAATGGCATTGGGGAGTAATGATCTCTTCATCCTGTCTGAGGAGCATTGCATCAATAGCAACCTGCCGCTGAAGCTGCTTCTCTGTCTCTGGATGGTGCTATGCAGAGGATGTTCAGGGTTTTCCATGATTGACCGTAGCCTACTCAGCGCCCTTTGCTCTGCTACTGATGTCATACTCTCCAGTTCTGTGCCCACGACAGAGCCCGCCTTCCTTACCAGCTTATTAAGATGTGAGGCGTCCCTCTTCTTAATGCTGCCTCCCCAACACGCCACCACAAAGAAGAGGGCGCTCTCCACAACTGACCTATAGAACATCTTCAGCATCTCACTACAAACATTGAATGACGCCAACCTTCTAAGGAAGTACAGTCGACTCTGTGCCTTCCTGCACAAGGCATCTGTGTTGGCAGTCCAGTCTAGCTTCTCGTCTAACTGCACTCCCAGATACTTGTAGGTCTTAACCTGCTCCACACATTCTCCATTAATGATCATTGGCTCCTTATGAGGCCTAGATCTCCTAAAGTCCACCACCATCTCCTTGGTCTTGGTGATATTGAGACGCAGGTAATTTGAGTTGCACCATATCACAAAGTCCTGTATCAGTTTCCTATACTCTTCCTCTTGTCCATTCCTGACACACCCCACTATGGCCGTGTCATCAGCGAACTTCTGCACATGGCAGGACTCCGAGTTATATTGGAAGTCTGATGTGTACAGGGTGAACAGGACCGGAGAGAGCACGGTCCCCTGCGGCGCTCCTGTGCTGCTGACCACCGTGTCAGACCTACAGTCTCCCAACCGCACATACTGAGGTCTATCTGTCAAGTAGTCCACTATCCAAGCCACCATGTGAGAGTCTACTCCCATCTCCGTTAGTTTGTGCAAGGTTTGTGCATATGTACAAGGTTATGCAGTGAGTTAAACAGTTTCTCAAAAATCACTCAAGACAGAAGCTTTCTTCAGGAATTTTAATGAGATCTATCTTGTGAAACTGCAGAATTCAATATAGAATAGTCACACGCCTGAATATAGTAATACTGTTGATTATTCTCACAACTGGTGTGAACCAAGGTAACACACACACACACACACACTTCATAACTATGCTGTGTAAACAAAAGTAAGCTCATAGCGCAACAATATCTTGATAACAGTAAGCAATAAAAACAATACTTCCTTCAAAATATATCTACTAAATGTTTACTAGTATTAGCAAAGCTTAACTCTCACAGATATTAACATAAGGACATAGGAAATAGGAGCAGGAGTAGACCATCTGGCTTGTCAAGCCAGCTCTGCCATTCAATATAGACCATGGCTGATCTGGCCATGGACTCATCTCCATCTACCTTCCTTTTCCCCATAACTCTTAATAGCCCTACTATGCAAAAATCTATCCAACCTTGTCTTAAGTATATGTACTGAGGAGCCTCCACTGCTTCATTGGGCACAGAATTCCACAGATTCACCACTCTCTGGGAAAAGCAGTTCCTCCTCATCTGTGTCTTAAATCTACTCTGCCAAATCTTGAGGCTATGTCCCCTAGTGCTAGTCTCACCTACCAGTGGAAACAACTTTGCTGCCTCTATCTTATCTATCCCTTTCATAGTATTATTTGTTTCAATAAGATCTCCTCTCATTCTTCTGAATTCCAGCAAGTACAGTCCCAGGTCACTCAATCTCTCCTCTTAGTCTAACCCCCTTATCTCTGGAACCATCCTGGTGAACCTCCTCTGCACTGTCTCCAAAGCCATCCTTCCTCAAGTACGGAGACCAGAACTGCACACAGTACTCCAGGTGCAGCCTCACCAGTACCCTGTATAGTTGCAGCATGACATCCCTGCTCTTAAATTAATCCTTCTAGCAATGAACATTCCATTTGCCTTCTTGATAGTTGCACTTGAAAACCAGCCTTTTGTGATTCATGCACAACCATCCTCAAGTCCCTCTGCATAGCAGCATGCTGCAATTTTTTTACCATTTAAATAATAATCTGCTCTTCCATTTTCCTTCCAAAGTGGATGACTTCGCATTTACCAACATTGTACTCCATCTGCCAGACCCTTGCCCACTCACTTAACTTAATCTCCCTTCAGACTCTCCATATTTTCTTCACAATTTGCTTTTCCACTCAATTTAGTATCATCAGCAAACTTCAATACATTACACTTGGTCACTATTGGTACACTACTGCTGTTTTAAGGGCAAATGAAGAGAGAATGGAGATCGATGTCTTTTTACCGTGTGCTTCAAAAATTAATCCAAATTAACCAGCGCAGGCAATTACTTTAAAACAGCTTACGTACTAGAAGTGATATCCATACAAAATGAACTGCTCCTCTGGAGGACCTAACAACCCCACTTCCCCACCCCATCTGGCATCCATAGGATGTCAAGCTTAACGATTGAAATATTGAAAGTAAAAGTCCAAGGATCATTTGATTAAGTCTTTGATAAAGATGGATAGTTTCAAAGACTAGCCTTGAAAACAGTCTTACTGCTTAACTGTTTTCACATCGAAAATACCAGCTTTGATGATGTTCCTGGAAGAGATCAGCAAGAAATACAGGGCCAGTTATCCATGAAAAGAGGGTGAGCTGATCAGCTTGGAACCCTCTTGTGGCATGATCAGCCAGGTTGAGATCAGTAGGAACATAGTTTCATTTGCTCTTCTAAGTTGATTGTCTGACACGTTGGAATTTATTATGTATATGAACATAGAATCTCCTTGTTTCATTAAATATATAACCGAACACAACCTTGTTGTTGGTAAAGAACTTGAATTCATCTATTTCTGTGTCCAGATCTTCAGTTATCATCTCTGTCATCTCAACTGCTAGAACAGCAGCTCCAAGTTCAAGCCTTGGTATGATGAGATCTGGTTTGGAGCAAGCTTTGGCTTGCCCAGGATCCAACTTAACTATACCCAGCAGCATCTGTGACCTTCAGATATGCAACAACACTAATAGCTTTAATTGATGCATCATAGGAAATGTTGACCTCTTTCTTTTGAGCTGCAGATAGCAGAATTGTTGTGCAGGTTCTTGGAATCTTCCAACTTTTAAGATCCTTAAGGGAAGAACACTACTGCTGCCACTGCTCATGTTTCTCTTTAGGGAGTGGGACATGTCTTCCACAAGTGTCCAAGGTCAACTCTCTTAACATGAAACATCCCTGGATACTGACTGGAGCAGCAAATCCAAGAGGGTCAAAAAGACTGTTGATAGTCGATAGTACACCACAACGCATAAAGAGTATTTCAGTATCAGTGACCTGGAAAGGAAGGGTGTCAGTAATGAGGTCACATCCAAGGCCCAGACTATGCTGCATAGGAGGGAGGTAGTATTAAAATCAAGATTCTGTGGACTTTTGGCCAGGTCTTCAGATGGGAAATATTGCATGACCTCTGTGGTTGACACCAAGCTTGGGTGTTTAGTGGACAGTCAAAGATTGTCAGAGGTAACAGAGAGGCTGAGGAAGCAGATTTGTTCCCTGCTGCTTTCACTCATAAAAATGACAACACGAGGCAACAGTAAAAGCAATGCTGCTTTAAATGAAATGTAGCAGGCAGCTTTAAGGAATAAGTTAGCATCCTGGCTCACAGCATGATCACTGCACTGTTAAAATATGCTTTAACCTTTTTGATTGACCTGATTTCTGATACCTTATACACAAGAGATATCAATTGTAATTAGAAAATTCTGAGATATTTAATTACTGCAATTGTCCTATTAATTATATGCAAAAGTCTCTTCTGATCTACATATACTTTCATAGTTGATTAAAGTTTCAATGGAAATTTTAAGTTTCAAAGTATTTCTCAAAAACCTGATCATTTTTTGCATGCTTTTCCACATCAACATCCTGGATAACTGGCTTGGTCTTGGGTTTCTTAGGTTTTGAATCGGATACTTTCTCCTGTTTCTGAGAAACCACAAAAAAGGAAGATTTTTTTAATGCAGGGGTGGGGGTGAATAAATGATGGTTGCTCAGATTAAAGTCAAACAATACTAGAGCTAACATAAATGCTGCTTTAATGAGATTTCAGACTTTATTTCAAGTTAGGACCAACACAAACTACCAGATCGCTAGAACGTAGGTCTGCCAACCAAAAAAAAAGTTTATTTGCCTGTGTTAGACACAAATTAAATTTGTAGAGCAAGTCAAACAAAGTTAGGGCTGGGAGCATAAGAGAATCTGATGGAAACGGAGGAGTCTGGCAACAGACAATAATCAGTGCTGCCGCTTTCAGCAGTGTTGTCAGCTCTCAGAGTGTGATGACAATGTTAGCAATAACAGGAGGAGATGCATGCAGATGGCTGAGATGCTTATAATAATGACCTACTATACATTATCCTCCTATAAATCCAACAATAGCATCAAGTGATACTATGGCAAGTCTAAGCTCATAATCATTATGAACACAACATCATGACTTGAAAGGTTTGACCAGTGTTGGACTATTTTGTGTTTTATTGTCAGCTGAGATGCTTTTGGAAAAGTAATCTCAATTTTGAAATGACATGCAGGATTGCAAACATCAATCCATGCTTCATGTCCAGCTACTTGAGAAATGTCTGCCATTCAAAAGACATTGTTGGGATAAGAATTTCATAAGGTTAGAGATAGACATATCTGCTTATAGCAGATTGTTACATAGGTATAATGTATTTCTTTTATACAATTTTGTGTAAACATTATGACTCATGAGAGATATCAATATTTAATCTTAGGTTTCTAGTTTTACAGACTGATCTGCCAAATGGACTACAATGTTGAGGTACAATTGCAATTTTAAATAAAACCAATGAGTACATTTCTTCATCAAGTGAAATTATCATCATTGACATCTACTGCCTAAGTATTTCAAGAAGAGACTTGAAGTTTTCTTCTGACCTAATTGAACAGCTCTGCTATTTCATTTTGTTCTGTTCATTAATATCCATATTAACCACATCTGGCAATTGAAAAGTCTGGAAAAGTGAAGGTAATACATAGACAATGAGGAATTACATTCATATTTTGGCAAGCTTTGATGTTGATGAAAATCCTGACTAATTATTTGGTTCTAAATAAGATATTTTCAATATCTGCCTGACACTGACAACTAAAATGAGAGTTTCAGCCTGCTGTTTACAGCACAGTGTTTGTGGTCATTTTAAACTTAACTTACTTTCAGTAAACAATAATAGTTTCATTAACACACACAAAATTCTGGAGGAACTCAGCAGGCCAGGTAGCGTCTATGGAAAAGAGTAAACAGTCGACATTTCAGGCTGAGACCCTTCATCAATTTCATTAAGACTGCTCTATAAAGATAAAAAGCAATTAAGTAGTATTATATTAACTGAAGACTATGACACTGCACTTAAAGATGTCTTGCAGGGCATTGTGTATCCCCCTCCAATAGTCTTTGATAACAGGGCAGTCCCAAAAAATATGATAATGATTTACATTTTGATTTCCAGAATTTCTCCAGCAAACAGGGAGGTTACTATCATAATGGGATTTCTGAGAGGGTGTAATAAAATATTTTATCAAGTTTTTCCATCCAAACTCCCTCCATTTCTGTGAACTGGTACACTTCCATTGATACCTCCATATTATTGTCCATTCTTCCTCAGATATAATTATCCCTCCTTCCTTCTCCCATTTTGTTTTAATGTATAAAGTCGAATGCGTTTTAAGATTTGACAACCCCTTATACATGCTTGAAATGATTCTACTACCATTATCTGAATTATATGCTTTTCTAAATAGCTCTATCAAGTACATAGCTTTTTCCTTTTGCTTGTTTTTTCTTTCCACTCTTTTCTATAAGTGTATACCCCAGATAAATACTTTGTGGAGATTTGTGATATATATGATTATATGATATATATGTTCAATGTCTGAAATACATCTTATGGAAATGTTTGTTTGATGATGAACTTCAATAAAAAATTACAAAAAAAGACTATGACACTGCAGTGATTTAAATGACTAAACAAGTGTGATTGATTTTAGAATGGATATGCAAAAGTAGATGGATATTATGGGGCTCAAGTAAAACATCAAAGAAATGAAAACAATCTCTTTTGAATTTAACAGGAAAGGTTATCTGATATTATACAAGTGGGTGTTTATTTATTTATCCATTTGTGTAATGCAAGAAAATAAAATTAATGAGAACTATGATACAGAATGATTTAAAACAGATATGGATGAACATATAAGAGTACTCTATGCTCTTGGGCAATAAGAGAATCTTTACAGAATTTAGAATGGCATAGTAACGTAGTGGTTAGCGTATTGCTTCACAGCGTCAGCATTCACTGATCAGGGTTTAATTCCCACCACTGCCTGTAAGGAGTTTGTACATTCTCCCTATGACTACAAGAGTTTCCTCTGGGTATTCCTGTTTCCTCCCACATTCCAAAGACATAAGGTTAGGGATAGTGGGTTGTGGGTATGCTCTGTTGGCACTGGAAATGTGATGACACTTGTGAGCTGCCCATTACAATCCTCACCAATTTGATTTCATTCAAATTACGCATTTCACTCGATGTTTCAATGTGCATGTGACAAATAAACCCAATCTCTTTAAATGCCATGGAGGCTCTGTTGTTGAGGATATAAACTGATTGGCTCTTTGTCCTGATTTTCTTCTTGCTGCAGTTCCTCCATGTTCCTTTACCCTACAGATTCTGCTGTCTTGGCTGTTGGTTTTATGACTTACCCTATTTTGGCAGGTAATGGTGAGTTTGCTTGATGGTCAAATTATTCAATACACAGATCAGTGCAAGAAAAGACAGCTTGACTACTATGAAGTGTTATGAATGTACCACAGCTCTGATGGGCCGAAGGGTGCGAGGGTAGCCCCCTCCTTTGTGAGAATCGCAAGATCACTATTGAGTCAATTCAGGAGACCCAGGAAATGAGAGAGAGACATGCCGAATCCACAAGGCGTTGGAATGTGCCTTGGCCTCCGAGAGGCGGACCCATTGATGCCGGCTATTGTCTCTTGGAGACGGACTTGTGTATTGCATCCTGGACGATGCATCGACGCCCCAGGCAATGAACCAAGGAGGAGGTTGGTGGAGGGATTGCATCATCCCCAACCTGACTGACACCTGAGCCCCTGTGAGTCAGGATAAAAAGAGGGTCTGTGGGAACAGCCCCTCAGACGCACCAGAAGAAACGCTAGCGATCCCGTAATAGCGGGAAGCCATTTGAAGGAGGCCACGTGCGTTCAGTTCCGTTGCCTGGGACTGGTGGCTGGTACCATGGAAAACGGCTTTTAGCTAACAACGGGGAAACCAACTCCCCCGACTCAAACGGATTGGCATCATAAAAGACCTGGGCAAGTTTAAACCGTCTCTCTTAAACCCAAAACGCTGCAGCTTGAACGAACTAACAGTGACTGTTATATTTCCATCGGACAATACATTATCCCCTAGACGATAGAGCTATTTCTTATTGATTATTATTATACCCGCGCTTTTAGATTTAGTATTGATGACGTATATTATCTGTATGTTTGCATTAATCTTATTTTTGTGCCCCTTTATCAATAAATACTTTTAAAAATAGTACCATCAGACTTCAACGGACCTCTCTATCTTTGCTGGTAAGTGACCCAGTTACGGGGTACGTAACAGGAGTAATAGTAATCATACAGACAACACAAACCATGTTTTCAGCAGCCCTATTGTGGCACTTGGATAGTAATTGTGTGTGTAATATTCCTCGATAGAACTTTGCAGTTGTGAGTATAATGAATATCCATTTAAGGTGGTGGATAACCATGTTCCCCCAAAATCCATCCTTCAAAGGAGACAAAGGTGTGACAAGCTAATAATGAATATTTAGGCAAGATGTCAGTATATCTGGAATTTACCATTAGAAAGGTCCTCTGATGCTCTATGATACAAATTGATAAATTGGTTTATCATCACATGTAATGAGGTACTGTGAGAACTTTTTTTTTTGTATACTATCCATACGGATCATTTCATTATAACAGAAAATTGGGGTAGTGTTGGATGAATGCAGAAGTAGTACAGTGCAGGCCACAATGAGGTAGATTGTGAGGTCAACTGTCCATCTTACCATTGCACAGAGCTATTATAATAATGGGATAGAAGCTGTTGTTGATCCTGGTGGCACATTCTTTCAAGGTTTGTAGCTTTTCCCCAGTGTTTATTTTCTACAGTGCATCTATCAAACATGGTGAGGGTCAAAAGGGACAGGCCAAGTTTACTTTAGGAAGTATTCGAGGAAGTAGAGGCCTTGGTGAACTTTCTGGTTATATTCACTCATAGGAACCTGAAGCTCTCAATGTCAGCAATGCTCATATAAGAAGCATGTGTAATTCTCCCATTCAGAATGTTTGTTGAGAATGGCAGTTGTAATGATTATAAGTAGTGTCTATATTTTGTATTAGTGTGTTCTGTATTACTGTCTGTAATTTGGTGTAGCCTGCAACATCACAAATATCCATGTCTGACCTGGTTGCTTTAAGGCTTCAACTTGTCCCCAGTGTAGCAGTAATCAGCAAATTATGACAGACATGAGCATCTAAGGACTGGAATGATCTTGAGGCTAGAGATTACCCTTGACCATCATAGCAATGCAGGCATGTATGCAACTTGTACTTGAATTAGGAAGTCTAAAATAAAATCACTGTTAACTGTGGAAATTGCAAAGTGTAGAACTTAGCTCCATGAGAATTGTTCATAAGAATATGCCTCCCTGTGAAACCAGGGTGTGAAAGGTCTTGGGTTTTGTGGCTTTATATGCCTTTGGTAACGTGGTGCCTGGAAGGCAACATAATTCTGGAGAAGGACCATCAAGCTTAGGCTATTGCCATTTTAATTCTGCTTTAGTTGCAGATGGAACTGTGAGCAGTATGCAGAGTGCAGTACAGCTGTCTCTTTATTAATGCAAATTTATTGTGATTGAGATGGCCATTCCCCTCAGCAACAGGTATACCCCTTTGGATACTGCTGAGGGAGATGACCTATCTGGGCAAGGCAGCAGCAGCCAGACTAATAGCACTATTTTCGTCTTTGAGCCTCAGAAGGGTAGGGTGAAGTCAGGTGGAGCAATAGTCATAAGGGACTCAATAGTTAGGGGGACAGATAGGAGATTCTGCGGCAGCAAAAGAGACGCCAGGATAGTGTGTTGCCTCCCAGGTGCTAAGGTCCAGGATATCTCTGAGCAATTGCAGAATATACTCTTGAAGGGAAGGGTGACCAGCTGGAGGTCATAGTACATGTTGATACCAATGATGTAAGCAGGAGAGGGGAAGAGGTCCTGAGCAATAAGTTCAGGGAGTTAGGAAGGAGGATGAAGAGCAGTACCTCCAGAGTGGTAATCTCCAGATTACTCCCGGTGCCACAAGCTAGGGAAGGTCATAACAGTAAGATAGCACAGATGAATGAGTGGCTGCAAGGGGCAAGGTTTCAAGTTCTTGGATCAATGGAAACTTTTCTAGGGAAGGGGTGACCTTGTACAAGTGGGGCAGGTTGCACCTGAACTGGAGGGGAACCAATATCCTGGGATGGAGTTTGCTAATGCTGTTGGGGACGGTTTAAACTAGATTTGCAAGGGGGTGGGAACCAAAGTGAAGAGGCAGAGGATAGGGCAGTTGGCACACAAGTAGAGACAGCTTGTAGGGAGGTTGTGAGGAGGGATAGGTAGATGATAGAGCAAAGATACACTCAGTGTGATGGTTTGAGATGTGTCTATGTTAATGCAAGGAGTATCATAAACAAGGCAGATGAACTTAGAGCATGTTTCAATACGTGGAACTATGATGTTGTAGCCATTACAGAGACTTGGATGTCTCGGGGCAGGAATAGCTGCTGAATGTGTCAGGCTTTAGATGTTTCAAAAAGGACAGGGAGGGAGGCAAAAAAGTTGGGGCCATGTCATTGCTAATCAGGGATAGTGTCGGGCTGCAGAAAAGGAGGAAGTCATGAAGGGATTGTGGGTGGCAGTCAGAAACAGAAAGGGGGCAATAACTCCACTAAGTGTTTTTATAGACCGCCCCCCAATAGTAATAGAGACATTGAGTAGCAAATAGGGAGACAGATTCTAGAACGGCGCAATAATAATAGGGTTGCTGTGATGGGTGATATGTCCTAATATGGACTGGCATCTCCTCAGAGCAAGGGGTTTAGATGTGTTGGAATTTGTTAGGTTTATTCAGGAAGGTCTATCACCTTTACCATAGTGCTAGAGAGGTACAGAAGCGGACAACTTGGGAAAACATTTAATTGGGGTAGAAGGTAATATGGTAAGATGGGAGTAGACTCTCACATGGTGGATTGGATAGTGGACTACTTGACAGATAGACCTCAGTATGTGCGGTTGGGAGACTAGGTCTGACACGGTGGTCAGCAGCACAGGGGCGCCGCAGGGAACCGTACTCTCTCCGGTTCTGTTCACCTTGTACACATCAGACTTCCAATATAATTCAGAGTCCTGCCATGTGCAGAAGTTCGCTGATGACACGGCCATAGTGGGGTGTGTCAGGAATGGACAGGAGGAGGAGTATAGGAAACTGATACAGGACTTTGTGATATGGTGCAACTCAAACTACCTGCGTCTCAATATCACCAAGACCAAGGAGATGGTGGTGGACTTTAGGAGATCTAGGCCCCATATGGAGCCAGTGATCATTAATGGAGAACGTGTGGAGCAGGTTAAGACCTACAAGTATCTGGGAGTACAGTTAGACGAGAAGCTTGACTGGACTGCCAACACAGATGCCTTGTGCAGGAAGGCACAGAGTCGAATGTACTTCCTAAGAAGGCTGGTGTCATTCAATGTCTGTAGTGAGATGCTGAAGATGTTCTATAGGTCAGTTGTGGAGAGCGCCCTCTTCTTTGTGGTGGCGTGTTGGGGAGGAAGCATTAAGAAGAGGGACGCCTCACGTCTTGATAAGCTGGTAAGGAAGGCGGGCTCTGTCGTGGGCAAAGTACTGGAGAGTTTAACATCGGTAGCTGAACGAAGGGCGCTAAGTAGGCTACGGTCAATTATGGATAACTCTGAACATCCTCTACATAGCACCATCCAGAGACAGAGAAGCAGTTTCAGTGACAGGTTACTATCGATGCAATGCTCCTCAGACAGGATGAAGAGGTCAATACTCCCCAATGCCATTAGGCTTTACAATTCTACCTCCAGGACTTAAGAACTTTTTAAAGCTATTAATGCTTTTTGAGACGGTAATTTAGATGCATATCATATTTTTTTTTACTGAGTTAAGTATTGTATGTAATTAGTTTTGCTACAGCAAGTGTATGGGACATTGGAAAAAAAAGTTGAATTTCCCCATGGGGATGAATAAAGTATCTATCTATCTATCTATCTATCTATGATACTATTAGGCAAGAACTTGGGAACATAAATTGGGAGCAAATGTTCTCTGGGAAATGCAAGGCAGAAATGTGGCAAATGTTCAGGGAACACTTACATAGCATTCTGCATAAGTATGTTCCATTGAGGCAGGGAAAGGATGGTAGGGTAAAGGAATAATGGCGTACAAAGGATATAGAAAATTTAGTTAAGAAAAAGAGAAAAACTTATGAAAGGTTCAAGAAACTAGGTACTGTTAGAGCCTTAGAAAATTACAAGGGTGCCAGGAAGGAGCTCAAGGATGAAACTGGGAGAGCTAGAAGGAGCCAGGAGAAGGCCTTGGCAAACCCCAAGCAATACTTTACTTCAGTATTCACCAGTGAAAAGAACCTTGGCAATTGTGGGATAGACTTACAGCAGACTGAAACGCTTGAATGTATAGACATTAAGAAAGAGGATGTGCTGGAACTTTTGACAGGTATTAAGTTAGATAAGTTGCTGGGACTGGATGAGATATACTCCAACAACACACACAAAATACTGGAGGAACTCAGCAGGCCAGGCTGCATCTATGGAAAAAAGTACAGTTGATGTTTTGAGCATTTTGTGTGTGTTGCATGGATTTCCAGCATCTGCAACTTTTCTCTTATTTGAGATATACCCCAAGCTACTGTGGGAAGTGGGGGAGGAGATTGCTGAGCTTCTGGCAATGATCTTTGCATCATCAATAGGATGGGAGAAATACCAGAGGATTGGAAGATTGAAAACATTGTTAACCTATTCATGAAAGGGAGTAGAGATAACCCAAGAAATTATAGACCAATGGGTCTTACTTTAGTGGTGGGCAAGTTGTTAAGAGAAGATCCTGAGAGGCAGGATTGATGAGCACTTGGAGAGACATAATCTGATTAGGGACAGTAAGCATGGCTTTGTCAAGGGCAAGTCATGCCTTATGAACCTGACTGAATTCTTTAAGGATGTAACAAAACACATTGATGAAGGTTCCCCAATGTAAGGCTCATTCAGAAAGTATTGAGGCATAGGATCCAAGGAGACTTTGCTCTGTAGATCCAGAATTGGCTTGCCCACAGAAGGCAAAGGGTGGAGGCTGCATGGAGGATGGTGACCAGTGGTGTTCCACAAAGATCTGTTCTGGGGCACCTCCTGTTTTGATTTTTACAAATGACCTAGATGAGGAAGTAGAAGAGTGCGTTAGTAAATGACTCAAAAGTTGGGGGTGTTGTGGATAGTCTGGAGGGTTGTCAGAGGTTACAACGCGACATTGGTAGGATGCAGAACTGGGCTGAGAAGTGGCAGGTGGAGTTCAACCAGGAAAAGTGTGAAATAGTTCATTTCGGCAGGTCAAATTTGAAGAAAGAATATAATATTAATGGTAAGACTCTTGGCAGTGTGGTAAATCAGCGAGATCTTGGGATCCGTGTCCATAGGACACTCAAAGCTGCTGCGCAGGTTGACAGTGTCATTAAGAAGGAGTATGGTGTGTTGGTCTTCATCAACTGTGGTACTGAGTTCAAGAATAGTGAGGTAATGTTACAGCTATACAAGACCTTAGTTAGACTCCACTTGGAGTACTGTGTTCAATTCTGGTCACCTCACTAAGGAAGGATGTGGATACTTTAGAGAGAGTGCAGAGGCGACTTACAAGGAGCATGCCTTATGAGAATAGGTTGAGTGAACATGGCATTTTCTCCTTGGAGTGATGGAGGATGAGAGGTGACCTGATAGAGGTGTATAAGATGAATAACGGCATTAATTGTGTGGATAGCTAGAGAACATATTTACACAGTGAATGGCAATGATTTGAAATCTGCCACTGAAGAGATTTGTAAAAGGAGAAATGGCCAATGATTTTGAAAGTAAATTGGATAAGCAATTGGATAAACCACAATTTAGACTAGGCAAATGGAACTTGGCAGATTGATCTACAGAGAGTCAGTATAAACCTATTGGACTCCTTCACTGCCATAATCAATATGATTTTAACTATTAGAAAAATCTGAGTCACTAATGCCAAACAGTTTCTCAGTGAAGTTGTCTATTGAATGGGAGTCATTGAAGATTCTAAGGTCTATGTCCAGAAGGGTGTGAGAAAAAAATGTTAACAAGTTCAGATGTGAAAGAGAACTAAATGATTGCATTAACACAAACATTCTAAAGATGCTGGAAATCCAAAGCAACACACACAAAATGATGGAGGAACTCAGCAGGCCAGGCAGTATCTATGGAATGAATAAACAGTTGGTGATTCATCAGGGCTGAGAAGGAAGCGGGAAGATGCCAGAATAAAAAAGTGGGGGGGAAGAGGAAGGAGGCTAGCTAGAAGGTGATAGGTGATGCCAAATCAGTGGGAAAGGTAAAGGGCTGGAGATAAAGGAATCTGATAGGAAAGGAGAGTGGACAATAGGAGAAAGGGAAGGAGCAAGGTACTCAGGAGGAGGTGATAGGCAGGTGAAAAAAGGGAAGAGGCCAGAGTGGGGAATTGAAGATGAGGGGAGGAAGAAGGCTTTTTTAAACCAGGATGAGAAATCAATTTTTATGCCATCAGGTTGGAAAAGGAATATGAGATGTTGCTCCTCCACACTGTGGGTGGCCTTGTGGCACAAGAGGAGGTCATGTACTGAGATGTCAGAATGGGAATGGGAATTAGAATTAAAATGTTGGGACACTGGGAAGTTCTGCTTTTGGTGGATGGAGTGACAGTGCTTGACAAAGCAGTCTTCCAAATTATGTTGGGACTCACCAGTGCAGAGGAGGTTACATCAGGAGCATCAGATACAATAGATGAGCCCAGTAGATTCCCAGGTGAAGTGCTGCCTCACCTGGAAGGACTGTTTGGGGCCAGGAAGGGAGGAGGTGAATGGGTAAGTGCAGCACTTCAGCTGCTTGCAAGGATAAGTGTTGGTAGGTAATTAGTAGCAAGGGGAGAATGGAGAAGGGAATCTAGGAGGAAGCAATCCCTATGAAAAGCAGAAAGGTGGGGGAAAAGAGGTAGTATATGTTTGGTGGTACGATCCCTTTGGAGTCAGTGGCTGAGAATGATGTGTTGGAAGCAGAAGCTTGTAAGGTTGTAGGTAAGGACAATAGGAATTCTATCACTGTTAAAGCGGTGGGAAGATGGGGTGAGCGCAGATGTCTGGGAAATGAGATTTGTGTGAGGGCAGTAGCAATGATGGAGAAAGGGGAAACCCTATACTTCGAAGGAGGAGGACCTCTCTGATGTCCTGGAAAGGAAAGCCTCTTCCTGGGAACAGTTGCGGTGGAGATGAAGAAACCGGTGTGTGACATTGGGAACAATGCAGAGATTACACCCGTTGAGGTCCTGCTTTTTAATTTTCTATCTCCCTATATTGAGCTTGCAAGAACCTTGTTGCTTTTTCTTCCATCAGTACCATTCTGTACATTAACCTTTAGCTGGTCACCCTCCCCCTTGATAATGCCAGAGATTTCCATGACACTGGAACCCTGCAGGCAACATTTGCACCACAGCATCTTCTGTCTGTCCCCTAATGGTCGAGTCCCTATAATTACTGCTCTTCTTGAATCCACCCTCCCCTGCTGTGCATCAGAGCCAGTCATTGTGCCACAGATGTAGCTGCTGCTGCTCTTCTGTTACTCAGGGGATTAGTTACAGGGGAATCCTGAAACCTCTTACACCCTCAAGCTTTCCTAATCATCACCTAACCATCTGCTGCCTGGCCCTTCAGCATTACCACCTCACTAAAGCTCCTTCCATGATGTTCAACATCACAGATGCTCCTGAATGAGTTCAATTGCAGCTTCAGCCACTTAATCAGAAAATGCCATTTGAAAATTAAGTAAACAACAAATCACAGGCTCTGTACTTCTCCATCATTACCAATTGCATCTGCATTACTACAGCAGGAAACAGTAATGTATGCATATATACAGTAATTACAAGATGGTGATAAGGATGCAACAAATGGATTTTGTATGAAATAATAAAATAGATATGTCAAGTAGAAAGTTTTACTTGCAACAACAGTGATGTTGACCACAATGCTTACCTGAGAAACCTGAAACATTGCTAAGCACAAGGATAGCAAACTTTGAATGTGCATCAGCCAAGTGTGGGCATGGCAAAATGCAATACTTCAGATTTATTTAGATAGAAAGCCATCTGCCAATCCTCAGCCCATACACTTAGCTGACCAAGATTTCCTTGTAATATCTCCTTAGACACTATCCACAACACTATCTATTTTAGTATCATCCACAAACTTAGGAACTATGCTTGTACATTTACATCCAATCATTTATATAAATTAGTGACAACATAGGCTCTTGTGGCACACCACTTAGACACAAGTCTCCAGTCTCAGAAACAACCGTCAACCATCAGCTTCTGCTTCTTAGTACTGAGCCAATTATGAACCTTGGATCCCATGCGATCTAACTTTCCAGAGTAGCGTGCCATGTAGGGCTTGTCAGAGACTTTGCTAAAGTTTATATAGACCAAGTCTACTACTTTACCCTTGTCAGCCCTCTTGGTTACCTCTTTGAAGAACTCTGAGATTTGTCATACATGATTTCCCACCCACAAAGCTATGCTGACTGTCCCAAATCAGACATCGACTCTCCAAGTGTTGGCTGATCCTGTCCAGACACTGAGGTGGGATTAGGAGTGTGAAAAGGATACGAACACTGACAGAAATATATATATAGATTTGATGACCTGATGGAAGTGGTGAGGACTCATGACCTGGCAAATCAAACGGTATGGGTCTGAACATGGGTAGCTAAGGTTATATAGGGAATCAGAAAGCAGTGTTTCTAGTAGGGAGGAGCTTAGAAGGATGAAGGCGCCTAACACAACTCCTTTACTTGCATCTTCGGGAACAGCTCTATTTCTATCTTTGATATCTCTTTTTTTCCTTTTCAAGGTTCCTTTGAAGACCCTGACCTGGAGTTACACGTGGACTTTGGTTCTTTGTGAAAATGGGACCCGCTTTTGGGGCCTCACGAATGCCAAGGATGCAGCCTGGAAGACTAGTGTGCCTTCAGGATGCCAGATTTTCGTGGCTCTGGCAGGGCTGGTGGACTCAAGGTCAGTGCTGCCGCCTGATGCATCATGGGAGATGGAAGATTGTAAGAAATGAGCTGGCTGTGTGTCCAGAGACCCAAGGGCACAGAGGTCGGAAAAAATGACACAATAAGCCTTTAACACCATAAATCAACGAGTTGCTTTGTTATGTCTCCCCTCTCGCTGTGAAATGGGGACACCTCTTTTTCCCTTATTAGGGAGAGAGAGAGCCTGTGGTATGTCAAATACCAGGCGAACGAGTAGTCTTTGGGGTACTGCAACTGTCATTCATTTGTTGGGGCTCTCCTCCGTTTTCATGGATATTTGCAAAGAAAAAGAATTTCAGAATGAATATTGTACACATTTCTCTGACAGTAAATGTGCCTATTGAAGCCTATTGATGAATGAGCTGAAGGTTGAATTATAGTTCAGAAACTATGAAGATATCATGGTTAGGAATGTGACTGATAATGGAATTGGAGTTGATTTCCAAGATGGCGGCATGACACAGCTTGCAGCGGGCACTCTGGAGCTGATTATCTGTTATTTGTGAAGTGGGGTGTCGTGCGCAATCATAATTGATTGAAAACGGACGTGGGAGCACGGAGGAACATCGGGAAATCTCCAGGAAGACCTTCTTCGTTGCTGCTACTGCTGTGAGGTCCAGGTCTCTGCTGGGAAGAACAGGCCCCCAGACCTCGGGGTCGTGTTGCCGATGGCCGTTGGCGGGGCCATCTTAATACGCTCGGCAGAGGATGGTGCTCGGAGCAGCTGTGCCGGAGTGGATGGTTGTTGGCTCAGAGGTTCGGCGGACTCGGAGTCCGCTGCGGTCAGGTTGCTTTTGGTGTGTGCTGCGTCTGCGAGGCTGAGTCAGGCGGCGCCGTGGAAGTCCATAGCGGGGGTATTCCCTTCTGCCGCCGGCATGGGATGGCGAGTCTGTTGGGACCCTGGGGACTTGTGGAAACTGTGTGGTGATTTCTTTTGAACTTATAGTCCTTTAACATCTTTGGACTATTTTTACTGTGCCCATGGTCTTTTTTTTTATCAATTATGCTATTGTTCGCACTGTTGTAACTATGTGGTTTTGTGCAGGTCTTGTAGCTTTAGTTTTTGGTCTTGATTTGTCTGGTGAATTTGGAGCTCCTTTCCGGGGAACGCGCTAAGACGGTAGTGTGATATTAATACGCAGCAGCCTCTCCGGACTCTGGATTGGGGATTGCCAAACGTTATGTGGATTTTCTGGTGTAGTCTGTTTTGTCATATGCTTTTGTGATATCATTCTGGAGGAACATTGTCTCATTTTTTAACTGCATTGCATTTGTGGTTTCTAAATGACAATAAACTGAATCTGAATCTGAAAACAAAGATTTAAAAGAAGTGATTAATGGAAAACAGTGAGTTGTTCAAATAAGGAATCACAGAAATGGAGGAAATGACGAAGGTTAGATTTGGTAATAAGAGTCAATGAACTATCTTAGCAATGTTGACAGAGGTAGATAGATTCAGATAAGGAGGCCTCATTGAGGGAAAAGATGTTAGGTGATTTCACTGTATAGATTTGGTGAAATCAGCCAAGTTTTCACCAAGTCTATACAGTGGAATCACCTAGAATAAACATTTCGTTTTCACAAATGAATCGACATCTGTAGAGAAGATGCTGGGAGGGCAGTTAACTAATTCCTTGACTGAATCTACTGAGTCAGAAATTGAAGGTTTGAATAAATTGAGAAAGAGATTGTCAAGATTTCATAATGATTAAAAAAAACAATTAAAGAATTGTCACAATAGGTCAATGGCAGTCACAATCTCAATGGCTCTCCATTTGGCTTTAGACCACCTGGACAGCACAAGCACCTACGTCAGGATGCTGTTCATCGGCTATAGCTCAGCATTTAACACCATCATTCCCATAATGCTGGGTTGCAGAACCTGGCCTCTGTACCTCCCTCTGGATCCTCAACTTCCAAACCAGAAGACCACAGTCTGTGTGGATTGGTGATAACATATTCTCCTTGCAGATGAACAAGACTGGTGCACCTCAGGGGTGTGTGCTTAGCACACTACTCTACTCTCTATATACACATGACTGTGTGGCTAGGCATAGCTCAAATACCATCTATAAATTTGCTGACGATACAACCATTGTCGGTAGAATCTCAGGTGGCGACGAGTGGACGTACAGGAGTGAGATTTGCCAACTAGTGGAATGGTACCACAGCAATAACCTGGCACGTAATGCCAGTAAGACGAAAAAGCTGATTGTGGACTTCAGGAAGGGTAAGATGAAGGAACATACAAATCCTCATAGAAGGTTCAGAAGTGGAGAGAGTGAGCAGCTTCAAGTTCCTGGATGTCAAGATCTCTGAGGATCTAACCTGGTCCCAACATATTGATGTAGTTATTAAGAATGCAAAACAGCGGCTATACTTTATTAGGAGTTTGAAGAGATTTGGCATGTCAGCAAATACGCGCAAAAACTTCTATAGTTGTACCATGGCAAGCATTCTGACAGGCTGCATCCCTGTCTGGTATGGAGGGGCTACTGCACAGGACCAAAAGAAGCTGAAGAGGGTTGTAAATCTAGTCAGCTCCATCTTGGGTTCTAGCCTATAAAGTGTCCAGGATATCTTTAGGGAGTGGTGTCTCAGAAAGGCAGTGTCCATTATTAAGGACCTCCAGTACCCAGGGCATGCCCTTTTCTCACTGTTACCATCAGGTAGGAGGTATAGAAACCTCACTCAGTGATTCAGGAACAGCTTCTTCCCCACTGCCATCTGATTTCTAAAGGGACATTTAAGCTTTGTACACTACCTCACTATTTCTATTTTTGCACATTTTTTAATGATCTGTTCAATATACATAATTGATTTACTTGTTCATTTATCATTATGTTTTATTTTACTTATTATTATTTTTCTCTCTCTGCTAGATTATGTATCGCATTGAACTGCTGCTGCTAAGTTAACAAATTTCATGTCACATGCTGGTGATAGTAAACCTGATTCTGATCTCATCTTTCTCTATATTTTCAGTTTCTATGAGAACTACATGCAATCATGTGTACCCAAAACACCAACTATTTATTCCCCTCTATAGATGCTGCCTGACTTTCTGAGTTTCTCCAGCATTTTGTGTGTGCTGCAGTTAGGGTCTTAGTGTCATATAATTTAGGAGGCAATATACAGTGGCATGCAAAAGTTTGGGTACCCCAGTCAAAATTTCTGTTACTGTGAATAGCTAAGAGAGTAAAAGATTACCTGATTTCCAAAAGGCATAAAGTTAAAGATGACACATTTCTTTAATATTTTAAACAAGATTACTATTTAATTTCCATCTTTTACAGTTTCAAAATAACAAAAAAGGAAAAGGGCCTGAAGCAAAGGTTTGGGCACCCTGCATGGTCAGTTAGTAACACCCCCTTTGGCAAGTATCACAGCTTGTAACCGCTTTCTGTAGTCAGCTAAGAGTCTTTCAATTCTTGTTTGGGAGATTTTTGCGTATTCTTCTTTGCAAAAGGCTTCTAGTTCTGTGAGATTCTTGGGCCATCTTGCATGCACTGCTCTTTTGAGGTCTATCCACAGATTTTCGATGTTTAGGTCGGGGGATTGAGAGGGCCATGGCAAAACCTTCAGATTGCGCCTCTTGAGGTAGTCCATTACGGATTTTGAGGTGTGTTCAGGATTATTATCCTGTTGTAGAAGCCATCCTCTTTTCATCTTCAGCTTTTTTACAATGTGATGTTTGCTTCCAGAATTTGATGGTATTTAATTGAATTAATTCTTCCCTCCACCAGTGAAATGTTCCCTGTGCCACTGGCTGCAACAGAAGCCCAAAGCATGATCGATCCATCCCCAGGCTTAACAGTTGGCGAGGTGCTCTTTTCTTGAAATTCTACACCCTTTTTCCTCCAAACGTAACTTTGCTCATTGCAACCAAAAAGTTCTATTTTATCTTCAACAATCCACAGGACTTGTTTCCAAAATGCATCAAGTTTGCTTAGATGTTCCTTTGCAAACTTCTGACACTGAATTTTGTGGTGAGCACACAGTAAAGATTTTCTTCTGATGACTCTTCCATGAAGGTCATTTTTGTGCAGGTGTCACTACATAGTAGAACAGTGCACCACCACACCAGAGTCTGCTAAATCTTCCTGAAGGTCTTTTGCAGTCAAACAAGGGTTTTGATTTGCCTTTCTAGCAATCCTACGAATAGTTCTCTCAGAAAGTTTTCTTGGTCTTCCAGACCTCAACTTGACCTCCACCATTCCTGTTAACTGTCATTTCTTAATTACATTACGAACTGAGGAAAGGGCTTTGCTGTCTTCTTATAGCCCTCCCCTGCTTTGTGGGCATCATTTATTTTAATTTTCAGAGTGCTAGGCAGCTGCTTAGTGGAGCCCATGGCTGCTGATTGTTGGGTCAAGGTTTGAGGAGTCAGGGTATTTATAAAGCTTTGAAATTTACATCACTTGGCCTTTCCTAACGATGACTGTGAACAAGCCATAGCCCTAACAAGCTAATTAAGGTCTGAGACCTTGGTAAAAGCTATCCGAGAACTCAAATCTCTTGGGGTGCTCAAACTTTTGCACGGTGCTCCTTTCCTTCTTTTCACTCTATAATTATACAAAACAAAAATAATACACTAATCTTGCATAAAATGTTGAAAAGAATGTTTTATCTTTAACTTTATGACTTTCGGAGATCAGTTCATCTTCTACTCACTTAACTATTCACAGTAACATAAATTTTGACCGGGGTGCCCAAACTTTTGCATACCACTGTAATGGATGGGAGTGGTATGGAGGGCAATGGTTCAGGTGCAGGTCGATGGGACTTGCATTTTAAATGGTTTGGTACAAAGTGGATGGAGCAATGACTCTATAAAATGGAAACTGCCTTGCTGCATCCTCACACAGTTTCTCTACTTTACCAGCCTTCAGAACAATCATAGCATTTTATAATGTAAAAGAATGTCCATGAGTTTTACCTCCTACATCATATATGTTTGTTATTGAGTGTTTATGATGCTGCCTTCATCTGACCCTTTGGAAAATGATTTGATACAACATGCATTCTTCTGCTCTGGATAACTCTTTGGAGACTCTAATACAAAAACATAAGAAAATAGGAGCAGTAATAGGCTACTAGGGCCTCCCAAGATTGCCCTGCAATTGAAAATGATGATGGCTGATCTATGCTGTGCCAGTTCATCTCCTCAATGCCAGTTCCCCATAACCCTTAATTATTTGATATTCCATCTTAAATATATCTAATGACCTGAACACAACCACCTGTGGAGCAGAATCATCCAGATTCACTACCCTCTGAGAGAAGAAATTTCTGTGCTCCTCAGTTTTAAATAACTGGCCTCTTAGTTATTATCTCTCACTAATGAAAACATTGTAACATATTCTCTGTCAAGACCCATAGGATCATATACCTTTGAATAAGGTCACTCCAAAGAACACAAGAACAAACCGTCTAATCTTCCTTGATTGGACAATCCTCTCATTTATGAATTAGCCTTCTAGAGCTCTTTTAGCCTGCCTCCTATGCATCAATATTCTTTTTTTAAGGTAAAGGATCACAACTATGTGCAGTATTTCAATTGTGGCATCACCAAAACTTTGTACAACACTAAGCTAACCTTTTGTGATACATGTGCTAGAACATCTAGATCCCTCTCATCTTCACTCTTTGCAGATTCACTCCATTAATAGTAACTTGCCACAAATGTGAAATGTGGGTTAACTCCCAAGATTCAGCAGTTTGGCTAATTACTACATTGGAAAGCACAAACTTGATGAAAAGCAACATAATATTCTAAAATTAAATGCAAACATTGTTCAAAGAATGGAGCTTACTTCACATTTCCTTTTTTCTGTTCCTTTATCAGGATAATTCAATGCTGTCAGAGACTTTGAACTGAGCTGTTGAACATGTGTTTGTTTTTCTTGCTTCTTTATATCAAACACACCAGATACCTGAAGCACAAAATACAAATAAATAATAATACATGCTATAAATATTACTTAAAATTTAAAAAGATAGTTGGTGGATCCATATTCAGGAACTATTTGATACTGATTGCCTAATTAGGCTTAAGCTTTGTTTTATTAATTTCTATTTGTCTCTTTCATTTTGCTTCATTTGTGCTTAGTATGATGATAGGTACATTAAGTAAAATTGGGCTAATACAGAAAAATGGTGCTGATACAAAAAGTCATCGCAATGGTGCAACTAGTATAGCAGCACCCTCATTGCACCAGAGGTGAGTTCAGTGCTGATCTCAGGTGTTGACTGTATGGAATTTTCTCCCTGTGACCAAGTGAGTTTATCTTCGGTGCTCTCAATTTTCCCACATCTTAAAAGTATATGGTTTAGTCACCCATCTGCAGAAGATTGGCTATAGGGTGGAAGAGTGGCTGTGGTGGGGGGTGGGGGGTAACCTGATGAAGATACAGGTAAAATAAAAAAAATGGGTTAATGTAGGATCAGTGTAAATGGGTAATTTGATGGTAGGCAGAGATTCAGTGGGTCAAATGGCCTGTTTCAGTGCTGGATGTTTCTATGTCCTTATGAACAGATAATTTGCTTCCCTTTCTTATATTACAGATTGGTCATCTTTGATTCATAAGTTGGAGTTCACATGTTAGCATCAGAGTTTGGTGTTCAGCTGTGGCATCATCTGTAAGGAGTCCATATGTCCTTCCTGTGGAATGCGTGTGTTTTCCCCTAACATTCCAGTTTCCTCCCACAGTCCAACGATGTACCAGTTAGTAGGTTAATTGGTCATTGTAAGTTGTCCTACGATTAGGCTAAGGTTAAATCAGGGATTGCTAGGCGGCACGGCTCGAAAAGCCTGAAGGGCCTCTTCTGCGCTTTATTTCAATAAATACATTTTTTAAATGCTCCATGAATAACAATTAATTACTTAGTCCATATAAAATTTGGGACACTAACAGGTATTATACCTAGAAAATAAAATGGTATATGTTCCATCAGCTTGTGTTTTGTATGTCATTCATTATTTCTTTTAAACTGACAGAATAAATTAAATGATTAATTTTTTCATACCATGCGTTTCATGCAACATAATGTCCAACAAGGACTCTATTACTAAGTGGCCTGCACTCAGCCAATAAATCTAATTGTAGTAAGCATTGCCTGAGTTTAGTCAGAACTCAATTTACACCAGTATGGATTTTCAGATTGTTTTGCTCATGTAATGTACATTTTTAATATACTAAATTAAATATTTCTTTTTCTTTTTGCGTGTCGCACCAGACAGTCAGCCATTCTTGTCTGGTGCATGGTGTCAGGATTGGTCTCCTTTCAGATTAACCGGGTCACGATATGAACATTTCTGACTCGACCCTTGTTTTTTTTTAAACGAGGTCGAGTAGCTAGCTCAACACTCAACCCGGCATGGATAGAAAGCATGCTCAGGGGTGGCCCGCCTTTGATTCGAACTCGGGAGCCTTCGCTCCAGAGTCTGGAGCTGGTGACATTGCACCACCAGCCATTACTGCTAATGTAATGGTTTCTCTGTAGCAGCAGTGTTTGGGTTATGACTAGAGATAATGGGGGCTTAGGAATGTGCGCCATCCAATGAGAGGCATGTTATTTCTTTCTTGTGTGTCTGAGAGAAGGTATTCATGGTCTTTTGTCGGCGAGAGATGAAGAGAGAAGATGTGAGTGAAGAGCGTTGGAGTGAGGGTCCAGGGGTCGACGACGCTCAAAGGAGGTTGATGGGGAACAAATGAAAGGAAAATCATGAGCTCCCATGTGCACTTTAGACTGTTCCACTAAAATGGGCCCTTTTTCTTTTTGTTTTCTTTACTTACCCTATAGTCAAATTAAGAATTATAAAGCTCAATCATTTAATTGCATATGGTGTACTGTCTGATATTTTGTGGTAGGAATTTGTAACTGGGCAACACATCATGTAGCATCCACACAAACAAGATTTCTAAAGTTTGGCTGGGCTGGAGGCTGTCTTCCCCTAGACTCACACAAGCTAGCTGAACCCGAGAATTACAAAAAGAAATAAGAAAATTAAGCTATGGAAATGTTCAACTTCACCTGTATCAAGGATTTTAAAATTTACTAACAATTAAAGTGTGATTTTTAACCATACCTGTACTGATATTTTTATAATAGGTACATTACCAAATAGCTACTTTAAAGTAGTTACTTTCCAAACTTATCTATGAAAAATCTAATTATATATGGATAAGAAATTACTTGCATCATAAGTGCATCTAATTTTATAATATATTTAAAATAGCAAGCAAATTCAATGAAAGCAATAGAAAACTCAAATGATTTGAAATAAGAAAATATCTCACTTGTTTCTGTTCATTTCCCAATAGGTTATGAATCCACTTTGTACACACGTGATCAAAGGTTGTAGGACCTGGTGTTCTTTTATCTCCAAATTGTGTATTTATATTGCTCTGATCTTGGATATTTCTAATTGCTTTAAGTGTTGTATCTCCAGATTTTAGCATTCTTGGATTTGACTTGAGAAGCAAAGTATCCTTGCACATGTTTACCATGGAATCTGAACTTGAATTCTGTACCTGTGTAATAGTTGATGTTGTTACACTTGTATATGTATTTGTCTTTCGCTTTTGGGCTTTGTCAAACAAGTCCACTTTTTCATTACTGCATTCCCTCTCTTGCACATTCATTGGAGTTTTTCTATTTATATTAGCATTTGATAAATGTGATGTCTTTTTGGAATTTTCATCTTGCTTAGTTTTCTTCTCATTAATTCTTGAACTTAAGGAATTACCTTGTTTCAGAAGCCTGCTTTTAAATATGGGTATAATCCTGGAAGCCTGGTTAGTTGAACTAGAATGCATTTCTATCTGATGGTACGTGATTGACCCAGCAACCTGAATTGTTCCTTTTTGCAAATTCTGGAAAACCACTTCAGGTTTCTCTGTTGATTCGAATATACTTTCACATAGTCCAGTAGCATGTATTGATGCTGCATCTAAACTTGCTTTTATATCTAATTTCTGCTCATTGTCTAAAACTGTGGTTTTTTGACTTCCATTAATTGAATAAATAGAAGAGGTTTTACTGATAGTTACTTTGGCAGCTGGAATTCGTGTTAAGCTGTTCTTGAAGGTAGGCTTAGTTGTTAGGTTTGGAGGCCTTGCCTGAACTGCCTTATTTAAAAACACAAAGACAGAAAAATATCATCATGTTAGCCAACAGGTAGACACTATACAAGTATTTATATTTACTGAGATGATTCAGCAGATGAAAATCTACTTGAAGGAAACGTTAGACGAAAGAATAACAATGTTGTTGTAAGCTAAATTGCCACTCCCAGTGAGTAACTATTGATCCCTTCAGTTTAACAAAACATTTAAAATCGATTCATTGTACTGGGGGAAGGTAACTTCAATAAGACAAAGTGATGTGCTGACCTGTTCAGAAAAAGAAGAACACAGGCAGAACACACCAGAAATTCAAACAGCAAATATATGTATATAGAGTGAATGCCACGAGGTTTCCATTGTACAGTTAATTAGTAGCACAACATAATGGAGAGACTGAACCAAGCATTAAGCTCTTTGTTTCCTATTAGAATGTCCAAGAAGAAACTTCAGACATACATATTTTTGGTCCTGGTATAAGTATTTTGTCAAAGATACTGCAAGGGGCCTCCTGCTGTAAAAGAAAAGCTTATTTCTAGTCTTACCTGAGAAACACTGAGTTCATTGGTAGCATAGTAGGGTTTGCTGGTTATTTTTATTGGCAATCCACAGAGACTAGAGAATGTTATTTTTAAGTCAGAAAAGAATGTAGTTAGTACTGATTCCAAGTCCACTCTTGGGTAAAACTGAACAGGTGCATTTCTAATACAACAAAAAGGGTAACTGAATTATTATGTTAAGGATGTTCGCTGTGGAAGTATTTAACACATATTTACGAATCAGATACGTGAAGACGCTAAGTATTTTAACTTCTTTATGTCTACTTATATAACACTTTCTATATTTATGCTGTACTACTCTTCGGTCCATAAATTAACTTACCAAATCAAACAGTTTTCTTCTTTTTAACAGAACTGAATATTATCCTAAGTAGGACATCACTGAAGACCACCTATATCAAGAAGGAAACTTACCGTCCAATTTATCACCAGAGTACTAAAGCCTCATGAAAACACTAGTTAGCAAATCAGTAATAGTAATCTGAAAGTTTACCTAAACTAATTACACCACTATTTACGCTTAACTATAATAATTATGAAATATACATGGCTCTTCATAAACAAAATATTCTTGCTTTCATTTCTTCACACTCATTAGCTACAGGTGAGTTAAATGTCTGACAGGTCATGGTATCATACTCTTCTGCACAATATGGTAGAAGGATTCTATGGTCTTTTAAAACTATGCTGATAAGGGTGGAGAGAATATCTAATAAATGAGCTCGTCTCCTGAATATCAACACAAAACTCTGAGCTAGAAAATTCTGGAGTTAGTGTTCAAACTTTCTAACAGTATTGTCACAGGACTGAAGTCAATTATCAGTAAACATCTAAAGTAAGAACAATTAATACCGGAAGCAGTTAGGTCAAATAGAGTATGCGGAGGCAAGAAGTTACAGTTAGTCAGTCAGATCTTTTGGCAAAACACCGAAGGTCACTGGTCACCTGCCAATGGATCATGTGGTTTCCCAGGCACACTCTCCTGTTGAAAAACTGGATCCCAGCAGATCAGTAAGAGTCATGGGACAATTTGCTGGCTGATATTTCACTTCACTACGTTAGATGTAACGGTGTAACTATGGCAGTCACAAGGGTCCTGATGGGAGTCTCAGAGGAGGCCAGGAGGGAAAATTAAGAAAAGAGATAGAGAGAGCATGAAGGATTGGAACAATTGAAAATGCTCCAGTGAGGGGGAGGGGAGGAAGTTGTCTGAATATGGAATTCAGGAAACGGAATTGCTTCCATTCATGGTAAGTTCTTGGTCTTCTTTGTTGCAACCAATCCTGAAGTCTGACTTCTGTAAACTCAGGCCACCATGGGTCTTTATAAATGGATAAAGAATACCTCTTGTTGCTTATCATTATCTAAACTGCCAGATGATGCAATGCTGGCCAGCAAAGAATGCACTCATCTTGGCTATGATGCTGGTGCCTCGTTAATGCAAATAATGCCATAACCAAAATTGTTCAGACCATTTTGCACTTCTATAAAGGCTGTGTTCTACTAAATATCTTTCAGCATGAACATTATTTGGTTAAAATCCCACAAATCAGCACCTTAGAGAACTACTGAATTGGACAATTTTGACTACTTTCCTTGAAGGAGTTCATTTTATACTTTATAATTTAACAAATAAGTTTTGCATGGATTTGAAATATAAAACTCTATAATTTTAATTTAATTTTTTTACATTAAGGATACGTAAACAGTTTCTCTCCAATTAACTTGAAGTATACAGTATAGTAAAGAGCCATGTCATTATTAATCTCTGGGAGATTATAGCCATACTGCAAATAGAAAGAATAATTAGTACCATTCATTATTTTAGTCAACTTAGAATAAATTTATTATTAAATCAAGTAATAATTTTTGACTTGATTCAGCCCTATTTTGCTGGTTAAGGTAATTTGCAGAAAAATGAAAATAAGAAAGACACTTCTTTCAAGAAACGTAAGTGTGGTTTTTGCTCACCATTAATAAAGGTAAGAAGTCCTTTGCTGCATTACTGTTTATTACTATCGACTATACAAGTCTTTTACAATGGAGTTCTTTGCAAAGACATTCCCTTATGACAGTTAGAAATCAGAAAAATTATTGCTTGGAATAAATCTTTGTACAAATAGGGTAAAACATATTAAACTTATGTTAAAAGTGAATTGAAGTTACTACTGGCTATTATCTAGAAGATAGCCCTCAACTTTGATAGATCTGAACCGACTCAAGCTTTAAATTGTTCAAGAATGGATTCAGTACTGAAATAGCTCCCCTTTATTAGTGCATTCATGGCAACACAACCTATTTACACAACACGACAGTTCTTGTAACAAAAATTGGGTAGAGCTGTTTTTGGAATCAGATGCTGACACTGAAGAGATGCATTGCTAGATGCACTAGTTAAGATAACTTAAGCCAATGATCAATGACACTTCCATTTTCTATAGATGAAAATCAGGAAGTATAGGTCTCAATTTCTTAATGATTTAGGTGATAATCTTTCCACATCGATAACCATTGTGTCAAGAATAAGCTATTTATAAACTTAAACAAGTTACTATTTTGATTACAAAGAATAAACTCAATTGATTTCCAAAAATGCCACCAAAAGCATAATTAATTAATACAAGAAAATTTAGCTAGCCTGATGTTCAACAAAAGGTTTTGGGAAAAAAAAAGCTAAGTGGAGGTTGGAGAGGATATTTCAGAGAAAACTTTGCACCAAAGAGGAAATAAATTGTAAATGAAGCTGGTTGCATGAATATTGTTCAGAACCCAGCATTTCTGTGTGCTATCTATCTATGAATTTGGTCCTTTTTCCTGTTTCTATTCATAATGTCTAATCTTACTAGCAATGCATCACACAGACAATTAAGTACAATATTATTCTAATTGCAGCATTAACTCATTTGCCCTCACACTATCAGAGGCATTCACTTTGTAAATCCATCCTTCCCCCACCTTCTCTGCTTCTTTTATCTAATTTATTTTCTTTCTTACCCACTTCTGAAGAAAGGTCTCAACCTTAAACATCAACAGTTTTTCCTTCCACATACATTACCTGACATGTACCTATAGACTGTTCCTTTTTTAATTTCACATTTCAAACATCAGAAGTTTTTTATTCAAATTTAACATCCCTATGGAGTGTATGGGGTGTCAGGGAGGGGTAGCACCTCCGGTGGGGGAACAGGTCGCAGCCTTATCAGGCAGTTTATCCACCTTTGGTCCCCACCTGGCACTCAGCTCTCACCTGTGGCTCCCTGTAGCTGTTTGCATGCAACAACGGCCACACCCCAGGCAATGGCTTTGACAAGCTGGCTAAACCAGGTGAGGGTAGTTGACAGGTCTCAAACCCTCAGTGAGATAGGGAGTTGTCTATCCCAGCATGTGAAGACAGACTCCGGTGGATTTAGCAGACGAGACCAATGGAAGGTCCAACAGTACAACTCTACTGGTTGTCAATGTAGTAGCAGTGTTTTTATAGCTGCTCCTACTCTACTTAATTTACTGTTTCCAACTTGTTTTGAAAACTTACTTTTAAACGCAATATTGTTTTACGATGAGGGGCTCCAAAGCTACTAAAAAAGAAGAGAACCCTCCTATAACTTTGGAATCTATTATAGAGGCACTTCAGAAGCATAAAAAATGAACTTTCAGAGCAGTTCCAGCAGAAATTCTGGCAACTCAGTACTGAATTTAAACAAACGGATGTAAAATTGGATTCTATTCAAAAAAACTTTAAGTGAACATGATAAATGGATAAAAGAGAATGAAGACACTTTGATGATGTTGGATGCGAAGATTGATGACCTGGAAAAGATCTGTGATAAACATTCAAAGATTAATGAAAAAT
The DNA here is from genome assembly GCF_048418815.1 of Hemitrygon akajei. Classification (NCBI taxonomy): domain Eukaryota; kingdom Metazoa; phylum Chordata; class Chondrichthyes; order Myliobatiformes; family Dasyatidae; genus Hemitrygon; species Hemitrygon akajei. The sequence goes on along the minus strand of NC_133124.1, from coordinate 134,268,697 downwards.
TAAGACAGAAGATTATCGACTTAGAAAATAGAAGCAGAAGAAATAATTTATGAATTCTGGGTTTTAAATGGAAGGCAATCAGCCTTCAGAATTTTTCGCAAAACTTTTGGCTAACTTATTTCTGAATATTTAAAAATCTCCACCTAAAATAGACCGAGCTTATAGATCGCTAGTACCGAGACCTCCTCCAGAAGAACAACCCCGTTCAGTGATGATCTGTCTTCACGATTTTCAAAGGAACTTTTAATTCGTGAATCTCATTGGAAAGGTATGATTGATTATGAAGGCCAGAAGATCAGAATTGTGGAGGATTTTTCACCCGAGGTGTTGAATGAACGCTTCAAGTTTAAAAAGTTGGTGTCTGAATTGTATAATACAGGTTTTAAACCTTCTCTTCATTACCCCACTCGTCTTAGAATCATTTTGAAAAATGGCTCTCAGAAATGGTTCTGTTCGACTCAAGAGGAGCAGGATTATTTACGGTAATTTCCGAATCAGTACCAGAAGTTTAACTGTTCAATAATTCCCTACATAAATCTACGTTGCATCTGCCCGAGGGATCCTTTTTTTAGAATCAGTAGTCTAACTGTTCATTACTTTCTTTTATGAATAATTGTTTTTTTTTACATTTGGTATACCTTCTTATATAATTTTTCTTTGTACTTTTATTTCTTTGCTTAGAAAATTAAGGATTTAACTTTAGTAAGTTTTCATTGAGTTAATACTTTTCAAGTTAATATGTTCTGAATTTTCTTCATTCTTTTTAATATTTTATACTATATTTTCTCGTGTGGTTTTATTAATAACTTTAATTTTGCTCTATTTTATGTTTTGTCTTGTTGGAAGCAGGTAGCCTTGAAAAAATTTTTGGAGCTCAGCCAGTAGATTGTTTTGGGAGGGTAACGTGGGTAGATTTAGCTGTCGACTGCCCTTTGGTCGACTTTCTCTCTTTGGGTGGGGGGTGGGGGGTGGATTTCTTCTTTTCTATCAGCTGTTTGGTTCTCTTAGCTTCATTTGTTGCTTGGTTACTTTATCTTAAAGCTCATTGTTTGGATTTAATATATATTCCAGTGGTTTTTATTCTAACCTCTTTTTTCTGTAATATTTTAAATGGATCATGCTATTAATTTACTTAGTTTTAATGTGAAAGGATTAAACCATCCTGTGAAACGTAGTGAGATATTTAATTATATTAAGAAAGTGAATGACTCAATTTTTTTTTACAAGAAACACGTTCGTAAATGTGATAATTTATGTCTTTTCAGCTGTTGGAAGGGCTTATTTTTTCTTTTGTCCTTTCAGGCTAAGGCCAGAGGAGTTTCGATTCTTATAGACAATTCAGTTTCTTTCGTTCAACATAATGTAGCATCTGATACCAATGGGCATTTTGTCACAGTCTCAGGGAAATTAGATAATAAATTAATGGTTTTTACTAATTTTTATGCCCCGAATATGATCCAGGTTTTTTTGAACGCTTTTTTTCACTTTTACCAGATATAAATCTGTATTCTCTAGTGTTAGGAGGAGACTTCAACTGTTGTTTAGATACTGTTTTAGATTGCTCATCTTTTAAATTATTGACTTTTAGTAGGTCTGCCTCCTTTATCGAATCTTTTCTGATGAAATGTGATATTGCTGATATTTGGCGCTACTCATTTTTTTTCTCATGTTCATCATACGTAATCCAGGATTGATTATTTTTTTGTTGATAGCCAATTGATTCCATTGGTTTGATCTTGTGAATATAAAGAAACTGCTGTTTCAGATCATGCTGTGTTTTTATCTTTCAATCTTCCAGGTGTCTCCAAAATAAACAGATTTTGGCATTTTAATCCAACTCTGTTATCTGATAAGGATTTTTTTTTAATTTTTGGAGAGACAAATTACTCTTTTTTCTGAAGAGAATATGCTAGAAGAGATTTCTAGTTTTATTTTATGGGATGCTTTTAAGGCTTATATTAGAGGACAGTTTTTAAAAGATAAAAGTCAGTTTTATATTCATGGAGATAAAACGGGTAAACTATTGGCTAACCAATTAAAGACCTTTATAGTTAAACACCAAATTAAAGAAATTTGTAAAGCTAATGGTGATAAAACATCTGATCATTTAGAAATAAACAATACTTTTAGAGAATTCTATTCTAAACTTTATAGTTCTGATCCTCCTAAAGATAATACTGTAATGAATAATTTCTTAGATCAATTAAACATTCCTACTTTCTGATGATAATCAAAAATTGCTGGATCAACCCATTTCTTAAGAGGAAATTGCTGAGTTTGTTTACTCTTTGCACTCAGGGAAGGGCCCAAGTCCTGATGGATTTTCTGGAGAGTTTTATAAGGCTTTTTTGCTTATACCTCACTTATATTCAGTCCTTTTGGACTCTTTTAAATTAGGTAGGTTGCCACAATCTTTTTATGAAGCTTCTATTTTGCTTATTCTTAAAATGAATAAGGATCCAGCTGAATGTTCTTCTTATAGACCAATTTCCTTACTTAATGTTAGTACTAAAATTTTATCTAAACTTTTGCCTCATAGGATTGAAAATATTTTGCCATCTATTGTTTCTGATGACCAGACTGGATTTATCAAAAATCAATACCCCCACATTAATATTCGTTGTTTATTGAATGTTATTTATTCTCCTTCTAAAGAGATATCGGAATGTGTGATATTCTTAGATGCTGAGAAAGCCTTTGATCAGATTAAATGAAATTATTTATTTAAGACTTTAGAAAAATTTAACTTTGGGCCCGATTTTATTCAATGGATTACTTTATCTATCTCCCTCCACTTAGGTTCTTACTAACTCTCAGAATTCTAAACCTTTTAAACTTCAACGTGGAACTAGACAAGGTTGTCCTTTGAGTCCTTTGCTTTTTGATTTGGTGTTAGAACCTTTAGCTATTGCTTTCCAGGAATCTAATGATATCACTGGTATTTTAAGAAGGGGTATTACCCATCATGAAGTTTTGCTTTATGCTGATGAACTTTTGCTCTACATTTCTAATGTGAAGTCCTCTTTACCTTCCATACTTTTTTTACTCACCTGCTTTAGTCAGTTTTCAGGATATAAACTTAACTTTCATAAGAGTGAACTTTTTCCTTTGAATAATTTGGCATTAGTTAACACTACCTTTCCTTTTAAAATTGTAAGAAATCAATTTACTTATCTGGGCGTAACAATTACAAGTAATTATAAATTCCCTTTTAAAGAGATTTTTTTACACTTCTGAATTATGTTAAGAAGGCACTATCAAATTGGTCACCCGTCTCTTTATCGTTGATTGGCCAAATTAATTCTATTAAAGTGAATACTTTGCCTAAATTTTTCTATTTATTTCAGGCTGTGCCTGTTTTTATTCCTAAATCCTTTTTTGATTCTCTGTATTCTATTATATCTTCTTATATATGGAAAAATAAAATTTCTCGATTAAATAAAGTTCCTCTTCAAAAAGCTAAAAAGAGTGGAGGTTTAGCCTTACCCAATTTTAGGTTTTATTACTGGGCAGTCAATATACAGAACCTTACATTTTGGTTGCATTATATTAATCGAGAGGACTGGCCGGTCTGGGTTTCTTTAGAAGCTAATTCTGTTAATAAATTTTCTATCATTTCTCTTCTTGGATCCTCAATTCCTTTATCTTTAAGTAATTTAACTGATAATTTTGTAGTTAAACACACTTTGAGGATTTGGGTACAATTTAGAAAATATTTTGGTTTATTGAATTTTTCACTTTCAAGTCCCATTTTTTCTATTTTTTTTAAACCTTCTATGACTGATGTAGTTTTTAAAGAGTGTAACAGTTTGAGTATTAAATATTTTCAGGATTTTTTTTGTTGGAGATAGTCTCTCTTCATTTGAACAACTGTCAGCTAAGTATAGTCTACCCAAAACCCACTTTTTGTGATATTTACAAATTAGAGACTTTTTGCATTCTCAAGTACAGTACATACATTTCCTAAAATTCCAGGTAAGAATTTACTTGATACAATTTTTAATTTGAAACCCTTCCATAATGGATCTATATCTAATATTTATGGTATGTTGTTGGGAACGAGAAATATTCCTTTAGACAAAATTAAAAATCTCTGGGAACAAGATTTAGATTCCAATTTCTGAGGATACTTGGAATGAAATTTTTAAATTGGTTAATACCTCATCGTTATGTGCCCATCATTCCCTTCTACAATTTAAAATGGTTCATAGGGCCCACATGACTCAAGATAAGCTGTCTTGTTTTTATTCTGATATATCTCCCTATTGTGATAGATGTAACAATGGAGAAGCTTCACTAATCCAAATCATGCGCTAGTCTTAATACCATCATCATCATCATAATGGTGTCGAGGTCTTCATCGATGACGATGGATGAACAACCAACATCTCTATATATTAATCAGATACAATCTATGACCTGAAATTTTGCTTGGATAAATATCTAGTTCAATAGCAGTATTTATGATTCTAATCATAACGCTTAGCCAGTTTTTCATAGATTTTGAGAAAAAATACTTGGAGTTAAAATTTTTCAAAGGGACAAGTACCAATCACTTATTGTCACTTCTTTGCATGTCACATCATGTCATTTTAGAAACTTGACTAGGTATTTTATGAGTCAGAAGCTCTGGGCAGGTCATGAAAGGTACCTTGAGCAGTTTGAAGGATAGCAACAAAGGCACAGAGGGAAGTTGTATGCTTGCTTAAGGGGGTGTCATGGAAAAGAAGTGATAGGAGAGTAGAAAAATCAATCAATACTGAAGAGTTGGGACTAAGATTTGGTTGGGCAGATCTAGAAAGCATAAAATGAAAAGAAAAATAAAATAGATGCCACAGCAGTGTAGTAGTTAAAGCAAGACTATTATAGCTCGAGGTGTCGGAATTTGGAGCTCAATTCTGGCATCCTCTGTAAGAAAGTCTGTACGTTCTTCCCGGAGCGTGTGGTATCTTCCCACAGCCTAAAGGCCTACCGGTTGGTGGATTAATTGGTCATTGTAAATCGTCCTGTGATTAACCTAGGGTTAAATAGGTGGGCTGCTGGGTAGGGTGGCTTGTTGAGCCAAAAGAGCCTGTTCTGCTAAATAAATAAAGATAGATAGATAAATAAATAAATAATCAATCAATCAAATGAATGAATGAATAATTAAATTAATATTTTGGAAAAAATAAGGCTCAATTCCAGAGCAGCAATCAAAACTTGCAAGGACAGGAAATAAAGTCAAGCTACATAGTGTAGTAATTGTGAGGGCAGGTACTGTTCGTTAATAAAAGGAAATAAACAAGGAGACCATCAGATTTCTATGAAATACTCATTCCACAAATTTCCTCCTGACAAAAATAAAGTTAGTTTTGTATGCTTTAAAGTTGTGGTATGGAAATTAATTAACTCAATGGGATAAACATTACATTTACTACAGGAATATTGAAGAAGCCCTGAAAATTATTGACAAATTGTTTTCTATGGAAATAAAAATAAGGTAGCTGTTACCATGAACAATTAACTCACACATGAGTAATAAATAGATATGTAGATAACCCCACTCTTCTTAAGCATTTCTATTTTCAATCATTGTCAAATAAAATAACGCCTACCAGTTATTCAAAATATGTAGCTCAGGAAAACATCAATTCCATTGTATTTTGTTAACATAGCTGCTTTACAGATAATTCTGTACTATTTGTTGATCATCAATGCATATAACGTGGCATGGAATCTTTTTCAAGGTAAATCAGCACAATTAGCTTTAGGGCATACCTTCAGAAGAATGTTGCTCAAAATTATTTTAATTTTGTGCAATAAAAAATTAATAAAATCAAGTAAGAATTTCTTTGAAATAACGTTAAATATGTTGCCTCACCATGTTTTTCCAATGTTTCTGAAAATCTCCATAAGACCGAAAAGGACAGTGTGGTGGAATCTCATGGCCGATGCTGACAATTTGCCCCTTCTTCATACTTCATTTAGAAAAAAGAAATTTGATGGCCAAAATAATCTCATTACTTTCTGAAACACTTTAGTAAGTACTGACACCTGAGAGAAAAGGCAAGTCCGCCTAAACATTCTACTGCACCATTTTGGGACTGGAGGAATAAAAAAGGCTGTGATTAAGAGGCTCAGCCTTCAGGATCATGACTGGTGGGTTGTTGTGATAGGATCGTTCAAAGGATCAAAGGGTAGCTCTTAACTTACATGCATTCTGATCTGAACTGCTTTACTAATACAAGACACGTGAATAATGATTGTCACTTCCAAGACAACTTGGTCTAAGATCAACCCCATCCCCCACCACACCACCCAACATTATCCTGAGGAAAGAAAAAAAAAGGTTAAGTAATTGAATCTCCAGCAGGCATATTTCAATGTTGATCGTTCTGAAGTCCATTAATCTTACAGAAATTTCTATGTTCAGATATCTGTTTTCCGGTAATATAAATGGTTTTAATTTTTATCCAAGGATAAGGGAGAAGTACTTAAGAAATTGGAAATGGAGCTTCGGTTATTACAACTCAGATTGTAGTTCAATCAGATAATAGTTCAGTAAGTGTGGTGACAACAAAGCAACTTTATTTCAGATTATTGATGATATATTATGTATTCGACTGCTTTATTATCTGAGGGCAAGTTTGGTGAAATCAACTTTTATTTAAACAAAGCATCATCTGTTGGATATCTATAGCCACAAGAAATAGCTTACAAGAAACACAGAAGCCAACTTTAAAAGCTTCTACATGTATATAAAAACGTGCCTTTGTTAGCCTACAACCAGTGCAGTAAAAATCTGGTAATATGTTACCTCACTTTTGGGAATCCCAAAGGTTTATCTTCTTGATCATTCCCGCTCACCCTCAGACTCACTGGGGCCCCATTTCCTGTTCCCACTCTGATACATTTGGCTCTAGTTTCCATACTCGCTCTAAACCACTTGGGGATTTGCTATCTACACTCTGTCTGAAATGTCCTAGTTCTGGTGTCATGCCTCAAAGTTTGCATAGTGCTGTTTCCCACTCTCCAATGAAACCTACTGTATTCTGTTTCCTGTGCTACCCTGAAATTTACAAGTTTCTCTGGAAAATGTAGTATTCCACTTTATGAAGAGCCTTGTAGATTTCAACCGCTTTGTGGTTGGAAAAAAAAATTCTTCCTCAAATCTCTTCTAAATATCCTATCCTTTGCCCTAAACCTGTGTACTCTGCTTATATATACTTTTGCTTAGATGAAAGAGTGTTCACTTGCTATGACCTGCATTTTTGACCATGAGAAAATATTTTTCAAGCTTGAATTTATGTTGTATTTTAAAAATGTCCCATGCATTTTATAGACCTTTTCTTTTATATTAAGTGTACATTTTTATCATTTTATTCATCCAAAAAGAAATACAGTGAATGGAAAGCTCAACAAAAAATCTAGAAAATGCAAAGGTACTTCATAAAAAAATACTCCAGTACATTCACAATAACAATTTACTGAGTTATATTGCCAACTTGTAAAACTGATAAAAAATTACCTGGGAAGCACATAGCACCAATTACTTGCAATAAAATGTTTTGGAATTATAGCAATCCTCTTGTTGTGGAAGTTCTTCAGTACTCCTGTTGTTATGTCAAAATCTTCAACCTATAGATTAGGGAAGATTTTCTTATTATAATCAATTAAATATGTAGTTAATCATTGTGGCCCTGTCCACTGTAAATCAGGACTGAATCTAGTCTTCCAGTAAATTAGGCAGTATGGAATAAGGGAACAGTTGTAAAGATACATGACTGGCATTATTTCGGAAGCAGAAGGATACAAAGCCAAGTTATTACTATTTCATAACAAACCAAGTATCAACATCATATGAAAAGGACACAAAAATTTCAAAATGGTTACAGAAATTTATATTGGAAAATATTTATATAAAATATGTCAAATTATAATAAGATTGATAAATTATACATAATAGGGTAATACAAACATATCTTTCATTAATGACTTGGTTGTGAATTGTTGGCAAAGTCCATTTCGTGGGTTAAGTCACCTTTGATTTCATTAGTCAAGAGGGGAAATGCAGGTCAGAGGTAGGTGATCTGATCTTGCTGTGTGCCTCCAGAGATACCACTGAGTCCAGGAGATAGAGGCCTAGGCCAGCCATCAGGGTTGGTTGGAACATATAGTACAATCCTGTTCTTTGAATGGAGTTATTGCCTTTAATTGAAAAGGAAATTTCAGATAGTGTGTATTGTTTTACTTTGTGCTTTAGTTCATTTTGCCTACTTGCAGGTATTTAAGTAAATTGATTCATTAGATTTTTTATTAATAATAATTATTTAAATCTATGTTGTTTTTTGAATTATTCTGATTATCAGAGGCATACTCATTTTTTTCAGAGGCCTTGGACTGTAACAAGCTGTCCTCAGTCTGAGATCAATATACCTCTGCCTCACAAAACAGCTATGGAATTGACACCTTCAGGTTATTTGTAACCACAGAGCTACAAAAAGTGACCAAGGGAGTGTGAGGAGGTGTGTGAAGCTAACAAACTAAATTAAGGCCCAATGTAGACATTATTCCTACAAATGGTTGAATCTGCAAAATGGATAACAGATTTCACTTAGAGGAACTAACTAGGAGGAATAATAGGAATATGTACAATAGTTAAGAAAGCCACATGTGTCATCTATATTCATTCAGAAAAATACAATGATTCCTATTTTTCTTATATGTACATAAAAATGTTTCAGATATACTGTGTGGTAATTTTATTAGGTACACCTGTATACCTGCACATTAATGCAAATATCTAATCAGCCAGCCAAACATGTGGCAGCAACTTAATGCATAAAAGTATACAGATATGGTCAAGAGATTCAGATGATGATCAGGTCAAACATCAGAATGGGGAAGAAATATGACCTAAGCAACTTTGACTGTGGAATGATTGTTGGTTCCAGACAGGGTTATTTGAGTATCTCAGAAATTGCTCATCTCCTGGGATTTTAATACACAACGATTTCTAGAGTTCACAGAGAATGGTGAGAAAAACAAAACCATCCAGTGAAGAGCAGTTCTGTGGGGGAAAATTCCTCGTTAATGAGAGAGGTCAGAAGAAAATAACTAGACTGGTTCAAGTAACTCAAATAACCATGCATTACAACAGTGGTGTGTAGAAGAGCAGCTCTGAATGCATAACATGTCAATCCCTGAAGAGGATGGGCTGCAGCAGCAGAAATTCACAATCATACACTTAATGACCACTTTATCAGGTACAGGATGTACTTAATAAATTGGCCACTCCGTCTATAAAAAGAGCAAGATCCTCAGAGATGCCTTCTAGTATTTACCTCCTGGTCGGGTCATCCATGGTAGAAAGGTCAAGGTGGAGGTTACAGACAAAAAGCGACCCAACTACGACCTCAGTTTTGGAGCTGGCTAAAGATGATGGCACATCACACCATCAGTGAAGGCAGAGGAAGTCAGCAACAGTGAAGTGTCCCCAGTCGTCTTGCACTCCATGCCATCAGATCCTAAACTTGACCTGTTAATTACCATATGGTGGCTGCCCATGCATCAGCCCACAGGTGTTCTCCATTAAGGAAATGCACCCTAATATCCCGGATTAAATCCCATGGTGATCAGCAAGTGGCAAAGGGGCAAGAATTGTGAGGTCTGGAAGCCCCTAGTCATGAACTGGGACGTTGGCCGGTAGGTGTTTGATTCAGTTGGTGGGGTTTTAGTCTGAGGGAGATAGAGCCCTTCGGCAGTTGCACCCATGGCTGAGCAGCCCTATTTAAGATCCACTCTGCTCACCCCACTGGGGGAAGGGGTTGGAAAAGGTGCCCTAAAAATAATCTGCTTTGAAACCTCCTGACTGGATTACTGCACCTAGAATGATCAAAAAGGATCAAAGACAAAGAAATATGACCTTTGGAGCTTGGAATGTGCACATTCTGATAGATAGTGTAACCAGTGATCAACCAGAGAGAAAAACTGGCAATCATTTCAGAGAACTGAGGAGATGCCTGATTGATCAAACTAGTCTTTCTGAAACCCATCTGGCAGACAAAGGACAACTAAGGAAGGAGAAGGGCGGTTGTACCTTCTTCTGGAAAAGGAAGGCAGCTGACAAGCCCAGGATCCATAGTGCTCTCTGAATTTCCAAGGGGGATCAGTGAACATCTCATGACAATCCATTTGTTGCTTGCCAAAAATTAGATGGCAATCATCGTGAGTGCTTATGCATCTACTCAGGATTCACGTGACAATGAAAAAGAGGCCTTCTACACTTGCCTAGATGCGACTCTGTCAAGCATCTTCAAGGAGGATAAGATAATTTTCTTAGGGGACTTCAATGCCAGTGTCAGTCAGGACTTCAAATTTTGGAAGGGTACCATAGAAAAGGAAGGCATTAGCAACATCAACTGAAATGGAGAACCACTTCTCACCATATGTACCTTCATAAACACTCTCTTTGCCAGAAAAACAAATTCAAGGGGTCTTGACAGGACCCCAATCTAAACAGTGACATCACATTATATTCCATTAGACTTATGATAAAGAGGAGAGGTCATAAGAAACAGACAAGGCCAAGACTAAAACTTGAGAGCCTGCTTGACAGTGCCATCCAACAGCACCTTCAGGCTTCATATGAGGAAAACCTCCAATGGGGATATCCGGATGATAGTGAAGAACACCAAGAAGTGCTTAAATCCACCATCCTTGCTACCTGCAAAAACACCCTTGGTACAAGTTCATAAAACATCAGGGCTGGTCTATCCAGCAGATGGTGAAGGAGCTAAATAATATTTGGTGGACTGAGAAAGCCCTAGAAATCAAGATACTGACAGACTCTGGTGACATGAGAGGCTTCATCAGTGCCACGAAAGCAATCTACAGTCCAAGTTGCTGCAGATCAGTTCCCATGGACTTAATGGATGGGAAGAACTTACAAAAAGATCAGAAGGATATTAACGACCAATGGAGAGAGCACTTTCAACAACCTCTTAACTGTGATAGCACTGCTGAACCAAATGTTACCAACCAAATCTTCCAGAGACCTAATGAGAAAAGATATGGGGGAAACCTCCCAGTATGAAAGAGGTCCAGAAAGCCATCAGGAGTCTGAAAAGCAACAAAGCCACTAGTCCTGATGATATCCCAGTAGAAATCCTTAAGGAAGGTGGACCAGCACTCCTGCATCACATACACACACTGTTCATGAAGATCTGGGAATAGAAACAACTGTCCTCAGAGCTCAGAGATGCTTCACTGACCATATTCGAGAACTGAGACAAGGCAGATTGTGACAATTATAGGGGCATCTCCCTCCTATCAACAACAGGCAGAGTCCTTGCATATCTCTTTGTCAACTGACTACTTCCGCGATCTAAGTACTCCCAGAATCACAGTGTGGTTTCCATCCATCTAGAGGTACCGCAGACATGATCTTCACAGAATTCCGATTTCCGAAAAAATGCCTTGTACTTGACTTTCATAGATTTGACAAATGCATTTAATACAGTAGACTGCAAAGCTCTCTGGCATATATATCATGACATGGCTGCCCTGACAACTGCATGATGACATGTCTCAATTGTGTATAGAATGGACAACAGGCTTTTCAATTTTAACCGATTCACGGGCAAGAACAAGGTCAGCACCACCACTATCAATATGGGGATGACAACATCATTGCAACACACTCTGAAGAAGACCTCCAACGTATCCTGAATGACTTTGCTATGGCATATAGAGCAATGGATCCTGTCTTGAATATAAAAGGTAAACAGGTCCTACATCAGCCATTGCCCAACCAGCCAGTTATCTACACCTTCATAAAAGTTGATGACATCACCCCTGAAAATGTAGACCACTTTCTCTACCTTGGCAGCATTCTCTTCTCAAAGGCAGACATTGATTTAGAGATCAACTACTGCTAGTGGAGCCTAAGCAAGATTAATGAAGAATCCTTGAAGACCACAACGTACAGATCCAAACAAGACTTTTGTTCTATAGAGCAGTCGTCTTTCCTACATTACTGCATGAAGATAAATCATGGAGCACCTACAGTAGGCACCTAAAAACTCTGGAACAATACCACCAAAGAGTTTTACGAAAGATTTTGGGGATCAGCTAGAAAAACAGACACACTAACACCAGCCAACTAGCATCTCCACCACAATAAAGTAATACCAACTCCAATGGATAGGTCATGTCATCATGTCATTCAGATGCCGAACTCACATCTCCCCAAACAGATCTTCTACTCCCAATTAAAGGAAATCAATTGAGCCCCTAGTGGGTAAAAGATAGCATCAAAATTAGCCTGAAGAAATGCAACATTATATTTAAAAACTGAGAAGACATTTCACTCAATATATACACCTGGAGGAAATTGGTTCAAGAAGGACCTGCATTACATGAGAGCGACCTCTGCTGTATCGCAGAGAAAAAGCAGCAGCTGTGAAAGGAGAGGTTGAACAACCAAACGATCCAACCACTAACCACAGCCACTACTTACTCATGCCCACACTGCACCAGATTATGTGGATCCCAGATTGACTTGTACAGCCCCGTGAAGACACATCAATAGACAACCCCTTGGGAGAACATCTTATTTGACTTGACTGATCACACGACAATAAGAGCAAGATGATAAGTAAATAAAGAATAAGGCTTTTTAAGATATCAAAAAGGCAACTTAAAAGTGGAAGTTTAAGTTCTGAGCATCACTGTTGATGATAACCAGATGACTGTAATTAAGGAGTGTTAAATATTGCATGGTGTAAATATTAACAACACAAGGACAGGTACAGGATTTTAGAATTTTTGAATGTCTATTCCTAAATGTACGTTGTCCAGACTGGATGAAATTTATTTACTTATTTATTTGTTTGTTTATTTAGCGATACAGAGATACTTCTGGCCCCACGAGCTGCCCAGAAACTCCACCTACTTAACCTAATGACAGGACTATATTGCAATAAACATTTAACCTACTAACCAGTGCATCTTTGGAATGTGGGGGGGGGGGGTGGGGGAGCCAGAGCACTGGAGGAAACCTACGTGTACAAACTCCTTACAGACAGTGTTGGAATTGAACTTCAAACACAGCGGCTCTAAGTATATCCCTGGTTAATAATGGAAACAATAATTGAATCTGTGGAAACTATACTTATTTTTTATCTTCACTGACTACATATGTACCTCCTGAAAACTGGAGAAGGTGAAAAGTTACATTGTTTCAAGGGATAAATGGGCAAAAAATACCAGGAAATTATAGCCTAATGCAAGTGGTGGACAAATTGGTGAAGAAGGCAAATGCAATGTTGGCATTCATTTCTAGAGGTAAGAGCAGGGATGTAATGTTGAGGCTCTATAAGGCACTCATGAGACCACACGGAGTATTGTGTGCGATTTTGGGCTTCTTATTTTAGAAAGGATATACTGACATTGGAGAAGGTTCAGAGAAGATTCACGAGAATGATTCCAGAAATGAAAGGGTTACTGTTTGAGGAACATTTGGCAGCTCTTGGACTGTATTCTCTGGAGTTCAGGAGAATGAGGGGGGATCTCATAGAAACATTCCGAATATTAAAAGGCCTGAACAGATTAGATATGGCAGTTATTTCCCATGGCAGGGGAGTCTAGGACAAGAGGTCACGACTTCAGGATTGAAGGACATCCATTTAGAACAGAGATGCGGAGAAATTACTTTAGTCAGAGGGTGGTAAATCTGTGGAATTTGCTGCCATGAGCGACAGTGGATGTCAAGTCACTGGGTGCATTGAAGGCAAAGATAGATAGGTTCTTGATTAGCCAGGGCATCAAAGTGTATGGGGAGAAGGCAGGGGAGTGGGGATGGCCGGAAGAACTGGATCAGCCTATAATTGAATAGCGGAGCAGGCTCGATGGGCTGAATGGCCTACTTCTGCTCTTATATCTTATGGTCTTATGGTCTAAGTTATCAGAGAAAGTTCTGACTGTCAGTATTAATCATCATTTATATTCCACTATGGTAGATATTGAACAACAATTCTAATCATTCCATGGCTCTTTGTGAAGTTAATTTCAGTTTTTAAAGAGTTCTTAATCTAGATTAAAAACTGTTTATCAATAAAAGAGATCATTGAGGTAACAAGTTGTATGAATCCCCAAGTAGTTCATTAATAATCTTCAATGGAAGATATCCTCCTTGCTTACTTCATGTTGATATATATAATTCCAAGCATGTACCAATCTTTAATAATCAGTCAACCCATTCATTTGTAGCACATTATTACAAAAAAGGGTAGGAGTAAAGCAGATACAAAATCCTGAAGCTATCTAGGTGTTAAGTTTGAATAAGGTGAGTCTATGGTGCAGGCACATTGCTTAAAAGTTTCCTTGCCAGTCACAAACCATTTTAGATATATTAATATTTATCATCATTGCAGGGTGAAGGTCCTACAACTCCCTATTCCAAGTGCTCTCTGGGAGCACATTCACCAGGTTGACAGCTAAAGGCATAAAAAGAAGGCTTATCAACACAGATACAGAATATACTTAAGACATGATGACATTTGCAAAATGCAACACATTTACATTCAAATAGATAACTTTGAACTAATGGATCCCAGAACTCTCCGTCTCCAACAATAAGTCTTCTTCAAGTCTTGGTTTCTTTCAAACCAAACAAAAACATTGATTGATTAACCAATAACTCTCCATAACAATTCTATAATATGTCAACCAGAACTTTCTTATAACAGGAATTCATAGCATTTAGGTTCACAACAGGTCCCTTAAGGTTGTCAAAGCCAGGAGAGGTAGGGAAGATAAGCTCCCACTATCTATTAAATGTTCCCAAAGGCATGTGCCTCAAATAGCCTCTTTTAACCAAGTTCAGTTCCTGGCCTTTGCATGTGGCTTAGCTACTAGGCATGGCAGAACCATTTCTACTGACAGGAGTAGGGGCAAAGGCGGGTTACCAGCTCCTTAAAATCAGTTGCTTCGGGCAGATGTGGTCAGTCGTGGTTGGCAATACATCTAGGAGAAGGAAAACTTACCTCAAACTTCTGCTGCCTTGCAGCTATACCCACTGATGAAGGTTTTGGGAATAACCCAGAGGAAAAGTCTTGAGCTGGAGTTTCTATGGCAGTCTTACATTGAGTTCAATGCTGACAGACAATCCCTGTGATGCTGCTGGTGCAGAACTGTATCAGTCTCTGCCCCTCCTTTGGATTAATCAGCTGCATGCAGAGGAGCTTGCTGCATGGGCAATAACCTGCTCTTCGTATCGTACTGCCTGGCTTATGTATCATGTAGATAGCTAGGATGCAACATCCATGGTCGACATCGACCATAGGAGGGCCTCAAGAAAGGTTCACAACCACAATTTTTGAACTTGAATAAAAATAAGTTTCCCACCTTATTACATAGAAAATAGAGTAACAAATAGATATTCTAAATCAAAGTTAAAGCTCCATTAACTATATTAACATTTAAAAAGAGATAAAGAAATTAATACCTTAGCCAGTGGCAATCGAATAGTAGAAGCTTCCACACTAATGCACACTTGAGTCTCTGAGACATTCAACTCCATAACTGTATTAGGAAGTATATTGTGTCACTGATTAGATTAATAACTGTTTGGTATCATAATTCCCTTACCTATCATAATTAAATTGCTTAGACAGTTCTTAAAATAGGAACAATATTAGTGATTAAGATTTTTAATGTTATCTCAGATTATTAACATACTGAAATAGAGTTATTGTAATCAAGGATATTTTTGGATATTCTGATATTCAGTAATTCAATTACAAAAATATTGCAACAATTTATAGATATTAAGAGCCAAAATTACAAAAAAAAATGACGAAAGGCATGTTGCATTTTAGACTTTGGGCAGGGAGTTCTGTTAACTTGTTACAGAGAGTGGTTGAACATTAGCTTTTATTGTTTTGTAAGCTAATTACCAGAACCATCTCCAAAGACATGCCTGAGAAATCAATTCTATATTTTGAGTGTGGGACCTGGAGCTCTGACAAGTGATTTGCATAATTGCTGATGAACTCTTAAAATCATGTGATGTTAGACAAAATGTGATGTCTTGAAGAAAAACACAATATCTGTGATATTGCTGTGATATTTTTACTCCAAAGTGTAATATGTTCTGGGTATCTGATTGACAAATAAAAGTGAGAAGATATGGATGCCTTATAAAATTACACACTGTAAAAGTTCACCTATCATATGAAGATCTGCAGTAGAAGAGCAGTTCTTCATAGTGACAACAACAAATAATGGCATTGCTTATTGGTTAAAAATTTATCTGTAAATAGAAAGTGGTTTCACTTGAGGTTTTTTTTAATGTTGAACGTCATTTCTAGCAGCCATGTAAGGACCACAAAATATCTCCCATGCAGTGAGGTAACTGTGATGTAACAACTTCAGTGTAAGTGAGGAATTTGTCAATTTTATCCTGAATGCAATGACTGGACAGAATCCCACACATTTATCATTTCAATAATAGTTTCCAAGTTCCTTAAAGTATAGAAGCAACAGATCTTATAAACATAGTGCAAGCTGACCCTTTTTTGAACTACTTTGATTGGTGATGTTTTGTCACAGCAAGTAACAACTACCGGTAGTTCAATTACATTTTCTGGAGAAAACTGCAGGATCTTGCCTAATCTGCCACAGCAGTAAAAGTCATTTTAAAATCCCTGTTATCTTTTATAGTTTCAGCTATGGCTATATTGGTAGTGCACTCAACTATAGTGAGCCGAATGTAACATTAATGACCAAATATCCAGATTGTATATATTACCATAAAAAGAATAATTTATATCAGTGCTGGTTTTATTGGGAAGTCCAGTGATGCACCATTCTCAAAATTTTGAACACCATCAGCTATCAAGCGAATGCAAACCTTGCAAGTAAAAAAGATGTATTCCTTGTTACCGTGAATAATAATTTCAGTAAAAATTAAAAAAGCAACTATAGAACACTTAAATTATACCACAAACATGGTTATAATATAAAAAATATACTAATATACCTTTAACTGTTGAAATCCAGCAATCTATTTTCAGACTGTAAATTCTCATAATTTAAAAGAAATATGAATGAGGATTTATTTTAGAATTGTTCATTAAGAGATAAATATTGGTCAAGACACTTGTTTCAATAAGATAGTGAGACTGACTTGCAATGTCTTCATTTAAAACCACTGGCTGTGCAGTCTTCACTCTGTGCTGTCTCGTCAGCTTGGGTTTTTACTTTCAAGACATCAGAGTGGAACTTAGTTTCACAACATTTAGATCAGAGGTGACTCTGGCAAAACCCTTACTGAAACTACAAAGAAGGATGGGGATTTTAAAAGAAATCACTTTCACAGATTAGATATGTTCTGCATTATTTTTTTCAGAAAATGCATTGAGCTTATTTTACACTATTCAGACAGTCAGGCACTAACAACCCAGGAAGTGGTCTAGGTTGTTTAAGCAAAGCATGTAATGAATAATGAGAGGGCACTCAATGAAAGTTCTGTTCTGCAAATTCTTACTTCTTATACAGTGCTTCAGGATTTAACAATAACCTGTTTTCACTCCAAGTCAGGAAACTGATTCTTTAGATTCTGCATCAGATAAGGCAGGAGAGGAATGATGCAGAAAGTGCAGATGTAACAGACAGACAGACATACTTTATTGATCCTGAGGGAAATTGGGTTTCATTACAGTTGCACCAACCAAGAATAGTGTAGAAATATAGCAATATAAAACCATAAATAATAATAAGTAAATTATTCCAAGTGGAATTAAGTCCAGGACCAGCCTATTGGCTCAGGGAGTCTGACACACCGAGGGAGGAGTTGTAAAGTTTAACGGCCACAGGCAGGAATGACTTCCTATGACGCTCAGTGTTGTATCTTGGTGGAATGAGTCTCTGGCTGAACGTACTCCTGTGCCTAAGCAGTTAGGGTTGTTACGAATGTGCCACAACTCTGAGGGGCCGAAGGGTACAAAGTCACCCCCTCCTTTTCGAGAATCGCAAGATCACTATTAATTCGGGTCTGGGACCCAGGAAATGAGAAGAGAATCCACAAGGTTTGGAATGTGTCCTGGCCTCCGCAAAACAAAAACCCCTGATAATGGCTATTGTCTCTTGGAGATGGAATTGTGTATTGAGTACTGTACTATTCATTGAAGCCCTCAGGAGACGACCAGAGTGGGCTGGTTGAGGGATTGCATCATCCCAACCTGATTGACATCTGAGACCCCGTGAGTAAGGATAAAAGAGGGTCTGGGGAACAACCCCTTCAGACACACCAGGAGAAACGCTAGAAATCCCGTGACAGCGTTTAATAGCGACAGCCGGTGGGGGGGCTCATGTGCGTTCTTTCCCGTTGCCTGGGATTGGCGGCCTCACCACGGAAGGATGGCTTTAGCTAAAGGAGAGGCCACAAGTGAACGGCCACACCAACGGGACTCCCGAAGGATCGAAATCATAAAGGTTGGAAAACCCGTAGCGGTACCTGTTCCCATTCTATTCCTATTTCTCTCTCTCTCCAACAAAGTGCAACACAGTGACAACCAAAAGGCTGCAGCCTGAATGAACTGAGTGACTTTTTATATTTCCATCGGACAATACATTATCCCCTAGACAACGATAGAGCTATTTCTTATTGATTATTATTATACCCGCACTTTTAGATTTAGTATTGATGACGTATATTATCTGTATGTTTGCATTGATATTGTTTTTGTGTATTTTTACTAATAAATACTGTTAAAAATAGTACCATCAGACTTCAATGGACCTCTCTATCTTTGCTGGTAAGTGACCCAGTTACGGGGTTCATAACAAAGTGGGGATCTCATCTCGGGATTTGATACCAAATTGGAGGGCCACTGAATTGGGCTTTTAAGTCCAAACTTGGATCTGGTTGCGCGGGTAGCCAGACAGGAAACCAGCAAAGATGGACGTGGATGAATTTATAGAAAACCCGACTCTGGAAGTGCTAGAGGCTGCCACAAAGTCGGAATTGATAAATATTGCGAAAGGACTAAACCTCGCAGAGGTGAGGTTGTCAATGAAAAAGCGGGAAGTGCGGAGGGCCATAACTCAGTATTATATTGTGAAGAATGTGTTTTCTGTTGAGGTATTGGAAAATATCCCTGAAAAGGTACCAGCCGGTGGGACGACTCAGTTAGAGTTGGAGAAATTGAGGCTGGATGTGGAACAGAGGAAGAGGGAGCATGAGCTCCAGCTAAAGGAGTTAGAGGTGAAAAGGGAGCAGGAAAGAGCTGAGAAACAAAAGGAGCATGAAATTTCTCAGCTGGAAGCAGCTGAGAAAGAGAAGGAAAGAGTTGAAAAGGAGAGGGAGGCGGAGAAACAGAGGCAACATGACTTGGACATGGAGAAGTTAAGGCAAGAGCGAAGAGCTCAAGGGTCAGACCGAGAGGAGCGGTTTAATGTTAGTCGGGAGTTGAGGGTAGTACCTCCGTTTGAGGAGACGGATGTTGATAGTTATTTCTTGCATTTTGAAAAGGTGGCAGTGAGTCAGAAGTGGCCCAAAGATCAGTGGGTGGCGTTGTTACAAAGTGTGTTAAAAGGGAAGGCACAATGGGCATATGCGGCATTGTCCATGGAGGAGGAAGAGTCGGAGAATTATGAGAAAGTAAAGGAGGCCATTCTTCGGACCTACGAATTGGTACCTGAAGCCTATAGACAAAAGTTCAGAAATCTAAAGAAAGGGTGGAATCAGACGTATACCGAGTTTGCCTATGAGAAGGGTGTGCTCTTGGATCGTTGGTGTGCAGCAGAAATCATGGAAGAAGATTTTTGGTGTCTCAGGGAGTTAATTCTGATTGAGGAATTTAAAGGTTGTGTTTCGGATGATATCTGGATGTATTTGAATGAGAAGCCGAATAAGTCCATCTCCGAATTTGCTAGGTTCGCAGATGAATATGCCCTAACCCACAAGACAAAGTTTTCCTCAAATAAAAGTTACCAGAGAGACCGTGGGAATGGTAGAGAAAGCCCACCGGCTGAGGCAGAGATCCCGCCGGGAGCTAGTGGTAAGTGACCCAGTTACGGGGTTCGTAACAGGGTATTGTGGATTCTGTTCATATAAGGCTATAGTTGCTCCTGTTGTGAAGACTCAAAAGATTCTCAATGCTTCTTCTCTATTTTGAATAGTAATAGGCCAGAACTCCTTTTCAATGAGCCTTTGAAAACATCCTTGAAACATTT
Organism: Hemitrygon akajei; assembly: GCF_048418815.1. Classification (NCBI taxonomy): domain Eukaryota; kingdom Metazoa; phylum Chordata; class Chondrichthyes; order Myliobatiformes; family Dasyatidae; genus Hemitrygon; species Hemitrygon akajei. The sequence goes on along the minus strand of NC_133124.1, from coordinate 134,248,477 downwards.
TATTTCTTGCGTTCATGGAGTGTGGAGTTCTAGTTGGATATGCAGGTCCTGTGACCCACTCTTTGTGGTGGCTTCCGTATGGCCACAACCTCAATATAAGGACATTGAAATTGGTTCTCAATGGACTCGTAGAAATTTCGTGAAGACCACACTGGATGATATTTTCTGGTGCTTCAAGGCTCTTATTGTAGACTGCATAAGGGAGAACAAGGATCAATGTTCCTCAGTACACCAATAGCTTTGTGCTGGGCTTGAAATGTTGGGTATGCTAGGGGACCAGCAGCTATGATGAATTTCATTAATAATGTTTTCCTTCACTGAAACTTGCCTCCTAAGATATGGAAAATAATCTATGTTTACCAGAACCTGGCCTTGGATCCTAACGGTTAGTGGAGGTGTGTGACAAATCAGATTACAGAAAATCTTGGGAACCAAAGGACTGGGTCAGAAAGTGGAGAGATTGAGAGGAAGGTAAGTGTCATGAACACTAGATCTATAAGGAAGGACCGTCAGGAGCAAGGTAATATACATGATGGGGTGAAAGGGACGAGTGTGTTTATGTTAATGCAAGATGTATTAAGAGTAAGTGAAATGAACTTAGAGCATGGATCAATCCATGGAACTATGACGTAGTGACTATTACAGAGACTTGACTAAGAGAGGGACAAGATTGGCTGCATAATGTTCCAGGGTTTCAATCATCAGATGAGATAGAGAGGGAGGTAAAAGAGGTGAAAGAATTACACTACTAATCAGGGACCATATCACAGCTGTACTCAGAAGGGACATAACGGAGGCCTCTTCCACTGACTTGATATAGATAGAACTCAAAAACAAGAAAGCTGCAATCAGTCTGCTCAGGTTATAAGTCAGACTCCCTTCCCCCAATAGACACTGGGATATTAATGGACAGATTAAGGAAAGATGCAAAAATAACGGTTGTGTGGTGGGTAACTTCAACTTCCCCAATACAGACAGGGATTTCCTTAGTACAAAAAGGTTAGATGGGGTAAATTTATTAGGTGCATACAGCAGAGCCTCTTAAATATTGTCTAACTAGAGGAGAGATCACACTGGACTCTGTATTGGGAAATAGGCCAAGCTAGGTGATTGACTTTTCAGTTGAGAATCACTTAGGAAACTATGATCATATCTCCTTGCGCTTTAGAATAAGTACAAGGATAAAAATGGTAAAGTACTAAATTTGGACAGAGGGAAAATTACTGGAGTATTAGGCAGAAGTTACAGAGAGTTAATTAGGTATAGAAGTTTTGGGCAAGTCCATATCTGATATTTGGAAGGTGTTTGAAGACCAACTACAGAGTATAGGACTGATATGTTCTAGTCTGAAGGTAGGTTGAGAATAGCAAGATATGGGAATCTTGGATGACAAGGGAGGACTGACAAACTTATCAGTTGTTCAATATACTCTGAGACTTTAGTGCATCATCTCTCTTAATAATATTGGAAAAATAAAATATATCAGCTAATGTGCATTTTTCTTCATGGTCAATGAAACAGCCATACAACTTATGCTAGATTTTCAAGACTCAAGATTCTAAATTGTTTAATGTTATTTTGACTACACAAGTGTAAAGAAGAATTAAATAATTGTTACTCCAGATCTGGTGCAGCACAAAAAATACAATAATAATGAATACAAATATGTAAGATAAAGTGATGCAAAGCACAGGAGTATATGTACATAAGGTGACTGATAGGAAGTGATGGTTGTGGTGGTTGGGGGTGTGAAGGGGAGTATTGATCAGTCTTACTGCTTGGGGAAAGTAACTGCTTGTGGATGCTATGTAGCCTCCTCCCTGATGGGAGTGGGACAAACAGTCCATGAGAAGAGTGGGTGGGATCCTTCATGACATTACTAGTCCTTTTCAGGCACCTTTCTGTATGTATTTTCTTGACAGCGAGTAGGCTCGTGCCAGTGATACATTGGGTAGTTCTGACTACCCACTCTAGGACCTTCCTGTCCAATGCAGTGCAGTTTCTGTATGATGCAGCTTGTTAGGATGCTCTCTACTGTGCATCTGTAAATATAGATTTGCACAGTTCAGCTCTCTATAGCCTCCTCAGAAAGTAGAGGTAGTAGTTAGTTTTTCATATTGTGTACAACATATTCCGGGACCATGAGAGGTCGTGGAAGGTGATGGAAACTGCTTGCAGTTTCCACTGTTGTGCCACCAAAATGAAGTGGGGTGTGAGAGGTGTGAGTTCTCCTAAAGCCAATAACCTTTATCTTGTTGATATTGAGGAAGAGGTTATTTGCCTGGCACCAGGCCTCGAGCTCTTCCACTTGCTCTCTGTAGGTTGTCTCATCATTGTTGGTGATGAGCCTCACCACAGTTGTGTCCTTGGCGAACTTGACAGTGTGTGCAGCTATGCAGTCATGTGTAAGCAATGAGCTCAGCACATAGCCCTAGGGGCCACCTGTGATGAGGATGATGGGAAGGAGGAGTGATTGTGGATCCTGACTTTCTGAGGTCTGTTAGTTAGGAAATCCAACACCCAGTTCACAGTGGTGCACTTAGACAAAGGAGTGGGGTGGGGGGGGGGGGGGTCACCTGTGTTGCAGATGACAGGGCGGGAGGACAACTGGTGCATCCTGACTATCTGAGGTCTGTTGGTTAGAATATTGCTGCGGAGTATTTAGAGGAGAAAATCTACCTTATTCCAGGTTTCCTGTTATGTTATGATCTACAGAAAAGACACAAAACCTTTTTAATGAAGTTATAGAAATGGTTAATGAGGGAAATGTTGTTGATTTCGGATAAGTGGATTTCCAAAAGCCATATGTTAAAGTAGCATATAATATAACAATCATGAAGATTGAAGCCTATCCTATTGAAGGAATAAAAAAGATGGCAGCAGCATGGATAGAAAATTGAGAGTAGTATGGACCTGGGTAAACAGAGCACAATTTCCAAACTTATGGATGACTCAAAATTTGGTGCTGTAAACACAAGACAATAATAATAGACTCCAAGGAGGCATAAAGTGGTTGGTGGATTGGGCATAGGTGGCAGATGAAGAGCAATGCAAAATGTTACATTTTAGTAGGAAGAATAAGAAATTCACTGCAAAACAGGTGATATAATTTTAAAAGGTAAATAAGAATAGAATTAATCATTGATGAAGGTAGAGCAGTGGATGTAATGTATTTGGATTCCAGTAAGGCATTTGACAAGGTTCTCCATGCAAGACTCCTTCAGAAAGTAAGGAGGCATGGGATCCAAGGAGACCTTGCTTTGTGGATCCAGAATTGGCTTGCCCAGAGAAGGCAAAGGGTAGTTGAAGATGGTTCGTATTCTGCATGGAGGTTGGTGACCAGTGGTGTGCCTCAGGAATCTGTTCTGGGACCCCTCCTCTTTGTGATTTTTATAAGTAACCTGGTTGAAGAAGTAGAAAGGTGGGTTAGTAAGCTTGCTGATGACACAAAGGCTGGGAGTGTTGTGGATAAACTGGAGGGTTGTCAGAGGTTAGAGCAGGACATCAATAAGATGCAGAACTGGGCTGAGAAGTGACAGATAAGTGTGAAAGTTGGTATGTCAAATTTGGCAGTGTGGAGGATCTGAGACATCTTGGAGTCCATGTCCATAGGACACTTAAAGCTGCTGCGCAGGTTAAAAGTGTTGTTAAGAAGATGTATGGTGTGTTGGCCTTTGTCAACCGTAAGATTGAGTTCAAGAGCCGTGAGGTAATGTTACAGCTATACAAGACCTTAGTTAGACTCCACTTGGAGTACCGTGTTCCATTCTAGTCACCTCAGTACAGAAAGGATGTGGATACAAGAGAGAGTGCAGAAGAAATTTACAAGGATATTGCCTGGATCAGAAGGCATACCTTATGAGAATAGGTTAAGTGAACTTGGCCTTTTCTCCTTGGAGCAATGGAGAATAAGAGGTGGACCTGCTAGAGGTGTATAAGATGATGAGGGGCATTGATCATGTGGACAGCCAAGGGCTGAAATTACTAACATGAGGGGCATAGTTTTAATGTGCTCGGAAATAGGTATTGAGGGGATGTCAGGGGCAAGTTTTTCCAGAGAATGGTGAGTGCATGGAATGCACAGCCAGCAATGGTGGTGGAAGCGAATAGGGTCTTTTAAGAGACTCTTAAATAGGTATATAGAGCTTAGAAAATTAGAGAGTTATGTGCTATGGAAATTCTAGGCAGTTTCTGGAGTAGTTACATGGTTGGTACAACATTGTGGGTCGAGGGGCCTGTAATGTGCTGCAGATTTCTATGTTCCAGAAAGGTCTGAGAAAATATGTGCAGAGTTAATTGAAAGAGACTTGAGAAATGGGTAAGAAAAAAAAGTAGAATCCTAGGTTTTATAAACAGAGGCAGAATATACCTTCATAAAAATATAGGTTTGCCCACATCTGAGATGGTGGGTCCAGTTCTGCATGCCACTTTTGGAAATATATAAATACTTTCAAAACATTACAGAAAATATAACATAAATTATTCCTGTTGCTTATGTTGATTAGTTGGAGAAGCTGGGGTTGTTCTTGAAACAAGAGCAGATTAAAAGAAAGTCTGATAGAGTTTTTAAAAATCATGAAGTATAATAGAGAAAGCAAATGCTACCCTTGGTAGAAAGATGAATTAAGGAAAATAGAAATAAAAGCAACTGGCAAAAAAATAAGGAATTGAGAAAAAACAAAGTGTATTGCCAGAGATAATAGTAGAGGCAGTTACAATCACAGTATTTTCAAGAAAGCTGGATGATTTCTTTAATTATTTTTAGGTATCTGAGCAATGATGGCAAGGTCTGAATTTGTTAACCATCCCTAAATGCTCGTTTGAAAGTGAAATGCCTTCTTAAACTGCTGCAGTCTTTCAGAAACTGTTGGATATGGACTACCACAATTTAGACAGTGAAGTTGATAAAATGGCAATGCATTTCAGATTCAGAAAGAGTCTGCTTTGGGGGAGAACCTGAACACGGTGGTGCTCTATCAGCTTGTCCTTTATAGTGGTAGATGTTGTGGATTTGGGAGGTGTTGCTGAAATAGGATAAGTGAGTAACGTCAGTATATTTTTCAGCTTTGATATCAGTGGTGGAAGCAACAAAAGCATAGGGTGGGGGATATCATATCAATCAAGAGGGACTGCCTTGTGTCCGGATTCTTGAGATTTTGGAGCTGCACTCAGCGAGACAAGTCTTGATATTCCAACTTATTCTGGCTTATGTGTTGTAGATGGCGGGTGGTGTTAGGAGTGTCAGGAGGTTCGTCATTTGCTACAGTATGCCCTGCTACAGACTCTCACTTTCAGCCATAGCATTTATGTGGATACTCCAGTTGAGTTTCTGATCAATGGCGAGCCAGAACATAGATGATGGGGGATTGGGAGTGGTATATATCATGGGTAAGTAATTACTCATCTTTAAGATGATCATTGCCTGGCATTTCTATGGCACAAGTATCAGCTGTTGACAAATGTTGTCTCGGTTTTGTTAAATACAGGCCTGGGCTCCTTCATTTGGTGAGAGAACCAAACATTGTGTAAACATCCCTGCATCTGACCGAAGGAAGATCTTTAATTAAACGGTTGAAAATGGTTAGATCTACAACACTACTCTGACAAATTCCTTAGTCGGATCTTCAAGTTGGGATGATTGACCTTCAAAAACCACATGTATGCAGTCCAAAGTGGCTGGAATCCACTGAAACAAAAAAAGGACACACAGAGATGGCTGTGGAATGGAACTAGTTGGTTAGCTTTTCATTTAAACTTGGATGGACTTGATGGGGTGAATCTCAAAAAATTATGCAAGAAATAGCTAAACTCTGACTATATGCTGCTTTACATGTAACAGCAACTGTCTAGGATTTCAGCCTGAAGCCTATATTAATGATAATATCATCAAGATATTCTGGTTTAGCAGAATGCTCTTCCCAGGATTCTTCAATTTCTGCTTTATAGATATCTCTCACAGTCTCCCAACAGTGCCATTCCTATACAAATAACAAATATATCAAAAATTTATGTGAAAGCAACTCACCAACTGCATTCTGTTTTCCTTCATTCCTCAAAAAGTCCTTCCCTTAAGCAAAATTAATGTAACTGAGCAACGCATACAATAGCAATGTTTTATTAATAGCAATCATAATGTTCTATTAACTGTAACCAATACCATCAGTTAGGCAATGCAAATTAGTTTAAATTCTAAGTATGGGACCCCAATATCAAATATGTGTCAATCAAAATCACTAGTAAAATAAACAAATATTATTTTGCCTATAATATATTCTCTGCCTAAACCCTGCGAGTAATAATGGAACAAACAGCATGATACAACATTCTGTTGCAACTAACATTCATGTCACACCAAACACTAATGTTTAGTCACCCTACGTAAAGGGTACTCTCTGCAACACGCTGTGCTTTAATTACAGCTTTTTATTAAACTGATTTATATAAAGGGCTTGATTTTTTATTTTACTGTAAATAAATAGAAAAATCTACTTAATACATACTCAGTGGCCACATTATTAGATACAGGAATACAACCCAGTGTGGTCTTTCGCCACTGTGGAACATCGACTTTAAGGTTCAATATATTATGCATTCAGAGATGCTCTTCTGCACACCACTGTTGTAGCACGTGGGAATTTGAGTTACTGTCACCTTCCTGTCAACTTGAACCAGTGTGGCCATTCTTCTCTGACCCCTCTCATTAATGAGGTGTTTTTGCCCATAGAACTGCCACTTACTGCATGCATTTTGTTTTTAGCACTATTCCCTGTAAATTCTAGAGGACTGTTGTGCATCAAAATCCCAGGAGATTAGCAGTTTCTGAGATACTCAAACCACCTCATTTGGTATCAACAATCATTTTATGGTCAAAGTCACATAGGTCACATTTCTTCCCCATTGGTCTCAACAACAACTGAACCTCTTGACCATGTCTGCATGTTTCTATGCATCAAGTTTCTGCCACACGATTGGCTGATTAGATACTTGCATTAACAAGCAGGAGTACACATATACCTAATAAAGTGACCACTGAGTGTAAGTGAGTCAGACTATTGGTTATATTTTTCTAATTAAATATATTGCTTGGAAACATTGCCTTTTTCTAACCAGATCAAATTAATCAAACAACATGTCCTGGTAATTACCATGAATCAGTAAGTGTCCTGCTTTGTTCCAGCTGGGAGCAAGCCTCGCCACCAAAGTAAAGGACAAGCATATCTGCAGGACTGCAGGAATCACTCTTTGTGGTATATCTGCCTGTCATTATTGAAAAACAGTATTAAATATTTCACACAGACACAGTATCAGGCATTATGCCTCTCATGCATACTCCATTCTTCATTAACAAAGCTGATTTTTTACATCAGTCGCATTTTTCTTAGTATGTTTAAAACCCAAAAATCCTATTAAACTTGCCATCAAAGGTGCCACATGAAACTCAAAATGTAACACAAAATTCTGAACACCTCAATATACTGTAGATGATATTGGCAGAGCTTATCGAACTGAATTCATTTGTGATAACACGTTAGTTCTTTTTACCTCGTCATTTTCCGTGAATGCCCCAATTGAAAATGTGGAAATTGCTACTATTTTGGTAACAAGCTATTAACAAAATCATCATATACAGTTTAGAAAGTATCCTTATGTGCTTCACAAATAGGTACATGGAAAACAGATAAGTCAAGAAATAGTGAGAGTTTAGTTTTGAATGATCAAAATCTAAAACATGTATTTTGTGGCTTAATATGTTTTTCATGTTTGGGAACCTATACTTCTTTTTTTAAAGGGAAAAAGACTGCTTGGCAAAGCAAAGCACCTTTAGGGTGGAAAAATTTAAGACAATAAGACTGGTAACTGGTTATGCCTCCAGTATTACGACACAGCATTATAGCTGGGAAACATAATTTTCAAAAGGTTGGAGAGCACAGGATGTGGTGTCACAAAAGAACTCTCTAATCAAATTCTTTGTGGAGTCTTGATGATTAAATGCTTTGGTCACTGAGGATTTCATAAACCTTTTAAATTATATTTCAAAGTACTATCTGGTTCCATATACTATCATGATAATTATTTTCTTGCATGCATTTGCATGGAAAAAATAAATACAATTTTATGAAAAGCTGGACATGAACACACAAAAACTGACAAACAGCTAACTTGCAAGACAAACTGTGCACATAATACTGAGAACATACATTGTGAAGAGTCCTAGAAAGTGAGTCTGTAGGTCATAGAATTAGTTCAGAGTAGAGATAAATTAAGTCACCAGTTTGGGAATCTGATGGTTGAGGGGTAATGTGTTCCTGAACCTGGAGGTGTGGGACCTAAAGCTTTTGTACCTCTTGACCAATGGTAGTAGCGAAGAGAGCATGGCCTGGATCGTGGGAGCATTTGATGATAGATAAGAATCATGATCAAATTTAATATTACTGGCATATGTTGTGAAATCTGTTGCTTTGTGGCAGCAGTACAGTGAAATATGTAATAAAAAAACCCAATAAATTATAATAAGAAATCTGATGGTGGAGGGGAAGAATCTGTTCCTAAAATGCTGAGTGTATGTCTTCACACTCCAACATTTCCTGGGTGATGGTGATACCCCATTCTCTCACAAAAAAAAGTCCACTTAAAGTATGTTCCTTAATGATGGATGTTGCCTTTTTGAAGCATCACCTTTTGAAGATGTCCTTGATACTGGGGAGGCTAGTGCCCATGATGGAGCAAGCTGAGTTTGCAACTTTCTGCAGCATTTTCCAATCCTGTGCAGTGGCCCTTCCAGGCCTGATGGTGATACACCCAATTAGAATGCTCTCCACGGTACATCTAAAGAAATTTGCTAAAGTCTTTGGTGACATACCAAATCTCCTCAAAATCTTAATGAAATATAGTCACTGTTGTGCTTTCTTTGTAATTGCATCAATATGTTGAGCCCTGGATAGATCTTTAGAAAATGCTCACCCTTTCCATTGCTAATCCCTCGATGAGGACTGGTGTGCGGTTCCTCAACTGCCCCTTCCTGGAATCCACTATCAATTTGTTGGTCTTATTGATGCTGAGTGCAAGGTTGTTGTTGCACCACCACTCAATCAGCTGATCTATCTCCTCATCATCATCTGCAATTCTGCCATCAGTAGTTGTGTCATCAGTAAATTTATAGATGGTGTTTGAGCTGTGCCTACACACACAGTTGTGGGTGTAGGGAGAATACAGCAATGAGCTAAGCACACATCCTTGAGGTGCACCAGTACTGATTGTCAGCAAGGAGATGTTATTTCTGATCTGCACTGATTGTGGTCTCCCAAAGAGCAAGTCAAAGATGCCGTTTTCTTGCAGCAGTATTCTATGTAAATGTACTCAATGGTGGGGAAGGTTTTTCCTGTGCTGCAATGGGTTATAATCACCACTTTCTGTGGACTTTTCAATTCCTGGGCATTGATGTTTCCATAGCAGGGCATGATGCAAATAGGTCAGCTACTTTCCATTACACATCTATAGAAGACTGTCAAAGATTTTTGGTGACATACCAAATTTACACAAACTTCTAAGGAAGTAAAGGCACTGTTGTAGCCTTGTGATGACACTTACTGTATGTGCTCTTCCAAGGAAAAATCATCTAATGTGTTATTATCAAGGAATTTAAAGCTCCTGACCCTCTCCATCTCCATTTCTCTGATGAAGACTGGCTCATGGATCTGCAAGTCGGATAATCAACACTCTGGTTTTACTGATGTTGAGTGAAATAATTTCTTAAACTGATACAAATCCTTTACTTTTGTGATTTTGATCAGGTAACAGAGGCCAATTATCCACTTACTACTTACAAAGATGACTTGCTTCAACTCTACCCAATTATCAACCTTATCCCATAACTGAGCTTGAAATAGTGCTTCTTTCAGTAGTTTGGTGTCAGGTATGCAAACGTGATGGCCAATTCTAGGAAGCCATTTGAGTGTATCAAAATTCACAATGAAGTGAAATGCTGCCTGGGAGAGAAAGTTAGTTTGACAAAATCCTATTCATGGACCATTTTTGCAATTCAGAATCCACCTCTCAGTGATGGAAGATTGACTGTTCACTGCTGTCTTCAATGTGCCAATACAGTCTTTGGTCAAGTGGGGAAAAGGATATTTGAACTTTAAGCTCTTAACACAAAATTCAGTCTATCAGACATCAGTGAATCCTGTCTTTTAAAGTCTCCTGAGATGTGGACCACCTATTGCACTTAAAGACATTACTAATGTCACTTCTGCAATATCCTCCAAATTCAGTGGAACAATAAGCAAACCAATGTCAAGCCAGTTATAGCACTCTGATCCCCAGGTGAACTCAACACAGATTGCATCCTTAAAATGGATTATACCCATGATTTTTTAGTTCATTGAGCTCAGCCATTGACACAAAAGTAGCCTTGGAAAAGTTCTGAAGTTGAGGTTATTGTTGTATGCACAAGTACATGTGTGCACAGGTACAGTGAAAAACTAACTTGCAGCAGCATCATCAACATATGCCATATAAGCAGCATTCATTTAAAAAAACAAATTAAACATGAATAAGACACAATCTTTACAAGAAAGAACAAAGTTAGAACAAAACAATTGAGTGCAAAATAATCAAAGTAGTTATGGTGTTACTAAGGCAACACGAGTGAATCTGCAGATGCTGGAAATAAATAAAAACACAAAATGCTGGCAGAACTCAGCAGGCCAGACAGCATCTATGGGAGGAGGTAGTGACGACGTCGGGTCGAAACATCGTCACTAGCTCCTCCCATAGATGCTGTCTGGCCTGCTGAGTTCTGCCAGCATTTTGTGTTTTTATGGTGTTACTAAGCTCTAGTGATTAAGGTTGCACTGACTGGTTCAAGAACTAAATGGTTGAAGGGAAGTAGCTGTTCCTGTAGTGTGGGTCTCCAGGCTTCTGAACATCCTGCCCAATGTCAGGAGCAAGATGGGCAGGGTCCAGAAGGAGTGCCTGAAACATATTGGGTGGAGTTCACTTCTCTCTGCAGCTTCTCAAGTTCTTGCACATTTGAAATAAGACCATAGCACACAAGAACTAAATTAGAATATTCAGCCCAATATGTTTGTTCCACTATTTTATCATGGCTGATTTATTTTCCCTCTCCATCCCATTCTCCTGTCTTCTCCCCATAATGTTTGATGTCCTTACTAATCAAGAACCTAAAAGTCTCTGCTTTAAATATACCCAGTGACTTGGCCTCCAAAGCCGTCTGTCACAATGAATTTCACAGATTCAACACCCTCTGGCTAAAAATATTCATCATCTCTGTTCTAATGGGAATTCCTTCAATTCTGTGACTGTGCCCTCTGGTCCTAGACTCTCCCACTACTAGAAACATTCTATCCACGTATATCCTATCCAGGCCTTTCAATATTCAGTAGGTTTCAACGAGATCCGTCCCTCCCCTCTTTCTTCTAAACTCCAGTGTCTACGGGCCCAGAGCCATCAAGCGTTCCTCATACATTAACCCTTTCATTCCCAGATTTATTCTTGTAAACTTCCATTGGACCCTCTGTAATGCCAGCACAACTTTTCTTAGATATATGGTCCAAAACTACTCACAATACTCCAAATATGATCTTACCAATGTCTTATAAAGCCTTACCATTACAGTACATCCTTGCTTTTATATTGCAATCCTCTCAGAATGAATGCTAACATTGCACTTGCCTTCTTTACTATCAATTTGACGTTAACCTTGGGGAATTCTACACTAGGATTCCCAAGTCCCTTACGATTACAATATTCCATCTTCTCTTAGATGATGAATTAACACTCCCCCATGAATAAGAATAATTGGAAGTAGTACTTAAGCTAGCAGAAACACCAAGTGTGGTTTGGCGTCACCATCATTCTCAAAGTTGCTCAGGTCCTGAAGTTCAGAGATACCAGATTCAGTCTGCAGCAGGTCATGACCATACACATTTGGAGGGATAAGACTACTTGTATCAATCTACCAATGATACATCCATCCAGGCAATCACCACACAGTTCTTGTGAGTCGAAGTTCTGTCTTACAATCTATAATTGTGCTGTATTGCATAAACAGAATAGATCTGGCAATTCAAACCCGTCAATGCTTACATTTGTTCATTACACCTATTTTATTTAACTGCAGCATTTTGAAGACCTTTTATTTTGCATTGAGATTTACAAAACATGATCCCTATGATTACAGTAGAATATTAGAACTTCAATATACGATTCAATTCCTAAATTCCATGATAAAGAGCTTCACACATGAAAAACGGAAAGAGCAATGGACTGGGACCAATCATACAAAGCAAGCATTAACAAAACAGCAGCAGCCAACACAAGAACAAAAGTACTGTATTATGTAGCATCTTTCATAGCTTTGAAATGCCCCTTTAGACTTTACTTTTGAAGCTGAGCTTTTAAAGTCCTTATCTTGAATAAAGAACTCATGAAGTGCAATGACCAGATAATTGATTTTTGATGACAGTGACTGAAAAATAAATTCCAAATAAACATCCAGGTTAACTCCTGGATCAAGTATGGGCCCGAACATTACTCTTCTTTGAAACATGCTCATAGATTTTATACCCACTGATCATGTAGATCAGGGGTTCCCAACCTTTTCCATGCATGCACTCCCACCATTAACTGAGAGGTCTGTGGAACACAGGTTGAGAACCCCTGAATGGTTGGTTGTTTACTACTTTTTCAAATTTGGCATCTCCAACAGCACAAAATTCCTCAGTGCTCTGCCTTTGTTAGAATTATGTTTGTGTTTCTGCGTTGTCAATTCTCAACCTTTTTAACTCAAAGAATGCTGTTAATTGAATATAAAAGTCCAACTATTGATTGATAATGAGGACTTAAAATGTTGGCATACAAGAGTTAGAGTCTTAGTGCCATGGAGAGATATAACATGGGAACAGACCCCCTCAGCTCACTGCACTGATTATCAGCCACCTACCCACACCAATCCTACATTAACCCCTTTTTTAAATTGTCTCCACATTCTCAACTCTCCCTAGATTCTACCACTAACCTGCATTCCAGGGACAATATATAGTAGCTGGAAACTGGAATACAGTGGACACACACACAGCCACAGGGAGAATGTGCAGCTCAACACAGGCTCAACTCTGACCTTGGAGTGCTGTCTAAGTCTCTGGATTCGCAAGACATCAAATCTGATAGGCGCACCACAGTGTGGCCTTATTTGTAAGTTTCCTTTTTATACAATTATAGCTTTCAAAAAAGGACAAAAGTTGTTGCTAAATTATAGCATTCAGTTCCCTTTTCCTTCACTGTATCAAACCTAAAGTGACAGTGAGCACTGGCATACAGCACTTGAATTGAGTGATTTGTTTCCGTGTAGTATCCTGAGTAAACCTAATATAGCTGGAATATTTACCAGGATATTGCTACCTTATTTAGCGCAAATTAAGTATTACCATGGGATGCTAATGAAAAAATTTCTAGAAGTGGTTATTGTTGCACTATATACAGGAAGCTGGCAGAAACACCTACCTTGTCCACTGCAGCACATGCCATGAACCAAGCACGAATCTAGCAATGAATCAATCCAGGATTTGTGTAGAAAAATTGCCTTGAAGGGTGGTATGGAACTAGCTGGGTCATGCAATATAGGTGCCAAGACATGGGGCGCAGGGCTGCACACTAGGTTCCATAGATGAGAACTGCCAGCACCACCATTTCATGGTAAAAGAAACTAATGTTTCCTGCTTTCTTTGCTTGATCACACTCTTCTCCCAGCTTAGAAATCACAAAATAGTAGCTGAAAACAGCCTCCATCACTTGCAACAAGAGGGGATGAGAGTGCTTACAAATCCCAGAAATAGTCTATGCTCACCAACCCTGTCAGTGTGTAAAATTTGAGTCCCACACCTTAAATCTAAAAGACTATTTTACACACCGGAGTCCACTCAACACATGTCCTCTGTGACTGTCTGATCACACAATTGAGCCACGGGTCAATGCATTACAGTACCAGAGGAACATCAGAAGAGGGGAAAGATTTGTACCAGGTTCTAACATAGCCCTTAGGAGTTATCCTTAGTTTCTTCAATATCTATTTCTGAATCAACATTATCAAAAATGCTTATAGGTCCTCCAATCTGAACCTTCACAGGTGTGTAGCATTGTAATTTTAAAAAGATATCCACTAATGCTACGTGCTGCTATGATGTGTCGGCATTGTGCTTGGCAGATCTACATGGGCTACCACTGTAGCATCCAATATCTGTGAAGCATTGCCAGTAAAATGATGCATACATGAAATACTATTTAATATCTTACATGATTTCAATGATATTCTGCAATTTACCTTTCTTCTGTGTTTTTGAGCAAATGCCTGAATATTTCCACTCCTGTAAAATGCTATCTAAAAAACATGAAAAGCAACTTTTAGCAGTATGGGGAATAAAATATTACTTCTACAGTGTCAATGCCAATTATATCTTTCAGATCTATTGTCGTGCAAGATTAATATGCAATACCTAATTCATCAATATTCCTCAGTCTAGGTACAAACCTTTTGCTCCAAAAGTATACTTAATAAAATATGCAAATATACAATACATATTAATGTGTTCACATTCATGGTACATTAATACATAAGGAAATGAAATTTTACATATATTCTATGAACATCAAGTCTAAGAAGTTTTTATATAGTCCATAATAAACAGCTGGAACTCAAGCACAAAAAGGCAAAGAAAAATGTATCTGGTTTGCAAATAAATCCAATAAAGCAGAAAGGCTCTGAGCTGAATTCTCCGCAAGATGCTGCTGACACATATTCACTAACTATAAATACCTATTTCATAAATGATTTAAAGTATTAGGTCACTCTTGCTATAAATATATCCCTGACATATATATGGTCTACCCTTTCTTTTCATTATATTCAACTCCAAGATAGATACGGGGCAAAATGTAACCATGGAATACAACATGTACTCTTAAAACAAGAACTCCCTCCTGACATCGTGCACATGAAAGGTCACCTAGTTTTATTTGATAAATTAGATCTATGATCGTTGTAATGATTCCTGTGTGTTCTCAATATAAGTAAGCTGGTATCCAATTTTCTCAGTGGCCAACTGTTGACAGATAAACCTAAAAAAATCTTGATACTTGGCTGTTAAAATTTACCAGCTGTACTCTATGTTATTTTGTACCCTCCAGGAACAAATGATTCAGGAAATTTCCTGTACTGTAGTTTGTAAGACAGAATCATAAAGTGACTGTTCCTGAATTCACCACCTTCTCTGGCAATTCATTTCAGATACCAAATACACCCTATGTAAATATTGTACCTCTAAGATCCCTTTTAAACCTTCTCCCTCTCAAATTTATTTATGCTATCTAGTTTTGGACACCCTACCATGGGAAAGAGACATTTTCTATCTACCCATTAAATTCCTCTCATAATCTTACATACTTCAATGCTCGAGAGAACACAAAACCCCATAAATCCTGTTTCTCCTGATAACTCAAACTCTCTAATCCAGGCAACATCCCCGTGAATCTTATCTACATCCTTGCTACTTTAACCATGTCCTTCCTATAATATGGCTACCTAAAGTGCACACAGAAATTACACGTGGTATTGTGCAAAGAACCATTAACATCTTCCCCAGATAATCTATATCTGTGCTTGTTCCCAGGCACAACATCAAAACAATGATCTATATGAGTTTCCAGCCTGGCATCTCCTCAAATTTAAGATTCTCTGCTTTTGTTCAAATTTCTTGCCAGCCTCACTCCAGGCTATATCTGTGATCTCCTAGGTCCTTCAACCCACTGAGAAACATGTTCCTCTAGTTGTAGTCTCCTCTGCATTGCAGTGTTAGATCACTTCATTTTCCAAGTTCTGTCGTCAGTTGTTGTGCCCAATATCATGAGTCCGAGTGCCAAATTTAGCCTGAAGCAGCTTCTATGAAGCTTTTATTTTATTGTGTTAAAAGTAACAATATGCAGAAAAGTAAACCCAATTGGAATTTGGGGATTCATGAAGCTACTATTAAGGTTAAAGGTGAATTAGAGGAGGTTTAAAGAAGGCCTGAGAAATATTGTTTTCACACAAAGAGCAGTTGGTATCTGGAATGGGATTTTCTTTTAAAAAGAGAAATCTTGGATAATTTTGGCAAAGCTGTATTTTACATCCACAGTTTGACAATCCACTGCCTTCTATCCCACTTCAGAGACACGTAGAGCTTGCCAATGCTATATACACTATTGTTTTTGGAGTTGTGATCAGTTTAGGCTTGTTTTAATTAATCAGTTCAGCATTTAAAAAAAATGTCACCATTTCATGTGGCAAATAGGACTCAAATTATTGGAGATATTCATTCTCCACAGGCCCACTCCCTCAGTCAGTTTAGTCACATTTGAGAAGAACCATGTGCAGGATTATCCATGTGTCAGTCTGCTTTTAAAATGTGTTCCAATTTTGACTGTGCTATGTTCATTGATATTGCTTTCCTACAGGCAGATCATATGATAAAAGCACCTCCAAACATGCATCCTCAGTATTTCTTAACCAAAAGGTGAAATTAGGGAATAACTTGCAAATTTTTGGCATTGTTTTCTTAAGTAAATAAAGTGGTCTTGATCACAGGACAATAAAACAGAGGTAAGAGCCATCCAACGATTCAGCAATTAAGAGGCAGGTAAAACAAAGCAATGTCATCTGCACATGCTTTAAGAAATAGAAGTTGATAAATGTATTTACTTATTTACTCCTTTTACCGACATAATTTTCATAAAGCGAATTTCACTCCATATCTCAAAACTTGGATAGTGGTTTGTGAATTTTGCAAGGGCATGGAGGTGATCTATATCGGGATATATTTTCTGTTGCATTCCTGGCAATTATTGAAAGATATAAAGCAATGCAACACTAACATGAGAGTATAGGATTAAAATCCAAGACGTTATATCAACATAAGGTACCATCATGGCAGCCATCTTGGCATGTCTATTGAGATCATTAAGTTTTTGTTGTTTTATCCTCAAGCCAGTTAACAATATTAGTTGTGTTACATAAGTTGTCATCTTCTTCTTGGCATCCTGACCTACAGAGCCAAATGTACAATGGCCTGCCAGGAGAGAAAACTCATTTTCCATCAATAATGCTCCAGTAACAATTCTTCAGCCACATTGGAGAAGCAAAGAACATGGTCTATTCGTTTGGCTGTTGGTTGACATGGAAAAAGGATAACAATCATTTTTATTTAGCATTTCCCAAACATGCAAAAGTGCTCCTTTATATGATTGCAATCTTGTTAGTCTTGCAACTTCACTACTGATAGCCAAGCTAGTAGGTTCTTATCTATTTCTTGCCTAGAAATGCCAAACCATACTGAACTCATGGCTTCTCATACTTCCAACTACAAATCTAAATAGAACCCCACTATTTTTCAAGGAATGGAAGTACCAGAAACAAATTAATCTTTTCACTTATAACTTATATTTATATAGCAAGATGTCCTAAACTATTCCAAAGTATTATAATAACTAATACATCTACGTAGTTTCAATGACTTGATTTAGGTATAAACTTAATCACCTAATTCTTATCAAAGCTATATTTAGTTTTTACAGTTTTACAAATCTAGAGTACTAAGTATGCATACCATCTCTTCAAAATCCATCAAAAATAACACTGAAATTTATACTCACAGACATAATTACAATAATTTCTTTATGTTCTCCTGGAGCAACAAGAATGTCTGGATAAAGAAATAGCAATTCCCTGCAAAAGAGCAGCCTTGGTTCATTAGGTTGGCAATAAAGGACAAACTGACAATGTGGTTGAAAAGGACACAGCATTAATATTTTCATGTTGTCACTGTCCAAAATTTAGAATTTTACAGGAAGTATTTGCATAGGTTATATTTTAATTCCTAGTTGGTTACAGTCTGTCCCTGGGAAAGATGGTTTCTATCTTTATGTCCATAAATTTTGTTCAGAAGTCAGACAAGACAAACATCACTTGATTCGATATCCATACCTCCACTGTACTATAATTAATGGCATCAAATGCATGTTAAGACTGATAAGGAAAAAAAAGCTGTTAAAAAAAGGAAAGAGGAGACTGGTTCTATCATTCATTGGAATTAATTTTTGTATATATGAGACTTAAATTTAATATTATCGGAGCTCATTCATCTGTATTAGTGTTCATAACTGGGATGGACTGCAGAATGGAAAAGGATACTGTCATAGTGCTAAATAGCACGTCTTCTAAGTACTTGACTGAAAAACTCTGGAAATTTTAGACTCTTCTTTGGCTTTTGATTTGTTTATTATACACATACTTTATATGATTAATTCTATGGTAGAATCATTCAACAGTGTATAAGTGTATTTAATATCCAGCAAATTATACTTTAAATCAGGGGTGTCAAACTCATTTTAGGTCACGGGCCGAATTGAGCAAAATGCAGCTTCATGCGGGCCGGATCAGTCGGACGCGTGCGAACGTAGCTTTCGTTGCCTCCGTTTTTTCAGCCTGCTCTCATGTGTCTCAGTCTCTGCTATAACTACAAAGTGTTTCACTTTACAAATTCTGTTTCTTATGAAGACTGCCGAGCAAGACTGCCGCATAAACACTAAAAACCCTGAAAACCTGGTACCTGAATAAACTCAGCATTAGCCATATCATACGCCATAGGCGCTTCGATTACTGGGGACAGCTTTAATAGTAATTAGATATTTTCTTGCGGACCAAAGATAATTCCACCGCGGGCCTTGAGTTTGACATATATGCTTTAAATGAATCTCTAATTGAGAACTGTAAAATTTTAATTCCCCAAACTGTGAGGCACGTAATGTAGTCTTAGAGTTAACTCTCTTTCCACAGAAGCTACCTGAATCTTCGAGCGTTCCTGCGTCTGCAGTTTTTGATTTTCAACAACACAAAATGTATGTATAATAATGGAGAATCTGTTAATTTTAACAGTTCTGTGGCACTGTTAAAAAATGATGCACCATGTACTGGAAGCTACATTTTGATATTTGACTTGATGTTTTACACAAACAAACTGGAGAAGGCTGTTGACTGATATCAATGTCCCTTCATTTGTGGTAGAGGAAGATAGCAGAAGCAAACAAACATGAAATTGCACTCCAATTAGTACATATTATTTTAATATACTTGTTATACATGTTTTCAGACAGCACAGGCAGAAGTAGATTTCATGCCTAATACATTCCTTTTAAAGATCAAAATGCACAGTTTTAGTTTTGCTGTAAACCATGAGAATATTGAGAAGGCCAAAGCATTGAATAGTTTCAGCCCCAGGAAGTAGGTGAAAATTCCAAGTTTAACTACAAATTTACAAAGTTCTCACGATTCAGGCTTGATTTCTTTATATTGGAAAACACTGTATATTAATATGTAGGAAGATGTTAAAACCAAGAAAGTATTGCCTAGTCAGAATGCTCAAAGAACTCGTATTGAGGTACGATAAAGTTCAAATCACAACTCTTCCTCCAGGTTCCATACAAGAATCATTAATTTTCACTCTCTGAATAGAAATCAAATCAATCAAAGTTCAAAGTAAATTTATTCTCAGACTACATACAGTATAAGTCACTATAAACTACTTTGAGGTTCATTTTCTATTAGGCACTCACAGTAGAACAAAGAAATGCAATGAAGATCATTTTTTTTTTAAAACGCACACAAACACAGATGGGCAAACAACCAATGTGCAAAAGGCAAACTGTTGAAGCAAGCAAATAAATAAATAAACAAATACTAAGATTGAGCTGTAGAGTCCTAGAAAGTTAGTCCATTGGTTGTGGAGTAATTTCAGAGTTGAGGTGAGTGAAGTTATTCATGCTAGTTAGTGAGTTTTATGGTTGAAGGATAATAACTGTTTCCAAAACTGGTGGTGTGGCCATTAGGCTCCTGTATCTCCTTCTCGATAGCAGCAATGACAGGAGAGCATGGCGTGATTGGTGGGTGTCCTTGATGGTGGAAACTGCTTTCTTGCAGCAGTGCACCTTGTATATGTGCTCAATGGTGGGGTAGGGCTTTGCCTGTGATGGACTACGTTGTATCTAACACTTTTTGTTGGCTTTTCCATTCTTGGGCAATGGTGTTTCCATGCCAGACTGTGAGGCAACCAGTCAGCATTCTCTCCACTGTGTACCGACAGAAATTTGTCAAAGTTTTAGATAAAATGCCAAATCTGTGCAAACTTCTAAGAAAGGAGATGTGCTAACATCCCTTCTTTGTAATGCTTCTTAGGTGCTAGTCTCAGGTCAGATCCTTTAATATAACACCACCAAGGAATTTAAAGTTACTGATCCTCTCCACCTCCAATTCCCCCCCCCCCCATGAGGATTGGTTCATGGATCTCTATTTGCTTCTTGTAGTCAATAACCAGCTCTTTAGTTTTGCTAATGTTGAGAGAGGTTGTTGTAGCACCGTTCAACCAGATTTTCATTCCCTATTATATGCCAATTCATCAGCACCTTTGATTTGGCCAACAACAGTGATATCATCAGCAAACTTAAATATGGCATTGGAGTTGTACTTACCCACACAGCAACAAGTGTAAAATAATTACAGCAGGAGACTAAGCACACAACCTGGTGGTGCACCTGTGCTGATGGTGATTGTGGAGGAGTTGTTGCCAGTCTGTACTGACAAGGGTCTGCAAGCGTAGAAAGCAAGGACCAGTTCCATCAGGTATTGAGTCCCAGGTGCTGGACCTTAGTGATCAGCTTTGAGGGGATGATAATATTGAATGCTGAGCTGTAGTCAATGAAGAGCATCCTGAGGAATACATCGTCATTGTCCAGAGGTTCCAGAGCTGAGTGAAGAGCCAGTGAAATCATATTTGCTGTTGACCTGTTGTGACAATAGGCAAGTTGTAGCAGATCCAAGTCTTTCCTCTGGTAGGAGTCAATGTTTCATCACTAACATCTCAAAGCACTTCATCATGGTGAATGCAAGTGATACTGGATGACAGTCATTGAGGCAGGTTATCATGTATAATACCTTGGGCACTAATATTATTGAAGCCTAATTGAAGTAGGTGTGTACCTCAGATTGCCAAAGAAAAAGGCTGAAGATGTCATTAAACACTCCATCAAATAGTGTTGGGTTAAATATTCATTATTGACTCCTACAGCAGATTGACTCAATAAATAAAAACAAGCAGAACCAAGGACGACCATACACAACGCTGCAATGACGAGATTCAACATATATTCCTGAAGCCTCGCTTACAGCCAGGAGTGCTTCTTTCAGACAGTGTTATGTCAAGGCTTTATGGAACATGAAATATCTGAGATGATGCATCTGCACACTAGGTACAGAAACAAAGATAACCTGAGGACACCAATGTTGGACATCAACATAACACAATTCCTAAATTATTAGAAACATGCCTCACTGGACAGCCTACCTTTAATCAGTGGTTGCCAAACTGACTATAGTTATGATATTAGTTAACCAGAGGTTGAAAGGATATTAAGCAATACTGGGCACAATGTTGCCCTTGGTGTTGCTACTGCAAAGTAAACAGCACCACACAATCACTCATAATTACTTCTCAAAAGGAATGTAACAATACTTTCAAAAGGAGATGCCTTTTTTCACTACCTATGCCTTAAAGTAAGATGTTTCCTGGTGACCTCTATCCCAGTCGCATGGAGGAGCTCATCACCTTGCAATACAATGATTCATTTAATTCCATGTTTCAGGACCATTGATAAAGCATGACTCAATGATAAGTAATTCTTTTACTTTCCCTTATTCTGACACTTATCCAAATGATGCAATGATTGTACAAATGTTCCTAAATAACTAACATTTAGAATGCAGAAACTCCTGAAAAATTGACAGATTGGTTGAAGTATCCTTTGATGAAAGAACTCCCACATTAGAATCTGCAGATTACTCCTGTAGGGCCAAAACCAAGTGTTTGATGTATTATTGGCATACACTCTAGGTGATAACCTTTACTTCTGATGATGATAGCTCCCTTTCAATGTAATATCATGTGATACCAATATTTTCCGAACTGAATTACTTCACAAAGTACTGATGTGGTCATATCTAATCAAAGCCTTTTTCCAAGAGGCTTAACTTTGAACAAGGCTTCATGAAACTCACTGAAGGGGTTCTTTAGGATTCTGCCTTAGCCCAACAATCTAGATATTCTTTCAATAGCTTTTGTATCCCAAGGTCAGAAATGAGGATGTTCATTGTTGATTTTGCTTTTTGTACCACTGAGGGGCAAATATACAAAGGTTCCCCTCTCTCGCAACATTCCTTAGTAAATTATGACATTATGATAGAATAAAGTCATAGTGTGTAGGCCTAGTATGCAGGCCATTGTTGAATAAGCTGATGTTAGTTAAATCTACAATACTGTAGAACAATGTTTTAGGACAAGGACGATTAACTTCCAACCACCACAGCTACCATTATCTGCACTTGGTACGAGTTCAAACACAAATATCGACATAACACCTAAGGTGTCTTTTATGTCATAATTCAACAAATGCCTCTTTGAAGCCAAGGACTGCTATCCTTACCACCACCTCTGAAATTTAACTAGAGTTCGTTCTTGGATTAAGCCGATGATGTCTGGAGTTGAGTAAATTTGGTAAAATTTATTGCCACCACTAATCTCTCCTACCCCAGCATCTTCTTAGTCGGTCAAGATGACAGAACCTGCCTCTGCTTAAGTGATGCCCTCATGAGCTCCAAAACCCATAGGAAGTTGCATCTCCAAGACCATCTCAAGACAAAACAAGAAGTTGAGAGACTGCACTTCTGAAATTGTTCAGGGGCACAAGTACACACATTAAAAATACACCTTTATTCTTTAACAATTAAGATGTTGAACTAGGTCATCCTGGATCCAGTCCTAAAGGGTCAAAGTGACAGATCTGCAGAAAACAGAGAATATACCGAGACTCAAAGTCCTCCCCTCAAATGCCCCAGCAGTATTTAACCACTTTACCGAAGATTTTTTAATTAAGAACTTCCCATTGTCTCAGATGGAATTATTTAAATCCCTTTGATTACAAATTTTTAAATAAGTTTCACAAATAAAATTGTTTAAAGCATAGAAAAAACACTGATATTACTTTAAGGCTTTTTAAATTACAAGAAAAACATCAGCTTAATGATCTCCAGCACCTACAGATTTTCTTGTGTTTGTGATTCAAACAGTGTACACCATTTTACCAAAGTGGTAGCAAACTCATTCAAACTTGCATTTTCCTTGTCTGCGGTACATCATTGCTCCAACACCAGCCACAATGGTAAGCCCAGCCATAGAAGGGAATCATTGCACATATACACAAGGTCCAAAACATGCCAAGACACTAACAGCACTTACTGAGCAGGCAATCTGCAATCAGTCAGCATGAATTAAACCTATTTGTGGCACTCTATCAGTAACATCACTTTTATTAATTTTCAGAACTTTTTTCAACATGTGTGCTAGTTATTCATTATTTTTCTGCAGGGAAGTAACTCAAATTAGGATGATGGAAGGGGGTGAAGAGTTTGGGGAGAGAATCTAAAGATGTGGAAACTTCCTCCCCAGTGCATGAGTAAACAAGAGTTAAATGATATGTTTTAACAGTTTATCATGAATGTTTGTGGCATCTTCACCTTCCAGAAAAGCTTCTTCTCCTGTCGTCCACAAAGCTGATCATAAGCTCCTTACAGATGCAAACCCCACCTAAGTACAAACCTAATGCAGAGTTCTGCTGGTTTGTTCTGAAGGACAGCTCCTGATCTGTCTCAGGGCCAGGACTGTCTTCTCTATGCCAACCACTTACTAAGCTATCCAGTAGCTGTATCTCACCGGTACTATCAGCCAAATTAATAAGTATTCATTTGTCTCCTTGCAGTCACACCTTAAATGTGCTTCCAGGTGCAAAGTAATGGGACGTTTATCTGGTTTGTGGCAAATGACAGGCACTCTCACAACATGTTACCATTCAGCAATTTGGCAGCACACTCAGTCGCAGCAGGCTCACTGGGTCCAAATAAAGGTGTAATTGTTCATCCTTCACGCTTTTTTGCAATCACAAGACACTGCTACATATTAAGGACATCAAGTACTGCAGGTCTAGCCTATGAGTGAATTGCTCAATAGTGATGGAACTGGACTTGTTGCATACCGTGCTGCTGCCTGCTACAGCCACCCAAGAAGGGAAGTGTCAGAGCACATGTGTGGTCCAACAAACAGTGTCAATGGTTGTCTTGGGCAACTTTCTTGTGATCAGAAGACTCTGTTGGACATTGGCTATGTAGAATAGTATGTCCGATTCACTGGGGGAGCTGCATGTTCTGGGTTGTTGCACTGAGCAGGCCCTCGTGCTGAGGAGGTCACCTGTTGCAGTTGCTCAGGAGAGGAGATGCCAGAACTGATGTAGGAGAGAGCAGAGGTGTGGCGAGTGTGCTGGAGTATATGCTGGTTTTGGGACTGGCCATCCCATCGGTCCTGCCCTCCAGTTTTCGGTTGGCAGGCAAATCAAGCTGGATTGTGTTCATCTGCGGCGGCACTTGCGCAAGTTGAGGACTGCTGCATCCTTATTCATGCAGATCATCTATCTACAGGCTATGACACTCAGGGACTTGGGCTATGTATTTTTGGTAAATATGTTTTTCTGTAGTATTTATATGTACAACATGTACCTTGTGCTGTGTATGACTGTTGGTACTGTGTTTTGCACCTTGGCCCCAGAGGAACACTTGTTTTGTTTGGCTGTAATCATGTGTATGGTTGAATGACAATTAAACTTAACTTGAGAATGAACACTTGAAATGCTATGATTGGATTCACCAGGCTGCTGCCTGAAATAGAGCTGTAGTTATAAGGAGAAATTGAATTGATGGGTGTATTCTCATTGGGAGGCTGAGGGGTAACCTTACAGATACCTAGAAAATTATGAGGGACATAGATTAGATAGTCAGAATCTCTTCCTTCCGGTGAGGAGTAGTTTAGAACTAAAGGGCCCACATTTAAATGAAGATCAAGATTCATGTTTATTTATCATGACCTGCAATATTGAATTTCTCTCCAGTTGAAAACAAAAAAAACCATATAGTGCCCTGAAAAAGTATTCAGCCCCCACAACTATTTTCAGATTTTACCGTCTCATTTTCTAAATATAAAATATATTGAAGTACGACTTTTAAGCTGATCTACAAAACGTACATCATGTCAAACCAAAAGAAAAATTCCAAAACCTGTCAACAATTTACTAAAAATTAAAAACCAAAATTGAGAGGGTGAAAAAGCATTCATCTCCTTCGTAATTACTCTGCTAACTTTCCTCCGGTGCAATACAGTGTACTGCCATACCAACTCACCCAATTTGTTGATGTAGAAAAGGAACATTTGAATAAATAGCCCTTCTCCCTGGGTCCAACAATATGGTAGATTTTCAACAGACCACACCAAAACAATTACGATAGAGCATTCAAGACAAGTCAAGGAAATGATAATAGAGAAGCACTAATCTGGGGATGGGTACAAGAACATCTCACAGGTACTAAATGCACCTCAGAGCTCAGTTCAGTCCATCGTGAAAAAGTGGAAAAAGTATGAAACCACAGCCACACTGCCTAGGTCAGCCATCCCTCTAAACTTAGTCACCAGAGAAGAAAGGCAGTTGTAAGTGAGGCTGCTATAACGCCAACAGTCTCTCTGACTGAGCTGCAGAAGTCAGTGGCAGCAGCTCGAGATGAAGCATGGCTCCACATTCTATAAGGTCTTGAACAAAAAGGGATTTACAGAAGAGAGGCAAGGAAGAAGCCTTGGCTAAAAGAAAGCATATCCTTGCCCATAAAGACTTTGCAAAGCATCACTACAAAAATACTGCAAAGACACGGAAGAAGGCCTTGTGGTCGGATGAGACTGAAGTGGAACTTTGTGGCACCAACACCAAGTAAGGGTTGAATACTCTTACAAGGCACAGTACATAACAGAACATGCCATTAAACAAGTTTTGTCTTTAAAACAATCATACTTCCGTTTAAATTACCTGCATGTTATAGTCTGCAAACTTTTTGCATCAGCATCATCACAATTTAAAACCACAGTTATGCTACACAATTTTCGAAGATCAGGTAGACCAACGAAGAACAGGGACTGAAATCTATAATTCTCTTTCATCTTGTACGGCACTGAACTGTGGTATCTCTGTGAAATGAAAATTTTAAACAATGTAAAACATCTTAAATTTGCTGTACGTATTTATACATTTCTTTACTGAACCATCCTTAGCATTCTTCAGAGGCATGAAAATTAACACGTTGCAATGACCATGGTTTAATTGGTTAGCACTACACTTTACAGTATAGGCCACCTGATTTCATTCCCCCCGCTGCCTATAAGGAGTTTCTACGTTCTCCCTGTGACCACGTGGGTTTCCTCCCACAGTCCAGAGGTTAACTGGTCATTGTAAATTGTCCTGTGATTAGGCTCAGGTGAAATCAGAAGATTGCTGGGTGACGCGGGTCGAAGGGCTTATTCTGCGCTGTATTTTTATAAATAAAAATAAACAATAGGATGAAGCCTTCAACAAACAACATGCTAGAGAAACTCAGAGGGCCAGGCAACTTCCGCGGAGGGAAATGAAAAGTCAACATTTTAGGCAGAGATTCTTTATCTAAAAAGGTTTCTTCGCTGAATAAAATGGTCAAGGAGGGCTGAATTGTAAAGCCTGAGGTAAAAAGCTGAAGGGCATTATTGAGCTGAGGCATGGGTGACACAGTAAAGAAGGAGAAAGGCCCAAGAGGAAACCAGACAAATTACACAAGTCATGAGGCATAAGGAGCGTAATAGGCAGGAAACAAAGAGCCGGATAAGTGAGTGGACAGTACTGGGTAAAAGCTTAAACCTGGGGAGGCAGCAAGGTAAACAAAAGGATTAAAGAACTGCAGGAGGTCCTGATGTAGGGGCTCCCCCCACCACCCCCTACAGATGCTGTTTGCCCGATGAGTTTATTCAGCAGATCGTTTGCTGCTCCAGATTCCAGCATCTGCAGTCTCTTCCCTATCTCAGAAAGGCTTTTTTTTAAAGTTGAGAGAGGGCTGATACAGGATGAAGGCATCCAGTCACAGGTGTACTGCAGGGTCTCTGGCAGTCGAACTGCGTGCTCCCACAGACAGACGGAACGATGACCACATCATTTGCTTTGGTAAAACTAGCAAGACTTTGGTTAAATAGCTGATAACGTTGATCAAGACTAAACCTCGCCTGCAAAACACCCTCGGACAGCCAAGTGAAAACAGAACCTATCCCTGTACAAGTATAACAAGAATCAACTAAAATGGGAAGCAACATTGCAATAATACTACGATCTCCTCGGACTCCTCACACCTCTCACGGACGCCCTGCACAAACGGCGCCACCGCCAAAATCTGCGCGCGCTTCGCAGCACATCACCGAAGTACCGCCCACCTGCGAGCCGGACGGCGTGTGCCTTCCGACCGCGCCTGCGTCGCGACCGGTCCCTTCCGACCGCGCCTGCGTCGCGACCGGTCCCTTCCGACCGCGCCTGCGTCGCGACCGGTGCCTTCCGACCTCGCCGTCCGGGTTTTAGTCTCAGGAAGGTAGAGACGGCCCCCATCGCGGCTGATTTTGTTACACTCGTGAATCCGAGGCTGTTGCACTCGCTAGTTGCTCAAACCGACGGCATTAATCGACCACCTATTATCGCAGCAAAACGCAAACAATAAGGGATTTTGCAGATGATGGAATTCCAGAGCATCAGGCAAAAATTCTGGAAGAATTCATCACGGTCCACTTTCCTCTCCTAACCGGTTCCTTCTTCTCCAGCCTTTTACCTTTTTTCACATTCCACCTCCCAGCTTACTTAATCACCCTTCCCCATCCCCAAACACATGCACGCCTTATTCTGTCTTCCTCCCCCTTCCTTTCCAGTTTAGCCATTTCCATAGATGCTGCCTGAACTGCTGAGTTCCTCCAGGCCACCCTTGGGCTGCTCACTAAGCAGAGGCGATGGAGCAGAGAGAGGTGGAGGTGCGAGCGGCACACGATGCTGGAGGAACTCAGTAGATGAGGCAGCATTTATAGAAATAAAGTGCAGTCGACGTTTCGGGCTCCTCGCCATGACCACCATCTTCAACACTGGTACCCTGACTATCCAGCTTCAGTCGTATAAATACCTGATAGACGCCTCCTTGGACTGTTGCTGCAAATACACCTCATCAACAGGGAGGGTAGGCAATCCATGCCTGAGGGGGTCACACTGAGAGCCAGGAGACCAGAACATGTCTGCCTAGAGAAGCATTGCCAGGGAAGGAGCATTATCTCACCAATGTTGTTGATTATTCACCAGAAATAGAAGTGCAGACACCAATTCCATCACAGTCATGGTCTACACCTGCCCTGGAACATCTCTGACCTTAAGGTCAGCTGCAGTTATGTCAGTGCAGTACAGCACAGAAACAGGCTCTGGGCCCATCTAGTTCATGTTGACTTAGTCTGCCTCATCCTATCGACCGACACCTTGGCCACAGCTCTCCAAACCCCTCTCATTCAGGTACTACCTAAACCTCTTAAGTATTACAGTTGTAACCACATTGACCACTTCTATTGCCAGACTCACTCATTCACTGCAGCCCTTGAGTTTTGTCTCAGATTCTCCTAAATGATTCACCTTTCACCATAAACGTATAACCACAGGTTTTAGTGTCACTCAACCTGAGGAGAAAAGGCTGCGTGTATTCATCCTGTGATTGTGTATCTTTATAAGAACATCCCTCCTGCATTCCACGGAATAACGTCCTAGCCTATTTTACGTCTTCCTATAACTCAAGTCCTGGGAGCATGCTTGAAAATTATCTCTGTACTCTTTCAAGCTTATTGATGCCTGTTCCGAGAAAGATGACCAATTTAACTCAAAAACTCTACCCAAGGGGCTAACAGCTAAATTGCCCGCCTTAGCACTCGAAAGGAAACTGGGACTGGGACTTTGGGAAGAGAGGTTGTGGCGACCCACTTTCTGCGCAGGCGAACTGGCTCACAAATAACCAGCACGCGGGGGGAGATTTTGGTAATGCACCCCTGACGTCATTTCCACCCGGAGAGGGCGGGCGCTAGGGATTAAATGCCAGCGCCGCAAAGTTTGAATAAACTAGTCTCGAAACGACTTACCGACTGCGTGTCGTTATTTCAGCACTGTGTGTAGCACATCACTACAAGGTGGAAGATAGGGCAGAGTGTCAGATCAGAAGGGGCATCGATCCTGATAGTGATACTCCAGTGATTCATGGGCATGTGATGGATGGTCAGGGGAATGAACTGAATGTGTTCGAGGGACCAGGTGAGCAATTACATTTGGAGGCTGGGGGAGGCCTTGCCACACACGTATCCTTTGAATTTGCCACCGTGCATTTAAGTGCACGTCTTCTAGTATTATGACTGGGAAAAATATGCCAGTTGTCTACCCTATGTCTCTCATAATCTTGTAAACTTCTATCAGCCCCCAGTCAGGCTAATCAACCCATGAACCCACTCTATCACTCCCCCCCCCACCCCCACCACACATCATCTGCGGTCACTTTATCTACATCTCTGTATATAGCAGTTAATTGTACATTGTGTTTTATAGTATTTCTTTTATTTTACTTGTTTTTTAATGCTGCTTTGGATCCAGAGTAACAATTATTTTGCTCTCCTTTACATTCAGGTATGAAGTTCAAAATATACATGTGCGGCAAGTATGTTTTTCAATGCAGAGAGTTGTGGATGCCAAGAAGGTGCTGCCAGGGGTGGTGCAGGAGGCAAGTACCACAGAGGTGCTTAAGGGACTCTTACATAGGAGGTGCTGAGAATGGAGGGACATGGGCATTGTGTAGGCAGAATGGTTTAGTTCAGTTGTGGATTTAGACAATAATTTAACATTGTGTCCTGAAGGGCCTTTCCCTGTGCTGCACTGTTTAATGTTCTATGTTATAAGTAAAGAGCAACTGCCTGAGTTGTGTTTCCAGTGCTCACAGAAGCCCACTTTAATTGTGCAAAGAAACACAAGAGCATTGTTAATCAAATACCACAAGACAAAATTTCACCTGACGGTAACAGAAAGTTGGGTTCTGAGTGCACACAGACGGAACTGGGCTGACATCCCGTCCAGTGAACTGGCACCACCTACTGGATTATTATTGAATAATTACAACCCTCTCATTTTAAAGAACATCTCCTGACAATAAGTTAACAATTTCAGTGAAATTTGACCACTCCCCATGAAGCCACCTTTGGGGAGTGAAAAGTGGAACAATACCACGTGATCAAGTAATCAAAGTCAAGTTTATGCACAAGTACATGTACATAAATCCATCTCACTTTTCTATATTATCTCTGTTTTGCACTATTTTAATCTGTTTGATATACATCTATATGCTTACTGTACTTGATTTATGATTTTTTTTCAATATTATTATGTATCGCATTGAACTGCTGCTGCTAATTTAACAAATTTCACGACACATGCCGGTGATAATAAACCTGATTCTGTTGTATAAATAGGAGCAATGGAATTCTTACCTACAACAGTGTCACAGGCACAACACAGCTATGTCTGAATGGTATAAGTGTGAGTTGTGCAGGAACTGGTAATGGAAATTCCAGAGTGGTACAGTTCAGTTAAGAATCTATCATAATCACAGAAATTAATTTTTTATACATGTGTTGAACTAAAAAGCCATTGTAATTAAAACTTGAAGCTAGTTTGTTTCCACATCCCATACAGTAAACGAGTTAGGCTCACTTTCGTAAACTGTATTTTGAGCACCCATTCTAATTTTCCTCAGAAGCTGTTTGGTTTCCTTTTATCCTTGGTTCTCAAGAGATAGTGGATCTACAAGCTGTGCCACTGTGCCCACCCAAGTTGAGTTCAGAGAAATTCAACTCAGTGTCCACTGAGCTGCAACCACCTGCCATAGCTTGCTTGTCTCACTGTGACTGAGCCAGTGAATAGGATTCATGAATCGTGTGCAGCTAATGATGGAGTTGTCATCTATGAGTTTCAAATGATGCCGCATTCTTACTTGTAAACTGCCAGAGAGAAAGTGCTAGATGAGCATGGGCAACATAAACATTTTTTGAGTTCTCCATATGAAGATGGGAATGATTATTTGATGGATTTTAATCAACGTGACTGAGTGAGTGCATGACTAGAGTGACATGCAGCGACGTGGATACACTAAAATGTGTGAAGGTAATCTCAAATCATCTACTTCAAGATGGAGTATTGGTGTAAACTTTCCTAGGCTAGTTAGGTAATTAACGAGCTTCCGGCATTAAACTTAATGGTATAGCTGTGCAACCGAGTGCTTGCTTGTGATTTACTTTGCTACTTCCTCCTTTAACTGGTGAGTCAGTCCACAATCCTCACTCTCCTTTACCAAACATAAAAGGAAACATGTTAAAGCAGATGTCAGCTTTTGGAAATCCCTAACTCCATGCCAAAGTATTCTTACTTACATGCAATTCCAAATTATATGAAGATTAGATTTTTGAATTATTCTTTGGAATGCCAGAATTAAAATTGAATCATCTGTGCATCCCTAGGCATTTTCCTTTAGATTTAACTCAAACATTTAATCACAAACTTGAACAGGTCTTAAAAATGCTAACATTAATAGTGTTAAATGGTGACAAATTTATAGAAAACAAAAAAAAACTGAATTCCAGAAGTCCAAAATTAAAGCAGAAAATCTTAGCAACAAGCCAGACAACATCTACGGAAAGTGAAATAGAATTAATGTTTTGGTTTGATGGAGTGTCTTTGATCTGAAATGTTAACCCTGTTTCCTTCTGATCTGCTGAGTGTTCTCAGCATTTTCAGAAAATTAATAGAACTGATTTTCACAATCAGTTTATTATGTTGTTTGTATTTTAGAACATTGTTTTCAACACATACACCAATGTGATGAAAAATTAGTTTGTATATTCTTTACTATGAAAAACAGAAAGTGCTTTACCCCTTTTTTAAATAACACTAGATTACTGCATGTAGATTTACAAATACACTCATTTATTTGTGGCAACTACTATCATCAAAAGGATGCTTTGGAGATAAGAATGTATAATTGTCGTATGAGTTCTGAGTTAGTCTGATCTCTGAATTGGCATAACTACTTTTATGAAAGAGGTTTAATAAAGCAATAGAAATGTGTTATAAAGCAGAATTAGCATATGAACAGATAGAGCTTGAAGATCACAGAAGCCTCAGGGAAGAGTATTATGTTTATACAGCTGGGTATTTTATTTCTGGCAAAACTTTAGCATTATTGTGGTTTGCCCTTGAAAACATGGTGCAATATTAATTCCTAATAATCTTTGCTGCAAGGGTAATGTGCACCCATGATCCTTTCTTTCCAATCTGTTTCAGTGTTTTAGGCACCATTAGTTCTTGCTGATGTCTACAGATGCTGGCCAGTTCACTACTATCTCATGCAGATGTTCATAGTTCATACGAGTTCTAAAAACGGGTGCTAATGGGCTGAACCATGGTAAAAATAATTCTTCTGTTTCCAAGAAACACATTAATCTCTTTTCCTTTGTTCCAAAATAATGTGTGATTGTCATAAAATTCTCTACTGGCCAGACATGGCCATGTTACTATTTTTCTGTCTGAAAGAACATGTGTTTAAAACAGCCATGTTTGTCTACACTTTTTGCTCATGTCTAACAACTGTAATAAGAAGGTCAACAATGGGGGTTCTGCCCTGGAGCATAGGTTGATTTCTAATGCCAGATTCTGTAACTGATTGTTGCTAACTTTATGTGGACTCCTGTCTGGCAAGGTTAGGTTGCCTTCATACAGTCAGATTCAATATCCTCTACATTAAACATTAACACTCGGGATTGTGGAACACACTGTCTATCCATGTGCATCTTGTGCTTTGAAGTCAACCCTGCACAAACATACCAAATCAATGCCAAATTTACCTTAATACTAATGAAATGAGGAATTAAATTCATAAACACTGTTCAGCAATTTAAATTGCTTTACTTAGTATTTCCTCTACAAGTGTAACAAAAATTATCTGCCTGGCATAAAAGAATTTGATAGAAATGCTATCAATACAGAAATGAATACTGGAATTAGCCATTTCGGACAATTAACTGTTCTAGACTTGAACCTCATATTCCCAATATCCATCTCTTTTTACAAATGAGAAAATCTGCAGATGTTAGAAACACACACACACAAAATGCTGGAATAACTCAGCAAACCAGGCAGCATCTATGGAAAAGAGTACAGTTAAGATGGTGTTGGAGCATGACCAAGTGGTTAAGGCATTGGTCGAGTGATCTGAAGGTTGCTGGTCGGAGCCTCAGCTAAGGCAGCGTGTTGTGTCCTTGAGCAAGGCACTTAACCACACATTGATGACACTGGTACCAAGCTGTATCGGCCCTTGCCCTTCCCTTGGACAACATCAGTGGTGTGGAGAAGGGAAGGCTTGCAGCATGGGCAACTACTGATCTTCCATACAACCCTGCCCAGGCCTGTGCCCTGGAAACTTTCCAAGGTGCAAATCCATGGTCTCTCGAGACTAACAGATGCCTAAAAGATGGTGCTAAATGACCACTCCTTTGCTTGCATCTTTGGAAACAGCTTTATTTCCATCTTTAATATCTTTATTTTTCCCTTTGTGTTCTTTTGAAGACCCTGACCTGGAGTTACACGCTGACTTCGGTTCTTTGCAGGAATGGGGCATGTTCTCAGGGGTTTCAGGACCAGCCGTTGTTCGGCATGCCAAGGGGTCGGCTTACGAGGCAGCCTAGTGTTTGGAAGCCTAAGAATTCAGGGCTCTGGAGACAGGTGGATTGAGGGTCGGTGTCATGGCAGGAGGCTCATGTGTCATCGGGGAGACAAGAAAATCTTTCACTGTGGGCCCGAAGACCAGAGATCTTAACGATCTTCAGGCACAGAGCTCGTAAAAAGTGACAAAACGGACTTTTTAACATTGTAAAACAGCGGGTTGTTGTTATGTCTCCCGCTCGCTGTGAAAATGGGGGACCCCTCCCTCTTCCTTATTAGAGAGAGAGAGAACCTGTGGGTTGCTGAATGCCAGATGAATTGCGATAGTCTTTGAGGTAACTTTGGTCTGTGTCTTTGCTATCACTTAGCTCACACTTGTGCTCGGTAGCAAGTGCGCTTTTTGTTTTGTCGGTGGGGGGAGGGAGGATTGTTGCTCACCCCTGCTTATGCCTGGTGGAGGGGGTACTTTGTCGTTCATTGTTTGGGGCACTTGTGTTTTCGTGGATGTTTTGTGAAGAAAAAGCATTCACACTCTCCCCACTCCCCCAGTACTACATCTGCTCTTTCTTCAAATATCCCTGTGCCTCTGTCTCCAATTCAACTATCTTCCCCCTCAAGTAGACTCACCTCAGGCCCCTGTTTCACCACTCTCCTAGCTCTCTCCCATTTACATTCAATTACAATGAAGGGTTTTGACCTGAAATGTTAATGATTCTCCCACTGCTGCTGTTTGACCAACTAAGTTTCTCCAGCACATTGTTTGTTGATCTAATCTTCACTGGTGTCCCTTTTTATGATTTCCAAACAGGTTTTATACCCCTACCAATACAATGCAATGGTCACCTTTTGGTTTCCATCTGACTGTAGGAAGGAAGGGAGAATCGATTGGCAGCGGCACAGAATTCCTATGCTGAGCTGCTAACCTTTGATCAACTCTCATTTGAGTCCAAGTGTCATATCTACATCTGAGGAAAGAGGCCTAGGGGGAGAACTTTGAGAGCTTGATCACAGGAGAGATTTTGTCATAGGACCTACAATCTATATTCTGCCAATTGGACTTGTAAATGATCAATCAGAGAATGTCAACTACCTGCAAATGCTTAAGTTGAGCTATACTTAACAGGCTTGGAACTGGACTGAAGACTATGATGATTAAGTTTTGAGATAAGACAATATACTCCCTACTCCCTGCCTCCTCATTTTCCTAAAGAATAGCAATCTGCTCTTGCTGGATATTACCTTGCTGTGTGATCATGATTAGCAGACTTCTGCTGCACCCAACTAAGGCAGAAACTTGCTCCATCCAGTGTTATGTTTCTTGAACATCTGGGCCAGCAATCCTAACTGAACCAAATCTGTCTAACCAAGATAATAGCTGTCCGTTCTGATAAACATCAACTCTATTTCAATTTATTTCTCCACATGTGGTGCTTGACCTGCTGAATATCCCAACATTTTAATTTCTATTTTGGCTTTCCTTCCAGCCTTTCTTGTGGCACCTGTCTCTCCAGTGGATTGTGCTCCTAATTTGAACTTCTTCACAGATCTTATATGGTATAATTGCCCAAAGCATTATCATAAACACAAGAAATTCTATAGATGCTGGAAATCCAGAGTGACACTCATGAATTGCTGGAGGAACTCAGCAGGTCAGATAGCATCTTTGGAAATGAATAAAGAGTCAACATTTTGGGCCGAGACCCTTCATCAGGACTGGAAAGTAAGGGGGAAGATGCCAGTTAGGAAGTTGGAGGAAGGGGAAAAAGGACAAGCTAGAACATGATAGGTGAAGCTAGGTGGACGGGGGAGGGTGGTGAAGTAAGCTGGGAGGTGATAGATGGAAAAGGTAAAGGGCTGGAGAAGGAGGAATCAGATAGGAGAGGAGAATGGACCATGGGGTAAAAGAAAGGAGGAGGTGCATCAGAACAAGGTGATTGGTAGTTGAGAATAAGAGGTAAGAGGCCAGGTGGGCCAGAATTTGCAGAAATCAATGTTCATGCCACAAGTTTGGAGGCTGCCTAGACAGAAAACGAGCTCCTGCTCTTTAAAGTGGTCTTGTGGCAGAATAGGAGACCATGGACTAACATATCAGAACTGGAACAGGAGTGGAGATGGGAATTAAAATGGCCACTGGGAAATCCCAGTGGATGGAGTGGAGGCACTCAAGAAAGCAGTTCCCCAATCTACACTGGGTCTCACCAATGTAGAGGAGGCTGTTTCAGGAGCACCAGATACTCCGACAACCCTGGCAGATTCGCAGGTAAAGTATTGCCTCACCTGGAAGGACTTTTTGGGGCCCTGAATGGAGCTGAGGGAGGAGGCGAACTCAGGTATAGCCATGGGCACCCACATAGGCTCCATCTATGCCTGCCTTTTTGATGGCTATGTGAAACTGTCCATGCTCACAACTCTGTGCTACATTAATGACTGCATTGGTGCTGCTTTATGCACCCATGAAGAGCTCATCAATTTTATCAACTTTGCCTCCAACTTCCACTCTTCCCTTAAGTTCACCTGGTCCGCTTCTGACACCACTCTAGAGACAAACTGTCTACCAATATCTTGTATAAACCTACTGATTCACACAGCTATCTTGACTATAGCTGTTCCCACTCTGTCTCTTGCAAAAATGACATAAAATGATATTTTCTTTCCTTCATCTCCGCTGCATCCGTTCCCAGCATGAGGCTTTCCTTTCAAAGAGTCGGGTTTCCCTTCTTCCACTATTGATGCTACTCTTACCCACATCTCCTCTATTTCCTGGACATCTGCACTCACCCAATTTTCCAGCTGCCTTAACAGGGATAGTATGCCTCCTGTCCTCACCTACCATCCCATGAGCCTCTCGATCCAACACAACGTTCTTCGCAATTTCCGCCATCTCCAACAGGCCCCTACCACCAAACACATCTTTACTTCCCCCCCCCCCCCCACTTTCCACTAGGAACACACCGTCCATCATTCCCTTGTTCATTAGTCTGTTCTCGCTAATCTCCCTGCTGGTGCTTATCCATGTAAGAGGCAGAAAGTGCCTCTTCCTTTTGGTAGTGTAGCAGTTAGCATGACACCATTACAGCTTGGGGTGCCCTATAGTTCAGAGTTTAATTCTGGTGCCGTTCTGCAAGGACTGTTCGTACGTTCTCCCCGTGGAATGCGTGGGCTTGTCCCAGGTGCTTCGGTTTCCTCTCACAGCTCCAAGACATACTGAGGAGGGCAACTGGTCATTGTAAATTATCCCATGATTTCATTAGGGTTAATTGAGGTTGTGGGGTGGATGGGATGGCATGACTGAAAGGCCAGAAGGGTTACAGTTTGCACTGTATTGCTAAGTAAATAAACCTTAAAAGTGAATTTTGGCAACATGCACAACATGTTGGAGGAACTCAGCAGGTCGGGCAGCATCCATGGAAACGAGCAGTCAACGTTTTGGGCCAAGACCTTTCTTCAGGACTGAAGAGGGAGGGGACAGGGGCCCTATAAAGAAGGGCCCTTAACAGTGATAGAGTTCCTCTTGTACTTACCCATGAGCCTCCACATCTAACACATCATCCACCAGCTTCAAAGGGATCAGACCACTAATCATATCGTTACTTCCACCCTTCTGCTTTCCACAGGGATCACTACCTCCACGATTCCCTTGTGCATTCATCCATCCTCATTAATTTCCCTTCCAGCACCTGTCCCTACAAGTGCTACACCTACCCATTCACCTCCTTCCGCACTCCATTCAGGGCCCCAAACGGTGAGGCAGTGGATCTGCTGGGATCTGGTGCTCCAAGTGCAGCCTCCTCTACATACAGTAGGTAGAAGAATATAAAGGGGGACTGCTTCGTCAGGCACCTCTGCTCCATCTGCCAAAATTGGAACTTCATGATGGCCAAACATTTAAATAACAATTCCCATTTCCATTCCAACACGCCGGTCCATGGCTTTCTCTTAATTCAAGATGAGGCCATCTCCACTCTCTGAGTGGAGGAGCAACACATTATATTCTGTCTGGGTAGTACATTTTTTCCGACCCCCCTTCCCTCTTCTTCCATTCCCCACTCTGGCCTTTTACCACCTGCATATCACTTCCCCTGGGTCCTTTCCTCCTTCCCTTTCCCCTATGGTCCACTCTACACTCCCATCAGACTCCTCCTTCTACAGCCCTTCATCTTTCCCCACCCACCTGGCTTCATCTATCATCCTCTAGCTATCCTCCTTCTCCCTCCACCTTTTTATTCTGGCATCTTCCCTCCCAGCCTTGAAGAAGGGACTCAGCTTGAAAAGTTAACTGTTTAATCATTTCCATGGATGCTGCCTGACCTGCTGAGTTCCACCAGCATTTTGTGTGTGTTGCTTTGGATTGCCAGCATCTGCAGCTTTCCTCTTGTTGAGGAAAAGCTGTTACGAAACAAAATGATATGCAACTCACTACTATTTAGAGGATGGTGCTCAGGGTTATGGGGAAAGAGTAGGAAAGCAAGGCTGATTGGATTATCCCACAATGATCTAGCATCTACTTAATGAGCTGAATGTCATCCTACAGTACTGTAATAATTCTCATTCTATATCCCCTTCTGGAATTTTGGTAGAAGGTTATTGAAGTAACCGAAGATAATGAGTTCTCAAGCATTGCCCTGATAACCTCCTACAGCAATGTCCTTGTGCTAAGATAGTTGACCTCCAACAACCACAACTATCTTTCTTTGAACAGTGGATAATTTTTGACCATGTTGCTCACTGCCCAGTTTTATCATAGCTCCTTGATGCTTCACTTGCTCAAAACCAATGATATCCAGGGCCGTTGCTCAATCATCTCCAGAATTTTGGCTATTTTCCACATTTGTGATCTTCAGCTGAGCCTTGCAAGGTCTAAACTAAACT
Source organism: Hemitrygon akajei (assembly GCF_048418815.1). Taxonomy (NCBI): domain Eukaryota; kingdom Metazoa; phylum Chordata; class Chondrichthyes; order Myliobatiformes; family Dasyatidae; genus Hemitrygon; species Hemitrygon akajei. The sequence goes on along the minus strand of NC_133124.1, from coordinate 134,209,798 downwards.
TTGGTGAGCAGGATATACAGCTGAGCCTTGCAAGGTCTAAACTAAACTTTGGTGAGCAGGCTATATTGATCAGTAGGGTAATTATGGAATTATTGATCTCAAGGGAAATTAGGGAAGGGCTCTGTCTGCAAGCCCACATCCCATGAATGAATAAAAGTGTTGTTAAATAGCATTGGCAATGATACTCCATTATTGTATTGCTGTTTGAGAATAGATTGAGGTAATAGTAATTCACAAGATTGGATTTCTCATGCTTCCTTTAGACAAGATGTACAGTGCCATGTTAGGGAAATTAATTTGCTAAGGAAATTCAATTGAAGTTAATCACAAGTAAATTAGATACAGATTTCGATGTAAAGAGAGCTTTATTTACGATGTCGTGGGGAGTGAACCTCTAACAGTGGGTTTCAAACTCCAAATAATACAGAGATCACAGCTCCTTTTATACATGTACAAATCAATTGCAAAAGCAAAGGCTGTTCAATTAACCCTGTGAATTAGAAAAGATAAGCTACTGAATAAATATGTAAGGAAATTTCTTTGGAAAGGTAAGATGTCAAGAATATAATTGGAAAAATTGACATGTAAATTTGATTTAGGGGGGTTACAACTTCCAAATTTTAAGAATTATTATAAAGCAAATCAACTTAGATTTATTGCATCTTTTTTTGATGAAGAAAAATCGGCATGGATTAAAATAGAATTAGATAAGATAGGAGGAAATATACCAGAGGATTTTATATATAAATGGGAATCCAAATGGATACGGGAAAAAAAAGAATCTCCTATATTAAGACACTTGATTGATTTATGGAATAAGGTAAATATGGACGATGAGATAAAGAAACCTTTATTAGCAAAAAGAACTTTAATTCAAAATAGGCTTATTCCTTTTACAATGGATAATAAACTTTTACATAATTGGTTCCAAAAGGGGATTAAATATATAGGTGATTGTTTTGAAGGAGGTATATTGATGTCGTTTGATCAATTAAAAAATAAATATAAAATATCAAATAATACTCTTTTCTGTTATTTTCAATTAAAAGCCTATTTACGAGAAAAGCTGGGACAAACAATGCTGATGCCAAAACCTAGTGAAGTAGAAATATTAATTCAGAAAGGGAAAATTAAAAAAATTATATCTTATATGTATAATTTGATTCAAAAGCAAACAATTAAGTTAGGAATTCAAAAATCAAGGCAAAAATGGGAATCTGATCTGAATGATAAAATTGATGGAAAAAATTGGTCAAGATTATGTTCTGATAGTATGAGAAATACAATAAATGTTAGACTTAGATTAATACAATATAATTTTTACATCAGTTATATATAACACCACAGAAAATAAATAGATTTAATTTAAATATGTCTGACCAATGTTTTCGATGTAGTCAAGAAATTGGTACTTTTTTACATTCTACCTGGTCCTGTTTTAAAATTCAACCATTTTGGATAAATTTAAGACTTTTATTGGAACAAATTATTGGAGTACAACTCCCACATAGTCCATTATTATTTTTATTAGGAGACATTGAACGGACAATACCGAAACTTAAATTGAACAAGTATCAGAAAAAATTTATAAAAATTGCATTGGCAGTAGCCAAAAAAGTTATCGCAGTTAGTTGGAAATCTGATTTATATTTAACTATGGATCATTGGAATAATGAAATACATAGTTGTATTCCATTTGAAAAAAATACATATAATCTAAGAAATGAATATGATATATTTTTGAAAATTTGGCTCCCATACTTACAAAAGATAGAATTAAATACACAGGTCCTTTGAAGATAAAATCATAGTAATTGGGGAAAGTAAAAATAAATATCAAAATTATTTTGAACTCCATGGAGCATGTGGGGTCCTCCGATATCCAGGCAATCTTTCTCTTCTTTCTTTTTTTTCTTTTCTTTAGATAAGGGTTAAGGGGGGAGGAGGGTCAACATTATTTTTCTTACTATTTTATTATCACATTTATTCCTTGTAATTTCTAAAATTAAATAAATAAACAAACGAACAAACAAATAAATAAACAAACAAACAAATAAATAAAGAAAAGAAAAGATAAGCTAGGTTCACATGCAAGCAACACACACAAAGTACTGGAGGAACTCAGCAGGCCAGGCAGCATCTATGGAAAAGAGTACAGTTGACGTTTTGGGCCGATATGGGTCAATACTTCAAAAGGGGTCAACCTAGTGGTCCTCTTAATGATTTCTCAAGGTATACAGAACAATCAGCAGCGTCTCAGTCCATTTCAGTCCCACCTTTGGCATACTTCGGCCAGAGTGTCTTTCAGTATCCCATTCGTCCTTCCCACTATTCTCGATTATTGTGGTTGATAGGGAACATATCACTCCCAGGAGAACCCCCGGGCTTGCCCAATGCTTCAGTTAATTTCCCCATAAAGCGATGCCTTACGAGGAATCCCAAATCAGGGAATAAGCCCCTTCATTAGTAATTTAACTACTGTCCTGGTGTCATCTTTTTGTGTGGGAAAGACCTCTATCCACTAATATCTATTATTAACAGATATTTGTATCCCCCAGTGCTGGCATATGTGGAGAGTCTATTAGTCAAAATACAGACACATAAATAGTAGCCTCAGCTAGGATGCAGACTCTAGTGAGAGCAAGCAGCTCAGCTGCTTGCTTAATGTTCCTGAAGGGAGATAACCCACTTCCAATACCTCATGACCAGTCACCAGGGCAGACCCAGCCAGTGTCTCAAAATCACGACCAACCATCAGCAAAAATAATTAGATCTGGGTTATTTAAAGGGGCAGAACTCACATCAGGACAAGAGTAGGTAATGGCTTCCACAGTTAACACACAATCATTTTGTACGGCGTCGTCGTGAATGGTAACAAGGGTGCTCTTTTAAGAAACAAATTTGCCTTTGATAATAGTTTGCCTTTCTGCTGTAAGGTGCAGTTAGCCGCCAAACTGAGGAGTAGCATTACTGCGTCAGGGGTCAATACTGTGCAGAAGTGTTCCGATATTATGGGCGTTGCCTTTTCGATCATCGCTGCTGTCACCGCTGGAGCTCATAGGCAGCCAGGCAGGCCACGTACCACGGGTGGTAATTGAGTGGAGTAATATGCCACTGGTCTTTTCAAGCCACCGTGTTCCTGAGTCAGCACGGTGAGGGCAAATCCCTCCTTTTCATTAGCATATAACTGGAAGGATTTAGAGTAGTCAGGACTGCCCAAGGCTGCTGCGTGGAGCAATTCCTTCTTTAGAGCCTCATATGCCTGTTCCATTTCCAGGCTCCAATGGATTTGCAATGGTGCCTCCTGTAGTACAGCTGCCCATAGCACGGCAACGTAGGTTCTGTATTCAGGAACAGAGTGTCGACGGTAATCAGTCAATCTGAGAAGTGAATCTCTTTTTTTACATTTGCTGGTCTACGAGATTGTACGATAGCAGACACGCGTTCAGGACCAAGTCTCCTAGTGCTTTAATGCAGAACATAGCCCAAATAGGTGGCAGTTGTTTGGCAGAACCGTAACTTAGATAACGAGGCTCGGTGTCCATGGACTGCCAGGTAGTTTAACAGTGTTTCAGTCTTTCTGGCAATCTGCCAGTGTCTTGGAGGCCGGCAGTAGATCGTCAGCATATTGTAAAATGACATAGAAACATAGAAAATAGGTGCAGGAATAGGCCAATGGCTGATCATCCAAATCAGAACCTTGTACCTGCTTTCCCTCCATACCCCCTGATGCCTTTAGCCACAAGGGCCATATCTAACTTCCTCTTAAATATAGCCAATGAACCGGCCTCAACTGTTTCCTATGGCAGAGAATTCCACAGATTCACCACTCTCTGTGTGAAGAAATTTTTCCTCATCTCGGTCCTAAAAGGCTTCCCCTTTATCCTTAAACTGTGACCCCTCGTTCTGGACTTCCCCAACATTGGAAACAATCTTCCTGCATCTAGCCTGTCCAATCCCTTTAGAATTTTATACATTTCAATAAGATCCCCCCTCAATCTTCTAAATTCCAGTGAGTATAAGCCTAGTCGATTCAGTCTTTCTTCATATGAAAGTCCTGCCATCCCAGGAATCAATCTTCTTTGTACTTCCTCTATGGCAAGAATGTCTTTCCTCAGATTAGGGGACCAAATCTGCACACAATACTCTAGGTGCGATCTCACCAAGGCCTTGTACAACTGCAGTAGAACCTCCCTGCGCCTGTACTCAAATCCTTTTGCTATGAATGCCAACATTACATTTGCCTTTTTCACAGCCTGCTGTACCTGCATGCCCACCTTCAATGACTGGTGTAAAATGACACCCAGGTCTCGTTGCATCTCTCCTTTTGCTAATCGGCCACTGTTCAGATAATAATCTGTTTTTCTGTTCTTGCAACCAAAGTGGATAACCTCACATTTATCCACATTAAATTGCGTCTGCCATGAATTTGCCCACTCACCTAACCTATCCAAGTCACCCTGCATCCTTTTAGCATCCTCCTCATAGCTAACACCGCCGCCCAGCTTCATGTCATCCGCAAACTTGGAGATGCTGCATTTAATTCCCTCATCTAAATCATTAATATATATTGTAAACAACTGGGGTCCCAGCACTGAGCCTTGCGGTACCCCACTAGTCACTGCCTGCCATTCTGAAAAGGTCCCGTTTACTCCCACTCTTTGCTTCCTGTCTGCCAACCAATTCTCTATCCAGATCAATACCGTACCCCCAATACCGTGTGCTTTAAGTTTGCACTCTAATCTCCTGTGTGGGTCCTTGTCAAAAGCCTTTTGAAAATCTAAATATACCACATCCACTGGCTCTCCCCTATCCACTCTACTAGTTACATCTTCAAAAAATTCTATAAGATTCGTCAGACATGATTTTCCTTTCGCAAATCCATGCTGACTTTGTCCGATGATTTCACCTCTTTCCAAATGTGCTGTTATCACATCTTTGATAACTGACTCTAGCATTTTCCCCACCACCGATATCAGACTCACTGGTCTATAATTCCCCAGTTTTTCTCTCCCTCCTTTTTTAAAAAGTGGGGTTACATTAGCCACCCTCCAATCCTCAGGAACTAATCCAGAATCTAAGGAGTTTTGAAAAATTATCACTAATGCATCCACTATTTCTTGGGCTACTTCCTTAAGCACTCTGGAATGCAGACCATCTGGCCCTGGGGATTTATCTGCCTTTAATCCCTTCAATTTACCTAACACCACTTCCCTACTAACATGTATTTCCCTCAGTTCCTCCATCTCACTAGACACTCGGTCCCTTACTATTTCTGGAAGATTATTTATGTCCTCCTTAGTGAAGACAGAACCAAAGTAGTTATTCAATTGGTCTGCCATGTCTTTGTTCCCTATGATCAATTCACCTCTTTCTGACTGTAAAGGACCTACATTTGTCTTGACCAGTCTTTTTCTTTTCACATATCTATAAAAGCTTTTACAGTCAGTTTTTATGTTCCCTGCCAGCTTTCTCTCATAATCTTTTTTCCTTTTCCTAATTAAGCCCTTTGTCCTCCTCTGCTGGTCTCTGAATTTCTCCCAGTCCTCAGGTGTGCCGCTTTTTTTTTTGCTAATTTATATGTTTCTTCTTTGGACTTGATACTATCCCTAATTTCCCTTGTCAGCCATAGGTGCACTACCTTCCCTGGTTTATTCTTTTGCCAAACTGGGATGAACAAATGTTGTAGTTCATCCATGCGATCTTTACATGCTTGCCATTGCATATCCACCGTCAACCCTTGAAGTATCATTTGCCAGTCTATCTTGGCTAATTCACGTCTCATACCTTCAAAGTTACCCTTCTTTAAGTTCAGAACCTTTGTTTCTGAATTAACTCTGTCACTCTCCATCTTAATGAAAAATTCCACCATATTATGGTCACTCTTACCCAAGGGGCCTCACACGACAAGATTGCTAACTAACCCTTCCTCATTGCTCAATACCCAATCTAGAATGGCCTGCTCTCTAGTTGGTTCCTCGACATGTTGGTTCAGAAAACCATCCCGCATACATTCCAAGAAATCCTCTTCCTCAGCACCCTTACCAATTTGGTTCACCCAATCTATATGTAGATTGAAGTCACCCATTATAACTACTGTTCCTTTATTGCATGCATTTTTAATTTCTTAGTGTTATGCAACTCTGTCCATATCAATTCCACATCCTCCAGGCTAATGTCCTTCCTTTCTATTGTGTTAATCTCCTCTCTAACCAGCAATGATACCCCACCTCCTTTTCTTTCCTGTTTATCTATCCTGAATATTGAATATCCCTGGATGTTGAGCTCCCATCCTTGGTTACCCTGGAGCCATGTCTCTGTGATCCCAACTATATCATATTCATTAATAACTATCAGCACATTCAATTCATCCACCTTGTTATGAATGCTCCTCACATTGTCACACAAAGCCTTCAGGCTTGTTTTCACAACGCTCTTAGCCCTTATACAATTGTGTTGAAAAATGGCCCTTCTTGCTTTTTGCCCTGGATTTGCCTGCCTGCCACTTTTACTTTTCACCTTACTACTTTTTGCTTCTACCCTCATTTTACACCCCTCTGTCTCGCTGTACTTGTTCCCATCCCCCTGCCACATTAGTTTAAAGCCTCCTGAACAGCAGTAGCAAATGCTCCCCCTAGGACATTGGCTCCAGTCCAGCCCAGGTGCAGACCGTCCTGTTTATACCAGTCCCACCTCCCCCAGAACTGGTTCCAATGTCCCAGAAATTTGAATCCCTCCCCCTTGCAACATTTTTCAAGCCATGTATTCATCTGAAATATCTTCCTATTTCTACTCTGACTAGCATGTGGCACTGGTAGTAATCCAGAGATTATTACTTTGTGGTCCTACTTTTTAGTTTATCTCCTAACTCCCTAAATTCACCTTGTAGGACCACATCCCATTTTTTACCTATATCGTTGGTACCTATGTGCACCATGACCACTGGCTGTTCACCCTCCCATTCCAGAATGTCCTGCAGCCGCTCAGAGACATCCTTGATCCTTGCACCAGGGAGGCAACATACCATCCTGGAGTCTCGTTTGCGGCCATAGAAACGCCTATCTATTCCCCTTACAATCAAATCCCCTATCACTACATTGGTGCCTGGCAACAGTAAAGGCAAATTTATACTTCTGCATCGAATCTACGCTGTAGGTATGGTGTAGTCACGTACCCGACGCTGTAGCCTGACGCGCGCCTCCCCAAAAATGTAACTACACGTCACGGCAACGCAGACCGCAACAACTGTGATTAGTCCACTTGGTAGAATCGCATTTCCAGTTGCTTCTTCTTCTCAGCCAATTTCGAATTGAGAGAGAAGAGAGAAGAAGAACGTGAGTTGTCAAATCTACCTGCCAACATCTGAAAATATTTGAAATGCATTTCCTCATCCATGTCTCTCAGTGGCCGAACAAGCACAGAAAATTCACCCTCTTTCTGCCTCAATCCGTTCAATGGTTGTACATACCATCTCCTCCGACGTCTTCTCTCTTCTGCGTTGCAGTAATTTCAATAGAAGTAACTCTTGTTCATCATTTATTAGCTCCAACTCCAACATGATGCACTCAGTTTCAGTCGCCATTGTTTGAAGTACACAAAGAAGCTCTACACAGTGGCATAGAAACCCCAACGCCAACTAGCGATTTGGCGGTGAATTGCAGAGTGACGCAGACACACCAACGCACAAGTATAAATGCTCACAACAGCGTAGGCCACTTGCGTAGGCTACGGCGAAGAGCCTAGGCAGAAGTATAAATCAGTCTTAATACATTATAATCGCCTCATACTGCAGGGCTCTCAGTATAGCCCTGGGGTAAACTCGTCCAGGTATACTTTTGACCATTATATGTGAAGACAAACAGTTATTAACAGTCGTCATCCAGAGGGGCCGAGAAGAAGGTACACTGCTTTACCCTTTTCTCAGTATGTTTATTCATCGGACCCTTTGTCGGTGGATCGGCAGGCCTCGAGGCTGTGTTTCTTATCTGTGGCACAGCACCGGTGGCATTTGCGTATTTACTTTCATTACTACCCATTCTTACCTGTTAGTTTTAGGTTAACCTGTAATCAAATTTAGCTTTCAATCACAATACAATTTCCTCACCCTTTTCTTGCCAGAATTTATCTCAGTCTTTGAAATCCCTATTGTCCTTTAATTTGATGATTCATTGAGCTCGCTGTGGGTCTCGGACCCCATCTTCTATCTTCCGTCTTGCCCCCCTCCAGGTCACCCCTGGTGACTCAGAGCAGCTCACAGTAAAACGTTCCTACGAATGCTTCCCAAGCATAGCTCACATTGTCAGAGAAATTTGCTATCACCACGGTTCGCTTGGATCCCGTATCAATACTGATCCCATTCTTGTCGCCAAATTGTTAGCAAATTAATTTCTCTAGCAATGGCCACAGCTGCAGCATTGTCTTTGTCAGCTGTTCGCTGCAGTCTTGATATCACATTGATTGAACCAAATTGATCGAACATTGGTTTCTCGTGCTAGTGGGAATCTCAGGGTGGATCAACCAGATGATATTTAAGGCTGTGCTTTGTCTTTGGCAGTTACATGCTGGCTCTGCTTTTGCTGAGAATGAAGATATTCTTGGAGATTTCCACCATCTCTTTATGGTATTCTTCAGTCATTCACACCTGAATGTGGTATTGCTACAGAGCTATGATTTGATGCTTTGGTTGAGGGATTGTTTTGCTCTGTCTTTTCCATTCTGTTTTAGCTGTTAGGCACACATGTTTGGTGTTGCACATTCACCAATTTCACGCCACATTTTATTTTTAGGCATACAGTTGATTCCAGTGAATTGGGACACATTGGGACCTGTACATAGAATATAAGAAATCGGAGCAGGAGTTGGCCATCTAGCCCACCGAGCCTGCTCCGCCATTCAATACGATCATGGCTGATCTAGCCATGGATTTATCTCCACCTACCTGCATTTCCCCCATAAACCCTTACCAGTAAATATATTTAAGACAAGATTGGATGCAAAAATCTATCCAGCCTTGTTTTAAATATATTTACTGAAGTAGCCTCCACTGCTTAATTGGGCAGAGAATTCCACAGATTCACCACTCTCTGGGAAAAGCAGTTTCTCCTCATCTCCATCCTAAATCTACTCCCCCGAATCTTGAGGCTATGTCCCCATGTTGTAGTCTCACCACCAGTAAAAACAACTTTCCTGCCTCTAGCTTATCTATCCCTTTCATAATTTTATATGCTTCTATAAGATCTCCTCTCATTCTTCTGAATTCCAGCAAGTATAGCCCCAGGCAACTCAAATTCTCCTCATACTCTAACCCCCTCATCACTGGAATCAACCCAGTGAACCTCCTCTGCACCAGCTCCAAAACCAGTATATCCTTCCGCAAGTAAGGAGACCAGAACTGCACACAGTTCTCCAGGTGCGGCCTCACCAGAACCCTGTACAGTTGCAACATAACTTCCCTGCTCTTAAATTCAATCCCTTTAGCAATGAAGGCCAACATTCCATTTGCCTTCTTGATAGCCTTCTGCACCTACAAACTAATCTTTTGTGATTCATGCACAAGCACTGCCAAGTCCCTCTACATTTCAGTATGCTGTCAATTTGTACCATTTAAATAATAATCTGCTCTTTTATTTTCCTTCCAAATTGGATGACCTCGCTTTTACCAACATTGTACTTCATCTGCCAGAACCTTGCTCACTCACTTAAATTATCTATATCTCTCTGCATACTCTCCATATCTTCTACACAATTTGCTTTTCCAGTTAGTTTAGTATCATCAGCTGTTACGTACCCCGTAACTGGGTGTCAGACTAGCAGAGAAAGAAGAATCCGTTGGAGTCTGGTGGTACCAAAACTAAAGGTGTTTATTAGTAAACTACACAATACAATATCAAAAATGCAAATATACATATAAAAGAAGTTAGCAGTAATAAACCTAAAAGTGTAGGAATAATAATAAGCAATAATAAACAAGCTGTATCGATGTCTAGGGGTAAATGAATTGTCATAGAAAAGTATAAAGTTCAGTTCAGTTCATACATGCTGAGGTAGTTATGGTTGTTGTGTTGTAATCGTTGGAGAGAGAGAGAGAGAGAGATTAGGCAGCTGCAGCAGGCAAACCTTCTGTGGCTTTCTTAACCCGTCTGTCGTTGTGGCCATTCAGTTATAACCCCTCTGTTCTTCAGCTAGACCGTTCTTCTGTGGTGGACTCGTCACTCTGGCATGAGTGGACACACACACAAGTCCCCACCGGCACTGCAGTAACACTGTGAGCTTTACTGACCGATCTCCTGGTTCGGTCTTCGAAGCCCCCACCTTTCTGTGGGTTCCCAACACTCAGTCAGTGTCCACTGGTGTATCTGAAGGGTGTCTCTCCAGACCTGTCTTTTATCCCCATTGACAGGGTATCAGCTATCAATCAACTCTGAATGACTGTGTCCATCAAATCAGGCCACTCCTGTTGTCTCCTGAGGAATGTTAACAAGCAAAATAAAGTCCTTGTAGTGAAAGGTAAATAATCCAGGAAGAGTCAAAATAAAATAGATCTACAGTCTCTCTCTCCCTCTTATCTGTAGCAGATGTTCTTGCCTGGGCTTCATCTCTCTCTCTCTCTCTCAGTAGCAGCATAGCAACAGCAATAGTTCATAGTTTTTTTTGGGGGGGGGGGAAATGGTTAACTCTGCACCCTACTTCCATCAGGACTGTTCATCACTCATAACACAGAAAACCTAGAAACATTACACTCGGTCCCCTCTTCCAGATCGTTAATGTATATCATGGACAGATGCAGGCCCAGCACATTGCTCACCATTGATTGCCAACTAGAGTATTCCAACTCTCTGCTTTCTACTTGTCAACCAATCCTCTATCCATGCTAATACATCGCCCCAACTCTATGCATCCTTATCTTACGGTTAAGTCTTTTATGTCGCACCTTATCGAAAGCCTTCTGGAAATCCAAGTAAATAATGTCCATCCGTTTCCCCTCTAACCACTGAGCTCATTGTATCCACAAAGAACTCCAATAAGTTTGTGAAACAGGACCTGCCCTTGTTGAATCCATACTACATCTGCCTGATGGGTCCACTTCTTTCCAGATGACTTGCTATTTCTTTTTTAATGACTGCTTTAAGCATTTTCCTAACTACAGATGTTAAACTAACTGGCTCGGGTTAGCTGCCTTTTGCTTATATCATTTTTTGAAGAGTGGCATGACATTTGCTGTCTTCCAATCTGCCAGGACCTGCCCAGAGTCCAGAGAATTTGGTAAATTATCACCAAAGCCTCTTCTATGACTTCTGCCATTTCTTTCAGTGCCCTGGGATACATTCCATCAGGACCAGGGGACTTGTCTAACTTCAGGCCCACAAGTTTGCTCAGCACTACTCCTTTAGTGATACCTATTGTATCAAGGTCCTCACCTCCCATCGCATCCATAACATCTCTCTTTGGAATATTAGATGTGTCCTCCACCGTGAAGACCAACACAAAATACATTTTGGCCAAATTAAGCAGCTTCCCCGATTAGTCGAAGTTTCATGGAAATAGTTAAAAGGTTTAAAAAAGACAAATGACTATTTACTCAGTAGCACATTATGTATTTAAATGAAATACAGAACAAATTAAAACACTACCAATGCTACTGCAGTACCATAGATCTATGTATTAGTTCCTAATAGTTATTGATGTAGGTATTCATCCAGTATATACTGCTGTGTATGGGGTGTCCAGGGAGGGGTAGCACCTCTGGTGAAGGGACCTGTGTCCATTCTGGGGCAACTCACACACCTTTGGTCCCCGCTGGACACTCATCTCTCACCTGTGGCTCCAAGTAGCTGTTTGCATGTGACAGCAGCCACACAGCTTTGCAGGCAGTCTAAACCACGTGAGGATAGACAGAGGGCCTCGTACCCTGGTGAAATAGGGACGTGCATATGAAGTCAGCTTCAGCTGACTGGTCGGATAAGATCACCAATAATGCATGGATGAGATCAATGGCCAAGAAGACGGTTCTGCAACACTTTGTGATAAAGCACAGAAGAAGTCATGATTATCCACCATAACCAAGGAAGACCCCAGTTTGTCACAACTACTTGCACCACTGCACTAGGCTTCTGAGGTCGAGAGTGTGGAACTGTCCCAGTGCAATGGCTTTTCCATTCTCAAAACTTTGCTGCACAGGTTTTGCATTCATTGCCATGTACAACAGACAACCAGCACCTTTGATTGACTGCAAATGAAAATAAATTAGCACAGATACCCAGTGCAGATAATGGACTGTCTTCATACAATGCTTTTGATGACTGCATCCTTACCTTCATTTTCATTGTAACTTTCAAGATGATTGTGATACCTCCAAATTCTTTGTAGTTCCTCACTTGTTAAAGTAGTAAGGTTGTTCCATTTTCACTCCCAGCCATTTCTGGCATCTCAAAGCCTGAATGCTTGAAACCACAGTGAGCAAAGCAACTCTAAATTGCTTTACTATTTGTTTCTCGCCAACTGTCTGTGACAAAAATCACTGCTGTTTGAAGACACTCAAATAAAGCTATTTAAAAACCGTTTACTCTAAGGATGGTGTCGTGTCTAACAGCCACCAAGGTTCACACAACTGACACTAGTTAGAAACTATGTGGCAACAGTCTCGTGTCCCAATTAAGTGGCATAGTGTCCCAAATAAATGAAGGGAATCCTGGCTATTTTATGGATTCGTTTTTCTTCTTTAAGAGTTGTCCTAAGTAACCAGCTGCCCCGATTAAATGATGGACCAATTAACCAGAATTCAGTATACTCAGTACTATTCCCAGCCCACCAGCGCCTTTATTTCCTGAGAAAGCGGAAGAAATTTGGCCTGTCCCCTAAAACCCTCACTAATTTTTATAGATGCACCGTAGAAAGCATTCTTCTGGGGTGCATCACAACCTGGTATGGAAGTTGTCCTGTCCAAGACTGGAAGTAGCTGCAGAAGATCATGAACATAGCCCAGCACATCACACAAACCAATCTTCCATCCTTGGACTCACTTTACACCACACGCTGTCGGAGCAGTGCTGCCAGGATAATCAAGGATAAGTCCCACCCAGCCAACACACTGTTTGTCCCACTTCCCTCCGGGAGAAGGTTCAGGAGCATGAAGATTTGTACGGCCAGATTTGGGAACAGCTTCTTTCCAACTGTGATAAGACTGCTGAACAGATCCTGACCCGGATCTGGGCCGTATCTTCCAAATATCTGGACCTGACTTGCACTAACTTACTTTCCCTTTTCTATTTTTCTAATTACGATTTATAATTTAAATTTTTATTATATTTACTTCGATTTGTACTTCAGGAGTGCGAAGCGCAGAAACAAATATCACTGTGATGATTGTACACTCTAGTATCAATTGTTAGGTGATAATAAAGTATAAACTATCTGACTGAACTAGTTATGTTACGATTTATCTCGTGGCATGATAGTTATTGGTACAATGAAGGATGTGACAAAACAATGTGATAGATTGTGATGAAATATAATTGTCTCATACAGTAGCTAACTAGTAACCCTACACAATAGTCAGCTTTAAACACTGTTTTATTGAGTCTGACTCAATTTGCATAATACTTATGCCTCATGATGTGATAAAGGATTATCTCAGTATAAAATACTTAATGAGCTAAGGCCTGCTGGAAAAAATGTTTTTATTTTTCTGAGAATTTTGAGGTAACTCTCAAGTTCTGAAGATGTCCATGCATTAATACTGCTTGCAAGTATCTATATAAATAAATACTCCTTTATTTTGACCACAAATTGTTTAATGTTAAAATATGTTATTAATATGGGAAACAGTTTGTACTTTTATTCTTTTATCATCTGATTTATAGCTATGAATAACATTGCATTGTAGGTTATATGTGTATTAAAAATTCCAAAGCAGTGAATTCCAATTACAGATTTGTTCTGTAAGGATCATAACTGTACTGCCTTTTTGCAGACGTATTTTCTACTGGAAAGCTGCTTCCAACGATTTGATAACAGTTCAATATCTTGCTCATGAATTCCATAATAGAGCAGAACGAGGTCATCTGATTGCAGTGAAAATGATGAATGTCACAGACTTTTTATTTTCCATATCACACTCACAAGAGCATTGATAAGTTCTTGCTTGTAGAAGTGTTCTTGATACCAGTCCTGAACCTGGTGCCTTTCCAACCACTTGCCTGCTGCTGCAAGGTAACACCTCAAGGTCTTAGATTACCTCCTAAATTTTGCAGCAAAAATAAATTACATCTCTTATTATTCACCTCCTTTAAAACTTTTAATTTAGCTTTTACTCACATTAGAACAGAACATGAAAATAGAACAGTACAGCATAGGATAGGCCCTTTTCCCCATGATGTTATACCAAACTAATTAAACCTATAGGAGCTATGTATCAGCACATTTGGAAAGAGGTGAAATCATCGGACAAAGTCAGCATGGATTTGTGAAAGGAAAATCATGTCTGATGAATCTTATAGAATTTTTTGAAGATGTAACTAGTAGAGTGGATAGGGGAGAGCCAGTGGATGTGGTATATTTAGATTTTCAAAAGGCTCTTGACAAGGACCCACACAGGAGATTAGAGTGCAAACTTAAAGCATACGGTATTGGGGGTACGGTATTGATGTGGATAGAGAATTGGTTGGCAGACAGGAAGCAAAGAGTGGGAGTAAACGGGACCTTTTCAGAATGGCAGGCAGTGACTAGTGGGGTACCGCAAGGCTCAGTGCTGGGACCCCAGTTGTTTACAATATATATTAATGATTTAGATGAGGGAATTAAATGCAGCATCTCCAATTTTGCAGATGACATGAAGCTGGGCGGTGGTGTTAGCTATGAGGAGGATGCTAAAAGGATGCAGGGTGACTTGGATAGGTTAGGTGAGTGGGCAAATTCATGGCAGATGCAATTTAATATGGATAAATGTGAGGTTATCCACTTTGGTTGCAAGAACAGGAAAACAGATTATTATCTGAACAGTGGCCGATTAGCAAAAGGGGAGATGCAACGAGACCTGGGTGTCATTGTACACCAGTCATTGAAGGTGGGCATGCAGGTACAGCAGGCGATGAAAAAGGCAAATGGTATGTTGGCATTCATAACAAAAGGATTTGAGTACAGGAGCAGGGAGGTTCTACTGCAGTTGTACAAGACCGCACCTAGAGTATTGTGTGCAGTTTTGGTCCCCTAATCTGAGGAAAGACATTCTTGCCATAGAGGGAGTACAGAGAAGTTTCACCAGATTGATTCTTGGGATGGCAGGACTTTCATATGAAGAAAGACTGGATCGACTAGGCTTATACTCACTGGAATTTAGAAGATTGAGGGGGGATCTTATTGAAACGTATAAAATTCTAAAGGGATTGGACAGGCTAGATGCAGGAAGATTGTTTCTGATGTTGGGGAAGTCCAGAATGAGTGGTCACAGTTTAAGGATAAAGGGGAAGCCTTTTAGGACCAAGATGAGGAAAAACTTCTTCACACAGAGAGTGGAGAATCTGTGGAATTCTCTGCCACAGGAAACAGTTGAGGCCGGTTCATTGGCTATATTTAAGAGGGAGTTAGATATGGCCCTTGTGGCTAAAGGGATCGGGGGTATGGAGAGAAAGCAGGTACAGGGTTCTGATTTGGATGATCAGCCATGATCATACTGAATGGTGGCGCAGGCTCGAAGGGCCAAATGACCTACTCCTGCACCTATTTTCTATGTTTCTATTTTTTGATCTGTAGGAGTCATGTATCTGTTTTTCGTCTGTATTGTATTTTGTGGCACATTTATTATGATAATCTTTCATGTGGGTTGGGGCTTGGGAGAAACAAATGAGTATAATCCTTCCTCACAAATTGAGCACACCCCTCCTTCTCTACATATTCCTATGTGTATCTAAGAGTCTCTTAAACACTCCTATGCTATCTGGCTCTACCACAATCCCTGGCACTGCATTCCCGGCACACATCACTCTCTGCATAAAAAATCATAAAAACCCCACACATCTCCCTTGTACTCCCAGCCCCAAACTTTAAAGGATGCCTTTTAATACCAGACCTTTCAATCCTAAGAAATAGATACTGGCTGTCTACTCTGTCTAGGTCTTCTAACACATCTCCCCTCAGCCTCACCACTTTAGCAAAAACATTTCTCCAGCTTGTCCAATCTCTCCTTATTGTACATGCTCTCTAATGCATGTAAATGTCTTCTGCATTCTCTCCATATCCTTCTTATAATGAGGCAATTAGAATGGAATACAATACGGTAAATGTGACCGAACAGACTTCGGAGTTTTATAAAGCCCAAAGACAACTTTCAGGCTCTTGAACTCAGTGCTTGGAAGTGAAAAGTTGATTACTTTATTCCAACAGAAGAGGGAATTGCCCCTAACCTGATGCACTCCTGGTGTACAGTGGGGTTTAGGTAAATCTCCCTGCTTTCTCCTGCTCCTTCTGTTTATTAAAGACTTCTCTTAATACTCTTCTCATTGACCAAGTTTCTGGTTATTTGCCAAACATTTTCCTTTGATGGCCCGATATCGAATTTGTTTACCTCTGCTGTCCAACAGTCTATTGATCTCTAACTTGAATAGTTCTTCTCTCATCACAGGTTCTTATTGGCTCCAAATTTGTATCATCAAGCAGATCATTGGAAACTTTATTTCAGTTCGAATTGAATACTTTAAATCTGAAAATTCTTACAAATTGTAATCAAGTGACATAGTTGACAACAGGGCCTTGTTTCCAGATTGCCTCACTGCCTTTTACGCTCACTGGAAGAACCAACTCCCACAGCATCCAATGACCCTGTGTATTTTTGGTATTTTATGGTGTTAACCACCTGGTTCTGTATTGCCAAAAGGAACTCCTCCATTTACAGAAAGAGGAGTCCAACTCTGAGCCACGCATTCAGTGCTTCCTTGATGACATTTAGTCTGCTCAGTTCATAGGGATGTCTTCCATGAAGGGTCATGTTCTTCCATTGCTTAACTTTTTCTTCTATAGTAATAATTTCTTCATTTTTCTGGGTTGTGCTTTCATTTAAGCTTTGTTGTGTGTACTTATCAGAATTGCATATGCTTGTCTGGAATGTTGAATTCCATTTTTGTTGATGAAAATATTCCTTAGAAGTTTTATCTGACTGTTCCTTTTTTTATCTCTGTTATTCCTCTCCCTCCTCCTGTCCTAGGTGGTGTTAGTCTAAGTGCATTCGAGTGTACATAGTGTTTTCTAAAATTTGACATTTCAGTTCTTGTTTTTCTTTGTAAATTTTCTAGATTGGTATCAGATCAAGATATTATGACAAAAGAATACATTAATATGGTTATTGTGTTAGTGTTTATTGCCTATGTTATATTTTTACTGCTGAGCTCTGTTTGGCAGATTTTCTTCAGCGTCGAAGTAAACTCTGTTGAAAGTTTTCCCTTTATTGCACCATGATCTGTTTTCTTTGCTTGTTGATAACCCGAATACTTATATGTTTCATTTTTATCCATCTGTTGTATTGTATTCTGCTGCTCTGTTTTATATTTTAATAACTCTATTGCACCTTTCTTTAGGTTTAATATTATAATAATTATTTTTCTGTATTTTTATAATTGCACACTTTGTCTTTTGCATGCAGCCAGTTGGTGCAGTCCTTCATTGATTCTATTATGGTTTTTGGATTTACTATGTATACCCACTAAAAATTAATTTCTGGGTTGTATACGGTGACATATATGTACTTTGGTAATTACTTTTAAATTTGAACAGTGCTTTTTATTTGCCCATGATAAACTCTACCTGCTGCATTCCAGCTGAAAATTGCTGCAGTCATTCTTCAGTCCATTGATTGGAGTCGACTGTCTCTGTCTAGTACTCTAATTAGATTAAATGTGAAAATGTCATATGATTACTTTACATTTACAGTAGCAACTTACACTGTTGCTGTATACAGTTTGAAATTTATATAAGGATGGGGAAGAAAAGGGATCAGCAAAGAGATATATTTGAAAGCCAGGATGAGAATTGGAAAGTATCTTCCATTTCCCTGAAATTGCTGGTCATCTGCTGTTCCTGCATGGATCCAGAACAGACTTCTTCCAGGTGTTCATCTCCTAGCAATCTGTTAATGGCTGAATGCAGAACAGGGTCTGTCAACACAGATATCTTGCTGGGCTTGCAGAGTTACCTTACTTACTTTTAATGTACTAATATCTCCACCACCATCAAAACAGCATCCGTGACAGAGTTAGGAAGCCTATTGAAGATAACACTGCCCATTATACTCCATAAGGTGCTCAACAGAGACAACTACAGCTGACTGCAGCAAAAAGATGCCTCTATCTGGATGCATTAAGTCTTGGTATGGCAACTGCTCTGCAAGTGACCATGAAAAACTGCAGGGAGTTGTGGACAAAGTTCAGCACATCATAGGATCCAGTCTCCTCTCAATGGACGCCATCTATTATTCTTGCTGCCTGTGTAAAGCAACCAGCGTAATCAAAGACTGCACCCACCCTTAACGTACTTTCCTCCCCTCACCCAGCAGGCAAAAGTTACAAAAGCTTGAAAGCAGATACTACCAAGCTTGAGGACAGCCTCTATCCCACTGTTATCAGACTCTAGAACATACCTCTAGTATGATAAGATGAACTGTTGGCCATGCATATCGATGCAACTATAAAGAAGGCAAGACGGTGGCTATATTTCACCAAGAGTTTGAGGAGATTTAGTTTGTTACCAGAAACACTTGAAAACTTCTACAGATTCTTTAGTGGTTTGATCGGGGCACAACCACAAGCGCATGGATGTCAGTCAGTGAAAACAGCGGGAAGAGTTTAAAAGGAGACACCTTATAGAGCGGGCATCAGAGGAGTGGGCAATGGAGCAGAGGGAGATAGAGTAGGAAGCCTTTAGCTCAATGAGGCTTCGGCGATAATGGGTTGAGGCGAGGTAGGTTGCCTGTGTAGAATACAGACAGGAAGGATGTGAGTGAGGCCGGTTTTCTGTGCTCGGTGTCAGATGTGGGAAGTCTGGGAGACTCCCAGCCTCCCGAACGGCCACATCTGCACCAGGTGCATTGAGCTGCAGCTCCTTAAGGACCACGTTAGGGAACTGGAGATGCAGCTTGATAACCTTCGTCTGGTCAGGGAGAGTGAGGAGGGGATAGAGAGGAGCTATAGGCAGGTAGACACACTGGGTCCTGGGGAGACAGATTAGTGGGTAACAGTCAGGAGAGGGAAGCGCAAGAGTCAGAGGCTGGACAGTACCCCAGTGGCTGTATCCCTTAACAGTAAGTACTCCTGCTTGAGTACTGTTGAGAAGGATGGCCTACCTGGGGGAAGCAACAGTGGCCGTGCCTCTGGCACAGAGTCTGGCCCTGTGGCTCAGAAGGGTAGGGAAAGGAAGAGGATGGCAACAGTGATAGGGGACTCTATAGTTAGGGGGTCAGACAGGCGATTCTGTGGATGCAGGGAAGAAGCACCAATGGTTGTTCACCTCCCGGGTGCCAGGGTCCGGGATGTTTCTGATTGCATCCACGATATTCTGAATTGGGAAGTCAGAGGTCATGGTATATATTGGTACCAATGACATAGGCAGGAAAAGAGAGGAGATCCTGAAAGCAGACTACAGGGAGTTAGGAAGGAAGTTGAGAAGCAGGACCACATCTCGGGATTACTACCTGTGCCATGTGACAGTGAGTATAGGAATAGAGTGAGGTGGAGGATAAATGTGTGGCTGTGGGATTGGAGCAGGGGGGCAGGGATTCAGATTTCTAGATCATTGGGACCTCTTTTGGGGCAGGTGTGACCTGTACAAAAAGGACAGGTTGCACTTGAATCCTAGGGGGACCAATATCCTGGCGGGGCACTTTGCTAAGGCTGTTGGGGAGAGTTGTAAATCTGGATTTACAAGGATGTTGCCAGGATTGGGGAGCACGCCTTATGAGAACAGGTTGAGTGAACTAGGCCTTTTCTCCTTGGAGCGACGGAGGATGAGAGGTGACCTGATAGAGAGTGTATAAGATGATGAGAGGCACTGATCGTGTGGATAGTCAGAGCCGTTTTCCCAGGGCTGAAATGGCTAGCACGAGAGGGCACAGTTTTAAGATGCTTGGAAGTAGGTACAGAGGAGATGTTGGGGTAAGTTTTTTTACTCAGAGAGTGGTGAGTGCGTGGAATGGGCTGCCGGTGACTGTGGTGGAGGCGGATACGATGGGGTCGTTTAAGAGACTCCTGGACAGGTACATGGAGTTCAGAAAAATAGAGGGCTGTGGGTAAGCCTAATAATTTCTAAGGTAGGGACATGTTCGGCACAGCTTTGTGGGCTAAGGCCTGTATTGTGCTGTAGGTTGTCTGTTTTCTAGATGTACCGTGGAGCACATTCTGACTGGATGCATCACCATCTGGTATGGGGGGGGGCGCTATGGCACAGGATCATAGTAAGCTGCAGAGAGTTGTAAAATTCGTCAGCTCCATCATGGGTATTCAAAACAACAGACTACAAAACTTCAAAAACTAAAGATCGGTGCCTCAGAAAAGCGGCTTCCATTATCAAGAATCACCTCCACCCAGGACACGCTTATTGCTACCATCAAGAAGGAGGTACAGAGGCCTGAAGGCACAGTGATTCAAGAACAGTTTCTTTGTCTCTGCCATCCGAGTTCTAAATGGACAGTAAATTGATGGACACTATGTCACTGCTTTTTTCTTAAATTTTTGTTTTTGCACTACTTACCTTAACTATTTAATAGATCCTTTATTAATCCCAAAAAGAAATCACAGTGCCACTGTAACATTTTAAGTGGACGGATATACAAATATCAGAAGTAAGACATTAAGACAGAATAAAAAATAAATTACACCAGTCTAACAGGAGGAGGCCAGCAGTCCCCCAGCTATAGGTTGACTCATTATTAAGCCTAATGGTCGAGGGTAAGAATGATCTTATGTAACACTCTTTGGAGCAGTGTAGTTATCTTAGTTTATTACTAAAAATGCTCCTCTGTTCAGCCAAAGTGGCACGCAGAGGGTGAGAAACAGTGACGAGAACTACCAAGATTTTCTGTAGGGTCCTTTGTTCTACCACAGCCTCCAGTGTGTCCAGTTTGACTCCTATAACAGAGCCAGCCTTTTGATCGGTTTATTGAGCCTGTTGGCATCACCCATGTTGGTGCCATTGCCCCAGTACACTGCTGCATAGAAGATTGGACTGGTGATAACAGACTGGTAGAACAAGTGAAAGAGAGGCCTGCATACTCCAAAGGACCTCAGTCTCCTCAGGAAGTAGAGACAACTTAGGCCCTTCTTGTACACACCCTCTGTGTTGGTGCTCCACTCAGGTCTGTCATCCAGGTGCACCCCCGGTACTTGTAGATCCTCACCACACCCACGTCCTCACCACAAATAGTACAGGGAGCAATTTAGTCTACCACTATCTCCTTTGTCTTAGTGATGTTGAACTGCAGCTGATTCAGCTGGCACCATATGTGTTAATATACATATATGCAGTATACTCATTGTAATTCAGTTCTTTAAAGATATTTATGATGTATTGCAATGTTCTGCTGCCACAAAGTTAACAGATTTCATGGCATATGCCAGTAGAAAAGTAAGTTGTGATACGGATAATAAAATGTCTGCAAAAGCCACATCAGAGGGTTCAGGACTCAATGTTTAATTTTGCAACTTCTGAAAGCGACATCTGAAACAGCAGCAAGAGCAGGAGTAAGCCATTCATTCTCTTGATCCTCATGCTCCATTTTTTTTCTCAGTGCCACTTCCTTTTCAAAGTTTAAAGTAAATGTTATAATCAAAGTACATTTACGTTACCATATATAACCCTGAGATTACTTTTTTATGGGCAGACTCAACAGATTCATAGAATAAGAACTACAACAGAGTCAATGAAAGACCGTCCAACAAGGGCATTCAACCAGAGTGCAGAAGGCAACAAACCGTGCAAATGCAAAAGAAGAAACAATAATAATAAATAAATGAGCAATAAATATTGAGAACATATCGATGAAGAGTCCATTGGTTGCGGGAACATTTCAATGATGGGGTCAGTGAAGTTGAGAGAAGTTATCCCCTTTGGTTCAAGAACCTGATGGATGAGAAGTAGTAACTGTTCCTGAACCTGGTGGTGTGAGTCCTGAGGCTCCTGTACCTCCTTCCTGATGGATGAGAGGTAGTAACTGTTACTGAACCTGGTGGTGTGAGTCCTGAGGCTCCTGTACCTCCTTCCTGATGGATGAGAGGTAGTAACTGTTACTGAACCTGGTGGTGTGAGTCCTGAGGCTCCTGTACCTCCTTCCTGATGGATGAGAGGTAGTAACTGTTACTGAACCTGGTGGTGTGAGTCCTGAGGCTCCTGTACCTTCTTCCTGATGGATGAAAGGTAGTAACTGTTACTGAACCTGGTGGTGTGAGTCCTGAGGCTCCTGTACCTCCTTCCTGATGGATGAGAGGTAGTAACTGTTACTGAACCTGGTGGTGTGAGTCCTGAGGCTCCTGTACCTCCTTCCTGATGGATGAGAGGTAGTAACTGTTACTGAACCTGGTGGTGTGAGTCCTGAGGCTCCTGTACCTCCTTCCTGATGGCAGCAGTGAGAAGAGAGCATGTCCTGGGAGGTGAGATTCCTTAAGGATGGATGCTGCTTTCCTGCAACAGTGTTTTATATACAGTAGATGTACACAATGGTTGCGAAGGCTTTACCCGTGATGGACTGAGCCAAATCCATTATTTTTTGTAGGACTTTCCATTCAAGAACAATGGTGTTTCGTTACCGAGCTGTGAAGCAGTCAGTCACTACACTCTCCACCACACACGTATAGAAGTTTGTCAAAGTTTTACATGTCATGCCAAATCTCCACAAACTCCTAAGGCAGTAGAGGCGCTGCTGTGCTTTCTTCGTAGTTGCACATACATGCTGAGCCTGGGACAGGTCCTCTGAAATAATAAACCAAAGAATTTAAAGTTGCCAACCCTTCCCACCTCTGATTCCTCGAGTACCCATTTCCAGCACTAATTTCAGATTCATTAATGCCCACAAATGTGTTCCTCTCAGTTGTGACTGATCATAGAAAATCAACTTCCATAGCTTAGGGGGTAGAGAATTTTTAAATATTCAATTCTGTGAGTGAAGACGTTTATCCCAAATTTAGTACCCTTATTCTCAGACCATACCCTGTGGCCCAAACACCTAATTCAGGAGAAAATATTCTGCTTACAAATCTTCTGCAAAGTCCATCAAGAGTTTTGTAAAGATCAAAGGGGGCTCCTCGCATCTTCCTAAACTCTAAAGATTACAATCACTATCTGCTCGATTGCTTCTCGCCTTGTAATCCCAGTATCCCAGTCTAATGAACCCTTCTTCTGGTGATGATGGCTGGGTTCTTTGCTTGTGAAGTTCAGGAGGGAAAACTCTATCGCTGTAGGACTTTTCTTCCCACCTGTGTGGGTTTAAAGTGAGGATCGGTGCGCGCTGACCGATTCCTCTCTTTAGGCCAGGGGACGTTTCACAGTGGCACAGTGAGATGCTAGACAGACAGCCTGGCAAGGCTAACGAGTCCCATCTACCCGGGTTTGGAATCGGAGTTGTTTTTCTCCTAGGTTGGCCGCCAACCCAGGCTGTTGAGCCCAGCCTGCCCGCCCAGTTATACTGCTGAACACTCGGTTGCACCGTGACATAGCAAACTCAGCAAGAACAGGGACACCTCGTGAAGGCGTTTCTATGGACACAGTAGTGTAGGAGAGGCCATATGCGAGTGACCTCCTGCAAGGCAAGTCAAAGAGAGGTCCTGCACAATCACTACACCTGGAAAGGGAAGGCTATGGAAGATGCTTCACCCTCCTTAAGTGAGCAGGACATTCAGCTCTGGGCTCACCCATCCCAATCCTTGCTATACTTCTATGGTAAATACCCCTTTTCTCAGGAAAGGAGATCAGAACTGTATACAATAGTCCACTGTTATCTCACCAAGGCCTCATACAAATGCAATAAGAACTTTTTACTCTTGTAATCTCTCATTTTCAAGGGTAATATACAGTTCCCCAATGTATGACACTGCTCTTACCCGTCAGGTCCCAGGTGCATCAACTTTGTACATTTGACGGTTGTGGTTATTACTTTTACAAGAAGTTTTACAATTACTGTCATTCACTTTTTGACAGGGTAATTCTTGGAAGATAAGCAGTATAAATCCCTACATAAATTAATTCAGGTAGCTACTTTCTACTAAATGCATTTAAGACTGAGGTGGGGTCCACTCGATCAAGGCCACTCACAGAACTAAGCACATCAAGATATTCCAAAGTAGGACATTTGACCTTTTTTCGCAACTGTCTTTATATTCCCGTTTCCACCTTTGGGTAGTGAGACGTCATTTGAGTAGCACGTCGACTAACCAATGGAGCTCCGAGACTGGCAGTAACCCGGTAACTACCAATAAAAAAAGGAGATATTTAGCGAGTCACTTGTGAAGTGCAAGTTAGTGTTCTTAGTGGAAGTTCGTGTAAGATGGCTGAGGATAAGGAGGAAGTGAAATATTACCGACTGGAAGAGTTAAAGCAGCATAGCAGTGGTAACAGCGCGTGGATTCACGTTAATAACAAAATATATGACGTGACCAAATTTCTGGACCAGGTATTTTGTTTAATGCTCAGACTTCCTTCAATTCCCTTTCCGCAACTCACCACTTACGTGTTCGCATTTACTACTTTCGGTGGAAGTGATTTCGAATAGTTGTCGTGTAGGGCTCCGTTTATGATTTAAATCCGAAATTCATCATCCGAAACTCAATTGAAACCGCAAGAGATTTGCGTGGTTCTTGTAAACAATTTGTCCTTGTCGTGCTGCCTCCTAGTTATTTTGAAAAGTGCTGGCTCGATTAGCTTTTGAGAGTTGTTTTCAGTTCCCTAGGGGACAAGTACTGGCCGACATTCAAAAGTAAATGCAGTTCCACATTTCCTGAATGAAAATCTTTGCATAAAATCTAAATGTTGTAAAAATTTCGCGGGTTGGCAGCAATTATGGAGAGTTAGTGTTTTGAAGTCAGTGCAGATGAGTAACTGAGCAGAAGTTGACAGTGGCAAGTCAAGCCTGTCCCTGCTCTTACTTTTCTTTGTAATGCCGTACTTGGGTACGTTAGACTAATGCTGATTTTTATTTATTGTCCATCTGCCACTAAAATCCCTCTGAGGACAACGAGAAGTATCAGTACCACATATAAAGAAATGTACTCAAACAAGTGCCATGAACGGATTTCGATGAAGTATTTGGACTAGTTTTTAATGTCCATGTTACTGGTCCAAGTAGTGGAATCCAAGTAATGAGGTCTGTTATTTGATCAAGAGTAGAAGGAGTTTGGGGAGAATGTCACGGCTGCGCTTGGAGACGGGCGTCTCGTGTACTGAGGCAATGTGGGAAAGGTGCAGTTACACGGAGGAACGGATAGGTAGGCAAATTATGGAAGGATTGGAAAGCAACAGGGTTGTTGTAGTGGATGATTTTTAAACTTAATAGTTACTGGGACTTGATGCAAGAGGCTTATACGGGGCCAGATATATTCGGTGCTACTGAGGTTTTCTTGAAATGGTATGTGGATTGTCCGAGGACAGGGTGCTGGACCTTGTAGTGAGAAATGAGCTTGACTGACTGGCGTTCCAGTAGGACAGCACGTTGAAAACGGTGATCATAAAGTTATGAATGTGGACAAAGGGGGCAGGTCAAATTGCAGCGTCATTAGGCTTGGTGGTGTAAATTGGGAGCAGCAGTTATTAGGCAAGCCACATCTGATCTGGCGTCATTTAAAGAACAACTATGTTTCAGTGAGGAGGAAGGCAAAGGCAGTAAGGGCAGGCCATGACTTACCAATTTAAGTTTCTGAGGAAGTGAGGGCATTGCCGATGAGGAGTGCTGGACAAACTTGAATTGTTTTCCTCGAAGCATTGGAGGCTGACAGGAGGCCTGATAGTTTATAAAACTGAGAAGCATAGATGATCAGAATCTTTTTGTCTAGGGTAGAAACATCAAAAACCAGAGGGAGTAACTTCAAGGTGATAGGAGGAAAGTTTATTTGAAAGAACAGTGATGGGTGTCTGGAATGTACTGCCTGGTGATGGTGGAAGTAGATACACTAATGGTGTCTGAGGCTTTTGAATAGGCACATGAATATGTGGCCAGTAGAGAGAGATGGATTATCTACAGAAGAAGGGATTAGTTTAATTTGGCATCATGCCTGGCACTGATATTGTGGGCCAAAAGGCCTGTGCAGATGCTCTACCTAATATTCTAGACGTCAGTATGTCCAGGGATACCTTTTGTGAGACCTCTGCCAAAGCCTGTGATGGTAGTGTGTATTTGGAGGCTTGTGATGGACAGAAATGGTAGCACCATGAGATGTATCAGTCTGGTCTAATTAAAAGGACTGATGCACTCTGAAAGATTTGAATTTGGCCAGGTTTAGGGAAAAATTTGGTATGGATAGAGAAGGTCTATTTGGCAAGTATTCTCTCGAGGTGGTGTAGGAAGGCTCCGAGGTATTTGGGTTTGGTATTTTTTTTTCTTTTTGCTGTGGTTTGGAAAAATAAAGCCTTGCTCCAAAATATTCAATGTGACTGTTCTCATTATCCTTGATTTTTAAAAGGCTTTGAGAGTTATACCTGAAAGGAATAAGATGAAAGATTTTCCCTAGATATGTTAAAGCACAATGTAAGTTTATAATCAGTACATGTATGCACAATATTCATTATCTTGCAGGCCTTCACAGAAGGACAAAGAAATGCAATAGAATCAATGAAAAATTATATTTTTAAAAAAAGCTAACAAATGTGCAAAAGAAGGTGTGTATTGCAAATAAACAACTATTTAAATAAGCAAACAACTAAATAAATAAAAACTGAGAATATCAGCGGTAGACTCCTTGAAAGGAAATCCACAGGGTGTGGAATCTGTTCGGTGTTGAGGTGAGTGAAGTATTGGTTCAGGAGTGAGGTGGTTGAACAGTAGTACAATGTCTTGGAAAAAGTATTCAGCCCCCACAACTATTTTCATATTTTACTGTTTCATTTTCTAAACTTAGAATGTATTTAACTTTTCAATATAATCGACAAAACATTGAGCATCATGTCAAATCAAAAGAATTCCAAAACCTGCCAACAATTTACTAAATTAAAAACCAATATTGAGTCTGAAAAAGTACTCAACCTCTTTGTAATTACTGTGCTGACTTTACTCAGTGCAATACCGTATGTTGTCTTACCAACTCGCCAAGTTTGTTGATATGGAATATTGGAGGATGACCCGTTTTCAAGGATTGTTAAGAATAAATGCACCCCTCTCTCTGTAAGGCCCAACAGAATGGTAGATTTTCAACAGGCCAAACCAAAATGAAGACAAAAGAGCATTCAAGGGAAGTCAGGGAAATGATAATAGAGAAGCATAAATCTGGGGAAGGGTACAAGTCTATCCTCATAGACACTGAACTTGCCTTCTGAGAGTGCAATCCATCGTGACAAAGTGGGGAAGAAAAAATATGAAACCACAGCCACATTGCCTAGGTCAGGCTGCCTCTCTAAACTTGGCCACCAGTGAAGAATGGCACTTATAGGAGAGGCTATCGTGCCACCAATATTTCCAAGTGAGCTGCAGAATTCGGTGGCTGCAACTGGAGATGAAGTTCATGGCTCCACAATCTCTAAGACCTTGCACAAAGGGTATTTATGGAAGAAGCCCTAGCTTTTAAAAAAAAATGTCCTTGCCTGTAAAGACTTTGGAAAACATCACTTAAAAGATGCTGTAAAGATGTGGAAGCTGGTCTTGTGGTTGGTTGAGACTAAAGTGGAAGCTTTTGGCCTCATCATTAAGTGGCATTAATCTAATACAGGGCATCAGTAAATGATGGTGGGGGTAGCATCATGCTATGGGGATGCTTTTCAGCAGGGACGGGAAATCTGGTTGGAATTGATAGAAGATGAATGCAGTTAAATGCAGAGATCCTGAATAAAAATGTATTGGCCTTTGCCAGAAAGCTTAAGCTGGGGAGGAAGTTTGTCTTTCAGCAGGGCAGCGACCCAAAGCACAC
The DNA here is from genome assembly GCF_048418815.1 of Hemitrygon akajei. Lineage (NCBI taxonomy): Eukaryota > Metazoa > Chordata > Chondrichthyes > Myliobatiformes > Dasyatidae > Hemitrygon > Hemitrygon akajei. The sequence goes on along the minus strand of NC_133124.1, from coordinate 134,181,722 downwards.
TGTCAGAACCATGAAGTGGCTTATTTTTGAAGAGAATTAATGTCCTTGTGTGGCCCAGTCAGATTCCTGACCTTGACCCCGACAAACATCTCTGGCAAGACCTCAAGATACTGTCCACTGCTGCTCCTCGACTGACCTGGCACAGCTTGAGCGATCTTACGAGGAGGAATGGGCAAATCTTGCTTGAACACATTGTGCAAAATTTATGGTGACTATCCAAAATGACTATTGGCTGCGAGAGGTGGACTTTATTCTTATTTATTATATGTACTGAACGAAGAGCAATGAACACTTTTGAACTGCTGATGTTTGTTTTTGAGTGTGTCATTATTTACAGTTTTCTGGTTTTGGGCTCTATTGTGGGGGTAGGGTGGGGAGAAAGGAGCATGTGATTCACGAATAAATATTCTGTTACATTGACAAAACTCCCTGGTTTTAATACTCATTTATGTGAGCAAAGGGTTGGGAGCTGAATACTTTTATGAGGCACTGTAAATGTTCCTAAACCTGGAGTTGTGGAACCTAAGGTTCCTGTACCACATCCCTGATGGCAGCAGTGAGAAGAGCGTATGGCCTGGATAGTGGAAGTCCTTGATGACTTTCCCATGAGAGTGAGCGTATCTACAAGGAACAATGGTGGGAGTGAGCTTTTCCTGTGATGAAATGAGCTATATCCACTACCTTTTGTAGGCTTTTCTGTTCTTGGTCATTGGTGTTTCCATACCAGGCCATGATGCAGTAAGTCAGGATTCTCTGCACTGTATATCTATAGAAGTTTCTCAAAGTTTTAGGCAGCTGACAAATCTGCACAAACCTATGAAGAAAGCAGAGAAGCTGCTGTGCTTCCTTCATAATGGCATTGAAGTGCCTGTCCCAGGACTGATCCCCTCAGATGATATCACCAAGGAGTTTAATGTTACTGACCCACTCTTATGTTTTGTGACTCCAGACACTAATCAAAGGAAAATCAAAGCAGCCTGGAATAAACATGTATTCTTCATTTTGAGGTGAGCACTTATGACCTAGTGGTGTAATGACACATGCCATTCATGTACATCATACATATAACACAATGAATCGTGTAAATGAACATGGAATGCTTAACCAATATATTTAAAACATTACTCAATTACTGAAATATTAAATACACTACTCTCCTCCCTGCTTGGCTGTAAACTCCAACTCCATATAAAATGCATCTCAATTCAACTGTAATGTATTGCTCTCTAGTCATATATAAGATATATACAATAACAAACACAATCTGCCTAAACTATTAGTATACAGACAATTGTGCTTCTCATCAATACTGAGTACGTCATTTAAACAATCGATCTAAGTTCAAAAGAATTCCTTCAGCCTCTGTGACCTAGCTCTCGGGCTGCTTTAGCATGAATGGTATCAGGAAGCAGACACGCTGTGTAAAACTGTAGCATTTTCATTAACACTGTTTTACTTTTTGATATGTTTGAGTTTTCCAGTGCATTCTTGAACACTGCTGTGATGTCATCCAGTACCATTCTTAATTTGCTTTCAGTTGCCTATTGCTGGGGAAGTGGATGTATCTCAAGTCAAGTTGTAGTTGTCTCAGCAACTCGGGTGGGGGCACAATGCTAGCTCTCCTGTCTTTTAAGCTACATAAAAGCTCAATGTGGCTTGTTGATTGTTGTATTTTACTGTTATGAATGTCATTCCCACAGGAATTGTCTTTTCTGCAGTACAAGTTCTTGGAAAGCTGCAGGCTTCAGTTTGGTATCTTTGAAATGGTGCTCAAACTGATTTTGTGGAATGACTGAAACGCCCAAGCCAGTGTTCAATTCCATTTTAATTAATTTGCTGTTCTCTTCTGGTGTAATATGTAACATCACTTGTCTATTATCTATTGTCTAAATCCTTCCACATTTTAAAAAATCTGTTTTGATGGCCCATTTTGATAAGTATTCAAAAGATTTCTTGAACAAAAATTATATTGGGTTGGAATAGATTAATGATTTTAAAAGTCTTCTTTCGCTTAATAGGATAATTCCAATCACGTACATTCCAACTTGTAACATTTATCTGTTGAATTGCCATAAAAATTTTTTTATTTTATTTAACCCGTAAATGGATGCATACCAGTGCAGGCTAATCAAAACTGGTGGTGATAAGTACAACCATACACAGAATATGCATGCTCCGGAACTCTGTAATGGGGAAAAAAGATACCAAATAAAACTAAAGTTAATCTTACAACTAATCTTGTAAATCAAAACTAACCCCAAACCTCCCACCACCCCAAAAAGCACGAAATTTGGCAAAAAAAAGCTGAAATGCCACCCCATAAAGGAAAAAAAAGTGACTCCACAAGCTGCCCATTTTATAATAGTGGTTTTAAAAAGCTTTCCTTAATTCCTCCCCCCAGTTACAAAAAAGACAAGATAGGGCCCTGAAATAGAAAAGCCCTGCAAAGGGAAAAAATATTTTGCTAAATATAAAAAAGCAACACAACACCATATCAAGTCATGTTAACTGGTTCTTCTGCCCATTTACAGGCCTTGCTTCTAACTGATATATATGCAATTTAATTATCAATTTGCTTTGATGCCTTCCATTACTTTACAGAGTATTATTGTACTGAAACAATGTAAGGCTAGGTAATCACTAAAACATGGAACAGATTCCCAGCTGAAATGGTTAATAAAAGAGGACACAATTTTACGGTGATTAGAAGAAAGTATAGGGATCTCAGACATGTTCTTTTCCCTAGACCAGTGGGTACGTGGAGAGATCTACCGTGGGTAGTCATAGAGGCAGACTCAACAAGGACATTCAAGAAACTCCTAAATAGACTCAGTGACAGAGGAATAGAATTCTCTGCAGGACAGGAGCATTAAATTAATCACAAAATAAATTGAAAGGTAAGCAGAACAACATGGGTCAGAAGGCCAGCACTGTTCCGTTTTTCTCTACAACATCTAGCTCCCCATATCCAACATAAAAATTCAGAGAAAAAATGTTTATACTTTTTTAAAAACAAACACACTGGGGAATGCAAAACAATCTCCAAGGATGCCAAAATTATAAAGTTAAACAAAGATAGAAATACCTATGTAATCTCTAGTGAAGAAAAATCAGCACCACTTTCCATTTAACTGACATGCCCAATAAAAAACTTTTTTTTTAGAAAAAAATAATTATCTATCGACTAAACACTCCCAGCTATCTATAAGAAAAAAAACCTTATGAGCTATGAAAACTATTACATAATTAATGAAAAAGGAGAATAAAACAGATAATCAAACAGTCTGTCCGTTGTCTTAATTCACTCAGTAGACCAAACAGATTTTGAAAAGTCATTCATCATTCACATTGAAAGGTTCACATCTTCTTTAAATGGTTGATCAATCAAAGGACATCTTAAGCAAATCAAAAATATTCAAAGCTTATCTTTCTGAAAAAACGATTATTCAGCAGACCTAAAACTATTCAAACCTCGGCTGCAACCAGAATAGAGTTAATATAGTCCAACGCCTCTTTGGGGTCCAGAAAAACACGTGGGGTCGAATCTTTGGGAAATAATTTTAATTGAACCGGATATTGAAGTGACAGGAATAATCCCTTATCATAGGCTATCTTCATAGTTGGAAAGAATTTAGACCGCAGAGCCATAACCTCCCATGGATAATGTTGATAAAAATGAAGCTTGGAACCTTTAAGTTTAAAACCTTTTTGTTTCCTTGCATAGTTTATGATTCGGTGTTTAACTTTAAAACGAAGAAAGGAGATCAAAACTGACCTTAGTCTATCTTGGCGAGATGTTGCAGTAAAAATTCTAAATGCCCTTTCGATGTCGGGAGGTTGAGATAAAATATCCGAAAACAGAGAGTGAAACAGGTTAGCAAAATAGTCTAATAAATCTCCAGTCTCAGGTCCTTCCTTCAATCCAACAATTTGAATATTATTCCGACAAACTCTTGCTTCCAAATTGATAATCTTTTGTTGCGACTTCTCGAAACTCACTGATATTTCTGCATTTTGCCGCTTTGCCTCTTTAAGTTCAGAATTGAGAGAAATAATGTTTTCCTGCACAAATTGAAAACTCTCTCGTAACAATTTCATCTCAGAAGAGGTATCATCAAGTTTTACAGTGTTGTTGTCTATCTTCTTATTAAGACCTATCAACGAATATTCTAAACGTTTGACCCAGGCTGGTGTTTCCTCAGACTTTTTCCTCTTTCCCTTGCTGGATTCAGGAAGTTGCTTTCCACTTAAAGATTGTGACATAGTAACAACTATTCCCCTCTAAGATCTGACAAATAAAAGTTTAAAAATTCAAAGTTTAAACTGGGGAAAGGAAGAATTAACTGCAGCCACAGAGATCTGTGTGTCACTCCATTAGACAGTAGGCGGAGTCTCCCGAGCAGTTACACTTCTAAGCAAACTGTATGCTCTTGTATTCAGCCAAACTGGTACTTGGTTCTCATCTCATTTGCTTTAAAATACTGCTCAATTCATTCAGTATACATTCCTCTGTTACTGTTGTGCAATCGCATGTGTCTGGCTTTCCAGTGGAGCTAGCATGTAGTGTGTGTGTCGCTCTGGATAGTCATCTCGGATTTGATTTCAAACCACCTCATCACCACTATGTTTTGGCAACTCTTAGAAACTTTTAAAAAGAAAAGCTCGGGAGCTTGGGATAAATGTGTTTGTTTTACTTTAGTGAGGCGTGCACATGATGTGGTGGCATATTGTATGCGATTTGCTTACTTCATACATATAACCCATAATGAATTATGCAAACAAAGAATTCCTAAACAATATATTGACATTATTACTCAAATATTAATACATTATGCTTTCCCCCTCCAATCCCCGAGTGAGATCTGGCTCATGGTCCGCCAGCTTCTTCCTCCTGTAGTCAATAATCGGCTCTTTGGTTTTGCTGACATTGTGTGGAAGGTTGTACTTGAGGCACCATTCAACCAGATTTTCAGTTGTCCTCCAAGATGCCATTTCATCACCTCCTTTGATTCGGCCAATAGTAGTGGTGTCATCAGCAAACTTAAATATGGCATTGGAGCCGGTGGTGGTGGCATAGTGGTTAGCAGAACGCTTACAGTGCAGGCGACTTGGACTGCCTGTAAGGAGTTTGTACCGTCTCCATGTGACTATCTGGAATTGCTCCCACATTCCAAAGACCTGCCAGTTGGTAGGGTATTGTAAGTTGTCCGATGATGAGGCTGGGGTTAAATTGTAGGATTGCTGGGCAGCATGGCTCAAAGGGCAGGAAGGCCTGTTCCATGCTGTGCCACAATAAATAAATAAATAGTATTGTGTTGCCTTTAAGGCATTCATTTAGTTTATTATATTTTCACTTTAGTAATTTGTTTGTAATCGTTTTCTAGTTAAGGTTGTTGAAAGTAAATTTGTTGTCTGTGATATATCGCGGCATGCGATGACGTCACACCCGGTTTTGCTGTGTCTTGTGGGAAAATACCGGTTTGGAGAAACGGGAAGGAGGGGCTTGTGTGTGCAAGATCAGCACGAGAAAAGTTTTCTTTCTACGCACTAGAAACATCAGAGAAGCAATGCCGTAAGTTCATAAGATAATGGATATGTTGAAGTAAAAATGTTAACGCTGATCTTGTAAAAAGTAATGACGGTTGATAGTTTATGTTCTTTGTTATTTAAAGAGTTGTGGATAGTTTGTGTTGAAGTGTATTTAAAGACAGTCGATGGCGTAGGTAGATTCTGACTGTATGTTGCACTTTAATGTAATATAGTTGTTGTAGTTTTACTTCTGCAATTATTTATGATGTAAATGTGATGCCAAGAAGGAAACAAATACTGTATATATTTTGTATTGTTTTATCGACAGTTTTCACCACACATTAATGTGGAAGAGTGAACAGTAAATGGTTAATCTTACTGGGATCGCGCCTCATTGACCGGTTTATACTTGGTGTTTAGTTCAGAGTTTACACCTGTGCAAGAACACTGCAGTGAAAAGGCAGCATTACTAGGTGTTTCAAGTGCTACGATGGCATCACGATCCAACATCAAGTTGTTGCCATCCAGCGCCAGGAGCAGTAGGGCATCAACAAGTAAGACTGCCCACGCAAGAGCTAAAGCAGAAGCCGCTAAGGTGCGAGCATCATATGATGAACAGGTAGCAAAACTGAAAATGGAAAAGGCTGCCAGAGAAGCCGAAAACCAGTTGGAAAGGGTAAGGATAGAGTCAGAGTTAGAAGTGCTGATGCTACACCGAGAAGCCAAAGCTGCCAGGGTGGAAGCAGAGTTAATAGAAAATGCCAAAGAAATGCATGTTCTGGAAGAAGTAAAATCTACTTCAGAAAGGACCAGACTGGAACGCACTAGCAGCTACATCCGATCTCAAATGGATTTGAAGATTCGTTCTTCCTTTCCATACTTGTATGCTAATGTCCCACCTCACGAGGAGTCTCAGAGAGGCCCAATTGCATCGCATCCATCCGAGGAAGACAATTTACCCTTGCAACTCCGTGACGAATCCAAGAATGAAAGGGCTGATGACAAATACTTCTCGACACCAAACTTACCAGATTTGGCAAGAGAAGAGGCAAAGGCTGAATTCAGAACAGCAAATCCCATAACGAACGTACACCCTCAGTCATGTATCCGCCGACATATTCCGCCAGCCAGCATGCCACTTGCAACTGAACCCATGGCACAGTACTTAGCACGACGAGATCTCGTCACTTCAGGACTATACCAGTTTGACGATAAGCCTGAAAATGACCATACATGGTACTCCTCATTCGCCAACGCTATCCACGGAGTCCAGCTTGGAGCAACCCAAGAGTTGGACCTTATGACGAAATGGCTGGGAAAAGAATCATGCGAACAGGTGAGATGCATACGTTCAGTGTACATCAACAACCCCAAGCTAGCCTTACGCAAAGCATGGGAGAGACTTCGGGAGTGCTATGCGGCCCCTGAAATTATTGAAACGGCACTATTTCGACGCCTGGAAAATTTTCCTAATGTGTCAGCCAAAGACCACACTAAGCTAAGAGAGCTCGGAGATCTACTCATGGAGATTGAAGGCGCTAAAGAAGATGGCTATGTAACTGGCCTGTCATATTTAGATACTTCATACGGAATTAGACCAATCACGGACAAACTTCAATTTGGGCTGCAGGAAAGGTAGGTGTCTGTTGGCTCAGAGTACAAGGAAAAGAACGATGGTCGATTTCCTCCCTTTGAGTATTTCACTAGGTTTGTGTGCAAGGAGGCGAAGAATCGAAACGACCCTAGCTTCATGAGTCAAGGTAGCAGTACACTTCACACCAAGCCAGTCAAATCCACTTCGAATAATTTTAACATCAATAAACCTGTCGCAGTGCGTAAAACTGAAGTCTCTACAACTAACAATGACCCTAGCAAGAATTGTCCACAAACCCCACCCCCTCAAAAAATGCAGAACGTTTAGGAAAAAACCCCTTGAAGAGAGAATGACCCTTCTCAAGGAGAAAAATATGTTTTAAATGCTGTTCCTCTACCTCTCACCTTGCTAGAGAGTGTACGATCCCCGTGAAGTGCCCGGAATGTAATAGCACTAATCATGATGGGGCCATGCATCCCGGCCCATTACCACAAACCGACAAAGCTCCTTCACCCTCACAACAGGACGGCGGGGAGGGAGAGGCTCACTCCAGGACAACTGTTGTCAGCTCGAGCTGTACAGAAGTTTGCGGTCAAGCTCAGTCAAGCCATTCTTGTTCAAAGATCTGCCTCACTAAGGTGTACCCTGAGGGAGCCAAAGACAAGGCCATCAAAGCCTATGTAATCCTGGATGACCAGAGCAATCGCTCACTAGTCAGACCAGAGTTCTTTGACTTGTTCAACATTGAGAGTAATCAGTTCCCATACTACCTTAGAACTTGCTCAGGCAGCGTGGAAACATATGACAGGAAGGCAGAAGGCTTCCAGCTTGAGTGGCTGGATGGTAAAGTTGTCATCTGTCTCCCTCCACTCTTGGAGTGCAATGAAATTTTGAATAACCGCACTGAGATCCCGACGCCAAGTGCAGTGCTACACCAGCCACATCTCCACCACATTGCCAAGCACATCCCAGAACTGGATCCAAAAGCAGAAATACTCCTGCTATTAGGAAGAGATGTTCTCCAGGTGCACAAGGTTAGGCAGCAGGTCAATGGACCACACGACACCCCCTTTGCCCAACGCCTGGATCTGGGCTGGGTGGTGATAGGAGAAGTGTGTCTTGGCAACGTACACAAACCGACAGTTAACACACTCAAGACCAATGTGCTATAGAGTGGCCGCCATTCAATTTTTCAACCCTGCACAAGTTTCATGTGTATCAAGGAAGCACGACAAGGCTTTAACAAATGTAAAGTAACTGACAAGACGCCGGGACAGTCGGTCTTCGCTCAAACTGAGCATGATAATAAACTTGCTCCATCAGCACAAGACACCATCTTCTTAAAAATAATGGACACCAAGGTCTTCAGAGATGAAGCAAATAATTGGGTCGCCCCACTACCTTTCAGAGAACCACACCAGTGCTAGCCAAACAACAAAGAGCAGGCAGTCAAGCGGTTTACGTCCTTGCAAAAAACCCTGAAAAGGAAACCTGAGATGCAGCAACAATACGTAGCATTTATGGAGAAGATCTTCGCTAATGGATATGCTGAAGTAGCACCGCCACTGAGAGAAGGCGAGGAGTGCTGGTACTTCCCAACATTTGGAGTTTACCACCCACAAAAGCCCAATCAGATCAGGGTGGTCTTTGACTCCAGTGCTCTGGTATCTCCCTTAATGACGTGCTCCTTACTACAGGCCCTGACCTTAACAATACCCTTCTCGGGGTCCTGCTGCACTTCCGGAAGGAGAAGGTCGCGATCTTAGCGGACATCCAGCAGATGTTCCGTTGCTTCTTAATACAGGAGGGCCATCTCAATTTCCTCCATTTCTTATGGTACAAGGACAATGACATTAACAAGGAAGTCATTGAGTACTGGATGAAAGTCCACGTTTTCGGCAATAGTCCATCCCCTGCTGTGGCCATCTATGGGCTGCGAAGAGCCATCAGAGAGGGCGCACAGGAGCACGGCGACGACACCGTTAAGTTTGTAGAAAGGCACTTCTATGTCGACGACGGCTTGATATCACTACTGAAAGAAGACAAAGCAATTGATCTGCTCCGACGTACACAAGCCCCACTCGCTGAGTCAAACCTCCGCTTGCACAAGTTTGCATCAAACTGTCAGGCAGCAATGGAGGCCTTTCCACATGATGACTGTGCTCCGGCAATCAAGGACCTAGATTTAGATGGAGAAACCATACCCACACAAGGGAGCTTGGGTCTCCTTTGGGAGATTACGACTGACTCATTCACATTCTCCGTGCTGACTGCGATCAAGCCATTCACCTGCCGTGGAGTTCTCTCCACTGTCAACAGTGTTTTCAATCCCTTGGGTCTACTGGTGCCAGTTATGATCCAGGGAAGAGCCCTTCTCAAGGAACTTACCTCTGAGCTCTCCGACTGGGATACTCCCCTACCAGAAGACAAGCTAAGCAAATGGGAGGCTTGGAGAGATTCACTTCAAGATCTAAAACAGCTTCATATCCCATGTAGGTACACTGCGACCTCACTCACCGAGGCTGCGCACACAGAATTGTGCGTGTTTTCGGATGTGTCTACCAAGGCCATCGGCGCTGTGGCTTACTTGAAAGTAGTCGGGAAGGATGGTCGAGTTGAAGTAGGATTTGTAACTGGTAAGGCGAAGCTCACTCCTCAGTCTGAGCCGACAATTCCAAGGCTTGAACTGTGTGCAGCTGTCCTGGCTGTGGAAATGGCGGATCTTCTCCAGGACGAGCTAGACCTAGAGCTGGACGATATCAAGTTCTACACAGATAGCAAAGTAGTGCTTGGTTATATTTATAATGAATCAAAACGTTTCTACGTGTATGTTCATAACAGAGTTCAACGTATCCGCCTGTCATCAAAGCCCAAACAATGGCATTATGTACGTACCGAGGATAACCCTGCAGGCCATGCATCGAGATCCTTACCTGCATCCCGCCTGGCTCAGACATCCTGGTTCACCGGACCCCCCTTTCTGTATCAGCCACCAACAGAAAAAACTCAAATGAGCGAGACATTTGAGCTGATCGAACCCGAAAGAATCTCGCAAATTTGGCCGCAAGTACAAACAGGAGTCACCTACCTCGAAGAATCAATATGTACTAACGAACGCTTTCAGCGGTTCTCCACTTTGAATTCTTTAGTGAGAGGACTTGCATTCCTCATTCAATGGCCAGAATCACTGCCACATTCCCTAGTAGGGATGGACATGTCAGGAAGGTTGAGTTGAAAACTTATGACCAAGGTGATGTGAAAACTTGCCAAAGGCCAGTTGCAGAAGTCGTTCTAATTCTACCTAAGGACTGATTTAGAGACTGAAGTTTTGTATTATGTTCATTGTGACCTTACGAAGGTCAGGTGGGGAGTGTGTTGCCCTTAAGGCGTTCACTTAGTTTATTATATTTTCGCTTTAGTAATTTGTAATCGTTTTCTAGCTAAAGTTAAGGTTGTTGAAAGTAAATCCGTTGTCTGTGACATATCGCGGCATGCGATGATGTCACACCTGGTTTCGCCGCGTCTTGTGGGAAAATACCGGTTTGGAGAAACGGGAAGGAGGGGCTTGTGTTTGTAGGGTCAGTGCGAGAAAAGTTTTCTTTCTACGCACTAGAAACATCAGAGAAGCAACGCCGTAAGTTCATAAGATAATGGATATGTTGAAGTAAAAATGTTAACGCTGATCCTGTTTAAAAGTAATGACGGTTGATAGTTTATGTTCTTTGTTATTTAAAGAGTTGCGGATAGTTTGTGTTGAAGTGTCTTTAAAGCAGTTGATGGCGTAGGTAGATTCTGACTGTATGTTGCACTTTAATGTAATATAGTTGTTGTAGTTTTACTTCTGCAAGTATTTATGATGTAAATATGATGCCAAGAAGGAAACAAATACTGTATATATTTTGTATTGTTCTATCGACAGTTTTCACCATACGTTAATGTGGAAGAGTGAACAGTAAACGGTTAATCTTACTGGGATCGCGCCTCATTGACCGGTTTATACTTGGTGTTTAGTTCAGAGTTGACACCTGTGCAAGAACACTATAAGTATGAAGCAAACAGCAGGAGTCTAGGCACACAGCCGGACTGACGATGATTGTGGTGATGTTACCAATCCAAACTGACTGGGGTCTGCAAATCAGCAAATGAAAATCAAGTTGCACTAGGTGGTGGTGAATCTTAAGTCTTGAAGTTTCTTGATTAATTTTTATTTGGGGGGATATGATGGACCTGAGTGCTGCTCTATAGTCAATGAAGAGCTTCCTAATGCATCTTCACTGTCCAGGTGATCCAGAACTGAGTGAAGAGCCAATGGAACAGCATCTGCTGTTGACCTGTTGCAATGGTAGGTAAACTGGAGTGGATCCAAGTCAAACCTCGGGCAGGAATTGATGGTTTTCATGACTGACCTCTCAAAACACTTCAGTGGATGCAAGTGCTACTGGACAATGGTTATTGAGGCACATTGCCTCATTCTTGGGCACCGGTATGATTTGAAGCCTGCTTGAGGCAGGTAGGTATGTACCTCAGGCTAGCAAAGCGAGAGTTTAATGCCCCTGAACACTCTAGCCAGTTGATTAGCGCAGGTCTTCTCTGATTGGCCAGATGCTTTCTGTGGATTCACCCTACTGAAGAATGCTCTCAAGTGACAGAAGCTAGCAGGCAGCATAGTGATAAATACCCGGTTTTGTTTTGGTTGAACTAGAGACAAGCTACCTCAACTTCTCTCACTGTATGAAATTTCTAATTTGTAAAGGAACATTTATTTTCTTCCTGAAAGCTAATGTGGGTGTTAGGAGCAGGTACGCACTTTATAGGTTTTTGTCTTTTCAAGCACTTGGCTAGATAATAAACACGAGAAATTCTGTAGAAGCTCGAAATCCAGAGCCAGCCCACAAAATGCTGGAGGAACTTGGCTAGTCAGGCAGCATCTATGGAAATGAACAAATAGTCGATGCTTCAGGCTGAGACTCTTCTCCAGGATTGGAAAAGCAGAAGGAAGTTCCCAGAATAGAAGAGTAGTGGGATAGGGAAAGGGGACTTTCTAGAAGATGATGGGTGAAACCAGGTGAATTTCAAAGGGAAATGGAATCTAATGGGAGAGGAGAGTGAATCATGGGAGAAAGGGGGTAGGGGAGAGGAAGGACACCAGAGGGAGGTGATAGGCAGATGAGGAGAAGAGGTAGGAGACCAGAGTGGGGAATAGCGAGGAAGGGTGGGAATCTTTAAAATGCCCCCACTCTGAGAGTGGCCTCACCATGGCAAGTGACAAGGTTATGAGCCAACATGCTAGAATTGGGATGAGAACAGAAATTGTTGGCCACTGCAAAATTATGCTCTTGATGGGTGGGGCAGTGGTGCTCGATGCAGCAGTCCCCCAATTTATGTCGGGTTTCACCAATGTAGAGGAGGCTGCATCGGGAGCAACGGATACAATGATTTTGTATCATACAATGAAAAAACCTCAAAGATTTTTAGGTGAAGTGTTGCCTCACCTGGAAGGACTGTTTGAGGCCCTGAATGAGGGTAAGGGAGGAGGTAAATTGACAGGTGTAGCATTTCAGTCACATGCAGGGATATTAGTGGAAAGGGATGAGTGGGGAAGGGAATCATGAAGAGAGTAGTCCCTGCAGAGGGTGGGATAGGTATTGGAAGGTGAAAATGTATTTTGAGGTAGGATCCAGGTGAAGATGGTGGAGAATGATGTGCTGAATCCAAGGGCTCATGGACTGGTAAGTGAGGGTACTTGGTCCCCGTGACCTGCAACTGCATTATTCCTTCCCATCCATGTACTTACCCAAACTCGAATGTTGCAATCAAACCCATATGTACTACTACTGCTGGCAACTCATTCCACACTAGCACAATCCTGAGTGTAGAGGTTTCCTTAAATATTTCACTTTTAACCCATGACCTCTCGTTCTAGTCTCGCTCTACCTTACAGGGTAAATGCAGCAGCTTTTTTCCAATTGACCTCTCAATTTTGTAAACTTCAATCAAATCTTCTCTGTTTTCCAGCACTCCAGAGTATAAAGTCTTAACCTATTCAACCTTTCTCAATAACTTGGGTCTTCAAGTCCTGGCAACATCTCTGTACTCTTTCAGTCTTGAGGTATTTCCTGTAGGTGGGTAACCATAGCTGCTCACAACACTCCAAATTTGGCCTCACCAACATCTCATACAACTTGAACATTACATGCCAACTCTACTCAATACTTTGATTTATGAAGAGTAATATGCCAAAAGCCACTTGCAACCCTGCCTACCTGTGCTGTCACTTTTGACGAATTATGGACCTGCATTCCCAGATCCCCTTATTCTATCACACACTTGGTATTATGCATTCTAGTTGGGTAATGTGTATGTAAGGATAATATTAGACTGCAAAAAATTGAGTAAATCTGCTTCAATGATTGGGTTGAATCTGTGTTGCATAATTCCATTGAAGGAATCTGGCATTTTTGATTTGGAAAGGGATGCTTGCTTTAATCTGTATAAACTAGTTCCTACATGTTTTGGAGCAAGTGAGTGGGAGGTATTTCAATGGAGAATTTGAAAGTATCAGTCATCTTGAATGTTACAATTAAAATAAAGATTTGTGGGATACAGTTGTCTGTCAGAAACACTTTTTGTTCATTTAGTCAATCAAAATAATATAGTAGTTTACAATAAACTATTAGGAACTAATGCACAGTTCTATAGTACCATAATAGTTTTGGTAGTGTTCTAATTTTGTATTTCATAAATGCATAATTTATTATTCAGCTTAACAGCAATTCAAAGTAAATTTATTATCAACGAAACCCTGAGCTTCATTTTCTTGCAGGTGTTCTCTGTAAATACAGGAGACAATAGAATCAGAATGACAGCTACTATCCATTGTGCAAAAAAAAAGCTGTGCAATACATTAAAAAAATAAATATCAAGAACATGAGATGAGAAATTCTTGAAAGTGAGTCCATAGTTGTGGAAACAGTTGAGTGATGGGGTGAGTAAAGTTATCTGCTCTGGTTCAAGAGCCTGACATTTGAGGGGTAATAACTGTTCCTGAACCTGGCGGTATGGGTCCTGAAGCTGCTGTACCACCGACCTGATGGCAGCAGTGAGAAGAGAGGGTAGCCTGGATGGTGGAGTTCTTAATGATGACTGCTGCTTCCCTGTGCCAGTGCTCTGTAGATGTGCCCAAAGGTAGGGAGGATTATACCAGTGATGGCCTGGGCCATATCCACAATAGTCCAAACTTGCCACTTGGCACATGAATTGGTTCTCAGGATATCACAGCTAGACCCCTAGTATTTCACTTGGTCGCCAGACTTGGTCTGGCCCTCAGCAGGTTGTGGATCTTGTGCTTCATCTGGAGCTTCTGCTTGGAGAAGGCACTGAATGTATTGTGGGACCACACTCATCTATGACAGTTTTTCTAAAGTCCATAGCAACCAAGGTGTATTGGCTTAGATCCTCAGAGCCCTTGAACATGGCCCAATACACAGACCCGATGCAATCCTGTGGCCACTCCTCTGCCTCCTGCAGCCACCTCTTTCTCTGGACGCTCGCGCTTTGGCCTCTGCCTATACGCAGGTAGGAAGAGAACAGCCAACTGATCGGATTTCTTGAAATGGGGTCTGTGCATGGGAGTCCCTGATAGTGATTTGCAGGGTGTCAGGCTGATGGGGGCACTCAATACATTGAATACTAGCTTAATGTTTGTATTGTACTTTTTTAACTGCATGAAAATTTGGATAATTGAGGCAGCCACTTAATTGAGCCAAAGTGTCCTGGTCCTGATATGTCCCAATGAACCAGAATCCACAGTCTGAGAAAGTTAATGTTTATTTATTTTTTTGCAATGCTGAGTAATCATCCTACATTGTAGTTCACTGGAAAGGACTTTGAACTTGTTGTTTATTACACTTTGGATTTTAACTTTGATCTCTATTTTTAAATGTACTGCATTTGAATTCTTCACCTAGGTTCAGATTTTTGCTTTTATTAAAAAAAAGCGCCATTCCAGAGCCGTGTCTTTTCGATGAAGTTTTATTTTCACTCAAACTGTAGAACTGCGCAGTACAGCAACAGCTGTTTACTTCTAAGCTAAGCACTAGCCAAATGTAAACTTCCTCTCTTCCAGCACACACAATCTGTATCCCTCCATTCTATCTGCATTCGTGTGTCTGTCCAAAATCCTTTTAAATGCTACTATGATTTTTTTTTCCCCAGTTTCCACCTTTACCCAATGTGGTGATTTTTGTTTTTTTTTTTAAAAAGCAAACTTTACTTTCATCAGAACTTCAACTCTTTCCTGTATTGGGGTGTCCAGAATTGCACACCACACCCCAAGAGTGACCAACCAAAGTTTTAAATCACTGCAATTTGAATTCCCTGCTCTTTATTCTCAATGTCCCAACCAATAAAACACAAGTATGCCACTTTTCCTCATCTATCTACTGTGCTACATTTAGGGCATTATGGACTTGGACCCCAAGATCCTTCCGCTTGTTAATGCTCTTGGGGTCTTACCATTAACTGTATACTTGGTATTTGACTTCCTGAAGTGCATTCCTCATGGAACCCCAGATTAAACTATGTCCTCCATTTCCTTGCCCATATACTATATGCAACTAATCTTGCAGGGATAATGCTACACCTGTCCCCACACCTCCCCCCCCCCCCCACCCCCCTTACCACCATTCCGGGCCCCAGACAGTCGTTCCAGGTGAGGCAACACTTCACCTGTGAGTCTGCTGGAGTCGTCTATTGCATCTGATGCTCCCGGTGCGGCCTCCTCTACATCGGTGAGACCCGACGCAGATTGGGGGACTGCTTCATTGAGCACCTATGCTCTGTCCGTCACAATAGACGGGATCTCCCGGTTGCCACCCACTTCAACTCTGCCTCTCATTCGCATTTGGATATGTCCATACATGGCCTCCTCTACTGCCATGATGAGGCCAAACTCAGGTTGGAGGAGCAACACCTCATCTACCATCTGGGTAGCCTCCAGCCTGGTGGTATGAACATTGAATTCTCCAATTTCTGGTAATTCCCTCCCCCTCCCCCTTCCCAGGTCCCTCTCTGCCTCTCTCCCCTTTCAACTTTCTGCTTCTTTATCTCTACAGTTCTTTCATGCTTATCCCCTCCCTGCTTTATCTTTCCTCTGATTGGTTTTCCACCTGGTGCCTCTAGGCCCTACCCTCTCTCCATCTCTATTACTGGGCTTCGGTCCTCTCTCCGCCCCCCCCCCCCCCCATTTCTGATGAAGGCTCTCGCCCCGAAATGTTGGCTACTCTTTTCTCACGGATGCTGCCTGACCTGCTGAGTTCTTCCAGCGTTGTCTTCGCTTAGAATTTGATGGCTGCAACACACTCAACAAAAGTTGGGACAGAGTTAAAATAAGATTCAAAATGTGCACAGAATATTCAAGTAACACTGGTTTGGAAGACTCCACATTAAGCAGGCTAATTGGTAGCAGGTGAGGTATCATGACTGGGTATAAAAGTAGCGTCCATCAAAGGCTCAGTCTTTGCAAGCAAGGATGGGTCGTGGCCATCCCTTTGTGCCAAAATTTGTGAGAGAATTGTTAGTCAGTTCAAAAGGAACATTTCCTAACGAAAGATTGCAGAGAATTTAGGTCTTTCAACATCTACAGTACATAATTTTGTGAAAAGATTCAGAGAATTCAGAGACATCTCAGTGCGTAAAGGGCAAGGTCGGAAACCACTGTTGAAGGCACGTGATCTTCGAGCCCTCAGGCGGCACTGCCTAAGAAACCGTCATGCTACTGTGACAATTATAGCCACCTGGGCTCAGGAGTACTTCGGAAGACCATTGTCACTTAACACAGTCCGTTGCTGCATCCAGAAATGCAACTTGAAACTGTATTACGCAAGGAGGAAGCCATACATCAACTCTATGCGGAAACGCAGGCGAGTTCTCTGGGCCCCAGCTCATCTCAGATGGACCGTAAGACTGTGCTGTGGTCAGATGAGTCCACATTTCAGCTAGTTTTTGGAAAAAACGGGCGTCGAGTTCTCCGTGCCAAAGATGAAAACGACCATCCTGATTGTTATCAGCAAAAGGTGCAAAAGCCGGCATCTGTGATGGTATGGGGGTGCATCAGTGCCCACAGCATGGGTGAAGGTACCATTGACTCTGAGGCATATATTAGGATTTTAGAGAGATATATGTTGCCGTCAAGGCGACGTTTCTTCCCGGGACGTCCATGCTTATTTCAGCAGGACAATGCCAGACCACATTCTGCACGGGCTACAACAGCGTGGCTTTGTAGACACAGAGTGCGTGTGCTTGACTGGCCTGCTGCCAGTCCAGATCTATCTCCTATTAAAAATGTATGGCGCATCATGAAGAGGAGAATCAGACAACGGAGACCACGGACTGTTGAGCAGCTGAAGTCTTGTATCAAGCAAGAATGGACAAAATTTCCAATTGCAAATCTACTACAATTAGTATCCTCAGTTCCAAAATGATTAAAAAGTGTTATTAAAAGGAAAGGTGATGTAACACAATGGTAAACGTGCCTCTGTCCCAACTTTTGTTGAGTGTGTTGCAGCCATCAAATTCTAAATTTGTGTATATTTACAAAATACAATTAAGTTGTTCGGTAAAACTATTGAAAATCTTTTCTTTGTACTTTTGTCAGTTAAATAAAGGTTCACATGAATTAGCATATCATAGATTTTTGTTTTTGTTGCATTTTGGAAATTATCCCAACTTTTCTGGAAATGGGGTTTGTAAATCCAATAGCCATAATGGAAAACAGCAACAAAGCAAAAAGCTGGTGTGAAAAAGACGACAAATTTTGCAAATATGGGGGGGGGGGGGGAATAATATTAAGCAATTACTATCAAACACGAGATAGTCTGTGAATGTGAGCCCTTGGGTTGTTGGAACTCTTCAGTGGTGGCAGAGTGAAGTTATCCCCTCTGGTTCAAGAGATTGATAGTTGAGGGGTTGCAACTTAGACTCCATCTGATGGAGGAGAAGTATCCTGTATCTTCTGACTGATGGTAGCAGTGAGGAGAGCACAGACTTGGGTGCTGGGGGTCCCTGATGATGAATGCTGCTTTCCTCCAACAATGCTCAATGTAGATGTGCTTAATGGTAATGAGAGTTTTACCCACGATAGATTGGGCTGTACCCACTGTTTTTGTAAGATTTTCCATTCACTGGCATTGGTGTTTCCATACCAGGCTGTGATGCAGACAATCAACATACTCCACCAAAACATCTTTTGAAGTTTGTCAGAGTTTTAGATGACATGCTGAGTCTTCAGACTTCTAAGGAAGTAGAGGCACTGTTGTGTTTCTGCATGCTGGACCCATGACTGGTCCTCTGAAGTAGTAACCCTGACAAAATTCGTTGCTGACCCTCTCCACCTCTGATCCTCTGATGAGGACTGGCTGACGGATCTTTGGTTTCCTCCTCCTGAAGTCAATAATCAGCTCTTTGGTCTTTCTGACATTGACTGCGAGGTTGTTGTGGCACCATTCAGCCAGAATTTCAATCTTCCTCCTAAATGCTGGTTTATCACCACCCTTTGATTTGGCCTACAACAGTTTCATCAGCAAACTTAAATATAACATTGGAACTGTGCTTAGCCACCCAATCACAAGTGTAGAGGAAGGGCTAAGCACACAGCCCTATGGTGCACCTGTCCTGATGGAGATTGTGGAGACGTTGTTGTCAATCTGAACTGACTGGGCTCTGCAAATCAGCAAATCAAAGATCCAATTGCACAAGGGGGCATTGAGCCCAAGGTCCTGAAGCTTATTGATTAGTTTTGGGGGATGATAGTATTGAACGCTAAGCTGTATTCAATAAAGCGCCCCCTGATGTATGCTTCTTTGGTATCTAGATGTTACAGGTGTTTCATTAGGCATGATCATTCAAGAATCACTAGGTTTTGGTGGTTCCAGAAGACAGGAAAATTGCAAATATCCTTCCACTCTAAGGGAGAGAGGCAGAAGAAAGGAAATTTTAGGCCATTTAACCTGCTCTCAGTGGTTGGAAAGATGCTGGAGTCTATTGAGGATGAGTCCGCATGGTTTTCTAAAGGGGAAATCTGGCCTGACAAATCTGGTGGCATTTTTTGAGGAGACGGACAGAACAGACAGAGGAAAGTCAGTGCATGATGTTCATTTGGATTTTCAGAAGGCCTTTGACAGTATGAGGCTGCTTAACAAGATGAGGAAAGAGAGTAGCATGGTTATCAAGTGGGCTGACTGGCAGGGGTAGTGGGGGAAAAACGGAGCCCATGCTGACTGCTGGTGACTAGTGGTGTGTCATCAGGACTGGTGATAGTACTGCTTCTTGTATGTCAATGATTTTGATGAAGGAATTGATGACTTTGTGATCAAGTTTGCAGATAGTTGGGAGGGGCAAGTAGTGTCTGCAGAAAGACTTGGACAGATTGGAGGAAAGGGGAAAGTGGCAGATGGAATATAATGTAGGGAAGTGCATGGCCATGCACTTTGGCACAAGGATTAAAGGTATGGACTATATTCTAAAAGAGGATAAAATTCACAAATCAGAGGTGCAGAGGAATTTGGGAGTTGTTGTGCAGAATTTCTTGAAGGTTAACTTGCAGATTGAGTCAGTGGTAAGGAAGGCAAATGCAATGTTGGCATTAATTTTGCGAGGACTAGAATACAAAGCCAAGAATATGATGCTGAGTCTTTATAAGACATTGGGCCGATCACACTTGGAGTGTTGTGAGCACCTTGTCTAAGAAAAGATGTGCTGATATTGGGGAGGGTCCAGAGGAGGTTCCCAGGAATGATCCCAGAAGGTGAAAGACTTAACATCTGAGGAGTATTTGATAGCTGTGGGCCTGTACTTGGAGTTTAGAAGAATGAGAGAGAATCTCAATGTAATCTATCGAATATATTTAAAGATCTGGGTAAAGTGCATGTGGAGAGGATGTTTCCTATACTGTAGTGGGGGGAGCCTAGGATCAAAAGGGCATAGTTTCAGCGGAGCATCCATTTGGAGCAGAGATGAGGAAAATTTTCTTTAGCCAGTGGGGGTCTGAATCTGGACTTTGTTACCACGGACAGCTGTGTAGGCCAAGTAATTGGATATATTTAGGGTGGGGGTTCCTGATTAATCAAGGTGTCAAAGGTTATGGGGAGAAGGCAGGAGAATGGGGTTGAGAGGGATAATAAATCAGTCAGGAGCAGACTCAATCGGCTGAATGGCCTAATTCTGCTTCTATCTTGTGGTCTTTTTCAGAACTCTGAGGTATAGTCCGCTTGGTTCAGGTGACTTGTCTATTTTCAGACCTTTGAGCTTCTCAAGCACCTTCACTTGAGTTTGTGGTGTACTACTAGTGTCTTCCGCAATGACGGCTGGCACAAAATAGTTAAAGTTTGTCTTGTTCCCCATTACTGCCTCTCCAACATCATTTTCTAGTGGTCCAATGTACATCTTGCCTCTTGCTCTCTATATACAGTTGGCCCTCCTCATCCGTGGGGTATTGGTTCTGGGATCCCTCGCGGATACCAAAATTCGTGGATGCTCAAGTCCCTTATTCAACCTGTTTCAATCCGGTGGACCTTAAGACCCAGCGGAACCCCAGACCTTATTTAACCTGTCTCAGTGCGGTGGACATTAGGACCTGGCGGTAGAGATCTGAATCCTCAGTGTTTCTGTTCGCGAAAATAATCACGAACACGATTGAAAATAAAGTGGAAATAATAGTGATTGGAAAGAGGTGAAACGCCATTGGTCATTGTAAAAGTGTTAGGCTACAGTCGGTCAACGATTGGAATAATTTTAAAGGATAAAATGAGAAAGGCTTTGCCCCGATGAAAGGTACAATTATTCCTAAGCAACGCAGTGGTTTAATTATTGGGTTTTCGGTTTTTGATCCTCCACATCAACCCAGCATGGTGGAGAACGCACTCGAGAGTGATCTATCCCAAGAACTTCCGTTCCCGAGCCCAGCACTGAAACATATGTTCTTAAGTGTTTTATATGCATAGAAAGGTAAAATATATACTATATACTAAGACAAATATTTGACTAACTGATGCTAAGTAATACCGGATGTACCTGTTCTGACTTAATTAGTAAGAGATCTTCCAATTTATTTTATTTTTTTTTAATCCTGATCCACGATAACCCAAGCACATCCTCCCGTATACTTTAAATCATCT
Organism: Hemitrygon akajei; assembly: GCF_048418815.1. Lineage (NCBI taxonomy): Eukaryota > Metazoa > Chordata > Chondrichthyes > Myliobatiformes > Dasyatidae > Hemitrygon > Hemitrygon akajei. The sequence continues at coordinate 134,160,428 of NC_133124.1, read as the reverse complement.
CTAGATTACTTATAATACCTAATACAATGTAAATGCTATGTAAAATGTTTGTTATACTGGATTGTTTAGGGAATAATGACAAGGAAAAAAGTCTGCACGTGCTCGAATAACAAATGCTGGAAGAGCACTTCTGGGTTTTGGCGATTCGCAGTTGGTTGAATTTGCACATAAGGAGGGCCGACTGTATCTGGAAAAAAAATTGCTATCCTCTTTGATATTTTTGCTAGCTTACCTTCATATTTCACTTTGTGCCTCCTTATGGTATTTTTAGTTGCCTTCTGTTGGTTTTTAAAAGTTTCCCCGATTCTAACTTCCCATTAATCTTTGCTATATTATATGCCCTCTTTTGCTTTTATGCTATCTTTGACTTGTCATAGAATACTACTTTATCTTTGGGATGTATCTGTCCTGTGCCTTCTGAATTGCCCCTAGAAACTCCTCCATTGCTGTTCTGTCATCAGCCCTGCTAGTGTCCCCTTTGGCCAGCTCACCTCTTCATGTCTCCAATTCCCTTTACTCCACTGCAACACATGGGAGGCAGTGATCCTTTACCTTGAACTCCCTAATCAAATCTGGTTTATTATGCAACAACCAATCCTGAACTGCCTTTTCACCAGCTGGCTCAACTACAAGTTTCTTTTTAAAAAGCCATCTCGTAAACATTGTACCAGAGGATCCAGCACCAACCTGATTTCTTCACCACCCCCAACCTACCTGCATATTTGAAATCCCTCATGCATTGCCATTATTGCATGCCTTTTCTATTTCCTATTGATATTTGTTTCTCACATCCTGGCTACTGTAGTATTTCTCACATTCTCTCTCCCCTGCCTTGTTTTAAAATTTCTCTTTTGCATGATGAAATAAATTGCTTTGTTGAGCATTAACCCAAAGGGCAGAGGGATAGAGTTAAAACAGAAGTAAAGTTGCAAAGATGATCAGCCCTATTGGATGAAAAAGCTTGCCTGAGGGGCTGTTTGGCCTCTTACTGCTTTCTACTTTGTTGATTTTAATTCTTTAAAATTGCCGCCTCTAATTTAATGCAAGGGTGCACACAAAGCTAAACTGGCAGTTTTGTTGCTTTCCCATGTACTGTCTGATTTTCATATTTTGGTGCAACTGTGAAGCCTAGAAATTCTATAACCACCTAGTAACTAATTCTGTGAATGTATTCACTTAGTCCCACTGCATTCTAGCTGTACAGGGTCCATGTTCAATGAGACCTTTTGTCTTTTTTGTATCAGAAATAAAAGTGTAGCATTTCCTGAATTTATTTTGGCTTGCTGGTTTGATTTTAAATCAAGTCAAGTCACTTTTATTGTCATTTTGACCATAACTGCTGGTACAGTGCATAGTAAAAATGAGAACGTTTTTCAGGACCATGGTGTTACATGACACAGGACAAAAACTAGACTGAACTACGTAAAAAAACAACACAGAAAAAAAAAACTAGACTACAGACCTTCCAGGACTGCATAAAGTGCACAAAAACAGTGCAGGCATTACAATAAATAATAAACAGGACAATAGGGCAGTAAGGTGTCAGTCCAGGCTCTGGGTATTGAGGAGTCTGATAGCTTGGGGGAAGAAACTGTTACATAGTCTGGTCGTGAGAGCCCGAATGCTTCGGAGCCTTTTCCCGGATGGCAGGAGGGAGAAGAGATTGTATGAGGGTTGCGTGGGGTCCTTCATAATGCTGTTTGCTTTGCAGATGCAGTGTGTAGTGTAAATGTCCGTGATGGCGGGAAGAGAGACCCCGATGATCTTCTCAGCTGACCTCACTATCCGCTGCAGGGTGTTGCGTTCCGAGATGGTGCAATTTCTGAACCAGGCAGTGATGCAGCTGTTCAGGATGCTCTCAATACAACCCCTGTAGAATGTGATGAGGATGGGGTGTGGGAGATGGACTTTCCTTAGCCTTCACAGAAAGTAGAGATGCTGCTGGGCTTTCTTTGCTATGGAGCTGGTGTTGAGGGACCAGGTGAGACTCTCCGCCAGGTGAACACCAAGATATTTGGTGCTCTTAACGATCTCTACCGAGGAATGAGAAATGAAGCTCAGCACCAGGTTTTGATCTGACCAGTGTAGAGCGTGTGCCATGTATCCAGGCATGAGTTGGTCCTAGTCATAAAGATGCAAAATAAAAAGAATGTTGGTAACACCTGGGCCAGGTGACACATCTATATTTTAAAAGGAAACCAATTTAACATTTCAGTAAAGGGGCCCTTTATCAGAAGTAAAAAGGAAAATCTGTATTTTTCAGTAGTAAATAACATGGGGGAGGAATGTGTAGATTGAAGGGATTATCACTGACTGGGTGAGACCTAGTGTAGGTATTGAAACACATTGGGATTATTGTTGGGAGTAGGCAGTTTAAATGGTTCTGCATGGAGTAGATGGACTGAAGGACCTGTTTTTGTGCTGTGCTTCTCTGTGATTCTATTATGCTTTCTGTATTATGCCTTGCCAAGAACAAGGCTGTGGGACATGCCAGCCCCAATTTCCTTTTGGTCTACCCATCCACTCTTCCTGTTCTCCTCAGCCTCCCTCCCCACCCCCCGTTGAAAACTAATTTATTCCTTGAGCTCAAAACAACAAATGCTTCTTTTCACAGATGCCGCCTGATCTGTTAAGTATTTCTTTGTTTTTTGATTTCAAATTTCCAGTATCTGCAGTTTTCTTTGTTGCCAAGGAATGGGACCTAATCTTTCTCAAGCAGATACAAGTACTGCTGGTGCCTTCTTTTTTTGCAATAAACTTAAATGGGAGTCATGGGGGAGTTTCCTCCACTCTCTCCCAACCTTCAATTGGATGTCATTGGGGTGGAGTGGAATGCTTTTGGTCCATCATTAACCTGTTTTGAGCGATTGATACTTTTTATTTTGATGCCAGAACAAGAATTTGCAAAACAGTTTTTAAAAAGTCTTTGGGAAAACTTGAAGGGGATGTAGAAGTGAGACTACAAGTACAGATCACTCTGCTAAGCATCCAATTCAAATCCATTTCATGTCTTGCAGCATCCAGGTGGTGAAGAAGTGCTGAAAGAACATGCAGGAGATGATGCTACAGAAGTCTTTGAAGACGTTGGGCATTCTACTGATGCACATGAAATGACCAAGCAGTACCTCATTGGAGAGCTTCACCCTGTGAGTTCTTTAACAATATCTGAAGCAAAAGTGTTGATCATTGCATATTTAAATATTGTTCAATTTGTGTGGGATATCATGTTGAAAGCATCCAATGACGTAGAGAAAAAGAAATTAGAAGGGTATTCCTTGCTGGTCAAAGTTTAAGGGGAGAATGTGAAGATTAAGAATGGTCCCAAAATAAATCTTGGCTAATCGAATGAACTGACAGCAGTGACGATGCAAAGTGGGGTGATGTGCTATATGGAAGGTGATGCACCATCAATAACTCTCCGAGACGTGAGGCGAGATATTGGCTTTTATTGACTGGAAGAAAGAACAAGCAGCAATTGATCGCCATGCTACATCCTGGAGACTGAGAGGCAGGGCTCAGGCCCCAATCGCCTTTATACCAGGGTCTGTGGGGAGGAGCTATGGTCAGTGGGAGGAGCCACAGGAGCAGTCAGCAGCGTGGGGGGGGGGGGGGCGTGTCCAGACAGGTATATGTAGTTCACCACAGAAGGCAAATGCTTTTTGAAAGCTGTATTAGTGACCAGGACGACACAGAAGTAACATGAATCTTGGATGCAAAAATAATGTATTTAATTTCGAGTGATTGAAGCTAGGAGTTTGTGGTCCACTCACGGCAGATTTTGAAGTTAAGTGCGAGTTGCTAATAAAGTGTTTGGAATAGCTGGTCTACACAAGATGAACAAGAGTATAGTAAGGAGAACTTGAGAATCTAGGGTTAAGAGTAATAGCGATGAGCTATTCAGCTGAGTTCTATTTCTCTAGACCAGAAGCTGTGGGTGAAGGGGAATTCCTTTGGCCAAGGTTATCAAATGCAGTTGAGATTTCAGACTTGTTACTCTTGGAATACCCATTGTACTTGATAGGCAAACTACCTTTACACTCATTGCTTGCTTGATGTTTTCATGTGCTTCTTTAAGAGAAAATTAAATCTAGATTCAAGTTCACAACCTACTCCAGAACCTCTCGCAACTGTCTTGACTATATTAAGTTGTTGTTCTCTTTGTTAGTTTTGCTAAACAGGGTATTTGCAAGGATATATCTAAGGATGTGAATACAATGTATTGCTTTTCTGAAACACTGGAAGTCTGGCCTCCAACATCTACAGAGCAACATCCCACAAAAGTGGTCCAATAGTTTGGTTATTCAGTGACTGTTGTTTCTGAAGGAGGGGAGAGATAACAAAGTTGGTCACAACAAGGGGAATTTTGTATCCATCAAATTAAGCAGTGTCAATTTATAATTTGAAGCAAAAAAGAGCAAATGTGCCATGCCCCTGTGCTGGCTTGCAGTCTGGTTACCTGCCCTCTAGAAGTATTTTCTGCAATCACATAGATACTTTATGGAGCCCACAGGAAAAGGAAATTGGCGTCACAGTAGCATTACAAATGCACAGATATACAAATTGTCAGATGTAAGAAAGAATCTTCTTTTTTAAAAGTTACCTCAAACAGTCTAACAGCAGGGAGTCATCACTTCCCCAGCTATAGGTTGGTTCATTATAGAGCCTAATGGCCGAGGGTAAGAATGACCTCACGTAACACTCTTTGGAGCAGCACAGGTGTCTTGCATTATTACTAAAAGTGCTCCTTTGAACAACCAAGGTGTTATGCAGGGCGTGAGAAATATTGTCTGGAATTGCCAGGATTTTCCATAGGGTCCTTTGTTCTAACACAGCATCCTGTGTGTTCACTTTGACTCCTATAACAGAGACGGTCTTTCTAATCAGTTTATTGAGTGTGTTGGCAACACCCGTGTTGATGCCATTGTCACAGCACATCACTGCATAGAAGATTGTACTGGTGTTAACAGACTAGTAAAACGTGTGAAGGAGAGGACTGCATACTCCAAAGGGCCTCAGTCTCCCCAGAAGTAGAGACGACTCTGGCCCTTGTACACAGCCTCTGTATTGGTGCTCCACTCAAGTCTGTCATCTAAGTGCACCCCCAGTTACTTGTAGGTCCTTATCACATCAATGTCCTCACCGTCCATAGTAACAGGGAGCAGTGCAGGCTTTGTCTTAAAGTCCTTCACCATCTCCTTTATCAAATGAAGCTGGAATCAGAATCAGGTTTATTATCACCGGCATGTGACGTGAACTTTGTTAACTGAGCAGCAGCAGTTCAATGCGATACATAATCTAGCAGACAGAGAAAAATAAAATAAAATAAACATAAACACATAATCAATTACATATATTGAATAGATTTTTTTAAATGTGCAAAAACAGAATATTGTATATATTTTTTTTAAAAGTGAGGTAGTGTCCAAAGCTTAAAGTCCCTTTAGAAATCAGATGGCAGTGGGGAAGAAGCTGTTCCTGAATCACTGAGTGAGGTTTCTGTACCTCCTACCTGATGGTAACAGTGAGAAAAGGGCATGCCCTGGGTACTGGAGGTCCTTAATAATGGACACTGCCTTTCTGAGACACCACTTCCTAAAGAGGTCCTGGATATTTTATAGGCTAGAACCCAAGATGGAGCTGACTAGATTTACAACCCTCTGCAGCTTCTTTTGGTCCTGTGCAGTAGCCCCTCCTTACCAGACAGTGATGCAGCCTGTCAAAATGCTCTCCATGGTACAACTTGTTACGTACCCGTGACACGTGACAGTGGTACCCTTGTCACGTGACTGGGGTTGAAGTTATACTGGACTTGAGGTAATGGTCTTGTGATGGTGGAGTGACGTCATTTTCCCGCCAGTAGAGGTCATGTGACAGGTTTTTTTTACAGGGTATAAAAGGAAGACCCTCCCTGTCAGGTGGGGCAGTTCGTGGCGGGATTTGCCAAGCTGACTTCATGTCCCTGCGTGATTTAATGTGATGACGCAGTTTAGTTGAAAAATGAAGTTTTATATAATGCCTAAAGTTTAAAAGGTCATTGCCAGCAGTTTCTTTGCTGGTGGAGAGTGAAGATAAGAATTTGGAAGATAAAGATCGAAGAGAATCGATTTTCGACGGTGGAAAGTTCGACCTTGTGTGATCCTCATTCGGAAGGATTTCGTTGACTGTTCTCGTGTTAATCTCCGCTGGGATAGCGGGAGATTGAGAATAGTGTGGAAAGAAGGTCAGTTCCTTTAAGCCGTTATATTTCATAAAATTCTTCGTGGGAAAGTTCGACGCTGGGAATCGAAGGACATTGACGTGGAAGAGAATTTAAATCGCTTTAAAAAGTCTCTCCTTTTAAAAGGACTGTGAGCTTTTGAACTTTCGGCATACCGCTTTAAAGAACTGTTTTTTTCCAATACCGCTTTAAGAACTGTTATGCTGCAACGCTATTAAGAACTGTGAATCTGCCGCACAGCAGCTGAATTCCGGTTGAGCTAGTGCTTGTTTTCTTTTGGGGGGGTTTGTTTTCAGTGTGTAATAAACGTGTTATTTGTTATAAAAACCCTTGACTAACTCATATATATTTATTGTTGCCTGAATACGTAACATAATTATGGGGGCTGCGTCCGGACTTGGATCGTTTGAGTTAAATGCTTGTTAACTTTTGAATCGGTGTTTTGGTAATGGGGAATACTCGATTCTTTTGTTTGATTGGCTTTTAAGTGGTATTCGGCAACGATGAATATTGATGAGTTTCTGGATTCGCCAGCCGCGGATTTGTTAGCGAAGGCGAAAACATACTGAAGTATCTGAGATTGCTAATAGATTGCAACTTAAAGGTATTTTGGCGACTACATCAAAAGCTGTAATACAGAGAAAAATCGCATCACATTTTGTGGCTTCGGGTGATTTTGATGAATCGATTTTAGAATCGTTTCCAATAAGTAATCTGGAGATGCAGTTGCAAATCGAACAAATGATGTTAGAGCGGTGTAAGTTAGAGGCTGAACAGAAGCAGAGAGATTTTGAATATGCAATGGCGAAATTAAGGTCTGGGAATCAGTCTTCTGATTCTAAAAAACCGTTTGTTGCTAGCCAAGAAATTAAATTGGTCCCTCCATTTAGTGAAACAGAAGTGGAAAGATATTTTCAACATTTTGAAACTATTGCTCGGATGTCAGACCGGCCGAAAGATAAATGGTCAGTGTTGTTACAGAGTGTGATTAAAGGCAAAGCACGACAAGTTTACACAGCTTTAACTGCTGCGCAAGCATTAGATTATGATATTGTGAAAATGAATATTCTCAAATCATATGAATTGGTCCCAGAAGCATATAGGGAAAGATTCAGGAGTTTGAAAAAGTCTGTGGAAAAGACTTATGTGGAATTTGCCTATGATAAAGCTATGTGTTTTGAGAGATGGGTTTCTTCTAAAAATGTAAATGAGGACTATGATACATTGAGAGAGCTGATTTTAATGGAGGAATTTAAAAGAAGCATTCCTGTTGAAGTAAGGACCTACTTAAATGAGAGGGATACTGATAAATTGCAGGACTGTGCTAGATTAGCTGATGAGTATGTTTTAATCCATAAGAATAAATTTCCTCAGGGTAGAATTTTTAAGAGGAAAAATAATATGGAGACTCAAGGTAAATCAGAAATTAAAGCAGAGGTTAATGAGAAAGGTAAGGAGGAAGGAAAACCTGTGAAGGAAAGACAGTTTGGTCTTATTTGTAACTATTGTAAGAAGCCTGGCCATGTAATAGCTAACTGTTTCAAATTGAAAAAGAAAGAGAAGGAAGCAGTTCCAGATGCTTGTGTGCAACATACTGAAGCACCTGTAAAGTTACAGGGTTTGGTAAACACAGATGAGGATTTGTTAGAGTCTGACCAAGTTAGAAAGGGATATGATCATTTTATAACTGAAGGGTTTGTATCCTTGAAAGAAGGATCTACTCTGGTGCCAATAAAAATCCTTAGGGATACTGGAGCTTCTCAATCACTGATGTTAGATAGTGTGTTGAAGTTTAATGAAGAGAGTGATACTGGTGAGGTAAATTACATAAGAGGTGTTGGAAGTGATTTTATGCCTGTACATTTACATGAAGTAAATTTAAAGTCGGGGTTAGTTACAGGATTTGTTAAAGTAGGATTACAGCATAGCTTACCTGTGAAGGGTATTTCTTTATTGTTAGGTAATAACTTGGCAGGTGGACAAGTTTTCCCTGAAGTGCATTTGACAATGGAGTCAGAGGAACCAGAGATGAATTCTAACACAGATTCTTCCTGTGTTGTGACTAGAGCTATGGCTAAAAAAATTGATGTGCAGAATGAGGTTGTTACTCATGACTGTTCAACTCAGGATTTGAGTTTTGAGGATGTGTCAGAGACTTTCTTACCTTCGTTGTTTGAACAAGATTCTGGGAGTAAGTCTGACTATGAAGATTTATCTCTGTCTCAGAAGGAGATGATAGCAGAGCAGAATAGAGATCCTGAGATTATAAAATTAAGGGAACAAGCTTTACTAGGTAGTGAAATTGAGAAGGTGTCAGTAGGATATTACTTGGAAAAAGGAGTGCTGATGAGGAAGTAGAGGTCACCTACAATTCCTGCAAGTGAGGAATGTTTATCAGGTAGTTGTCCCTAAAGTTTATCGAAATGACATTTTGACTTTAGCTCATAGTGTGCCTTTAGTTGGACATCGAGGGGTAAGGAAAGCTGTGGACAAGATTTTAAAACATTTTTACTGGCCTGGTTTAAGAAAAGATGTGGTGATGTTTTGTAAAACGTGCCATACTTGTCAAATTGTGGGTAAACCAAATCAAGTTACACCAATAGCTCCATTACAACCTATTCCAGCATTTGGTGAACCATTTTCTAAAGTTATTGTAGATTGTGTTGGTCCCTTACCAAAGACAAAAACTGGTTATCAGTATTTGTTGACTATCATGTGTACTTCGTCTAGGTTTCCAGAGGCAGTACCACTTAGGAATATAAAAGCTAAAACTGTGACATAGGCCCTTATAAAATTCTTTACTTATTTTGGATTACCCAAGGAAATACAAACTGATCAAGGCAGTAATTTTATGTCTAGATTGTCTCAACAGATAGTTTATAAATTGGGAGCTAAGCAAATCACTTTGTCTGCATACCATCCGGAATCGCAAGGTGCCTTGGAGAGGTTTCATTCTACCCTCAAGAATATGATTAGGACATAATGTGTGGAAAATGAGAATGATTGGGATGAGGGTATAAACTTTCTTTTATTTGCAGTAAGGGAATCGGTACAGGAATCTATAAGTTTTAGTCCATTTGAACTTGTGTTTGGGCATAGAGTTAGAGGACCTTTAGCATTATTAAAAGAACAGTGGATTAGTAAGGAAATACACACTAATTTGTTGGACTATGTTTTGAAATTTAAGGACAGGTTACATAAAGCTTGTAGCTTAGCCAAGGAAAATTTAAAATTGGCTCAGGAGAAAATGAAAACTTGGTATGATAAGGAAGCTAGGATGAGGATGTTTAAGCCTGGAGATAAGGTGTTGGTTCTTTTCCCAGTGCAGACAAATCCTTTACAAGCTAGATTTAATGGTCCTTATGAAATTGTGTCTAGAATCAATGATGTGGATTATGTAATAAAAACTCCAGATCGTAGAAGGTCAACACAACTTTGCCATATAAATATGATTAAACCATATTTTGAGAAACAATCTGTTACTGTGACTGTTGTGGTTAGTGAGAATGAGTTTGATTTAGCTGGGAACATGATAGATGATTCATCTGACATTCATTCTAAATCTAACATTGTTTCTGTTAGGTTACCTAATTCGACCATTCTGGAAAATATGGATGAGAAATTAGCACATTTACAGCTAGAGCAGAAACAACAGATGAAGGAATTGATTTTTAAATATAAGGATTTGTTTCCAGATGTTCCAAGAAGGACTACTATAGCTTCACATGATGTAGATGTTGGAGATGCCAAACCTATTAAACAACATCCATATAGGATGAACATGGAAAAATGTGAACTTGCTGAGAAAGAAATTGAATACATGTTAGAGAATAATATTATTAGACATTCTAACTCGAATTGGAGTTCGCCATGTGTTATGGTGCCAAAACCTGATGGTAGTATTAGGTTTTGTACGGACTATAGGAAGGTGAATGCTGTAACGAAAACAGATGCATATCCAATTCCTAGAGTAGATGATTGTGTAGATAAGGTTGGAAAAGCAAAGTTCCTTACAAAGATTGATTTATTGAAAGGGTATTGGTGTGTTCCATTAACGGACAGAGGTAGAGAGATTTCTGCATTTGTAACTCCATCTGGGTTATATGAGTATAATGTTCTTCCATTTGGGATGAAGAATGCCCCAGGTATTTTCCAGAGGATGATTAACTCTGTGATTCAGGGATTGAAAGATACTGATGTTTATATTGATGATTTAGTGACAGGAAATGATACTTGGGAAGCACACAAAATTGCGGTGGAGAAATTGTTTGAAAAGCTTTCAAAAGCTAACTTGACTATTAATTTAGCCAAGAGTGAATTTGGATATGCCACTGTGACTTACCTTGGTTATGTTGTAGGTCAAGGTAAGGTAGCTCCTGTTCAGGCAAAAGTTCAGGCAATTTTAGAGATTCCCACTCCGACGGGGAAAAAAACTCTTAGAAGATTTTTGGGAATGGTAGGATATTATCGAAAATTTTGTAAGAATTTTGCTAATGTTGCCCTTCCATTAACTAACCTTTTGCAGAAGAATGTGAAGTTTGTGTGGACAGTGCCTTGTCAGGAAGCATTTGAAAAATTGAAAACAATGATATGTCAACAACCTGTGCTTAAGGCACCTGACTTTGAAAAACCTTTTTCATTAGCTGTAGATGCTAGTGATGAAGCTGCGGGAGCAGTATTGATGCAAAGGAATGAGGGTGATGAGGTTGATCATCCAGTAGCTTACTTTTCTAAGAAATTTAATAAGCATCAAAGAAATTATTCAACAATAGAGAAAGAATTGTTATCTCTTGTTTTAGCTTTGGAATATTTTGACGTATATGTTGGTACAACTCAAAAACCACTTATTGTTTACACTGATCATAATCCGTTAGTTTTTCTGAGTAAGATGAAAAACAAAAACAGAAGATTATTAAATTGGAGTTTGATGTTACAAGAGTACAATATTGTGATAACTCGTGTTAAAGGTAAAGATAATGTGGTTGCTGGTTGTCTATCTCGATGTTGAATGTACAATGTAATTTTTTTTGGGAGTGTTTTTTTTGTAACACTCCTACTGTATTGTGTATGTTATATAATTTATACATTTGTTTTTCTTGTAAGTAATTGTTAAAACTTTTGTTCTTGTAAGACCAAAAATGTTTTTTTTTGGAGGGAGGTGTTACGTACCTGTGACACGTGACAGTGGTACTCTTGTCACGTGACTGGGGTTGAAGTTATACTGGACTTGAGGTAATGGTCTTGTGATGGTGGAGTGACGTCATTTTCCCGCCAGTAGAGGTCCTGTGACAGGTTTTTTTTACAGGGTATAAAAGGAAGACCCACCCTGTCAGGTGGGGCAGTTTGTGGCGGGATTTGCCAAGCTGACTTCATGTCCCTGCGTGATTTAATGTGATGACGCAGTTTAGTTGAAAAATGAAGTTTTATATAATGCCTAAAGTTTAAAAGGTCATTGCCAGCGGTTTCTTTGCTGGTGGAGAGTGAAGATAAGAATTTGGAAGATAAAGATCGAAGAGAATCGATTTTCGACGGTGGAAAGTTCGACCTTGTGTGATCCTCATTCGGAAGGATTTCGTTGACTGTTCTCATGTTAATCTCCGCTGGGATAGCGGGAGATTGAGAATAGTGTGGAAAGAAGGTCAGTTCCTTTAAGCCGTTATATTTCATAAAATTCTTCGTGGGAAAGTTCGACGCCGGGAATCGAAGGACATCGACGTGGAAGAGAATTTAAATCGCTTTAAAAAGTCTCTCCTTTTAAAAGGACTGTGAGCTTTTGAACTTTCGGCATACCGCTTTAAAGAACTGTTTTTTTCCAATACCGCTTTAAGAACTGTTATGCTGCAACGCTATTAAGAACTGTGAATCTGCCGCACAGCAGCTGAATTCCGGTTGAGCTAGTGCTTGTTTACTTTTGGGGGGTTTGTTTTCAGTGTGTAATAAACGTGTTATATGTTATAAAAACCCTTGACTAACTCATATATATTTATTGTTGCCTGAATACGTAACAAACTATAGAAGTTTTTTAGTGTATTTGTTGACATGCCAAATCTCTTCAAACTCATAATAAAGTATAGCTGCTGTCTCACCTTCTTTATAACTACATCGATATGTTGGGACCAGGTTAGATCCTCAGACATCTTGACACTGAGGAGCTTGAAGCTGCTCACTCTCTCCTCTTCTGATCCCTCTGAGGATTGGTATAAGTTCTTTCGTCTTGCCCTTCTTGAAGTTCACAATCAGCTCTTTCGTCTTACTGACATTGAGTGCCAGGCTGTTGCTGTGGCACCACTCCACTAGTTAGCATATCTCACTCCTGTAAGTTCTCCCAAATAATTGGTCATATGTCAATTAGATTTCTTATACAGCAGGGAGTATATACTTAAAGCACATTTTCATGCAGGGAATTGATGCACTCAAATCAGTGACGTTTGTGTAGAGCAAACTGTTTAAATTTTCTGAAAATGGCTGGTTACACTGCATGTGTTTTTTCACTGATAAAGCAGAATACATTTAAACTGCAACAATGAAGAACATTTAAGTAAAGTCAAATGGCAATGTTTCTTTAATTCCTTTTAGCACTGCTGCAATGCAGAGTCAGTGTTTTGCAACGTAAGTAAAGGTCATTTGGCCTGTCCAGTCCATTCTGGAGTCTCAGGACTGCATCTTTGGTCCCATTCTCCTCCTGTACCTTATTTGCATTTATACTGAAAAGCAGTTCAATTCTCTGTTTTGGAAGGCTGTTAATTGTCCTAAAAAGTTTTCAGTATTTTAAAAAATAAATAATTATTTCTCCTATCTTTGCTGTCTGCGTTTATGGTGCTCCTTAAGCTTGTTTTGTCTAGTTGACATGTCACTAATTGGTGAGAATTGTATCGGCTAGTTGTATTTATTTGAGATGCAGTGTGGAATAGGCTCTTCAAGCCACATTGTTCAGCTGAGCAACCCACTAATTAACCCTGTCCCAATTACAGGACAGCTCAGTGACCAATTAACCTGCCAAATGGGAAATCTTTGGACTGTGGGAGGAAACCAGTGCAACTGGAGGAAATGTACTCAGTCATGGGAGGAACGTACATATTCCTTGTAGGGAGTGGTGGGAATTGTACCTGGGAAAGGGGTGTTGATGTATTAATTATTTTATTGTGTTAATTGTACCACTGATATCAAATCCTTCTGTCAATTAGGTGTTTTGTGCACTGCTCTCTAATTTGTCAATGCCAGTCATATGTATTTTATCTATATTGGATTTCCATGTAAATCCATTCATCGTAATTACTAAATTTTGCTCCTATAAGGTTGCTTACTTTGCTTCCTATAGTTAATTAACTTAAATTTGGAAGTCAATTTATTGGGTTAAAATTCATTTTTTGAATAGTTGCTTTTTGCATTTCTCTCCTAACAGGATGACAGACGTGCTTTTGTAAAGCCCAAGGTAAAGTTTCTTTCTTCATTCTTTGGGAAAAGATATCAGAAATGCAGTAGATAATTTTGAAAGATCAAAATTGAGACAGCTTAGTATAAAGGATGAAATGAGGACTGGGGTAGTTTGTCAATGATCGGATTAAATGATAAAGTGGACTTAAGAAGCCAAATGCTTTTTTTTGTCCTGCTGTTTTATTCATTTGCCACTTGGTTTTAAATAACTGCACCCGTCTAAATAGTTCCCTCATTTTTGATTATTGTCTGTGATCAGCTTTGACGTGTTGAACATTAGATCAAAGTTGTGCACACAGAAAACATGATCCGCACGCTCTTTGTTCTCCCATTTTACTTGATGCCAATCCCTTATTACATGCAGGGTCTGAGAAGAAATTTGATGTACTACTGCGATATACAATCACCACTATAACAATGGTCTCTTATTGCTATAGCATTGCTTTTATAGTTTTTGAATTTTATTCAGAAATACATTGCAGGACAGGCCTGGCTCAACAAGCTACACCACCCAGCAATCTGCCTGTCTAGCACTAGCCAAATCACAGGACCATTTGCAATAACCAATTAACCTAATAGCCAGTACATCTCTGGATTGTGGGAGGAAACCGGAGCACCTGGAGGGAACCCAAGCAGTCAAAGGGAGAACGTACGAACTCTTTACAGGCAGTGCCAGAATTGAACTCTGGAATGCCCCGAGCTGTAATAGCATCATGCCACAGTTCAAAGCATTCATAGGGGCAAGAGAATAGAAAGTGATTTCAAGTGGAGAAGTGTCTTGTGTATGAATCGGAGAGAGCACATCTATTTTTGGTTTTCAGTTGTGATTGGAGTTTATTTCCCAGCCTTTATTATCTAGAGAAAGGGCAGTGGGACTGCTATATATTGACTTGCTGTGTAATAGCTCAATACTTAAACAAGTGGTGTCTTTGCCCACTTAGAGATTGATTTTCAGACTGGTAACTTGGGACAGCCTGGATAATGACAGCAGATCCCCTTTACTAGGAAATGCTGGACAAATCTTTGGCACGTGCCAATGAAGTTTCATGATTTCTTTTACAAGTTTATACAAGAGTTATTCTGGAATCTTATTTGTAGTGATATTGAATTTAAACTAATTTTCTAGAGTATTTTTCTGTTGGTTAAGTAATTAAAATGCTATGCTGTAAATCAAAATTGGCATAACAATGTGGGGGTTGGAGGAAGGGGAGAAAAGTGAATGCAATAATGAGCTCTCCACACTTTTTTTTCCTAAATTGGGTGAAACACCTAATATTAACGAACCTTGTCCCTTTCCCTCTTTTACAGGAGCCACTTGTTATTGTAGAGCCAAGCGAGCCAAGGTATTTCTTTTCTCCATTAGTAGTTTTTAAATGATCAAAATTTTTCTGCCAAAAAGCAAAATGGTCCATAAGAAACCAAGCTTGAGGTGCAGAGTTCAGCAATGTTTGTCGCTTCAATTTCTGATTTGTGCTATTTCATGTCTGTAAATAAAGACTTTATTTTTCTTTGTTAGGTTGCAGTTTCACCAATATTGTCCTCCAGCCCATGAATTTTAATTTTTAAGATCTATCTTCCAATTTCATTCAGTTCACTTCATTTTATGGTGAACTCTAGGTTTGGTTGCACCTATGCAATATTTGCAGTGCCAACCCTTTCCATCTCTTGCTCGCTGAAACATTATAATTTAGAGAAGCAAGCAATGTATCTTATTGCGGGAACATAATAAATGTATTCAAATTTGATGTTGCATTTGCTCGTGAATGGGGGGTAATGGCTTTTTACTTACAGTAGGGAAAACCCACAAACACAAGTTTTAAGAACTTTCAGCCCTTTCATTAATTGTCTTTTCTTTTATTGCAGCTGGTGGTCCGGCTGGATAGTCCCAGCAATAGCCGGTGTAACTGTTGCTCTCTTGTATCGCATTCTTATTGCAGATCTCTGAGTGCAACACACAGAAGAAATTGGCACTACTTTGCATTTACTGAAATCCATTCAAATCATTTCTAAAGATAGAAATTACTTCCATGGAAGGAATTTTGGAGCCCAAAAAGTAATTGCAAGCCCGTACTTCTGCATAAAATGCTTATCATGCCAATATTGAGTTGGGCTATTTCTGTTTTGGTATCAGTTCCCCAGCTGATGTTTGGTTTCCTGAAATTGGTTAATGAGGGATCCAACATTTCAAGAATTTCTTGAGAAATGGGTTTGCAGTATAGCAGGTACCAGCCTTGAGTATGTGGCGGGGAGATTAATAGAATTTCTGTTAGGGTAATAATGGTCCTGACTTTGTCTGTGATTGAAGTCACCAGAGAGATACTGACACTGGTGATACAAAGTCTTTATTCATCACAATAAGCAGGCATTCTGTTGGGGACACTTGTGGTAGAGTCTCAAACCCATTTTTTTTTAATACCCTTAAAATCCATGCAGGTGATTCAATAACATTTCAATATTTACAATCACATGTTTACTTCAATATTTTGGGTTGGCAATGCTTCCTTTGATTTATGTATCTATATAGTCGGAAATGCCTCTGAATGTTCAAACACTTGTACAAAATAATTTGCACAAATAGCCTAAAACTTTCTGGGGAACCGGAATCCCAGACATCCAAAATTAGTGTTCCAAGGAACACACACAAAATGCTGAAGGGACTCAGCAGGCCAGGCAGCATCTGTGGGGGTGGTGGGGGGGTCGAGAGTACAGTTGACATTTCGGGCCAATACCCTTTGGCAGGACTCTGAGTCCTGCTGAAATGTCTTGGGCCAAAACATCACTGTACTGCTTTTCCATAGATGCTTCAATTGCTGCTTTCAATTTACAATCCATGTTAAGTACTGAAGACTGATCTTGTGATCGAAGTAATATCTGCTACATGCACATAACTCTGGAATACTCCATTACATTGACAATTGTCCACTTAGTCCCATTGCTCAAGCTAATCTTCACCTGGAAGCCTACCCTAGGATCACTGCTTGGAGCCCATAATGCTCTTTTATGGATAAATCACCTGAGAATACATGAGAAGTCCTGGCAGTTTTCCCTGCAGATGCTGATTTTTAAAAACCCAAGGAACAGGTTTGCACTCAAAATTGTATTTATTATTAGGACCACAATATAGACAGTTTTTTTTCTTGTGTAGCCAATATTTATTTTGATCTAATGAACTTGCCTGGCTGGTCTATGCCATTGTTTATTCTCTACAAATGGCTACCACTTGCTGTTGCCTTTCCCATCCAGAATCATAACCCTAAATTCTCCCCCTTTCATAAATTTTCCTTGAATTAACAAGATTCCTTCTTCTTCTTTAATCCTTTTCGCTCCTTATGGAGCATAGGGCCTCAACAAAAGTCCTCCACTTCCTGCCATCTCTAGCAGATGTTTTTGCAGTCTCCCAAGTTTGGCCGGCGCCTTTCAGTTCATCCAAAAGCCTACGCCTCCAGGTTTGCTTTGGGCGACCTCTTCTTCTCTTCCCTCGTGGATTCCATTCGAGTGATTGTCAGTGACATTCGACTGGCTCTTCCTCAAGGTGTGGCCGACCCATCTCTACTTCCTCCTCCTTATCTGGACTACAATGGGCTCTTGGTTTGCTCTCTTCCATAGGTCTAGGTTTGACACTCTGTCGTACCACTTGAGGCGGAGGATCTGCCGGAGGCATGTGTTGAGAAAGGTCTGGATCTTGTTGCAGCTGGCGTTAGTGATTCTCCATGTTTCGGATCCATATAGCAGGATGGCTTTCACATTGGAGCTGAATATAAAGAGCTTAGTTTTGACAGAGATGGCCGTAGATCTCCAAACAGGTCGCAGGGTTGTGAAGGCATATTGGGCTTTTCCGATCCTTGCTCTGATGTCATCATCTGTACCTCCTGATTTACTGATTTTGCTTCCGAGGTAGGTGAATTTGTCTACCTCTTCAACTATTTGTCCTTCAATCCGTAATGGCTCCTCTTGTTTGTTATTAATGCGAGGAACTTTGGTCTTCTCCTGACTGCTCTTAAGGCCTACTCGCTGTGAGGTCTCTCCCAAGGAATCTACTTTCTTCTGCATATCTTGAAGCCGGTGTGAGAGAAGAGCGAGATCATCTGCAAATGCCAGGTCTTCCAATTTCCCTGTTAACGTCCACTGGATGCCTCTCTCTGAGCCAGCATAGGCTGTTCTTGTAGCCCAGTCGAGTACCACAAGAAAAAGTAGAGGCGACAGCAGGCCTGCACTGTGGCCAATAGTCCCAGACTTCTGTCCTTTTATCTCCTAATAATGCTATCAAGCATATTTCTCACATTTGGTTTATAATCTATACCTTGCCAATTGGCTACTTTTGACACTACAACTTTTATTGAAAAAGCATTGAAAACAATGTAGTTTGCTCCATGCCTTTGGCCTGCTTAGGAGGGAGTGCCGAGTGAATTTTGAATTATTCCATTTTAGTTTTGAACTCTGACTGCTTAACATTTGCCAAACTCTCTGAGCCTATGTTTTGTTCACAGTAATTATGCTTGGTGTTGACTACTGCATTGTGTTCTTGTTTCATTTACCTGAGTAATGTATGTCTATGGGAATGCAGAATAATAAATGCATAGATTTTTCTGTCTGCATTTAAGAGGCTGGATATATTTTATAATTGAGTTGAATGGCCTGTTCAAAATTGCATAGAATTACTTCATCTATTCTAACTGAGCCATATTTTGTATACTCTGTTCAACTTCACTGTCTTCCCAAAATGCCCCACAATCATCATTTTCCTGCAGGACATCTAGTCTCCTCTATGACTGCTGTGATCATTCCTTGTGGTTGCACTTCCACATTCAAGTCAATAAATCCCTCAGTTTAAAATTGAGCTTGACTAAAAATGGGCACCTCAGTGGCTTTGTCAAGAGTTTCTTTAGCTGACAAAGAGTTTTATAGCTTCCTGGTTCACTACAGTTCAGAAATGCTACTTCCGCCAGTAAGGTTTTTACATAAAGGAAATGAGTATACCCAAATGTTCAACTGAGCGACAGAGCATTGATGCAATGATGTGTATGTGGGGTATTGATTTAGTATGAGATGTGTGGAATACGTTCTGTTGATTTTTTTAACCCTGTGACTAAATGAGGGGGAAAAAGTTAGCAAGTTCTAATTATTGTGATGGTTTTGAGTTTGTGTTCTGAATATGATATGGAAACTAGCATCTGATATGGCATTTGTTTTTTTTTTAATTAGTAGAAAATGGTTTTAAAATCCTGTGTACATTGGTGGAAGATGGGTTGGAGAGGGAAATGGCCAATATAGGAAGCCTTGCATGATTACACTCAACTAAGTGTTGCAAATTGGCTTTGAAACTTTAAGAGCCATCAAGGTAACTTGGATGAGATTTGGGTGATTAATTATTAATTATCATAACTTGATTATCGTACTTGTTCCTGTTGGAAAGTTTTTGATGAATTGCTGCTGAAATTCTTCAACATTTCTCAATGTGATATGCAGAGTAATGCCATTTTTAACTAGTGTCTGTTGGTTGCTGTATGTTTGTAGCATATTTCTGAAGGTAATTTTCCATTAACCTTGCTACAGAATAATGTATTGATGAAGTATAAATAAATACTGTATTAAAACTTGCAGTGCTCCTTTATTCTAACTTTCAGAAATAGAATGTGAAGTTTGAATTGTGTGCCTTTAAGCAATTCAGATTGTACTTTGTTTCTCAAATTTCCACTTAATCCTACAAATCATTAGCAGCATATATTGTATGGGCAGTCTGAAGCTCCCTCTCCTGTAACTACACCCGTGTTGGATTTATTTTTAAAAGTCTCAGGCTATTTGGCTCATGAAATGGGTCAGCTGGCAGTTGAAGAAAGAGTTGGTGTTTTCAGGTCAAAAATTCTTAAGAGCTGGAGGAAAAACAAGTTGGTTTTAAAATGTAGGGAAGGCAGATGTACCAAAAGGAACATCCCTGATTTGTGAGGGGGGGGGGGAGGTGGATAGGTGTGGAGGATGGGGATTAGCTGGTAGTTTATTTTCCTTAAACGCTACAAAAGTTGCTGATAAACATGCCATGCATTAGAAGACCATGGCAGAATGCATCTCCTCAGCCGTTAACAACAGTAGGCACCTCTGCCAACCCAGAAAGCCCTTAGCCTTTGTCTAAGCTGGAACCCAACCACAGACTCGGCTCAGATCACCAGCAAGCTTACTCAACACAGCATCTGACTACCAACTGAAAGCTGACCTTGGCAAACAATTAAGTATCCCTTGACTACATTGCAACATCATCCCTGCATAACGTGGTCATTCTGTCAAAAACTATGAAACAGGTGGTCATGATGGAACTGACAATTCCTTGGGAAGACCAGATTGAGGAGATTTTGGATATAAGAAAACCAAATACCAGGAGCTGGTAGACCGGGGTGGAGGGAATGATGTGAGTCTACAGGTGTGGGGAGTTTTGCTGGCTGCTCGCTCTGCAGAACCTGCTCTCTCTCTCTGGCATCATGGGGGCTGCAAAGAAAAGCACCATCAGGACTGTCAGAGGCTGCTGAGCGAGCCTCCAGATAGCTATGGATCAAGAGGTGTGATTGTGTCCCAGTGCTACTGGGAAAAGCTAGGCTTGATCTCGCTCAGATGACCTAGCCAGGTTTGAGTGACTGACAGGCCCAAAACCCCTGATGACCCCCAGATTCCATCACTGATGTGTCCCAGTGCATCCTGGGGATGTATGAGGAGGGCAACTTAACACTGGTGCGATGTGAGCATGGACCACGTATGAGTTGCAGGGTCCATCGTTCTGCCCAGACAATATAAGTCAGGTCTTGACTATTGATGAAGGCCTCATTAGGAAAGGCTGTGCTCTCATCAGAGACAGTCCAGAGGAAGTACATGAGGATGATTCTGGGAATGAAGGGGTTAACTTAAGAGGCAACTTTGGGCCTGTAATCATGGAATTTAGAAGAATGTGTAGGGAATCTCATTGAAACCTGCCGAATGTTGAAAGGACTAGATAGGGTGGATGTGGAGAGAATGTTTCCTATGGTGGGGGTATCCAGAACTAGAGAGCACAACTTCAAAATTGACCCTTTAGAACAGAGGTCAGGAGGATTTTTATTTTTTTTTAGCCGGAGAGTAGTAAATCTGTGGAATGCTTTGCCACAGACTGCGGTGGAGGCCAAGTCCGTGCGTATATTTAAAGCAGAAGTTGATTGGTCAGGGCATCGGAGGATAAGGGGAGAAGGCAGATGTATGGGGTTGAGTGGGATCCGGGACCAGTCATGATGGAATGGCAGAGCAGA
Source organism: Hemitrygon akajei (assembly GCF_048418815.1). Lineage (NCBI taxonomy): Eukaryota > Metazoa > Chordata > Chondrichthyes > Myliobatiformes > Dasyatidae > Hemitrygon > Hemitrygon akajei. The sequence goes on along the minus strand of NC_133124.1, from coordinate 134,139,512 downwards.
CTCGATGGGCCTAATTCTGCTCCTCTGTCTTGTGGTTTTATGGTATCTCAGCAGCGTCACATCTTATAAGGAGGATATAGTACTATATTCTTCCCAGCTTCTAAATTGCACACTCTACAGAACTCCCTCACTATTGTCAGATGAAGTCTCTTTGGGTAATGGTTTATTATTGTTCCTGTTTTTGATGAAGTATGGAGGCCTACTGAGTGAGTTAGAATACAAAAGTTGAAAAATGTAGAGTTGTAGAAAATGCCCAGCAAAGTGCCCCATCCCTATTGTAACCTTTTCTAAACCTTTTCCTCCCGAAGTGAGAATCTAATGTGTGACAATACTTACGGGCTGCTCCCAGCATGCACTTGAGTGTGTTGGTTATGACGCATGTTTCAATGTACATGTGATAAACTTGCATCATTAATCTTGGCCCTCCCTAGCTTGCTCAATAAGTGTGATTAGAGCTGTAATGGAACAGTTTAGGAATGCTGTACTGTATTATATTTAATTCTTTAAATTGCACGAGAAAACTTCTAGGCATAGCTTAAAGTTGTTTTACAAAGTATTTGCTTTAAAATTTTGTTAAGGTAGAATAACTTTAAAGGCCACATTTTATGTCTGGAAAACACTTTTTAGTTTCTCTTAGGGTCTCCTTGACAACTTGAAAGAGAACGCATTGCTTTCTGTAAGCTACATAGTGATAATACTAGCTTGTTTGAACGTTGTGGTTAGTCCTCTACTAAAAGTGATTGAGGATGAAGCTCCTCTAAAGTTGCCAATATCTCACTGGTAAGACTCAATCTCTGAAAACACTGAACTCTCACTGGGATGCATCATTTGGAAACTGGAAAAATAATGGAATATAAAGTATAATTAGAACAATATCCTGCACACTAAATGTAAAAATAATTCCATACATTAATCACGATTTTATAAGGAGTGTTCTAAGGAGTAGGAAATACGAAGTGGCAGTATACCCCTAAATAAGCTGAACTTTGAACTGTAAGAAATGAATATTGAGCTCAAGCACTTTTTAAAATCAAAATCAATGAATTGCCAGAGTTTTGGACTTCAAGCAGCAGGTGGCAGCTGTGTCGATGTTTGACCATCATCTGGTTAACGTACAAAACCAACTGCAACACAGGTGAGTGGCACTTTATTATAGGGGTGTGTTCCCAGAATATAGCATGTATTAGAATTATATTTATAACATGTACATCAAAACATTGTACAGTGAAATGTTTAATTTGTGTTAACAAAACAACCCAAGGATGATAGACATAACCTAGATACCAGCCTGACTTCTAACTCCCCCGCATCCCTGTAGCTAAACTCCAACCTGATCCCTAGCTACCCTCGCTGTTGCCAAAACCATCCCTATGAGCCTAAACAAAACAACCAAGTCTGAGCGGCGTAGGCCACAGTTCGGCATCATCTTGACCGGAAGAATTCCAGTTTTCCATAACACAAAGTTGCCATCGGAGTCGTGTGTGTAGTAAAAAAAATAGTGATTGGTGGGGAGGGGTGGATGGAATATTTAATTACACTCTTCACAAGTTTGTGATTTTTCTTTAATATTATTAATACCCCAACTATTTTGGTGAAGTGAATTCCACAATTCAACTACCAAATATGATGTATTTCTAAACAACATAATTACACCAGAGGGAATTGCATCCATGACAACAGCAAATTCTTTCGAAGTCACAGGAAATTCAAAGGTGGATAAAAACTCAGTATAACTCAATAAAGTACCGCTTGAATTAAATAACTGTTTAACTAACAAACTATTATTATCAAACCAATCTTTATAAAACAAAGATTTATTCTTATAAGTTATCTGGAATAACCACAACATAACTGTGGAGAAAAATTGTGTTTGTTAATCAAAGACCAAGATAAAAGCATCTGTTTATGAAACTGAGATAAACGGAGAGGAACTTTGTCTATTTTGTAATTACATAAAAGAAAAAATGTTTAAATCCGCCAACCTGGGAAAAGACAAACGAAGGAATACAATTCCATATAGAATTAGGATTACATAAAAATTGTTTAATCCAATTAATTTAAAAAGTATTATTAAGACTCAAAATCAAGAAAATTTAGACCCCCCCCTTGTCATAACTATTCATGACAGCAGACCTTTTTAATATAATGAGCTTTGTTTTTCCATAAAAAGTTAAACAACATGGTGTCTATCAATTTACAGATTTAAAATTTTTTTTTATCGACATATGAGGGGAGAGCTAATCCTGGAAAGACCTTTTGCTTTACAAAGCAAAACCCGGCCTTTCAAAGATAAGTCCCTTTGAAGCCACTGGTTTAATCTTTTTTTTGGTTTTGTCTATAAGAGGTTGAAAATTATCCACACTCCGTAAGTATTCCTCTTTAACAATAGTTATCCCCAAATGTGTAACTTTGTCTTTTACTGGAATATTATTAATTATCGATTGAGTGCAACCTTTAAGAGGAAACGATTCACATTTGTGAATCTTTAGGCAGTGGCCTGAGGCTTTTGGAAAGAACAGAAATACAATTTAAAGCCAATGAGATTTCCGAAACATCATTTAAGAAAAGAGTCGTATCATCTGCAACCTGACTAATCAGAAAATTGGAATTTGCGCAGGAAGTGCCTTTGAGAGAACCAGACTTGATGGAATAGGCAAACAGCTGAGCACATAAAAGGAATAAATAAGGTGAGATAGGACAACCTTGTCTCACCCCCCTCTTCACATCAAGCCTCGGTCAAGTCCCCAATTTCAACTTTATAGAACCATTAGCGTTTGTGTACAAAGCCTTAACAGCCTTACAAAATAATGGACCAAATCCAAATCTACCAAGAGCAGAGAAGATAAACTGATGCTCAATAGTATCAAAGGCTTTGTAGAAATCTAAAAACAGTATAAAACTATCATTTTGAGCAAGATGACAATAATCAATAAGATCTAAAACTAATCTGACATTATTAGAGATATGACGACCCTTCATGAAACCTGACTGTTTCATCAATAATAAATGGTAAAAGTACATATATTCTGTAACCAAAGATTTGGGCCAGGATTTTATAATCACTATTGAGAAGGCAAGTAGGACACCAATTATCGATAAATAATTTATCGTTTCTTGGTTTAGGAATTATAGCAATAAGGCCCTGTGTTAAAGAAGTGGGGAGAGATTCTATATCAATACATTCTAAAAACAATTTTAGTAAAAAGGGAGCTAGGGTGTCAGAAAACATCTTATAAAATTCTGCAGTCAGACCGGCGACTTATTTTTAAAATTTGAAATAGCAGCCTTAACCTCTCCCAAGGTAATAAGAGCATCACACAGGTCTTTCTGATCATTGGAAAGGTTCCTAAGAATATTAATATCATTCATGAAATGTAGTGTAGATGCTTCACAATATTTTGAGCTTTACAGTTTACTATTGTTACACCCGTGGCCCCCTCCTTTTTGAGAATGGCAGGATCGCTATTGATTCGAGTCAGGAGACCCAGGAAATGAGAGAAAGACATGCAGAATCCACAAAGAGTTTGGAATGTGTCCTGGCCTCCGAAAGGCGGAACCATTGATAACGGCTATTGTCTCTTGGAGACGGACTTGTGTATTGAATCCTGTACGATGCATCGAAGCCCCAGGCAATGAACCGGGGGGGGGGGGGGGTTGGTGGAGGGATTGCATCATCCCACCCTGATTGACATCTGAGACCCTATGAGTCAGGATAAAAGAGGGTCTGTGGGAACAGCCCCTTCAGACGCACCAGAAGAAACGCTAGCGATCCCATAATAGCAAAAACTAGTGGAAAGGTCATGTGCGTCCTTTTCCATTTGTCCCGGAATCGGTGGGCCCTTTACCACGGAAGAACGGTTTTTAGCTAACCACAATGGGGAAATCAACTCCCAACGACTCTCGAAGGATTGACATCATAAAAGGAATGGGCAAGTTTTAACCCGTCTTTCTCTCCAACCAAAAAGCTGCAGCTTGAATGAACTACAGTGACTTTTATATTTCCATCGGACAATACATTATCCCCTAGACAACGATAGAGCTATTTCTTATTGATTATTATTATACCCGCGCTTTTAGATTTAGTATTGATGAAGTATATTATCTGTCTGTTTGCATTGATATTATTTTGTGTATTTTTAATCAATAAATACTGTTAAAAATAGTACCATCAGACTTCAATGGACCTCTCTATCTTTGCTGGTAAGTGACCCAGTTACGGGGTACATAACACTATAAAAAGCAGAACAATATTTTGCTATTGTTTTGGAGTCCTCCGTAATCACACCATCAATATTAAGCTGAATTGAATTGGGCATGCTGCTTTTCTAAATGAAAGAAATAAGCCGTACTCTGTTCACCCTCTTCCAACCATTGTTTTCTAGATCTCACATATGCACCTTCTGCCTTTATAAGATAAAGATGGTTTAACTTATCCTTTGACAAAGCGAGCTCCTCTTTATCTCTCCCTGAGAGGTTATCTGGAAACAATTCACACAAATTTGCTATCTTTGAGATCAATGACTGTTCTTCCAATTTTATTTTCTTTACTAAATCATTACTGTATTTGCTAAAGAATTTGGCAGATTCAAATTTAAAATTCCCAATTTGTAGAGAAATTATTCTCTACCATCGCTTTATGCAAAAAGGTTGCCAGCTTTTTAAATGTGCAAAGAGACAACTTCATGCCCCAAAATGTAATTATTTAATTTCCAATAATATTTAAAATTGGATTCAGCTGAAGATAATGCAATTTGTATATGGATAGCTTTATGATCTGTTAAAGGTGAGGGAAAACAATTAAAAGTGACATTATTATTTCTTAAGGTATCGGATAGTAATCAGTAATCTAGCCTAGACATGCATGTAATAGATTTATTAGTCCAAGTGTAATTTCTAACTCCAAGAGAGTGCTCTCTCCAAATATCTATGATATCGGAAACTATATAGGAAAGATATATAGGAAAGATATCAATAAATTAGAGAGAGTGCAGAGACGATTTACTAGGATGTTACCTGGGTTTCAGCACTTAAGTTACAGAGAAAGGTTGAACAAGTTAGGTCTCTATTCATTGGAGCGTAGAAGGTTGAGGGGGGATTTGATCGAGGTATTTAAAATGTTGAGAGGGATAGATAGAGTTGACGTGAATAGGCTGTTTCCATTGAGAGTAGGGGAGATTCAAACGAGAGGACATGATTTGAGAGTTAGGGGGCAAAAGTTTAAGGGAAACACGAGGGGGTATTTCTTTACTCAGAGAGTGATAGCTGTGTGGAATGAGCTTCCTGTAGAAGTAGTAGAGGCCAGTTCAGTTGTGTCATTTAAGGTAAAATTGGATAGGTATATGGACAGGAAAGGAGTGGAGGGTTATGGGCTGAGTGCGGGTAGGTGGGACTAGGTGAGATTAAGAGTTCGGCATGGACTAGGAGGGCCGGAATGGCCTGTTTCCCTGCTGTGATTGTTATATGGTTATATTAAACTTCTGAATAAAGCTAGTAAAGTTATAAGTAGAGTGTTGCCTTAGTGGCCATCGATAAATATTTTCATCTAATACCATATTAAAGTCTCCTCCCATAACAATAAATAGATCAGGAAATTTAGAGAGCCAATAATCAAAATGTTTTTCCAAAATCTCAAGTAATCTATCATTATAATTTCTAATATTAGCAATAAGAAACATCTTACCACAATATTGAACAATAAGAACCAAAAAAATGTCCATTTGTATCCACCTGAGTGCAAAACATCTCCTTTCAAGTTAAACATCAGAATAGGAACACCTGCAGAATGTTCAGAACCATGTGAAAACCAAACATCGCTCCCCCACTGGGATTTCCATAGTTTAATGTCTTCAGTCACAGAGTGTGAGTCTTGGATTAAAAAGAAATCCACATGTTTTATGCTGCTTTGAAAACAAGAATAAAGCCTTACGTTTAACATTGTGTCTGAGACCCCTGGCATTAAGAGAAAAAAGTGAAAAAGATAATCTTATGAGAGACGGCATATACACACAAAAAGAATTCTTCATCTCTAATAATAAAAGTTTTTTTAAAAAACTATCCCAGTCCTATTTAAACAAAGGCCAGACTCGAATATTAGTAGAGGTAGTAGACCAGTTGCCACACCAACATGTCATCTTTCTGCTTGCATCTCTTTTCCATCAATGAAAGCTCGGGTCCCAGCAAAGAAAGCACGCTTCCCATCTTTTCTAGCGGCCTCCACCAGCTGCCACAGCTTCTGTCGGGCCAACTTATCAGCTTTAGCCAGGTCCTCGGCGATCCTCAGGCTCTGCGACAGCAAGTATTCATTTTTTTCTGGCTTGTTTCCATACCAGATCCCTGGAGGTTCTGTTTGAAAATCGAATAATGGTCACCCGAGGCTTCTTATAACCTCTTATCCGACCGAGACGATGTACAACATCCTCGTGTAGTAGAATCTCCTCCTTGGCCCCCGGAGCTACTGCTTGGCATATTTGAGTTACCCTGGAATGCCGTGGATTCTCAGATTCCACCTTCTCTGGTAACGGTCGGCCTCATTCAGCCTCAACCCAAAATGTTTTAACATATTCACAATCCCAAAACTTTTGGAATAGTCGCTTGGGGAATCTGAGGTGGAGGAGTAGGTTTAATTCTGATATTGAAACTAACTGTTCTTTTTGTGGTTTATATCCAGAGGATTTATTTCATCTGTTTTGGGATTGTGAATATGTTAAAACATTTTGGGTTGATGTTTGTCAATTTATAGATCAATATATTAATGTGGATTTTACTTTTCTTTTGAAAATGTCTTATTTGGGTTTACTAATAATACCAAATCTCATAGGGATCATTTCTTTATCATAAATCTTTTGTTAATTTACAGCAAATTTTATATCCATAAATGCAAATAAAGCAATAAGAAACTTTCATTTTTTTAACGTTAGACTTCAAACTATACGTTAATACTCTGAAAACTTCCCATAACCAGAAAGCTGTAAAGACTGTCACCGTTTCGGGTTATCTCTGTAAATGTTCCTGTTTTGTGACTCCTTTTAGATATAGTTCCTTCTGTCCAACAGTGTTTAGAGCGGATTTTCTTGTTTATTTGTACATTTAAAGTTAATAGTTATATATTTGTTGCTGCTTATGTGTGATTCCCTGGCTTTGTTAGCATATGTTTAGTGTTTCTGTTTTTGTTTGTGTTCAATAAAAATAAACATAAAATAAAAGATAAAAGATAGTTTTTAAAAACTATAGTTTATAAAAAATAAAAGATAGTTTTAAAAAAATGGCACCAGCGAGCAGCAATTCCTTGGACAACATCTTCCAGATAGCAATTATTTCACAGTTTCTACGCCTTCTGCTTGTTCTTGTCTCACAGAGCTGGTCGGAGCCTGTGCCGTACAGTCTGGAACTCATTTGCAACATGCTGAGTCCGGAGAGCGGCCTCACGGAGATCAGAGACGGAGGGGTTGAAAAGGTCCGAGAACGCAAGCTGACGTGGAAAAGACTGAAGACGAGGGGCAGGGTCGTGAATAACTCCATCTCGAAGCGGCGAGGAAGATTGAAGCAGCCAGGTGAATGTGGAGGGGGTCCGATGGTCAGCAGCCAGGGCATCGGTATTCGGCCCTGGACCGCTTGTGTTCGGATTCGGGTCGGCAGTAATTCTTTACGAAAGGACTGAGTTCATGTGGTTGCTCGCCTCCTATGCAGACAAAAAGACATTTCCCTTGTTCTGAGATTTACGCCATTATTGGACTGTACTTAACGTTGGGTTTCTTTCAGTTTTTGTGGGGTTTTCTTTCTTGTAGGCTATTGATGAGTGGGTGATCTGTTAATTTTTGTGTGGGGAGTTGCGAGTGAGAGGGTCGGAGGTTCTTACGTGAAGGGAATTATTATTGTGGTGGTTTTGTTTAAACTGCGGGGAGAGGGGTTTTTGGGGTCTGCGTGTCTTGTTTCTCTGTGCCCAGGGGTGGGGAGAAGTTGATGTCTTTCATCAACACCCATGGTCTTTCTGTATTTAATGGCTATCTGGCGAAGACAATATCAGAGTTATTTTGTATATGTATACTTTGACAATAAAATGAACCTTTGGACTCTGATGTACTGGGATCCTATTTTATTGCTTTATTTCATAGGAAAATGAGGCCATTTGGTCCTTCGTTCTGCCATGAATCTCTACCATGGCCCCTATGAGGAAAAGGGATTATTGGTTTGTGAGGTAATATTAAATAGAATATAGAGGATCTCTTATGTGCATGTGAACAGCTATAGAGATTTTATCCCCCACAGTCAACCAAAAATGCATATGGTGGTCATATTATGTCACTAGTAATCCAAAAAGCACTTTCATTTTTCTTTTTAGCAATGTATTTTGAATTCAGTTATTAATCTGAAGTTGTGGGGAAAATAAACTTAATTCTAATAATGATGAGCACAAACTAGTGATATATTCTTTAAAAATCAGCTTCATTAATTTTCTTGGACTAAGAGATATGAAATCCTTACCCAGACTGGCTTGTATGTAGTTCCAGACAGACACAGCCCATCCCATGGTGTTGACTCTTAAATATCCTCTGAATTGGAGTAACTAACTGCTCTTGAGGGACTTTGCCAGTGAGAGTCAGTTTTTCCAACCCCCTACAAACCCTAGAAAGAGGGGAGTAAAAGCAAGTCTGCTAGAGTGCAGTATTGCATTTGTGGAGAGAAAGCACAGATTATTTGATTAAAATCTAGTATAGAGTGTGCATCCAAACCGTCAGATTAAGAGTCGGGTATGCTAACATTGCAGAAAGACTAGCATATTTTTCTTTATCTAAATATTCAAAATTTTCCCCCATTTATTGCATCTGATTTTCTTCCCACTTTTTTATTCTGTTATTGTTCCCAACAGTTGACACCAACAGAATCAACAAACTCATTCGTAAGGCCAGTGATGTTGTGGGGGTGGAACTGAACTCTCTGACGGTGGTGTCTGAAAAGAGGATGCTGTCCAAGTTGCATGCCATCTTGGACAATGTCTCCCACCCACTCCATAATGTACTGGTTAGGCACAGGAGTACATTCAGCCAGAGACTCATTCCACTGAGATGTAACACTGAGCGTCATAGGAAGTCATTCCTGCCTGTGGCCATCAAACTTTACATCTCCTCCCTCGGAGTGTCACACACCCTAAGCCAATAGGCTGGTCCTGGACTTATTTCCACTGGGCATGATTAACTTATTATTATTTAATTATTTATGGTTTTATATTGCAATATTTCTACACTATTTTTGGTTGGTGCGACTGTAACAAAACCCAATTTCCCTCGGGATCAATAAAGTATGTCTACCTGTCTTATAATTAAACAGTAGGAGAGGCGATCAACTGATAGGCAAATGAGATGACTTTCAGGGAGTGAAATTCCATGCAACATAGAAGCTGAATTACTGTATGTTATTTGGGCCTTGAGACTGCAGTGCCAATCCATTTATTTTCCTTCTCAACTCCATTCTTCTGCTTTCTTCCTGTAACCTTTGACCATGCTAATTAAGTGCCTATCGCTGCTTTAAATATATCAATGACTTGGCCTCCACAGACCTACTCCCTCTGGTTGAAGAAATACCTCTTCATCTCTGTTCTAATGGATGTCCTCTTATTCTGAGGCTGTGCCCTCTGGTCCTAGACTCTCCCTCCATTAGAAACATCCTCTGCATATCCATCTAAGCCTTTCAATATTTGAGAGGTTTCAATGAGATTCCCTCCTCATTCTTCTAAAGGTAGTGAGAACAGACCTAGAGCCATGAAAAACTCCTTTTGCATTAATCCGTTCACTCACAGGATGATTCTTGTGACTCTCAGCTGGGCCCTCTCCAATGCCAGACCATCCTTTCATAGTATGAATGGCAGCGATGCTTCACTACCTAATGAACTCAATGCCTTCTATGCTGGCTTTGAAAGGGAGAACACAACTACAGCTGTGAAGATCCCTGCTGCACCTGATGACCCTGTGATCTCTGTCTCAGAGGCTGACTGTCTTTAAAGCGAGTGAACCCTCGCAAGGCGGAAGGTCCTGATGAGTACCTGGTAAGGCTCTGAAAACCTGTGCCAACCAACTAGCGGGAGTATTCAAGGACATTTTCAACCTCTCACTGCTACGGGTGGAAGTTTCCACTTGCTTCAAAAAGGCAACAATTATACCAATGCCTAAGAAGAATAATGTGGGCTGCCTTAATGACTATCATCCGGTAACACTCACATCAACAGTGATGAAATGCTTTGAGAGGTGGGTCATGACTAGACTGAACTCCTGCCTCGGCAAGGACCTGGATCCATTGCAATTTGCTTATCGTCCCAATAGGTCAACGGCAGATGCAATCTCACTGGCTCTCCACACGGCTTTAGACCACCTAGACAATACAAACTCCTACGTCAGGATACTGTTCATCGACTATAGCTCAACATTTAATACCATTATTCCCACAATCCTGACTGAGAAGTTGCAGAACCAGGGCCTCCATACCTCCCTCTGCAAATGGATCCTCAATTTCCTAACTGGAAGATCACAGTCTGTGTGGATTGGTGATAACATCCTCTTCGCTGACAATCAACACTGGCGCACCTCGGGTGTGTGCTTAGCCCACTGCTCTACTGTCTATATACACATGACTGCATGGCTAGGCATAGCTCAAACAGCATCTATGAATTTGCTGACAATAGAGCCATTGTAGGTAGAATCTCAGGTGAGATGAAAGGGCGTACAGGAGTGAGCTATGCTAACTAGTAGAATGGTGCCGCAGCAACAACCTGGGATTCAACATCAGTAAGAAGAAAGAGCTGATTGTGGACTTCAGGAAGGGTAAGATGAAGGAACACATACCAATCCTCTTAGAGGGATCAGAAGTGGAGAGACTGAGCAGCTTCAAGCTCCTCAGTGTCAAGATGTCTGAGGATCTAACCTGGTCCCAACATATCGATGTAGTTATAAAGAAGGCAAGATAGTGGCTATACTTTATTAGGATTTTGAAGAGATCTGGCATGTCAGCAAATACACTCAAAAACTTCTATAGTTGTACCATGGAGAGCATTCTGACAGGCTGCATCACTGTCTGGTATGGAGGGGCTACTGCACAGGACCAAAAGAAGCTGCAGAAGGTTGTAAATCTAGTCAGCTCCATTTTGGGCACTAACCTACAAAGTACCCAGGACATCTTTAGGAAGCAGTGTCTCAGAAAGACAGCGTCCATTATTAAGGACCTCCAGCACCCAGGACATGCCCTTTTCTCATTGTTACCATCAGGTAGGAGATACAGAAGCCTGAAGGCACACACTCAGTGATTCAGGAACAGCTTCTTCTCTTCTGCCATCAGATTCCTAAATGGACTTTGAAGCTATTGACACTACCTCACTTTTTTTAATATGCAGTGTTTCTGTTTTTGCACATTTTAAAAAATCCATTCAATATATGTAAGTGATTTACTTGTTTATTTATTATTGTTTTATTTATTATTATGATTTTTTTCTCTCTCTGCTAGATTATGTATTGCATTGAACTGCTGCTACTAAGTTAACAAATTTCATGTCACACGCCAGTGATAATAAACCTGATTCTGATTCTGATATGGAAACCAAAACTGCCAGCAATACTCCAAACATGATATAACTAAAACTTTTGGCTTTTGCAGCAGATGGAACAAAGTTGTTTAGCAAAGTGATTTTCCCACAAACCACAAATCTGCTTCATCAGATACGATAAATGACACTAATAGATTCTAATGTGAAGCATTGTCTGTGTTGAAAGATTGAGAGATTACTTTGTCAAACGCCTTCACTCGGTTTGCTGCAACAGCAAGAATCTCTCAGAGGCTAACCATATTAATTACACTTCCCATTCCCACACTGTTATGTCTGTCTCTGGCCTCCTCTACTGCCACCCTGAGGACAGACACATATGAGGAGCAACATCTCATAGTTCCTTTTGGTAGTCTCCAACCTGATGCCTTCTCTAACTTCCAGTAACCACTTGCCTACATTTTACCCCTCCCGTCTCTTTTCCATTATCCCTGTGACCTCATTACCTTTATCTTTCTCTTCCCCTGCTCTCCTAAATTGCCCATCAATGTCATCCTCCTCTCCCATCATAGCCTGTTTTCTTCAACCTTTTGCCTTCCCCCCACTTTATCACCTCCCAGCTTTTCATACAAGTGGATTCTGGTTAATTGGGCCATCAATTAATTGGGGCAGCCACTTATTTGGGACACCTCTTAAACTTTAAGACTTAAAGAACAAAAGGTAATCAAGAAGATAGTCAGGATTCCCTTTGTTTTTTTTGGGTCTCTGTGTTGCTTGATTGGGATGGCAGACGATTGTTGAACAGTTTCAAAGTAGAGTCAGTCGCATGCACTTGAGTGGCAGTTGGACACTACATCGTGCTTAAAGTGAACATTTTTAAAAAATAACATCAGTTGCCTGTGCTTGTGTTATGTAATCCATTTGAAGTGAGTGCAAGGGTACTGTTTGTCACTGACGGTTGGCAAGAAATAAGCAGTAAGACAAATCAGAGCTGTTTTGCTCACTGCGGTTTCAAGCATTCAGGCTTGGAGATGATCGAAACAGCTGGGAATGAAAACAAAGTAATTTCACTACTTCAGAAAGTTAAAAATTACAAAGAATTTGAAGGTATCCACAATAATCTTGAATATTGCAATGAAAATGAAGATTTGGGGGATGTAATTGTCAAAGGCATTGTATCAAAATACCAAGGTGGGAAATATGAAGATGACACATCTGAACTTCAGAATCAGGTTTAATATAACCGGCATATGCCGTGAAATTTGCTCTTTTGTCTTGTCCATGCTGCACCAGCCGCCACCGCTGTGTACATTGCAATACATAATGTAAAAGTTATATCTCATATTAAGAAATATATCCAATATAACTAAGGAAGTAGTGCAAAAAGAGCAAAAATCAAGAAAAAAAATAATGAGGTAGTTCATTGTTCATTTAGAGATCGGACTCAGAGGCGAAGTAGCTGTTCCTGAAACACTGAGTGGACTTGTAATAATCACCACATTCTAAAATAAAGCCAACATCCCTGCAGGGGCTTAGGCTATCGCCTGCAGCTCATCAGAGTCCTCTGCTCATGTTCCTCGCCCAGGGATGAGGTCTTTCGAGCTTCTGTTGCCGTTTTTATGGAATGGGGTTGCTAGCCCCATACCCCACCCTCCTATTTTACAGCCAGGCTGAGCGCCGTCCACCACTGAATTGCATTCTAAACTAAGCTATTGCTTAAACAGCACTCTAAGCAATAAAATGTAAAGGATGAACATAAAGATTAGCTTTATTTGTCACATATACATCAAAACACAGACTGTGGAATGATCTAGTTAAAATTTCTGCTGCTATGCTGCGAGATATTTTTATTTTAGCAGTTTTCTGTAAACACAGTGTATCCTGCTAGTAAAAGTGTTTTGGCTTCAGAAAGAAGTAAGGAGCCATGTTGCCCAACTTAGGAACATTGTGTCAGCCAGTCAGGACTGTCTGGGTATAACTGTCATGTTATAACTTTCTGCCCAGTGGGATGCAAGAGAAGATCTAGAGAGCTGGGCAGGATGAGATTTCTGAAGGACAGTAGACTGGCTTGGAGTCTTTTGGTGGGAAGTGTGGAGAGATGAGCACCAGTGAATATCACTGGAGGATCCCATCCAAAGGGGAGATCCTAATGCAAGAGTACTTTGCAAGATGAAGGATGCCAAGAAGGGAAGTTTTACCTGTGTTTGTTGATGGGCATTCAGTGCCATGAATAAAGCGTTATACACCCAGCTACTACAGAAACGAGCTCCAATGTTTATGTGTAGATTTAGACCGGTTTAACTATAATGGGCTTTTTCATTTTTTTTTCTTTCTTTTCATATTAATTGGAAATTGAAGTTGAAAATTGGTAAAATATTTTGTTTGCAATTTTATGCTGGTGTGCGATCTGTTATTTCTTGATGACTGATAATTGTGTATGGGCAGTATTTACATAGCATTCACTACAATCAACATTCCAGTTTGGTTGAACCCTGGATCATACTGACCCTAAATGTATTTTGCTTATGAAAGGTGTCCCCCTCACGGCTGAGTCACATGGCTGTTAAACGAGTCAGCGAACGAGCCCCAGTGAGAGGGTTGCAACTGCAATGTGTCATTTGGAGTCAAAGGCCGACACACTCTGAGGATTGTGCTGGGGGCAGTCAGTGAGTGTTGCCATGCTTCCATGCCCCTAACCATGTCTTTGGAAAGTGGAAGGAGACCAAAGTAAACTCGAGCATTAATGGGGAGAATATACAACTCCTCAGAGTCAGCAGTGGGAATCCAACACAGGAAAAGGCGCTTAGGAGGATGAAAAAATCTGAAGGTAGATATGACATCTGGTCCTGACAGACTACACAACGGGGTTCTGAAAGAGGTAGCTGAAGAGACTATGGAGGCATTAGTAGTGATGTTTCAAGAATTACAAGATCCTGGAATGGTTCCTGAGGACTAGGAAATTGCAAATGTCACTCAACTTTTTAGGAAGGGAGGGAGGCGGAAGAAAAGAAATTAAAGGCCAGTTAGCCTGAGTTCAATGGTAGGAAAGATATTGGAGTCCATTATTAAGGTTGAGGTTTTAGGGTACATGGAGGCACATGATAAAATTGGCCACAGTCAGTTTGAGGGAATCTTTCCTGACAAGTCTGCTGGAATTCCTTGAGGAAATAACAGGCAGGATAGACAAAGGAGAGTCAGTGGATGTTGTTTATTTGGATTCTTGGAAGATCTTTGAAGAGGTGCCACACATGAGGCTTCTAAACAAGATAAGAACAATGGTATTACAGGAAAGGTACTAGCATGGATAGACTGGCAGGAGGCAAAGAGTGGGAGCAAAGGGGCCTTTTCTGGTTGGCTGCCAATGACTAGTGGTGTTCTGTTGAGGTCAGTGTGGGGACCACTTCTTTTCACATTATATGTCAATGATTTGGATGAAGGAATTGAAGACTTTGTGACCAAGTTTGTGGACAAAGCATAGATAGGTGGAGGGGCAGGTAGTGTTGAGGAAACATAGCGACTGCAGAAAGACTTAGATTCGGGAATGGGCAAAGAAGTAGCAGATGTAGTGTAGGGAAGTACAGTGGCATGCACTTTGGCAGGAGGACTAAAGGTCAGCACAGAAACTGGTCCTTTGTCACATCCAGTCCATGTGCTAAATGGTTATTGGTGAATGGGAAGGAGGGTAAAGTGCCCTCAAGAATGGTTATAGTTTCAACAGAATCAAAATCAGGTTTAATATCACCGACATAAATCGTGAACTTTGTTATTTTTGTGGCAGTTGCGCAATGCAATGCATAATAATAGAGAAAAAATGTGAATTACAGTAAGTATACAGTATTTGTATTGAAACTCCCTGGTTCACTGGTAAGTCGAGGGAAGACACTCTCAAGTCCTGCCAAACTTCTGCGATTGAGACAGCACATTCGACCCGAAACCCCGGCTTGTGTGGATGTTGTGTGATTTACTACTGTTACAATTTAGTGCCATGAAATAACAGACAGTACACTGTACACAATTAAAGGAATTATATTTATGAATCTTAACGGAAGGGTTAGTAAAGAATAACAAAGGGAAAAGGGCCCTTTCTAATTAAACAGTCAAATGTGCACAAGATGGAGCTCATCTTGAACTTCTCTGCCACTCACATGCTGGCCCCTCGGTCGCCGTGAAAGCACACACCACCTTCCAAATGTCGCTCACAATTCATCTCGAACGAACGGGTCTCCCACTGGATCGTATGCTATGACCGGTTCTCCCAGCATCTTCTCTCTTCATGTCCTTTCGAACAAAAGCCTGAGACCAACCTTATTGTCCCTCACCAAGAATTGGATCGGTAACTGGATGGCACACATTCCACACCATCCCTCATCTTCAACAATAACCCAAACAGGCTGACAGCAGAACAGCAGCTCTTGCAGAGGTGCTAAATGAAATACCTACAGCATAACAGTAAAGATGTGAACCAGGCCATTACATATTAAATAGATGAAGTCGTGCCAAAAAATTAGGGAGGTAGTGTTCATGGGTTCAATGCCCATTCAGAAATCGGATGGCAGAGGGCAAGAAGCTGTTCCAGAATCATTGAGTGTGTGCCTTCAGGCTCCTGATGGTAGCAATGAGAAGAAGGCATGACCTGGGTGATGGGGGTGATGTGAATGTCTCCTTTTTGAGGTATTGCTCCTTGAAGATGTCTTGCATACCATGGAGGTTAGTGCCCATGATGGAGCTGAGTTTACAACTTTCTGGAGCTTATGATAAAGACAAGTGTCAACTTTGCACAGAAAATCTGCTTTTATTTAAGGTGCAAAGTGATTAGCCTCGTCCACAGCAGTGAAACCCCATGAATAAAAGATGCAGAACATATGATAGGGTACTCAGCCCTGGAAATGAAAAGATACATTACGGTGAATGTCTTCATCTCAAATAGGCCTTTTAAGTGGACAGGACAGAACGATGCTTTTCCCATCAATATCTGACTTTTCATGTAATCAATTTCCATTCATCCCGGGAAGCTGTAATCCATTTTATCATGAACCTCTTTATTAATTTTTACTTATTCCCCTCCCCCAACACCACCCCAACTGAATGTGAAAAATAGTTCACTCTCTGAACCACCAAAAATGTTGAGACCATCACTGCATTTGTATTTGCACCATGTTGCAAGGTAGCTTAGAAAATGTTGGGGCTGAGTTTGAATCAGACTGAGCAGATTTAACAGTTTTATTTAAAATAAGCAGTTGGCCCAAAGCGTCGACTGTTTATTCTTCTCCATAGATACTGCCTGACCTGCTAAATTCCTCCAGCATTTTGTGTGAGTTTTAAAAAGAGAAGCTGTATTCAGTCCTTATAGAAAGGATAAATCATCTGAAGATACAAATGATGCTGTCGTGTGCCAGTGCTCTCCATCCATACAATGAGAGAAACAAATTATGAAAAGGGAGAATCAAAGATGTACATGGACTTTATATCTTACATCACCAGATCTTTAATTGTTAAAGGCTGGAGTCGCAGGAAAAATCTGTGCTCATTTTATACTGATCCACAATTCTGCAGTGATGGAAGACAGGAATTCCCTTTAAATACTGAAATATGGCTAGGGGTCTCCTGCAAGAAATCTACTAATGTTTTTGCATAACTCAGTGTGAGCAATGGTTACTGAAGAAGTATCATTGCTCTAGTCTAGTAAGTAACCAAGAGGGATAAGAATATTCCTATTATTGTCATTCCATCTCTTACCACTTCACTTCCAAAAGGAATAACACATTTGAGTTTATGTAATGATGACCAATCAGCTAATTGATAAGAATATGAAGGCCCAGCATTCAGAGGATTCACCACAAGTGAACAGCATGTCTCCTTATATAGTGACAAAACGTTTGCCAAGATCAGGGAACAACTCAACCTAACTATCAACCACCCGAACTAAACGTTTTCTGAAGAATAACATATTTTGGATGAAGAAAGGGAGAAATGGAAGAATAATCAAGTGGGTTTCAGTTTCACCAGAGGAGGTACATGTCGACCTGATGGTGCATGCATGACTGAATCTTCTCTGAGGAGTACGTACTGTTATAAGGTTACATCATGCAACATTCTTTATCCAGAGGGTGGTGAAGCAGTGGAATTCATTGCCACAGGCAGCTGTGGAGGCCAAGTCATCAGGTATATTTAAAGAACAGGTTGATGGGTTCTTGATTAGAAAGGATGTCAAAGGTCACAGGGAAAAGGCAGGAGAATGGGGTTGAGAGGGATAATAAATCAGCCACGATGGAATGAGAGAGCAGAGTCAATGGGCTGAATGGCCTGTTTATGCTGCTAAGTCTTATGGTCTTATATCGTTCTCTCAACTGAGTTTGTGAACGCAGACTCAAGGATACAAATTTGAATTAAAGTTTGATTAAGTCTGAAATCTATCTTGGAAGTATCCCAATCATGTAGTTAGTAAGATTACAAAGAAGGCAACATTGGCAGAGTGAATAACTCCTATTAGCTCTCTCTCAAACCAATGTACAATAATCTTTTACAAAATGAAGTATAAGAATTTAAATATACCTTTTACATTTACTACTAAAGAAATTCATATTCTTTAAGTTCAATACAGCATTCTGTATAGAATAGACTGTCACGCGATACAGCACTGCAAGCAGGCATCTAGACATAAGTTAGTTTGACCTTACAATGTCTAACTGAAACAGGATAGAAATAGAAACATTAAAAACCTACAGCACAATACAGGCCTTTTGACCCACAAAGCTGTGCCAAACATGTCCTTACCAGAGAAATTACCTAGGGTTACCCATAGCCCTCTATTTTTCTAAGCCCCCTTGTACCTATCCAGGAGTCTCTTAAAAGACCCTATCGTTTCCACCTCCACCACTGCCGTCGGCAGCCCATTCCATGCACTCACCACTCTATCCGTAAATAAAACTTACCCCTGACATCTCCTCTGTACCTACTCCCCAGCACCTTAAACCTGTGTCTTCTTGTGGCAACCATTTCAGCCCTGGGAAAAAGCCTCTGACTATCCACACGATCAATGCCTCTCATCATCTTATACACCTCTATCAGGTCACCTCTTTCCGTCGCTCCAAGGAGAAAAGTCTGAGTTCACTCAAACAATTCTCATAAGGCATGCTCCCCAATCCAGGCAACATCCTTGTAAATCTCCTCTGCACCCTTTCTATGGTTTCCACATCCTTCCTGTAGTGAGGTGACCAAAACTGAGCTCAGTACTCCAAGTGGGGTCTGACCAGGATCCTATATAGCTGCAACATTACCTCTCAGCTCCTAAACTCAATCCCACAATTGATGAAGGCCAATACACCGTATGCCTTCTTAAGCACAGAGTCAACCTGTGCAGCAGCTTTGAGTGTCCTATGGACTCGGACCCCGAGATCCCTCTGATCCTCCACACTTACCATTAATACTATATTCTGCCATCATACTTGACCTACCAAAATGAACCACCTCACACTTATCTGGGTTGAACTCCATCTGCCACTTCTTAGCCCAGTATTGCATTCTATCAATGTCCCGCTGTAACCTTTGTGTCATCAGCAAATTTACTAAACCATCCCTCCACTTCCCCATCCAGGTCATTTATGAAAATCATGAAGAGTAGAGGTCCCGGAACAGATCCCTGAGGCACACCACTGGTGACCGACCTCCATGCAGAATATGACCCGTCTACAACCACTCTTTGCCTTCTGTGAGCAAGCCAGTTCTGGATCCACAAAGCAATGTCCCCTTGGATCCCATGCCTCCTTACTTTCTCAGTAAGCCTTGCATGGGGTACCTTATCAAATGCCTTGCTGAAATCCATATACACTACATCTACGGCTCTACCTTCATCAATGTGTTTAGTCACATCCTCAAAAAACTCAATCAGGCCCGTAAGGCACGACCTGCCTTTGACAAAGCCATACTGACTATTCCTAATCATATTATGCCTCTCCAACTGTTCATAAATTCTGCCTCACAGGATCTTCTCCATCAACTTGCCAACCACTGAAGTAAGACTCACTGGTCTATAATTTCTTGGGTTATTTCTATTCCCTTTCTGGAATGATGGAACAACATCCGCAACCCTCCAGTCCTCTGGAACCTCTCCCATCCCTATTGATGATGCAAAGATCATTGCCAGATGCTCAGCAATCTTCTCCCTCGCTTCCCACAGTAGCCTGGGGTACACCTCGTCTGGTTCTGGTGACTTATCCAACTTGCTGCTTTCCAAAAGCTCCAGCACATCCTCTTCCTTACATGCTCAAGCTTTTCAATCTGCTGTAAGTCATCCCTACAATCACCAAGATGCTTTTCCGTAGTGAATACTGAAGCAACATATCTCTGCTATCTCCTCCAGTTCCATACACACTTTTCGACTGTCACATTTGATTGGTCCTATTCTCTCACATCTTATGCTCTTGCTCTTCACATACTTGTAGAATGCCTTGGGGTTTTTCTTAATCCTGTCTGCCAAGGCCTTCTCATGGCCCCTTCTGGCTCTCCTAATTTCATTCTTAAGCTCCTTCCTACTAGCCTTATAATCTTCTAGATTTCTATCATTACCTTTTTTTTGAACCTTTCATAAGCTCTTCTTTTCTTCTTGACTAGATTTAAAACAATCTTTGTGTACCACGGTTCCTGTACCCTACCATCCTTTCCCTCTCTCATTGGAACATAGAAACAAAGTTGTGCCGAACATGTCCCAACCTTCGAAATCACGAGGAAATCTGCAGATGCTGGAAATTCAAGCAACACACACAAAATGCTGGTGGAACACAGCAGGCCAGGCAGCATCTATAGGAAGAATCACTGTCGATGTTTCGGGCTGTTAGTCCTGACGAAGGGTCTTGGCCCGAAATGTCAAAAGTGATTCTTCCTATATATGCTGCCTGGCCTGCTGTGTTCCACTGGCATTTTGTGTGTGTTGTCCAACCTTATAAATTACTAGGCTTACCCATAGCCCTCTATTTTTCTAAGCTCCATGTACCTATCCAAAAGTCTTTTAAAAGACCCTATTGTATCTGCCTCCACCACCATTGCCGGCAGCCATTCCATGCACTCACCACTCTCCGAGTAAAAAACTTACCCCTGACATCTCCTCTGTAACATTACCTCTCGGTTCCTAAATTCAATTCCATGATTAATGAAGGCCAATACACCACACATCTTCTTAACCACAGAGTCAACCTGCGCAGCTGCTTTGAGCATCCTTTGGACTTGGACCCCAATATCCCTCTGATCTCCGCTGCTTCAACTCGTTTCCTCGTGTTACAAGATATTGTCCAACATTCTGATCCATATAACATAACTGGATAAACGTAAAATTTCAGTTATCTGAGGTTGAGTGAATTTGGCCTTTTCTCCTTGGAGTGACGGAAGATGAGGGGTGACCTGATAGAGGTGTATAAGATGATGAGAGGCATTGATCTTGTGGATAGTCAGAGGCTTTTTCCCAGGGCTGAAATGGTTGCCACAAGAGGACACAGGTTTAAGGCCCTGGGGAGTAGGTACAGAGGAGATGTCAGGGGTAAGTTTTTTATGCATTGAGTGGTGAGTGCGTGGAATAGCTGCCGGCAACGGTGGTGGAGGCAGATACGATAGGGTCTTTTAAAAGACTTTTGGATAGGTACATGGAGCTTAGTAGAATAGAGGGCTATAGGTAAGCCTAGTAATTTCTAAGGTAGGGATGTGTTCAGCACAACTTTGTGGGCCAAAAGGCATGTATTGTGCTGTAGGTTTTCTGTGTTTCTATTTATGTTTTTTGAGGAGGATGCAAAGAATATCATAGATGAAACGAATATCTAATGAGGATGTCATGAACAGAGCAAGCACAAAAAGAGAAATAATGTATGAGATCATGAAAAGGCAACGTAACTTCATTGGACATGTGATTAGGAAAGAGGAGTTAGAATCACGGTAATTATGGGAAAGATTGAAGGGAAGAAAGCAAGAGGAAGGCAAAGACAAATGACAATGGTGACAGCAGCCAGAGAACTGGAAATGAATACCAATGAATTGATCCACTTGACCCGAAACAGGGGTGTGTGGGCCACGGCAGTCCAAGCTCAAAATGGGCATGGCAGATCTCCACAGTGCTTTCCCACTGAGAGACCTGACACCTGATCAGGTTCATTTCCCAATACCAGATCAAGTACAGCCTCTCCTTTTGTAGGCATATCTACATATTGTGTCAAGAAACCTTCCTGAACACACCTAACAAACTTCACCCCATCTAAACCCCTCACTCTAGGGAGATGCCAATCGATATTTGGGAAATTAAAATCTTCCACCACATCAACCCTGTTATTATTACTCCTTTCCAAAATCTGTCTCCCTATCTGCTCCTTGATATCCCTGATATTCGGTGGTCTATAACAAATCACCCAGTAGAGTTATTGACCTCTTCCTATTCCTAATTTCCACCCACAGAGACTCCGTAGACAACCCCTTCATAACTTCCTCCTTTTCTGCAGCCGTGACACTATCTCTGATCAACAGTGCTACGCCCCCACCTCTTTTGCCTCCCTCCCTGTCCTTTCTGAAACATCTATAGCCTGGCACTTGAAGTAGCCATTCCTGCCCCTGCACCATCCAAGTCTCTGTAAATGGCCACAACATCATAGCTCCAAGTGCTGATCCATGCTGTAAGCTCATCTGCTTTGTTCATAATTCTCTTTGCATTAAAATAGACACATCTGAAACCATCGGTCTGAGCATGTCCCTTCTCTATCACCTGCCTATCCTCCCTCTCACACTGTCTCCAAGCTTTCTCTATTTGTGAGCCAACTGCCCCTTCTTCTGTCACTTCAGTTCAGTTCCCACCCCCCCCCACCCCAGCAATTCTAGTTTAAACTCTCCCCAAAAGCCTTTGCAAACCTTCCCGCCAGGATTATGTGGGGAAGAAACCTGCAGGGAAATCATGCAGCAATTGGCGTGTGAGGTTGATTCAATTTTAACTCAAACTCTTTCTTTACAGTCATAGAACACTGCAGTACAGAAACAGGTCCTTTGGCCCATCTAATCAGTGCCAAACTATGAATCTGCCAGATCCCATTGATTTGCACCTGGACCATAGTCCACCACACTCTTCCTATCCAAGCACCTATCCACATTTCTATTAAATGTTGAAATTATTATGGCCCATTCAGAAACTCCAGTTTCATATTGTGTTGACTTGTGGCCCCTACGAAATCCAGCATGGATTCCATCACTGCCTATAAGGAGTTTGTACGTTCTCACCGTGACTGCATGGGTCCCTCCGTGTGCTCCAGTTTCCTCCCACATTCCAAAGGTGTATTGGTTGAAAGGTCATTGTAAATTGCCTCGTGATTAGGCTAGGGTTAAATCGGGGGTTGCTGGGTGGCGGGGCTTGAAGGACCAGAAGGACCTATTCTGTGCTATATCTCGGTAATTAAATAAATTCCACCACTTTCCTCAGGCAGCTCATTCCATACTCTCACCAGCCTCTGAGTGAAGAATTTCACCTTTCACTCTTAACCCACGACCTCTTGTTCCAAAAGCATACAGCATGGTTTAGTGCATTCTCAGAGTTCCAGGGTTCTTTATATTTTTATTAAACCAGTTTTTTTGTCTGAATGAATCTAGAGGTGACAAGGACAGTTATAACATGAAAATGAAGCCAAGCTCTTGAATAAAATGCAGATCTTCAGCTTTGCTCTACCGTTTCTACTTGCAAATATGTACAAAAAAATGCCTTTGGTTCACAGCTGCACAAGCGAACCATGGAGGCTGACTACTCCCCAGCTACCGTAATCCATTATCAACAACCCCCAGAAAAATGTAGGCCCTAGTGCACAAACATTCTCAAACTTTAATTGATCCAATTGCCAACAATAGTCTTCCTCAGTTATTTCACTGGATGAAATGGAATCAAGTTTCAGTTGATAAAGTGAGGAGTCTGCCAGGGTTTGAATGTACATCAGCAGAGCCTGGAAAGACAAGCAGAGTCGAGGTTCTTGAATTTAATCAGCAATGATTCTATTTCCGTTCCTATTGTTCCTTAACCAGTTTGAAGAGAACTGTTGCTCTAAATGGATGCACTTTATCTTCACTTTTCTTGCATCGCTTTTCCAATCAGTTCTCTGTGCTCTGATAGAGAGGGCGTTTGAAATGTCGCCAAGTAACCATGGCAATGCGTGCTACAAAGGCGATGCAGGCTATGGCCAGCAGCACAGCTGGGGGAAGAAGAGAACAGTGTTACTAGTTTGCAATTCGATTATGTGATGAATATAATGTACAATGGGGAGAATACAGCCAAAATAAAACACAGGAATGCTTTCATGTGGTCTCACTTGGTCTCTGGGTTGTGAATAGCTTTGAACAATTTCACAATTATTGTGTTAAATGAGTGAATTTTAGATAGATCCTGAATACTAAATACAATAGAATCCTACTGGAGTAACACACCTGCCTATATTCCCTCTTACCTCTTCTCACCTGCCTATCACCTCCCCCTGGTATCCCTCCTCCTCCCCTATCATCCATGGTCCATTCTCTTCTCCTATCAGATTCCTTCTTCTCCAGCCCTTTAGTTTTTTTCACCTATCACCTCCCAGCTTCTTACTTCATCCCCCACACATCAGGCTTCAGCTATCACCTTCTAACCAGTTCCCCTCCCCCTCACCCCAGCTCCTTATTCTGGCTCCCCCCCCCCCCCCCCCACCGGTCCTTTCCAGTCCTGATGGAAGGTCTTGGCCCAAAACATTCATTGTTTATTCCTTTCCATAGATGCTGGCTGACCTGTGAGATCCCCCAGCATTTTGTGTGTGTTACTCTGGATGTCCAGCATCTGTAGAATCTCTGTACATCCTGTACATCTTTGAAATGTGGGAGGAAACCCACGAGGTCACGGGGAGAATGTATAAACACCTTTTAATGAGAGGAATGTGGATTAGATTGTCTCAGAAATAACTGTTGCTGGGCACTTAGGGAGGAAGATTTTTTACATTTCATCAGGTCGTTACTAAGCAGCCAGCTCCACCCCATCACTTGTGTGGCTCTGACCGATCCCAATGTAGAGTGCTGAGCACAATCCGGGGAGACCAGCACCAGCAACCCCGCCACCATCCCCAAACCTCTCTCTCCCACAGCAACCCATAAACACCACTACTCTTCCCACTATAGGGCCTGACAGCAGGCTGAAACCTACAATCCCAAATGGTCGTGACCCAACCTGTCCATCCGAACCTGTGGGAGCTTGTGCAATGCCCCGATCCTCGTAGAACCAAGGTCACGATGGCCTGAGATCCCGGGAGCCACTGATGCTTAAAGCAGTCAGAACAAGACCCCATAGTGTAAAGCCCATCTTGTGCGCCAAAATGAAGCTATTTATGATTTATCTATTGGGGAGGAGGGGAACAGATGGCAGAATTTCAACTTGCCTAATGCTTACTGTGGAGAACATCTGAAGTAACTCCCAATGCACAACTGTATCTACTAGCCTCATACTTCCCGTATTCTGGCAGCAATTCTTTGAAAAAGGAATTCTTCGAATTCTTTGAGAGTTATAGACAGTGACACTAGGACTTGCAGGTCCTTCTGTATAAATAAGAGATTCTGTAGATGCTGGAAATCCAGAGTAACACACACAAATGCTGGAGGAGCTCAGCAAGTCTGGAGAAAACCTGTGATAAAGGGTCTTGGCCCAAAACTTTAACGATTTATTCCTCTCCACAGATGCTGTCTGAGCTGGTGAGTTCCTCTGGCATTTTGTAGGTCTTTCTGTGTGTTATCCTTATCATAATTCAGCAAATTACTCCACACTAACTTCAACTTATTCTATAAACTATTACTCAATGACAACTACCCTAAACTAATCTAGTAACCAGTTTCCTATAAACAGTGCACTAATGGAAATGAAAGCTACTCACCAATATAAATGTTGTTCCTGGTTGGTGAGGTGGCATTGTAATGATTGTCCAAAGATCCTGATAATGCCACAATGATAACAGGGTAGATTGTAAGTGTGTATCGCACATATTTATCAAACACAAAATTTTCCAACCCAAACCTATGGACAAAAGTTTAAAAAAAACATTTTTAATAATTATTAAATTTAAGTCACTTTTAAGTCAATATCATAACTTGGCAAAAAGAACATTGCTTTAATGCTACACATGGTTTAAAACAAGAAATTCAATAACACTAATTAAAGAAAAGTGTAGCATTGTCCAAGTGCAACGTTCTTCTGATGCTTGGCCAGTTTCAACGAATAGCAGAGTGAACAGCAGTTTACCAGTTTTGACCCCTACTCACTACTTTGCTAAAGGCACTGGCCAGTGAGTCACTGTTCATTCTTCATTAGCAGTTAGAGAAACGGTACGGTAGGTTACCAGATGACAATGCCAGCCCAGGGCTTTTCCAATATTCACACATGTGGTACTGTCATATGTACCAAGATACAGTGCAAAGTTTTTGTTTGTGTGCTATCCGAGCAGGTACAAGTTAGGGTTAAGTTGTGGGCATGCCATGTTGGCATTGGAAACACAGTGATACTTGCAGGCTGCCCCCATCACATCCTCACTGCAAACGATGCATTTCACTGCATGTTTCGATGCACCCATGACAAATAAAGCTCATCTTAAACCATAAATCCAGACAGATAGTTCCATACATCAGATTTTATAGCCTCGTTTAAGGGCTTTATGACAATTTTACCCTCTCTATTTTGAGCTGTTCCAAGTGGAGTTTAAACCAAGTTGATTAAATTTGCAAATATGTTGCAGGTGATTGGAGAAAAGTATAGGGGCATATCAGAGGTAAGTTTTTTTTTACAGAGAGTGGTGGGTGCATGGAATGTCCTGCCAGAGGTGGTGATAGAGGCAAATACATTAGGGGCATTAAGGAGACTCTTAGACAGGCACATGGATGATAGAAAGATGAACGCCTATGTCAGAGGGAAGGGTTAGATAGATCTTAGAGTAGCTTCAAAGTTTGGTACGACATTGTTGGCTGTTTTGTTCTTTGTACTATTTTTAAAGTACAAGAGTCAGCGGACATAAAGAAGGAAATCCATGAAGCACAGAATAAGCCAAATAAAATGTCAGTACCTCAATAATGGCAGATTACACTTAATACAGACATTATATACATGATTCATTGATGTAGCTGAGGATGATGTGAAAAAGACGGAGATATTCGGTTGTTGAAGGTAGTACAGATAAGCTCTAAGATGTTGATCATGGGTTTCACAGTTTTGGATAATGAGGAAAGGCTCGAGAACTGTAATTTAAGGGATGATAAGCAATCTGAGATAGATATAAAAATATATAATAAATAAAATTGAAAAAGTTAATTTGGAACCTTAAACTGTGGTAGTAGTTCAGGAATTAAACTCCTCAAGAGGCAATTTTAGGACCATAGCAGGAGACTCAGTAATCACTGTGCCAAATAGACCACTGAACAGAATGGAGAAAGAAATATCTTCAACTATACAATTACAGTTCAGATAAAGATGAGTAAAAGGAGTTTTTCAATGTAAGTTGTTTTTGATTTTATTAGTTAAGCAGAGATTGTGGATTTTTTTAGTGAAGATATGAGTGAAATTTGTTTTTGACTAAAATGCTTGGTTTATGAAACAAGAGCCTCTCATCAATTTCCAAGCTCTCCATTGACACGAGCTAGTTAAAGTCAGCCCATTGAGTCTTAAACTTCAAACTTAATTAGTGAATCAGTACTGTATTGCTACTGCAAGACAACAGATCTCACAAAATGTGTCAAATGATAATAAAGCTAATTCTGAATCTGAAGAACTCCTGCCAGAATGTGTGGTGGCCCTTGCTGTCTGCCTCCAGCACATCCATGGCTGTGTTGGTTATTAATGCAAACAATCCATTTTACTGTATGTTTTGATGTACCTGTGATAAGTAATTGAATCTGAATTTTTACCCTTAATCAGGAACACAGAAATGAAATGCGGATTAAAAAGCAGGAGGGGTTTAACCAAAACATACGAAATACAGAGGGCCTCTCAAATCCAACCCTACAAGCCCATTGTGAGAGGTGGAAGTGGGTAAGGCTGGCCAACAGGGCTCTGGTGAGGCTGCACAGGCTAATCCTCTGTGCAGTGGATACAATGGGCCACAGAAACATTGATGAACTCCAACCATACCATCGACTTTGGCTGATGGAGACTGGAGGTCATCAATGGCCTGTGTTTCACTGGGAGCTGAGGGCCCAAGAAGAAATACAGAGGAATCTTGACAGAGTGTGGAGGGGATATCTGCTTGTGGGTGAATCTTAAACCAATGAGTTTAAGAATAAGAGGGCCACCTATTTAAGGCAGATGGCAGGAAAAACATTTCCTCAGAGAGCTGTAAATTTCTTGAATTCTGTACTTCAAGGGTTAGTGGACGTAACGGCTGAATAATTTTTAAGGCAGAGATATAAAGACAGTTGATAAGAAAGGGAATGAAAGGTAAGCAGAGGTTACAACTAGATTGACCATGATCTTATCAAGTAGAGAAGTGAGTCTGAGGGTCTCAGAGATCTAATTTGTATGCTCACATGTTGTATTTTGACTGGAATCTGTGAATTCCAACCGATCAAGAAGTGAATTAGTTGTTCTTGGTTTGAAGACATTGTGTCATAGGACACAGTCTATTTACCTAGAATTTCTCTAAGTGAGAGAGCACTTCATATTGGTACGTACCATAAGACGACTTCGACGGCCAGGAGAGAAAGGCAAATTGTACCAGATGTTACCATGGCAATATTTGCACTGTAAGTCAGTACAACTGCAAAGTTAAGTAGTGTTGCTATGGTTGTCCATGTTGCATAAACAGCTATTCCATTCTGTACCTGTAACATGCACAAAGGTAAGGAAACATATCTGCTTAAAGTTCATTTCACATTGTCCTAAACCAAGGTAAATGCATTGCATCCAGAGATCACCAGGACTGAAACTTTTATACAGCTGCAACATGACTTCCCAAATGTTATACTCAGTGTCCAGACTGATGAAGACGAGCATGCTGTACTCCTTCTTTACCACTCTATCCATTAATCTTGTCACTATCAGAAATTATAGACCTGCAGCTCACAACCTCCCTGCGTATCAGTACTCAACAGCTCTACCATCTGTTGTATACACAAATCTTCATTCCATTCTCTATTGGATCATCTAGGAGTTCTAACCATAGGAAAGGTACTTTTCTCAGAAGTTACTGAATCCTTAGAATGATCACTTTTGTTTTTTTTTCCATTATCAGGGACAACCATGTAAATATACACTCAGTGGCCACTGTATTAGGTGCATGTGTACAGCTGCTCATTATTGAAAATGTCTAATTAGCCCATCATGTGGCAGCAACCCAATGCATAAAAGCATGCAGACATGGTCAAGAAGTTCAGTTGTTCTTCAAACCAAACAGCAGAATGGGGAAGTGACTTTGACCCTAGAATGGTTATTGGTGCCTGATGGGGTGGTTTGAGTATCTCAGAAACTGCTGATTTCCTGGTATTTTCACGCACAACGGTCTCTGAAGTTCACAGAGAATGACGTGAAAAACGAAAAAAAATCCACTGAGTGGTAGCTCTGTGAGCAAAAACTACTTGACAGTGAGCGTGGTCCGACGAGAATGACCAGACTGGTTCAAGCTGACAGGAAGGTGACAGTAACTCAAACACCCAAGCGTTACAACAGTCACGTGCAGAAGATCACCTCTAAATGCACAACACGTCAAAGTGGAAGACAATGAACATACACTGGGTGGCCAATACAATTTTATTTGAAATATTGCTTCCTGATATAGAGTAATTATCTCATTGCAGGTGCCTGATTCCATTTGAGAACCGAGCATGATTCTGTGCTTGAGTAGGAAGCTGAACAATAAACTTAAAGTCACAAAGAATGCTTTTCAAATCGAAAAAAAAATAGACTGACTTAACAATTTTGCCCCTTTTGAATCACACCAAAATAATTATAAAAGTGAAGGGCATTGAATTGTTGCATTCTTCTGGAGAGGAATACCTGGGCAGGTGTCCCTCCCCTAATAGCAGGTGCACTTTAGAAATGTTTAACACAGACCTCCGTCCGTTTCCAGGATCCAATTATCACCCTGAATCACAGACAGCCTAAGTGCTGTGCAAGCTCTTGTCAAAGACCCTCCCATCCTTCCCACAATCTCCTTCACCTCCGGCCATCAGGCATAAGAGCCAGAAATGGGTGGTAATAAGAATTCCATAAGAACCCGAAGTGTGCGGTGCAAAAATATTTCCAACCAATCTTATGAAGTTTTAGGCAAGGCAGCATTTAGGTATTAGATATATACATACCAGTATTCGGACAAGCCACAAATCAACCTTTCTGTACTCCTGAAGCCAAGGACCCTGTGTAAATAGGCCACGATAAGAGAAGAAAAGAACCACATAGTTTGTGAAAGCGATTAATGCCAGGAAAATGAGGGCAAGTATAATGTGCCTGAAATAAAAGAAAATTTGCTTCAAACAGCAGAAACAGATAGCACCAAAATGATGACAGAACTCATGGTTGGAAGATGCAAAAATTTACAAAAATTTATAATTACTGATTTTCTTTCCACAACTATTTTAAATATCTCTAATCTCAAGCAGATTTTGCCGATTCAACAAATCCCCTTTCTGAATTTACTTAGTGATTTATTTACTCCTTTATTTATTTATAACAGTACAACATGGAGTAGGATCTTCTGGCTCTTCGGCCATACTGCTCAGCAATCCCCGACTGACCCCCAGGGACGATTTACAGTGACCAATTAACCTACCAACTGGTACATCTTTGGACTGTGAGAGGAAACCGGAGCACCTGGAGGAAACCCACACGCTCACTGGGAGATCGTACAAACTCCTTACAGGCAGCAGTGGGGATTGAACCCAGGTCGCCTGTACTGTAAAACGTTGTGCTAGCCACTATGCTACTGTGCCAGCCCAAGTAAACAGTAATGTAATTGCCACACCAGTATTTGTAGGAGGTACATTGTAGGAAAGAAAGAGGATATGGTTATAAGTGTTGAGAACAAGGGTCTTTTTAAACAAAGGGATTGCTTCATTGGTGACTATAAAATTTGAAAAAACAGTATTGCACCAGAACCTACAATGTCTGTGTCAATGAAGGCGCCAACTTGAACTGCACTGCTTGTTCATGGTCTACATCCTATAATTCCCTACCTGCTCACTTGTCTAACTAAATGCCTCTGAAACTTTGCTGTTGCATCTGCTTTTGGAAGTGTACTCCTCCCACAGTCCAAAGATGTACCATTTGGTAGGTTAATTGGTCACTGTAAATCTTCCCTGGGGGTCAGGCAGGGATTGCTGAGCAGTATGGCCAAAGGGCCAGAAGATCCTACTCCATGTTGTACTGCTATAAATAAAACTTCAGGCAGCCCACAACACTCTGTGTAAAAAAACTTTCCATATAAATCTCCTTTAACTACCCCACCACCCATCAAAGCTTTGTCCTGTAATGTTTAACATCTTCACCTCAGGATAAAGGTTCTGATTATCTGCCTTGTCCATGTCTCCATTAATTTTACATATTGTTATGTCACCCCCTCAGCTTCCAGCCCTCCAGGGGAAGCAATACAAGTATGTCCAACCTCTCCTAAAAGCCAATACTCGCTAATCCAGCAACAACTTGCCGATTTTCTTCTGCAGCCTCCGCATCCTATAGCATCCAGAACTGCGTGCAGTGCTCCAAATGTGGCATGAGCACTGTTTCGTACAGCTGCAACATCACTTTGTTACGTAGATATTCGACACCACAACCGACGGAGGCAAGCGCGCTGTACACCTTCTTTTCCGAAGATAGGTGGAAGGGCAGGCAGTGTTGAAGAAGCAGCGAATCTGCTGAAAGACTTGGTTTAGGAGGATGGTAAAGAAGTGGCAGATGGAATACAGTCTAGTGAAGTGTATGGTCATGTACTTTGGTCAAAGGAATGATTCCAAATGGGATGCAAATTCAGAAATCAAAGGTGTAAAGGGACTTGGGAGTCCTTGTGTAGGATTCCCTGAAGGTTAACTTGCAAATGAGTCACTAGTAAGGAAGGCAGATGGAATGCTAGCATTCTTTTCAAGAGGACTAGAATGTAAGAGCAAGGATGTGATTCTGTGGCTTTTTAAGGCATTGGTCAGTCTACATTTAGAGTATTGTGAGCAGTTTTGGGCCCCTGATTTAAGAAAAGATGTGCTGGCACTGGAGGGGGTCCAGAGGAGGTTGAGGGGAATGTTTCTGGGAAGGAAATGGTTAATATATGAGGAGTGTTTGATATCTCTGGGCCTATACTCATTGGAGTTTAGAAAAATGATGGGTATCTCATTCAAACCTATTGAATATTGAAAGGCCTAGATAGAGTGGATGTGGAGAGGATGTTTTTGATAATAGAGGAGTCTAGGGACCAGAGGGTAAAGCCTCTGAATATGAGGACTTCCTTTCAGAACAGAGATGAGGAGGAATTTCTTTAGCCCGAGGATGCTGATTCTGTGGAATTCATTGCCACAGGTGGCTTTGGAGGCCAAGTCACTGGGTATGTTTAAAGAGGCAGTCGATAGGCTCTGATTATGAGGGTGTCAAAGGTTATGGAGAGAAGGCAGAGAATGGGGTTGAGAGGGATAATAAATCAGCCATGATTTAATGGTGGAGCAGACACAATGAGATGAATGTCCTAATTCTGTTCCTATGTCTTATAGACTGGAACATGTGGCTACTTATGTTGCCGCTTTCAGAGAGTGATGGACTTGCTCCCCAAGAGCTTTCTGCACATCAGTGTTCCAAAGTGTCCTGCCATTTACAGTATATTTTTCTCCCAACATGCAACATCTCACACTTAGTCCAGATTAATTCATCTGCCATTCCTCTTCCATAACTCCAACTGCACTATACCCTGATTAATCTTTAACAACATTCCTCACCATCCACAACTCCGACAATTGTTGATTTACTGGTCGCCCCTCCAATATATATCGCAAACGGCAGAGATCTCTCATCCTCACAGAACACTGGGGCACAGACCTCCACCACTAACTTCTGTTTTCTATAGCCGATCAGATTTTAAATCCTAACTCGTCCTCCTCCTAGATATAAACAACCCCTAGAACCTTAGCATATCCTTCCACAAACCTGTTATAGTCAATGTCCTTCTCCTTGGTGCATAGTGATGCAAAGTACTCTTCCTAGATTCAGACTCAGATTTATTTATCACATGCACACTGAAACATACCGTGAAATGTGTCGTTTGCTTTGACAATCAACGCAACCTAAGGAAGTGCTGAGGGCAGCCCGCAAGTGCCACCTCACATTCTGGCACCAACACATCATGCCCACCGTGCTTGGCAGAACAGCAACAAATAGAAAGTACCAAGCAACAAAGCAACAACAAAACTAGGCAAACACGAAGAAATCTGCAAATGCTGGAAATTCAAGTAACACACACAAAATGCTGGTGGAACGCAGCAGGCCAGGCAGCATCTATAGGGAGAAGCTCTCCCTTCCTATTTTCAAATCTCTTACTATCTTTTCTTTCAGTTAGTCCTGACGAAGGGTCTCGGCCCAAAACATCGACTGTGCTTCTTCCTACAGATGCTGCCTGGCCTGCTGCGTTTCACCAGCATTTTGTGTGTGTTGCAACAACAAAACTAGCCCTGTTCCTCCCACCCACCGATGCACCTACACAGTCCTCGAACCCCAGCACAGACTGCCTCACTCACTTTGTCTTCCTCTGGGCATAAATTCCCTCCTTTGTCCTTGTATGGTTCTGCCTAATTACCCCCTTAGTTTTAATGCATGTATAAAATGGCCTGTGATTCTCTTTAATCCTGTTTTCAAGAACATTTCATGGCCCTGTTTAGCCTACCCGATCCCGTTTGAGTTTTCTCCTGCTTCCTCTATGTTCCTTAGAGACCTTGTTCAACTTCAACTTCCTAAACCATATATTGTGCTTCAAGAAATTTGGAACCTCTCACCATTCAAAGGTCCCAAACCTTGCCATCCTTATCCTTCTTCCTCATAGGAACATGTCGGTCCTGAATTCTGACCAACTGACCTTTAAATGTCTTCCACATGACAACAAGGAAGTCATGTGAAGGCGAGACGAGGGCATCATTTCAGAACGTGGAAGAGGAACTCGGTCCTGGGACAGCAGCTCTTGTAGACTGGGTTAGTAGTCATTTACCAACCTCTCAGTGCTCAGTGGTGCCTTCCCAATTCCACAGTTCATTAAACCCTTCAGCAACCCCATTCCCCGTTCCCTGACTTACTCCTTATCAGCCATACCTCCCCAAATAGCAGCCATTGCCACTTTGCTCCAACACTCGTCCCTCCCTTCACACCCCCACCCAAACGTCCCTGAACGAACCTGTGGTCAACAGTCACCCGAATCCCTTAAAAATAAAAGCCACCAGTGAACGGAGTTCCAGTGGCACCTCCACAGAGAGTCCCAGGCTTAGAGGCCTGTGTGCGTGTGAGAAAGGAGAGGGGCTTGCTTTACTGCTGTTACCATTGTTCTGCTGAACACCGGGGTACGCTGTGTCAGCATCACTGAAGGGCTGCCCCAGCACGTCCTTAAGTGGACTTGGTTGTTTACATAAGTTCACTGTACGTTTCGATGTATGCTTGATAAATGAATAAATCTGAATCTGAATCTAAACTTTCGACTACAGACTAACCCACACACACTTTTGAAAGTTGAATTTAAAAGCAGAGTACAGGGTTAATGGCAGGATTCCTGGTAGTGTGGGGATCAGAGGGATCTTGGGGTTCATGTCCACAGTTCCCTCAAAGCTCCCACGCAAGTTAATACAGCTGTTAATAAGGCCTATGGTGTGTTGGCTTTCATATGGGGATTAAGTTCAAAAGTTGTGAAACTGTATTGCAGTGCTATAAAACCCTGGTTAGACCATACTTAGAACATTGTATTCAGTTTTGGCCCCTCAATAAAGATGTGCATACTTCAGAGAGGGTGCAGAGGAGATTCACCAGGATGCAACCTAGATTAAAGAGCAGGTCTTATGAAACACACACAAATGGTGGAGGAATTCAGCAGGTCAGGCAGCATCTATGCAAAGGAATAAACAGTCAACGCTTCAGGTGAAGACCCTTCATCAGGACTGGAAAGGAAGGGGGAAGAAGCCAGATTAAGAAGCTGGAGAGAGGGGAAGGCGAACAAGCACCAGTTACAACTGATCTTCAGATCCATCTTAAATCTTCTGAAGGTTATCGTTGGGGTCTTCCAGAATCCCTAGGCTGACGTATCCTAGTCAGAGTATGCCACCTGTCATTCAAGGTAACTGTACAAGTTGATGAGGAACTTCGTGATTTCGAAACATTCATAGGATGCATGTTAAACAGATGTTCAGTAAAGGGGTGTGTAAAACATTGCAGATTAGTGTTCAAGGGCAGTGGTGTAGTCAGAAATCATCAGAGATAAAGGTGTGAGTTCAGGATTTCTTCTGAAACCACTCAGACTGCACATGGAGCAGTTAGCATCACTAGAACAGAAACAAAGAGAAGGTAATATGTGCAAAGAGATTAACAGGATGAAGTAAAGGATTGAGTAAAAGGAGAGTTAAAGTTTCCTGCACTCATTGGAGAAGATACCATTTTAGAATATGTATGTCTCATTAATATAACATTGAGCAGAGTCAATATTTCATCCCCTTCAGATATCTAAGGGGAAAAGCTGAGGTAGAAAGGCATTTTCTGATGCGTTATGCTAAAATAAATCTCAAACAAGAGAAGGTCTATGGATGCTGGAAATCTGAGCAACACACAGAAAATGCTGGAGGAACTCAGCAGGCCAGGCAGCATCTATGGAAAAAAGCACAGTCAACATTTCGGGCCAAAACCCTTCAGCAGGACTGCCAGGCTTTGGTCCAAAACGTCAACTGTACTTTTTTTCCATTGATACTGTGTGGCTTGCTTGAGTTCCTCCAGCATTTTATGTGTGTTGCTAAAAAGTAAGTCTGTAGATTTTACATAAAGTTGTCCAAAATTTCTATCTCTATAGATAGTTGTCTCTATTCCAAAGGGGGTAGAGGTGATGAGTTCTCAAACCCTTGAGCTAAACAAGTTACCTGTACAAACAAAATAAAAGGATTCAGTTTCACTGCAGGGAAGACAGTGTTTGCTGTTGGTATGAGTCTTGTTGGACGTTTAACTTGAGAGAAATGGCACTGTGTTCGCTTCTATTGCCTCACCTATTTCTGGAAGTATTCTTTGATTTCGATGATAATCATATGAAAGCTACCACAATGCAAGCCCAAATACAGTTCCCCTGCATCACATTATTCTATTAAGACTGATGTAAATAAAAAGAAGAAAGTTCAAGCACTTTGGTAAAGTGTCCAATATTTTTTCCAAGAACCAGTGTGTCATTCTCCTCAGATTCTGATGAAAGTAAATTGCATTACTTACTCTCTGTCCCACAGAAAGAGCCAGCCTATGTTCAAAAGGTTGTTTATAATCCAAATTACGTAAAATAAACAAGGCAGCACAGAAGGCATCCATTGCAAAGTATTGCTGTGAGAACAACAAAGAAACATATGTTAGTAACAATGGCGATTTAGTAAATTGTACTGAGAAAATAAATTGAGGAGAGAATTATGTGTGGAATTCAACAGTTCATGCTACATAGAGAAATGTCTTATTTTGAAGGGATTAAACTATTATTGGAACTGCACTTCTTAACAGTCTGTGAATTATGTCTGTCTGGCTTAATTACTCTGTTCCATTCAATGGAACAGAAAGGGTCATCAACAATTATTAATGCATCTCTGGTCTCAATAATTGACAAGAAGCCGATCCACTACCTTTCTGAAATAATCAATCTTACGCTATGTAATTCGACAAGTACTATAAAAATTCCATTTTACTTTCAAGATCATCATTGTTGAAAATCCATCTTTCAGTTTTATACTCCCAAAGCACTTACTGGGTTAAATTGCAAACACAAGAGATTCTGCAGATGCTGGAAATCTTGAACAACACACAAAATGGTGTTTCAGCCCTTCTCTTCACATCTACCCATCACTTTCCTCTGATCCCCCTCCTCCTTCCCCTTCTCCTATGGTCCTCAGTCCTCTCCCATCAGATTCCTTTTCTTCAGCCCTTTACCCATTCTACCTTTTACCTCGCAGCTTCTTCCATCATCCCCTACCCATCCACCTTATCCTACCACCTACCAGCCCGTACTCCTTCCCCCAACCCATCCACCCTCTCCTACCACCTACCAGCCCGTACTCCTTTCCCCAACCCTCACCCTCTCCTACCACCTAACAGCCTGTACTCCTTCCCCCAACCCATCCACCCTCTCCTACCACCTAACAGCCTGTACTCCTTCCCCCAACCCTCCCCCTCTCCTACCACCTACCAGCCTGTACTCCTTCCCCCAACCCTCACCCTCTCCTACCACCTACCAGCCCGTACTCCTTCCCCCAACCCTCACCCTCTCCTACCACCTACCAGCCTGTACTCCTTCCCCCAACCCTCACCCTCTCCTACCACCTACCAGCCCGTACTCCTTCCCCCAACACTCACCCTCTCCTACCACCTACCAGCCTGTACTCCTTCCCCCAACCCATCCACCCTCTCCTACCACCTACCAGCCCGTACTCCTTTCCCCAACCCTCACCCTCTCCTACCACCTAACAGCCTGTACTCCTTCCCCCAACCCATCCACCCTCTCCTACCACCTACCAGCCTGTACTCCTTCCCCCAACCCTCACCCTCTCCTACCACCTACCAGCCCGTACTCCTTCCCCCAACCCTCACCCTCTCCTATCACCTACCAGCCTGTACTCCTTCCCCCAACCCTCACCCTCTCCTACCACCTACCAGCCCGTACTCCTTCCCCCAACCCTCACCCTCTCCTACCACCTACCAGCCTGTACTCCTTCCCCCAACCCTCACCCTCTCCTACCACCTACCAGCCTGTACTCCTTCCCCCAACCCTCACCCTCTCCTTCCACCTACCAGCCTGTACTCCTTCCCCCAAACCTCACCCTCTCCTACCACCTACCAGCCCGTACTCCTTCCCCCAACCCTCACCCTCTCCTACCACCTACCAGCCTGTACTCCTTCCCCCAACCCTCACCCTCTCCTACCACCTACCAGCCCGTACTCCTTCCCCCAACCCTCACCCTCTCCAACCACCTACCAGCCCGTTCTCCTTCCCCCAACCCTCACCCTCTCCTACCACCTACCAGCCTGTACTCCTTCCCCCAACCCTCACCCTCTCCTACCACCTACCAGCCCGTACTCCTTCCCCCAACCCTCACCCTCTCCTTCCACCTACCAGCCTGTACTCCTTCCCCCAACCCTCACCCTCTCCAACCACCTACCAGCCCGTACTCCTTCCCCCAACCCTCACCCTCTCCTACCACCTACCAGCCTGTACTCCTTCCCCCAACCCTCACCCTCTCCTACCACCTACCAGCCTGTACTCCTTCCCCCAACCCTCACCCTCTCCTACCACCTACCAGCCCGTACTCCTTCCCCCAACCCTCACCCTCTCCCCCAACCCTCACCCTCTCCTACCACCTACTAGCCTGTACTCCTTCCCCCAACCCTCACCCTCTCCTACCACCTACCAGCCCGTACTCCTTCCCCCAACCCTCACCCTCTCCTACCACCTACCAGCCTGTACTCCTTCCCCCAACCCTCACCCTCTCCTACCACCTACCAGCCCGTACTCCTTCCCCCAACCCTCACCCTCTCCTACCACCTACCAGCCCGTACTCCTTCCCCCAACCCATCCACCCTCTCCTACCACCTACCAGCCCCTACTCCTTCCTCCAACCCTCACCCTCTTCTATCACCTACCAGCCCGTTTTTCCTTCCTCCAACCCTCACCCTCTTCTACCACCTACCAGCCCGTACTCCTTCCTCCAACCCTCACCCTCTCCTACCACCTACCAGCCCGTACTCCTTCCCCCAACCCTCACCCTCTCCTACCACCTACCAGCCCGTACTCCTTCCCCCAACCCTCACCCTCTCCTACCACCTACCAGCCCGTACTCCTTCCCCCAACCCTCACCCTCTCCTACCACCTACCAGCCCGTACTCCTTCCCCCAACCCTCACCCTCTCCTACCACCTACCAGCCTGTACTCCTTCCCCCAACCCTCACCCTCTCCTACCACCTACCAGCCTGTACTCCTTCCCCCAACCCTCACCCTCTCCTACCACCTACCAGCCCGTACTCCTTCCCCCAACCCTCACCCTCTCCTACCACCTACCAGCCCGTACTCCTTCCCCCAACCCTCACCCTCTCCTACCACCTACCAGCCTGTACTCCTTCCCCCAACCCTCACCCTCTCCTACCACCTACCAGCCTGTACTCCTTCCCCCAACCCTCACCCTCTCCTACCACCTACCAGCCCGTACTCCTTCCCCCAACCCTCACCCTCTCCTACCACCTACCAGCCCGTACTCCTTCCCCCAACCCTCACCCTTATATTCTGGCTTCTGCTCTCTTCCTTTCCTGTCCCGATGAAGGGTCTCGGCCCAATACGTTGACTGTTTATTCCATTCCATAGAGGCTGCCTGAGTCGCTGAGTTACTCCAGTTTTTAGTGCATGTTGCTGTATTACATATGCTGTTTTGTAATAAACTGTATAATGCAAACCTCACAGGTGTATTATATTCCAAAATGCAGAATCTGGTTTATGTCTAAAGTACCACACCAGTTCCTAGATTTGAACTGTTTCTGATGCAGTGGACCCAAGTGCAGGACACAGACACGTAAGTAGCATTGACAGAAGTGTGTTTATTAATAATTGCAAGGAAGGCCAGGTAGCGAGGATTAGATGCTTACGTGGATGTGGACGTGGACACGGAGCCGGGACTCGGACTTGGACACGGAGCCGGGACTGGGAATGGGACACGGAGCCGGGACTCGGGCTTGGACACGGAGCCGGGACTCGGACTTGGACACGGAGCCGGGACTTGGAATGGGACACGGAGCCGGGACTCGGACTTGGACACGGAGCCGGGACTCGGACGTGGACACGGAGCAGGGACTCGGACTTGGACACGGAGCCGGGACTTGGAATGGGACACGGAGCCGGGACTCGGACTTGGACACGGAGCCGGGACTCGGACGTGGACACGGAGCCGGGACTCGGGCTTGGACACGGAGCCGGGACTCGGACTTGGACACGGAGCCGGGACTTGGAATGGGACACGGAGCCGGGACTCGGACTTGGACACGGAGCCGGGACTCGGACGTGGACACGGAGCAGGGACTCGGACTTGGACACGGAGCCGGGACTCGGACTTGGACACGGAGCAGGGACTCGGACTTGGACACGGAGCCGGGACTCGGACTTGGACACGGAGCCGGGACTGGGACGTGGACACGGAGCCGGGACTGGGACGTGGACACGGAGCCGAGACTCGGACTTGGACACGGAGCCGGGACTCGGACGTGGACACGGAGCCGGGACTCGGGCTTGGACACAGAGCCGGGACTCGGACGTGGACACGGAGCAGGGACTCGGACTTGGACACGGAGCCGGGACTCGGACTTGGACACGGAGCAGGGACTCGGACTTGGACACGGAGCCGGGACTTGGAATGGGACACGGAGCCGGGACTCGGGCTTGGACACGGAGCCGGGACTCGGACTTGGACACGGAGCCGGGACTGGGACGTGGACACGGAGCCGGGACTCGGACTTGGACACGGAGCCGGGACTGGGACTTGGACACGGAGCCGGGACTCGGACTTGGACACGGAGCCGGGACTCGGACTTGGACACGGAGCCGGGACTGGGACGTGGACACGGAGCCGGGACTCGGACTTGGACACGGAGCCGGGACTGGGACGTGGACACGGAGCCGGGACTCGGACTTGGACACGGAGCCGGGACTCGGACTTGGACACGGAGCCGGGACTCGGACTTGGACACGGAGCCGGGACTGGGACGTGGACACGGAGCCGGGACTCGGACTTGGACACGGAGCCGGGACTCGGACTTGGACACGGAGCCGGGACTCGGACTTGGACACGGAGCAGGGACTCGGACTTGGACACGGAGCCGGGACTTGGAATGGGACACGGAGCCGGGACTCGGGCTTGGACACGGAGCCGGGACTCGGACTTGGACACGGAGCCGGGACTGGGACGTGGACACGGAGCCGGGACTCGGACTTGGACACGGAGCCGGGACTCGGACTTGGACACGGAGCCGGGACTGGGACTTGGACACGGAGCCGGGACTCGGACTTGGACACGGAGCCGGGACTCGGACTTGGACACGGAGCCGGGACTGGGACGTGGACACGGAGCCGGGACTCGGACTTGGACACGGAGCCGGGACTGGGACGTGGACACGGAGCCGGGACTCGGACTTGGACACGGAGCCGGGACTCGGACTTGGACACGGAGCAGGGACTCGGACTTGGACACGGAGCAGGGACTCGGACTTGGACACGGAGCCGGGACTCGGGCTTGGACACGGAGCCGGGACTCGGACTTGGACACGGAGCCGGGACTGGGACGTGGACACGGAGCCGGGACTGGGACGTGGACACGGAGCCGGGACTCGGGCTTGGACACGGAGCCGGGACTCGGACTTGGACACGGAGCAGGGACTCGGACTTGGACACGGAGCAGGGACTCGGGCTTGGACACGGAGCCGGGACTGGGGTTTGGACACGGAGCCGGGACTCGGGCTTGGACAAGGAGCCGGGACTCGGACGTGGACACGGAGCCGGGACTGGGGCTTGGACACGGAGCCGGGACTCGGACGTGGACACGGAGCCGGGACTCGGACTTGGACACGGAGACGAGACTGGGGCTTGGACATGGAGCCAGGACTCGGACTTGGACACGGAGCCGGGACTCGGGCTTGGACACGGAGCCGGGACTGGGACGTGGACACGGAGCCGGGACTCGTGTTTGGACACGGAGCCGGGACTTGGACTTGGACACGGAGCCGGGACTCGGACTTGGACACGGAGCCGGGAGTCGGGTTTGGATACAGAGCCGGGACTCGGACGTGGACACGGAGACGCGACTGGGGCTTGGACACGGAGCCGGGACTCGGACTTGGACACGGAGCCGGGACTCGGGCTTGGACACGGAGCCGGGACTCGGGCTTGGACACGGAGCCGGGACTCGGACGTGGACACGGAGACGCGACTGGGGCTTGGACACGGAGCCGGGACTCGGACTTGGACACGGAGACGGGACTCTGACGTGGACACGGAGCCGGGACTCGGACTTGGACACGGAGCCGGGACTCGACGTGGACACGGAGCCGGGACTCGACGTGGACACGGAGCCGGGACTGGGACGTGGACACGGAGCCGGGACTGGGACGTGGACACGGAGCCGGGACTCGACGTGGACACGGAGCCGGGACTGGGACGTGGACACGGAGCCGGGACTGGGACGTGGACACGGAGCCGGGACTGGGACGTGGACACGGAGCCGGGACTCAGACACAGACTTGGACACGGAGCCGGGACTCGGGCTTGGACACGGAGCCGGGACTCGGACTTGGACACGGAGCCGGGACTGGGACGTGGACACGGAGCCGGGACTGGGACGTGGACACGGAGCCGGGACTCGGACACAGACTTGGACACGGAGCCGGGTCTCGGACTTGGACACGGAGCCGGGACTCGGACTTGGACACGGAGCCGGGACTGGGACGTGGACACGGAGCCGGGACTGGGACGTGGACACGGAGCCGGGACTGGGACGTGGACACGGAGCCGGGACTGGGACGTGGACACGGAGCCGGGACTCGGACACAGACTTGGACACGGAGCCGGGTCTCGGACTTGGACACGGAGCCGGGACTCGGACTTGGACACGGAGCCGGGACTGGGACGTGGACACGGAGCCGGGACTGGGACGTGGACACGGAGCCGGGACTGGGACGTGGACACGGAGCCGGGACTGGGACGTGGACACGGAGCCGGGACTGGGACGTGGACACGGAGCCGGGACTCGGACACAGACTTGGACACGGAGCCGGGTCTCGGACTTGGACACGGAGCCGGGTCTCAGACATGGGCTTCGACACGGAGCCGGGACCCGGACACGGGCTTGGATACAGAGCCGGGACTCGGACTTGGACACGGAGCCGGGACTGGGACGTGGACATGGAGCCGGGACTCAGACACAGACTTGGACACGGAGCCGGGACTGGGACGTGGACATGGAGCCGGGACTCAGACACAGACTTGGACACGGAGCCGGGACTCGGACTTGGACACGGAGCCGGGACTCGGACACAGACTTGGACACGGAGCCGGGACTCGGACTTGGTCACAGAGCCGGAACACGGAGCCGGGTCTCGGACTTGGACACGGAGCCGGGTCTCGGACTTGGACACGGAGCCGGGTCTCAGACATGGGCTTCGACACGGAGCCGGGACCCGGACACGGGCTTGGATACAGAGCCGGGACTCGGACTTGGACACGGAGCCGGGACTGGGACGTGGACACGGAGCCGGGACTGGGACGTGGACACGGAGCCGGGACTCGGACACAGACTTGGACATGGAGCTGGGGCTCGGACATGGGCTTCGACACGGAGCCGGGACCCGGACACGGGTTTGGACACGGAGCTGGGACTCAGACCTGGACAAGGAGCCGGGACTCAGACTTGGTCACAGAGCCGGAACACGGAGCCGGGTCTCGGACTCGGACACGGAGCCGGGACTGACTTGGACACAGAGCCGGGATTCTGACTTGGACACGGAGCCGGGTCTCGGACTTGGACACGGAGCCGGGTCTCGGACTTGGACACGGAGCCGGGTCTCGGACTTGGACACGGAGCCGGGACTCGGACTTTGACATGGAGCCGGAACTCGGACTCGGACACGGAGCCGGGACTCTGACTTGGACACGGAGCCGGGATTCTGACTTGGACACTGAGCCGGGACTCGGACTTTGACACGGAGCCGGGATTCTGACTTGGACACTGAGCCGGGACTCAGACTTGGTCACAGAGCTGGAACACCGAGCCGGGTCTCGGACTTGGACACAGAGCCGGGACTCGGACATGGACTTGGACACGGAGCCGGGACTCGGACTTGGACTTTGGAGCTGGGACTTGGACTTGGAGTAGTGGCAAACAGCCTGCAATACTCAGCTGGACACGAGATGACAAAACCAAACTACGACAGACAATTCATATCTTGGCTCAGAGTAGCGGCAAATGGCCGGCAATTCTCAGCTGCCCTCAAAAAAGACAGAATTTGTATCTTGACTTGGAGTAGCGGCAAACAGCTGGCAAAACTCAGCTGGACACGAACACAACAGAATTCCCGAAGCAACTTAGAGTCCACAATTCTCAGCGGCCCAGAACGTGCATTGTCGCACTAGCTCAGGTGACGGTCCAGCTTTCTCGGCGGCCCGGAACATACACAGGTTGACAATCCCACACTGAGTAGATGTAAGCTGGAGCCTTTATGCTGCCGGTTCAGATGAGATTCAGGTGCCTCAATCAAGGAGTCCGGTAGCACACGGGGAAAAGGGAATTAACAGGAATCAACGATCCGGACCGTGACAGTTTCTCTGAACAAATGCACCCTGCTGTCAACAGCAACATTCAGTATCAGCTACTTCGGCTTCGAAGGTGTTACAAACTTGTCCACAAGAATGAAGCAAAATGAAGAAATACTAATATTGTACATACAGCAAAAAGTTTAAACTTTCTAAATGTTTACGTTCAATCTCAGGAATGTAG
This sequence comes from Hemitrygon akajei, assembly GCF_048418815.1. Taxonomy (NCBI): domain Eukaryota; kingdom Metazoa; phylum Chordata; class Chondrichthyes; order Myliobatiformes; family Dasyatidae; genus Hemitrygon; species Hemitrygon akajei. The sequence goes on along the minus strand of NC_133124.1, from coordinate 134,095,291 downwards.
CCTTACTTAAACTTATTTTCTTCTTCCATCTAAAAGCAGCAGGAAGCGAGACAGATCACAGTGAGTAAAATGTATAGTCTGCATTTGGGTTACAGTTAGATAGCACTTTTTTTTTCATCTTATTTTGTCTTAACTTACTGCAGTTGTTACATTGAACACAGCGAAGAAAACGGAATGGTGTTCAAAGCATAATCTTATTCTAGCTATACATACAACTATAAACAGAAGCAACTCTTACCTTCGACAAAATCCAATGAAGACATAGACAAGCCACACAGCTTGCCATATATAAATGATTCCCCATATAGAAAACGTCCATCCTGCAGGAGTGATTTCAGTGTGGAACTTGCTTGATATATTTCCAACACTCTGAAGAAAAATACCTAATATATTTACAGATGCAATTAGTACAAGCTGTAATCATAGGTCATATGATGTCAATTCAAAAGCCTGTTGAATTCTGTTTCTACTATGTAATTTACTGGCATCTCACTTCCAGGAATGTCCATCTTCAAAGAAGCTCACTAAACACTTGACAACTCTGGGTAACCAACCATTCCCATTTCCATTCGAACTAGCTAAAGTCATCAACTCGCAAAATTATTCATTGTAAACATAAATTAATAAATCAACAATATAGCCTGCCTTTTCTTCCCTTTTCAAAGTCAAAGTCAAAATAAATTTATTGTCGAGGTATTTATATGTCACCATCTACTAACTTGAGATTCATTTGCTTGTAGTCTTTTACAGGAAAATAAAAAAATAAGTAGAATTTATTAAAAACTATACATAGACAATGACTAACAAACAACCATTGTGCAAAATAAGACAAATAGTGCAAATAAAAAGAACATCACCTTCGAAGTGAGCCCATAGGTTGTGGAGTGAGTTCAGCATTGAGGTGAGTGAAGGTGAAGTATGCATGCCAGTTCAGAAGCCTAATGGTCATAGGGTAATAATTGTTCCTGAAGCTGCTGGTGTGGGACCCAAGGCTCCTGTGCATCCTGCCCAATGGTAGTAGAGGGAAGAGAGCATGGCATGGACTGTGGGGTAGTTTAATGATGGACACTGCTTTTTGTGGCAGCTCTCTGCATAAATGTACTCAATAGCTGGGAGGGCTTTGCCTGTGATGGACTGGGCTGTATCCACCACTTTCCATTCCATTCTTCGTACACTTTTCCATTCCTGGGTATTACTGTTTCTATATTATGCCATGATGCAACTAGTCAGGATACTCTCCAATGTGCACCCGTAGAAGTCTGTCAAACTTTAGGTGACATACTGAACCTAAGCAAACTTATAGGAAAGTAGAAGTGCAGTCATGACTTCCTTGTGATGATGCTTAACTTCAAATCTTCAGCAGCTAATTATTCTGTTCTTGCAAACCCACCAATATTCTCATTCTTTGTTTCTCTCGCTCTCTCCCTCCCTCCCTCCCTCTCCCTCTCTCCCCTCGCTCCCTCCTGTCCTTGGCATTTTGTACTGGGTGGTATTGAAATACTGTTGGAGATTCAGTGCAAGAGGGGAGTATTCTATTGTGCTGCTGACCCATGCCCCTTACATGGTGGAAATACTTTGGAGTATCAGGAGGTGAGCCTGTCATTACATAATAACAACCAATTGTCCTGTTCCTGTAGCAACTATATTTGTGTCTCATCAGGTGCGTTTCTAGTTAATGGTGTCTCCAGGTTGTCGATGGAGGGGGAGTTCATAGTTCAAAGCTCACGCAGACATGGACTACCTCACTTGCCGAGGAGTTGCAAACTAAATTAAGCATTATATAAAGATTTGATTAGTTTTATTTGTCACATGCAGATTGAAACATACAACGAAATGCATTGTTTCTGTCAAATCAAAGCAACGAAGATTGCGCTGTGGGCAGCCTGCAAGAGTTGCTATGCTTTTGGTGCCAACGTAGCATGCCCACAACTCACTAATCCTAACCGTATGTCTTCAGAATCAGAATCAGTTTTATTAACACCGGTATGTGATGTGAAATTTGTTAACTTAGCAGCAGTAGTTCAATGCAATACATAATCTAGCAGAGAGAGAGAGAGAAAAATAATAATAAATAAAATAAAACATAATAATAAATAAACAAGTAAATCAATTACGTATATTGAATAGATTATTTAAAAATGTGCAAAAACAGAAATACTGTATATTAAAAAAAAGTGAGGTATTGTCCAAAGCTTCAAAGTCCATTCAGGAATCGGATGGCAGAGGGGAAGAAGCTGTTCCTGAATTGCTGAGTGTGTGCCTTCAGGCTTCTGTACCTCCTACCTGATGGTAACAGTGAGAAAAGGGCATGCCCTGGTGCTAGAGGTCTTTAATAATGGATGCTGCCTTTCTGAGACATCGCTCCCTAAAGATGTCCTGGGTACTTTGTAGGCTGGTGCCCAAGATGGAGCTGACTAGATTTACAACCTTCTGCAGCTTCTTTTGGTCCTGTGCAGTAGCCCCTCCATACCAGACAGTGATGCAGCCTGTCAAAATGCTCTCCACTCCACTTTGAGTGTATTTGTTGACATGCCAAATCACTTCAAACTTCTAATAAAGTATACCTGCTGTCTTGCCTTCTTTATGACTACATCAATGTGCTGGGACCAGGTTAGATCCTCAGCGATCTTGACACCCAGGAACTTAAAGCTACTCACTCTCTCCACTTCTGATCCCTCTATGAGGATTGGTATGTGTTCCTTTGTCTTACCCTTCCTGAAGTCCACAATCAGCTCTTTTGTCTTACTGACGTTGAATGCCAGGTTGTTGCTGCGGCACCATTCCACTAGTTGACCTATCTCACTCCTGAGCTGGAGCACCGGAGGAAGCCCAGGGAGAACTTGTTACTCTTTACGGACAGCTGTGGGGATTGAACCCTGATTGTACAACTGGCATTGTGATGCATTGTGCAAACCTCAATATTGTGCAATTATCCCCACCGAGAAACTATAGACAATATACGGTATTATTATTTGAGATACCAACAGGAAACGGGCAACAATGGAGATAAACATCTAAGATTTGGCATAGAACAAGATACAAAGAGCAGAGTTTTGGGGCACCTCAAATTTATGAAAAATGAAGGCTACACAAAGAGCACCATAATAACATCTTCATGAATGTAGTGCAGGCTAAGCCATGGACAATTATTTTGGTGGCAGGCAAGCTGGATCAGGCAGAATGTTGAAAAAGGTGTTATAGAGGAATATGTAACCAGAGAGCCGTGCCTGTCCCATGACAGCACTGCCCTCACCTGGTCGGAGGTCACTCCACCTGCCAGTCAACATTTCGCCCCCCCATCCCCCAACTAATCAATGCACACTTAACCATTGGCCACCTTAATTGGATTAACCTGTCTAGCACCAAGCCATTGGCCCCCTGACCTATAAAGGGTGCTACATGTGCTAGGCTCGCTCTCTTTTGCCAACCTCGAGGGACCACCCTGCTTCAGTCCGGGCTGAAGACTGCAGAACAGCGCTGGAGACACGTGGTAAGGTGTGCATTGAATAGGGTTGTGGGAGCATTTATTGTTGTACCTTTAGCAAAGAGCCGTGTTTGCCCATAGCCAAGGGGGGCAGATATCGTATTTACTTTTCCCTTGCTTGTATGTATACCTGTACTCCGTTCCCACACCGTTTTCCCGTGTATTGTACTGCATACCCAACTTTTCCCACGCTCCTCTATTCTAAGCACGTTTGTGTGAATATTATAGCCGCTTGTGTTGTTCCCAAGCTTTTTCTCCCCTTGTAAATAAACTCCTTATTATTAAAACTGTGTGTCCAGAACTCTTGCCTTGAGACCCAAAGATTCTTTCTCATTTCCATCACAACAGAATAGTACAGATTAAAAATAAGATAATTTAGTCTGAAACTGTGCCCAAGAAAAGTTATGGAGCTATTTGTGAATGAGCCAGATTGTGACTGTGCCTGAAATGAACTTAGCACAGTTGAACTCGAAGCAGAGATAGTTCATTCCAAACTGGATCTTTGGCAATCAGTGGGATTGCACAAAGAGTGTAGAGAATGGTGTAGAGGAGAAGGAGCCGAATGTCTTGGCATGCATGCAAGAAGTAACCCCATGTCCACAGGGAGCACTGTCAAGATTTCAGCCCCTTAATATTGCATTCACGGATCTTCAGAAGGTATTTGAACATGTGGTTGTTGTGCTCACTATAAAGGTGCAAGACAGTGGAGTCCACCAGGAGTAAATGTAAAGATCAATGCCTCTTAGACATATTCTGTGCTGGGAAAAAGGAATCATGAAGGCTATTTATATGGGTGGTAAGATCACATTTTAAAATCATTAACTTTAAGTGACTCCGATGCTGCTAACAAGGCTAGAACTCATCACCCAACGCCAATTACACGAGTTGACTGTGATGAGTGTCTTGAGTTACTGTAGTCCATCTGGTAGTTGTACCTTCATATTGTTGTCAGGTGGCAGCAGCACAGTAGCATAACAGTTAGCACAATGCTTTACAGCTGCTGTCTGGAAGAAGTTTGTACGTTCTCCCCATAACCACTTGGATTTCCTTCAGGTGCAAAGTTCAGAAGTTCAAAAAAATCAAAGTTCAAAATAAAAAAAAATATCAGAATGCATACATAACATCACATACAACCCTAAGATTCTTTATTCCTGTGGACATACTTAGCGAGTCTAAAGAACAGTAGCTAAACAGGATCAATGAAAAACAAACTGTGCAAATGCAAATATAAATAAACAGCAATAAATAATGAAAGCATGAAATAACAAGATAGAGTCCTAAAGTGAGACCATTGGTTGTGGGAACTCCAGAAGTGGAATGAGTGTAGTTATTCCCTGTTGTTCAAGAGCCCGATGGTTGAGTGGTAGTAACTGCTGTTGAACCTGGTGGTGTGAGTCCTGAGGCACTTATACCTTCTACCTGATGGCAGCAGTGAGAAAGGAGCATGGCCTGGGTGGTGAGGATCTTTGATGATGGATGCTACTTTACTATGGCAACGTTCCATGTAGATGTGCTCAATCTACATGAAATGGAGGTTCTTTCGGTTTCCTCTCTGTTATGGTGAGCTGAAACAACTAATCCCAGACTAAATTTCATTGGTTAGCCATTATTCCAAATAATGTCTCGAATGTTCTTGTGTAAACAGTTTAAATAGTCATGCTTTGGGATGCGTTGTTGAGATGTTTGTAACTGCATGGTTTTACCGAATAAAGGTTCTGTTTTCTGGCTTTGGGTCTCATCAGTATTTATAGGCGAGTGAACACAAAACTCCCTCTCTCCAAAGACAGACAAGATGGAGTGAATAAGCTGTGGGCATGCCACTTCGCTTCTGGGAGCACGGCAACACTTGCAGGCTGCGTCCAGCACATTCAGACTGTGTTGGTCGCTCACGCCAACAATGTAATTCACTGATTTTTTTATGTGCATGTGACAAATAAAGTTAATCTTCAAATAAAGGATTTTGACAAAGCAGCAAAGGAATTGTAACAGATTTCCAAATCAGGATGATTACTGACTTGAATCTTCCAATTAAAATTCCAACCAAATAAGTGCATGACAGAATTATACAATCCATTTCTGTGATAAACAAACTTATTCTACTCGTCAAAGTAGGTTAAGTGGATTTAACTGTGTCCCAAATCATGTTCTCAGATATTCTCTAGTTTCACATAGCAGAATCATGCTTTTCCTACCTGATTTTGGTCCTTGCCCTGAAAGAGCGTTCATAACCAAGGTGATGATGTAGACTACCAAGGTGAAGACCAGAAGGCAAATCCTCCATACGTTTATCTTGGCCATTTAGAAATCCTAATTGATCAATTTAATTGAATATTAGCAAAGTGAATTGGTACAAAAAAAAGAACAAATTTATTTAAAAGCATAGATTGTAATAGTGCAGTTGACCAAGAATCCATTCCAATGTTAGATGAAATATTATTGGGTGCAACGGTAACACAGTGGTAAATGCAACACTATTACAGCTTGGGCTGTCAGAGTTTAGTGTTCACCACAGTGATGACGCGTAAGTTTTAAACAAACCTGAGATGAGTACCTACCTTTTGAAGTGCAGAAAGACATTAGAGTTTTTTAAAAAGGTGCAGCAAAACATGTAAGTTAAAATAGCACAGTGAGGCATTTGAGGTAAAAAAGCACAGCACGTGCTTCTTTGGGAGGGACAGAGACGGTCGAGTTAAAAAACAGGCAGAAAATAGATCAAATCCATGGGTTCATAAAAAGTGAGTACAGGCTAATAATAATCATAAATAAAAAAAGCACACATTACCGGCTACATCCGAAAGGTAAACACATTCAATTACAGAAGAGATACCTGGATATTGTATACTGAGAGAACTGAGCAGTATTTTGAAGCAACTGAAATAGCCAATTGCTGTGTTGCAGTTTTGCCGTGTGCATTCGGTGGAAAGGAATAGAGATTGCTTAAAAGTTGGACTGCTCCAACTAAACCAACGAAAATTAGCTTTGCTGATATCATGAAAGTAACACGGGAACATTTAGAACCAAAATCATTCTTGACTGCAGAACATGTTAGACACTAGACACTAGAATACTACAGCACAGAACAGGCCCTTCAGCCCTCGATGTTGTGCCAACCCATATATTCCTTAAAAAAAAGTACTAAACCCACACTACCCCATAACCCTCTATTTTTCTTTCATCCATGTGCCTGTCCAAGAGGCTTTTAAATACCCCTAATGTTTTAGCCTCCACCATCCCTGGCAAGTCATTCCACAACCCTCTGTGTAAAAAACTTACCCCTGATGTCTCCTCTAAACTTCCCTCCCTGACCTTTGTACATATGCCCTCTGGTGTTTGCTATTTGTGCCCTGGGGAACAGGTACTGACTATCCACCCTACCTATGCCTCTCATAATCTTGTAGACCTCTATCAAGTCCCCTCTCATCCTTCTACGCTCCAAAGAGAAAAGTCCCAGTTCTGCTAACGTTGCCTCATAGGACTTGTTTTCCAATCCAGGCAACATCCTGGTAAATCTCCTCTGCACCCTCTCCATAGCTTCCACATCCTTCCTATAATGAGGTGACCAGAACTGAACACAATACTCTAAGTGCGGTCTCACTTGAGATTTGTAGAGTTGCAATGTGACCTCTCTACTCTTGAACTCAATCCCCCTATTTATGAAGCCTAGCATCCCATAGACCTTCTTAACTACTCTTATCAACCTGTGCAGTGACCTTGAGGGATGTGTGGATTTGAACCCCAAGGTCCCTCTGTTCATCCACACTCTTAAGTAACTGACCATTAATCCTGTACTCAGCCTTCTGGCTTGTCCTTTCAAAATGCATCAACTCACACTTATCTGGATTGAACTCCATCTGCCACTTTTCTGCCCAACTCTGCATCCTGTCTATATCCTCTTGTAACCTTTGACAACCTACAGCTCCATCCACAACTCCTCCAATCTTGGTGTCATCCGCAAATATACTCACCCATCCTTCCGCCTCTACATCCTGGTAATTTATAAAAATCACAAAGAGCAGGGGTCCCAGGACAGATCCCTGCGGCACTCCACTAGTCACTGACCTCCAGGCAGAATACTTTCCTTCCACTACTACTCTCTGCTTTCTTCCTTTAAGCCAAGTTTTTTATCCAAACAGCCAAGGTTCCACTGATCCCATACCTCATGACTTTCTGAATGAGTCTCTCGTGGGGGACCATGTTAGGTTTCACACGCAGAATCAAAAAAGGGGGAGTCCATTACTGAAATTAAATAGTTTTCTAAGCCTTGTCAGCTCATGGGCTCAATGATGCACTGAGAGATTGCTCAATTTGTGGAACCCTGCAAGAAACCATTAAAAAGCACTCCTAGCTGAAGCACAGCTATGTTTAATAAAACAGTTGAAATAATTGGAAACAGCAGGAAGATATACTATTGTGATACAGTCAGGAATGAAAGTAAGCATGAACAAAATGGCACCATCTAGACAGCAATCTGCCTAGCTGAACAAATTGTGTGGCCATTGTGGCAGGGGCTCACATACATCAAACCTATGCAGAGTTAAAGGTGAAAATGCAACAAAGTAGGACAAACAGTACACAGAGAGCATGCTGGGCAGACTAAGACAAATGGACTGCACAGGGAAGAGAAGAAGATAGAAAGTCAAGTTTGCAGTTTCAAAAAGAGTCTGCATGTTGTTGATGAAAAACCTGGTAATGATGAGAGTGACACAGGACTGGGTAACTTTGAGATTTATAATGTGAAAACTAACAGGAGACAAGCAATCGAACCAACACCAAAAGTGAACAGCAAATTAATTCAAATGGAATTGGGCACTGGCTTCGCTGTGTCAGTTATTCCAGAAAATGAGTTTGAACCGCATTTTAAAGACACTGAACGGAAGCCTGCAGATATCCAGCTAAGAACTTATACAGGAGAACATATTCCTGTGAGAATTACTTTCGTAACCGTGAAATACAACAAACAAGTCTCATTGGGTTTGTATGTGGTAAAACAGGAGGGCGACATTGTGAGGGTGTGATTGGCCAATTGGAGTTCCATCCACCATTTGCAAGACACATCCCCTGAAACAGAGTCAATTGAAAGTGAATTAAAAAGGTACTGGATGATGCCTTGGTCCAAGGTTTGCAATGAAAAATGCAACATATCATGGTAAAATAGTGTTAAATGAAAATGCTACACCCAAGTTATACAAAGCCCATCGGTTCCATATACGACTCAAAATAAAGTAACCAGGTTGAGCTAGATTGCTTGGAGGCTGAAGGAGTTTTTTTCCCAAGGTTGAGTGGCTGTGGAGCCAGTGGTCCCAGAAGCCAAGGAGGATGGGTCTGTCAGGATCTGTAGTGATTTTAAGGTCAAAGTCAACCCAGTACAGAAAGTAGACCAATACCCACTATCCAGGACAGAAGACATCTTCACAAAACGTTCTGGAGGGAAACACTTCAGCAAAGTGGATCTAGCTGAGGCCTATCTACAAATGGAGGTAGAAGATGAGTCCAAGTGTTTTTCACCATGAACACTCACAAAGGGCTTTATCACTATAAAAGGCTTAATTTTGAAGAAGACTGAAGAAGACCAAGTGTTGGGCCAAGGCATTGAGCACCCCCCTGCCATTACCATCAACAACTACGAGCTGGAGGTAGTTCACGAGTTTACATACCTTGGCTCCACCATCACAGACAGTCTCTCCCTAGACCCCGAGATCAACAGATGGATTGGATGAGCAGCCTCAACATTCGCCCAGCTGACAGAGAGTCTGGGAGAACAGAAAGCTGATGACACACACCAAGGCTGCGGTCTACAGGGCCTGCATCCTCTGCACACTGCTTTACGGCAGAGAAACCTGGAGCCTCTACTTCAGACAAGAGCGGCGTCTCAACGTCTTCCACCTTCACAACCTGAGATGCATCTTGGACATCAAGTGGACCGACCGAGTCACCAACAATGAGGTCCTGGCCCATACCCAGGTACCCAGCCTCTTCACCCTGCTCCAACAACGCTGTTTCCACTGGCTGGGCCATGTACACCGCATGTCAGATGGGAAGATCCGAAAGACCTGCTGTACAGGGAACTGGCCTCCAGCAAGAGAGCATAATGGTGGCCCCATCTTCGTTTCAAAGATGTGTGCAAGAGAGATGTGAAACCACTGAGCATGAACGTTGAGAGGTGGGAGGACATTGCAAGCGATCGCTCTCGCTGGAGGGTGGAACTACGCAGAGGTGGGAGGACATTGCAAGCGATCGCTCTCGCTGGAGGCTGGAATTACGCAGAGGTGGGAGGACATTGCAAGCGATCGCTCTCGCTGGAGAGTGGAACTACGCAGAGGTGGGAGGACATTGCAAGCGATCGCTCTCGCTGGAGGGTGGAACTACGCAGAGGTGGGAGGACATTGCAAGCGATCGCTCTCGCTGGAGGCTGGAATTACGCAGAGGTGGGAGGACATTGCAAGCGATCGCTCTCGCTGGAGAGTGGAACTACGCAGAGGTGGGAGGACATTGCAAGCGATCGCTCTCGCTGGAGGGTGGAACTACGCAGAGGTGGGAGGACATTGCAAGAGATCGCTCTCGCTGGAGGGTGGATCTACGCAGAGGTGGGAGGACATTGCAAGCGATCGCTCTCGCTGGAGGGTGGAACTACGCAAAGGTGGGAGGACATTGCAAGCGATCGCTCTCTGGAGGGTGGGACTACGCAGAGGTGGGAGGACATTGCAAGCGATCGCTCTCGCTGGAGGCTGGAACTACGCAGAGGTGGGAGGACATTGCAAGCGATCGCTCTCGCTGGAGGCTGGAATTACGCAGAGGTGGGAGGACATTGCAAGCGATCGCTCTCGCTGGAGAGTGGAACTACGCAGAGGTGGGAGGACATTGCAAGCGATCGCTCTCGCTGGAGGGTGGAACTACGCAGAGGTGGGAGGACATTGCAAGCGATCGCTCTCGCTGGAGGGTGGAAATACGCAGAGGTGGGAGGACATTGCAAGCGATCGCTCTCGCTGGAGGGTGGAACTACGCAGAGGTGGGAGGACATTGCAAGCGATCGCTCTCGCTGGAGGGTGGAACTACGCAGAGGTGGGAGGACATTGCAAGCGATCGCTCTCGCTGGAGGGTGGATCTACGCAGAGGTGGGAGGACATTGCAAGAGATCGCTCTCGCTGGAGGGTGGAAATACGCAGAGGTGGGAGGACATTGCAAGCGATCGCTCTCGCTGGAGGGTGGATCTACGCAGAGGTGGGAGGACATTGCAAGAGATCGCTCTCGCTGGAGGGTGGAAATACGCAAAGGTGGGAGGACATTGCAAGTGATCGCTCTCTGGAGGGTGGAACTACGCAAAGGTGGGAGGACATTGCAAGCGATCGCTCTCGCTGGAGGGTGGAACTACGCAGAGGTGGGAGGACATTGCAAGCGATCGCTCTCGCTGGAGGGTGGAAATATGCAGAGGTCTAAAAGGAGGAAAAGAGAAGCTGAGGCTTGCTGCTGAAGAAAAATGCACTCTCCGAGAAAGCAGCACCAAGACAACACCGGAGGACAGTGCCTTCAAGTGCAGTCGCTGCAGCCGAGACTGTCACTCCCGTGTGGGCCTCTACAGCCACAACAGATGCTGCTCCACCAACAGAGAGAAGCAAGACTTTCCAGGCGCAGATCCATGGTCTCTTGAGACTAACAGATGCCAAAGAAGGCTCAATTTTGGAGTAGCATCTGCACCTACAGAAATGGACCAGGTGCTGCAAGGTTGTCAGGCTCGTAGTGTGACCTGGATAATGTCATTGTTACTGGTAAAAATGACAAAGAACATCTCCACAATCTCAAGACAGTGTGAAAAAGATTAGAAGATTATGGGTAAACAGCATGACACAACAAGTATGAATTCTTTAAACCAAGCATCACTTACTCTAGTCATACCATTGACACACAAACAGTTACACAAGTTTGCTGAGAAAATTCAAGCAGTGTTGGATGTCCCAAGGCCAAAGGATATGTCACAGTTGCAATCCTTCTCATGATTTGTCAATTACCATAACAGGTTCCTACCAAACCTGGCTACTGAGCTCCACCCCTGAACTCACTATGACAGATCAGGAAGAAATGGTACGGACAAAGCAGTGTGTGGTGGCTTTAGAAAGGTAAAGGAAACAGTGACGTCAGATACTATACTCGCACATTATGATCCACGTTATCCACTGAAGCTTGCTTGTGACACCTCGCCTTATGGTATAGGTGCAGTCATGTCACATGTTATGAGTGACGGAAGTGAACACCCCGTAGCCTTTGCATCACGTTCCCTTTCCGCTGCACAGAAAAATGACGCACAGATTGACAGAAAAGCTTTGAGTCTGGTTTGGGGTGTAAAACATTTCAACCAATACTCAATGGTGAGGAGTTTACCCTCATTACTGATCATCAACCACTAGAGTCCATTTTTAATCCACAGAAGGTTGTTCCGCTAACAACAGCTGAATGAAAGCAGAGATGGACTCTGTTTCTTGGAAGACACAATTGCAAGATTGAATGCAAGATTGAATTCAAGAAGTCAAGTAATCATGTAAATGCTGATGGATTGTCCCTTTTACCCTTGGGAAAGGAAATACCTGAAAAATTTACAAAAGACGACACTCCTCTTGACAAACACGAGGAAAGCTGCAGATGCTGGAAATTCAAACAACACACACAAAATGCTGGTGGAACGCAACAGGCCAGGTAGCATCTATAGGGAGAAGCGCTGTCGACGTTTCGGGCCGAGACCCTTTGTCAGGACTAACTGAAAGGAAAGATAGCAAGAGATTTGAAAGTAGGAGGGGGAGGGGAAAATGTGAAATGATAGGAGAAGACCGGAGGGGGTGGGGTGAAGCTGAGAGCCAGAAAGGTGATTGGCAAAAAGGATACAGAGCTAGAGAAGGGAAAGGATCATGAGACAGGAGGCCTAGAGTGAAAGAAAGGGGGAAGGGAGCACCAGAGGGAGATGGAGAACAGGCAGATTGATGGGCAGAGAGAGAAAAAAAAGGGAGGGGGAAAAAAACT